>NW_027094097.1:11085000-13485000 GCF_029207755.1 Chamaea fasciata
GAGAGAAAGACTGTTACAAGTATATTGAAATTGAAGCAGATAATGGGGTATTATTAGAAGTAAAAATGCTTTGTGAATGTCTAGAATTTATGTTCAGATCTGTATCTAAAAAGCACTCCTATAACCTTTGGAATCATTGAGTAACTTCTTAGTTTCTTACTGCTGTCTTCTTAGTTGCTGGCATTCACAGGCTATTGAAAAGAAACCACAGAGTTACAAGAAAATGAGCCCTGTATGTTCAGGGAAAACGCTTGAGCTTTACCACTTGGGAAGGAAATTAAGTGGTTAGCGATTTGCATAATGTGGGCAGCACCTTCTACAACATCCTTTATCAGAACCAAAATGACTAATGTCAGACCACAGAGTCCTTTTGAAACCGTGGGGCTGTTTCATGTTCTCTCTGAACCCCTACATACTGCACGGTACCACTGTGTCCTGTTATAAGTTTTCATTTTGCACAATGTAGACCTTTTTAATATTTATCAGCATGCTGCCTCTAACTTGATACATTTGTACTGCACAGAAATTGATTTTCAAGAAATGTGTTTTGGATTTTTCGCACGCTTATGGGGTTTGAGAAATGCATATTTGCATAGAAATAATCTTTAGTGAGCTAAATTTTAGAGTATGTCAAATTTATAAATATCACTACTGTAAAGACATATTTTTAGAAATAGATTTCTGGCACAGTTTATTTCAATTCCATTTTTCACATTTGTGTCACCAGTATAGCTTTGGCTTGGTATTTTCTAATGCATTTATTTTCGGCATTCATGTTTTAGAGATTAAACTTTTCCGTTGTCTTGCTCAGGCAGCACAGCCTGAAAATGAAACGAAGCAAGTGAGGTGCTTTGTTTAAAAAAACATCCATTTGGTTTGAGACATGCGGCCAGGAAAACTTACCTCCCTCCTTTTTCTTCTTTCTTCAAGCAGAACCATATTACTTGATTTTTCTGTTACTTTGTCCCTTTACTGAAAAAGGAAGTTCTCTATTTTTGAACCTCCTGTACATCTCTAAGGCACATTAAGTTTCCTGTGGCTGTTCCATTGCAGAGTAGCTGCTGTGGCTCTGCCATTACCTTATGCCATTGAAAAAATACAGATGCCTTATGCACAATCACAAACAAGTGATAAATTGAATTTGTTTGTTGGGACAGACTCCAGAGTTCTATCTAAACAAGAACAATATATGCTCTAAACACAAATAGTAATACGTATGTATGGAACTGCAGAATAGGCTCTAAACTCTTCAGGTTGGGATCACATTGCCACATCCCTGAAAAGATGTTGGAAATTTATTCTCCAGCTCCAGATTCCCATCCTAGAAATGGGCTCTGTGGTCACAAGGCAGGGAAACTGTCTTGCATCCCCCCAGTTCTGGAGGGTCCTCTGCAGTAAGACAACACTATTGTGCTCATCTGTTTGGTGTCAGGGGACACGTAACTCATTCTTCCTATTGCCTGAAGGAAGAAATTAGGCTCAAGAAACAATAAACAAGCCTGGTTTCTCTGGAGTTGAATGGAAAGATACACTTATCCCAGTAATAAATTTCAGCTGAGGCCTCAAAGCAGTCTGTAGGCTTGATGTAACAGCTTGACTTGGTTTTGAGTAGATGTGTTCCAGGGAAAAGCCCAGCTCCAAAAGCCCAGCTCCAAGATCTGACTGCAAGTTATTGCAGTGTTCCTAAATTTTACTGTCAGTCTCATTAATCCACCTGCATTTTTTAGTCTCTGCAGTGTAAATGCATTTAATTGTGGTACCTTGACAGAATTTCTGCAGCTGCTTCCTGTTCCAAGCACCCTGCCTGATCTTTGTATATACATAACACGGGCTGAATTACTTGAGGCCAGTTTTCCACTCCCTATGGAAATGAGCCACTGGTGTAGAATTCATGAGGCTCCTGCTAATCAGAAGTCTCTGTGTACTGGCAAAGATTTTGCTGCATGCACTGGTGTAAGTTCCCACGTGCATTTTCAGGTGCTGCTCTTCTTCTTGTGTCCTAAAAAGTGACCTAACATCAGGGAAGTTGCTTGGCTTGGCCCAGGGCACTCTCATCATAAAAAAACCCAAGGGTCCACAGAGGGACATTTCTCAGTGGGACAGACATTCAGCTTTGGACATTTTTTTCTTCACTGGTCAAATGCATTGGCCCTTAAGGAATGGTATATGTGGTCTTTGGGTTTCTAGAGGCATGTTACTCAAGGAAAAATATGTACATCTTCTATTTGCACATATAAATATTATAAATACAATACAATAGCCTGTTCTCCAGTTTATGTGTGTTAGAAGGTTGAAGGCACTGGAGTACTTAAAGAATTAGGCTTGTTAACGTGTGGAAAAAGGAGGGAAAAGGAGGTCAGGGCATCAGGGTTGTGTGTGGCTGCGTTTAGGAACAAATGCTCAGTGTCACATATGGGACAAATTTCTCCCTGCTGGTGACATCCACTATGAAATATTGCTGCTGTCCTGATTAAAAATAAACCTAAACAAAATACAGTACAATACTCAAGGTATTTTTATTTTTCATCGGACTGAATCAAAATTGAGAAGAATTTAGGAAATCCATTGTAAAGTGGCCAGGGTGAAGGAATTTTTCCATGAAATTCTCTTTGACCGGTTGAAATAGCTTAAACACTATTGACCATTCTCCCACCAGCTCAGTGATGTGTGGCATTTTGAATCATCCATTTTCTATGAAGACTACCTGGGGTTAGCATATCGTTACTTGATAACAGAGTTTCAATTCTAACCCACTGGCAGCGCTGAGCTTTAAGCTGGATACACTTACTTGCAGGCTCATCCAACCCTACATAATTGTCTGTACATTTATTTTATTGTCAACTCAGAAACAAGCTGAAGAAACTAACTGTTTGCTTTAGAACACATTAACTTCTTTATCACATTAATACTGACTCATATCTTATTTCCCAGTTGCAGTAACAAAACCATTCAAATATTTCCCTCACAGGACAATATCTTTAATAGCTTCTGTGCGTTTCCTATTTTTGGCTGTTTCTGTATAAACAGACTAATCTAATAGCTTGCTGAACCATCTATACTTGGCAGAAATTCAGCAACTCACTCATTTCTATGGCAAGCTGGGATGCCAAGGGAAAAAAAAAATCCTCACTTTTATTGTGCTAAGATCTTTCTTAAAATTGTCTTTTATAAGTGTAATATGGCTAATACTTGGCTTACGGCAGCACCTTGACTGAAGAAACCCCCACTTTTATTGCAGTGCAGGATAACCCAAATAGGAGGGTATTATTCCCTTCACAATGTCCACAGGAATTCATTTACCTAATGTATTCAGTGTCTCTCATGTGCACTGCTTTAAATGGTGGTAAAGCACACAATTTAAAATATTGTTGAGAGCCAATTGGGAGGGCTGGAGACACAATCTGGAAGTTACTGGAAAATGCTTTTATGTAGTTGTCCTGCTTGGGGTATTCAGCCATCCGTGGCAAATTAAGTTTTGTTGTCCCTCCATGGTGATCAGAAGCTGTGCACTAAAGTCACTCAAGACACGTCCCCCATTCATTTTGTGGCTCTGATCCCAGTGTCCCCCCATGGCTTATGTGGATAAATGGGTGAAATCCGTGGTTCTGTTTCTGACTACTGCTCTGTGCCTCAGGATATACAGTTTGATGTACATTTATTTTGGGGCAGTGCTATCTTAAAAGCAGTCTCAGGCTCCTGCTTCCCTGAGCGTCCCTCCTCTTTAAAGTCAGCACTTTTCCATGGTTTATATTTCAGTCAGATTAGTTTTCTGATCCAGTTCATTGCGTGCTCAGATAAATTCTTGCACCAGCAAAAACAAGGTAGAAAGAAGTACGCAAAGGCCGCGGGTGTTTAATGCAGTTTAAAAAGCTTTGGTTGTAGACAAATGTCCAGCCATGGTTTGGTGTCTCTGCAGTCAAGGCAGGAAAACAACATCCTACAGTTCCTACCAGTAGTGGGTTGGTATTTGTGATAAATATTCGAGCTATTGATGAATGTGGCTATAAAAATGCAAATGGTGATGGTTTTCTTATTGTTTTACAGTGTATCAGCTGCAAAGCCTCTTAGAGTGAAGGGGTTTATTTAATTTTGGGCATTTATTGATACTTACAGATTTATTTATGTAATTGACATTTTAATGTCCCTGTCCTTGTAACATTTGGGTGTAAGGAGTTTATTGAAACCATCTAGACCTGAAATCAATGCATCTCTAATACAGGGAGGCTCGTTACCTGCATTGGCCCAACTGTACAAAAATAGCTCACTATTGGACTGTGCTCAAATGCACAGTGGTAATGCCTTACTTTAAACCAGAAAAATATTGAAGTCTCTTAGGCTTTCCATTTCCTTGCTTGTTTTTCAAACTGTATTTTTAACATTATTTTTGCTATAGTAGGCCAAGTTCATCCCTAATATAACTGTATTGAAATCAGTAGGGAGACTTGTAATTTTAAGAATAAGAGACAGTAAAGTGCTTTGCTGGATCAGGGCCTAAAAGGATTAGTACTGTGGAATGCTTATGGTGGCCATAGAGGTAACTGTATGAATAAAAGTAATTTTAATTGCACTGGAGCAGTTGGGGAATTTTATTCCACCTCTCAATAAAAGAAATAAAATATAGAATAGACTCCCACTGTCAGGCAGAGAATCCTAGAGAACATTTCACATGGCTTTGCAAATATTGAAATAGTACAAAAAAAAATCTGAGATATAAACTCCCTAGCTTTTGTTTTGTGGCTTTTGCACATTTTAGAGCAGATATTTGGGACACAAATTATAAGACCAATAGGGAGTATTGATTTTTAAGTATAACTACAGTGGCTTTGAGCCCATTCTATGTTTTTCATTAAGGCACCAATCAAAGATTTTTTTCCCAGAGAAATGAAGCTAGCTGATAATTTCTTGCTGTATTCTGCAAAGGAAAATGATGAACAGACAAAGATGATTTCTGTATTCAGCCTGTTCCTGATTCCCCAGGAAAACCTGGCATCAGGTGAAACATCTGGTAGAATGCAAGCTCTTGCCTTCCAGGTGCACCAAAGGTGGATTTGGGACCAGCATTTTTTCCACTAGAATGGATTTGAATGTGCATCCCCAGAGTTGTGTGTTTAAGGCCTTAATCTCCAGTCCTTAGTAAAGATACCTCATATTTAGAGTGAAGGGAAAAGCAAAGACACCTAAATTCATCACACAGGCTCAGGACACCTTAGAGGGGCCCAGGTGCAGGAACAGCTTCACTGGTCTTGGCCTGGAAAGCAGCAACCTGAGGCAGAATTGCGTGTAATGGAACATTTCTTCCACCAACCTGTACAACCACCGAGTTTTAGAACTCGGCATTTGAAATGCAAGAATATTTGTTGTTATGGGTTTGTTTTTTATTTTTTTTCCCATCTAATTGCTAAGTATTCTAGTTATGTGCTTGAACTAAACAAGTGACTCTGCAGAGTTTGCAGTCTGCTCCAGGATGTGGACTTGATAGGCCATGTCATAATTTTGAGGGTTAGTGAGTACTTGATTGGGGAATATAAATTGGGGAATATAAGTGACATTATGGCCTACTGATGCAAGAGCACCTGCTCTGGTTTTGGATCCTGCTAAAAGCCAGTGTCCTCGGGCATGTGGCACGGGGGGAAGAAGTGCCACGTGCTGTTCCTGACTCTACAATGTGTGGCATTTTTTCCTTTGTATGGCAAGGTTTTAGCTCAGGTGCTTTAGTTAAACTCAAGTGAACTAATTGAGTTTTGCTATGTAAAATTCCCCCTGTGCTTTAAAGCAGATAGGCTCAGCTGTAATCAAACTATTGTACTGGGTTGTGGTTAATGCTGAGATTCACCGAGAGAGGAGAAAAGTCTCACTGTCCAAACTAGAGAGTTATTTGTTAATCCTTCATCCAGTAAATCATTAGTAGAAAAATGTGCCTGTGCTCCTTTCTAGGAAAAACATTCATGAAAATAGATGTTCAGCGCGGGTGCTAGAAATGAGGATTTCACTGTAGGTGCTGGGCTCCTGCCTGTGCGTGTGTGCTGCAAAGAGCTGGGAACTGACACACACCCCCCGTGGTTTTCTGATGTGTCAGCAATGCTAAGATGTTGCATTTTGCCTGCAATAACAACTTTGAAGGTGATCATCAAGCGTTCAGTTGAATTTGTACTCTTCTTTCTAACATCATTTTGCTTGATGATAAAAATCAGGGTTTATATTCACACAGAGATTTGGGCACTTCTTCAGGTTGTTTCTGAGCCTTGCACGTGGCTGTTCGCTGTGTGGCCATGAGGTCAGGCAGTACTTCCCCCCCCCTTTTTTTTTTTTTTTTTTTTTCTCCCCATGAGTTGAGGTCTGAACATTGCTGCTTTTTGAGCCTCAGATAAGATCAATTTTCCAATTGTGTAATACAGTACCTGGCTTTTCTGAATGGCACTGTTAATTGTCATTGACTATAATAGAATATGAATAGCACAGCCACTTGACACCAACTTAATGGTTCTGACTTTTCAATGGTGCCAAGAGTGTAAGGCTAGAGGGGAAAAAGGGTCAGAGGAGAGATAAGAGCTTCTGATTCCACTGAAAAAGATTAAAGCTTCTGTATCTTTCAAGTGGTACTTGTAAGGGTCACTATTTCTACGAAGTCACCTTTAAACTGGAAGTGATTGAGAAATTTCTAGTACAAAAGGTCCCTTTAGAACAACTCCACCCCTCTCCTCCGCAAGGTTTTTTCGGGTTAATAGGCGAACAGAAAGACGCGGGTCTGGGATGGCTCAAGGAGAAATGTGGGCAGCGATATTGTGAATGACACAACCTGTCCTGAGAGCTGCATTGCTAACTCTGTTAGCCCTAAGGAAGAATCACTCTTGTTTACTGCTGTTTTGTCCAGCTGGGAGCTCTGGGAAATTTTGTGATTCACTTTAGTACCTCTTTTAAGAAAAGCTTACTGTCCTTAAATACACAGCTATCGCTGCCCTCTGGGAATTTGATCATACACAAGATTACCTGTCTAATCTGATCACAGCAGTTCTCACCACTCTGGACTGTGAGGGAACAGAGGCCAGGAGCAGAAAGATGTTTTACTTCTCTTCCCGTCTGGAACATCAGTGCAGGGCACAGTCATTTTCAATGCATTAAGAACCTGTTGTAACTTATATGGGATGCTAGATTATGATTTTTATATTGTCCTTATTTTTTAAAATAATTTCTCAGGGATTTCAGAACAGCTAGCAGCTAAATGAGAGGAGTAATTAAATGTGTGGAAATCTGGGAGAGGTACCTGGTATGTGGATGGAGAGGTGCTTTGAGTTGTGTGCAGGATGTTTTGAATGTGGGGCAGGCAGGGTGCTTCAAACAGAGAATAAATTTAGATTACTTATTAGGAAGCAATTCTTTGTTGTGAGGTGGGAAGCCCCTGGCACAGGGTGCCCAGAGGAGCTGTGGCTGCCCCTGAATCCCTGAAAATGTCCAAGGCCAGGCTGGATGGGACTTGAAACAACCTTGGGTAGCGGAAGTTGTCCCTGTCCATGGCAGGGGGTAGGAACTGGATGAGCTTTAAGGACCTTTTCAACCCAAACCACTCTGTGATTTCATGAATTTTGGACTGACTGAGTCCTTAGCACTTATTCCACAGGTACTGGACAGTCAATCCATGTATGCATTTTGAGTCAGCCAGAACATGTCAGACTTCTGTTGAATTTGTTTAGATGACACCATGAAACAGAAACAGGAGTAATTTATTTATTTGTGTTCTGATGTTGAAAGAATGCCATTAATGTGCAAGGGACTGACTCGGCAGAGTAATTAAATACTGGCAATGTTATGGTATCAAGTATTTCTGAATGAAGAATTCAAAAATCAGACTAGATAAGAAGCATGAAAAACCTCTGTGAGATCATTCGTGTAAATATCTGACATGAAAAAAAAGTGAATCTAGAATTTAAATCCTAAGTAAAAAGATATTAGAAGGAGGATCAGTCTCATTATCTTAATATATCCAAAAGGACTGGTATAAAAAAAAATCTTCAGTTGTCTTGAATCTGAGGGGCAGACTCTGCCAATTTACACAAGTTAAAAATATTATAGAATTGCCTTCTGAGTGGTATGTGTCAGTGGGTATTTCACTGCTATAAGGATTTGGGGTGGGGGTGGAGTTGTTTTTGATGTTTTATCACTAAGACTGTTGTTTGGGAACAAAGCTTCCAGAAATGGTTGTCAGGGAAAGTTTCTTTATTCTGCCTGATCTAAGTTTTCCCAGTAGACTTCTGTTTAAAAAGAATAAACAGAAAAAAAAAAAAAGAAAAAGAGAAAAAAAAAGAAAAACAGTAGAAGTGAGAATTAAATATAAATATGACACTAAACTATATCTTTTAATACAAAAGAACTCTTTTTTAATTAGAAGCTTGGAAGGACATATCCTTTAATTGCTGCACTTGTAGTTTCTGGGCCATCAATATCCTTGCTTCTTTCATTAATAAACTGGCAAGTCAAGTAGGAAAGCTGCAGGAGTATAATTTTTTCCCTTAAGCTCTACTTAATCAACAGCAGACTTGATCAAACAGAAAAAAGAAAATGTAAATCAGTTGCATTAATTCTGCTGGCAGTAAATAGTAGGAAGAAAGCTAAACATGAAAGAATGCTCATTTTGCAGCTGATATCTGGGGTAGGACTGAATGGGAGAAATAGGTAGTTAAACAGCTCTTTAGATTGTGAGTGACTGGGGGAATTCTGGGGTTTATGTATGGATTAGCACAGTGATAGACCCTGAGTAGCAAAAGACGGTGACTAATTACCTGACAGAGCAGCACACCATTCGCCTTGGTCATTGAAATTAATTTCTGTTTTCAGGACTGGCAGAAAGCAGCTGCAGAATTTCAGTTCAATACTCAAATTAACTAGGAGTCTAAATTATTTCTTTGCACATATGGTATTAGAGGAGTGGGTTACTAAATTGATCTTGATTTTACACACCGAGGCAAGAATTATTCCACCTTTTCATCTGAAGTCCATGTCCCCTGAAATGGGGGAATAAAACCTGTGCTGTAATAAACTACTTGTCACTGATGTGAACTCTGTCAGATAGTTAACATCTTAACATTTCCTGGAATCCCAGATGAAGGAATTATAAAATAAAGTCTTCTGGGTTGAAAGGAGGTTTTACTACCTACTCTGCTGGGTAAAATAGACTGAGTTGAACTTAGATGAATTCATGGTTTGAATAATATGATACCCAGGAATTTGTTTTACAGTGTGTATCTCCTTGACAATCTGGTATATTTGTAACTTCACTGACTGATAAAAGAGCTGGGAAAGCTGTCAGTGGGTTATTACTGATGAACTTGTAATAGTTTGGAGCCTGGCATTAGAAAAAAAGGCAAGCCAGCCGCATAAAACCTGCATCAACCTTGTAAGAAAAACCTGCATGCACTGAAGTGAATTCAAACATGCCATGATCCTAAAATGCAGGAATTCTGCCAGATTTCCACATTGGCAGGTGACTCATTACATCCATGAGCATTTCTCCTTTTGCCAGTAACAAAACTCCCAGAGCCTTTTGTCTGTTTAAACGCTCCTCATATTTTAATTTATTTATTCAGCAAAAATAAATTTGAAATGTTTATAAGGTAAATAAATACGAGAGGGAGGAAAAGACAAGAGTGTGAAAAAATGGAATAAATATTTGATATTCAAGAGTAAATTTTATTTCAATGGAAAATTAGCCAGGAGGGGTGAGTGAAAGCCTTTTTTCAGCACTTCTGCCCCATAGTGTTCTTGATGAATAAATTATTTTGCTTCTTGCTCTTTCCTGCTTCTGCCTCTCAATAGACACTTCTAGGCAGGAGGATTACCACATAAACCCAGGAGCTTTTATCCTACTGTATCTATGTGGAATCACTGCTGTAACTGGCCACCTTAGTAACTAAAATGTGTTTTATTTCCTTCGGTGATGCTAAGGCAACACAGCTATGGAAGAAAGGATTGGATCTTATTCTAGTTCCATAATGAATTTGTAGAGCTAGCAGTTTTTTAGAAAAGCAAAAACAAAACCAGAGAACATTCTTTTAGTCAGACACTGAGCAAACTTGATCTGGAGGTCAGTGAGAGAATGAACTGAGAAATGTGCTCTGGCATTTTAGTAACATTTCACAGTATGGTGGTGGTAATGATTATGAGCTTATATACAATAATTTATTTGTATTGTCAAAAATAAGAAATCCACAAAGCCAATTTTGTTACACTGAAACTTAAAATTTATTTTAGTCTCCAGTACATATATTAATAAGATTGAAATATCATAATCGTGTTAAAAGTTTTATTCCCTCCCTAATAATTTCTTTCATCGTCCTTTTGCTCTTCAGCGCTATTGTCCAGGTATTATTTTATCACTGTGTATACTCTCTGTGTTCTGGTTTTGCATTCATCAAAAGAACTAGTAAGTTTTTTTGCATACCAAAAAGAACCAAAAGAATCAGTAGGAAATGACACATGATCTTAGATATATTGTTTTCCTGTTCGTCATGTTGATGGAGACAGAGTTCTGTGTCCATGTTGGTATACCAAGAATCTTGAATTAAATTTCATTTAGACAGTTGATCTGTGCTGGCTCTGCATAGAGATGTAGATGTCATTTATGCTTTTAAGAACTGGAAAATTAATATTCCTCCTATTAATGCCGAGATTCTACCATGATTACCATTAAGCAACCACTAATATGAATTCCCCTGCACTGCCATTACAGCAGATGATACTAATGATGTGTTTTTGTCTTTGATGTGGGTAACACATTGTCCTGAGAGTGTGCTAGAATGAGAACTACAGTATTTCAGATGTATATTGGTGAGCTGTTTTTTGTTGTTGTTGTTGTTGTTGTTGTTTTGTTTTGTTTTGTTTTGTTTTGTTTTTTCTTGTTTCAGCCTACAGTAGAAGGCATCATTAATGATAGAGCAGATACTGGTCTGTGAAGGTCACATCTACGAGTCTGTTGTCTACAAATGTGAAAATAGGGCCAGCTCTGAGAATGGCTTTGAGAGTAAAATCACAAGTGCATTGAACATCTCTCAGATGGAACTCTGTTTTCAGAGTGATTTCTACCAAAAGCAGGATTTGAAAAGCTCAGTTTATCTTTGTCAGTCACCTGAACTTCCATTTTCATGTATATATCACTCTCTATTAAAATGCTGATATTTTATCATACATCTTACATAAGACTTCTGTGTTGAAGAGGATAACCTAAGATATATAGTTTCAGGATAGAACTTTGCTTGCAGGAATCATGAAAAAAAAGTTTATAGTTAATGGCAGAATTTTAAGAAACTGTGAGAAAACAAAAAAAAAAAAAAGATAAATATTAATTCCTTGACTTCTAAGAAAAAAATGATAAAAGGATGTTTTGTCCTTCTAGACACTTGTCCAGCATGGAATCTCTTCCTTTTACTCTGTGCTAATTCAGCATCTCAAGAATCCTGTAGAAATTTTTTTTGTTTGTGAAATATTTTTTTCTCATCACGAGGCCATTGCCATGGTCAGGAACCTCTGGTGGTCTTGCAGGGGTAGGAAAGTGAAAAAGCTTCTCCTCATCATAGCAGCTGACCCAACAAGGAGCACTGGTGAGCAATTAGAGTCTTGTGACCATATACTGTAAGTTGTTTAATTGTTTTTTGCTTGGAGTTAAACAAACTGGAAGCTTCAGATGGCAGGGCACTGCCATTTTTCAAGTGAAATTGCAGAAACAGGAAATCTATAAAGGGGGCACATATTTCATACGTTTTCTCCACTTGCTGCTGAGACCATTATTAATGCTGCAATTTAAAAATAAAAGATACAGAACATTAGAGTTCTGAAGGAAGTCTCGTTTTTGTGAGTTAGATTAATTCTTCTCATTGATAAAGTCTTGAATACCGTAGAAAATTGCAGAGGAATTTTCAGTCTCAAAAGCCAAACCTGCTTTGCTCTTTGCTGCAGCAGAAGAAGTATTTGGGGGAGAAACAGGGATTGCTAGTGTGTATTTAACTTAAACAGCACCTTAAATCTGCTAAATAAAATAACTTTGGGCCAGATCCTGTCCTGATGAGCGTTGTGGTGGAGCTTGCTTGTGGTTAGGGTATTTAATCTCCCCTAGGACCCAAATGATTAGCATATCATGTCATGGGGAGGTATTTATTGGAATGGAACTGTTCTTGAGAGGTTTGTGTTCACAGCTTTAAATCAGAGCTGAGCATAGAGTTTTAGGGCCTTGTTCACAGTAAATTTTATGTTGGTGAAAGGTTATGGAATGGGTTTCTGTACCATGTCTACTTGCTCCCACAAATCTCAGAAGAGGTATGGTCTTTGAACTTTGTTGTGAGTGTCAGTGGTTTTATTTGGTTTTTATTTTTGATGGGGGTGCATACCAAGCAGAGCAAGGGAAAAGTTCCTGACATGCCAGTTTTAATTCTGCAGTGTTCCTTTATGCCAAACATGCCCAGTGTGATCTCCTGTAACAACTGGGGCTTCAGGATGAACAATTAGCTTGTGAGTCTCAGCTAGAGTCTTCTTTTGTAATACCTGTGTCTGATGGAATTTGAGTTATTAACACTGGGCATGTAATTCACTCACTTCTCACAAATGATCATTGCTGGGCAATCCTGGTTTTGGAAAAGAGCTTTCTCACTACCCTCCTGAAGAATCTCTTGGGCTGTAAAGCTGGTTTTTGTGCAGCACAGGAGTGTCAGTGCCACAGACCGGTCCCTGCTGGCTTCCTCACCTCTCAAGAGGGGAGAGGAGGAATAATGAGAGGTAACTTCAGCCAAACACTGAATGCACATCTAAGGAAATGTTTGAAACAGACACGGAAACAAATCTGTCATTGTCCCAATATGAGGTGGTTTATGCACTGTGTTATTTGTGTCATGATTTAGTGTTCATGTCATTTGGTAAATGCAGGACAAGGCTTTCCTGGAAAAAAAGAATAAATGAGGATATGAAGTACTGTAATGCTGCTGTGCTATAAGTTGTCATAGATTTTTTGAGGAGTGGATAACATTGCTGAATGGGGAGGGAACACAAGAACACAAACATTTCCTTCTCAGTTTTCCTATTTAGTCCCTGTGTAGATTTCTGTTTATACAGAAAAGAGATAGAATGAGATGAATGAGGTTGTGTGCAGGGTAATGTCAGTGTAAGCCAGAAATAACCAGCACAGTTATTGCTTTATTCAGATCTGATGGTTTCGTCCCAGCAGACCCAAGTTACAGATACCTGTTTGCAACTTTATACAGGTGAATAATCTTTTGAAGCACATAAAATTCAGCCCACTCCTGCTGCCCACTGAAACATCGAACTGTAAGGGCCCTTCCCCAAACCCTCAGGCCCTCTCACACAGTTCCACAGAGTTCTAGTCACTGTGCTAATGCAATAAAGTACTTTTGTCAGTTTTGCTGACAATGCCTAATTATCAAAGCAAAAAACGTTTTAAGACAGCAAAGTAATCTTTAAACTAATTGTTGTCTCCATATAAACATAGGTGCATAAATACTTTTCTGAAGAGTGGACAAAACTCATCATTTTATGGCAGGCAAAAGAAGGTTCTGTAATTACTGAAGTTTTATTGGTATTAAAGTGCTCGTTTAAAGTGTGGATACAAGGACCAAATCTTGTATGCAAATTCATAGTGCCAGAAGTAACAGGAGATAAACCAAGCAGAGTATGACATTAAAAAATCCTGATAGTAATCTGGTTCCCCTTTTATTTTTTGCATAGTTCATTCATTTTTCAAGTTTGTTGTTAGAATTCCATTTTTGGTAAACTTGCAGTTAAAGACAATGTTTTGGTTTCTATGAAGCAGATATACTAAAGTTGGCTTGATAAACCCCCTTTGGTATCTTCAGGGAACAAGTAGATTAAACAAGTAATTATACCATAAGGCTTTTAGAAGTTAGCAGATTTAAATACATTGTAAGAATCTCATCTTAATGTAGCCTTTTGTCTATAGTGCTTCCTGCCAAAAAACCTCCTGACAGGAAATAAACATTACAATAATCTTTAATCCCTTGTCTGGTCTATTACCATTAACAATTGATGCACTTTAATTTTGTGGGATTTTAACTACAAAATGGAATGGCTAAGTAGTGATAATTGGGTTTGGAATTATACGGTCATTTATATCAACAGAAATGCAAGTGGCTGGGAGGGTGATTAATTATTTAACATTTCCTGGCTGTAGTTCCTATTATAGAATTTTCTGATATATTCTGCTGTGAACAATTATCACCAAATGAGGATAAACAAATCTGTGATGTGAAGTCTTATTTATAAATTAAACTATATTTAGAAAATGTCTATTTCATTTGCATTTTCCCTTTCTGCTTGACAGTACTGTCACAATCAGCTTGTTTTCAAGGTTTCCTGCTCTTTTGCTAATTCTTCAGGTTCACACCCCAGATTCTGTGCAAGAAAACCAGAGCTTCAGACCTTCTTAAAATAATTCCCATTCCAAATAAAGATGCAGTTTATACAGTCATGATAATGTTTGCATGTTCTGTTCCCCCTTCATTCCCTACTAATAGAATTAGGGCGTGCCAAGGTATTAGAATTTAATCCTGTGCTGGCATCAGGCTACATGATGTAATATGTCCAATTCTTAAAGATTTGGGAGAAGAACACTGGTGCTTCCCTTCTTAAGTAGGGTTCTGTGGCATTTGAACTCTCATCCTTGGAAGCTTTGTCTCAGGGAGTTCACATTTTACACTCTCTCTCTCTTACCTGGAGCCTGACTGTCACCTTGGTGCATTAGGCTCATGTGTCCTTGTTGAAACAGATACAAGCACAATTTGCAGTTTGTTTTTCTTTCACTTTCTTACAATATGTTTGCTTAAAAAAATTCGTGCGTATGCTGCTTATCTGACAACAGAACAGAAAGTAATTCTAATTATTACTTTCCAAACCATTTTTCCTAACAGTTACACTGAAAATTTTTCCATCCCTAATTTCCATTAAAAAACTCCAAATGAGTACAACCTTTAGTCTGAAAATGATTACTTAAGGCATCTGAGATTCTTCTCCAAGCAGAACTCCTAACAATCATCCCTGGCAGTCTTACCCAGAAAACAAAATCCAGTTTACATGCTTATACATCAACAAAGAAGGAAAAACAAGATGATGATAATTATTGCTAGTGCAGTGCCTAGATTGTTAGTCACAGATAAGGACCCGGCCATATTAATAAATATGCAAAATCAACCAAAAAAAATTGTTCCATGTCCGTGCTGTTTAAAATTTAAGTGTTAATCAAAAGTCAGAGATACAGATAGATAAAAAGAACAAGCGTATAATGAGATAATATTAATCAATAAGGTAGGCCCTGTTTTTAGGCATGATATTTTTCTGATGCCAAAGAAAAGATTAGATACCAAAGAAAAGAAGATTTTTAATGTGGATTATGAAGAAAGATAATGAGATAATATTGCGAGTGCTTGTGGGCAGATCTGTAAGCAGAATAAAAGAAAGCATGAAAATGCTTGTTTGAAAATTTAGGAAGTCATCAATGAAAATTACTATCTTGAAGTCGATCTAGGGTGAGTGTAGACATGTTGATAGTGAATCAGGATAAACTGGATTAAAGTTAAGAGTTCTCTATAGACAGACTACAGTATTAGAGGAAGAAAGGATGAATTTGTTGTGAAAAATCAAGTTTTCTAGCAAAGGTGCCCAGCATAATGAGTGTAGGGGTAGAGAGAAAAGGGATGAGGCAATTGTAGGTTGGACCTTCTTGTGTGTGTGTTGGGTAAAAGCCTTACAGTTAAAAGAAAAAAAATTGGCAACAAACCGGACAGAAATAGATAAGAATAGAATTCTAGAAATAGAGCATGGGTGAGAAGTAAGTTCTGATGGGGCAGCAGTGATGGCCAGGCCAGAGGTCTGGTGGATAACACTGTAGGAGTTTATAGAAGGGGAGTTGACCACACACATTTTTAGAGAGACAGATTGTGGCGAGAGGTCAAAGAACGTACAAGATGAACAGGCAGGAATGTTTTCCAAACCAAGATGCAGGGATCTTTGCCTTGTTCTTTGCACAGCACCCATGCAGCCTATGTTCATCCTGATGAAGCCTATGCTCATGTTCCTGAAATGTTTAGTGGCCTGGAAATTGGGAGAAAGCATTTTGGAAGAGGCTGTGCTGGCTGGGTCAGCTGATTTTCACTGTGGGAAACCCTGTCTTCACTCATGTTGAACATCAAGCCACAGAATGCTGTGGGCTTGTGATTACCTTGAGACAGTCACTAATGATCAAAACTCTCAATCAGTTCAGCCCCCACCAGCTCAGCTGCAGGGCCAAGGCACAACATGGCTGTGCACGTTCACCTTTCTCCTGTCCTTAATTAAAGGAAGATCCGTGCATCAGCCCAGTAAATCTCCAGCAGCCTGGCGTGTGTGTGTGATGTCCTGCACAGGATGTGCAGCCAGGTAATGGGGTGGAGGTTTTGGGTGTAGGGCATCAGCAGAGTTGGGCTGAGATGGGCAGGAGCCCAGTGCAGATGAAGCAAAATGCAAAGTTCAGCTGAAAGATGAGAGCCGCGGCTTAGTGGGGTTGTGGGAGCTGGTGACTCAGTGTACAGCACCCGGCTCTGGGAGAGCCCCAGCATTAACACGTCCTTTGTTCATGCCAGGAATAGATGTGCTCGTCAGCCTTTAGGAATTGAGTCTAACTCAATGGAGAAGTGTTACATGTTCACAAACATTGGATTTGATTTTATTTTAACACACTGGTCAGGTTTCACACTCAGCTTTCCAATATTTTATGTTTTAGTGTGGGCCTTGAGCTCCATCTAAGTTTTTCTCATAAACTAAAGAAGGAAGTTCTATTAGATAAACTGTAAAATCATAGGCTTTGCTCTTCTGTAGGCACACAGCACAAGAATAGTGCAACGGTGCATCGGCACTGCTGGGTTTGTGTCATTGTCAAAATCTTGGTCTGTGCCAGTGGAGACAATTTGAGACTTTATTCATCCACACACATCCCGTATTTGTCAGGTGATGGTCCATTAGTTAATGTGTCAAACTCAGCAGTATGTGAGGAAGTGGCAGTGTGTATCGCACATTAACATGTTTTTCTAGTTCACACTGATCTAAATGACCTGAAATCTAATTGTGTGGATTGCTTATATCTTTTAGCACTTACTGCCATTTAGCAACTGCTACACTTGCTAGAAATATATCCAGGTATATATACATAAATCCAGTTCGGGGGAGACTTTTACTTCAGAAGATTAAAGTATATTAACACTGCATGTAACTAATTAGAACATATAGCAAGTGAAGTGTATTTTACATTTTCAAATGAAATTCCTTTCAGCAGATGCTAATACATATTAGGACATCTGTTTATATTTTCCTTCAGTCTCTTTTTTAACTGCATCTTATTTAAAATACTGTTGTCAGCTGAAATAGTATAGCCTTAAACAATACTACTTGTGTATGTAGTTGTGAACTCGTATGTCTGCTTTTGAGATGTCTTTCTGCATAAGCAGATTTTTGTTTTGTTTTGTGTAAGTGAAAGATGTATAAAAAGTTGTTTTGCTTCATTTAAATTGGAGCAGGGATGCAAAAGGCAGAAAGAAGTCAGTAGGATAAAATGTAATGCTATCCCCACTAGGTAAAGTTGTCCAATTACGCCTGGTGTCAGAACTTTTCAGCATTTGAATGGCTGGGAGGGGATACTAATTTCAGCCTTAATGATCGCTGCTTTAGGAGTCAACATCACAACACTTCACTTATAATTTTAGCACATCTGTCAGCCTCTGCTAAAAAGGAGCCCTGGGCTAGTGGGTGACTGAAGATCCTTTTATCCCCAAAGAGGATTATGTATTCCCTTCAGGAGTGGGAAAATAAAAAGGTTATAAATACTCACCTACTTCACTGCTGCCCACGTTTGCCCTGTTGACAAATAGCGACTTTCACATCCTGCTTTTACATTCATAAGCACAAAAATAAATAAAAACTATGCAACTTCTCATTGTACGGCACTTATGGAAGCAGCCCATTCATAATGTCACATATTCTATAACACCATATAGTCCCTAAGCTGGGCTTTTTTTTCATTTCAATAGATCACACTGATTTCCTGTATGACTTTATCTGCCTAATACAAAGCGGGATTGAACAGTTATTTGTCTGGATTTAGCCATTCCTTATCAAACATTTATGATTTAGCTGTTGCTACAACATCTTCTTGTAAGGTCTTTCTTATTTTTTATCTTTTCAGGAAGGGTTTGAATGTGATAACAGGGCTGTAATAAATCTATCCCTTGAAAATGAAACATATTTTTGGGAAGCTGTGTGCTATCGGCTGCCAGGGGAGGGGAAGTTGAAGGGGCAGGACAGTCATGGATTGTTCCAGGGACACTGTGGGCACCTATTAGTGAAAATGATTGACTCTTTCTAGTGGAGGGTATCAGTGCATTGCGATTGCAGCCTCCTGCCTGCATGGTAGGCTGCTGTTCTGGAGGTGAGAGCCCCAATAGAAGAGGGAGTTTTGACTAACCAGGGCAAATTTAGAGAGCCATCATGAGGCTGTAGTGTGAAGAAAAATAGCACAAGTCATAGAAAGGTCAGCAGGTTTGTGTCTCCTCTGTTTATAGAAATAAAAAATTAAAATCTCAGTTTAATTATTTCTGTTTCTCTTTCAATTTCTGTATTCTTTATCTAGAGAGGAAAAGAAAATATATTAATACTTACAATAATAATAATAATTACTGATTTAATTAAATGGGAGTGGGGTGTGCCTGACAATAGGACCTTTTTTGTGTTGCAGCTTATTTTAAAATTTAGTTTGAAAGAAAAAAATCATAGTAAACCTATCCATTGTGTATCCCAGGTGTTTCAATATTCCTAACCAGAGCATTTTGCCTGAACATTTTCCAAACAACCTCATCATACAGAAGTAATTTATTTTTCATTACATAATGCTTTTCATTCAGTGATTTCAAAATGTTCTGCTAAGTGTGCTTTTTGAAGTGCCAAACTAAGTGTCATATAACCCTGGGGAGATGTCTGCTGGTTTTATTGTACCTATTTTGCACACAGGTAAATTCAAACACAGACAGATTAGCAGACACCCTGTGACTGAGTAAAGCAGGGAAGACCAAAACCCTGATTCCTGCCTGCTGAGACCCAGCCCTGAGCACGTGCCCCTTTGTTCAATGCTCAAGAAGTGTTCCGGCTGTGTGTGGGGAAAGAAGAGAAACAAAACTTTGCAGAACCTATAAAAGTTAATAATTGCATTGTAAAGGCTGCTTATCTGATAATGAACATTTAATACAGAACCATAAATTTGCATGACAGTTGGAAAAAAAATGTTCTTTTGTTTTTGTCTTCAATTCCCAAGTCTGTTTATAGTTAATTTTTTAACTTGCTTAATCGAGGCTGTATTCTGTCCTGTCTCTTTTTTTATGTCTCTTCACCAGTGCTTTCAATGACCTCTCTGCAAGTTTCTTTATATAGAAACCTGCTATGCTGTCTTGAATGCACAAGGTCAATAATGATTACCCTCTAACTTTGAAGGGCATCCCCCTTCTCTGCTTGCAAAACGTATCAAGCCACAAAGTCCCTGCATCCCATAACTGTAATTTCTCTTATGAAATGCAGTATTAAAAAAGGTATTTTTATTTCTCAGACAGTAGAGCTTTAGTACATAAGTATGTTAAGCCTGGTAAAGTAAAGATATAATTTTTTTTTCAATGCAGGAAAGTAGGCCTGACAGTTTAATTTAAAACAAATCCACATTAATGGAAACATTTTAAAAATATATTTCAAAAGAAGTAAACAGCCTGTTTTTTTTTTTTTTGAATATGTGGATAGAAAGCTGGATTTCTGTTGTTTAATATCCAAATGATGCACTAAGAGATGGTATTTATTTTTTATTTCTAGAGAACTGTATGATCTCTGCACACTCTAGAGGCTTCAGAGACTTTGGGATGATCTGTACAGGAAAGCTGCTGCTACTGTGAACTGCAGAGGATTTGTGTAATGAAATTATGCCTATCTTTTGGAACCAGTGGTCCTCTAATAATTATCAATAAACAAAGTCAATTGAAAGAAACTACAGAAAGGCATCTAGTGATCACAAAAAAATGCTTAAACTGAATTGATACCATAGCAGGCATTGACTGTGTCATCGCGCAGTTTAATAGCTGGAGCCCTGGTTCAATACCATGAACTTGGGAAGGTTTCCTTAATGAAAGAACTGATGTTTTCTGTCCAGTAGCAGCAATAGTTTAACTTTTTTAATTACCTGCTTTAAAAGTTTACATGCCCCTAACTGCAATACTATATAAAAGGAGGTACTGTATTGGCTAATATCAGAAAATGAGTTCTCAGACCTAAATGTGGAATAACAAGTCATTTTAAAAATAACTTAATGCAGATATTTTATTTAACAATAATAGATGCACGCACTGCAATTCTTTTTACCAACAAGTAATTTGGAGTTCTGTTCAGGTATATTCTAAGAAAGCTGCTTATTTGGTTTTCAGTGTCTTTTTCATCAGTTATGCATTTTCAGGATCTGCTGGCAAACATTATTTCCCTCCCTCCCCCCATTATTAACAGAACGCTCAGAGAAAGGCACGTAAGTTAGAAGAAATGTGCGTTCATATAAATATCTAAACATATATAAATTAGCTTTAAAAATTGAATTCACTGAACATGAATAGTCACTTAAAGTGTAACTGGAATTGACTGTGTCATGTATCAGCCTAATAGCTGGAGCGCTGGTTCAATACAATGAACTTGGGAAGGTTTTCTTAATGAAAGAACTGACGTTTTCTGTGCGGTGGCTGCATTCATCAGACCACACAGTGTTCATTACACTACAAAGGACTGCCAATGTGGATTGTTAGGATCATCTATTAGGTAAACCGGATGGGGACAAAAGATAGCAGTGGAATGAGAGACTCCAGCACCTCTGCAGGATGTGGAGTCCGACTGCTTTGATGACCTTTCACCGGTGCATTAGCATCTATTCACACAGGGATCCCAGGTTCATTCCCTGATTCTGCTAACCAGAACTGGCAAGGAGCCAGGGCTAGGCGCCTGCATCTCACTAGCTGATGATCCAGACTAGCCCTATGTTTTATAGGGGCACCTTCTTTAATCCGCTTCCTTTAAATATCCTGGAAGTTATCAAAAAATGGACACTCGCTAGCAAGGCTAATTAGGCGCTATAACCCACCCTGGTTTGTGGTGCTAATTTGGAGAGGTGCCGTAGACTGGGGCTGATTTCTTCAGAGGGAAGATGAGCCCTGTGCCATTGGGAAATGGGAAAAAACCAGACATGCTGATTGGCAAGGTCGAGGCTGGAAGGCCCATCGCTGACTCAGGAGCAGGCACGTTAATTCAGTGGGGATTTGCATCCACTCTGTCCCTTGCTTACCTAATAGCAGCATTGTTACGCTGTTTCATAGGGAGCTTAGCCGCTGAAAAGGGAGATTTAATAGTAAAGATAAAAGTTTTGCTTCAATTCTCCCAACATCCAGTTATTAAGAAGCTAGTCTGCTCTGTGAGGCAGCTCACTACAAAAGCATTCCCAGTTCACAGACAGAGGCTGTGCTACAGCACATAACAGCTTTAATTCTTTCCCCAGGATATTTAGGGTAGATGTGTTGGTATCAGGCACTGTTTTTCCTCTCAGTTTCAGTGCTGAAGCTGAAGTTATGTGAGGGTTACTAGCCTAAAAGTCCATACCTCAAGGTCATTCCTCTAACCTTATTTCCCACGTGTTTAAATGTATTTATATAGATAGGTAAAATATGGTAGCTGCTGCCACATAACCTTGTTTCCCTTACTGACATCTCCAGTGGATGGAATTGAATATAAAGCTGTTATTTGGGATGGGGACATGTAATGTCAGTCCTGCTTTGAGCACGGGTGCAGTCAGTCCAGCAGGCTCCCTGCCCAAGCAGAGGTGTCAGCTCTTTTACCTCACCTGCCACAGCCACCACCACTGCTACCTGACAGACATAAGCAAAGCAAAAACACCTAAGAGGTGCTGAAGTTGCAGTGAATTTTGTAGCCAGTAAAAATTACCAAAGAATCGTAGTTCTTTCTTCAAAAAATTACTTTTTTTCTTGGTGTTTTAAAGCTTGTTGAAAATGCTGTGTGTATTTTCATTCCAGCATCTGTGTTCTTTCTTTCCTTTTATTCCTGCTTCTCTATAGACTGGAATTAGTGCCTCAGTGACAAGTGCTACTGAGTTCTGTGTAACTGCAATACCATGTCAGGATTTTTTAATATATTATGATTTTAAGAGAAATATGAGGATTTTCAAAGCAGATCAGCCAACTGGTCAGCCAATAAGACAAGTGTGATGAAAATGTATCTTTGTTGATATAAAAACAGGAACTAAAGATTTTCAGTTAGTTCTGCTTGCCTTTATTTTCTTTTTTGTTTCTTTTCTTTTTGAATTACTTAATTAGAGATTTCAATTGTACTCCAATTGACTTGTCAGGATTTGGGTCCATATGATGGGAATGTTCAAAGGAATTAAAGGCCTGTGTGAGATGGTGCCTCCCACTGGCTCTCCCCAAGCAGGAGGCACCAGGGCTGCTGGAAGTGGTGAAGATATTTCCCAAATGAGGGGGGAAAAGCTGCATTAGAAATTTGGGATAGGGTAAGGAGCAAGAGGTTCAAGGAATAAAAACCCAAGTGTCTGATTTGTATGACACCTCCTTTGCAAACAGGCAGGTATGGAGAGAGTTGGGAAAAGGGGAACTAAAAGGCTCGTTTGCAGAAAGGGGTGACATCAGAAATTTTGTTGAGGACAAATTCGTCCTTGCTTGGGTAGGTGAACAACACACACCCAACTCCTCAGATGTCCCCTGGGTGATACCAGAGTTCATCTGAAGGAAATAGAGGAAACCATTCTGTATAACTGTGATCCTTCAAAGAGTCTCTGGCTCAGTCCCTGCTCGGTCATTGGTCTGGCCCCAAATGTGGAACCAAGGAGCAGCAAGGGGAGTGATGTCTTTTGATTTATTGTGCAAATCAGGGAGCAATACAAAAATTCTTCAGTCTATGCACTTTAAGCATATTTTTAAGCTCTTACCTCTTTTTGGATATCTGCTGTAATATAGGAAGAAATCAGTTATCTGTCCAGGATATTTCACTGCTGAAAATGCATCATATCACAGCTTTTATTGTGTTGTATGACCTTCCCTGAGAGTGCAGTGTATGCACAGGTGACTACAGCTAAAGGTCTGTGAAATGTTACTTGCTACATTGAAAATATCCACAAAAATGATCATCATTTCTTTATTAGACTGGAGGTTAAGATGTAGTTTTCTCATTAAAGAAAAATATACTATTTTAAACTTCGAGCTTGCCAAAATCGTATTTGTCTTAATGTTTAGAAAAAGAAATTTGAAGATGTAATACCAGCGTATTTAAGATTTTCTGCTTCTTGAAGCACAGAGCACAGGGGTTGATCCTCCATTACACTAAAGCTTATTAGTGCCTCTCTGTGGGAGTGTTAGAGGGGCTCCTTAAGAGTTTGTGCACAGCCTTCACCATGCCCTGTTCCAGATCTCCGGAAACACTGATGGCTGAACACAGAGAGGATCTCCAGGCCTGTCTTCCTTCCCTGTGGCTTTGCTTAGAAACTTTGTTCAGGCAAAATATGAAATATTTGTTTCAGTTTTGCACTTCACTAGAAGCTGAAACTGTACAGAACAGCCTTGAAGCTGCTGTGACTGGAGGGGCCTCAGGAATGTGGCAGTGGCAGGTGACTTAAATCTTAAAATGTGTTCCAGCTCCGTGGGAGGAGGTCAGAGCCTGAGATCTAAACATAGCTTAAAACAATAAAAAGCTCCAGGTAGCTTAGGACATTCCTACATAACAATCATGTCTTTCCTTTGGTGTTTTCTGTAGGTGTGGTCAAGGAGGGGTGCTCATGGTAAGGATTTGCCAGTACTTGTAAAGAATATATTTACTCTGAGTAAGTTTTGTAAGTCTGGGCAATGAGTTTGTGTGGGAAGAGAAGTGGGATGGGTTTGGGGTTTTTTTTCACTTTTGAAAAGTGGATGGCAATTATTTTATTACGGGATTTCTGTAGGAAAATAGAAATTCTGTGGAGTGGCTTGTTTGTGGAGCAAAGTTGTCATCTGTTGCGATTTTTCTCTTAATTAGAGAGGCATTTTTAATTATCTGTCAAGGTCCCCTAGAACCTGAGATAGCTGGTCTTCTGTGATGGAATCAAAACACGTAAGTGGAAGGTGAGTCTGTCTCAACTGATAGGAAGTAGAATGAAGCCCAAATATGAGAATAACTAGTGTGTTTGGACAGCAGGGAGGAACAAGCTCCCTGTCAGGTATGATGGCTGTACCGTGCTCTTTTGCATTCCCCTGTACTCTGTTTCTGATGCAATTCAAACACACTTGTAATTATACTAAATAATATCCATTAATTTCATATTTATGTAGTTTTGTGGTGCCTTTAAATATGGTGAAGATCTCCAATACTTTATCAAAATGTAATACTCACTAAGGTATTTGTGAAGCAGAAAGAGAAATTAAGTTTGATTTTCTGCTTTCCCTGTGTGCCTCCAGCTCCTTCTCAGCCCTAGAACCAGGGAGCTTTACCAAAATTCATTCCCAAAATACAAAGCAATATTGCTGCAGAAATCCCTGTTAAAAGTGCGTGGTGGTGTGGCCTATTACAAGTGCGAAGTGTATCACGAAAGATGACCCAGAATCAGAATAGCTTTGAGGGAAATTATTTGGGTATCTGGGTGGTCCACACCTGTGTACTGGTGTGGAGGAGAGGGCACACTGGCAAAAAACATTTGATTGCACAGTAGCTGTCAGATCATCTATAATTGAATCAACTGTGCTTGTGTAACAAAATCCTAGCGTTCTCAATTTGAAATTACTTAAGTAAAATGATTTTGTGGTGTTTAAAAAGCAACAGAAAAAAAAATTCACTAAAGACCATTAAGCGGCCTCAAGCCCCACGTTTCAGTGTTCATTTGTACCGATTATGGTGTGACAGCTCTTGAGTTTCCAATGATAACAGCCATCTGACTTGATCTGAGTTCAATGGATTTTCACTAAAATAGAATCATCGCCTTTGTGATGGATAGAAAAAGTAAAGCAATACATCCTGATAAATGCTCCGGCTTTTTTTTTTCCCCTTCCCTTATTGTGACCTTGTACAATCTATAAGTGAGCAAAGCTGAGCCCTGGCCACTGCTGCAACGCATCAGGACTTTGAAATTTAAGTAGCTCTGAAACCCATCAATGGGGTGAAGGGAGAATGGCCTGAGAAAGCGATGGATCATGCTTAGAGGGCTCACAGGGAAACAGGGTAAGCTGAAGGTCAATACGCAGACATGTCCGGAAGGAACAGCTCAGACACTCATTCACATTCACATCTCAGAGCCACTGCTGCTGTAGCACTGCCAGCAGAGATCGAGAGGAGAGTGAAATAAAACAAGAATTTCAGAGCTTGTAATTTCTTCGCAGAGGCAAATGGCACTGGGGTGCAGTGTGAAGTAGCTGTAACCTCTTGTGTTGGTGCAGTGCCCTGCTCATCCCATGCCAGCAGCAAGGAGCAGAGCAGCATGGAGATGCATCCTTGCCAAGCACACTCCTGCTTGCTTTCAAACTTTCTCAGCCCTGCTAATTGTGAAGAGCGTTTAACATTTTTAATATGTCATTGATCGTTTGTAGCACATTATTCAGCATGACATGAAAGTGAGCTAAACTAGAAGGGATGCAATCTGAATCCACACACATGCAGACAAGTAATTAAGGGTCTTTACACTTTGAGCTTTGTGTGCCAGAGCGGATGGGGATGTGCACCAAACTTTCACAGGAGTTTATATTCTGATGGAGTTTTGTTTTGAAGGTGGTTTGGATCCAGGTACAGGCCGGCCTGGCTGTAGAGACCTTAAAAAACAAGAGGAGAAAGAGGAAGGAAAAGAAAATACTAAAATAAAATTAGTATACAAATTTGAACCCACAGTTGCCATGCCTAAAGCAGAAATTGCCGAACAAGTCAAGAGGCTTATTAGCATTTTATGTAAATCAGTTATTACTGTTCTCCACTTCCTTAATTATCCATGTTATTTCAATACAACCCTTTCTTTGATGTCCCAATTCTATATTTAAATAGTGCAAGATTTCTATCATATCCTCCCGCTGAGGTTTGTTCCATGCAAAAAACATGCCAAGAGCAGCTATTTTAGAGACTACTGGGAAATGTTTAATTGGTTAATCCCATTTGAGTTATGAGGGAGTATTGCCACGCACAGAAAACAGAAACATGTAAAGTACTGGCTTGGAGAAGTTTACTAAAACCTGCAAGACTTCCCCTGAAATTTAGCCCTGAAGATGTTTTGTTTCCTAGGCACCCAGTGGGAAATGATTCAAAGGAAAATCCTTCAAACTTCTTTGAAATACACTAAATGATTGATTCATGTAGAAATATTTTTGAATTAAAACACAAGGTCTTTTTTTTTTTCTTGCAGCATAGAAGGGGTCTCTCTTTATATTTGACCTATCGCTTTCAGTGGAAAAACAGTGTATTTCAGCCAAAATAAAGCCATCAAGACTTCATACCAAGTTGTTGTTACCTACTATTGAAGCAAGTGAGTGTTCCTCAGATATCCCTGTTGCAAAGTGATCAACATTTTCTGTGTGAGCACCAATTCCAGTGGAGAAATGAACATTCTCTGTCATCTCTGAGGATCAATTCTGCACAAAGGGACGCTTAAAAAATTAACATTTCTGTACAGCCTCCAATTTCCAGCTTTGGACTGGAAAGACTCCAGAGCAAAGCACTGACAGATATTACTTCCCCTATTTCAAACATTTGATAGTTTTTAACCTTTAAAAAAACTTCTTTGGAAACAGTGTAAGAGCTTTAGCACAAGAAATGAAGAAGAAAGAACGTACATACTTTGGCTGTAACCTCAGGTAGGATACTACAGCGTGGTCACATCTAGGAGTTCTTCTTCATGGATTTTAATGAGGTAAAGAAGTAAAACTGCAGACTTTTTTTTTTTTTCTTTCTTTTATTTTAAGGGATGGCTTTAATTTACACATTTGCTGCATATCTGTCAGAGAGTACAGTGGCTGAGAAAAGTACAAGTAAAGTACATTAAACTTGGTAAATAAGAGAGGAATTAGTTGATTAAAAAAGAAATAATCTGTTATGGTGTTCTATAAATAACATTTCTCTTTTGGTGCTGCTTCCCAAAGCAAGGTTCGGTTTGTCCAGTTGAGAGGGTTTGCTGGCAAGATTCTCTTGTATTCAGAATTCTTGTAAACAGAACGTCTCCCTCATGCAGAAATAGGTTAACTTATTAAAAAATCCACACTAGAACTGTGGATTGCTGAGTTTCCATCACTGGGAAGTACATTGTTCCAACTCTGAAATTATACAGTCTAAAATCATCATCATGTATTTTCATCAGGATGAAATATCGGGAGCTCTGCTTAGTGCAAGGTTTTATTAATGATGTGCTGTCAGAAGCTGGATGCTCTGCATATTTGCATATTAAACAGCTGAGTGAAGAAACATTCCTTTTATTGCTGCAGGGAATAAATCAGTTTAAAGCAAGTTCTCATCATTTATACTCCTTTCAGCTAAGTCTTCTTTTATTGAAATAAATTGTTGAAGTGCTTTGCTCATTCTTTGAATACTGATGAAATTTACCTTGATAGGGCCTCAGGAAAAATAACATTTTCTTAAAGGTGCAGTGTTGTTCTTTAGGTAAATACAGCCTAACTTTTAGAAATTGTCTGTAAGAAAATTTGTGCATCTCCAGCCACACAAGATCTTCTTTTGGTTATAGACTCTCTGTAGGCATTTGAAGATGTTTGTGTAATTTCTGTAGGACTGCCCACCCGGAGATCTAAGCAGCAACTTTACACAGCAGAGAAAACTTCCACTGTTTTTATTCTATGTACATTCATTAGTTCCTGTTTAGTGAAGGGGCCTTTCTGCTGCCTCACATTGTGCATTGCAGATGAGGATCAGCTTCCCTTGTCTGTGAGCTGTCTGTTGGTGGCAGCCTGAGTTTAGAAGTCGATGTCTGGAAGAACTAGAACAAAGTCAGTACCAAAGAAAAAAAGTTTGTATTTTATTTTCTGTTCTTTCATCATGCTTGAAATGAAGCATACAAACATGTCATGAGACCCTGGTTTTCCCAAATTTACGTAAATAAATAATTTTGAAACCGTAGTTGGTTAAAAGATGAGTTTTATAGTCTGTCATTTTTCCAGGCATGAACTAGAAGAGAGCAGTAGAGGAAAAATAATTTAAAATTAAGTGAGTGTATTTGAAGTCAGATGGAGCTTGGACATTTTATTTAAAGCTACTGTATTATATTGGCTAGCGCTGAAATGTTGTCTGTCACAATAAACAGCAAAATGGTTGAGGTATCAAAGAAATAATATACTGTGTGTATTCTTATATTTTATTTTAAAAGGTTACAGCAGCAAGCCATTACATGCCTTTCTTATGTCATACAAAGTATTTCAATATATAAATCATTTGTGACAGGAGCTTCTTGTTTTTAAGTGGAAAATCTGCATTTAATAACATGAAAATAATGTCAAAACATCCTCTCCTAGATGGTTGCCAAGTGAACTGTTGCTTTTCATTTATGTTTTATTTTTGGAGGTTGGGCTTTGCAGGAATATTTTCAGATACTTAGAAAAATAGTGATCCATTGCAGCTGTAGTTTATTTTAATTGGACAGCACTAAGTGAGCTGACTTTATGATAAACAGTGCAGCCAGCGGCTAGTGAATGCACTTCCACTTTAAAGATTATACAGAAAATAAAATCCTTCAAGCTAAAGTCATAAAGAATCAAGCTGGAATTACTTTTAGAACATATGTCTATGTTTGTCTCGGTGTGTGTTGTAACGGATACCTGATCCTAAAGGCATAATAATCTTTAAAAGTGTGTTTTCCTCACCACCTAACCAACTATCCAACTATCAAAATCTTGATATTAATGATATTTTGGTTTATTTTAATTATTTAGATTTTCATTATGAATTAATAGGTATAATATTTTATGTCTAGTGTCAGAGTATTCTCAGGTGCACTGTCTGATTTTGCAATTGGAAATCCTGATAATACTTCTTACCTCTTGCAAGATTTATCTACTAATGTTCTGAGGTGTTATCCTGGTAAAAGGCTGTCATACCTTTGATTTCTTTATTACTATTCAAAAATATAAAATAGCTTTGCTTAATGTAAAGAGCTTTTTTTTTTTTTGAAGCTATATGTGATTTTTTTTTTCCTCCTGTGATTGAATAGTAAGTCTGACATAAATTCACTTGCTGACATTTGGATGTTTATAAGGATGATTTGGTTTAGTGGTTAGACCTATTGTATTTCACAGGGGTGTTGTCAGGCTTAATTAATTATGCTGCAGCAATGTGCAGTGCAGGTTTTTGTGCCAGCATCTTCACAGCGCTTCGCAGGGAACTTCTAGTACAGGATGGTTATTACCAGACCAGCTGATTTTTGCCTCTGCCTCCTTGTGTGCATCTTTAACCAGTAAAGATGTGTCTGTTTGCAAAAGGAGATTTATCTTTTTTTGTGGCTGATAGGAAAGGGAGCTGGACAACCAATACTGACTCAAATTGCTGTACAAAAACACAGCAAGAAAAATCCCATCCCAGTTTGCCTGCCATCTGCTGCTCTTGCTTTTAAGGATGGTTCAGATGGAAAATACATGGTGAATGGTCATAACTCCCATTTTCTTCTGGTTTTTGTAGCCATCAGATCTGGAAATGTCATATAGAGCATTTTGCCTAACTGCTCCTTGTGAGGTTAGGATAACTTCTGAGAGTGTGTTGTTATAGATCTTTTGTTTGTTTCTTCCTGGAGAAGTTACAAATGACTCATGCTCTGGGGCATTTGCTACCACCATAAGGAAACTGTCCAACAGTGTAAGAAGCTTCAGTGCTTGATTTTTTTCCCCCCAGATCTTCAGCCTGAGGCAGGATGTAAAATGTAGGAAAAGAGAGAGTTGAGCTCTTTTTAGTGATGAGTCCACACTGAGATGTTTTTGTAGTGTTGAAACATAAACTGTAAATCATCTGTTTGAGGATGAGTTAAATATAGGGAAAACACTGCAACATCTATTCATAATTTTCCAAAGAGTAAAGAAAGATGAAAAATAACAAGGTGTAAACTCATAAAAATGTGTTTAAATTGGCATCTTTGAAATAAACTTGTTCTTATTTTGTAAGAGAGGAAAAATACCTGGTTTTTGAAATAATGGCTACAAATATTTTTGGAAATTACTTGGGGCATCAGGTTATTTTATAGGAATGCCAGCGGTTTTGATTTCTTCTCCCAACCACCAGGCAAGTTTCTGTAATCTTCTTTCCTTGGGAACTTTTCAGGAATGTTTGGGATCAAGTACACCAAGTAAACCATGTGTCTTAAATCTTCTGGCCCTTGCTGTTTGGGCTTTTTTTGTTGTTGTTTTATTGTTGTTGTTGTTGTTGCTGTTTCTGATTTCTTTATGAGCTCTGGGTTTTTGTTTTTTTTTGAGGGATTTTTGTGCAGAGGGTAGGTGGCGTCTCTGTGCCAGCCGTGCTCAATCCCAGGCATGCAGCTTCCCTGGGAAACGTGGGGCTCAGAGGGACCATGAGCTAATCCGTCCTGCTAAAAGGTTTAGTCCTGTCTCTGTGAAAATTGAGCACTGTAATTCTTCTTTGCTGCTGTTGTTGTTTTTAACCCGGTCTGATTTACCCATCCCTCCAGATGACTTTGAGGAGAAAAAATGCTCTTAGCGTTGTAGGTTGAGTAACGAGAGTAAATTGCTTTGCTGCTGAGAACTCTACAGGGAAGGGTGTAGGAGGGGAGGAATTTTGGCTGCAATAAGATGGTATCTCTTGAGAAGCCCTGCCTATCTGAGTTGTAGTTTTTAAATGGTGCATTTAGTCAGAGTTCATGCTTTTGCATATTAGCTTTGGCGAGTTGTTGCTGTGTTTTGGGGTTACACAGGGAAGGTTTCTTAAGGCTCCTGGAATAATGAAGACAACGGTTGAATTTTTTCACGTGTCCTTGCTCCATGATAATACTTGAAAACACTTGTTGTCTTGAAAAGGTGTGGCAAGAGGATCTGAGCAGGAAAGTTCTGGAATGATTCAGCCTGCAGAGGTTTCATTTGTTCTAACCAATGCAGAATGGGATTGAACTAAAGCCAAAAAAACCCCGCCTCTCAAGCTGCCGTTAAATCTTGATATTTGTGTTCAGCACCCAGGTAAATCTCAGGAGGACTCTGTGCCCACACAGAGCTTGTGCTGCTCCCTGTTGGCACCTGCCAGGTGCCAAAGTCCTGGGTGTCACCCTGGGGCTGGCACTCAGATTAGTGACTGAGAGCAGTCAGTCTCTGCCCACAGGAGCTGGAGCCCTGCTCTCTGCGTGTGCTTTTGTGGTGCTGAACAATGAAACCTGCTCATGACTGAGCTCTTGGAGTGCCTGTGCAATAGCAAACAATACTCTGCCACCACACGTAACAAACCCAAAACAATGTGGCAGTGATTGGCTGCAGGTTTTCAATGCAGAAGCATCAGTCTGATGCTGGTACACAAACTAGCACTCCACAAGTCACTAGAGGCCTCTAAATCTCTATAGTACCCTTGTTAGTAGATGCCTGGGGATTTGTTGTTATTTCAAGATTTTTCTATTTCAGCACTATAAAATAGGGCACAATTTAACTGAAGGTGAAAATAACTACTATATATATATTTTGTTAATATCTACTTTGTTCTTCAGTTGTTTATACTGTGTGGAAGACGATCTCTTATCCAAAAGGATATGTTTTAGTTTGACTTCTCTTGGAGAAGCACAACCATGTATTGATTGATTCAATACAAGAAAAGAGAAGTTGTGACTGCCATGATTTACTTGTAACATAAGTTTATATATCTCAATTTACCTTAGAGTTCCCTGGTTGATACATCATTTAAACTGACTGGTTTTATTTTCCTTGTTGGCCTTTGATTTCTTATTTAACTTCTTGAAGGAAGCAATTGAAATTTCCAACTGCAAAACGTGGACAATGAAGGAGACCTCCATCAAAAGCTACCTAAAGCTGACTAAGGTTCTTAATTTTTTTTGGGAAGAGCATGAGTAGCAGAGGATGGTAGCTAGTAAACGTCAAACACTGGGACATATTGCCAATTAGCAGAGAAGGCAGTTCTCAGATGTAAAAGAGCAAAATCTGGTATCATTTTAAAGTCAAGGGAGATTTCAGAGCAATTTATGATCCTTTCCTTCACTTCTGAGAAAAATTCAGCATAGCTTTCTTTTTACTTCTTTCAGTATGGTTGGAAAGACACACATGGGGAAAAGCCAAACTACCACTAGTACTAAACTACTCTCCAAAACCAGACCTATCTTTATCTTCCCAGTGGAAAATACAAAAAAAATGAGACTCCATTCCTTTTTTTTTTTTTTTTTTTTTTTTTTTAAATGTGTTGTGGAACTGGACTAATGCCATAAGGACAAAATTAGAAGGTGTTACTTGAGATGCATGTGTAGCTACCACATTTATGATATTTTAATATGAGCTGTGTTTCTGTTCAATATCATCAGTGCTTGGCTGAGGGAATGCAAATGGTTTTTAGTCTGAACAGGTGCAAGGTACGTGTTAATAAAGTTTATTCACTTTTTTTTTTTTTTTTTTTTTTTTTTTTTTTTTTTTAAGAGGAAAGCTCCTGCATTTCCTCTGCGTTTCTTTTTTGTCGCTGTACTCAAAATTGCAAAAGAGAAATCAGATTGGAAATCTGAGCTACTGAAATCTTCTACTCTCTTAAGATTAAAGCACTCGTTCAGTTGAGGCATTATAAACAATGAACATAGTTGGAATTAAATGAACAAATGTTCAGAGATGGGTCTATTTTTATGGTTTTGGGGTGCCCTAATAGTAGCTGCATTTTTGTTTCGGCATTTTATTAAATGTATATGACTTCTGTGAGGTTGGATGATGGGGAGACAATTCAATAAATGCCTTCTGGATGGGTAACTGTTATCTGTAGATCAGTACTTCTGGTTTATGTTCTCTTTGTGGGCAATAGGTGAAAGTGATTTAGAACTATCTGAGAGTACTATGTCTGCATTTATGATATACCATACTATATGATATGATAATTAAGGCTCTCTTCCTTGTTTTTGATAAATATGATTCATAAATGAGAGCAGAGTTTTATTTTAAAATAGAAAAGCCTGTAATACAATCCCAGGTCAGCTGTGGCTCAGAGCACAGGGGTGAAAGGTAGAGGAAATATCCAGCAAAACCCTTTAAAAACTGTGGTTTTAAAATACACAGAGGATTCACATAAGTGAAATCACATGCATTATAGAAATCGGGATCTATTTGATATTGCTGTAAAACTTCTTATTGACCTCCTTCACTTGTTCACTCTTGTCTGTGTCATACCTTGGAGAAGACTCTCCTTTTGTTCTATATATTTGATATTAAGCATCCTGAAGTTTATCAGATCTCCTCATGCCCTTCTCTCCAGCACACATTACAGAGCTCTTCATGCTTGCAGATACAGTTTGCATGACATATTATCTTATTTAGGAAATACACCTTTGAAGATACTGCTCTAATAATAAATTAGCTGAATTTGACTCAGCTAATTTGGGTGTGGAGAAAATACGATGAAATTAACCTAACAAGATTCCTTGGACTTCACTTTGTAATTGGGTGTAGCTTTAATTTTGAAGCTGTGATTATCTCAGTATTAGTAAAAACATGATATTGTGAAAATGATAAAAATGTATTTGGAACAAGGATACATCAAAATCCTCACAATTCTCTCTTAGAGCTGCTCTTCTGGAATTGCTGCAAGAGCCATTGAACACTTAAAGTTTTTGTTTATATCTTGGGGTAATGCCAAAGGTCAAGCAGCTGGAAAAAAAGGGTTTATAGCAGGCCCAAGTTAAGCAGACTCAATTCCTTGGCATTACAACTTTACTTTAGTTTTAATTGAAGATATACAAGCTAGCAAACTTTCTGGCTTCAACCCATTTACTCAGATAGCAAGACTAAGTCTAAGCAAATGTGAAAATAAACCCATAAAAGAGATTCCATCTGTCTTCAAGGTGTGTTTTGTTTTCCCCAGTGCATGGTCGGAGCAAAAGACTCCTTTGGAGGGTGGGATGCAGTGCAGCCCCTGGGTGGGGGTTTGATGGCTCAATCGTAGCCCAAGGACAGTCCAGACTGATTCCAGTGAGAAATTCTCTCTGCCATTCCTTTATCCAGAAGTATCTGTGAGTGTACAGACACACACTCACACTCTGTTCTGGATGTCTATATATATATATTCTACGTGTCTATATATAAATATATATATTTATATATACATGTAGAAATAGTATGTATGTATACATTTATATATATATTTAAATATATATGTATACTTCTGTACTTCTATGCACATGCTTCTCTCTATATACTTCTATACACTGTATATATAAACCCACATGTTCTATGGGCGATGTGTTTGACAGGGCTCATCCACATTGTGCAAGATGTGACCCCATGTTCATTTTGTCACATTGCTCAGGCTCTGATGTTCCTGATACTGCTCAGATCTTGGAGGGAGCGGTGTTTCCTTTTAGGAAAGAAACACATTTGCTTTGCCTGTAGGCAGCAATCCACTCCACTGCAAGCTTTTGCTCCGCGTTTTTCTCATGTTTTATTCTCTTACACTGTTGCATTGGCTGTGCTTGTTTGTGGGGTAATAGCTACAGATGTTCTGTCATGGGATTGTTCTGTAAGGACAATTAATGGAGCTGGGTTTTAGGCTCTGGAGAGCTGCTCAGTAATTGGATAGTTTCTGGTGTCACAGGCAATACAGTATGGCACAGTGCATTCTTCATTGTGCAATATCTGATTTTTAGACGAAAACTTCACCTAGAAGTTTAAAGTTGGTTCTTGGACTTAGCTGGTACCAGTGCAGAATAGAGACACAAAACTGCTTTCTGACTGAGTCCCACTTAATAAAATATATTAATGTTTAAAATGTGATTTAGTCTTGCTCTGGAAAGGAAGGAAACCTCTGTCTTTAATTTATCGCTCTGGAACACCTTTAAAGGGAACTCAGAGGAACAATTATTTTTTGCCTTTTTTCAAAAAGCAACAAAATCTAAACCTCCCTTTACCCTACTCTCCTTGAAGACCTCCCCTTCTCCTCCAAATCAGCCGTTAAACCACAAAATTGATCAATAAAACTTATTTTATTCTGCATTAGAAGTTGCAGACATTATTAACCAATTATACCTATATCAGTTTTTATAAATATGGAAATGTAGATGGTGGTATAACTACCGTATAGTTACTCTTTTATGAGACTGAATGGTATTTAAGCAGAACATTTTCTCACTAGACTCAGCTTTCTTCAAGTATCAGTTCATTCTTTCAGAGACAAGAACTTCAAGAAACCATAAAATCTGTGTAAATTAATAAAACTGTGAACCTGATGCAAGTATATAAGGCTTCTATAAAACTTTTATAGTAAATTGGTTAGACTGTTATTGAATCCACTCAGCACAGATGCTGATGGAAGGCTTCCTTTGGTTGCTAATATATTTGAAAATCTGTAGTGCATTTATGAGCAAAGAATGCAAACAGTGTAACTTCCATGTTCTGGTTTGGGTGGCAAATATTAATTGCAGTATGGTAGTGAAAACCCAGGACTGTAGGTGTGGTGGGTGTTTTTCTTTTCTTCTTAAATCATCTTTTCTTCTTAAATCATCTTTTTAAAAATGATGTGTTCTTTGAAAGGCAAACATCAGGGTGATCTTACCACCCTGATACACCCTGTGTATGTGACATCAGTCCACAGGAGAGCTCAAAAAAATGTATAAACATTTTAACAAAAATAAATGCCTACTTTCTAGGCCCACATCATATTTGCCATGTTAGCTTGCACTGAGAGACCACTTTAAAAATGTAGAAAACGTTGACAGTTTTTGTTGGATGTGCCTGAAGATAAATAGAGCTGTTGAAAAAGACACTTAGACATTTAAGTGCAAGAAGCCACACTTGGGCTTTTAGCATACATGTATGTCTAAACTGTGAAAATGTGAAAGCAAAGGTTATGATTCATAGGGCAATGGTTTCTTTCCATACCAATTTTTTATTAGCATATGAAGTACAGGAGCTTACTCCAGGTATTCCCCTTGAACTTGATTTAAACCACTGGCAGCTCTCTAACACTAGGAGCTGTGGTATTTTGCCATGCATCATACCCCTCTCCTTATTATTACTAAATTGCTTGCTTATACCTTGTGATGGGTCCTTCAGTTTCTCATAAATTAATAAGGCATCTGTGAATATTTGCAGGGAGGTTTTAAAGCTCTGAATCTGCTCCAATACAGAGACTTAAAAAAAAAAAAAAAAAGAGAGAGAGAGAGAGCAGATAAAGCAAGATTTCTTTTCCTTACAATGTTCCTCCAGTATGAAGCAAAATATTATTAATCTAGACTGCCTGCTACTTTCATTTACCATGTAGCTGCTCATGGGATTACAGGCACAAAGGTTTCATAAATTTCAAATGAAATATGAACATTTGTTGTCAAAATACTGTTAAGCTATAAAAGCTCTGCTAGTAGTCGTCCTGCTCTTTTATTGTAACATTTATATCCATGGGCGTTAGTGTGTTCTTGGGTCTGAAGGGGAATTTTTTCCCCCTCTTTATTTTTTTTTCACATGATTTTCATCCAGGTGACAGATAACAAGGCAGGGGATTGGAAAAGACATACTTCTCATTTTTCAGACTATGGCAGATCCTTTCTGTAATTACGTGGCATTGCAAGGACCTTATCTAAGTAAGCATAGCACCTTAGATAAAATTTAGCATATAGTTGCCTGGAGAAGCAGCCAGAACCTTTTTTTTTTCCTCAAAAGTGTAGCAATGTGTCTGTCCTGTCTGCTTCCTTCCTCTCTTTGTGTTGCATTCAGCCCAGTGGTGTTATTTGACATGGCACTTGTCATACAGCATGGGGGAAATAAAAGATAGAAAGATAAGGGACACATGTATCTCTCTGCTGTTTAATGCCTGGATGTTCAGAGTCACAGAGCTGTGCCACTAAAGCTTTTACCAGCGTGAGCAGAACCTGTCCAACTTAATAGTCAATAGGATTCTTTATGGGAATAGCACTATGTGCATAAATTGTGGTGTTCAACTCTACCTGAAATTACAGGGAGCTTGTTCAATGTATAGGTATTTAGAGAAATGAATATGTTCAGAAATCCAAACACAGAAGTCTCTGCTTTTAGATATCCAGATTATAAATTTTTATTCATAATGTAGCATTAAAAATAGGCGAAATAATTCAGATTCTACTTTAATAACACCAGTTAAAATATGATAGTCAATACAGTTTGCTTAGAATTCCTATTAGAAGATATGTATAGGGTGCTAAAATAGTCATTCATTCTTTGTCCAGGGTAGAAGGAGGGTTTCTATACTGTGAAAAACGATTATGACATGTTAAAACTGTGTAATAGTAAGCAGACACTTTTCAGTGCTGATGGGTGAATTCTGGAAATGCTCTATTTATTTTCTCTCTATTGACTAGTTGCATTCAGGCAAGACTGCCAGTGCATTGACTTGGAAAACAACTGAGACTGAACAATTTCAAACCATTGACATTATACTGCTTCATTTGTGAACTGCATTGCTTCTGCATGCACCAGTTACTTTTTTATGGAGTGCCTGCATGTTTAGGAAGCTTTCAGAAAAGGAGAGATGTAAGCTGGCTTAGAAAGAAAGCTGTCTGTTTTATCAATTTTATGTTTATAAGACCACCAAATAAAACAGACTGGCAGTTTTAGAAAACAAAGTCATGTAGCAGTTCCTGGATCTGCTCTGCATGCACTTTGATGCAGTATTTAAAAAGAAACAAAACAAACTAAGAAAAAGTTCATGGGTTGAAAATTTCTCCATAGAGAATATTTTCAGCTTTTGAAACAATATAATTTCCAGCCGCTACCTTCAAGGCAACTTTTGCCAAGTGTTTTGTAGCACCAGCATACAGAAAAATGAATGAGAAATTAATTTGTGTCTGAGATTTAATTTGTGTCTCTGACTGTCTGTCTCCATCATGCTGATCAAGCTTCTTTGTTACCAATTCACATCACTTCTTACTAGCATCATTTCTGCTACACTAGTGTTGGCTTTGTCTGGAAAAGCGCTGTTATTGTGAGGAGTGTTTTCTTGTGTTATTGTGACCAGTGTTGTCTTGCACTGAGATCTGGAATGGGACAACTCACCAGTAACTGGGAATTTCCGTGTAATGAGCTGAATGCCAGGGCTGTGTCCTGCACAAACCCCAGAGCCAGGATGTGAGCAGTCCTGGTTACAGCTCTACCTAATCCCTTGTGTGCTGGTGTATGGACTCACCACGGGTTAGTCTAAGTGACCAGTCTCTAAATGACACTGCCTGATGTTTATTCATATTTTTTTTTCCCCCATATCTGAGCTGTTAATTAAGCAAGAAAAAGGGGTTCCCTGTACCTCAGGGAATCTCTGGCCTCTGAGATCTCTACTGAGGCCTATCCTTTCCTGGACTGAGTGGAGAGAAGCAATGCAATCAAAACACTTGTAATAAAGGACAGAAAAATACTGTTCCTTCTTTCTCCTGACAAAGACAAAGCAAAGTCACACCAGCCTCCTGTTCCTACAGCAGCAGCAGCAGCATTGACAAAAGCTGCTAAAAGCTCACATCTTTGTGCCCACACTGTGCCCACAGCGTCCCCTGCTCCCCTCAGTGATTTGTTATAGCTGTAGTTATTTGTAATTTAGGAAATAATTCTGCTTATCTTGTTTATGATGATGCATAGGAGCCCTTCACAACTCTCCTAGCAGCACCACTGGTCTCCTGCTGAGCAGAATAAAACACAATGCTGGGTGGTGAAGACAACTGGAATATGCTTTTTGTAGCCCAGCAAGCAATGTGATTCCTTATACACCTGAGGACAGCTCTCACTGTGTAAAAACCATTTTTTTTCTGCTCACCTTCTTGAGGGAAGACATGATTTTACTGAACTTCGTACTGAAAAAAACTTTGTTTTTACACCCTAAGTAGGTGATTGACTGCTTACACTGTGTGAACACTCTGAATTCTGTTGGATATAATGCATAAAGCTTGTTTTCATGAGAGAATGTGAACCATTGGGTTATCACCTACCCATTTTGAAATATACCAGGGACCCTTAAATGACGGATTATGGGCTAATTCTCAGTATAGAGGTTGAACTTATTGTCTCTGGCCAGAAATGAGAATATTGTCAACTTGATCAAAATGAAGGTCAGTGATATGATGGCTGCACTTCCAGCTGCGTCGACTTTTCACTTCATTGTGAGATACAGAAATATTTAAACTCTGTCATTTAGAAACTCCAAAATGTGTCATCTCTTTTATTAATTTACCTGGCCACCTATGAATGATTTTCCTACCTGCTGATGGCAGTTACTCTTTGTGTAAGAGAGATGGAGCCCAAATATTTGTGTAGAGACTGATATTCCTCTGATTTGCTTTTGGCTTCAGCCTCTCCTTTGCTGTGGAAGGAAATGTGGGCACAGGAGCATAAAGGAAGCTGTGATGGTCTTTGACAGGCCCCAGCTCTGCAGAACTGGGTGCTCAGGACTTGAATTGCTCTGCCCCAGACCTGTGCCACAGGGGGGGATACACCCACTGTGTGCTTTGGATACACATCCTGCGCCGATGCTCATTCATGCTTTGTTGAAGACATTGGCCTTTTGCAGTCAAAGGTTGTGGCTTTCTGTCAGGAAGCTTTCATAAGTTTATTGACTGCACTTCATGGGCAGGGTTTGATACCTTGCCAGGGATCAGATGTTGCATTTTGTTTCCGAATTGTTGACGCAACCCACCTCAGGAGCAACTCAGATCAACGTACTGGGAGAGCCACTGGAGAAATCTACTGCATTCAGAGGTCAAATTTTATTTACCTTATGGCACTAGATACTGAAATACCACACAGTTTCATGGGTTTTTTTTCCATGTGGATGAAGATGCACAAGCCACATGGACTTGATGTAATTCATGCAGTTCTGCTGCTGTTGGTGGGCTGGAATTTGCCCAAATGGGGTCGGATGTGGGTCATTCTTGGCCATGAAGGGATGTGGTCATTCTTGGCCATGAAGGGATTGTCCTCATGGTCAAGGCTAACTGCACAATCAGGTGTTTCCTATACTAGCCAGATGCTTCTCCCGTGTTAAGCCTTCCCCCCAGCCATGGTGTAGTTTTTAGGAATTAACATTAGAGTGGGGCTTTTTCTTTTTCACATCTTGTCAAGAAAAGGAAATGAAGAATCTCACTGCTGTCATTGAGAAAATACATTATCTCAGAAAAATGTGCTGTGGACTCTAACTCTCACCATATGGCTCTTGCTTCATCAGTTGAAGAGAACTGTTTGTGAAATCCTGGGCTTGTTTTTTTCTTCCTGTTTTCTGATCCTGCCCAGATAGTTTTCGATGCTTCCAAATATTTATATTCTGATAGGCTCCCTTGTGAACTTCTCAAGCACATTATAATGGCTTCAGAAACAAAGGCCATTAGAGAAAGAGAGGGCAGGCATGAACTGAAAGGCAAATAACATCTTAAAATATGTAGAGGTAGGCTGTAAATGAGATTGGTTCACTGGGACGCTCTTTTGAAATATGAAGATAAACTGCCCCTCTGACCTCTGATGAAGTTACGTAATTATTTGGGAAGGTTTATCTCTGTGTCATTTCACACTTTTCTCCTGTTAGTGCCACTCTCTTACTTCACATTAGGAAAAAAAATAAGGGGAAAAAAAAAAACAAGCAAGCAAGCAAAAGCCTCTCTGGCTGGTTATCTGAATGTGGAATCCGCTGCTGAAAAGACCCTGGCCCTCCTGTTAACACAATACTTTTATCCGGTAATCACAGCCTGCGGGAGACAAAATAACAATTCATCTGGAAAACGAGATTAACTCATTTAAGTTAGGCAGTGATCACAGAGAGAAACACGTTGGTGTTATCTGTCTGAACGAAAGCATACAGATTGGAGGGCCATTCCGGTTCAGAGGGTCCATGTAGCAGGCCCAGCTTGTTGAAAGTAATTGGACCCTGTCAGAGTATGCCTTTGTGAGATATGGATATTACAATGGAATTCTATTAATCTCTGACAAATCCCCTCTCATCTGATAAAGGCTGTATACCTCTGCTCTTCATTACAACGACTCGCTCGCCACTGCTCTGTGGGGACTGGTGGGGCTGGGGCCCTGTGGCTGTGTCACAGGTGAAAGGTGCTGCTGCCCCTTCTGGGGTTCTTTTAATATCTGTAGTGCCAGGACTGCTGGGCTGCTGCTCGGTGATTTGCTCACATTTTTATAAAATTTTCTCTTTAGGTTATTTTCAGGGGAAAAAAAAAAAACCCAACCTTATTTTTCTGCTTAGGTATCCTAAATGCTTTTTTTTTCCTTGTGTTATCAGAGTTATCATTGGTAAATAGAGGCTGAATTAACACACTGTTTACAGCATTTGTATTGTTATCTAACCTGCTTCTGATGCAGAAAGTTACAGGAATACTGTAACTCGTATATATACCTCTGTGTTTAAAATATTTGTATATTGAAATCATAGGAAGAACAGAAAATACACTGGTAGCTATGCATTTAAGGATGTCCGGGAGCACTTACCATTTTTTGTAGCTGGTAGCACGTTGGGGCTCTGATTCATGGCTTAACCTCCTAAATTCTCCAGTAGTAGCAGTAAGTATAATAAGATGAGAAGCAAAAACTATAGATAAGTTGTGGCAAGTTAATGTGGGAAAGAGAGGAAAGAGAAGTCATGTCCTCCCTTCATTTATGTCACTCTGTTCCTAGGTGCGATTCTTTAACTTTTTAGTTGTAATTATTTCTGCTTCCTAATTTTGTTGTTACTATCCTAGCTTAACTTGGCCTTATTTCTCCTGAATGTCACAAATTTTGTGGGATATCTGAATTCTGACCATTTACACAATTCCAAAAACTTTTTTCCTGAAGCAAATCTGAGAAAGTCATGTATAAAGAAGGTAAAACAAAATACTGTTTCTTTTAGGTAATAAAGTTAACAAATGCAGCATTTTATCAGGAGGAACTAAAGAATCCAGGTCTTCTTCTTCCTCTGTGGTATGAAACCATCACTAAAGGGAAAGGCAGCTCCTGCATGGAGGTGCCTTAAGGAGCTGGGAATCTGTGAATTGCAAAATCTTCCTTTCTCAGACAGACTTTTGTCTAAAAGCTTTTTCCTTTGTCACCGGAACAGATCAACAGTAAGGCCTCTTTCCTGTTTGTAAATGCCCACAATGTGTGACTACACTGAGCAAAGGATACCTTTTCTTTAGAAATGAAACTCTTTGCTTTCTTGTCCTTTTCTAAGAAAGGACACACAGCCACAGCACGGCTGTATATGTCTTGGGGAACGTAATGTTGGTAGGAAGATTTTGACAATATTATCTTAAAAAAATCAAGCTAAATGTTAACTCAGAGTTGTTTATCAGCAGCTTGGGCTGCATGTTTGACCCTGTACACACAAGTGAAATACAACCAAGTACAAGAATGATCGAAAGCATTGAAAGTACATTTAGCATTTAAGTCTCCTGTCATTAGATATATCATTTTACTCAGGGGAGAAAAATATAATTTTTTTAGATATGAACACAAATGGATTTCTGGTGGGTTATGTTTCCTAAAATGTTCTGTGATATTGCTTCTAATAAATGTTCAAAAATCCATAAGTCATTTTTCATGCTAAAAATACCTGTCTGCTTTCTCCAGAAGATACAATATGGCAAAACCACGTGGACTTCTGATTCCTTTTCTGAAGTAGAGTGAGAAAGATTTAAAAAGTCAAATGCATCCTTCCCATATCATCTTAAAATATAACCTTTGCAATATACCTAAGTCTCCTTCATGGTATTGCACACACATTTAGCAGTAGAGAGGGAGAAACAGTGCAAAAGCATTCAGGTAAGTTAGATGGAGTTCAGCATTAATAGCTGAAATATCAGTTAGCATGGGATATAACAGCATTTTAGTTTTTGGCTTTTATTTGTAATAATACCATCTTCCAAAATTCTGCTCATTTGCTCACCCCAGATGAGTACTTCTCTTTGAGAACTGAGGAAATATCACCAGGTTGTATTTTGGTTTGGGTTTTTCATTATTGGCAGTCTTGGTGAGAAATGCAGATGAGGAGATCTCACACTATGGGAACTGTACATTGCACTTGCAGTTTGGTAGGCCCCACATCTATTTTTAGTGCCTGGGTCTTAATCTTTTTAGTTAGAATTAGTTTTGCAAGCCTGACTTAGCTGATGTGAGGAAAATCACAATTTATTTTACAAAGGCCAGCAGGATCAGTCTCTTTTATTTGTCACTGCCTAAATTTACCTGCTGTGCTCATAAACCCATAAACTAAGGCCCAAGTTTTGCTAAATACAAATGTCTCCCTGGTTCTTACAGAAATTGGTGGCCGCATTCAAGTCCAAAGGGAGAATTACCCTGCAAGCATGGAGGAAAATCAGGTTTCCATATTCTTACAGGAGGAAGCATACAATCAATAACTGAATTCAAAATAATTTTACTAAGGGCACAGCCTTACAAAGAAGTTAATCCTTTGCTAATCTGGCAGGAGAGTTTTATTAAACTCCATGTAAGTTAATTTCTGGTAAGGGCTATGTTCTCTTCTTGAGGTTAGCCTTGCTTTTCCTTCGCATTTGCCCAATGATTGGCTCTTGTTTTATTTACCCATGGTGAGGTATCTCATGTGCCACCTCATCTCCTTTCTCAGCAGTGAGAGAGCCACGAGAGAGTTTCATCTGTTCATAGCCCTGGTACAGCAGCCGAGTGAAACACAGTCGCAGAGAGTCAAACAGAAACATGGATTGCAGCAAGTTTTGTCAAAGTACTTAAATTACCAGGAATTTACACAAAACCCAAAAATACGAGGTTGGCATTCCAATAACATTGTGTCAATTGGCATTTCCAGGCAGGACATCATTAGAGATGCCCAGGTTTGCTAGAAAATGTGAAGATAAATACATTTCCAAACTGGTAAAAACAACAGCTATGGCAGTTGCTTCATATATAACTTCTCTTAAAATCCATGTGGGATTTGTAAACACAGTCCCAGCCTTCAGTACCTTCATGGAGTACGTGGTGTAAAGGTTTGGTACAGAACAGTTGTTCAAGTTTGACCATCAGATGTGTTTGGGTTATTTTAAGGGATATTGGCAAGTTAAAATTACAGTGATTATGTCATAAGACTTTTAGTTCAAAAGCTGAGGGAGAATTGCATTATTGTAGTATGCTAGTGAAGGGAGCTTTTAAATGTGATAAATTTGTATAAGGTAGTTCTGTTGTAGTGGCTTTAATCATTCATGTAACACAGTTATGTATTTGGTGGCAATACACATAGTTTAACAAACATAATCAGTTTCAAAGAGAAAGTGGGTGCATGTATTAAGAGGCCATCTAAATATACTTGAAGCCAGTTTTTTATCCTTTTTTGTTAGCAGTGCACCAATCAAATATTTATTTACGGGGATTTTTTTTTCCCAGTGAAACATTGCGTGTGCACCTTAGTTGTTCTTGATTTTGTTCATTTTAAGCACATTTTCACTAAAGTGTTCTTCTTCAAGCTATTCTCAATTCAATTTGAAGTGAAAGGTTTCTGAGTTTGAGTAATTTACATATAAAAGCTTTACTGTACATTTTATAAAATGACTGTGTTCAGAAAACAACCATTTCTATTTAACAATATTGTTATTCCACAAGCTGAGGTGCTCTCCTCACTGTCTTTTGCTTTTACTAACAGTATTTGTTCTTGTCTTAATTTTAAATTGTTAGTGCCTGAAAATGTTTAACTTCCCCCATTTCTGTCCTACTATACTGAAATGACTAGAGACCTCCTGTGATATGTGATGAAAGAAGATTTAAAAAACAGGGTTGTTTTTTGTCAAGATAGGAGTGACACACACATGATTCTTTTGAGACTCTCCTCTCTTGTTTTACTTATTTAAGTGATAATTGTTGATGGCAATTTTGAACTTAAAATCATTGCTTTCTGTGCGGAATTTTAAAATGATTCTTTGCATTTTATTGTTATCTGTAAATCCCCAGCAACCAATTCTGAGCCTCTCACTAGTTCATCATCTCTTGTTTTAGAGGAATATAGGAACATATGCAACATTTATGAATAACATGCTGTAAAGAGAGGCAGCTGAGGGTAATTCAGACTGGACCTTGGATCAAAATGAGATCTGACCATATAAAAGTGCACAGAGTACCTTAGTGATATTAAAAGATGATGCTATACCAGAAATCAGTGCATTTTAATTATTTAGGAATTAGTTCATTAAGTTTCTCCAGTTGCATTGCAAACTACTTAGTTTGTAATATTTTTCTATTCAATACAGTAATTAATTTCGTTTGAAAACAATAAACCTCTATTATAAAGAAGATCCATAAAACAACTTTAGATTTAATGTTTTGTTCTCAGGAAAGATACTGAGTATCAAGCTTTATTTCTTCAGATTAATCATTGATGAATCTTCTTTTTTTTCTACAGCAATAAGCAAATGCCAAATAATGTTTGCTGGCAGATTAAAGATTTTGTACTTTGCAAAGTTTGGCTTATCATCACTGCATAATCTTATGAAAAAAATCTGAGCTGCAGGTTGCTGGTGCTCAGGAAGCATTCAGCCTGCTCAAATGCCATTCATACTGGAGTGGTCAGAAATGCTATTTTGTACCTGTGCATCGCAAGTGGAAATCACCATAAATGTTCTGTTGATCACACACAGCTGCCAAAATGCCGTTAAATATGAAGATTTTTGAGTCTAAAAAGACTTTAATAGATTCTGAAGAGATCTTTTAGAGTCTTTAGACTGATTTATTTGTTTGTTTTGGTTTGTAGAATTAAGAGTGTATTGGATCGATTTTGTACTTTTTTATCAGATCCAGTACACTGTGTTTATACATTTGAGGATGAGCTAGGTGTAATTATCAGATTGAGTGGGAATGTTTCCCTTAAACAAGGAGCAGCAATTTTCTGCATTAAAATCTCTTTACATGTAGGTTTTATCATAAGGCAGAAATTAGCTTTGCATGTTTTTAATATACTCAGTTACAGTTATTTATTTACCTCCAGTTTTAAGGAGGGGAATGGGGTTTGGTATCAAGAGAAGTAGGCTGAGAAGTGAAGGCAAATTATATCTTAGCATTCTGCAACATGTATCAGTCCCTCCAAGCTCACCAACTATTCCTTCCTGTGTGAGATAACCCTCTGCCCCAAAGAATCACAAACTTTCTGCTCCCTGTAATTCTGTTGTCTTAGTTGCTGAAACAGCATCTATATATTTTACTTTTTTTGGAGAAACTCTGGTAGAGTAACAGAGGGCCTCATTAAGGGCATCTGTTATCTTAGTTCATATTTTATTCTGAATTTTAAGAGTGCCTCAACAGAAGGGATTAAGTGAGAAAAGAACAGACCATCTTTTTTTACTGCTCTTCTGCACCAATTGCTCCCAGTGTCAGACGTACCCCATGATTACTGCTGTGCAAAGCTTTGCAATATGGTTGGTGCAACCACATTTGGCAGTGATTCACTAGTCATTGCAAATATCATTTCACAGCAAATCCTAATGTAGCCTGAAGATAAAAACCATTGTAAACACTGTATGGGTTGAGACTGCCTTTGTGCTGATAAATATTTCCTTAACATTGAGATGAAGATGCTGTGCTTGCTTTATTTAAATACAGTTGTATCTGTAGTGCCAGCAGAGACATACTGTGGGTGAGGAGACTGGTAAGTTATGGAGGAAAGGGGAAACACTTGAAAGTTTTGGTAGGAGTGGAGTGTCCTGTGGAACAATTTGCTTTTCTGAACCTACTTGAGGTTTGCCCTGAGGATGCGTCTGGGACTTGGGCTTCTCTGGACCTGGGAGATTTGTGTGTTTGTGGAGACTTTATATCATGATGAATGTGTCCTACCAGGATATTGCAATCTGAACTCACGAGTTTTATTGCAAAGACGTTCTCAGAGCGAGGAATCGTTTTGCTTTTTAACATTGTTTAGCTGCAAAACAGTGGTCTTCCTTATTATCCCTGAAATAGTTCTGGTATATTTGCAGAATGATTGCTAGATCAGGCATTAATATAAATAGCGCTGTAAATAGACTGACACTGTGCACTGCACTGCAGAGAACTGTAATAAACCCAATTCTTTGGAGGCTGTGGGAAGAACCAAACTTTAACTGCATTTTTGGCCACAGGGCTTCTCTCTCACAGGTACAAATTTTGGTGTGCCTCAGGGCTGAAGGAACTTTAGGCCATGCTGCTGCTTGTAGGGGCTGATGAGTGCAGCTGTATTTGGAGTTCATAAGCTGTGATGCTGCAGAGTGCCCTACCCTAAATACAGAGTTGTGATTTTGGTGTTGGTTTTTTCGCCTCTCACTCCTCCCATTGCAGAACAAGAAAGTTTCACATCTGATTGAGGAGTGGTGGGAGGGAATGAAATGGAGGGAGGAGAGACAAATTACCATCTAGAACACTACAAAGTGAGTCATCTCTATTTTAGTGCTAATTTAAGAAAATGTTGCAATTTTCTGGTATTGTTGGTAATGAGACACTTTCTAGTGAAACCCACTTGGCTGGGATGTGCAAGCCTCAGGAGTGCTCTCTCTTATCGTGTAGTTAATGCTGTGGCCAATATTTTACTGTCAACATTAATTAGAGGTTTGGGAGGATAACTGGCATGAGGTCTGGTGCCCTCCCATTCTTGAGGATAACAGCAGTGAACAGCATAAGGGCAAAATGCCCCCGTCCTAGGGCCAGCTCAAATACCTTAGATAGAGGCAGAGAGAGAAAGGAGCTCCAGAAAATCTTTGTATGTTGAGAGTAACATAGTGCAAATGTTTTCCAGCGGTGGAGTCTGGATTGTATCTAGATGGCTTGGGTAAAAAATGGTAATTTAAAATATGCCTGAAGAACGAAAATTTGACTGAGTCTACAGAATTTTATTTCACGTTTTCTATATACTGTTCCACTAAGGCCACTTGTTCGTTTCCAGAAGGCATTCCAAACTGCATGAAAATACTGTGACTTTTCAGTCACCATTGCCAAGGGCTCCTTTTTGGTGCATCTTGGGAACAAAAATTGGAGGGAGGAAAATGAAACACCATGTAGGTTTTCCTTACTTTTGGGAACTCGCAGGACATGTTCAGGAGATTACTGGGGATATTGGGACAGTAATAACAATCCCAAAGTTGGACTACTCAGTGATTCCTTATTAACACTAAGGAATAGGATAACTGTAATTTTTTCCCCAGATTTCCTACCAATGTGTTGGTATCTTGAACATTCAGTTCTTCTCCACATCTATCTTTTTTCTTGTTTGTAGTAAGAGACAGCAATATCCAACTCTTTTTGAAAGTACTGCCTGTTAAAAGCTCCATGTGTAAATCAGACTGTGTTGATAATGATAATTTGAAATATAGATGATAAAGAATTTTTTAACTGTTTTCAGGCTTTTCAGGTCAAATTCCATTCTTTAGTAACTAAAATATCCCATTTGTACCCTGAAGTCATTGCTATAGGGAGGTTTCAGAAAATGCAGGTAGTCTTATTGCTGTCCCTGGGGTTTAATTGTGCCTATTTGTTTTTAATCTACATATAAATAGTAGCTAGGAATTACTCTATACAGATTTGTTTCACATCCCCCGGTATAATATAGTGGTGCTGCAACTGCTCTTGGTGTTTCCTCCTCTGTCCAAACCTAATTTGGTAAATTTTAACTGAAATGATGAGGTAGTAAATCTTAGCTACCAGGCACATGAGCAGGTTAAATTACCCAGTGGAGAAGTTGCTTATTTGAATCATGTCCAGGACATGAGGAGCCCAATCTGAAACTATTCACGGCCAGGAAATACTAATTTTAATATATAGCATGATATGTCTGCCTTCGTAATCCTGGAGGGTGCGTTAGACAAGGTGCTCTTTCCTGGAGTTATGGCTATGGACAAGGCCATAGAGGGATAGTTTCTTTTAAAATGTCACTGTTTCTTATATTTTTATACCATTTTAAGCTTTGTACCCTAGCTGGGCAAAAAAGGGCTGCTGCTCCTTCATCCCCAGTAGTGTGATGTTTGGGAATGCTCACTGTGATGCTGTTCCTGCTGCTCTCCATCCATAGATCCCGTTTCTGTCAAACTCTATCCAGCACAAGTAGAAATTTCAACTAACTGTAGAAGAAACTTGCATGAAGGGTTCCAAATTTGAGGAATATTAAATGAAAATCTAAAAATTTTTTCCCCTTGGTTGGCTTTAAAACCAAGATATCTTAATTTTTCTGATGTGTCATGTAATTGGCTTACTTGTCACGGCCCAATTATGAACTAATAAAATGTCTGAGGTCTTCATCTGTTTTCAGCAAATATTCTGCAGTAGGAATATCTCATGTACAGAAGAGCTGTGTATATAATGGCATGTTTAAAAATGATCAGTTGTGATTATGGAGAAATTAATTGTAGATACACAATGGCTGGAAGGAAGAGCTGAGCACACAGTCTCAAAAAATTTAGTCATGCAAATCTTGAGATGGTTGTGATAAATATGTGACGAGCATCTTGGAAATAATCTAAAATTATCTAAAATAATCTCTGACTGTCTTTAATTGTTTTGAGTTTTGTGTATTTTAAAAATATAGCTGACATGAGAAAAATTTTCTACTGCAAGCAGGTAAGAGAAAAAATGAGGAATTGGTTTCAGTGGTTTGTTTTCCCTGTTTCTAGAGAATAGAAAAAAGGATATTCAGCATTTTAAATGCTGTGATGTAATTTTATTAACTGCCTCTAACCAAGAAACAGTTAAAAGACTGCTCTTGCATCCCTTCTTTTGGAACAACGTAAAGGCTGACAAATTAATTTGTGAAGGTAACAATGTGGATAAGACTTAAACTATTTGTGTAGGATCTGTGCATGGCAGAAAAGATTGAAAAAGGTGACTGAATTCTTGGACTTAGGGGGATGATGTGATTTTGTAACAGTTTTGTTGTTGTTCAGTGCACTGTTTATAGAAGCAAGTATATAAAGTCATATATATAAGTCATATATAACTTTGAGAGATTGCTGGGACTGGACTCAAGACTTCACAGTGGCTGATTTGGAGCCCAGCATTCGGATATGGTAAATGCTGGGTCCTCATTATGTGACCCTTACAAAGGGAAGTTATTTATATTGACCTTTTGGAATCACTTTGACAGGGGTTTTGAAAAGAATTTCGAGTTTTGGGACAGATTTATATCTGATTCAAAATAAATATATTTGGGCTCATTGTCCCTGCAGCAGGACCTGTGAAACCAAACTGGGCTGCAGATGGAAAAGATGGCTCAGCCCGTGGGGCTGCTCTGACCAGGTCACTGGGGAAATGTGAGGGTGGACAGGGAATGCAGGGGGTCAGGGCTTCAAATGTCTGCTGGGTGATGGGCTGTCCTCTCCCTGCTGGTAGCTTACAGCTGGATTTCAGGATAGGCAATCTGGGTTATCTGTGCTCACTCTGCCTTCTCCAGGCTGTGTCTCAAGTATTTCAGGGGAGAAATGGCTAAAATGCTGCTCTGACTGAGAGCGCCTTGGAACAGCGAGACTTCTCCGTATCTGAGAGGAAAACGGGAATGAAAGAGGCAAAGAAACCCACATTGTCAAGAAAGTGTGTGAGTTTGGAACCTAATTATATTCCCATTGAATCCAATAGCAAGAATTCCTATTGATTTTAAAAGGAGAATGATTTGGCAACATTTCATCTCCTCACTCTGCACTAGCGAGTGCATAACGGTCTCTTTCAAACCTATTCATTTGTTTCAACCTTTATTGGAGGACAGAGTGCTTACAGCTGGCAGAAGAGGGGGAGAGGAGAGAAGCTGTTTTATTTATAACACAATTCAAATAAAAAAAGTAAACCAGACCATCACAAATACATTCAGAATTGCAGAAAAACCTATTATTAAGGAATTACAAGGTTTTTGCCTTCACATTCTAACCAATTCTTTTTTGTAGCTTTGACATTGCTAAGAGTTCTTTTTTGTAGAAAAAGACAGAAAAACTTAGGAAGTGTGTGCAAAAGTCTTATTTGCCATTTTGTGTGTTGAAGCTGGGCTTCATGGGAGTGTTATTGTTTATTTTGGTTTTGCTTGTATTTAGCATGTAGCTTTTAAAAGCCCTTCATGGCTGGAGAGTTTTACTGTAAACACAAAACATTAATTTAAACATTAAAATTTTTACAGCTGCTTTTTAGTACATAAATTTTCACAGACACTCGAAGATGGTGATTTTTGTTTTAATGTTTTCTTCTTCCTAACTGCTCTGAAGTTGCATAGGGCGGGGAGAAAAACAGAATACTGATAAAATGCTTCATGTTTAGGTCTTTGAGATTCAAGGCCGACATTCTTAGCACAGGGGAGAATTCCTGGTAAGTATGGGATAAATATTAGTGCTGCCAAAAAAAGCAAACATTCCCACAATTGGGATTTTGGGGCAGATCCTTGTTTTTTCTCCCTTAAACAGTTTTTTAGTAAATCAAAAACATGAGAAAGGAATGAGAAAGGAAGAACTAAAGCAGGTTAATCTGCTCATAGACTCCAGCAGCAGAATTGTTGCTCTTGGTGTTATATGTCCATCACAACAGGGCCTTTAGGAAACTCCTTCCACGGCCCAAGACAAGAATAACAAAGAAATAAACAGAAATTGTGTAGCAGTGGTAATGTTTGGGGTTCTGTGGCAGGACAGGACACAGCTGTAAGGTTCCAAAGCAGTGACTGCCCAGCTGCTCTGACAGGGAGTGTTGGTTCCTGAAGGGAATCCGCTCAATTCTCAGCCGTGCAAATGGGAGAAGCTTCACTGGTTTGAGTGGATCTGCAGGATGTTATAATAGGAAATCAGTTGTATGCAGTGAGTAATCTTGTAGTTTTTTTCTGGAGCAATACCTGCAGGAATTGAAATTTGATTAAATTGAAATTTGGCAGAGATCTACTCAGAGAGACAGTGGCAAAATCAAGGGACATTTCACAAAATTTTGAGCTGTCGCAGTAAGTGGTGGAGGAACAGAGCTGGGAGGTGGGGCCATGGGTGCAATAGTGTTCCCTGTAGTAGAATGGATCACTAGTTTTTGCATTATATCAATGGTATTACATTTTTTTAAAAATAAGTAGCTGGAGGTACTCAAAAGACTGCAGTACTGGTCTCTAGTTATAATAAATTCTGAGAATGGAAGCACTTAAAGAGAGGGTCTATCATCATGAGCAGGGTTGAAAAATAAACATACAGTTTTATCCTGCCCTGACTGTTCAAGTATTCAGCTAAAACTGAAAAGCAGATGCTTTTTGTTTTCCAAATACTTGAACAGGAGAGCTGAGATGGGCAAGCCAGCTCTGGTGGTGAGGAGAGCCCTGTGTAAATGAAGTGTCTGTACTTCTGGTTTTTTCTTTGATGGAATAATTTGCAGAGTGACTGATATTACCCCTACAAACCTACGAGCTAACTCAATTTCATCAGCAATCAGTCACTTTGAATCAAAAAATCGAAACACACGAAGACTGGATATAAGAATACATTATATGTATGTTTACCACTCATTTGGCTTTCATTTAAGGGTGTTATTAAGTCTCCATGCAGATAACTTTTAGTGACACAGCAGATAAGTACAATAGAGAAGCATCTTCAATATACAATAGCATTAGCATATTTATCTCTGTGTATAACACAGAGTTGGCTGGATAAGTGGCTGAACAAATGAATTCTGTTTTTCTGCATGTCACTGGATTGGTCTTTGCAAGTCTGGACGAAAACCAAAATCAACAAATTAAGAAGACAACAGTATTGCTTACTTGTTTCAGCTTCAAACACAGGAAAAGCACATTTTGAAGTTTCCAGGGGCCGTTGAAGTGTGTGTTTCTTTGACATTGTTTGCTATTAAGCATGTTTGTGTTACAGAATTTAACAAATAAATCCAGTGCTGTTTGGCAAAAAAGGAGCAAAAGCTCCCAAACCATCACTTTGTTTGGTTCAGAAAGATCTGTTGATGGAAATGACTGGCAAAGGCATTTAGTGTATATTCACCAGAGTTCCTTTATAAATAGTGCTAACTCAAAAAGCTAAGAATTATACAAACCCATTTACTGGAAAATTTCTGGTTTTAAAAAGAATAATTGAGAAAATGTGGTGGCGGTGCTGTATTAGATCAGGATGGGGGAATGGTTGTTTTCTTCAGCTACTAAATAACCCATGTAACTTTGCAGTCATTAATTTTTAAGTCTCTGCCTCTCACTAGTTCAGAAATTTGAAGTAAAATTATAATCCGTGTTCAATGACTCCTAATTTAAGCCAAAATGCAGTTGTGGCACCGCTCACCTGCGTGTCTGTTCAGGTTCGTGCTGATGCAGGGCTTCTGCTACTCACAAATCCCTTTGCAGTGCTGTAGGAGAGCCACAGCAATGAATTCCTCTTTCCCTCATCTGCCCCTGTGCCATTTAAGGAGCTTGTGCACCAGTTATTAATTTCTCCACTTGTCTTTCAAGCTTGAGTAGCCAACTCCAATATCTGGGAGCGGCTACACGGGAAGCGTTATTCATTAGGACAGGTGGCTCGAGCATGGAATAATCACCATTGCAGATTTATTCCATGGAGGCACAGGCAGAACTACTCAGGTTCCCAGCACAGGTCAGAGAGGTGGCACGAGCCTTGTAGAAGTCCTGGGTCAGATTGTTCTCTGCAAGAGAGCTCAGGCCCTAGTAACATCTCTTGTGCTGTCTCTTACATCAAAAGTGGATGATATTTCACAAATAAAGGGTTTTTCCTGGTTGGGATGGCTCTGGGGTTAATAGCCTGGACAAGTATTTCCTGAAATGCATTAAAATAAATAAGTAAGCTATCCAAAGAACCACAGGCTTCAAACAAAGCAAAAAAAGTGAAAATGGAGTTCTTCAAACTTTCAAGGAATTTCTCTCAGGTACTGTTTTCCATGGTTATGGGATACAGATGGATACAAACATTTTCTGGTACTAACACCGAGATCCTGGCTTTGTGGTTTGTGGTAGGTGGACTTTTTGTGACCTCATAAACTTTGCTGCTCTGTCCATGTGTGGTGAGTTTTAACAGCCAGTATAGTCTCGGAAAGCTGAGGTCCCAAAGAGCTGATGTCCTTCTGCAACAAAGCACAAAACCCACAGTTCTTCCCCTGGCTGAGCTACTGCTCTGCTTGCAGTTTGGATTTTAAATTTGTTCTTTAGACAATAATTTGGAAACTTTAGAAACTTGTAGTGGTTTATGTCTGAGTCAGTAGTTAATTTAAGATGCAAGAGGCAGGTGGTGAACTCATACAATGAACTTTGATGTTTTTATATAAACCTGTGGCTTGACAGATTCTTCCCATCCAAATCAGAGGGCTGACTTCTCAGATAGCACTCCTGAGTAAATAAATAAATAAAAGAATGAATGAATAAATAAATCCTTTAGTAGAAAAAAAAAGCACAACTAGAAGAAAGTAATAAAGTTAAATAGCAGTAGTAAACCCTCAGAAGTATTGTTTGTAATACATATTAAGCCATATGATTCTGGCTTACTTATTGCTCTAAGTTACGTTGCATGGTCCTTATTCAGAATGCTGAATTCAGAATGCTCTCAGGCTGACAATTTTATATGCAAAGTAACATATGTCTATCTATTTATCTATATTAACCTGCTGAAAGCTCAGAGAAAAACACTTAAAGGATGACTCCTTTGTTCATAACACTCTTTAGATTTCTTTTTAAATGGATATTTGAGTGTACTTCTGTATACTTTCAGTATATTTTTCAATATACTTTTTCTCCGTGGCCAGGCGCAGACACTGTAATTCTTGCCATTCATATTTTGTAAGGGCCTCCTTTGTTTATTTTACATTAGGGCAAATACTGCACCATTCCCTTACCTTTGTGGTATTTCTACTGTGTCTTTATTATTGCATATAATAAGTGAAAGCTCTACTATGTTAAATTTTATCCATCTGAACAGTAAGGAAAATATGTAAAGAAAAATTATCCTGTGTTTTCTAATTTTGAACTTCTTCCAGTATGTTCTGTGGCAATGGAGTTAATTAGTTTACTTGGGTTGTGTTCAGTTACAGTGATAAGTGTTTTAATACTGAAGCGCATTTTTTTTACACTGACATCTTAGTGAGATGCTCAGCTTTACAGAATGCTGATCAGTTCTAAAAAAGAAATAGTAAATCTTAATGTACTAAACTGAATTTATGATACTTTATATCTGTTTCCAAGGAAGAAAAATTTAGATTACTTTCTATGCTTTACATATTTACTGGGTGAAAACCTGGCTTACCATGTCCAGAGCAAAATTCTTCTGGATGCAAGAGAGCCATACCACCTCTGGGGTTTTTGACTTCTGGCTAACCATTAGAATGTAGTTTAAACATGTAGAACATGTTAGTTTCTGCTCATAACAAAACTAATTTTGATGGAAGCTTGTAGAACTGCTTCAGTGCAGAAGATCTTCATGAGAGAATAGAGCTTATAACTTTTGTTTTCACTTTACTCCGATAAAAAATTTTCAGATTTTGTCATGAGTAATAATTGATTACATAACAAATCAAAGGTGTTTCACGTTTAAGAAAAATGTAGTTGCCTGCATTGTTTGACGAGTATTTCTCAGTTGTGTAAAGGAAGGGACAAACCCTTTGGTCTGATAAATAACAAAAATATCAGTGTGATAAAACTGGCCATCCAGGAAAATCATAAATCCCGAGCCACTTTGCTGGGGAATGTGGTTGGCACAGTCCTGAGGTCATGTACCTTCATCCAGTCAGGGTTTAGCCCATTATGAACATCTCACATAACAGTGATGGCACTGAACCATCCAAGAAGGAAATAGAAATTTTTGTTTGTGTACAACCAAAATGTGCAAAACTATTTTCCTAAAGATTTTAGTATCATCTGTTTGCCAGTATTTATAGAAGAAAAAAAAATCCCAAACCAACTTTGTTTCTCTCTTTGAATCTCCTTACTTTAACTTACTTATAACTTACAGGCAGTGTGGGTGGGTTGAAAACTTATAATAGTTTGCAGGTGTTTCTCTCTGTTTTTCTTTCCTTTACTGTCTTTTTGCTTGTTTAAAGGAAATCACAGTGGTATGAGTTGAGTTGGAGCTTGCAAATGTAACAGAATGGTTTATCCTGGCAGGGTAGGAAGGAAGGACCAGGGAAGAGAAACAAGAGGAAAACGGAATATAGGTTCAATTAATTAAGGATAGCAAGTAATTTTAATCTGAACTCAGTTATGCAATTCTAGGGAGAATAGTGTTGAAAACTTACATATGGGAAAATATTTTCTTAGGTAAGACTGAAGTTTTAGTTCCAAGATAAACCCAATTTTGACCTTAGTTTTGTGTGAAAATCTATTTTCTCCATCACATTTATTTTAGAGAAATGTGTCCAGTTGAGGTTGCCCAAATTTTATGCATATAAGTCCGTCTGATTCTGATGTGTGGGATTTATTATCTTCTTAAACGATTGCATAGCCAAGATTCATTGAGCTGATAAAGATTGTATTTTTATGACTAGTTTTTGTTTCTGTTAACTCTGAGCTTTCTGTATTCTAGTGTTTATTTCCTATGAGTCAATCATTTCTATGTGTGAGTCAATCAGTGTATGTGTTCTTTCCATCTTAGAACCTGAATTTAATTCCAGGCCTCCAGTAATGTTAAGCCAGGGCCCCTTGTGGGGCTGAGTTTCTCCAGCTCCAGCTTGGGGAGCAGAATTACTTTGCAGCAACCTTCCACCAGTTCTGTGTTGTAGTGTCTCTGCTTACAGATGTTTTTTACTCAGTTTCATTGTCAGTAGGTGATTTTTTATCCAGGTATCAGTGCATCCTTGTGACACTGCAGGGATAGGTTGGCTTTGGAGAAAACCCCACCACTGAGGTGGATACCCAAGTGAGGTTCTCTAAACCTTTCTTGTATTTTCTCCTTCCTTTCCCTATTTTATTTCCATTAACTTTTTGTGCTCCAGAACACAACTGGATGGACTGGATTTGACTCTTGCTGTGCAGTCTTGGCTCCCCGTAAATCCCATCTTTGCTGCTCCTTGATTTAACAGGAAGATTCACTTATGAGCAGGCCAAAGTATTTTTCCCATTCTGAAACCCGATGAGTCAAATACATCCATGTTTCATGTTTTATCATGTTACATAAATAATCTTATCTATCCCTGCAGTATTTCTGTTAGCTACATCATTGCTAAATTTTGTAACAATATGCCCTTTGCAGTAAAATGTCACCAAAAAGTTATATACTGTAATAATTTTCATCTGTTTCATAAAGACAGACAATTTTTAAGATTCATGTTCATTTCATCATTGAAATCCGAGTCTTTGTACATTAATTTATAATGAAACCTCATGCTCCCTTCTACATTGATCACTAATTTCCTGTCTCCTTGATATGTGTTAAAATAAACTATAGATATAAAGGGCACGTTATATGCCTGACACTGTTGAGTTTAAATAGAACACACTTCTCTAACTCATCCCTGTGGTCTGGCCTTTGTTTCACAGGGAAAATCCTCAACACCCAATTGTAAAAGATGGGCTGCTTTCACCACGCAGATGATCCGACGTGTTTCTTGTCTCTGTCTCCAGATAACCTGAATAATGAATTTTCAAAGGGTGGCCTGCAGCCCATTCTGAATGCAGGCTGCAAAAAAACACTTCTTGAAGTTGCATATAAAAACATTGCATCGCAGCTGAATATTTTTTTTTTTGTGTGTGTGCCCTCCAGATCAAAATCAATGTTGAAAAAGAAAGGATGATACAGGTTAAGAACATAACATGAAAACCGATGCAAGGGATGTGAACTGAGGTGTACCTCGTTTATTATCCTACCTGACAACACTGAGCACCAGCTGCATTTACAAACAGCAGAGCTCCATCAGACACTCACGGGGAGATAATCTGTCCTGGAGCACTGGCTTGCATCTCTAATATAGTTACAGACTGATTTAAGTCACGAAACAAGATGTTCAGTGTATTTCCAATTGTTTTCATTAACAATGATAAACCTGTTGAGCTGACTGCTACAGTTCTGTTTTACTGGGAAAATGTCACTGTTGTGAACCTGTCAAACAGTGGGTGACATTTTCTGCTCCGTGGCAGTCTAGGGGAGGATAGCCCTGATACACTTGGAATAGAAGGAATTACGTCTGAGTGTTGCCCAGTGCAAATAGCAGTGGGGAAGAAGGTAAAGCTTCAGAGGTCCCCTGGTAAATTAATTTTCCCTAATTACATTTCATGGCAGGAAACACAGATATTAGAAGTGCCTGTTGAAATAATACAGTATTTAAATTCTGATTAATCCATAGGTCAGGCAAGAACTATTCAATACATGTCTCCAGAAGGAAAGCTCTGCTTTACAAGAAAAAGAGACAAACATCCACAAAAGTAGACACATTGAATAATTTCAAATGCTAGTTGAATTTTGGTGGCAGACAATAGATAAGTTAAGCCAGTAGCTATAAAATTACCAGAAGTGTAAAACATCATCACTAACACATCTTCCAGAGATCTGAGGCAGAATGATTTATTAACTTAGTTTTCTTCCCTCCTCTGTCTTAGGAAAGCTGATGTTTTTTCTTTTTCTCTCAAGAAATCCTTTGGTAAATGCATATTCATAATTCATCAGAGCAAATAATTATTGATATTATATGGGTACCATGAAAAAACTTGTGTTCTGGTGGGGTGATAGTACAGGCTAAAATAAGACTAGTTAGAAAGCTGGTGTTTTATTCAATTTTTCCTTATCCAATATAACTATTTGTAAAGCATTTTAATTTCACTGTGCTTTTCTTTCTTAAGTCATGTTTCCTTTTGCTTTTCAATAACCCTGCCACCTCCTGCAAGGAGTCCCCGGAATGCTGAGATACCCAATTACTCATTCAATTTCTGCCTAAGTAATATTTTATGATCTTCCCTGTTTGTTGGAGTGTAGTACTGAGATCTGGGGTTCCCATGGATCAGCCTGCTGGGAATGTGCAATCCCACTGTATAACAAAGAGGAGTTACAGCCTCTGGATTATATAGAATAGATGGGAAAGGTTCCCTCAATTTAGTCACTAGCTCTTCATTCAAATCCCCCTAATTCAGACTCTTGTTTTCCAGATGTACAGTAAGGAGACATCCCCCAGACAAGTCCCAATAATGTCAAAAAATAATTTCCAAGCCTTTGAAGTCAACACCCAAGTGCTTGATGTCATCAAAGGGAGGTTTCTTTGCTGCACTCTTTGTCTGGGGTGTTCACACACACTATCCATGTTACAGGGCGAAAAGCAAGTTCTTGGATTTCTGAAATGTGTGAAGCTTCATGGCATTTGCAGCTGAATTTAGTTTCCAGTTTTCTGTTCACATTAATTTGGAGTAATATATAGCAGCAATAGTTTTGTAGAAAAGGGATAATTATGAATCTTTCAAGACTAGCTGTTTCTGGAAAATATGCCTTAGTCATATGTGAGTGATTGCCCTGGATACAGAACAAACTGGATAAAATTCAGTGATCTGTGTTACATAGCTTAAGTTTAGAAAATTGAATGCTCCCTTTCAGTCTTGTAATCTGGCGAGAGGGCATTTTCTTTCCCATGAGCCAATGCAGGTTTTTTGCAGCACTGCTTTTGTGCAGAGTTCTTCTAAAGCCACATTTCAAACTGCAAATCATTTTTGGAACCTGAGTTCTGCTGGAGACACTTTCATTTTACAGTGCCTGATGTGGCTTTTTTAAAGGTGCAAGTGATGGATAAAAGAAAAGAATGAAGCAAAGGAAGCTAAATAGTTTGCTGTGAGCTCTGGGTGACTCCAGTGATGTAAGTTTGTTTCTTGGGATTTGCATCATTTCAGATGAGAGCAGAGCTTCCCCTTGGGGTATGGGGAAGGAGCTCTGTGGGTTGTTCTTGGGCCCCAGCAGGCCAAGGTTGGAGGTGAACAGCTACTGCACTGAGGAAAAGCTATGCATGAAAGAATTTCATTGATAGGTAGATATTCAGATTATTTTTCTGGTAGGAATTGTAGAAGTATTTTTCTGGTTTCAGAGTTGAGAGGAAATTTTGGTCTAAAGTTTAAGCATATGGGGCTTGAAAAAAATGCATCTCAACAGCTTTCATCGATGCTGATTAATGACCTAATTAAAGAGACATAGTTGATGTACTTAAGCATTGCCTCCCTGCTCCCATCCAATAGAGAAAATGCTCTGAAATTATGAAAGCATTTTCTTTTTCACTGCAACACACTGTTACACAAACTGGCACCTTCTACAAGGGTGAAATACTTTGTGAAAAAAAAATACTTTGCAGCACCCAAATCCCCTCGCTCAAGCAGCTGTTGTGGAATCTGCATGGAAAGGGTGAGAAAGGCTTTGCTTCCCAATTGGGACTGGTGAGCTCTTAGAAAACTCTTGGAAATAATTATAAAAGGTGCTTCTTAAAAAAGACAATGTCATTTTACTAGTATGTATTTGGCATTGTAGATCAGCTGCATTCTGCTGCCTTGACTTTATAAGTTCACTGTTAATGGAACCTGCAATAGGAAGAATGCAGGGCAGGAAAAATACATTTTATCTCTGTGTTTTAATTTAATTCTGTGTATTTGTGCATTTTAGCCCAGAGGTTGAATCTCCTCACAGAATCACATCTTGAAATATATCTTACTTCATATTGCACAGGTTGGAATATGTAAACAGGGAAACCTCTTTGACCTACATAAACTAGGAATTATATTTCAAAGATATTTAAATAATATCTCAAACTGCCATCCATCTGCCCTTATTAATGAATGAACAGCCCAGAAATGATTTTCACTTCTGAGTATTTGAATAAATTGCTAAGCAGTTAAGATTACCTCCCATGTTGAGTACAGTGGCTTATTTTCCGTATGGTAATAAATGAAGGTGATTTAATCATAATCAGTAAATGACCTGCAAAATTTCATTTTCCAGTGAAGCTTTTTTAACCTATTGAAATGTGAGAGTATGTTTAAAGTAGGTAAACCTTCCTTCTCACTGCAGGCTGCTTGAATGGGCTGAAATCTTCTCTGAGTCTCAGTACAGAGATCTATTGACATCTTAGTTCTAAAACTGCTTTAAAATGTGGGTTTTAATGTAAACACTAAAAAAAGCCTTAGAAGTGGAAGTGTACACACACTTACTTCTTAATCTGATGATCCCAGAGCTGACACCCTGGGGGCACACTTCAGGGAGCAAAAATCCAGGCAAACCTCTGATTTGTTCTGCAACATGAACACACTTGGAATGGCTTGTGCTGAATGAAACTGGGTGGAAGAGGGTGAGGAAGGAGTGGTGTGGCACTTGCACAAATACCTGTTCTCAGAAGATCTGGCCATTTGATCTAATCTTGAATTTCTGCCTGTGGTGAAATGTCCGGAGAGGGGCAACTTGCTGTCACCTGGCAGAGTGAAAATTGCCTGTCAAATTCTGCCCCAGCTGGGTGGCAATTTTGGGTGGCAAAGGTGGTTTCTGCTGTGCCCTGGTGCAATACCATCTGCACGCAGCCCTCGGGGCTGCAGGACACAGGCTCGCTAACCACAAGCATTTGTTTTCCTTATTTTAGTGGGTTTCGTGCTTCATAAGGGAGACATGAAACTGGCCAGTGACCTCCAAATATTTGCTGTCCAGCTCTCCAGCTCTGTCAATATATTTGATCTCAGCTCTGTTTCTTCCAGTCTGTTATGCCCCAAGGACCCTGAAGCCATGTGTAGAAAATACATTCAAATAAAGATGGACAGTTACATTCTGGTATTTGAACTGCAAATGCTACACGTAAGAGTTCAGAGGTATTAAATTAATTGTTCTTGTTTTCTGGCACCATGGTACTCTCCCTCAGCCCAGCCCAGCATGTGTAGTTATTTTAATAAAACATGATTGCAGCTTTTCAGCCTTTTGACTAACATGAAGTGTCATATTGGCTTAACAGCTGATGCATCTTCAGTCTGAAATACATGTCATCAGGAGGAATTGATTCAGATTTTAATGGGGCTTTTGCATCTCTGAATTCTGTTCTCTTGCAATCTTATTTTACACTTTTATTTGGGTAGATTCTTTCAGTTCACTAATTTAATCACCTAGTTTCTCTTAATTAAGGCATCTTAACCAATCTGTTAGTTTATGAATTGTAAATCAGGAATGCCTAGGCAGACATTCTTTTTGTTATCCTTATCAATAATACGATACTTAAGCTTTTGTGGCGATAACACGACGTGCAGAGCTTTTCATTCCCCTCTGTCTCCTGTTAGCGCTCCATATGGTAACATTTAAGTGTGTTTCTCAGGCAAAGACTCTTGTTACTCACCAGACTGGTCCCTTCAGGTGCTGGTCTCCATCTGTGGATTAATTCACTTCCATCATTCTTACCACTGATACTGGAAACAGCTGTTGCCTTTTCCTCAGTGGCACGGGGGTCAGGAGATGACCTTAATGAACGAGCCAGCAGGAACCTCCATCTACCAGTCTGTCTGTCTGCCTGGATAAACTGGCTGATTCTTCCTCACCCTCCTTCATCTAGTTTTTTATGTCTTTTATCGTCATAGTTTGCTTTTTTTTTTCCCCTTCCAATTTTTATGCTTAAATAAAAATAATAAATGAACACCACCAATGGAAAGTTTGTCGTATTTGTGACTATAAGTTAGTGATAACATTTGTGTTCAAACTCTCATCTTTAATTGTGGTGTTCAAATTTTATTTTATTTTATTTATTTTTTTTTTTTTTTTGATGAACAGACATTGTACAATCACTTCTGGTCACTTAAGTTACACCTTCAGTTGTCTCGTAGCTAGGAGAAAAATTCAAAACAATCTGAAGCATGAACACTTCACTTTAAAATAGATTTAAGATATTGCTGGATGGAATATATCCTTTTGTTGCTGCCCTACAAATTCTAAGGTCAAATATTGAATTTATCACTCTGTTCTTGCTTGGGAAAAAGTGCTGTGAAATGGAAATTCTGACTGTTTTAGGATCTGATCCTCCTTGTGCTTTATGGCATGAGAGGTTCGTTCGTAACCTGCTCTCCTTGCCACAAGGAAGCCGTGGCCATGATTTCTTGACAAATGCTGCAATATTCAACAGGATGTCAGGGTCTGAACTTGGTTTGTACCTGGGAAATGTTGGAGTATTCTCTCTCAGTAAAGCTGTCTGAAAAACCTGACCTGAGGAAATGTCTCCTTGAATATTTGCAGAGACAGGCTATGGTATTCTTAAGAATCACACATGTGAGGGGTCTGGTTGTTTTGCTCTTTGTTTTTGGTGCAGTTTAGCTAAAAGCATTATTGGTAAGTAGTAAAATCAAAGGGTGCCCACCATCCAACAATGCTCTCCTGTTGTCAGTCATTCTGCTTAATTTCCTTTTAGTCTGGACTAATTGTTCTAAAACCAGTCAGGCTTTGATGAGTTGTTCAACAGCGCGGCAGCTTGATGGAGGAACTTTGTGAAGAATAAGATCCAAAGACTGGGTGTTGAAGTTGCACAAAGTCAACTTGAAAATGAAATGGATTTTTGTAATAGGGAGGGTAGTACCTCTTGGAAAAAAAATGCATTTGTGGCTATGTGTTACATTTTCCATTCCTTGAACCTTTAAGATTAACATTTCTGTATGCAATGAAATAAAAACAGTCCCCCATTAGCAAATAAAAAATTCTGAGTTTTATGTAGGAATTATTATCTGGAGTTCAGTGTGATTGGACAATTGTGGGTAACTACTTTTTCTGAAAAACTGATCCATCATTAATTTGACTTCTTAGATTTTAAAAGCTAAAGGTAAAGTAATATACATTTAATAGAGTATAGATTTCTGTCTCACTCTCTTCTTCATCATTGCTGTCTTTTTTTCTTTTCTGGATAGCCCAGGCAAACAGCACACATCACTGACTGCAGGAGTGTTTTTAAACAGACTAATTGAAATTTAGATGTACTGAGATGTAGATTGCGATCCGTAAAAAAATCAAATCCCAGTTCTTTGTTGATTCATGAACTGCATTTTTTTTTTCTCTTTAAAGGGGACAGAGCTTGTCTACCTGAGCTGTAGGTAAATAATGTAAGGGTAGTTTGCTGAGGGAGAAGGAGGATGTGAAAACAGAGCCACAGAGCTGCTGCCTGTGGTGGAACTGAAAAAAGGATAATCAAAAATAAATTATGATTAAGGTGCAGTGTTATGTTACGTACAGATTGTGTAAGATTTAGAGCCCAAATAAAGTGATTTTCTCTTATTACGGCAGCGTGATCACTCATGAGATTCTTTGTACAATTAAAACACATTTTTAAGGGGGAGTATCCCTTCTGCAGCTCTGCACTGAATCTGGCACTATAAGCTTATCTTTAAATTTATATAGATTGAGAGATATATATTTAAATTTCTGTTCCTCTTAAGGATAAATAAATATATTAAAATAAGCTATGGCTTGTATAGTACAGTATAACAATGATAAATGATGTTGTGTGTAATTTTTCTACTATTAACATAAAGTAATATAAACTGAAGGACACTAGTCTATTGAGAGAGTTAGTAGCTAATGTTCCATATCAGATGTGGACAATGTCAGGACTGAATACAGATTAGGCAGTGTCCTTTTCTCCCCAGGGGAATTAAACTTTGAGACACCACTGGCTGCCAATGGTTTTACTGCATTTTGTTGGTGCCTGTGGTGCCTTTCTTGGTCTATTAATTCAGAAGCTGTAAATGACAATGTGAGCAAAAAAAGCTTTTCCAGTGGGATGCATTTCATTTATGCATTCCTGGATCTACAGTACCTTTTCAATCCGTTTTGTCATAATAACTATTTAAAAAAAATGCGTAGATTATCTGTGGTTTTGCATGAACCTTACCGGGGTATTTTTCTTCTCTATTTCTTTTTTCTTATCCGGAAAAAACAAATTGTTATGTTAGGGAGACAGAATAACCTGGGAACTTTAAATATTGAAATGGATTTTCCCTGCCTCCTCATTTTAATGATTTATTTAAAAATGTGACGTATTGTATAACACCAAGGAAACTCAGAAATTATACACACAATCTCAAATACTCAGCATGTTTAATTAGGAAGTATTCAGTTTAAAATCCATTAGAATTTAGTAAATTGTAAGAGTTTTCATGCATGTGTTTTAGTTATTGCATGTTCAAATGAGTTTATAATCAATAATATGATGTGAAAACAAGATTTGGTTTTAAGGGCTTTCTAATTGAAAACCATTTACTTTCTGAGACTATTATCTCTAACAGGATAATGCAGGAGGCTGTCGGCAGCTGTGCTGAAGGTGTGGGGGGTGTGTTGAAATTTGCACAGGTAAAAATAGGAATATTTGAAACAGTTTTGGAAAAAGGTCTTGTGCAGCAAGAGCTAGAAGGTAATTTGAGATCACATTTATTATACAAAAAGCATGAGGGTGAAATCAGTAAAATCTGTGCATAAATTAGGTTTTTAAAAATTCTAAATTTCATTAAAACTTAAGTTGTCAAGGCAGCATGTTTGCATAAAAATTGTCTTTTAAAACACCATGTTTCCTTTAGCTTAGGAAAAAAAAAATTGATATTGTTGCCATTTCACAGTTAGCAAGGGGATACTATTTTAGGTATTTATCACCTCCCAATCCTAAATTCCTCTGAAGCAGAACCTGAAGTTTCTTCTATTGACATGCACATTGTTATTCTTCGGGTGATCTTTGATATGATACGTTTGTCATGGTTCATAAATTTTATTGTTGCACTAAAAACAGAGTTAGAATATCCTCAATGCAATTATAAAAATGTATTAAAACTGAGAAGGATAAAAATATGGTGCAAGATGAGCTTTTAATGATTGTATAAATGTTCACTGTTCCATGGGAAAAAATGGAGCTTTTCAACATTGGCATAACAGTGAAACGTGAAGTGTGGGGCCAAATTTTTTGCTCCTGGAGTTATGTGGGTTTTGAGCATAGAAATGGTGTTTTAATTTCTGCTTGGAAAGCTGGAAATGTCAAGGCTTTGAGCAGAAGGAGAAGAACTTATGCCTCCCCCTTTGGTTTGCAGTGATATGAGGAAATATCTGCCTTTTCATTCTTTGAGAGGCTGGAAGTCATCTGGAGTAACAGGCTGAGTTTGGTGTAGGTGGGAAATAAATGTTTCTGTGGAGTGCACCATCCAAGCTGGGGTCCTTGGGAGGGTGCAGCAGTGGGCAGACCCTGCTGGGATGATTTGCTGCTCTGTGCTCTCACTGCTAAATGTACCTGGAGCCCACTGGCAACACCTGGGGTGAGAGGAAGGGAGACAAAACAGGGCTGTGAAAAGCTGAAGTGCTTGGTCTGACCTGACTGTGACAATTTTGGGAGGTGTTTTATGTGGTGATGGAATTGCAGAGATCTACCCTCACTAATACAGGGTGCAAGAGACTCCTCTATTATACCTGATGACACACACAGCCCTGTAGTACATTATTCATTCAAGGCCCTTTTTGAAAAGGTCTTATGTCCTATATAAAACAGGCTATTATGTGATGCATACGCAAAAGAGGATGGATGTGACATTCCTCTCAAACTGTACAGACCCTTTTATCTGGTACCACCAAATACATGTTAAGCATTATTTTTTGCCAGTAAAAGAATTCAAAATTAAAATTCAAAGTACGCTAAACATGTGGTTTCCTAAAAGATGCTTGTTTTCAAAATCTAGGAGGTCTATTGGGAACATATAGACTGAGATATTTGGAAAGATTTAACAACATCATAAAATATTTTTCCTTCAATTAAGTTTTCATTTCTCTTCTTATTGAGCTTTTGAGTACCTTCTCTATTTGTTGCTGCATATTCTATCCACTTGAGCACTGTGTAGTTGTTGCTGATATAGGGTTCTCATTTATTTACATTTAAACTTCAATTACATGAATATAATGCTTGTCAATAATACTGAATACAGAGGACTTGACTATATCCCCAGTAAGTTATACCACATCATGTGATTTTCTAACACTTCCTGCTGTCTTCATACAATTCCTCCTTGTGCTTTTGTGCAATGTTGGATGATGTGCAAAGTTTTCTTGTCCTCTTAGTAATGTTTTCTTCTTAGAAAACATTTCAGTCTCTCCCTCCCTCTGAATATGGACAAAACATTGTCTGGGAGTTCAAGAACTTAACTTTGCTTATTTTCTTGGCACTTTTACTCAAAAAGGATGTGTAAATATTTTTTTCAATGTATACATGCCTATAATTTCTAAAACCTACAACTTTTGTAATAGGTAAAAAACTTTCCAGTGAAGGTAGTGAACATGTTTGGTGTAATGTTAGAAGAGTGGAATGTAGTGATGTTGATGGAAGTTGATGTGATTTGGAGGTGTGTCTTTATAGGCATTAAACAAAATGACATCAAGCCAAACAAAGCCTTGCATTTTTAATTACTAATTTTCCCCCATTCCCTGCGTAGGTAGTGATGCATGAAAAAACAGCATAAAATATGACAGGAGCAGAGTTCTTTATGGGTATGTAACTGTAAGAACAAAAGGAAACTGTGTGAAGTGTGTGTAAGTACAGCATGGAGTATTTGTGGTAAATCAAAGGCCTGGCTGGGGAAAGGCTGAGGTAACAAACATTGCAATGTGTAAAACCCTAAATGCCTATTTGATTCATCCAGAATAAGAATTAATAAATCACTGATACTTTTGATCTCATCTTCTGTTTTATGTTGTTCTTGCATGCATTCCCTTCTTGGGCTACTCCGTCACTGTTTAAAAATCTGTTGTTTTTCACTCCCCTAACTATGAAGCCTGTTTTCCTCACAAGAACTGTATTGAAGGCTTCCAGGAAAGGGAAAGGATTGTAGTTATAAATATACAAATTCTGTGTTGAGAACTCTTTCCTGGGTTTGGAAGCCCTAGTAGTAGCTTTCTCGCTAGTTTTTGAAAGAATAACAGCAGCTAAATCAGCTTAGAGCTGTAACTTTCAATCAGAGATCCTGTGATCATGGAGCAATAGGATTCATGGTCTGTAAGAGTGTAAGTAGGGAGCAAAAAACCCCAATGAATTAAAATGTGAAGCAGAAAAGTGAAGAAGCACATGGCAGAGGTTACTGAAATATATCCAAGTGTACACTCCAAGAGACAGAACTGTGAGAATTTCTTCAGAGCAGTGGGTGAGGTGTGACAGTCTCACAAACATCGGCGTTGCGCCACCGAGGTGCAAGAACCCTCCTTGTGCAGCCCCTAAAAACGGTCACTGGGGACTCACAGAATTATCAGTGGCTCCTTATCAGTGCTAAGCATCCTTCACCCCCAGCTTCCTCCTGACTTGAAGGTATTTAGCAAAGTATTAATCACTTTTCTGGAGCAGGACTTAAAACTTGAGCTTTACGTGGCTGCCGAATAAAAGTTGCTGCAACATAATCCACTTCCAATCTCATTGCGCAGTTAATTGAGCTGCATTGCATTGATTTTTGAGTGTTTATCTGTGTTGTCAAGGTATTTACGTAAGTAATACAGACTATGTTAAAGGCTTAATGCAAAAGTGCCAGAATTCTCAGCCCCTCCTCTATGTATTTGCTACTGAACGTGTTGCTCCCTCAATAATAAATTCTGAGGGCTGACAGTGTCTAAGTCTGCTGCTCCTTTGCCCTCAATTTCAGTGAGATGGGCCATTGAAAACTCATTACAAGCTGTTTAGACTCTGACTTTGACTTTTGCTCAGCAGTGAACAAAATTAACAGCTCTTGGAGGTAGCAAAAGAGGCACTGAGCCAAAAAAAAAAAAAAAAAAAAAAAGAAGAAAGATGAGAGAAGACATTCAATATTATCTCTATTAGTCATGCAAACAAGCTTAAGTCCAAAGTACATGTGTTCTGCACATGGCTGTAATTGTGCAGCCTTTGGTGCTTTCATCCTTTCTCCCACCTTTTAATACTGTGCAGAGAGCTTCACCTGCATGGCACACAGACACTCTGGAATTTGCTTGCATGCCAAGCAGCAAGCCTCTGAGTGCAGCAGAATTGCTTCATAAATTTAACTATCACTTTCAATTTTTTTTTTTTTCTAATTTAGTGCTTGATAGTTTTTTATGTGATAATTTTAAAATGCTGTTTATACCAAAGTTACCTTGATGGGTAGAATATTCAGGAAAAAAAAGGTCTATGTATATCAATGTATCAGTAAGCAGTCAATACTAAAATTGCTTTTAAAAGAGGTTATTAATTTACACTCAAAAGAAACAATTTGACTTTTCTGATGATGAGAATTAAATTCCTTTAGAATGAGAATGACAAAAGTGTTTATTATCTGCCTTATAATGTCAGTCCAATTCTAAGCAAGTGACACAGAATTGTTTTGTATAGTATAGACTCTGGTGAAGAATTTTAGGTCCCGATCACATCAATTACTAGACATTTATGGCACATTATTCTAACAGTAGTGACGTTTCCTCCTGATCTCTTTTTTTTTTTTTTTTTTTTTTTTTTTTTTTTTTTTTTAATGTTATTTTGTGAGAATTTTCTTGGCACCCAAGTAACATTTGAAATAGATGCAGTAAAAACTTTAGGAAAGAAGTGAGCAAGTGAGCCAAACAGTTCAGGAGACAAAGTTCTCTTTAGCTGGTGCACTGTGGTTCCAAGCTGATGAGCAGTTGAGAGAAAGGCATTATATATACTAGAAAATAGTGAAAATTAATGGGTACTTTATGTACCAAGTTAAGCTTCACTCACATGCTACAGTTGCTTTAAATGCAGTTGCTTTCTTCTCCCAGTTTTCCAGGTTGTGCAACTAAGGTAAAACCTGACCAAGCACCTTTTAAGTGTGGTCAGAAAGTCAATTCTAAGAAAGAGGTTATAATTTGAAACCTTTGAAATTTCCAGATGTGTTTTTTTCTGATCCTTAAACAGAAAAATACACCCTCATATCAGATAAGGTTAAAAAAAAATAATGGGAGGTTTTTTTCTGTTTATCTGTCATTATTTCATTTTGTTTGGTATCCCATTGCTGTGTGCAATGATAAGTGCACATACTTTAATTCCAGTGCAATCACAACTCCTGGCACTCATTATGATAACACTGCTGGATAGTGTTGTTTTGCTTTTTTTCCCTTTTTGTTTTGGGTTTTTTATTAAAAAGTAGTGATTACTTCATTTTACTGGCCTTCCAGAAATGTACTCTGCATACTTGATCTTGCTTCCAAACTGCAGCATTTTTGTTCTGCAAAGTCCCTGCCTCACAAGTCCTCTAACCCTTTGCATTACACTTTACATCCAGTAGTGCAGAGAGGGAAAAATTGGCATTGAAAAAAAAAAAAAGAGATACAGAAAAGGCTTCTGTGAAAGAGGTATTGTAAGTAAAGCCTTACTATTTCAAGTATTATTCTGGTTTAATCAGTCAGTATTTGGGCATACAGACACAGGCCCTGTATTTTATATATCTCTTTTATTACTTTGTTTTCTTTCTTTTTTTTTTTTTTTTTTCTGTGAATCTCAAGGTGTGGAGCTGGTGAAGGTCAGGCAGGAAACAGATTAGCAGCATCTTGTACCACAATGTCACAATACTTAAAAGTGTTTACAGTGCCCACTGACACACAATGAATTTAAGACTGCCAGACTGAAGCAGAAATAAAACTATTCTTATTCTCCCAAACCTGAACAGGGGCCTCGGTGGTTTATGGTTGTTTTAAGGTCCATTAATCCTTGAATCATGAGGCCGTGTAAAAAGTGACAGCTTTAACATTCAGTCCCTGGGTTTATTTAAAATGTTTTTACTTCGACACTGTTTCTAATTAATAACAGTGACTATATGACCTGATTTAAATGTATCAAATACCAGGGATGTGGATTTATATTCCTTCCTAGGATATTTTATCATTTACGGCAGCAATGTGCAGCCTGAATTGAACAGTGCCAACGCTTCCAGGGGAAGAGCTTACTCTAACAGAGAGAAAATCAGATCCTGGACTTTAATGTCTTTTACTCCTTCTATTTATGGATTTTTTTGGGGATCTGGGTAGAAGGAATTTGAGGAGCCAAATGACAGAGCAGTAATAGAAATGTGCATGTGTGTGTGCTCACACAGAATATGTTCATGCTCAAGTTTTCTTCGAGAGTTTTCCTTTCAAGCTGATCTCTGAAATGCAAATCCTTGGAAGGAAACAGCTAGGAAAGCATTGTGCAAAATAATACATGGAAAACTGAATTGCACTGACCAATTTTACAGCGCATGGCAAATGTGTTCTTTAATGCAAACTGATAGGAACTCTTTTGATAAAACTTTAGCAAAGGGGTATGTTATAACATCAGGAGATACATTACTGGAATCCACTGGCTTCTCTTTGACCCATGGTTAAAATCAACAGAACAATGTTGATAAAAGTTTTAGGTTTATCTAGTCATCATTATTCTTCAAAAATACCAGCTTATGTGACACATTGAAAAAGGAGATATTTTCTGTGTACCACAGTAACTCTCTCTATCAGTGTTCTGCTCCTAAACAGATATTCACAGGGACAGATATGTAGCCTTAACCAGAAAATATTTTTTAAATAATCATTTTAAAGCTCTAAACTAAGCAGTGTTAAATTGGCAGGGATAGAACTAATATTTGGCACTGAGTAGCTCACAGTTCAACTTAAAGGTCTGGAGAAACCATTAAAAAAAGAAAATAAAAGAAAAAAAGGAAGAAAAAAGCCATCCAGTCTCAGCAGGCTGGAGGGCATCTGATTTTTCAGTGTAACTGTATTGTGATGTAGATTCCTGTGGTTGCAATAGGCTGTGTTAGGAGAGGTCACAGATCTGAGACCCCCAACAAGGTCATTTTCCTTTCTCTCAAACGGAGGACAAATGCAAGCAGCCTGAATAAAAAGACAGTGGAATACAATCCTGCATTTGGGCCCAGGAAGATTTTATGTAAGTTTTAGACTAGATAAGGCCACACTACTTCTTAAGAATTTTGGGCAGATTTGGGTTTGTAGATGCTTTTCAAATAGGAAGTTAATCTTGTGAGATTGTTCTCAAAGATGACTATTTATCTCCTTCTCATTCCTACCCAGGCTGTGGTCTGCAATGTCCTTTTCCCTGTATTTTTTGCCTTACCTCTTGCTTTGCTTGCCATTCAATATGGGAACCTCTTAGCTGCCTGGGAAGCAAAAAAAACCCTTTCATGCCAATAGAATGTTTTGGTTTCTTATAGCTGTATTCTAAAATGACAAAACCCACCAGTTTTGGTTTCTTAGTCCTCTCTTTAGGGCACCATAAAAATTATTCACAACTGGTTACCACGTCCGTTAACGCCAGTTACCAGAGACATTGCTAAATTCCTCTTATCTGGTGGTGTCCTTTAGCTTCTATATTAAGCCATGTGGAAAAACCCTTTTCATAGAAGAGCTCGGTTTCAAAGATGACAAACAATAAATTTTTCACTAAGGTAGTTTCTCTGACATTACTGTCCTCTGGTGTTGTATGATTGAATTCCAGACATTAATTTCTATATATTCATTATATTCTTGTCTGTTCTGTAATCATGTATTTCCTACAACTAAATTACTTAGCCACCTTTAGCCTCTACAAACTTGTTTGTATTAAGATATTCTTTTTGAGAAGTGGGAATGAGAAAAACAAGATTGTGTGGGAGTTTCAAGTCATGTTTGCCACTGGGATGCCACAAATCTGGGAGTTAAAGATTCTTTTCAAGAAGGAAGTAGTTGGAAAGAAATAGAAATTATACTGAGGTATGTGTATGAGTGAGTCTTTATGTGATGAACGTTACGAAATTTCCATCTGAGATTTGGAGTCTTTTTAATCAATGGAGTTTATTTTTTCAGTGTAGCCACTATAAAAGTTGGTTAAGATACCCTAAATCTTGCCTGGGAAATAGAAAAAAAAAAATAAAGACATCAGCTAAAATGAATTTAAGACAAAGTAAAGAATAAAATCAGACAGGTTGGGTAAGTCATGGTATGAAAGACTGAAACACTTCTGCTCTTAAAATGACAGCCAGTGTTGCACATGACCAAAGAGGCAATAGTACACTCTGCAAAATGATGCTTTTGCTTTGACTGGGGATGTCATTCTGTGCAAGCACCTGGCTGCTGCAAGAGGGGACACTCTGCTGGATCCTTATTACTGTGTACATGGTCTCTTTCCACCATCGAGAATGGCATAACATCTGTATCCTGTGGGCCTAAATGAGGCCATGGCACAGTTTTCATCAAACATTATATATATTGTAAGCTAAAGAAAGAAAAGCATGGGGATATAATTGGCATTTTTCTGCAGAGCAACTGACAGTGCTTTACAACTTATTTTCAGCAAGTGTTATGTGGATACCTTTGTTTCTGGGAAGTGACAGTACCTCATAAAGGAGGACAGTGTAAAGTAGATTAGCTTTTCTAGCAGGAGTAATGCCATTATGACATTCTCTTGGACACTTTTCGTAGTATGCAGGAAAACCTGGGTCCATTTTTTTTAAGATAAATTACAGCACAAGAACAAAAAAAGACAAGTACTCTGTCATCTTGGCATAATGCTGGGGATTTGTGACTATCCATGCGTTCTGCCTACACCGTGCTGTACATTTACACCAAGAAGAAATATTACTGGTCTACACTGCTGCACCTTGTTCAGAATACCATAGTTAATGTGGTGTCTATTAAAGTGTCTTTATTTTCAGTGGCTTTATAACTCTGATAAAAGGTCTTTGCAAGCTTCAACAGGATAGCAGATCAGCCCAGCACAGAGATATTTTGCAAAAGCTTTAAAATGAAGTTTCAACTTAAAACCAAAATCCTTTTTTTGGTATTGGCATAAAAACATTTACATAAATTTTAGCATGTGTGTGTTGCTGACTCTTTCATGCCTATTGAAACCTTTGTTAATTGTGGGAGGAAAAGAAATCCAGAATCCAAAAGTTGTTTTTCTCCATAAACCTTGACTGCATGATGCATTTTTAACTTTCCACATGCTCCTCATACTTACTCAGAAGCCAGCTACATATTGTACTCTGAACACTAAAAAGTTCTTGCAAGTATCAAAATTTCAGACAGGGATATCTCCATTCATTTTTCATATTTTCACTTTAAAGAGATGGAGCTCATTCAGGGAAAACTTTCTGGCCAGATGAGCCTTCATGGCCATGAAAGCTGCTACAGCCTCTTTGCCATTGAAATGTAGGGTGCCTTTATTGGTGTCAAATGGCCCAGCCCTGCTGAATTCACCGAGACCTCAAAGATCTCACAGTGATACTGAACTTGGACGGGGATTGGAATGGAAAAAGGGGGAGTTACATTTTCTATCTCTGATTTCTGCAGCTTTGCTGTAAAATCTCTGTACAGGACTACAGCTATGTTGTGTTAGGGTAACTTCCCTTAAGGCTTAAATCAACAGCAGATTGTTTAGTTTTTCCCATTCCCGGGGCTTCCATTCCTTCCTGATTTGCCCTTTTTCCCTTGACTTTTAAGAAGAGACACTCCTCCTGCTTTTGTCCCATTTTTCACCTCCAGGAGGTGGTAATTCTATTGCTCAAATGGATTCCTGCTGGTTGCCAACACAACCATGTAATTCTGAGGGGAGAAAAATGCCTTATCTGCAGTTTTGATTTAAAGCAATTTCTTGAAAACATAATAAAGTTTCTCACCAATGGCATTAAAGTTAATAATCCTTAATGTTGAAAAGTGGTGGTTAAAAGAAATGAACGAGCACTTGAAGGTTGCACTCCTTTATTTTAGCAGATAGGGACTCACTTTGGGTTAGATTATAGCTGTACCTGGTGCTGGCATGAAGGAGGCAAAGGGAGAGAAGAGTTTCTGGGCCATCTTGGTACCCTCCTGAACTGTCTCCCTTAGCTCAGGGGAAGGCAAGATGGTGCCCAGGGAAACTATGACAAGACTTTTGGTCCCAGAAGGAGATAGGGCTAAGAATGAGAGGAAGAGATGTTTGGCCTCTCTCCTCACCAGCATTAATCAGCAGTGCAAAGCACAAGAGCTGCAACCTCCCTGAAGTGCAGGAGCTCTCTGAGCTCCTCCCAGCACAACTGGACACTTCTGGGCTTTGCTTAATTACTGTTCCATCTAATTTTTTACTTCTGCCTTTTGCATGAAAGAGCATATGACCTAGATTCAGTCACTAGAAATTACCTCTCTCCATGTCCTTGACAAGTGCTAAAGTGAGACTTCATTTGACAAAGGAAGGATATTTTGTTCTTCAATATTCTTTATGTCAGAGTGTCTCAGTTTATGTTAAATATGTATCTTTAGCTTTTATTATTGTCCCTAATGCATTTTCTTAAAAAGGCAAGTGCAACTGGCTTCTTTTCCTTTCAAGGTTTCTGTTACATGTGTGTGTATATATAGATACATATGATCTTCAAATTCCTGTTTAAATATCTTCTTTCTAAGCCGTGTGAACTTAGGTCCCATAAGCTCACACTTTTTAGTCCATGAATCAGCTTCTTTGCTTTTCCTAATGCCTTTTCAAGTGCTATATTAATATCATTTTATAAGGTGGTGACACAATATTCTGGCTGGACTTCGCTGGAGAATTAAATAATCCTGTTCTAACTTCACTGAACATGCATTCCCATTCTAAGCAACTGTGGGTATAAGCGTGTAAAATAGAAGGTGTGTTGGCTCTCACTGTTTTTCCCTGTCACTTCACCTTTTGTTTCTAAGTGATGAGTTTTACCATTTTCCCAAGGTTCTTTTTGAATCCCTTCTGCTCTAAATCCAAATATCATGTCTGATAATTGTTTACTTCTGGCCAATGTGTAGTGGTTTATGTGTGTCAGCATTAATTCCATGTGTTGTGCCAGCCAAGTCAGGGAGGAGGCCCAAACCCTGGTATTTGTTGTTTCTTTTGTTTTCTTCTTTTTTTTTTTTTTTTTTTTTTTTTTTTTTTTTAAAATTTTTTTTTTTTATTTTCTTTTTTCTTTCTTTTTTTTTTTTTTTTGGCCTCCATGTTTGGCTCTCCCTGCAGTTGTGCAATGTCAGCAGGTACGGCCTGTTTACAGTTGCTGTTTCTGACTGGGTCATTTGTCTGGATTAGTTACTGCAGAGGTCTGGAGTGCAGCCTTTGGAGAACAGCAGCTCCTAGGACCCTGTACGCACTGCTTGTTCCATCTGTGTCATGGATGTGTGCATCCCAAAGTGTGCATCCCTGTCCTGTCCCTAATCCCAAAGCCTGGCTCAGCTCTGGGCTCACCTGCTGCTGGACCTGCTTCAGTCACGGCTGACACAAGAAGCTTTGGGCTTAGTTTAAAAGCACTGCTTGATATGTTTGGTCAAGGCAAAAATACTTATTTTGGGAAGAAAATTCAATAGGATATTTTAAGAATACCCATTTGCAGTAATAACCTTGAAGACTTCAGCACTGGGAGCTGCCACTAATGTGAGTGATGTGTTGGGAGCAGTGAGCTCCCCTGGGCCAGTGCCTGCAGGTGTGTGCAGAGCTCTGAGTCCACCCATTCATGCAGGAATATTTCCACACAAACCATTTCCCTCCAAACTGATAGTGAGACAAAACTTCATCACTCAAGACTTTGGCTAAAAGTGTTCTGATATTCTGAGAAAATTATTCATTTGTGGAACAGTCAATTTTGGCATCAACCTCCCAATACTGGGGGTGAGGCTGAGTTGGTCGGAGCCTTGTATCTCTTAAATTCTTGCTAGCTGCTGTCTACCAGATTATTACTGCATTAATTCTCATACAGGCTGTCTGTAAAAAGAATAGAGATTATTTTAGATGTTACGCATTAAGGTTTAAGTTGACAGATTTAACAGCTATTTATCTCTAGGGAAAGTGATCTTTCTAACTTTTTGAGTTAGCAAATGCTCCCTGCTGATACCCATTGCTCTTTTACATGTGTGCCAGGCCCCCTGGAAGTAATTAGCAGCAGGATAAATACCTGCAAGATTATAAGGTTTACATTTTATTAAACATTTTTGAATTTCAATGCATTCCTTGTCATGAAAGCACTTCTGATAGTGAGCATACATCCTCTAATAATGACACAAATCATATTAATCTCAGCCATTTATCAGCATTCATAACATTTTGCTCCTGCAAAATTATTCTGTGATTTATTTTTAAAAGTAATAATCTGAAGGATGCAGCAGTATTTAACACAGCAGAGATGAGGCAAAATTAGTGAACAATTAACGTAAAAGGTTTTATTAGTTCTTTAGTTGAATTTGTGTATAAGGAAGAATTCATGTTACAGTCTACTTTGCATAAAGTGCAGATAATTAATCTGTGGCTCTGTATTCTGAGCAATGCTGCTGTTGAAGAGGTAAATGGGCGAGTTTCTTAACATTGAGATTTACTATGTTGGTCCTCACAAACTTAAATAAAAATCGAGTTTTATGTGAATTTACAGTAACCCACTCCACGCTTGTTATTCTTTCAGGTCTTCTTTATATTGCCAAACCCTCTGGCAGGTCCTGGTGATTGTATTAAAGCCATTTCTGTTCTTTCTGCACGTGTTTGAAGGGACAGTTACCAGGGAGGGTGATGGGCTTGTGAGGTGCAGGAGGAGAGCAGGGTTTTACTGTTGCGTGGAGTCATATAAGAAACAGAACGAAACAAATGTGAAAAATACAATTTCTATTTACATTACAGCAGTTAGTGTACACAAAGCTGTGAGAATCCCAAAAGCCTGTGCCAAGAGTTTCTAAATCTTAGGGAAACAAAAGCACCTTTAAACCCTCGAGAGGGTTTTTTTTTCATATTCTACCTTTTTTGATAGGGAACACTAAATGCAACACCACACATAGTGGTGTAAGTAAGTAACCTGCATGATTTACCTCCTGCTGGAATCCGTTTGGCCTCTCTGACCTGTAAATTCCTTACTTTAAATAATACTTCCAAGGACTGCTTGCTGGGATGGATGGAGTTCTTCTCAGGCAATCTGTTGATTCGATTCAACATCCTCTTAGTTATGTTTTATCTTAGAGTATTTTATTTATTTTATTTATTTTTCTTGTTGCTTGGAAAGAAATTTCTGTGAAAGTGAATCCACACATTCTTCTCTTGGGCATTTTTCTTGTCCTGCCTGAAATGTAGTTCAGAGTTTATTAAACAAGCCAGAAAATTGCATGCTATCTCAAGAATGTGACTATTTGCTGTTCTCCCTGAGAGATGCCATATGCTTGGTTCTGTTGTCTCAGTAGAGAACTGCTGTTAATGATGGCATTAATGTTATCACCTAATTTTTATTGGGTGATTCTCTTATCTGAAGGTATGAATGCCTGTTGTGCTTGGTCAGTACATACTGCTCTTGGTGGGGGGAGGAAAATTTATAGAACTGTATGAAAATAATGTATTATTTCTAATGTAGAAGTCAGTGTTTCAGGGTTGCTGATGGCACATGGAACACAAAACATTCTGTCGTTTTCCAGGGTTTCACAGCAGCAGGGTGAGTTCTGCATCTGCTTAATTTTCACAGTTACAGTGCCCGAGACATCCCAATACAGAAGTCATGAGACATTGTAGTTGAATGTAATATCAAAAGGACTATTTTCAAAATAGTTCTGGTCATCGAGCAGAAAAACACTTAAAATGTATTTGCCTCTAACTAATCACAAGGCAGATGCTGAAGCACACATTTTACAGAAGAGCTTAGTGTTGACATAACATTGAAATCTGGTCTTTTCTCACGCAAATCCTGAAAATATGTACGTAACTATACACATATACAAAATATTTTGCATAGGGAAATACATTTAATACATACAAAAATACATAATTAAGGTATGTGCTGTACCTGGAAGTATATAAAGGGTCTTGTTGCCTAAATTAAGTGTTTTTTCCTGCTTGTTTGCTTTAACTGTGCAGTGTTTCTGTACCTGGTAGCTTGAGCCAGGGTTTATGTCAGGCATCTTTTCAGCAGCCTTTGGGGGCAGATCTGTGGCAGAGATAAGAAAGTGGAAAATGAGATCTTATAAAGAAGGTCATTAGTGTTGGCATTTTCAATATAACAGCAGAAAAGTGGGAGTAAAGCTGGGATATTGAGAAAGATTTTTCCACCTTGAAGTTTTTTTCTGGGTTTGGTTTGTGTCTTATACGCCGAGTGAAGATGTTCATCTAGTTAAAAATAGAAAAGAAAAAAATTATCTTTGATTACAAACTGGCCTTTTCTCTGCTGTGTGAAATGTGTTAATATTTGCAACAGTTGTAAGAGTGTTTTAGTAAAACCATTATGAACTACTGTGAGGAATAGAATTCCCCATTATGTCACTGATAAAAGGGAAACAATTGAATATGACCCAAGGGTGGATTATTGTCACCAAGCAATGTTAGAGAATGTGCATTACAGTCAGAGTAATTGCACAGCTAACTGATTTCCGTCCCTTTAAATTAAAATTGCACTATGAAACTACATTCTCTAATTTCGCTTACCAAGACATTTAGGAACTATTTTCAAAGTAGAGCAGACTTGAAGTAATGTGAAGAATTGGAGGGGGGGAAAAAGTTCTTCTTGCATAAATTATTTTCTATGAGCAAGTAAAAGTTCTGGACTGGAGACTTCTGTCAAACTAGAACAAACTTTGCACAGAGGGCAAATAGGCATTCATTGTCCCATGATCCAAACACAATTATATGAAACTGCAGAAGTCAAATTGGTTACAATTTTTTTCAACATTAAGTGAATGCAAAGAAGAGAAGAAAATATATAAAAATATTTTCTTTAATTTCCTTACTTTTATTTGGAAAAATTTTGTCTCTCTCTGGGTATGGAAAAACTCAGGGGACAACAGATTCAAAGCCTTCAGCAGTGCTTATGCAGGGAGTCTGCTGTTAAGATAGCAGCAAGCCAAGTCTCATTAATTAATCTTATTCCTATTTTTTTTTTCTCGTGAGTTTATAATCTCTATCTCCTCCTAGAGAGTTACACTTCCCCCAAAACATTTGTATATTTTAAAAGCCAGTAACATCTTAAAATACCAACTACCACAGAACTGAAAAGCTACCAGAATATTTTGGCTCCTTTCTCCAAGTTGGGAAACACATAAGACACAAACAAAATAGATACAGAACTTGGCTGAAGTTTACTTGAATTTTGCCAATGAAAGCTTGCAAAATACAGCCAACTTGGCTATTAGAAAGATCCCTTGAGCCAGCACTAATTATGTCAACAAGTAGTTTGTGCTCAGCCCTCACAGAGTCCTGCACTTTTACAGGCTGGGAGGATGAATGTCATATATATGTAGGGAGCTGAGCAGCTGCTTCATTTACCATTACTCCATTTAAGGGTGTGCTAACCTTGCAACAACCTAGTGACATCATCATTTTTCACCTTATTCCTTTCTCATGGGGTATGTCTTCACAATAAGCCCGAGGTGAAAAGGTTTCCTCGGCAGGCAGACAGCCTGCATGACAAATGTGCTGAGGAGTCAGAGAAAATTTTAACCTGCCCTACCTAGCCATAGTCACTTTTTGCACCTAGGAGCAAAGTGATAAATGTTTTTTCTTCAAAAGCATGGAGGGGTCTAAGGGAGAAGACACGGGAAAAGAAAAAGTAGGATATGCCATATATGATATTGTGCTGAATGGATCTGCATGAATGTTTTTGTTTTCCCCTCAGGTAAGCAAGCAGAGTGCCTGACCCCTTACATCTTGATGATGGGGTTCAGACAAGGGGATGCTCTTTGTCTGGAAAATGTGAGCAATATTTCTGCATTGAACAGATCTGTGTTACACTCACCTTGGTGAGCTGGGATTTGGGCTGCATTTTTACTCCATGTGTATTGTGGAGTATCTGATCATTTAGAAAACACTCTCACGCAGAAGTAAGAAGTCAGTGTAATTTTTATGGATATTCCCTCTCACTCCAGCATAATGCCTGATTTTCCATAGGTGATTTCAAATCTCTTAATGTACACTGCACTCTGTTCTGTTGTGTCCTAGACTAAAGCCAGGTGTAAGTAAGGCTCATCACCCTTTGCAGTTGCTCATCTTCCAAATGTTTGGCTTAACAACAGTGATTCTAAAACGTGATGTAAAATTAACTCTGAGGGCAGTGTAGACATGTCTATATAATTTCTGTAGCTACTTCTAGTTACGAAGTAAGTGAAGATGCGATCAAGGAATTTCTAAAGCCTTTTTCCATTGTGAACTCAGGGAAGGCAGGCTGATGGCAGAGAAGTGAAGGATGAAATCTTCATCTTGCACTGTTGTGCTGGGGAGAAGTCCTGCCATAGCTCCTCAGCTGAGCCAGGTTTGCTGGTGGGAGGTGTTTGTGCCTGTTCAGTGGTTGTGGGGGTGATCCCTCAGCTGGGGGGGGTGCCTGGCCCCTGCCTTGTCCCCAGAGCTGCTGTCCCAGGGGGGACAGGAGCTGTGGTGTCACCATGGCTCATGCTGTGCTCATCCCACAGCCAGACTGGAGAACTGATTCCTGTGTGATCCCTGCACCACGAGGGAGAGCTGACAGAGCAAGCAGGAGAATTTAAACCTGGAAAAAAGTGGATGAATGGAGCAGATGTAGGATTAGGATATCAGGGTGAATCTCTAGGAGATGTGTCTGGGTCAGGGAGTGGGTGATGTGGACCTACACCAACAGGTCTCGGCACACAGCTCTGCACTCCCCATGCCTCTCTCATTTGTTAAGTTTTGAGGGCATGGTAATGTACATGAAGTGTGTGTATTTTTGCCTGCACAACGTGTCTGTACAGTCTGCACTGTAAAACTTACCAAAGAACCAGATCTTCCACGCTGGATCATTTGTTATTCACTATACAGAAGACTTTTCAGATATTTTAATTGTCACGTTAAGATTTTTAGATGTAAAAACATCTTGATTGAGCAAAAAGGCTTTTAGCTAATTTAAGTTTGAATAAAAGTGAGCGTTTCAAAGCTGTGTGGTGGGAATAGCTCATAAATGAAGCATTTTTCCCCTTAGGGATATAATCAGAATGCAGAAAAATCCCTGTAGGAAAGACATTCATAAATTAGAAAAAAAAAAATTGCTAAACAGAAGCATCATATTACCAGATATGAAGCTGGAAGTATGCTAAAAGAACCCTGGCCTTGTTTGTAAAGTTGTGAATAAATCTGTTAAAAATAATTGAATTTATATTTAACTTGAAAAACAGGGTAAGATCTTTTATTCTGCACTTATAAGTTTGAATACACCTTCAGCTGCTCTTAGTTATCTCAAATTAAATCTTAAATTGAGCTTGTGGTTCTGTGAATTAATACTCTGGCCTTTCAGCTCTTTTGCTGAGGTCATTCAAATCTAATGGTAGAAATGGTCACAGGGTCAAGTCTGGGTATGTAGAGTATAGAAATGGTTTAATGATGCCAGCAGATGTTTGCATTCTGCATGTTGGAGTTGTAATGCACTGGTGGGCTCTGTGAAGGCACTCGATTATCACGTTATTATATCTTCATTCTATCTGAATTGTGAGGTTGGGAATAAGAATGCATTAAAATAAGGTGACAGTTCTGCCTTCAACCAACAAAAATAAGCAAATTCAGAGTTAATTTTCTCCCTACGCCCTTCTTAACTGTCCCTATTGTGCTTAGTCATTGTCAGGGCCCTGGGAGGTTAAACTTAAATAAATAGGCTGCAGTTGGCTAGGAAAATTGAGACACATAAGAATGACTTTGAAGTGCTTTGGGTTTACCCATTATAAGTCAGAACTTAAGTATTATATTTATAGACTTTATCTCTAGTTCTCTGTTAATGCCATAATTCTATAAGGGGTTGAAAATATCCATGAATATGAAAATATTAATAACTAAGAAGCCAATAAAGAATTATGAGGTGTCAAGCAGGTTCTGTCATATGGACTCAATGCTGTTCATATAAATAAGTGCAGATTTTGTATAAAAGTATTAGGAGAACAGGACATGCATTACACAGTAGCCAATTTTAATAATTTTTGATTATGAAGATATTAAAAATCAAGTAAATGTACAGAATTGTGAACTGTACTCTTTGCAGCTCCTAAATACAGACTTGCATTCTTAATGCTCTTTTATTCTTTTTTGTTTAAATTTGACCTCTATTCCACCTCCTTCTAAAACACATTGTTCCAAAAACACTGGTGTTTTTTTTCACTCAGAAACACAACATAGCCAACATCACTGAACAGAAAGGATCCCAGGACAGTTCCATTCCAGGAGTTCGTGTTAATGACATTTTGCAAAGCTATATTCCTAGGCTAAAAGTCACATATGAAGTTTCATCCTTTCACTTGTAGCAGTTTTAAAAATAATTTTATAGTGGTTTTCAAAGTAATTAAATGAAACATGACCAAATGCTGACCAGCCTTTTGTTTGGCCATTCTGTATTAACACCAGCATGGGATATTTACTGCTGTTGTGAGCTTTATTTGTCATCTCTCCTAGTTCCTCCCTGCCACCTTTCTCCTTGGTGTGCACAGATAATTACAGCCAGCCGTGGTGATCGTCATTAAGGCTGTAGCAATAACAACTCTTCACAAATACACTGTGATTCAAACCTACTCCATCATAAGTTTATCCAGTAATAATGCATTTTGTGGACTCGGGGGGGGGGGGGGGGGGTGGAATATATGGCAGTGCATAGCTGTAAATTGCAATAACTCCTTAAGTCAACAAGGACTCAGTGTCCTGTCAGGTGGGGCACACCTTCCATGGGCTACGTTTTTCAAAGGCTACTTCCCAACGATCTGTCCTTTCTCTGAAGGTCCGTGCACAGCACTGTTACCCAGGCTTGCTGCAGAGGGCAAAGCCTGCATGCTGCCTGTTTGGAGCTAACAGAGCGTGGGAGAGGGGAATGATCACCTGCCCTCTGGGTCTTCCATCACTATCATTGCAAATAAATAAATAACCTAAATTCCGGTTCCTGAGCCAAAAGCTACCTTCAGGTTCACCTCTGCAGTCTTGTTGAAAACAATGTATGAACCAGCAGAGTGCCCCGTGGTGACTTTTAATCCCCCAGTGCCTTTCCTGTGCTGCTACATGTGCCTGTGCAGTGTCCGTGGAGCGGGAGGGGAAGAGGGAGCTCAAAGTCATTGGCAAAACCCACACGAGAGCCAGAGCAGTGCAAGCATGAAAAGATCACTTGGGAGGAAGCTGCACTCCAGCCTGCTGGATTGTTATGTCCTGAATTAGTGTGCAGGGCTGTGGTGAAGTGTGATAAATTTGGTTCTCCTGCACTGTATTATCACTGCTGCTTAAGTGGCCTTGTGAAAAAGGCGACGGCAGTACATAACCGACAGCGCGATTTAAGTCCATCAACGGCACGTTTTTTTCCTAATGTGAAATCTTGTTACCATTTGTCAGCCCAGGGATGTATTTTGACAATCAAGAGGTATTGTGCAGGTGGTTGAAATAATTTTGAAATAATTTTGATGTGTTGATTTCTTTTTTTGTTGTTGTTGTTGTTTTTTTTTTGTTTTGTTTTGTTTCCAATGTATGCTGATTAATCCTAGGTTGTATATCACACCAAATTGGAAAACACAGCCTACCTGTGTGATGAATGTGCTTAGGAAGGTTTAAAGTTTTGCTTGCTATAACATCAGTGCCCTTGAAGGACTGACTGATCCAGGGTTGGGAATACAACCCTCTCTCCTTCTCAGATGCCTCCTTCCTCCTGCTCCCTCCTGGGAGGCTGAACCCCATGATGCACCAAAGGCTAAGTCTGTGCTAACCCAAAAGACCAACAGGAATTAGGTAACTTTTTATTGCTGACTTTTCTGTTGGTGGACTCTGGGGATGTCTGGTTGTTCTGCTGGGAAAAGGCAGGAAGGCAATGATGAGCAACTGGAGGATGTCCATGGTTCATGAGGATTTCAGGGTGGTAACCTTAATCTTCACACAGATTAAGCTGTGCCTGCAGCCTCAGCAGGACCATCTTCAGAACCTGAAGACATGACTGAAGTGTGAAGCACAAGTATGCCTACAGCTTCAGAGTAAAATCACATAGAAATTACCTTTGCATCTATTTTTTTTGTGGACTCGGTTGTCCAGTTTTTTTTGTGTCTGTGCAGGGAAATGTGTTGGTGCCCACACATTTATTGGCATTGTCGTTATCATAAAATTCTAAACAAGAGTTTCCCTTTCTGCCCCCACCCCCAGACTGAGTGCAGAGGAATCCCGAGCAGTGATCCTGGTCATTATAAGCAAGGAGAAAGGATGACTGGAACAAAGGCATCATGTTGTACAAGCTAGTTTTTATCCTCAGTCAGCTGGATTGCAAATAAAGAGATAAATATGCATTGCCAAAAAATGGATTATTCTTTTCTTTTTTCTTTAAATACTGTGGGGTCTCTCCCTTGTTCTACAAGAAGACCTACAAGGTCGCCAAATTAAACGTTTATACAATCCAAAAATTGAATTTTAGTACATCCATTTTCCTAACACAATTTCTGCAGTACCTATCGGTGCTGACAGTTTTGGTCACATATCTCTATTGTGCTGTTCAGTTTTATTTGACAGTGCAGGATGGCATCAGTGTGTATTGGAGGTAACATCTGAGCTGTGGCTGCTCTCTTGGGACTGCTGTAGTACTTTACCTCCTTGCCATCATAAATGGATGTTTCTGTCATTCCCTAAGATTTCCTCCTGGGTTAGGCATCTTTCTTTAATTATTAATCAAAAGCAATGTAACAATCATTGCAAACAAATGTATCACTGTACTGAAGCAAGTATGTTAGATGGGATGTTAGTACTATTAGTGGAACAGGGTTTGGATGTAAAGGTTGTGATCTTGTCTTTTGCACATCTGCTTGATACATAAATTATTATGCTCATCGGAGTATTGTATTTCCCTGCTGCAAAAAGAGAAAAAAATGCAGTAGGCTGGCTTTTTCTGCAGCCTGCAAAATGAACAAAGGCCAAGTGACTTATGCAAAGCCATTCCTGAAATCTGTGACATAGCTGGGACAAAAATGTCCTGAGTTTGAATGCAACCATATGCTTAGCACAGGGATAAAAGAGAGCATGGCTACAGAGAGGCAAAATCCCACTGCTTTTGTTCTAGTTCAGACTGGTTTCTGAACTTCTATTGTCCGTGGAGCTGAGACTAGTGGATGAACTTCGTGTGTCCAGGGTTTTCACAAATGTTTCACTTGCAACAGTCAGGCTTTCAGAAGGAAATCTGCATTTGATATTTCTTGTTTTTCTAGGCACAAATCAGTGTGTCACTGCTGGGTCCCCAATTTGCATTCACTCACACAGGTTTCACTTCGGACACGGGATCCTTGACAGTACCTGGGGAGTGTCTGCTGTGAATTAAATGCCTCTTGCTGGAGGCTGCACAACTTCCCATTGCCTGCCTCACCTTCCTGCACACCCAGCTTGCCAGTTCCGCCACAGGAGATGGGGTTTCATCACTTAAAACTGCTTCTCATTGTCTCAGAAATAGAATATCAATATAAGAGATTTGCACAGAAACAAAGCGAAGGGTTCATTCGGTTTCCATTCACAGCATCAGCTTAATCCTACTGCTGAATACGCAGATGTACAAAGCTGGGCCTCTACCTAATAAAATATGTGTGATCAAATCTGAACTGCTTGTCTCCTTGAGACATTCATTTAATACATAAATTTAATATACTTTTCTTTGATAAAACTCCTATTAGGTCTTGAAGACTTTGCCATCTTAAATATCAGACTAAGGATATTTATTGACTCCTGCACATCAGTAGTTCTACTGAAGATATTAGGCTCCAAAATAAATTATCCGTATTTCATTGTGTGCAGTATATAAAGGTACAATACATTGCATTGTAGTGTTTAATTTTTTTACTCTTGAATTTCTTACAGGTATCAGTCTTAATTCTAGTGAAGTAAGGCCATCTATTTTAATATTAGCATAACTGTAAAAACTGCCAAAAGGAATTGCCAGCTTATGAGCATTCATTTCCATTTGTGTTCACTCAAATTTTCAGAAATGTTCTGTCTCCTTCAACAAGCCTCTTGCTGTAATAATAATAATAATATAATATAAATATCTGCATTTTTAAAAAAATACATTGTTGCACCCTAGAGTCACCCTTGTAGAGGCACTGAATGTTGGCCCCTATTGCTGGAAAAAAAAAAAATTGTCATGCTCCTGTTAACCTCTTGTTGGCTTTATAGGAAGCAGAAGGCAAACTTTCCAGAGCAGCTGAAAACTGCCGTATTCTCCACTCATAATTAAACTTGTATGAATTCTTGCTTAGGATGATTTGAAAAGTGCACACTAAAATGTGAGAATGATATCAAATTCTAGTCCTAGAAAAATGAAATCGAAACAGTGAGCTGCACTATTTTAATGAAATAGTTTTAACCTACTTGTCTTGAAAACATTGTTTTCCTTAAATCCTGCAGCACTGTGAATATGATCACTACGTGGTAATGAGGAAGAGGTCAAGGTTCCAATTTTGCATGTCTCTCTTAGTGTCATTTACAGAATTCAGCCTCTCTACTTTTAAAAATGCTTGTCCCCAACCTGGTTTCCACTCCCCTCACAGGCCTTAACCTCACCTGCCTATACCAGTCTTGGGAAGCAGGGGATATTTGTAAGACTTTAGGAAGCCACAGACACTTAAATAGATATTTAAATAAATAAAGAAGTGATGTTTGCTGGTAAGCTTATACCACCTAAATTTCCTTGCTTTTGTGTTACTATAAACACAAAATCACTGTGTGATAATCATGTGGGAATTACAGCAATTTCTGAGTAATTTGAGATTATCTGTAAAAGAATGAATGTTATGAGGTTCTTCTAAATTATTAGCTAGATCCATCTTTAATATGCATTCTATATAATGTAATTTAATGTTATTCCAAAGGATTTTTAATGGCAAAAATAATTACCCATCGAATGTTTCAATATTTTATTGATGATTAAAAATTGTAAAACTTTCCAAGAGTTCATGGAAATAGATGTTTTTGTGTGTAACAAGACTTTGTTATCCTGCTTATATAAATTCCTAGGTTGTGGGTTTTCCTTCAATTTCAGTGAATAAACTAGTGACTGTTCTTGTTGCATAAAACAAGAAAGATGTGAACTACCACAATTAGGTCCATGCATATCCAGTCAACATCCAAATTACAGGTGCTCTTAATAAGTCCTTCAAGTGTCAGATTCACAAGGCACATTCCTGTCTGCGGTCATCAAAATATATGCAGAAAACTACACTGCATTTTCAGTTGCCTTGTGGGATTTTTAAAGGGATTTATGGAAAGGTGGATGCCATACAGATCAGACATTGCTCTTACAAAAGTTATTAATCTCTCAGAATAATTTCTCCACAACATTTAAATACCTGGGATGTAGTGGGAGAAGTGGTTTAGTTGTGAAGGAGGATAGTTCAGGAACCTACCAATAGGAAGAGAATGGGAGCAGATGAAAATATTCCTCAAAAATTCTGGGATTTGCCTTTGCCTTTACTGTGGGAAGATTCCCTGCCCTGGTGTGAAACTGATTTTAAACCTCAGCTTGCATGCTAAGAGCCCAGTGAATTGCAGAATGTGTCCCTTTACTCTGAAAAAGAGAAAAGGAACACGAACAGTCTTGGACTCTATGTAAATTGTTTCATTGTACCTGCTAAATATAACATGAAAAACTTGAGACTTGTAAAATGTCACCTGCTCTTATCGAGCTTTGAAGAGATTACCTCTTAACAGAAGTTTCATTTTCATTTTCTCCAACATTTACTGCAGTGAACGAGGGCCGTGACTCCTTTCTTTCCTAATCCTAGCCAGCAACTTGCTTTTTTCTGTTTTATGTCATTCCATATGACATTGCATCAAGGCAATTCAGTGCTGCATGCAGTTGAACCAAAAGCAATTTAAGTCAAAAAATGGACAAATATGGATGTCATTTATAAAGCTTGTTCAAAGGACTCTGGCACAGCTCAAAGCTGAACACTTTGGAGGTGCAGCAAGGTTTTCCTCCACTTATTTCTGAAGCCAAATTGTGGGGGTTTAATAGAGGTCTGCTGAGTGAGTAGCAGACAACACTTTGTACTTAGAACAATCCTTTCATAATCTGAAAGTGTTTTTGTTTTTATTATTTATAGAAACTTTTTGGAAGAAAAGTATAGAACCCTATATAAAAACAAGTGTAGTGGTGTCAGTGGAGCAGCTTTGCAGACTAAACCCCAAACATCTTGTTGTACAGTTTGTTAAAATCTAAAATCTTGTCCAGCATAGAGAGTTGGAATATGATGAGGAAATAAAAGAAGGGCTTCCTTGTTTTCACACCCATTTTAATCATACCCTGAATGCTGTGCAGTTTGTAAATAAATTTATTACAACTAATTATCATATGCATCCTGTATTTGCAAAAAATACATTTGTCAAATATATTGCTGTTGGTAAAAATGGATTTAAGGATTCTTGTCAGTAGGTTTGGCTGATTAATTAAGGAACTTATTTTAATAGCAGAATAACATCCTCATAGCTTCTTGAAGCAATTAAAGTAATGAATTACTTGCATTCCCTTACATTTTATCTTCATTCACTATCTTTTTTCCAAATAGTAAATATATTCAGTAATTATATCTGATAACATGTAAGTAGTTTATATTAGATAGTAAGATATATAATGCAGATAAAAATAGCCTAGATTACATCTAGTGTATATTACATTTATTTTATAAATTTATTATGTGATGCCTGATTGCTGCATTTTTCAAAAGAGTTCTGAAAGTTTGATAAACTGATAGGCACTTTATACAGAGGAATTTATTTCACACGCCTCCTTAGCTCTTGCAGTTACTTGTGGAATAAAACATGGAACAAAACATGGTTTAAGAGTGCATGGGAGCAGAGCTAAACACTAAGGAAAAGATGGGGGCATATGCAGTTCAAACTGCCTCTGGTATTTAAGGCGAAGCTACTGTTTAATATTTTAATGACAGAACTCAATAACATTTGTGGAGTGTTAGATTCTTAAAAACCCCTAAAATCAGCCTGCTGCTGTAATATTTAAGACTTTAGCCCACATAGAAACAGACTGTAAATACTAATTGAAATGCTACTGCAGATTGCTGCTATTTTCAGATGCTCTTGAGATTAAAGCAAAGATATCTAAAGAATGTTGCTGCCCTTAAGTAGAAGCTTCACCTTCAGTTTGCCAGGGCGACTGTACCGAGGGCCAGTGGCAGGAGGCGTTGGGTGCCCCTGGGGAACACATGGAATGCACCCTGAGGGATGTATTTCTGTGCTCTCCCAACTGAAGCCTCTGGGAATGGGGCTGGTTTGAGTGGAAGAAGGATGGGACAGGGACTATTAAGTTCTCACATCCTGCTGGTGCTTAAGGGCTGACCCCAGTGACCGCCCCAGTGACATCCTCTGTGCCACGGGTTTCTGTCGCCTCCAGAGGGCTGCATTTGGGAGAGTCACTTTTGCCTGTGTTTGACCTTCAGGATGGAACTTGGTTTGGAAATCTCTCATAAAGTGGCAGGAAAGTATTCCCTGGCAGATCGGGAGCACAGTCTGAGAGGACAACCCTCTGCCTCCCACCCCTCAGGGCTGAGTGCAGCTGACCTCACCCTTGTCTTTCCATGAAGTTTTGGAGGGCAAAGCCCAGTGAAAGACTAAATGCCATATTATTAATTCATACTTTGGTGAAATATTCCTCAGCGCTGAACAAACATTACAAGTAACGCATCTATTTAATGGAGTGTATTATTTTATTATGGCTGGTTGCTATAATGGGCAGTTAAAGCATGATAAAAGCAGCAGAAGTGTGATGTAGTAGATGATCAGATCTCTTTTCCTTATATCTGTTTTGTCAACTTGCATTCATCTACTCTCTGTTTTCTTTGGTGGGCAGTCATCAAGGCGTGAAATAGCTGCCTTCCCACGTTACCAAGCCATGTAAATTTTGCTTTGGGAATGAGCTTATTGCAGCCAGCGTTCCTAATCATGGTTCCTGAGCACCACTTGCATAGGGAGGAGCACACAAAGAAAATGTTTTAAGTTCTTAGAGAAGACGTAATTAAAGTAATTCTCTAATCCATGGCCTGGATGAAGTTTAGCATATGAAATAATGATAAAAGGTCATAAATATGTTAGAAAGTTAGCATATCAAAGTAATTGAGGAAAAAAAAAATGGTGACACTCAGATTGTTGATGCAAATGAGCATATAATTAAATGATGCTCTGAACAAAAAGACTGGAAAAATGCCTCTAAAACATGTATTTTTCTACAGCCAAGAGCAAAAGGCTTTTTTTTTTTTTCCCTTTATTTTGAGGTTTAGTTGTCTTCCTATGTTTTGTCTGTTTGTATAGGTCGACTGTAATTTTTTTTCATTTCAAGACCTGTATCCTATTGATGTTATTGCTGTCCACTACACTCCTTCGCAATGGCAGAGTAACACTGAAAGCATAATTGCATTTCCTAATTACGTGTAATTAAGCAAAACCCAGATGATGTATTCAGTGAGCTCTTGGTATAGCCAAGGGTCAAGGACTTCTGGAATTTTGTAACATTTCTCTAAATAAGCACATTATACTGTTAAAGCCAAGATACAGTTTTGTGCAGTCTGTTCTGTAAACCTGCTTAACAGCTAAAATTTATAGTATTCATTTATTTAGCTGAGTAAGGATATAGTTGAGATTTCCCCCCTCCCGTTTTTAGATTTGTCGTACTTAACCCAGGAAAGGGACTTTAAACTCAGCACCATAATGTTCTGCATGCTGACAAGCTAAGTGATATTTATTTTTTCAAACCTTAATCCTTTTGAAACATGGAGAAATAAATACATCCTCTTATCTAGCATATGCCTGAGACTGGAAATAAATTCTTATTTCCTTGTAGTCCTGTACCAATGGTCTACAATGAATAATTTGGGCAGTCTCACTGAATATAATAGGAAGAGCTTCTCTATTACCAGTGATAATTATAAGGCTCATAATGGGAAACCTCCAAAGCCCTACCATCAATCAAGGAAAATAAACAATGGAAAATGATAGGTATATAGAAGTGAAAATTGCAAAACCACACATGAAAATGCAGTATTTTCTACAAGGTTATAAATCATGGGGGAGTCATAATTTTAAATGTAATTAATGTTCTCAGATTAAAACGTAACTTTTTAAGGAACTTAGCAGACATTTTTAGAATCAGGAGCCGGATGAGTCAGAGCGTTAGTAATGGGATTAAGGAGACTTTCACTTCTAGATCATTAGGTCAAATATGACCCAAATCTGCAGTGCCTGAAAGTTATCATTTCACAGCTGTGCAGTGGCCTTTGTAAAAAGATTTGTTGGTTTTGGTCTAGACCACAGCAGGAAGGGTCTGCTGCCCAAAACCAGCCACCCTGAGAGCAGTTTGATTCTCAGCGAAAACAAAAGAAGTTCGCCTCCATCATCTCAAACCCCACATTTTGGAGTACTCGAGCATCATTAAAAATCCTATGACATGAATACTTCCAGTTGCAGAAGCCAAGAACAAAATGGCCTCTGTGATTGATCTCCCTGGAAGTGATTTCTCCAGGCAGGGATGCACATGTACATAATTTGCTGGAATTTTTTTCTCTCCTTGTGTCATGAATGGTTATACTGGAAACCTAAGACAAAGAGGAGGCAAAGGCTTTCCACATGCCTCAAAAAATAGAGGTTGATTTGAGTGATCATGCCGAGGTTTAGGGAGTGCCATCAGTTTAGCCATCTCCACCATTTTGTTGGTAAAATTCTTGTTAAAGATTTGTAAATGAATGATAAGTTAGTTTTGCTATTGGATGTAATAGAAGGGGGGACCCACCACATGTAAAGTATTTAGTATCCAAATTTTGAAAACCCTTGTTTTTGGGGGTTTGAATACCTTGGCAGGACCTGGATCTTCCAGTGCAGGGCACTATGGGGGAAGATGTCTGGCTTATTCTCCCATCTTTCACCATGACCCAGGGGGCTCTGGTGACTCCACTTGGTCCCATACATCAGTGCTGGAGGTGAGAGGCTTTGAAATGCTGTCCACTCATGGATAGTGCCCTTCCCCTACCAATTTGGTAATGTCCAGAATTCTTCTGTTCGTGCTGGTGGGCTTTCCCTTTGGTGGGATCTGAAGACATTCAGGCCATGGAGTTTTCTATGTTTCATCTCTGTGGTGATTCCTGAATTGGCTCCTTGGGGAGGCAGTGAGGTAGCCAAGGTTTGCTCTGTGCTGTCTGTGTGGGTGAGGCTCCTAGGAGCCCACTCACACTGAGATGGGTGGTGAAGGCAGTCTGGCTGACAAACCTCTGCCCTTGTGTGGTTGGTTTGTGCTGGTGCTTACAAAGCCAGCATAGAGCAAGGGTGCCCATGCTCAGGGATTGCACTAACATGTGCTTTCTTACATTTTCCTGGGACCAATACCATTGCCTCATCTCCCTTTGGACTGTGGTTTATTTACCCCTCTTGGGTCGAGTACACTTACAGAAATGCTGACTTGCAGTTTTCCATTCCTTTCTTCTTTTTTTCCTGGCCAAAATCTAACCCAGTTCCTTCCTTGCTTTCCATCATTCCTTCCTGTCCCCCATGGCCCCCCAGCCCACTCTCCAGACACAATAATTTTTGGCAGAGTTTATATTGTGAAAATACTGGAGGACCAAGGAAATGTCTGCTGCTCTAGTTCTAGATATGTGGTCATCATCAGTGGTTTATTCTATGGCTAAATCAGTCAGTGCCTGAAGGATTCCATTTTTTAAATCCTTTGTCCTGTTTCCTCCATCTTCTTTTCCATACATCTGATTAAAGGCGAGATTCTTCTTCACATGATTTCCATCAAACCCAGATGTATTTTTGACTCTGGAGGAGCCTGTCTACAGTCTGAATAAAGTTATTTGTAATGTTGTCTATTCATGCATGCAAAATATTAAATATTTTCCAAAAATATTTGTTCCTGTGCTGGAAGGTTAAAGGGGGCAAGGACCAGTGAATCACTGTAACCTGGTGCAGCTGTAGCAATGCAGTTTGCTTGCAGGGCTTTGTTTCCTGTTGTGAATTTCATTTACTAGGTACCCATGGCACAAAGCTTTATTAATTGCATGGAGAAATGACACAACTATTATTCCCAGTAACAAATGAGTCACTAAGTTTGCAACAGCAAACGGAAGATAAATGCGTGTGTGTGAGATCTGAAATAGTTATAGGAGCTCTTCCTAAAAATACATTTCAACTGATTTACAGCATTCTTGAGTAGTTTAATGTGCTGTACTGTGGGTGATATATTCAGATTTTCAGAGTCCCGATGCATTTCTGAAAAGAATGTCCAGTGTTGCTGTAAGGATTAAATGTCCCACGGGGAATGAAAGCACCAGAGAATGGAGGACAATGAAACATTAGATGCAAAAACAAACAGATGTAGCATAATAAGCAAAAGGTCAATATGTGCTGAGGACCAGCATCTGTAAAATCAGAATGGGGATTTCAAACAATCAGAGGCATGTAGGGCAGCAGAGCTCCCTCCAGTCCCTCCCAGACAGAGGAGCCATCAGACAGCCCGTGCTGAGCATGGCCTGAGTGAAAGAGAAGTTCCCCTCTGATATCTTTACTTGCCTATTAAAAAATTCATATGGTTAATATTTAAGTTTCAGAAACCTGTGGCCAGCAAGAGAAAGTTCTTCTAAATGACCCCATTTGTGCTAATGTAACAATCTAATGAAAACTTTAGTGCTTATCTTTGCATAATTTCCATTCATTTTTGCTGTTCTGATTATTAAAATTGCTCATTTAAGGACTATCTTTTGTTTTGTTTGATTTCAGCATTCCCTTTGGTAAGAATTGCAAAAATTGTGAGGAAGTGGATTTAATAGACACGGTCTCAGAAATGGTTAGTTAAATGGTGCTGCAAATACTCCAAATTTTTCCCTTTGTTCTTCTACATATGTTTAAAGATATTTCTGTTAATTTACAATTTGAAAGGTGGATGAGGAGCAGAGAGTTTGAAAAATAGATTACTGTCTTCATTAATACAGGTTTGACCTACAAAGTCTTCACGTACTTAATGATTAAAAACCAAAGTACTAAATAATAAATTATAAGAATTTATAGGAGTCATCATCTTGAAATTAGCTTACTGAATGTTCTTATCATAATAAATCTGAGTGGGTGTCTAATTTAGTGTTAGCTGACTAAAATTATATGTTGCAGTCAGATAAAAAAAAGAAGAAAAAAACTTTTGTTTGAATTTAATGATATGAATTTAATCAGAAGTAACCTGAAAGGCTACCCTATTTTGTTATGTCTACTTTGCAGAAACTTTGGCAAAACTGGTAGTGGTAGAACGAAGATCGATTTCAATTTGTGAATCTGGCAGACAATAAAATTTCCTCCAGCAATTCAGAGATGTTTATGGTAACGCTTCTCTCACTGCTCTGGCCAGTCAAAAACCCAGGGAACAAATGACAAAATATCTGCTGTATCCCTTATTCAATCTCAGTAAGGCAGAATCGTTTGCCAAGATCTTTTTATATGACTGTAGGACAGTCTCTCTCTTCCCTCTTTATCTCTCATGCTTATAAAAGGTGTTTCTCAATTCAGTTAAAATGTATTTCTCCTTTCACACGAATATGAAATGTCACATAGAGACTGGAATGTTTTCAGAGCTGATGAGCTGCTTCGAAAATTCAGCTGCTGGGATTCCTTGAAGAAAAAAAAGAAGAAAACCAAACATTAATTTAGGAAGCATATTAAAAACTGTCCCAATCAATATTTTGTTTCAATGCAAGCAGTAAAAGGGATCCTGAGCCCTTTCTTAGGACGTTCTGAGCCTTTCTACCATGGCAGAACAAGAGGGTCTGGCCAGTGCAGAGCCAACCTGCGCAAACCTGTGCTGCTCAGACTTCACTGAGCCAAAAACTGGGGCCCCACTTTGTAACCAGCTGCTCAAACCCCAGTAAAATACCTTTGCAGGGGAAAATTCTCTCTGCAGTTTATAAAGAACAGCCAGAGCTGCAGAGAGCAGTCAGGTTCTGCTTCATCCTTTCACTTTGCCTCAGTCCTTCACCCTAATTAATTAGAGGGAAATATGCCTTCCGGTGAAGAAGAAAATACCTCTGAGACTTTCATCAGGAAGTCACAGCTCTTGTGTTAAAAAGGGAAAATTGTTGTTGTTGTTTCAAGTGTTAAAATTTTAAAATGTGATTCACCAGTACTTAATTTTTATCATTAGTGCCAATTCTGCAGTGCTGAATGCTGTTGATAATATTTAAGTTTCTTTATGTAAACATAATTTTTGATCGCAGATTCCTAATCAGAACTAGAAAACCCATGTGCCTCAATCATTTTTCCCAAAGAGCTTGTGGAGATCAGATTCATCTCTGAAAATGCTGATTAGTCAGGTTTCATTACAACCTTTCTGAGTATTCAAATGTGGAAAAAAAGGCAAAACAAAGGTGGGAGTATAAAAACTAGATGCATTATCAAATTAAAAGAGCTTATATCTCTCATTTTCTAAAAAGCCTTTACCTTGGCAAATGTCCTGCTGTTGGACCCGGTGTGATCCCACACTGGAGCCGTCTGCCCAGAGTGTGCAAATATGAGGCTCTTTTCCAGTTCTACCCACCACAGATGCCCCAAAATAGAGAATAGTTCAGGTAATTAACATGTAACACTGTAATCATTGTTAAATTGGAAAAGAAGATGCTTCTGAAATAATTTTTATTTGTCTAATCATTAACAGTCTGATCCAAACTTCCCCCTTTTTTTTTTTTTTAGGAGTGAAGATGAGCCCCATTGTCCATCTTAATTTTATTTTCTGTCTTTTAGATCATGACCAGTGTTATTTCATTGTAAAATGTAGTGAAAAAAGTGAAAAGTGCTGAGACCACATCTTGGCAAGTCAGTCTCTACAGCTGTCAAATACACATTCCAGGGCTCTTGGAGCCATGAGATGACTGAAAATATTTTAAAAAGACTAGGTGTGGTGTTTCACAATGTAGTATTAGGTCAAAGGTTGGACTTGATCACCCTTGGAGGTCTTTTCCAGCCTTAATGATTCTGTGATTCTGTGGCTGTTTTGTGCTCTGCTCTTTTGCTCTGTTCCTGTGCAGGTTTAATCAGAGGATGTGGTGATGTTTCAGTGAGCAGTGAAAGATAAACCATACATGAGGACAGAGCTGCTTTCATGTTCAGGGAAAGAACACCCATTTTATAAGAGCTCTGGGGTTTGTAATGGGGGAGTTGCAATGCACTGAGATAATTTTTTAGCAGTTATTTTCAAGTATCATTAGCACTACTAATGTGTGTGTTACTTTTAAAGGCTTGACTCAGCAATTTCCACATGTTCCAGATTTCTGATATGCGGCTGTGTTGCTGTGTAAGAATGCAAGGTCATTCTTATGTCACATATGTAGAAATAGCAGAGATTGGATTCACTCTGGATTAACATAAAGTCCCCTTGAGATTTCAGTGGGAAATACTCAACCAAATGAACCTCAACAATCCATTAACATCAGGATTCAGGGGGTAACCTCCACCGTGGGCTCTAGAAGCACTTGATTACAGACCATGGTCACTCTCTACACTTGAATGCCATAACCTTTTTTTCCTGATCTTTTTGTCACAAATGCAAAAGAACAGAGAATTTTTCTGCTTCATTTTAGTAGATGTTGTTTTTAAGACAAAACTGGACACAGAGGCCTCTGTGTGATGCATGCAAAGGTACAGAAAGGGAAAAGGAAACAACATTGGGCAGTATCAAATTTCTTTGTAATGAAGTGGTACTTGCTTACTTCCTCCTTGCAACTTGTTGAAGTTTACGTTTCCATGTAACATTGTGTATTGCAAAATTTTTCTTAGGATTCAGCCAACCTGCTAAGAATAGGTTGAGAAAGGAGAAAACGTGCATTTTCCAAATCCACTACACTTTGTACCCTGGTCTGCAGTGCAAATCAACAAATAATTCTGTGAAATTAGAGAAATTATGTTTTTTTAAATCTTTATAAGAAATTAATGTGTGAGCAGATAAAATAGGGAAAGGAAGAGCCATTGGTTTTCCAATTTATTGAAGTCTTGTGGTTCAAAAACACAAACACACAGCCTGGTGGCCAAGCAGCTTGTTGTTATGTTGGGATTTTTTTTTTTCCACATGAGTGATATTCTTCAGTCCTGCAAGTTAGTAAAACCAAGACCACTTGCCATAGCTATAAGCTATCAATAAAAATTAATGTACCAAAGGGAATTGAAAGGAAAAAAATGTACTTAAGTGTTCAGGGCCATCGAGCCACCCATGCGTCCTCTGCGAGTGTATTCCGGCGATGGAGTGTTATTGTAGCCATGGGCTGCCATTTAATGTTATTTTCCTAAGTAAATGCTTCTGTGCTCTGATCAAGGACATTGGCAGTAAACCAAGACACAATCTTCAGAAAAATATGGTGCAGAATGGTATTGAATACTGTTCAACCAGACCTAGTACCAGAGGATAACTAAAGCCCTTCTTTTTTGAAAGTCAGTTCAGACACAGGTTTAAAATCTTTTCAGGAAGGGAAGAGTTCTCTTTTTCTCTTTTTCTCTTTTTCTCTTTTTCTCTTTTTCTCTTTTTCTCTTTTTCTCTTTTTCTCTTTTTCTCTTTTTTTTTCTTTTTTTCTTTTTTTTCTCTTTTTCTCTTTTTCTTTTATTTTTTTTTCTGAAAGATTTTTTTGTTTAAAGAATGTCAAGGGGAGTTAGAAATAAAAAAAAAAAAAGAGGACTGGGATATATCCACTCCAAGATGATTTTAACTGAGGAGAATGGGAAGATCAACAGCAAAACTAAAATCCCCAAAGAAATCTATTTCTGGGATGGTTTTTTTGTGTTTGTCTGCCTTTCCAAGTGGGTGTTTGTTGTTAAACTGAGGGCTCCCCTGTTAGCTACATCTCCAGAGTGCTTTATTCTGTGGGAGGTAGTTTAGGCTCTGTATCCTGCCCTGGATGCTGGTGGTAATGGTGTAGTTCAGTTTAAAAGGAAGGGACAAGAGGTCATTCCCAGGATAGATGTATTGAAGTAAAGAAGTTTCCACTGAGGAGGATTAGCACAGATAGCATTATCTGATTTTTTTTTTTTTTTGCTAAAGTGTTAACTGTACTGTGTTTTTCAATCAAGAGAACACATTTTGTACAAAGGAGTGTTGCTGCATTGACCCCTGCATCAGCTGAACCCACATTTGCTAAAACAAAAGAGAAGAAATATCTGAAAGGGGTTTCCATTTGCAGTGATCTGTGTGCAGAGCTGTAAAAAAATGCATAAAAAAGGCAAGATGGAAGTGATCCCCCAGGTTAATGTTGCCACCAGTCCACAATCTCCATTTCTTCCTCAGGATGATTATTGTATTAAATGTTACATTTGATTCATTTGTAGTTAAGGCATTAAACCTACATTTATTCCAATAAAGAAGTGAAGGTCAGGGTCTGTGCCCTAGGGGCCTGAAACCATCATTTTGGGTATGGGACATTCTGTGGTTGCAGCAGAGAATCCTTTGGGGGATGTGGTGAAGAAAATGGGATTTTGCATCATCATTTTCCTGTAGGAAGGGTCTGTCCTAGGGAAACCCTGTGCTTTTTGCTGCAAGTGTAAGAAAGCAGCCAGGTGCCATCCCTGGAGGGATTTATTTTTTATATCAAACTTTGTATGTCCAGAACTTCATGAAAAAGAAAAGGAGAATATTACAAATCAAAAGGCTTACCTAGCTTTTTGGTATGTATTATTGATAAAATATAGATAACCATGCTTATTTATAAATCTTCAGGAGAAAAGAACCTGTTTGAGCCATTCTTCAGGTTTATTCAGGCTTTGGTTCTCACCCACATTTCAATCCAATCCCTCCCATTTTCTTTTGGTGAAGCATTTCATGTGTGGCAGTTTTTCATAAAAAATGCCCATACAGGGACAGATCAAATTTCAAACCATCTGAGGGTACTTGCTCTAACACATGGGAAGGGCAGAAGCCATAGAAAGAGACAGCAAACAGTAAAGAATTTCTCCCAAACCCCAATATCTCCCAGTCTCTAATACTTAACATTACTTGGGTAATTTTTGCCTTGTCAACTTCTCGCATCCGCAGTGTCTTGTAGGAGTGATTTAACAGCCTAACTTCATATTGCATGAAAAATTCAGTGACTTCTTTGGCTTGTTTTGAGCTTGGAAGCTGCATCCAGCTCCTGTGCAGAGATGTCTGTCCCTATTCCCCCTCTCCAAGCTGCTCACAGTTCTGAGCCCATGAGTGCATCCCTGCTCAGCTGCCCCTGTGAGGAAGAAGATGCAGAAGTTAATTGTGCACAGAAGTTATTCCATAGCAATAACAATTTCTTTAGCCCCTCTCTGTAGCTTTCCACTGCTGTGACAGTTTTTTAAGATGAGGGCACCAGAACTTCTCACACTGTCCTAGCTGCAGACAATCTGCAATTTATACAGTGGCAGAATTGTGTCTTTTATTTTCTTCTCTACTTCTTTCCTAATAAATCTCAGCTTCTTAGTTCATTTTTAATTGCAATGAGCTGATGTTCTCATATCACTGTGTTACATCCCCAAGATCTTACTCTTGCATTCTAAGTTTGGTACAGACATGAGATGTTGCATTTGGTTTTTTTCCCCCTTGTGCATCATTCATCTACTTTTAATTTCATCTGCCATTTTGTTGCGTGGTTGCTAAGCATCATAAGATCTTTCTGCAAGTCTTCCCAGTCAGCTTTCATCCTTGATAGTGTGAATAGCTACCCTTTTTTTCCAGTATTGGTGAGGGAAGAAGGGAAAAAACGTGGAAAGGCAGCTGTAGATGATGCTGCATGGACACAAACTATTTAGAGTGAAATCCAGTGATCCCCACTAGAGGCAACGTGATTAATGGAACTGAAACTTCAAAAATGGTCTTGAAACGACGTTTTTAATGCATAATATTTGCGTGAGTTTGACATTCAGCAAAATGCTTTCTCTCATGTCTGGTTTGAAGTTAAAAATATAAATGGAATGTCCTAGATTTTATTTATGCATCTAGAGTTGTTAAGGAGGTAAAGGAGAACTGAGAGATAGGCAGCCCAGATTTCATATCTCCAAAGTGCTGTCCCATCGTTCACAGGAACTTCTCCCCCTGTTGATTCAATCATTCAAAGTTGGGTTGGTTTCGGTAACTCAGAATTGTGTACATTTTCATTGAATAAGCACATGTTTGTTTTATTGTCCAAAGGAGAGGTCATAATGTTTTCAGTGCGATCTTGGAGAGATCAGCATAAAAACGTGTCTCTGTCATGCTCCTGCACATATACACACATTGCTGGATTTCCTAGGACCGATTTTAGCTGATGTTGCAGATTGTGAATAATTGAAAAACGTAGTGGAAATGCTTCATCTGAATTTTGTGTGAGCAATAGCTATAGAATATTTGGGAGAGTGTCTGAGCTGTTGCTTAAAGGCTCATCACGCTGGTCTGTGCACAAAAAAAAGACCTGCAGACAGCTTACACTGAGACTTTGAAAATCCTAGGGAGAAAGAAGTTTAAATAAAAGCTTTTCCAACTCTTTTGAGTTCCACAGCGTAGAATTAAGTTAATAAATGAGAGCTTAATATCAATGAAAAGTAAATGTACATCTGTATTTTGAAATCTCAGCCTTCTGTGGCACTGACAAATCTGATGTCTTCAGTGGCATTTTTGTTATCTCTAAAACTGTCCATCAAAGGTAAAGTATTGTTTCATTACATTTTGTTTTAAGTGAGAGAAAGTGGAATTGCATTTGTAAAAACACAAACAGCTCCTTTTTGTCATTTTAAATTGAGCAGGATGGGTGTAGACAAGAGGACCAGAATCATCAGGGTTTGTACCATTTTCAGAATGTGAGGTATGCAGTAAATTTTGGGGTTTGTCCTTTGGTACAGTGGCAACAAATCTGCTTAGCCAGTCTTTCTAGACTTTTATTATTCTCCCTATGAGAAAATATTCTCTTTGATTATCTCTAATTCAAAATTTTTTATTTTTCACTTGTCTAATAATTTGTATTGAGTTAAAAGCAGCAAGACAAATTGACATTTCCTGAAAAATTTGGGTTTGTAGTGTGGATAATTACCCCTTTCAAAACCACCCCTCTTTTCTTTTTCTTTTCTCTCTTGATACTCAAATTTAGCTTGTTGGTCCGTCCTCATTGCTCTTACCTTTCATACATTAAATTTCATTGCTGGCACTCTAAAAATCCAAATAAATTATGCCATTTGCACTGCTATCGTCAACCTTCTCTGTAACCTCAGAAAAGTCAAGGAGAATAGTTAGGCAGTTTTCTTTTTTTCTTTTCTAAATCTCTACCAGTTACTTTCTATTATGTTACAAATACGTGTTCTTTTCTACCTTGCCTGTCAGAATGGCTTTCAACTGTTTTCCTTGCTAATGTTGACAAGGTGATTGACTTGCAGATTTCTATAGCAGTTTTAGACCTTAAAAAAAAAAAAGAAGAAAAGAAAGACTGCTCTTATATTCCACAAATTTTATTCTTTTCTTTTTTTTTTTTTTTTAACTGCTTGAACTTCAATTATGATTTGTGGCCTACAGATCTTTGACAAGAATAAATCTTACAGTGTCTGGTCTGACAGACTCAATTTTTGTTTTGAATTGCCTCCTACTTTTCTAGTCGTAGGCACTGTGGTAATTATAGACATAGTCAGTGGATGACAGCCAGGATATTGTTATTGTAGTCTTTGGTTTGGAGAAAGTATTAATTTCATATTTCAGTTGTTTTACATGCTGTCAGGGTATAACTCTCTCCTTGATTCCAGAGTACTGAAAATTAAAAGTTCTGGGCAGTTCTGCTTCAATTCTTCAGCCACATCTGTTTTAATTGCTAGGTTTTATTTCTTTTTATTGGTCTGGCACATGTCTGTAGGGGCTTATCCTGCAGAAAAAATTTTAGTATGTACTTATATAATCAATTTTAGTGAAAAATCAGCAGTTTGAATTGAATATAGTCAATGAATATTTTTATGTTTGTATTTAAAAAGGGGGAAAAAGCCTATGGGTGGTAGTTCATTATTAGCTTATAAATATAGTATAACTTCCTGCATAATTACAGGTTTTTATACTTTTTATAATGCTTTTTGTTTATTTTCCTTTGGATAATTTTCAAAGTACTATTATTCCCTCAAGAGATCTCTAAGAGGCAGAATTTCTGGCTATTAAAGATTTGCCATCCCACAAGCAGCAGACTGAGAGTGCCTCCAGGTTATTTATAACTGGATTTTATCTCAGAAAATTAACTAAAGAAGATAAACCAAAATTCTAGGGGAAAATGCCTTAAACGTCTCATATATTATGCTGTGCTCAAACAGCTATTTTAATTTTAACAGCCTGGCAAGCCCAGTGGAGCTCTTTTTTTGGTTTTGGGCACAAAATAAGATAACACTTTTTGAATTCCTCCAGGAGATCATCTAAGTGCACTTAAAGTGGAGGCATAAAATATGAGTTTACAATGTGATATATTTAAGCTTCACATGTTAGTTTAATTGATTTTCTGTGTTTGCTAGTTCTGAGAGCCCCAGAACTCCTAATTTGCCCTTTAAAAAAACCAGTACATTTTCAAAATGTTGCATTAGCAGGCGAGTTGCTTCATTCTGCAGAAAGTTTTGTTGTGTTCTGGTTCCTATAACCCTTTCCTGACCACCAGCACTGAATGTTCTGCCAAGATTTCAGCAGACATATACATTTACATGCCTGCAAAACCCCCCTGGTTTTGGTGGGCCACTGACACGGGTAGGGTTACACATCTGACGTGTGTTCCTAAATCAGGGATGGAGTTTCTTAGCTGTGATTTGGGGGTGGAATTTGGGAGATCAAATGAGGGAAACCAGCCCGCCAAATGCAGAGCACCTCAGCTGGACTGCCCGTGAGAATTTAGGTGTCTGATGTGATTAAGCTTAAAATAACAAATTCGTTTTCTGTCTGACATCCGTTATATTTGAACTTAGGTCTAGTGGGGTGAAAGGTTATTGCAATAATTTATTGTACCTTATAGTACAATCAGTGTTTAAAAAAGAATGGTCGCTGAAAGGCATGTTCTATTCTTGCTTCAAGAGAAAAAATACTATCAGATTGCAAGGACTAAAATAGTTGCAGTTTCTAAGTATGCCTTGTAAATAAAATCGTGAGCAAGGGATTTTCATGATGAGTTTTGGAACTGAGTATCAGCTCCTTTTCTTCACGTTTATAGTAATGCCTTGCATTTCTGATTATGTCATTGTGATGCACAATTGGGTGACCTTTGCAGTTGACAAAATGATTAACAATTTCCTCTGGCTTTTTTGCTTTTAATTATTCACCTATGTGAAGTAGAGAATGGACTGTATGAGCTGGGGCACATAACAATGATTGGTTCGTATCAGTGTTATCACATGGCAGAAAGGTCGGACCAGCTGCCTTCAGTGTGCTTAGGCTTGGGAGGTACTTTTAAAGAAACTGGATTTTTATTTATAGAATTTTATTATGGAATATAAATTGATATATATTGAGATATATATATATATTGCATAAAACCATCCTACGTGTGTATCTATCTATCTATTTATCTATCTATCTATCTATCTATCTATCTATCTATCTATCTCAAAATATACAGTATTGATGGAAAGATTTCCATAACATCTTGACATCTTGAAAAGTTTTAGTCAAGGAAGAACAACAGCTCCCCATTTCTATAAGGACTTATTTCTACAGCCCCAGCTGCATCACTCCTTCAAGACACAAAAACCAAACTGAAATTTGAATTTCAGCTGAAAATTGCATGAGGAAATTAAGGATCCCTTTATCTGCCCATTTAGACTTCTTGTCTTTAATAAGTGAAAGGGTGGCTAAGAAAATATGGCACAGTGTTGTCTTCTGCCATATGTATTTTTTTCTAAATTATCTAGTCTTATAAATATTTGAATAACTTTTGCTCAGAATAAACACTTTCAGCTTAGCTCTTATTGAGACCATAACAATTAGATAAATTAATATTGATTTGCTAAGAAAATGCTTCTTCATCTGTTAGAATACCTCCTACTGTAGTCTAGAAGAAAACTTACAAATTGAAAAGGACGTAGATAGCTCTTGACCATTTTCCTACTGAAAGTAATTCTGGGCAGCACTGCAAGAAGTTACTGGGCTGTACTTTCTAAATCATAGATCACATAGAAAAAAAATTCCCAAAGGTGCAAGAAAGGGAAAGTCAGCTACACATAAGATTAAAACTAAATCCTGATATATATATAACCCCCATTTTTTTTTCAGAATTCATTAGAAGTGGGGGTCTTTGGTGGCTGGGACAGTATGATGGGTACTATTTGGAGATATCTGCTTACCAGTAACAGGATTAATCTAATTATCAGAAACTTACAAGATTTCCAATTGCTACTAACATTCCTGTTAGAAAGGAAAAGACCTACTTCTTTGAATTACCAATTTGAATTGCTGACATGAAAATGAGAAGTTTTTTTAAAACCAATGATTGTGCTTTTTTTGGACAAGAGAGAAGGGCCTTGCATAAACTCTGTCACTTCCAGGTTGTGGGTGTCAGAGAGATGGGGCACAAGCCAAGACACCCCCAGCACGTGTGTGGTGTCCACCCCAGTCTGGAGGGAGGGGACATTTCCCAGTTCTGATCATCAGGCCAGGACAGAGCAAGGCTGTCCCTGCACACACATGCAGGACCTGTGTTTGGAGAGCCTCAGCACTGACAGGAATTGTTTATGGCCCTTGGGGAGGCTTGGCTCCTTCAGGAGCTGTAATTCAGGAGGTGTTGGACTCTGCCTGCCCCGTGGGGTAGCAGCTCTGGAGCAGGCTGATGGCTGGCAGTGGTGCACAGGGAAGAGATAAGACCAGGTGGAAGATGTCTGAGGTTTTCAGCCACCCGGCAGCCCAATTTCTGCCCCAGGTGAGCTGTCTGGCAGCCTGAAGTCTGGAATGAGCAGGTGAATTATTTTCCACAATTCTTCCAACTGAAGAGAGTGCGTACCTGTGGAGTATGGGGAACACCTCAGTCCAATTCCTCTAATGATAAAAATAAAGCATAGGGGGCATAGATCATTGCATCCATGAAGGCAGGCGCTTTTCTTTTTACTTTGCATTGTGTTAGTCCATAATCCACCAGGCTCAGGGCTTGGAGCAGGTGCTGTTTTAGCTGGGGCAGGTAAACTTGGAGGAAAAGGCAAAAAGGGAATGAACAGGACTTCAGCAAATAAAGAAACACAGATAAATGTTGTTGTCAGATTTACACATGCCTATCTTTTCAGCTAATTAATATGAATCTCAGTAAATTTATGCCATGCTTTTGTCCTTCAAGTCATATACAAATTCTCAGCATCTGGTATGTGCATTTGACTGAGAACTCTCAAACTTCAGGATTGTCCATTTGTCCCTGGGGGAAAAAAAAAAAAAAAAGAAAAAAGAGAAAAGAAGAGAAAAGAAAGAAGATGTAAGGCAGGAAGGAGCACATAAACCAAAATAAAACTGATATTTCATTTGTGTTGTGCTGATAGATATTGAGTTCTTTCCATACGCTTGTGCATTAAGGGTTTTGCTGAGTGAGCTAGGACACTGTCTCTTTAAGTGTTTAACAGTAATTGGTTCATGTCCTGGTGTTCATTGAAAATCCTAGACATTTCATGGAAAATCTTCTTAATGAGGGAATGAATTTTTCATTCACATTAGAAAGCTCACTCTGACAAACAATTTCTAAATAAAACTTTGGCGACATGACATCCCATATTGGACTTGACAAAGAGGACAGGTGCATTAGAATAAAACTGTATGGCGATCCTTCAAGCTGTCAGCCATGAATATTTTATTTCTTAATGAATCATCTTTGTGAAATGAACTTTCTTGTTGTAGTGTCAGTGCCATTTACAACAAAAAACCTGCTCCTTTTAAAAGGTGAACTCCTTAAAGATGCTGATGCCTGCATAAAATACTTAACCCTAGCCAAGGTATTCAGTAAATTTAATGGTGTATTTTTTTTCCCAAACTGTTTGAAATGTAGTCTCATACTACCAGGTGTGACTGTCAAACACAACCTTCTGCAGTTGCAATTTTGTTAACAAAGCCATTATTCAAGGTAGATTAGCAATGGGGTTGATCCTTATTAGAAAACAGAGCATACTTGCCTAATTATTGTTTTGATGTTTCCTTTATTTTTAATGGTATATTACATCTATTTAGTACTTGTGTGTAACAGTAGATTTATGTAAAAGACTTTATATACGAAAATAATTTCTAGCAGACAAGAGAAGCTTTCACCCTCTTGTATCCCTGTTCCTTACATTGTGAACAGAATAAATCATAGACAGTCCTTGTTGACATTTTGGGGGTATTTTTTCCCCAAAGGTGTGAAGTTAGTGGTGGTTGCAGTGGGTGGGAAGGGTGTTCAGAGCCTCCTGCAGCTCTGGCCCCCAGTATCCAGGTATCCCCAAGCTCTTTTATTTCTTTATTCTAAGAGAATACAAATGTCAGATCAGTTTATTCTTCCTCACAGTTTATTTGTCATAGTAGATGTGAATGTACTGGTTCTGCTAACAATTTTACATTCATTGAGTTATCTTAAAAGCATATATGTTTCAGCATTTTCCTTTTGTTCTGCGAAAGCAGCTTGATTTGGATTCTCTGGGGAAAGCTCAATTTTTATTGATATTAAAAATACCCATTTGATTGCAAACCTCAAAGTGGACTAGATTCAATTTAATTTACATAATGGTGTCTTCAGGGACAAAGATTGCATGTCCTTTGTGGCATTAGTTGGTGGATGTTTGTTTCTAGCATGTGTCAAGTTCAAATTACAGGGTTTGTCATTTTACTTATAGGCTAAATGTTTTGACTCCAGGAGGTATGATTATACTCATTGTCTTTGCAGTCCCTGCCCTGTGTCCTTGCTGATACTGGATATATGTGAGGAATTGTCAGCCTGATCTCCGTGGAAAGGTTACAAAAAGCAGGAATAGATCCCTTTAGTGCTTCTCTTGCAACCTCCTCCTTGTGTTCCAGTTTCCTCTTTCCATGGCAGACTTCTATCCTTGTATTAACTTTCCTTCCAGACATCTGTGCTTATTAAGGAAAACTTTCTCAGATTCTGCACTCGTTGAAATCGGTAGCATCCTTTCCACTGCCTTTAACTGGAGAAAAGTCCTGCTTTCAGAAAGTTTTTATTTCCCTTGGCATTGACTGCTCACTTGTCTGTGTGCTTCCCGTGCAGTCACAAACTGTAGGGTTTGTCAAATCCTTCATGGGAAAACCTGGAATTGGTTCATCATTTTTTGCAAGAAAGTGCTCAAACTCCACCCTTGAAGGCTCTGTGTTTACAGATTGCTGCTTGTAGATGAAGCCTTCTATGTGCGTTAATTAGTGACATCAAAAATGGGCAGCCTGGGCCAAATGAATTGGACTGAAGTTCCTGAATGGGATATGTGCAGCAGGCTTTGGAGAGCTGAGTGTGCACTCACACGTTTTGAGGTGGTTTTGCTGCGTTATTATTGCTTGTGTTCCTGCAGCACCAAAGGGTCAAGTCATTTTTGCTTTGTTGAGCAGCACAGAAATGTACACCTGGGGTAAAAAAGCAGCTCTTGATTGGAAGTTCCATGTCCCTGAGTAGGACAAGACACCCCCAATGCACTGAGTGCACAGTAGAGCCCAAAGAAACAAGGACACCATGGTAAATAAACCAGGGCAGGCAGCAGGTTTCAGCAAGCCCCAACAGCCTAAATATCCCTTTTGTTGGCATGGAATTTTTAAAAGGGATTAAAGGTTGATGAGGGTAGTTGCGTGTGCATTTGAGGAAGCACTTGCAATACTTTGAGGCAGCCTGAAAAAGTAAAAGCGTCTCCAGGAGACACTGGAATCTTCCACAGTAGATGGGTGAAGGGAAGAATCAGTCTCTGCTGGGGACTGATGTGAGAGACAGGAGGGGGATAGGCTGTGAAGGACTTCCCACTCCTGACTTGGAATGCTATATTGATTTTTATTGGGCTGTTCAGAGGGTCTGGGCTGGCCACACTGAGAGCTGCAATTCACTGGAAAGGCACTGATCTTCAAAATTTCTGTTGATTTAAATGGGAGTTAATGCATGCAACAACTTTGTGATCAAGGGGCAATGATGATAATTCTCTCTTAATCTTCTTTCCCATATCTAATTAAGATCTTAGGGGTTTTTTTTAAGCATTCTTGCCTTTCTCTTGAAATTATCAGTCTGTCTTTATCCTTCTTCAGTTTCTAATTTTACTTGCATTTAAATACTCTTTTTCAATGGCCTAGCAAGTACTAATCAAATAAACTTTAAAAGATTGTTCCTGATTAAATTATTTTTTAATAATGAGTTCCTGTTACCAGGGAATACAGAGTTAAAAAGGTGATATCACTAAAATTAATTAGCATGAGACATGCTGGACTGGTAGAAGTGACTGGATCTTAATCAATAGCAATATGATTACACCCATGCAGAAATTATAAATTATTTAAAACAGTACCCCTAGGTTACTGACTAGTTGCCTTTAAATTAAATTCTCTGTCAATAATTGATGCAAAGAATTAATGTGAGAACACCTTCAGTTACTGAAACTTTTTTAAGGTGGCATAAAATATTGAACTGTTGCCTGTCATTAGCAGCCACCCTGTCTCTTTTGCACAGCATTGTTCTTTACTAAATTGGTGGAGAAGGACCTCCAGAGCATGAAAGATGACTAATGATCCTAATGCTGTGTTCACTCCTCTTCTAAGGACACTGACACTGAGAAATATAAATTTTGTGTGCAAGGGGAGCTAAAAGCTGATGAGACCAGTAAAGCTCCTGGTCTATTTTGCCGCTGAAGCAGTGAAACGAAATATGTTCTTCCTGGGTTTTTAGATTATGTTAGATGAGGAAGATAAAAGGAAAACAGTCTGGAATTTGCTGATGTGTAAGTGGTGTTTAGCAGGCTGTCGATTTGTTGTGAGTGGTAATTTCCTTCCCTAATGCCCAGTCATATAGGAGTTAAAAATTTTTCCTTCTGTCCTCTTCCTTGGTATAAATTCTTGTTTTCTGTGGTTTAGTGTTTGGGAGTTCAGTTCTGTTCCATTTCTGTGCCTTGCTTTCCTCATCTATGAGCAGCAAATGGTGCAGGGGGTGATGTGAGAGTTATTTAAGAGCTGGGTAGTGTTTTGAAAGTGTAAGACTAACTTTGTGACCTTGTCTATCACTCCTGGGTGGTACCTGTAAGACATGGCTCACTGCAATACAGTGTGCTGTATATTTGCTTTTTTTGTATTAAATTCTAGCAAAATTGAAACAGCATTTATATAATTGCAGACAGATCATAAAATGCCTTAAATAATGGAGGTTTAAACTCTCCATTACCAAAAAGTGCAAACAAACCAAAAGATTCCTGGAACCCACTGTTTGATCACTTCATTGATGTTATCAGATGTTAGATAAATGGAACAACAAGGATGTGATTTGCCCCGTAGTAGTTATGATGTTTGATAAGAGTTTGCATTTGAAGGCATAGGAAACTCAGCTACTATTGTGTGCTGATAGAATGTGTTTAGTCAGAGTTTCAGTCTAACTAAGCAGTCCTGGGTGCACAGGAAGACACTGTCTGTGTGTTTATCTCAGTAGCTAAAGTTTCTAATTCATAAAATAACTTCCATCCGTGTTTGTTAAAGTGCATACCAAGCCAAGAGACTATTTGACAGTGTAACAGCAGCAGATGATGCACAGTTTCATGTAGCTCAACAGTACCGGGATAAAAGTTTGTGATCTGTTTGTAGAGCTGCTTATTCTTCTCTTTATCTGCCCTTTCCTTTACTGTTTTCTTTCTGTTAAAATTCGAACATCCTGTGTTGGTGTAAAGGCAACAGAGGTTTCTCCTGGCTGTGTTGCAACTGGAGTATCTCCCTACAGAAAAGATTGTGACATCTCTACAGTTTAGTGACTTGGAACCCTTGTCTTCCCTCGTTCGTTTTTACTCTTCAATCCCTTGGCACTTGCAGAGTGGGAAATTTAACAAATGGTTAGAAATCCTCAGTCGTGCATTGGCCTTGACTTGTGTGCAGGAGATTTCGCATATATAACTCTTAAGTTGATGAGCAATTGCTCATTTTATGGATTTTTAAGCAAGCATGAAAAATATTTCAGGCTGGATAAAAATTTTGCTCTTGTCTGAAATATGAAAAATTTCACTACTTTCATTCTTTCTTTTTGTATTTTCTTTCACTGCAACACATAAATTGCATTTACTTTGTGAAACTAAAATGAGGTTGAAGTGGGGAGTCATATTTCAAAACATTAAATAAAAATATATCTGAACTAGAAAATAGAAACATTAAAGAATAAAAATTAAAAGCCCCATAAATCCCATTTCATCCTTGTCCACTCCTGCTGAGCAAAAGATGACCCCAAAAGAAATGCACCTACTGAAGCACAACGGCTATTCATTTCACTGATGTGAAAATTTCCCAAGTGGAAAATAAAATCTTAGGAACTGTTTTGGTTTTCTCTTTCCTGTTCTTACTTGGCTTCACCATACCTGGTAGCAGATAATACATGGTTTTGAGGACAGCTTTCTATAATATAGTTTGGATTAGTGTTAAACACCACAATCTGAACATTGTCCTTATTTTTCTGCTGCAAAATTGGTTAATGTGTCCAGGACAAGCAGTGTGACCAGCTCAGCCTTCCTGCTTGCACAAGCTACTCAAGTGTTTCTTCTGCCTGACTGATTCTGTGGGAAGATCTGAGGGAGGTGGGAAACGCCATGTTAAAGTGGGATGAAATGAAATTAGAAAACGGAACAAGAAGCCCGATTGAAACTGTGTATGACAAGTGCTGTTTCTGCTTTTAAGAAACTCAAGAAATCAGCCTTTTAGACCTCAAAAAGATCTCCGACTTCCCATGCCAAAGACGTTTTGCGAAATTGATGACTAAATTTGTCCAGGATTTGTATTTTAATTCTCAGAACGCTCATTGACAATCTGATTAATGGGTTATTTCCGTTGATCTATCTCAAGCTAGTTTTACAGAACACAGAGAAAGCACATTGTTCTGAAACGTGGCTACGTGACCAAGATGAAAGCACACATGGGCTGCAGAATCCTACGCCGCGGGTTCAGTCGTGTTCTTCCCGTAATGCTGAGCCCGAGCTGATTTACCAGAACACATCTGCACACGTGTGCACATGTGAGAACTTGTGTGTGCTGTGCATCAGTGTCATTGCTACTCACCAAAAAAAAAAAAAAAAAAAAAAAGGCTTTGCTTGAGTTCTCTCCACAATGACCAAAAATATTAGATTGGTGTTAATGCACAACGTCCGGTTTGGAAAACCAAATTTTGAGGTCTGGTAAATCTGCCAGAGGTAAAAATGTGCTTAAGAGAAATGTAGATGCTACTACTGATACAACTAGCAGAAGAAGGCTGTAGAATGACTATTATTATTTTCAATGCACAGTTTTTGAACAAAAATTCAGTTGTGGATTGGTCTGGTAGGTGACCTTTTGTAGAGTTTGAATCTTTAGAGAGAGAGAGAGAGAGAAGTTTGCTGCTACCATTAATATTTTTATTTTCACTGCACCCCCCCCATCCCCCCATGGAAATAACTATTATTGCCCTGAGAAGCAGGTGTCAGTGTTCTTCCTTTTCACACAGGGAGAGCAAGTAACAGAGAGAGAAGACTCTCTGGACACCAGTGTTTCACTCCTGGTGCTGGTGAGGTACTTGCGTCATGTTTCAGAAAGTGTTTCTAAACTCGGAGGTGGGGCAAATGTTTCCAGCAGCACCCCAAGGTACAAGAGTTTAGGGTGTTGAGGACACCAGGTGGTTGGCTTGGGAGGTACAAGGAGCTCATGTCCTTGGAGATCCAAGCTGGGAGAATACTCCCCTGACCATGGCTCCTCCAAGGTAGTGCAAGGGCTCTCAGGCACTTCTGGGGCAGGGGACAGTCCTCGGGGGCAGGTGGAGCCTGGTTTTGCTCTTCCTGAGGCAGATGTGATGCTTTGGGCCACTGGAAGCTGCAGGTGGGATGGAAAGGCCTTCCTCCACTTTGTCCTTAGAAGCCTTTCCAAGTCTAAGGACTGAAAGTGAATGGAAGTCCCCTCCACAGTTATACTGAGCCATCCCAGTCTGTTCCGGCTGGGTTTTGCTCTAAGCTGCACCTCATGTAGCCTTAGGAAGCTTGTCCTCACACAGGAGGAGATGCAGGGTGATGGGGTCTCCTACAAGGTAACACAAATCCCTCCCAGCCATCACTGGGTCTGCTGCACCTCCCAGCTGACAGCACTAAAACATGGTCCTGCAGTGGCCCCTGTTCCCACAGCTGTGCAAACATCCTCTGTGATGTTTTCAGTTGAGCCATGGAAAGTGCTGATGGTTTGTACACCTTTGAGATGTGGCAAATGGGCTGGTGGCAGGGGATGGCCACTGCCAGGAGAAAAAGCAGGAAGGGAAGAAGCAATCGTGTCAGCAGGATTTTCAGGAGGATTATAAACTAGGAAGGAAAAAAAGACAACAAAAACTTAAAGAATTCTCTTGCCATTACACTAAAGAACATGGGGAGGAGGAGGCACTAACCAGTGCACCCATTCCTGCTCAACCAAGATGTATGTCTTTAAATTAGCTTGAATTCCTAAGGGTCATCCTGTAAATACTCTTACCTCTCCCTTGGGCAGCTGCAGAGATTCAGACCTGGTGTCCTTACAGGAAATGATGGACAGAAAAACTGTTTTAGGCCTTTGGGCAGAGGCAAACCTTTCATTAGAAGAGAAAAAAGGGGAAGTTTTCACTGACCTTGTGCTGGGAAGCCCTGCTGACACGGTGTCCCCAGGCACGGGGCATGAAGCCAAGCTGTGTTCCCGTGGGGGGATCTTTCCAAGGTGGTGTGAGTGGCCAAGGACCACTGCAGGGTAGAAAAATGCCACCTGAGCACCATCTTTCTGAGCTTAGTCAGGATACTTGCAGTGCCAGAAGTGAAGATGAGCCAGTGTTCTGCAATTCTACAATAGAATTGCAGTGGGAAAAACAAAGGTTATTTATTCTTACCTAAACAGCCCAGCTCCGAGGTAGTTTACTGCACTCAGAGAGAGGAACAGCACGGATATAGAATGTTCTGTACTCTCCCAGCACTCAGGGAGAGCTGGGACTGGTGGCACCATATGGCCCATTTATAACCTGGGCTCTGAGAGCTCTGGAGACCGTGAGAGGCCTCATTCCCCACAGGGCGCTGCTCTGAAAAGGGGCCCAAAGCCAACTCAGATCATGTCCACTAAGTACCAGCCGGCAGGGGCAATGGTCTTAGCACTGCAGTTATGGTGGGCAATCTTTCTGCCTTCCCTCTGAATATAGAAAAGTATTGAATTATGCATCAAAAACATGAAAAAATCTATGTTCATGCTATAGAAAGCATCAATGGTGTAGTGTAAGAGGTTTTAAAAAAACAGTATCTGCTCACAGGGTGCTCGGAAAATGGCCACAGACCCTTTTGGGTTTGATATTTTCTGCACTGACACCACTTGTTAAATTAACTTACTTTTTTCCTCTTAGTGCTCAGCATCTCCAATTTTAAAGTTTAAATAGATCTATACTTTCCCCAAGGACTTATGTGCAAACTAATATTAAGATTAAAATCTTTTATGTTTGTTCTGTAGCTTGAAACAAAAAACTAGTGCATAGTCTGTTTTATCCCACTGGCTCTCTAAGGTTCAGGTATTAACATAAATACAGCCCATTAACACTTGTTCCTCTCTGTCAGGACATAAATTAAGTCTGCAGGTGTTCCATGAAGCTTTACCCTTGGTACTAATTAAGCCTTGATAATTAGGTTTGTTAAATTCAGGCCTTTAAGCTTATATTCCCTCTTCGGGTTGCCAAAATGGGGATTTGCAATATACAGGGCCTGTTTTTGCTGGTTTTCTAATTTTTTATTTTATTTTGTCTTATTTTGGTTCTGTTTTCAACAAAACTGCAGTTGTAATAAACTGTCCTTTGCTTAGATGGTTAAAGATTCAAAACCTGTGAAGAACTTGGATATCAGCTTATATTTACATCAGAACATTTTCTTTTGCTGGCTTTTTTGGCAGAACACAGTCATTGTAGTGGAAAGTTTCCAGTCCATATGTTAAACACACAGATGCTTCAACTAGATAAATGGTTGCAGTTCCAAGTGAAATATCATTGAGAAATGTACAAGTGGAGATCCTAAAATGATAATATTAAAAAATACATTGAAAACCGATAGAAGTTTGATTTAGCAAGTGTATCCCACATAGCAGTAAGATTTTCCTTACAGAGGAAACAGTATAGATAAAAGTTCTTATACGTTTGATTTTTGTCAAGTTTTTTAGACGGTTCTGTTCCCAGGTCATATTGTCTCAGTGCTAAATAAAAATAATAACTGAAGAAATCTGGTTCAAAGGAATCCTCCTGGGAGGAGGGTTATTTGTAACAGATACACAGAACATTAAATAGTCTAATCAAAATGGATTTTCTTGCCAGTTAATCTCTTCTCTTTTGTTTCTCCATAAATATATAGCCCATCAGATCAAATGTTTGATAAATGTCATTTTTCATCTAGAATAAATGAAACCACAGCTACAACTCTATTAGAGGCACTTTTCACATTATTCATTGCAATCATGCTGACTTGATGCTAATTCCTTTATTGGGTCTTTCTTAAAAGCATGGGATATTAAATAAAATAATATTTTTACTCAAAACATTGGTTTTTTTAAAAAAATCAAAATTAAATAAATTAATTAATAAGTGCCATTAGAAACTTTCACCCACATTAGATTCTCATTCATCATTTTATTTAGTGTTTTATTGACCAGAAAGCCACAATTAATCATTTTTGGGCAAGAGCTTTGTTTTGGGTCAGCAAAAGCATTTTATTCAGATGTAGTACGTAAACATGCACTCAGTGTAAGATGCCCAATATTATTTGTAGATACTATTCTTTTTTTTAATAAGACTTTGTTTAAAGCTTGGGAAAAAACCCTTCAGTTAAATTTCTTGGAAGAATAAATATTAATTAGGGTGCATATTTAGACCCTGCTGCCAAAAGGATTTAGTATAGAATGGCAGGAAATACGAATTAGGGTGTTGAAAGAATATCTTTCCAATAGCCACTGTGGCATTCAGATTGTTGTTCCTTGGAATGGCTCAGCTATAAAAGAACCTCGCTGAAGGAGAGAAAAGGCAAAATATATAATGATTATCATTAAAAGGCGTCACTTCTTATTGCAGAAAATACTAATCTCACCTTGTAATTTACAGCATTTCTATATTTATAATGAGAAATAGCATGATACATAGCATATTTCATGGTAACAGTGTCCTAAATACTGAATTAATTGGCAGATTTTTAATGGTGGCCCCATTGAGGCGTATAACGATTGACAAAATACTGTAGAAGAGAGTATACTTGATAGATTCCACTTATTAATAGGTCAAAGTCATTAGGGAGATAATGTATGAGAGGAGCTCTATTCAACCCCTCAATGTTTTGACTTTTTAGAAAAAAGGAAGCCTGTGAGCTGGGCTATTGGAGTCCAAGCCTGTAACAGAATGTAGAGTTTTTAAAATTAATAATGCTTTTGGTTCTGTAGCATTTTCCATGTCAAAGGGGAAGAAATATCTTGGTTTGGATATATAATTATTGCACTGTTTTTAAGGGTTTTGTCTCCAACTGCCAGATATCAATCTGAAAGTTGTTGGAAGCATAAAATAAATTTCTTCTTTCTTGTGTGCACCGGCTTGGCTTCAACATTCACATTTGTGCTTCTTAAGCTTTCTTTGTTAGGGATTCAGGAGGTTTTGTGTTTTAGCGGGAGGTTGCAATTTCTGCATTTACAGGAAAATGGTGCTTTCCCCTTTTCCATGCCCCCTATGCTGTGTTCTGGTTTGGGAAAACCTTGAAAACAGTCCCAAGACTTTGCTGAGACATGGCCTGTGCCTGAGTGAGGGACATTAGACATGCACATACCCCCCTTCTGTACAATAACTGGCCTTTCCTATTATATTACTGAAAATGTTATTAACGAAGCCAGGAGTCATTGCCGATTAAAACCCTCAAGGACAAAGACGTGACAACTTTTTTCTTTGCACTGAAGTCTTGCACTGTACATTGTGCAGCTCCACATGGGAAGGGAGGCTGCTGCAGGGGCTAAAAGGTGGATGGAAAGCTGGGGGTTAAGGCATTTCAAAATGTCAGGCAGCTTGTTATATTGCAGTACATCATTCTGTCCCTCGAGACTGCTGCTGAGGCCTAGGCCAAAGCTATATAGAGAGCAGAAAATTTGACACGAGCTTCCAAATTTTCTCTTTAGCTCTCTTGGGCTGCAACCCATATGCCATGGTTAAACCATCAGGCTTTGCTCCACTGAGACCTTAGGACAAAGCAACTCAGTATTTCCTTTTCAGTGAAAGTGACTGCTTGTTTCCCTAGCAGAAATCTCTTTTCCCACCCACTGTCTTCTTAGAATGAAAATAGCTTCTTTTTCTTTTTCCCCTAAGTAAGAAGTTGTCTTGAATTGCATGCCTCTTGTTTTCCTGCTCTGAACTTCTCAACAACACTAGTGGAATCCAACAGTAGATTTTAATGAATTATAAAAAGACACTGGTGTTTGAATTGGGCATCTGTTGAGTTTTCCACATCTGAAGCAGAAGTAGCATTTGTGAACATTCCTCCAAACCCCATATTGTCAGTGTCATTGCAATATATGCCTGAAATGTAGGGGAGTGATTCTAACTACAGATATCCAGGCTTTTCATCACAAAACCCCCCTCATTCAGAACCCTCTTTATAAGGGCAATCACTTTTCCCACGAATTCTCAGTCTCACATGATCAGTAGTTCATTACTGAACAATGTAAATAGATGGGATTCCAGCCTAGTGAAAGTACAATGAAATCACAGCCCACGTTTGTAGTCCTGCTCATGAAACTAAACACATTTGGGTTTCTGTTGTCATGTAATAGCATGATAATTTATTATTCCCACTGCATGTATCACAGTTGTGCAAGAGAACCAGAACATGCCAAAATTGCTATTTGTGAGAAATTGAGTTACAGCCAAGTGTAGTTAAATGCTGGGGCCAGAACCTCATCTCACTTTCCATAAAGCTGTCCTGACAAGCAGCTGAGGATTTTCATAGTGTTAGAAAGTTTCAGATGCTCTGGAGCTGGCAGCCTGCTCTTGTAGCCCCCTGTGCATGCCTGGGTCAGGTACAGCACCTAAAACCCCCCTTGAACATGCCTGGGCCCCAGGCCAGGTGGAATGATGGAGAGGACTGTGGGGGTACCTATGCCTCATGAATTCTTGCATCAAACATAACTTGGCAAAACACCCCAAGGTCTGTACTCTGCTAAACTGTTTTACTGTCCTTATGTCTTCCAGCCTGACTAAACTCAGCATATTTAATTTTTTTTTATTATTATTTCTCCCTTTTCTCTAAAGGATATTTGCATGAGCGTGTGTAAGAAAAAGACCAAATGGCTTACATGCTTGCTTTCTCCTCCAAGTTTTTCCTTGCAGTATTATTATTACTGTTATTATCCCAAATAAATTAAACATTATTTGACAACTACTAGTGTTGGTGTTCAAATGTAAGGAGTTTGGAGATTTCAGAAAAGAGCTATGAGAATGGTGAGAACTTTTATCCCATAGCAGAAGAATAAAGCAGTCTTTGTGAGGAAAAGATGAAGATATTCCTTGCTTGGAAAAAACTTTTGCTAGAAAAGGACTTTTAATTTAGCCAGAGGAGATAAAGTGACTGGCCTGAAACTACACAAATTGTAGTTGTAAAAAAAAAAAAAAAACAACCAAAAAATCCCCCCAAAAAAACAAAAAAACAAACAAAAAAACCCCAAAAAAACACCAAAAAAAAACCCCAAAAAAAACCCCAAAACCAAACCAAACCAAAACAAAAAAAACCCCAGTGCAATTAAACACTGTAACAACTTGCCAGGAAATGTAGTGACTTCTCCATCACTTGAAGTCTTTAAATCAAGATTGAATGTCTTTCTAAAAGATATTGGTTGTAGCTCAGCCAGAAGTTATGAGCCATGGGCTGGATGTGGGAATCCCTTGGCTAAATTCTGTTAAACAGAAGGTCATAGTAGATGATCATAATGATCCCTTCTAGCCTTTAAATCTATTGCGCCATTAATCTACTCCAGCCATGAAAGTGTCATTTGCCCACGCAAATTTCGGATCTTTTTGAGCTTGCGCACATTTCAATGAACCACCTTGGGTGGAGGCTACTCCGAAAATGTGTGCACAGCTCCTTCTACTGAACTGCTGCTTTAACACCAAACTGGAGCGTTTTCTTCTTAAAACTTGATTCCCCAGATGAGTGGGCTGCCTATTTGTGTCATACAAATGTGTGTTGAGTTTTCTTCTCAGGCACTGTAGCTGAGGTACATAAACCTGTAGAGTTTAAATCACAGAAGGAGCCATTTGTAATTCTTGTTCATTTTGTACACAAATCCATGTGATTCCATTAGATATGCAGCACAGCCTGTTATACAGTAGTGAATGGAGATCAAGCACTTCTGTTTACCTATGAAATTGCCTATTAAAATTACAATAACCACCATAAAACTGACTTTTTTATGTCTCTCCTTTGAGAGGAAGTTTCAATTTACTGGTTCATGTGAAAATATCTTGCAAGTAATTGTAAATATTTTAGGTGGATTTACTCTGATATTACTTGATGTGTCAAATTCATTGAAGAAAAAAATGATCTTCTGAAATGTTAAAGAGACACAATCAAGTTGAAATCTACTCAATTATTTAAAAAGGGGGAATTCATTTAAGATTCTGTACTAGTATAGAGCTCCTCCTTACAAATTATGTAAATCCACATTTGAAAGTTGAATGTTCCCTTTTATTTTTCAAAAGAACCCTTAAAAATCATGAAAATAGTGGAATAGGTGGAGTTATCAGTAGACAGAATATCTTATCTTTGATTGGTTTGAATCAACATGATTCTTCAACATTTGGGACCCTGGTCCAAGGCAGTCACAAATTAATCAAAGTTGAAGTCAAAGCCAAGCTGCAGGGGAGGAGGTGTTTTCTCTTTCTACCAGTGTGCCTTGTATCACCTAAAACTTTCCATCAGGCTGTATAAAAGAGATCTCAGGTTAACTTTTGACCAATGCTACAGGATTTGTGTGCAAATTTTACTTTCTGATCCAGATCACAAATCAGCTTTCCCTGCCCTGGAAAGAGTCCATGAGGCAGATCCAAACACTCAGGTCAGAACCAAAATGATCCGAGGTCAAAGCCAGGCAAAGCCAGCAGGGCTGACTCCTGGGTCATCTCTTGATCCTGATGCCTGGGAAGATGCAGGTGAATCCCACATTAGTTTTGGGGCTCTCAGGTTTGCCAGCTTTCCTAGCTGGTTGTTTTTTTGGTTGGTTTGTTTTGGTGGTAGCTGGAAAAAAGGCAGTTTCCAAAGATGAGCCAGTCAGAGGCTGGAGTGGGACAGAGGTTTGGGGTGTGTTGCAGTGGTTTTTGGGAACCTGCCCTCTGGTCAAGAGTCTCCTGTGGTTTGTTTAACCCTTTTCCCTCTGTTTTGGGCTACCTCAGAGGATAAATCCAGAGGTGGGCCTGTGTCTTTTCTGGAAAAGATGCTTGCAGGCTCGTATATTGTTTTGGGGAGATGCACTTCCTCTCTTTGCATCAAAATAAGGGTATCATGTTTTATTAAAGCAATTAGTCAAGGTACAACCTAGGGGCCAGTTTTGTGAGGAACTGAATCATTCCTGCCTCATCTTGTGGGAGTGTAGAAAGATGAGTGAAGAGGGAGGTCTGCATCCCTTAGAGCAGAAGGTCTACCTGCACCCAAGATATTGGGGCTTTTTGGTACCAACTCAGATGGAACAAAGCCACTGCTCTGCTCTTTGTGGGTGCTCCTGGATGTTTTTCCTGTGGGACCTATTGATCAAGCTTTTTCTTTAATTTTTCTGAAATCCAGCAATTTCATAATCTGAACCAGTGTTTTGAGTGCTGTTCACTCAGCTCCTGCAGGATTTGAGGGTGTGTGGTCTCTTTTCTGAGGTGAGTCAGTGTTGTTTGGTGCCTTCTTTAATGATGTGGGTGTTTGTGGACAGTGGTGAGGAAAGGACATATGCTGCCACTAAAAATTACATGGATAAAATTCAGATCCTGTTCCTTACAGAAGTTTCCCAGAGATGTGTGCTCACTGTTCAGCTGTTAAGATTGTTATTAAACTTTATGGACCATAAACCCCATGGAAACAAGGAAAGTGAACAACTATGCTATTACAATAGTGTCAAAATAGGAGACATATTTCATAGCCTCAAAACTGTAAGCCTGCCTCCATGAAGCATTTCAGCCCTGGTGGACTGCCTCAAACTAGTGTTCATTTAATCTCTAAATTAAATGCAATGTTGCTAATACATAAAGCCTGGAAAAATATGTTCCTTTAAGTTTAAAGTTCAGTTTCATAAATCTAGCTTTGCAGACTGCCTTCTGAAATGAGAGCTGATTTTTTTTGTTGTTTTTAATTTAAATATTTGTCAGACATCCATCATCTCTTAATATTTCCTGTCATGCGGATCTACTTAATTCCAAACTAAATCCATCTTGATTTCCACTAAATACCCCGACTTGCTCACTACAGCAACAGCTTTCTATTAGGGGAGACAGGCAAACAAGGGGAGGAAAACATCCTTGGCACACTCTTGGGCAGTGGGAGGAGGGAAAGCAGAGATGCCAAACGCAGCCTGACTCAAGAGGACAATGTATTTACTTTCAAAGGTATTTATTTTGAGAAAGGAACTGTCAGGCTCTGTGTGTTAAGTGTGGTTTATTTAACATGTTAGCAGACCTGTCCCTTGTATGTGTTTATTTGCCTTTCAGTGTCCTCCTGCAAATTGCTTTTGACTCGGCCAAGTTACAACAGTTTAAATACCATCTTTCATGTAGGCACAGGAAATTTCCAACAACAGCACTTCAAAAAAAAAAAAAATCCCCCGAACTCATATTGCAATATTTTAAAGACCAGGGAGCCTGTATATCTGTAGGGTTTTCTGTACTTTTTTAACCCCTTTGATGGTGGGAAAGCCATCCATTCCCTTTTCCCAGAGATTATTAGCTCTGTCCTTTCTAACGGAATATTTTAGGGCAGGTGAAAATACCAAAAGTGCTGTCTAGTTTCAATATTCTTTTCAATATTCTTGACCTAAAGAAAAAGTGAAGATGCAGTGATTGATTTTTTTTTAGATTTTTTTTTCTATTAAAAGGTAAATTCTCCCACATTGATTTTTTTTTTCCCCCCCCCTAAAGAGAGGCTAATGTAGCAAAATGGGGCTGCAGTGGAAAACCAAAGAAAGAAAATAAAGGTGGTATAACTGAAACTTTGTCCTGGGGTAGAAGTTACTTACCAGACACTATGACATCATGTGAGATTGCAGATTTCTCTGTGTTTTGTGGGTAACTGCTCTGTTGAACAGTTTTTGTTTGATTTTAAAAATGTATTTGGTGTTTGTTTGTTATGTACTCAGGCATCTGAAAGAGATTTCAGGATCAGAAACACAGATAATCAAGTTAAAAAAATAATGACTAATACATTTCATAGGAACGGAAACTTAGTATTTCTTCTTCCCCTTCCTATAATGATGATTAATAAAAAGGTAGCTTCAGTGTGACCTGTCCCTCCTCCTACACACTTGCTTTCCTTTTTTCTGCAGCCTGCTAATGACTATCACTGTAATTGTTAGGTGCTGTTGATCATAGGAAAGGAATGTATTTCATGCTGCTGTTTATTCTGGGTCTATAAAGCTGATACTCCAATGATTCTCCTATCTGAGCTGATTAATTGTCACCAAATTAGGCACCATGCTTTGAAGGAATTTAACCTTTTGTTTTCAATTTGTGGCAAACGTGTTAATGCTGGCGAGGAAAGTTTCTCATGCGTGTGTTTTCCTGGCTTGTTGCTCCTCAAATGTGATCCCCTGACTAGGGTTTAAAATGTTATGAGCCTGAAAATATCATTTTTCACGTGATTAGGAGGGTTTTTTTCCTAAGCACCTTGCTAAATGTACATTGATGGCATTGCGTGTAAACTGACCTGTATAGCCAGTGCTTGCTAGCAATGATGTTATTTATTTGAATTTATTGGGAGCTACTTTTTTAAAAAGAATAATATTATCCAATGAATCCTCTCTGAGACAATTGTTTGTAAACATGGCAGGGGAAATTAACATAGAAAACACTTGTAACTTATTCCTCTAGGAAAATCGGGGAGGGAAATATCTATATGTTTATACATATATATACTTTTTTAAACTAGGTCAGTAATTCATATGAAAATATCCATGCCAAGAGTTTCTGTGCCGGAAAGACTTGTGTTCTTCCCCAAGCCCTTCTATTGTAAAACGTCTCGTTCCTTAAGTGGGCATTATGTTACTGTATTTCATAGGTACCTTCCCAAAAGAAATTTAATTACATCGTCATTTTAGATGGTAAGGATAAGCTGCACAGTATACAGTTCCCAAAAAGTGAATTCATTTTTAATGTGCCATCTGTTGCTGTGATACAATACGAAGATAAATAGTTGAAAAAGAGAAAGAGAATTGACACAAAAGAGAAATGGGTTTTGATTTGCCCTTTCATCGCACACATAAAACAACATAAGCTCAATCAATGCACAGAAATGAAAGCTAATACATAATAGCCCTTGGTCCTGAATTTTCCCCACCTATTGTTTCAAGTCCTAATGAAGAAAGAGGACACGTAAGATCTGAGTTTGTGCAGCTCCTGCTGCCTTGCCCAGGCTCAGCCGTGCCATGCCAGGCTCCTGGCGGCAGATCTGGGGGGCTGAGGGCTCTCCCACCCTGCTGAGGGTGAGGTGGGCTGGGCTGTGATGGCTCCCTGGCTTGGCCGAGGGGAGAACCAACACCCAAACCCATCAAAGCCCTCGCCAGGAAGGTTTAATCAGTGCTTTTCATGAAAGGGATATTGATGGATAGTTTGGGATCCCTTACCAGAGAGATCCCCCACTCTAATGTCGTGCTTTTAGACAGCTTAAAGCTGTGATTAATATTGAGCAAAGTGATATATGGGGGAGGTTTGAAGGTGAGGTTATTTACTACATGTAATTAGCCAGGGTTATTATTTGTAATATAATATTTGTAAAAGACACTTTCTGGATTCTAGATGTAGGTACCAAAGCACAGTAAGAGGGTTTTATTAGCTCTAAAGATCAGTTGGTATCAAAAAGATATTCTATAAAGCCCATTATTCAAAAGCTTGAAAAGAAATATTGAATGAAATTAGAAGCATAGAGCCTTTCTTCTTCAGGGACACGTGTTTCTATGAAGATTTTCTGGTGAGATAAGATTGTCCTCGTCTTCCCTCCTTGTGTTCAAAATGAGCTACATTTCAGAGGCATCTGTGTGTAGACTCTCAAAGCTCTAAAAGAACAACAGGGTAAGGAAATGAGTGTTGTTAGCTCAGTGAAATAAATTCCACCTGACACTTTAGGGTGACATTGTCTTGTTTCAACAGGAGGAGATTAAAGAAAGAAATTCTATCTTTCCTATGATAAGAAAAATCCCTTTATTATCCAGACCCAAAGTATATATTAAAAAATAATAATAAAGAACCCTCAATTTGCTGCTCTTGCCAGGATGCTGAAGTGCCATGTTGAAGAAGTGGGAAAAATGGTTTAAATAAAGCACTTGGTATGTGAACATGTCCTCTCTTATCAGCACTTACGTTTTAGGGTGAAGTGATTAAAGAGTCAGATATGTAGAATTTGGTTATTTTGGAGGTTCCCCTCTTCTTCTGGGAGTTAAATATTCCAAATAGTTGGACACTCCACAAACAGCTCAAGACAGAGTTCTTGGTTTTTGTTTTCCTATGGCACAAAAAAATCCCAAACAAAAACCCAAGAAAGAGACAATCCCTGAAGTATTGTTAGGGCAACTATGGGTGAAGAGGGCAGCAGTTGTTCTGCTGTGGCTATTGTGGTAAAATTAGGTAATTGGAAGGTTTTTTGTGCCTGATTTGAAAAGGTTTAGAGCAGTTCTCATCTCAGGTAGCTCTTGAAATCAAAAGACCCTTTGGGTATCTGCTGCATGAGTATATTTTAACTTGGCCTTGAGAAACTCCATGGAAATTTCCGTGGAGCACTCTCAGCTTATTGGTCTCCCTCCCACTTAGTGCTTATCAACCAGATTTTAAGAATTCAGTAAATCTAATAAATGCAATGATATACATGATATAGATATGTATAAATACATAAATGATTTAAATTTACTGATGTGATAAAAGCCTTGGCTCCCATCAGAGCTCTGTCTCACTAATCTTCATGATTATTTCTTTGAAAGTTTGTTCTAGGAAGAAAACGAAGGAGAGATGGTGTTGGTGATTCTTTTTCTTGGCTTTACTACATCTGTAAATCCTTCTATGCTGATCATGACAGTAATTCCAAAGAGCACTTTCTGACTTCTGTTCTGAAATACGTGCGGGGATAATGGAGTTTTGTTGTGTCTGATCTCAGGTTGGCTTTATTATGCAAAACCAGTGAGCAGCTTCCAGTGCTCAGAGAAATCCTGGTGGAACATATTAACAAAAGCTTGTACAATTACTCTTTACTGACTGTCAAACGATGCTAGACTTGTCCTCAGTTACAGGGAACATGGCTGAGTTTTGTTTTATGTTGTTGTTATTTAATTGTGGGAAAAAGAAATTTTGCTTCATACCTGCTCTCAGTCTCATTCATATTCTCCTCCTTGTTTCCCTTTCCTTCTTTTTTTTTCCTCTTTTGTTTTCATACGGATTTCTAAATCTGATTAGCAATCACTACAGCTTGAGAAACAGGCCATTGTTTCCACCCAAAATTTGCATTTATCTCCTTTTTAGCAGAGGGGTAATAAAAGAAACCAATTTAATATTTTTTTAAGAATTATGTGCTTCTGTTTATTTTTTTTTTTAAACCAAGGATTTATTTCTTTAAACTTTAGAATGAGGATATTTAGGTCTGCCGGAAAAACACTGCTTTTTGAACAGACATCTGCAGAAATGTGCTGTATTGAAATGGCACATTCAGGAGGCAAAATATTCTCATTTGTTTTACTGTTTTTCTTCAGTGATTAACACTGTTGCTGAAAGTTTTAGTTCTTGCTGTTTCAATTTTGGAAGAGTTTGGAAGTATTTATCAGAGTTTAGACAAAACTAGAAGTTTGAGAAACGGCCTTCAGAAAGTATTTACATAATTTATGAATTTTTTTTTCACTGTGCAGACATCAAGAGATGGAACAAAAGAAGTCTGTTTAGTATCAAATCATTCAGGCCAATTAAGGTACTAGAAAGATTATTTATATAATGAGAATTAATGTTTGCAACTTGATTTCTGGTGGTTTTATTCTCCCCTCCCCTTTCTTCTGGCAGGGGGCAGCAGGCAGATATGTTTTTATTTCAACTTTATGCCCTCAATGAGAGAGTATGACAATATCCAATGTTCAGCTTTAGGGAGTGAGGAAAAGGCTGTGCGACAAATCTCCTCTTTCCAAGACATAGGGACAGAAAAATGTATGTGTTAGTGTTTTTTTTTTTTTAAATCCATCCCCCCTTTGAAAAAAAATAAAAATTCCAGAGGACAGCTTAGTGCAGAGCCCTAGGTTTTAAAGATGAAACTTTTGTGTGTATGTGGTGGTGCTTTTGCTCTAAGGAGACTTGGAAGGCAAAGCTGATGAAGGAAGAATAAACCTCTGTTCTGATCTCACTGGGAGCAACTTCCTGATCAGCAGCATTTGCAATGCTTGGTGTGTATTCAGCTCTGTAAAACATCCCTTCAAACTGCTTTTCCTACCATCCCCTTAGCAAAATCTTGTACCACACAAATCTGTAAAATATTTTTATCTTAATCATTCCTTGTGACTGCATCTTAGAACCATGGGCTGTGTTCTCAGATTCTCCTGTGACACTTTATTTGTTTGACCTTTCAGTTGGTGCCGTGCTCCTGCTCTGAGTGAGAACTCATGGTTGTAGCAGATACAAAACAAACCAAAACTGTTCCCTGGTACCTTTGCAGCTCCTCTGAGTCATGTCACAGGTGCTGAGCTTCCATCCTACTGTAGCACAGATCCTTCTTTTCAGCATTGCTGAGCCTGTCTCAGGGCAGTGAGACCCCAGTGTGGCAGCTTGCAGTTTTGGAAAGACAATTCTCCAGGAGCACACAAAATTTTGTTGCCTCCTTCACAGGAAAGTGTTCCACCTTCCTTAGATGGGTTTTGTTTGGAACTATGCAAATAGTTCAAGTTTGTGCCAAAAAAGAGCAAAGATGTGCAAATAGCACAGGCCTGATGAGGAGCAGCTGAGGGAGCTGGGGGGGCTCAGCCTGGAGAAAAGGAGGCTCAGGGGGGACCTCACTCCGCAATTCCCTGACAAGAGGGTGGAGCGGGGGGTCAGTCCCCGCTCCCAGTGATGAAAATGCTGCAAATATATCATGGAATGTAAGGGGACTAAACGTTGGAGGGACAAATTATCATAGGTACAGGTGCGTTATTTTAATGATCCTGTCTCTTCCAGTATCTCAGTTTATGAAGTGATCAGGCTAGATAACAATGTTTGAGTTGATGTTCAAGTTGTGAAAAGGCTACAGGAGATTATGTGATGCTGTACCTTTGTGTGAAATTTGTTAACAATGTTCAGGTATAACAATTAAGAATAGGACAACCATATTGGCTTGTCTTGCACATCTGACAGCAGAACAGAGTCCAAGTACAGCTCAGTCATAAAACAAGTGCTTTAAACTTCCACCAAATATGTTCATTTTTTCTAAGCCTCATATGTTCATTTTTTCTAAGCCTCTGAGTGACTATTCTTTTTGTCATCTTTTTGTTGTTATATTTCCTCTATTTCTCCAGTTTAACAGAACCTGTGGGCTATTTTGTCTTCAAATCAAAACACATTTCAGTCATCAACATAGCTCCAAGAGGAAGCTCTGGGTGTGAGACAGCTCAGTCAGACCAGGGAGACTGTGGCCCTGCTAGTGACAAACTGGGACAGAAATTCTGCAGGATCACTAAAGGGAGGTGCCTGCTTTGTGCACACCAGACAAAGCCAGCTGTGCCTTGTTCTCATACTGCTAAAGGAAAATAAATATAAACGAATTCCCTCACCTGAGCATCCCTGGCTCCCTGGCCACTTGCTGGGAATGATGCTGTTCCTTGCTTGCAGAACTGCCTTCTGCCACTTTGCCAGCACTGACTCTCATAAAATGTTTTGAATTTGAACCTTTAACAAACTTTCTTTGCTTTGTTTTGTCTGTTTTAACACCACTTCAAAGTACAGTTTTGGGCTGGTACATTGAGGGGCTCTCAGTGGTGCTGCAGGAGAGACCAGTGCAACACGAGAGATTTGGCTTCTTGAAGAGCTGAGAAATTTAAGAGCAGGAGGGGAAGGAGGAGGAAAAGGGGAGGATGCACATAAATGTTTAAGACATAAATTAGGGCTGCCACAGAGCTGTGATGACTTTGGTGTCTGATCACCAAGCTGATTTCTATGGTCGTGCCCTTTGTGGGTTGCATTCCTTCAAACGTGGTTCTCTTTACAACATGAACCCTTTTCTTCTCAAGTACATTTGACCACCTTTTCCACTGAGTCTGCGCTGCGTGGGTGCAGTCGTTATTGATGTCTGTGTTTCCCTGAGTATTGCAAGGCTTGGACTTTAGGGTGTTTTCCATATAAATCCTGCTTTCAAGAGATCAGGGGCATGTGCTTAAAACTGAGTCAATATTCAGACTGGGATGAAATAACGTAATACACATTCTAGTTTGTGTTTTACACTAAAGCTCCAGTCAGGAATTGAAAAGAGAATGCTAATTGCTATGGCCTCTGGTTATATAGTATACATGCCTACAAATGCATTTTGTCCTTTGTAAATACACATTTACATAAAATATTCTCTCTATTTGTGTTTCATTAAACACAGAAGTTCAATAGCAGTGTCTCTGGCCCCCTGTTTCTGCCTGTCATTCCTTTCTGCCTGCAAAATCTTCTGGCTTTGAAGTAAATAACCGTTTTTGCTACAGATGTCTTAGTGCTATAGAGAGCTGTTAAAGTAATTGTACCTACTTCCAAAATGTATGAAAAATGAGAATTCCTGAGAAAAGGTTTTGACATCTTCTGAAAAGATAATAACAGTGTAGGCTAACAGGGAGAAAGCTGTACGCTTTACTTTCAGTTTGATCACTTATTTTATACCTGTGCATTACTGTTTCTTTAATGTTCACATATAAAATTCAGTTAAATGTTGTTCCTAAAAGCTGCAGGCAAACTCCTCTGAAAATACCAAGATAATGAACTTGAACCTGAGCTTTCTCCATCAAAGAAATCATTATAGACAATGTGTTTTAGCTTTTGGCTTTATTCAGTTTAAATTCACATTTTCTTTTCCATAGGAAGAAGAAAGTGCATCTTTAAGAGGAGGTGTTTGTTAAATCAATATATACCTGTTGGTATTGCTAGGAATTGCCTTTCTGCTTTCAAATTGCTGTGCAAAATACCTGAGTAGGCATAATGTCAAGAATGGAATAATCAAAGTGTATTTAAAACTCGCTTAAAAAAATCCGTTTAAAAAGTAGGAATGTGTTTTCCAGGCACTTTAAGACCATAAATTGAAACACAAGTATTTAAATTATTTTTCAAAGAGATTCAAAACTGTAGTGTATTTGCATAGCTACTGAGTGAACTTTTTTGTCCTCAGCATTTAAGTTTTCTAGCAGTTCTGAATTTTAGAAGACTCCAGTGCCCCATAAAAAGCAAATACTCAATTTTTCAGTTTCTAGGCACTGAATATTTTCCCTTCTGCTGGATTTGTTTTTATAACAGTAATTTATTTTAAAAAGAAAAAGGGAGAGAAAGTGAGAAACTGAAGAAATGAATGGAAGATTTTGGAAAAGGTCATTAAACAAGCTCTCTAAAATCTGATAGATACTGTCAAACGTTAAAATAAATATACTGCCATGGTGGAGAGGAGGCGAGTGGGGCCCCGAGGAGCAGGGCTGCACAGAGCCTGCACTTTGCTACCTAAACTTCACTGAACCTCTGCCAGCTGATTTCATTGGCGAGAGGATCCAGAAGGTAAATGTTTGTGGTAACACTAACAAAACTACTTCAATCCTTACCAGTCAACAGCTACAGGGGGCTCTCAAAGGCCACTCACAAAAGCTGAAGCTCCATGTTTGGGCTCACCAGCATTAGATATTCCTATGGAATTTTATTTTTCTGTTCATTTATTATTCCTCCAGAACCACAGAGTGTCCAGCAATCAGTGATCTTGAAAGAAAAGCATTGAAGCCATGGTCTAAGTGGGATTCATCCTGAGTAATAGATCGAGTAGCCCTGGAAAAACAAGCTTTTAAAACTGAAGTTTTATATATTTAGACTTGGGTGGGTTTGGTGGTTGGTTGTTTTGGGTTTTTTTTTAGTTTAGACTAACTATGACGAACCCATCAAGAGGCACTTGAGCATGCTGCCATGTATTCAGAAATGATGGAGCAGCAATGTGGTACAACTAACTCATATTTTTCATCCTGGTGTGCCCAGGGCTGGAAAACCCCGGGGAGAGTTTCTGCCGCCACCTCTCTGCCGGAGCCCACGTGGAGCTCCCAGACAAAAGTGACATTTATGTCCATTCTAGCAAAACCCCAGCACAAAAGGCAGGCAAACACCCTTGGCTTTCAAAATTAAGCTGGTTTCTACTCTCTCACATGGTCTATTAATGCTCCAGGCAATTAATGTCACCTCTATTTTGTTTGTATTGATCCTCAGCTTGCTCGTTCTCTCTCGTGCCTTGTTGTGTGCCAAGTCATGGGCTGGCCTTTCCTCGTCTTGACTCGGTCAAAAAGGAGACAGAGTGTTTTCTGGAGCACAGTAATTTGGGCGATGGAGGGTTATTTGTAGTGATAAACTGCTGTCCTGTAGAATGTCGCTCTTTTTCCCATCATCATTCCTTGGGGCCATGGTCCTGTTGGAAGAAATTCACATTAGGAAGAAATCTGATCATTATGAACATCAAATCATTCTTTAAGACAGGGGATTTGTCAGTCAGGATGGTAAAGGCAGTTTGTGTAAAGTCGGCTTGGTTTATGGAACGTGGGGAAACTGGGAGCAGTGGCCCATTAAAGCCTCCAACCCTAGGGGAAGGAGGCAGCCTGTATTTCATGATAGGAGATTCTCTCTTGTGAAGTGTGGGCAAATAGATCTCCACTGGTGCCCACAGACTCCAAAGTTATTGCTCCTTCCTGTCTTCCACAACTAGAGAAAGCATGAATGGTGCGCTGCAACTTCTTCCAGCAGGGTCTTTAAGATTTTGAGCTCTCATGTTCAGCAGAGTCCTTTCCTGAAGTCTCAAATGCTGGTAGTTTCACCCAGAAACAAATAAACAAAAAAAAGCCATCATGGTTCCTCCTGGAAAAGCAGGTTTTAACACAACAATAAAAAGATTTTGTGTTTGGGGCTTATTTAGTGCAATTAAGTTTACAAACCTCCATGCACACAAATGACTGGGGGGATTTATATGCTGCACAAAGTCAAAGACCATATTTTTGTATTTCTGTATAATCAGAGCATTATATGAAAGATCTTTGATGTAGTTTTTAAGTTTCAGAACAGTTTCTACAATTACATTTAATGGTCGCTCTATACTGTTGGTGCTCCAACAAACATCAGCTATTTTTGTACAGGTTGACTTGAAAAATAAACTTCAAAACTGAGCAATTTTCAGACGTCCTCTAAATAGAGTATTCTTAGCCCGTATTGTACACATGGTCACCACCTTCAGAAAAATCCAACTGGTAAAATGGCATGGTAATGTAGCAACTATTTTGCCTAGAGTTATGTGGTCTTTTTCAGTTTGTCACCTCTCTCGGTGGAAAGCAGTGATCTCTACTGTCCAAATTAATTAGTTTTGGTGTTCTTGTCTCCACTGTTTTAGCAGAGCTGCTTTTACAGCTCTGCTGTGTTTTAGAGTTCCAGTCCTGTAATCTGGAGCCTCAGGTGTAGCATAAAAGCTCATGACTGTAATGCATTTGGGATTTTTCCATTGCTGCCAAGAGTGATACAGCTCTGAAAGGATGGCGATTCAACCACCAAGGCAGCAATCCTGGAGACGATGGCTTGTGTTGATAAGGCAATACAGCCTGATTGCATTTCCAGCAAAATTCAGAATATTATCTAGTAAGTGTTTGTAATAAGACTCTCACAATCTCTGATAAAATCTTATCTCTTTAGAGAGAGATGAAAACTGAAAGCATGTGTGTGGGGGAGTTTTGTGTGTTGTGTTATGAGTCCTTATGTTTGGTGGTTCATTTTTTGTTTTCTTTGCATTATCTGTGCTGCAGGCACCGTTAGGACTCCATGTCTTGTGAGAGATTCTGCCTTCCACAAATTTGCAAGGACTATAGGTTTTAATTTTTTTCTCCATCTTTCCCAACAGACTTCATCACAACCTTGTACCCCTAGAAATAAATATATATTATAGGGAGCAATGTTTCTTTGCTGTTACTCTGAAGACAACCTGGTATTTGCAGAACGCCTTCCTGCTAGGTGTGGAAATGCACTGAGCACACCTATGAGTGACCTCTGATGTTTGTTTATCCTGATTTATGAGATCCCATGCATACTACAGGGAAGAAAAATAAATATGCAAAGTGCAAGTAGACTTTTAATGGAGTTACCCTGTATTTCTCCACAGAAGCTGACCTTGAAATTGCTTTTCATGCACAAGTCAAAATATGTAAATTAAGATCTCAAAGTGACAGTTCCAAACATGTATATAGTTTGTAAAGTTCTTGCCAGAGCCATGGAAATTTCATGTTCTACAAAGGCCATTCATCTGCCTCTGAAACTGCATAGCAAAGTGCAGAAAAATGGCATTGCTTAAGCACTCAGAGGGAAATTTGGTCAAAACACAATTTCACTTCAGCAGGATGAGAAGTCTGCCAAAATCTGCTCATGAAATCGGTGACCCTGCTGCCAGTGCAGTATAGAGCTTCCAGCTCCCTAACAATTGCAAAAACTAAGCTGGTATCTAAAACTGACTGATCTATGCCTAATTTTCTTTATTGACGTTTGCTTTGCTACTGTTCAGAGTGTCAGAAAAGGCAAAACAAGCAGGACAACTCACTGTTCCAACATGACATGAGAACCTTGAGGGGCTTCCATCTCCTCTTTCCTAAATAGTACAAATAATAAAAAACTCTTTTAAATGTTTCTGGTGGCTGCATTACATGTCAAATGCTCCCAGAAACACTTTCATCTCATATTTTACCTCTTGATTTCCCTGTACTCCCATTCTCCAAGCATGGCTTCTAATGGTTTTCAGTCCCAACTCAAAACTGCTCCATAATGCTGAGGATATTAAGTATTTTCTTCTTTACTCTCTGCCATTGTTTACAACATGAAAAAAATCAGTAAAATGAATTTCAGTTACGTTTATGGTTAGTCCTTGTCTACAGCAACCACCACATTTGGCATGGGAACATCTTCTGGAAGCAGTCTTGCAGAGAAACAAGCAGATATGCTGAGCTGGTGAACAGATGAGTAGGAAATTGCTGCGTTCCCAGTGACAAATCTACTGCAGGGATCAAGAGAAAACTCAGGCAAAACATTTGGTTATGTGCTAGTGCTAGAGGATTATTCAAACATTATAATTAATGCCACTAGTGCTAAAAAGACATTGGGGATGTGTTGATTGTTCCTCCTTTCTGTTTTTCCTGTTTCCTCTCCCCTGCAGCTGCAGGGCTGTGCCAGTGAAAGCCCCTGAGAGCGAGCTTTAGCCGCTGCTCCTCTGTAACTGCATCATTACCTCACTCCAAACAAAGTCCTTTTTTTTTTTTTGTCAATAGAGGATGAAAACATTATTGGATTCAGGAGCTCATAGTAGTCCTGTACGCAGCTAGGGATGAAGAGGATAGATTTATGAAATGGACCATTTCAAATGGCATTATCTTCCCACAGTGAGGAACACCTTTCATAAATCATGGGAGAGCGCTTGGAAAAGAAAGCATTTGTTATTCCTGCCATATATTGTTTTTGCATCCTCCACCATGTGTTCTTGGGATGAGGGAGAATCTTCTGTTTGCATATTTTTTTCTTCCCTAATAATTAGTGCTTTTTATCTTACAACTACAGGAAAATTCAGAACAAGCTTGACAATATGAATTTTTAGCTTACCTTTGTTTAGCTTCAGAGACACACCGAGCCTCAGTTTTCTGGTATGGGTGTGAAGCCAACTATTTCTTACACACTTCCAGTATTGTAGGACATTTTCTGCCTCATTATGTAGCAGGAGGTCAACTGGGAAGAAGAGTTAAAGTATAGACAAAAAACTTGTTATTTTTTAAGGCTGGAAGGTTAGTGCTATTTTATGGGTATTTTTTGCTTCTTAAACTCAAAACTGCTATTTTTGCTGCATTAATAAAGCTGTCTCTGATGCCTTTTGAACTCACCAACACCTCTATATTGCACTGAGTGGGAAGAGAGTTTTTTCTGTGTTTTCAGTATTTTTTCTGTATTTTTCACAGCCCAACATTGCAATAATTTTACCAGTGAGTCTGACACCACTTGGGATAAATGCAGGTCTCCATTAAACCTGTAACTAGCCTGATGTGAAAAGTCAACATTTATTACACAGTATTATTTGTGCGGATGCTTTGAAATCATCCCTTTGCTCCGGAGAGGAAACTTTTGAGAATGCTCCGAGGTAGCAACTTGTCATTACCTGTAATGAGCCAAGGAGAAAGGCCTTGGTTTTGGGAAACATGTTTTGACCAGAACTGATAGAAAGATAAAGGTGATGGTAGAGAAGCAAGATTGCCTGTGTTTAAGAATAGAACAAAAAGAAGCATGAACTGAATGTTAAAGTGTGCATTGAATTCAGATTATTCGCTAGAAATTAAAAAAAAAAAAAAAATAATTTCTAGTTGAACCCCCCAGAACTCTGAATCTGGTGAAGGTCAGACTTTATGCTTGTCCATACTAGCTTAGTTCTGCCTCCTCATGGATCTTTGTAAAAATTAATTTTTTCTATTACACCCTTCCACGTGTTTATACCCCAGTGAATCATACTGAAAACAAAGGACAGACTGTAGCAAGACAAAGGGTGACATTTCTTGAACTTGAAATGTTTGTCTTGGCTACCTGGCATTTTTTTTAGACAAATGAATGTGGGGAAGGAGTAAGTGGCTCAGTGTTTTTAATACATATATTTTTTTACAGAGTCCATCTTAATATGACAAGAGTTTCATTATTGTGTTGATGTGTAATTCATAGAATACTGAATGAAATGTATTTATTTCCTTATAGACATTACTTTATTTTTCTCCTGGATGTGCTTACAAAAGCCTCTATTAAGGTCAGAGCATAGATGAGAGGAGCCTATTGCTGCCAACATGAAGCTCAGGGCTTCCTCTGCAGTGGAAACTGAGAGATCAAGTCAAGGTCAAACTCACTATTTATTCCTGAAATTTCTGCAGACACTGTTTTTTAGGTGTAATGAGCTCTGCTTGGATCCGGTTTGGTAAGATACAAAAGCTTTGAACTTTTAAGTTTGGAGGCTCCAGTTACATCCATGGGTATCTGAACCCTGGATCTGAAGGCTTGGCATTTTAGATGTTGACTTTCCACGGGGTTTAGGAGAACTTGTTCCTGTGATAGTGAAAATGTGTTTTGCTGAGGGCTAAGAAACTCTTAGCAGGAGTATAAACTTCCCTGGTCACAGGCTGGGGCTTGGGCAGCTCTGTGTTCACTGAGCACGTGGATGTGCAAAGAGGGGGAGAAAAAGCATTTTAGCAGCCATGTCAAAAATGTGAATTAAAGCTGTAAGTGGCATTCAATTCAGCAATATGCCACATTGTATTATTTTATGAGTAAACAGGAAGGTGATGGCAGCTAAAAATCCACTTTCCCATCACGTGTGGGAACCTTGTACAGGAGTTTGTTGGCTATAGATAGCAGCATCTTCTTGTGGGAAATAATGGAATCTTTGGATTTCTTTAAAGGCTTGATATATAATAATATTGGTTATGTCATTACGGCAGAAGAATTGCTTTTCTGGCTGAGCTGGGGTATTGAACAGTACTGTGTGTAATGGATAAAAATGGTTCTCCTGGATAAGGAGAGACAAGTATTGTCACCCCTGTTTTGAGGTGTATGTATGGTATATTTGCCTTTTTTTTTTTTTCTTTTTTTCTGACAGCCATTATGAGGACACTGTGTGTGCATATTTTTTGCTGGTGTCAGGCTTTGAAGATCTTTACACTGTAGCTGAGGTCAGGAATTCCCCATGTACTGTTTTCCCTCAACACCTGCCCGGTGAATGGCAGGTAGCAGTTTAAACTCTGTTAGGATTTGGGTATCATCACTTTATTTTAATGCTTCAGTGTTTAATGCTGTTAAATAAAGCCAGGATTCATCAGGAACTGTTTTAATAGAATTGTCAGGTAGCTGCAGTGCCCCTGATTTAAATGAGTAAGCAACACCTATGGGCAAATGATCTTTCTGCACACAGAAATTAATTACAATTCAGGACTGATGAACTTTTATGAGCTAGTTAATTTTTAAAAGATGCTGTGTACGGTTTATTGAAATTAAAAGAAAGTGACAGCTTTCTGCCCCTACCCTCATAAAATTCTGTCCTGCATATAATATTGACCTAATTTAGTTCAAAGGCGCTGGATCTCCTCTTTAACACTTCATTGTGTAAAGGCCAGTTGAAGGTTTCAGTTCTCCTCAAGTAAACAGAAAAGCTTCTTGCTGGTTATCCATGTTATGTTGGCTTTTATCAGTGGACAAGCTCTAAACTCCTCCACCCTTTGTCCTTGATTAACCTCAAAATCATTTTTTTAAACAAATGCAGCTCAAATTCAGGATCAGGTTACAAAACACCCATTTATAGAGTGTTATGAATGAATACTGATTATAAAACAGTGCACTATATATACCACAGAATTGCAGATATTTTTATGATGTGGATCTTCTCCTGGTGAAAAGATTTCATGGGCCACTGCCCTCCCTAATTATGACTGTAGGACACAGCTCACTTCCTATTCAAGCCAGGACCACATTGTCTTTTATTTGTATTCACATAACATTCTTGTGGGAAAGTAAAGGGGCTGCTTAGGGAAAAAGGTAATATTATGAAGCCATTTTGGTTGGTGCTATCCCAAGATTCTGGCTAAGGGCTGTTGCTGTTCAAGTCAGTTGTAAAAAGTTACTTTGAGCAATACCAAGCAGTGCTCCAAAATATCAGTGAGAATTTACTTATTTTCTCACTACTGTTGCAAGTCCTCCTTCCCTCCAATGACCTTCACAAACCCACAAACCATAAATTTTCAAACCTCTATTTTATGGTCAAAATTTTGTAGAAACTTATTTTTTTCCATCCTGAAGTTGCATTTTTTTGCTGTGATACTTGACTTCCTTGACCAGTGTCAGGGTTTATTTGTAGAAATTCATGCCATGTCTGTAAACCTGACAGCTCAAACCAGTGTTATGCGATTGCTGTTGGATTGTGCGAGTGCTACACATCAGCCAGTGTGGATCTGCAAGGATAAGTCTTCTGGGGTTCAGTGTCCCAATAACATGTAATCACTTTTTTGAGTTAACCTGTCCAATAGACAAAACAAGAAATTAACCTTCTCTTAAATATTTAAAATGCCTAGAAAAGACGTGTAAAAAAGTCCAAAGAAATTAAAAGCCCTTTTCATATCTAACAAATGAGTTTGATAAATATTATATTTTCTGAAGCCACTTAATTTTTACTTCTTGCCTTTTCCTGAAGCAATAAAGGTAGAAACATTAATATTTCAAAGTTTAAGAGGAAAAAATGGCTACAGGAATTTTCCTGCATTTATGTCTATCCTATAGCTAGACTTCTGCATCTGTTCTAGGACAGGTGCATTGAGGATTTTCAGTATAAGCTCAGGTGAGAGTGAAAAGTAGTTTCCTTTTCTTTTGGAAAGTTCTATTAAGCAAACACCAAGCACAGCAGCTCCTACTGGACATTCGCATGAGGAATGTTAATTTTCATGCCTCAATACAGAAATCTCAGGTTTCCTGGGTGAATTAGCTGTTAATGGGTTTCTAAAATGTACCATCAGTGGCGTGGGAGAATGTAGTCTGTGCTGAGGCCAGAGCATGGGCTGTAATCAGAGAACCTGTTATTATAATAAAGCCAGAGGATAATACTTTGCATTGCTCAGTGTAGTAATTGGTCTGCCCCCTGTCCTACGGGCTTTGGCACTATAAAAAGTGATGTTTCACCTATCAACTATTTATAACAGCTTTTACTTCCTGTGTAGTCTAAATTGAAATTGTAATTTCAAACTGTAAGAGTCAAGTGTCCCAAAATCTTAGGCTTCTTTCACAGCCATTTCAGGGCTTTGCTCTCTGGTAAAGTTCAGGTTGATTCGCCTCGTGCTGGACACACAATAATGCTATTGACAAAACACTAGCAATTGAATAACTTTTTTTTTCTCTTACATAACAGTTTTGTGACCAAGGATGGGCTGCAAGAAGTCAAAGAAATAAACACTTTCCTTTTTTTCAGAACGTGGTGTAGACTCTTGAAAACCCATGAGACCAGAGTGTTTGTTAGGTTGTTTCACTTTTACAAAACAATTATTCTTTAAGTCAGTTATTGTCTTCCTATTAGTTGTCACTATGTATCCATTGCATTTTTTGGGGATAGCCAATTTATTAGGAGTCTAAATGTACAACCATGTGGACACACCAGTGTTTTTTGGTCCCTAGCTATGCTGGAACTGCTTGTTTAGCTGAATGGTGCATTGGTTGTGTGCACTTCTGGCTGTACTTCAGCCTGGAACCTGCTGCTGTGGTGCTATTTTTGTTAACATCTGTGCTTTTATGACAGCTGGTTTTGTGTTTTCATGCTCATTGTTTAGTTTACCTACCTGTTTGCCAGTCAGTGCCTCCCTCTAACTTTTGAACTCAGACTTGTTTCAACCAAAGAGGTCTGAAGTCTCCAGGTAGCTGCGTTCTTCCCAAACTGCAGGAAGCTGGCAGCTAGAGCAGCAGAGTCAGACTCAAATTAGTGCTCTTGCTGCAGGAAAGTAGGAAAAATTCAGCTTTTACATCTGCTGAGTGGCTGCTGGCTGCCAGCTGGCAGCTGTGAGCTCCAGGACACAGCACACTGTGCCTCCCGCCCAGCTCTTGGGACAACACAGAGGGGACAACATGCAGGAGGTGGGGAGGGGGTTCTGTAGGGGCTCCAAGGAAAGACAGTGGTTGGAAAGAGACTGGAAGCCTTGCAGATGGGGTTGAGGACATGGGGAGGGTAATGAGGTGCTTGAGGATGGGTAGGTGACCACTTTTGCTGTAAGGAGACAATGCAGTGGACACAAAACACGCGTTGGTTCTGATTACAAGCGTGTTCGTGTTTTAGCTCAGCCTAATTACTGCTTTTGACTCAGCTCAACACATAATGTTGCATGTCATGCTGTCCTACTTTTAATTTCACAGCTGAACACATTTCTATTGTTCTAATCCCCTTTTCCAAGCCTTGCTTTCCTCTGTCTGGAGGACATGCAAGGTGTTTGACCTGCACTACTGACAGTGCCTCTGGATGATTCTTTGGGGAATATCACTGGAAACACATAGACAAAATGCTTCTCCCTCAGGTGCTGACTATTCGTTTTGTATAAAAAGTGGAGCTGGTGTTCCTGGGCTTTTCCTGAGTGTCAGATATTCACCAAAATGATGCTCCACCTGTTGGATGTGGTGAAGGCAGTACCAGCAGTTGCAGCTAAGAATGGAACAGATGAAAGTCTGACAACTAAATTTGTAAGCAGAGTAACAGTTTAAATAGCTTAGTGATGGCCCAGATGGATTTTTCCTGAAATAATCTGTAAAATTCAAGATAATCCCCCTTTATTTTCCTTGAAAATGTGGGTTTTCTTGCAAATTTTACATGATGCTCAGTTGGGTTTTCTGGTCATAAGGAGAATCCCCTTTCGTACCAGTCCTGCAAAGTTATGTAGTTTTTCTCCTCAGCCTGTTTATTTGGCCTGTGATTGCAAATGGTCTGCTCTGAAAACGTGTTATGAGATGTACAAATATCTCTGGCAATATAAGAAAATATTTCGATTCAATCAAGTGCAGCTTTTTGCTTCATCGCAAAGTAAGGTGAACTTATTCTCCCTAAAATGCTGGAGGGAGTGACCCTTGTGGATATGGAATTGGTAGATAGAAGTGATGAGCCATTTTTTATCTTACTGCATTTAATTATTTATGTTTCTTGGTAAAGTAAGCCCAAAAGACCATGCTAATAATTCTGTTATTTCATTGATTTTTTCATTGACTGACTGAAAAAGAATGGTAAACTTAGGAGTTTAACATAGAAGTTACATTGTGCCTTAAAATAAACATGAAAATATATACAGCATATTCATATTTAACTTTTATGCCTGTGTTCTTAAAGCACAAAAAATCCCATGTTTTAAATTTCTATTATTTTTTACTCGTTAAAGTGTTTAGCTTTAATACTATCAAAATTATTTCACTGTTTCAATAAAAAACTGTGGTAAATTCACTAAAGAGTTTTGTTTCTCATGTCATCCAAAATTATCCCACTCTAAAATTCTCAATTACACATCAGTAACTATTGAAGGAGAGTGACTGGAATCAAGCAGTTTTGCTCATGGCTTGTATTCTAGCTAAGTTTATGAGGAATGTTATTCTCAAGGATTCTAGCAGAGACCCCTCGCCAACAACTTTATCACAGTGATAAGAATAAAAAATTTATGTTATTTACTTCATTGAGTGCCAGAAAATACATATGTGGAAATATCATCTGCTTAATCCGTATGCCAGACAGGTCTGTTTTAAAGCATACCCCTAGATGTGCTGGATGGAACTGCTGCCAGTTTTTAAATTTACTCTCTAGTATTTTGGGAAACATGGCATCTAATGTTTCACTTGGGATGAAACAGAGGGGAACACATCCCTGACAACAACTATCTAGAAATGGTCTAGGCCCATGGTTTTCTAGGTCTGGGGCAGAATTCTTTATATACAATAATTGTTGTTAGGTAGTAGTGTAAGATTTATGATGTCCTTAACAATTCATGCCCTAAGAGATTGTGACTTATAAATTATGTGCCAGTGTGTCAAGGAATACCTGTTCTGCTTTGCTTGAGGTTCTGTTGTTCGTGGGTTTGGTTTTTTTGAGGGGGGTGTGTGCGGTGTTTGGTTGGGCTTGTTTTGTTTTTGTTGAGGGGTTTCTGTGTGAGTGCATGGGTTTTTTATAGTGGTGCATTTTTTTTTTTTTTTGTGTGAAATGTAATGAACATGGAATACAATACAGCATTATCTACTAAAAAGTCACTATTTGCTAATAATTATATCGAAGTAGCATTCAAAACACTACAAATGTTTTGTCTCTTTACAGCTGGTGACCCTTGGCAGTTTTTTGATAGACCCCTTTCCACTGAGGGTGGGGGCAAGGACAGCTATTTACAATTGTGTTTGTCATTTCTTGAATAGTTTCTCCCCCCACTGTCTTGAATCCTCACATGGATGTCCCTGACAAGCTACAAATTTATAAAGACCTTTTAAAGTCTTTATAAAGAGAAGTGTTTTAAAGGTCTATGTTCTCTTGGCTTGTGCTTCCTTGAAACTTTTGTTTTAGGGTTTAATATGAATTAAATTGTATTTTTAGTAGGTGCTGCAGAAATTGTGAGGTTTCTCCTGATGTCCTGAGCCATAGCTTGACCTCATGCCACTTCCCAATGGACACTTGTCCACAGTTAGTGTCATTTTTTAAAAGTGGGGATTACGGAGAAAGTGAAAATTCAGGTTTAGAGTATCAGGGAAAGTCTCCAAACTAGAGAGACTTTGGTACTTTGTAGAAGGATTCATCTATAACTGGTGTGAGCTTGGAGCAAACAGAGTCACTGAGGTGTTTTGATGTGTTCACACCCATTGCCTGTGCACTTTGTAATGCATGAAGATGTTTCCTTGGGGCCACAGAGAAAAGCAGCCTCAAATGCCTCCCTGGCAGCCAACGCCTGCAGCACCATCCTGGTGTGCCCCAGAGCTGCTGTTTCACAGAGCCCGTGGGTTTGTCTGTGCAGGACAGAGGTGTCACAGCTCCCCTGACTGCAGGAGCTGTTCTGGCTGTGAGGAGGATGGGGCCCAAGCCCTGCATACCTTTAATCTTGTGTCTTTCTCCTGTGAAGCCTCTGTAATTCATAGCACAGCCACGTTATTCAGGAATGTTTCCTTAGACAGATTCTATCTCTGAGAGCTTAAGTCACAGGATTTTCAAACAGTCGCTTGATTTGTGTTTGTGAACATGTAGCTTGTAAGTGGAGTTTATTTTATAACTTCTTCAGTACTATGCACCAGAAAACCCCCAGTAATCTTAACTTCCTTAGTGTTCTTTTTCTTCTGCTCTGTACCCTTCAGTCATGTATAAGTTGATTTCTCATAATTTTAGGAATTTTGTAAAATTACATGGTGAGGAAGGTGACTGATTCTTCCATCTTTGATTTTGTTTTTTTGGTTTTGGTGTTTTATTGTCACTGTGCCAGCAGATTTCAGTTCTCAGTCCTGTCTTAGCTTCATTTGCTGCACATTTGTGTGTTTGCTGCTGTATGAACCTTTTTTGTGTGAACAGATTCAAGTTGTGTTCATATAAAACCACGAATTCTAAACCATTATTTTTTTCATAGTTTGAAGATGTACCTTCCTGAAAGTCAAATGTCATCTGAATTTGTTTTTCATTTAGATGGGTGAAATATTGTGTTGTCTTTTTAAGTCTGGGACAGAGCAACGGAGTGTTCAACCCCAGTTGCTTTTAGAGGTTTTGATTCCCATTGAAATGGTCCTTTTAATGTCATCTTTAATTTAATCAGATAATGTCATCAAAATAACATTTACCCTATTACTGCAAATTCACTGCATTATTAGCTAGTGTAACAGACAAAAAAAAGATAGTATGAACCCCCGTGGAAATCTGTGCTTCCAGGAAAAATGGATACAGTTCATAGAAGCTCTACATTTAATTTGCAGTTTCAAAGCACTCTCTATGGAAAGATTTTATGAGTCTGAAATAATTTAAAAACACATTTCAATAGAACTCATAGCACCCACCAACTTAGTCTGATTTTTTTTTCAAATCATCCTTCTCTTGCCCAGTTTTAAAGTAAGCTGAACAAGACATTTAACACAGTCACAGAAATTTTAATATTCTTGTAAGTCTGTCACTATTTGAAAGTGTGGGTCTTGGATGAATATTTGTATCCATGAATTGAAAGTCAATTAACTTTAGTTTCTAGCATGGGTACATTAAGGTTTGATGAAATTTCATCTTTCATTTTAGAGTCTTACACAAAGTTTGATGGGTTGCAACATGTTTAAGATTTAGAAATATTTGAGTGTCCCTTTCTGTGACCTCTGCTGACAGCCTGAACTGCCATCATTGCCAGCATTCTTTCCTCTAGATAATTCTCATCAAAATCCTCGGATTTTTCTTTCCTGTTTAAAATGATATTAATTATTCTTTGTAAAATATGCCATTACTGATGCAGAAATGTTTTGTGCAGTGTGCTTTCTGTCATTCCTGACCAGAAATCATCTCTGATACTCAAAGAATTCCTGAAATGAGATGCAACTCTGCTGAATTTACCAGTAATTAGCAAAACTGAGGAATGCAGAAGGCAACAGCAAGCAGGAGTAATCACTGTTGCTTAGGAAGGAAGGGAAAATTATTTTGCACTTAATAGGAACAAACTTTTTAAAAGTAGACTTTCATTTGGTGATGTTGAAAATGGCATCTTCAAGTTACTAGGTGTTTAAGCAATGTGTCTGTTTAGTTTGCACAGGAATAATACTAGAAATGTAAAAATGCCACAAAAAAAAGCACATCTGGTTGTTTTAATCCTGTCTGGAAGAGATTATGAAAATCTACTAAAAGCACAGCAAAAATTTCTGTCCTCCTGCTTAGTGTTTGGTAGCTTTAAGAAAGTATCTGAGTGTTTGACTTTCACAAGATTTCTCAGTATTTTTCCTTTATTTTTTGTGTTTCTATTTGTCTCCAAAGATCAGATCTTTGTTTATTAATTCAGGATTTCTTCTCATCCTTTGAAATACTGAATCCTGACAATAAACCCACTATTTTTTTGTGACCTATATGCCCTTAGCAAGGAATTCAGTGTCCCAGGTTTGTGTTCAGGGTTGTGATATTCCACTGTGTCAGGTCTTGATGGCTCCATGGATGCCTTTAATCTTTTCATCATGAGCTCAGAGCAAGCTTAGATGGGTTTAGATTTGGGTTTGCATGGCCCTGAAAAATAAGACTTTACATGGGGGAAGGAAGAGTTTCTGTGATAAGAATAACCTTACTCCCAGTCATACAAATACAGGTTCTGTAAGCTCAATAGTCTCAGCTTCCACCTCTGAACACACAGAGAAGGATTCTGTAAAAGTCACCACAGAAAATACAACAGAGCGTTTCTAAGCTCGAAACCAACACTTGGAATTACACCAGGAAACAAATTAACAATGTCTCTGAGGTCCAACTCCTCGGATGTGCTGTATCAGAAATGCCACTTAGCAGTAACAGAACTGACATTTCCATGTGGTTTCTTAAGATAACTTGATGTAAAGCTTGTTGTGGCAGGAACCCACTATAGAGGTGAGCAATTGTACTCTTAAAGAGACAAAAAAACCGCCCTAAAAACTCCTTCCCCCCCCCCCCAAAAAAAAAAAGCTATTGCAGTTAATATGTTCAGGTTGAGCATAAAAATCATGTAATTTCAAATTGTTCCATGAGAACAGCAGCACGCAGGCCCTATGTACCACCCGGTTACTGCAGTGTCTTCTCAGCTGGAATATTTTTGTGTTGTTATTTCTCTCCACCTTTAAAATTGTACACAAATATGAGGATATAAACAGAGAGAAAATTCAGTTACCCAGAAAGGGAAGTTATCTAACCATCTATTAAATCCTGTCACCTCAGCTGCCAGGTAGGAGGGGCGTTCCTGCCAAAGACACTGAGGATCATCTCTAAGGACAATGAGATGAACCTGATCCCAACAGCAAGCTGGTATAAAATTAATGGTAAACCTCAAGGAAAACAATAAATGTCTGTGGTTTGGAGGCCAGTATCAGTTACTGATTCCTCAGCAGTGCAAAACTTATTTTTACCTGTTCACATTCAAAGAAAGCAGTATGAGTTTAATAATCCATTCTCTGCACATGATGACATTCTAGCACACACTGAAACTAAGAAACCCCACAAACATACAGTCCACACATTACATTTTTACTGAGGGTGTGCTTCAAATGTGCTTATCTATGATATAGATAAATTTTTATTATGCATTGGTAAAATTCACTTTTTAAAGTTGGTAGTTCTGATTAGCACACAACAGGCATGCAAATTTTCCCCTGGCATGGAACTTCTGCCCTCTTTCTTTCTGTCTCTCTTTTTTAAATCTGCTGTTGGTCCAAAGAGGGAAAATTGTATTTCTTGATTCCTCTGCATGGTGATGAGCTTCATCCTCTTTTACATTTTTTTCTGGTTACTAAATCAGAAAATCACATAAACTCAAAATTAGCTCAAATATTGTCCTGTTAGCACCACATAGTCAGTGGGACAGGTCGTGAACCTCAAATTGCACAGATATTTGGTGGGTTTGTTGATTTTGGGTTTATGTGGCTAAACATGCTTTAGGTGTCCTTTTATACAACCTATCCTGGTGTTCATACAGTTTCTCACAACCTTATTGATTGATTAATTCTTTTATTCTCTTGTGGGTTAAAACTAGTGGTTTTGCTAATAGCATTTGCCAGAAAAATGTGTTTTATTTTAGGTATCTTTTTAGGAAAATTTGATCTAATTTACTCCATCTTTTCAGCAAATAAGTGCCAGGGAGTAGAAGCATAATATTTCTTTGTTCCATTTGCAGAGTCTAAATAGAAGAAAAACATATACTATGCACTTAGTATTTGGGTATTTCATCAACTACAAATATGATTTTCTGGCATATTTAATAACTTAAAATTATATGATACAGTGTAATGCAACCCATATTGCATGATGCCTGAAACCTGTCACATAACTCACTTCATCTTTTCAACTCCAATATATTAGTTTATCAGAAAGGAAATGGAGGAACACTGGGAGAAGAGAAAAAGCAGCTTTTGCCTATTGCTGCATTAGTACAAATATACCAGAAATTTTTGGAAGCAGCTGGTGCAAAGGGGAAAAAAAAAAAGAAAGAAAGAAAAAAATATTCCTGAGTGTGCAGAGACGATCCAAGCCATTTTACTGTCCTTGCTTGGGTAAGAGAAGTCGCTTCTTTATTTAACTATTATTTCTCTTTTCCAAATAAATATGAGCTGCTTCTAAATAGGGTGATGATAGCAGGTGGTCTCTCAAGCAGAAATTATTTTCAAGCTGACAAGTATACTGAGCACAGTATAACTACATGTATTTCAGGAAAACATCATGCACGTCTGTTTAAGGATTCATTAACATGGTATAGATTAAACCCATTGAAGATGGCACAGATTGTTTCATTTTATTACATTCAATTGGATTGGATGTGTGCCATTTGCAAAGAGCAATATTACCACAAAAAAAAAAGAAAAAGGAAAAAAAAAAAAGGAGCCTGGCACATTTGTCACATAATACTCCCCTATTGAGAATGAACTGTTTCTGAACATCAAAAAGTGAAAATCTGTTTTTCCCTCACCCCTCTGCCATATTAACCACAAGGAAATATGACTGCATGTCTTGTTATGAAGCACATTTGCTGTGCCTGGAGCTGCCTCGTTGAGTCTGATGGGGAGACCTTTGTGTTGTTCATGATGCAGGGACTGGAGTTCACCAGCCTGCCTCCCCCAGCCCTCAGAGCTGCTGTCACCCTGGGACATCCCCGTCCCCAGAGCCTTCCCTGGAATCAGGGATGGGGCGTGGGAGGAGAGGGGTGGCCCCATCCCCTGCAGAGGCAGCTCCCTGATGAAGGGGAACAGCTGCTATTAAAGAGAGGATGGTCAGACAAAGAGTGAGATTTAAATTCATATAATGTTGCTGTTTATAACGTGAATACTTTGGACATCTGTTTAAAGTCTAGTGCTCTAAATGGATGGGAGCCTTCCCAAGGCAGGGCTTAGGGAGCTTTATCTGTTACATGAGGGCTGCAGATTGTAAAGATATGTCTTAATCAGCTGTAGCTTGGGTCTTTTGATATTTGAGTCAGTAGTAAAACTCAAAAAAACCCCCATGTACGTGGCAAATGATGGCATAACCAATGAAAAAACAGATGGAATAAAGAAGTGTGGGTATATATTTTAAATATACATATTATAAGTACTCCTTTTCATTCTCTACCCTTAAAAAGTCCTTGGTGTGTGTGTGTGGAAGGGGGGAACAGAACAAAAGCAAATTTGCTGTCACTGGCTTGTATCTAAACATTCTATTTTAAATTGGACAGTAACAGAGCTGCAGCACAACCCGTGTTGTATTCCCTACTTCTGCTGGAGGTTCAATTTTAAATAATTTTTCTACCATCCCTTTTGGATTAATCTGGATTTTTCAGAACTCAGCTTCACCAATATTTATAGTTTATATTATTATCATTACTATTTGTTGTGCTGTTGTGTTTGAAGGGAAATTAAATTTTAATTAATGGTTAATTTAGAAGAGGGCATTTTTAATAAATGCGTTTTTGGAATTAAAGTCAAGCAGTCAGGATGGAGAAGCTTTACTTTTGTTATCAGTCGAGGTTACAGGTACTCGAACTAAGGAATTGACAAACACGGTGGGTAGGGTGTGATTTGATTCATAGCGTACCTCCAGTGACACGCACTGAAGAGTTAATTTTTTATTTTATTTTTTAATTTTTTTTTGGTGGTGGTGGTGGTGCAGTTGGGACTCAGCTGTTGTTTCCTCTGGGATTAAACAGCTGTCAGCATTGTTAATGACATCAAATTCATGCATTAAAATTCTCTCATTCCTCTCCATATAAAATGTGGCTGTGGAAAGCACTGCCATATCCCCCTTTTGTGAAGGAATGAAAATCCAGGGAAAGATAACAGCACTTATTACAAAACCACAGACCGGAGCTTCTGTTGATGGAATCTCGTAATGAGTAATTAAGCTACTTTGCAGAAGTCAGCGCTGTCACGTTTGCAATTGGGTATTTCCATTCCCCTGTGGATACAGCTGGGAAAAGACTACTAAGGTGATAAAAAAAGAAAAATAGAATTGTTCTAGAAATATCATCTTCATGAAGCCGGAGGTTTCAATGTAAAGTGGCTATGAAAAATTAGCCTAGAGAAATAACCTGTCTGGTGTAAAAGACATTCCTTTAAAAATTCATAACTTATATCATCTGATAAACAAAAAACAATGAGTTTTATTATCCCACAGTCTCACAAGGATATGACAACGGCAGGTTTATTTCTCCGATGGGGTGTTGGCTTTTCTTTTCTTTTTAATTTTTTTTTTTTCCTTGAGCCTTTTGCTCTATAAATGAAAGTTTTCAACTCTGAGTGTTCAGTTCTGTAGTTCTGAAAACATGTTATGGGAAGCTTGTGGCCTTTGAGAGGAAATTATCTTTTCAGGGGAGAAAAGAATTGAAACAGATTTTTTTTTTTCTGTAAAGTTCAAAACATTACTTATGCTTTTAAACTGATATATAATTCTTATGCCCCTAAGAACTCCAATTATTAAAAATAGTCCTGAATTTTTACCACTTTGAGTGTCCTTATTCTCTTTTTAGTTCTTTTCTATGTTTTTTTTATGGTTTGTTAAGCAATTAACTTACTCTTAACTTTCTTCTTTCAAGTAGCTTTGTTTTTTTAGAGGCAAAAAATTAAGCAGAAAGCATAGTTCTCTGAATGTCTTTATCCTGCTTCCAAGAAGTTGCTTTTGTGCAGAAGTACCCTCGTTTTTTGGTTTTTTTTTTTATTATCCCCACATGTCAGCTGTTACACTGAAATCAAATTAAATTAAGCCCAATGAAGAAACCAACCTGTTAACAAAATGAATTGATAAAGTAGTCATATATTGAATTCAGTAAAATTAACTGAAATATATAGGGATAAACCAGTTAATTGATTAACCAGCTTCCAGATCAGATGGTGAAATATGAATATCCGATGAGTCAAATTAATATGTGTTAAGTGACTGATATCTGGAATCTCTAAAACATGCTATACCTTCTGGAAAACTGGTTCTGTGAAAAGCTTGAGAGTTTATTGTTTCAAGGCCATGCATTGGGGAAAAACTCCAGTTTATTAGCAGAGCCATGGATGGAGGTGAAGGCACAATTTATTTTATTTTGTTGAAACATTAACAATGGAATAAGCACCCCACTGTATTTAATAATAGACATGAAGGTGGTCACTACTGTAAGATGGATTTATTTAGCATCCTGGTTTTCAGTGAGATCCCTACGTGACTCCCAAATTCAGACAAGTGTTGCACTGGTTGTGTCAAGTATCTTTCTGTAGTTAATTTAACCATGACTGGCCCAGAAATGGACCTGTGGAGCTCTGTAATGTTAATTTATACATCGTTCTTCATCATTACAGAAAATGTGCCCTTCTGGAACTAATGCTTGCTAGTTTTGTCATTAATGTGCATTAATAACCTGTAAAAGTATCTTTTCCATTAGCTTATATTTTCAGAAGAGGGGAAAAAAAGACATAAATTGGAAAGATGCTCCTGTGTTTACTTGAACTGTAAGCAGGCCCTACAGGTTCTGAGGTGTATTGTGCTCCAGGAGATGGAGGAGAGAAGCTGTCAGTGTCATTCGGTCCTTTTTATAATTATCTTGGAAAAGGAAGGGCTTGAAGGGACACTCTGGGAATGGTGTCAGAAAGAAGTGCTTTAGTTCTGGGAGCAGAGAGCTGGTCCTTCCCTATAGTCCCTGTAGCTCTTCCTCCATGTGTCACAGTGTCATCTTCTTGAATCCTGGGTGAATTAGGACAATTTGATAGGGTATGGTGGGAAAATCTGACAGCACTGTCTGCAACCAAGAAACCATAAAGGGTTGTAACCCAGGGGGTTCAGAAGAGTTTGTGTTTCCTTTGCCCAGCACAGTTGCAGGTGTTCTCTGTCCAAACTTTACTGCCTCTCAAAGCTGCCAGTTATCAAAGGCGTTGTCAGCACACTGGGAATGCTGTCCTGATCCAAGCTCTGGGGGGAGGAAGCTGCTTGTGGATGTTGTGGTGCAAACACCCTGTGTAACACAGGAGTGCAAGCCCGTGCTGGCCAGTGCCAGTAAGGGTTTTTTGCCTCCCCCTCTGATTAAAATCTTCTATAAGCCGCTGTCCTTCCCTGAGTAGCACAAGTGTTAAAGCCTCTCCATCAAAATGATTTTGAGTCATGACTTGTTGTCCTGGTTCCAGCTAGCGGAGCGTTCATTTCTTCCCAGTAGCTGTTACGGTGTTGTGTTTTGGATTCAGAATGAGACCAACATCTCTGGAAATCATTCAATTTCTTTATAGTCTTGACAGTCTATATTCTGTCTTTATTCGAGACAGAAAAGAAAGTCAAATATGTCTTGATTGTCTAAATTGATGAGAAACTTTAGGAAATGCTGAGTTGATATTTGCTTCAGCAATAGAAAGGCCTAGAACCCATTCTGCTATGCAGACAAGTAAAACATGAGTTTTATCCCTAGTCTTCGTGACATATATGTGATGAGACAGTCTAAACCTTTTAAAGTTGTTGATTTGAAGCCAAAGAGGTGCAAAATGCGTAATTTGGGATTGGGTTTGCCTTATCAGGTGTAACAAAATGATTTCCAAATGCTTTCACATCGAGTCACTAAGCCCACAGGAAAAAGTCTCTAAAAATCACACTTTATCAGACATGCCTTATTAATTAGGAGAATAAGTCTAGGAAAAAAATATTCACAAATACTTGAATAACTGTCAATTATTTTTTCTTCATACTTAGCAGAGACCTAGGCATGGGAGTGTGCCCAATTTGAGTCTGTGTATTTCTTCTCAGTAGATAATATAGTAGTTGCAAATCTTTCATTATCTCAAAGACCTGCATTGCTCTGAAAGATGTATATTTAAAAAGATGCTGGCAGTAACTGCTGCTGACAACCAGCCTTGTTTGAAATAGACTCCCTCCGTGGCACTGTGTGGGGAAGGCTCCATACATTGATCTATGGATTTTTCATTTGCTTTCAAACAGTCCTCCTCGTGTGTCTGCGAGGAGTGAATAAGCAAAGTTTGAATCAGTTTGACTTTGGAAGCATGATTCTGAGCAATTACCTTGGGAAAACACACGGCTCCTCCCGACTAAATAGATCTGTCAGGAGGAGCCGGAGCGCGGCGTGCAGCCCCTGGAATACACGTGTGCGCTGGTAAACCGAACCCAGCCAATTAAACATCAAAATGTTGGCTGCATCGAGTTCACAGGAAGACTTATGTAAGTTCATTTTCATAGCGTGCGTGTGTGTCTTTAGACTCTAACTGACAGGTTCCCACCGTGAAGAGGCTGGGGAGATATCAATTATCTGGTTAGCTGTGCGCTGCCATTCTATGCTCCATGGCTTTCTGACAGAAGCAGGCAGAAAGTGAGAGAAGCAGAATAATTCTGGTTCAGCAAGGCTGTTAATATTTCAGTCTAGGAACCTCAAATCGTTGTGAATAGATGGAGGAAATGGACATTTTAAGCCTGACCGCTGCAATTTCTTTTATTAAGAGTGTGTGAGTGCTAATGACTGTTTCACCCCAAAGTAGGAACCACATGATACCAAGATTGGGCATTTGGGGGTTCAGTAATTTGTAGTCTAATATTAGTTTATTTGAATCATTCACCTCTAATAGCACCAAATAACTTTTATCGAATTATCTCAATGTATTTTACAGTGCAGTCAGTCGTATATACAAATCCATGTGATTTGTTAGGAAAGAAAATGGCTGTATCCATTGTTTTAAAACATGTGCATGCTCCAAGCACAGCCTTGAGTTGTTATGTGTGAGTCTGAGTGGCAGTTATTACTGCTGTTCTCCATCCTCGTGTGTGTCTATTTGGTCGGACGTTTATGTTCATTAAATATTTGCAATTCCCAGAGCAGCATGTCATGTACTGCTGCTCCCTGGCCATCACCGAGGTGGTGCTGTGCTCCTCACAAGGAACCCACATCTGATCTTGTCAGGGTGGCCATCACAGCCATCACACTTGTTCAGCAAACTAGGCAAGGACCCAGAGCACCAATTTCCAATGGACAGTTCCTGTATCTGTCATATCATCTTTCCTCTCACTGTGGGCCACTCTTAGAATTCGAGGAAGATCAGTAAATAAGCCAAGTATGAGCAGACTGCTGCTACTCAGAAATGTAGTGAGAAGGCTTGGAATGAGATGTCCATGATTCCTTTTGCACAGTGCCCTGTCTGTGATTGAAGAATCAGGTCCCTCTGAAATGGTTAAAAACTCCTTGTCTTTTAAAAGACACATTGCAGTTTGGTTTTCTTGGTGGACTTGTGGATGCATGTGAACGAATTCATTTCCATTTTCAGTTTAACTTTTTTCTATGGCTTTTTTTGCTATCTGTTTGGGCATTTTTTAAGCTGAGAGTGAAATCAGCCTAGCTATAAAGTTTCTGGGGGGAAAAACTATAGGTAAGGCAAATTCCAAGATTTCCAGGAATTCTGCTGTACTTTTTTGCTAGAGCCCTGTATGCCATTATGGGTGTGGGAATGAACATTTAAATAACATTTAATAGCAAATAACATCTAATAATGCTTGGGACCATAATTGCAGAGGTTGGAGTATTAATGACTGTCTCACGTATCTCAGATTAAAGATTCTTCAGGGTTTTAGTTCCCCACATCACAATGTTAAGGATTCTCCACTCTTTTGGAGAATCTCATGGCTTCTGGAACCTCCACAAGTCACAGCTGGTAGTGAGAGCAAGGGGGAATAAGTCTTTGGCTTCACAGCCTCCATCTGGAGTCCAATAAATAGGCTGGATGTACCACAGCACCTCACATATCTTTAATTTTTAGTTAATGCAAGACCTTTCCTCTCAATAAGAGGCACATTTCCCAAGAGCCACCCAATGAAAAGCCTTGCTCACCACCCGTTTGCTCAGGACTTTTTCTCTCCTTCCTCCTCTTCCTAATTTCTTAATATAAATGCACATTTCCCCCCTTTTTTGGGGGGGTGGGCAGCAGTGTAACTTTTGTAGCAGAGCGATGCGTGTTCAAATGGCAACACATTTTCCAGGCGTCACATTTGATAATTTCCCCGAGATACCAGAGTTCCCTCCAAGCAATGAGTTAAGGTGACAAAGGGACTGGGGTTTGTTTGCAGGAAGCGAAGGATAACGCCGCCTAAACTTTACTATTGGTGGCAACGGAGGGGGCGAGCGGGAGGCACGGAAAATTGCTTTTTATAATTAAAAAGGGAATCTCAGATGTTTTATATCTTGAATATTTACAATAAAACCTTCAAGTGCTTGTCAAGAGGGTAATGTGTCATTAGCAGGAGCCTTTGCCTCTCTTCTCCTCTCGGACATGACAGTGCAGCAGGATAAGAGAAGAGTAATTATAGTTCAGCAGGGCTGCCAGGTGTGATAAATGGGTAATCAGCACACAGGAGCCCCGGTCCTCAAAGGAGGACTATTACAGCGTTATCAGCTGCAGGCCCGTGTGTGCGGCAGCATCGCGCCGAGACCGAGCCGGGCCCGGGGCTGCTCAATGCGGCAGCGGCTGCCAGCCCTGCCCAGCCCAGCGCTGCCCTACCCAGCCCTGCCCAGCCCAGCCCTGCCCAGCCCAGCCCAGCCCTGCCCAGCCCAGCCCAGCGCTGCCCTACCCAGCCCAGTCCGACCCAGCCCAGCCCAGCCCAGCCCAGCCCTGCCCTGCCCAGCCCAGCGCTGCCCTGCCCTGCCCTGCCCTGCCCAGTCCAGCCCAGCCCAGCCCAGCCCAGCCCAGCCCTGCCCGGCCCTGCCCTGCCCAGCCCAGTCCGGCCCAGCCCAGCCCAGCCCAGCGCTGCCCTACCCAGCCCAGCCCAGCCCTGCCCAGCCCTGCCCTGCCCAGCCCAGCCCAGCGCTGCCCTACCCAGCCCAGTCCAGCCCAGCCCAGCCCAGCCCAGCCCAGCCCTACCCAGCCCTGCCCAGCCCAGCGCTGCCCAGCCCAGCGCTGCCCTGCCCTGCCCTGCCCAGTCCAGCCCAGCCCGGCCCTGCCCTACCCAGCCCAGTCCAGCCCAGTCCAGCCCAGCCCAGCCCTGCCCAGCCCTGCCCAGCCCAGCGCTGCCCTGCCCTGCCCAGTCCAGCCCAGTCCAGCCCAGTCCAGCCCAGCCCTGCCCAGCCCTGCCCTACCCAGCCCAGTCCAGCCCAGTCCAGCCCTGCCCTACCCAGCCCAGCCCAGCCCAGCCCAGCCCTGCCCTGCCCTGCCCTGCCCTGCCCAGCCCTGCCCTGCCCTGCCCTGCCCAGCCCAGCCCAGCCCAGCCCAGCCCAGCCCAGCCCAGCCCAGCCCAGCCCAGCCCTCCCCGCTGCGGGCCGGCCCCGCTCCTTTGTACGCCCGGTTTCAGCGGGAGCGGCGCGGGAAAAGCGCGGCTGCGCTCCTCGCCTTCGCTCCTCGCTAATATTTAGGTAAAACGCTCTCCAGGTGAGGAGATGCGCTGGTGCCTCCATGGCTTGGCACGGCGAGGTGGTGCGGGAAGCCCGGGCTCCAGTCCAGGCTGTTTTATCCCCGTTCCGTTTGGATTTATTTGACCTCTGTGCGTGCCTCTCCTGCCGCCTCTTTGGGTTTAGCCGCGCTGCGCTGGGGCAGAGCGTTCTCTCACGAACAAACTTGGAGATTTCAGCCGCCTGGCAGTGCCGAGGTCTCCTCAGTGCTGGAGCACACGAGCTGAGCGAGCTGCGGCTCTGCCCGAATCCTCCCCGCAGCCTGTGCTGCTGACGGGATTTGTTTGTTATTGCTGGGAACGGCCGCACAGAATTACCTCAGAACCGAGTAAACCGTTTGGTTAAAATTAACCAAAACCCAATGCAACCAATAAGTGCAACATCGATCCCCCCTCCCCCACTTATTTCCTTTCAAGTTCGGTGCTACCAGAATAGGAATATTTTAAACAAATTGTTAAAAATAATTCTTGTGGAAAAGTGAAGATGCTCTGACTATAATAAATTGTTGTTAAGGGAAAGGACATAACGTGCCTTGGAAAAACTGGAGGGCCAACACTTCTGATGCAAGGTTATTTTTACAATACTTGCATTTTTATCGGTTGATGTATTTTAACTGGAGCCCTGACAATAGTCACAAAAAATTATTACTCTGGCATGGAGCTACTTATCTGACAAATGCAATGCGAATGGTCTTGTTCTTATCAATGAGATCAGATTTCAAAAAAAAAATGAGTACGAGGAATGAGGCGTTGCTTTGTGAACAGATAACCTTGCAGGCAAACTCGCAAACCTGAATAAAAGGATGTCTCTATGAAATAATCTGTGCATAAGTGCAATCAGGTCAGACTGTAATAGACAGCGAGGGGGGTGGAATCAAAAGGGGGAAAAACTCATTTCATCACAGTTAATGGCAAGGAAAAGAAGGCAAGGAAGGACTTTCTTTGGAGCGGAGCTGTTGCGACAAAGACCAGGGCTTCAGCGTGTCATGCACCATTTGCTGGTGCACTAGCACTCTTTTCAAGAGCTGTGAAGCCATTATTGTAATGTGAAAAAGTAGAAAGAAATACTCCCTCCTGGTCACTGGAAGGGCAAATGAGGTGCAGGCTTTTTTTTTTTTTTTTTCTTTTTCTTTTTTTTTTTTTTTTTTTGGTTCTTCATTGGTGTGTGGTTTTTTTTCTTTTTTCTTTTTTTTCTTTTTTTTTTCCCCCTGCACTGTTTGTCCAGGGAGGTTTCTAGATTCCCCCCGGTAAAGCTCCACTGGGATGCAGGAAAGATCACAGTGCCCTTATAAACAACACTTCTTGGCACTGTTTACCTTCTTTTGTGACTTTGTAGCCTGTGAAGGAGGATAAGAGTATCAGAGGTCCAATTGCAGTGAACATTTTCCCTTTTGTCTTTGAAGGAGCAGAACCTCAGAATATTCTCCAGCTGAAGTTTCACTGTGCATTTCTGTGGTTTAGGTTTTGAATTAAAAAAAAAAAAAAAAAGAAAAAAAAATCAGTACATTCCTGTATGGTAAAGTTATCTAGTGGTGATAATAAATCCAATATTCTGTGGATTTTGTGTGTTTTATTAAAAAGAGAAGAGAAAGAATCTTTTGTTCATTGGCATAATGCAATCCTGTCTCTGAACAGTTCTAATTTGCAAACCAAGTACTTTGTAAATTGTGGAAACCTGGTTATAACTTGAAGGCTGAATAAAATGGGTCATCTTATAACTGAAAGATAAATATAGATGTAAAATAGTGCCACCAATGTCTTTTAAGCAAGAAAAAATAAATAAATAATAGGTTTCAGAACTGCCTTGTTCTTGTATAGTTTATGGGCAAAGCAAGATTACACATACAGCCCTGCAGCCGATTCCCAGGACTGCTAAAGTGTGAAGAACAGGAGTGACATTCTAGTCTTCAATAAATCACTATAAAAATGTTTATGAACCCTGCAATTTACTGTCTTTTAAATGCAAATTGAAAGGGGCATCATCACAAGTGTAAAGGAGACCTGCAGTGGCCTAAAGGAATTATAAAATGTTGCAAAAGGCTTCTGAAATTGTGTGATCTTAAATGGTTCTATTTTAAAAAATGATTTCCCATTTATACTTCTGTGACAGCTTTGTTAATTTATTAAAGAGATCTCTGTGAATTGCAGGAAGGTGTTTATGAGCACAGTGCTTCACAGGAGCTCTTCACAGGGGTTCTCAAGGAGCTGCAGTTTAATTTGGCAGGCACTGGGGGAAAGTTTGCTGTTCCCCTACAAGTATCGTGGAGGGCCATGGGAGTTCAAAAATGTACAAAGCAGTGGTCCTGTCTGACAGATTCCTGGTAAAGTAGCAAAGATTTCCTTCCTCTCCCCAGCTCCTCCATGCAGTCATCTGCTGTGAAACTCCAAAATGTCAAAAATGTGCTGGATGGACAGATCAGCCTCCCTCAGTCCAGCATGGCTGAAGGCAGAACCTAAAGGATGCGGCTTAGGGGTGAGCATCGTGGTGGTGCTGGCTTCATAGTTGGACTTGATGATGTTAAAAGTCTTTTCCAACCTTATTGGTTCTATGATTCTAAGTCCAAACTGAGTGAAGAGTGAATCGTCTTTCTGTGTTTTAGCTATGCTTTCTCCAATGGAAATTAACTTATTTCCGTTTATACACTTATCATTTTATCTAGGAAATAAAATCTGCTCTTTGTGGAAGCAGATTTAGTTCCTGTAAATTAGGCATTAGAGGAGTTTTCATCACTTGGATTGGTTGCTTTCTTGTTTTGTTCCATTGATTGGTAAAATTTTAGATTTTGCTGCTTTTTTTTTTTTTTTTTTTTTTTTTTTTTTTTCTGAGAGCCATCATTTTCTGCACTTGGGTGATGTAATTGACACCAAGTTTGATTTTTTTTTTTAAATTCTTCCTTGAGACGGTATGGGGATATGAATATGTGCAGTTGGAACGCTGTAATTGTTTGCATAGCTTAGAATTCTCCATAGCCTACTTCATCACTTCTGTCTAATTTAATGACAAATAACCACGATGGATTCACATGATATTCATGCTGTGTGCGAGGAGGATGTGAGTGTATCTGGCAGTGGATGATGCTACTCCTGGTTTTCATATCCTTGTACTGCTTAAGAAAAAAGGCGTGGGTATCTGATTTCTGGCAACCCTGAAGTTAAATATGCTGCTTTGGCACTGACTGATTATTTAGCTGTCAGAAATGGTTGGAGAATGGGATGTCAGGATCCAAAGTCTGTAGAACATCTGCTTGTCTGGCCTGGACAGCTTCTCAGCATACACATGGTGGAGGATCTTTGGAAACAAAACGACGTAAATAAATTAATTTGGAGGGCGTGTGTATCTGCATGACTCTACCCATGGAAAAATGATATTGCTTGGCTCTATCACACTGCAGACTTTCTAACCCCTAAATAGAGCAGCAATAGTTTACAATTCAATAGCACCCTGAATGTATTGCTGTTCATTTTGTTGTCATGCAAAACTGCTGAAGCACTCTACCTCTTCCTGCAGCCCTATGTCTGCCTGGATATTGTCTTTGTAGCCGAATTTAATAAATAGGTATCTGCTTGTCAGGATTAAAAGTGTTGTAATCCAGTGCTTTCAGAAACATGAACTCCTGTGCTGTTTCAGACCTGCTTGAGCCGTGGGCTTACAGCAATCAGGACCTTGTCTGGTGTCATTCTGACCCACAGCCAGCCCCCTCTGTGTCCCTGTGACCAAAGTTTCTCCTCGTGTGTCTGTAAAATATTCCATGCTCCTTTTATCCTGGCACTATCAGCTAATGGTTTGGAATGGGCTTTGGAGGAGCTGTGCTCCTCCCCAGGAAAATGACTCAGCTCCCCACCTTTGCATGGCTAATACCCCCATTATCAATGCCATCCTGGCAGCACGCGGAGACTTTTAGGAACTGTACTATGCACCCGTAATCCCACGAGCTTGAAACTTATGCAAAGCCCTCGGAAATCACATCTGTGTTCCTTCAGCCCTGGGAAGGATCAAAGACTCACCTCTGCACAAAGACTCTCAGTAGCACTGGATCAAATGGCTTGTCAGTGGCTGTGCAGCTGCAGGCACGAGGGAGAGTCAGATGGGACAGGGATTTGCTAACGAGGAGCATTAACGTGGACCTGTTAAATTCTCTTTCTAGGATAAGACCTCGTTTCTGCATTTTAATGTGCTGCTCATCAGTGAAGGGAGAGGAATGGTGCATCTCTGGTGGTGGCTGAAGGCAAGGGCAGATAACCAAGCTGTGGTTGGGCTTGGCACGTTGTACTGCAGCCTGGGAGAGTGGGAGTGCTTATGCACACAGCTAAGTTTGATTTCCAGGTTAATAACACACATGGAGCAGGACAGAAGACTTTGCATTGTGAGTTCATGAGTCAATTGCCTGATGTGGTGTCCTACCATGAGAGTGCAGAAAATTAGCCATTTTTAGGGGAGGTGCAAAATGCTTCCTTTGTTCATCTATCCTAAAAGTATGCTTGATGACTGTGGTTCAGAGGTATCTAACATGGTTTATTTCAGAATCTATTAGTCCAGTTTTACCTATACCCTGTGTAGTTCCAGGTGGAGAGAATCCAAGAAGCTGCATCTGGCCTCTCTAGTGAGAAGATGCTCTAATAACTTGTATACATCACTTATGTCTTTTATATAAGAGTAGTTCCTAGCTGAGCACTGGCAACGAGCAAGGAGACTAGAGGTCTGTTAAAAGTCTCATGCCCAAAACCAAACAGAAGGAAGATTCAGAGCACAGGCTGTCCTGTTTCCTCTCATTCTCCCCCTAAGATGAGCAAAGGTTGCTAAAACAATGCTGATAATGAGGTTTGACCCTCTCATTACCCTCAACCTCTTTCTACAAACCATCTGCACTGAAAATTCCTGAACTCCACCCAAGGGGTTTGAACTTGGAAACTGTTAACCTTCCAAATATGATGTAGTTTCTGGCGTTATTTGCTTCCTAGCCCTTACAATACTCTGATCTTTTAATGTACAATGGCATTCAGTCGCAAACACAGTAATTTACCATCACAAAGCCATCCCTCCTTCCTTCCTTCTGGACTCCTGTTTCCCCTTCCTTCCCTGGCTGCCCAGGGGTAGCAGCAGGCAGGCCCCAGTGCATTTCTGGATGGGCTCTGCTTTGCCAGGGTTGAGTAGTAAATAAATGACTCATGGGCTGTGGGTGGACCTGGGATAGCTGGGAGCAGGCAGGACTGCCCTGACATCAGTGTCAGTGTGTGTTTGATGGAATGATTCAGGCACAGTCCTCAAGTCAGGAGCTGCTTCAGGAATGCAGTCCCTGTTCTGGTGTTCCTACCAGGATGACATATTTACTTTGTTAAGCTACTCCAGATCTTCATGACAGTGTGCTCAAAACCTGTCCAGGATATCCTTTGCCTATGAAGGTGCTCAAGCTCATTTCTGCAGGTACAGATTGAAGCCACGCTTCTGTTTGCTGTCTGTGGATGTGTGGGAGTTCCTGGCATTCCTCATCAGGATAGGGATTTGCCCCTCTGTCCTTGGGCAGGATTTTCCCTCCTGCTATAAATTTGCAGAGTCCTGTGTATCATTTCCCTTCTGGCTGCCACCCTGTGCCTCATAAGTGATTGTACTCCAGTGGGGAAGTGATTTGTATGTATATTTTTATAAAACACTTTGGGATCCTTGGGGAAGAAAGTTGTTATATAAATGTATTTCCCAGGGGAAAGTAGTGGAAATCTCATTACTTGGAACATACAGTGTATTTAAAAGTAGGTTTGACAAAAAAATGGAAAATAAAGGAAAAAATCCTGAACTGGCACTGGGATGGTCTAAATGATCTAGCAGATATTTTCCCTCTCTGAAGTTTGTCTCATGATTTTATTTAGTGCATTGGAAAAAGGGCATGAGGAATGCTAAAGCCATGCACATATAAAATATCTTTCAGGAACACTGTGGCTTATTTTAATATAACCTTTAGCAAAATACTGTGGTTTGCTTACTTGCTGATTTATTTTAGGTAGTTCAAAAATTTTCTATTAGTGATCTCTTTGATATACTTTAGGTGGTGCAATGGATTTGTAGTAAAACACAGCATGTAACTTGAGTGTACTCTCTGAAGCCAGGTATCTGGTGCCAAGCAAAATTTGTATGTGTAGCTTCTGTTTCAAGCAATTATATGGTGTGTAATACACAGTAGAGAAATTAAGTGGAAGTACATTTTGCCCTGAGGGAATACTGTAGCTGTTGGATTCCTTTTAAACAAGTTTTGCCCCTCATACAGTAAGGTTCCTGCAATGAATCACTTATGTAATCATCTACAGTATATTAACAAAAATTAAAAAAAAAATAAAAACAAAAAAAAAAGGAAGAAAGGAAACGTCAACTGGATACAAATGGTAAAGTAAAGGTTTGCTATAGCAAGAAAGCACACTCACCTCTTTGGAGGGAAGTGGTTAAACAGGAGCTGAGGAGTCAAACAAATAGAGGCTGCTCTGTGGCTGGACGCAGTGTAATGACTTCACTGCAGTAAACTGCTTATGTAATAAACTGCATGGATGTCACTGGAGAGTAACCAAACCCATCCATCTGAGCTGCTTCTCAGCTCACTTAAATTAATAGTGATCTTTCCTCTGAAGGGAAAAATTGAAAAAATACATCAAGAAAAGCCATGCAGAGATGTTATGAAATAAAACTAGTGAGGTCATTAAAGATAAGCCTTTCCTGAGCATGGAGAAAGGCTTGAGTTGTGATGCTTCAGCCTTCAGAAGCTGGTTATCAGTCTTCAGCCAAGTTACTCTAGCTGCTATTGACTAGTAAAATAGGAAGCGTGCAGTGAATAAGAGCCTCACCTAATTGACGTATAAATTGGCCAAATGGTTTTCAAGACCATTTATTTTTAAGAAATCTTGTTTTGGCTGCCATAGCTAAGATATAGTTTTATATTCCTTTATAAGATACAGAAAAATGACAGCTACAACCAATCAAGCTGCATTGCTGTGCAATATGTCAGCTCCTTTCAACAGACCTGATTTCCAGAATAACCTTTTCCCCCAGACATTTGTTTCTCTTTGATTCCAGTGATGAGACCCAAAGGGATTTCATTCAGAATGCTTGTGAATTCCAGCTTTGGGAATACATAGAAAGGGAGAAAGAGTGGCAAATCTCAGAAACAAATGAAATTCATATGCAAATTCCAACTGATCATTTGCAAACTCTCTTAAGAACTGGTAACAATTTTTTAAAGAAGAATTCAACAGTTAGGAGAACATGGTGATTTCCAGTAGTGCCTTTTGTACATCAGATAATTTGCTACTTGTTCATGAATGTCCACTTTTCCCATTCCATCATCTAATTTCTGTTCATGCCCAATATGCAGAAGGATAATTTACCACTGAACCTCTTGCAGAATGTCAGCCTTGCTTACAGATAGGTTCTTCCTTGTTCCCTTGCTCTGTGTGTCCATTTATTTGTCATGTGAGATTTAGAGAGTTTCTCAATCTCATCTTTCACCCTTATTTCCCTACTTAAACATACAAATAAACAAACAACTACCCCCCCAAAAACTAAAGCAAATCAACCAACCCAAAAAAACCACCTCCAAACTCAACAAAAGTTCCCTGAGAAAACCAATAAGCTCACTTTAAATATTTGTTAATATTTACATACTAGCATTTGTAAAACACTTTGAGATCTGTGCTGGCAAAGCCCCACCAGTGAGGGGTCAGCTGCCCAGTTTTTACATGTTTTTTTAGTAGTTAGAGCTTGCTCTGTGAAATAAAAATTGGCTATAACATGGGATCAGCCTTAAAATTATAGTCTCTGGCTTGTTCCCATGCTCACTGAGCACCTGGGAGTTCAGTCCTTTCCACAACTGGTTGTTTCCCAGCAGGGAGTCCCTCTACACCACCTCCTATTCCTTCTGTAATCTCAGGCAGCCTTCCTCTCATTCACTTCTTTTACACTGGAAAAAAAAATGCAATAAAAAAAGAGAAAATGTTGATCTCCACAGATCTCAACAGCTGTGTTTCAGAAGATTTAAAGAAGTTTTTTCGGTGGTATGCTTTAGGGGTATGTTTTTTTTGTCAGAGCTTATTGCTTTTAGACCTTTATTTTTTTGTACTCTAAACATAGACAAACAGATTGCTTACTTCTTTATATGTTTACTGGGGCTCAAATTGCTGCTTTAAGGATTTTAGAGAAGTGCTAGTAATAAGTTATATGTTTTTAGTTGTAGTCTCCTCTTGTTCTCATCATTTTGTTTTGAGTAATTTTTTTTTTCCTAACAGATGGTTTGGATGTGGTCATTATTTTCTGTATGTCAGTTCTTTTTCTCCAGTGCTCTTGGTTGAAAAAATCATATTTATGGTATGAGGTACAAGTGACACTTGATGATGAGTACAGAAGAGGCTCAGGGATTTTTAAGCATTTGGGTAAGAAGGTAGACTTGCAGAGAAGTTTTGGATTTAGTGGTCATATAAACAAAACACTTGCATCATTTAGAATTAATTTTATTATGTATATCACAAATACTACAGTGTGTAAAATCATTCTAATGTAGAATTTGATCATTGTGTTTTCCAGTTTCTGTGGAGTATATCTGATATCATCTGCTCCTCTTTTTGCTGTGTAGCAGCAGACACCAATGACTTGGCAGTAAAATACTATCTTGGACAAACTGTCTCTTTCAAAAAGTGTTTTTTGAAAAATTTAAACAAAAACAAATGTGTGAGAGATACTATTCATTTAGCTGTCTTTTCCCTTCGATCTTTTTCATAACCTGTGTTTCCCTACACCAAAGGCCCTTTTTTGCTAAGGGTGTGGTCTGTATCCCAGACCATGCTGCTCTGCTGGCCAAGCAGAGCATTCCCTAACCCTCATCCAGTGTTTACTCATGTACTGCATACAGAATGTGAAGACCATTTTCAGGTTTTTTTTAACAAAATAACACAAAAAAGCTGTAACACCTGTTCAGTCCAGTAAAGACGAGGAAAACTGGAGAGTACCTGTGCAAGCCTCCATGCTGAGGGATGAACACATGTGGTAACTGTGGTGCTGCAACTGGATCACACAGAATGGACCAGTCATCCTTGCATCCTTTGCTTTTCATGAGCAAAGAGTGATTGTCTGGAACACCAAAATGCAAATCTTCCTCATGCTGAAAGGAAATTCACCCTCCCCACAGCTAAGGGGAACAACTGTGGATAGGAACATCCTTATTTTATTTCTAGGAAGTCTCTTTCCAGTACCCAGACATCACTGTTCAGTTTGTGAGGTTTCAGTAATAAGCTGTATTATGAAATGGAGAACAAAGGTAGTTCCTACTTTACCTGAGTCAGGAAGAGAAGGTATGGAATATCATTGCCTTTCCTTTGGAAGATATTTTAGCTGCCTTCCCTGTTTGCCCTCTACTCTGTAAAACTCAATCCCCTGTGAAAAATTCAAATCTATGAGCATGGCAAGGACATTATGGAGACCAGGCAGCGCATTTGCATATTCTCATAACCATAAACATATATTTTTTCCATTTGTGCCATGATGTTCTCCATTCATATTCTAAGTGGCAAAAGCTTTTAGCTGTGATTTGGCCCAGTCCTCAGTGGACAAGAACCAAGTGTATCGCATGGCATTTATTAATCTCAAAAAGTTGTCTTTCAAGACATGTCTAAAAACATATGGGAGTTCTGTGAAGCAAAGCAATTGCAAGTTCATTTGTTATTTCAAACAGCTCATTTCTTATGATTTCAGTTGTATAATAGATGGGGAGCTGTTTGCAGGTTGTTTGTTGTCATATATTTTTCATTTGGTTCTTGGGTTAAGGAGGTGAAAGACTGAACTGAGGAGTGGGTGATGTTACACAGTCTGTAGGGTTTTTGCCTCCCCTTCTCATTCTCATGTCAGATGGCACCTGAAATGCTTTTCAGGCAGACATTTAGAGGCTGTGAGTCCTGCAGGGGTTACTGGGGATGAAGCCATCACCTGATGTGGTGCTCTTGGCATTTGGGTCCCAGGCTGCCAAAGGTGTATTTCTGTCTGGGAAATCATTTGTTGGGTTTGTGAATCACTGGACCATGTCCAGCAGGAGAGATTTTCAGCAGCTTCCTCAGTAATCTTTTACTTGCAATTGCCCTATGATGGCTCATTGTGTTAGTTACTCCTACAATGGATTTATGAAGTATTATTTGTACAGAAGAAGATATTTATTCTGCAACGGTGGAATAAAAGCATTTCTCCAAAGCCTATTGTCTCTTATATCAGTGCTCCCTGAGGAGGGAAGATACATCACTTATTTGCTACCTGTCACTTTTAGTTTTGGTCTTCGTCTTGTACTTTTTGTTTATGTGCTATCAACAACCTTTTCCACATTGAACAGAATGAGTAACTTTGTGAGCTGAGCCCGAAGCTATGGTTTGTATGGACCCCTTTCCTACCTGCAACAAAATGTTCCTGCCTGATGAGAGAGATCCTCTTCCTAATCCTGAGTGTCATGAGGGAAAAAAATTACATGTTATTTAAAAAAAAAAATTAGGGATCTGATTGACTTGACCATAAAATGGTAGCTGTTTAAAAGATGACAACACTGTTGCAGACCTTTGAGATCTGTTAGTACCAGGCACCAGAAGTTTGGCACAGAAGAAAGCATTTAACCTTCATGATGTATGTACCTAGTGATGATTCGGCCGTGGCAAAGCTATATTTTAATGTAATTTTTATCTATAACGACCAAAGAGAAATGGTACGGAGATATTCAGTACATATATTTTAACCTTATAATCCTTTTCTCATTGCTGCCATTAACTTTAATTTAAAACAATGCAGGTCAATATGATGGATTGAGCAGCTTATTAATTATATTCTTTGCACCAGGAAAGAACTTGGGAGGTCAGGCTTATTAAATAGGTAGAGAATGAAAGGAACTCACCTGTAGCTGGTTCTGAAAAGCGGTTTTAGTGGGCTATGTATTGGTAAAAAGAGGTACAGGGGATAAATGAATTTTCTGCATTTGGCACTTCACTGCTTTCCACCAGAGCTGGTGGAGTGTGTGGCACAGGCACATCCATGACCCCCAAGAGCCTCCATGTGTTAGGAATGGTGAAACTCCTCCAGCTTCTGTAATAATTGCAGAATCATCACACAACAGCCCTATGGGTTGAAGTGGAAGTGTACATATTTTTTCCTTTCCTCAAGACATTCTATTTAGCTGGATTTTGTGTAGGAGGGATGTAATTGTCACCTCATCTGTGAATCTGGACAGGACTATTTTTACATTTTCAGTTGTGTCTCTCAGAAAAATGAGAATAGGATAAAATGGTAAATTAACAGTTTATATCTTGGTTTATAGTGGTTGAATTTTTGGTAAATATTTTGGATCTAGGGGTTTTTTTTGTGCAAGCAAGAGTGTGCCATGCATCATTCTTGTCTGACATGCTTTGCTGTAGGCAGTGAAGTTGAGCTGACAGTTCAGTGGCTTTTGTAAGAATACCTGTTCAGAAATACCTATTGCATGCTCTATGATGGCTTCTTTTTAAAAAGACTAAATATGAAAAAAAAGTAGCTTGATATATCTTATCCTCACCAGCCCATCTGACATGCCATTGTGTTGAATTTGCTGGGAGATCTCCCATGTTTCATCCCCTTGCAGCCTTCAGAGCCATGATTGAGGCAGCTCAGATGTTTCACTGCCTTTTTATTTATTTTTAAGGGTTGTCAAACATCCCTCATTTTTCACATATTTCTTTTCCTTTTTAAAAGAGTGTCAGAAATAGCATATTTCCCATACAAGCTCTAAAGCTGAGGCTCAGGGTGGCCTCCCATATCTCCGTGCCTTGCCTGTCAGCTGTGCTGGAGCTGGAGTGATGTACACTGGTAATGTGGGTGAAGAGCAGCCATCCATTAAAGGGGAGCATTTTCAGTCATGCTCTGAACCAGACCAAGAGCAAACTGTAGCTTGGAAACAGCTGGAGGAAACTTTGGGAGCTAAATGCCCAAACAGCAGGTGTTGTGAAGCAGCAAACAAGCTCACAGCCCAGTTCTTCAAAAGTTGTCCAGGGAGTCCCGTTTCACTCCTTCATGGATAAACGTGTAAAATGTGTAGAACAGCAGCTGTGCAAAGAAAAATAACAACCTCATAATCAGGCTCCCGTTGGCATTAAATAGTTGTGAGAGTCCAGTGATCCAGGGTATCATAATTATTGTGTAGAATGAAATATCCCCCTGTGGCAACATAAAATTCCTCCCCTCCTTAGGAAGGTCATAGGGGAGAGCTCTCCTGATCTTCTGATGATATCCAGTACCATTATTTTCTTTTTTAATCCTAATCCAGGCAGAGCTATACACTCCTGTATTACTTAGGCATCTGTGCCTATGTGGCTTAATTAGTTCTTAAGAGTTTGGTTGCCATTTATATATAATATTTACATACATAGCTGAGTGTTTATGACAACATAGCATGCAGACAAAAGACTGACATTCTTACAAAGCCTTTATCAACCAATATATCATCTGTTTTGTCTTGACAGAGGGCAGACTTTCTAGTGATGCTCAAAACAAAATTATTCTGGTAGGACACAGCTTAAAATTGCCTCATTGCTGATACTTTAATTTTTGTTTTCTCCTTGTTTTTCTATTCTAAAATATATAATTTATAAAACTTAGACTGTGAGTAATACTTGTGGAAAGTAATATCAATAACTACTGTTGAGCTGGGATGGCCCTGTTTCTTCTCACATTATCCTGAAATTTGGTCTCCAGTGTAAAATAGATATTGCAACAATAAAAAAGGAGTGGAAGATTAAAAATGCTTTTTGACTGAAGTCTCCAACTGGATCAGTCCCAGGACTCTGGCAAAAAGCATGGGCAGGTTTAATGAGTGAGTGATCATCAGGAGAAAAGCTTTGGACTTTATAGGGTTGGAAGGGCCCTTTTCTGTCTTGCTGGAGTTCTGTGATGTGAATATCTCTATTCCATTTCACTTGCCTCACTCTATCAGGCTCGAGTTACAAAGCAATGAAACTGCCTAAGAGAGGCTTGGAATCACTTCTTTCAAATGATACAAAACTAATCTTTAAATCTACCAGGATTTTTTTTTTTTTTTTTTTTTTTTTTTTTTTTTTTTTTTTGTATTTTAGCCGCTAAATTCCTGTCACAGTGGAACTGAGGAAGAAAAAGTGGGATGGTTATCAAAATTGTGTGATATTAACTTCCATTACTGCACAACCTGCTGTGAGCAGAAATGCTTAGATGTAAAAGCAAACAGAAATCCCTGCCAAGAGGGAAGGTGTTCCAAATACAAGGGGTGGGGTTAGCATCAAGAAAAAGTGCCAGTTTGGAGAAGGGGAGCTGTGTATAGGCTGTGCCATAATGAATGGTTATTTTTCTGCAAGCCACTTTGTGCAAAATGAAAATATTTTTTATCTAGAAATGATTGCAAAAAACAAACCCCAAAACAACCCAAACCCTAATTCTTTTCCTTTCCACTTGAAGTTCAATATTTTTAAGAAGTGAGCAAATTCTGGAAAACACAACTTGATAGTCAAAGGTACCAAGCACCTATTGTCTTTTAAATATTTAAATGAAGTACAATTATTCAGAACTATTGAAAACAGTGTCTTTGAACACTCAACGAAATGGTATGTTTCTCTGTTTGTTTCAAGAGAAAGCGTCCAGGAGAGTTCATGGGACTTATATGCACATATAGTTCTCATATTGAACTCATGGGAAATGTTCCAATGCCTGGAACCAAAGAGGAAAGATTTCCTTACACTGGCAGCTGGGCCAACACAATTGTGGGGCTTTGGACTTTTGTGTCAGGGCTGGAGGCTTCCTGCTCCTTAGCTAAAGACTGGGTCTTTAATAGAAGACACTATTAACTTTGAGAAGTTGGAGGAGTGAAATTTTTAACCATTTAACCATTTAATTCAGGAGTTATTGGAAATTCTATTTGAAAATGTACTTATTAGCACTGAAAGGAAAAGATAAAAAATGGTGCAAAAAAAGGTGATATAGAATGCTGCTTAAAAATGTATTGTGTTACACTTCCATATAAATGTTATACTGGAAAATCTTTGAGAGACGTAGCCTGCCCTTTAAACCTTTAGGCATTTATGGCCTTAATTATGCTTTTCACCAAGATTTTGCATATTTAATATTTCCTTTTAGAGCTTTCAAGAGTCTCAGTTATTAATTCCACTGAGGATTTATAGGTCTTCTGAATATCCCTTAAGTATAAAGATTGTAGACTCATCAAATACTGTTTTCTTCCTTTAAATTTTTATGATTTCTGTATCAAACAGGCAACTGCTGTTTTAGAGTTGAAAATACAATATTTATTGCTTGAGGTTCTCTCTACCTTTCCAAACAGAAGCAACTTCCCCATTTCTGCAGTGAAATCTGTATCTTCAGATGTGGTTACAGAATGCAGACAAAAGATCTCTAATTCACGAGAACAGGCAGTTACTTTTCATATTGCGTGGCCAAAACAATAACATCTCACCTAGACATGCTATTTATAAAGTGAACCACCTGCAATGGAGAACAGTGTTAACCAGAAGCCTATGAATAAATCATGGAGCCTAATTTTCCGTTATTACAGCCATTGTTTAAAAATGCATGTCTAGCCAGGACTTTGTAATGATTTTGTATTACTTAGAAAAACTTGTACAGTTTTTTTCCCCCTCAATTATTTCATTACTTCTTCATTATCTTTGCTCTCCTCCAGTGTTTGTAGAGCTTTTGAAAAACAGTTGGACAAAAAAAAAAATAGGAGAAAAGGAAATTTTATTTTTTTAATTGCCCCTGAGACTATCAATGCTTTAGATATTTTTATGCTTCTTTCTTCAAATGCTTTCATCATGTTATGCCTTGGCATCTGTAGCAAAACCCATTAGCTGTGACAGGTTAAGATGCCTCTACAGGCTTCACCACAAAGGAACTGAGTGAGTGCCAACCATGATTCCCTTCCACGTGCCACACCAGCTCTCTGAGGAAGGCCAAATCCATCACTCTGCTCTTTGCTCCTCAGTCCTGTGGGGGAAGCTGTTCTGAGAATCTCAGTTGCTTGGTAGGGGATTTTACACTCCTGGCTACACCATGGTTTTGGTTCATTAACCCAGAGGCAACAAGGACATTCCTCACTCAGTCTGTCTTCTGCATCACTTATGTAATTTTTTAGTTTTAGGGAATGTTGCAGACGGAAGACATGATAAACTAATTAAATGTGAAAACTCCACCATCAATTTAAGCCAACCTATACCCTCTGCACATTGTTGTCCTTCTGACCAGATGCTAAATCAACTCTCTCCAGCATTTTTGAGTGGGCCCCAAGCTTATTTGACCACTTGCCAGCTGTTTCCACATAATGTGTGGTGGGATTCATATTCCAGATCCTGCATGGGGATTATTCCTGAGCTGTCCCTGTTAACAACACAGAGAACAAACCTCACAGATCCTCATGGTGGAGTTGTTGTAAATAGGTGTGGATTATTCATTGTGTGTTAAATCTCCAGGATCCCCTCTCTTTTAGAGATGGATCACATGTTCTTGTGTTAGAGGCTGTGTCTGACGGCACACAGAGAGGAGCAGTGAGGAATTAATGGCATGATCCAGGCTGGAAGGAAACAGTAACTTCGTAATTCCCACACTGACAGCTTCATTTAGATGAAGCTGTGATTGAAAAAGCTATAAGCAGACTCGATGCAACCTTGCTGAGGTTAGGAAAATTAATATATTGAAAGCACAGGAAATAGGTGTTGGTATTTCTGATACAAATTGACCAGGTTACCTTTATTCTGTCCCCCTCCTGCCATATCGGCTTAATAATTGTGGTTTCTAATTTTTTTTTCCCTAGTTGCAGAGTTTTGCAGTGTTCTGTTGTTTTGGTTCCACACCAAAGATTGAGCTAGTCTTTCAATATAAAGCAAATATTTCCTTATGAATTTGAGGGTGCATGATCTGTTCTCCAGAGGAGCCAGCTGCAAGCAAAGGCAATGGCATAGCTGGCAAGAAAATACCCAGCTCTTTGGTAAGGTTTCTTCCCTATAAATCTCAAATGACTTGAAAAAGTGGCATGAATATTGTTATCCTCACTTTAAAGAGGGATCAGATGAGGGATAGGAAAACTAAGTGGTTGGAGATGAAACAGAAGAAAGAGCTGGAAAAGGAACAGGTTCAGCCCTCCTGGATCCCCACTCAGTTCCCTTTCCCATCATTGTTCTCAGGCTTCTTGTTCTGAGTGCCTCCTATCAAAGGGGTTTGGAAAATTTCCTTACAGTGCGTATTCATGTTGAGAACAACTGATTGCAGGGGCTTGATTCCCGCTCCTGTGGTTCCTTCTTGTAGCACTGAACATCTGCTTGCAGAGGCCTCTGCACGTTCCTGCTGCTGCTCCTCTGCACAGAGCCAAGAGTTCTTGGTGGGAAATTCTGCACAGCCACGTCCCACTCTGGTTGTCAGTGCCCAAGGAGGTGCCAGTGGGGGCTGAAATGATGTGATCTTAAGTCTAGAAAGCACGAAATGTGCCACTTTTTCCTAGTGTGCTCTGCTCCCTGAATTACAAGCAAAGCTAATGAACATGAGATAGCAAATGAATTGCAGGATCTGCCATTTCAGAGGTGTTGGTTCCTCTTTAGCATTCTCTCTGCTTCCACCCACCACAATAAATTCAGATTAGGTATTGAAACATCCAGTTGAAAAGTATGTTTAGTGTTGCATAACTTACATTCTGACACATCATCTAAGATTCTGGTACAGGGCACCCCACAAAGTGCTGCAGAAATATAAAAAGAACTGGAATTAGGTTGTGATCTCACTTGTCCAATCCAAAATTTTGACAAAGTGTAATAGATGGGATTTCCTCTTTTGGGAAGGTAATTTTTAATTATCCATCCTAGTAATGTACTTAACTGCCTTCACAACTCTAATTCTAACATCTTCACATTGCTAAAAATCCAGTTAATTTTAATTCCATTTTCCAAGCCCAACACTGCTCTGTTACCTGCCATAAAGGGATTATTTAGCAGCTTTAAAATTATATTGCAGGTATTAAATCCCTGGATGTAGACCCTGGAGTTTTAACATGGACAAGCCATGCTGAAAGTCATTAAGATTTTGAGAATGACTAATTTTAAAACAAACTTTAAAGTGATGCTTTAAAAAAAAAACCAACCTTTTTTTTCTTTATATTTTTTAGCTACAGCTTTTACCCAAGCCTGATAAATATCTGCAAAGAAAGGGTGAGCTGTGCTAAAAGGATGAGGGATGAAAAACTGTTTCCACAGACACTTGTAGAGCTGAGAGTCTCGGAAGGATGATACCTTGATTCTCCAAATGAGTATCACAAAGACTCGTTATACAGAAATGAAATCTATCCTCTCTTTCTGAAACTTCACCCAGCCCAAGAGGTATTTTGCAGGTCTTGAACCACTGCTTGTACAACATTGCCATTATTTCATGGCTTTCGTTCTTAGAAGTTACTGTGTAAAACTGTGGCTCAGTCGGAGTGGGCTCCCAGTGATCTTATTTTCATGCTAAAATAAAATTATTGCTTCTCTTTACTTCAGTGGATATAGGACAGGCAACACCTCTGAGAGACTGATGAGGGTTTCTTCTTCCCCATACACTGATCAGCAGAATAATCAAAGCCCCTGACATTTGTTCTCATTTGTATCTGTGGAGGACAGAGAGATGAACACCACACCTGCAAGATCTTTTATTGCAGCTGGAGGGAAAAGAAGAAAACAAATGAAAAATACAACTTTGAAGTTCTGGTTGAATTTCTAGGCTAGTGAATATAAACCAGCTTCTATTAAAAATGTTTAAATTGAAGAAACATGATACAGGAATCAGTGAGAAGAGAAATGAGCGGCTCAGAAAGGACATTTCTTCAGTTTAACATCTGAGGGAAAGGCTGCACTTCAGAGGTGCTTTGGGGGGAAATGTTTGCCTGCAGTCTGGGAAATCCTGTTGCTTGAGCATTGTTTCTGAGGGGTGCTTTGCTCCTGGATGTTCTTTGGTGCCTTACCCCAAGCAAACCATGCTGTTTCCCTGCTTTTTTTCCCTGGAATTTCTGAGTCCAGGCTTGGGCTGATGGTTTGGTTTTCACTGGAACCTCCCCAGCAGTGGGGTCAGCACAGCTGAGGCAGGAGGGTGCTGGGGAGAAGGTGTGAGTGAACCCAAGACCAGCTGCAGGCACCAGAGAGAATTCCATGGGTTCCTCAGGAGGGTTTGGCAGCGTGGGCCCAGGGGAATATGGGGTACAGGCTGGGGCCTTGTTGGAGAAGGACGTGGAGCAGGAAGGGCTTTGTGAGGATCCACAAGGTCTGGTCTGGGGGCAGGCAGGGCAGCTCACTTGCCCTGTTCAGATTGAAATTGCACATCAGTGTGGATATATCCCATGGCTTTAGGTGATCCCACTCTGACCTGGCCTAGGAAAACATGGGCTCTAGCAAATCAGATTAATTATCCATATCTGTGTTTACAGATAGAAGAGAGATATCAGAAACACAGCATGCATCCTGTGAATTACCAGGGGATCAATTAATTATTTCTAATAAAGCGTGAGTTTACTCTGGATTAGAATTTTTTTTTTATCCTAGTATTTTTCATTTAATGTTTAAAATCTGTTAAATAATTAAAAAAAGGATATGCTTAAGTGTATTCTGCTGACAGTGCACTGAGTCAGTAGATATTTCACAGCCAATATTATGGCTTGAATGCAGATGATTCATTCATACTTCAGGCACACTTGGTCCATGAGTCCTTAAAAATATCGAGTCCATTTTGGCTCAGCAGTGCCATCTAAAAGTTTACAAGGTGCGAAGTGTTTCTCAAATTGTATGAATGGGGAATTACACTTTGAGATGAAAGTGGCTGCTTTGAGCCTGGCTGCCCATCAGGAGAAGCACTGCAGATGGATGATGCAGAGGGAGAGGTGGGAATGCAGCCACCTTTAGAGCAAACAGGATGAGGGGAGCATTGCTCACATATCTCATATTTCAGCAAAGGCGTGGTCGAATCCACAGCCTAATGGCCAAATTCTCCTGTTTTCAGCAGGGCTTGGCTGCAGCATTTGGTCACTTTGGGTTGGCTGCTGGTGGATCCAGTCTGATTCTGTTTGCTCAGTTTTTTTTCCCTTTGGTTTGAAACCATGGCTGAAGCAATGAGCTTGCCCTCCACTGCTGCCAAGTGGAATCCTTGTTTGATTCTGGCCTGTTTCTGCTTGGGAAACATCAGCAGAGCTTTCAGCACAGGCTGTCCTGCTCCCTGTCCTTTCATCTGGTGCAGAAGAGGCCACACGAAGCTCTTCTGTTTCCATCTAGTCTGGGCTTCCAGAGCAAGATTAGTGTGGAAAGCAAACTGGCCATTTTCATACAGTGCTATCGGTATTTAATACTTTGTTAAAGCTGGGAGTTAGCTGGGTCAGGCTCTCCTGAAGGTGCTAGAAGTGATTTTGCCTAAAGAGAAGTACAGAAGTCTCAAACTGTCTTGTTTCAGCATAGAATCATCACAGAATTGTTTGGATTGGAAGGGACCTTAACGACCATTTAGTGCCAATGGTGCCCCTGCCATGGGCAGGAACACCACACACTAAATCACCCTTGAGCTTCTTTTATATTGTCTCCTTCTTGGTCAGTGTTCATCTTCTCTTTGGTGTCTCTTTCTGAGAGAGCATCTCACTGCTTCAACGAAGGGAATTTTCAATGTTTAACAAAACAATTTCCTGAGAAGCACAATAGACAGAGCTGGGCTGTTTTTATTCCAAGATTTAATGGATTCTGATGTGCTAGACTTGTCAGTACAGAATCACTGCAAGACATGACACTACATTTGCATACAGGAAATAAGTAGCATTTAAATGAATAATAATAAAAAAAAGAAATAAAAGGAGTGTTTTGAGAACAGTGTGGTAAAAATGTGTAAGAAAGTTGAATATATTGTGATCCATTTCCAGGTTTTCTACTTAAACATGAAGAATCTGACTGGCCTGCTGGCCATAAAAGACTGTGAGTTAAAGAGTCATTTGGCTACACTTAATCCATGCCCTGGAAACAATCAAGAATTGTTCCCTGCAGTATATTTTGTAGCATTTTTGTCTTGTGATTGAGGGTAAGCTGCAGTCATGAGATAACTGGGTGCAAGTTCAATTCACATGCTAACTCTTATTCCCAGAAGAGGACTGTGGAGACATTATATTAAAACTTTCTTCTCTGTCTATACCTCCGAGCATTATTAGCAGGCTCTGGAGATGTGAATGTACAGCTGCCTTCTGCTGGAGTCTGTGTCTGAGGCTCATACAGCCAAGTCCAAAGAAAGATTCATCCAGGAAATGTCTTCCTCTGTTTCCCTTTGTTCTCTAAAAATTCCTTATATTCTTTATTTTAAACAAAACTTCATTCAAAATTCTCAAAGTACCTTGCAAGTCCCACTGCCACAGGCAAGTTCTCATCATTTCAGTGCACTAATCATTCCTGAAGTTGCTAAATGTAGTTTAGGTATTTCTATTTTTAACTATTCTACACAGCGATTAATTACAAATGTGCTAGATAGGCTTTTTAATTAATGAACTTCCAGTGTTTTCTAAAGTTAAAAATAAATGCTTCAATCGAAACTAAAAATTCCTATGAAAGAAAAGCAAACAGAAGCATCTATTTTAGTTCCAGAGTAGCCATCTCAGACAGCACGTGATGGCAATCCTGTTTACATGATTTTAGAAGATAACTTTGACCACAGGCCAGAGCATGACTGTTTTTAACATAGTTTTGTCTGCGTTTAGCATGGTTTCCTCTTTTATTGGCTGCATGATATGTTATCTGTCTTCATATTCCTTAAAGGCGTGCCTCGCCCATCAGGACAAAATGCAAGTTCATCTCAGCCCGTGCAGTCAGGTGACAAAAATCAGGTGACAGTTTGGGCATAAACTTCCTTCCACATCTGACCTTTTAGTCCTGAGCAGGGAAGTTTATTGACTCCTTTTCCTACCAGTAGTAAGTAGCAGGGCCTTCTTTCCACCAATTAATCCATATAATTTTGTGAAGAAACAGAGCATGCTGGTGGTGTGATTGATTTGCATGTTATTTATCTTTTTTCTGCCCAGTTTAAATTGGTCAGCCTGATCCTATTCACACGATAAAAATCATCATGTCTCAAATTACTTACTCAATAAACTGTGGGTTTGTCTATTATTAGTGATCATTAGTGTTATAATACAGCATGGAAATTTAGAGCAAATTAACTACATATGCAAGCTGCTGGGCTCATCTGCAGTTAATCATAAGCATACTGTTCAAGTGGGCAGAGGATTTTGCAAGAATATTTCCAGGAAGAATTTGTGGGAGGAGAGCTAAGTATCCTTGGGTTCTTATATTTATTTTTTTTTCCACACCGTAATCTGGGCGTCCTGAATGAATGTTTATCTGAAAGCATAGTCAATGACTGAAAGTACAAAAGAGAATTATAGCTCAAATTAAAAGAGCTTCTCATGCTGCCAATTTCAAGGCCCCAAATTTTTATGACCATAAATAATGAATGGAAGTTCCATGTTGGTACAGTCCCCACAGCCTCCCCTGCCTGGTTCAGTCGTTCCCCTTTAATAAAGGCCATTGTGGCCCTACAACAGGGGGATGTGGTGGGATGTACAGCCTTGCATGTTATCTGATGATGACACACACACTGAGCACCGTGAGTTATCACTTCCAGTCACTATTATTTCCTATGAAAATAATAGCTTCCAGTCACCGTGGGTTGCTCTGAGATTGCCTTCATACTGATGTAGATTAAAAGTGAAGGGATTTCCTGGTAATTACTGGTTTGTCTGGCACAAGGCGGCACAGATGGAGGGAGGTTTAATGTAAAAAAAATCATTAGAAAACAGTCCTGGCTTTCTGCACTTTGCAATGCCCATTCCTCATCCTTAAGTACCACTGCAACCTTCAGAGGGGATCTGGTGGCTGGGGCTGGTCCTCCTGGAGACCTGTAAAAACATAATACAGCAAAGATGCAACTTAAATGTCCATGAACTCAAGGAGTTCACACACCTTAGAGTGCTTCCCTCAGGTCCAGCTCTGTGAGCATGGCCTGGGATCATCCAAATGATGCCTCCTGGGGCTGACCCATAGCCAAAAGCCACAGAGGAATCCTGCAGGGAGGTGTTGTCAGGGCTGTCCCTGCACCACGGGACTCCAACAGGCCTGACTCTTCCTAAAGGTATAGGCCCATTTTGGTTTTGCTTTGCATTTTGCTGGTGAGACGAGTGAGTGAATCTGACAGGGAAAAAACACACCCTGGGCTTGCCAGGATTGCTGTGCATGCAATGCAGCTCTGCACACTCTTGCCTTTTTTAGCAAAATCTTCCAGGAATCTACCACAGTGCTACAGCTGGAGAGGCCTCTCCGAGAACATGGAGAGTATCTCACATGCAGGGCTGTCAGGAGCTGTTCTGTGAGCTTCGGCTGAAACCTGCAGGATGCAAAATCTACATTTGTGAGCACTTGGTCAGAGATGGAAGCATTTCCAAAGTGATTTTTATTTCCCACATTTTTAATGCAGCAAGGTTAGGGGCTTGTCTGTGCAGTGAAAGTGTCCTGCTGCAGGTTGGCCTGCAGGTGCAATGCTTCTCTGAGTGGCACCGACCATCTTCCTTTGTTGGTGGAGGTCAGAGTGAAACTCCAACTCCTATTTTGAAGGCTCCAGGAGATGTTCTAACTTCTCTGCCACCCCGCCCCAAAAGAGAGCAATAGGCACTTGTTAAAATACCATGTTCCAATAAGTGTTTCTGTCTTCAAACAGTTTCAAACCCCTTTGTAAGACACTTGGCTAGTGCAAGACAGCTTCTCCCATCCATCCATCCATCCATCCATCCATCCATCCATCCATCCATCCATCCATCCATCCATCCATCCATCCATCCATCCTAATACTATGTACCTTCAGCATCCTTCTTTCTGGAAGTCCCAGCTTGATTTCCCTTTCTCCATCCCATAAGTGGCCTGCTAAAGATATCCTGTCTTCTCCAGGTGGGGAGACCATGCCCTCACCAATCATCTCTGGCTGCATCTTACCTGTGCCTGGTTCCTCCTGCTGTCAGGGAGCCACGTCTGAAATATTGGTGGAGTAGGGAGTGTACTGATGGCAGAACACCAAGTCAGGGAGCCTTATCTCTGAGCTTCACATGCTCCAGCACAGTTTCCCCCCACAGACAGAATTTCTTTTCCCACAATCATCCCACTCCACCGTGTTATCCAGCTGCTGGCTGGAGCTTGGACGGGGGGTGCAGAGAGAGGCAGAGGTGGCTCTTTGGCCCTTTCTCTGTTCCTCCTTGGGTGAGGGGGGCTTTCAGCTGTGCTGCTGGCTCTGCAGTGCAGATGGAAGTGCTGGGTCCGAGGCCCCTCTGCCAGCCCCCACGCACATGCTGGCGCACCTGGATAACAGCTCTACCTGTTTACAAATTACCCCAATTTTCTGCTTGATTCAGCAGTAACTGCTTACCCTCCCCCGTGATGTAATTAGGCCTTCAGAGTTCATGCGTGCCTATTATGATCTCTCTTGTGTTTTGCCTTTTTTTTCTGTAGCCGTAATCATATATATATATATATTAAAATTTCTTATCAATTGTTCAGCTAAATTATGCACAGTGGGCCACACTAGCCCTCCATTAACATAAAGTATGCTAAACAACGTGTTTTCTTTCTGATAATTATGCTCTAAAGTACCAACTGCTTATTCTAGTGAATTTACCTTCCTTCCAGTTTTTCTTATTTCTTCAAACTTTTAGCTGCCTTCATGGCAGGGCAAGTGCTCCTTCTGCTGTCAGTGAACCAGCCTAATTATCTTTCCTATTATCATCAGAACTTCCAGATGCCTAATAGCCGGGCACTCCACGTTGAAATGAACTATTAGCGCCCATCCAAGATGATTGCTGCCTGATCACGTAAAGATCTTCCCATCAGTTGGAACAAAATATTGCTTCCTAACCCCATCAAGGAGTTAATTGCATGATGCATGGAGCGGAGCTGTGGAGAGAAGGGTTTTGGAAAAGCCTGCCTGTTTTTGCTGGTGTACCATTGGTGTCTGTGCCAGCCTGGCTGCAGCTCTGACCTTTGCTGTGCCAGAGTGGAGCCAACAGCCAGAAAATGTTTCACAAAACCAAGGTGTGGGAGCAGAAACTCTCCCGGTCCAGAGCCCCCTCCTTTATCAGCTCCTGAAAAGCAACTGCCCCGCTCTGCAGACCTTAACAGGATCAGCTGTTTGAAAGCATGAAACAACAGGGTTTAAGTCCAGGGAATGTTTCTAAACCTCATTTTGCAGAGAGTTTGGTTTTGAAAAATTTGGCTTTTGTCTTCGGGTATCACTTGGACACCTCGGACGTAAATATCCTATTTAGGATTTTCTAAAGGTAATTTGATTAACTTCCTACAGGCCTTGGTGTGATGAAAAAGTGCTCCTTGATGCAGCACTGTCAGCTTTTGAAGTGTTACATAGCTTATGAGGCTAAAAATAGGTAAAGCAATTCTTTGGAAAACTGTTAAAAGCAATGGGTTTCATTGTGTCTTAGATAAGGGTGAGTAACAACCTTAAGAAACTAGAACAATTTATTTCTTTGCCCAGAAGATCAAAACAGACATTATCTTCAAGATAGGAGTTGTTGTTGGGTTTTTTTTCAGTGGTGAATGAGCCAATGGAAATATTTTTATTATTATTCTTTTTTTTTTTTTTTTTAACTGAAAACTGGAGTATCTAACCATAGAGAGTGTAGGTGATATTTAAGGTGATATTTAAGTGATATCCATTATCTCCTAGAAACTGCCCTACTGAATCATCTCAGCAAAAATACAGTCTAGGAAAATCCTTTTTCTTCATGCTCATTGTACTTTGAAATCTCTTTTTATCCAGGAAAGAACAATTTTCAAAGAAGAGGGGTAGAGTTGTTTATAGTACACAGCCTTGGACTTTTAATGAACATCCCCATGATTTGGGATGAGGAGAAAATAGTGTGCAGCACCCTGGAAATTACATGCACTTTCAGAATAAAGAAATCTAGATCAGAAACAAGCATCAAAAAAGCAACCACAACAATCTTTAGATTCTCATAAAGAATTATTTCAGACTATTTCAACAGTACCAGTGTAAGATTTATAATGAGGCTCTGTTGGACTTTTTGTGCAGTTGACAGAAACATTTTTAGCTTTTTATAAATTTAGGTCAAGATTTAATTTTCACTAGTTAGAACAAAAGCAGAGCTGTTCTAGCACAATGGCAGTTGCAGTGGCAGGAGGCTGAGTCGTACTAGAAACATGAGAAAAGAATATGGGTGTCAGTTTTGAATATGTAAAGTTGTGTCAGCGTGTGAATGAAGATCCAATTCAGTTTTGTGAAACTTTAGACTAATTAGTTTTATAATTTGCACAGTAAGGTAATGTAAATGTATTGCTGCTGCTTGACTTTTTTCTTAATCCTTTGAGTGAATATTTAATCTTTTTTTATATATTAGAATTAAAGCAACTTGGAAGATATGAATAATTAATCTAATTATATGCCGATCACTTTAATTTCTTTAATGTTTTAGATAAAAAAAAAACAACTTTACAAATTGGTTTAGGTTGGAAAACCCTTTTAGAGGATTTTGTGTTTCATCAGTAAGTGCAATTTAGAGGATACAAGCTCTGGAAGTGCGGACATTAAGTTTACAGTTATGCAAATGGCCCAGCTAATCCGGTGACCAGGTTCTCAAGGTGTGCTTTCTCAATTCACAGCCTGAATTTCAGAAGTGGAATTTGCCAGTTAAGGAAAGAGAGCAACCAAAGAGCTTTAAAACACCGGCGCCCAGCAAAGGGAAATGTAAAGAACCAGTAATCTGCTTATCTACGATGTGGACTGAAGGACGACAAAAATTGGGGGGATGAATCTTGTGTTGTTTACGTGTGACAGGGGCTGTGTTTTGTGGGGTGGGGGGCAGAAACTCAGTGTCTCTGCAATGATGCTTCAGTGTAACTCTAATTATATACAGTAGGAACATGCAGTTATGGATAAATTGAGAGCTATCTAGTTTGCATACATCTGAGCATGGCATGCATATGGAGTGCTGACTGCATAACTTGTGGAAAATGTAAACCCTGCACAGATCATCACAAGTGTAGGAGTTTGTATCTGTCCTATTACAGTCGGCTATTTATGGTGACATCCACAATCACTTCAAATTCCTTGGTGATTTGAAAAAATTCCATTTTTTTTTCCTTTAATGTGTGCATCGTCCTCTGTTTGTACAATTAGCAGCTTATAGCTAACTCCTTGGCTCTTTCCCTGCAGCCTGCTATTCCCTATTTTATAACTCTATCTTCTGGGGTTTTTTGTTGGTTTGCTGAGGGAAATGAAAGTACTGATCATTACTGTGGAATTAAAAATAGCTTCTAACAGCTTAGCCCAAGATCCAAAAATAGGCTCTCTTCTGGCTTATCCTGTCAAATATAGTGGGAACCCTAGTAAGGTAACATCTGTGAAAACCTCACTCTGGGTTTTTACCTGCTTTTTTCAGAATCTTTCCCTTGTGTCTGCATAACTTAGTAATTTCAGTCAGATTGTTGATTTTTCTTGTTTCAGATACTTTGCCATTGAGCTTCCAGGAAAGGTCATGGGTCTTAGAGACTTATTTTCCCTTATGATGCTTCACTGTTTTATGATGTATTGATATGTCATTGCTGAGGTAAAAGGACAGAGTAGCTATAGAAAATCTGTAGACAAATTCATACTAATTCAAATGTTGATCTTCCTGTGCATGAGATTTCCATATGTCTTACCTAGTTTGGTGTCCTAGGGCCCAGGAATTCGTCATTCACAAGGACAAATGTGGACTTTCCATCCTGTGCTATTAATGTTAAGCCACCATGCTTGACTAGTGGAGAAGTGCAAAATGTATTGTGGTGGCCAACCCAGCTGGACAGGCTGTGAAGCAAAATAAATACTTCGCCACCAGGAATACCTTTTTCTCACCCCACTTCTCTGGTAATGGCTGTGACATCAGGCACAAAGGGAAGAGTTGGGCACCAGTCTAAGTTTAGAGGCCTGGGAATGCACATCTTGAAGCTGTACAAATATTTTGGTGGGAATTGTCCATACCAATGCTGGGAGGGAGAAGTGGGTGTCTGAGGACCTGCCAGAGCACAGGCCCACGATGACACGGAAGTTTTCTGCACAAACATTGATTCTGAAACTTCTTATAGAAAGTCTGGTTATTTCTGTGGTTTTGTCCATGAGGGGACTGAACTTAACAAATATTTACCCAAAATGTTAGAAGCACTGCTGGAAGTCCCAGTACTTCCTCTCTCCCACAGGTCTTTATTTTTTCTAGACTTTGACAATTTTTCTTTTGTAGTTTGTCTCTGTTAGTACAATGTATAAATAACATGAGTTTTGCAGTGGGCTCTAAGACACAATTGCTGTTTTTTTTAATGGTGAGATACACAGATGTAGACAAAAAATGAATCCTGTGCTTATTTGCTTTATTTTTCTCATCAGTCAAGCATTTTTTAGGTGTTAGAGCTAAGGTCAGCTGGGCCAGGGTCCTGTAACTCACTGCTTGCCATCTGAACCTGGGTGTCCTCCCAGTTTTACTGGCCATTGAAACCAGCTGATGCCCTGACTGGGATCGTTCTGTAACCCTTCCTGTCAATGTGTATTGTGCTCTTCTCCCAGTTTTAGGAGGTTCCTCTTTCATTCCCACATCTTCACTTGCCTCTGGGAGCCTTCCTGCATCTCCCTCCAAACACCTGGCATCATTGTTCCGTGCCTGGGAAGTTCTCCCTCTCCAAACAAAGTTCTCTGCAGAGAAGAATGGTTCTCAGCTTCATCAGAGCAGCCATTCAGTCAAAGTGTTAGTTCAGATTAATGCTGTTGTTGTCCCTGTTAAGTTGATGGTAAAGGCCTTATCAGCAACAGCAGATATGCAGAACAGAGGCAGATCATTTTGAAAAGTAACAGACTGCAGACTCCACACATATCAAGAAATTCCCTGTGTTATCTTTTTAGATGAATGTATCAGAATTCCCTTGAAAGCTTAAGAGATCAGTAACTTATATGGCTGATGTGACTTCTGATTTGACCCTATGGATCCCTAAAGGAGTGTCTATAGAACTGTTAAAGTCCACTCCTTTTAAATTCCACCGGATTTTTCTATGAAGTGTTTGCAGTAGGTCTCCCCATAGCAGGTAATGTCTGTGTATTGTCACCCTGACTAACGCAGCATGGGAGCTGAAGTGGAGTAGAAATCAATGAAATAGCATTAGGATGCAATTGTCGCAAATTATCAGAGAAGAAAGAAGACAACTGTAATTCCCGAGAAGTAACACTTTACCAACTGCTCTCACTAAGCATTAGTTTGGTGTGTTTTCAATTTCAAGGCACTTTCTCTGGAAAATGCTCGGTCCATAATGACCATTATTATCACCATCCTAAAATCTGTGGAATTTAACCTAAACAAATTCCCCAGAGCTTGCACTTACTACTGATGTGTTCCATCCCATTTATCTCCAGCCTCGGTGGCAGCTGTGCTATGGGAATCATGCTTTGTATTAGGAGCACTGTACCATTCCCAGGGAAAGCTGCTGTGAGCTGCTGAACAAACACCCTGGTTCAGGCAGTCGGTGGCTCTGGGTGTCCTGTTTTGCTCACAGTGCCCAGCAGGACAAGGTCACTACAGAATTTCTGTGGTGGCCAGTTCCCTTCTGTTTTATTGGCAGTCATCCCACCCAAGATCTTGTTACACCCCTGTGACACCCATAATTGTGTGGTCACAATACCTCTTGCCATCCAGCACTCCTTTTCACTACCGGCATCTTAGATTTTACCCTTTCTTTGTCCTGTTCACTGGCAGGCAAATAATTGGTAGGATGCAATACTACTGTTAAAACCTGACAAATACCACCTAACTGGAAAATGCATTTTCTCCCATGCATACTGGATATATATCTACAGGTTACACTGATAATTGTCTTTCTGATGCAATGCAGTATTTGCATTTTGTCATTCATCAATTTTATATTTTTTTTTTCCAAGGGGTAGGATCACTCAAGGGGCTGGTTATGTTTTTCATTTCCTGGTTATCCAGTCAGCTCCTGCTCACGCCAGCAGGAATTGAAAGCTATTATCAATATTGAGAACAGGATTTATGTGAGACGAGGATGGGATGTCAGTCAATCTCCTAATAGCAAAGCATTTGTATCCCAGTAACAACCTCACAACTATCAGTTTGTCCTGGGGCTCAATAGGGGATCAAAGGCTAAATCATCACCAAAGCAAAATTAATCTCCATGCCAGGTCAGGATGGAAACCCTTGAGGAATGTGGCCATGTGCAAGGGAATGTCTGCATAAGTGTGAAGGTTTTCTTTGAGCGTGCTTTTGTTACAGCTCTGCCCTAAGCAGGACACCCAAGTCAAAAGGTTTGCTGAACTGCACTGGAAGGGCATTTATTTATTAAAGAATTTTTAAGGTAATAAACAGATCAGGTTATATGTGATTACAAGCTCTCCCTGCATAGGAATGAGGTGAAGCCCACTGCTCTATCACAAAGCCAGGGGTGAAGTCTGGTTCAGCCATCAAGTTACAAGACTCTGAGGCTGAAGACTGTAAAGCTGGGGGTAAAGCAGTAAAATTTTGGTTATTTTCCGTGTAGAAAAGGATAAGAGTCACTGGCCAGGGAGAAAAGAAAGATATTTGGGATCTGAAGGATTAGGGTGATAGGTAGGACTAAAGAAACCAAGGAGCAGCCCAGACTGATGTGTGTGGGGTGATAAAGGAGCTTATGTGGAAATGTCATTGCCTTCCAGCTCCCTTGCTAAGCTGCTGCATTTATGTCTGGTCACACCTATCATCCATCTCCCCTGGTGTGAACAGGTATGGGTCAGTCTTTGATATCTCTGCCTTCCTATTTGGACACTGAATCTCATCTTATTTTTTTGTCTTAGGACTTCTCCCCTTCCATCTCTCTCTCTAAAAATCATTTGAAGGGTCTGCTACCACCTCAAAGGTCCTCCAGCTGCAACTTTTCTCCCTTAAGACTTGTGATATTTGAAGAAGGTAGAACCTTGCCAAAATGAATCACCTTCACTATCTATAGTGCATGTCTGTGCATTACAAAATGCCTGTGCAGCATCTCTGCACCACTTTCCACACATAGCATGGATTTTTTTTTTTTTTTTTGAGGATCTGGTCACAGACCATTTGATTTAGGTTTCCCTTTTGAATATATAGCTTGTTTTATGAATTCTACTGTTTCCCATCACTTTCAGCCAGGTGTCTTGTGGTTGTCCTTTATAAGTGTTTTGATGTACGCTTGTTCTTGCCCTCCTATTGCCACTTCCTCTGTTTGTGGTTTCTCTATTTGTAATTGCAGAAGATTTTATTCCTTAAAATCTGAAATTTGATCAACTTCAGAATAAATATCACTTTTCTAGGAAGCAATTGCCCTTAGTTAAAAAGGGCAAGCCTTTAACATAGGTATGTTCATGTCACCTTAGCACAAACAGTGCCATGCAGAGCACCACAAGTGGGTCTGGAGGTATGAAAATTCAGGCATATAATGAAAATTATTTAATTATATAATTATATAATTATATAATGAAAATTCAGGAGTATAATCAAAATTATATAATTATATAATGAAAATTCAGGAGTATAATTCAGTGCTTGAACATGGAGAGTTCCTGAAATAATGACAGAGGTGAAGAAAGGAGTCAAAGAAGTTTGGCTGGTAGAGAAATGTAGGAAATGTATTGAGAGGGAAAGAGAGATGAGAAGGATGGCAGTATGCAATTAAGGATGTCTACATACAGGTTTTTCTGACTAAAACCGGAATGATATCTGTGAAAGCTCTTGAAAATGGGGTCCAAATTTGTTTTAGACCCCCTCAGAGGACATGGGATGAGGGCTGCTATGCACCAGTATGTTATACAACAGAGAAGACTCAGCTGGAGGCATGACAAAGTCAGAGAAAGTCCAAATAGACCTGTGAAGTTTGCATAGAGAAACACTGAAGATTGATTTAGTAACAGATGTGTTCGGGAAGAAGATTAGAGAGAAGCAAATTTAGGAAGAAAATCCAAATATCAATATGCCTGCAGCTCTAGGAGTTTATATTAGGCTACTGAGAAGATTAATCAGATTTCAGAAAACCCAAACGGAGTAATGCACATCAGATTGTGCTCCTCAGCATACAAACCATGTGCACAATTTGCCTTTTTTCTTCATAAAAGCATGGCTATATATGCAAGTAATTTCCATTTTTCTGCTGGCTTATTTTTAACCCATTTAACAACCTTTATGATCACAGTTCAGTCAAGTAGCAGCAGCCGTGCCAATAACAGCATTCCAGCTGGGTTAATGAATACACACATGATTTCATGAAGGAATATATCTTTTTTGACCCAATTTCAACCTTTCCTATTTCAAGCTGTTTAATTATAAGATAAATTGGTTGGAAACAAACACCCATTTATGCAACATTAAAAGTTAAAACAAATTCCAGATGCAATTATTTTAGGCAGCAAGTGCCTGTGATTGGGATGTGTAGGTAACAAATTAGTGGCACAGTTGATAAATGCCTTTCACAGAACAGATGCAAATAACCAGACTTCTGTGTTCCTTGAGTCTGCATGATAATAGGTTCTTTAAGCACCCTGCTAAGAATTAGGAAATTAGTCAAATGGGATCATATTTAGGTTGAGCTAATACTGCACAGCTGAATTTACCCACCATTATCTGTGGGCATAATTGGAGACAACTGTTTTTTGGACCAGCTGTGCAGGTCACAAAAGGATAATAATAGGGGCCCAGCCTTGCCATGTCAGATTGATAAATGTTTATAGCCTAGTGAACAATTTAGGATTTTTTTTTCTTTAAGACTTCCAGAATTGAATATGCCAAATTAAACTGCTCATCAATTCTACATAGTATGAGTTGGTGGAATTCACAGGGAGAAGAGAGAAAAGGTGTGCTAAGAGGAAAAGCATCTGAGAGGTGTCAGATAAAACTTTCCCACCACACATAATCTTTTTTACACCTTTCAGTTAGTTGTTTTTCCTGCTATTTTCTCACCTTTCCCTGGGTCGGTAGGCTTACAGAAGTTTACGCTGATTTTGTGGAATTTAAAGTGCCACTCGTGCACTTCTGGATTTGTCACTGGCTCTTTTTAGCATTTAGGCTTAATTTGTTTGAATAGTTTTTTCTGGTATTCTGACAAATACTTCTTTTAAATGTTCCATCCAAGTACAGGTCTTTACTACTCCTAACCTATAAATATGTTAACAGCTACACTATGTTTAGAAAATACAATGTGATATTAATGTGAAATGTATCTTAGCTGAATCCATTAGTCTCAAGCAGATAAATAGAAAAGCACATTCTGATTTTAATTGCCAGGAATGTCTTTCATACTAAATGTTGGTCCTATTTTTTACTCTCTTTAAATGTGCTTTTAGGATTTACTTTTGTATGTCCCGTGTATATACTCGAAATTAAACTTTCTTTAATTGAATTCATTATTTACAATGAAAAATAGAGGACCTTAATTAACTTAACTAGGTGACACTAAGGTTTAAATTACTGAAAATAAAATGTAGCTTCTGCTGAATACTCTCCTTGTACTCTCCTTGTAGCATCGACTTCGATTTAGCTGATATCATAACAGAAAGGGGAGAGGTTAGAGATCTAAAAGGTTTAATTTTATTTAAAAATAGCCATCTAAATGGTGCTCCTGCTAATTTTCCCGAACTTCACAGGATTACATCTGCAGTAATGGCCAAAAATAGTTTTGGAGCCCACAGGAGGCTGCAAGGTGACTGCCAGCAGCTGGACTTCTGCTGGCTTTTGGTCCCCAAGTCCTGCAAACACAGGAGGATTTAACAGATGAGGGAAATCTTTACCTACTGATGGCACGGTCAGGCTGGGAGATGAGCTGTCTGCTCATGGGGGCAGCTGTGGGCTCTCCTAAAAAACCCATCAGTGGCAGATGGGAGGCTGCTGCTGGCTCTGGCTGCTCCCGCACAGCTGGATGTGTGCTGCTGTGGCCCTGGAGCGGCCGAGGCAGGGGCTGTGCCCCAGTGCAGGTTTCACAGGGGGGTAAGAGGGGACAGCCCAGCACCATGAGCAGCAGCTCCAGGGTCCTGGAGCCTGACACTGTTCCTCAGCTGGGCTGGAGTGGCTGTGGCTCCCTGCATGAGGAAAGTGTTCCATCTCCAGCCCATTATTGGCACACTCCACACACAGACTGCCTAGAGTGTATGAAAGGATCGACTGAAGGGTGTTTTATTATCGAAGTAATTGCTGTATTTTCTAGATTAACATTTGTTACTGGAGTAGACTGAAATCATCGCTGGTTATCTTATCTAGGAGGGAAATTTTATCTTTCTCAGGTCTCCGATATTCATGAGCGCAGCAGATGCTGATAACACCCGCTATCCTCAGGTTTTCGCTCTCCAGAGCAAAATGATTTTCCTTTCCCTGCTCAAGTCGGCGTAGTAGAACTTCCTCTGGGATCTGACTTTTATAAAAGACGTCAGAAAAGATCCTCTGGAGTCAGAATTAGTATTTCTACCAAAATCCAAATCAGATTTCTAGTCTGTTCCTTTCCGAATTAGAGATGTTTCTTGATGCTGTGGCAACGGGGAAGGGAAAGCAACACTTGTAAATGTTTTTATTGAAACTTAAAGGCAATTATTTCTGAATTCCCATTTTCTTAATTAAAAGTGTCACCGTTTTGGATTTAATCAGCACTTAACAAGCCTTATTGTGAAGGGAAAGAGCTAAACAATGTCTGTAATAGACTGGGAGGGTTAGCTGAACTTTGTTTAAATATAAAGGGAGTAGTGCATCTGCTGAAGAACTAAGCCCTTTCAAAGTTTAGGACACTCACCAGCGCCGTAGAGCATAAATCACAGTGCAAACTGTGTGATTATACCCTGCAGGGAAATAGACTGTGTGTTTATGGGGCTCTTCACCAAGCACTTAGGAATAATCTGATATAAAGCAGCAGGGGAGGAGAGTAATGACAACTTCAAATTAGTTTAATGAATGTTTACATTAAAAAAGGCTTTTCTACAAACCTGAAAACACAAAGTGACAGTTTCCTCTCCAGACAAAAGAAACCCCCTCTACTTTTCCTTAAAGGACTGGCAATGGGGGAAGGCGTTGCCAATTTAACTCTTTCAGTGTGGTGGATCATTGTATCTTTATGTGCAGTGTTTTGCTGTCATTACAGTGACAGTTGCTGGGAATCAAATTATAAACATCAGGATCTGGTTGGTAGCTCGTTTATTTTAAATCACACTGATTTCAGGAAATAAAAAAAAAGAAGTTGAGAATTTAATTCTCATAAAAGAAAAAAAAAAAATCTCTTTAGAATTAACTTGGTCAGCCTGGTGTGGATCAAATGCTTAATAGGTTTTTGGCCATACTCGTTCAATAGGCTGATGTGGGGTTTGAGAGTGCCTTTTTCACTTCCAGCAATAGATAACAAGTTTATATTACGAAAAAAGGATTGTTCAAAAGAAGTAGAAATTATGCAGTACTTCTAGTTTTCTTCTTAAACTGGAGGTAAATGATCTGTCAAAATTAATACATGTGCAAAATATGTTATTACATATACTGAATATATCTGAGAAATTACTGTTCATTTCAGCACTGGCAGTGCAGCATTTTTCATTGCAGCAACATGCATTCACATCACATTTTTAAGCCTAGTTTTGTGAAGCATTTTGAATTGCATCAGAAGGAAATTTGGTTTTCTTCTTGCCAGAATAGATACAAAATTTTCCACTAAGAATTCTGCAAATGAGTAAGTATGTTTAAAAAGGAAAAAAAAAAAAAACAACCCCACAGCTTTTATAACTGAGATATGGGTTAGAAATAGAAGTTTGGACGTAGGTTAGAAGATAATTTCCAGTGTTTTGAAACTTCCTCAGCAATTATCTGTGTGTGAAATAGTTCTGGCTATGACTATTACCATACTCACTATTACCATATTTTTGGCTTTTGTCCAAGGATGTGAAGAATTAATAACAAATCAAGTACCCGTTTTCATTAAGGAAAATGTGTGTTTCTTAAGCAGCCATGGGAAGCCCAGTTCCAGACACTAATTTGTCAAGTGCTGTATGTGCTCAGGGTTTTCCTTAATCCAGTGTGCAACACACAACAATGCTTGTTCTGTGAAGCTTGCACATAGAATAAAATTAAGGGGTTTTTGTCTTGGTGTCACTCCCACATAATAAATCATCTGTGATCTGAATGTTTTATAGTTCTTGCAAATGCCCTTGAGACAGGGGTGGACTTTGCAGTCTCACACAATGGAAGGAGAGCCTATGTTCTTCTTGAGAAGTGAGCAGAACCTCACAGCACAGGTCCTGCAGCAGCTGTTCTGTTTCTCATCTGCTCAGTGTGGTGTGGGATATCTTTAAAGTAGACCAAATACAGTGCAAGGGAGGAAATCAATAGGGCTTCTGCAAGGAGTGTGATTGACATTTGTAAGGTTGTTAGAAAACGCTGCAAACCATTAGGAAAAAAGTGTCCATAATGTGTGTCATTTCAAAGGGAGGATTAAAAGGAAATGATTGAGGCTGGATGATGCTAACCAGGGAGCTGGGGAGCCCCTCAGGTTGCAGAGTGCTGACTGTGGGATACAGCCAATGGAATAACAACACTTTCTGCATGGGTGGGAGGTGCCAGGAAATAATTTTTTCTAACGTTCCTCTTAAACCACATTTTCAGCTTTGTCCATACTATTGCATGCTACAACCTGCCCTAATCAGCCTCAGCATATGGATTTACCCGGGGGCCTGCAGATTGTCTGGGGAGGTGACCATGGCTGTGCTGTGGCATCCCAAGCAAAGGGATGCTGCTGGCAGGAGCCAGTGCCCTGACAGAAATGACAGCAGGGGATTGTCTGAATGCTGAGCTGTGCTTTTCCCACCTTCTCCTGGTAAATTTGATTTTGGGATTCTCTCTGGAAAGGGAAAACCCTACTCAGCAATAATCAATCAATTTACTATGCACAGCCAAGGCTAAAACTTCACAAAACAAAGTTTGGTTTGAAACTCTTTTTAGCCCAAGATCTCTGTTCAGGTGACTTGGTCCTTCTGAAACAATACCAAGATGCAGAAAAGCTCATATAAAGGAGTAGGTAGAAAATCCCTGATTCTTCAACACACTGTGTTTCCAATAAGGAGGACAAAGTTTTCCAGGAATACAGGGCTCAGATGAGTCACTGGGGAAAATTATTGTTTAATTATAGCTGCCTTTGGATAGTGATAGAAAAATTATGTTTACTACACATCTCCATTTTATAATTTTGCTGTAAAATTATCACAACACCCTCCTGTGGTTTCCCAGCTGTATATGTGCGACCCTGCAAAGACAAATTCAAAGACATCATGTAATGTGATGCCTGTGACCAGGCTTGGAAACTGTGAAGATGTGCAGATTGTGCTGCTGTTGGCTCTGCTCTGTTTCCAGCACCAAGGAAGAACTGATTGCCTCCCTAAATTTTTTTCTTGGCTCTCTCCCTTCCTTGTCATTGATAAAGGTGTATCAGGAATTCCTTGAGCCATTTCTTACTCCTCAAAAAACTGCATAATTTTCTCCTTTAAAACAAGTTAAATGAAAGAATTGGGATTCTTTCCTTTAACTGATGTGGTCTAGCCTGAATCCCTCCACTTCAATATTAGGTAACAATGAACCTCAGGTAAGAGCTGGGCTTCTTGGCACCCTCTGGCCAAGGGAAAGTGCTGCCAGCACCCAATAAAATGAGACTTTCCCACCAGAGGTGTTTCTTTTTTCCACTGAGGGCCTCACAGATATGCAGGGTCTGAAACCAGGCATTCCTGGCAGATGCTAAAGTTAGATGGGACAAGTCATAGCTTTTACACATAATTTAATTTGCTATGGGCTTGATTGGCATGAGGATTTCATTCCATGTGTCAGGCTTTTCATGTTTCACATTGATTTTTTATTTATAGTTTTGTTTATGAGATGAAACTTACGGCAGGATAAATAGGCACCCTAGGAATTTTGTTAGTGGTACTTTGAGATTCTTAATAAGGACAAGAGCTATTGCATTAAGACTGAAAAGTTTGATATTCAAATAGTGTCCAAATTAAGCAGTTTTTCACTGCACTCTTTCTTGTCTGAGTGAAGTGCCTGAAGTAAGCAATGAATATTTGAAATGCAGGCACAAGCAACTGATAAGAAAAATACAATTACAACTAGCCCTAAAGATACTGCACTTAAAGGGGGATCACACTTATGTGCATTTAGAAGACAATATTAATAAAACACTTAAAATAACTTCATATTAGGGAATTAGGCTGTTATTTTTTAATGAAACTCTGGGGCCATTTTATCCAGACAGTGTTATGTTTTATTCCTATAATAGAAATCCAGATAAAACAATCACATTTCTTTAGTAACTGGAAGCTGTGAATTTTAACAATCGCGTTAATGCTTTTAGATAACTGGAAGAGTAGATTTAATAAAGTGTAAAAGTTTCCATTTAGGAACTAAAAAGCCCCCTAGTTTGGAGTCCACCCTCTCCCTGTGTCAGCACCATCTTGGGACAGCTGTGCTCACCAGGGGCTTGTCCTGCCCCTTTCAACCTGGCCCTCCTCCCCAGATTCCATTCCCAATCCACCCCATCTCTGTCCAGCCCCTCAGAGCCTGGACTAACCCCAGCTCTCCTCCCAGCTTGAGCAGGATGTGGGGGCTGAGCTTGCAATGCTAACACCTCACTCCTGTTTCTCCCTAGATTTGCAATTTTCCCTCCTTGCTGCCTTTTTCTGGATCATTGTTTGCCAACCCCCCAGCAGGGAGGAGTCTCGTTGCCATGGGGCTGCAGTCTGCCCTCAGCTCTCTCTGGGCTTTAACCATCCATTGATGTGACCAAATCTCAGAGCACTTCTTTTTTTTATTAAACTCTTTGGTTGCATTTTATTCCCATTTCTGACTGTTAGGATCAGCTTTTGACCCTGTTTTCTCACTTGTTTTCCACCGACCCTTTATTGTGTGGAAGTGCCCGAGAGCTCTGTGGGTACTACCATAACACCACTCCTGTGCAAAGGAATTTAGATGCCCTTTTCTTTGTTGCCATGGCATGAACAAGTCTGATCAAGAAGTTTAATCAGATTTTCAAACTCTTTCAGCTGAGAAATTAATTAAAAGAAAAAAATGCATAGCTTAGAGTTCCCCCAAATCATTCAATGTTGATTGGAGATATTGCTCAGAACTTAAAGGTTATGCTTGACTTCATAAAAAACAGTACTTGATGTCACTTTACTCAGTGTCCCTGTGAAAACCACAGTCATTGTAGAAGGAAAATGCATCAGTATTTGGTCTTTGGGGTTTGGGGTTTTTTCAGAGTTTCTGTGCAGGATAGCTGCTGCTTGCTGTGTACATTTATTTAAAATTGTGTTTATTGCAAATTATGTCTTTTTTCTTCTTCAAGAATAAGTGTAGGAATATAAAACTTCTTTGTGGATAAGTTTGGAAGTGCAGTAAAAATATTGCCAAAAGGACAATTTGTTCACCAACACTGAGAGGTTCGGCTGCTCTTTTGTATATACATCACCAATGTTTCCCTTCATTTTTTTTTGTGTAAACTGCCAGTAAATCTCTTCCATACAGAATTTGGGTGGGTTTCCGTTGCTTTTGATTTGCATTTTCATTTTCATAGAAAGAAGCACTAACCCCTAAATAACCCCCACCCCGGGAGCCCACCCTTGCTCTCTCTGTGGGATTTACATTGGTTAACCACTCACTGCTGTTACAAAACACCACATCTACAACATCATCATTTGTGAGCTACTTTGTGGTGGGAGAACGTGAGAGAAGCATGGGGAGGGATTGTAAAATGTGGATGTAGAAAGATGTTATGTCATTGTTCTCCTGCCCTGGAAGTCCTGCACCCTCATTTTTCTTTGCAGCGTGACAAGTAACGTTCCAATCGAAACAGTGAGAGCAGTGCACTCCTGAGTTTTCACAGTCCCTGTGTAGGGCAGGGGAGTTGTGTTTGTACACGCCTCTAATTTGTATCGGCACCTTTCCTTCATGTTTGCAAATCAGGAGGTTCAGCCCCTGCATTTATACACTGCAACAGACATTTGAAAGCCGAGCATTGACAGCACAACTGTCATTGCCTCCAGAAGAATGTTTTTAGCTGATTTCGTTTAAAGTTATATTTTCTTTTTTCCTTTTTTTTTTTCTTTTTTTTTTTTTTCTCTCTCTGAAGTCTTCAAAGATTTGCTGTGAGCATGGCTATTGAGGTAAGGGTGCCCCAAACATTAGTTCTAACATAAACAGGAGAGTAGCAGCTTCTCAGAGGAAGTGGTTGTGTGTTGGCCTTGTGCTGAGGGTTTCTTCTTTTTCCATGGCTGAGCAATTCTGTTTCATTTCCTACTCTGTGTTGGCATTTGCTGCAGTTGCCAACATCTATATCTCGAGGCTGATGACATCCACAGACCTGCCTGCACCACGCAGCAGAACTGCATTTTGAAAACTTCTTTAGAACCTACTTTCAGTGACATTGGGAAAAAAAAAAATTGTGGGAGGATGAGAGACCACTGCTGAGTTCCATCCTTTTCTCCTTTTGTTTTTTCCAATTTGGGTCTGACATATCTCTTTGCCAAGACCACAGTTACTTGTTTGTGTAAGAAATAACATCTAAATCGAGCAATTGATTTGTGGATATCATACAAATTTGTTTTATGGCATTACAAATGACTTTAGGGCCATCAACAGAATAAGTGCTATATTAGCAGCTTTAGCTGCTTGCCAAACCTGCTACAAAATTTGAATGGAGGCAATAAATTGATACTCCTTGCTAGTTTTTGCTGTGGTCTATGGTGTAGCTGTCCAGTGGATAAGTGAATGACATATTGTTAATCCAGGTACATCAGGAAGACAAAATATTGGGTTTTTTTTACCCAGTGTTCTATTTATCCATCCCTACCTCTCACTTCCTACCTTACATCTCTAGCACAAGGTGCAGCACTACACCACTCCTCAGCTATAAGCAATAAGATTTGCCCAGTGTCCAGCATCCTGGATTGCTGAACTTCAGGTATCCTTGACAATGTAGATACAGAGCAGCTTCATTTTGCTATTTCCTGTATAGGCAAATAGAGTTTATTTGTGCACAAGTTCAACAAAATCAGAATTAAAAGCCTCATTTGGCCTGAGACTGGAAAGACATAATCTCTGGGTTTTTTTTTTTTTGTTTTTGTGGGGGTTTTTTTGTGTTTTTGTTTGTTTGTTTGTTTTGTTTCTTTGTTTTTCTGGGTTTTTTTTTTGTGATGATGGGAAAGGGAATTTATTGGGGATTTTCTGCTGTAATAATTTTTCTTCAGAGGCTGCCCTGACTGTTGGACTCCAGAAGTTTTTGGATAAGTCTCCTGACAGGGTGGCCCCAGAGGTACAGGAGGGAGTTGGAGCACCTGAGAGGCACTCGACCCCTCTCTGCACTCAGTTACTCCTCTGGGATTGCCGGGGTCCAAAGGCTGAATTTCCCAACTGGTTTGTTTTGTTTTGTTTTGTTTTGTTTGTTTGGGTTGGTTTTTTTTTGTTTGTTTGTTTTTGTTTTTGTTTTTGTTTTTGTTTTTGTTTTTGTTTTTGTTTTTTTTTGGTCTGTGCTCCCTGTTCCAGCTGCTCCTGTGGGATACAGCTCCTGGGCTGCTTTTTGGCTGGGCAGGAACTAGCAGGAGGGATGCATTTGCCCCTCAAAGGTGGAGTTTCTAACTTTAGGCAAACAGTGGTTTAATCTTTCCAAAAGGGTAGATTTATAGCCTGGCTTCTAAGCATTTGAATTCATTGTTACAGCTAATGGACATCTCATATTGTCTTAAATCACTGGCTCCTCAGTGTGCCAAATAGTAATAGAAACCTTAGAGCTACCCTAATTTGGCACCTATGTTTCAAATCACTTGCCAAAGGGACTTGGAGGAGGGAGGAAAGATCAATTGAAATGTTTTTCTGAGTGCTTTCCCTGTGAAATGCTTCGCAGGGCTGAACTCCTGAATGTCATATGCAGATTTGATATTAGGTTCATGCTACATGGTTACTTTTCCATGTTAAACAAATTTGTCTAATTTACCACAGAGGGGGATAAATATTGATTTGGTAAGCAAATGAAAAAAAATGTTATGGGCAGGCTGAATTTCTTTCAGTGTGACACCAGTGTTATGCTGTATGTAATGCAATAGTTGACTCTATTATAATGATCTCCTGTAGGAGTTATTGCTGTGTAAGGTATGGCCAGTGACTTTACATGGTGTGATTTATGGATCTATCTTTACATTTACATAAGCAGCCTCCTCCTCCTGCACGTGCCAGTGGCATATCTCACTGTATCTCATTTCCTCTTGTGGGAGAAATTATTGTGTAAGGAATTAACCCCTGTGAGTGCTGAGACCTCCAGGCTTGGCTACTGCCTGGGCATGGCACACACGCACGCCTTGGTGGAACCAAGAGAGAAAATCCTGTGGCTCTGGTTTCCAAATGTTGAAACCTCCTGATCCTGTCCAAGACCACCTTGCTTTGAGGCAGCTGCTCAAAGAGAGAGAAGGGTGGAAGGGCTCTGCCTTCCCTCTGTGAGAGTCATTCATTCAGCACCTGCCTCACACCAGTGCCTCTCACACGCTACAGAATCACAAGTCTCGGCCTATTTCATGATAGCACAGCCACAGGGATTTTAATGCTGAAAGAAAGGTCTGAAGAATTTGGGCTCTAATGAGATAACCGGAGAAATTTTGCAGGAAAGCCATGATTATCTTACCCAGCACTCATTCTTTGATGGCACAGACTTTTTCCTACTTAAGAAAGACCTTTTCTTTGTTCTAGGAAAATACCAAGGTGATCATTGCACTGTATAGCAGATTTTTCTCTTGGAAAAACTGTCTTGCACATGATTAACTTTATGGTACATAATAGAGAGAAAGCTGCAAGGTGATGGTTAATGGCATTTGAAAAGCCATTGTTAACCTCAGCTTATAGAGATTTACAGGGATTGCTTAATATAATCAATATGCTGATTACATTGTAATAAATAAGTGGTTATGAATATCAGTTCTTCAGAGGAATAGGAAAATATTTAATATATGTATCTGAAAACGTTCCACCTCCCTCTTCCATGTTTATAAAAATGAGTTCATTCAGCAAGTAATTGTTCTACTGAAAAGGAGGGTTTTTTTTTTTTTCTCCTTTGAATGAAAGCTTTCCCAGTGTAGTTTGTGTGTATAGATCTATATATACACCCAGGGATGTGTGTTTGTATATGTCTATATATTTTTGTATATATAGTTCATTTCCCATACCATTTTAATGACTGTGCGGGTGGCTGAAGAGGGCAGAGATGAATGATAAAGCAATGTGGGAAAAAAGCAAGCGTGACACACTGGGGAAAACAATGAAAGGACATGAACACTGGAAAAAAAAAAAGAGAAAAAAAAAGCAGCAGAAGCACCAGGAGTGAAGTGGTTAAGGAGGCTGCCACAGCAGGAAGCGGGTATAGCTCTGTTTGCAGTGTGCTCATGGGAACCGGGTTGGAAAGTGTTGTGGTAAAAGTGTGTGGAAAAAAAAAGAAAGAAAGAAAAAAAAGAGAAACATGAATTGAGCTATAAATATCTGGTTTTCTTTGAAGTTTTGTGACCAACAATTAATGTTACTGAAAATCTCATAAAAAGTTGTTGTTTTATAAACTCTGGTTTGGCTGAATGAGGCAAAGCTAATACCTTTGGATATTAGCTCATCTCCAAAGGCAGCATCTGTACACTGATTTTTAGCTCCTGTGGCAGGTACAGACTAAGTGGAGAATGAAGCCTTGTGTTCCTTTCCTCTGCTAAGGTTGCTGGCTGCAGAAGTGTATTTAAAATGACATAAAGTAAAGAAAGGTTTATTTGCAAGGACAGTGTCTATATGTCACATGTCCTTTAGTGAAAATGAGAGAAACATCTATATTCTAGTTTTGTCTACACTCTTTAATATCAGACCTCTTACAAGAAATTAACTCTAAAACAACAGGCTGTTGTCTAACCTATTTTTCTTTTTCTCAGATTAAAAATCCAATGATGAGCAGTATTCCAATAAATGGATATTAAATTTGGGGGGGGATTCATCTGTAAATAAAGTGATTATTTTTTCTTTAAAAAGTCCACTATAGTGTTGGGGTTTTTTTCCTCCAGTAAATCCCTAGGTGTTATATTTCAGTTAGTTGCCACATTCCCTCTGTAAGGGAGAGATGCCATTACCAGTGAATATGATCATATTAAAAGCCTGTTTAAAGCTGGTAATGATATTGAAAACTGGAGATTCCAAAGAAATAATAACTATCCTCTCCACATTAAGCAATTTAGGTGGGTCTGTTTCAACAGCTGTAGTTGGTCATTTTGGTGGCTTCCATTTATTGAACAGGTTTTGCTTTGAAGTGTTTTGCAAACTTAAGCATACTCATCCTAAAGCTGTGCTGAGTTTGTGTATTCAACACAAATGTGCAATTAGCACAGTGCAGCTCTCAGGGCTGGGATCTCAAATACTACCATGAGCAGTAGTGTGTTTCCAGCACCTCTTTTAGCTTCATACATGTTCATCCTAGATTTTCTGGAAAGGGAGGACAGATTGTATTGCTTGGCATGATGTAGCATCATGATCTTGGTCCCTTCTGGAAGTTTTTCCCACCTGTGGACACTCCTGTGTAAGGACATATGGGAAAGAGGTGAGGAAAATAAAAACATCCTGGTATCCCTGAGGGGAAACCAGCATCCCTGGAAGAAACTGTGGCCACTTGCAGTGCCCCTGTACTGTAAAAGACTGTAAATAATTCATATTTACAAAGTCTTTGTAGGCACATCCTCTACAGACCCACTGCAGGCCTACAGAGCAGGCAGGATATGCAGGCTGGACGTGTTCCCATCAGAACAGATGAGATGACAGAGAGATGCGGAACTTGGCTTAGAGAAGCTGACAGAACTGCTCTGCTCCTCCTCTGGTCTCACAGAAAGACCCAAAGCCATGCCCTGTGCTAACATACCCTCTCTGCCAAGGTGAGCTGTGGTTCAGGAGGTGAAACCCCTTGGATCAGGTTCTCCCTGTTTGTTGGGGCTCTGGTGTGCAGCTCCAGCCCGGCACTGGGGTTCTTGTTGTGCAGTCTCTTTGAATTGGCTGCACAACTGCCAGCACCATGTCCGTGTGAGTTTCTTCCTCCAGTGCTCGTATTATTTGCTCTGGGGGCCCTTGTCAGCTCACATTCAGCTTGTTTGCAGACAAAAACTACCAGCAGGGAATGAAGTGTGATTGAAATTGAGATGCTGAGCTACTGTACAGGCTCTCAGCGAGACACGGCTGCTTTGTATACAAGTGTCTGAGCTCTCTGGGACTGACTTTACTGTTGTTTAAATAAAACCCGGCTCTGATTGGTTTACTGAATGGCTCTGCCTACCCTCAAGGCCCTGTTTTGCGCTCAGATTATTAAAAAATTAGCTGGAGGCTGTGTTTGGAGTTTAATTCACTCCATCACTTTGGTTCATATGTAGACGTATTTCTCCCTACAGCTGCAATCTGCAAGAAGCAGCTTCAGAGCTGAGACATGCCATGGTCTCACTGAATCAGCCTGAAATACATGAAGACTGTAAATTTGAATCAAACTTCAGGAGAGAAAGAGAACTCTTCAAATCAATTTTTAGGTTCATTTTTCAGTGGGTTCAGTGCTGAAAGATGGAACTGAGGGAAGGAGAATCAGTCTGGGACTTTCTTCTAAACACAGCTGTCCTGTGGCACGTCATTAAATATAATAATTCTCCTATTGCTTTCTGCTTTTAGCAAAAGAAATCTTCAGAAGTCTGAGAGAGAGGAATTTGTATGGATTTGTATGGATTAAAGCCACTGGGACTGTCACAGTTGCCTTCGTTATGCCCAGATTTCTACCCTCAGTTATTATTTTTTCTTGTGTTTTATTTTTTACCACATCACTTCTACCACAACATTGTACTGCTGACTTGTAAATGGAATGTATATTAGAATGAATCATCAGCACAGAAAAGTCCTAGGCTTTTTTGAATGCACCACTAAGCACCTTATCTGCATCTAAATATCTTTACAAATCTGAGTCTTAGTGAGAAACTTAATGCTGCTTTATTCTGGCAAGCCCAGGATATAAATGCCCAGCACTCAAACTTTACTTTTGATTGAGTTTTCACACTCATGCAAATGCCTTACACTACCCTTAGGAAAGTGCTAATTTGATTTTCAGACAAAAGATTGTTCAGCTTCAGTATTGGTTTGAGAAGCAGCAGTGTTGAAAGAGGAGGAGGGCTTCAGTGCCACATCAGACTCCCAGTAAGACCATCCAGAACAGTAAAGTTCACATTAAATGCAATTTTACTTTTTTAAATTGATAAAATGAAGATAAATTAGCAGTTTAGAGGGAAGTTTTATGTAGTTGTTCAGTTCTCTGCAATGTTTTGCATGTTTTGGTATGTCATTGACAAAAATAAGGCTTTGTAAATCTACAAATATTGTTTCAGAAAGAAACAAAGACATTTCTTCCCAGAAATCCTGTGGTACAATGACTGCAAATTTCGTATGAAACAGAATTTGCATCAAGGAAATTTTGCTGTTTTTTCTGTCCACATGGCTGATGCTATCATGCTGAAAACATCATTGTAGAAATGAAATTACTGCAGATTATAATAAGCTTCATATTTGTGAAAAGAGTTATATGATGTGGTGTCTTCAATAACACAGATATGATGAGACTTGATGGTCCAGGAAGTCTCCTCCACTCCACATTTCAATGTCTTCAGCACAAAAAAAAAAAAAAAAAAAAAAAAAAAAAAAAAAAAAAAAAAAAGGTGTTTTGTTAATCGTTAGGTAGCTAATCCAACTCAGCTATTTTGATTTCTAATCCTATCAGAGACAATGTCCTCTTTACTCTGGAAGACAAATCTCACTCAATAGAAAATGCACCTCATTTGGCACTAAAAACAAGGCTTCAGACTAATTGAATTCCAAGAAATGTTAATACTATTTTTTTCTATTCTTGCAGAACAATATCTGAATTCTTGATGCTTGCAGTTGGTTTACTCTTTGTGGTTAATGCTGAGTTAATGGTAGATTTGATGGAATAACGGCAGTGATCCTTTATGACAGATCTGGTTTGTCTCTGGCCCTAAAACTGGTCTTTCTCTGCATGTGCCACTGCACCCAAAGGCAGAAGGGCCCAGTAATTAGTACTTTTCCTAAGTTATAAATTAGTTCATCCACTGCTGTGCATGATATAGTCATTATGTGGTGGAAAATCAAATCCATACTTTTGTTTCTGGTGGGCTGCAGTGGTATAATGAGCACTACAGGTGTTTAAATACCCTTTGTTTGCACTTGGAAAAACATAACACTCTCCCACTGAGAACCAGAAATCCTCCGTGTTCTTGTGAACATGACATTCAAAAATGCAGCGTGAAGAGGTTTTGATGTTGGCAAGGAACATGGAAGAGGCATTTCACAATGTGCCACCACTACCCAAGAAGAAGGAAACAGTTCTAATGCTGAGAACTTGCTCAGAAGTGTTTAAATCTATTCAAAGGCACTTTCTGAGCACGAGGTAATCAAGGTGTGGTTTGCCTTTTAGAAACCTTGGGAAGTTTAGCCGTTTGTAAATGCCCATTGTGTCACTTGTCCTCAGTGCAGGAGAATAAAACTCTTTTAGACTTGACAAATGGAGAGCAATCAGGCTCTCCCAGACCTGTGTGATTGAGATCGTGACAACTGAGGGTACAGTTCCCATATCTCATATGTCTCATATTCTCCAGATATCCAAGTTAGTGACAGGCTGTGGAATTGTGGTAAACTGCATGCCAAGAGAATATCAAAGTGCCTTAATGATTGACTCTGGTGAAGCTCCTGAGTCGAGAGATGGAGCTGGAGTGTGGTCTTCAGAGCCATGGAGTCATCACCCCACCTTCTCCTCTGTGTGTGTGACAGAAGATGTTAAATTTGTGGGCCAAACGAACAGAGCCACGGGTAATGCTGGGGGGAGTACGTGGGTTGAGCTGCTTAATGTGCACCTGGATTGTCACCCTCATCTGAAAGGAACCAACTTCTTTAATTAAAGTTAATGAAGATTGTCCTTTAATTCCCAGATGGCAAGAAGGGAATAAGAGTTCATGGTGGTGCCTCTTTGCATGGCCAACACTACTTAGTTACAGACACAGCTTAGAGACAGTGTTTGTGACCTGGCCTGAACCACAACTCCTGCAGGCTGTGTGCTTTGTTCTGTACCAGGAGTAGTATGGATTTTCTCCCAAAGGAACTACAGAAATAAACCCTTCAGCTCAGAGAGCATTGCAGTTGTAAAGCCCTTATTGCAGCAAAGGTTTCAGTTTCTTTAAGAGAATGTTCACAGTTTTAATTGTTTTAGAAATATAGGTAATAACTACATATCATGTATGGGGAAAAATAATTACTGAACAATTCTAGTGAAATCCATGTGATATCTCACATAATTCAGTCAGCTGAATATAGTGACCTGGTTTTAATAAAATAAATACAGGCTATTCAATATGTAAATTAGCTAGTTAAAAATGTACACTAATGGATAATTAACCTCTCTTGAACTTGTGTTCTTAGTGAAAACCACATTAAGTGAACATAGGATTATGGCAATGGAGACCTGTTAAGGAAGAATCCCAGTAAGCACACTGAGCTGGGAGATACCCCAGCAGAGAAGCCAGGTGGGACATGTAGCACTTCTCAAAGCTCTTTAGACTGGAAAACTGGGATGCAGGCCCACCTGGGCAGAGAGCTGTTGGAATGGTCAGTGACAAGGACAAGCACCTACAGTGAAAAAATGCTCATTTTCTCTGTCTCCACTTCCCTGCTAGGCTGAAAAGGTGGCTTTGGCAAACACAAAAAAATTTCTCCTTTTCTGTGTACCATTCTATGCAGCCTCTGGAAGGGCTGTGCTCAGTTCTTTAAGGATGGGAGGGCTGAGAAGTTGGGGTTCAAAAACCCCACAGACCGGTGTATTCAGCCTTTAGACAGCCTACCAAGCATAACCCATTTATCGCTTTCACCTGGCTTACAGCTCCGTGTGCCCCTCGGCAGGAGCCAGCTCCCACCCCAAAATCCAACTGGCTTTATCCTCCCCAGAGAGAACCAAAGCCTCTGTGGGAAGCAGTGGGAGCCAAGGCACGAGTGTTGAGCTGCTGCGGGGTGTTTGCATGGCACCTGCCCACACGCTGGCTCCAGCCATTGTTATCTGCCTTTCAATTTCACAAGCACAGGATTTTACTCCTAAAAATAGCTGCAAGGGAGCCATGCAGAGCCACAGCAAATAGGACTTCTTCAGATGGCTTTGATCGCTATCTGCACTTGCGTGGGCTTAGAAGTTACAAAGTAGATTTTGGTATCAAACACACCTTGGGCTTTGGTAGGTGTCTCTGGAAGGAAACTGCCACGTGTCAAGAAGAGAGGATGCTAAACCTGGGCCACATTGCCAGCTGTATGCCAGTCCTTTGCAGCTAAGACATAACTAAATTCAAAATCATCTGGGTAAAGCATCCAAAATGTAGTTATTTTTAACTAGAAGAGTGTATTGTAAAACTGTGACCCACTCTGCATTTAATTTTTCATATTTTTAAATACCCAATTCTTTTTATAATTTTTTCCTCTCTTTTAAAAGCAGAGCTTGGGAGGGAATAGTGCCCCCTCAGCCATTTAGAACTGAAGCAGTGGGGACCACTAACTGTGGCTGGCTTTGCAGCTTTAACTGGCCTTTATTACCATAGCCATAAATAGCAAACCGCCCCAAATATTACAGGAGTTTTGTTGGCTTTAACCAATGAAGTAGAACAAGACCTCTGAATACCCCATTAGTTCCAGTGCTGTGCTTTGACGACTTTGCATTGGCAGCTCTTTTTCTATACAAGTCACTGGCCTCACCCGTGTCTCTTAACAAATACCGTTGACAGGCACCATTGCAATTTTTCTGCATGTTCTGACAGTTTAATTCAGTACCTCCTGGCTAAGCAGCCAGAGCCTAAGGGGGTAATTCAGCACCTTGGCATCACACTGCTGCAATTAAAATAATTAAGGGAGTTGGGATGGGCTTACAGAGCTTTCCGTCTTCTGCAGCCTTGTACAGAGAGTGCACTTTCCTATTCCCTCATGGAATGAATACAGGAGCTTCCTTTACAATATGCTGCAGTGATTTTTTTTTTTTTTAAAGAAGATACTTATTTCCAGCCTCTGTTTGCAAAGCTGCTTGCATTTATGCTCAACAACTTTTCTTTCTCGTCTTTTATACCACCCAATTTCCTCCCCCCACCTCTTAAATACAAGGGGACAAATACTTTATATTCCAGCTGTGTTTTCTTTTGATTAGAGAGGTGCATAACACCTTGGCTGCATAATCTCACTCAAATCATTCACTTTGGTGCTTAGTAAGGACAACTAAGCATAGCTGTCTAAATTGGTAGGTCTCATTTGTCCTACTGAGAAGGAAGGAGGAATAGGAAAGAGGAAAGCTGTTTTGCTCTACCTTTAGTGTTAAAGACAAATAGAGGAGTCAGGGCAGGGGTTTGTGTGTCTGTGCATGTATACATATATATGTATATATACATATATATATATATAAAAGAGATATATATGCATCCATATATAATGTGTGTATACATAAAGAAAAGGGTTTGTTGTTTTCCTTTGTTTATGTATCTCATACTAAGTGCATTTGTACTACTTGCAGATATAAGAGTCCTGCAGAAACACGTTTTGCTGAGCTTTGTATGCCCTATCTCTCTGAACCAGGTGAAATCCTGGTTTTACTGAATGGAAACCTCCCCTGACACATCTGGGCCCTCGTTCCACCTGGGAGTTCACCTTGTTCATGCTATAAGTGAACTCCAAAGGATGGAGATAAGCATTTGAAAGGAGCTGTGATAAATATCAGCTGTGTGAAGTGAGCAGAAGTACTCCTGTGTCATGTTCAGCTCATCTGGTGCACGCAGGTATATCACACGCTGATCTGAGCCCCCTTATCTGCTCCTACTGCGTGTGTGCCTGCTGCAGCCTTTCCCTGGATAACTGATATCAAGCTCAAAAAATGCTGCCCCTGTATTTTGTCAGACCCTGAAACATTAATCATGAGGAGGAAAAAAATAGTCTCAGTCAACAGTATTGTGAGGGATTTGTTCTGCAGGTTCAGGTCATGGGTTTTCCGCAGCTTGGGAGATCTGTGTGGTGTGAACAGAGTAAAACCTGTGGGGTAACCTCACATGAGGGCTGCTGAGCAGAGCCGTGCTTTGGCTTCGAGGCTCAACACCCCTAACTGTCCCTAAACCCACCCCTCAGAGACATGGGCTGTCACAGGTGTCCGTTGCAATTCCTCTCTGCTCACTCAATGATTCTGTTTTTCTGTTAGTTTCTGAGGCCAGGAAGGAAAGTGTGGTGGACATCAGCTCCAGCTGCCAGGGAGGCAGAAGGGCTACTTCCACTGACCATCCGGGAATTTGGACAGCCAAGGCCTAAATGCCACATAAATGTCCCTCACAGGTTCCTGAGATTAGGAAGAGCAGCAGATTGTGGATGCATCAGAACATGCTCTCTGGTGAAGATGCAAGAGAAGTCTTTTTGTAATGCTCTTGCTCAGGTAGAGGGGAGCAAAATGATAGTTCCTCCTGTCGGGCTTTTCTGTTTCAGCTCATGGAATAGTTTGGGTCAGAAAGAACCTTAAAGATTACCTTGTTCCATCCCTCTGCCATGGGTAGGGACACGTTCCACTGGAGCAGTTTGCCCAGAGCCCCATCCAGTCCGGCTCTGAATACTCCCAGCATTTGGGCATCCACAGCTTTTCTGGGCAATCTGTGCCAGGGTCTCATCACCCTCAGGTGTAGGCTTGTATTTAGTATTTTCCTGCCTTTAACAACACTGCTTTCCTGGCTTTGAAATGTGCTTTTTCACACCCCAGGGGTGACCTGATGGCTGCGGGCTCTTTGGGCAGGAGTGCAGCTCCTATGTGTGCTGTAGGTGCAGCCACGTGGCTTTGGCTCTGCTCCATAATCCCTGCTCCCTTTGTGCAGCACTGCTATGATGACAATAAAGGATTGGTGTCTTCAAAAGCTCCTAAACTCTTTCAAGCAATAAATAAAAAAAATTCGAGCACTTAAGATAAATTTTTACGCCTGTTAAAGATTTCCTTTGGGTGGCTCACGTGGCGATCTGACCCTTGCAGAGCAGTCTGGTACCAAAAATAAACCCTGGCAGAAACTTCTCTTTTTGTTGTTTGCCTAATATATTGAACTAGCAGATATTTCAATTTAAAAATGTCCTTTTGGAAAACAAGATGCACTTCACTGTGCATAGGTGTGGGCTCGTTCTCCCAGCTGCAGCTGAGCAGCACCAGCCTCTGTCAGCACTACCTGAGCGTTCAGGTGGGACTGATGGGTTTCAGCTCTCAGCGTTTCACATCTGTCATGCAAATCTTTCAGGAGTGACGGGGAAGGAAGTGGGTTTTCAAGTTGGTATTTGTGAGGAAGTTCCTGATTACATGTACAAATGGGTTGTGCATTGCTGCCAAAGCACCTTGAATTGTTTGGGATAATAAGTACCGGGACAACGCCCTGACTGATTTGCAGCCCTGTGGGCATGTTGTTTTGCCCTCAGCTGACGCTTAAGGATATTAAACTGCAGTGAAAGGGAGACTTCCTGATCCCAGAGCATCTGCTCCACCCGCAGCACATCCTTCCTGCTACCCAGTCCAGTGAAACGTGCCCACTTCAGTTAGATTTTCCTTTCATTTTGGCAAAGGTGTGCTTAGGAAGTGATACCCCTGTGCCTCACCTATTTTACTAGTAAGATCTTTCGCCCATTTCCTGCGTACTGAGAAGCCTCCCTGATGTCAGCTGGTGATGCAGTGGAAAGACCAAGAGTCATCTTCCATGTTCAGGCTGGGCCTTTCCCGTGCACGCTCTCTCTCACTTCCAGGAAGGCTGCTGTAACTTTAAAACAGATTTTGCAAAGCCTCTACCTCCAGTAGCTCAGCTGAAATAAGAGTGTCTCATGAGTTTAATGGATCAAACAGTGGTGATGGGTTTTATGGCTCTTTTTCACTTTAGGGCTAAGGGAAGAGAGAGCAGGCCAGGTTGGTTTTAAACTCAAGGATTTATGTTGTTAATCCTCCTGGCTAATTATAATTTATGGGATCCTGATAAATTAATATGCAGTTGCTATTAAAACACAGAGAATGGTGTAAGGCAGGCATAAACAAGTCTTGTTCATTCTTAATTTATTTTCACCAATGGAGAATGTTAAATAAAATGAACACTGGGGCATTTCATGGGAAGTTTCATTTTCATTATTCATCTTCAGATTTATGGACTTCATATAACAATTTTCCAAACATTTTGCCCTCTAATGAAAATCATGTTGAGAGTTTGAGGGTACTGAACACCCTGCAGAAGCAATAGTTGTAGTGTTCTTTTTTAACACAGATTTCAGGCTCACTCTTAGAGTGGGGATGGCAAAGAAAACCCCTTGATTGGTTATTTTTAATGCTGTGAATTTAAGCATGTATTAAACTGAGAGGCTGACATCAATAGCATTGTGTGCATTTCTCTTTGAAGCTCTTGAGTGTGTTTAAGCCCTGCTTGGCACTTGACCAGCCCTGGGCTCTCTCTGGCAGAAATTGTGACAATCATGAAGAGGGTGAGTGTTTGTAAAATTATTTTTGTAGAGTGAGAAAATCATGGAGTTATGAGATGGTTCTGGAGCACACATTACCAGACATCCAGGAACATGAGCATTGCACAAATAAAGGGCACCTGTACTTGCTGTAAAATTACAAGGTCGGGCAAAATAAGAACTAAACCACTGACAAATACATCAGATTGGATAAATAACATTTATTGTATAAGGGGGAAATTATGATGAAGCAGCATCTTCCCTTTAGGATACAGAGAGAAACACCTGAGTCAGAACTGAACACGGGCTCCTCACAGCTCGCTGCTCCCTGTGCTGCTGTGCCTGCCCCATCCAGGGCAGCTACAGAGCTTTAGGGACAACCAGCACTTGCTGGAAAGATGTTGACAAATAAATAACAGCCAGGGCACGGGGCTCTGCCACTGATTTTAAACCAGAAGTTAAATCTTCACACTGTCAGTCTTTTCCAGCCTTCTTTTTTACATTTTTTTTTTTCCCCATAAACCTCTGGCTTGAAGCAGCATCTTCATTAGCACTGAGTAAATCTGACTATGACTAGTCCCAGAATAAATGTGTTTTTCCACCAAGAGTGACTCTATCTTCTGCCAGATAGAAAATGGAGGCTGCTGGCCTATTAATAAAATTGTTGTTACTTTTAAGTAGTAAAAAAGTGTAATAAACACCTTGGAGATTAGACTGGAAACTGTGGAAAATTGTTGTTTGGCCTTTTAAAATTTTTGACTTCTCTTTGGTGTTGTGGAGCTCACTTGGTCCTGTTGGATCTTCCCTGGAGGGAAACAAATAATACGTGTATTTCTGGATCTTCTTGGGTTTTTAAAAACATTTTATTAAGCAATTTGCATTCATCTTGCTCTTTAGTAGAACATCTTAAAGCACAGAAATAACTTAGTGCTTTAGTCGAGTGTAACTTAGACTAAATATTAGGCTGTTGTGCTGCAATAATTTACAGGTCTGGCACTTTTGCTTTAGATACTGTGTCCAATAATTAAAAAAATGAACTTTAGGGAGTTCCTTTACTCTACAAACATTTTTCTCCAGGATGTTTGTACATACTGGGATTTTTGATTGTAGAGATATGTCGAAAGAATGATGTCCAGAGGCAATTTTGTTACACCGACATAAATTTATAGTGCAGGGCTATTTTAATGCCTTGAGGACCAGGGTCCTTATTTTTAGTAGCAAGATATAGGCTCCTACATCACTTAGGTACTTTTTTTGAAAACATTACTCCTCATGTATTCTATTCTTAGAGTTCTGAGATGTAGTTTTACTTCTCAACATACCATCTAATTACTTCTCAATTCTCCAGCTAATTACTGATATCTAAAAAACAAGAAAAAAAAAAGTTTTTTGAATTCATAACCTAACTTCCAGCTTGGCAAATTTACCAGTTCCCAAGATCTCTGCAATTTTATTTTCCATAGGGAAAAGCTGGCAGTGCAGCAAATAGTGTTTTGCAATTAGTCTGCTTTATCCAACATTTTTCAGGCAGCAAAGGCTTCTGTCCAAGTATTAGATGACCATATAATGGCAGCAGAGGCTTCTGGTTTACAAACGTCTCGGTAATCAGTTCTAATTTTACATTTCCTGGGTGTGTTTGGCATTGCCAAATTCAGCATCTCTTGAGGGTTTTGATTAGAGTCATAGAAAAATTTAGACTGGAGGGGACCTCTGGAGGTCACCTCGTCCCCCCTCCTGCTCAGAGCAGGGCCAGCTCCCTCCCTGAGCATCCCAACAGCAGTGAGGAAAAGAAAAAAGCAGTCAAAGAAAAAAAACCACCCAAACACCTCCCCACTTTTCCTCAGAATCTGGGAAAAAGAGGAATGCTTTGTGGTGCTATTCACCCCTTTTCCCATCCACAGTCATCACTACTTAAAATTATACTCAGCCAGTCCCAACCTCTGCCCACCAGTTTTTGTTTCCTCCTAACGGAGAGGGAATTACCTCTTAGGACAAGCAGTGTCCTTGGGTTCCAAAACCAAAATTGTGCAACTGTGCGTTTGCTTTACTGATTTAAATGAATCTCCTTTTTGTTTCTCTGCTAGCTTGGCTTGTGTGGGCAGCAGTACCTGCATGCATTTCCATTTTTGCTAAGCCCGTGCTGCAGGTTCAGTGTGAGGTGTGGATTTGCCCATTACATAAATCAGCCTGATTATGATTTCTCAGTGAGTTAGACAGTGGTGTATGAACTTGTTCAGCTCCATTAAAATCAGGGTGACAGGAGCTAACTGAGGCACAAATTAACACACATCCGCCATGCCCTCGTAACAAAACCATCTTAGGACAGTAAAAAAAAGTGACAATTAAATTTAAAAACATATATTCAACACCTCCATAAGAAGGGATAAGTCCCAACAAAAGGTGCTGTGGGATCCTGAGCAGTTGAGTGGATTTTTCCTGGGGGCTGTTCCTCAGGTGAGGGGGAGTGAGAAATTCCGTGAGTCAGGAAGGCTGCTCTGCCAGCTTGGGCAGGAGCAACAAGATTTGCCTTTTCCCCCTCTTCCCTGTTGAAATATGTAATGTGCATAATATTCATGGTAATTCTCAAAATAGGTGTTTAATGTATTTCATTAAGTACTTAGGTTTTTTAGGCTACAGTCACTACAAATATATTGTGCACTTATGACAGAAGTAGAAAATTCTACTTGGAAGAACAACTGAGCAAAGGTGGTAAAGATATTGAGCATAGAAAGCCAAAAATGCAATTAGTCTTGTGCTGCAGTCTGTCTGCATCAGGAGGAAGGTACCCAACACAGATAAATGGGACAAGGAGGCTGCTGAGGTTCACAATTTCAAGAAAAATTAGTCCAAGAGTGGCTGTGACCAATATGGCTTTGGCTTCAGAGCCATTTTGCCGCTGAGCAGTTCCAGCTCAGTAGAACAAGGTTAAGCAACTGAATTATGAGATACAAAGGGACTGTGTTGTAGATATCACTGGGAAAATTATTCCTAAGGCAAAATACACCAGTTTTGGATGCTGTACTTATTTGCTTAATTTTCAGACTAAGTTTTCAAATCAAGTAAATATGTATTGAGAAATCTGGGATGGTATTTACCTAAGGGTTTGGAGGGATAAATATTTCTGTTCCAATTCTTGGATAAATGGTGTATTAGAAGACAAAAACCTATCATACTCACCATGTCTCTAACCAAGGTTTAATACTGTGGTTTTTTGGCTCTACAGAATAATGCAGAAAGTATTAGCAGTGTATTTTTCTATTGCTTATGGGTTGGTCTGTCAGATTTTGGGATAAATTGTGGATTCAGAGACACTCTTAAAACTGAATTCTGGTGCACTCCAAAATATCAGCAACAGTGTCAGGTCTTTGTGGCTTGACCTCAGAAGTGTTCACTCAGGTGTCTGAATTTTGGGAAATGTCTGTGTTTTAATGAATTAATACCAGAGCTTATTTCCCTCCTCTTCTTTTTAGCTTTCCTCTCTAGTCCCCACCATCATAATGAGCAGGACTCATGTTGCTGAATTGCATTATAAGTTACACAAAATAGGCAAATCTAATATGATTCCTCCCCTGTAGAATTAACATGAAAATCTATCGTAAATGGTTAATGTGGCATAACTCATGCATGAATAGACTTCTGTGCTGTCTGAACTCTGTAAGCAAATACTGCTGTTGGAATTGAATGACATTTAAATAATATCACATTTTTAAAGGATTTTTTTTTTCAATCTTCCAGCATGAATAGTGTACGCTGAGAGAATGGTGACGGGGGGAGGAAATATGGGGGCTTGTTTCCAGCAACTGTTGGAACTGTAAGGTAGAGTTCAGTGGAGAAAAGTAGGTTAAAGCTTGAGAAAGCCAGTTACTCACCAAAGCAGCGGTCGACTTTAATAATAAATAATATTGAATGTTGGGATATTAAAACAATTCATTCTTGGCAAAAGCGCGGGGAGGTTTTATTCCCCCCAGTAACTCTGGCCTGAACAAAATACTACTTTATAAGCTGCAGATTTTAATATAGCATCGTGTTCCTGCAGGTACAATAAAATAAAAAACGTTAAGAGTATTAATTCCTTTAAAAGGGGTGATTAATCCCAGATGTGGAGCGTGCGGGAGCGGGGTGGGCGCAGGTGCTGACGGGGCTCTCGCACACGTTCCCGGAACACAGCTGTTCTGCAAATCCTCTGCCACTTGCTCCAAACCCTCTCTTGAAGTTGTACTGCCTCTGGGCACAATTAAAAGCTGTATACTACGTTTCATGAGGTGGTGTTAGAAATTTAGGCCGAGCCAAAAAAAAAAAAAGGAGAGGGAGGGGGAAAGGGGAAAAAGGGGGAGACCCCCTTGTTAAAGAGGAATTAACCTCTTTAGCTTTGCTATTGAAACAATAAAGCTTCTAAATGACACACAAAACTGTGGTATTAAGATAAAAGATGCCACTTGAAGCACAAAACAAATACTGGATTTATTTAATATTGATTTTCAGTAATTCATTAACTAATACTAATATTTAATATTGGGGTAAAGTCTGCCCAACCTCCTCCCACCCCCTGTTTCTTGTGTTTTCTTCAAAAATATATTTGCTGGTGTATGTGAAAAATAGCTCTGACACAGGGGTATGCCTGTTATAAAAAATGCTAAAAGTGCAAAATATTCTGAAGCTAAAATAAATGGTCAAACAGTTTGAATTTCTGCTGCCTTTCCCCTTATTTGAGCCTCATTAAAAAGACCAGTTGGGTATATGAACTAAGAGTGTCCTGAAAATGTTTAATTTTTTTTCATATTTGGGTGCAAAATACTAGTAACTGTTTAAACAATTGTACAGAGCCCATCTTGAGAAATCCATTTGGCATTAGTCCTATGGATGTTGTCACACAGTTCTCCCACACTGCAGATTTGGAAAGGACTCGTGGCTCAAAGGACAACACCCCTGTCTGTCTCACTTCTGGTGTCTCCTGCCTGGTGCACGGCAAGCTCTGAGCTTGGGTTTAGGATACAGAGCAGACTCTGGCTTAGCTAGCTGCAGTGCTCCAGAGATTATCCTTGAATACTGGAAAGAAAAGGGGAAAAATGTTTTAAGTGTGTTTTTCATGTCCTACAACTGTATCTAAACATGCCTCAGTCAGCAAGAATTTCTCCAATAGTTTCTCTGTGATATATGTCAACCCCGGTGTGCACGAGTGTCCTTCTAAAGTGAGCTGATGTCATTACAGGAAAATAAAGGATATTCTGTAATGAAAAGAATTAAGGAAAAAACCCCCTCTGTCTAGACAAACTTAATGGCAGTTGTAAAGGTTTTCTGATCCTGCAGCATAGTGCTAGTTAGGTAGGGTAATAAAACATAAAAAGAATGTTGTGATATATAACTATAGGCTATTGACAAGATAAAGCACTAGGAAAATTTGGAGCAAAAGTGAAGCAATAACATAATCTGCCACCCTTTGCCATGGGTGATGGGCACAAAGGATTTGCACACAGAGAAATGACAAGATTTCACTGAAAGAACTTTAAATAGTTGAAGTGACATTGGGGATTTGGCATCGTTTAGTGTGTATGTCCTTGGGCTCTGGTTCAGGAGTGTGCTTACCTTTAATCCATCCAGAACCTAAACTTGTATTTAAATCCCACTGAAATCAATGGGTCTTGATAGGATTTTTTTTCATTTTGACGACTGGGGGTGGCTTTCTTCCATACCCATGGTTGAACTTGACTGAATCACAGCTTTATTGGCATGGCAAGAGCTTAGAACATTACTATTTATTGTGTTATGTGTTTATTATCCCTTTAAATTACTATACTATGATTTTTCAGTGAATAATACTAGCCACTTGGATTAGAAATCAGAGCTATGAGGGAATATAAATGCTTCAGAGTTAAAATAATGCATATGCATTTAGTTTGTTGGGTTCCTGTAAAATCTATATCCATTTGTCCAGTCCAAAGAATTCAGATACTCTTTGATTAGGGAAGTAAGTAAAGTGCAATTGATATAGTGCCACACAAGTAATGAACCAAGCACTCTGAAAGTGTTTGATTAAACTAATGTAAGTGTTGCATCAAATTGTGAAAATATGTATGCCATAAATTATAGGGAGATGTGACTCTGAAAAGCAGAGGTGAATAAACTCTTGTAGCTGAGATTGTCTTGTTAGATTACTTATCTGTCACTTAATTTCACATTTAATGTCTTGCAGTTATGAGATGCTTCAGTCTCAGCTTGATTTTATAAACTTTGGCTAGAAAACTAAGCAGGGCAGTTTTGTAGCCTGTAGGACACCCACGTTTCTGTTTTTGATCTCAACTATTGTGAATCAAAACCTTTAACCAGAATTATACCAGAAAAAAACCAAAAAAACCCCCAAAAAACTCAACATGAAATATCAGAATAAGTTTGTTACTTGGTTGTTAGAATACATCCCTTCCCAGGAGAGGTCAGAGAGGAAAGAAACTAAGAACAGACAGCTGAATTCTGTTTCCACCTGCTCAATAAAATGTTAACTTTAATAAGCTACAGCAGCCCTTGTTTCTTTTCCAGTCTATCCTGAGTTTGTTGAAAGTTATGGCAAAGTCATTTTTTAAAGATAATTATGCTTTGTAAATGCTAACTTGATTTCGTAGCAGTAAACACACCTTCTGGTTATGCAGGAAACAAATTAGGAACATATGTCATCCACCAAAAGCCAGCTCAGCTGCGTGCGGCGGCAGCATTGATTACAGATAGCTCCTGCACACACTGAAAGCTCTGGGAAGTGCCTGTTTCTGCCTGCTCCTGTACAATCAGACATGTATGAAATCCTCCCTCCTGCTTTTTTTGTGCATGTCAGTTCTGAAATGTCTGTTACAGCCTGGCTGGATGCGAGGGATCTGTCACTGTACCTTCAGCAGTGACTCTGCTGTTCTGGGTAGAAGTTGTAAGTTCTGGTTTTCTTCTCCATGACACTTTTCGTGGGAGTCTTGGACATATTTGGTATTTTTCAACTGCTTTTTGATATCTTTGAAGAAAGGCCTTATTAAAATAAAATGATATGTTAGTTGTTTATTAGACTTTTGCTAGTTTCGGGGAAAATTCACTCCTCTACTCATATTACTGTCTGACCTGATCTAGTGAGTGGCATCCCTGGTTTGGAACGAGATGATCTTCAAACCAAACCATTCTATGATTCTGTCTCCATCCTTTCTCTCCCCTGTTGTTATTTATGTCAGAAACCAGTGATTTAAGCTGATTTGGGGAATATGGGCTTTTCCTTAAAGCCTTAACTATAGTTATAAAAATGAAAAAGTGTGTCTATGGACATACGCTTACCCTTGGCCTGTAAACCCAAGACAACCATTGACTTTTACAAAGTGCTTCCGGTGTCAGTTGTGTCTGACCAGTACATGGTCTCAGGTCTCACTAATTGCCTTGTTGATGTCAAACACTGTAATAAAACTTTAAAATGTTTCAAGACATTTAATAATGTCATAGAAAGGCTTGTATATAAGGGCATTTATGGGTTGCAGTGCAGCCAGTCAGTTATTCCAGCATGTTTTGAAATGAATGAGTCTTCTGCAAGCTGAAAGACCAATACCCAGGGAAAAGCTACATCTTTGATGCTGTTTTCTATATTTGTACATGATCCAGGACTTATGACATTAGATTTGTACAACATTATAGCCAGAGCATCAAATGCGTGAACTGTTAGTGAGCTTCCTCATAATCAGTCTGACAATATTTCTTCTTTGCAGTTGGAAAGTCAAAAGATTAGCTTTGAAGGAAAAAAAAATCAATATGTGGCAAGTGTATATTGAATGCAAAGGCTGGAACAAATCCTCCAATGGCAACTATACAGAGAAGGAGGTCGTGATTCTTCAGAAGTCATAGCTTCACTGTTTAGCAAAGATGTAGCTGCTTGCCTGGCTTTTGGTTCAGGAGTTTATTTTGTGAACAGAATTTTTTATTTTTTGCCTGAAGATGACTGGTTTCATGTCCTGTGGCATTTTATATATTCAAGTGACTGATCTTTTTTCATGCAGTCCCCAAGCCAAATGTGTTGATCAGATGCAGAAATACAAGTATGCAAGATACCAGGCTCTAGTTAGAGCTGATTGGAGCTGCATTCACTCACAGTTTGCTGAAGTGCTTTGTTATTCTGAACTACACGAAACAAGCAGCCCAGTGCTTTGCTGTTATCAAAGCAGCATTAAGAGTGCTGGAATAGGACTGTCTGTGAGAGAGGTTAAAACTTCCCTACAGTAAAACTCTAAAGCTACTTGGAATTCAATAGGGTTAAGTCCTAGGCAAATACTTGCATAGCAAGCTGAGATAGAATAAATGGCTGTTATCAGTCATTGCCTGTGTGCTTTGCTGGGAAAACCAAATGTACACAGTTTCTTCTGGCATTAGAAGCCAAGCATAGACTTGAATTTAAACTTGAGTTCCTTCCCTTGCCTGATGTTCATTAAACTGGTTAATTACTTATAAATGTAATTCCTTTCCCTGTCTCACTGTTACAGATACAAATATCAAGCACATGCAACATAAGGACTGACCTAGCATAATGCTGATTTAGATTTGTCTGCAAGTCCAGAGCAGGAATGCTATTTATAGTTTTATGTAATTAAAAAACAATTTTACTGAAATTGTGTGTCCTACCTGAGCCCATTTGAAGAGCCATGACAGGAAACTCAATGGTTACACTTAGAAGCCAGCACAGGGGGAAACAGAATGTTATTAAGAGACTGTCAGATTGAAGCTGAGGCAGGAGTAGCAATGTTCTGTTTTCATAGCAGGTTATAAGGAAGTTTTAACTGAAAAGATGAGATTGATTTGTACTTTTGGTTTAAAATAATCTGTTACACAGTCAGGCGTAGCTCCCCCACAATAAGCGTTGGTTTTGACTGTTGTGATTTTTCATTCATTTGAACCTAAAGTTCAAAGTGAACTTGTGGGGTCGAGGTGTGAAACCACATGGGACTGAAAGTGAAAGGAGTGGTTCCCAGAAGCCCCCAAAGCCAACGTGCCCAGGCTGAGCACTGCTTGCCAAGGCAGCTCCCCGAGATGCTCTGGTGCCACTCCTGGGCAAGCAAGCAATCCCCCAGGGGAAAAAAAAAAAAAAAATAAAGGGGAAAAAAAATTTGTGTTTTTAGTGCTCAGATTTACAGCTTGGGTCCTAGAATGCTAGAGCAGCTATGTTTTCTATGGATTTCACTGGATCATTCAGCTCATTTCAGGAAGAAATCTGTAATATTCACCCTGCTCTTGCATGTTATCATCTTTCCTGTGTTATGGCCTGTGCAGTTCAGAGCCACTGCTTCAGCTATTTGTAAATGCCAGTTAAATGCCCATCAGGCCTTCACCTGCAATAAATAAAGGTTAGAAAATTATTATTCTAATATATTTTTTCAGATGTTAGAAGGTTTGTAACCTTTACTTTCTGTAGTTTGAATGTGGGCAGAGAAATATTTAGGATGTTAAGTATAGCTGGTTTTTCTTGCATGGTGCACAAAAAGGCAATTCAGTCAAAGCTTTTAAAGCTATATCCTTCACTCTGTGTCAGCAGAACAAGCATTTTTTTTTTTTCCTGGAGTTTTCCTCCCTGCTTTTGTAGTCTAAAGAAACCTTTGCAAAGTGGGTGATAATGAGGATCAGTTAACAGAGAGAAGAAGCAATGGAAAAGTTCTGGCATTTTATATATTTTGTTTTAGAATGCGAGCTGGATAAGCCAGAAAGGATGAAGGTTATTATTAAATTGCCAGAGCAGTAAATCCTGACTCCCATGGCCTTACACGGGCTGCACAAAGCAGCATTGTTATGCTGCATGGGGAGAACTCAGGTTCCACACAGAGGTCAGAGTGACTCTGCTGGATGGGGAATGGTGTTTTGCACTCGCAGATAAACAAGGTTAAGCATCTCACCAGCCTGACAGAGGAACCCTCACTCAAAGTGGGTGAGGGCCCAGCAGTTGTGAAGCAGTGGTGCTATTTTGTGTTTTAGCAGTGACTGCTCTCCCAAGATTTAACCTTCTGATGTGACAGGAAGATTGTTGGTAGAACTAGCACAGTATAAATTTTTGCTTTTGCTATTGTTCTGACTTGCACTTGTAGTATGAGGTTCTCTTGATTATAAACTGTGCAAGCAGTGAGTAGAGTGTGGGATCTACAATGGGAAAACTTGTTGTGAAACCTCTGAGCTCTGGTACTCATATAAATATGCTTTGCATGCATTCATTAAAATAAGAAAGTAGTGCCACTTAGTAAACTCAGCTTTCTTTGAGTGTAGGAGTTGAAGAGAGGGAGAATGGTATTAAAAGGAGAATATTTTAGTCTACGCCAGCTCAGGGATATTGCCACTAGCAGAAAATCCACAAGGGCTAGAGTTGTAATGATGCAAAGCTGCTGCTATTTTCATTTTCTTATGTCTTGCTGATTCAGAGCATCCCAACATGAATTACTATTAATATGGTCTTCTCAGTGCCTTGAGGGCAGCCATTAGCATAAGCAGGTATTGCTATGTGTTGTAGTGTGGGGCAGCAAGACCTACTTTCGGTGGGTACCTGTGTGAGCCTGGGCTTGTGCTGCCTCAGGGGTGCTCAGAGACAGAAGCCAGGGTTGGTAAGGACAGATAAAAGTGGGGTTGAACACCAGGGAGGGAGATCTGCACACCTGTGTCACGTTGAGAAGGGAGTGCCTCTTTTGCCCTCTTTTGCTGTGGTCCCTCTGTAGGCAGGACAGGATCTGGTGTGACTTCCCCGGAAGAGCCATCCTGGCTCAGGTCACATTGGCCCAAACCACTCCTTGTGGGGAAAGAGAGCCAGATGACACTGCAAAAGTGAAAACCTACTGTGCTGTCAGTCTAAAAAGTGAAGGTTTCCTTTATTTTTTTCCTGCTTTCCTTTTATTTAGACACCACCCCCCTGCCCCCTTCAATTCTGTGCAAGGTTAACCCAAATAAATCAGCCTGAAATTGTTTCCAGATCTAACTGTTTGCATATCCAGCCACTGCTGCATAGACCCAAGAGTGCTTCTTCTTAATGATTTGGGCTACATGACCTTGAAAATTAAAAATATTGGAATCATGGACATCTCCTTTCCTATCCAAAGCTGATGACAGATTAGAATGTTATTTGGGGGAGAAAAAGAAAGATAGAAAGAAAGAGAGAGAGAGAGAGAGAAAGAAAGAGAGAGAGAGAGAGAGAGAGAAAGAAAGAAAGAAAGAAAGAAAGAAAGAAAGAAAGAAAGAAAGAAAGAAAGAAAGAAAGAAAGAAAGGTGTGTGATTTTGTGTGAGGATCTATATGCAGACTTAGACAGCAGTCAGGGGAACCTTTCAAAACATTCTCTCAGCTGCAAACAGCACTAATTCTCAGTTTTTAGGGATGTCACATCACTTCATCACAAACTTAGTGAATTCTGAGGGGAGCTTGCTAATGGGGTGAGGACATGGTATCAATGCTATTGAAGTGAAATGCTATTTCAGTGTCACAGGATAGTGATAGTTTGGTGAACAAATATTAAGTTAAAATGGCAAAAGCAACTTTTTGTTGTTGTTGTTGTATTTAAACCTTTAAACCCTAAAACAGAGATTGGGGAAGTAGATCAATAAAACACTCATCTGTAGAGAACTGAACTTAAGGAGGAGGATGAATTTGAACTCATTTTACTGGGAGTAGCACTGTAAAGTTTCTCTGCTTGAGAAATTTTAAGGATTTGTTTCCAGTGTTGTCCAAGCAAATTGTCAAGTATTGGGAAGGAGAGCCCCACCCCCTCCTCCAAGGGCATGGATCAATTCTTCAGTGGTGGTGTGTTAAATGATAACCTTGCCACGTTTAATGTCACAGCAGAAGGAACTACAGAGGCTCTCTTCCTTCCAGCTCTGTCTGTGCAGGTGAATTAACTGAGAGAACGTGGATCTGAACCTTCATAAAGCTAATGAGAGTCATGCTGCAAAACATGGCACTGTCACATTTTTCTCTGCTGCTGTCTCCTGAGATGTCACCCCCCCAGCTGAGGCATACTTTTTCCCCCTAGATTTTGTCATCCCTACGGATGTAGTTTGAGTAAATGATAGCTTTTTCAGTCACTTTGTTTGGGAGTGGACTTTCTTTATAAATGGAATAATGCAGTCTTTTGTGAAGAAATAGTTTCTTTGCTTCAGTAAAATAGTCAATGCTACAGTGCTCTTTTTGAGATTACTTTAAATCAAACTTTCTCTGACTTCTATGGGGATAGGACTGATCCCTGTAAGGCTTATATTTCCTTGAGAAACCTGGCTTTGAGAAAAGCTGCTATTAAGCTCTGAAAGAGTTAAGCAAATTCAAGGCTCCGTGAGCCAAAACTCACTTTTCAATGCGCTTGTTGTACTTAAACGTCAATCTATTTGAAAAGGAGAGTGTCCCAATTATTTAGATGGCCAAAAGAAACAGCTTCAATTCTTTATCACATAAATACACTTAAAAGCGTGATTTAAAACAGATGAAGAGAGGACTGAATGAGTGTTTTGGTTACTCAGCAGAGCCAAGTGTAGGCCTCCTTGGCAGCGGCTGCTGCTGCTCCAGAGCTGCGGTCCCGGAGCAGCACCGAGGCTTTGAAGGCGGAGAGGAGCCCTGGCTCAGCTCCTGGCTCTTCCCTGCTCGCTACCCTTGGAGAAGGCTCCGTGCAGGATGGAGCCCTGTAAGCCAGGGCAGGGCTGCTGCACCCCTGCCACAGCCCCAGCTAATCCGGGATGGCAAGCTCTGAAACTCCTTCCCAGCTAATTTGTCCGTGTAATTAGGTTAGCGAAATCGTATGTTTTATTAATTTAATAAAACGCGTTTCATGGTTTAGACTGTCTTTAATCCTTTGACCTTTGAAGTCACTCTTTATAGTCTTCAGATTGCAGTAATTTATTTTGGTTGTTTCTGTTGGGAAAACAGTTTAACAATCTGTTTTCGCTCCAGTTTTACATTTTTTTCCCTTAAAGGTAAATGGGATTAGTAAACATCTGCTTCTTTTGAATATTTACAAACTTCACAATCAAGATTTAACAATGCCAACAACATTAGTAGCTTAAATGCTTATAAATATTCACAGACAAATAAATATAGCATTGAGGCACACTGGGCAGGTGTTTCTAATTTCCAACAGTTTAAGAGTTAGCTGTTAGGACATGGCACATCTTTTATGCAACTCAGAATATATTTGGTGACATGCTACATGTGCTTTTCACATTGTAAGTAACTCAGTTAACCTATTCTGCCTCCCAGGGCACTTTCAGGGGGAAAACATTTGCTCAATTGTATTAAATGCTACAGAGAGTTTTGCCTGTCAGTATAATTTAACTAAAACACGCTAGCTTGCTAACTCTATGTGTAATTAAGTATATGGAGTTAAAGATGAAGTGATGTGAGTTTATATTTGCCTGGCTTTTGACAAAGGTTTAGTCTGACGTCAGGCCTGGGAAAGCAGGAGACAAGGCAGGAGCCTGTTACTTGCTTAAATGCTTTCAGCCCCTTTAGACCACTGGATAAATCTTGTGCAGTTGTTTCCAGTATTCCTTTTTCCAGAGGTCAGTGTTAAACACCAGGGGATTTGCTCCTGATACCCTTCAAAGATTTTACTTTTAAAGTATCTTTTGTTTGCTAAACCAGTGTAAAACGCCTCCGTGCCCAGACTGTCCTCAGAAACAGCAGCTCTTCTCAGAACCTAAATCCTAATTTAAGATGGAAGCAATGCAAAAACTGCGCTGCTCCAAGAAGTGGAAATCGATGACAACTCATCAGAGCAGTCATCTGACCCCTGCTCCTCTGCCCTCAGCATGAGCTTCACCTCCTACCCAAACAGGTGGCTTTGCTCTTTTTGGCCACACTTTGGATGTCAGGAGAGACCTCAGCCCCCTCTGTGAATCCTTCTTGCTCTGTGTTCTCAGTACTCCTCCTGAACGCATGGGAAGGAAACACTTCCCTCTGCAATACTTTGCACTTGTGTTGGGTGCCCAGACAAGGTGCTATGTGTCAGCAGGGTTATGTGCTGCAAAGAGAGGAAATTCACAGAAATGAATGGAGTTTCATAGGGCAGATGACTTGTGTGTGTGTGTTGAACAGCAAAGAAAATGATCTCTTCCTCTCCTAATTTTCAGAGTCTTTGTTAAATGTCAAGAATGAAATCCCTTTGCATTTCACATTTATTTACACTTCCAAGACACAACCATATCAGTTGCAACCTTGATTTCTGTCTTTGCCTTACAACGAGTTCTGCTCTGGTTCATCCTTTATCACTTTTTCACAGTGCTTCCAGCAGTGGCTGCATATGGTCTTAGCCCTGAAACTTGTGCCTTTAACAGTCAGTTCTTCAAGTTATAATAATAATAATAATAGTGAAATCATGCTTAAGAGGCAAGCTTTCCTCTCTCCCCCCATTCAGCCATCTGGCTTTGCTGGGGAAGAATTACTCCCAGAAAATCTACCCTGTTACCTGGCTTAAGGTACAGGATTCATTTAGCCTTGTCTCCCTGTTGTTTAAACTGAAAAAGGTGTTTCCCCAAAAAGCTTAAACCCTGCAAAGCCCCCAGAGATGGGTGGGATGGTGAGGATCCATGAAAGCCCTGCAGCCAGGCAGAGGCGAGAGCCTGTGGGGCTGCCTCGCTCTTTTCTGAAGAAAACCAGCAAAACCACGTTTAGCTTTGCACCTGGACAAACAAAGTTTATCACAGTCTCCCCCACCTACCTCTGAGTGCCAGAAGTCTGTCACTGATTAGCTGGAAGTGACCTGGGAGCAGTGGCCAGACAGATACTTAGAGCCCAGACTTGTTTTTATCCTGTATTTGCTGTTCTGGGGGTGCTCCCCTGGCAGGACTGGGACTGCACAGAGCAGAGACCAGAGCCTGGGGTAGAGAATGGATGGACGGGCTGTACCTACAGGGAGGGGGAGACAAGCCCCTCTACCCTCCAGTGGGGGAAAGCCACGAGCTGGGGTGTTTGTGACACCGTTCACAGCTATGGGGTGAATCTGAGAGGATGCTACACCAGCCCTTGTTTTCCTCTGTGACGTTGTGTGGTGCCCTTCAACCACATCTTCCAAACTTCTGCAAATATTTTTCTTTGCCCTCTGTGACAAGGATGGTCTCCCACCTCAGTTACATGCTTGGGTTTCGTTTCATGTTGCAGATGAGATAGTCAAGAAGTTTCTCACATGCTATGGCAGGACCATACTAGCCCTTTGGGGATCTACTCAGAACTCAACTGTGTGAAGAGGAAACAAAGGGCTGCTTGCTCTGTGAATGGAGAAATCAGTATTTCATGCTAAAAAAAGGAATCAAGTTGTTCATATAAAAACCACACGTTAGTCAAACGTGGCAGCAGTGCTGTGGTGCTTCTCGTTAAAAGCAGTATGATTTCCAAAAAAAGATGCTGTCTTGCAAGTACTGAAGTTGAGCTCAGCAGCCATCTCTTCTTTTCTTTACTACAGTGTTGGGGGACTATGCCTGGCTTGAAACAAGATACATAGAATAAGAAAGACAAATTTTGTAGACTTATGTGTGTAAGCTAGAAAGGGTGAACAAAGCATTTTGTGGCAAAGTCAATGTAAAGAGAAAAAAGGAGAATAGTTAAAAAATTAACACTTCTGAAGTGAAATTGTTGTGTTTTGCCTTTTCAGTTATCTACTTATCACACAAAAATAGCAACAATTTTAGCTCCCATTCTGTTTTCTCAAGACAGCCTGCCCACAGATTTTCTAGAAAATGTGGTTACCAGCTGGTATGGCAGTTCACAGTGCAATTTCTGTTTTACTTCCAACAATCTGGCATCTCACATCTATATCAAGTCACAATTTACCAGGAAATATATATATATATATATATATATATATATATATATATATATGTATGTATGTATGTAAAAAGGAGTTCTAAATCATAGTAGCATTTTTGTTTTTAAAACAAAAGCTATCCAAACAAGAAATCCAAGCAAGCCATGGAGTTGAGCCTAGGTTTGAAAAGAATGACACTGTGGAGGAATAAATAATTGATTTTATTTCAACTTCAAATAAAGATTTTTGAGTGAACATGATCAAGAAAAGGAAAAAAAATTCCTGTGCATTTAAAAGTTAAATACCGGAATGCTTAAACATACCTGAAATCTTTCAGTTCTTTGGGAACTTTCTGATTCTTTATGAGGTTTCTGTCTTTATCTCAGCCTGACCTAATTGGTCTCTGACCCTACACTGGAGCAGTACTGCAGAGTTCTTTATAATGTGTTTGTTTGCAGTTTGAATTCTAATTTTGAACACCTCTGGCTCAAGGTTACCCTAATAGAAACAGGATGTCAATGCTGAGAAGGGGGAGGATGGATTCTTCCACACCCTTCCTTGCCAGAAGATTTGAAGCTCAGGTCTTTAATGGCTTCCAGGTGTGCCTCAATGTTGCACATATTTGGCTGTAATCCTGTAGAGACCAGGGCTTTTGCCTTTAAAAACACAGCAGAAAATAAACTTTGAAGTTTTGAAAATTAAATTGGTAAAAATAAACTTTAAATAAGTCGGCCCTCCTTGTGTTCCAAAAAGGGGAAATGGTTTCGGCAGGCTGTTTCTGTGGACTCTGTATTAGTGTTGGAAAAGTGTGAGTGCCACTAAATATTCTGCTGGAAAACTGAAGGCACATATTTCTCTCAACATGATCAATTCTGCAGCTAGAAACACAACTTGAATGAATTCCTTAGCAGCATTACAAGCATCTTCAGATACTCCAGAATTGTTTTTCTTGGATGCCTCACATTTTAAAAGCCTTAGGTTGCTTTCAAAGAGTCAGTTAAAGTCTATAAAATTTGATTGCATAATGACTGTGGGCTCTATTCATAACATGTGACCTGGGAGCTGCAAGGTATGTCTCTCATATTTCACAAGCCTACAAAGGTTTCCTGATTGCTCCTGAGCACCACCTTTCCAATGCATGTAGAGATCTTTCTCACCCCATGGTTATATGGCCCAAAATGAATAGGGACATGAATCAGTGCTTTGAAGGGCAAGGAGGGTTGATGGCAATCCAGTCACCTGGGTGATCTGATTTTCTCCCACTCAGTGAGTTGCTGCACTGTGGCTGTAAGTGGGCGATGTCTTGGGTAGATCTGAATTGGAAATAGGCAATGACTTCTCAATGTGGTGTTACAGTTAATAAAGTATTGTCTGAACAGCTGTAAAACAGCGCTATTGAACCACACAGATGCACAGGAAAGACGAATTACCACTGAGTCACAAAATACCTTAGGCTGGAAGGATGTGGAGTCGCTAGCTGAGGGCTCATGTACCTTTTTGGGTCTCTGCATGTGTTCCCTAATGTCTCTGCTGCCTTTTTCTGGTCACGAGCTGCATCAATGACCTACAGCCTCACACAAACAGGCTCCCTCATCCCCTTGACCTCCTTGTGTTAGGAGTGTGACCACTAAGACAACATTTCCAAGCAATATCTTGTGTCTCTTCTAATCTTCCGCTGATCAGGTGGATATTGTGTTCCTAAGTTTATGTCTGTCTGCTGTAACTCCTGTCTCCTGTTCCTGTCTTTGAAAACAGCATTGAAGAGGACACAAGGGTCCAGATTACTGCACCTGATCTGCTTTGCAGCACTCTGCTGGAGGAAAAGAGGTGAAAATCCACCTCAACTGGCTATTTGCACTGTTTTTTTTTCTTCAGAGAAATGCAGAAAGGCTGTAGGGTGTTGATATGTCCACTCTGAGAATGGGCTTTGTAAGCAGCAGAGCTGGATGCTGCTGCAAACAGCTGGATGCATCTGGTTTGGTGGAGGACCAAAGAGTCCTGCCAGGCCAAGCCTTGCTGCCACACTGGTGGTGTTAGTGGGACAGAACAGGATGCTCTGGGTTCCTGTCACTCTTCCAAAGCCAAATCCATACCCACGTGGTGTTGCTTGTTCCTTGATTTAGGAGTGACACCCAGGTTTCTACATTTACTTTTTACATCTTCATTTTGAGGCTCCTAAAGTGCCTTTGTCTCTCCTTTGCTGTCCCACTCATAGCCCTGCTCTAGTCAATCTCAGATTACCAGCTCCTGTGCTGGTGTAAAAAGGTCCACTCTAATGACAGGATGAAATAACCTTATGTGTTCATTAACAGAAGTTAGAACTATCTGTATTTCCATGTTTTGATCAAAAATTACCACTGTTGGCATCACATCCGGTGACAGCTCTTTTGCTCCTGAGGAACTGCAGTCAGAAGATGACACAGGGGGAAGGCAGGAGGGTCAAGTAACAAATGATGAGTCAAAGGAAGTTTGTGGCAGAGGCAGAGCTGTGAGTGCCACTGAGATGGGGAGCACCCGACAGTCAGGAGGGAGATAAAGCCAGTGGACAGTTTCACTGCTGGATGATGAGCAGCGAGTTTTCCTCTTTACTTCCCCCGATTAAAAATTTGTGACCGGCTTTTAAAGCTGAGTGGAGCTGCCTAGGATTTTATTTGCCTCCCATCAGTCAACATCAGGCTTGCTTCTTTCTACTTCTCAACGGCAAATTAAAAAAAAAAAAAAAACAGACCTGCTTGGTTTCCAATTGCAGCTTTTTATTATCATGGGCCAAGAGGAGAAATGAAAAATCATCTTAATTAAAAAATACTAAAGTCTCATACAATACATGGTTCTTGTTTTTGAACTGCTTTGTCAGGAACTGTCCACAGCCATTATTTTTAATTAGCTTATCTTTTAAATTAAAAATGGGTTATTTGCATTTTTTTAATGGGGAGTTTCTTGATCATTCAGTTCCCCTGTATTTTCACGTTCTAAGACAGCAAGTTATATAAAAAAAGAATCCAGGCAATTTGATTAAAAATACATGGTATCTTTTTATTCTTTTTTTTTACTTCTTTATAAAAATTATGCAAACTTATACAGCTATAAATCTCCAAAAGAGTCTCTAAGTATTTTACAGACACTGAGAGAAGACAGAAAAAAAATTAGGTCCTTTAAGTAATGTGGTCATTTAAAAAATAGCTTCTCTTTCAAATCATAATTAGAGGTCAAAAGGCTAGAACAGAAGAAAAAAAATTCTAAAAGCTTGAAATTGAAAAATTTTGAAAGACCCTTATTTTCACTCCAAGCTATATAAAGTAATACCCCTTCTCTGTAACAAAATCAATATTTCTTACAGAAAATGAATATTAAAGTCAAAATTAAGAACCTAATATTTTCTAAAATAATAATTATAAAAGGCCTTGGTTTTCACTAAATTGTACTTTGTAACAGTGAAATCTTCCTTTTTATTTCAAGAAGTTCGCTTAAATGGTTTGCTATTCAGAGGTGCTGAACCCCAGAAAACCCGACTGGCTTCAGCTTGGACTCCAAGTCAGCACCATGACAGCCCAAACTCCCTGTGAATGCACTGGGATAAAGTCACTCTCACCAACAATGGAAAACATCCACATTTACCCTGAAAAGAGTCAGTTAACAGTGCATAACAGCTCTCCCGAGCTTTTGAAATGTGGTGGGAGCAGAACCGTATGCAGTGGAAACATCCAGACCCAGGGGGGTTTTCTGAGCTGGACTTTCCCCAGGACAAAAGTGTTTGCACCATTCTGCTTAAGAAATTTACCTTGAGACTCTTAACAACCACCAGGGATTATTACTCACTGTTTGTCTTGAGATGATGGGTGCTTCCAGCTGTACATTGCCTCTTGGAATGAGTGGCTTATCAAATTCTTCTTTCTTTTCTGAGTTCTACATGATTATTTACACTAGGTAAGAAAATATCATTCCCAAGTTACTACAGTATGTACTGAGGTCTGACTTTAACACCAAAGTAAGACCATAATGTGAAGGTAGATCATAGCATTTACTTACATTGTTTTGGCTTTTCTTTCCTCTTTGTAAAAGCACACGATCGTGCCAACAGCTGTTTGTGGATTTGCAGCCTTTCTGCCACATTTCCTTATAATTATGTTGAAGTTTAGTTCACAATTCATTGTGTCTATGTGCTCTGTATACACTGAGCTCAATTTGGGTTAAATTAAAACGCTCATATCTTTCTCAGCTATGGTCCTTCAGTTAGAAATCTGCAAGTGACAGAAAACACTTCTTGGATTTTCTGCTTATGTTAGTGTAGTAAAAAGGATTTAGGAATATAATTTGGATTACAGGGTGAAAAGAAGACGTTGGTGAACAAGTACAGAAATATGTAACAAATATTGTCAAATGTTATGTTGCATTCCAGTAGTTCCAGGCTGTGTCTGCTGACTTTCATGATAGCAATGCCAGGACTCACCTCAAAGGGACACTTAGACCGAATTCACACTCCTAAATACATTGTTTGGGTGAGAATGATTTAGGGAAAAAAAGAAAAAAAAGTGAATATACATGACACAAGTGTTTTATTGTTGCTTTAAGTGATAAAACAAATGCCCAAACAAGCTTTAGCTCCATGATAGCCTTGAGCCAACCTTCTTGTTTCTTCCTTTTTGCTGACAAGTTGCATCACGAGGTAACATGTCATGAACTCACCATTCATTACTGTTATTGTTTTTGGAGAGACAGAGACCGGAGTTGTGGTTGTGGTAGGAGGAGAAGTACATTATTGAAATCACTTACAGTAAAACCCCAGTTTTGAATATCATTTCACTTCCTAAACAGGAAGTGTCCTACAAAAACAACAACAAAAGAAAACGCAAGTGGAAGACAATCTCAACCCATCAACTTTTGAATAAGGGCCATTGCAGAGAACTAGACGTGGTTTCTACAGGAGATTGCTTTTCTGAATTGTGAAGAGATATTTAAACTTCTTTTCAGCAGCTTTATAAGGATGTCTCCTACTTAGCTATCAATGGAATATCAGCTGCATTCAGCAGCTCTTCGCTTGTTCCTGTCTTGGCAATAAAAACCCTCCAGTCCTGAGCACATCTTATGACTTTGAACTCAATTTTCTAGCGTGAAGTTAATCAGTTCCCGCCTTTTCACCCTTCATATATAAGTCTTTGTGGCCATCTAACTATTTCTATGCAGGATTCTGATAGTAATTTTGGTAATTATATTATTGATGATTTTTCAAATGTCGGGTCAGCCCATAATCTGACCAGCAACTTTCCACATTGCAGTGATCCAGATTCAATTCTAACTGACTGCTGGAGTATTGTGATTTGTAACTCAGAATGGATTAAGCCTACAGGGTTAGGCAAACATCCCAAAGATTCAAATCTCATCTTGATGACTAAGAATAACCAGCTTCTGGCTCTTAGAAGGTTTTACATATCAACAAAGCTGTGCATTTGCATTAACGGCTATCACACCACAGGGGCCTGCTCGTGTTTATCTTGGGAACAACCAGAAGCTGAACATTTAGTTTAAATTTGTTTAAATGTGGCTCCTGTTGAAATCAGTGGCAAGCTGTGTGCACATATGCGAGCTAGAACGGTGCCTAAGGACTGCATTTCCACTAGTTTTTCATATCAAAAGCTGTGTCTCAGAGAAATATTATGTGATAGATCAGAAAATTGGATGTTAGTATCAAAAATTCAGTTGGAACATGTATTTGCAGGTCTTGGCTGTCCAGGATGAGTGACAGGCACAGTTGCCATTTTGCTGTCAGCTTGTGGCTGTGTCTAAAGGCTGCTTTCCAACAGACATCAGTGGCTTAAAAAGTGTGCTTGTGAGGAGAACAGTCCTTTTTGCCCTTTTAACACCCCACAACTCAGATCTGAGAAAATGGTTGAGTGGGAACGCCTCAGTTTTTGAAATGGTCAAAATGGCTTAGATTTTAACATCTAAGTTTCTAATTTAGTTTTTGCTGCATTCTTGTGTTGGAAGGATTCTCTTTTGGCTTCACCTTAATTTTTACATTTACATTCCATGGGTGAACAAGTTGCCAGTTACATTTGAAAAACAAATCTCTCTTAACAAGCTGAAAAGCAAAGTTGTTAAGAGATAGAATTACCAAAATTGTAGGGCTTCCAAAAGAAGTTTCTTCTTAAAACAGTTTTTGGGAATGCAATTGGACCAAAACCAGGCTGTCCATTTACCTTCTGCTGTACAATTTATCTGCCCAGGAAGTTATTCTCTAAGATCACACCCCTGCCTTTCATTACCACCAATCACTACCGTGAGTCTTTTGGGGAGATGGGGAGGAGTGGCTTTAAACTAAAAGAGAGTAAATTTAGATTAGTGGAATATATAATTTAAATTTAGATAGTGGAAGGTGTCCCTGCCCATGGCAGGGGCTTGGAACTGGATGAGCTTTAAGACCCTTACCAACCCAAACCATTCTGTGATTCCTGCAAACATATCACTGACTGTAATACGTGATGCACAATATTTATCCTGTGTTTATTGCTCAGTTTCTCTTTGATGCAAAGGAGTTTCCACATCTTACCTTCTGTTTACAGAAATGACGATGAATCCCTCAAGCAAAAATAGAGTGAATGTGTATATTTTTCCACTGTGTTAGCAACTGGAGGAAGTGGGAAGGTGTTTTGAATTTGCTCTAAATACCTGGTTTAGTTTTTCAGTAAAAACATTATACATGTGACTACCTTGACAGCTAAAGCAGAAACAGTCTTTGCTTCATTTGTTTGCGTGTCTTGAGATTTCTTCAGTTCAGCCTTTCAAAATATTGAAAGTTCATTGTCCCAGAGATAAATAAGAAATATTGAGGCATGAAAATACATTTAGCTTCGCCATTCTGGTACTGAAACTTCTCTGAATGAGGAGCAATGTCTTTATTTTGAAGTGTACTGTTATTATAAGTTCAAAAGCATGTTTTTGCTAATTTTCTTTTGAGCTGCCCCCAGATCTATTTGAAAAATTCTCTTCCAGACACACAGACCAGTTCTGAGAGTTTGATTTGTCTTCTTTAGCCTTCATGTGTTTCTTACCTCACCCCTTACATCTTTAACTCAGGCATCAAAATGTTTTATTGTTTTGCCTCAGCAAGTGGAGGAATCAGCTCCCCCTGTGGAGCTGGCAGCTTTGGTCCAGTGTGTCTGCAGTCCCCTTTTGTCTGTTTGAGCTGTGCCTCTATTTGCCTTTGTTGTTTGTTTTTGTTTTTTTTTTCCTTTACCAATAAATATTGAGATAAAACGACCAAATCAAGGCAGGAGTCTTTAAGGGCAAAACCCAATAAAATGTCTACATTATAGGAAAGCCCTTGAAGGACCTGACAACTTATTAATCATAAAGGGGAAGACTTAAGAGTGCAGCTTCTCCTCATTTACGGAGGTTTGCTCTCTAATAGCATTTAGAAGTTTGTTTTACCCTGTCTCGGCGAGAAGAAAAGGCAGCTTTAACAATTCTGTCTCCCTCAGCAGTGCATTTGAATTTTTGTTGCCTCCCTTCGGCGTGCCGGTCAGAGGTCAGGGAGAGCAGGATTAGTTGACCTGTGTTGACAGAGCGGGTGATGGATGAGCAGAGCACAATGCACAGCCTGTTTGCACCGCGGTGGCAGCAGAGCACACGCAGGCTTTACACCTGCGCTGAGCCGGGGGAGAGCATCTCCTGCCGCCCCGCTCTGCTGAGCCACCACTGCCTCGCTAAAGGCTTGCACACTGCATTCCCTCCCCGTGGCCCCACGCTTGTTCCACAGAGTGAGTAAGAGGTTGGCCGTTTGCTTTTTATTAACAGGATTTGGGAAACACCGAGGCTTAATGTAGTGAGGTCAAATGGTTCAAATTGTGAGTAATTGCGGCGGATCGCACCAAACAGTGCTGAAGCTGAATTAAGGAGCACCTCTTACGTGAAGAGTTGGACTTTACACCCGCCAAAGCTCACACCCTTGATTATTCCTCTTCTGCTTTTAATGATTTCCTTCATACTGGTGACACTTTATTCAGGGGTAGCAGAGTGAGCCATGGAGATCCACTTCCGTGGCTGATGAAGTAAATACGCTGTCCTGTACACAGTTTCTTTTCAACTGAAAAAAAAAAAAAAAGAAAAAAATAAAAAAAGAAAAAAACACCAAAAATTCAATTTGGTGCTTGAAAGGGACCCAGAGGCAGAGATCCAGGCTTTGTGATAAACCCATGTTTTGGAGAGCCTTTGTGACCACTAATCCATCTCCAGTTCAGCCCTCTTTTCAAGTGTATAGGGGCCGGCTGTCAGTCAGGACAGGCTTTTGGAAAGGAACCAACACACACTCAGCTTCTCTTTCTCTTCCTCATTAGCAGTAAAAATCATCCATCATAACCAGGAGCGTGGAACCAGTGGTGGTGGCAGATCCTGTGGGAATATCTGCATGCTCTGAATGGTGGAGCCAGGTTACACACTGAGTCAAGGGTGGGCTGAGCTTGAGCCAGTAGAGGCATCCAGTGTAGAAATGTGGGTTTATGCAGCTCCACTGGCCACAGACCACTGGGGTGGGGCTTCCCTGCAGTTACAGCCTTGATTGGAGCCCCTTAGTGGGGGTAGAGTCCTAGCCCAGTGTCAGGCTGGGGTAAAGTCAGTCCTGGCAGAGCTCAGTGCAGTCAGGCTTGCTTGCTTGATCCCAGCGGTTTACAAGGCAAGGATTTGACGCTGATGGCGCAAAAATTAACTTGGGAATTGATATTCCAATTACAATTAAACAATCTCAGAAATTAAGGCAGCTAAATTCACGTGACTGTGAGCTATGAGATTTCCTGGGGTTCCCCAAACATGGTTTGTTTCTTTACTTTTAATAATTCATCCCATGTATCCAACAGTTTTCCTGAGACAGCCATTCCTGATGAATTCAAGTGCACTTTTTGGGGGAAAGGGAAGTAGCAGTGAGACCTACATGGATAGGGTGAGCCTGGCATTCACTTTACGGATGCACAAATATGGCAGAGTGTAAAAATATCCTGCAACATGTCTTCATGTACAGTAGGGCTGGGATGTCGAGACTGCTCTTGTGATTGAGTGAGAATCAGTTCAGCCAATACATGGTTTCCTTCTAGAACTTCAGGAATGTCCAGAGACAACAGCAAATGGTCATGCAAAGCTGCCAATCTGCTGTGGACACCAGCAACTTACCCAGGACCATATTTAGGGCTGCTTTCTGCTTGTCATAGTTGCGTCTGCTGTATTGACTTTTGCTAAATATGTCCTGTATTCAACAGCCAGAATGTCAGATCATGTTCATCATGAATATGACATCTCTGAGCTGCTAAATCATCGTTAGAAATGAAACTCAAGGTTTTCCATCCAACTGCTGACAATACTTTGCTTTGCCACCTCTTGGTAGCTGAGATATCACCAAGCTTTTTCGAGTGTGAAAAAAAACAGCTGCTTTGTCACTACCAGTTAAATACTGATGGGCATGGAGGAATACAGGGATTACTTTTCAAACATACCATTTATGCTTCCATATACATGTTATTTTGTGTGAGAACATGGAATTAAATTAGGAGATGATGTTAGGAAAAGTGTTGTGGTGGGGTCTGTGGAAAAGGAATGCTGGCCTGGCTAGTAGCTGGGGAAGCGCCATTTTCAAACTCCAACAGAATTTACACAGCTATTTTTCAAAGTTAAGGGTCTATAATCAAAACTTCCTTGATGGTGATACTCACACTGTATAATTTAGACAACAACTCCACATATCTAATTTAGAAGACCAAAGTGAGTTTAATGTCAGTTAATCCGCCTTGGTGTTGGTTTGGTTGCTTTTTCTGGGTGTTGTCCTGAATCAGTTCCATCAGCCAAAGCTCTACAAGAGATGATTATTTTCTTTAACACGTCACAGTAACACAGCTGCTGCCCTGAGAGAGGCTGCATGTGGTGGGACTGGGTGGCTCATCTGGAGTCAGGACAACAGATGTGCAGAGCTGTCCTACAGCAATGAAACCTTTGTAGCAATTGATCTGTTGCTGACAGTGGAGAATTAATGTGGCTTTAACAGTTTTCAGAAGAAGATTATTCCCCACTAATGCTTTTGATCTTGTCCTGGGAACCTGATATGACTTTGACCCCCATAATTCTTGCCCCTGGTGATGCCAGTCTTATCACTGTGGGTATACTCATTTTTTATATATAAGAATTGTAAGAAGGGTGATTGCTGTCCAGCTCATAGGAAGACCTTTCATACCCCATTTGAATATTTAAAAGGCTCCATTTTCTACTTGGCAATAAGGAATATGCAATCCTAGGCTGCAAATCCTTGGATGGATGTACAGGTAGATGAATGCACAGCTGCACATTCACCTTGGGTGAAATCGTAGCTTCACACAAGTAAATTCATATTGCCTTTACTGAAACCCAGATTTCACCTTTTGTGGGAGGTAATTAAAACCAAAGGCTTCTTACTGAAACAAGCTTGACCTTACACAGTTTCCCAGTGCGAATGATAAGAAACAATGACCATAGTTCCACTTCAGTGCACATTATTAGAGCTCACAGGGGCTGCTCTGCAGGTGTATTTAAGCTAAAACTGAATATGGATGCCAACTTAGCCGCATGCAAAGGTGGACATTGCATTAGTAGAAATGGACAAAACTACTCATGTTTAAAAGATCACAGTGCTTATTCTAATAATTACTGTTTTCACTCCTGGAAATTTAGTACTGTCATATCCTAAAGAGATCTAACTTTTTTGCGAGAAGTGGAAAAAAAAGTAAAAATAATAAATGAATCTACTCAAGATTTGTTAATTATTTTTCATAGACCTAATTCCTTCTTAATAGGAGTTCTGGATTTTTGTTAGGTCTTATATATTTTTTGCAACAGGTTGTTTTTTTTTTTAAAGGTTACCTCTCTTTTAATAAAACCTGTAGTGGATCTCATCGGAAGGAATATGATTTATGATTCAAGGAGACACTAGGAGACATAAGTTCCTGGAAAAATTGGATGGGTTTTCCTGCTTCTTACAGTTGTGAGTGGATAATGGCTATTTAAATTCTGCCTTGTCTGTAGTTGCCAGCATAAATAATCTCTGTTTCCAAGAAGTAAATTTCACATTACACTTTTGTCTTTAGTGAACCCAGTGTACAAGTTGCATTTTTTAGAGGCAGAGCTCCTGTTATGCATATATCACTGTTTTTAGAGAAAACAGTATTCCCTCTGACATTTGTAAGATATCATCATGTCATCAACTCATCAGCTTCATATATTATCTTCCTTGGCAAAAATAATGTATCCATCCAAATGCCAGTGGCCACTCCCATAAGAAAAATAAATAAAAATAAATGCCAGAACTGACCATTCCTGGGAAAGTCTGTGGTATAAGAACCAGTTTTAGAGGGATTTCCTAAGTCAAAGCTGTTAAATCTGTGAATACATTGAATATCATGCATTTGTCACATTTGGGGACATTTTAGCAGCTTTACATCCTACACAAAGTTCAAGAGAAAGCTTAGTTCTGGAGGCCTCAGAGTGGATTTATTGTTTTTCAGTACATGTCAAGAACTTGCATCTTAGTGGCAGGACTTTTTTGTAAAATTACTGGGTTTTGCTTTGTTGAAGTCTGAGGAGAGATGGTGGTGCTTCTGTGCCACACCTTATCTCACCTTGGGGTAAATGGCTAAATTAGGTCAGATGGAGAATTCTCAGAAAGCGCCTTTTTCCTTCATTGATGGTAAAGGAAGTCTTGGAATTAAGATGAGTTATAGACACTGACATCAGTCTCATATGATAATAGGGAAGATGATGCTTGCCCCACATTACTGGTCCCTCAGGACCATGAGCATGGCTTTTGCTGCCCTGAGGGCCAGAAAATAGCTCCACCTTTTTGGGTGGAAATGGGGTCCCTCTGGAGCCATGTGGGTTTTATCCACAGAGTCTGAATAATGAAACTTATTCCCACATATCAAGACAGTTGATGTTCTTCTGCATACTGTTGATGATCCTGCGATTCTTCACATCTGTGGTGATGGTGTGTTTTGGAAATCCAACAATAAATTCAATAACTTTCCCTTCCAATTATCACAGTAAATAGCTGTTATAATTATCACCTATAATTTGTTTGGCTTTCTCTCTTCTTTTTTTTTTTTTTTTTTTTTTTTTTTTCCATTCAAGATGAAATTGTTGCTGTGGTTGCTATATTTAAGGCATTTGCTGATAATGGTTTGTTTCTCCCACATGTTGGGCCCATCTGTATCGGAATTTTATTTTCCCAGAGTGAGTGAGCAGAACCCTGACTTCTTCATGTCAGATCCCATTTCCAGTGCATCGTTTCACTTCAGCCACCATGGATTTTATGGCCATATTGTATTTACAGTCTATGAAGTATTTTATCCCTTTCCTGAGTGATCAGGACTTCAGGAAAAAGTCAACCCTGTCCTGAATTCTTTTCCGACATACTTTCTGAAATGATGTACTGTGTGATTCAGAGAGGAATCAGTTTTCAGTAATGATATGCATTTTGATTCCTTTATTTTCTACATTATAAACACTCATCTGTTCAAAAGGGAAACACATTAAACATCCCTCCTAGCATTAGACAGATTGATTGAAAATTTGTTCTGAGTTGGCTTAAGTGTCAGTAATCTTGACAAGTTTTCCAAGAACTGATAAAATGAGTCCTTGTACTGCTGAAATGAATTTTGTGTGGATAGATGCTTATGCTTTTAACATTAAGATAGCTCCAAGATGTGCCTGTAGAAACAAAGGTTATTTCTTGCAGGGATTTTTGTTTTATTTGGCTATTGGAACTACCTCAGTATTAACCTTCTGACCTATGCTGGCTACCCGAAGACAGTGTCTATAATTGTTATATGGAAAAGAAATTGTAGGAATTAACAACAACAAAATTGTGAAATGTTTATCTTTCTTTGATGCAATGTACCAGACTGGGGCATGCCACACATCGGGAGCAACCTCTAAGTCAGACCATAAGCTGAGTGAAACCAGAGAGATGTCACTTCCCTTAGGGTCTCCACCTGCTCCTCAGAGGCTGAGTCTAAGCACTGATCACACAGATAATTAAATAGCAAATTCTGATGCTTCAAATGAATGGGGTCATTTTGTCTAAAGTTGTGTGTGAGGATGAAGGAACAAAAAGTGGGGGGATTTGTGTAACATGAACGTGGCCCCTGTTCACAGCTGACTACGGTCACAGCATCCTGATTGTTCAGCTGACTGTGCTAGAACAGAGAGATTCACCATTGAACTCCAGCTCCCGAGGTAGTTTCCAGATGGAGCTACAGTAAACGTGTACAAATGCATAGGTATATTGAGGTTATGGCTTTTTTGTATGCACCAACCCCCCATCTCCCATCCCATCATTGTGATGCTGGATGTATTTGAGTTGGTAGCCTTTGGGGGTGTTATTTCTGTTTTGGTAATAAAGGGAGTTTGCTTCAGAGTGTGCTACAGTGGTACTCAGCTGCCAAATTAAAGCAGGAATTCATAATAGGGTGCAAAATAAGGATAAAAGAACGAAAAGAGAATGAATGCTTCTTAGCTTGGTATTTCTTTAATTTCACGTAAATTTCACTAAGTAAATATGCCTTAAAAGTGAATAAAATTTTATTTCACTTTAACAAGAGAGTATAAAAGTTAAAAAGGTCACTGTGGTAATAGACTAATCTCAATTACCAGGGCAGCCGGTGAAACCCACAACTCCCACCTAATCTCATTCGGTGCACACGCAGTGCACCGTTTGATTTCCAACACGGCTAAATGAAATTATAAAGCAGTGTTAAATTTATTAATCATTTAATTAGCTAAATGTTCCTGCAACTACTCGTGAGATGAATGGCATGTCATTTTCTAATGCAATTTGCCTCTCAGCCAGGCAGGGTCAGGAGGGAAGCTACTGGCATCTTAAATGATCTTTTTTATATTGCACCTTCTATTAAGGGACAGTGTGATATCGCTGATTATATTTCAGTCTTGTACACAAGGCCAGGGAGTTTTCTTGTAATAATAACAGGTTATATTTAAAACAAAATAAAAATGGTAAGATCTGAGGAGCGAACAGTTAACCCATCTGTGACTGTATTTCTCACTTTGGCTTTGCAAGGCAAATCTTTTTCATATTTAACAAGCCAGTGAACAGTGTGGGAAACTACACCAGCAGGTATTAAAGCAATGCTCAATCTAGTTTTATTTCTTTAAATTTACTCAGTTGTGAAGGAATTTGTGGACTGAAAATTCTCCCAATGCCAGGTTAGTGTAAGCCGTCTCATTGACTCAGAATTTATTTGCACTTTCCCTATTATTGTAGGGGAATCAAAGCCTTTCCTGGCCTGTGCATTCAACAATTGCTCATTTTTGTGTGTTGCTCAGCTGGGACTTTTGGCATGTTTATGTGTGCATGTCACACCAGGTTGATAGGATTATTTTTTTTTTGCCTGATGTTTTGTTCTATAATTATTTTTCCACTGCAAAAATTAGTGACAAGTAGGATTCAGCAAATCTGTTTGGATTGACACCAGGAGGTGAACCATGCTGCTTGGAGGGAAATATTCCTCAGAAACCTACAAGTGGATTGTGCTGGTGTGAAGCTGAAGCTGCCCATTCAAAACCCATAGGAAGCAATGATGTTTTAAGGCATTTATTTCCCCAGGTTTATAATAGAATATAAATACATTTTCTTTATGCATTAGGGGTTTAATTTCAGATCCTGGAGCATGTCCTCTGCATAGTAAGCATCTGTGGTGAGCTCCAAGCCAACGAGAAGATTCATTCGGCTTTGTGCATGCTGAGATCAAAATGCCAGCAGTGTCAAAATATTTGCCTCTGCCACAGTTAAATGACACAGCCAAAAATAAAGCAAGAGGACCTAAAGCAGGAAGCAGCAGGAGATAATCTTAGCATAAGTGGTAAAAAAAGGCCATCAGTTATTATTTATAGTACAGAAACATGTGTAGACCTCTTGGAAGCCAGGCCCTGTTGGCTTTGTGCTGCGTGTGCAGCTGATAAATAACTGTCCAAACCCAGATCCACACAGCTTAATCAAGGCTTCTGAAATACAAATTGTCACCCTGGGCATTGCGCACAAACCCAGTGCAGTGGCTGCCCACCAAAGGGTTGTTCTACTCAACTTCCAGCTCAGCCTCTGAAAGAGTTGGCTGATTCCACTGGCAAAAGGAGGACAAGAGCAGCCACATTTACTCAAAGGTTGTTTTTTTAGGTGCCTAATGCTGGATGGGATTTGTGTGTTGTTTGAAATTGAGGTGTGTATAAGATAATCACGTGATTCGGAGGGAAATGTTTAATTTTTGGTGTGAAGTGCTGATCTCACATTGAAAACAGCCAATGAGTGAGATACTTAAAGTTTTATTGATAGAAATGGAGAGGTTTTAAACATAGTGCCATAGCACAACCCAGCGTGTTTGGGAAAACTGAAACTTGAGTGGACTCTAGCCCTTTTCCAGAGCCCTATGTGGTTTTTTTTCTGCTGGCTTTGGGAATAGTGATTCATTTGTGCATTATTTGGAAGACACTAAGTGCACCCCCTTGCAGGGAAGGAGCAAAACACCAAATGTTGAGGTATAACTTGGGCAGGAGGACGTGCTGGAGAGCTGCTCTGCACAGCATTTCCCCTGGTACCCTGCACCTGCTCTTCATTAGTGCTAATGAATCCAGAAAGTAAAACATTTTGTACTAGTGAGTCATATTGTTCTCTCTTGGCTGTGACTTCACTGTGGATCATATTAAGTGAAAAAACCTATTTTTACTAAAGCTTTAATTCCTTTTCCTGGGACACTTTGTGTCTTGGGATAGGTCACTTAGCACCTATGGGATGTAGGACTGTATCCCATTAACTTCTCTCTCATTAGCAAATCTTCTTTTGATTTAAGCTGGGAGATGTGGGGCTTCCCTGAGAGCTTTAATTCCCAGCCCACATGCAATTTATGTGTTTTTCACTTCCCCGTTTGTAGAAGATGTATAATCATACTGGGGAAAGTCTTGCATAGCTAAATCTCCAGTGCTTGTGCAGCACCATAGGAACCCAGGGAAGGAATAGAGCTTATAAGTCGAAGTTGTTATTAACATTACTTAGAAATTAGAAGTGTTTTCACACAGAAAAAAAAGAAGATTTGAAATATTAGTAGGCTTTCTTTCTTTCTTTCGTTCTTTCATTCTTTCGTTCTTTCATTCTTTCGTTCTTTCATTCTTTTCTGCTGATGTAGGTCAACTGCACGCTTGCTTTCAAATTTTTGGGCTCTCCATGGCAAACTTGTATCTATTTTCTCAGAGATACACGCTACCAAAATCAAAAGTTTTGGAAACGGGGATCTGCAGGTGTGAAGATTTAATTGAGAGTTAGTCACATATTTTAAAATAGTGTTTGTTTTCATGAAGGCAAGATTCCTTATGGCCAGCACTTCAGTACAAGGGTTGTTTCATGTGCTGTATGTGTGTGTGTGAGAGAGAGAGCTGTGAATACACACAGCAGCTTTTCTTTTGAGCATCTTAGAAAGCACCTCTGATCCATACACTGTGCAGGTTGCAGTATGTGGACATTGCCTCCTACACACTATGTGTTCATAAAGGATTTTATTTTCTAAATATTTGGCAAAAAGATCCAGTTAGATAACTTGCTGGCAGAAAAACACAAAGCAATATCTCTCTCCTTGTCTGAGTTCAGTGCAGATAAATACAGACCGCTGGGGCTTCACCCACTGGGTGTCCATTCACATTTTTTAACACGTTAAATATTTCAGGTTAACCAGTTAAAACGGTGAGATGAACATGATTGCTTTTAGATTGCAGCTATAACATCGAGTGAATTTTATAATAAGAAGCCTTTTTTTTTTTTTTTTTTTTTCCCCTTCTTTCCCTGCCGAGCTGCCCTTGTGGCTGCCAGCCTGACTTTGAGGTCCTCATTATTGTGGGTTTAAATGAAGGATGTTCATCCAGGCAGGGCGGGGGAGGCCAATAGACATCGGTGCTGTTATCTGGTCCTTCTATCAGGCCAAGTGACAGGCTTCTCAGGGAAGAATGCAAAGCTCATGGTGGAGACCTCAGCCTGACACAGAAGGTGACTCCCCTGACTCTAACCTTGAAAGGAAAAAGTTCCCACTTTATTAAAATGAATTTCGAAAGGGCCGCTCTGACAGCTGCATAATTAAATATTGGAGTGTCAGCGATAATTTATTCTGCTCGCATTTGGTGGTCAGAGCCTGCTCACTGTAGGGTCAGCAAGCACAGTGACAGAGCCAAGGATACACTGGATTACCGGGCCCTTTAGCCGTGCCACTGAAAGGAGAGACTGTAATTTTTATTTAAATAGAGAAAACAAAGCAGCAAGGAGGTGAGCGGGCTGTGAAGTGCTCTCAGTAGCTGCCTGACAAAAATTGTGAGGGATAACGCTGGAACTTGTGCTGAAACTGCTTTGACTGGCTCCAGGCACTGCGATTTTTTCCAGCCTTGCCTCTTTTGGGATCCAGCTTGCCTGCTAGGACCAGCTCCTGCTTTCTTCTGGAACAAATATGCTAGGAATTAACCCAGCAACAGTCCATACAATGTGCATCCCCACCCATAAACTGTTTTCTGTAAGATGATGAAAATGGCCTTGAATATGTATGAAACAAGTGGAGATAGAGACTGTAGAGAGTTCAAACTGATCCCGTTAGCATTCCAAGTGAAACACCAGCCATGAATATTCTTTTCAGAGGGCAGTGGCTGCTGGAAATCAACATCTAACAAGCAGTTTTCCCAGAAGAAGTTTAAATGAAATGGCTACGTGCCCTTATGCCCAGTCAGAAAGCAGGAAAGGTCACGCTGGGAGCAAGGCTTTCAGCTGATGGGCATCTCCTTTGGAGGAGGTTGTTGGGACAAGGCTGTCGCTTTTCACTCTTAGATTGCTGATAATTGAAGCTGACATACCAAAAATATACCCTTTTTGCACACACCAGTCTTTCAGCAAAAGCACATTGCTCACACAAACAAAATAATTTGCAAAGGCATTTTGTTTTCCTCTTTCTTGCCTCAGCTATGAAACACCTATTTTCCACATTTTCTTTGGAGCCTGCTGGAGTGGACATGTTACTAGACCTCAGGTTTACTAGTTTTCATTTTAACATCATGTAGCTTTTACAGAAGAATTTACTAAATTCCTTCAGCATCTTCATAGTTACTGAATGAAAAGCTGAACTTATTATGTAGAATGAATTCTGGTTTTGTGGCACGAACACTGGATGTGAACATAGTGTCCTCAGCTCAGTTTTTAAACCACCTTTAAACTGAGCCAGAAGGTCTTTCTGTGACTCAGTTCCTCTTCTGTAAAATGGGAATAACAGTGCATTTCATGGGATTGCTGTGAGAATAAATACTTCAGTGTTTATACTCGATTTTTATCTTGCTGAGCATAAAAGAAAATCCCTACTTGTGTTTCTGCCTTCTTGCTTGAAGAAAGACCATGAAAGCATCTTTGTCTGCTTGATGTTAAGATACAGACTCTTAAAATGACACTTGAGCATCTTTAATGTAATTCTTTGGACTCCAGACAGGCATATTTCCGTTGCTTAGATCTCCGTACCCACCTTTGCCTCCCCTGGTTACATTTGCTGTATGTTTGTAATGCGGAATGTTCCCTCTCCACATGGGAAAGATGTGTTGGTTGTATGACATTTTTCTCCCATTAAGCAGGCATGTTCAAATATGTTCTGATTTTTTTTTTTTTTAATTTGATGGTCAGGTGGAGATGGAGAAGGAGCTTTTAATGTTCATATTTAGAAGCAGCAAACAAATCTCCCTGCTGGCCTGCGAGGACACACATATAGTCATGCCTGCTGTTAGATTTCTGTTTTCCTATTTTTTTGCAAGCCTGGCTTGTCTGGAGATCTTTAACTCTGCCATAGTGGCTGCAGTGCACGCTGCAATTGGACAGAGCTTGCTTTGGAAAACCAGATTTTTAAAATTTTCTCTTTTTTGTTTAAGTAATTGCTGCTGTGCAGGGTTTTGCAGCAATACAGCTGGAGCCATTTATGGGTGGGTGTCAGAGTGCCCAGCTGACCCACCTGTGGGGCTTTGGGGTGTAACTGCTCCCAGCATGGGAAAGAGCTGTAGCAGGGAGGAGAAATCAGCCCGTGAGGCCTGACGAGCACGTTGGGCATATGTCATTGTCAGTCGAGTCAGGCTGGGGACAGGGCTGTGGTTTAAAAATGATAACCAAGCTTCATAAATCAGAATGCTACCGTTGCAGTCAAACTTCCTTGGAAAGTCTTTGAATTTGGGCAGTGCATACTAATAAATGAGTGCTGGCTGCCTGCACCAGGCGAGGCACAGCTCCCTCAAGGATGGAGGAGCAGCTTCCATCGGCAGCAGGGACACGGTGCTGGTGACTAAAACAAGCTGTTCCTCCAGAAAGGGAAAAGGCAGAGTGGTTAGAAGCTGACCTAATATTTTTTGGCTTTCAAGATAAACTTTTTGGGCCTGATTACGCAGAAAATATTAGGCCATGGCACGGAGCCAGGGGGAGAAGTCTTGATGCGGCCGGGGTCGGTGGCAAAACTCCCATCAGTTCAGCAGGATGAGGATTTCATCCAAAGTTCACAGTGGGATAATTAGTGTCAGCTCAGTACTAGTGAAACACAAATAAATCTGTCCTGCTTTTAGCTTGCAAACTTTTACAAACAGCTAAAGGTTTTAGCTGGAATTGTTGTTATTTTACTTTGTGATACAAACCCTCAGCAGCAGAACTTTAAAATGAAAGCCTGTAATCACTTTTCCTACCATGCTCATTGCTCTGAGAGTGGGAAATTTCCTCTGGATCCACTGACCTTCAAAACAACAGGAGGAATGATATTAAAAACGTGGTGTTAAAGATGGTAACTGTGAATTAACATCCCAAACTCCATTTCAGCATTGCTGTTTTGAGCTTTGTGTCGCAGGCAGGCGGCTGCTCGGCTCACACAATATCCCAGGGATTTCCCTGGGACTCTGCATGTCAACAGTAATCTATCTTCATGCTACATGATTCAGGATCAGGTCATTAGTTTATGCTTAGAATTAAATATTCAGTTTGATTTTAGCTCTGTGAAATGAGAGCCGAATATATAACACCTGATTTCAGGGAGCCTTGTAGTTTTGCAAGTCTCCAAAATCCATGGACACACAGAAACTGCTTTTACTCCTCTGCCCCAGAAATGATTATAGTTGGAATGTTATAGAGATTACAGTTTTCTTTAGATGTCTTGGATTATTTTCTAAATCCATTTCTAACCCCATTTCTCTGTGGCACTTAAATAAATGAGAAGAAATGAAAGATTTTTAATTTCTAAGAGAAAATGCAAAATTATTTCCTAAGCGCCTCCTTTCATCCTCTCAGATTTCCTCAGAAAAAGAATATGATGACATCCTGATAGCTATGAAACCAAAAGAGAGCTGATTTGTACTTTGTAGGGAAATATGGCCTGAAATTACATGTCTAATGTGTGGCAATTTTTAGCTGAATATCTGTGCCTGGTTTCCTAGTAGAGCAGACTTTGTGTTGGACACACACAGGCTGAACTGAGTAATTTTAATTTAATTGAATCTTTTATGTAGGCATTTTCCTTCTAGGGAACCTTGGCTAGTTACTCGTTTGTGAAACTTGCAATAAAATAGGAAGACAGCTCGTCAGGGATGGAAGGAAGGGGTAATATTTAAATTATGCTGACTTTGAAGACATTGCTTTTGATCCATTCCTCGATTTAAATATATATATATATATATATATATATTTATATATATTTATATATATTTATATATATTTATATATATATAAGTGTTTAGTATTTGAAGATTCCTTGTTGTGACTATTTTTTTCTCAAAACACTTAACCTGTATATGCCTGAGAGATAATTATGTCTCATCCAGGTTACTGGTGGGGACAAGAATGCAAAGTGCAGCACTGAAAATTGTGTTTCCTCACCTTCTTTGTCTAATTTGTCTAATTGCTTTGGATGTGTTTTCCTCCCTTTAAGGGAAGGCCACCTAAAATATCTTTAAATAATCACAGTTAATCTAGTGCAAGAAAGGCAATCACAGCACTTGTGCATTCAGGCCTTTAGCTGAATCAGTTCCTAAACAAATAAAGTTCCATTCTGCGAGACAAACCTTGACTATTTAAAGCCTTTCTGGAGTTATCACAGGGTGGAAATATGATGAGTTAAAAAGCAACACCAGAACTATGCGGTTGGGTGAGTAGGTAAATCAAGATAGGTTTTGTCTGGAGTTTGATTCAAAGGGAAGTAGATTCTCTGCTGTGAAACTGGAAAGTTTCCGTTCTTAAAGTTTTTGTGAATTGCTGTTAATTTCCCTAATTTTAGAGGAAACCTTTAACAGAAAGTGTCTGCCAGCAGAAAATTAGCATATTGAGCTGGGGGAAGCACAGAGTTCATCATCCCTCGGCTGACCCTGCTCTGTTTACTCTGCTGGGGTAGGAGCAGTGGCTGGCCAAGCTCTGCTAGGCAGAGTGTATTACCCTGTCAGGGAGAGGCCAGGCTGCTGGATTCACCCTGAACAAATTACATACCTCACTACATCTCCCAGCAAGGTAGCAGGGTTATAACTCAGTCTAAGCACCATTCACTCTTCTATTACCTTCATAACCAAGGTCATACTAATCAACTCAATTACCAGTCCTCTTGGACATTTTCATAATGTTTTCTGCTAGTTGCTCTCCTGTGAAAATCTCCCGGTCTAAGCAAATTAATGCCATTTTTATAACTATCTGCATTTCAGGTACAGTGATCATCTTTCAAAAGGCTGCTTCACGGCAACAAATACCAGCCAAATGTTAGAACAACAAGGATGGTCAGCTGCATTCTTATCCTGACCTCCTTTATTGTGAAAGCTAGTTTAAATATACCTTGAAACAAAGATCCGTGTTCAGAAATGCAGGATGAATGTTACTGTAGCTTTTAAGAATCTTCAGGTCATACAGGAGGGCTGATCAGCAAGCCTGGTTTTATGTGTTTAATTTTTGGTAAATCCTTTAAATGTCACATTCCGTGTTTCAAATGCAAAGGTAATCTTAGACTATCTTTCTTTAAAAGTTTTTTCAAAGTTAGTCTATCTCCCTAATTTTTATGTTTCTCTGAATGCTATTATCAAAACCTCTCCCTACACAGGATTTTAGTATAAATACTAATGCCAAAATATTTAATTTGGAAATTTCTAATATTCGCACAGCCACATCTTGTAAAATCTCCACAAAGTATTATGGCACAGGGAGAAACAACCAGGGGAAACTAATTCCTTGTTAATTTAGATTTCTTCACGGCTAAATTGTTCCCTAAGGCAGATTTTCCCACTGGATAAATTCATTTGGTCCCTCTTTGGGACTTTAGTGTTCAATGGAATAAACACTTTTTATTCCTCCTAATTCTCTGTGGGAGCTGTTGAGACACAGCTCCGGACTCTTGCCCTTGTGTGTTTCCTTTTGGGTACAGATATTTCATTTGCCATAGACCCAAGTCCCCTGTAACTCCCCACAAAAAGTTCCTTTCAGCTGAGTCTAGTTCCTACTAACTTATTTTAAAATAGGCTCAGTGAATTTACAGGTGGTGTATGTTATTTCTAGCCATGCCCTGTCCTGCCTTCACCACCTCAGAAGCACCTATGATCCTGTGAGCTTCCTTGGTGCATCCTAGGGTAAGAAAGAGGGTGGATGTGACCCAGCTGATGCCCCTGACCATGCACTTGGAAAGAGTCTTGTCAGGCTGAACCCATTTTTGTCTAAAGTGATTTGGCTATTTCCTGCACCCTGAAAGCTCAAGGCAGCAAACTATCTTCGCTCTGCTCCATCCTCTCAAAAATTTGTCACCTCTATAAAACAAGACCTGCCTTAAAAATTAAAGTGTTTAAAAATCAGTATTTCTAAGCCCCTAGTGGAAGCAGCCCTTCTGCAGAAGCATGAAAAAGATGCATCATTTTTGCAGTAAGGACAAGGTGAGAGACTGCCAGGCACTTTAACGTGGCTACCCTGGCCCAACAGCCAGGAGAGTTTTAGCTACTTGACATTTTAATGTATATATGATGTCCCATACATTGAACTATGAAGCCCAGTGGTTCCTGGAATATTAAATTGATATTGTAGCAGCTTGAAAACTGGCCTGCAGTAAATATGTTTTTGTTCTGCATTTGTGCTGTTGCTGTCAGCATTTAGCAAGGTGACTGGCTCCAGGAAAATGGAAAACTTCTTTCCTGGAAAGCAGTGTGGAACTAGAAATGTTGTCAAGAAGTGTTTAAAAGATGAACTAGATGCCTGAATTAATCAAGGCTCCTCTGGAGACAGGTAACTTTTATTCACCTGGTTCTGGATGCACCAGGGTTTGCTGGATGCTTCGTTGAAGGGGCTGGGGCTGGCTTCAGGGTTTATTGGGTGCTTTACTGAAAGTGTTGTATAAAGAAATAACATTAAACCAAAACTTGTTCTGTGCTAGGTCTTGAGGTGTGATCATGATATGGACAAAAATAAGGATGTTGCAATCCCTCTTTTACATATTAGTAACGCATTTGTCCCCCTTAAATGGACTCTGTTTTTCTGCCTCACTTTTTTGTCTCTGTTCAGCAGCGTCTGTGCTTTAATTCAAATGTGAACTTTCATTACTATCTGTGCCCCAAAGGAGGTGTTCACTGTTGTTAATAATGCAGAAGATTTTAATTTATGCCGCATCCAATGTAAAAATCACAGTACCCCTGCTGCTAGGAGCACATTTCCGTCCCCTTGTACAAACTGGTTGTTCTGTGTTTAATACTGCTAATACTCTGCCAGCTTTTCTTAGTATTTTGATAAAGTTGATCAGCAGTCATTTTACCTTTGTAGCCTTTTTACAGATGTAAAATTCTCTTTTATTGATCAGTCCTCAGCATATGACTATAATAATTTTGAGTGCAATAAGCAACATTATGAAGGGTTTTGCTTCTTCATTCTGTTTGTTTGAAGTCTCAACTGTAGGGCCAATTTTCACATTCCTTAAAGAAAGAATTGCTAAAATAAATTCAATCACAGAAGCTTTTAAAATTTGAAATCCCAGGAAGCTAATTAGCATTTCCTTTTAAGACTGCTTCCTGCTTTTTTATGTACATATAGATTTGGACCTCAGATGGGTTTGGCACCTTTCCAACATCAAGATCAGGTAATTTCTTTTTAATTTTTTTTTTATTTTGCCCTGCACAGCATTAAGTATTTGCGGAGCATTATGGCAATTGAAAAAACAAAAAACAACAACAACAAAAAAGGACAAAAAGTCCATCAGTGTTACCTTTTTTCCCCCTAGTACACAGCAATCATTTATTAACGTGGTACTTTAAAATTTGTGGATGTGTTGTTTTGCTTCACAGTGAGGTGATAAAGCCATACAAAAGTACAGTGATATTGTGCAATCTGCCTGTTTTCCAGCAATAAATGCAGCATTTGGAAATGAAATATTTTTATAATCCGTGCATATTATAGTGCAGCAAGCTGCTCGTTTGTTCATGAGCTGGCTGGCAAACATTGCAATTGTGTGAGATACAGCATAAAATGCTGGATACAGCAGCTACACGATTAAATCTACACAGGAGGAGTGTGATCTCTCAATAAATCACTGCACATCACATCCACTTTATAACCTTAAAGAGGTGCCAAGGAAAATGGAGACTTTGGTCACATAAATAATGAGAGATCTACGTTTCCTTCTCAAATCTGTATACTCAAACAAAGGCCTAGGTGGAATGTTAATATCAGACTCTGGGGTTTTTTTTCCTTTGGCTCGCACTCCCAGAGTAAAGTCAGTTTGCACAGAGTTTTTGCTTCCTTTAGGGTATGATCCACATTAGGCTCTGCATCAAGCTTTTGCACCTGTGTGCACATTTTTATTTTTAAGGGAAGCATAGAGGCCTGTGAGCTGATGCAGAGCAGGGGGGGGATGAGAGAATAATGAGGCAGGTTTTAATAAAGAAATCCTTCCATGAGAGAGGAGGGGAGGGGAGGGGAGGGGAGAGGAGAGGAGAGGAGAGGAGAGGAGAGGAGAGGAGAGGAGAGGAGAGAGGAGAGAGGAGAGGAGAGGAGAGGAGAGGAGAGGAGAGGAGAGGAGAGGAGAGGAGAGGAGAGGAGAGGAGAGGAGAGGAGAGGAGAGGAGAGGAGAGGAGAGGAGAGGAGAGGAGAGGAGAGGAGAGGAGAGGAGAGGAGAGGAGAGGAGAGGAGAGGAGAGGAGAGGAGAGGAGAGGAGAGGACTGTGGCTTTAATAAAAGAATGAAAAAAATCTGCCAGCATCAAGAAAACAAACAAACAAAAATTTGAAGTTCAACATATACTTCCAAAGAGAAGTGTTTACAACCTTTGAAGAAAATTGGGATTTTTGGTATTTACTAAAGGTCCTTGGAGTAAAGAAAGGGGGGCTCCATTTAGTAGGATTCCCTGGAGTTGCTCTGTGGGACAGGAACATAAAACAGCAAGTTCCTGCATTGTGTCACAGTGCAAAGTTTGAATAGGATAAACTTCAATACCAGCAGCCAGGCAAGGGATCTATCCTGCACACAATTCACAGTTATTTTTTTAAAGTATCTATGACAGAATGCTGATAAATATCTATATTATTAATGAGTCATGGTTCATGTTAGCCAGATCTTTAGTGATATTTTTGCTTCATAGATATTCGAGTACTGGTGGGAAAAGAGCTGATGATTGTCAGGTTTAGGTACACTTTCCATTTGCCTCGCTGCTCTAAATCATTAGTCACGTAGTATTTATAAACCTGTGCTCAGTAATTATAGTACTTTTCTTGAGATGGAACTTTCATCTGATACTCCCCAAGTCAGGGCACTCTCCTGACTCTGTGTTTTGTCATTTCTCACTCTTGCTGAAGGCAAGGCAAAAGGGCTTGGAAGATGTAAGATTTAAAACCTGCAGCACCGCGTCACCAATATCTCCACATGTGAACGTTACCCAGCTCAGAGAAAACTCCTGTGGTGGATTCACATGTGTGATGCCATAACAGTAAATCACACTGTGGCTACCTTAGAGAGGAAGAATTATTTTAAGGATTTAAGAATTCTTAATCTCAACCCATTTTTCCTTTCAATAGCAAGTTGTGGTAGCTGGTATCCATGTCACTGCCTAAGCTGGGGTAGCTGCTGTGTGTGACAGCTACTGATGCTTCTTTTTCTGCCTTCACACAAAGGAAAATAAAGCACCTGTAACAAAAACCAGACGTTGCTCTACCATCCCAGAAAAGTTGTTTCATTCTACTCTTCCACAGCTAGACAAACATCTCTGCGCTATGGTGGTAGGCTTCACCAAACTTGTACCTGACTTAGAACTCTGTAGGAGGGCAAAAAATGCACATTGAAATATCTTCTTGACTTTCTTGTTCCCTATGCCCCTTTCTTTTCCTTTTTATTTTCACTCTTCATGGATTTTCACAGTATTTCTTGCATGAATGTAGAGAGTTGTGACAGGTTGATAACGCTGCATTGAAATTTTGGGTGCTGTAGATGCTCTGCAACTGGTCACTTTGACCCTGTTTCCCTTGGTTTAAGATTTTTAAGAACTGAAAAAATTCCTTCTGCAGATGCGGCATTTTTGTGTGCAGTTGATCTTTCTGCCATGACTGTGGTTTCAGGTGAAGCCTTGCACAGGGGTTGTTTGGCAAGGGAAAAAAAGGGAGAGGTTCTGAATGGTGTTTCTCACATGCAGTGTCCCCTTTGGCACTGCTGCCCACGTGGGACTGATCTGGGCTGAACCCCTCCACAACTGTTGTTTGCCGTGTAGATCAGATTTTTTAGGTGACACATTATCAGTTATGCATGAAGTGATGGATTCCTGCTTAATTCTGGTGGCTCCCAGCAGCAGAGTCCCTTGGTGCCCTTCATTTGCCTCAATGAGGAGAGTCACTGCGGTCTCGTACAAATCTTGCCATAATTACCCACGACTTTCTTTCTTCTACACTGACTGGCTGCTCCAGGTCTGCCAGGAAACTTTACCCAGGAGCTTATCCCCAACACAGAAGTGTTTCCTTTGCTCTCCAGAAACAGCACTGATTTTGTTCCAAAGCAGCTCTAAGCCCTGGTTTGGTCTGACAGCACAAAATCTTCTTCCTTTTGCAAACTAAACGCCAGCCCAGCTGGTTTTCTAGAGCTGATAATTTTAGTTTCAATAATACAAGTCTAGAGGATCTCAGGTTGTTGGCCACGAGGACAACAGCACATCTCTACCCAAAGCAGAGGAGTTAATTTGTGATGGGATAACCTTTATGTCTTGGTGAAGAGGTGAGTGTGTGAGGTTTGTGTCAGACTGGGAATATGCCTGCAAATAGACGTTTCTGATGGGTAATAAAGTCACTTAAATGTACACTCACCCGAACTGGACACCATAAGTCAAAAGTTATGCTGTTTTAATGAGAGCTTTATAATTAGGTTGTTCATTTGCTGGGTGAAATTGTCATTAGTAAAGGAAGGTTTTATTAATTCACCTTTTTATATAAAGAATATAATGAATCGCTAATATTCTTATAGATACAGACCACGATTATTTCTGCTTCCTGCCTTGCAAATATCTTGTTTCAAATTAGGTTTATCTGCTGTCCAAAACTAAATACAATGAATAGATGTATAATAAAATCTTTTAATTGTCTTAGCATATGTTGCTTTTATTAGGTGAGAATAATTGCATTCATGGGATCACCTACAAAGTCCTTTAGAATATAAAATTGAAATGGCTTCACACTGAGTGCACAAGTCCTTCTGAGCCGTGCCATTTTCCCCTTCACTGCCTCTTGTCCCCCTTTCGCTGTAAAGTTCACATTGAAGTGTGACAAGAGACACTTGACAACTGACACATGCTGGATCTTATCAGCAGTGAGTGCAGTCATGGGCCCTGACTGAAGAGCGATTGTCATTTCTACACCATTTATTCCTCTCCTAGCCTCATTGCTTGCTTCCTTTCTGAGGAAATTTTCCCTGTTAAAGTACTGTACTTGTCGTTCTTTTTTGGTGCATGTCTGTGGGGGTTTTTACTTTTTTTTTTTTTTTTTCCCCTCATGAAAGGATTTTGTTATGCATTCATCCCATAGGCAAGCCTCTAACAGACTTCCCCTAACCTCTTAGTGTCAGGACTGCTCTAAGCTGATTCAGGCTAATAAAAGCAACCCAACAAAGCTTTGATGGTGTCATTACATCTTCCTTAAATCCCCTTCCTTGCTAACATCCAATAATTCTATTACCTCTAATCAATTCACAGGCTATTTTATTTGAAAGGGAGAGAAATCAACTTCAAACCATGCTGGTGCAGTTTGCCCAGCATTCACAGAAGGTGATGATGTTTCTGCCATGGCTTCAATTGACTCTTTAAGTGAGTTCTGGGCTATTGAGCAGTCTGAACTTTTATCTGTGCTCTGCCAGCCCAAGTCAACAACAGCAGAAAATAAACTGTTGTTGCGTCTTGGAAGGTCTTCCACTTCTACATAACACTGCATGTCATTTCTGTAGTTTAGAAGCAATAGATAATTTAAAAGTATTGAGGCTAAAGCAAGGAGTTTGCTCTATTTTAAATTAATTGTCCCTGCAATACTTTGTATCAGAGGTCCCTTATTTTTTCCCTTTTTGAGCAAGAATTTTTCCCCTATTGTTTTAACTTACTGGAGCTTTCACGCGTGCTCAATCCCACCAGAGTGATTGCTGGGTTTTGTCATTAATACCACAGAGATGTCTGAGCAGGCTCTTAGGCTATGTTCATGCATCGTTGTCTGACTGGGGTTGTGTTTGCCAAAAATCTCTTTGCCCCCGGCTCACGTCAAGCGATGCGTCACGATTGCACTGACAGAGCTGCTGCCACCGCTGCCCTAACACAGCTCTGGCAAAGTAAGCTGGGTGTCTTCAGAAGCTTAAATATTAGGTCTCTCTGCTAAGGCAGCCTGCAACTGAATCATCTGAGTGATTAGGGGAGCAGCTGGGGCTGCAGGTGGTGCAGGGTGGTACCTGCTGGCAGGCAGGGGGTGATGAGCAGCAAGATGTGGGGCAGAGGTTCTGACGTCTTGGACTGACATGGAAGGAGCCAGTAAAGGACTTCAGAACATACTCTACATAATCAAACTTGGCTCCCCAAAGAAATTTCAGCCACGTCATCTACCTACAGAAATGTATCATCTTTAGCTGGTGATTATTCCTGGTTCTGTGTTAGCGTGAAACAGAAATGTGCATTAGGTTTCAAGATTCTCCAGGAACCTGACAGTGAGCAGATGGATGACACCCAGGCCCTCACCCCAACAAAACTAGGGTGTAGTTAGGAGAACACACTGAACATAACTTGCTGCTGAGAAGAGTCTTCATGTTCAAAACTAGATACATTTTATCTGGATCAAGGCTCTGTCTTGTTTCTAGTAGATCTTTATAAGCCTTGTTATTATCCCTTTTCTTAATGAAAAACATGCATCATCTCATCACGCATTGGTTTCCTCCTTTATCTCTTCTGCTATACAAAAGGAAGAGTGGTGGGCATCCTGTTTTCTCCCACGCTGTTGTAGTTGTTGCTTTCAGAATAAGTTGGGTTCAGGCTCTAAACTGAGGAGGAATTCATTGCTGCCCTCGTGTTGGTTAACAGTTACTCACGCAGAGCCCCTGGGATGACTCAGCTGAGCGTGGGCGGCAAACCAACACAAGTCAGGATTGCCTGTGCTCCGTACCAGACATCTCCTCTGCTCGTTAAACCATGGCCTGGATTGTTTGGAAACACCAGGACTTTGTTTTCTACCTTGTATGTTCATATCCCACGAATAAAGCACATCTTTTCTGTAAACATCTGTCAATCAGGTAAAAATTACAGAAGCTTCTCCAAGCACGGCTTGGCGATGCTGCTTGTAATTTCAGTTGTCACGGGCAGTACACCTTGTACAGCAGGATTTCATTGCTCTCAATTGCCAAGGGAGACTTCTGAGCCTACGTGACATGTAGATGACACTGGTGTCACTGCACATAAGCCTGTGGTTGAGCTCGTGTCTGTTCCCACATGTGCTACCTCTGAACCTGCACGTCGCAGGCTCCCCCAGCCCCGTCCGGGGCTGTGGCCATGGGATCAGGAGCTGAATTATTCCCCCCTAGCAGTGTCTGATGAAGGACTGCTGGCACAGCCTGTGGGGGCCCACAGCAGCAGCATCCCCGGCTGGTGTCCCTTCCCCTGCGCTGAGTGAGAGGCCAGGGATGGGAAGTGGAATAATTGATTCTGATTGGAGTGAAATTAAAATTTAGAACCTGGGTAGCAGTGGTGATTTACGGCGCTGTGACTGAACTATAGGTTTTAATAATGTATTTTCGCTCCTACAAAGATGAAAGAAATGTACCAAATTCTATTAGCCTAAAAAAGAGAGGGAGCTTTGCATGGAGGTGCTTGTTCCAAAAGGCAAAGTTCATCTGAATTTCTTTGTCTGATCATCTCAGGAAACAAGAAAGGTTTAAATGTACTTTTTGTGCATGCAAATGACCATCCTGATTCTGGTCCTGAGAATCTAAGTTCAGTTTTTCACATTACCATTTCTTTAACTTCTTCAGTAAACCAGCAGGCAAAAAGTACCTAGAGAAGGCATTTAAAGTCGTTCAGAATATAAATTTTTAGTCTGTCAAATTAGACTCTTTGAATCATAATCCCTGGACTTCCAGTCAAATATTCTTTTTATATTATGATTGATGACCTGAGTCATAACAAAAAATTCTGCCCTACTAGGTCAACACTCAAGGAGAGAAGAAGTAGACAGGTAATTTACAGGTTAATATTTTCTTTAGGTCTACATACCACTTGTTTATTTAGAGATAATTTGATTGAACAGGAAAAGATCATGTGAGAAGGAGTTTTGTTAGTAGTGTGTTTCTAGATCAATCGTAGTTTGATTACTGGAGGTCCATCCTGTTATCAAATATATTTCTCATCAAATATTAATTAGACATGTGGACAATACTATGGAACTTCATCACTTTGTCACAATGTTTGTCAATCAAATGTCATTTTTCTTTGCATTTTAAAATAGATTTTTTGGTTTATTGAATTAAAGTGTTGGAGTTTGCTTTCATTAAAATAAATTTTAAAATAGTTTCTCTAGTACCAAAGCATTGAAAACAGACCCTGACTTCTGCATTTCATAGTCAAAAGCTGGAGAAATAGAAACCATGAATCCAGTTCTGGAGTTAGGCTTGATGGGTTTGTGAGAGAGACAAAACTTTAAGACTATAGAAAAAATGGAATCAGGTAAGAAAATTATATGGCAAGTGTGACAAAGTGGATTTCTCAATTAGTTAAATCACCTGTGGGATCAGAAACCGCAGCAGCCCATGGTCTACAGTCAATAAAGGGGTTCTGTCACCTTTCTCAGTCTCTGATGTCAACTCCAGGCATAACAGAGAAAAACATTTTGACACAAGATTCAAAAATCCTGCCTAGCCAGGATGAGGTGGATTTAAACAACCATGGTAATTCCTAAACCAATTTGATTTCTAGATTCTCCATGATGTGATATCAGGGAATTCCAAGCAGAGAAGTGGTTGGTTTGGAAGAGATGAACTGGAAGGAAAGGAGATATAACCAAGGGAGTGCATGGGAAGAGAAGAAGAATGAAGATCAGGAAGAAAGAGTTATGAGAAACTTCTGTATTAGAACGTAAGGGGGATGATAATTTATTTTGTTCCTGGCACAGTGAAACTGCTTAAAGGTAGAAGTTATTAGCTCCCCTTGATCATTAAACCAAATGGAGAATTTGGAATGCAGACAGCAGGGAAAACAGAGGTTTTGAGGAAGAAGATGACTTACTCTTTGATTAGAACTATGTGCACCCGATGTAATTGCTATCTCAGTTCTGGAATAGCAAGTTATGGCTTTTCAGCAGCAAGGAATGTAAAATGGTGAGCTGGCCTTTGGAGTGGTGAACTGTAAATAAGTGCAGCGTAAGCAGCAGTTGCGGTTGTGTTTGCTGTGGAGCATCTGAGGAGGATGTCGTGCAGACTGACACCGACAGTGGCAGTTTCAAGGAGCAGGTTTGTCACTCGCTGCTAGAATTGTTTGGGGTCTGCTTGCTCACCAGGAAAGGCAGGAGAAAAAATTGTCACTGTTCTGGGAAATCTTGAGGACAGATTGCTTTGACATTCAGTAAATCAGGATAAAACCCTTTACCCATCATCAGCCTCCTGTTTTGGCTGTTATTTCTTTGCAAAATGATAGAAAACATTCATCTAAGACACATGTCTAAGCATTAATCAGGCCAAACCCATCAATTCAGCAGTGATGCTCTTATTGTATCCAGACTGTACTCTGTAGCAAGAAGCCACATTATTTCTGCATAAATTCTTCCCCCTTTTCCTGTATATTTTTGCCTTTCCGCCTCTGACTGGTATTTGTTGAAGATATCTGTGCACAAAGAGCCTTTTTCTCTTGTGCCCTTCCTGCCCACATATTACAATTGAGCCCAAGTAACACGACAAGCGGTTGCTGTAGAAGTTACTGAGATATAAACAGAGAGACACAGCCTTTGTTATCTAGACATGAAGGAGGAAATGGAGAGCGGGGAGGGGCGGGGAGATTTTTTTATTAACTTGCAGTTAGAATGGATTTGAGCTGCAACATCAGTGGAAAGGTATATATTTACCTTCAAGTGCCTCGCTTGGTTCTGTGTGTTCATACGAGCTCCCTTTTTACGGCGTGCAATTTCTCTCACAGATTCCAGAACCCCCTCTTCAATGGACTCTTGCAAGGCAGCAGAGCTAGGCCATCTTAGCAGAGAAAATTACAAATTACTAATTTAAGTGCTTCTTAGAATCATTTCCTTTTTGTTTTGTATAATTTCCACACTTATAAAATCAAACTCTCAGTTAAATGTTTATACAGTAATTCAGCCGGCTTAAGCCATCTGCTAGCGTGGCATCTGCAGAGCTGTTTTGTTGCATCCTCGGTATTGTTTCCTTCACACATCTTTGTAGCCTGGTATTTTGGTTGCAAAAGGATCATTTTATTTTTCAACACAAAAGAAGTGCTGTTTATATCTCTGGATCTAATTGTCAGCTTTATTTCCAAACTCTGCCTCAAATCAAGTTCTTATGCCTCTAAAAACCTTATTCTGATTGACATTTACTTTTCAAAACCTATATTCAGTCTTATCTTGCTCTTTTATTATACCTGCCTCTGTATCAGTATTTGAAAAAATCCTTATCATTTGTGAAGAGTATAGGTGGGCTTGGAGCATTAGTATTCATACTTGCATGTTAACAACTGTTATAACGTGTACCAGAGGGAAAATATTATTTCTTGTAAATGCTCAATAATTACAGTCTTTATTGCATCAAAACCTGTGTTTTGACAGATAGTGGAAAGCTTTCAAAGTTTGTGTGGGATGGATGACAGATAGCTGCAGGTGGAAAATATTTTTTTAGGTATTGGGTTTTCAATCCCTGATACTGTAAACATTCTTCCAAAATAACATTAACCTTCCACACAGGGTTGGTAGTGTTCAATGATAATACATGTATTAGCAAGAGATACCTGGGAAATAATTCTTAATGATTCCATCTAATTAATCTATGGTTGGGACATTAACGTCTCTTTTCATTAAGTTGGGAAGTATGAAAGACTAGAAAATTACTGCTGTGCTGGATTTAGTGCTTTAGGTATAATTTGAATGGATGTGCTAAATTCTTGGTCGTAACTTGCACTAACACCTAGTCTAAGACAAACTAAGAGGGGAGCTTATCTGCTATTGCACTTTCCAAGAATACTTGGGATGCTTTTAAGCCATTTGCAGCGTATGCCTTTGTGAAGGGGTTTTTTTAAATATATATATACATCCTGTGAGATATTCTCCTATAATTTCCAGTACTTATGATATCTCGGGTTTTGTGAAGACCAACACACAAAATGAGCTGGATGGTCACTTTTTCTGTTTTGCTTTTCTTTTGGTGTATTTTTTTAAGTGTGCTGTCTGACTGGATTAACATTTTCATTTGCAATGAAGTCGTTTTAACCACTGCAAAGGAGGTCATGAGAAATCTAAGGAAGTTCATCTGAACTTACAATTCTTTTGTTTGGGGTGTAGATGTTCTGATCAAGTTTGTGCTGTAGTCAACTGGACCTCAGACCATGATTTGTAGTGGAAGCTTAACTCATGTTTTGGGAGTTTAACGAGCACAAAAGCGATGCTGCCTCCTCATTTGGACACATCCTGGGTTTTGTGTGAAATGCCTCAGCTTCTGGAGTGTCAAGTGTCTCTTGAGTGTCAGGATACCTCAATAACCTAATGGGATTTTAGGTTTTCAATGAGTTTGAGAGTTATCCAGTTGTGTTTATTCCATCTTGAACACTATGTTTGCAGTGTTTGGTCTATTGAAGTCAATGACAAGGCTCCCACTGACTTTAATGGGATCAGAATTGCCAACCTAGAGAGAAAAGGCAGCGGGATGTAAGATTTCTGTCAACTGCCTTTAATATTGCATCCAAATTGAGAAGGCCACTTCTCTTACTTCGAGGTTGTGGGGATGCTAAAGTGTACTTGACAGATGTCTTGCCAAGGGTTCAAACTGATTGCTGAGAAGTAGCTCTCAGCAGCCTCTCACAGACCGATAGTGAATGCAAGTTGGGCTTGAGCATCACTCCATTCAGAGTGATTAAACAAGGCAGAGACAAACTATCTGACATCAAGTGCTGCCACGTTTTATTAGCCCCTTGCATCACACAGAAGGCCAGAAGGCACCAGCCAGATATGTGGGCAGATAGAAGACGTTCAGATTCCAGCTATGCTTAACTGATTATACTCCTGAAAAAGAAATTGTGTCTGGCTGCTGCAAAGGTTCAAATCTGACCTTTTTTCTTTTGTTTCAATGATTAGATGGACCAGCCAAAACTGTAGACCCGAGAACCATTTCATGTTGCCAGTAACTTTCTAAGGAAGATTTTTTTTCCAAGAAAAAGTCCAAGGAGCTGAGACAAAGGGTTTGATTTTGTACCTGAACCGTTCGTTTCACAGATGGGATTCCCTATGGAATGTCATTCCTTGAGAAGTCAGCAGGGGTCACTTAAGTTCATTATTTTGCAGCAAATTCACTTTTGGACTTGTCAGAAAGTGAGCGCTAAATATCCTTTAGGTATTTATCATTTATACCACGGAGTGATTTTCCCTTCTGTAATCTAACTGGGCTGAAAAAAAAGTGTTCAAAAGTATGTAAGGAGAATTAGATAGCACAGTTCCAATACAGCAGTTGGAAGAACATCTATTTCACATGTTGCCAACTGAAAAAGATTGCCCCACTTAAGAGCATATTGCACTTTAATAGAAATTTATTGTCAAAAGAGTATCCTCCTAGCAGGATATGGCATTGTGGCAAAACAGGGGATAGAGATCTCGTTAGACAGCATCATTTTTTCTTGTATGTAGCAAATGGAAAAATACTGAGATAGAGTCAACTGACTGGCACCAATGGGAAAGGATCTTCTGTGTGTTTGCTGGGAAGCCAGGCTCATTTCCATTCCTCCTATTGGAGGAAGAAGAAGAGGTGTGTATCCCATCAAAAGGAAGAATTTCTCTCTCTGAGTGACAGCACATGTGCCCACTCACACTGTGGAGGTTTACTGCAGCTCCAGCTTCTCATCCCAGGTGCTCCTCAGGCTCAGGGAATTGTCCCCCTTTCCTCCCACCACTGCTGTGCTCAGCCCTCTCCTCTGCCCTGGTCTCCAGATTGGGTTTTCCATCAGCAAAGCTTTGGCTTCATTTTGGGAAAGGGATACAGATCCAAATATTGAGAAAGCTAAATTTTGAATCTTGGTTGCTTCTTAAAGGTCTGTTTAATGAGATCATTTGAAAGGAAGGCCTCTGAAATCCACATGGCCTCCAGCACAAATTTTTGTGAAGTTTTCTGATACATTTGGTTTGTATTTCAAAATTTTTCATGTAGGACAAACAATTTATTGAAGTTGTAGTGGAATTCCTGAGTTTTCAAGATGGGCTCATGAGAGTCCTCCTTGAACATCAACCGGAGGAGTAGCTCAAAACAAACCCCCATCTTTCACCTTTGTGGTGAGCAGGACGTTTCCTTGTTTATAAGAACATCATGCTGTTGTCAAGAAAAGTGAGTACGTAAAAAAGCTAGGATGGGAAGAGCCTCAAAATTTTTTTGAGGCACTGAGTGTCATGTGTGGTCTTGGAGCTGGAGCTCCTTTAATCCTGAATTGGTGCCAGCTAAAAAACTGACTGGTTTATAAATATCACACAGAAATCAGAATTTCTTGGTATATGATCCAGAAGACCTCTGCATCCATCTGTTTTATACCAGAGCAGTTTGGAGTTGTTTTAACTACCTGCCTAACTCGATCAGGACATGCTGTGTTCTTGGGGAGCCTTGGCATTGCAGGTTCCTGCTTTTCTGTCAGTGCCAGGACACAGAGCAGCAGGGCTCTCTGAGCTCCCATTCCTCAGCCTCCTCCTCCCTTGCACTGCAGTTTTTGTGGCTAGATTGAGTAAGAGCTGCAACAAAAGGGAGCTAGTGGTTCTCCCAAATTAGACTGCCTTTTGCCAGGGGAGTTTAAGAGGTGCATGGCTTAGTATAGCAGCTTTGGCATCGTTAGTACTGCAGCAGAGAAGGCTGTCCAAGAAGCCTGGCTGAGGCTGGAAGGAGGTGCTACAGACAAATGAAGAGGACACCATAAAGCCTCTAATCCTCCCAGAGATAAAGCACTGAGGGAGCTAATCAGGGACACATAAATTATCAGCACAGCAGATGTAAGAAAGAGCATTGCACAGAGAGCAAAACAGAGTTCAGCGGAACATAGGTCTGACCAGATGTGCAAACACACACCTAAGCTGATAGAAATAGGAACAAGGAATACACAGCCTTCAGCAAAATTTAGGATGACCCAGTAATGTCATTCCTGACCTTACCTCTACTGTGGAACTTAGACCTGACTTTCCTCACTCTCTTTATTCTCCTATTGATTAACCTGGGTATGAACGTTCCCTTTTTACATTTCTTTTTCCTTAGCTGGGTTTGTTGCAGTTTATTCATTGTGTGGTTGTCCTAAAAGAGCAAAGGGACTTCAACATAGCAACTGAAAGCACAGAGATGCAAAGGTGCTTCATAGTCTGACAAGGTCAAGAGGTATCAATAGCTCAATGCACAAAACTCTGCTACTGGATGTGAATATGATGTGTGTGTGCAGATGTCCACGAGCAATTGCATGAAAAGTGGCTGTAGGAGCTCAGATACTTTATTAGTGTTCATTTGACATTTTAAATGGACAAACTTATAAGTATGTAAATATACCCATGCACTTCTGAATTTGAGCATTGGAGAAAGATAAGCTGCTGCTGGGCAATATCAGTTCCTGCATCTGTAGAACTGCTGTTGGACATGTGCTGATTTCCTAATAATAGTCAAAGTGATCATTCAACCTCCATTTAGCATGCTGGGATTTAAAATGCAAAACAGCAACATACTTCATGCAAATGTCAACTCTGCCTATGTTGTAGGGTGCATGTCCAGAGGAGGAAACAATAAGTTTATTCTTCTCCCCAATTAGACTTTTGTGAAAGGCTCTGTTATGTCTCCAACTATCACATTGAACACGCACTAAAGCAGCACATTAATGTGCCTTTTAATGCTTCTTAGGAGTAGATCAAAAGAAATGTCAGGTGCACTTTACATTCCTCCCGTGATGTGTCTGAGGCTGTTAGTGCATCACCTCTGCAAGGGCCATTGTTCCCAGCCTGCCCAGCGCTCTGCTGGGACACTGCCCTCCAAAAATGCTCAGGGATTTACCTCCATCCCACTGCACCTTGTGTCTTGGCTCCACAGCTGGAGGAAGCCAGTGGAGTCATGCTGCTGTCACCAAAAGCAGGGTTCAGCCTTTGCTTTTCAGTGGGAGAAAGAGCTGTTGAAATCAGTCCTGGAGAAAACATCTTAAAACTCAAGATCCCGGAAAATGGAACTTAATTAATGGGAGCAAACTTGCAAACCTCCACAGCAAACTGTTATTATTTTGCTTGCTTGCTTGCTTGAGGGAATATGTCAGAGCAGTGTTTACGTTTTCTTAGTACAAACTTGGCTGTTCTACCCATCATTTACTTTTACATGATTAGCAGGTGAACCTGCAGCTCTGTCATTCTAAATACAGGGTGCTTAAAATGTGCAAGAGACAACTTTCCTTAACCAGGACAGCACTGTCATTGCACTGGCCCTGGGTCCCCTGGCTCCACAACAGAGTGGTGATTGATGCAGCTCATTGTCAGCACGTGGCTCTTGTTGGAGTATGGGGCTGATATTGGGCAAAAGATTGCAGAGGCATTTGGCGTGTGAGACACAGTCAGGATATCGTGGACACCCTCGGCTACACCAGACACTGAGAATAGAGCTGGGCCTCTGAGGTTTGCAGAGCTGAGTACAGCTTAATAATGGAGGATAAACAGAAAAGAAAATGTACCTGGTGTCAGCTATAGGGGTGAAACTGCAAAGCAGGAGAAAGGGCTGGGGAAAGTATGTGAGGAGCAAGAAAACAGCAACGCTGCAGTGTGCAGGATGACATGGACGAGGACAAGAGGCTGGAATTAATGCAGGAGTGGGGATGCAGCAAGAAGGGTTCAAGTTCTGTAACAAAGTTCATTTCTATATGTTTTCCTCTTTCAAATGGATGCTTTGAATAAATAGTACTTTCATTTCCCGTGAGGCAGAGGTGAATAATAAGTACCTCATCTGAGGACGCCGATCTCCCCAACATCAGTCATCTGCTTGCAGCCCTACACTCCGCCAGTGCTTTGCCTGAGCAAATTAGCCTGAAGTGTTGTGCCCTTGGCTGGCAAATCCTTTCAACCCGGTTGAACGGACAAAATGAATACCCAGATTGTTCCTACGTCTGTTATTCTCTCGTGTTTATCTGGCTGAGCTGTCAGTCAGGCCATTATAACTGTGGTGCACACTCAAATGACTTGTCCACTCACAAAAGCAGAGTCTGTTGATGATAAGCTAAACAAAACTGGAGAGCGACTGTTGACAGAGTTGGGGATCTTGCGAATGTCTCAGGTAAAGGCAGAAATGCAATTTGGGAAGATACAGACTGAGGTTTTCTTAGGCTTGTGTAGTTTTAAAGTGTTCACTGGGGTTTGTCAGCAGACGATAAATGGGCGTTTTGTAATGAATTGGGCTCCTCTCTGCTTTAAACAAATTAAGCGGCACCAAGAAGATTTCTGAAACTTGAATGTAAGGGTATATTGCACTTCCAAGAATTAAGTAGCCTGAAAAGACATAATTTACTCAAGCAGGCTTTGCCAGGGCAGAGCGTAGCTGCCCCAGCCATGTGCTGGGAGGAAGGACAAACACCCACAGTGCATGCGGGGAGCGGCCAAGCCTGCCCAAAGGGCTCTGCACAGCCAGCCCTGGGCTTTAACTGCCCTCTTTCTGCTTTGCAGGACCTGAGGGTTTGAATGTGGTGGTTACTTGCTCCTTCCCAGGCAGGGAGGGTGTTTGTATGATGGGAGCTTATCAGTTTTACTCATGAAAAGAACTGGGTTCCTTAAATGTCCAGCAAAGCAGTGATTGACATTAGTGGAGTGTTGTATGATTTATTTTCTGAGTTCTCCCATGAGGACACCGAGTTTGGACCCTGAGCCACTCCCTGAAACTCATTTGATTGCATAAATAATGCAGTGCCTTTGTGCTGAATATGACTATAGCCAAAGCCACCTCGGTCCTTTAGTCTGATGTTTGTGGCTAAGATTAACAAGTTAAAGTTTTCAGATTGTGAGTGTGAACAGTTGAGGTGTTTGAGCAGTGCTGAGATGTATAACATAAAGTGTCTCTTCCATCTCTTTCCCAGACAGGGAAACCCAGCATCTTACTTTTTTTCTGCAGCGAAAAGACAGGACTGAGTAAGACTGCAATGGTTTAAATCCTCGTAAGTGTCATGAAGAGGCAGAGGAAAACTTAAGCAAAGGAGGTCCTATGTCTTGCTGAGAGTTTGTTAAGATGCACAGTTAGGGAGGGAGATGCTGCTGAGAGCGTGGCACAGCACGGCAACAACTCTTTTATCAGCAGCTGGTGCCTTCAAAATCCCAACCCCAGTAGCCTTGTTGTTGGTGATGATAACTGTAACGGATGGAACAGCTATTTTTCATCAAATGCTTGTTAGTCAATTTATTAGACTCCTAATATACTAATGCACTCATTTGGCAGGCATCTCAGCAAACGAGGCTCGCAGTGGAGTGTACTCACTCAAAGTCACGGCAACTCGCAGGTTGCTGATTTCTCATCAGCACTCAGAAGATAATTTGCAAATGTGCCATTTATCATTATGCGCTTTGTAGAGGCAGATCTCATGAATGGGATAAACAGATAAGAGAGTCTAATAATGAACATTTCCTTCCCAAACAATACTGCCAGCTTCTATAGCATTGTGTTTTATATACATTGCAGATGCTGCAACTCTGTGTGCACTGGAGTTTGCCTGTGCTGGTGAAATAGCTGGGCACACAGTTTTTTAAGGACAACTGCTAATGCATTTATCCATCTTTATGCTCAAGGAACACAGAGTAGAACCAGGTTAGACATTGTCTGCTGGAAGACATAAGATTTCTATCTGTTACAGTTTAAACGCAATGGGCATGTGCGGACTTCACCATGAAAAGCCACCACCACTTACCTTCCAGCTTTCCTTTTCTCACTGGAAACACGAGCATCTGTGAAGGCCACTGTTAAAGCCAGCAAAAGGATTATCCAGAGGCGGGATGGTGGGGATTATATGGTGGAGGTTGCTGAAGGAGCACTTTTTTCCACACCAAAGACAACAGGCTTTATGGATGCTCTGACCTGCACTGCTGTTCACCACTGTGTTTGAGTCTGCATCGCTGGCTGCTTTTTATTTGCTTGTTCACTTTTTACTGGGAGGAAGTCGAAAGCAACAGAAGCCCAGGGATCAGTCTGCAAATGCGATTCCCATCTCCCTTTGTGACATTCAGGGTGGAAGCTCTGCATACAAATCATTACTACTTGTTTTTGCTTCTGCAGATGTGATTTTATTAAATGAAAGGTGTAACAAGAAGCCCAGCATAGGCAGAAGCCCTTTTGCCAAATGGCTCTGTGTGTTTAGCTCTGTGACTGCTCTCCAGCAGTGCTGGGAAACCATGCAAAGATATTGATAATTGATTCAGTTTTATATAAGTTAAAAACTAGCTTTTCCCTCCTAGTGTGAAGGTAATGGGTTTTGTCTGTAGAAAGATAATAATTCTATGAACCATTTCTGCGCCCTCTACTAAAGAATAGTACAGCTTGCACTTGAATGTAATGCCCGTGTCAGCTCAGCTTTTTAAACATTCATCTTAAAAGAGTCTTCAAGGGCTGGGAAGAGATCTTCCCCAGACGCCATGCTAAGTTTGAGAAACTTAAAAAGTCATGAGGATCCTGTCAATTAATGTGTTTGTTCTCATATGCCTGCTCTGGAAAAAAACATCTTCAGACATGAAAGCTGTTTTCTTTCAATTAAAAAGTTGTCATTGCATTTAGTTTTCATAGGTAATGGAGAGGAGAGTTTTTTCTTCCCTTTACTGTACTAGGGGAGAAATGCATTTTTTTTTACTTCTTACCTTTTTCCTCAGAGTAATCTTCATTTACTGCATGAACAAAAAAAAAAGAAGGAAGAAGAGAGCTAAATTGAAACCTTGTCTCCAAATCTGTATGCAGGAGGTGACTTGATTTAGAAGCTTTAGGTAATTTCTTTTTTGTTCACAGTCCTTCAGTTGAAAGGCTTCCACAAACAGTGTTACAGCACGGAAGGAAGGAGATGGAGAAATTTATCAAGCTATTTATCAAATTATTTTCACAGTCTGTCAAAGTCATAAGCATGCTGGAAAAGAAACATAAAGAGCATGTTGAAACAGAGGAGCACGTCTGAGTGAGCAGCAGGACTGCAGCACAACCAGAGACATGGGGACTGCTCTTGGCTGTGCCTGCATCTGCCCTCAAACCCTGCACTTGTGGTATTAAATCCAGGCTTGACAGATTATGGACTGAGAAAATGGAATAGAAAACTTCAAAACTGGCCCAGTGGAATGTGTTCCTGCCCATGGCAGGGCGTTGGAACTGGAGGATCTTTAAAGTCCTTTCCAAAACAAACCATTCTACGGTTCTGTGGCTCTGTGGTCATTAAGCAGAGGGAGAGGTCAGAGAGAAGGGGATTGACATCCCCTCTCTGAGACTCTGCTGAGATTTACATCTGAGGATGTTGTTGAATCTAAATGGTGCCCATCCTGGGGCAAGGAGTGAATCATATCCTGAGATGGGACCCCACGCTTTGGAGAAAACAACCTTGGAATGTGCATCCTTGGTGGCGGGTCTTGGGAGACAGCACTGGCAAAGCAGAGGGGAAAATAAACAAAAGAACAACTGAGAGTGAAGGAACTAGTCTAGTAAGAAATCTTTAATTTCTAATGAGCTTTAAAGGATTTGAGAGAGTTGATTTTTTTTTAACAAACCGGTTCAAGTACATGCCTTCAGATTATAAAAGTACCTGAAATTGCCTAGAATATCAGCATGCATAGCTTGTTAATATTTACATATATTTACATGGCAAAACAAGAGAAAGATCTACAGTTATTTACAGTCTACATAGGAGAAGAGAAAGGCAGCATAATTGTATTTCCTAAAATACAGTAGTTGAATAGTCAGCACATGCATATTAAGATATATTTGCATGATAGAACGCAAATGTTTTAAGACATACCTTTTAAACTCCCTATGCTAAGGTATAGCATAATAAAGGTAATTTTTTTTGTGTTTTGTTTCTAGTCTATTTGCATCAAGTGCTTTAAAATGTTCACTAACACAGCGGCAGCATTATTTACCCTGGCAATTAAAGCAACAGTACACACGATAATTTCCTACTAACTAGCAACAAGCTGCTGGTGAATGAAATATCTATTGTTTCTCATTATCCATCGACCAACATACAGGGATCTCTCCTTGTAAAGGCAGTGCCTAAGCTATCACCATTAATTATAGAAGTAATATAAATGAGGCTCTACAGTATGTACTAAATGAAATATTAACAAGACCAGTGTCTTTGAGCCTGAAAGATGCACTAACAGGGCACACTTTACAGCAGGCTATCTATGAAAATCACACATACATAATACAGGAGTGCCTGGCTTACAGCTCTAAGCCTAGACTTTAGAGGCCTGTTTGCTAGATCTGTATTATTGCAAAATACATTCCCTTAATTAGTTTCTGGAAGACAGAGTTGGTAGTTACTTTTGTACCATGATACTTCCCCATCATAACACCCTGTGGTTTTTCAATGCATTGTGTTATTGAACTGTGTGTGTCTGTGTGTGTATGTGCATATGTGTGCATGTGTATCAACAGATGAAAAATAGACTTTATCCTTAAAACCCAAACAAACAGCTTGTTAAATATCTGTCCCAAAAGGTCACTTCCTTAAAAAGCAGTCTGGTTTTTTTTTTTCCCTCCACAAATGTCTGAAATAAAATTCAGTCTAAAAAAATGATCTGTGCAATGAAGGAAGAAGCCCAATATCAGCACTGTGATGATATTCTTTGCAATAATACATATGAAAAAGTCTATAAATTTGGACTAGTAATAGTATTAAAAAGCTATATAAATATATACAGCATATACAGTACTGTATGTATACATACATTTATATAAAGTATATATATAATTAAAGTACAGCAAAACCATAAAACATTTCAATTTAGTATAAGTTAATAACAGAAGTGATTTCAATGAACTCTCATCTGGGTATGCCCAAACATCAGTCAGACCAGTTCTGATGATTTAGTTGCAGCAGTGTATCTAATCTCTGTTTTTTGGCAGGATATGTTTAGTGTCAACAACCTGTTTGCTCAACTCTTTAAATTGCCCTTGCCCAGAAGAATCCACCTTTTGCTGGCGGGTTATGTGTCTCAGGAGGATTTCCAGTCCTCCACAGGATTTCCAGTTTGACTGTGGCCAACAAGTTGTGATAGAATTTGTATTTGTGATCGTGTTTGTATAAATGTGCACCACAGAAGGTGAGCTGCCACGGATGTTGAGGTGTGAGCAGCCCGCAGCAGTGCTGAGATGCCCAGGGACTGTCCCTGACACGTTCTTTGCTTCTCACTCCACTGGCCAGTGCTGGCACACAGGGCAGGGGGCAAGCAATGGACTGCAGCATCATTTATTCAACCTGATCTCACCCTTACCCTGTTACTCTCTGAAATGAAAATCCATAATTTTCCTCAGGGATTTTTTCCCAAATCTAGAAATGAGCAGAATGCTGCATCGCTCCACTGCTCCATACCAGCCTGTGAGAAGAGAAGATCATAGACATTTGCATGTAGTGCACAAAACTGCCATTTCAGTGGAGCAATGATGTCTTAAAAGCGTAAATCAGGTGTGAACGGGGTTTCAGTGGGCAGGAGAAGGAATTGCAGCGCTGATGTGCCTGGAGATGTGGTGTTGATAAAGAGGCCTGTGAGGAGTGCTGCTGCTCCTGCCCTGAAATGCTGGTGGAGCAAGGTAAACCACAGGCTTCATTATAGCTTTTAGAGCTTAAGGTGGCTCTCTGTCGCCTTGAAACATTTTTCAGAAGCTGATTGTGGACTTTAATAAGATTCTGGAAAAGAAAGAAATACAGTGCTGCCTGTGGGAACCAGCTCCCTTCCAGGTGCTCTGGCAAAACCATTTAAGTTGCACAGTCTGGTGTTGTCTTAACCATTGTGTGGTTTTAGATGAGATATCCCTGAGGGGCTGGCAGATACAATACCAGACCGATGGGAAATATGTGCCCTTCTAAAAGACAGCTGTGGAGCACGTGGGATATCTTGAGGCAGCTCAGATGTCTCAAGATCCATGTTAGGCAACTGAATCCCACCCCCGGTATGCCATGATGGCTCTGCCTGGCATATGCAAAGGGTGGGAGAGGTGAATGCATGCATCACCCTTTCAGGGACTGTTTCTCTCTAAAACATCCATTTTTTAATAACTCACTGTAAAGTAAGAGTGTTACCAAGTTCTCTGTGGTCTGGGTAAAAAAAAAACTGGATGAGAGAGGGAAGACACTGGAACAGGACCCGGAGGAGCAGACAGCTTCACAGGTTAAACAATTAAGTTTATACAATAGAGAAAAATAGGCATGATTTTAAAGGATAATTACATTTTTGTCAGTTACTTTGCCAACCTTGTTCTGCATCTTCTACACATTTTAAGAATGGTTTATAATACAACATTTTATACTTACATAGTGCTTTTCCAAATTAAGTGTGAAAGCACTCCATAAATCTGAATGACGCCTCACAACACCCCTGTGAGGTGGGTAAACAAGAGTACTCTCCCCGTTTTTTAGCTGGGAAAAGTGAGGTACATGGAGTTGAAGTGACTTGTCCAAGCTCACTAGGGAAGGAAAAGTCAAAAAGAGGAAAACAACCTAGCTCTCCTGACTTGATGTCCTGTATTGTATTTTTTTTCTACTGTGGAATAATTGCAGAAAATCTGTTTGATACTGGATGTTGGAGGTTGGAAGTTTTCAAGTGCTATCATTGCTGTAATTGAGAACATACTGGGGGTTGCATAACACAAACAACATGGTGCATTATCAAAATACATTTATTACAATGGACACGATTTCTTTTGCAAAGTTAAAACCCAGAATGTAAGTTAAATATAGCTGCATATACTGAATAGTTGGAATAATCACTAGGTCTTAATGCCTCAGCAGTTGAAAACAAATCCTCTTTCATGAACTACTGCAGTTTCCTTACTCAAAGAACATAGCACACTTATCTCCTATAATGTATGTAAAGAATACTGTAAATGTGTAAGGGTCTTAATGACACTAAGAAAAGTTACAGCTTGAAACCAACTATGCTTTGCAAGTAGAGAAGCTGATGGAGTTTCGAGTCTTTGTAGTTGGGAATTAGTTGAAAAAGGAATACATCAGAGGGGAAAAAAGCAGACCTTATAGATTTTGGTTTATCCGTTGTATTATCTTCTAAGAGATGCTTTGCTGGTTTAATTGTGGTGATGGGGGAAGGGGAGGTGGTTGAGAACCTCTGGTTCAGATGTGGTTCGGAGAGAGCTTTGAAAGGAGTGTAAATACAGTGTCAGTTCAGGTCACGTTTTCCTGCTGGCGCTTGGGTGGAAATAGGACCTGAAGTCAACTGAGCCCAATTCGGAGTTTAGATCATATTTGGCAGCTCCAAAGTTTTATTTTTTTTAGCTGCAGATATGATTTCAGTTTCACGCTCTCCCAAAATAGCAAAGGTAGGTCTCAATTTCATATTTCCTTGCTGAAAAAGCAATCAAGGAATCCTGTTTTCTTACAGGACTTTAATACATACATATTCTGAGCGTTATTCATGAAATAACTGTGCATCTGGGATTCTCTGAGTAAGAGGACTGCAGCAGGAACTGAGCAGTTCTCCAATCCTCTCACAGGCAAGACTAAAACTTGTTCACTGCATTGTTGGAAAAGAGAATGTTCCTCACAGCTCTGAGTTATCCCAGTATGAAAAGGAGCAGAGTAACACCTGACACTGAGAAGTGGCTCCCTCAGCTACAACTGGCTTCAGCCAGGGATATCACCATACAGTTCTTAAGATTGCTCCTAAAAACACTTCACATGCTGAGGAATCCTGGAGGTTGAATGAGGACATGAGAATTTTAGATGTGCTAGTGTCTTTCAGAAGAGGTCATTGTGCTCCACGTTGCTCACAAGGACTTGGGCTTGACCAGAAAAAGGAATAAGTGTAGTTTGAGAAAGCTCTGCACCACAATCCCAGCTTGGGGGTTGTAGCAATACCAGGAGGAGACAAATCCATTCTGAGGGCAGTTTTCTCCCAGCTGCCCCCAGGCAGCACAAACCCCACTGTGCCCTCCCTGAGCATCAGCATCAGGGTCACAACAAGCAATGGAGCAGATCCTCAGCCCCTGCTCCAGTCTGTGGAGCCTCTGAGAAAGCAGCAAACCTGTGCTAATTCCCACCAGGTGGAGGTGAGGCTGGAGGAACATAAAACTGCTGCTGTCACTTTAGAGTTTGGTTTGGGTAATGTGGAACTGATTGTTGTGGGAACAGATTCTGTGTCATTTTGTTTGTTATTCCAAGGAGATTTTATATTTTACTTCAAATCAGGAAAACAGCCACTGCTGAAGCCATCTGGTGAGGAGTTTTTCCCTCTAACAGAATGAACTCTTCAGGGTGCTTGTCAGAAGCACAGAGAAGGTACAGAACACCCCACTGGTTTCATATCTGGAATATGTTCATACTACCTTGGTTGCTAGGTTAGGCCAGTGGTTGGACTCAGTGATCTTCCCCAACCTTAATGACTCCATGGTTCTACCTCACACTGCTGTGTAATGAGTTATTCAGCTGTAAATGGTATACTCACAGTGCCTTTGTGTGCGTCTGATACTTTACTGTTAGGGATGTGTTGACTTTGTCTAATAGTCCTGGTATGAATAACAGGAACAGCCTGAAGAGTTTAAAGGACTTGCCTTTTTATTTCACTTGAGCTGCTTGCTTTGAATCTGGCCCTTGTCACAAATACTCTCCTCTCATGTCATTTTGAATTCACCTCTTTCCACTGGCCATCTTTTAAAATGCTCTGTGCTGAACTTAACCTCAGGCTACCAGGATAACTGGCCTTTATCCTTAATTTTTCATAAGAAAATAAACCCCTCCTTTTCAAATAAACTGATCCCATCTCCCTGGCAGACAATGTTGAGTGCTGTGTGCTCTTAACAGAGTTTGGAGTGGATCCTATTCATTCATAGTTGATAAATATACAGATAAGTTATGGCTTTGTTTCTATTATTTATACGCTTGGAATGTAAACTTGCTTCAGAACAAAAGTCTAAATTTAGAAAATAAACATGCATTGGAAGGTAGACAAATCTAAAAACTAAACATTAACTGTGTAGTATGTTTTCTTATCAGGAACATAAATGGTATCTCAGCATACTAACAGATTCATTACATATATTAATGAGGGTTTTACCATGTATTGTATCTCAAGAACCCCTTTTCTTTTACTGTTAAGATATTCAATATTAATTTCCATTCAGTGCCATCAGTTACAGATTGACTGCAAGCAGTTATGAAATAAATGCCTATGAACTAATAGCTACTCAGTATTTTCAACTCAACAAAGGATTTTAGAAGGATGGATAATTTAGATCTTTGAGCCTCAACTATAAATAAACAGCAACTGCTGTATAAATCCCACCCTGCTGCAGAGGAAGATTGTATTACAAAACTGACAAATGATTTGCGGAAGAGAATGATGAACCCTTATTACTAAGACACTCTTCAACTTAATCCAAAACAAGATTCCCGGGTAATTTTACGTGCACTGGGAAGATTGATAGTGTGGTGCTTGCCCAGCAGCTTTCAAATATTTGACTGGATCGGAAATGGCATTGAGGCATGATTAAAGATTCAGTTGGGCTTCTCACAAATTCTTTATCCTGTGTATTCATTATTGCAACCCACTGCCTTTGTTGCAGGTTAAAGAAGGCTGACCCCAGCTCTGGTGATTAGCACCCTGTACAACTGATGGACCTATGGAAAAAAAATGTTTAGGTTGCCCGACGCTTTTAGCATTGTTTATCAGCTGAAATTGTTGGGAGGGGGGGCCTTAATCACAATGGATCAGGGAGAGCCTGTGACAACTGACAAGCTCATTGTTTAAGACATTTTTTAACGAAGTTGTTAACATTAATTCTTTTATATAGTACTCTAATCTTCTTCAAATTATGTTCTGACATGGCACAAACCGCTTGGCATTGAAAGTCATTCAACAGTGATTAAAGTGCTCTTTTTATTGGTTTAAGAATGTTTCATCTTGTATCAGCAGTATGGAATTGTTTACTAATTAGATTCCCTAACATCCTCTGCTGTTGTATGCTGATGATATGTGAACAGGAAAGCTGATGAGCAAAAAATTAAAACTTGTTACTAAACTGTCATAAGGCCCAGCATATAAAGATGTCATTCAAAGAACTGTGTTCATAAAGGATAAACAATATTTTCTGAGAAACAGAGCAGCTTCTGGCTAGCAGCGCAGGCATTTTGCACTTATCTGCAGCTCTAGCTCTTCACAGAGGTTTGTGGGATTGTAGATCCAAAGGAGGGATTTATGCCTTGGGGACTTTCCCATTCAGCATGGCAAAAATGAGGCTTCTAGGCATCTCACTTTGGGCAGGAGGTTGGGCTAGAGACCTCTTGATATCCCTCCCATCCCAAAATGGGATTTGATTCCTGTGACTCTGTTGCTCACTCTTGTCTGTCCTTGGACAAGTCACTTAGGCAGTCCAGCAGTCTGAATGCAACCAGCTCACAAAAGAAATTAGGTGTTTAAATGGCTCTGAAAATCTGGGATTTACCTTCTGTTACATAGTTTGGCTGTCTGAAGCATTCTCCTAGGCTTGATGAGTTCATGTTTGTCCATAATTGTGAGATACTAAAGCTTTACCCTCTGTCAACGAAGGGATAAATACGACTGCATTTCTCTTAAGTAATAAGAAAGGTACTTTTCTTTCAATGATAGAACCATTGAATTTTCTTCTTCCAAAACAGCCAACATGATTGAAACGTTTAGAAAGAAGTAAGGATACACACAGCCAAAAAAGCAAATGGCACGTTGCTTACATCCAGTTCTCGGCAAAACACTGGAGGCATCGCAAGATAAAGTGCTTTGGGCTTCCAGCCACATAATCTTTTATCACTTAAAGTAAATATCCTATGCTCACACAGGGAAAACTATTCTCTTATTCTGGAATCTAGCTTGTGTCAATGCTCAAGGTATAAAGCACTGCTGTTGTGCTCTGGGACGTTTTTCTGCCTGCCGAGAATTTTGTTCAAACATCGTCAAATCTGACTCATTTGAAAAGATAAATTATTGTCTGGGTTGGATTTTAAACTGGCTCTGATAAACTTCCATTTTATGAATTAGCTGAATTCTATTAAAGATAGACTGAGTTTAGCTTGGCTGGACAGATGCTTTTCAGCAATAGCTTGAGGGCTCTTGCTCTGCATTGAGCAATTCAGTTTAATTTTACCTTTCTAATGAAAGTCCAGTTAAATTGCTTGCAAAAAACTAATAATATTCTTCAGGGGCTTTGAGACATTCTAAACAGCTGAATACAGTGATCACACCTGTACTGTGGAGCTTTATAGGAGAGTTGAAATGAGCATAGAAATTTTATTGTTCTCTATTAATATTATTTTTAGTAGAACTCTTTTCCATTTCTGCTACCACCTTTAAGATACTTTCTCTTTTTTAAAAAAAGATACTGGTTTAATAAGAGGATTACTATGCATTATACTAACTTTAAAAATATTTTGGTCTGTTGATAAATATATGCCTTTCAAAATACTTAATACAGACAGTTTTGGTTTACCTTGTGACGGGACATCATTTCTAAGATGTGGAGTCATCATTATCAGTTTAATCCCATCTGCTGAGGAAAATGCATGTCTTGCAAACAAATATGCACTTCTTTGCTGCTACAAAGTTGAGATGCCTCAAATAAGGAGAACTGGGGCTTTTTAAACTGCTTCCTGTCCTTGAAGGATGAGAATGCAAAGTAGAGGTCTTCTGCAGGTTGACCCCCTAGCAAGCACCCTGAGTTTCCTTGGTTGTGACAATGAAAGGCCAAAAAAAAAAAAAAGGAGTGGAGGAAAATCACAAGACATTGAAGCCCGTTCTCTTTTCCCATTAAATTATCTTAATGCAGCAACAACTAATTTCTCTTCATTTACTTTTTCAATTGCACTTGGCAGCCTCTTTATTCTGATTCCTATCAGCTCGTAATTAGTTACCACAGAAAGGACTAAGATGTACATAAATAATCATAAGATGCCAGATAAACTCTATCGGTTTTAAATTAGTGTTGTGTTTTGCTAATGCGCTCTCACCTATTATTTTTAATTATAGTTTACAAAGCAAAATAGCTTCTTGCCCTCTCCCCAGCTGTTCTGGCACTGTGCTTTTAGTCTGTGCCAGGGAATAGCCCATCACCCATGCCAGGGCGCTTGCCCCAACCCTGTGGCCTCCATCGGCAGGTTTCTGTTGGGACAACTCAGAGAAACCCATTCTTCCTGTTCAAACATAAGTTCACTTGGTATTTAAATTAAAAAAAAAAAAAAAGAAAGTAAGAAAAATTAAAAAATCCTTTCTGATCCACAAAACCCTCTAATCTATCCACTCCATTTCTTAAAGCATTAGAAGACATGAGAAATTGTTGTTACAGAACAAAACTTCACTGGAAATCCTCGTGTCTCTGCAGAACCAGCCCTGTCTCTGCCTGCAGCGCACAAATGCTCTCACAGTGACAACTGCCATGGGGAGACTGTTGATCCATGGGCAGATTTGGCACCAATCCCGACTGCACTTTACATGATAGGTCTTAATTGGAGTGCCCAGGTTAATTTTGCACAAGAGGTTTAAAAACCCCAAACAAACCAAATCCATCTATCAGGCTGTGTTGCGGGTCGGGATGCCCAGGCATATGGTCAGTGATTTCTGAGATGCAAAGGGAAGTTAGGAGGTGCTGCTTTTAAACCTGGCTCAACAGTCCTGGTGTCAAACACCACCTGGGCAGCCCCTGCCACCAATCCAGGTGTTTACCAAAAAGGGGCAAAACACCTGAGCTTAGGGCTGTGGTTCAGGATTTTGTTTTTTCTTTCCTTTTGCTCTTAGAGGGAAGGAAAAGAAAAAAGAAAAATTGCAGTGGTTTGTAGACAAGTTTCCAAGAGGCAGTGCCTTCAGCAGGACTGCAGCCTTGTCACCGTGCAGGTCACCCTGCCAGCTGCGCTGCTTTCACCAGCGCTTGCACGAGACACGGCTCCAAAGGGCCGTGGTTGCAATTACAGCAACAATAAATGATAAAATATCTCTGTATGCATTTATATAGTTTTGCTTATTTTCTCTTTTTTAATTTTCTTTTTTTTCCTTTTTAATTGCAGCAACAAGGAGCTGCCACGACGGTGTACTGCGCGGTGGCGGCGGAGCTGGAGGGCCTGGGCGGGATGTACTTCAACAACTGCTGCCGCTGCCTGCCCTCCCCTCAGGCACAGAATGATGCCACAGCCACTGCCCTCTGGGAGCTGAGCCACAGGCTGATCCAAGAAAGGCTTGGCAGCCAGGCCAAATAGCAGGGAGCTCCTGGAAGGATCAAAAACACGCGGGGCGTGCGCGCGCGCTCGGAAACTGCCAACGCTGGAACCTGTCCAATCTTATCATCTAGAGGGTTTCCATGTACCTCAGATACAGATTAACCGGTGTTAAATGAAATAATAGCAGTCACAACATAGTGAAAAATGTTAAGTACTGGTGGGAGGTGGGGAATACTGTGGGTTAAAGGGACAATGCGGCTTCCTGGGGCTTAGTTAGTCTCGGTTCTCTTTCTTTTGATTATAGCCTGTTCAAAGTGTAACCCAAGGAGGCATCTTTTGTCTTATTTTAGGAAAGCACTTCTGCAGATAATTTCTGTTGTTTTGATTAATGGGTAGGTACGTAGCCAAATATAGGATTTCCTCCTTATTTTGATAATTACTGTCTGTTAGGCTTTAGGTATTGATTGGGAGATGGTAGTTGTGTTGATTCTTTTTCCCTACAAGGATTTTATTGGATGTGGCAAATCAAAAGATTATTGAGAAAAGAAATATTTTCTGCCCTTGACTGTTGGCTGAAAATACATCTGCACTGTCTAGAAAAAGAAGGTGCAGGAAGACATCTGAACAGTAATGGTAGAGTCACAGTCACAGCTAATTAAATATTTCTGTTTTTGTTTTTTTTTTTTTTTTCTTAAAAGATTACAATAAAAGATATGTTGTAAACCATTCTCTAAGTACTGTCGAGTTAGTGAAGATGATGATGTCTCCTCAAGAACACACAGAGTGTAATCAGGGGTTTAAATGGTATTTCCATCCATTTCTCAGTTCACAGTTTTAAGGAGTTTTTTTTTCCTTGAAAAGTTCACAGTTTCTCAGTTCTCCTGATACTGTATGCCATTCCAAATCTGTCTTTTCTTTCCATTTAAATTCAATAAAACAACATGCTTGCTTGAATATTGTCACCTGAAGAGAAAGTTTGTCTCATTTCTGCAAATGTCTTAGTTCCATTTTTTTAGAAAAGAAAACTTGAGGAAAAATAAAGAGCTTCTTGTTGATGCCAAGAAAACGCTGTTTTTTTTCTTGTTTCTTTCTCAGTTCATTTTTTGTATTTTGTGCTTTGTAGCTGTCTTCATGCCAGAAGGTTGTTCTAAGCCATCCTCAGTCCAGCATCACATTTTCTGTAGACAGAATATAAACAAATAAATAGAAGGACACATTGTTAATAGAAGTTTATTTGATCCCCTTATTATTTCTGCTTTATTGTTAACAGTCTGCCTTCCATGATTTTTCTTGTCAGCAATCACAGTGCATTGGATTAGTTGTTGAACAGGAGTTAAAGTCAAGACTTCTACCCAAGTGCAGCCTCAGCTGCTCCTTCGTTCTCTGCTTCCTTACCTGATGCCACAGTCTTTCCTGAAGCAGCAGTAAAGAATATATGGCCTTTTTTTATCCTTGCTGTGCCACCTCTGTAGCAACAGCTTCAGGAGACAACAAATCCTGCCCACTCATCTTCCTCAACTCTCTGCAGCCCCTTCCCCAAGGGCAGCACATCCTGCCTTGAAACATTTGGTGAAATAAAGAAATTAAAGGGTCTATTCCAGAAAGAACAACACCTCTTTTCAGCCTTTTGCAGAGTGAAAAAAAAAAACAAAACAACAAAAAACCAAAACTTTCTTCTCTCCTAGAGATTTTCTCCAGTTTGTGCTACACAGACCAGTGCTGGTGTAGTGTGTCTGAAAATTCATGGCCTGAGTTGAAGGCTTTGCAAGTTGAGGCGATGGTTACAGCCAAATTCCTTGTATTGTCTGGGATTTAACTGGGGAGAAAAAGTGATTAACTCCTGTCACCTGTGCAACAGCCCCCACACACGCATTATTTTTCCCTTTCACAGCCAGACAGATTTACTCTGGTATGAGACGGGCAGTGTACCACTGCAGTGCTCTGCTCTGAAGCTTGGCATTGCTGGGTTCAGAAGAGGCACTAATTAAGTGATGCCGGGAGCTCTGCACTCCCCTGAAGGCCTGGGCCTCCTGCTCCATTTAGGCAAACATTAATAACCTATAATGAACCCCCTGTCATTCCTTGTTGCTGAAATATTGTTCGCTTCTGTGAGAATTCAGTACTTAGGGATATTGCCTGCCTTCCTTCAGAGAATATCTGTGGTTTTCCTCTGTATCCCACTCTCTATTTCAGTGTTACAAGGTAAGAGCCCTTTTAATGTTAGCACAGTTTTAGTTTTGCCCTAGTATGAGGTAAGCTAACCCCTAACTTCACTGAATTGTTTGGGTTCCTCTTGTTCTTACTTCTGGTTATTATTTATTGACACCAGTGTACTGGTCTGTCTAGAATTTCACTGTCATAATTTTCTCCAATGCAGATAAAATGACTTGCTCCCTGTTTCTTTTTATTTCACTCTGTCATTCTCAGTTTCTCTTTTTTCCTCTCCGTCATTTTTTTTCTCTCCATTTTTCTTCTTCCAGTCTCTGTTCTCTTTGTCTCTCACTCTCCTGTGTTGAGTGAGATAGCCAGTATTAAAAAAGGCTTTTTCCAAATGAAAAAACAGGACACCAAGCTGTAGAGCCCTTGTTTCTATTAGAAACACTTGTGAAAATAATTTTTCTCGCCATCTCAGTTTGGTTTCAGCTCAGGAGGGATGTGCAGGGAACATTAAAAAAGGAAAAGCAATTGAAAAGAAACAGACTCCAACCCCTCCATTTTAATATCCTAGATGTGCCTAAGTCATTGGCTTTCAAATATATTTTGGTGTAAAATTTGGCACATTTACAGCCGGCCAGGTTTATTTATTTGACTGGCTTACATTTTTCCGGTTGATTTACCTGGGGCAATGTCTGTGTGAATTACTCCACAATGCATTGACTCCAGTGTTCATTAAAGGTAGTTAAGTGATCCTGTGTCTAATATTAAAGCAAACCCCATTAACCTTAACTAGTATCATATCAGCAAAACAAAAAGAACTGAATAAAGCAAAATAGATCAGGTATTTATAGTTCTTGGAAAAGATCCAGCGAATTCACATCAAGCTCCTAATAGTCCTAATAAGCACTTGCTAGTTATGCCCGTGAAGAAGGAGGAGGCTGGCTTAGGGGTGTGTCTGAAGCAGGGCTCGGGCCCCTCAGGGCTTTGGGAAGGGGAGGTGCTGGCAGGCGATGCCGCTGAGCATCTCCCACCCACACGCTGCAGGGTGTTGTCCCACCCTTTCCCCCCTGCTTTCCTTCCAAAGTCAACATTTCCCATTTTAGTGGGGATTTTTTGACCCTATATTTGGTGCCTTGTATCTTCAAGCCCGTGTAGGTGAGCGAGCAAGCTCCCTTGCTGGGACTGAAGAGCCAGAAGTTTTTTGGGGAAGGGAGGTGCCTTTTCAACCAGTGTCAGCTTCCACCGCTGTCCATTGTTCTGCCAGACAGTCACTGACTGCTGGGACCTCTACTTGCCAAATCAGGTAGAGGTGAACCAGCAGAAACCCATGCCAAATCTTGACTTCTTTTATTTTTCCTTCCTGCTTTTTCTTTTGACATCTGGGAGACAAATCCCAGATATTCTCAGACCAGGTAGGGCTTTTTATTAGAGAAGTCTTTCCAGCAACACTGCAATAATTTGACTTATATCAAGGTTGAATAACTCCTTGTCAGGTGTTAAGCTTGTGACCTTTCAAGCCAAACACACTTATACTAACCAGTTTACCATTGGAATGATCAATATCTTGTAAGTGAGAAAGTCTAGACAGATCTTATTTTGTCCTTTGGTATCACTTGTGGCTTTGGGATTGATCATTGTATGTGGCTGGGGAAAAATTGCCTATACATTTCATGCTCTGTATTTATCTTGACAAGGTTCTCTAGGATTATATTTTCATAATCTGAATGGCAGTGGAACAGCTGCTCAGACTGTGCAAGCCCTTCTCATCGGGCTGAATTTAAGCTACGGTAATTACTCTTTCTCCTTATGTATTTCTTTTTTAAACAAGCGTGTACTGTACATTAAAATGTATGGTTGGGGTGGCAAGGGCCATGCTGAGAGGCTTGGAAAATGCTGCTAAAGTGTATTTCCTTCCACACAGTAGCTGATGTAGGTTTGTGTTTTATTCTGAATATAAGCCCATGTCTGAGCACGAGTAGGATCTGAAGCAGGGTCCCAGCCTACGAAGGGGAAATGTTTTATTAACAAAGTCTCAGGCAAGATTCCCTGAGACTGGATGCAGTTTAGGAAAGCTAGAAGAGCCAATAGTAATACCCAGTAATAAACACATGACTGACCAAAACCTTCAACTGGTCCCTTTGTAAAGAGAGTCCTTGGTGAAACCCTTGCCCAGGGAAGCAGCTGAACCATCCCTAGGGCCACAGGGACCTGCACGGGCTTGGGAGGTGCCTGAGTGACACGGGGGTGGAAGCACTGAAATACAGCAGCCAGATGGGTGGCTATTTGCTGGTGCCCTTTACTGTGGGACAGAGGAAATGAGAAAATAGAGAGGTATCATGAAGAGAAAGAATGTGCTGCTTTTCTCCTGAGTTTTTTCCCCCTACACTGCTGTGTTATTTACTAGATGCCTTTTCTGGGCTGTGCTTTTTCTTCTCTCCCCCACCCCTGTTGCATTTGCAGAGTACTTTCCAAGGGGTGTTTTGTGAATTAGCTTCATGCTTTAAAAGAGAAGATTGCTCTGGCAGAGAACAGCATAGTTGTAAAAGTGTCAAGGTGTTATGAATGTCCGGATGATAGAGCCCAGTTGTTATCTGCTGGGTAGTGAGGGAGGATAGCTAATGATGTGCAGCATGTAAACCGTTTGTTGCTCTAATCCATCTGTGTGGAGAGGAGTGAAAAAGAGGGGCGAAATCCTGGGAAAATTACTTGGACAGCTGGAGATAAAGTGTGTACTGATGGAGTCATCCAGAGGTAGCTGTCAACATGAGCTGTGTTTGCATATAATCCAAGCGATGCACAATGATTCCTTTTGGTACCGTTTTTTTTATGGGGGTTCATGTGTCTGTGCACAGACCTTAATTACTATCCAGTATCTCTTACCAACTGGGCTCCAGTTTTAAGTGAGGAATGTGATTTTAATCAATTCGTGGCTGGGTGGTGGAGAGTAGTACTACAAACAGACCAAAGCAAGACATATGGATCCCTTTGGAGGACCTGAATTAAATGAGAAGCAGTCATTTTATTAATTCTGCTGTGTTTTATAGACCTTTTATATGGAACATTAGCCATACAACTTCACTAGCTAATTAAAAAGGGCTCTTATCAATTTGCTGGGCAGTTGCTTAAGCAGGGGGGGAAGAAAAAAAGAGAGGAAGAAATAATTTTTTTTTTTTTTTCAGTCACAGAAAATCATCAACCTTAAGGGGGTACAGAACAGATCACCAAGTGCCTGGTGAGACTATTTGGACTGCTTTTCTTCACTCTTCTAAAAGAACTGTTGTAAAAACTGAACATTACACAACGCTTTGAGACTGAACTGTACCGTGCGTGTTGTTCATATGGAAACCTTACACAGGTCTGGTGCAGCGCCTGCAGATATGTGAGCACAGGCTAAATTAGGGGCTTTGTACACTGGATTTCTATGATCCCTCCTGGCAAAGAAGGCACCCTGTTCCTTGGGCTGGTGTTAGCCTTTGACAGCAGCAGTTTGAGCAGCTTTGTAATGTTCTTAGCCAGGAGTGAGTGTGATGCTGGCGGGTGTGGAACGTGGAAGCTTTTTGCAAAGGGAGGAGAGAGAGAAGCATGGGAGCCTGCCTGGCCCCGACTGACCATCACATCAGCCCAGAACCGATGGCTTTGAAATGGACTTTGCCTTCTGCAGGCAGCCTGGGAGAAAGGGCAGGACACACCGAGGAAGGTTATGGAAATTGGGAATGCCTTTCTGAGTGCAGCCCTCTGTGCTGCTCCCTGTGCAGGATGGGACGAGGCTGAAGCCACCCCAGCACCTGAAAAGCAGCGTCACAAAAAAGCAATCAGTAGGGACAGAGAAAAGTCTTCTAAACCCCTTGCACCTCCATAAGCCCTTACTTTACGTGGCATGTTGGATTTTATAGGCACGGGGTCTGCAGGGAGCTGTCTGCCGAGCACACAGTTAGCAGTGATTGAACAACGGCGTTTTTTTGCATTTTGACTTAAATCCAGTGTAAACTTGTGAGTGAACTGCTGGCCTGGGCTGGGTCTCTGGTGGACAGCAGTCAGCCGTGCATCACAGCCACGGAGCGCCCGGACGGTGGCTGCGGGTCACAGTTCAAAGGAAGCTTGAAATTTCACTTCAATGGATCCTGAATTACCTCTCATCCCAGGGAAAGCTTTATTTCTCTCCCTCTCTTTTCTCCCAGCACTGAGCCGGCGTGTGGCTGGAGAAGAGAGCAGAAAGGGAGCCTGTACTGAGACCATCTCAAATGTACCTGGACTACAAACAAACCAGTATTTTCCTTCCAGCAAAGCTGTTCCTTTAATCTTTATGAGCAGGAGAAATTCATGCGTTACAGAGGCACAAAAACGAGAAGGGAAAGGCGGGTGGGAATAGTTGCATTAGAATTAAGCCCTGTTTTTAATATGACACCTGTCAGACTTATTGTTAAAAAATACGGAGAAAGGCTCCCTTCAGAAATAATAACATTGCAGCAAGGTTAGTTACACACAGTGAGTCCTGTCAGCAGCCGCAATTAGAAGTTGTTTACCACCGAGAGAAGTAGCTCGGCAGCATCAGGGCTGCACGGACCTTCGGCGCTGCTCCAGCCCCATCCCGGGGCTCGCAGATAATAAATCCTCCCTTCCAACCCAGCCCGCAGCCGGGACGGGAGATTCTTCCTCGCAATCACCCCGCTCTCCTAATGACACTATCACCCAGCCAGGGATTAAGTGCTGCTTTGCAGTCAGGGGCTGGTGTCACCACGTTTAGGCTGTCGAGCAATTAAAGGGTCAATTTAGGGCGGGTTGGAGGGTGGCGGTGAAGGGCAGGGGACGGGGGATGCGTGGCAAGGAGAGCCCCCGGTAAACGAGAGCTGTCAGAGAGCTCTGCCCTGCAGGGCCGACTCTTTCTGGCTATTAAAAGCCATTCCTTGCCCACGGAATGAAGCCCCTGGGCCGCGGCCACACGGAGCAATCCCCCGGCTGCGGGGCTGGCACCCGGCACCGCCGCTCCAACCCAGACCGCAGAATTAATTCCATTTATGCCTTCAGCCAGATTTCAAAGTAAGGCTCTGGAGACACGGGAGAAATTAATTTATTAAAAAGCAATAGCTTGATAATGCACATGATGATAGAATAAATGAATCTGTTCAATATCTTATAAAACAGTTGGCAATCACATAATAGAGCATTCATTGTCAATTTAGTAGCTTGTCTCATTATACTCTGCAAATAGTAGTAAAATGGTGTATTATTCATGAACCAACATGCTTTAATTACTTTTAGTGCACATTTATTTTTTCAAATGTAATATGAGTTAGATTCAGCCATAACTGTAACTCAGCTGATGAATCTTGAAGCAGTAACACAAACTGGAAGAGAAATTTTATGAGCACAAGAATCGGTTTCTGGGAAGTTTGTAGCATTTCTACATGCTATGAAATCAGTCCTAAAATGCCAGTCTCAGGTGTTGTCCCAAATTTGGACTGTAGCTGGTAATATTTTGGTAAATATAAGTTATTAATTGATAATGCAATCAGATGTAATTTCAAGTTTCATCATTTGCTAGGGTTGTTGGTTTTTTTGGTTTCTTTTTTTTTTTTTTTCTCCTGCCATAAAGCAACCCCCTGTATCTAATACAGTTTATTTGTTGGCTTTACATAGAGAAATTGCCTTGTTAACACTCCCTCCCTTCTTGGCTTCTCACACACACTTTTCAACAGTTTAATTTGCTATGAAGGTCTCACACACATGCAGCCAAGGTCAGTGAAAGTCCACTGCTCATTTCAATTAAAATGTTTGCAAGGATTTATACATAATAAACTGATCTTGCCTATAATAATAGGTTTCCTTAAGTCAGTCTTGCTGCTACTAAGTATAATGTTGCAGCACACTGTTGATTTCTATGTACATAGAAAAAAGAGCACAGTAAAATAAGATGACTTGAAAATGCAATTAAAGTGTAAATCTTTTCACCCATTAACATTTAAGGTCCATTAGATTGCTTTGTCTTTTACAATATTAAATGCTAAAATGTTTTCCTTTTATTCTGTAACAGTATATTCTAGTTCTATTTATAATACAAATGTAATTTAGCTCCCAATAAATCTTGGCTTTAATTGGTTATTAAGTATGTGCTACCATGTCATAAATTTTACCCACAGAATTTCCTTTTTTCTCCCCCTCCCATTCATCTCCCCTGGCTTTGCAGTCTGGGGTCAGGAACAGGGTTTGGTGCCATCATCAACATTTATCCCATGTGAGCATGTCCCCCAGGAGTGTGAGTTGGGGTGGTTGCCCTCACTCTGAGCCCTTCAGGAGGTGCTCATCGAAGCGATGGAGTCCTGCAGGCTGGAGGCTGAGCTCACACAGGGGCTCCATGTGCCTCTGCCCAGAGAGAAATGCACATGCAAGGTGTTTGCTCTCTCCTCAGGGACTCGAGGTGTGAGTGGCTGGCTCTGTCATGGGCTCTGACTCTCCCAGGCAAGAGGTGGAGTTGTGGCCAGTGCTGGAGCTTTGGCCCTAATGATGGTTATAGAGGGTATGAATCAGGGCTGAATTTCACTCCTTTGCCCTTGATGTTATCTTCTGCCTTGAAAGGTGTCCAAACTATGGCTGCACAATTATGACTCTTTTCCTCAGGCCTCAGTAAGCACAATTTAGGCTAGCTTTTATTGGTCACTGAGGATGAGTTTCTAAGGTTTTTTAGATTCAAGAACTGGGGTAATAGCATTGTGAGGGCATGGCCCAGTTTCCTTTGTAATCCTGATTTCAGTTCCCACTAGTAACCTGAAGCCATGACTGTTTAATCCTTAATTCCTGCCACAATTAACATCTCATATTCAGGAGTATTTCTCTGTGATTTGAAAGGAAATCTGTCCCCAGCTAGGTCAGCCCTAGCCAGTCTCTTTACTAAGTGGGAAGGGATCCTTTTCAGCTAGAGCCAAACACAGTAACACCTCATTTAATGGTGCAATAGAGCAGAGAATCTGTTCACTGGATGCAGTAGGAATCAACATCCTTGCAATTAGAGCTAGTGAGGAATGCAGGCACACAAACTCGTAAGCTACTAATGAACTATTTGAGCAATTCTACAGGTATTTATATAAGGCTGAGACAGCATCCTCCGCTGAAGAGCTCCCCCCACCTCCCACGTATTCCCAGGGAAGCTTTAACTGAAGTGAAATTTCTTTATGTAAATACAGGCAATGCAGAGAGTCCCACGTGCTCTGCCATTGCCTCTGCTCTCGTGGCTTTGGTTTGTGCTGGTGAACAAACAGGGCTGCTCTGCAGCCACTTTGCTACATGTCAGTGCCCACAAAGGTCAGTCTGCTTTCTCTCACCAACATTTTCTCGCCCGTGAATGCATCATCACACCATGGAATATGAACCAGAGGACAGCTTTTTATTATCCCTTTTCCAGCACCTTTATGCCATCCTGCCTGCTTCACACTTATGCTGGATTTCCCACCTTCATTTGCACAAGTAAAGGCTGAATCCTGCCCATTCCCCTGTCGGATAATCTCAAAGAGCACCTCAGCCGAGTGTGTCATCCCTTTCTAGGGGTCATAGCAGGCAGTTCCCAGGGTGAACCCTCTTCACCCACAGCCAAAGCACATCAGGCAGTGTCCAGGGTGGCTGAGGGACAGCAGGAACCCCTAAGGCAGCATTTCCCCTGGTCCTTCTGCAGGTCAGCAGAGCAAGGGGTAAGGACAAAGCTGTGGGTCACACCACCACTTCTCTGACCTGGTGCCCAGATATCCTTGGGAACAACTGTCTATGGACAATTGCCTTACTCTCATCTGTGCCTGCTCTGTACGAGGCTGGCAAACCCCACCAAAAGTGGAAACAAAGATGGTGACCTGTTTGTTGAAGTACAAAAAGGGCATAAGTGCCCCAAAAACAGAGCTGAAAATGCCATTGCACATACTGGTGCTCACATTCAAGCCCTGAAGAGGCAGTTGAAGGCACCAACCATGCTCATCCCAGAGCTCCTGCGCCTCTGGAATTAGTGACACACCACAGGGAGAGCTCAGCAGGGCTTAGAACGTTATGTAAGTCACTGCAAGAGCTTATTATTTCACTGTGTAAATTGCATATGGAGCACTTGAAATGGGCAGACTTTAACAAACAGAGAAAATAACTACAGCAATTTGTCTTCAAAATAAATAAGGGAGTAAAAATCCCATCCCTGATGATCAATTGAATTGCACTTCAAACTTTTACTGGCAAATTGGCCAGCCATTCAGCTAAATATTTGTTTTATGTCCATGAACAAGAAGAAATTACAAAAAAAATTATAAGAAATCATTTTTTTTTTCCAGAGCACGAGCCAGTCTTTGCCTCACTGGTCTTATTGGCTTAGTAATCCATATATTTACTGCACTTAGAATGAAATACAACTGTTCTATCTGAATAATCTGATTACTTTTAATTTTCTAATTTTTATATCAGTCCCCTGGTTTTTGAAGCCTTTCTAATTTTTACATCAGTCCCCTGGTTTGGCACTTTACAATAGTCAAATATTTTCTCAACAGCAGATCAATTCTTCACATGAATGCCCTTACTCCTGAATGTGAAGTTAATGGCATCTTTTGCATGGATATATGTTCCCATACACAGTCCATGAACATATGGATATTCATGTGCAAATACATATTTACATATATCTCTATATCTCGCACATATATAAAATACAGGCAGAAACTCCTATACAAAACCAACCATTTGAAAAATAAATTTTCTGCATTTGTTGATTGCCCTAAGTTAAGAATCAATGACTTCAGCTTTCTAAATTTTGGAAATATAAATGGCTCTGCAAAAAAAACAGTAACTGAAATAAACAGGCAAAAAGCTCCATAATGTTAGAAACTGCCACTATTGCTTTAAAATGTTGACTGAACTTACAAGAATATTTTCCAGCCCTCCTTAAAATTAGTTCTTGGCTCCTGATATCTGTTAACATTTGATGTGCTTTCCATGATGACCCTGGATGCGTCTGGAGGTCGGTGCTCCAGAGTTCCTGGCTATCTTTATTGTCCCTAACTTGCTTTCTCTCCAAGACTCTTCCTCCTTGCCAAGAAAAATATTTCTAGTTGTTGTATCTTCAGCAGCTCTCTCTATCAATGCATAACAGATGGATGGTTTTTCTGCTGAGAAGCAGGACCAAGGGCTTTTGCTCCCTGACCACGGGCTGGGTGCGTGTGCTGAAGTGACTACAGACCAGGAGGAAAAAAAAAAAAGGCTGCAGAGAATAGGAGAGCATCTTAAAACTGTTCATGACAAGGGTTTGCAAGGTGTTTTAATAACAGAACCATACAGGTAAACATTTACACTTGAAAAACCTCTCACCCCGTGGGATACTGAGAGTGTTTGGTTAGGTGAGGTTTTTGTTTGAGTTTTGCAGGCACTGCTGAGCTCCTTCCTCACTATTTCCCATGTCCTAAGCTCCAACAGAGCTCCTCTCACGCTTGCTTGTTCTTGAAATTTCACTCCTTGACATCTATGGCTGCAATCTCATCCAACTTCACTCTTAAAGACCACGGTGCCACCTCTTGTCCCTGGGGAGGGGACTCTATTTAACAGGGAAGACCCCAGGACACGGCCCTGACAACCAGCTGCTTCCTTCCCTCCTCCTGTCACGGCCTCCAAAGCTGCCACTTACCTCTAAACCCCAGCATATGCCATCAATGACCCTCTCATATTCATTGATCTTCCTGAGCACATCAACCTGTCTCTCTAAATCTGCACTCTGATTCTTCAAGTAATAGAAAGAATCCCTCTGGATAACCACATAATCATCTCCTTTTGGCTCCTGGTCAGGCTGCCTTGCTCTTTCTTGCTCTCTCTCTTTTTCTGAATGAGGAAGGTGATAAAAACTCTGCCTTCCCATTTCAGTCTTCTGCACGGCTTCCTGGGTGCCCCACCAGACTCTCTGCTTCCAGCTCTTTGAAGATGAATGAATAATATTCCTCTGTGTTTCTATTATCTACAAACTACCAATTAAACAGAACCAGCAACCAGAGATAAAAGTAGAGCCTTGGCAACATGCACAGCAAAGTGGACACAAAAAGCTCAGGATATTTTCACATGTGCAACCACTGGAAAGTTGGAGATGCAGGGTGGGAGGCAGGGGGAAAAAAACAGGTATCACCATCCTTGTCAGGGCTCAGATACCCATGGAATAACTCCGTAATTGCTGTGGGACTACAGGCTAATTATTATATAATTATATAATGGTATGTAGCTATTTATATGAGGGGAAGAGATCAAATCTAGCACATTACCATAAATTCACAAAACAGGAGCTTTATTTTAAAATCTTTGACTGCGTGGCCTTTCATCTTTGAACTGTGTGGTAACTTCAAGCATCATTACCCCATAATGTGCTAGAACGTGCAATTAGTGTGAGTACAATGACAAACAGTCTGATATTTGTATTGTGTTTAATACAACAGTGAATTTGTATGCTCTGAATAATAATGAAATCTAGGTTTAATTATTGATCTTTAAAAAACGATTTTAATATCCTGATTCCGATGCAGCTAAATATCAGTGTAAATATAACATGAAACTGTACAACTGTTGGGCTAAAATGGGATATTATCCATCCATCTTTTGCTTTTTCCATTGCACCTACGAGAGAAGCATATAAGGGATATAATTTATTTCTTTTATTTGGAGTTATGTAATTATGAAAAGACTCCTGCACAAGGCTCAGTAAACCCTGCCACGACCTTAATGGAGCAGTGTGATCCCAGAACATTAAGTCCAAGCTTTTCTGCAGGAATTCAGCCAAGGAGTCACCTCCCAGAACGCCTTCCCAGCCCTTGGCTGAGCAGGCAGCAGCCCCACAGCCCTCTCCAAACCTGATGCCTTTTGCAGCAGGGCTGGGAGGTGCTCAGGAGTGGGATATTTCTGCCCCAGACCCAGCTCCCACCCTTGGAGGGGGCTGCTGACAGCCACCTCTCCTTGCCCCCACAGCAGGGACAGGGCTGGGCACTGCAGCTCAACACTGCACAGGGCTCATGGATGATCCAGATTTCAGATCCAGCCTCCAGGTTTCAAAGGAGTGGGGTGCAGGACCGCAAACCATCTGCTGACACTGCAGAGCAAAGTGCTCCAGCCTGTGCTTAACCACGGGTGTGCGAGGGCAGGCTCTGACTGGGGTTATTCATGTGCTGAGCACGTGGGAAGATGCTTCTCCAGGTTACTGCCACAGTATCTCTTTGTCTATGTATAAAATTGTCATAACTTATTTTCTCTCTTTTTTGTTGTTTTTTGTTTTGCCTTTGGTATTTTGCTGTTTGCCACAGCCAGCAAGATACCTGTACACATAAATTCTTCTCAAGTGAAATGAAATGGAAATAGCATCTGTCTACAAAAATCAATTTAGAAACCACCTATATATTTTTGGGCTCAGACAATGGGTATTTCCAAAGCCATGCCTTCTAAAATTCTTTGAGTGTAAAAAGAAGAAAAAAATAATAATGCCTGGATGCGAGCTATCATCCATCAATCAGGAAAACTCACTCATATTCAGGTGCATGAGCCAAAATGAACTTCAGATAGAAATGGATGGGGGACAGGCTATGCTCTCTGATTTGCTTGGGTTATTCCATTATTAATCTCTTTGTTTCCATTTATTTTAATGATCATAGCCAAGAAAGTTTCATTTATGAAGACCACTTTTCTTTTTTTTAAGGGGTACTTTATGCGAGGTTGACTGTGCTCTATTTTGTCACAAGTGCCAAGAGCAGGGTTGCTTTCCTTAAAACTGCTCCAATTGTGTCCAAAATGTGTTGGTGCCTTGCCCTGGAGAGAGGGCTGGAGCTTGGCCCCACACTGTTTGCATTCAGGAGCCCAGTGCAGGGTTCCTGATCACACACCTCTCTCCCATGGGGATTTCTCTCTAGCAGACAATATAAAACTCTGAGATGGAGAAGGAAAAAGTTAAAAAAACAGAGTGTATTAGAAGAGATGCTAATGGGTCTGGCCTGCATGTCTGGGATAGAGGATGAGAGAGATCTTCTCCAAACCGTGTCTCTGCTCTTGCTGCTCCTCCAGCACAGCCACCACCTTCTCCTGCTCCCCTGTCCTGTCCCCCCCAAAACAAAACCCAGACGGCAGAGTGGGTTTTCCTAAATGAGATACACCTAATTAGTAGCTAGTTGTATACTTGCTGATCACACACATTTTCAGCTCTTTGTTTATAACCCAGCATATGCATCCGTGGAGCATTTTTACAAGTAAATGTACACATTTCATTAAAAGTACTGTCTTTGCTGCTTCCATAGCTTTGTTCTATAAAAGAGTCTTGTAGGAGAGTTGTTTATTCCCTCAGCCCAAAGGAAAAGAAAAAAAATCACTTCCATTATGATATTAATGCAATTTCTACTAATGAATGTATGATTTTCCAGAGCTGTATTTATAAATCAAACCTGATGATTAAATCCTTGTCCCTGCCAGCTCACCTGGGTCCTGCGGTCCTCACTTTGCAGTCCCACAAGCTGAATGCCCACAGAAAGGCAAGGTAAACTCAGCTCAGAGTCACACCATAATTCACTAGTATGACCAGGATTAAATCCCTGGAGTTTTTTGTCCCAGTCTCTCACTTCAAATGCCATAAATACTTCCCTACAGCAGCAATATTTTGAGGTCTTGCAGGGCTCTGATGCCTGCAGATATCTCAGTCCAACTTGCAGCTCTGTGTGTCTTCAGAGTCTGCAAAAACGGGAATACATAAACATTGCTAATGCCTCTCTGAGAGGTAGGGGGTACTTGCACTTTGTTATACCTGCCCTCAAGTTTGGGAGCTCAAGTTTAGAAGTTTTGAATCTTTTCTTTCTCTCATCTGGCAGGTCCTACTACTTTCCCTCCCACAACTGTAAGGGCTGTTCAATCCCTTAAGGATAACTACTGAAACAACATCTAACAAATCCACACCATGTCCAGAAAGAAAGGCCAGACACGTGCAGGGTGCAATACAATGGCTGATCTGAATAAAAGTGGTTTAATAGGAGAGAGGGGACAGTCCCCTATACTGCCAGCACCATGTCTAGAGGCTCCAAACCTTTTCTGTTGGGCTCTCATTCACCCAAAGTGTCAAAACCTTGATGACCAGGTTATGCTTCCCCCCATGACCTTGTAGTCAGGGTGCTCTGGAGCCAGATCAAAAGAAAGGGGAAAACGTTGTCAATTCAGTGCAAACTGGGTTAGGAAAAGGAAATAGCAGCAAGTTACACTTCTGTACAGTTTTATAATCTATGGTTATAAAATTCAGAGTAAAATGATGCTTGCAGAGACAGAAGTGTGAGTTTCTTTAAACAGCAAAATCTTGAGAAAGTGTATCAGCATAATTCATCTCAGCCTACTCATGGAGAACTTTGTGGATGTGCTGTCCCTCCCTTCCAGGACAACATGGGCGGGATTTGGGCAGCTGTGGGAGCTCCTGCTGAGGAAATCTCTGGAGCTGTGTGGACACTAAAGCCCTCACGATGGGGACAGCCAGGCCTGACCTGGGTAGGTAAGGAAAAAAAAGCTTGGTTCTAGGAACAGCGGTAACACAGAGGGAATCAGTGGGGCAGGAGTTGTCAGCAATGGGAATTTTCTGCCTTTGGGGGTGGAGGGCTCCTGTCATCTTGCTGGGGTGAAAAGGAAGGAGCAGATTTATGGCTAGCTGTTGAAAGGCACAAAGCAGCTCTTGCAGGGAGAAGCAGGACAGAAGTAGTCCCACAGCATTGGATCACTGCGTGCGGGGCAAAGGAGACGGCCAACAAATGGGTAAAACAGCTAAAGGTGAAGAGTAAATGCAATTTATCACATGCTTCAGCCATTAGTTTTTCAGCTGATCATGTGTCTGCATGTCTGCATGGATAAAGGAGATCATGAAGGATTCACCAAATTCTAAACCATAAAAAAAAAAATCAAGACTTGGTCAGGTTTCAATTATGGTAGATATAAAGAGTTTGCTGAATGGTTTAGTTACTTTACAGACTGGTTTTTTTTCTCTGTTTTTACTACTTAACAAAACCCCCCACCCCCTTCCTTTTTTTTTTTTTTTAAATTTATTTTATTTTTAATCCTGGGTGTATCATGGGTTTAACAAAGCCTTGCAACAGAGCCTTCATCCAAGAATATCAACAGCCTGCCTAACATACCTCACATACACAGCACAGAGTCTTGCAGCACAAGATTTACAAGCTCCCAGAAAGGCAGAGGCTCGTTTAAGATAGGCCATTGCCCACAAACATCAGGAAAAGCTGATGGAAGAGGAGAAATAGATGGTTTTAAGTATTGCTAAGCACCACCCGTGATTATGAAGGAAGTACCTCCAAGCTGGCAGCTGAAATCGCAGCTCCACCATTTGGTGCTCAGTTTTGTAGGTTTTAACTGAGCGTTAACAATCATTGTGTAATTGAACACCTCATTCAGTTCATTAGCTGATGGCTGTGCAGCGCTGTCAATGTGCAAAGTGCAAGCCAGGTGCTAAGTATTGTAATTATTTGTTTTCTCAGCATTTAAACTGTTTTGATTCCCGACTGCTGAAGATGGAAGCCGTTTGCCTTGCACGGGGATGTTGAGCACAGATATGACCACAAGAGGAGCATCACATGTGGCCCAGACTGTCATTCCTCCCTTGCTGGCCAAGGTGGTTGGGGTTCTTTGCCCTCTAAGAGAAAGGACTGCAACTCTTGCCTGGTACTGCTTGTCCCCATCTCCTCATGACAGTTTTCTAGTTGGAAATCCCAGTTAACAGCACTGATTTTGCACTGGCCAGCCCACAGCTGTGTCTCCTGTGGTAGAAGCTCATGTTTATTGCAGTGTGACCCTCCTGGACCTCTCCCACTGAGTGCTTTGCAGGCTGAGACCTTGAGGAAGCTCAGAGCAGGAGGAGAAGTCCAGGAGGGTCAACTGGTAGAAAGATGATGGGTACAAGAGAAAAGTTTATCCAGCCTGGGCTAGGGCCTGTCCTGTGAGTAGGTGAGGACCTCATTGAGCACAGAGAAGGTCATGTTTCCCTCCTGGAAATGCCACTGATGCTCTTCTTGTCTTGTCATTCATTTTCCACATACACCTGCAAGTGCAGTGGGAAGGTGTGAAATCTCTGCCCTGCTCTTCTCCAGATCTGCTTGGGGCAGATCAGAACTTCAAAGGCTTCAGCCGTAGGAAGCTGAAGTTCGAGTCATTTTTGAGGCCCTGATTGTCAAATTTGGAAACTCCCCTCTGCCCTGTCCCCACTGCCTGGCTGGTTCTCACCCAGCCTGGTGGCGCTGGCCAGGTCAGCCTGGTGCTGATGGTGTTACCTGGTGACCACTCACCTTTGCAGGGGGCATCCAAAATATGCAGATCTTGGAGTTCCCCTCTGTGTCTTTTTTTTTAAACTTACACGCTGACCCACAGAGTGCTAATTAGCTAGATTCAACACCAAGCTTAAAAAACGATAATGAGTTTACTGATTATCAGGTATGAAAATAAGGTCAGTCAAAAACATATCAACGCTTTAATTAAGCTCCACTGAGCGAGATGGAATGACTATTAATGACTCCTGTTTTTGCTAAACTTCCCTTCTGTGGCCTGCTACTTCAAGGTAGGGACTGTCCCCGTTTGTCACGCTTCCGCTCATGTAAATTGCCAGAGCGAGACAAGCACTTGCTCACCTCAAAAGCTCTGCAGGATGGAGGGAAGGTAATGTGTATGTTCCTAGTGCCTGTGGACAGACCTATTCCTTATTTTAGGCATGGTATTGCCAGTCAGCAGCGTGGCTTTGATTTTGTAGTTTTTGCACACTGATTTATTTTGCATACACAATGTCTTGTTCCGCGTGGCTTATTTGTATTTTTGTCCAGGCTGCAACTAGCATTATCCAACTGATATTTGGGCAGGGAAATTTAAGACTAGGGGAACTGCAAGAGCGGATCACACTTAGAGTTCTGTCCAGAAAACCAGTCTGGCTCTGGTTTTCTGATTGGCCGTGTGCAAGTCCCTGGGAGGATGTGGAAGAATGAGGGACAAGGAACATTGCTTTTCCTTAAAAGGATGGGCATCACAAACACCGCATCTAGCATCCTGAATGAATTTAATTCATTTTTGAACTTCTCTATACTTCTGACTTTCATGACTGCCTGTGCCAGGGCAGAGGTTAAAATTATTTCTTTCTCTTTCTTTTTTTTTTTTTTTTCTTTTTAACAGAAACCCAACATATGTATCAGGAATAAACCAGATGAGTTTTGTGATTTTGTTTTGTTTTGCTTTCAGTTCCTCTCCTAATAACTCTATAGATTCCAGTGGAAGATCTGGCATCTCTTGGTTTTCCTCTAAGCTTAGAGACAGAGGCAGGATTAGAGGGAATAGATTCAAACTAAAAGAGAACAGGTTTAGATTAGAAAATAAGAAAAAATTCCTTACTGTGAGGGTGGGGAGGCCCTGGCACAGGTTGTCCAGGGAATCTGTGGCTGTGGCATCCCTGGAAGTGTTCAAGGCCAGGCTGGATGAAGCTCTGGGTAACCTGGTCTAGTGAAGGGTGTACATATCAAAGTAGCCTATGGCTGAGGGGTTGGAATGAGATGATCTTTAAGGTCCTTTTGAGTTTAACTCAAACTGTTCTATGATTCTGTGAAAAGGAGAACTCCCTGGAGAGCCAAGCCCCCTGCCCAGATGGTTCCCACTGAACCATCCCTGGGTATTTCTAAGTGTCTGACATTTGTGCTGCCCTCTGCCTTTTGCTGTGAGTGTCCTCCATGATGACACACAGCAAATGTAATTTGCCACACTGGCAAACCCCCCATGCCCTCCCTGCAAATGGCAAGCCAGAAGCAGCTGGCTGAGACCACCAGCTTAGAGGTCACTGGGAATTGACTGACATGTAAAGGCTGACTCTGAATGGTTTAAGGAACTGCGCACTCTATGCCAGATCGACACGGCAGGGGTATTTTGGTGGTGCTGTGGCATTTTGCAGCTCTTTTCCTGCTGTGTGTGGTCATTCTCAAGGGACAATGCCCTTCTGGAGGGTGGAATCAGCCAAGCACAGCTCCCTGGCCCTGGGGACACTAGGCAGGAGTCCACCAGGGACACTCTGCCCTTTGTCACCTGCAAAGGCGATGCTGAACTCTGATAAACGACAGAGATGTCTCAAACTGGGCACCAAAAGTAAGTGGAAACTTATGACCTTCACTGCTCTGTGCCTCATTTCCTCATCTCTAGGGACTTCCTCCTCTTGCAGAATGTGAAATGTGTTCAGTAGTGGCTGTGGAGCCCGTGTGTGATGGGGAGAGGGTAGGGCAGGAAAGGAAACATGTTGTGCAGGGAGCACTGCAGCACTGAAGCCTTCCTATGTCAGGTCTGTGCCTCCGTATTGAGGGATAAGGATGGAAAAAACATTGAGTGGCTACATGTGCCCTGCATGAAATACAGAGCCTGTGACTGGTGATGATACAAACACTGGCTGACCCACACAAGAAAGACAATTTACAGTCCGACAAGGAAACAAAGCTGAGCCATTTAAGCCTTTCAGTTTTCCACACTGGTGTTCTTTTGAAATATTTGCATTTGAGTTTTTATCAGTTTGGATGCTCTATCATACATATATCCTCCAGACCAAAGACTTTGGCTTTGCAATTCCTGCATGCAATCCACAAAGTTTTTACAACCTGTAGCTTTCTGTTGTTTTTTTTTTTTGAAAATAAGGTAGATTGCTTGTACATTCTTTATAGGATGGAAAGCCCATCCTTTGGTAACTTAACCCACGGGAGAGCAACTTCTTTATTAAAAATCTTTTTGTTTTTATTGTAAACTTGCCTACCTTCCCTTTGTCAGCTAAACCAAAGGGTATTAGATCTCCTGGCAGCTGTAATGGGTGAACATGCTCAGGGTAACCTTTCCAGAGGATGGGACTGAGCCTATGAAGTATTAAGTGCCTTCAAGGTCCACTAAAATCAATGGGATTGAAGAATGCCATACCCTTGAAGGGCTGAGCCCCAAGGGATGGCTTCTTCTGGGATACACTGATTCTGAAGACAGGCAAAATAAAATATTTAAAGCAGCCTGACAGGCACAGGCTAAATTCTTTTCCTTTTGTGCTGAAACATAATTTTTTTAATATGCCCTGAGCATGCTGTGAAAGCAATCTTTCTACATGTTTCCTTAGTGGGGACTGCTTGCTCTCTGTGCTCATCAGTCACAAAATCTGTGACTGATATGGCCCCAAAGCATCAGGAAAGTTTAAGTTCTACAATATAGCATTTTTTAAAATAAGACATAATTGTTTGTGGAAGAAGAGTCTGTCAAGTACCTTAGCTGGGAAAGGGTTACTGCAGGGACATACATCAGCACTATGTACTTTACATTCTTAGTCCATTGGTTTCCAGAGCAGTTCTTGTTCACAGTAATGTGAGGCAGTTAATATGGGATCTGAACACCACTGGACTGATAAGCCTTCATACTGACTTGCAAAAGTAATTTTCAGTAATCTTTGAGGGGAAAAATTGCATTTAGTGGGGAAAAAAAAAAGAAAAAAAAGGCTAAGCCATTCGTGCATCCTATTTTATTGAGTATGCAAGTAATAGACTATGCAGAAATTGAACTTTTGATCCATTAGGCTGTGCACGGGGACAAACTGCTGCTGAGTTACTGTCAGAAAGTTATGATTCCAAATAGAAAACTTTCACAGTATTTTTCCAGAATCTTGTTTGAAAATGCGATGCCAATATTACTGTTAAAATTCAAATTTCCATCAGAAAAGACTGGAACAATGTTCCCAATCCAAGGCTTTGCTTTCAAGTATCACACTCCCACTGCCTCAATTAGTCATTCCCAAACCAGCTTTTTTTTTTTGGTGGCTGTTCTGCAAGGCAGGGGTAACATCCTTTCCTAAAGGTTTAATGAACACAGCTATCTGTGTCTGTTTTGCTCCAACGATTGCTTCATACCCTGAGCCAGGCCAGGCAAAATAGATAACTTCCAAACCGTTTTAATTTTCTTGACACAAAGATGGTTCAATTCCCAGCCAGGACTAATCAGCATATATTTCCTCTAAATCCCCAGCCATCACGAGGCCAGCACAGCCACGTATGAGTATTTGTGGCTGTTAATTGCCATGGCCTTTCACCAAACAAGAGTTTCTCAGATTTGCATGAGCATCGTGGTAAGAACTTTCTTTTTGCTAGAGGAAACACCTTCAAGAGAGACAGGAGGGGAGCTCACTGGTTCTGTGTGTGCTGAAATCAGGGCTTTCAGAGAGCTTCAGCTGCATTTCCCAAAGTATCACAGGCCCAGAGGGACAGATTGGTGGAGGTAAATGACATAGTTCAACACCCAGCTGGTAGGTAGCTGCCACCCAGTCTATTCTCCACACCCAAGCTGGTGGGCTTCATGGACACTTCATGGGGAGAGCAAGATCCCTGAGGAAGGAGTTTCCAGAAAACGTTGAAAAGGGGCCAAAATGACCTTGCTGTGTTGGAGAAGGCTGAGAACGTCTGTGTTTGAAATAACAGCGGTGTGGGCTGCCCAGCAGCCCTGCAGAGCCACAGTCCCTCCCAGGGCAGTGCCCACCCCTGGCAGAGCCCCAGGTGATCCCACACCCACCTCACTGCTCCAAAAGCAGCCCCCAGGCTCTCTTATGTCTCACAGTCCAAGGGAGAAGAGTCTTGGTGCAGAGATCTCACCATCCTGCACAGGAGGATTGCTCCTCTTCAGCTTCTCCCCTGGCAGGGTTTGGAACCTCATCCCTGAGCTGTGGCTGCAGCCCCAGGGCACTGCGGGCTGTTTGTTATTATTCTTGGCATTTGTGTCTGAACATTTCAGGCTTGTGAGCCCAGTAGTGCCACTGTAATAACAGCAATGCCTAAATCTCTTTAAAACCAATCAAGGGGCAGGAGGTGTGGAGGATAGCAAGGGAAGGAGTGGTTGGCAGGACTGGAAGGGGCTTGGGCAGGAAAGAGGCTGTGCTGGTAAATATCAGGGCCCAGGGCAGGAGTATCATGAAGGAATATCCTTCAGGAGAGCAGCACCAGAGAAATATAGACTAAGACATGGGCCACAGCTGTAGAGATTGCAACCGCTGTAGCAGACACCAGCCTGAAACAGGAATGGATGTGAAACACACAGAAAGCCCTGGCTTTGCATATTTGAAATAAGTCATTATTCAGGCTTTCCAGCTCCCAATCTCTCAGAATTCTGCTCAATGAAAAACCTTTGCATTAATCCCCCTCCTCCATCATTATGCAATATTGCTTAGGGTAAGGGAAGTTTCCTTGTTCTTTTCTAAATATAAATTTCTGTGGTCAGAAAATTAGAGAAATGACACGGCCGACCTTCCTAAATGTGAAGAGCTTCTTTGGGGAAGCACACAAGTCATCTGCTGCAGCAGCCTCTTATCACTTTGTGGTAGGTGATTGCAAAATGCCTCTCTTACCCAGAGTCACACTGGGTTTAAATTGAGCTAGACAAGGGAACCACAAAAAGGGCTTGTGGGCAGCTGGGCTGCTAAAAGCATGGGGCCTGGCACTGGAGCACTGTTAGTTAAAACAGCAATTTGTCATGGAAAAAGGAATGGAGCAGCCTGCGATGCCAATGTTGTGTGTGGTTTTCCAAGCACGGGGCTTTGTGATGAAGATGAAGAAAACACTCAGTGACCATTTTAAACTCAGCAGCCACTCCCAGTACAGCAGGAGTTAATGCAGTGTCAGACTTTCCATTAATGCCTCTGTTTTTTGCAGGGGCTGTGAAAATATGCTTGAGGCAAAAACTTGTGATTCAGCAGCTCAGCTGAAGAGTTAACTTTTCTTTTTATACCCATCCATTTTCAGAGGAGCGATTTATAGTAATATTCATTCAGATCTATATATGGTTCTGCAGGGGTGATAGAGGGAGCTGAGGAGGGCGTTGTGCAAAGCCTCGTGCCCAGCTGCCTGGCACTTCTGTCAGAGAGAGGCTGGCCAAGAGGTTTGGGGTCTTCACATGGCTGGTGTAAGGAGAACTAAGCATCCTCAGGGCCAGGGACACTGTTACCTAGTGGAAAAGAGGCCAAACATGGGCTTCTTTTCTGCTTAGATGGCAGTCAAAAAAGGATAAACAGGATAAAAATCCGTGTGAGGACTCCAGGCATGCTCTCCTTTTGCCCACCTTCCTACACCCAATGCCTCCTTTCCTCATGTAGGAGAGGGACAAAAATGGCTAAAATAATTTCCCCAACAGATTTCTCTCCTGGTTTGCACCTGCCTGTTTATTCTGCAGTTGCCATTCCTAACTCTAAGAGGGAACCTTTCAGGCAGAGCCATGCCAAAATTCTCCATAATAAACCTTTGGAGGTAAATGGCGAGTGTTGAAATGAGAGATCACACAAAGGACCAGCTCTTGGCCTTGCAATATCCAATTAACAGAAGATTAGTCAGCCCTGCCATCCTGAGTGTAACCAGTTGAGACTCCCATACCTCAGGTGGGACAGCTGGGAAACAAGCTTGTCACTCCTCCTGGTACCCCTTGGACTGTGGAGTTACTGCTGGGTAAAGTCGTCGCTGATGTCTGGCAAATCCCTGACTCTGTACAGCCCATCTGGGCCACAGGTAGCCCAGGACACATCAAGCAGCTTGGTGCTGCTTAATATAGTTTCCTCTGAAAGATCATACTGTTTTTTACAACAGCTCCACTAATTACTGCAGCCAAGTGCCAGCAACCAGACAGATTTACAAGGACACGGTATTGCCACTCTCCTCCCTTGTCCGTGTCTTAGAAGTTGAATCTCATGTCCTTTCCCTAAATAGCACCTTAGCCCATGTTGTCCCACATTATCTGAGGTTATTTTCCCCCAAAATATTTTCCATACAAACTAAAATACAGTTATTTCTATCCATTTTTCAGAAAAGGTTTCCTTTCTTCTTTGCTCTTTCAAGAAAATAGGCTCCTAGCAGGTATTTATCATGATAGCTAAATTAGCTGGTATCCATAACATTGCAGCACAGAAAATCACTTCATCAACTCTACAATTTGAGCTTACTGGAGAAGACTTTTAGGAAAGAATGAGAATGAAGCCCAGAATAACCATTTCTTTCCCCGAGTCCCTTTGAGGCACCAAAGTTCAAGGTGTTTTTTCCTTTCCTTGTATACCTAGAAATCTGTCATGGTGGTTAGTTCAGCACTAAAAGTCCATGACACTGCAGTTTCACTAAGATGCTGCATGATTTCTTTTCTTCTAATCCTATACTTCTACCAGGCGAAACAGGACAGAAGCAACTGTACTTTGGTGATGGGAAAGAGAATTCTGTACTGAAAGAAGCAGTGCTGATAGGAAAGTGGAGTGTGATCACAGAGTCGGGCTCCTGTACATAACAGCTACATGCCACAATTATTCAGCAAGGGCTGAGGAAGACCCTCAAGGGTCATCATAAAGACCTACCCTAAAAGGTCATCATAAAGAGGTGTGTGCTAACTTTCTTGGGTGAGCATTACCAGGAGGAGGAGCTGGCAGGTGCCTTTGTGGCTCCTCAGATTTTGCCTCTGGAGGAGAAGACATGCAGCTGCTCAGATCTGCTCCACAGCCCCAAAATGTCAGGCAGAAAGTCAACTTCCATGAAACCACACTGATCACCAGTACCAGGTCAGGCTCTCCCTGAATGCCCATCCGGGATGAGAGCCAGTCAGGGAGGGAATGCCCTCAGAAAAGGTGGAGGTGACAACTGCACATGTCCAGCTGCATGAGTGAATATGGCCAAGACACAGATGTCTATCCATGGCAAACCTCTCAGTGAAGCCACCAGTGAAAGACTAAAAGTCTTAAGTTATCCCTCTGGTTTAAAGACAAAAATAACCTAAGTAGTGGAAAACACTCTCTGTGGAAGTCCCTTGCAAAAAAGTGTTTTGTTTCCTTAGGAAGATGAATTTACTTGCAGCCTAAAAATATTTGTTAGGATGAAAGTTGTTTCTATTTGTAAGATGCTTTTTGTTGCCCTCTTCCATAAAACCAACATTCATACAGATTCAAGTGTTCCCATGCATGCATTGTGCATGGTCAATCAGTTATAGGTCAAGATGGCAGGCATTAGTGAATAATGATTAATTAATAAATAATGAAAATGTTTTCGAAACCTTTTCCCTCTTCCAACTTTTAATCTGCTTTTCTTAAAAATAAGTCAGTAGTTGAAGGCTGTAAAAAATGATTTTTTTCTTCAAGGATCTCTGATTACCTGCTTTGTGTTTTTCCAGCAGGTTGATGTAAGTGGCTCTGGCTCTAGAAGACAGCAAAGCCTTTGATCATCTCAGTTCCTCATTATTACCTGAGGGAGCCATCAGGAACTTTCTCTCATATCCAAAAATTATCCAGCCTATCTTCTTGGATTTCTTTATTCAGTGAATTAGCTTTCAGAATTATTCATATTTATTAAGAAGAATCACTGGCACTCCATGGTTAGGTTTCCCCTGAGCTATGTCAGCTCACAACACTGCAAGGGGCTCAAATGTTGATCTCCTGCTGTGCGACACAGCAGAGAGGAAAGGCCCTGCTGCCCCTTGCACTTGGAGAGAATCAGGCACCAACCCAAACTGGTGAACTTCAGTTCCTTGGGTGATGGCCAAGCATGGCCAGATAAGATATTTGGCTCCTCTATCCCTTCAACTTATCTTGGGGATTTCCTAAATGGTGTTATAAAAAATAAGGAAGAGTGATTTTTTACATGGGCAGAGAGTAATAGGATAAGGGGAAATTGCTATAAACCAATAGAGGAAAGAGGTAGATTAGATTTTAGGGTGAAGTTTATCCCTCTGAGGGTGGTGGGGCACAGGCACACGTTGGCCAAAGAAGCTGTAGATACCCCAGCTCTGAAAGTTCCAGGCCAGGTTGGAAAGGGCTTGGAGCCACCTGCTCTTGTGGATGACACCCTTGGTAGTGTCAGGGCACTTGGAACCAGGGGATCTTTAGGGTTCCTTCCAACCCAAGCATTTCTATCATTCCATGACTCTGTGGTTATTGGATGTTCTGTTGCCCATAAACAGAGCCATACTGCCCATAAATGATGGCCAGATATTTCCACGTTCTTATTTCAAGAAAGAAGACACAAAGTGTGAAGTTCTTAGCTTCAGTTTAAGGTTTGGAGGGCATCAAGTTCTTGCCATCCAGATGAGATGCACCCCTTCCCACTGCCAGGAGGCACATGCTGCACCTTCAGCGTGGTTCATTTAGCTGCCAAAACCTGGAGGCTTTTCACCAAAACCTTTCTCCTCAAAAATCTGCATTGTCCCACTAGCTCACATCAAAACTGTGCTGCTCCCCAGGTGGGCTGGTTGTAACAACACTTGTCTCTATCTGTCCTGCTGCTCTAACATCCACACCTCTTCTCTTGAGTACCTGGGTTCAAAAGTCACTTTCAACAGGGTGACACAAGAGACCCGTGTTTGTTTCCCAACCCTAACAGACATCCTGTTTGCCCTGGGGTCATGCAGCCACTCTCAGCTTCCTCCTCTTTACAACAGCATAATACACAATTTGCTCCGCTTTCCTGCTGCATTACAACCTCTCTGTCTCTCCTTGATATCCTTCTCTCAATTTCCCTCTCTCCTTTGTAACCTGACTTCCACGCACCCAACAAACTGCAAGGATTTTGGGCTTCCTGAAGCTCCTGAGATAGAAATAAATAAACTCAAAAAGGACAATGAGTTGGTTTGTGCCTAAGCAAAGGCAGTTTTGCTTCTCAGCAGGTTTGTGTGAGCTGTTTCTGGTTTCAGTTCACATGGGTTATTTCACCTTCTGAGTTTCTCTTTGACATTCAGGTTTCTGCCTTTTTTTTTCCACCTGAAGCCGAAGGAAAAAAAAAAAGGTACCAGGTTTGATTAAAAGCCACACCAAATTTTTAAAAGGTAAAAATCTTGTAATTCTAGAATGGGAACTTTTTCTAACTTGGCAGTTTCTTGTTTGTCCAATATTCCATACCCTGGTGCTAGGCTGCTCCTATTAAAAGCAGTTATGCTCAGAGCACAAGGATGTTAGTGCACGTACCGGCCTGTCATCAACCATCTTGGCTCATGACTAAAACCAGAACATGCACAAAAATAGAAGCACCAAAATTCATCCTCAAAATGAAACAATTACAGGGCACAGTTCATAACTTCATGCTGAGGTTCCTCTAGCCCTTCCACGGGATAGATTTCATTATCCTGGTAAATAGGGAGCTGACGTCAGTACCGAACACTACATTCAAGTTTGGCACAACCACTCTCTTTGGTGGTGTTTCTTTTTATTTTGATTTTGAACCAATGTTTAATGCAGCTTCTATTGCTCTGCACATAGTTAAGTGTAGGTACAAATTGCAAAGAATAAGTAATTGCCCATTAATGAGTTTTTGCAGAGGATTGGACTCTAAATGCTAATTGGTGTCTCAAAAAGAATGCCAAATGATATCCACACAGCCTACCTGCTTCTCCCTGATTTCTGTTTAGCATGCAATTGGAAGAATTTGGCTTTAATGTTAATTAATGCTTTCAATTAGAACTCACAACATATATTAAGTCCCGGTCATTTCAATCTCATGACGAACCCATACATAAGATTTGCTGATTCTACAGCTGGTGAGAACAATTCTGCATAAACGAAATCTCCTTTTATTTTCCAGCCTAAAATACACCTGGTTCCCAGAACTGAGCCTTCTAAACCTTTCATATCTACATGGCTGCTGCGTTTTTCTGTCGTCTTTTCCGATCAACAGAGCAACAAAACAGCCACCCAAGGCCCCAGCGAGCAGTGCTCCGGTGAGCAGAGGTGTGAAACCGCAGGAGGAAACAGGCAGAGACACCACTAGGGAGGAGATGCTGGGGATGTTCCTCCCTCTCCCTTCGGTGCACTGATGGTGGAGGGAGCTGCCCTCGGGTGGACAGGCAAAGCGAGGTTGCAAAGTGCAGAACTGGACAAATCTGGGCAAGGCACCTGGTATAAAAGGTGCTTTTGCCTGTTCTTCTCTGGTTGGGTGAGAGATGCTGCACAGCACCCAGGCTATACTGCTGATAAAGCCCTGCCTACATGACAGGAACTTTGTGCTGAAGAGTTTGTGCTCAGGGCGAAGCCAGGCACAGAAGGGAAGGCCTCAAACTGGACCAAGTCCTTTGGCCACCATCTTATTTCTTCCCAAGGGATGCTCACTCTTCCTCAGTCCCTCGCTGCCCTCACCCTCAGCCATGCCACCCAGACCACCTTTCCTCATCTTTTTTGTGGGAGCATTTGTATGTCAGAGGCAGCATTTGCCAACCCCAACCCAGGTTCTGTCCTGCTCCAGCAGCCATGGGAGGGGTGGACCAAGCTGTGGGATCAGTGCCCCTTTGTCAGGGCACTTTGTGCACGTTCCCAGTTGGTGCCTAGCACTGCTACCTCTTGCAAATCATCTTCTCACTTGATGTGGAGTTCTGTTGGCTGGGAACTTTACAATCTGAGCATCTAGGCCTATCAGTAGAGCATTTTGCCAAATTATTTATTTTTGCTTGTGTTTTGTTTGGCTCTCCTCCCCGGTGAGATCAGAGATAAAGCTTATTTACAAGTTGCTGCTTGCCCTGGACAGCTGAGGAGCTGGGCTGGAGTGAAAGCAGCTGTTCCTGGTCAACGTGCGTGGCTTGTGCTCATTCTCAATTCCCAGTGAGCAGGATCCTTCAGCAGTGATGGAGTAGCTCTGGGTTTCAGTCTATCTGTCACTGCTCGACTGTTTTACTGTGCACACAATGCACTGATGGGCGACATCACTCAACTGCAACAAGTCCAGCTACAAAAGCAAGTAGCAGCAATTTGTAGCCTCAATGCAGCCATTTAATCATTCCCAACACTTCCCTGGTTGCCACTTTGGATAAACTAACTTGAGAATTAAGAACAAATATTTGACTCTCCCCCCCTCCCCATAATTTTACGCAGCCCTGTTTAGACTGTATGGTACTTAACAGGAGACCTTTGCCCTTTAGTTAAAAGCTGTGACCAGGAAATCCCACCTCCTCTTAATGAGCGTTTTTGTTCAGCTTACAGGGAGGGATTTGCACTCCACTCTTGCACTACAAATGCTTTGTCTGCTTGGCTTTTTTATTCAGCTGATGAATAAAAAAGCAAACGCCAAACCCTACACGTTTCAGTCTCCATTAAGACAACAAAGAGCTCTAAATGCACGTCCTAGCAATGGCAATAATTTTTTTTAAAAGAGTGAGAAGAAAGAATCCATGGATATTTAAGCTGTGGTACTTTCCATAGCTATTCCTTAATGCTTTTGTCACAAAGGCTATATACTTTTGACCACCAAAACACACAGTAGGCAAAAGAGCAGACAGTGTTTTGAGAATCAATATTATGCTCTTTCTACTGAGAAACAATCATACGAGCAGCCCAAGCAGTGGCCTTTGTCAAACTTTTCCCTTGCTTATGTCTTTTGACCACATGCTGAGACCTCTCATACTCCAGTGGCCTTGAAAGTGTTTTCCCCCTTTCTTTTTCTTTTCTTTCTTTTCTTTTTTTTTCTTTCTGTGTGCTTCAGATAGCTCTTGGTTTCCTCTAATCTCTTGTTCTTTCCTTTTAATCACTGCATACCCTGAATAACGATAGACTGCAGATACTAGCATCAAATTATGAACGCCAGAAACGGAGAGGATTAAACGCAGCCACAACAAGAGATGGTTCTGCAGGAATCTCCAGATATTTGAGGAAGATGGAACAAAATGTTCCAGTGGGGAGAGCCTCAGTTTTCAGTGAGTGAGGCTAAACCCTGTACATGCCTCTCTGTGCACAGGAGTGGAGTGGGAATGATTCTCCAGCCCATTGCACAGCCACGTGCTGGCTGTGCACTGTTGTCTTGTTAGGCTCGTTTAAATGAATCTGGCAGAAGAGACAGGGACACTTGGATATCAGGGAACACATAAAAGAGTCTATTAAGCAAAACTCCCCTGCAGGAGAGGGATAATGGACCCTTTTGATACTGGGCCTTCTTCTGATAGTGCAGAGGTTGCCACCTTAGAGAAATCCGACAACTGGAAAATTCCTCATTGTAATAATTCCCAAGCCTTTGGGACTAGTTAGTGACTAGTCAACCCTAGCTGCCTGTTTGGGGCCACCAAGAATCCGTAGTGAATTCCTTCTCACGTGAAAGCCCCAGGAAATCACTGGCAGTCATGGAATCACAGAATATCCTGAGTTGGAAGGATATGTTCCCACAAGGAACATTGAGACCAGCTGAGCTGGCAGATCCCTTGGCATCAGTTCTCAGAGTGTGTGAGGTTAGGGATCCAAAGGAAGCCTTGTCCCAAGCCAGGGTGTCTGGGATGCAGGCAGCAGGTTGTGGGATCATCCCAGATTGCATGGAAAAACCTGTGAGGGTGCAGAATGCCAGCACCCCTGAGATCAATGCGATGAGTTCATGCTTAAATGTGGTGAACTAAACTACAGAAAAGGAAACTGCTTTAGGAAATTATAAGGAAAAAACAAATTTTTTGACTCATTATAGGTGCCAGATGTGCCTGTATGGTAAATGTAAGCTGTTCTGCAGAAGGGCTCGTCTGTATGTTTTAGGTACCAACAGATCTTTTTCCAGATGTGTTCCCCTAAAATTATTTCAGATTCAAAATTAGCTTTTCTTGTTGCATTTCCTGCAGTGCCAAGCCAGATCTTCAAATAGGAATCTAACATAACTGACCTGACATCAAAACAAGCATATCCAAAGGATTTTAGAATGCTCTACATCAGCATCTTTATATAAAAAAGAAAATCAAGAAATTGTTTCTTCACTATGGCTAGGAAAACCAGGATGAAAACCTACCATTTATTCTAATAAGGGATTTCTGGCTGCAGGTGTTATTTCAGGGTCCTGAACAGTATTTGCTCTGTGTATGTGATCAGAGCTGCTAAAGAAGGAAATCTTCAGGGAGGATGGGTGAGCGAAGGATATAAATATTTCAGTAGTAAAGGTTTCCCCCCAACACATTTTGCCTTGCTTCTGAACTGGTGGCTGTTTGCAGTTGCCAAAACCTTTGAACTTCTTGTGGGAGAAGGAGACCATTCCAGCAGGAGTGCTGAGGGGTGTCACGGGTGTGCTTTGCCTGTCCCTGTACTATCAAGTCCATGGAGATTCTCCTTGTCACCCTCAGGCTGCAGAAAATCATTGACCTCGGGCTAAATAAAAAAAGTAAAAAATAAAAAAAAAAAAAAATAAGGAAAATGATGAAGAGGCTCATTGCTGCACATTGTCATGTCTAGCCTTAACTGCCTGCAAGCAGAGGCTGGAGCCAAGCCCCAAGGCTCACACAGGGTGCCCTGGGAGACCTGGGATCCAAACCTGCCCTATGCCAGCAGCCCCTCAAAAGTAGCTGGAGACTGCTTTGCCTTGTGCATTTTGATTTTGTTTGGTTGGGCTGGACTTCAGTTCAGTCTTCATAACCCCAACCATCACTGAAAGGTGAAGACCCACAGTGGTGCCTTCAAACAATGTTGAAAAGCAGCAGGACAAGCTGCTGCCTTGCTTTGATGTGATGGTGAGAGGAGCGTGTGCTGGGTTTGGGTCTCATTTCTGCCACTGGGCAGAAAATAATGTCTCTGATTGAAGGAGAATTTGACTTAAAACAAAAAAGACTTAAAATTCACATTGTAGTTGGACTTACATCTTCCCTGCCAAATGCTCCAGGCACCAGGATTAGCTTTATACTGCTCACATTTTACTATCTCGTGAATCTTTCATACATCTGGACAGAGCTAAATCTTGCTGATAAGGGTTGGATGTTGCTCCCACTTGAAAGCATCCTACAGTTTCCTCAGGGAGTCCTATCACCAGGTGTAGTGTATGCCAGGGGAGGCAATAATCCCATCCCTCTTTTTCAAAAGAAAATGCAGATTGCCATTGCATTTCTACTAGGAACCCAGTCATGGATATCTGGTAAATGCCAGCCTCTACTGCTGTATTTTGGTTTTACACTGCTGGAAGATAAACAACACTTGGCAGCTCCCAAGATCACAACATTTTGCTCATCTGCAGGGCCAAATCGCAGCTCTCCTGAGAAACTGAGGCTCCAAACCTGCCCCAGCTGCTTTCAGGATGGGGGTTTTTTAACAAATTTGACCCCATGTGCATTTGACCATCATCTTCCCCACCCAACCACCCCCAAGGGGAGAAGCATTTATGTGCCACAGTGGTTTCAGTCCAGATATTCCAGGAATCTGAACAATAATTAATTTATAAACTCCTGTGGCTGCAGATCTCGAGTTCCAGCACTTACTGAGGGTGGTGTGGAGAAGCACAGACAGAACAGGAGGTGATCACCCAGAAACTACTCAGGGTTATGTGGCCCAAGATCTGACAGCAACTGAGCACTTTGCCAGATAACAGATTGAAAGATTGAACTTCACAAGGCCTCGCATAATGTTTTCGGTACCCCTCAATTAGAAACACTTTCTCACATACCTACTTTCATAAAATCACCAGCATCCGCATCTCTTGCAGAAAGTTTTGTAATGAAATTTTTTTTAATATATTTTCAGCTGTAAACAGCAGAAAACCCCCTTCAGGCACTTCACTAGACCTTTTATCCGCACGCAGGAAAAAGAATTGATTGATTTTGAAGTTAAACGTTGGCATCTGCTGTTATTCAAAACCAGGACCTTGGATACACTCATCCGCCATGCTTTCAGCTCAGCCACCAGTGTGCTGCAAATGAAGACAAGCTGTTGTCAAATGAGAAATGCAAAATAGTCAATCTGTTTGTCTGTTTAATGTAACTGGGAACATAAGCTGCTAAAAATGCTACCATTCTGCACTGTCAGATGGGAGACACTCTCCAACAAACGAAAGCCTAATGACCCATTTTACTCAGGCGCTCTGGAGTTCCTCCTAATGGTATTTTCCATATGCACTTCAACATGCTTTTAACTGAAACTGCAAATGGTACTATTTTCTATCTAACACAAGCGTGTAATCTGTGTAGCATTTTTTTTTTCCTCTGGCACCATGAAGGAATGCTGATGTTCAAGGCGTCTTGAAACAGTGAGCATATTGCTCAAGCATCTGATGCTCATCTTCTCTTTACACCTGTCATTGTACTGTATTAAAGGAAAAAAATCAAGTCATTAACCATGATAGATATGTTTTTAATAAGAAAGTGTTGCGCCTCACCAGGCAGATAAATAGCAAGTCTTAAGATATCTTCAGAGCCCAAGCATACAATTACAGAATAAAGTTAAATATGCTGGGGACTCTTCAAAGACTGCTATAACTTGTAAAGATTAGGTCTCTATCAATTACCCAAGCTGCATTCCTTCAAGAATTTTCTAGCATTAAAATCGTTAATTTGACTTTTCCTCGGAAGGTTCCCCATTCCCTGCAGATAATTACGTGTGAAATGTTGTCTAAACAAAACTGTGATTTGGCCAAGGAAACAAGCATGGTCCATTTTCAAGTAAAAAAAAAACCCAATGAAAATAATGCTGCCACTGCCAGAGCAGGGCAGGAAGAAACTCTGGAGATCGTGGTAATTTTGTTGTTCTTGAAGTTTGTTCAGTAGGAATTTCATGGCTCTGATTTCAAATCCCACAGAACAAGGGGTTTCTTTTGGCAAAAAGCTGTAGCATTTAGCCTCCCTTCTGAGGCAGGCTAATACCAGGCAGTCAGTGGTTGATTTGCTTTCTCCTGACAAAGCACCACAGTCTGTTGGCATTCTTGCAGGGTGTGCTCCTTTAAGCCATTATAGTCTTAGGCCCAGCTTTATCTCCACCCCTGCTGTTATCACATTGATATGTTTGTTAATTATTGACACAAGAAATGCTCAGTCATAGACTGCAGATTCCTGGAAAAGCCCTGCTGTGCTGAGCTGAGCTGCAGTGCCACGGGGGTGCCTGCTCCCTCCTGGCTCCCTTGCCCTCAGGGTGCTGCCATCACTTATTAGCAAACCCCCCAAAAGCATGGAATATCTTCAGGCACTCCCTTTTTCCCCACAGACAAAAAAAAAAAAAAAAAAAAAAAATCCTACTCATCCAGATTCCTCTCCAAGCCCCAAAATAAACATTATCTTGTCCCCATCAGGTTGTTCACAGACTGTTTGCAGGTGGGGCAAAGCAAAGGGACCAGAGTTTCCCTGGGGAGGTCTGGCCAGGGATGACACTGCAGCTGTGCCCTGACCATCTGTGGTCAGCACTGGCTTCATTGGGTGGCACCTGACTGGGCTGCGCGACAAATTCAGCACTGCTTCACCTTTTAGGCATGTGTTATAAAACATAAAAAAAGATAATTTCAGCTTAAAATAGTGGTGAGCAGCAATCTGCCCTGATGTGTCAATGCTTGGGATCTGTGTGCTCAGGAGAGACAGAGAGAAAGAACAGAGAGAAACAGGTGAAAAAGTAAAAGACAGAGGAAAAGAATATTTTATGTAAGGGGGTTAATGCAGTGGCCAGTCATCTCCAGGATTATAGAGAAATTTAATATGATCTTGGAATTATCCACTCAGTAACCAAGTAGATATTAGTACATACGAAGAACTAGGTTTGCTCTGTTGTAAAAAGCCTGGTACCTAAGAGAGACATTCAGGCTAGGAGGGGAAAACAAATCTATTTCTCTTTGCTTGCTCCTCTTTGTATGCCTCCCCCCGCATAAATAACTCCACCAAACCTAACATAAAACCAAACCCAAGCCTTTCCATCACAGATCAAAAGTCAGGCAAGTAGTGTTGCATTGCAGCTGCCTGAATTATACTTGGCCTCTGAATAATAAATAGGGAATTTCTCAAACCACAGGCTCATTAATGAGCACTAATTCAGAACTGATGGCACAATGTTCAGTAATTTAAGCAATGTAGACAATGAAGGTTCTCAACTCTGGTACAAAGAGTGACCTACAGAATCTTGTGGAATGAGTAATTACAGCTAATATCCATTTCAGCTTCTATTAGAACATCCAATAAAACAAGGTCATGACAACAGGCAAGGATCACATCCCAGCAAGCATCGCAGTGGGGAGGGATGGAGTCACCCTGGAGCAGGTGGATGGCTCCTATTAGTTGGGCTCCAGGATGAATAAGGCTGCTGACAGCTCCCGGAGGACGGCGGGCGCTGCCGCAGCGGCAGCTCAGGGAATTCGGGAATGGTTTTCAAGAGCACAGAGGTTAGGTTGGGATGGGGTTTGTTTTTGCCCATAACTAACAAAGGCTTGAAGGACAGACTATGAGCTACTGGCTTTTTTTTTTTTTTTTTCTCCCCAGCCTTTCAAATAGTGTGGTATTAAGATATACAGGGAATGATTCAGTGATTTAATAAGTGAGGGTGGACCCTCAACAAGTTGTAACAGAGGAAAAAGTTGATAGATGGAAGCAGGATGGCAATGGGCACCTGTGGTGTGAAAAGCAGCTGACTGAGCAGCAGCAGAGCAGAAGGAGCTGCCTGGAGAGCTTTCTACTTTGTGCAGATGAGCCTTATTAATTCCTAAGAGAGGATGGAGAACATGGTCAAGTGAGGAAATAAGTGGGAAGTTAGCTGGTTGTTGAAAACAATTTCTGACAATACTTCCAGGACTTGCTGCTTGTAAGAAACTGCTAGATGAATTATTTTGATCCCGTCAGATGATCTAAAATCTCTCTTTGAAATGCAGGAAATTTTTCAGTGATACTATTTGGCTTTCTAAACAAACATTTGGACAACACAGGCTATTCAAAGTGATGTGAAAAAATTCATAGGCTGGAAACTTTTTCTACAACCACCTGGGCAATACTGAGAAGCCTGGCATGGACTGCAACCAAAACCGATTGCATGATGAATATGGTTCACAACAAATATTTTGATGGGCTCAAAAAATCAACTCTGCTGGCTAAATCTTTGACCCTCATAGAGCTCACTGTGTAGCAGTGTGGATATGCTGAGAGCTCTGCTGCAAGGGGAGTGTGTCCTCAACTCTGAAAAATAGTCTGGTGAGAAAAACTGGTCCAAAAAAGGCCAAGGCTCGGTCTCTGCTGGGCAATAGAGCTGCAAACAGACACAAAACAATCAACAGAGCAGTGATGGTCCTTAAAGGTCTGAGATAGCAATGTAGGCATCACTGTGGCCAGCTTTGCTTACTTGTCCCTACACTTCCCTTCAAGCTTCAATGTGTCCTGCTCTGAGGGGTTGAAATTACAGAGAAGTGCCATGGAAGAGGCCCGGACGTGGTGTGGGCTGATGGGTGTGAAATGCCTGGGAGACAGGCAGGACTTAGCTCAGTCCCCACAGGGATCTCAAAGCCAAAACAAGAGAAAAGGGAGTATTTCCTCCCAAAAATTAAGAGTCATGGATCCCTTCAGTGGATGAAAAAAAGTTTTTTTCATTAAACCAGAACAGAAGAGATGCTTTCATTGTTTTACACCATACCTATGATGGTTTGCTCATGGTGCTCCTCTGGTAGAAGCAGGAATCAGACAAAAGACCTGAACTCCCTCAAGGACTGTTAAATGCTGTGTTTGAGCAGCTTGAAGCACACTTTGGTGCTTAAGTCCCTGTAAGGGCTGACCACAAGCACTTCTTGAACTACATAAACCCCAGCTACAAAATCCACTTAAAGAATGTTCTCCCACAGACCTACTCATGTCCCATGTGGCCCAGACACCAGTTTTCATCTAAATACCATTTCATCCCCAGCTGTGAAACAGCTGCCCCCACTTCCTGGTGGGTACAGCAGGGGAACAACCCTGGAACTTCCTGGAAAAACCTTTCCGTCCAGACATTTTTCCTCCTGTGAGGATCCTGCCTCCTGGAAACCTTCTGGAGGACACGGCACGTGAGCAAATGATTAGACTTTTGCAGGAAGAGTAAAACACTTTAAACACATCTGGAAGGAGGAGGAGCAGAGCAGCCAGGGCAGGACCTGGCCCGTGGTGGAGGCAGCAGCCCCCAGCTGCCACACTGTGCCATCCTGCTGCTGCTCTTGTGTTGAATTCTGTTGACTTTAGTAATATTAATTGAAGAAGGGTTCCCAGGATTGGTCCCTGGGTTGCTGTAGCATCAAATGAATGCCAAAAATTTAGATTACCTGCAGCTATATTAATTTCCATACTGGCTCGAGGAATTTTTCCTGCATCACTTGAGAAAAGAACCTTTAAAAGCTGCACTTCTTTTTTTCTTTCTTTCTTTTTTTTTTTTTTTTTTTTTTTTGTATACTATCTAGTAAGGACTTTTGCTTTCTATTAAAATGTGCTGATAGATATTTCTTTTCTGTTTAACTTTAAGGGACCTTGGTGAATACTTTAAAGTTTGCAGCTCAAATGATTGTTTAGTAAGTAAACCATTTCTCCTCCAGATTTTGGTAAAATACTGCAGAGTTAAAATATTTTATTTGGATTCATACCTCATTTCAAAGTGTTGCTTATAATACCTGACAGGAGCTGAACTTTAGTTAGTTATTTCTCCTTTTTTTTTCCTTCTTTTTGGAGGAAAACAAGCAGTCGAACATAGCTTCTGACACATTAAGCATGACTACTGGGAAATTAAAACAAATGCTGGTACAATTCACAGGGGAAAAAGAACTTAAAGTTTGTTTATAAATTCGTTCCCAGCTCCAAATGCATGTCATAAATTAATAGGTCATCAACATACTGTATTTAGCTGGCAGCAAGTAATTTTCTGTGAAGAAATAAGACAGAATATAGCCAGAGTAGCAAATTGGCTGAAAGCGAAGCCTTTTGAGTGCTTTGGAAAATCCATAACAGACAACTTGAAGCTCCAGCAAAATGGAAAATCTTTTCTTGTCTCCGTACTCAGCTCCAAGGATTTAGAAAACTGACTAATAATGCAAATAGCCCGAGGTCAATAGACTGGTGCCACAGCTGGAACTCACACCCAGCTTCCAGGAGATCCATCACTCCTGCATCCGGGCATGGAATGGGAGGGTATGGACTTTCAAACCAGGAAAATGAGTTCTTAAACAATCAAAATCATCACCTCATAGTGCCATTTGGGATGGTTTATGCCAGCCCAGCACTGATGAGACCAATCCTTTTGTTAGCAACACTCTGCAATGCCAGGGTGTTGCCTCATTGCTTGGACAGTCAGGATTCAGCTGGGTGGGAAGTGGATCAGGCCCCTGCAGCCTTGGCACAAAGTCCAACTCCCATGTTTTGAGAGAGATTTTCTCCAAGATTCAGCTTGGAGAATCTAATCTAATCACCTCCATTTCAATACAAAGGGAAATTTCAACATTACCCTCTATAAATACGTCTGTAAACAGTGAAAACTCAGAGCAAAGTAACCTTTGGCGAACATCAGGACCTGGTGTTAGAATTAAATTAATTTCTGTGTTTTCTGGTCTGGAATTGCATTTTTCAGCCTGTAAGAGGCAAGTCAACTGGGGTGGGTGCTGTGACCAGCACCAGGCACAGAGCAACCTCCATCCTGGGAACTTCCTCTCAAGGCAGTGTTGGAGTGGATTAATGAGGAATTAAAGCAAGACAGGGCTTAGTGAGGCATTGGCTTGGCTCTGAAGACAAAAAGCCTCAGCCTGCACAGTAACAGCTTCTTTTCTGCTGTCCTTGAAGGAGGACAAGGGGAGAGAACAGTTCCAAGGCCAGGCAGGTGGAGGAGGGTATCAGCAGACCCACTTGCTCTGAGCTTCACCATCAGCCTTTCATTCCCCACAGTGTAAAAATCCCACACTTAATATCTATCTCTCTATATATGTACTCCTGCCTTAAAATTCTTTCAGAGATGGGACAAGGCAATATTATCTTTGAGAAAACGCAGATCCTAACTTAGTCTCCCAAAAGGAAAATTACTGACTTGAGCAATTCCTGGTAGTTATCCAAATAGCCTTGTCAAATTATTTAAATACCGCATTGTGATATTATTGAAGTTGGTACCAAGTTACTCTTGGCAGAAACAAGTGTTCACTGGCAGGTGCTGAGTAGATGAGCTGTTACTGCTCCAGCTCTCTGTGTCAGCAGCACGGCTGGCTGCTGCCAGGGATTTTAACCAGGGAGCTCAGCAAAATGCCCTCCAAAGGGGTTATTTTTCCCAGGGGGCTCTGGAGGGGTTTGCTTTCACCTCTCAGAGCCTGGTTGCTTATCTGCTGTCACACTGGAGCTATGGAAGGGTTTTTGAGGAGTGGGAGGGAGGGGAGTGTTGTACCACTGTATTCAGCACAAAAGCCACCCGCTCCAGAGCAGTCCTCTCTTCTGTCTTAAAAAAAAAATAAAATCAGTATGTAAATATCCAGGGAAGAAAATGGAATTTATGAATTTACCTGATCTGTATTAAAAGGCAGAAAAAAAAATACTTAGGCTTATGCATTTTTCATTATTCAGAACCCACTCTACCCATATATGCTCAGTGTTTTGTCTCTACTGTAATTTAGTTGGGAAGTTGTTTAAAATGCAAGAGTCTGGCAGTTATTCACTTAAAAAAAGGTTCACAGCTAAGGATAAACAAACTCTGTCTGTCCAGCCACAGTGTGAGATGGGACAGGGGGAGGAGGAAGTACAGCAGTAGCAGAAGCTTGTCAGGTTCCTGTCTTAGACTTTAAAATCCATCTCAGCTCAGGAAGATCCCAGATTTCCTGCATGGTGTGGGGGTATCCACCTTTCCCACCCCAGAGCAGAAACCCCATGGAGCTTCTCTGTCTCCCTATTCCCACAGAAAGTGTGGGGAGTTGTGGAAATCCAGGAGTTGCACAGTGAGCTCCTGCTTCCACAGCATTCACAAGCAAAACCCAGACAATTGTAGGGACAACCTGCTCGTGTGGCAAAGAGGGCGAGAGGCTCTGAGCACAGCCTGTGCTGCCCCAGGGTGTGGAGGTGCCTGAGAGCCTGGCCAGGTCTCTGTGAGGACCTGTTAGATCATTTAGCCCGCACATCCTTGAAGAAAACTGTCACGTCCCTCAAATGTCTTTTCAAGAGTTTTGCTCGATTTGGCTGAAAGTTGTCACAAGTGACATTTTCTCCCATGACTTCCCTTGGGAAGCTGCACCATCCTGTGAGAGCCCTCAGTTACAGACCATCTCCTGCTCTTCAGCCAACATTTGCTTTGGCTCAGTCCCATTGCTCTTGTTCTATCTTCACGTACCACACTGACAAGCTCAACACCATCCAGAAAATTTTGAGAGTTAAAATTTGTATTACCAAGACAAGAAAAAGGAAGTAAACAGAAGATAATTTTTTCTGGGGATATTGCTTTCTTGGGAGAAATCTCTGCAGAACAAAGCCACTTTCGAGGAAGGAATTAGTAAACAGATGAAATGAAATGACAACGTTGTCATTTTCAGTTAAAGTGGGATGACAAGATTGTCACTTTTCTTCTGTCCACCTTTACCCTTAGGGTATTTATTTTAGGATTGCTGTGCAATACATTTCACTTCAGGCTCCTGGAAAACTGCTATAGCAAAAATTCTCTGCTGGAACAAATGGCTACAATTCCATTGACTTCTACATTTTCTAGCCAAAAATTTTCCTCTCCATTTCTATCTAGGGATGCCTGCTAGGTTGCAGGAGACAGAACCTCTGCTGTGTTGGAGCCATGTACCAGCTCCCAGTTCCAGGGCTTCATCTTGTCATGCAAATTGATTATTTCCACCCTTCAAAGTCTGCAAGTCTGAAATCCATATTATGTGTTTAAGTGCAATTCTACTGAGAGGGTCCAAATCTCTCTGCCAGAAAATCTTTTTCTTTCTCCAGAACCTCATAGAGAACATGCCTAGATAGTGCTTTAGTGAGGTAAATGCAGAGACAGACTTAAATTAATATGTCTGGGAATAAATTATTTCTAGAGTTTCTTGAGCCAGCATCACATGAATAGATTACCATGAAGCACTATGGGAAGCAAAAATTCATCTGAAAATCATAGTTTAAAACAGGAAAAAAAAAAAAAAAGAGCAACAAAAAAACCCTGAAAGCTGAGGATAACTATCCAGCTTCTTATTGTCAGTGGTGGCAAGTGCTTTGCAATCTTTAAAGTACCTCAGAAGCTTTATGGCCCTCTGTCTTCACAAAATCCTGGTTTATTTTATTTGGCAAGTAGAGCCAATAGCTCACAGCACCTCAGCAGCCAGGAAACAGCCCCCAGCAGGCTGGTAGGGCCAGGAGTATCCATAACTATTCCCCAGGGTGAGGATAACAGCAGGTACCTCACACCAGCAGTGGGAATGGAAAGTCATGTTGTAGTTTGGTTTTCAATGGTCAAACCCAGCTTTCCCAGGTTGGGTCTTCCCCCATGGCTTGGGCAGAGCCCAGGAGGTGTGAACTGTGCTGCCTCTGAATTCCCAGGGTGAAACTGCCCCAGCTGTACCCTTCTCCATCTTTTTTGGCCTTTGATGGGAAAAAGCAGGATCAGTGCCACCCCCAATTCTCTTTCAAATGTGTGCCACGCTCCACTAAACCAGTTCAGATATTTTAACCATGGTCAAGAGGCTTTTCAGATTGTATAATGGGGGGAAATAAAACACCTAGGTTTCACTTCTGCCACACCAATACCATTTATATTTAAAAAATAACCTATTATATGACATTTGTCACTAAATAAAATACATAATTTTCTTCCGATTCAACATAAAAAACTAAAGACCTAAATTCATCGTGGTGAGAGAATTGATAATTCTCTGCTGATCAAAGGAGAAAGGCACTCTCTCAGCCTATCCTGTGCCTTGCATTTTCCTATTCAAAAGCGCATAACTGGGACTACAGAGGGATCTCACATTGTACATCAGTCCAGAGGTTTCATATTTAGCATTCGGTGCTGTCATACAGCTATACATCTGTACAAGTCTATTTAAACTCTAGAACAGAAATGAATAAATTATGGTTAGCTTTGCACCTTTACCTTACTTATTTGTGTGGCCAGTATGTGGTCAGTGTGGTTGGTGTGGGGTCAGTGTGGTCAGTGTGGTCAGTGTGTGGTCAGTGTGGTCACTGTGGTCAGTGTGGTCACTGTGGTCAGTGCTGTAGCTGTGTGGTCAGTGTGTGGTCAGTGTGTGGTCAGTGTGTGGTCAGTGTGTGGTCACTGTGGTCACTGTGGTCACTGTGGTCACTGTGGTCACTGTGGTCAGTGCTGTAGCTGTGTGGTCAGTGTGTGGTCAGTGTGGTCAGTGTGGTCAGTGTGTGGTCAGTGTGGTCACTGTGGTCAGTGCTGTAGCTGTGTGGTCAGTGTGTGGTCAGTGTGTGGTCAGTGTGTGGTCAGTGTGGTCACTGTGGTCACTGTGGTCACTGTGGTCACTGTGGTCACTGTGGTCAGTGCTGTAGCTGTGTGGTCAGTGTATGGTCAGTGTGGTCAGTGTGGTCAGTGTGTGGTCAGTGTGGTCACTGTGGTCAGCGCTGTAGCTGTGTGGTCAGTGTGTGGTCAGTGTGTGGTCAGTGTGTGGTCAGTGTGGTCAGTGTGGTCAGTGTGGTCACTGTGGTCACTGTGGTCACTGTGGTCACTGTGGTCAGTGCTGTAGCTGTGTGGTCAGTGTGTGGTCAGTGTGGTCAGTGTGGTCAGTGTGTGGTCAGTGTGTGGTCAGTGTGGTCACTGTGGTCACTGTGGTCAGTGTGTGGTCAGTGTGGTCAGTGTGGTCAGTGCTGTAGCTGTGTGGTCAGTGTGTGGTCAGTGTGGTCAGTGTGGTCAGTGCTGTAGCTGTGTGGTCAGTGTGTGGTCAGTGTGGTCAGTGTGGTCAGTGCTGTAGCTGTGTGGTCAGTGTGTGGTCAGTGTGGTCAGTGTGGTCAGTGCTGTAGCTGTGTGGTCAGTGTGTGGTCAGTGTGGTCAGTGTGGTCAGTGTGGTCAGTGTGTGGTCAGTGTGTGGTCAGTGTGGTCACTGTGGTCAGTGTGGTCAGTGTGGTCAGTGTGGTCAGTGTGGTCAGTGCTGTAGCTGTGTGGTCACTGTGGTCACTGTGGTCAGTGTGGTCAGTGCTGTAGCTGTGTGGTCAGTGTGTGGCTGCCCTGGTCAGGCAGCCCGGGGCTCGGACAGCCCGGGGACAGCGCTGGCGGACCCGCAGCAGCAGCGGTCGCTCCCCGGCGGGCAGGGACAGGGACAGGGACACGGGCGGGCACAGGGCACTGCCCGGCTCCGGGGAGGACGATCCGTGTGAGCTCCCAGTGCCTGTCCTGGGCAGCTCCGGGAGCCAGCACGGAACAGGCACGGGTGACAGGACCCTCAGTGAGCGACAGCCACGCTCTCTGGAGGCCCCGGTGACATCCCTCTGTTGTCAGCCCGGGATGAAGCTCATTTCACCCAACCCTGGATGTGACTGTGGCTGGAACGACGGCACCAAAGCAATCTGGAGCGCATCCCCAGGTGGTGACAGGACGTCCCTGCCTGCAGCACCGACACGCACACAGAGAAGCCTCAGCTGGTCTCATTCTGTCATCCCGAATCTGACCCTCTCCCAGCAGCCATACCTGACAAAACCAAATCTGACTGAGGTACCTGTATGCAGAGTTCAGCTTGACACCTCAATTCCTCTGAGATACAGAACTCAGGTATTTGGAAATGAGCCTAGGAAAATCAGCTGCTTCCTCCTAAGTGCCTACCAGGCACTAAGGAAATATTTTCCTTGTATCTAAGGAAAAGATACAAAATTCATGTTGAAAATAAGTTATTAAAAAAAAAAATCTCCTAAACCAAATCTCAGACCTTTCTTACACAGTGTACTTAGGCAGCAGGTCACTTCACACACCTGCAGACAAGGTCCAGCTCTGTGACGGTGTCTAGAATGCATCTACATCTGCAAAAGCCACTTAGTCTATTAAATTTCTTCAGTCCTTTTGGAAAGCCATCTGTGCATCCACCTGCATTAAGTACTCTGACACTTGGAGGAATCTGTCCAAAGGCCCTGGTTCTGTTGCACTTGTAACAGTGGTGCTTTTCATATATTCATGCAAAATCCTAATATTTTCTATACAGTTCAGTTGCCTGGAAATTATTCAAGATTATTCTAGGGAAGATAAGATGCCATATGTTGCAGTATTAAGTGCCTGTGCTTTGTCATAGAAAATGTTTTCATACACTACTCTTTCAGGGTTTCAGCTAATTTTCCCTACTCAGCAAAAATAAATTAAAAAAAACCCCATGATAACACCTCATTCAGTTCTCACACAGACCTTGTATAACTTCACTGAAGCATTTTTCCCACTAAAAGTTTCCACTTTTATTTCTATTCCTATTTAAGGACAGAGGATTTGTTTTAATACTACATAAAGAGCCAAATAACTGCTCAGTTATGGTAACGAGAAATTAGAAGGAGGTACATATTTCCAAAAAGATAATAGCTGACTATCAAACCAGTCCCAGAAATTAGTTGTGAAATGAAGTGGAATATGTGAATGGTTATGAAAAACAACTAAATTAATTTACACGGGTAAAATAAATGGTACATGAGAGACAACTGCCACAGCAGAGTTATTCTACTTATTCAGAATAAATGGGATTGGATATGCACATGCATGTGTGCATTTATGGGTATTTCTGTGAGAGAGATTTATTAAAATGTTTAATGGTATTGCCATGGTTGTATCGAGTCACACTCCGTGGTTTGCAGGCCTAATCCTGCTTATGTTAAAGGCAGTGGAAACAGGGAGAGTTGACTAATTATCCCTTTGCAAGGCTCCAGAATATCCACGTTGAATTCTAACAAATTACTAGAACCTCAGGGAAAGAAACAATGCTAATTGAGATGAACTTTAGGTGTAGGACCTAATTAATATGATCTTTCCATGAAACTTATTCCAAATGAAGCAACTTTAAAAGTTGTACCAATAAATGCCTTGGGCTGTATAGCACTAAGTAAGTAAAAAAAATAAACAAACATGTTCCTTAAAATAAGCAAGTAACAAATCAAGATATTAGCATGGGTGTTATGTGACTGCAAGACTTTTCTTCAGCACAGATTTTGATTTGCTTTCGCTCTGAACACCACTGTGGGTGAAATGATAAATGCAGGGCTGCTTTCTGTTTCTGACTGGAAACACAGACATGCTGCGGGGGAAGAAAAAATACAGCAAGAATACACAAGTGACTCTGTTTGGGGAGAAATATTGATTTCAAGATCTTGTCAAAAATGATGTGTCAGTCCATTAAAACAAGAACTTAAAACTACGTCTCTAGGAAACTCTAGAAGATTTTTCTTCCTGTTTCAGGGAAGGCAGCTGGATGCCCAGGAAGGGGAAATTCAGGCAGCAAGTCAATTAAAGAAGGTATAAAGGTCCCTGTATTGGTAGAGCTCCTGGCTGTGCACCCATGTGGACACATCTGTTTGCCTCAGTACATGAAGGCAGGGCACACAGTCATATTTTGGAAACTTCCGACTCAGAACATCCTATGTTTCCACAGGAATTATTTTCCTCACATAACAGGACAGACCTTCATTTCTTACAGTCCTGCGGCATTCCACATCTGGGGCTAAAAGCTGAAGCTGTTGTGAAGATCAGAACCGAGCTTTGGACATCTCCTAGAGCACCTACAGGCCAGATGGACACAATTTCCTGGCTGAAATCCAGAACCAAGGGTGAATCCTGATCCCATCAAAACCCCTGGCAAGAGTCCCACTGCTTCTATTAAGGTCACACTCAGCTCTTTGCTCCAGCAGAGCTTTGGGGAGATCCTTCCACACAGGATTTTTTTTTTTTTTTTTCTGAATGAAACTAAGTTGAGAGAGTACTGACTCGTTCAAATTGAAGCAAAAATGGCTGAAATGGAAAAAAAAAAGTAGCCTATGGAAAAACAAAATAAGTTATAATTACTCTGTTCTGAGCAGATATAATAAAAATATCAGATTCAAAATATGAACATACAGTATCGTTTTGGCTTTGTCTGCTACACTGGAATTCCTCACATGCTGACCTCTTGCCCTCCTCCTACTTCTATTTTTCTCTCTCACCACTCCACGAGAAAAAAAAGAGGGGAGAGGAAAAAGAGACAAAAAGAGAGAGAGAGAAGAAAAAAAGGAAGGGGAAGAGAAAGCATGAGAATTAATAAAAACAGTGGATGAAAGAGAAAGAATGAAAAAAGAGTGAAAGAGGAACAGAACAAAAGCTAACAAGGGAACAGGAGAAAGAAAAAAACAAGAGGCAAATAAATGCACTGCCAGTTGTTTTTTTAGGGCTTGTGAAAGTTATGGGGCCCTACATGAAGAAGGCATTACATTTTTTGATCTGCAGCCAGATTCTTAATGAAATAGGAGGGCAGGAGGGAGGCTAATGTGATTCAGCATCTAAAAGCAAGCAGTTGCATCAATAATCTTTAGTACTGGCAGTTGTGCTAAGACAAAACTTAACAGAGTTTAGAAGACAAGTTGTCAGTGTGATTTGGGGGCCTTTCAGTTATTCAATACAACTCCATTAGCTTTTGGAAGCATAAACAGGTAGCAGGGTTTTGTGCTAGTAATACTCTTAAACCAGTATGTAATTAAAATTGAGCTCTGTGGAGAATAATTCCACTACATATTACTAGAGGTGACCTCTCTCTTATCAATCTCCAGTGAATACCAGTGTTTGCTTTAGCTTTACCCATGTTCACTCTAACAAACACGACCATGAAGGAACAGCCTGAAGAACTGAGCAGGGCACACTTGAGCTGGGCTGGCTGTGCTCTGTGCCAAGCTCCCAAGTCTCTGCTAGGGCAGCTTTAGGAGAGGAGTGCACTCACTTCCTCTGCTGCCCAACTTGTGCCTCAGTTCCCTGCAGAAGTTATTTTTTAAATTAAAAAACTTTATGCAGAAGTTTATTTTACTTTTTTTTTTTTTTTTTAATGTACAAAACTTTGCAATAAACTAGGTTAAAGCAGAGCTTTCCTTCCTCCCTTCACCTAGAACATACACAAAACTTAGACTGACCTTTAAGGCTAAGCTTTGCAAATCTGCCAGTGCGAGAAATTTGGGTAGGATGAAATTCCCACCAATGAAGACGTCTCACTTCAAGTTAGTCTATGCATGACTTGATTCCTCCTTAAACCCCTCATACAGAGCTCAAGCTCTCTGGAGTTGCTCACAGAGCCTTGTGAGGGTCTCCTGCAGGAGAGAAGTTCACTCTGAGTGATGTAGGACACTGAAAGAAGAGGTCATCGCCTTCAACATGGTGATCAGCAGTATAAACTCTCAGACCCACCAGCCAAATAATACTGGTTTTGCAAAAATCTTTCACATTAGATACTGAGATTAAACACCTATGATTGCTGGTCACTGGGAAAAATGGGCTTTCCAACAAGAGCATCCAAAAAACCTCATCTGTTCTTACAGGAGCATCTTCTCCCAGCAGAAAATCTAAGGTATGAAGAGAACCTGGCCCATAAACTCTAGAATTTGAGAGGGAAAACTATCCCCAGCTGGGCAAAGGTTATGCTCCTCAAACAGCTCAGCAAAGCCAGGGTCATTCTTGAACACGTTGAGCAGCACAGTTATTCAGATGGAAGAAGAACAAATGCTGGAGTCACAGCATGGTGAATCTTGGCTTTCCACCCAACCACACGAGTCAGGGCAGTGCCCTGGAAATGAGCTCATACCACTCATCTGTGGCCAGCATTGCCCACAGGCCACCTCTCAAACACAGCTGAACTCTGAGAGGTATAACTTCATTTTTATTTTAGCTCTTCTCTTCAGATCTCAGGACAGTTACTTGCTCATGTTGTAAACCACCTATATCTAAAAGTGACTCTGTGACTAAGATGATAATTAATTTTGCTGAACTCATGCAGAAATACCTGGGAAAGGGAATGATGAGAACCACCAGCAAAAGCTGATTTTGTAGCACTATTTATTTTCCCCATTTCTCTTAAATACAGCCTTTTGTTCACTGTTCTACATCTATATTGATATTAAAATAACATAATAAGCAGATTCTAAATTAAAGGGGAAAAATCAGCTAGTGACACAGTGGAAGGCAGTGTGAATTAGTTTACAATGCAACCATACAAACCCCTTCACTTCTATCCCTTACATTTATGACTTTCTCTATTTCTTGCCATTAATGTAATTTGAATTGTCTCCTGGTCTCCTAACACAGAACTGTTGTCTGCCTTCTTCATTAATCTTCATAAATTTCAAGTACTACAATAGCCTGGCCTCCACCTCCCAGTGCAGGGGCAATTTAAGAGGGCAAATGTTTTGGGGAGTTGGTTTGAATGCCTGACCAGTGTCCTACTGCTTCTGGTGGAGCCCAGGGCAGAGGGTCTTTTAACCTTCCTTGCTGATTTCCCTTTTTATATTTTGCTAGTTTTTCCAAGTGCTTTTAAGTTCCCAGGGATGTCTCAACATCCTGGAAAAGTATGCAAGGATTCCTGCACAATATTTGGATGATATTTGGATAGGGAATGGTATCACCATTGGATATTGTCTGTATCTGTTTGGTGCAGTGCACCTGCACCCCAATCCCTCTTCGAGCTCCTGGACAGGTGTGTGAGGAATACACTGCAAAATCTTTCAGAGATCTTCAAACTTTGCAATCTGAGGATTTTATCTTATTTAAAAAAAAAAAAAAGAAAAAAAAAAAGAAAAAAAAAGGCACAGCTTGCAGCTTGGTACTACTGCAGAAAATTATATGGCAATTAATAACAATTTACAAGGTGGTACAGCGTGTGCTAATAGGTATAAGGAGCAGGGAAAACAAGTATGGAAATCATTACATATCAAGCAAAACTTCCCTAGTGCAGTGCTGAATGTCCCTAGACAAAGAAGTATTTTCCATATTTTATCTGGAAAAATATTCTTCCATAAACAAAAACCATATCAGTTGAAGTGTACAGTCCAAGACACAAACAGGAAATAAGCAAATTCTGTTCCCATGTTTATTGAATCTGGATTTGGGGGTCTCTTCCCTGGGCGTTGGATAAAGTTTCCTTCTGGATCACTTTCTCCTATTTGAGTGCTGCCACTCAGTATAGGGAAAACAAAGAGAACTGAGTTTAAGCTTGTGGAAAGCTGACTCTCTTTGGAGGGAGCCAAAGTGGTAATAAAAACTGTTCTAATGATTTGATCAGCAAAACGAACTAAAAGCAAAGTTTGGAATTAATGAGAGCTCTAGATCAAAACTGCGGATGATTTTCCTCTCATTAGTGGTTTTTATCATCAGATGTTAGCATTGTTTGAATGAAATTCATTCAAAGACCTCAAATAAAAGCAGTATTTGGTAAAAGAAACCGTGATTTGGGTCTATTAACAAACAGAACATCTTGCTAAATAATTCCTTTATGCACTATTCAGTAATGATGTAAAGCTGGTGCCTTTCTGCTGCCTCAGTGAAACAGCCTTCAGAAAGATCATTAAACCGGCTTTTTGTGAGAGGAGCTAAAGAGAGCGACTGAAGCGTCTGTTATAAGTTTATATTTGTATTCAACTCAATTAGGCCCTAGGACACAGATGAAAGCGCAGCGCAGCTCCCTCCCAGGCCCTTTCCAGCAGGCAGCTTTCTAAAGGAGCTGCTCTGGAAGCTGCTCCGGCCGGGGCCCGCGGCTTTCCAAGAAGGGTTGTTGCATCACCGCGGCTGGATCCGAGCGGGCCCGGGCGGAGGAGCCGCTCCCGACCCCCTCCAGCAGCTGATCCCGGCGGAGCGCGGCCAGCGCCGCCGCCGGGGACGCGCGGCTCGCTGCGGAAGGAATTTCGGTACAAACGAAGCCACCGCAAACAACAACAAACCCTCCTCCTCTTCTCCCCTTCGCGCAGCTCGGGAATCCTCCTCCTCCTCCTCGGATTTATTGTTTGGCTTTCCAGAGGGGCCCGGCCCCGGGGGGGCTGCCAGCTGGCTGCCGAGGGACGGACGCGCTCCCGCTGTCCCGGAGCCTCTGTGCCCGCTCCATTCCTGCGCTCCCGGGGAGCTGAGCCTGGCAAAGGGACTGGCTCTATTCCTGCTCCTAGGGCTGGGTGGCCGGGAGGGTTTTTCTGTCCGGATGGAATTGGGGAAGGTGGCAGCGGGCTGTGGAGGAGCCCAGGACCACCGGGCATCCCTGGCATTGCATCCCTGGCATTGCATCCCTGGCATTGCCGAGCCTTACCAAGGGTCTCCATCCCCCAAAACTCCAACCATCTGCCTTTCATTCCAGCCCCACAGCTGGCACCACCGGAAGATTTTTATGTTTTTGTAAAAAAAAACACCCCAGAAATGCCTGGCTAGCTTCACACTGGAAACCCCCTCAAAATGATCCAGTTCAAGTGGACCAGCCTCTTCCAAGAGAAACATGTTCTGTCAGAAACGTTTCACCTGCTCACTAAGTACATTCACTACACAGAGCCTTTTTATAATGTGCTAATTTATTTTTAGAACCGGTTTTATATCGCAGAGCACCCTGAGTGCCTTTGGCAACTTCAGGTACTTCAGAAATAAATGTATTATTATTCCTCTTTAGAGATTTAAACTGTATGTTAAGTGGTTAAAAGTAGCCATTACATGGTTGGTGGCTTTTTCTTTTATTGGTTTTCCCAATGGCAATTTTAATACTGAATTTTATTATTTTTTTTATTAATTTTATTATTTATTTATATTACAGCACTTCGACTCTTAATTTAGGAAGACTCAGTCCCAAAAAGAGGAGCTGGGTGCCTGCCTGGCAAATGAAGTGCCTAAGGCCAAAGCTGGGAGCCTGAAAGCTCCTGAGCTCTCAGGGCATAAAAATAATTTTCTGTTCTAACTTTTCCTAGTCCTCTCCAGTCCTGCTCTTTCTCCTTCCTGGAAGACTGAGCACTTTAGCAGAAACAGGACCTCCCCTAGCCTGGATTTCCCGAGAAGCTTAATCCCATTGTCATTTTTCAAATTGTACTTGATATACCCATCAAGTCACAAACAAACTACTGTTTCCTTCTCATCAGAAATGGCCTCTTAAGTACGTGGTGTACCAAACTGTGGTTGAAAGTTTCACATGGTGTGTAGGCAGGCCAGATTCATCACCCTGCTCTGGAGGAATGCGGCCCCTATCTCAAGGAGGCAACTTTTACACCACATCCTGGACTAGTTCACCACACATGGGCTTAGCTAGGTGGCTTCTCTGTGCAGAAGAATTCATGAATCATTACCCAAAATCAAAGCCCTGGAAACAAGTCCTCCTGCAGATCAGTGGCAGAAGAGGGAAAACCAAGGAATGGGCTATAGGATCAAATATCTTCACTTTCTGGGGAAAGACACAAAATACTTTCTTGTCAACACTGGGAACAAAGAGCATCCCTGAAACTCTCAGTAAGGCACCCACACCTTAGGGATATCAAGGGGTGAAAACCTACTCTATTTTCATTATCTTCTTCTAGGTGAAACTCCAGCTAACTGTTCGTGGTGCCTTCAAGCAACTCCTCTTCTGTGTGCACCCGGGCTCAGATCTCCTCTGTTCCTTGTCCCTTTGTGCTAAGCCAACCCAAATTCTGATTTTCAGTTTCCATCCCAGGAGCCAGCCATTCAAAATGTGTATCTCACAGTATTTAGCTTTGTGGACCAAAGAAGTTTTCATAAAGTTTGAAAGGAAGACTGGGAAAGTTTTCTCTCTGGAAAGGACTGAGCCAGCTTTCTCAACTCGGGCATCTGGAACTGAATTTTGCAGCTCCCGAGTCTGTGCAGTCACTCAAGCCCAATAAGAAAACAAAGGTTACACGGCAATTTAGAACATGCTCTGCTGGAATTGCTGTGATGGTTCAGGTGGAAGCAAGATTTCTTCATGTGTCTTCAGAAGAGTGAATGACTCAGATTGTGAAGAGTCACCATCATGCAGTCCTGCATGCAATAAAACAATCCTTTCTCTTGAGGCCAAGGTCCAACTGCTGTTACTTAACCTGTTCTTCAGTTTTAAAAGTTACCATCCACTAACCTTCCCCATGAAGGCATCAGTCAATGTGCATGGAAAAGAGCCAGCTGATCAGATCTGATGGGCTGCTGCACGGAGATCTAGTCTGTGTCACTGAAATGCCTGTTCATCCAATCAACCAAATTACCAGGGAGAACTCCAGCCAAGAGCAACACTTAGTGGGCTGCTGCTGCCAGGAGGTCAGTGAGCCACAGATACAGACTTTGCAAAGCTGGAAGTTCCTTCTGAGCCTCTTTGAAGAGTGTGGAGTTGTTTTGTGAAGAGATGTGTTTCCTGCCTGCTCACCTACTTTACCCTGATTTCAGCACACTTAGCTAAACGGCTGGTTGCAAGCATATGGCTGAACTGATTCTTATTCATTAAAGAAATTTAGGCAGGTGTCTAAAATTAGGTAAGATTTAAAATTTCACTACAAGATATACATGCAGGTTTTTATCAGCAGTCAGTTTTTAACCACAAATAAGGCTGATGAACAAACCCTGTTTTATTTATCATTAGATAATTATAAGTAAACTGTTATAATTGCACTAATATAATTAAAGGTTAAGTGACAAGTTTCATGAGAAAAAAAACAGCCAGAAACAGAAGAAATCTCAAAACCATGGTCAGCATTCTGACAAAGCCCCAAGCACTGACAGGAGAGGCAACGAGCCATCAGATCCACCAAACAGAGAGCAGGGAACAAAAAGGTCTCAAGATTGGCCTCATCAGTGCTTATAAAAATCAGCAGTAGTCTCTCCACTGCTTTTGACAGTTGCTGGCTGAGATGCTATATGTAAAGTCCCTGGCACTCTGCTAAGACAAAAACTTCATTCCATTCAGAGCTTTATTAGCATCAAAATTTCATAAAGACTACAGAATTGGATCTGAAAAGTTTAATTTGTTGAAAATCTGGCAGCCTGGATAGAAATTCTAGGCACCTGGCTTGAGCATTGCTCATTTTTCTCCAGTTTCATCCACGGTGCCATTATTTATTTAGTTCTGCAAGTTTTGAGAGGAATGCTGCAATGTGAAACATATCACTTGCAGAGAGCCACAGTTTTGGCAGCCCTAACAAAACTAATGCCAACTCAATGCAAATCTCTTTCTGCTTGTTTGCATGTATTATAAGATCAAGAAATACTTTTTCTTAGCTGCATTTTTTTCCCCCCATATTTGTTCAGATAAGTCAATTATTTGTTAAGTGACTGTCAATACTGTGTACTCAAAGTGGTACCAGCAATGTTGAGTTATCCAACAGGGATTATCTGCTTGATTTTTTAAACGTCATTACACACATCCCCTCCATTGGTTTTGATGTGTTCTTTGAATTCTGAAAAACGTTCTTTAAAATATTGACTTGCATAAAAAAGCAAAGAGAGCATCACTGCATGGCTTTAACAACTTGAAGACGTCAGATGCATTTTTGAAGCTGCCCTGCACACAATGAGAGAGGACTGGGGCAGTCCTGCAGCAGAGGGATTCTCACAGCCCTGCAAGCTGTCAAATCTTTGAAACGATCCAGGTTCTCCAGCAGGTTTCTACATCTGGTGTGGCTTTGTTTTTATGAACCACCAGCTCAGCTAAATAACAATGTCCCACCGAGCCCTGGGTCGGATGTAGCTCAGCGTGGGGCTCTGGCCGTGCCCTGCAGGGGAGCCGTGGCCTGTGCCAGCTGAGCAGGTGGATGAGCCAAGGTTTAAGCTTTACAAACAGCTGAATTTTGGAGAGGAAAGTGAAAATGCAAACTCATGCCTGAAAGCTCAGGAAGGCACCAGTTCCACCAGGGATTGACTGCCAGATCCAGCCATCCGAGGACTGAATGGCATTCAATTATTATGGCTTGGGGTCGCCCTACAGCTACATCTGGTGCTAAATGTGTGCTCCCTGATACTCACGGGTTCCTCTGGTCTAGATAAAAACAGAACGTTGACATGCTCTTGACTACTCCGTACAACAGCATTAATGTTATTAAACACCATGTCTTATCCTATAAACAGTAGGGATTCATTTATTTTATATCCCCTGAGTGTTTATTAAATTTATCTCTCTCCAAAGCACAGCCACTTATCACAAATCACCACAGCCATGCAACAGATTCCAGCTCTTCACCCAACATTCATTTTTCTCATTTTCCTGAACATCCCTGCAAACCAAGTGCTGGCAGCATGCAGCTGATGTGCATGGAAGGTAAGCAGTACAAATTTGCAAACCAAGATCAAGGGCAGGTGCCAGTCCCTGAGAATGCATTCCCTAAGCAAACACCTTTGGGGTTTAAATTTCTGATTTATTGAATCACTGAGAATGTAGATATTTTTGGAAGGTGGCTCCCCTTTGGAGGACATTACCTTTACACCTGCACCATAAGCTGCTGGGTGAATGCCAGGACATGAACAGAATACTGAAATCAGAACAGTAATCTCAGCTTCACTGATCACAAGCACTTTTGCATGGCTTTTTTTTTGCAGGTTTTCAGTTTACCTCAAGATACAAACAAACCTACAGGCAACTTTGGTAATGAGGGTTTGAGGTTCTTCACTTGACTCAATTAGTGACTCATGGAGCATCCCTGCATGTCAGTTTACGCCTCTCCAAACTGTGCTAAAGCAGACAGGGCTATTTTGAGGGCTATTACGACAGTTAATTTGTGTTTCTAAGGTTAAAACAAACATTTATACTATTTTCTTGGCTTCACTGATGCATCATACACTTGGATATTGTGTAAAATCAGTTAAAAGAAGAGGTTTCTCACCTTTTCCCTCTTTCACATCTACTTAAAAAAAAAATCAAGCAACATTGCTGCTTTATATTTGAACAGAAAGAAAAAAACTCTCTTTTTTTTTCTCCTCTAAATATGACCGTCGTTAATTCCCAGCTGAAACAGTTTGCCTGAAATCCCCTGTGAAGTCTGATCCCTAAAGCAAACGGGAGCACTGCCACCCACTCCAACACCAGCAAGAGATCACCTTGTGTTTCTGCAGGGGATCTGAGGAGCATCAGACCCTGCAAACCCTAAGTAAAAGGGATTTATTGCCCAAATTCCTGTGACTGGAACCAAAGCTGGCTGGTCCCTGAGGAGAGGGCTGGAAGAGAGACACACAGGTACCCAAACAAGGGGAAGGTGCAGGTGGGAGAAACGCCTGACAGTTGCTCTGTGGCTCTGCTGGGAAAGGGGAGGGTAGAGAAGGGAAGCATGCTTTGTCTCCCTGCCCCACTGCTGTTATCTGTGAGTCAAGCTGCTCACTGGAAGCCAGCAGTGCTGGATTTCCCTGCTCCTGGGGAGCCACCATCCTTCCCCATGCTCCCTCCCAGCTCAGGTCCTGCTCCCTGTGCTTCCCCACGAGTCCATGTCTCACCCAACACCACAAACTGCCCTCCTGCAGTGGCTTTTCTCCTGGGGACATCCCAGGGGAGATGTCTGCTCCCCTGCAAAAATGCAGAGCCCCTCCATGTGAAGGGCTGCAGAGTTACACACACGCCCAGACACCAGCGCCGAACGCTGTCAGCAGGAGAATTACTTTTGATTAATGGGAAAGGAAAGTTAATTGTCACTCGGTATAAATGTCAGAGTGGAAACTCAGCGAAGATAAAACATCACTTTTCAACAAAAAGGAAGGGATGATTTCCACGGTGCAGCCTAAGCCTAGTGCTTAATGGGGATGAAAAAAATACTATTCAGATCAGCTCCTTGGGAGATCAGGATATTTTAGCTTTTACTATCTCAGGGACTCGCCGTGTAACTCCCTGATGCACAAAGCTCACTGAGTTGTTCACATTTCTCTGGGCTGGATCCGCAGCTGGTGTAAATCACTGCGATGGCTCTGACTTTGGTGGCATCCTGCCAACTTACTCCAGTGAAGGATTTGGTGCAGAAATGTTTCCCAGTGTATAAACTTCTGGTTATGATAGACAGTTTCTGGGCTCCAGCAGGGACTGGTGATCTGAAAAGGGGGTTATGGGAATTGGCAAGATATGAAATGGTGTGGGAGAGCTGCAAATATTTAATTTCCTGTGAAATAATTCTCTGGTGGCTATATATATATACACACACATGTACACACACACACACATGTATGTGTGCATGTGTGCTGTTCAGCAAGTTACAGTCTAAAATTAACAGATTTCTTATCTCCCATGAACCCCTCCTGGCAACAATGGTCTGCCCAGGAGTGTCAGCAGGAGATCTGCTCCGTTTTGCCCTAATACCACACCTTCAAGGCCAAAATTGTCTCCTGAGATGGTTTCCAGCTCCCTGGTTCAAAAGCCAGTTATGTGTTTAAGGAGGAAATATGCTGGGGAGGAGCTGGACCACTTCAACGCCTGCAGAGAGATTCCAGACTTGTGCACCTGCCTCTCCCCATGCCCGCAGCCAAATTTAAATGCTACGGCCCCTCCGTGGAGGAAGGGGCACAAGCTGGGGCCACGGCTGTTCCCGGGCTGTAAAAATAGAGACAGATGCTTGCCTGCGATGAGGAAGAATGTGAGGCTTCTTTGAAAGCTGAGTGTGAGCAAGTCCTGACACCTCCCGGGCTCTTCACCTCGCTGGAAAAAGTTCCTGAGCTTCTGGCACGCACGTGTGTGGGGACACACACAGCCCGCACGGAAAACAAAAGCTGCCCGGGACAGCTCCAGAGAGATGTTTCTAGAGGGCTCAGAGAGCGGGGATGGGGTGGGGAAAGCCCGCAGTCAGCGTTGTTTGTTTTCAGCCCAGCCTGATTAAAAATCCCCAAACCAACCATCCAAAACAAACCCCACCCGCAGCTCCTTTCCGGAATTAACCGGGAGCAAGAGGAAAACGTCGCTCTGTGCCCTTCTTGGGTCTTCTTGCCCCTCAGCCCGGCAGGGTGGAAATCTGTGGGGCTGCCTGTTTTCCACCCAGGTGGACAAACACACAGACGGGGAGGGGGTGAATGCAATTTGCTGTTTCGGAGAAGAGCGAGGTCCAGAACCGGAGTGAAAGTGCTGATGCCAGGCCAGAGGGAGCCAGGCAGTGCCCATGTCCACACCCCTCCCCTCGCAGTTTCATGAAAAAATGAAGGAAAATACGGTATTTTTACATTGTCCTTTCAAGGAGATCTCTGTTTGCATAGTTGGATCCCCCTTCCTCCACACAGCACTAACATTAGTGTGACCTTTTCCTGCTAATTGGAAAATCTTACGGAAATAAAGCCTGTCAGAAAATGAGAAGTGTCTCCCCTTTAGGCTGGCCAAACGACCTCAGAGGGGGAAAAGAAGTTCTGAATTTCTGCTCCTTCTGCACACACTGCAAAATCTTTATTACTTCGGAGAGCCTTGAAACCCAGTAATGCCCCTCCAGTGCAAAGAGAAGTAAATAAATTTCTTCTTATGACCACTTTGGAGAAACACACAACCAGATTTACTCAGCAGGGATAGATACTGGACAAGATAATGAAGAGAGAATAAGAATATGATAGGGGTTTACAGCCTCTTCTGTCTCTTTAAAGTGTTTTAATCCTTCAGAAACAGGATATCGGGTCCATTTCCTTAAAGATACAGTATCCCTTCTGGGACAAGTAATGTTATAAAAACCTAAGATGTAACATCTATCTCACAATATTGATTGGCACTTTAGTGTGATAAAAGGGGTTGAACCTGAAGGGGAAAAAAAAGAAAAGAAAAGAAAAAATGGTAAACTGGGATTACTCTTAGAAGAATTTAAAAAAAAAAAAAAAGTCCCTTTAACACCAGGTCAAACTTTCAAAATATTTTTTTAACATGGAATTGAACCAAATGCCATTTCAATGATTGTCTAGGCAATTCTCTTGATTTTTAAAGTGTATAGATCCATGTTTGTAGCTTTATGACCAGCTGGTGCTGGAGCTAACTCCAGCCCCAGCCCCGGCACAAAGCCCTGTGAATCCTTTCTGTGATCCAGCAGGAAAAAAAAAAAAAAAAGAAAAAAAAAAAAAAAGGAGACATTTCAAATAAAGAGATACGCTTTTGTTATTAACGGCAAACAAAGGAAACCCAATTTCAAATGACTGTCTGGTTCATTTATAAAATACCCTTTTTAGACAGCATCACCTGTTTTTCGGAAGAGCTTTGAATGAAAACATTGAAACGACTGTCATCATATGGATACATCTACAGTCATTCCTGAATTACTCAAAGTTAAAATAACAGAGACACAAAGGCTGCTAACAATTACTCATTTGAGTAGCTCTTACTCATAGGAAGAGTCTCATTGAAGCCTGTAGATCTATTTCCATGCATTGTTGGGCTGGGCTTGTATCGTACGGCAAAAAGCCTGAAGCAGACACAGAGAAGCCTCTCACCAGAAAGGTAAAGCATTGACACATTGCACCTCTGCATCTGACAGCACAGACCTGCTTCAAACACATCCTAACCCACAGGTTTCTCACAAGCTGCTCTCCCAAATGTCAGGTCTGCAGGCTGTGCCTGTCAGTCCCAGCCCCACCTGCATGGGATAACCATGCTGCACCTTAGGGGAGGAGTGTGGCTGCACGACAACACATGGTGCCTGTAAAACTCACTAACCAGTGATTTTTTTCTCCAATTTTTTGAGAAACCTTTGGAGCAGGCACAGGCTGCTGTAAAGATCACCCAGCTCGGGGGGCAGCATCCTCTTTGCCAGCCTTGCCCCAGGATCTCCACCTTTTCCCTGTCTGTGCTGAAGTCCATTTGGCAGCTGCCTGAACTCCAGGGGGACCCAAGGACTCAGCACCACTGGGAGAAGCGTGACCCAGTGGAGGAGCCCCAGTTAGGAGTTATACAATAACGTAGGGTGGTTTTGGTGTCACCCAGATCTGTTGGAGGTTGAAGTCCTGGCCTGTAACTCCCTAAAGTCAACAGTCTTTCCTTAAGTGGAGGACGTGACAGGCTCTTCCAAGACACATATGCTCCATCTGAATGCTATTTTCAGTCTGGATTTTAGTATAGAGCTCAAAATCCCCCCTCCAGTCATTGCTGTGCTCCTTTCAAAGGAACAGGGTGACACCAGGCAGAACGTCCCACCCATTAAGGCATGCTCTGAATACAAATTACACACTAACTGTGGAATTACCCTGTTGCATCTTGTGTTCTTGTTGGGACCAAGAAAAACATGTCCTGCATCCTGAAATTCCTTAGAGCAGAAAGAAACAGTCCTAGCATCACTGGAGCTGCTGGCTCCAACCAAAGGGTGCTCAGCAGAGATGGGACACTGAGAACTGCAAAGATCATAACAGCTGCACAAGTTGGATGTAAAAAGTGCACTCAGGTTTCTGCCAACAAAACAAACTCTCCTTCTCTCTTGGGCCAATCCACTTTATCCTAGAACTTCTCATGCAAGATCATAAAGCAGAGACATACAGCTCCCAGACAAGCCTGCCCAGACCACTTGTGTGAGCAGCACCATCCCCATTTGTCAGGGACATATGGACACCCTGCCCACGTGAACTAGGTACTTGCCCAGAGGGCCTCAACTTTAGTGAGATCTTTATGGGGCTTGAATTATTCAAGCCCTGACCTTTAGCAAATTTCTCAGTCAATGCTAGTTAATGTCCTTTAAAGTCATTGACCCCAGGTCAGGGACCAAGGGGGTGCTTCATCAATGGAGACACACAGGTTCAAAACCAAGAGAGGTTGTGTGGTGGATTTTTAAGCACCCTGGAAGACGATGGCTGCCCACACACAGAAGGATCACCAGCACCACAAGATAAAACAGCATGGGCAGGAGGATCCCAGCTGTCATCTGTGGGATCCAGACACAATTCGGGCTCCTCTGAACATCAAGTTCTGCATTTGGGATATGTCTGGACCAGGAACCCTGGCTCAGAACAGCAAGGATGAAGGTCACCCACAGCATCCCCAAAGCCCCTGTGCAGGGAAGGGGGGCAGAGTGTGGGGGAAACAGCTCTGCCAATGCCTTCAAGAGACCAACAGGTGCTGGTGTGCGTGGTGTACCAAGCTCAGCAAACACATTTTGTAGGCAATTGCTGTGTACATGTGCAAAATTTTTTTTGGTGACTTTCACCGCGAAAAACAAGAGACTGGTTGCTTGTCTGTAAGAAGTTGAAGTTGGATTGACAATAAAAGATTTCTGCCCCTTCCTTCACTCTTGATAAGATTACCTCTTACAAATTTATTTCAACACCACTTAGAAAGTTTTATATCAAACCTGTCCTGGATGCATGGGTTTTCAGGTGTGTGTCCTCAATATGCTTTTCTGATTATTTCCCATTATCCATTAACAGTAAGCTTGCTTCCATTGCCATAAACAGCAAAAGTTCTGGCTCAAACCTTCATACAAGCTCAAAACTTTTAATCTTGGACTTGAAATGGATTCATGGGACTAGGTCAAAAGCCAGTGTGGGGGAGTTTTCTGCTTTCTTTAAATTGTAAAAATGTCAGTGGGAGTCATGAGGTTAGACTTATTGGGCAGGCTTCTGCCCTGATTCTAGCTAGGGGAATTATACATAATGAATTAACCACATGACTAATTTTACCTCATTTTCTGTTCTTGAAGTGTCTGCAAGCAAATTAAAATACCCTGAAATTATTCATTACCTAAAAGTACTTGCAGTGGGAGGGATTTATTTCACCTTACTTTAGTCACCTAAAAGTTGGGTGTTCATCTAAACTGTTTTCCCAGGTTTTCTTATTGATAGGGCAGCAAGAAGACAACTCACCCAATTCCAAAGGTAGATGTTGAAATTAAGTGGGTTGATTCATCTTTTCTGTAGAGATAGCTGAGGTGAGTAGCTTAAATGGGACACTTGATTTTTCCATGGCCAAAATTAGTTGAAATTAATCCTATCCCACATCATTGATCACAATGTAAGTGCAGAGGTAAGCTTTTCCACAAAAGTTTGCTTGAATGTTCCAGAGCAAGCAGTTTTTCACGGACCAGGCAGATTCTGCTTTTGAAAGTGCCTGAACACCTAGCAGACACTGGAAACATTAATAGTTAAGGACCTAAATACCTTAAAAAATGGGCCCACATGTCTTATTGAATGCTTCTGTTCCCTGAATGGATGAGTTCAATTCACTGAATCAGGCTTTGGGGACAGATCATCACCACTGGTGACTGCTCTTGTGTTTCACTTCCTCCGTCAAACTCCTCGGGTTAGGCTTTGGCAGAAAATGAATGGGAAAGGGCTATGATGGATACAGCTGTAATGGCACAAATTTGTTTCTCAGCAGAGAAGGAAAAGCCAAGCTTTTCAACAATTGAAATGTTGAGTTAGAGTTGTGCATTTGGCCTGGCTTTCCAAAGTGAGGAGCAGTCTCTGAATCAAATGGGTACCTGCAAGGGACTACTCTGTTACTTTGAAAAACTAGAAAATCAAAGTGTCCAATTCATGAGCCAATTGTGCCTCCATTACAGGACCCATGGATCCATAGAAGAGGCTGCAACCACTGGTAGCTCCCCTGGAGAACCTGCCCTGTGCACTGGTGGTGGAGGAGCCTCAGGGTCACACCGAGCACCGACAGGACAGGAATTTCTCTACTTTAGGGGTGACACTTTCAAACCATTCCCATTTTTAACTCTGAGTGTGTGAGGACTCACATGGCCAAGGCACACTCATCTTGCTTCAAACACAGGAGGGCAGCTCCTGAGACTGAATTTGGAGATATGAACCCTTGCAAAGCTCAGAAACGTAGGGAAAGGCTCTAACAATAAGATTGGAGACACATTTTTAATCCCAGCTCTGGCTCTGCTCTGCCAGTATCACCAGGAGAGACTGATTTACCTCTTTACAAGAGCCAAATGCAGGCTTTTCCCAAACAAAAACATCTCTCTTTCGTACCAAAGCTTTGGGAAGAGCAGAGCAAGGATCCACCCCTTCCAGCGACGTTCCGCAGCTCCTTCTCTGACCAGGTTCGCAGGGGGTGGCTGAGGCAGTCAGAGATGATGCTGTTTTATAGATTCTACTAATATTTTGCTAAGACCCCGCGAGCAGAACAAACAGAATCCCCCTCCCGGTGCCCGTGGGGCTGGCTGGAGCTGCCCCTGCCGGCTTTTCCGGCGGTGAAACTCCTGCGTGCTGCCGCAGCCCGGCGGGACCCGTTTGGAGCGAGTACAGGGAAGCGCAGCAGCGCCTGTTTGACACCACATGAGGGAATGTGAATTGTCAATTTGTTGACAGTGTCATGTTGCCGCTACCAGCTTTCCCCGCGTTATTTGGAAGGAGCTCAAGTCAGTCTATTTCCCAGGCTGAGCTTCCTCACGTTACAGCTCCGCACGCCCAGAAAAGAGACGCAACCAGAAGAGAGTTTGCTTTTTAGCAGAGAGAGAAGCTGTTACTTTTAAAAATACTGTCACTGTTGTCAGGGCTGGGAAGACTGAGGGAAACCAAACCCAGGAGTAGAGTATCCCCCAGACCCTGCTGTTCCCTCTTCCCACAGCACCACTAAGCTCAGGTGAAGTCAAAGAGAGCTTCATCTTTTGATGATTTTCAACCTGCCCTTGCAATGCTGTGATGTCCAAGCAGGGTCAGGACATCACAGAGGTGTGAGACTGGGATAATTTCCCTTCTCACATGATGAATTCCACTCAGGCTGGGAGTATTCACTGTCAACCATCCCTGTGAGCTACAGCAGCCACCCGGCTGGCAGAGCTGCAGTTAGGAGCAGGATTTCAAAGCACCTATCTCTGTATCCACAATCACCCACAAATACACATGGATGTACTTGCAGACAGTTCTGGGGGAAAACCGAGTCCAGACATGGAGCTGACAAACAGATTTATGTGCTGTGTACAAACACCCACCCTCCCCCTGTGATTCCTCCAAGCTGAGGGCTGTTGTCTGGAACAGCTCCAGAAGCCGCTTTGGGAGAGGAAAATCAGGGCTGGGAGGTGGGCAGTCATGGCAAGAACCAGGGTCTTCCTCCTGCCTGGTATACTAGGAGATTTGGTGTTTGCTGAGAGAAAATTTCTAGGTGGAAACACAGTCAAGATAATTTCCTTCTGCTTTCTGAACTCCAAGGCAGATTAAAAAAGATTAAATCGTTTAGCAATGGGAACTAATTTTTGCTCCTCCGTGTCAGAAGCACTGGGCACTGTGCAGCTCACGCAGCCCAAACTGGCTGCTCTGGACCTGCTGATGGTACAAATTACCAGCCTGTTAAGGAGATTCCCAGGTCCTGGAGAGATGCTGGAGCATGTTTCAGGCCTGTGTTATACCATACACTTGCAAACTGCCTGCAGTCGCTGCTCTGCTCAGGGACTGGGCACTGGAGCCTTCCACAATCGGCATCTCCAGCTACAGGGGTTTTACAGCCTGTTAATTACTGACTTCAGCTCTCCACAGACTGCCAATACAGAATGCATTCTAGATTTCAAATAAAAAGCAAAAAATATACAATATTATTAAATTCTAAAATGTTGAGAGATCCTTGGCTTCTATATGTGGGTTTTTGGTTTTTTTTCACTGCTTTTGCTGTGAGAGCAGAAGGAGGAGAACCACTCCACAAAACTATTTCTCCTGTGCATAACGAGCTGCCATTTCAGGACCAATATTGCTAACATTCCTTCTGCTGAGCCCCACTAATTTCTCAGTGGCATTGTCAATATAATGGGACTTGCACTTACTGGAAGAGAAATGACTGTCCTTGCTTGGAAATACAAGCTCTACTTGATTATATTCCCATCTCTTTTTTTAATCTTTAAATTAAATAGACAAAAAAAAAATCTGAGAAATCTAAGCAATCAGAAATGAGGTGACTGTTGTTGTTAAGTACAAAAGCCAAAGCCCTCTGCTTCAGCCACCACCAGGGACAGCTTCTGGATTGATGCACGTGCAGGTCAAAAGCGACATCAGCAGATGGATGGCATGGCACCAGTCACAGAGTGAGTGCCCAGGTTTCTGTGGAGTTACAAGGTTTCTCTAAAGCCTCTGCATTTGTTAAGGAATTAGATGGCAAACGTGCAGCTGATGGGAATTGCCCCAGTGCCTCCTGCTCACCACCCTGGGAATGCAGTGAACAGAGTTCACTTAAAACCCCTTTTAATCCAGAGTCCCCTTTCCATAGACATGCATCAAGCTGATGGGGCACATTTGTAAGAAACTGCTTTACACCTTGAAGACTGAAAGAATAAATCTCTCTAATAAGCTCTTAGGTTTTCCTAGTGATGCAGATTGAAGTAATATTATAGAAATGTGTATAGTTGTCAGTAATTTTACAGGAATGAGTAGAAAATGCCAGGAGGACTCATTTGTGAAATGGGAACTGTTTTTTGGTTTGATTTTTTTTTTTTTTTTTTTTTTTTTTTTGGGTGTCAAAAGATTCTTGCAAGGACAAAGAGCTGCATTTCTATCACACCGGTCTGTACAATAATTGCAGACTTCTCAGGATTTCCTTTAGCACAACCCTGGTAGGCTGCTCTTTGCATCTATCTCATACATGCATGGGATGTCTTCATGATGGAATTAGCACTGGAGCAATCAGTTATAAGAACTATACTTGCAGAGCCAGGGAAGAATACAGGGTTTTGTGAGCAAAACTCTCCAAAATGCAGACTGCTCCCCCCCCCCCCCCCCAAAAAAAAAAAGTCACTTTAAACTTGGAAAACTGGGAAAGAACATTATTAAATAAATAAATTGAATGTTTATGCCAAAGGTACTGCAACTATATCTGGGACAAAATTCCCATTTATTGGTGGCAAAAAACCCTGGGCTGTTTATCATGTCAGCGTGACTGCAAATAAAACAGACATCATCATTGTCTCTTTTTAAGAGCAGTGTTTTTTGGAGATGCAGTAGCAGCAGGAGTGCCTGGCTTGACTAATGCTGTGGGTATCTGCCCCTGGGGAGTGCAGATGCCAGGAAATAGCTTTGGAGAGTTGTGACTAGTAATGATCACACTGGATATTTTAGGCATATTAGTGGGCACTGCTCAGTGTAATTCTGGATTAACTCTTTTACTTACCATCAGTATAAATTAGAGCATCAATGGAATTTATGTCCCTGTGTTAAATATAATGACACTCTGCCTAATGTTGGCTGGAAATTTGACTGATAATAAACACAAACAGAACTGTTAGATGGCCTGAGCACAGCACAGGAAACTGTTCTTGCAAGCAGCACATCTCACAGGCTCAGAGGGAGCAACTGAAGCAGTGCTGACAGCTCTGCGTTTCCCTTTTCTTACGTAAAACTAACCTGGAAACTTGACCTGTCTTCTTCAAATGGAACATTTGGTGGGAAATCAAGGCAGAATTTGGTCCTCAGACCTCTCTGGTTCTTATGGTGTAATATACATGGAGACAACATCACCTGAAATAAATCAAAGCACTTTTGCCCATGGGGAATTTTTGACAGTATTTTAAAAGTCTGACTAACTTAAGCTCTTTTGTCAATTCTACATGAACAATACCAGCTTCCAGAGCGTTCAAAATCATGTTTCTCAGCTGAATTCTTTTACAGGAAGGAAAAATTTCTACAGAGACCTGTCCCAGTGCCCACTGTCAGACAGAGGAGGCACCTCTTGAAAATCTTGCTCCTTGACCACATTTTCCCTTGTTCGACTTGACCATCAGTCAGATTTGTCTGACATTGGCCGGAGAGTTTGAAAGCCATCAGGGAAGAAGGGATCTGCGGGGGAGCACAGCCACCTGAGCCTCATTTTCATTAGGAAACCAGGTTAAAAATGTGCTGATGGAGGCTGGGACAAAAGTAGGCGCCGTGTCAAGATCTGTAGTGTCTGGATTTTGATATGCAGTAGGTGTCTGTCCAGGGTAGTTTGTACAAACGATCACTGTTCCACTCCATTAAGTCCTCATTAGAGCAGCATACTGCACCTTAAAAGTATCTTAACCTTAAATTATCAGTATCCAAGCAAAAGGAAGAAAAAATAGCACACCAGAACCTACTCAGAAAGATCCAGCACATGTCAATTAAGACAACAGCCAGCATGTTTTAAACCACAGGTTCTCAGAAGAGCATCAATGTGTACCAGGATGCTGGAGCTTTAATAATTCACCATTTCCTTATTGAGGTCTGATGATGCTAAAATAAGGTGTTGAAGCTTGATTAGTAGTAGGAACATAGCAGCTTAACCTCTAACATTTAGCCTTCTCCTCTGGATCGAATTACTGATCTTTATCTTGTTGAGCTGTGCTAGCAGTTGGCTTGGGAACATTACACCTTTCTAAAAGCTGTCAATCTTTGTCAGTGTCTTTGCACAATGGATTGGAAGAGCTATTTTTAAAGGACTATGTCACCTTTTTGTAGGGATGGGGTTTTTATAGTATATCAAGTTTTTTTTTAATACACATTGCCACATGCTCAATATCACCCATAGACCTGACTAAGAATAACTTGTATTAATTTTGTTATGATTTCTAGTGAATGGGTGTGAAGAGATGCAGAGTCATCAGAGAGAGGGAGAAGAAATTGCAACTTAAATTATTCATTAGGGTGCTGATTTTTTGATTTCGTTTTAATTTTTTTTTTTGTCAAAGGGTCTGTTAATTTTTTCGTGTACATTTCTTCAACACAAGATTCAGATATATTTCCCCAGCACTGTATCATTAACACAGTCTTATTTTAATGCATTGTTTTACTTAAGAGTATTAACAAAGTCTTGCAAATATAAAACAGAGGAAAATTATTAAGATTTGCTTAAGTTTTCTGTAGAAATACTGAAAGACAAAATTTTTTAGAGAAATGCCTTTGCAAAGGATGCAAATGTTCTTCTCTTGCCTTTACAAAACTGATCCCTGTATTTTTGCAAGCATGAAAACAGCTTCACAAGGAGGGTTTTTCCAGCACACGCAGAAATCCATGTATAGACTTCTGGCTAGACATGAAAGAGCACCAGCTTGTCCTTTAAAATCAGTTTGCAATAAACAATAAGAGCACTTGTACAAGGCACATCAGCTCCTCCACAAACGCCCCTCTCCAGAACAAGACAGACCCTGTTTGTCCACTCTCCTCCCAGGGGATGGTGTTGTAGATGTGTCAGTCACACAGGAGATGCTGCTGCTGTTTCCCCCCAGTGCTCTCTGTGGTATCTCAATGCCACATCTACACAGAAAGTACAATCCATTGGTATTTCTCCTATTAAATTTGTCTTACACTGTTAAGCCTTTTACAGAGTGGCAAACAAGGCTTTGAGGTGTTCGCCTGTAGCTGCAGCAACACTGGAGAAGGACAAGCTGCTTTCAAACCAACTTTGAAATACAAGAGCTACTTCACTCCTACTCAGATATGAAACCAGCCATAATATCATTCAAAAGTCTGTAATTTAATCTATTAAAAAATGGGGGATTTGTCTCCAAGTTAAACATTCTTACTCCATGTTTACATCATACAGAATTTGGTGCAGGAAGTTCATTTGAAAACATGTATTTATTCCCATCTGTTTCTGCTGCTCCTGTTAATATACATGCTTGCCATGAAAAGTAGTTTAAAACTCAATAAACCATCATACTAAAACAGGATAAAATGTTTTTATAGTAACAATATCTCTCACTACTATGGGACCTTTCATGCTGAAGTACCCTAAAGCTCTTTATAAATGTAGCAAACTGATATTCACATGCTCCATCTACAGAGATCATTTCACCCACACTGAATGCTGGGGACATGCAATAGCTTTTTTCACAGCTGGCAGCACCTTAAGGTAGCTGCCAAAACAAATCACAGGTTACACAGGTACAAAATAAGAGTGTTTCAGTTACTGGAAAACATTCACTTTTCCATTGAATAAAGATGTTCATTCTTTTAAGCCATTTATAAAGCACAAATTATATAATTGCAATCATTTGGCTCCATATAAATTCTTGAACTACATCTCGTTATTCCAAAAATAGACAACCCTTCCTGTTCTGGACAAACATCACTGTGCTGTCATGGAAAAGGACACCAAAGGAGGTGGATGAAATCCTGGGGTGCCTCATATGCAGTCAGATACCCAAACTCTGGTGTCTCCAGGACTGCCTAGACCCCACAAATGTGCTGTGATATCTTTTTGCCCTGGTAAACAAGCAGTGAAGACCTATCAGAGCTGCTGAAGCCAAAATGAAAGTGTTTTGTTTTAATGCTGTGTCCCTGTGGAGTGTCCCAAGCCGGAGTGCTGCCTGCACAGCTCTCAATCTGCTCTCCCTCCTGTCAAGCCTCCGCCTTATTAATGGTTTTTCATGTGTGTTCCTTGACAGGGACACAGTCACAATAAACCACAAATAAAGGGGGATATGGTGCTGGAAGCACAGCAGGACTGTGCCAAGAGGGAACACTCATGGCCATGACCTCCCACGCTCCTGCCAGAGACCTCAACCCTCTGCACCTTCCCCACCTTTGTGCCAAGACAGAGGCACACAGAGAGAAAAAAAAAAGCCTGGAGGGTGGTGGAGCAGTGTGTCCCAGCCCTGCACACTCCTGCCAGGCCAGCAGAGCACAGAGTGGAGCCCGAGTCAGAGCTCCACCGAGCACTCGATTTTCCCAATGTGTCATCCTCACAGGAGCACTGGTGCTAAACAACTCCGTGAAAATGAAGGTCACAATGGCCCCTCTGCTTAATCTGTGGTGTGATGATCTCCTGGTTCAGCAGCTGATCAAATGCTGTGGGAACGGGGTTTCAAAGTTTTTCATGATCACCTTTGGGTGTTTGAGGGTTTATCTCGTATTTTGTTGTTTTTCAGTGCAATGATGATAAAGGAGGAAGATATTTTTGAACTGGTTTTCTTCCCAAGGGATATGAGCAGGCAGAAACTGTCCCACATTTGGACTCGTTCCTTGTGCAAGGATGAGGGGCATATTTACAGGAGTGTCAGGCAGCTGAAGTTCTCTCAGTGCAGAAACCCCAAAAGCACCCTCATAAAACTCACAGTTGTCTTTTATTTTTTTTTCCTGACAACCTGAATGGCAGGACTTCTCTTGAGCTTTTGGCTGCAATGGGAAAAGGGACTAAGGTTCCTCAAAGAAGACCAGAAATCCCAGCAAAAACTGGAATCCAGGTATTTGACTCCCTATTACCCACCATTATTCCTCAGAGATTGACAATATCTTGTGATGGCATTTACAAGAAATAATAATAATAAAAAAAGAAGTATTGCATGGAGTGCCTGCCTACCAAGGGATGTCTCCATTTAAAACAATTCATCGTCTTTTCGTCCTGTTTCTCTCCTGTTCCTGCTCTGCAGGGAGCAGCCCTGGCTGAGGTACCTGGGCACCACTGCATGAAGTGTTTACAACAGCCCCGACCTGGCATGCCCCGTTTCTCATTGCTCTGTGAAATCCCCAAGAGAAACATGACCGCTGCACTGTGTAGCAGAGGTGGCTCATTCTCATTTAATGATGTGGCTTCTTTTAAATATAGAAGTATCAATGGAGACAAAAAAAGGTCCCAGAGAAAGGATTTCTGCTTGCTTTGTTGTTCTGGTGAAAGACAGCGCTGTGATATCATGGCATTGACTGCCAAGATGACTACCGGATTGACTAGTAAATATGTATTTTAGTGGAGCTCAGCAGAACAATATCCCCTGCAATGTAAGTCATTCCATTAGGAAGACAGAGGTACTCGAGAATGTTATATCATCTTTATTCCTTCTGGAAGGGCTTCACTACCATTACTATAAAAAAAGTGCTTCAGAGATTGTAAATACATTTAAGTAACTCTGACAAAACAATAGGATCTGACTAAAATGTGGGGTGTTTATCTCATCTGTCAGTCTGATATGGGATAAAAGGCACAGCAGCTATGACAGGCTCAAAAGCACCTCTTCCTGATAATGTTTTTCCCTCTGCTACAATGGTTTTTCTACTTACAGTGTATGCTGCACCATCCAAACCATATTTATGCTTATTTTTAAATAGTGAAAAGTTAATTACAGCAGCTGATTCTGCCTCTCCCATTAATTCAGCATGTCTGAAGTATTGCTGAACCCAAATGGACAGAGTATGAACCAGGCCCCATATCTCCCTCCCTCAAAAAAACAAACAAACAAACAAACAAACCCCCACAAAACAAAAAACAAAAACAAAAACAAAACAAAACAAAAAAAAACCAACAAAAAACCCACCAAAAAAACCAACCAACCAACCAACCAACCAACCGAAACCCCAAAAAACAGATTACAATCACGTGAGATTTTTTTAAAATTAAATAATTAAAAAAACTCACCCCCAAAAACCTCCACCAAATAATCCAAAAACCAACCAACACCAACAAAAGTTGTCTTTTTATTTGCCTGTTTCTAAGCTTGACTGTTCCTCCAGGTTATATAATAAAATATTTCTTCCAAAACACAAAACCCAGGTAACTTTAGTTCTTTCATAAACGAGTCTCAGCCTTAGACACTGGAGAGAGGAAAAGCAAAATTCATAGGGAATAGGTACAAAATTATCTGAAAATGACTGAGCTTTTCTGGGCTACTTGCTGGCCACCATAAAATCGTGACTGGCTGTTGATTCCCTGCAGAGTAGACACCAAATCAACAATTAATATTCTCAACATTATGAAAAGCATATGTTATTACTAGCACTGGGAGCAGAGGTGTGCAGGCAGGGCAGAGATACATGTGTAAACACTTGTTTTTACCTCACCTTCATTTCAGGACTTAAGCGAGTTTAGCTATGATGTTTCATTAAGAGAATATCAACACAAATTTAAATCAATTTAATCTTAGCTAAATATAAAGCTTTCTCACCACAGTGAGAGACAAATGGTTTCTCCTTGCTCTGATCCCTTCACCTGCCGTGGAAGTGCAGGTTATCTTTGGGATGGAGTGCACACTGATACCACAAATGCATTTCAGAACTGTGTAAAAGACTGGTATAAATAGCTGAGGTGTGTCAAGAAAGTAGTACTTTGGAAAAGTACTGGAAAGGAATGGAAAGGAAAATACTCAAACTTTGTCTTTACTTCAAGAATTTGTTTTGGTGGGATCTCATTCCACACAGAATTCATGCAATACCCAAGTCCCAGTGAAGTAATCAGAGCATTCCCATTCAGGTCTTTAAGCTCTGGTGAATCCGTGTTTGTGCCATGAATACCATGGCAGTGGCAAAAATCTGAGGGTTTCATTAATGGTGACCTGTCACAGAACAATCCCAGCTTTGTCCCTTGTGTGGAACAGTGTCAGAGAGCTCCTCATAGCAGCTGGATGAGCTCTCCTTGTCCTCTACAGACAATGGCACCTGCACCAGATGTGATTATACAAGCAAGCCTCAATATCTGTCCATGTCACCAGCATTTCTGGCATTTCTAGTGGTCAGAACACTCATTTTTTTCCTCACCTCTTCTGGGTAGTAAATACTGAAAATATTTGGCCAGTATTTTAATACATGTAACAGAAAAAATACTCCTTTTTTTCTCTTAGGGAGCTAAGTGCAGCCACACCTTCACCCTTTTTGTATGTCCAATCCAAGCTTAGAGATTTAAATCAACCTTATAAAAGACTGAAAAGATATTAGTTTGAATCCCTTGAACATTATTAACAGCCAGTTAGTTAATTTATCTGTATGGGAATGTCTAAGGATTCATCAGGAGCAATACATCCTACATTTCTGATTAGTGGAAAGGAGAAATACTGTACCAATCACCCAGTTAATTCACTGAGGTGCTTTATTATACGTGCAGATATTTGGTATCGAGATGTCATATTCCCATAATGAACACAATAAAGGATGAATGACTGGTAAAGCTTTCAGCTCACAATACCTATAAAACCTAAGTGTTCACAAGGTGTTATATACAGATTAATTTATAGATTCTTATTAACATGCTGCGTGCTCTCCTTTGTGTGGCTACAACTTCTCAGCCGTGGAAGATAGCTTTGGCCATATAACATCTGAGAGATATGGGGTGGGTGGCTCCCAAATGGGAACCCTGTGTGGGGCAGGCTCATGAACATGAATAACAGGGACTCTGCAGGTGTGGATTTCACAAAATAAAGCAAACAGTCCTCTTGTTAATAGAAACCTGCCAGTTTTTGTCACTAGAGTTAACATATCCTTGAGGGCCACAGACACACACACAGTCCAGTTGCTTTTGGATTAGAGCAGGTACCAGAGGGCAAAAGCAAAGCCTGGGCTTGGAGCTAAAAAAGCAAATTGTGGTCTTAACCACAATCTTTCTTTTTAGGGTGGAAAAAAATGAGGAGTTTTATTCTGGTCATCACATTAATCCAACCTAACCTCTAAACAAATAACTGACAAGGATTTTTTTTTTTTTTGTAATAATAGATGTTAAAACATGAGTCCAAACAAAGGGAACATACCTGCAAAACGACTGCTCTGGAGTCTAATGTGCATCACCAACCATTACACGTGTCTGTTCTGAGACCAGAACTACAAAAGGCCGAATTTTCTTAAAAGCATGTTAAAATATTAATAGATATCTGAAACAGTTTTATGGCACGGGCTGTCAGTCTTAGGAACAATTACATCACACGGGGAAGGAGGGCAGGAGAAACCACCCAGACACTGGTGACCTGCTGCACTGAGCAGAGATCTGATGAAGATCTGACGAAGATCTGATGGCAGACAGTGAGACTGAACATTGTAGCTGGCAGCAACACCCAAGTGGGAGTGAAGGCGCTTTACTGGGAGTGCTGGCAATAAATTTGATGACATCAAACATGCTAATTATATAAGCTTAAGGAGGACGTAGGTGCCGTCCTACACATTTGCAGACTCCAAACAACAGCACAGTGGAGTCACAACAGGGGAAAAGAGATCTGTTATCCATTTTTTGTTTTGCTCATAATTGTCATGAAATGACTTTGTCTCTTATAAAGACAAGCCACACTGAAGTTAGCTCAGAAGTCAGTCTCTTTCTCGAAATTACCCTTCTTCCCCTCCTCACCCTCACCATGTTGTTTTTGTGTGGTTACTTGTGAGTGCTAAGGCTGCTTTCATTAATTTTTAACTTGAATCAGTAAAGCCTCAAAGTATCTATTTGGGGGAGAGGAGATGCAACATATTACAGTGAGGAGGAGTAAAATGCGGTAGCGGGTTTGATCCTTTGCCCATGAGTTCCATTCAAAGGTTAGTCAATGACAACAGGGATGGAAATACAGGCACATTTTGGGTGGACTTGGGCAAATCGAACTACAGACTTGATCCCAAGTCCACTCACATATATTAATTAAGTTCTGATTAAATATAAAAAACCCAACATCTTGATTTTGTTTCAATTGAAAAGCTTTACTCTTCCATTTAAGAGAAAGCCAGCCTCTCAAACTGCATACAGCCTGAGGAGACAGTCAAAGAAATTTCAATCAGTTTTGAAACAGTTCTGCAAGCTGAGTTGGAAAACCTGCTGGCATGACTACAGATTCATACTCTACCTGAAAAATATTCCAGAAAAATATCTGAGCTGAAGCTGGAGTCCTGAAGTACCTTGCACTCTCAGCCAGCCCTTGTGACTAGAACAGAGAACCAAATTTAAGTACTGTTCAAAGGGAAATATCCTCTTATGCCCTAATTTTCTGCATTGCAGACATGGTAAAGCAAATGGATCTGTCACTTCACCCTGGTTTTGCAGAAGATTGTCCGCATCCAAATGGCAGTGCCAGAGGAACAGCAGTAACCTTCCCCTGGCACTGCTCACCAAAAACCTCTCAGCCAAAAACGTTTCACCCACATGAGCCAAGTTTACACAGGAGTGTTTTAAAGGAGAGAAAACTAGTCCTGCATTGTTTATGCACTGCTTCTTTCTTCCATTAGGTGAAGCCATTCCAAGCCTGGGTATGTATAAGAACAAATAACCTGTGCAGGCTTTCCAGCACTCATCTGCTTTCAACTTGAAGACAGTGTAAAAACAAATTCAGGAGAAAAGCACTGAGCTCAGAGGTACGAGACAGTCCTGATTTTGAAAGCATATGGCAAGGTAGCAGGGAACTCTCACACTGCCCCTGCCTGAGGAAAGATTTGGGATTATGAATATCCAGCTGTAAGGATACCTTTAGCAGGAACTCATGCTGGATTAGATACCAGTTGTAAGACACACAGCATCCATTCCACTCCTTTCTGAATCTGCAGTCACAACACTTTACTGCTGTACAGACTGAAAAAGGCTGAGGAGCCTGCCCAGGGCAGAGCTGAGATGCTCTGGTGGTGAACACCCTGCCAGGACTGATGCTCTCCCAATGGAAGTACTGCTGTACTGACCCCTTCTAATTTTTAGGGGCATGGTGATAGACAACTCAAGAGCACAAGTGAAGAGTCTGCCTCAAGCTACAGTATTTGTGTCATTTCCCTTGTGTTCCTCTCCCTAGCAGGAATAGTTCTCAATTTAGTTTTTAAAATAATTATTATTTTTTGTGAAAACACTTGATCTCAGCAATTGCACTGTAGCTGTTATTTTATTATGTTTGTAGAATAATAATAATAATAATATTAATAATAATAATTAAAAAATCAGTTCTAGTATTCCCTGATGACACTTTAACCAATTCCAGCACCATGTGTGCTAAAAGGAGTCACTTGCTTTGGGCTGTGGCTGTTTCCAAGTTTAATAAATGAGAGCTGCCCTGTGGCTTCGTGTTGGATGGGCTGGGACACTGAAGTTGCCAGCAGTAAAACCCCTGTGGTCTCCCTCGGTATAGGACACACTGCAAAATGCGGAGGCTTCTAAAACCACTCCATTCCACAGGCAGTCTGCAGCTAATTCCCAGGACTGGCCTGGTGGGTAAGTCAAAATTTCAAGAGGATTACACCAGGTAGAGAGAGCAGCCTGGCTGGGAGGGGAAAGTGAGGTAGGGACCCCACACCCAAATGCCAATCCAGGCACCTGATGACCCACCCAAGAGACTCCAAGACACTCTATGAGCAAAGAGCATGGACAAAAATATTCCTATTTTCTCCAAGTGTGAAGTGAAATTTCATTTTTTATGGTTGAAACAGTTTGAAAGATGAGAAATACCCTAAAAATATCAATCTGTTCATTGCTGTTTTCATTGACGTGCCTGCAGCTGGCAAGGGGATGCAGGAGAGATCTGTGCACCTTCATGCTACAAGCAGGTTATGGATGAGCCACGTGATTTCCTATTTTATCCATCCTTATTGGGCTCATGTTTCCTGTAAAGGGTTTTGACTAATTGTGGTTTTGACAAGAATGGCATCATATGCTGCTTTGTGAGAGAACAAGCTCAGGTCAGTAAGTCAGACGGTCAGTCTGGAAAACGGATCCATATTCCTAATCCCTGAGGCTGATATAAAGAAGAGATAAGTGTGTTTGTGATGTGGAGGTTACCCTGAGTAAATATCATTTGAGAGAAAAGGATGTCTCAAGAACTCTTGAGATAGAAAAACTGGAAACAAGATGTCCCAGTAACAAGGGTTTTAAAGAAGTGGATCATCTGATTTTTTTTCTTCTTTTATACTTTCAGACTTGAAAGCAACTATTTCACCTCTCAATTTATGCTCAGATTTATGGCCCTTGAGTCGCAAGTGGGATTTTTCCTTTATTTATTCTTCTGACCATTTCTCCACAGAAAGATGGAACTGAGTAAGTTTCTAGCAGGAACCACAAAAAGATTAATTAACTGATGCTTTTCTTGCCCACCCTGTGAAAAGCCTCCAACCAAAGCAGAAGAACCTCCTGCCTTAGAAGAAATATCTTTCCAATTCAGCTTGTTATTCAAGCACAAAGTGGATAAGCTGTGTTTGAACTTGGAAACACATGAGCCTGAACTAAGCTTAGGAAGTTGCAAAGAGTTTGCATCTCACTAGTCTAACTCATTTTTGGCTCAGACATTTTCCAGTTAAGCCATCAAATATCATATGACAACATATAATCTATCTTTCAGGCATCTCCAGCAGCAGCACTTGCTTGTTCCTCTGCTTCCTCTGGTCACTTTAGACCTTAAGTACATCTTTCATCAAAGCACTTAATGGCAGAGAGATTTTCCAATAACTCACAACATGCAAACTCAAGACTCTTGTTCAAACAACTGCAGGCAGTTACAGCAGCCCTGTGATCATTTTGCAGCTATTAAACTTTAGGTCTGATTAGCAGCAGAGGTATTTTGTCTCTGTTTTTATTTTCCTCATTTTCCCCTCCGAATAAAACAAACATCCTGTTCAGCCACTCAGCTTCATTATTAATATTGATCAGCTAAAGGAAAGATTTGTTTTATTAATTCAAGTGCAGCTAGCCCTTCTTACTCCCCCCCAACCAGTCTGGGGTGTTGGAAAAGCTCTCCACAGCAGTGCTTTCGAACCTGGATCAGCATCCTGCTCCTGAGAAAGCTGGTACCCACAGCATACACCTCAGCCAAGCTAGAGCCTCAGAAAATCTGTGTTGTTGTTTTCCTGGAAAAAAAAAAAAAACACAAAAACAAACCCTCACATGAAGAGGATGCTAAGGAATTATGCAAGAGGAAAACTAAGAGTCCACAGTGAGCTGTTTTGCAGCCAGCGCTGGTAATTTTGCTGTTCGCAGTTACAGCAGTTCTGTCCCCTTAATGCTTCCTCATAACAAATCAAGCAGACCTAGAGAAAAGTCCACCAGATATTGAGTCAGCAAACCAGATTTCTTGAGGGATTCATCTCTGCAACTAATTGAGCTCCCTAACTAAGCCAAAGGGTCAGGAGGATCCAAGTTTGAGGACGGCTTTGGAGATAGCCACAGGTGCTGTCCCCAGGACGGGGTACCTGGATGCTGCTCCGGGCAGGGAAGTGCTGGAAGTGCCAACCACAGGGAAAATTAGTTGAAAGTAGCTGACAAAAAAGAAAATGAATCGCAGAGATCACATCCACAGCACACAGACAAGGTGTTACAGGCCTATTTGCACATGACTCGGGGGTGCACAGTCATAAAAACCTGTGCAGGACTTAGTCCTCCCTGACAGCTCAGAGAAACCCTGCAGAGGGTCAGTCTCTGCCCTTGGGAACTTAAATATTCATTTCAGAAACACAGATTTGGCTTGGATGCCTACCAACACCCAGCTCTGGCTTTGCAGTGGGCCAGGTGCTGCTCAGCCCCTCCTGCCTCTGCCTGCCACCCATCACACTCCCTGCAGTCAGGGTGTCACTTGCCATCAGGCAGTTTCTCTAGAGGATCAGTGATGTAAACCCCAAACCTTCCCTTTATTTGGACAGTTTGAATCCAAGAATTGCAGACACTCAGTGTTTGTTTCTAGGTAACTCAAGTTTAATTACTAAATGAGTCTTCAGCCTGCAGATTTGGTTCTCATGCAGAACACCACCTCGTACAGCTGTTTTGACCTTTTTTTGTGAGGCAACAACTAACTGCAGATGTATAATTTATTAATAAGTGCTTTTCTTACCAGGGAGAGCTAATCCAGGTAATCAAGCCTCTCCCAGGGAAGAGCTCAACCAAAGGCACTTCCAAGCACAAGCCCCATTTATGTAAAGTATCACACAATATTATTTTATACTTCCAGTTTTGGAAGGCTGTGTACGATTTCCCATTAGACTAACAAATTACAGCAATTGTGGTCAGCAGTGTGGAGGTTTCTCTGCAGAGCATTTGCCCCCTGGGAGGAAGGAAATCAGAGGGGTGTTAAAGCAATATTGTGCCTTCCACTCTGTGCACGGAGCGGCCTGATAATGGTTAGCTAAGACAAGCTGTAAAACTGCCATTACTACCACCACTGGATCTTACTGTGTCTCAGTAACCCTCCTGCAAAGAGACAGAAAATCAGAATAGCAAAAAACAATGAAGTGAATAGATAGGGGATATTTAACAACCTGAACTTACTGTTCCTATGGATGCTTTTAGAAATACATTGCTTTGACATTAAATTTAGGTGCTGTTGAATCCAGTCAGGAGGAAACATTTCCCCACTGAGGTTCCAAGGAAATCCCAACTCTTCTGAAGAGGCTGTGGGGCCTCTTGTGCTTTGATTTTTGGCTGGATTACAGTGTAAGAGACAAAACAGCATCAAGGGGCTGCTCTTGATTTTCCCAGGAATCACTAAGAGTGAGTAGCCAGAAGCAGTTGAGAAAAAGAAGCCTGTCCTGACAAGACTGCTGGTTGCCTCTTCCAGATTCATGGTGCAGGCTGGATAGCTTAGATATTAGCTGAAGAACACCACCCCAAAAAATATGCTGTTGGTCCTAAAGTTCAGTTTGGGTCCCCTCATGTGTTTTGCAATACAGGGGCTTCGTTTTTACACCTTCCTGTCACAAAATAGAAAAGCTTGGAATTTTCTACTGGATAGCACAGAGATAAATGCACATGATATTTGCTAAATGTTATGTATGGGACACAGCCTACAACACACACATATTATATATGAGCACAGGACTGGTTATAGCAGGTACCTGAATGTCTCAAAGACGGCAGCTGGAGAGCATCTGTCTAAACACTAAACAGGTTCAATTCCAAGGTGCTGCAGGTCTCAGGTGTATGCAGATGTGTGGTTTCTCTTCTGCTGGATCTCATTGCAAAGGCAACGTTACAGAACAGGTGTGAATCAATAATGTTATTGAATTGCCTCAAGTGTTAGAAAATGAGAGCATTCAAAATGACAGAAGTAAACGGGACATTTTCATTACAAGCCTCACTACGTGTTCCCTTGTTGAGCTATAAATTAAACTCCATAAACTTTTGTGTTGGGATTTGGGGTTTTTTTAAGTACACTGAATATGTAAAAAAAGTGCCTGCAGCAGTGAACCTTTGCAGTCTCACATGTAAATGAGAGAACATGTTTTGAACATGTAAATTATCCAGCTATAATCCATATTTATCAGAGCTGTTCCAGGATTTTACATGAAATATGCATTATGAGTTCTTGTGAACACTTGCCCTTTAAAACGTATCAAAGCATCATTTAACCACAGAAAGTTTCTTTTGAACAAAAAAACCTACTAAAATATACTTAACAGACTACACCAAAATATACTGGCATATACCCTGTAACATATGCACAACACAGGCAAACACATTCAACATATCACACAAACACACAGAAAATGTCTTGCACACTGACTATTCCATGTCAAAAATGTTGACAGGACAAGCCTACTCACAATAATAATTTACAATGAAATTCACGAAGGAGAGGCTGCCTTTGGATAATGTGGATAACTTTAGGAGTCTAATAAACCAGGAAAGGTCAGAATCTACAAACTTTGTTAGTCTAGGCGCTGGATGCACACAGTGCAACCTCACCTGGACCCCACTGCCTGCAGTCAACACAGGTAGAGGAAAGAAAAAAACTTCTCCTATTGTATTCCCTGGGTCCCTGGTCCCAGGAATTCAAACAACAACCCCAGTCTAACCCAAGGTACCTCGGATGCAGCCAGGAGCTAAACAGAGCTTTGCTGAACCCAGTTTAACAGTGACTGAGCACAGGCTCAGGTTCTGCTGCTGCTTTCACAGCTCTTGCACGGACATCAGGAAGATCAGGACTTTACCCTTCACCTACAGGTGGATGCCAGCTCTAAAAAAGTAAAACTAGGCTCTTCCTCTCATTTCAGTGCCACCCAGCAGATATACTGGCTGGGCAGGATGGATTCCCTCAGCTGGCTGACAGCAGAAGTGCTTTGCAATCCCAGATCCTGCTTCATGAAATTTGCATTATATCCACATTTGTTATTTGGCCCCGTTTTGGCATTTCTGAAATTCTGAAACTAAAAATTGCTTTTTATTACCCAGTGCTCACAGGACAATGTGAAACACCATTCCTTACCTAACAGCCTTTTTAACATGATCTGCTTGATCTGTTTTTGTTTGTTTGTTTGTTTGTTTGTTTTAATCTGAACATAATGAAAAGCAATATTTTAAAGAATGTGGCCAAACAGTGTGGTAAAATTGTAAAATTGTCAAAATCACAATATTTTAATGGACTGGGAATCTAAATGTCTGTACTTGAAAGCCTGGTTTATTTTGACAATATTGCTTTTTCTCCATAGTTACCTCTGACCTCCAGTATTACTCTCAGTGGATTATTTTTTCACTGAGGGAGATGTTTAAGCATGGACCAGAGTAGATAAGTGATATGGTCAAATCGCTGCTGGCAAACCCTGGAATTACTGACCACTTTAATAGCTCCTGCTGACCTTCAGATGAAACTTCACCTTTGGTTATTAACATGCCTCTCCACTTTTATGATTTTTTTGGAACATAATTTGTCACAGTTTTTATCTGCACATAGCAAGCGTTAGGCTTTTAAAAATATGAGTTATCTTTTTACAACTGCTAACAATTACACATCGCAGAACAGACCAGCCCCAAAAACCAATTATGAAACGACCTGCATGGGAAATGTGTTCTCTCTTGAAGTTTGAATTACAGATTTCTGAACTAGAACCGTGCCACAGCCCGCACGCAGGAGCTGGAAACAAGAAACCGAGCTTTGAAAGGGCTTGTGAGATCCGCCAGATACGATAAGGGCGGAGAAATTAATTGCCCTTGTTTTGTATTAAAATCTGATAAAGGGCTGGCAGCGCTGCTCAAGATCAGAGCAAAGGCAGCGAGGGCGCATCCCGCGTCCCCGGCTGGGGTTTGCCGCGGCGCGGGCACCCGGCTGTGCGTGCCGCAGCCTGCGGGGCAGCATCCTGCGCATCCCGCCCGGCCCCGCTGCAGCCCGGGCTCCGCAGCGCTCGGGGAGCCCTTCCCACGGCCACCGGAGGGCTTGGCGCCGGCCCCGGTGATTCAGAGCCGATGACATTTTGCGAGCAGATTGTACAAGTACGAGCAGCAAACCTGAGCCGGGGGAAACGGGGCCAAAAGGCTTTCGGATGATCAGAGCAATATGCCAGTCACTTAGAGGTCGATTGACCAATTAGCAATTAGATTTGGAGAGCAGGCATGTCATTTCAGATCATTATTTGCCAAAAGATCAACTATGTGGAAAGTTTTAATTTAAAAGCAGGTGTGGGGTTTTTTTTTTTTGTTTTGTTTTGTTGGGTTTTTTTATTTTTTTTTATTTTTTTAATTTTTTTTATTTTTTTATTACATCCTGGGTTTTCTAACCCAGCTTCATACGGTGAGGTGCTGGCAGCAGGTCACAGCCCTGGGGACCGATTGCAGCTGGCAGAGTGACAAAAGTGCTTCAACAAAGCCTCCAGGAAACCAGCCCGGGCTTCCAGTTTCATTTGAACACCACTCGTGCTGAGCTAAAGGCATGAGAGCAAAATAGGAGCAGAGAAAGGTTTTGCAAAGGGGTTGGGGATGAAGGCTTACAAAGGGAGAACTTGTCTGCAGTGAGTGATGAGAGGCACCTCAGAGCAGGGAGTCTTTTCTAGTGACGCAGAGTTCAAAGCAGATGGTGGGAATTTCCAACCTGGTCCATGTCTAATTATAACCAGTTGAAAAAGAACTAAAATATCTCAAGTCAGGCCCTGGAGACCTGCACTTGTTCAGTCTCCTGTAGCAGTATTGTTGGACTGAACTCCCAAGTGGGGCTTCTCCAGGCAGGAAAAAAACATCTCACCTGCCCTGCTGGACAGATGGAGGAGGATGGGACTGGCACCAGCTCAAGGTACCTTCACAACAAACCCTGGCTTCAGAGCTGCCTTGAGCCTTTCCCAAGGGCTTGGGTAACCCTCTGTGTCTTCATTTATGGTAAAAAACCCCAGTGCTCTCTTCACGGAAAAAAAAAAGAAATACAGTAAAACAGGTTTAGTAGAACTACAGGTATTGATATTATGGCAACCTTGCCCTGAGTTACTTTATTTGGGGCCAGGAGGTACTCTGGAAGAAAAGTGCTCTTAGGATTCAAGGCCATGCAAATTAAGGGGAACATGGGACTTGAAAGATATTTGGCCACATCTGCAGTGGGGAAGGACTGTTTCTTTGCTTAGAAATGTTATTTTATGCTCCACATGTGTACTGCAAAGGCATCTCGAGTGATGCTGTGGAGAAACAACAAGCAAATGGCGCTACATGCAGTAACTCATAGCTGTAGCAGCTTTGTATTTTTTCCAAAACTGTACTGATTCAGAGCTGCATCAATTTCAGGAGAAACAGAGGGGAAAAAGACAAATGAAATAAACACTCATGAAAGCAGTTCACGTTTGAAACTGAAATTTGCAACATCCTTTGAAAATCTCTGATGATGTTGTGACACTCCTGGAACAGTGAGAGAACACAAACTGAACTCTGAAAAATCAGAGTTGTTTTCGGATGTCTATTCTTCCTCCAGCTTTGGATAGCAAGGACAGCAACCTGGACCCTTCAGAGCATCAGGACATCTCACTGTCCTACATGAAGTGTGTGATTCCAAAGATGCAGGTCTCAGGGCTGCCAAAGCAAGGCATTTCCCAAAGAAGTTTTGCACGTGGCCTTGCATCACTCTGCAGCAGAGCCAGGCCACAGTGAACCAGTCAACAGAAGTCTTACCAACAGTCTGGCCCTGCACACAGAATACATCTTAACTGTTTTACAGTCCAGGAAAAGAATTAATAGAAAAACCTCCATGAGAAGCTACTGAACATAATGGAAGCAACAATTTGCTTGAGAATGTTTTAATTGTCCACTTTACCCAAAACTCCCGGACTTCAGCCTGAACTTTGCTTCTGCCAGAAGATTAGGAACAGCCCTTCTGTGAAGCAACCATACAAGATGCGTACAGAGAATAATTTCTAGGAATTATACTAAATCATTATAAATCACAACAAGTTGTGAAAGGCTATGTTTGTAAGTGTCTGCACACAATTCCCTCTGGACATTTAGTCTCACACATGAGGTCTCAGTAAGCCATACCAAGGCAATAGCCCCCACCACATTTCTCCACGAGGTAGAATGTCACCTTTACATAGAATATTTGAGGCTGGTGCATGTGCTGCAGCATGTGCTGCCTTTTGCCAGCAGTGTGTGCTGGCACAAGCGTGGCCAGGGGCAGGCCAGGAGCCCAGGAAATGTCACTGTGCTTGAGTAGGTGGCACTCTTCATTTGAGTCAACACTGAAACCCTAGTGCTCTCAACACTTCTGAAGGTGTCATCTTGTGGATACAGAACTGACATCCTGACCACCTCCAATCCTGAAAGGTTTCAAGCAGGAGGCTTTTCTTTTGTTCTCTTCAAATATATAGCTGCTTAACACAGGTGCTCCAGGGAAGTTCTGACCTGGAGGGCAGCACTTTCTCCATGGTCCTTCCTGCCACAATGTTGGATGCACCAGGTGCAGTCGCTGTTGGTCCGGTGGGGTCTAATTCTCTGTCCTGCCACACTGTCTTACTCCAGACAGGTCTGAACTCAGGGATGAAGGACCATGACTCCTGATCCCCTTCCAACAGCTCAAATACTTATCACAGACATTTTTCTTGCCGTGAGGGTAGATGCTGTCCCTTAACCCAAGCCAAGGGAATTGCTGTTATATAAACAATTTCTGATTTGCTGGGAAGGACCTTTATTAACCAGGTTAATAATCAGGTTATAACCTCAAGGTTTCAGCAGCTCACAAAGCCCTCCAAGAACTTCTTCCAGGACAAGGTTTTGGTGAGGGCCCCAGGCAGCCCCTGCCACCAAGCCTTAGCAGCCTCCTACAAACACTCAGGAGTTTCAGTGCCCAGTGCCCCTGCATCATTTCTGTCAGACATCTCAAGCACACCCTTGGTTTCTTCTGCAGAATAGCAATGGGACAAGGGAGGAAACAAGACAGAGGAACCGAGTGGGGATGCTGAGAGAAAATGATTGAAAAAATACAGGCAGAATAAATTTCATTCCCTTTAGCAGGCAAGTGAAGCTAGAAAGTGAGGATTACTTAACCAATACATTTCTGTCTAACTGTTGATGTCTCTCCAAGTCATTCTGAACTGGAAATCTTTGAGAAGCTGTGCTGCTCATGTTCACTTTTGAAACACTTCTATGAGGTACCCTTGACTTTTGAGAGAAAAAAAATAAACATAGAGAACTGAACTGTCTGGTGCTGCCATACATAGATACAAAAATGATGTTACTCTGACATCAACAGCATAACCAGAAACTTCTCAGCAAGCTCTCAGGAGCAGAGATAGCCCCCTGAGCCCTTGTCTCAGCCAGTCTGGGCTGCAAACAGCCTCCCATTCTGGAGCAGGGGGCTCTGCCCAGTGACAGGCAGTGACACCCACCTGAGGCCAGCATCTGATCTCCTTTGCAGCTCCATAAATCAATGGGAGCTTCATCCACTTCAATGGAAGCCCTCTGGATTTACGCCAGAGCAACTGAAATTAGAAGCTTGCCCTAAGTGGGCGGGAGCTCATTATAAGACTAAATAAGGAGTGAGTCATTTTCAGAATTTTAAACTGAAAGAAGCCGCATTTGGCTGACCTCCTTTTTTTCTTTTTTTTTTTTTTCCACACTGAGGCTTATTAGATTACAGCAGATAAGAACTGTGCTTTCCTATTGGCTTTTCATGGCAATGTGTCTGTGTCACTGACAAAGGTGGAAACACTGGTTCAAAAAGGAAAAAAAATCCAAAGCAATATGTTTGAACAGCACAGTGTTTTTAACTGGGAGACAGTTTTGATATCTGAGGAGACAAACACTGGCTCAACTTACTTGTAAGTATTCCTATTTCATCCAGACTACACCAAGGGCCAAGTGACCTGAGAGGAACTGAGCATGAAGAGACAGGAAATCTCTTAGTGGATTGAGAGAAGCTGGTTGCTGATTGGAGGAATTAGTGCCAGTCTTAATTATCAAGTTTGATAATAATTTCTTGTTAGTATTACTATTAGGAAGACACTTGACTAAAAAACAAAGTTTAAAACAAAGAAGAACACAGAAGAACTACTCATCCTGACCAGTTCCAAAGCCCCATTCTGAGCCTATATTCCGGTCTCTCAGATCTTAAATCCTTCCATTCTCATCTTCCAACCCTTTCAAGAAGAATTCTTAGTTTCCTACTGCCCAGGTGTTTTAAAAATGGGATTCTCACTGATGAGATTAGACCTGAGTGTGAGATAGCCCCCTAAATCACTTTTGGCCTTGCATCACTCAGCAAAGCAGACATCAAAATTTCCACCAGAAAATATTCCTGGGGTAATGATTCTGAGGCTGCTTCATTTGAGATTCCAGCTCTGCTAAGCCTTGTAATCTCTGTTTGAATCCTCATTTACCCAGAGTGAGATTGTATTCAAAATAGTGGTGAATGGAACAGGTAATTACAGCTGTACCACAAACAAAAGCACTAGAGGCACGTGAAGGAAGAGGGAAAGGACAGAAAATTTCTCTCCATCAGATCTGAAGGAGGAGACAACAGGGTATATAAAGTTTGTTGGACTCTCTGAATCTGCCAGTACATTTTTACCCTAGGTGTGGAGACCAGCCATGATACAGAAAGCTATTGAATGGGATTGCTCTGTGTCAGGGGCCCAGTTGTGATTGACATAAGCTGATATTGGCTCTGAGCTGACCACAACCACAACCTGGGGAGCCACTGAGGACAACGGGGCTGTTCTCATTCACTCCCACAGCCACAGTGCTAAACACTCATTGTCTCTGGCAAAGACCACCTTCTCACAGATCAGAGACTGACCTGAGAGTCTCGTTCCAGTCATTTAGCTCAAAGTTTAGGAGGCAATTTCTCGATGACCTACAAGGACCTACTTGGGGTGACATTACTGATGCTCAAGAAAGAAAAGCAGAAAACACCCTGTGAGGCCAAATTCTTGTAGATTAGAAGGAAATGAAGTTTTTTAACATGATGGGACTGGAAACCTGCCTGGAATGCCTTCTCTGCTGAACCTGAAGGTTCAGGCCACGTGACATTAAGGCACTTTTGTGGCCCCCGCAAGGGCAGCCCAAGAGTCCCCAGAGAGAGCTCAGGCCCTGGTGGTGTCCATGGGGAAGCTGCACCGAGCTGGGTGTGCAGGGGAGCACTGCCTGCAGAAACACCACCAGTGCCAAGAGCAAATCCCAGGACATTTTGTCAGCCAGCAGGAATTCCCCTAACATCATGTTCAGCTTTCTCATGGGAAGTTTGGGGTGTACCTGTAGAGGACATTCCAGTCACTTCCTAAAACACCCAAAGGTGGGCGGTTTAGCAATCTCCTTCTGGTTTCTATATTTAACTGGTGGTGCAAGTATTGCCCAAATCCTGACGCTGGGGAAGAGGGAAGAGTGTAGGTGGGGAGAGCCATTCCTTGGAGATCTGGATTCCTTACAGCTGGCGCTTTCCAGTGAGCCTGGGTCTTTTTTGGGGTGCACATGTGGAGGAGAATGACTGAGAATGATTTAATCTTGAATCCCCAGCCCTTCATGGGTGTGCCCACCTCTGCAGGGCCATGGGGCTGCTTCAGAGGGATCCCTGGGTTTGTCCAAGTGATCACTAGGTGTTTCCAGGGTATCAGGCAACATCACGGAGGACCTTGGCCCTCTGCTCCTTTTCCAGTCTGCTTTTCACTAATTATATGACACGGGTCTATAGACAGCATTTTCTTCCTCCTGCCTCCTTTTGCCAAAGGGTTTTGGGGGCTCCCATTTTCTTGCAGGTTATAACTCCACAATTTTCTCTCTCTTGTTCTAAAAGGGAAATTGCCTTTGAGGACAGGAAGCCAATATACTCCACGTGTCTTCTTGCTGTAGTACCTGAAGCTCCTCATTCCTCTTGATCTTGACAACAAGTCCAAACCCCCCATTCTTCACACCACCCTACTGCAGGCACAGCAGAGCTCCTTCCCTGGAAGAGGCAGTGGGCTGGGAGCCTGGGGTGCTGCCCACCAGCCTCATCCATCCAGGGATACTCTGGTCCTTCCCAAGCCAGGTGCTCTTGGCTCAGCCCTTCCCCAGGAACCTGCACAACTCGCTCTGCCACCAGAGGAGCAGCTCGAGACAAAGTTTTTACCCCACGGCATTGCTGCCCTTGATTGGGGTTGGTTTTGTGAGTGAGCTTTGCTGCTGACTAATTGCCCCGGGCAATTGGCAGGGGAAATGAGACCTCACTGAATGGCAAGGTATGGTGAACCAAAATGACAAGATTATACTAGCAGTTCATTAAAGCAGATGGGAGAGATTAGAATGCTTGTTACTATGATAAAGCAAAATTGCATGTGTATGAAACATGCCTAGACAGAAGTTTTTAAAAAATTAACATCACAAAACGTTACCTTTTTAATTGAAAAAAAAAGAAAAAATTCTGTGCTGGTAGATGTGATTTTGCCAAAAGAGAGGATTTTGGTATAAAATTCACCTGGAAAATATGACAAATTATACAAGATATTTCTCTTTCAGTTTATGCTTCTTCTCCAGAAAAAACAAAACAAAACAACAAAAGCCCTGGATGCGACAAGCAAACTAGTTCTGCTCTCCCCTCTTTATTTTTTGATAACCCATGTCTTATTTCAAAGACAAGCAGCATAAAAGAAGCTCCACCATAAGCGGACTGAAACATGAAGAAAAATTCCTTATAATACTCTGAAATATCCCATTGCTTTCACTTACAGGAAAAGTGTGTCAAACATGGCAAAAGCAACCATTTCCTAATAGACAGATATCCAGTGACCACTTCATGGGTCTGAAATCCCAGCCAAAGGTTCTGACCTCTCCTTGTTATGATACAACGCTGGTTCAAATTTTCTGCAGTTTAAGGGGCTTTAAAAAGTGGCTCAAATCTGTATCTGATCTTTGCCATGTGAACTGTCCTTCTTGTAGCATGAGGTAAACTGCAAGGCACAACCATGCTTTGGGGAAGTTTGAACAGAGGCTTGATTTCAGATCTGAACTTTGTCATTCAGGCCTATCTCTTCCCTTTCTTCTTTCCCTTTGTGCTAGCAACACGCTCTGACTTTGTAGATCAATGCAGAAGGCTGTAAATGATGCATGAAATGAAAAATCCCTGTCCAGCCAGCGCACAGAGAGAATACAGACAGTGCTATACTGTCATTGCTGTGGTATTTGCTGCAATATTCACAGCTAGAAAAGCTCTCTAAGTCCCAGAACAATGCTGGACTATTTTAAAGTCTCAAGCTCTTTTTGGAGAGAGTGGAAAGAGGAAAGGAAAAATTAACTCCCCCTTACACCCACCTTCTTTCTTCCTTTGTTTCAGAGTATTCACAAGCACAAACTCTGCCCTGCCATATGAATCTTTCATTATTCCTCAGCCCCCAAAAAATTCCTTCCTGTTCTCAAATGGGGGTGGCAGCAGATGAGAAAAGATGGAAATAAAGAGATTATATCAAATAAACAAATGCTCTAATTGAGCCAGCTCAGAATGAATCATCAGCTGTGCTGCGCTGAGACTGGGGCTTGTCCCTCTCCAGCAAAACCCTTGAGCTCAGGCAGGGGCCACGGGCCACCAGCCAAACAGCCCCAGCAGCCAGCCCCTTGCCCTGAGCACCATTGTTACAGCTGGACTCTGTGGTCCTTTCCACCCTCAGTGATCCTGGTTCTGTGAAGGAGGAGGATGACCACGCTCAGAGGTGCTTGAGCTCTCCCCGGGCGTGCTCAGCCCATTCCTCGCCCCTCTAATGTCCTGTGCTGGCACTGGGGATGATGAGTGCTTGGCAGCACTATTCTTCATATGGAACATTAAGCTGAGGTCTTGCACACTCCTGAACATTAAATATCCCATGATAGTCATGAAGAAGAGCTACGGGTTTTATTAACCTCAGTGTCCTGGACACATTGCACTAGGAAAGTCATCATTAACCTACCTTAAGAATACAGGCAGGGGCCCTCTTTGCAAACTAATGCTCCGAGAGCTACAGCCCTATGAAATACCTTTAATAATTTAAAGCAACTACCAAATGTTGCTATAAAGGATATAACCTCACCTCGACAAAGAAAGTCTGTAAGGATTTTGACACAGTAAAGTGCTCACGGGTCCAAATCTTGATTTCTTTTGCTTGATACTTTGAATGCTCAACTATTGCATTCAAATACTAATTCTTCCCTTCTGTCCCACCCTCTGCCAAAAGTTGGTACATCTGGGCTTTCAGCTGTTTTTAAGATCTAACTTTCATTGCTAGCTGGGGTAAAAACCATTAACAACAATTCAGCACACATTGAGAACTCTTTTGAGAAGGCTTAGGACAAAATCTGATGATCCCCCACAAGATAAATAAATATAATTCTTTAAAAAGGTCAGACAAGGGTTTGTTTGGTTTTTTGGTTTTTTTGCTGGTTTGTTTTTGTTTTTTTGTTTTTTTTGGTTTTTTTTTTTTTATAAAAAGAGCAAGGAGGAATTAGGTTTACTTGCTTGTGCAATATTAAATACAACCTGATTTAACCCAGCAACAAATAATACTTGAGCGATAACAGATTTCACTTGACAAATGTTAGAGTCACTGTTACATTGGTTGATATATTTCTAATTTGTGCCTCTAACACCCAACTCCAATTTGCTGTCAGTGCACAGGGGAAATACAATTACTGGAGGAAGTGGAAGGAGGGAGAAAATAAGAGGCTGGTGCAGTGCCAGCTCTGTGATACCTCTGCTCAGTATTGTTTTCTCTGTGAAGCAGCTTCTGCACAGAAAAGTTTCAAAGAACAACCACTCCTCAGAAGAGTGCTGCTTGCCTTGCCTGAGCTGTGGTCAGCACAGAGTGTCAGCACAGCCCCGAGTGTTTGCCCCATGACCTCCTCCACCAACCTCTGCAGGTGTGTGCCCTCCAATTTCACTACTCCTTCTCTCTTCACTGAAAAAAAGTTGATTAAAAAGTTCTTTTGGGCACTGAAGTCAGCAACTGTGAGTGAACAGATAAGGAAGCAGAGAGGAGGTTCCTTTGCAGAGGTTCCCACTGAAGCACATCGCACTTCCAGGGCCATATTTGGTTTTTTGCTTGCCTTGCGGCAGACAGTGAGGGTCGAACTCTCAGTGGTCACACACAGACACCAGCTGCTCAGGGGCACCTCTAATCCCTGTGCTCTAAACTGCAGCCCCACCCAGGGATAGCAGGGCTTCAACTTCACATCCCGTTGGCATCGGCAGGAGCCAGACACCAAGAAAACACACTTGGTTTCAGTCAGCCTTAAAATTTGCACTTCCAGGGGCACACCAACGCAGAATTTGCCTTTTCCACTTTTGCAAAGTGCAAAGGGGAGAGTTGTGTGTTTATCAGGATCAGGGAATTTTCCCACTCTCCTGCATTAATTTACTGTTGCCCAGAGTGAAAGGGGCAATCTCTGATCTCCTACAGCAGTTAAGTATCCTCTGAACTCAGGGATGCAGGAGGGGGACCCAGGCTGGCAGATGAGCTCTGAACCCTTGGACAGGTCATTTCATTCCCTCACCAGCACGGTCAGATGAAGCAGCGAGGGGATGAGCAAAAACCTGAGAGCAAAAGAAATTGCATCCCTGGGCTCAGAGGGTAGAGAGCAGCAAGAAGGGAACACAACCCGCACACCCCATTCTCCATCCCTGTGCCTCCCCACACCAGCTGTGAGCGTCCGGCAGCTCTCGGCAGGGCTGATGAGGAGGGAGGGTCCCTCTGCAGGCACCAGGGGAAGGTGGTTCCAGCCCTGCGCGCAGGCAGGGACAACATCCCCTCTGTGATAAAGCCTCAGCGTTTCAGGCTGGAAGCGTTAGCACTTTGAAATGGTAAATCACAGAGTGCCTCTGTTCAATCCTTACCCCGCAGAGAATTATTGTTAAGTGTTGGCTGCATTTACCTTTTTTTTTTTTTTTTTTTTTTTTTTTTTTTTTTTTTTTTTTTTTTTTTTTTTGTGGACGGAGTCACAAAGGGAAGAGAATGACAATAAAACCAGAGATACATCATAGGGGGAAAACAATCCCAGCCTCAACCACTACATGCAAATGGCAGAGCAAAGCCTGCTAACTTCACGTGGGTTTTTCTTGCTGCTGCTCAGACACTTCAGTTCCATTCATGAGCAGAGATCTAAAACCTGGCAGGATTATTAGACAATAAGACTCCTTCCTGTGTCTCCTTTAATTTGCCTTGATAGATATGCAAAGCAGGGGAGGAAAAAGCTAACCAGGTCTCTCTTACTGACAGAAGACAATTTCCAGACCATAACCTACTTGCCTTTCCTTTAAGCTGCCTGGGAGAAAATCACTTGTGCTGGGTTTGGAGGCGGGAGGAGGGATGCTGGGTGGGGAAGATGGATGAAACTTGGGAGTACCTGGAGGTCTCCTTACAGCCTGCCAGCCTGTTGTCCTGCTGCAGCTGATGCAAGGGAGAAGTTAACAAATGATAGTGCTTTTTAATTAGTGCATGGGGAATTCTCACCGTGCAATAGACATGTCAATGTAACTCTAAGGTATTAAAGAAAAGAAAAAAAGGGAAAAGTAACAGCACCAGCCCCAGCCCTCCCAAGACACAGCCTCAACTCCAGGCAATGTAAACAGTGGAAGAAGTTTTTCAACTGGTTTTTTTCTTTCTGGGGCTGTTGTTCACATCTGGTGAAGCTGTCCCTGGGCTACTGCCATATGTAAGGACACAAGGTTTTATGACTTATTGTCTGTAAGATTTATGGAGATGATCTATGATCAGCAATTTTTCATATTCTTATATCCCAAGCAAACACACAGAGGGCCGTTCCCTGCAGAATAGGAAGGTGTAAACAGACACTGTCTCAGCACAGGAGGCCACCAGCACGGACACCAAGCTCAGGGACTGTGGTAGCAGCAGGGATGGGCCAAGGCATACAGGGAAATTCATGGTTTCCATTCCCTTCCCAAGACAAACAAGGGGCAAGAAGAGAAGCAGGAAATTAAAGAATTAAGATGAGCTACTTCAGCTCTTTTGTGATACGTTAATGAAACTGTATTATGTGCATTTATTAAGTTAAATTCCAGAGCATCCACAGCATTTCTCCAGGAAACACATAAGCTTTGGTGCTAACAAAAAGCCCAACAACCCCAGGTGGCTTCTCCGCATTTCCAGGGGAATTCCTGCAGGCTGGGTGGGGGGGGGGGGGGGGAGCAGAACTCCCCAGCTCAGGGCTCTGGAGATAGCCCTGTCCGAGCCTTTGTGCATTTTAAAGGAAGGAAATGCCTTATCACAATGTTTCACTGATAGGCTGCCACGGTTTTCAGTGTCACAAGCCTTCACCTTTCACTTACATCGGGACCACCACGAATAAGATTTAATGAAAACAATAAACAAGAGGAAGTGAAAAATCAGCCGAGAGTTTGGGTTGGGTAGAAACAGTGGATGTTGTCTTTGACAGGTAGTTTGGGCATTAATGAAGGACAAGGCCTCGTCATCATTAGCAGGACATCAAGGGAAGGAAATAATCCTCTTCACTGACTGCTGTGATCATGCTCAGCACCTCTGTGCTCAACCTCTCTCCTCCCAGAGGTATTTTCCTTCACACACACTTTGCTTTTTCCAATTGGCAATATTTTACCTTGCAGGGAAAAAAACCAGTTCCTCTCCAATTCCCATCTGCTCTCCCAGTCACTAGTGTCTGCTCATACCACCCAGCTCCCTGGGACAGGAAGGGGATAGCTAACAAGCACAAGTAATAATAATAATAATAAATTATTAGATTCCTGCAAAGTAAAACATGAGCCTTAAGTCCATAATCTCCACAGAAGAGGGTACAGAACCAGTAAAGTGCTGAAACATCATCGACAGAACGTTGGCGTAAATTGTCCAGTTGAGCTGTAAGTTCACAGTGTCATTCACAGATCCTTCTATTCTAAAAGCCACTGAATCCACAACTGAATTCCACCTGATGACAGCCCACTCCTTGATTTAGACACCTGAACAACTATTTTAAAAGATCATGTTACATAGACTTCTTTTGTGTACAAACAAATCAGTCCATTTGACAGATATAATCAATTCTTTGGTATCAAAACAGATTTGTTCCATTTCAAAAAAAAAAAAAAATAAATGCTGATGACACCATTAAAAATTAAAAAAGGAGGAGACATGTAGAGATCCCAAAAGAATGTATTAGTCTAGTAGTGCACCTGCAGGTTTGGAAAACAGTCCAGCACTGTGTGATCATTTTGACAGAGACACTTGAAAGAAATCAATAAAATTGACCAGCCAGCTGTAGCATCTATAGATGTGGATCAGAGTTCTGGGATGGCCGGCAGAGTTATTTTCACATAAAAGTTTGTGAAGAATGAAAATGGCAGAAGGGGACACAGAGTGCACTTGGCAAGCTGGGATGGAAGGGAGCCTGGGGTAAGCATCAGGTTGTGCCAGCCAGCCACGGGAGCATGGCACTGCAGCAAGCTCCCTGCAGAAAGAAATAGGCAAGGAAATGGACACTGCTCCAGCCAGGGAGCTCTCCATGTGAAAGGCTGTGTCAAGCCCTGGCAGTAAAAATCCTGAGCAGAAGTGTTAAACTTGCCAGATTAAGAGAAAACTCAAGGTCTGGGTCCTTTAACAAATGTAGGAATTGATACTCTAACTCTCAGAAGAGGCTCTTTCAGGAAGTCCTCAACCTAACCTTTGTTGAAACCAGAGTATTTAGCTGATATAAACTGATGCACTGCCTTTGAGATGAGTTAAGGCAGCCTGTACCCATTGAGGGTCTTGCACACCGTTTTTAGTATTATATTTTATCTCTAGTGAATCGAGGCAGAGATTGTCCCATGTTTCCCATAAAAGATCCTCACTTCTCGACCATGTGAAATGATGCAGTTTCTGGGTGACTTCTCAATTTGTCTTTAGTCAGACTACTCAAAAAGCAGTATTTTAGTAATTAATATTGCTGGTCACCCACATTGCCTCAACTCTGTTTTCTTTTGGGTCTGGGAATCAGAGGTATATGAATGTAAACAGAGAAACTCAGAAGTCGCAATCCTGTCACCTACTACACAGGACAGTCACAAATAGTCCCTTCAATTATGTTTCCTTACTCTGTATCATCACAAAGCACTGCAAAAACTCTTCTGTTCATGTGCATCTGTTTTCTCCTCTCCAGTCACTGCATTGTGCACTTCATGGGCTCCCTGCTCTTTATCAGCACTGAGGACTCTACATTTGCCATCTACAACAGCAACATTTAATGCAGCAATGCCCCATTCTAATGCTATGAAAGATTGTATCTGAACAGAAAATGCACATTTGAAGCACAGCTCACTTCATTCACTCTGGGTAACTGCCTACTACAATTATCAGGAAATGAAAAATATCACTTCACAGCCTTCTCTTTTCACGTGTTGAAAAAACATATAAAGATCAGCACAAACACTACAGGGTCATTCATGCACGAGGCAATGGTTTGCTCTGTTTCCATGATATATCACTAAACAGACAAAAGTCTGGGGCTTTACAAACGTAGGAGAGAATTTCTAATAATCACACATTGTGCATACATGTCCGCACACCCTTTCAAAGCAAACAGAGTGAACATAAAATCTATAACAGTAATAGACTATCTTCACTTTATGGCAGAGTTCTGGAAAGTTTGAAGCAGATACTGTCACCAAGTTGCTGTTTAAAGATGTGAAATGCAGAAAAATAAGGAAAATCATTATCTCTGCTGTGGATTCTTATGGAAAGAAAAAAATTATAATTGTGGGAGTCAATGCATTTACAAGTGCTCACAGGGTACTATCTACAGTGGATATACAGTGACCCACAAAGTGGGAGCACAGATACTAAAAGAGGAGTGTAAAACAGAATTATAACAGGGGAGTATAAATAACACACAGTGTAATAACCAAGGACTCAATTCTAGGGAGTCTATATATAATCCTCATTTCCCTCCCTCCCTCTTACAATGGTTTTAACATTGCTTCTTCTACAGCCTTCCTGGATAGACATTTAAACAAGAGAGGCTTTGGGTTTATTAGGAAGAAGTATTAAAATTGGCAAAATATCTGATTTGGTTCACATTATAGGATTTATAATATTGTTAAGCTTAATTAGGATGCTGCAGCACTCAAATAAATGAAGACATAGTTATTATTTTATAGGCTGCGTCCCATTAAAACTAATACTTCCTCTGGTAAGAGGTGCAGACAGCAAAATCCACGATGCTCAGATTTTCTCCCAGAGATATTGTGTAAAACAGCTGGACACCAGACTTACAGCCACCAAATTCCTGGAAAGATCTCCATTTTACACAGGGAATGAGAAAAACACACCAAGCCACTAAGTGAGGTCAGGCTTGAATTTACACTGCTGTAAATTAAAATAACACCGAGGTGAAGGGAATCCCATCAGCACAAAGCTGGTGCAGGATTCAGCTCAGACCGTGTCAGTGACACCCCTGGGGTGACACCCACATGGGCTGTGCCCCGGAGACCCCTTGGCACAGCCATAACACCATTTTGCAAAGCTTGTCACAGTACAAAGCAGTTTAGTTGCCCTCATCCTCTTACAGCAAAAGAAGCAGCCAAAAATTTGTCTTACCCAGCAGTCTCCTGGCAGAGAGCAGGTAGGAACTCTGCCACTACAGCAGCTTTGGGAGCACCAGTCCTGCCACACACAACACCTGCTTTGGGAACACCAGCCCTGCCTTCACAGCCATGCCAGGCCTGCTGCAGTGTGCCACACTCCACTGGGAATCAACAAAGCCTTTTTACCAACTGTTGGGAAGTCACTTTCCTCTGATTTGCATTTGGGACCTTTCTCTAAAAGCGTCTGGTAGTGCAGGTTTCATGTGTGAGAACATTGGTTTGGTATTCCCGCAGCCTCCTACCTTAGAGGTGTGATTGCTGATGCCATCTGTGCTTCTTGGGCCAGCTGGGCTGGGAAGCTGCTGATCCTGGAGCTCCAGGGGAGCCCCACAACGTCCTGCGCTGAGCACACCCCATGCCTCCCCGCAGAGATGGAATGGACACTGAGTGCTCTTCATACAACATTAAAATCCTATTGCTGTCCTGTTTGCCACTGGGGAGCTACAAAATTCTCCCAATCCTTCAAGCTGATGCAAAGTTGTCCCAGTCCTTCAAGCTGATGACATGAAGATATTGAGGGCATTGTGTGCGAAAGCTCAGCTGTCACCTTGAGCATTCAAGAAACCCCAGAACCCTCAAAATCAGGTATATATAGGGACAGCACCCATCAGCCTGAAGGAACCTCCCTACAGGGATCTGACGGAGAAGAGGCAGCACCTGCACCCAACCACCCTACTCACTCATACCAGTTCCCTGCCTTAATGAAACACTTTCTTAATTGATGCAAAATGCCATCAATTTATTCTGGATTTTAGCTGAACACAGCAAACACCACTCCAATCCGCAGTGACTTAAATTTTCTCTATTCACTGTTCTTTTCCGGCCTGCTACAGGAAAAGTGTGGCCTTGCTGCAATTGACTTAAATTTAAAACCATTGACATATTATCTAACTCAATAAAAATCTTGCTAAAAAAAGTGCATTGTACTCATTCTCCTTACACATGGTAGGGAGGAAAATGGATATGGATTTCTTCTATGGCTTTTAGTTAATTTGCTATCAATGCCCAGCTGCTTTAGAATAAATACAGGAACAGGGTGTCATATGGGTATCCTGAAGCAAAAGAAGAGAGGTTTCCTATTTCTTTGTTAGCCAGCAAAGATGGTATGCATGTTATCCAAAGATAATACAGGGGAAGAAATCAATTCTCTGTGTTGTTACACATCCTTGCGTGCAAATGTAAACTTGGGGAAAAAGCAAAAAAAAAAAAAAAAAAAAAAAAAAAAAAGTGCTATTCTATTATGCTGAGGCCATATGAAATCATTAGTGCAGGCTGATATGAACATCAGGGGGAAAAAAAAATGCTTCTCCATGTGAGGAAAAGTGCTTCGGCTAGAAGTTTTGGTGCGTGGAGGGGCGAGGAGTTTGCTCTGCTCAACCCCAGGACGGATGGGATATTTGGGGACGAAGCACTTGCTGTTCGCGGTGGATTTCAGGCAGACTTTGGGGTTTTGAGCGTTAAATCCGCCGGTGCTCCTCGCTGAGCCGGGCTGGAACGGGCGAGCGCTGCGCCGGCGCTCCTCGGTAACGCCGGGGCGAGGAGCACACCTCACCGCCCGCAGCCCGGCATCCGGCGGCGCCCTGGCGAAGGCAATTCGGATTATTATATAACGAGTATATACAAATACAAGTGTCGGGATGGCGGCCGCGGTCCCCGCAGGCAGCGCAGCGCTGCGATCCGCGGCCGGCCCCGGGCGGGGATTGATGGAGCGGCGCTCGCTCGGCTCCGCCGCCCGCGGGGGTCCCGGGCCCTTCGCAGGAGGCATCCGCTCTGAAGAGAGCCTCCCTTCCTGACGCAACCAGATTAAACTATTTGCTTTTAATTAGTGCCGCAGTCGTTTCCAAACTAAGCGGTGGAAAGAATAGGAAGCAGGCTGTCTCTTTAAAGTTTAAGTGGATTCAGTGCACACAGCGGATTGAGAGCCTGCTGTTGGAAAAGTTCAGCTTTCTGTCACCGGTGCTGTGCTCTCTGCTAATTTTTACAAGAGTTCAAGTTGTATGCACCAGTTAGCAGAGACATTGCAGGGGGTACAATGAGAATAGAAAGCGTGACCCCTTGCTGCCTCTGTTTATAGTGCCTAAATTATATCCAGACAATGCTCCGGGTCCCCTCCCTGCCTCTGCCAGGGCCCCCTGTGCAAAGCCGTGCGCTGTTTCCCTCTGCTGCCGCCCAGGAAAAGGGGCCATCGGCATTTGTGAGCACCCACCCGGGAATCCCCTGCGAAGGACTCCGGAGTGAGGAGAGGAAGAAAGGTTTCTGGTGGAGAAATGCAAACGCAATGGAAGAATGTGAAGAGTGAGAACCCTGAAGGGATTTAGGGATTCAAAATCTGGATACCTCGGCTTCAACATCCTTTTTGTCTGAGAGCATCCCAGCACAGAACAGCAGCCAGGGCACTCCCAGCTCCCGACTGCACACTGCAGACTCCTAGTGTGCACTGGCAGGAGGGAAGGAGGGAGGGAAGGAAGGAGGAGATGCAGCTTCATCTGCGAACCAGCTAACACATATGAATAATTGAATACAAAATAAAAACCCCTTCCTAGCCAGCAGATGTACTTTTGACCACCGTTTTCCACTCCAAAGAACCTCCCTCCTGATGAACACCTACCCTTCAGTCTCTAAAGAGACAGCATGATTACCCTGCTGCTTTGTCCCTGTCTCTGCAACATTAGCATCACTTCTTTCCAAACATACACTAGCAAGAGCCCTCTAAACAGAGCGGAAGGAACCACTCCAGAAACAATAGTCCATCGAAACTCCTGCCCTGTCTGTCCCACTGCCAGCCTCTCTCCTTCCCCTGGGCAGAAAAGCATTTGCACACACAGGAGCCACGGGGCTCTCCACGGGGCTCACATCAGCCTGCCAGAGCCAGGGCTTGTGTGGCCCAAGAATCTCGCAAAGAAAATGGGATTTTACTGCACATTTCTCAACAATGACGAGGGTGGGAGGAAACCCCATGGCCAGGACTGGTGCTGTCTGGATGATTAGTATCTGGCATTCCTCTACCTTCAGCCACAGCTGGTTTACATTTGAGCTACTGGTTCATTTAGATTTATGCCGTTGGTTCAATAAACAAACACAGTACATAGTCCATCACACTAACTGTATTATAAAGCTGCTTACCTACTTCCAAACAAGTAGCTTTTATTCATCTGTTTCTCTTTCATTTCCCTCTTTCCCTCTTCTCTCCCTCATATCAAACCCAAGAAGAGCATTTGCTTTCTTTCCAAAACCAGACACTATCAAAGATCCAATAATGTCTGAAGTCTCTCCAACAGTCCTTCAAACTGCACATTGCTGGAGAATACTTGCAGAAGTTGTCTGAGAAATTACTGCAAATACTTCACCTTCCCAAAGGAAGCCAGGTTATATTCCTACCCCAGGAAAAGCCTCAGATTCCTCCCCCAGCTTCTCGGCTTTTGTGAAAGGCCATCCAAGCTGAAGTTCTGGGGGTTTTCAGGATCACTGGGGCACAACAAGAGGCCAGTTTCTTCTCATTCTCACTTGTTGGAAGGAATAACCATGAGGCTGGGAAACAGTTAACCTGCACACAAACCTTGATTTCAAGACTTGCCGTTGTCTGCCAGCACCATCCACAAAGTCTCCGCTTTCATCCAGAACGATAACACCCTGGGATTTTTGCAAAATCCTTTTAAGTTGTTCTAATGGTAGCAGCTCTGGATCTGGTGAACTGCATTGTTATCAGTGCCGTGCAAATTGTTCATCTCTTTCTCTCCTACCCTGTTTGCCTCCACTCACTCTCCTCTCTAATAAATTCGTCTGACCGCAAAGGGTGCTTTATGACTCTTGTTTAAAACAGCTTCCTAATGATGCTTGACAACATCTCCTGCCTTTGAAAGAGCCTGGCTATGCTAGGCTCTAATCCCACAAAAGGAGGGATTCTTGTTAACCTGTGCCTCAGTCCTTTCTGTTGAGTCACCACCTTTAATGAAGCACTGAAGAGGAACCAAAACGCAGCTGGGAAATTATGGCTTTACATGATCATCTCTTGCTACAAGAGAATTATTGCCCAAGTCTTAATCTCGTGACTCAGCTCTCTCCTTGGACCCTCTTTAATTGTCAGAACCTGAGGAAATCCGGGCCGAGGTAAATAACACTTCAGCAGCAACAGAATAGATTCACTTTAGGCAATGAATTTTTAATGAGCTGAGACTGCAGAGGGAACAGGGCCGAGATCTGTGCTGCTTATCTGATGGGGAAGGTCAGGGTCTGAACGGAGGGAGGGCATGGATGAGAGAACAGATCTGACAGGGCTCTTCAGCTGAGATTTCAGCTTGTCACAGCCTGGCATACCTTAACATATTAGGACCTTCTCTTCAAAGGAGCAACTTACACATGCCCATGCTAACAGAAACAGCACAGTATTTTCCCCTGGTAAAGGCAACCCAAGGGTTGTACTCCTGATTCCTTAAAAAAAAAAAAAAAAAAAAAAAAAAGGCATACAGAATAAAAATAAAAAAGAAACCAGACCAAGAAAGATCCATGCAGATGGGTCATGCTCTTCACGGAAAATCAGGTAACTCTACAGATAACCTGCAAACAGAAACATGCATAAGACTCTGAGCAGTCCACTGGCGAAATATCATGTATTAATTAGGTCAGCAGGCCCTGCTGAAGTCCTCACCAACATTACCATCAACATAACCAACTGGTTCAATGAATCTCAGCCATGGGAACTTCTGTTTACTGAGCATTTGGACTTCATGCAACTCCCATCCAGCTCTGGTCTATCTCTACCCACCAACAGCTGTGGCATTTGCTCAAGAACAACACCAACCCCTGCAGTTGGGCCTGACTGATCCCAGGAGCTTCTTCTGTCTTATGAAAATCAAAATATGAACCAAAATGTATCCAAATCCAGGAACGGGTTTAACAGTGCTGTAACTCAGAGCTCTTAGTCCTGGCAGCTGCTCTCTCAGCCTGGCTTCTCTGGGGTGGTATGGATTGCCCACCTGGGCTCAGCCCACCCAGCATGGCCTCACCCCTGTCCCCTGCAATCCCCACCCCACACCAAGCACTGGTGGGTGGTCACAGAGCCAAATGCTTCACTTCTGCCAAAGACTCTCTGCCCAGCAGGGCACGGAGAAGGTAGGCAGGGTAAAGTCAATGTCCCTGGAGTCCACCTCCAAGTAAACCTGAAGCTTGGGCAAGGATGGTAACAGCAAACCTTTGAGCCAGAGATGTTACTGCTAAGCAATCTTGAGTCACATCAGCACTTCTAATATTGCCTTAAAGTAATTAATGTTTACAAAGAGCATCTTTCTTTCACACCTAAAATTTTTTTTAGGGTTTGTCAGAAACAAAACCCACCAGGATATTTCTACCCTCAGATCCAGTCTTTTTCACTTGCTAGGATTTCTGTTTCTGATGGAAAAAAGAGAAAGAGCATAAACTCTTCTCTGGGGAAAGACTTCTTTTGTGTGTGTGTGGAAAAAAATAAATAAAAATTGAGCAGGAAGTACCTGAGCAGTCCAAGCCTATATGAGAAATTACTGAAGTAAAACTGCTGGGGGGAGTCTGATCACACTGTCATGCTCAGGAGGAAGGAAAAAGTGACAGTCATTCCAAGACATCCCCCCCCAACTTGTCATCTCCCTGATGTTTTGACCTGTATAAAGTGGGAAGGGGCCTGCTCTCACTCCAGGCTGCTTGCCCTCAGGTGTGTCCACCACATCATGGCCCTGTGACATGTGAACCAGGACACTTAAAGGACGTACCAGCAGGAGACAGGATAATTTATGGGGAGCCAGGTCAATGCAAATTTATTGTGAGTAATGGACAATGGAAGGGGCGAAAAAAGCTCCCATAGGAACAAAGGAAAAAGGGTGCCAGGTCTCTGCTCTCACAGACATCCACTGTGCTAATAAAAACCTTGGAGGACAAGGAAAAGCAAATACCCATTCTGGCGGGCAGATTTACCACAGTGGTGGAACAGGTCAGTGCAGAGGGAAGTGGTTTGATCAGAAAGTCGATGAAATTCTGATGATAATTATGCTCAGCAAGAGGCAAAATAATCTTTTCATTTGCTGGAAGGTTTCAGTCATGCACTTTGACCTCCATCCTGGTGTTTCATTAATAGTTCATATTAACAATTAATGGTTACTTTCATTGGTGTTGTGTGCAACTGGCATTAGAGTTAATTTTCAAGTTGGATATAATAATACATAAGTCTCATGGGCTACTCCTATCATGTGACAGCACATTTATTTCAACCAGGAGACAGGAGATGAAAATCAGGCCAAACACCAGTCTCGGGTGTTTATTACTTGTGTCCAGTCATCCCACAGAGAAGTGAGATGTTGCAGCAGCTTTCCCTGTAAGGCCCTGATGGAAAACTGCCCAGAACAACTGAAGTCCCTTGATCGTAAAGATAATTTGCCTTTGGGATGACTTTCAATGCATGGTTGGTCTGGTTTACTGAAGAATCATAAAAAAGCCTCTCAGCTTCATTGTGGCAGTTACTTGCAGAGGCCCCATAGCTGTGCTAATTTTGGCTTTGACAACACTTGCTGGAATTATTCTAAAGAAAAACTCGACCTAAGAGTCACAGCTCAGGTTTAGGGTTGTAGTCACAGTCCCACCGCTGTGGGGAGGACCATAAAGAAATATTACATCCAGGGAACACCAAGGACCTCAGCACAGGGCTCTTGCTGAGGCAGTCACACAGACATTTGTGGAGGCTGGATTTTCATCACCTGATTTGCTCTGTGTAATTTGGTTTGGTGTAGGTTGGGGTGCTGGCTCTGAAGGAGATGTTTTACCTGAGAAACCTGGTCTAGTGGAAAATGTCCCAGCCTGTGACAGTGAGTTGGAACTGAATGATCTTTAAGGTCCTTTCCAACCCAAACCAGCCTATAATTCCATTTAGGTTTGTCTTCTGCACATCCATCACCTGGTCTGCAAGAGGGACTGGAAGACAGGCTGGGCTGAGGGCTGCAGCAGCCCTGGCTGCAAAGTCCAGTTGAACTTAGGCCTAAAACTTCCAGATATCCCCTTGATATATTTACTTGTAAATGAGGTACACATCCTGTTATATTTTTAAGGATAGATTAAATGTTACCCTTCTCATGCCCCCCTAAATTTATACCACTGAAGCACTGTGATTGTACTATTTTTAAATCTGACACAAGAGAAAATTGTGTCCATAATATTTGGGCTGAAAACTCAACTACCTCTTTGCTTTAGAAGCAGTTGGAGGAAATGAACACTGTTTTGTCTAAAAATACATTTCAAAATAAACCATGAAATCAAAACTCAATTATAATTGAATATTCTTCATACCACAGTTTGATGACACTAATGTTACTGTGGCAGGAAAATAATAGGCAGTTCTCTGTGACAAAGTTTCTGGAGACACTATATATTTGTTCCTGTTTAAGGGACTTTAGATTTGGTGGTAGTTAAACTTCGAGGAAATAGGTGTTCAGCTCCCTTGAGTCCTCCCCTGCAAATAGCTCAATTAAGGGGCTAATGGAAGTGTAGAAACGTCCCCACTCCCCCGCAGGGTTGAAAAATGCCTATCTGGCATGGGGTTGTCGTCCCTGGGAGTTTCCTTCACCAAAGACATCATTTCTGGAGAAGACCAGGACAAAGGCAGGGGAGACAGAGCATCCAGCGCGATGTCTGGCCCCGCTGCCGGCACTGCCGAGCAGAGCCGCGCTGCTCCACCTGGCAGTGCCCGCCAGAGGTAACTTCACACAACAGTGATGAATCAAGTCATCAATCACTGTCACCACTGTCTGGTGGCCGGAGTGTGTGCTCGGAGCCCGGGAAAGCCTGCGTGCATGCTCAGGATTAGGTTGCAAGTAAACTCAGCAGCGCTAAAATGCTTCCCTAAGTAAGTACTGGCAAAGTCCCTGCTGAAACGTGTCAGAGTTTGTGCACCGACTCGGGCAGAGCTTAAATCAGGCCCTATGACTTAAAGCTTGCTGACACTTTAGAGCACAGTTACTGCGAGCAGAAATACTCTTGGCAGTGAAGTTATCCATGTGCATAAGTATTTGCCGGATCAGGGCATAGCTGCATCATCCTTTGTTCCTTTCATCACGCTTGCGATGCTGAATTAAGCCTTCAGCTTTGTCTTTGTCTTGTACACAAGCCCTGTTGTATAGTTACATCACTGTAATAAATGATGAAAGAGAGGACCTGTATAGCAGAGGGAATATGATGGGAATAATGATAACAATAAAATGGTAATTAGTGCCTTTTCTTGAACAATCTTCTTTCTGATTGCAACATGATTCTGCTGAAGAACTGAAAAAAAAAGTAAAAAAAAAACCCCAACAAACAGAACAGTTTATTAAATCTTAAGGCTGTATGGGCTTGAGAGTTTTTCTTTTAGTGAAAAAGCCTTAAAATCTGGCAAGAAAGCAAAAAAAGTATCTCTCAAAAATGCAAATAGCGTGAAGAAGTTCTTGACCAACCCAAATCACCATGAAGCAGGGGAAAGAGCTTTAGGAGAACAAAGGTGTGGTTTCGTTCTCACACTTGCAGCTCCTTCCTACCTCTCTTTGTGCCAACTCTTTCTTTTAAATATATATTAAAAACCCACTTTGCTGCCCAAGCACCACTGCTGAGCCCTCTGCTCGACGCTGGCCCAAGGGTTTTGGTGAGGGAGGGGACTCCCCTGCTCAGTGCTGGCCACGCTCCAGGTGTGCCGCTCTCCTCCCTCTCCCTGCAGCCCTCGCCCTGCTTTGGCCTGCCAGATGTGCACATCTGGACTGGGCATGGGGCAGGGCAGATCTCCCTGGGTCCTCCTCCTGTTCTGCCTTGTCCCTTCTCCCCCTTCAGCCTGAAGATTAAAAGACTACAATGGAGACTGGAACCTGGACTGCTTAAAACATATAAATATGTGTGTGTGTGTATGTGTGTAGCTACACATTTTTCACACTACAATTGAGTGAATCTGCTTGAGAAGGAAATTTCTGCAAATTCAGGTTTCCCTGAGCACATGAAGCCATTGAATACCCTTTTCCATGCCCCCGTGCAGCTTCAGAAGCACATCTCTGCAGAGGGAGAGAAAGCCTGCTCCGATATTGGAGTCGTGACACACAGAGGATTTGAAATTGCGCATCTGCCTGTACCATTTGCATTTCATCACCTAGTGCTGGAACAAATAAAACCAAATGAGTAATGATCTGAGTCTGTGGCCTCACTGTTGCTGCCTTGCCAGGAATTATCCTGGCTCAGTGGATACAGTCCTGGGCAGACGAGCGAGCGGAGTCTGTTTTTGTCTCTGCCACTTACCTGCTGGATGGCCTTAGGCAAGTCATTTAACTCTCACTGCTTCCCTTCCTATGCTCCATCCACCACCTCTGACTTTCTTAGTAAGAGTTTTGAGTTGTGAGTTGTGTTAATGGCAAAGGGGATTTTAGTGCTATTCTGAGAGCAGAACGGCCCAGCTATGGTCCCACAGTATTTAAAGTCCCCCTAAGAAAATTATTATTCATTTCTCAGATCCTTGGCAGCCTGTATGGGTGACTCTCTGCTTGGGGTGCCTTCCATTTGCAAAGGAAAAAAAAAAAAGTAAAATCACCAAGCTCCTGAGAAGCAAACAGGAGCAACGAGTGCATGTGAGAATGGTGCCATTTGCTCATGAGCAAACAGCAGTGAGAAAGAAATAAAAGTCAATATAAGAGGCATCAGTACCTATTCACCCAGCCCTCGTTTACATACACAGCAACTGTACTCAGGAAATGAGTGCAGCACTTGGAAACAGCGATTTCTGCCAGGCCGGGGTGGGTGAGCCTGTTTCTGATGGAGGCTGATCACTGAGGAAGTCATAAAAACTGTCGGAGGGACAAGAGATGCAGCTGACATGGGTGAGAAGGCAAATATTAAGGGGATGAAAGGGATTATAAAGCAAAGCTGAAAAGATGCAAAAAGCTGATAAGAAAACCAAATATGACAGAGAGAGAAGAATTGCCCATAGAAGAATCACCCAAGAATGGGGGTGAATAAAAACAATAAAAGATTTCTTTTAAACAAGTAAAAAAGACAACATTAACAGGGAGCCCTCCAGACCACTGAGAGGTGGTCAAGAGAGCTCAATAACACAGGGAGAGGGACTGAGATGCAAAGTTTCCTGTGACAGCCGAGCAGGGAAATGCTGAGAGCATGAATAATCACCAGAGCAAACTCATACCATGGGGAAGGAGGCAGGGCTGAGTGCAGAGAGTACTTTTAGCCCACACAGCCTAATGGAACAGCAGGAGACATTAAGTGCCCAGTAACAGGGGGTTTGAGTCATTTTTAGGAGTTAAAAAGTGGTAAAGAGAAACTGATATAAAGCAAAGATCTTTGAGCATCTATGAGAAGAGGTAGCTAGAAACCAAGACATATTTGCAGTAGATATCAGCCAGTACAGACGCTCATGAAACCTGGTGCACACACACACACAAACTCACTCCCACCAGCTGAAAGCCTGGCCCCAAACCTGCAGAATGTGTTTTTTTGGTTTTTTTTTTTTTTTTTTTTTTTTTTTTAAATCAGAGGCAGGGTTTTAGCAATGTTAACAGGGATGAGATCACCCAACATCTGGAGAAATATGAACTGATAAAAATGTATCTGCCCAGCTCCATAAAGGGTAAATCTTGTCTGACAAATCTGGCAGAATTTGTTTTAGGAGCTAAGGTGGAAAACATGCAGGACCGAAGCAGTGGAGCTAATCCACATAGATTTCAGAAAAGTCATTTAAACGCAGCCCAGGATGGTAGAGTAATACGTAAGGTTAGCAAGTATGGCATAAAAACCATTGTCCTTGAAAGACTAAGGAAATGGTTAGGTGATTAAGGGCAGGTTGTAATGGTAAAACTTTATGGGTCAGAGAGGAGGACGGTGATGTGGTGAAGACAGCTATATTTGAGGTTATTATGATGACAGTTCAAGGCATCAGATGGAGACATACTTTTTACTCTGTAGAAAAACTGTTCTGAGGAAAGTGCTACTCTGGGCAGTTCTAATCCAAAAATCACCCTGAAACCAAGACCAGTTCATCTTCTGGGGGGCATTTGCCTTTGTGGACCATCAAATCTTCCTGGGTCAGCAAAGCATTCAGTGCACAGGAATGAAATCAGGCCCAATGAGCCCAATAAATGAGAAAAAAGCACTCCACCCTAGGCCAGGTTAAGGTCAGGTTGTCCAGAGGGATTTATATTACAGCAAAAGGGTTTGCTGAGCTAAAAGATCACAGAACAGGAAAAGAACTTCAGGGAGACCTTGAATGTGACTGTCAACACTTGGCATCCCTGGGTACTCCTGGATTATATTCCCATTTTATCTCAGCACATGTGTAGTTGGATCCTGGTTCTCCAGCCTGATGGTGAACAAGGTGCAAGAGAGGAGAGCTCTCCCAATAGAAAACCAGGAAGGCTAGAATGGGGATAATCCAGAATATATCACTTTACAAGGCACAGTGCATCAGAGGGCACTCAGACAGCCTTCAGCTGTGTGACCCAGCACCTTGGTCATGCCACATTTACTAAAGAGCTGACCATCAGCCAACACAGTGCTGGAAGAAACCCTTCCAGCACTGTGATAGCTGTGGTATCACAGCTGGATTGTGGAGCCTGTGGTAAAGTCACTCAGTATGTCCCCTATAAACCCTGGACCCTCTGAAAATGTCCTGTGCTGGAGGCTCCTGTATCTGCACTAGTTCAAATTCCTGCCCTCAGCTAGAGCACAGCCCAGGGTCCTGCTGTGCTCCTTTGCCAGGTCCTCACCTCCTGCCACCAGGAAATGCAAAGCCTCAAACCTGGCAATTTAACACAGTGATATGTAATTATTTTGCCTGTAATACCCATGGTCATACCCCTCCCTCTGTCCCCAAATAAGGGCCTCAGGCAGTGGGAACACCCAAAGGTGCCCAATCCCTCATGAAACATGATCCAGCTCCCCACCCTCTGTGAATTTCAGCAACAGTTCAGGAGCTTTAAAAAGTTATTGAGTCCCTGAGCAGAGGGCTGGGATTTTGTCTGCTGCCCACTCAGCAAGTCTGGCATTTCTAAAAGAACTTATTTCTGCCTGAACTTCACATGACTTACTTGCATCCTTTGAACCAGCAAAATCGAGTTGGGAATGCCACCAAAAGCCTGCCAGAAAGAGTTCACCCACTTCTGGCAACTCTTTCCTGCTGTGTCCCCTCCAGGCAGAGGCAAAATGAGACATTGCCTGGAGCATGACTGCTGAGGGGACCAGTACAGCCCTGGCCCCACCAGTCCATTTGCCCAGGGGGCTCACTGGGGCCACCACACCCCACTTAGGGGCATCCTCCTGCCCCCCAGCCCCATGGCAAGGCACTGCCATCACAGCCCTTTAGGGCACAGGGACAGCAATGTCCCCGTTCAAGGGGTTTGGCCGTGCTCTCTGGGCACTTTGCACTGCAAGAGTCACCAGTGGGGGACTGCACACCTAGACCTGCCATGGGGAGTGGGGAAGTGTTTGGGGGATCTCTGCTCCCAGTGTCCCCTCCAGGCACAGCTGTTTGCGCTGCAGATAGGAATCGCAGATTGATTAATTGATTAATCACACCTGCTAATTACATTGAACAAATAGGCAAAATTAATATTTGATGTGGGTCTCCAAAGAGACTGTATGGATCAATTTTCCACAGATAAGGCAGGAAAGCTCCTGCAGATAATACACAAACCCTCCTGACTGCAGATGACTCTGTCACACCGAGGCCGATGGAGTGACTCCATCCCACCAAGAGCTGCTCGTTCCTCGCACCCGATTATTCAGAGCCCTGATGGGAACATCACACATGAGTCGTGTTTGCTAAGGCATGCACACATGCACGTGTTCAAAGCTGGTTTCAGTGCCACTTGGCTGCTGTTCTTCGGGAAACTGAACATCAAAAACACATCAAGATAATAAAAATAACAGATCAGTCGCATTTAATACATAAATCATTATTATAAACACTGCTCTGCAGCTCAAGCTGACTTGAAGTCAAGCTTGCATTAACATTTAGCAAAAATATTGGTGTTTTTCAAAGGGCTGTAAAAATCCCCTTGCAAAACTACTCTGACTGCGCACCCAAAGCCAGGGCAGCCTCCTGCAGCAGGACAACCACCAGCTGAAGCAGCACTTTCATCCTGTTTATGACCTTAAAAGGGGAAACCACTCTCTTTTTGTTGTTCAGCTCTTTGCAAAAAGAGGCAAAGTTCAGCCCTCATTCACGTGCGTGCTGACCACAGGCACAGCAGTTCAACTGGAACCATAACTCACGTTTCCTGCGATGTGGGGGTCTTTTGGATGAAGGCAAGTTTGTTCCAGTGACCTTGTGAGGGCTGCTCTGGAACCCCTGTGACACTCCCTGGGATCACCCCAGAGCCACCTCCCACACCAGTGCTTCCCTAGGTTCTGGATTCCTTGGGGTGAAAGTTGCTACATAAATATACATTATTGTTATATACTTGTCATTGGGTTTCTGCAGTGATTTGATTGCTTTGAAAATGGATTTTAGAATGGATTTATTATTGTGACAGTGAATTTCTTTTGTCTTGGTTTAGCGTCCATTATCTAGTATAAATAACAGACTTTCTGCAAATCTAATTCCAGGTTTTTGCTTCCTATACCTTTACTAATCTAGAAAATCTGCTTGTATTAAGAAACTGCATCAGAAAGGTGTTAAACCAGCATATCCTCATAAAGCTGCAATAGACATGAAATGTAATGAGAAATCCTACTGCAAACAGACAGTGTTTTCAGTCTTGAGTCTTTATTTATTAAACCTACTTTAGGAAATTCAGGCAATCTACAAACATTTTGGGGCCTGATGTGTTGTAGCCTTATAAAGTAATCTTTGGAGAACAAAGAGCACCTTGTGTTTTTGTAGCAAATATTTCCTGATCTGAAAAGAGTGAGTGTTTGATGCATAAAAAACCCAAACTACCATTATTTTCAGGAGAGATAACAGCACTGGGGGGGGGGGGGGCTGGTATGAGACCAGCCAACAGATGCATGAAGGAAAAGTGAAATTGGCTAGTGGTTGAACCAGATTTTGGCTTAGGCAGAGATTTCCCAGGACCCTTTGAAAACTGGACCTTACCCTCTGGAAAATGAAATCAATGTATTTAGGGTGCTTATATGGTCCTGGAACTGAAGTGCCCCAATTTCAGGACTTTCTGAGGCAGGCAGTGCCACTGCTGCTGTGGACTAAGACAGCCCCGAGCGCAGGCTCATAAGAGGATGAAGGTGCCCACTGTGGGAATAGGGTGGAATAAAGGTGCCTGACTTCAAAATTGAAATCCAGAAAACTTCTGTTCAGCTGCCAGCAGCTGTGAATCATCTGCTGTCCAGACACATTTCCCATTTCCTCTGAGTGTCCTGGGTGCCTCAGTCCGGCTGCATTACCGATCACAGCTCGGTGCCAAGAACAAAGGGCTCAGCAGGGAGTGGGGCTGCTGACTCAGTCCTGTCTCCAAACTGGGACCAGTTTTACCTGACCAGACCCTGTGGAGAAGACCTAACTCCACTTCTGTAGAACATTTTTTTTGGTGCAGGATTCTTGGGTTGCACTGTGTGCTCTGAGCAGCCCTGGGTGGGACAGGAGTCCCCAGGTCTGTCCAGAGCTCTGCTCAATGGCTCCTCACCAAGGTACAGGTCAGAACCCGTGACACTAAAATATCTCAGGCTGCTTTTTTTCAGGGGAAGTTTAAAGGCTGTTTCTCACCTAATGAATCAATTCACTAACTGTTATTATCACCTGAATCACAGGGTCAAATGCCACTTGGTCCCCTCTCAGAGCAGATATGGACAAACCCACTGGAAGAAACCCACTCTGCTGGCTCTGCCCTCTGGGCACAAAGCACACCTGGCTCTGAGCAGCTCGGCATAAAACAGAGCAAATCCAATGAAAAGCCACGTTTAGGAGATAAAATCATGCATAAATTCCCAGGCATCTCACTGAAAATCATCCTCAGACGGATGTGGCTGACTCTTTGCCACACTCAACACTTGCAGCTCGGGTCAAGCTAAGGAACTCTGCACCCACTCCTCTGGCTGCCCAGGCAGAGCAGAAAGGAGCAGGGCTGGTGTCTGCTGCAGCATCAGGGCAGTTTGTGTGCAAGGGTGCAGTCGTCCCAGGAATGCAAACTTCTTGTGAATAGGAAATTCCTGGAATTCATGCTCTTATGATGCAAGAAGGAATGTGCCTTTAAAAATTCTCCCAGACACTTTATTTTCATAGCCTGGCAAGGAGTCTTGTACGCTAATCAGGAAAGGAAGCACAGCACACCTTTAAATGAATATGGATAATATTTTTCTATTACCCTGATGATTATCACCTAAATTGCCTTCTAAAATGTTTAACACTTTATCCTGGCGGTGTTTTAACATTGGAGAACTTTTTCCACCAGGGCCAAGTGAAGGATGACCTGGCAGCAAAGCAGTCGGTACCAGAGGATGGTAGGTCACAGTGGAGCTGCCGGATCTCACCAATCCCAGACCTCATCCCAGGGCTTGTGTGCAAGCTGAAGAATTTGACAGCAGGCCTAGAGCTGGCTCACAGCTGGTGCTTGTTCCTGGCCCATTGTATGACATGTCCCCTCGTGGGATCCCATCAGCTGCCCATAACAACGGGTCCAAAGGCAGATGCCACATCTCCCTACCAAGGTAAGTGAAAAGGACACTGCAGCTGCTCAGCTGCACAGAGTCATGGCACATGGGACAGGGGTATTTTATTTATCATCAGGGCATCCTTTGGCAGTCAGCTCCTATAAACCTTACAGTGACACAAGATTCTTACTGGCAGGCAAAATAGTTAGGTGTATACACAGTTCTCAGGGGAATAATGCGATTTCTTGTTCTTTTTACCAGCATTGTTTAACCAGGTCTGACAAACGTGTTTCTGAGAGAATGGAGTGCAGCTGGGTCGAGCAGAAGTGCTCGCCTGAGCAGGCACCTGCATCGTGCACTGGCTGGGTGTACATCCCTGCCTGCAGATGCTGCTGCCTCCCAGGACTTCCTACAAAGAGTCTAAAAATCACCAATCAGTGTTAGGGTTAAATGACATTTTGCTCATCTGAGATTTCTTTCTGTAACTGGCACAGAGGGCAAGAAAGAGAGAGAAAACCTGAATAATTGAAGGGGGAGGATGGAGCAAGATTGTTTTGTTTTTAAAAGAAAAGATCAGTTCTCAGTTGGCAAGAGGAAATCCTACCAAGAATATAAGGAGATAATACTGAGCTGCTATTATACCACTGCATCCCTCTGAGGAAAAAGTTATCTCTCAATGGATCTAAAAGGATATTTTAAGTGAATCAGTAAATGAACCAGTCTGGGGACGTGAACAAAATATGTGTGTTTTCCAGTCTCTGAATATAAACAAACAAAGCATAAATATTCAGAAATTACTCCAGTTAGTCCTCTCAAAAGCTCTTTGAGCAATGAGATAAATAATGCGGGTGTTTGCAGTTCAGAGCAGATGATCTCTGTGGGGGAAAAGGCAGGAGAGGAAGGAGCTGTACTCTCCTGTCCCAATCTTTGGTGATTTACTCACCCATCACAGCAGCCCAGCACGGAGCGGTGTCCACACCACATAAAGCTCAGTGCTAACATACGACACACATAATGGACCTGCTTGGAAGTCTTCACTTGAGGATTTATGAAGAACAATCTAATTATTCAACCCAGTGCTGCTCACTACCATTATTGCGCCTATTTAAAGCCTCCATGGAACAGGCCGTTTGTCTCAGGGGACAGACCTTGTCATAGCGGTTTTCATTGATAGAAATACACTCCTCGGTTTTGATAGCAACCCAGCTAATCCTGGAGAGACTTGGTAAACATATCTCACACTTGATAGGCCCAAGGAATTAGGCCTTGACAGCCCTGCTTTTCCAGGAACAGAAGAATGGCGTTGCTTTACCAATAAACTCTAATTAAAGAGGAGCCAAGACCAACCCAAAGCCTCTGTTTGCTGCAACAACGCAAGGGCTCTGTGGCTTCCTCCTGCCTGTAATTGCTTCAGCATCCCGAAGGAGGGAGGGGGGTTGTCAGCATCCCCCCCATCAAACAGAGGTTGCTCTGTTATTTATAACCCTGGGATATGTAACAGACAAGAGGAGTCACCTTGGCTAAGCAAATCTCTCCTGTAGCCTAACCTTGGGTGAGCAGCAGCAAGAAGAACATGTGCAGTAGTGCCAGTGTGGCAGGAGGCTAAGGGAGGCTCAGCCAGAATTCCACAATCACATGGCAAGACCTCAGCAGGTTCCCTCATCTTCACTGGAAGCAGTTTTCCTTTTTTTTTTTTTTTTTTTCTTTAATTTTCCTGAATATTTATTGGTTCTATTTGTAAGCAGAAGAATAAGGTAAATATCCTTAGTTCCTCCTCTCCTACCAAGAGTTAGTCAAGGTCTGAATTTTCCCTGTAAATTATTTAAAAGTGGGGGTAATTAATATTTCCTAAAAAAGCATGTGGGGACAGTCACCAAATCCCTGTCACTGGCTGTTGGTACCCGGTCACACAATGCCTGTAACCAAAGAGATGCTGAAGGATAAGAGTGTGTTGCTCTTGTCATCAGACAACCTTAAATGAACAATTTTTCAGCCCTTCACATTACAAAACAAATGCTGTTCTGAGTGCACCCCTCTGCTTTGCACAGGCTGAGCAATGCCAGCACATCCTCCAGGATTTAAGGTTGTGATATTCAGGTAGGGCCTCGGGGAACAACTGATCAGGTTTTTAAAGGTATTTAGATACCAAACTCCCATTGATTTTGAGACTGGCTACATGTGTGGAAATCTTGCTATTGCTTTACTGTTTTATCTTTCTTTGCTCAAGGCAGTGCTAAGAATGATAGATGTGCCATAATAAAAAATGTACATGGAAAGCTCAACCCACATATATCTGGTCTTCTTGATTTCTCTTCCACCTAGGAAGTCCAGACCTCTTGCCTCAGTGTTGAAACTGGACTATTTCTTTCCCTTGGAGAAATTAGCTATTTTTTTTCCAACATTCACACCACTTTTTGTGATTCCTGATCTGAACCTAATCCCAAAGTTTTTGTCTTTTGTGTGCGGGACTCGAAGCCCATTCTGCTGGGGCCTTCTCTGCAGCTTTATTTTTGCTTTTATCTCTCCCAGTTTTCAAAGTCAAAATGAGCAAAACCTGCTCAGGACCCAACGCAAGCCTAGGCAGGCAGCTCAGAGGTGCCAGCATGGTTTACACAACAATGGAGGGCACACAACTCCTGAAAACTTTATTTTTGAGGGCATAATCACTAAAACAAGGACTTTCAGGGCACAACTGGCAACTCCTGAACATAAAAGCAAAAACCATGGGCTTTTCCTGCAGACAGGATAGATGCTTGCAAAGGGCTTGACCTGCTTTTCTTTACTCATGATGCAGATCCCAAATGCTTTGGCTACTCACGGCCAGCTAAATGTTGCTGTATGGTCCCACAGAGACGCCTGAGACAGAGCAGGAAAATCGAGGTATAAAAGTAATGATCTGGATTCTAATTGTTGACTGGCATGTGAATATTTGAACTGGAGAAGGTCCTTTCTCATGCTGAATATGGTAAAGGGTACAGGAGCTTTCCTCCTCCAAGGGTTAGAAAGACTCAGTTTGAACAGCAACTTGTAGCCAAGGCTTGCTCAGCAACCCTGAGGAATGTTTTATAAGGGATGAAATGGGTCTGATTGTGCCCTGCTATCAGAGTGGCACCAGCATGTGCTTCAGTAATTTTTCATTTGCATCAATCTTGTGGGAGGCTTGGGGCTGTATTTCTGTGCTTCTGTGGTTTTAGTTATTTGTGGAGAATGTGTGATGAGATCCACAACCAGCCACCTGTTAATCCCATTTCCCTGCTGGAGCTGATAGCCAGCAGCACTCAGTGCCTGAGGAACAGTCAGGTGGGAGCCCCTGCAGGGAAGGGAGCAGAAAAACTGTGATGGTTATAACACAACACGCTTGTGATGACATTTACTGATTATCTAAAGATTAAGCACCAAGTCCAACTCCACTTGCAGTCAACAAGAAGAACAAACTACCTCAGGAGGGTAACTCAGCCACCCGAAGATGGAGGGATCCTAGATGACTTCGATGGAGGAGATTGCTGATTTCTGAACAGGTCTCAAGCAGGGTGCCCAAGCTATGCTAGAAACCACCCTGATCCTACTCATACATAAATTACATGAAGCTCATGCTGTTGCTGAAATAACGTGACTTGACTGTAAGCACTGCAAGTAGAAATCAGTGATTCCTTTTCAAACACACTGCATGGAAACAAGATGAATGCAAGCCAAAGACCCATGTGGCTCCATGATAGATCACACTGTATCCCAGCTAGGAAGAAAAGGCTCGTTCCTGGCTTCAGCACAGATGCTTGCTGCTGAAGGTAGTAAAAGTCCAGCAAAAGTTATTTTACTAGCTTGTAAGTAACAGCCCTCCCAGATCATAAATTACTTTCCTATAGGAATTTACTGTTCAGGGTAAGACGAACAACTCTAAAAAGTAGCCTGATGATGCTGTCCAAATGAATTTCATTGCAGGATGAGGACTGTGGGATTTACGGTGTGGCTTTGTTCTGTACTCCCACATTCCTGACAGGGTAAATCACCAAAGTAGCCAACTGGCCAGAGCCTGCTCCAGCCTGCTCTGGTGAGCAAGGTGGTGTGGTGAACAATAATGGGAATTCTAGATCCCAAACACTCAATGGTTGAACGTGGCAAAAGCTTGGGCTGCTCTTTGGGACACCATTTTCTCAGGGCTCTTCATGTTTTTGGGTTGTGAAATAGCTTAGCTGGAAGCAGCAAAGACATGAGCTGGCAGAACTTGGACCTGGGAGATGCAGTGAGCAGCCCCAGCTCTTCAAACTAAACTGCTGCATTCAACCCCCTTCCTTTAATGAGGAGGGCACAGCAAACCCCAAAGAGCCAGGAGTGCCCATTCTAACAATGGCTTTTGCTGATTTTCCCTGTGCAGGTGGTTGCCAGGGAAGGAGGGAGGGAAGGAGGGAGGGAGGGAGGGAGGGAGGGAGGGAGGGAGGGAGGGAGGGAGGGAGGGAGGAAGGAAGGAAGGAAGGAAGGAAGGAAGGAAGGAAGGAAGGAAGGAAGGAAGGAAGGAAGGAAGGAAGGAAGGAAGGAAGGAAGGAAGGAAGGAAGGAAGGAAGGAAGGAAGGAAGGAAGGAAGGAAGGAAGGAAGGGTATTTAAGGTGAACCAGCTCACAGCAGTCCTACCTATGAAAGTGAGCCTTGAAGAACATGTCATACCAGGGGCTGAGCAGAATAATGTTGTCTAAGACAAAAATCACTGGTTTAGCAGTAGATTATTTCCCCCCCTTCCAAGGAACAAATTCCCCTCTTTCCTTTGCCTTCCCCATACTCCTGCACACCCAGAGAGACACTGACATCCTCTTACCCTTCAACCATCCCCACCCAACTCCGGGTGGGTACCCTGGGCACTCTGCCCTTTCACCTGGAGTGGTGGAGTTAAAAACAGAGGGCAAAACAAAACCAGCTGCACACAGTAGATTTCAGAGGAAGAAACACTTGCACTGAAGAGTATTTTGACAGTGGGACATAAATATGTGAAGCCTTCCCTTGGGAAAAAAAGAAAAAAAAAATTAGCTTCATTGCATCCTCCAGCCTGCCTAAATCTTTTGGCACATTTCTGAATATTGCTGTGCTAATGAGGTAAGGAGCAGCCGACGTCCAAATAAATTCCAGCAAGAAGTTCCAGTTTACTTTAAAGTCATTGACTCTCTTAGGAGGAGGTCAAGGCAAAGTTATTTGGTCGTGGTTTTTCTTTTGCTTCCTGTTTTAAGTTACCAAGTTCTTGTACTGTCAAAAAAACTGCTGACTTCTACCCCTCAGGTGTCTGTGCTAAAGTGGAAAATGAGCTGTTCTTTCTTTCCCCCTCCTCCTCTCTCTCTCTGTGTCTTCCTCCCTCTGTGTGTTACTTGGGGGTTGTCTGAGGGACAGGTACACAACAAACAGCCCCCAGAACATTTTTAAGGGACAGAACAAACAGATTTTACAGATTTTAAAATACAGTTGAGCAAGAAATTGGTCCTTTTAAGGCTCCCCTGAATACATCAAGAATGCAAGCACTCCAAATAGCACAGAGCCGGCTCTGAAGATGGACCTGGAGACCAGAGATGGACACTGGAGCCTTCTGACCTCAGCCAGGTGGAAGTTCTCACGGTCCAAGTTCTGACAGTGTTAAGATCTAACAAATTAACTTATTGAGACTACAGCCATACCTGAGACTCAGATGAAATTTGGGTTCACATTTTTACAAGTTTGAAAATGTGGATTAGTTTTTTATTCTTGAGTCATAAGTTTTTAAAGGCCTGTCTAATACTCCAAGGCCTCATGGAAAAGTCAGTGCAGAATAACTCCCCTGAATAAGTTAAAGACTCTCCTGACCTCACCACTAAAGTATTTGAGGCACTAAATCAAACAAAGCATAAGAGGGAAAAAAAAAAAGGTTCTGTGGACATGCTACAGCATCTCTATCTTCACAGCCTGAAGAGGGTGGAGCACAATTAGCTCATTTGTGAGAAATTTGGGCAGACAAGAAGCTTCAAGAAGTATTAAATTCATCTCTAGACCAGGATCCTGCTGTCCCATGGGTGGCAGCTTAGCTGGGGAGCTCATTGCTGCAGGGGGCTGAGGTGGCCAGAGAAATGACTGAGATCCAGAGGGTTAAATTAAGGGCACATGGAGAAATAGATGCCTTGGTGGTGATCAGGTCCAAATCCCCAGGTACAACATCTGCACTGACAACTTCCTGGACAGGGAGCAGGGAGCAAAGGCAACTGTCGCATCTGCAGTGCCCCATTCTTCAAACTTTCTCCTATATTGAACGTCAGAGGGAAAGTATACAGAGCCACACAGATTTCACACAAGCCCAGCTTTCAGCTGCCTGCAAGTCTGTCTCTCCAAGAAGTGACATTGCTCCTGAATGACTCCCTTACCCTCTGCTAGAATAGGGCAAAGCTTCCAGCCTTGGTGAAGGCTCATGGCAAGCCTCAAGATGCATTCTCACCTGAAAGGGGTTTTCTGAAAAATGGAAGCAGAAAAAAGATATTCCCAGGCAGCTGGGTGTGAGAGTATTTCAATATCCGCTCATCCAAGCTTTAATCTCTAAATTGCAAAAACATTAACATTATTGATTGATCAGACATCAATCCAACAGGAAATTTAATTAAATTAAAATGTGTCACTGAGCAGTCCTCACACTGTCACGTATAAATCTTTGGAAATAAGTAGACAAAGACAGAAGCGATTGATATCATGTTCCCAGTTCAATTTATCCCCCACCATTTTATTTTCCCAGTGATCTTGAGTGTGCTCACAGACTCACAGGGGGACAGCCTCATCTGCAGGGTGCCCATCTGATGCACTCCAGCACCAGAGCCCTCCATGTCCACTGCCTGTGGGTTATTTACAGCTGAATAGGCTCAAACCAGATGGCTCTGGGTAAACAATCTCATTTCAAGGCACTGTTATGGGGCTACCCTTAACTTAGTACTGCTACTCCTTGTAGCAGATTTGTCCCCATAGGCAGGAGGGTCCCAGAGAAAGGATGAAAGATCCCTTGAATTAAATCAGTTTATTCCTGGGCTGAGGATTTTGCAGCATCTAGCAGTGCCAGAGTCCCCACCAAAGCACAGACACATGTGGGTAATAGAAAGGTGCTGAAATGGATGATTAAGAAACAACTCTCTACCACAACTTCTTTGGAGTACTATAAATCATTACAGCTGACTGAATAACACAAACAGAGATTAAGAAATATTTTCTCCAATTCATTTCTGAACAGCAGTGGGTTTGGTTTGCTGTCAGTTATGACAGGATGATATTTACTGTAATTTATTATTGCCGTTGCTGCTATTCCAGCAGCCACTGGCTATTCATGAGAAAGTTTGGGAAGGTGGGAAGTTCATATAGTTTGGGGTTTTTTTGCTAAAGTGTTTTTTTTCTACCTGACAGGGTGTTGTTTTTTCCCCAACATCTGTTATTCTCCTTCCCAAGTGCCAGTGTCCTGAGGGGAAACCGTGGGGCCGCACGCCACCGCGCTCATGCTCTGGGGGAGGGGAAGGGCAGAAGGGAAGGAGTCAGCAAATGGTGCTGGGTGAGATGTCTTTGCTTTCAATGGAGCGTGGAGAGGGAAGGAAGGGAAATCCAAACCAGTATTTATAGACATAAAAATCCAGCACTAAGCGTTTTGCAGAGAGAAGGAAAACAAATACTCGGTTACGCAGGTGAGTGGTACCCACCACGCTCACCACGGAGTGTGCAGGCTCCTGTAGACTCTCTGCTTCTGTCTGTCCAGCACCAAGCTACCTGTGGGTGCTGCTGCCTTCAGAAACCATTTGAATTATTTCAGGGTTTACTTCCTCTAAGCTTACCAAATCCAAACTCCAATTCCATTTCTTGAGAGCCATCCTCAAAACAAATACTGAGGTAATACCAATGGGCTTGTGACTAGATGCGAAAATAGAGCTGTCTCAGCACGGAGTCCCACAGACAGGGCACAGATTTTCACTGTCTCCACCTCCCACTTGCAGAACAAGTACAATTTTCATGCCTCTGTCAGAAGTGCCAACCTGGGGAAGTTGCAATGAGCAAGCAAGGAGAGGAGCGATGAATTAACTTGACAACAGGAATCGCTGCTGATAAATCTCTTAGGAATTTGATCCATAAAGGTTTACTTCTCTGTGGTCCATGATAGGGGTGGCAGGTTTCGGGGTCTCCAGCAGCATGTGGTGTGTGTTTCAGTTCAGATGCATATCTACTTTGCAAAGGAAAATCCCCACTGCACAGACCAGACGAAGTGAGCTCAGCTGCACGGGGAAATGGATCTGGAACTGCATTTAGAGGCAGTGATTTATATATAAATTATAAAGTGTGTCAATTCCGGACACCCATTTATATGGAGCTTGTCAGATCCAGCTCTGGAACGTGTATTGCCTGCAGAAACCATCCGGAAAACCTGAGAGGCTGCTTTAAACCCTGGTGTGTGAAAGGGCCCAAACCAGGATTTAATGGATTAGTAAGGCTGAAAAGGACCATCACAGTCATCTGGTTTTGCTTCCTATGTAACACAGCTGAAGAACTTCACCCACTCATTTCAGCATCAAAGCCATAACTTCTGCTGAAGCTATTGCATAGCTTTAGAAAGACACTCACTCTTGATTTAGAGACTGAAAGCAATGCTCAATCCACCACATTCCTATGCCAAATGTTCCAGCCATTAACTACTCTTGCTATTAAAAAGGCACACTTTCAGGACAATTTTATTTAGCACCAGCTTCCTACAGTCAGATCTTGCTCTGTCCTTCCTTGCTGTATTAAAGAGCAGGTTACAGTCAGGTTTAAGTTGTGTGGACTGTCCTATGAATCACTGCATGTTTTCTCAGGCAGTCTGGGAAATACACCACCTGAGACAATTTATGAATGCACAAATTAATTGAAAATATCATTTGCAAGTGAATAACCAGAATAACCCTTTTCTTCTGATGAAAAAATTCTGGACATTTTGGTGTGTATACCTGTGCTTTATTTTGCTTTTAATCTGATGACTCTGAGATGATATGGACAAAGAGATACAGGTAAATATGTGTCACAGAGATCTCTCCCCCAGAACATTAGTAGAGGCATAATTCTGTGCATCAAATCACAGTCTGTGTCACATCCAGCACAGACACTGAACAATGTCCCTTTAGAAAGGGCAGAGGGTGAGAGTAGCTTTATGACACTATTGATTTATTCTGTGCCTGCAGTTAAAAACTATACCCAGACAGACAATAAAAATAACTGCTCTAACCATATAACAGCTTCCTGCTACTAAAATGGATTTTACACTTAAAGGCATGGAGGGTTTTTCTCTTTTTCTCTAAGTCTCAATTATGACTTTTTTCTGAATAAATGGAAATGAGAAATTGTCAGAACTGGTTTAATCCTGATGTGATTTTTTTTTTTCTCCTCTCCTCTGTGTTTGAAAAGGCCAGGACTATTTTCCCATTGCAAAGTTGTGTTGTAAGATTACTAGTAGGCACAGTAACCTGATATTAATCAGACCAGATAATTTGGTGCACAACTTCTGCATGAAGAAATGGGCAATGGGAGTGCATGCATCATAAGAAATAAAATTGATTATAGCCTTTGTTGTCAACTGGATGAGCTAGGATTGAGGTTGTGACCTTGGCTTTGAATATTAAAATAATATCTAGAGAAGCAGAATCATCTCCTAGAAAACCCATTTTCATCCCAAGGGCTCCATAGCTTTGCACACTGAGATTTGGGCGAGCTGCAAGTGCTTTGCTACACCAACACTGGTGTCTGAAGCATGTTCCTAACAGGTTTCTATTGTAATTAGGCAGTTTCCACCATAATAGGGAAGGAATCTTAAAAATGGAAGCCCTGGACTGTGTGGACATGAATGGATCAATGAAATGTTTTAAGACCATATAAGCCTCCCTTGAGGTCTTCAAGATCCCTGAAGCTGCTGAAAGAAATGAAGATGGCAGGACAATGGGTCTATGAGTTGGCACCAGAGGCAGCTGGAGAGGTCCTGTCTCTCTGTACTTGTCTTGTTAGGACAATTTTGGCCAGAAATGAAATTACTCAGAGCAGGGGAATTACTGATCTAAAACTTGGGCTTTTTTCAGATTTTTTTGTCAGCAGGGCAAGTTCTCTGCTCCAGTTCATCAGTTCACAAAGCAGAACCCATAGGCACAAAACACAGACAAGTGAGGTGACACAAATGAAAGCCCAGGAGGGAAAATCCCAAACTATATGAGAGACAGTGTGAAACAGGATAAGGTGGTCAGGTAGAGTGAGGAGAGATGTACACCACAGCCTATTTCTCTGCAGAATGGAGATGAGCAGCCTGGGTGCATGAGGTCAGACAGTATAAGGAAGAAAGGATTGGGCTGGAAAAAAAAATGCTCAGTAAAGGAAAAAAGAAAAGGAGGAGGAATCTGCTATTCAGGTGTCATTCCCCTTCCATAGGTTTTATGATTTGGGAGATACTGCCTGAATGACACATAATGTGAGATATTGTAATGTGATCTCCTGTCCCTGGAGATGCTCTCAGAAATTAGATTATTACATGAGCATGGCTTTTATAAAAGTGAGCAAACATTGTAATAAATGAACTCAAAGAGTGAGAAAATCAAGATTAGACTTTACATTTGGCTGGGGGATTTTTTCCACTTATTCTCTGTGATAAAACTTAGATACATTAATTAACTTGTTTAAAATTGACTTATTGAATATGTTTGGAAGATACATTTTTGTTTTAATCTGTAAAACATACAAATAGGAATGTTTACACAGAAAATGGCCCAGTGGAAATTGTATACTTCCACCCCAGAGAGAGAAGACTTTTTTCAGCTTTGTTTTCATATATCCTTTTGGTAGTTCTGGCATTGGAAACTTCATTTCTTGACATGAGGGTCTTTGTCTGCTGAAAGACTCATGGGACATGACACTGAAAACAGGGGTCTGACTTCTCTGCTTTTCATGTAATGGTCAACACAAAATATCTAAGACGGAAGCTAAAATTTTCCTTCCAGCTACAGGGTCCATTGTTAATCTTCACTGGATCTTCAATGCCTCTGGACAAGCCAGGATCTGGCCCTTAAATACTCACACACGGCTCTTCCCTCACCCAGGACTTGTCACACAATTTCAGGAGTACAATTTCCAGATGAATCACTCCTCTCTGTTCCTTACACCTCACTTTTAGCTTTATTACTTTTTGGGATCATGATTGTTTTACAGCCTTTCAATCATCAGCCTCTTCTGAGGGTTCCAAATGTTTGAGCGATTTCAAACCCATGTGGTTTTAGTGTTCAGCTCTCAGATCAGGGTGCTGGTTTTCCACACTGTGCTGTGGGACCCCTGTGCAAAGACATCACAGATGGCTCCCAAATCCCAGCTGTATGGATGGCTGCTCTCCACCTCCCTCCATGCCTGCATGGCTCAAGAGCAGCTCAGACAGGACCCAGCCTTAAATGGGGGTTCATGGCTCATTGCAGAAGGTTGCACCAGAGCTTTGTCAGCCCGTGGTGAAATCTTTGCCCCTCTGGCTGGGATGCTTAACTGGGAGAAGAATTTCTCTCTGAAAGTTCCAACAGCTCTGCAATGTTGGAAAAAAATCTTTATGGGGGAGTGATCCCTTCTGGTGCTTTTCAAAGCCTGCTCTTCAGAGTAGCAGATATATTTATATTGGAGGTGGGTTGCTAAGTACAGTAACTACTCCACAGGAGCCAGGCACAACAAACCAGCTCCTCAGGTTTGAGGTTGTGCTTGAGCGCAGCTCCATGCATGTGGATGGCTCCACAGCTCAATAACTGTGACAAAACATAAATCCTGAGCAGGGAATTGTTTAAGGTAGCTGTGGCACCTGAGGGTTTGTGCAGTGAAGATGCTCTGCAGGAGCTGGTCTCTCCCAGAAGTAACAAATAGAGTGATGAGTTTTATCAGGGTGGGGAACCATTCTTGATATCTGCAGGTACAGGTCAGAACACCGGGTCTGTCTTTGGTGACAAAATAGATAATGAGTCATGGAACAATGAGTCATGGCCTGATCAAAGGGGAAAAGGGCACGTCTTACCTGGTGTGGCCCCACATTGTAGATTTACTACACTTATGCAATGTGAACACTCCAAAAACTTGTGCCAGAACCAAATCCTAGAATTTGTCTGGTTCTGGGATTTTTTTGCTACATCTAGGAGCTTCTTTCAGCATAGCTTTCTGGGGGATGAAGCAAATGCATTCTGCCTCATCCATTCCCTCTAAACATCAGTGAAAGACAAGCAGATATGCTGCATCTTCCTGCACTTCCAGCCAAAAGTTTCATTTGGGAAAGAAACAAGCTGAACAGAAAAAAAATCGGAGGGAAAGCTGAGCGATCTGAGTGGCTGTGACTGTTTGTAACTTAGCGAGCTGGTCTTTGAGAAGTCCACTAGCTGGATGCCAATTGCCAAGAGATGCTATCAGTTGATTAAAACACAGCCTGCCAGCTTCCTGCTTGATAAAACTAAGTACAATCTGATTGGGAATTCTCAAATCCATTACAGAATGGCTAGTCCATCACTTAAATCAGCGTACACCACTTCCCCATGAATCATCAACATACTTTGCTAATATATTTGCAGTAGCTAAACCCTGACAAAAGCACTGACAGTTCATCAAGAAGGTCCCTGAGCTCCGGATCCTAGGGGTGGGAAATGGCAGGACCGTGAGGGCTTCCTGTTGTTCCCTGCTCAGCTGGGTGAAGGTCATTTCCTCTCCTCTCTCACGCAGAAGAAGCTGAACCCTCAACCTTTGAAGGTGTGTCCGTGGGCTCCCAGAAACAACAGCCAGCCCATGCAAGGAGCCCTCTCCTGCAGGACCATGCTGACAAGGCAGGGTCACTCCCAAAGAGAAGTGCTGGCCACTATATTTGCCTCCTGGCAGGTAAATAAGTTAATCCCAAGCTGCAGAGGGAAAAAAAAAAAAGTCGTGAACTATTACAAATCAGTCTTACACTTTATTTTTTCTGCATGCTGTAACACAGGAGAAAAAAACCAACAAAACCACCAAAAACCCAAACCCAGGGCTGCAGGGCCAGGCCAGCATTCCTGCAGAGAAAAGGAGAGGCATGCTGCCAATCCATTAAGGATAATCCACTAGCAGGTTGGAGTGTTTAAAAAAAGCTCTATTTTCTTGGCTTTTTAGAGAGTTTTGTATCTGCTGAATTGGAGGTGGGTGCCCAACCTCAGATACACATCGGTGTTTGAACATCAGCTGCAATGTATCCTTGATCATCCCAATGTGATAGCTGGAAGCGTTATCCAAGGAATTGCTGTGGGACTTGCTAGCCAAATAACACTGAAATACCAGAGGAAAAAGTCAACCCCAGCAAAAAAACAAAATCTTCATTCCTTCACAGAAATAAGATCTTAAGAGGGGAACAAACCGATGCAAAATCTAAAGAAAGTGAGCATATGCAATAAAATTTGGAGGCCATTTATTACTTATCAGGTAAACAGCAGATGATAATGAAATAATAAAGCCAGAAAGATAAGTTCTTATCACAGGAATTCTCAGATAATGCCTTGATAGGTGCTCTTATCCTCCAATTCCACCACTTCCCATCCATGACCTTTTGCATTCTCCCTCCATGTCCCTCCCTTGATTCCTTCCACTTCTTTTCCTTGTTATGATTAAACATTGTAAGATCTACTTTTGAAAGGTATGGAAAATACAACACTTTCTTGTAAAATGTCAATACATTATCTGGTGTAAAGTCAGTGTAACTCTATCTCTGGTCTCAATACATTTTATTTACAGGAAAATGCATAAGCAGGAGACAAATATCTACTGTTAGCACAGTTTCAAAAGCATAAACGGTAACATAAGGGGTTGTTTGTGCTCTCCCTTAGATTGCTGGGAGTCGGGGAAGTCTCTCCAGAACTGAGACTCACTTGGAACAGGTGAAGTAAAGCAGAGATTCAGAGGCACAGTTTCCTCATTTAAATTAACACAAAGTGAGAGGACAAAGAGGCTCCCAAAATTCTGTCCTTGTGGTTCAAATTTGAATATATGTTTTTAAAGCTGGCCAAGTAACTGAAATTAAACTTCATGTAATTAAGTTCCAGTAATGTGAGCAGAAAGTAGTCCTGGGAAAATTAGCAGGCTGGAAACATTATGGCGAAGAAGATAAATTGGAATTTTTTGTGCCATTCCTATCACATCAGAAGTCCACAAAGAAGAAATTTAGGGTAAGTCAAGAGTTTTCAGTCTCTGGTGTGCAGACCCCAAAGGTCCATGGACCAAACCACACAAGCAGCTGTTTTGGCTGGTGTGTTCCCACCTGAAGTTTTCAGGGTCTCTTCAAGTTTTCTGTACAGGACCGTGGCACTGCCCCAAAGCCATCCTCAGGGGTGCTGCTGCCTTCTTCTCCAACTGACGTGGCTTTGCTCTCTGCTCCTTACACCCACCAGCAGTCCTGCCTTACCTCCTGCTGCTGCAGAAACTTTTGGCCTCCTCATGGTGCAGATTTATAAGCAGTGTGATCTCCTCTGCATCCAGGCGTCACCACTCCAGGTCTTCTGGGAGACTAAGGTTGGAAATTGGAAAAGGGATCACAAAAAGTGATAAAAGTAGAAGGAAAAAAGATCAGCAGCAAGGAGGAACAGCTACAGAAGACCGGGCAGTTACTAAACAAAAAGAATAATGAGCCAGGAGATGTCTTGGTGGAAGCAAGAGGAATAGTGCTTCAAGAGCTGCCAGTCACCAGCAAAAAGGCTGTCACATAAAGCAGATGACCCTCTCTGAAGTACAAGCTCCCCTCCAGGCTGGTATGGGAAGTTTGACATCCTTCCTCTTGCAAAGCAGGGTTACAGACACCCTGAAGGACTCTGTGGTGGTGCGGCTGCCCCTTGGATCAGAGCACTGTGTCCCACCATGCCCTGGCTTGCTTTTGGGGAGAACTCTCCACTGGCGCTCCTCTGGAAGGAATATGTGTGCATTGGAGCTGTTCTGCAGCTGGACCAGTACCCAACAAATGGAAGCAGCCAGAGGATTACTGCAAAACCACCCCAAATGGAGACACAAATGTAGACAGAGCTGAAGCATAACCCAAGAGAAGCAAGGCTATTGTCAGTCGCCCTAAATTCACTCAATATACCTGGGGGAAAACTGTTGGGGATTTAAAACATAAAAATGTTGAAAACTATCAGAACCCTTTTTATAATATGCTTCTATTTTTGATCATATTGTGCATTCAACATTTGCACACACTTCAGCTAAGATCAGTGTGATCTGTACTTAACAAACAGTGAAACACACAGTGTGCCCAATGATGACTGAATTACTCAGGAGGAACTACAATTGATAAGACAATGATTTATGGACCTATTGTTTTCTAGGTTCTTGTAAATAATCCTAATTGGTGTTAATCATCCACCCTCTGCTTTGTGTTATCACCAAGCAAAGTACACTTCCTAAAGATGCTATTTAAGGGCATAATCCTTCTGAAAGGCAAGACAGCTATTGACTTCCACAGGACCTGCAGTGAGGTGCTCAACTAGGGAAAACAGCTCTGGAACATGAGCAAAACACATCACACTGTCTTTCCATGCTTGTATTGAAAAGTTCCAATAAACTCACAGTGGGTTCAGCGTGCCCCAATAATCCCTTCCATGTGGGCTTCATGCAGTGGCTCTCCAGCCTTTCTCCCAGCTCAGAAATGCACCACACAGGATGTTCATTTGCTGATGTTTATTTGCTGCCAGTGTGCAGCTCCTGCCTGCATCCCCTTGCCATGGGCTGGCTGTGTCAAACCTGACAAAGGCTGCTTTGGAAGAGCAGACACCTGCACCAGGACCTGGTGTTTTTCTGTCTCTGATTTTATTGTTGTGCCTGAAAAAGTGCTTTGATCTTTTGGTACTTCACTGTTTGTCACACCATGCCCTTGTCACGAGGGAGCTGTGGAACTCGAGACCCCCTTGCCTGCTGGTTTTAGGTGTAAAGTTTGGTGGGCTCAGTTTTAGCCTGCAGATGAGCTTGCTTGACCTTAGGAGGTCTGCACTTCAAATAACACTTGAATGGCATTCTAGAGGGTGCAGTCACACACTGCTTGCTTACAGAAACTACAAGGAAACCAGACAGCTTTTCAATTTGTGTATCAAAGAGAAGGAGATTTACACATAAAAGGGAGAATTATTTTGATTTGTAGTTTTCAAGCCAGTATACATTCTCCAACATAAATGCTCCCTTGTCTCTGCTTTCTGATAGTTCATATCAGGTTCAGTGGCCTAGATTTTCAAAAGTGGTAATTCTGGAGGCCAATATTCCTCAGTGCCAACTAATGGTGCCTTAAAGAGACCAGGTATCATTAAGATACTCTGTATCTTTGGCAAATAGGACCATTTTTGCACCTCTCAAACCTGACACCCCAAAGTGACAGTGAGAACAATCCTCAGGGGTGAGTTGGCCAGAGGAATGAAGCTTTCCCCCACCACATCATCCTTTCCACTCACACCAGTCCTCCCAGCATCATACCCCCATCACCGTTAAAGATTCCTGCAGAATCAACATCACCAGTCCTTTCTGGCATTCTCAACCACCAAACATCCTAAATAACCTAAAAAGCGCTCATTTCCTCAGATATTTCATCTTTTAAGCAGCTATCAGAGAAAATCTTCTAAGGCATGAGGCTGGATAGCCAAAATCCAGCTATATGGTATTTGAGGGAGGGGAGGGGAGAAACCCTATCCCATTATCTGCATTATCCCGTTACCCTTGGATGTCTTCCATGTACTTGGAAGAGCAATGCCCCATTCTTAAGGCTTCACATTGCAGCCACTGCCTTTTTGGCAGAAGAAGGGTGGATGTGGCTCCCTTCAAAGTCAATCAATGTCACATCTTTAATCAATCTAGAAGGTCACCACTGCACTTCCATCAAAAAAGGTTGGGTACAATTCTTGCTGAGTCCTGATTGTTTGTGGGGGACTCAGGTTTCAGTGGGTGTTGGAAAAAGTCTTTTCTGGCCCTTAACTCAGCACATCTTCTACTCCAAGGCTCTTTGTAAGTGTTTAAGATCAAATGAGAATTATACCCAGGACTCTGAGATACAATGGTGCAGGAGGATGTATAGTGAAATCCCAAAATATACCAAAGTGACTTAGTTTCGTGTTTCTTTATGGCTGTGAACACATCCAGCTTTGCTGTGAGGTTCAGAAAGCTTAGGGAGCTTTTGTGTGAAGGCAGGTCACATTTTGAGCAAGCTTACAATGATTTTGAGTTTCACATTACAATCATCTATAAAATGTCATTGTTCATCTGGGATGTCTGTGAGTGGTCACAAAAGAGAAGTCTATTGCATTTCAGGGAACTGTGACTAGAAGGGAGGATCATGGCAAGGCACGTGTCAAAAACACTCAAACTTGAAGTCAGGACCCCTTACACAAACACACCCATCAATACAAAACACTGAATCTGTTAACTCAGAAAATTCTTCCCCCAAGCTGGAGCAATTTCATTTCCATCCTGGCACAATTGGAGCAGGATCCAAAGCCCAGTAAAGTCAAGGGTAGAATTTCCATTGATTTCCAAGGAGCCTGGATCAGATCCTAGATCACATTGTCACACTGCAGCAAAACCCAGACGTGTTGCAGTGTACCCACCTGCTCTCCAAAGTCTCAAATCTATTGCAGGTACAATCTAGGATATTCCAGCATTTACTTGGTGCAAGGCTAAATAAATACTGTTTTATCAAAATCAGCAAAACTGCTCCTCATTAGTAAATTAGGCCAACTAATGCTCACCTTTTATTAGGACAATTTGTCTCCTTAAGTCAAAACCAAGTGTCAAAATCCCTATTCTATCTATCACACCAGTGCCCTTCTGCACCAGCTGTGAACTAGGGCTGGCTAAAGACATACAGAAAAAGTGGATGAAGACCTTACAATGTTTTCAATGAGCTTTTTAAGGCTTCTTCTACAATAATTCAACAAAATCTGGCTAGGTAAGGGATCAACAGCTTTTATGTAAACGAGAAAGAAATAAGGGAAGAAAGAAAGCAAAAAGGAAGGCAGGCAACAAGGGAGGAAGGAAGAAAAGAGGGGACGAAGACCCTCTGTTTAATTTATTAATACTTCATATTGACAAGTCGCAAAACCACAAAAGCACAAAAACCTTCTTTAACCTTTCCTGTTCTCAACAAAATCACCCACCTACAAATTAAAATCCCCTCCAGACATTGCTGAAATTACTTTCTTAGGCAGTTCTGTAATGTAAATTGTACTGCACACTGAGAAATTATTTCAAAAATAAGATGCAGAGATTTTTTCCTTGTGTGCAAATCAAACCAGAGGTCTGTATCTGAGAGGAATTTCTGGGAAGAACAAACAATCTTCTGTAGCCAGTACTAGAGTAGGTGCCCTAAACAAACCTCCAGAAGGAGCATAATGAGGCAATGATTTATTGCATGCTATGCAAGTCTCACTGCTGTGAGTGTGTTGCAAGAACCAGGGAAAGGGAGAGGCAGTAATCATCCAGCCTCCTCCTCCTCCTCCTCCTCCTCATGTGTTTCTGGATATTACCTGCACAGGATGTGAGTGTGACACCGAGAAAGGGCTGCAGCCTCCCTGAGCTGCAGGGTTGGCAAATGATCTTTGTGCTGCAACATTTTGTCTCGTATTTAAGGCACCATCTCCCACTGCATTAAAAAAAAAATAAAAATCTGCACATGAGTATTCAAACATAAAATGTCATTCGTGTCGGACATGTTATTTCTCGGTGTGTACCAGAAAGGTTTTTCAGGAATGGTGTCATCAGCTGCCAGAATCCTGGATATTTCAGAATGAAGGATAAAACTTCCTTTGGCTGCAAGCAGGGCAGCATTTCACCTATGAACTAGGGACAAAATACAGACAATGAATTCTGCCCACAGAAATATTTGTAAGAAGATCTTGGTTCTGAAGAACTAGAATCAATTAAATGAGGAGCAGAAATATGCAATGTAACCAGCATTGCACCAATCAATACAAATCAACATGAGTCTGACCCTGTATCTGTTGTATTTGCAATTAGTTGGGCTTTTTTTACCATTTAAAATTCATTTGGGTTCCTGTACTGACTGGCAGATTGCTTGCACTTACGCCCATATTCCTTCCAATTTCTCCAATTTAAAACACAAAAAAAATCCCCACAACTAAGAATTAGTCTTCAAATGTGTTTGGTGAGTTATTTATCATAAATAAACATGGAAAAAATTACCTGCAGACTACTTGTGCTCAACTTCCCCCCTACCTCTCCCCGCCCCAAAAGGCTAAATCAGTGAAATAAATTAATTGTAATGAATTATTCAGCTCTACCTGTGGCAATGAAAAATAGCAAGAGCATTAGGATTCTTCTTTGTGTACTAAGCCTCTAATTTATAGAGAATGCATATTAATAAAACACAGGATATTCATCAATATTCAAGTCACTGGCTGCCGGACTATTTAATCTAAAATTACCAGCCAGCTCAAAACTCTTACTAGTTAATCATGTAATCTAAGCCATTCTGATATTGATGGTTAACATTAATTGCCCAACTGCCATTTATAAAAACCTCTCCTACATCTTCCCTTTGCCTGGCAGAGAACCTTTGACACGTTTAAATTTTCAGACAAGCTAGAGTAGGTCAGCTCATCCAGCCTGTTCTCCAGCCTAAAATGTTTGTTTGCTTCATTCTCATGAAAGGGAAATTGTCTCCTGTTGTGGTTTTGCTTTTGAACGTGAACAGTAAAAACTGTCCTTCATTATAAGGGTGTTTGATTTGTTCCCCTCCTTTTGCAGATGTCCTGCAGGTGGAGAGAAGAACCAGCTGGATTTTGTTGCCTGCACAGATTGTGTCGTCCTTTACAATGGAAACAGAATTGTCCAGATCAGGAAGGCCAAAACAGTCCCATCCTCCAGTCATGTACTCCACAAAAAGCCACCAACCACAGATTTCCTCCCCCAAACCTGACTTCACACTCCAAAGAGGATGGCTGGCAAAGAGCAGTGATAGCTTTAGACATTGCCAGCTCCTGCTGCATGACCTGCTCTGCAAAAATCAAGGTGAAACGTAAGAACTGGGGGAAAATTCTCATGTGATAAAACTGACAAAGTTTAGGCTCAAACTCCCAAAGTTTATCATACCAGGAAGTAGTGCTGGTGGAGAAAATGGCAGTGATATCTTCCTACAGCAATGCACCTGAGCCCATCTCGGTACTTATCATCTCAATTTCTTTCTATTCTTCTTTTTTCTTTTTATTAACTTAATCAAATTAAAGTTAAAAAAATACAGAAAAACCCCAAAACTCCACAAGCAAACAGAAACCTTTTAGTTATTCTAATCAAAAAGTTAGGATCTTGGGATTTAACTGCAAATCAGCAAATCTGCAAAGAACTCACTGTAGCAGAAACTTCAAATATATGAGTCGTGTAAGTGCAATGGTACAATTAAGAAAGATTTTTTAAAAACAACATTCTTACCCCTTTCAAATAACACCCTTGGGCCGTTTAAACTGAAATTTAAGTATCACAGAAAAAATTTGCAAAAAATGGGGGAGGGGGTTCACAAAGAGTATAGTTTTCTCTGGATACAGTAAGTCTCTGGATTGAGAAAAATTGCTTACACTTTAGGACTTTGCCCCTCTGGAATCCAGAAACTCCCAAGAAATTAACAAGTGAATGTTCCCATGAAGTGAAGGCTGCTGAGCAATGCCTGGTCAGATAAGACACACGGTGCTGCTTCTACTCCCTGACTACTCCAGAGCAATATCACCCTCCTGGCCTTGACACTTATGTAAGGGACCCCAGCACCCATGAGGGCTGTGTCGATAAGAACTTGAACGTGGATGTTTGCAGAAGGCAAACACTCAGTGTGCAATAGCAGTGTCTCTGAGCCCGTTTCAAAACCCCAGTAAATATTTGTGGGGGATGTTTTCGAGCCCTCACTCAGGAGCCGGCGGTGGCTCGGTGCGGTTTCCACACGGTGGGCTCCGAGCTGCCGAGAGGTAACAACGAGCTGACAGCAAGGAGAAAAGGATGACTGCACACTGAAACGTGGCCCCAGAACAATCAAAGACTAAATAAACTCTCAGCATACCTTGGTAATTCTTTGTGGCACAAAAAGAGGCTCGGGCCTTGTCTGAACTGGGCTTTTATCTAAGTTGGAAAACCATGTTTAAATTATATTTAAAGACCATTCTTCTTAAAAGCACTTCTACAATGCTTTGGCTGGACAGTGTGTTTTTCTAACCAATGTTTACATAGTTTGACCCATTTTCACTTCTTTGCTTTAACTGAAACTATTAATTAAGCTGTTTAAAAATTAAATTGAGTATATGCCTGCTTTGGACTGGATCTCAGGCTTCATTTAATTGTTGGTTCTTGTCCTGAGTTTGGCTGTGAGGGTGTGTGAATCTGTCTCCATTTGGAAATGAACACAAAATTACAAATATATTTCATACAGACTATGAGATTGAGTAAAATACTGAAGACATGCCCTACTTTAATTGTTTTAATTGTTTGGAATATATCCCCATGATACTGAAAAATTACATCTGCAAGAAACACAGTGGCATGATTCCAGTGTAGCTCACTGTGGAAAACTGCACTTTTAAACAGCTGAGTGGGTATATAAACCACAGTTTGATTTTTGTGAGCACAAAAACAGTCACACATCATATTTTTTGTGATTTATATCATTGTGATACAATCATGCTGGATTTTCAAGTGGAAAAGATGCCTAGAAATTAATGAAAAGGGGTCATCTCTATTTTTCTATTTGCAACTAAAATAATTCAGGGCTTTCTCTCGTAGAGGGGCCAATGAGCAAACCGAAGTCTGATTTAGATTTTCCCATTGAATGGCTTTTATGTACAGAAATCTCATGAAGACACACTGATTCTTTAAACTTCACTGTTGATGCTGAAATTATGCTGTGTGTCAAAATTACATCAAACAACTGCACTTATTTCCACCAGAAAAATTTGATTATTTCATTCTCATTTGCAATACATTTTTTCCTCACTATAATGCTGACTTGGTAATTCCCTGAGGTCTGGACACCTCCAAGTAGACTTTTTCAGTAGAGAGCTTTCATTATATTTCATAATTTTTTTTCCTCCTTGATTTGAATGTTATAATTGGATTGGAGAGATATTTGTTGCGAACTTCATGTTTTGCCAGGCTCCACGAGCAGCATCTTTTAATTTCTCTCTTTTCAATGAACCTTTTGACTTGATAAAAGTGGCTCTAAGGTATTTTTACAAAAGAGGCCAACAGAGCCAGCTCATTTTAAATCCTTCTCTTTAAAGTATATCATTTCCTTACTATTTCTTAATAGAGGCACTATCCTGCAATGTCATAAAGAATGCCGCAGTTGACTTCAGTGGAATCAGGATCACTCTCTTCTGTAATTAGTTCTATATTTCAAAATATTAGAGGTCATTTTCTTCTTTTTTTTTTAATCTGAGAAAAGAAAACATTTGGAAAAAAAAAAGGCTTTCAAGTGTGACTGTCAGTAGAATACTAAAAATAAGTTGCAGGCATTCCAGTTGTTACAATTTATGTTTCTAATGAAATTTTCCTCTTCTCATTTACTGCAAATTTTTAATGTAAGCTTTTACAGCCATTGATTCAGTATCTTTAATCTTCTGCCAATATTAGATAGAAATGGAACTAACTAGGGAAAATCTATGTGGTTATAAAGCACAGTGTCTATAAAGTTGTTCAGTTCATCCAAAACTGCTTTTTTTTTTTTCCCCAGCGGGTCGGATAGGATAAAATTATATTTTGAAATACTGTTAATACTACTCGGAGATGAATATACTTGTAATTAATAATAAGTTTAAAATATTATGATGCCTCTGGAGAAATCAAAGGATTTAATGTCAATCACCCTGACTACCAGCACTGGGCTAGATCCCACAGTGCCAAGTTCTGGTTCCTTTAATTGCATTCAGTAGCAGAAGCTACTCCCTGAGACTGGTAGCAAAATTCAGCTTCAGCCCAGACCAGGGAGGGAGCACATAATTTCCAACTACTCATTTAGATGGGATCTGTCAGGGTTTGCATGAGCAAAGGCCTGGGAGCCAGTCTCACAGGGAGAAAATAGCTGAGCACCCACACCCCGGGTCGTGGCCTCTCTGTCCTTCCCTGTGCCGAGGGCTTGCCGCAGGCTCTGCCAGCACTGCGCTCCCTGTTTTGCAAAGAGGGCCGTGCTGCCTCACCGGGAGCTGTCAGGCTCCATCCCCTGCCCCAAGCTCCTCTCCCCAGCCCCATAAACATCCCGGAGCAGACACCCTTTGTCCACACAGTCTATTTATAAAACCCCACTTTCCAACATGTTTCGGCTGGTGCAGGTCAGCTCCACGGCTCCAATTATGGCAGCCAAGCTGTGCAGCAGGAAGGTGCAGCACCCGAAGAAATGGTTCAGGGCCAGTAACAACTTGACCCCGAACAGCCCCAGCAGAGCAGCATGTCTGGCCATGCCCTTCCAGCGGGGCAAAAACGTGCTTTTCCCTCATGACCATCGTGTCAGTGCTAAAAATATAAAGTACTTCGACCCTGCAAAGAGCTCGAGTGTGCCTTATGGAGAGTCCCTTTAAAATCCACAGGTCTGTAAGGCAGAATGAAATCCCGCACCCACTGAAGTGAATGGAAAAACTCTCCTGCCTTGCAGGGTGCCAGGAGTTGCTTCCCAGGGCAGGAAAGTTAAGAACATGTGCAAGACATTGGCAGGACAAGAGACCTATTTTTGGACACTGCTTATTCTAGGTATTTCTACCGTTCCCATTAACACTGTCCCAGAACACACGGGAATCATTCATACATTTGCTAATCTTGAAATGAGAAATGAAGGTTGCCCAAATTCTCTGGATGAGGAACGGCAGCAGAGGCTGGTCGATCTGCTTGGGGCCTGCTCCCAGTCTGGCTGAGACATGGATACACCATGCAGCCCACAGCAGCAGGGCATGGGGATACAGACTCTGGACACCTCCTCTGCCATAAATGCGTATTTACCCTTCTGCACAGGCAGCAACAGATGAACCCTATTAAACACCCAATAGTGTCTCTGCAGCTGTCATGCATGGACAGGCACTTGCACATCCCTGTAGGAGAGCAGTGTGCATCTCTGCTTTGCTGCTGAGACCTGACCTGTGTGCTCCCCACTCCACTTACTTCTCATCATGCACAATTTCATGGCTGGGATGCACAGGAGGGTCCTGCTGGAGTAAAACTGGTTAGTTCACACATTCCCAGGGCTTTATCCAGCAGCACATGCCAGTCTCTGGACAGAAAGGTCTCTGCTGTTTCCAACAATGGATTAAAGTGCTCCCTCTGCACTGGCCAGCATGGTCAAGAGCAGTAGAGGTAAGTAGCCCACATGGCCATGGCCGTGACTTGGCACACAAAGCACCCCAGACATGCACAGCATCCTCACCACCTGCTCTGGGCACAGGGGAGACTTAGGGGCTACAGGCACGTGCACGTGCATCTTTTCTCCTCCATCTCATCTATATCTGGCACAGGGAAGGGGTGTGATCTCCTGACAGTGTGAGAAAAAGTCTCTATTTATTCTGTCTGGAAGGGCGTTGTGCGCAGTGCGAGCATCGCAGCTCACGTGTGTGCTCACAGGAGACATCGTTTGGGGTGCTGACAGCGGAGCCCTGGTGCATCTCCCCAGCCATGGGGGGTTAGACCAGACCACAGTCAGAAGAAGGAGGAATGACTTCAAAACCACCATGCCCTCTTCCAGCACCCTAATACTGTCCAGAGGAGCCAGTGCTGAGTTTCAGTGGGCTGGAGGTGTGGGCACAGGCTCCCTTCTGCTGACTCGACTGAGCCCCAGGGCCCCTCAGGGCTGGCGGCGACGGGGGCACTTCTGTCAGCACTCTGCAGAAACAAGTTAATTGACATATGCTAACACACTGTTAAACATAACACTGTCGTGTTTAAAAATATACTAGCTGGTTGGATCAAATGCATTTTAAAACATGCCTGCTTTTTTATGTTTTTTTTTTTTTTTTCCTGAAAAGGATGAGGTTTTGGTTAACATGTGCTAGTAAAAACATTTTTGAACATGGGTGAGAGGCAGGAGATGTGAGAGCAAGAGCAAGTGTCCTTTGGCTGAGTACAGTCTGCAGGGAAAGTTAACTTAAAGTTAACTTAAAAAACAGGTTTTCCTCGATAATATTAATTTGTTTACATTGTCCAGTTCACAGGATTTCAACATGAACATGCAGCAAAATGTCTGTGTGCAGCATAATACCCATGTAATCCATCCTCAGAGTTTGTAAATTCAGCCCTAAGGCACCACTGCAATAAACACCATAATCATGTAATACAATAATAACAACTCTCCCAAAGCATTACAACTCTTCCTGTCAATACAGGTATCTCTTTAAAGACATGCTAAAACTGAAACCAGAATTAAAATCAAGATGTTGTTTTGTGTCTTTAGCTATAGTTGTAATATACATCCAGGGAGAGAGCTATTCCCTGCAACTGAAAGGAAGTCAGTTTCTTACTCTGTCCACTTTTCTTTCTGTAAATTGCTACTGCTGGAAAACACACAAACCATTCCTCTTTGCATGTTCTTCTGCTGCAGGCTGGTCCTCCAGCACTCTTCAGCCCAAGGAGTCTACAAAGCTTAAAAGCTGCAATATCTTTTTACTTTTAGTTTAAAGCCAGGCTCCTCAGTCACACAATTACTTCCAGTGAAGCTTTTTCACACCATCACAGGGCAGTGAGTGTGATTTTGGCTGGTGGATGAAATAGCAAGTGCAAGAGAGCACTAAAAGACAAAAGACTTTCTTTCCATGCAAATGTACTGTGGGACAGCAAATGGAAAATGAAATAGAAAAATCTAGGTCAGTGAAAAGCTTAGGGTATGAAGAGACAATAAGCAGAATTGCCTCTAAATATAACAAATACTTGCTCAGGTTTTTACCAAAAGCATTGAGGGTTCTTTAAACAATAATGCTGGGGCCTGATTTGTAAATCTGCATGTTTAAATATCATGGTGCAAAATGAAGTCAAGATTCAAAAATGAAACCATACATCAAATGCCTGGCAATGAATGTACACAAATATATGCTGTGATCATCCGAAATCTGTGCCCGAGTCAGGGTAATTGGAGAGCTGTACAAGGGGCTTTGAATCAGGCTTTGGGGATGAAGTGCGGAGCTGAGACCCATCTCTGGGCTGAAATCACAGGGGCTGCAGAGAAGTTGCACCAATACTGCTCAGAGATGACATTTCTGTTAGAGTAAGTGAGGATGTTTTGAGGTTTTCATTGCATTTCATGAGCAGAGATTAAAGCACAGGAGAAATTAAGCCAAAGATGCCCATGGAGATGAAAGGAACCTGTGGGGCACTTAAAAGCAAACCTGTCATGACAGAGACACCTGGGCCAGGGTCTCCCCGGCTCCAAGAACTGCTGCCAGATGCAATGGCAACCTCTGTGCTCAGGAATGTCTTGTCCAGGGACACCAGGGATGGGCATTCCATCACAGATGACCCTGGTCATTTGAGCTTGGACTCTATGATGTGAGAGGTCTTTTTCAACCTAAATGATTCAGTTATTCTGTGTGCTGCAGTCCAGCACCTTGGTCCTGTATGTCTGTGAGATGTGGAAGGCAAAGGAAGACTGAGGTTGGAGCTTAGAGAAGGTGAAACACATTCTCTCAGCAGTTGCTGCTACCAGAAAGAGAAAGGAGGAAAAAGAAAGGAAAAAGCTGAGGCTGAACACTTATTCCAGGTTTCTGCCCTTACCACACTGTGCATAAGAGATCAGACGGCTGTCCTGCCTCTGCCCTGGGGCAAATGCTCCCGGTGAGAGGATCTGGTGAAAATTTGTAAAGTCCTCTGGCTATGCTATTCTCCAGAGGAGATGATATTATAAGATTTTTTAAAAGAGCAAGCAAGAAAAAAGCCTGCAAGCTTATGAACTTCCTTGATCTGAAGCTCCACAAATTCTTTCCATGGTTTTGGTACAGCACCTTATGTGCAGGGTGGAAGGGGAAGCTATTGAGTGTTGAATTACAGAGGGGAAAAACATTTCAAATTCCTTACTATTTATACTCACAACTTTCCCAAATCATTATACACAAATCCCCTAGCCTCAGCTGAACTGCTCACGGGTTACAGGGCCAAGAAAGAGGTGGAGCCTTCATGGCTCATTCTAAGCCTTTCAGAAACTTGAAGTTCCTAAAAAAAAGAAAGCAATGAAAGTTACCATGCCAGGCAGAGAAAATTCAACCTCTACAGCGCCCCACAAGAACAGAATTAATGTACAAGACAGTAGGAGGTTGCTTTCATAACAGGGAGCATAGGTTGCTTATTTGTGAGAAGTTTTCTGGGACTACCTTCATTGTTTAGCTGAGGCTGACACTGGGTGCAGAGAGACAGAAATTTGACAAAAGCATTGAGCGATTGGGGGTATTTGAGAAAAAAATCTATTCTGGTAGTCCAGACACCAGGCTGGGACTTGTTAAGTTGTGAACTTGTTAAATTCCGGCTCCACCAACGGCTTCCTGCATGACAAGGAACCAAGAGCCTATTTCTGCTGGTACAAATTCTCCTTGACTTTCAGAGACACCGTGGCCTTCATGTGGCAGCTCCTCACCCACAAAACTGTTTGAGGATCTGCTTCCCCTCCTGCACATGAGCTCCACCAAACACCCTTGAGGTCCATCAGCAAACCAGGGGGCAGAGAGGGGCTTTAACCTCATGGGACAGGTTCAGGTGCAAGCCCTGCAAGATTCATCTTTGCACAGTGTTTCTCCACCTCCTCACACAAGTCTGCTTCTGGGATGGCTTAAAGCCTTACTTGACTTTTTAAAATTCCTTTTGCCTCTCCCACAACCAGTGAAGTGGATGGTTTTCAGATTTAATTTCCTTGTCATTATTTATGGTGTTTCCTTGTTTTGTCAAAGTTTCATTAATTGTTTTTCACCCAAACAGTGAATTAAGTTAGGAACACCCATTTTTACATTTCTTTCTGGACTATTTTCACTTCATGGCTTTCAAGTTTTAGCAAGTGCTCTTATTTTTGGATTTTCAACATTGAACAGGGCAATAGAGACATTAAAGTAAGAAATATGCTAATTGGACTATATAAGAAATGTAAAAGTTATGAGAACTCTCTAATCACATGAGATTTGGAGGCTCCCACCTCTACCCTAATTAAAAATCTCAGTCCTCACCAATACTGCTCACAAGTACCATGTGCAAGAATGAAGCACCCCATGGGCTCCTTTGGAGGGACAAGTGGCATCTTCTATGAGCAAATTTAAAGTCCTAAACTGCAACCGTTTTACAAGAAGGAGCCAGGAAACTCCACCAACAGAAACAGGGCTGTGGACTCCAGGATTGTATCTTGGTCCCTAGGAGGACATGTGAAATCCTCAAGAGGATTGAAAGGAAACACTCCATAGGGTGATTCAGTAGGGCAGTTTCCGTCCTCATACTTCTCTGAGGTAATTCCTGGAGGGTAATGCACAGGTCCTACAGCCCAAACTCTTCACAGACAATCTACTGACCAAAAAGTCTGCAACCAAGGAGATCACTGATGGCCAGGGAGATAGCTGCTCTCCCACCTTCTCCATGCAGGAGGGATGGACCCGAGCTCACAGCTTTGCTGCCATGCACAGGGTCCCAATGGAGCCAGTGGGGTTCAATGAAATGTGCAGCCATTGAACTCTGTTATGTTTATCCACACCCAAGTGCTTTTTAAACACAGACTGTTGCATTACCCAAAAAGCACCTTAGCCAACACACTCTCAGATTTCCAACTGATAGCTCTTAAAAATAGAGTTTCTCCCCCGTTAAACAAGCAACTATAACATTACTAGAGGTCTGGAGCCTTTTGTGCTGAGCTTCGACCTACAGCAGTATTTCCCTGCTAGAAAAAAGCAGGCTGGAGTTGGTGACATAACACCAAATATACAGATGGGACCACACTATAATTAGCAAGGGAATGTCATTCCTGCCATCTTTGCTTCGTTTGTAACTGTGCCTGTAAGCTCTGGGGAATGGTGTGCATTTCACACAGTCTGCACAAGAACGAGGATTGCCAACTGTCCCAGTTCTGCTGGGATACCCTTGGTCCTCTGACCCGAGGCTTGCAGAGATGCCAGCAGTGCCTCAGGAGAGCAGTGCCCCTCTCCAGGCCACTGCTGTGACCTCTGAGCCCAGGGCAGAGGGGATTTCTCTGCACGACACCAAAACTCAGCTCCCTCTAAAACACCTCATGCTCTCATCCAGAGGAACAGTGCCCGTTGCTCCTTGACAGGCTCCTTCACACAGACCCAAAAACATCCTTTTGCCCATCATCAAGCCAAATGAGAAGCCTGGGCCTAACAAGAGAGGCCAACAACTCTGTTCCCCTCCACACTCAGCCTGCTCCCAGGAGGGAGATTTATTCAGGGCAAATATGGGGATTTCCACTGGAGCTGTGTTTTTCAGTATCTAACCACTATTTTTAAATCTCTCTATTTGTTCCAGTGAAACACCAAATCAATGTTTAAGGTTTTACTGCTTACTTTAAACATTCTCAATAATGTTAAGTCCAGCTGTCTTTTGAACACTTTGTCATCCTCTGCAGGCACTTAAATGAAAAACTTACCGTCAGCTTTGTTCTGCCTGTGCAGTCAGGTGAATTTGGTCTTTCACCAGGCTGCACAAACTGGTGAAACCAGCCAGGGGAGCAAACAAACCCATAATGTTACATGTTCCTTGTCTTACGCACAAAATCCAACTCACCTTACTCAAGGAGGCCAATTCATCCTACTGAGTCCAAAGGGACCTTGCCTCTGAAGGTCTAAAAGCATGTTAGAAACATTAAGTTGTACAGATTTTTAACCTTAGGGATTTTAAACAGAACAGACCCCTGTGATCATTTCATCAGAGTCTTCTTCATGACACATAAATGATTTCCCTGTGTATTTCTTGCACAAACCCTGAATTTTGAGATAAAGTAGAGCACATTTTTGAAGTAAGGACTTCAGCCTTGATGAAAAACTTGATGAAAAACAAATGATGCTCAAAGCACCGCATCCTTATATAAAATTCCCCGATTTTTATTTTTTTTTGTCATGAAAAATCTACCACCACAAGTCCTCCCACAGTGCCACCATATTAACTGTAGAGGTGGGTAAACTGAGGCATGGAGGATTCAGGACTTCTCCAAGGTTACAACAACATCCAAGTGTGTTTTCCCATTGTTCTTTCCGGCTCTTTTAGGTTCAGATTGCTGCTGAAAGAGCTGCCTGGTGTGAGCTGCCTGTCCCTGCTGTCACCTTCCCTCTGCCCCCAGCCCGTGTCATTGCTCCTTGCACATCCCCAGGTGAGGGCGGCACCCCAGTGCCCCTAGCACCCACCTGCACCCCCAGGCTATGCTCCCAGAGTCCCTGAGTCCTGCCCTGTTTGTGCCAGCGGAATCAGGCAGCTCCTGCTGTCAGCTGGAGTCAGGGTCCAGGAGACTGGAGACCTGGGGTCTGCTCACAGCCCTGCCACTGAATTTTTGCAGATCTGTAGGGAAATAGCTTATTTCCCTGGGATTTCCCCATAAATTTGACAGAGTGCCTTGAGATTCCCCAAGGAAAGGCACTGTTCAAGTACAAAGCTTAATTATGATTGTTATAATATAGTCATGCCACTAATTCCCACTAAGAACTGCAAATCGCTCCCATTCTGCTCCTCCATCCCCCATGCTTGTCAGTGCTGGTGGACAATTAATTCCTCAAAAAGGAATATATTAAACACATGTGAAATCTTTTTTATTCGCAGGACATCTCTGAGCAGATTGCAGTTCCCCTCAAACATATTTGTGATTTGAATGCGTCAAGTGATGCATTTCCATTTTTTTTTTTAACAGCTTGACAGAATTTATTCAAAATTCAAGTTGTGACTGGCCAAATAAATCCTGCAACATCCTTCTTATGCCTGTGATCAACCAAATTCTTCTGCCATGTAGAAATTTAAAATTAATTTTCTATAAAGCTTGCACAGTTGTCTTTAGAAATCATATTGAATGAGCTACTTGCCCCCCCACACCCAGTTAAATTTAGTCATTTTGAAATCCACAGGAAGCAATCTCAGGAGGAGTTTAGAAGGCTGAGGTGAGTTCATTGAAAACCTCAAGTGAATTAAAATACATTGAAAATACCTTGCATTTTTGCCCTGCAATAAACACCAAGGCTGCCACAAGAAATGCATCAGCCTCTCCCAGCCAGGCTGAGTCACAACTACTGGGACTTTTCTTAAGCCAAGGGGTTAATGAAATCCCTGCCACAAGGGTTAAAGGATAAATTCAGCTCCATGGCCATTGGTTAGGAAACATCTGAAGGGCAGTTCAATATCCCACCTAGAAAAACCAACCCCTCTGCTGTCAGCCCTGCAACCTGAACAAGGAGTTCTGAGATCTATTTGTGTAATATTAGACCTGAAAAAAATTACGAGTTGTGATGAAATTAAAGACATCCAAATTTTTAGCCATTCTCTGCTGATAAAGGCTCTATTATTACCATTTACAAAGGGGAAACACAGCCAATTATAAGCTACTTCTGGCACATGCCAGGCCTCGAGTAGAAGATAAGCCAACACAGCAGAGCTTGCAGCTGGAAGCCCAGAAACGTGAAAATGAGCTGACTCATGGAAATATCCTCATATAAAATATCGGTTGGTTATTTTTCTCTGCCTCCTTTCTGTGTGTCTTAGGAATGATATATGAATTGCCTTATTTACTTTGTCCCATAAAACTTACATTTTTTTATTAATGTGCTGCCAGCTCCAAGAGTAGTCGGTGTGGGAGCAGATGGAGGGAGGGAAGCAGGGGGGAGAATTGCTCTTTTGGGGGCACAGCATGGGAAAGGTCCCCTGCTACACTGCAGGTCCAAAAGCACAGTGGCCAATTTCCACTGAGCTTTGTCCTGCTCCCAGAAAGCAAACCAGCTCCTCACTCTGCCCCGATTTCACCAGAACCAGGAGGCTGCCTACACTGACATCACCCCGGGGAGAATTAAGTGTACAATGAGGCTCCCAGAATTTATGCTCCTAGCCGAAACCAAATTGTGAGCAAAAGTGATTTTCTCCGTTTCTGCCCAGTGCTGCCCATCCCAAAGTTCAGCCCCAGCAGAAAGCCTGGTTCCCAGCTCTTCTAGCCCTGCTGTTCCCTAGCAGGCAGGGGATGTCACTGGCCATGGGCTCCTGTCAGCAGGGATAATGACTGAACTTACCTGCCTGGCACACCAGTGTGGAGTTTTTCCCTGCACTCACCCCGATTTCCATGAGGATATGTAACCTTTGAGATGTCTGTCCCCTTTCAAGCTCACTCAGAAAGCATTCACACGTTGTTAGGAGAGGCCTGGGTCCAGGTGGGTGGGTGGTGGGATGCTATATGCCTCATTTCCTTAGGAAATGAGGTTAAACAACCCTGCCCTCCCCCGTTATACTGCACTATTGAATTAAGGATGGTGAATGCTCATTATGAATATAATTAAAAGCAACAGCCTCATCTAACAATCTATTTTTATCCGTTCCTCACCTAGACAAGCAGCAGAAGGAATTAAAATCTGAAGGGAAGAGCCACAGTCAGGTAGAGTTTTGCTCTCTACTGTATAGAACTGCATTGAAAAACAACGTCAGTAACACAATCTCCCTTAAAAACTACTGCCCAAAAAAAACGTGGTTTGGATGCTTTTTTTTTTTTTTTTTTTTTTTTTTTTTTTGCTGGGAAACCAATGTTTAACAACTGCAAGGGCACAGACTGGGAAGATATTTCCATTTTACGAGGGAAGAAGGCATGAGCTTTGCAGCGTTTCTTGCACCAGCTGCCAGCCCCTGTGGCAGCAGGGTAGGTAATTAAAAAGGACATCGTGTAACAGATAAATGCAGGATAGTAAGTAGTCATTACTTGATATATAGTATATCATCTATTATTAGAGGCTAATAATTCTCTAACCTATTCATGTTAGTCTTTTGTCCGAGGAGCTGGCCGCTTGGCACGCTCTAAATTTCTCAACATAAAATTTACTCGATGTTACAACTCATACCTAATCCCAAATTTCTGTGCATTTCACTGCAGTATATCATGTAGCGAGGTAAAAGCTCAGCACTAAATTATTTGCAAAAGGAAAAATGAGCCAACAAAACTCCGTGTTTTCACTTCCCTGCCAGAAAAAAAAAAAAGGTACTTTGAATATTTTCCTTAGTTGTAATTTTATTTCCTCCTTTAGAATACTGCAATTCTCAACACGCTCAGCTGTACTTTACACGGCACTCAATAATGCACTTTTTGCCTGATATTTTTATATTTGTGGAAATAACCTGCACTTTAAATACATTTCTACATACATATACATTTAAATGCATTTTTAAAAATGCATTCTAAAGGGAACCAAAAGAAGTGCTATTGTGTTTAATCACAAGGAGCAAAATCCTCAAGTCATGTAAATCAGCATTTCACAATCTGCTCCGCAGTATCCTAATTTGGAAAGTGTATCACAGCAAACCAAGCTGAATTTATAAAGGATTCTTTACACGTTCAAAACATTCATGTAACTTAAGAGTGTCAATCTCCATCAGCTGTCTTAGATCACTCCAGAAATACAAGTAGAATTTATTTATTTGGAATATCATTTCTTTTCTTCTAACTACGGATGCTTAGTTTTCTTTTTCATTTTATTTCACTTCACTTTCTTTCATTTTAGTTCCTTTCACTTTCTTTTACTTTCCTTTTCTTGCTTTTATTTTGCTTTCTTCTGCTTTCTTTTATTTTTATTTTATTTCTAAAGCCCAGTCTAAAAACTTAACTTAGGCTATAAAAAAAGCCAAGCCACCCCAAAGTACCCAATTACAGCTTCTCCAGAAGGTTTAGAAGCCAGAACAGCACTGATAAAAAAAAGCCACATGGGACGAAGCAATAACGCTGCGCTCGCCCGCAGGATCTCTGCTGATGAGCAGCTCTACAAGGACTCCACTGATAAGGGCTCACAGCAAGAAACTGTAGTAGCTGCACCAAAAATGACACCAGATCTCTGCTCCTGTCTTCTGCAAATTGTTTTCCAGCGCAGCTCTCCCCTGGGAGATGGAAAACACTTGCTGCAGGTTATCGAAACCTCACATTTTCAGTTAACCTGGCCCTGCCACCAGCCAAGAGCCGGGATGCAGCAGGAGGACAAAGTCTGCAAACTGTCGGGAGAGGCTGGAGCAGACCTTGGGAAAGGAGCAGTGGGACCCTCCCAGCAGCTTCACAGGCAAATCGCCTCAATGAGCTCTGGATTACGGCAGGACCCAGCTCCAGATTAAAAGGAGAGTTCAGTAGCGGAGTTAAGAACTGAGACAGATGGGGAAAATACTCCCCTAGGGATTAGGAAGCATGTGGCATTCAAAATGTGCGATATAATTTTTATATTGTTTGCCTTGTTTAGGTATCCTTCATAGAAAAGCAGTATTCTGTCCACCAAAGGCTACTAAAACTTACATGCATTTTTGCAGTACTATGCTGTTCGTTTTGTCCGTGAGCAACATTGCATCTGTGCTCATTTGAATCCCATTCCCCACAGTTTTGCCTGGAATTGGCACCAGCCTCTCTCTCCTACAGAGGGATTCTGCATGCTGCACTATAGCTGTTATACTCCACCCCAGAGATTGCTGCAGTTCGGCTCGGCAAGATTTGCTTTCAGGCTCCCTGTAAGAGTGCAAGCATTTGGGGTCCTTTCTGTGTTTCAGAGAGGGAATAAACACCCTTTGTTAGGGCTCAGAGCAGAAATACAAAGGTTCCTATATCGAGAGGCTCTGCTCTGGCTCTTGGAAAGATGCAGGGAGGTTGAGCACAGGCGAGTGACCGGCTCGCCCAGAGCACGCAGCACTAATGCAATTACAAAAGGCTCATATCTAGAAAGGAAAAGTTTGTGCTGATATTACAGTGATAGCAAAGGAGGAAAAAGCCCTCTCAAGTGTCTTAAAAACACTTGACCCACTTCTATGTAAACTGACAACCCCTTGCTTTTTCCCAAAGATCAGCAGCCTCCACTCCACCTCCCTTGTGGTCTCCGAGGACTTTAAGTAACTTTCTTGCTGTTGTGTTTAGGAGGTGGGAAATATTTTCCTGTGGTTCAAATCTCTGTTAGACCAACTGAATTACAGGGAAAAAAAAAATTACTTCACTTTCTAACAGATGCACGCGTGCACCTTGGGATGAATGTGTTACAGAGTCCAAGCTATTGCCACCTGCCTCCCAATTACATTTGCTGCATTGTCCCTTGTGGTGTGCACCTGTGACATGCTGGCACAGAGCAGGGACGACTGGAGAGTGCAGGCGTGGACCGAGCCACACAGGATTTTGATTTGCAAAAGTCTCCCAGCAATTAGTGCCATGCTTTCTTAAAGCATAAGGGATATTCTGCAGCAGCTGACTTTCTTTCCTCCTCTCGATATGGTGAATTAACACAGAGAAATTGTTGTCTTGTAAAGGGGCAAAGCCGTGAAACTATAATTTAAAAAACTCTTCACCTTAGGATACCAAACGTCCAGCTGGCCAGGGAGCAATCTAACAAGGGAAAAGGTCATTTATGGGCTCCCTGCTACCTCTCCTCACATATACACCTAGTCAGCCAATTAACTACCTCTAGAAATAATTCCCATCAAATTTCAATATGATTTTTACAGCTGAAATAATAGAGAAATCCACAAGGTTGTGACTGTTTGCAGCAAGAATGATGAACAAAAGAAGGCTTCCAAGGTTTTAGGCTCATTATATTCGTTCCAGTATAACATACTGAGTTTTTTTTTCTTCTTTCCCCTGGTAGTGTTACAGCTCTTTAAGTGGCTGAACAGCATCTGCACCAAGAGGACCACATGATGAGAAGCAGAAGCAAGGAGACATGGTATTATGCATATTGTAAGGGTACACTGAGCAATGCACTTGCAGTGACGTATGTACTGACAGGATTAATTTAACATTGGCAAGTGAAAACTTATTTTGTCATTAAGCTATCATAATTATACCATATCCAGAGCCACCGGATGCCCTAGCTGAGAACCCTACATATGCTGCCTTTGCAGTGAGAGGCTAATACAGAATTTTAACATCCATCTATTTTTTGAAAGGGGTTGGTATGGGAGAACAGATTGGGACACTGATGGTTTGTAAGTACCCCACGACTACCTACGGGTAGTCAAGGTGACAGCAGGACTGGAAAAAGGCTGAGGGGCATTTGCAGCCTCTTAATGGGGGTCCTGATTCCCACAGCCTAAAAAGGCAAGAAAACTTCAACAGATTCTAAATCCTTTTGTAATGCAGCCTGGCTAAACACTGCTTCTGATTCATATGTTTTCAGCAAAGAGGATATTTCCTTGTAAAACAAGGACATATAGGAAAAATAAAAACACACAAGCTATGCACAGGAAAAATGAGCTCTAGAAGCCAGAAAAACCATGAAGGTCTTTTGCATGTCACTAATATTCAGAAAAATCAGTCTTTTGTCTCTGCCTCCGTCATTTACTTGGACGATTAGATATGGTTAAGAATGGAAAACGAAAAAAGATACCAGGACAGAAGAGCTGCTGCTCTCGTAAGGATGTGCTATTGCAATATTTATTGCTGCTGAGATAGGGAAAAACAATGGAGTATCCAAAAACATCTTAAAGTTTGCAAGGTTTAAGTGCAGCAATTTATGTTACCTTAAGGTGACAATTTACAAACAGTATCAAAATTGTGTAATAAGTTAAGTAAAAAAATTGGTTTCATTCTTAGTTCATAAACTCCCCTGTCAATGACAAAATATCCTATTAGTGGCCTCAGTACAATTGTGAAAATATTCCTCAGTTACAACTGAATGTGCTGGGTGTTGGGGTTTCTTTCTTCAATGTTGTGTGTTGTTGAGTTAAAAATGACAAAGCCCTGGATTTCTTCGTTCCTGCAATCTATTCTTTTCCCCTGACTTCCTGTTTTCATGAAATTTTAATCAGGCATTTAAAATAAATAGCTATGCAGAGCCTCTATGCCTCTTTGAATGCTTGGGATGGATGTTTTGGGTAAAGTGATAGTCCAGAGACCTTGAGAGCATTTAATCCCATTCTAACTTGGCAAGACAACAGAAAATTAAACCACTGAACTCTTCACTTCTAGCAGCTCTGGAGAGATTTTGGGGGAGGGATGTGGGAGATTTCGGAGTGTGGGACAGGACAATGAATTTACAGGTCCATCTCTGTTCTCCCTGCTATGAATACTGGCAGCAATCAGACCAGTTTAGAAGGTCAGATCTCTAAAAAAGAAAATGTGCAGCCCCTGAGTGCACACCCTGCACCTGGACAGGCAGGAGCCTTCTTGGTGCTCACCCTTGCACGACCTCAGCCTGTGGCGGTTGAATAGCACCCTCTACACGACAAAATTTGGGGCAGATTACACCAACATGTAAAATGCCAGGAACCAGATTAGAGCAGAAAAACTGAGAACATGGGAGGAGGGCAGTGCCAGCCAGTGGAAGTCTCACTGCTTCATAAGAGTTTGTGGCTGACAGGATAAAAACTCCAGATTTTAGGAAATCGTAGGAAAGCTCCTTGAGTTTCAGGGTCAATGGTTCAGTTATTAATGAAGGTGACATGATTTGATATGAGAGTCAATGACCCCAGATCACAGCTAAGCCTGACTGCTGAGCTTTACGCTAATTTAAACTTTTGTGGGATTTTTATAATCACACATATTAAGAGGTAAGTGCTCCATGGTACAGACAATAAAATAAAAAGTATACAAGTGGGCCAACAAATTGTTCCAGAGACAAACCTCTCATCAGGGACGAGTCATCTTCCCCTGGTCATGGTTTCCTGGAGAACTGTGTTTAAATTGGAAGCTTTTAAACGCAGTCACATCTCCAGTTGCCTGTGTGTTTTGGAAACGTTTCACTTCTACTGGCATAGGGGTCAAGGCTTTTTGCTTGAACCAGGAGGAAGATAGAAATGTTTACTCTGTAGTTGTATACACTGCTCAGTTCTAACGAGGACGAATCAGTTGCCACCTCCAAAAAAAAGAGAAGTGAGGGCAGCTAAATCACGAAGCAAACTTACAACAGCAGCTTAGCAAAGTGAGGGAGATGACGCCACTTTAGAGATGTGAATGAAAGTAAGAGGATTATGGAGTCCTCTTGAGGGGAGACTTACTTGGCAGGGATCACGAGATGGCACAAGTAATATCTTCTGTTGAGAACAATGAAGAGTTCCAGGATTTCATGCCTAATGAGTACTTCCCAATTTTGGGGGTTCCTTTATCCTGAGTGCTGCTTGACTCTTGTTTCACCTCACCTACTCCCCTCCCAGCCCCAGCAGGAGTGTTTTCTGCTCTTGCATGTAAAACCCTTTGAACGCTGCTTGTAGGTGCAGGGAGCATCATTTACACAGTGGGGTACATCTTGCTTCTGTGCACCACTGTGATCCATGGCAGAAATCTCTTCCACGGCCAGCTCGCCAGTGTCTCCTTGGCATGGCCCCTGACTTTGACATATCAAAAATAGCAATATGAAAATGAAGTATGAAATATTTTCATAGAAAAAATATCCCAAGCAAAGCAAAACAGAGCGACTCTTGGCTCCTTGTCCTTTAACATACATATTCAATGTGCAGGAAGCTAGGAAGTGCTATTCATGGGGTTGGCTTGTTTTTGTTGGTTTAGGTTTGGGGGGAGGGGGAGCATTTTCAATGCATGCTGGATCCTTCACAAATTTTAATAAGTGATTCAAACCACAGTGATCTCCCTACCCATCCCCCCCCCCCTTTTTTTTTTTTTTATGAAACTGTTCAATTTCTGCAAGGACATTTCACTTTAAATGGAAGAAAGGGCTGCTCTATAAGGGCTGCACAGTGCAAAGCTTTTTCTAGTCATTTCCAACAATATATTTTGGAACTGTTCCCAGTAAACAGGCCAGATTAGCTGCCTTTGGTTCACATTTTATATTGTTCATGAGATAGGGGAGCTCTGAAAAGCAGACTCTGTCCATACTGTTTTGTTGCAATAAAGCTAATTCTATTCAGTCCTATAGCAGTATGATAGCACTTGTGTAGGATTTCCCTTCGCTTGCATATTTATAGGGTCTTGTAGAGCTCTGCTGTAGCTCAGTGCCAGCATGAAGAAATCAAGCTGTCAGTAGTTTCTATTTTTGTCCCTACCTATAGTTTCAGTAATGACAAGTGAGTGAGGCAACATATGCATTTCCCATCTACAGGAAAAAATTACTGTCTTCCTTCAGTGTCTTACATCTGCGCTACAACCTATTTTCCTAGGGCTTCAGATTATGTTAGCTGATAGTTAACATGTATAGGCACTGGTCAAGTGCAGTTGATTCACTGCATTAGTTGAATCACTAGAGAAAAAGTTCCAACAGTTCTAAATTCCTGGTGCTTTTCCCATCTGCCTTAAAAAGAGGAGAATAAAAATCCTTCCTGGGAAATAGCTGTTCTTGTATCACATCCTGGCTCCTATCGTGCTTTGATCAGCACACACGTTCAAGCAAATGAGGATTCTCCTCTTAAGATTAAGGGAGCTGGTGATTATATTTAATGTCCTCTTCTTGACCCCAGATGGTTAACTCGTTGCTGCAGCTTCTGGGGAAACAGTTTCAATGAGAGCAGATAAACCCAAAACCGAGCTGTGGTCAACAGCATTGATGCCACACTGCTTCATCAGAGCAAATGGAAGAGACCTGGGACCAGGATCCAATGCTGACAGAAAGACAAGGTCTCCCAAAAGCTGCTTAATTATTAAGGCAATGCCTGCATCGTTCGCAATCTTCCCCCTTCTTCTCATAAAATACTAATCCTGTTTTACTAATGCTCTGATCCCACGAGGGCATGGCCACCCCTAAATGCTGCCCAATCCAGGCCAAAATTTGGGAAATGCTGCTTGTGAGCCCCAGCAGCTGGAAGACACTGACTCTGAAGGCAGTGCCAGGGACGGCAGGCACCCACCCTCGCTCACAACGGCTTTGGCTTGACAGCATCAAGGCATTTACAGCCTCCAACATGACTGCATCAGATCTTCAATGACAGCTAATAAAACGGAACTACACCCCACTGCTTTGAAAAGCAGCAACTCGGAACTCCTTCAGAGATTAGACTTATTTAAATAAGAGAAAAACACCGGGCTTTAACAAAAGCTCATAAGGAAAATAGCTTGGCAAGTTTGATAACAAGGAAAACACTCTTCTTCATATTTTTTCTTCTTCCTCCCAGCTCCATCCCCTCCTTGCCTTCCCCTCAGCCTAGAAAAGCAGATATTTATCCTGCACTTTGTGCCTGAAGGGGGATGCGCTCACCTCAAAGTTCAACCTTTATCTGTGCTGCTTCTCCATCTAAAGTGACATTTTTTTTTGGACCATTCTGGGGCTTCAACACACTGCAAGGAACAGGCAGAATTAAGATAGGAGGGCAGGGAGGTAAGGGACAAAGTAAGAACTGTTGGGCTGGGTTGTAAATAAAAAGCAGACAAAATATGTTAAAAAATACAAGGCAGAGCTATAAATCCCTCTCTCCTGTGTGAGCCAAGCTACTGTGTTACAGAGCTGGAGGGGCTGTGAGACTTCCCGTTACTTTATAGTCCATGACGATCACCCTCTTACAGTGCCACAGTATAACAAGCAAATGTCCCGACTCCCAGGAAGCCGCTCATAAAAAGAGGCACTACAGCCTCTTACAATCCTCCAAATAAGAGAAGGAAAAATAAAGGATTCTTGCTGTTTTGGTTTTTTTTTCCCCCGCCATAAACTTGTACTTATTTTGCTAATTTTGTTTTAATTGTGTGCTGGAGCAGGGGTTTTGTAAGTTGGGGAGAAGGAGAGGGAGAGGAAGAGAAGGAGGGAGCCTGAAGCCAGGGAGCCTTCTTGCTTGCTAATACACAGGCAAAATGATATGCACATATACAGCTCCGAAAGCTACCATGGGGAGGGAAGGAACACAAAGGAGCCATTTATTGCCTGAAAACTGTCTCTGAACAAACCCATTGTGTTAAAGTAATACAAATTCACAACACCTTCCTGCCTCTTTTTCCATCTGGATCTGGGCTAGTTTGGATAAAGGACCCTGCCACCAGGCACAAGCCCTGGAGCCTCGGACCCTGGCAGAGCTGTGATTGCTCAGCATCCTTGGAAGGTCCCCTGGTAGGGCCCAATGCCATGCTGATAACACAGAGGTGAGAGACAGGGATGAAGAAAAGGAGAGTGGGAATAATTTGTCTTGGAGACTCTTAAAAATCCATCAACTCATTTCTGGTCAGGCTGTGGGTTTATCGGGAGAGGCAATTTAAATCCAAGAGCCAGAAGGAGGTATCTTTTAATGTAACATTTTGTTCTTTTTCTGAATACAAAGTTATTCCAGGCAATGCAGTTGGCCTGAAATAGTTATCAGTTACAAAACCGGGACTGCTCCTATCTCCCTTCCTTGTGCAATGCAAAGAAGATCCTCCCGCTGAGCTCCAAAGTAGGGGAAAAGCTATTAATTAAAAATAATTCTCCACGTTAAGGCTTGCTGCCTAAAGCCCAGCTAATATTAAGGAAATTCCAGCCGTTCACTCCCTGCTGCTGGAGGCTTTTCTTTTTCTATTTTGTTTTGCTAAGCTCTTTGAGAAGAAGGGGACATGGATATCACCTCAACAGCTCCAGCCCCTTCCATCCTCCCTGAAATTCAGGATCTGCTCTTTCCCTCTTTGGGAAGGACCCAACCCATCAGATTAGATCACCCTGGAAGGGAGAGCAGGTTTGCTTTCTTTACACCTTCTTTTCAACCTGAGGGGAGGATGGGGGATGCCCCCTGACCTTTGTCCCACCCAAGTGCTCAGCACTGGTCAGAAGAGGGGGATTTCCCTGCTCACAGCAGGGCTGCCCCTCATCCCCGCTCCAGCCCCATGCTCCTGCTGAGCATCACAGCTCTGCTTCTCGAAATACCTGCCCTAAATTTTCAAGCCTCAACCACACTCTCTTCAGCCATGTTCAGATGCTGCTTCTTCATGAGAAACCACTCATGTGCAAACCCAAACCTGTTTCTCTGGTTGGAGACCCACAGATCCACTATCCCAGACCCTGGGACACAGAACCTGCACGATAACAGCTAGTATCTTTCTGTTCTGCTTTTTGATGGCAATGTATTTCATCTCACTAATGTTAAGTATCACAGAAAACTTCCAAAACCACTTAAACAAACCTTTTACATTTCATCAGGTGTTGTCACAGTGCTTGAGAAATGTAGAAAGAGTACAAAAATGGAAATTTGAAGAAAAAAAAGAAACTAATCAAACCTCAAAAACATTCTTCTCTGTGCTGGGAAAGAGTTGAAATTCTATGTTTTCCTATGCCTAAATACTATAGAACTGCAGCAAATAGGCTGATTTTGACAGTGACAATACAACTGCAAGATTTCTGCCATTATACCATCTCAAAGCACATCTTGCACTGTTATTTTCTTAACAGTTCCATATAGTTAAAAACATCCACTCCATTTCCATGATTTTTTTTTTTCTGGATTCATATTTCATGCAGGAATCTTTTAGAAAAAGGACCCCCGAAATCTTGTTTTATCAAATTCTAACTTTTACCATTTCAATCCCCCTAATGCTGAAACTTGATGTACAAGTTGTCAGAACAAAAGCCTCTCTTCAGTGCACATATTTTGAAGCCATTACTTTCATTTTTCAAGCAACAACAACAAAAAGGAATACCTTCGGTGTGTTTTGTGATTCCAAATTTCTTTTTGAAGTTCCTTAAGCCACAAAAAAGGTTTAGTTAAAACAATTTCTATGCTTTCTGGCAGTAAGTGTGTAGTGCCCATTTTTCAAGTGCGCTTTTCTAAATATTCTTTTCTGCTGGGATAAAGGTTAAGAGAAGGTAGTGACAAAGACAGTGTATGATGGGGAAAAGTATTTCATACACCACTGTGAATTTACACAGAGCTGTCAAATGTGTTGTACCAGAAAGGATTCCACTAGGACAGACAAATAACCTCTTCATTCTTGAGCATTAGTCTTAGGAAGATGTGAATTTAGATCTTGATTCATTAAAGTGTTAAGTCCGTACTTTGGCACATACAGCTGAGTCTGACTCAACTCAGAGAGGCTGGAGATCAAGTTAGTTTTGTACTTACATGGGGATTTTGGTCCAAAAAACCTGCAGAGCTAGCACTGAAAGAAAAAAATCCCCTGCCATATCCATGTTTTCTTTCAAAATCATCACTGCACCGCAGTGCCAACACACATACAGCAAATCCAGATTAACATATTCCCATGGGAATTTCTGTAGGGCTCTGAGCACAGATTATCTGGAGCTGGCCACGAATGTGTATTCACTGTGACACAGGATTCATACTAGATAGGCACCTCAGAGAAGGAATGTGGTGCTTTAAACTGTCTTCTAAGCAAATTGTGGCACTTATGTCTACTTATTTCTAAGTATTTCTACTTATTTCTATTTATATTTTTATAAAAACTTATTTCTACTGAATTTTAGCAGTGGAGATGTTGTAACCCATGATGCTGATTCCTTATCTCACCACTGCCACTGCCCCTTTTTCAGAGAAAATTATTCTCAGCACTATCGCTGCCATGTAAATCTATCATAAATATTGCTAAAATTCATCAATAGCATTCAAATATGTCTTTCAGCCAGTCATGTGAACTGTACTCTTGATTTTCTATGTTCTCATCCTTCCCTTAACACTGAGTGTTTACCCAGCCTGAGTTCACACACATTCACGTTGTCTCAGTGAGTAATTCAGGTTGTTCCATGGGCCACATCGATTCATCAGCAAAACCTTACCGTGAGCTATTTTGAGCCAAAAAATACAGGATGTTTTACTTGAAGTGCACAGGCAGCATCTTTCCCAAAATCCCAGCTGAAAGATGCAGTGCTCTCTGTGAGCAGAGGAGTAGCAGTCATACAGCTCCTTACTCACTTGTCTTTCATGGGAAGTTCATCCCAAGTGCCTGCGAGAGAAATTACTGAATACAATACTACTGCCTGCATCACATTATTTATACTGCAATAAATACAAATCAAACACCACTTTTGATGTAAAAGCTACCAGTTGAGAATTTCACTTCCACCTGAGGCTGCTTCCATTTCCTACAGTGATATTAATTTCTAATTTTTCCTCCTGTCTCTGCAATTACTTTTTAAGCTTCTCTATTTCACTTAATAAATCCCACTCATAAGACTGCAAGTCACCTAGATGCCATCTGCTGAAAAACAGAGTGATGGAAAGTCTGAATAATACACTGAGTCAGGGTTATAGATGCTACATTTTGACACATTCAGAGGCATAAAGTTGGGGGGAACAGATTAATAATTACTTTACCTGAAACTAAATCAGTTGTTCATTATAGGTCTGACCACAGGCTGAAGCTGGTTCTATAAATACCTTGGTTTGGTCTGATCTAAGACAAACACACTGGGTATGCAAATATTCCACACTCCAACGGCAAGATGCTTTTTCTGATAGTTCTTGCTTTAGCCTGTCAATCTGAAGCCTTGATTGCTTTTCTCACACTTCTTTGGATGAAAGGACATAAACAGCTATGAAAACCAGTTCTTTAATATGCTACTCTTCAATTCAATTCAAACATACACTTATTGCAAAAAGAACAACATGAACTGAGAAAAAAAAATACAGAATGGAGAGCACCATAATGTAATAGCAAATGCAAAGCAATTTTCATTCCTGGATCCTGGAGGATGCATGTACAGAGCAATTTTTCTACTATACAGCAAAAAAAAGGGATGAGGGGGAGGAGCACATGGGGACAGCTTATGAAGGATTGCTTTTTAACTCAAATACTACATTTTTCCAAGCTTTTAAAAACCACTGCTAATAATTTATATATGGTGTGATGGAGAGTGTATACATAATATTGCAGAGGACAAAAAGGTCCTAAATCTTTCTGGCTTGGATTCTTTGACCTCGAGAAGTTTAGTCTGAAAACATTTGTTACATGATGAAAAGCTTTGTGAGAATGCTAATAACATTCTTAAAGTGTTAATGATGCCTAACTGATTGGCACTAAAAACTAGATTTCATTTGGTATAGTGACGGAGAAACTCTGCCACCAGGAGTATATGTTCAAGCCCACATTATTATAGGACAATTTAGATCATCTTATTTTAAATTTCATGGCTCTGTAACATAGATGTAAATCAAAGTCAGTGAGGCAAATGATGATTTTTCCATGGTGAGATTTTTATAGTCTTGATCTTGAAAATATGCTTTGGGCCCAAGCTGTCTATCAAAATACTTTGAATTAGCCAAAGGAGTTTTTGTTGCTTCTAGTGTATAATTACAATCAGAAAACAAAAGCAGAAAGCTTTCAGAACAAGGCATGTCCCATCATCTTTAAAATCTGGGCTACACTTGCAATTACTATTTATAAAAGAGCTGGAAACATGAGGTGTTCAGGTCCAGTAATAAGAGAATATTGAAATGGAGACATTTCAAACTGAAATCCTGGGTACACCTAGAATATTACAGGCTGTTGGTGTGGCTGAAAGCACTGCAAAGGAATACGTGTGCATATTTTGTGTACATGTATAGAGGCACCTGTGTCTGTGTACACCTGCACATATAATTTGCTATTGAAGGATTTCAAGTATTTAATTGCATGATTGTAGCACACAGATTCAGTCACATCCAAGAAATTCCTTACTTTAATAAACATACTGTGCACTTGACATATTGGTTGTCTGCTTTTTTAAACCTGATTTATCCATCACTTTCATTTCCAGATTTGACTTATCGGTCAATTCCTTTCTAACAATTGATGTATTGGTTATTTTCTTTTCAAATTTGATTAAAGCACATCACACAATTCTTTTCAGATCTGTTTCTAAATATTACACATATATCCGGAATGTACATTAAAAATCTTAATTCTGAAACTTTCTTGATTAATAATTCATCTCTTCTTATCTTGGGATAGTCTTTCTTATATGCCAGTATAATCTGAATTTGATGAAACAAGCAATTACAATGGACATAAAATTCAGTAAATGTAGCTTTACAATAAATTGCTCTCTAGGAAGCTTTAAAGAGAGTCCAGAGATTTAATAAAAAGCATTAACACAAAACAGGGAAAATTTGAGTTCTAGCTTCAACATTTTTATGCTCTAGAGTTACACGCTGCAAAGGCAAACCAAAGAGAATTCATGCTGTGCGTCTCCAAGTGCCCTGGGGACATCAGAGAGGGAATCTCAATGTAAAAACTCTGTTGGGAAAAAAGGCACAGGGGCAAATATTTGTGGGAAAATGACAGGTGCAGCATTTCAGAAAGGGCTCGCTGGTCTATGTTCATCATCCTCTCAAGCCAGTACCAGGTGTAAGATCAAACTTCAAACAGGACAAGAACTTGATGGAGTTACTGACTCCACAGTGAAAGCAATGAAAGGAGGAGGTGAGCCTCGACTTTCTGGCCAAGCTCCAGCACAGGTAATTAAATTTTACCTAGCTAAATTTGCTCTGCACCCTCAACAAGATACGTGTTTGTTATCCACTTCCTATTCTGCCACAAACTGGGAGCAGGGTTTTGCAGAACCAGAGAGCTGCTGGGTTCCACTGGTGCATGAAAGGAGCCCTATCCATCCATCTCTTATCTGCCTCACAGGACTGTTTTGAGGGCTATTTAATAGATATTTGGAAAGATGAAAGACACCCAGGAAGTGCAAAGCACTATTACTTCACACTCACCTCTGAGCAGATCTCTAGATAAACTGTACAACCTGGGAATTCAAACAATTACATGAATGGATTTCAGAATTGGCCCTGCAAATGGTCCCATCCTGCCCAGAGTTGAGCAGCCCCCAGGAGGAGCTGAGCACCAACCCTCCCTCTGACCCCCCAGAGAAAAGGAGAGTGCTCCTCATGCTGCAAGATATGCTCACAAAACAGTTGCCTTGAGGGATATCCATTTGTGCTTTAAGACACTTCTCTGGTTTTGGTAAGAGTTCAGAACAACCACCACAAAAGTCAAAAGAAGATTTTTCACTGGGTTTGGTGAATGTTTGATTTAATCCTGAAAGGAAAAATGGAAGGAGCAGTGTGCAGTGGGCAGGGCTGACTCTGAGGTCTTTAAACAGTTTCCTTCTATCTACATGACTAAAATTAAGAAGAAGGGAAGAGACAGAGAGGAAAATGACCTGGAGATGCCAGGGTCAAAGTGAGGATGTATGTCTCTACCTCTGGCCCTTCAAAATAAATAAAATGTAGTAGTAAAACTGGCAGTAAGGAGTAAAAACCTGGCAATTGTTGCTACAGCACCTTGTTGTTACAATGTAGGGAGATCTCCTTTCTGACCTCTCACAGGACATTTCAGGGCAGGAATGATTTGGGCTGCTGGCCTAGGTGGAAGACAGAGCTCCGCAGTAAGATCAATCTCTGCTGCACTTGGCAATTCATCTCTGTCAGTCATCAACATAAGGAAGGAAGCTGGCCCTAGATGGCCTGATCCCCTTGATTTCTCTTGACATCTAAAAACCACCATGACACTTAAAAAATAAAACGCAGGCTCTCAGTTTTAAATGAGCTTCCTTAAAAAAGATCTGACCTCAGTGCTGCCAGAGCCCTGGTGCAAGAAGCTGCCAAGATGTCCCCACTGGGAGCATCACGGCTGTTTCTGCAGTGGTCCATGACCCTTCCCACAGTAGGCTCCTTCCCTGTGCTGGCTGCAGGTCGCCGTGGGTCAGTGCTCCCAGGAAACACTTTCCCTACAGAGATACATCTGTGCATTGCCATTGGGTGTACATCTCCTGCATATCATGAGCCCAAGCATGATGATCACAGATCTTTCCAAAGCCCACTGAAGCCATGGAAAAGAAGGGGTTGAGCAGGAACCCCCATGTCATGACAGCTCATATCCCACAAAGATGCATCTTGGCTGGCTGGCTCATCTGCTTCCTCCTTTGACTGAGTGCCCTTTATGTGGACGAGAAAGCTGAGAAAGCTGTTTAAATTTAGAGTTTCCCACATTCAGTAATTAAGCTGCAAATAGGCAGCAATTACCAAAACATTATTGGGATGGATTAAATGTTACCATTTCTTTTATCATCCAAAACTTATCAAGTTTTGGGTTTCAGTTCTGGTTGGTTGGTTGGTTGGTTGGAATTTTTAGTGGGTTTTTAAATATGGTAATTTTATGAATAATTACGTTATTCATCCTTTGGACAAAACAGAGATTTCAGAACTGCTTGATAAATCTATGTGCTTCTGTATGTTAAAATCTAGTGTAGCATCACAGAAGCATGAAAATAATTTGTCGATCCTTTTCTAGAAAACCTCAAAGGAGAGGTTGCCTGCTTCCCACAGCCAGGTAGCTTGAATTTGATGAGACGTAATTACTCATTTCCCATAAAGCAGAGCAGCACATTTCCTGCCCCCAGAAAGGTCTGAGTGAGGGCAAACCACTCCCACCAAATGTCTTCAACCCAAGGGCTCAGAAGAAGACACCTTGAGATAAAACTCATATCTACACCTCAGAAGATGGGGTCCATTACTATGTGTGACAGAGCAGGTAAGTGGGATAGTTTCAAAGGGTGGGATAGTTTCAGCAGCAAAGGCTTCTGGACCTTCACTGACATTTTTTACAATGTCTAAAATGATCTTGAGCTCCCTAATTTTCATACAAATCCAGTAATGACTTCCTGTCCTTCTCAACTGTTCCAAAAGTCAATGCTATGCTGTCCAAGAAAAACTACCCTCTCAAGAGAAATTAGGAAAAGACTTGTGCCCCAAGTGAATAATATTCATCCCCCTCTTACTTTCCCAGCAGAGTTTCCCCTCTCTTTTCCACCCTGCCAGCGTTTCCCACACAGCACAAATCCACATGTGAACGTTTCACACAGCAGGGAGCCAGTTCTCACACCAGCAAATTCCAAACCCTCCAGAATCCTTAAAACAAACATGGCACTGTTTGCAACCTGCACTTGTTGAAAAGTAAAATGGACCTGATACCTTGGGTTTCATCTGCTGGCTTTTCTCTGAGACAACACTTCAAGACAAAGAGGCTACGTGTGGCTACAGCATGGAAGTGGTTTCAGTGAGGTTTTTATATAACCTAGTTCCCACCGCAGCTCGGAGAACATCCCTCAGCTTCAGAGGTGTCTGCTGCTGGTGTGGGTGGCTTGGACAAAAGGGACCTCATTTGTGCTGACTGGGCTTCCAAGAAGTGGTTCACCACTTACACTACCTAGCTTACTGTGCTTCCAGCAGAGAAATTCAGCATCAGAGCCATCAGCTGTCACCACTCACGTGTCAACAGAGCTCTGAGCATGCTGCCACAGGAAACTACAAAATTACTCTTTCCAAAAGCGGACAGAGCTTATGGCGTTAAGCAAACACCGTGTTGAAAAAAACAGGCAAACAAAGAAACAAACAAAAAACCCAATTCAACCCATACTACCCACTAAAAAAAAAACTCCAGAAGAAACTCCCCCACCATTACAGCTATTGGCTTTCACTCTGTTCACCTACTGCTGCACATAGGGCATCTACATCTAGAGGAAAACAAGGAACAGATGTTGGGTGATTGAAAAACTTGAGCCTTCCATTGTTTTATTGACTTGTCACCACAGAGAAATTTGCTTTAATTTACTCTAAAAGTAAATGACTTGATCTTCATAAAACTGGTGGTAAGTCACAGTTCTTAATGAGGACGTTAAACAAGGATTCTGTTTAACAACCGGAGGCTCCAATTCCAAATGCAATGCCTATTTGAACAGACACATCTATCTTCTCTTTTGAAACACCCTGGTTTATTTTCAAGATGTTCAACATACCCAGGGAAAAAAAAGAAGCCTTTGAGCCCTTGAAAGCCCATGCAAAAGCTTAAGCCTTTTTTTCTCCCCTTCATGATACTTGATTGTACCAGATTGTACCAAGTAACTTCTTTTTTTTTCCTTCTTTATTCCTGAATGAAGTAATTCATATCTAAATAGAGACCTTTTGAACTCTACTGGCTTCAAGATAATCTACAATGTAACTGAGGAAAAATGTGAAAGAAGGAAAAAATTCCAGGAGTTCAAAGGCTTAAAATCAGGCAAAGACCTTCAACTTTTTAAAATATAAACCACCAGCTACTGCCAGCCCTGCATGTGAGCCTTGATGTTTTTGAGACATTAGATTCATGTCCCCAGACCCAAACTCCAGTATTGCCACTCCAAATCAAACATCACTGATGATCAATGGGAATGGTATCTCCTAGGTAATGGAAAGTGAAAGGTCTTCCAGTCACCTCACAAACTGCACAGAGGATCCCTTCCCACCATGGCCATGAATACACCCATGGAAGCAGGCAGCCTGTGAGGCAGGAGATGAGAAATGAAGATACCTCCTTTACAAAGAGATAATACAGAGTTTTCAGAGGCTAGAGAACAGACTGTTGCCTTTATCACCTTCATGTGTCCTCACTCCAAACAAATAATTTACTCTGTATCTCCTAATCCAAATACATTATTCCCAGAGTTTGGCTGCAATGGGCCCTAGCTGAAGGCTGTATGAAGGTTCATGATCTTTTCCTGGTCTTTCTTTATACTACAGTATTCATACAACTATGAAAGGAATTTCAGCTGCACCTTTTTGGAAGCCATTTGCAGTTTACGACTTACAGCTCAGGTGACAGCTGACTTTTCTACCAACTAAATAGGCCACATTCTCTGCCTTGGTCCCACCCAGGTTTTGTGCAGAAGACCCGGAGGAAGACAGAACAATAGTGGACCAAGATGTACAAAGATGTCTGAGTGATATCTGCTTCTGCAAAAGCAGTCAGTGCTGCTCTGAGGGAGAGACTGTGAGACATGGTGGTGGGCAGAAGCCCTGGAAAAGGGAAAGAGTAGAAAACCCAGGCCATGGAAGCTCCCTTGCCACTATTACACCCTGCTATTGCCCTGCACTGGTACTTTATGGCTGATGGGAAAAGATGGGTCTAAAGGGACATCCCTGCACTTGGGAACCTGATCTCTTCCCACATCACACCCTCCAAAGGTTGGGTGTTCTCATGAGAGTGACACTCACCACAGCATTCAGCTAGGACAGTCATGAACTACTGCAGAGGTGTAAAGCTCTTTCACACGCGTTCAGGGAGACAGAGAGAAGGACAAAAAAGAAACAACTGATCTCCAGGTTTGAAGTGACAGAGTGGAGTGGAGAGCGGGCAGTGGGAAGTGCTTGTGTGGCCAAGAGATCTTTCCTAATCCCAGCATTTTCTCAGGCTCTGGTTCAGCACAGCCACATCACCAATACTGGTGCACCACTTTCCCTGTGATTCAAAGAAAATGGCCCTCATTATCACAAGCCCTTCTTCCTGCTGCTCCCTGGAAGTCTCTCATCCAGGCATAGACAAGCCCTCAGCAAACTCCAGTAGCCTGAGAAAAGCTGAGCCCGAGGTGTTAACGACTGTGACTATAATGCAGTTAATTTAATTGGGTTGTCCATCCTTGAGATTTGCAAAGTCCCTTTTAAATGTTAAAACCTTTTTTAAACAACTGAGTTATTATTTTCTCCTGAACTTCATTTCCATTTTAATGCTGATGTTCACTTTCTTTTGCAAATTGAGTGAAGGTAAAACTCTTCCTATAATATACCATCCTTTTGAAAAACTTATTTCCTTTCGGTGCAGTTTCAAACAGATAGAGCTGTAATGGCCAAAATAAATTTCATCCCAGAAATACAGAAAGCTAAAAGTTAAGCTTAACTTATAAACCTTTCTTAAGAGGGACAAAATCATTCCAGCCTTATCACCATGACAGTCACAGTTGTTTAGATTTATTAGGCAATGGTAATCAGGCTATACAATAAATTCGCTATAGTAATGCATTAATCACTTTACAAAGAAAAATGAACTACTGAAAGGAAGACAATACATTTCCCTTGCTCTTCTTTCCCATGGTAAGAACTGGTCCCTAACTCCATTCTTTAAGGAAGGAAGCATATATTTTCTCTTCTGCTGCTACACCTGTGACTTGAGCCAATGGCTCAGCAAGGTCACTCTCATTTTGCTTTCTACGTAACAGAGTTCTATGAATATGTCTCAACAAGATCTTCCTTTAGAACTAGAAAAATCTTGGGGTAAAATATTTGGTTGACTTTATTGCTGATTTCCCTGACTCTGCATACACTCTCATTGTGTACAGAAAGTTCATACTTTCAGATGAGACAACTTTTTAAGTTGATGAGGTGATCACAGGGGGCATAGGGATGTCCAAAGCAGCTTTAAAAGAAAGGGGATGTATACAATGCAAAGCAGAGGTAGAACCTCAAAGAAGAAAGAGATATTTGTATCATAAAGAGACATTCTTATCTTCCCCTCATTAAAGTGTATTATGAGTATGAACATCCTAATTATCACCCTTCAAAATATTTCAGATTTTACCTCCAGAACTGGTACCTGGTCCGTCTGAGTGAGGTGGCAGCATGTGCACATCCATTAGCACTTTTCAAGACAGGGTTTGGTTAAGACTTCAGTTAGGAAGCCAAAATCCTACAAAATTTAAATCCACCTCCAGGAGATGTTGCCTGGTATTCTGCCATGCAGATTAATCCCACTGCAGAGCAATTTGTGCCAGCACATCTGAGAAGAAAAGTCCCTGGGGAATATTTACTCACAAGTAAATACTTTTGGTTTGCTCCAGCATATTTCCCTATCAGCCTCCCAGGCAAGACACTGGAAGTCAATGAGAGAAACAGAATTAGCAGGTTCTGTGTCCCCTCATGGTTTTTTCCAAGGAGCGAAGAGACTCTTCACTGAAAAAGCACAAAATGTATTTTTCAACTTTTTAAAAAGCGACTTAGAGCCAAGAGCAAAGTCCACCCAGATGGCCAAGAAATCCTCTTCAGTTCACCTTCATCTGTGGCATTTTGGGGCAAACCTCCTTCTGCCACAACGGAAAATCTGGATCTACCCAAACTGGAGCTGAGCAACAATACCAGCAGAGGGAAAGGTGGTGTGCAAATGGCTGTAGCTGCTTGGCTGCTTTTGAAATTCATGAAACCTGTGGGACAGATTATGTATGCAGCACTTTGAACACCCCAAGGTGTTACCTACAATCACAGAGGCTGAATCCTATCTCCCATTCTTACTTTCATATATAAAATTATAAAATGTTAAAACATGTTTCCTAAAGCCTGTCATTACACTCTGGCTGCACATTGCACTACAATATTCCTGTTACCAGGGTAAATTCGTGGGGAGGCTGCAGTTAACACTCCCAGGTAAAGAAATACTCTGTACCCTCCATCCTGCAAAAGACAGAATATCAGAGTGAGAATTAAATTATTCCCCTTTCAGATGCTGTAATGCCTCCAGGCAGCATCCTCACAGTCCTTTTCAACACAGGTAAATTGAATTCCAGCAAGTTTACTGTAAGCAGACTCTTCAGACAACATATTAAATAACAATGTCATGACCATAATCTATGAAGAAAGACTAGAAAACGTGGAGCTGTTTAGTCTAGAGAAAAGGACACTGCTGCAAGCCATAACAACAGCCTTCAAATATGCAAAGGGTCAGAGCAAAGGAATGGGCTGTCCTGGGCGTGGAGATGTGAGGGACCTGAGCTGTGGATTAGACAAGGAAAGATGCTTTTGAGAGGGAATGGTAGTGAAGGTCTGCCAGGGAGGCTCCACGGAGGTGTCACACTCTCCATGGGGGGCTTAAACAACAGGTCATGCAAATATCCATCAGAGATAATGTAATCCATGTCTCACCATGCCAAAGGGATGTATTACATCACCTCCTGAGATTCCTCATCACCCTGTTTCACTTATGATTTTATATGGCCGAACCCCCAAGGGTAATTTGCCCCACTGCACAAGCTTTTCCTTTATCTGCTCAGGGCTGGTGCATCAGTTCTTCCCACCAGCCAATTACTTCATTTGGGATGTGCTCATGTAAGTGAAAAGGCTGATGTCTGCAGGGCAGCCAGGCAGCAGCATGTGCTTGCACTGCTCAGATCCATCACTTAATTCTTATGGAAATAAGCAAATGAATGGGAGGGAGGTTGGTGTAGGAATGCAAGAATTTGGGCCAAAGTTCAAGGGTTGCTTTTAGATAAATTGTGCTAAACATACGCAAATAATTCTAAAATTTCGTGTGGATTTGCCTGCCATCTTCAAAGATATTTGTCTTTCTGCTGCTCGGGGGAAAGTCTGAGCACGGCCTGCTGCTTGGCTCCCCTGCATCCCCTCTCTTGGAAGGGATGGCATGTGCATGGGACAGGCAGCAATCCCAGCCTGCATCCAGGTCCTTTCCCTGCTCACTCCCTGAACGGCAGGTGTGTAAGGAATCGATGCTGGCTGCATCCCTGCAACTTTGCAAAGAGGTGGGACTGCTCCACAGAAGCCACAGCGAGGGATCCTGTTGGAAGCAAAGTAATCTGATCCCCTGACGGCAGCAGCCACGGGCATAGCAGGAGGAGCTGGCCCCGGGCAGAGCTGAGCAGAGGCGCTGCTGAAGGAAAGCCTTGCAAAAGGCAGCTCCTGACTCCCTACAAGGCTGCAAAGCCCCCCGAATTGAGGCACGTGGGACACTGAGTGGGGATGTGCTGCCAAGGAGCAATGAGTGTCCAGATGTATGACAGCGACAAATACCCTCTGACAGGCAGTTTGCAATGTGATTTTTGGGTTTGACTCTTGCTTTCTCGATTGAAATTAAATTTTAAAATGCATAAGTCTTTTTTTTTTTTTTTTTTTAAGTAAAAACATGAACCAATTGCTCTTCCACTTTAGCCTCCCCAGTTTGTTTTCTTGCAAACTTTGTTGTGCCATACATGCCATGACAGCCCATAATCTAAAGCTTTTCGGTGCATTCTCTTGCCAAATTTGAATTTTCACATGGCAAATTAAATTAACTTTCTTGATTGCAAACTGGGAAAACTGAAAGTATATAATAAATTGCAAGAAATGCTTAAAGGGCTAGTATATCAATAAATAATCCTTGCACTTAATCTGAAAACCATTAGGCAGTTAGAGTGATGACTGATTTAACACTACCCATTTAATGCACCTGTGATAATGCGTTATTTAAACTCAAGACTTTATATTAGATACAATTCAGACAAAAAACATTCATTTGGAAATAATTGTATAACTTGAGGGATTTTTTCCTACACTTTTTTTTTTTTAAGATTTAATTAAAAACACAAGATGAAATAAATATTTTAGGCAACCAGCAACAAAATGGGAAAATACCATGTGTTTGGAGTTTTAGTGCCCTCTGAGTGCTGGAATTTATTTGCAGCAAGCAGAAAATAGACAGCAAGCATAAAAATTCAGCAGATTCCCGCTAGTAAAATTATTTATCAAGCTAACAAGGGAGGAACCCTTCTAGTAGCAACAAGCCAGCAAGGAAAAGACGTGCCTTTATATTTTACCTTTGGGTTAGCACACCAGTAAAAATGCCAACTGACAAGCACTTCACATAAACATTTCTTTCTAAATGAGCTGCCTTGTTAGAAAAAAATCTAAGCAAAGGAGCAGTACAGTCAACAGACAGAAAAAACCCCAGGATGAATACTACATTGCTGCATATTACAGGAAAATATAAATAAAGACATAAAAATAATGTTGATGCATAAATGACTTTAATGAATTAACACTTCATTTTGCATTTAAATTAACTACTTGGGCTATAAATCTATCTTAGCTTCAATCCTTCCAAGAAAGAATACATGTCAGTAATCTATTATTTATATCTTTCTCACCTCTGGAACTAAACGTATGCACGCACACTCAAAAAAAAAACAAAAAAAGAAGTGTGAAATATGTGTGTGTGTGTGTGTGTGTGTGTGTATTCATTCACGTGCTGTTGTTAGAGCGGTGCTACTCAAGCCCCACTGCAATATTTATTGTATACTTATTTTACGACTGAAGCCCTGAAGTAGGTTTTACAGTTTAGTTTAACGATACCAAACTTTGATTATAAATTATAAGTGGCTTTATTGCAGCCTGAAGAGGCAAAAAATTTGGAGACACTTGATTGCCTGATCCCAATTAAATTTTAAAGAAATAGTAAAGCGATACACATTGGCTGAATAGCTGAGCTCCAAGGAGCACTGCAAATTACTCCTGCTGGCTGTGCAGCGGGGCTGGACCCTCCCAGGACTTCTTTGCTAGAATGAACATTTGACAATTGTCAGCAAGCTTTAAAATAAAACCAAACTAAACAAAAGAAAACAAAACAAAGCAAACAAAAAAAAAGCAGCCAAGGATGGTTCTCAAGCATTATTATTTTCATTGCGGAAAAAAATAGCTCGTGGGAGGGTAGGGGGCAAGATCAGACTCAGCATTTCAGCCGGTTCTGTAACTCAGGAAGTAAAACCTGCCACAGTTATTGACAAAGAGAGAAATAAGGAAAGTTTTACACTAAACGGAGCAGTCAGAGGGAAGCACAGGTTGGAGCAGCGTTTCTGACAGATCTCAGATGGTTTTCTGGACACAGTTGTAAGACAGACTCTGTATTGCTCACTCAGGACTCCAAAGGCAAGCAAGAAAGATGGGGAAAGGTAGAGGGAAAAAAACTCAAAATACTGAAAAAAGGAAAAAAATGTCTGTTTAGAGCTTTTGCTCCCCTCAAAGCCTGACATTCGTCTCGCCTCTGCAGTAGCTCACATTGCAGGGAGGGAATGCAGTGTCTCCCACTCCCTGCTCCAGTGCCCCAGGCTGCTGCTCCAGCCAGCCCCGGGCATTGCTGGGGCTGAGGGAGAAAGTCTCAGCTCCGAAATTCCACCCCTGGGTCTGATCCTGCATTCTTTGCACACCCAAGTCCTGCAAAAACAATGGGATTTTTGGATGTGCGGGAAATGCTGAAGTGTGCTGGCATTTGTTAGCTGCTGATGGATTACATTAATATGAATATTTGTCTGTAGGGGACGAACACTTTTGAGAAGTGAGTGCAACATTATGGGCAAAACATCAGCAATAGTAACAAAAAAGGATAGAGAGAAGCATCATTGATGTAAACCATGAAATAAATAATATATGTCAACTTTTATGTTTCTTGCCTTTGATCTGCGTACAGCTGACATTAAGTCCAGGAACTGATACCTTTTTAGCTGAGAAGACACAAGATGTCAAGTTATATTTTTTAGTGCAAGGCCAACACATGAAAACAAAGCTAAAGTAGTCGAAGAAGTGAGCATAACAAAAAACACAGAGATTATCTCTTGTCACGGGAAAGAAAATGATGGGAGTTTCCATGGAAGCTGAGTGGTTAATATAATGCTGTCTTCACTTTGCCATTCTCTCCTTATTAGAATATAATTTGGGTCCAAGTAATATGGAAAGAGTTTGTTCCTGAGCACAGGAAGGGACTGCTGTGGGTAGAGCCACTGCAGAATGAGGACTACAAAATGTGCTTATTCCTCATTCCCTCTCATTTTAACTCTCTTGCAAAGACGTTTGAAAGAAGAAGCTGTTTGGAAGCACACATAAAAGCATCCATTAAAAGGCATTACATTACAACTCCATCAGATCCTGCCCAAGTGATACAGAGGCAAGCTGGAGCATCAGCCCAGATCCCGGGGAGGTTACTCCTGCTTTGGCTTTGGTGCCACCAAGTAAATCCAGTCTTTGTTTTACTTTCTTGCTTGCTCTTTACCAGCACCAGTCCCCTGGCATGGGACTAAGCCCAGAGCCTCTCCATCAGCTTCCCCATCCTCCTGAGCATTTACACCAGGAAATAGGAAGCAGAATTTGGCCCTAGGTGTCTACACTGGGGCTGAAATTGGGTTAGTAGGTTGTTCCTCTCCACACTTACAGCTGTTGCTGGCTAAAACCACAGCCAGAAGATTGCAGACAGGCAGAAGTGCCACCTCTGATTTTCTCCTCTTTAAAACGTGCACCTGTCCCCAGGGAAACCGCCCGTCCTCTGGGAGACTCGGGATGAGCTGCCATGCACCCCTCTCCTTTACAGCTTGGCCCCGTTAAGATTTCCAGCCCTTCACACCCCCTTTCCCAAATTTAGCCTGGGCCTGACTCTTGGTGCCTGCCGCGGGCTGTGCTGCCGCAGAAGGGCTGGGGAGCCCGGCCCTGGCGTCAATAACCCGGCACAAAGGCCCCACACAACGCGAGCCGAAATTTAATTACCTATCACTGCTAACAAAAGCTCTCTTTATTTTGATTAACTTTGAGGGAACAAGGTTCCCCACCACCAGAGTGTGTTTAAGTAATTACGCCGAACAGACTAATATGCCTGAAAACACAAAAAGAGGAGGAGTAGGGAGAGGGGAGAGAAGAAAGGGAAGACATGAGCTCAGCCTTACTTCCCAATTTAAACTAGGAATGACCTCAGGGTCAATTTTTCAGAGTATCTCAGATCAATTCAATTCTCACCTCCGCTGCCTACCTGCAGCAAATGAACTTACTGTGCCTTCCAATAGACAGAAATGACTAAAAGGAAATCGCATTTAGCTGCATCTGAATAACCATGGTTATTAGATGGTGCGTGCAGAGGAAAAATTACCATTTCCCTTCTTCTTCTCCTCCTTGTGATTGTCATTCTCACCTCACTGGTGATTAAGATGTAGGATGCTCTTGCAGATTGTTAATTAGGTGTTAATATCTGCAAGGGGCCACAGCAAGCTCCTACACCTGAGGTCATTTCTCAGAAGTCAGGCTGTCTCCGGTGACAATACCTGTAATTCCCATAGCTAGTTTGATTCCCACTCAACAGCTGGAGCTAGTGTTTCTTTCATGTCTGGTTTCATTTCCTATCTGAAATTATATGAGTGCTAATATCTTTATTATCTTTCCCATAGAAGTGCAATGCTGGAGCATGGCACAGCGTGTTGTTCATAGGCTTTCTTTTCTTTTTCTTTTTTTTTTTTTTTTTTTTCTCGCAGCATTTTCAAAACATTTCAAGCAAAAATCCTTATAGTTAGCAAATTTACAGCTGAGGACTCCATTATGGTTCGGGAGGGGTAGAAGGTAGGAGGGAAACAATAATAATTTGGGGATGGAAGAAAAGAAAAGCTGCACAACTGCTGAATGATAATGGCTCGAACCTTGGGAAAAAAAGGTAATGGCAGGAAGGGGAGGAATTACAAGGACAGTGTGACCTCTGCATGCCTTGCAGGTGCACAGGAGCTATTCAGTACATGGAGGTATTAAAGATATATTGTCTTTAAGAGAGAGAGGGGGCACATAACTGATTTTGCCTACATTTTAGCACATTCAAAATCAGCGTAATGTTATGTGTAATTCAGAAAATGAGCAGTTCCCAAAGCACCTGATCTTTGTAAACCTGGCCCAGTGCACTCATGAGACTAAATTCCCATCCCAGTAGAAATGGTGTGTGGGACCTGGGCAACACCAGTGATTTCTCATCCCAGGATATGAAGTAAGGTAAATGACAAGTACTTCAATAAACCAGTTTTCATTAAAAGGCTTCAAGGAACATTACAGCTATTTTTTAACTCCCACAAAAGCCTAGAAGGTAAGAATTAATTATCCAGGTTTGTAACTGTGTAAACTGAGATATAAAGAGATCAACGGTAACAGACCTTTAGAAGAAACCTCAGATAACAAGTTTAAAGTGCTTCAGTATTTTGCTGAATGTAGAATCAAATAAGTGGGTCAAAGTCTCACAAGTGAGTCAGACTGTGACTCCCAACTCCCGTTTTCTTCACTCTCTAAACATTGTGACTATATGTGGAGCCTGAGAAGTAATTTTATATGTGGGATGTTAAATCAGTACTTTTCCTGTCTCATCAATCTCCTGTATTTTGGTACAGTGCGAATCATTTGGTAAGTGGCACAAATTAGAAAACCCAGGAGAGATGTTAAAAATATTACTTTTTTTTTTTTTTTTTTCACTTTAAATCCTTTATTAGAGCTAAACAACAGCAAGAACTACATCACCAGAAAATATTTTAGAGCTACTCTAAACACAGGGAAAAGTATTAAGTTGACTTTCCTGGGAATTTTAGGGGAGTAAAAGCTGTTACAGATGGCATATACTTTCTCTCCACTCATAAAGATTTGAGACATTTTCATACTTCAGATTCATAGGAATGTGCTAGAAAGGCATTTGAGGCATAGTAAAATCCTGCTTTTTTAAACACTCGAGAACTTATTTTTTACCTATGTAAAATGATCTGTAAATTGTACTAAATACGTCTGGGGAGAGGAAAGGGGTGAGGGGAGAGGTTACTCGGAATTTTTTAATCAAGAATAACATATTGCATCCCATTTGATAAAAAAAGATTCTCATTTAGGCTTAATACAGCACATCTGCTTGAAAAATACATACAAGGCTCCCATTGACTGCTGCGGGAAGTTTGCCAATAATATTTCATGGAAGTTATCTTGATATCTGCCTCAGAAAATAAAGACATTTTACAGGGAGTGTTAATTCAACAACTTATAGTTAAAAATAACTCGCTCATGCACAAAGAAATTTGATTGTTTTTACAGTTCTTAGCTTTAATTTTCAGTTTTATCAGATGTACAGTCTAGGAATAAAAACAAGATCTAATTTGCAGTGAAGTTGGGTAGCTTGATATCACAGGCCATGGCCACGAAAGGAGAAATGATGTCATGAACAGACAGGCTCAACTGCATGTCAAAAATACACGTGAATAGCATGAGAATGCAAAAGGCCTTGCACAAAACAAAAAACTCTTAAAAATGCATGTGCAAATGCAGGAATAGCAGTGAAAAGTAAGTAAATGTGTATTTTCAGAGCACCGTGATTTCCCCTGTGTGAAAAGTCTTAGAGGCAAACTGGAAAAGGAAAAAAACCACAGTTCTGTTCTTTACTGCTCCTTATTCTCCCCTTAGTTTAGGTCTCATCCATATGGGGAAATTAGGAAATAAACCATACTGCAGTGTTATTCATTGCCTGGATGGACACTCCTACTCTAGAATAAGAGTGGATTTTCCTGGTTAATTTATTTTGATTTGAAAGCAGCTTAGCTGTGCTGGGGAAGGGGAAAATCCACCCTTACTCCCAAATAAGAACATCCATCACAGGAATTCACAGCTCAGCTACCTTTGTATGAGTTTAGATTTTGCTTTTTATTAGTACAACCTACCCTGTAGATATTTCATTGAGGTGGAAGTGCAGGGCCCAGGAATTTAAGGGAGATTTTACCAAAAGCTTCAGTGGGGCCAGAAGCCCAGCCAGGATCTCTCCTCTCACCTGGAATGTAGGTAGGATGCAGTTTAGATCCCAGGGTCCATCATTGCCTCATCCTGCCCTTGGAGCTCCTAAAAAGTCCTTCAGAGCCTCTTTGAAAACTGAAACATCGTTACAACAGCAATAAAAACCAACAGATTTTTTTTTCTTGTCCTTTTTAAGAAAAAACCTGGCTATATTTTTTATGTCAGAAGCAAATTCTACTTTCCAACATCATCATGCCGATCAGGAAGTAGAGGGATATTTTATTCCTGTTGGTTCCATGACATTGGAGGATGGAAAAGCTCTTCTGCACCAAATAAAATACACTGAAGCACAGTGAAATACACCTGGGGTTATGCATGTATTGTAAGGGACCTTAGCTGGTGCTGCTGGGAGCTGGAAGCTGGATAAGACAGAACACAGCCCTTGGAAAATAACCGTTGCTTTGTAAAACACCACAATGGGCCCTTCGTGGTATTTTATGGGGTAGAAACGAATTTTGTTGCTGGTATAACAGTGTATATCATAAACACAAAATTCATCCTGCAGTGCTTACTCTGAAAGCTCTGAGAAGTGGGAGGACATGGAGTGACACCAGCACTGGCCTCCACCACCCCCACTGCTGCCTGACCTGCCAGGGACATCATGGTGAGAATCTCTCAACCAGCAACCACCAAATATTCCAGTCACAGTCATTAAACAAATGGCCTTGAAATCCTAAAAGTTTGCCAGAAATAACATAATTCTTTCAAAGGAGCCAAGTTAGTAAGTCAGGCCATGGAGACTACTGTCCACTACTATAAATGTAGAGTCTTAAATTCCCCCAGCCAAGCCACCTCCATGAATATCAAGTGAGCTCTCCTCCAGACAGCGTGGAGGATAGGAGTTTTCATATCTAAGCTTATTATTCCTAATATCACAGAGACACTTCCCTGAATTGTCCTTCTCCTGCCCAAATTCCCCATCTGACCAGATGTCTTTCTCTCTCTTGCTTTCACCTGTCAATCATGTTCACAGCTGAAATTTGATTTCTCTCCCAACAGTAACCTTAGATGAAATATTACCATAGGGGTCAGAACTGCCTGAACCTTGCCGTAAAAGTTTTTTAACTCTTCCGAGACCCAAGAGTTATTTGCTTAAGACTAACAGATTTTGCTGCTGGTTGTTTTGTTGGGTTTTTTTTTTTTTTTTTGTCTATAATATGTGAAAATATAACCACAGGATGCTGAACGAAGACACAAGGAATTGTCCCAGAGAACAGCAGGCTAAGCAAGTCTTGAGATCATAAGCGTCAATAAGGGAAAAAGATTTCCTTTTCATAATTATATGGATAAAAAGAATAAATATCACTAATTCATATAAATCTAATAGTCATATATATGAATTACAGGAAACATGGCAGATTTTTAATGGGATTATTGAAATTAGAAATGTTTCCCCAGGAGCAAGTTGATGAAACATGTGCTGCACCTTTGCAATTAAAATATACACTTCATGTATTTACTTCAGCTGATAGCAACTTGGCTCTATTCTTGCAAAAAAACCCCCATAAATTGCACTCTAAGTTTTCACAAGAAAAACAAGTGGTCAGGTTTCCCTCTCATTTACAGTGGTGAAGAACAGAAAAAAAAAAAAAAATTCAATGCTGGCAAAACCCTATCCAGGGTGTTCATCAGGGAAGTAAGAGGAGCATCAGGCTTAAAATGAAGGTCCTGTAGTGCTCCTTGAGAAACCTATTCCTACAGCCTATACACCATCAAAAACTCCTCTAACTTCCATTTAATGTACAGGCTAGAGCACCAATTACATCCTCCCCATCCTCACTTAAATTTTAAATAAGAAATCTGTGACTTAAATTTATTTTCAAAATTAACAAATATATCTATTATTTTACTTTATTATTTACATCTTTTTTAAAAGATAAAAAGTAAATCTATTATTTAAACAAGCTTAATTCGATGAGCTAATAAAATTCAGCTGCCTCTAACAGCACTTAACCGTTGATCAAAGCGTGGCAGGCTGTATGGCAGCCTGTGTTCTTAACTAAAATAGGAGGTTTCATTAAAAAAAAAATTCACACAGGAATCTGTCATTGCAACCTTGGTGCTCATTTAACCCACTTAGTATTTTTATAGTCAAGGTCAATAAAAGTCAGATTCCACAGAGAAAAAAAATAAAGTGCCTGTTTGAGTCCAGCAGGGGAAGGGATTGAAAGTTTTAATTCCCACATTTTCATTAGCGGCATATTTTTTAGTCAATGTTGACAGATTGAATGAACATGAATTTCCAGAGGAAAGCAGTGCTATGAATTAAACTCTATTGTAATTTGTAAGCACTGAAGTCATCTAACACAGACTCCTGATTTTCATCAAGATCTGAGGGAGATCTTCAGAAGACCCATCCTTAATCCCCGTAGCTGATGTCTGAATGCTAGCATTTGAAGAAAAAGAAAGAAAACATTTGCAAAGGATTATATATGAGGTGTGGGACACGGGAGAGCTGCCTGACTGACAAAAGTACAAAGGCCCATCATTGCAAGTGGTTCTTGTAGGCACCTGAAATCAGCTTCACCCCAAAGCCCAGGAAACTGCAGCACAGCCTGTCACCAGCTCCCCAGGGCTGAGCAAAAAGCACCATCTTAGCAGCAGAAAACAAAGCAGTGAAATTACCACCCCGCTGAAATATGGCAAATTGCTAATGAAAAGGAAAACATACCTTTTATTTTTGACCTCAGGTAACAGGGATTTTCACATCACCGTTGTAGATGATTCTCTCGGGTACCTAATTTAGTAAATATATTAAAATAAACTATTATTAAAAGGAATATTTAACATCGTAAAGCCTGTCTGTTGTGCCACTATGGTACAGAATGGGACCTTTTATATGCAAATCCTAAATTAAATTTAGAAAGTCTCTTGTACTGTTTATTAACTCTGTCTGAGTGAAGAAGAAATGAACACAGTTTGAAGTGAAACATTTCTAGCTCACACATCTAGTATTTACTTCACATTAATAATAGGAGATTCTTACCAGCAAATTACCTTAAAAACACACATTTTTTTGCCTCACCAGTGAATATCAGTTTCTAACGTCTGAAAGTATGTAGCTTTCTGTATTTCTTTCCTAATGATTTTTATTAGCTGCACTAATGTAATTGACAAAATAATAATCAATTTTTGTACACACTCCATTATTTTCAAGACACTAGTTTAATAACAAAAGCAGAGCTGTCATTTCCTCCTGCAGTTACTCACACCATACAAATTCATCCTGTCAACACATATTTAAAATCTAATTTAAAAAAATTCAACACAGAGTGAATCTTTGTACAATAAGTGAGATAAGTCAGCGAGTCAATCCACATTTCTTAAATACGGATATTTCGTTGTGTCCCTTACAATCAACTTTCTCTCCCTGAGTGTGCATGCACAGGCATCCACAGATATTTCCTATGAAGTGCCTGCAGGAATGCTTGAGCTCCATGCATTTATTGTAACCATGCAGCATAATCAGAGCAAGGATAAACCACAAGCCCGATCAACTTGAATTAAAAAAAAAAATAAAATAAAAAGGCAAGACAAACTGAAGGCACTTTTCCAGCATTTTGATTCCAGATTAGCTCTGCAGCTCTGAAAACAAAAGTGGGAGGCACATTTAGAGACAAGTGAATGATCCTTGTCCCACATCCCACCCAAAGGTCCCCACTCGAAAGAACCCCCTCTTTGAAACGACTCAACATCCCACTGAAAGAGATGTTGCCTTTTTGTTTTGTTTTGGTTTTTTTTTCTTAAAGGTTTGAAGTTCAGTTATGTTATTTATTTTTTTTTTTTAAAGAAAGAGGACGATGCTTCCATAAATGCAATACTTGGCACCTGGCCCAGGATCTCTAAAAGCAAATGACTCCTGTGGACCTTTGGTGTCATTTTCTTCAGGACGACCTCTCCTTTCATGCCAATCGGTTAATTCATCCTGCTATTAATGCAGGGGGTTGAGGGGAACAGGTACTCCAGCCTCACACCTGAGGGGCATCTAAAAACTGATATGGTCAGCCTGCTTTAGTCTTTGCTGGGGCCATCCCTGCCCTAAACCCACACCCATTCCCAGCTCAGCAGACCTGGAACAGGAGGCACCAACCCTTTTCCACTGACAAGGTGCATTGCTTCACTTAGCAGCTTTATTTAACTATCAGTTTATTAATAAGGAAAGAGTCAAAGACAGTAAGAGAGCATGAAGGCAACCAGAGACACTAAGCAGATTTATTAATTTAAGAAGTCTGATCACTTTCCTTCATTTTATCTGACAGAGTTGGTGTAAGACAGTTATACTTCAATAAGTTCTCTACACTATACTGTGCTATTTTAAAAGGATTTCACAATAAAGGAAGCTGAAAGACTGTGCACAGTCTGGAGACCGTATCTGGTGTGACATGAATATAGTATTTTAACCAGATTTAATCTTACAGAATTCCCTCCTCTACAATGACTTTGCAGGAGGAAACCCTATGGAAAGGAAAATCTGTTCATCCCACACCACAGAACACTGAATCGCATTGCAGACTCCAGCAGCTCTTCCTACATATTAAAATGCTTTCATCAAGGAGTTTGGAAGCAGTTAAGTTCGGGGGAAGGGGTGGGAAAGGAAAAAAAAAATACTAGGTCTTGTTTGGTTCAATTTTGGGCTCATTTTTATTGTCACAGCTCTCAGTGCTTGGGGGAGCAGGGGCTGCTTGCAGTGCAGACACCTCAGCTTTGGAAGACAATACCAACATCCCGATTCCATCCCGTTCAGCAGTGACATCCCACTGCCAGGGCCTTGGCAAGAAGTCTTGTTTCAAAACTGGAGAAGCAGGGCTCAGGCTGCAGGAAAGGGAATCTGCCTGCTTTCTTAGAGAAGAGGGCTTTTAGCTTAATCATATACACATTCCGAGGCACATCTACACAGACTTGTGAAACTCAGCCTCGGCAAACGCCATTCCCCGTACTTCAGATTCTTTAGAAGCCATGAAATGTAAATCCTGCCTGCTCCCATTCTTGCTCCCAGCAGAGAACTCGAGGCCTGATCCAAAAAGTCATTTAAAAAGCTCCCTTTGATTGCTGTTGGGTTTAGATTTGTCTCTGTGTGTGCACAGGTATGAAGGAAAAAGAAAAGAAGGAAAGGGGAAAAATTCAAGAAAAGAAAAAAAAAAGAAGAAGAGATAGAAAAAGGAAAGGAAAAATTAGAGAGTAAAAAATGAGAGAAAAAGGAAAAGGAAAAGAACGAGAGAAAATAGGAAAAGGAAAAATGGGAAGATAAGGGAAAAGGGAAAAAGGGAAAAGGGAAAGGGGAAGAAAGAAAAGGAAAAAGGAAAAGAAAAAGAAAAGAAAAAGAAAAAGAAAAAGAAAAAGAAAAAGAAAAAGAAAAAGAAAAAGAAAAAGAAAAAGAAAAAGAAAAAGAAAAAGAAAAAAGAAAAAGAAAAAGAAAAAGAAAAAGAAAAAGAAAAAGAAAAAGAAAAAGAAAAAGAGGACAAATAGGAAAAAAAAAGGAAAAAGGAAAAGGAAATTAAAAAGAAAAAAGGAAAGGAAAGGAAAGGAAAGGAAAGGAAAGGAAAGGAAAGGAAAGGAAAGGAAAGGAAAGGAAAGGAAAGGAAAGGAAAGGAAAGGAAAGGAAAGGAAAGGAAAGGAAAGGAAAGGAAAGGAAAGGAAAGGAAAGGAAAGGAAAGGAAAGGAAAGGAAAGGAAAGGAAAGGAAAGGAAAGGAAAGGAAAGGAAAGGAAAGGAAAGGAAAGGAAAGGAAAGGAAAGGAAAGGAAAGGAAAGGAAAGAAAAGAAAAGAAAAGAAAAGAAAAGAAAAGAAAAGAAAAGAAAAGAAAAGAAAAGAAAAGAAAAGAAAAGAAAAGAAAAGAAAAGAAAAGAAAAGAAAAGAAAAGAAAAGAGTTGGAAATACAGTGACCAAAGCCAAGGGAAGTGTCTGTGGACATACCTAGGGCCGGGCGGCCCGCGGGAGCCGCGGGGTGACAACCGGAGCTCCGCTCTGGATGCGCGGCCAGACGGATCCATAGTTCCGCCCAGACTCCCCTTTTGTTGCAGGGATGGGATTTGGAGAGAAACAAACAAGAAACAAACAAACAGCGGATGCGGTCCTCACCTTCCCGGCCCTCCCGGGCGGCGGGGCCTGTCCCCCGCACCCGGCTGAGGTGGGACCCGCGGCTGGGCGGCCTCGGCAGCCCGCGGGGCCGGGGGCTGGGCCGGGGACAGGCGCTATACCGGTGACAGGGACTACACTGGGGACAGGGGCTCTGCCCGGGAGCTGTGCCCTGGATCTGGGGGGTTACCGGGGCCGGGGCTCGTGCCCGCGTTCCGGGGCTCTGCCGGGGACAGGGGCTATGCCCGGGGCAGAGGCTGTGCCGAAGACAGGGCTGTGCCCAGTGCCAGAGCTGTGCCCGGCCGGGGGCTGTGCCCGGGGACAGAGCTGTGCCCGGGGTCAGAGCTGTGCCCGGGGTCAGAGCTGTGCCCGGCCGGCGGCTGTGCCCGGGGACAGAGCTGTGCCCGGCCGGGGGCTGTGCCCGGGGACAGAGCTGTGCCCGGCCGGGGGCTGTGCCCAGTGCCAGAGCTGTGCCCGGCCGGGGGCTGTGCCCGGGGACAGAGCTGTGCCCGGCCGGGGGCTGTGCCCGGGGACAGAGCTGTGCCCGGGGTCAGAGCTGTGCCCGGGGTCAGAGCTGTGCCCGGCCGGCGGCTGTGCCCGGGGACAGAGCTGTGCCCGGCCGGGGGCTGTGCCCGGGGACAGAGCTGTGCCCGGCCGGGGGCTGTGCCCAGTGCCAGAGCTGTGCCCGGCCGGGGGCTGTGCCCGGAGACAGAGCTGTGCCCGGGGACAGAGCTGTGCCCGGGGTCAGAGCTGTGCCCGGGGTCAGAGCTGTGCCCAGTGCCAGAGCTGTGCCCGGCCGGGGGCTGTGCCCGGGGACAGAGCTGTGCCCGGGGTCAGAGCTGTGCCCAGTGCCAAAGCTGTGCCCGGCCGGGGGCTGTGCCCAGTGCCAGAGCTGTGCCCGGCCGGGGGCTGTGCCCGGGGTCAGAGCTGTGCCCGGCCGGGGGCTGTGCCCAGTGCCAGAGCTGTGCCCGGCCGGGGGCTGTGCCCGGAGACAGAGCTGTGCCCGGGGACAGAGCTGTGCCCGGCCGGGGGCTGTGCCCGGGGCCAGAGCTGTACCCGGCCGGGGGCTGTGCCCGGGGACAGAGCTGTGCCCGGCCGGGGGCTGTGCCCGGGGACAGAGCTGTGCCCGGGGTCAGAGCTGTGCCCGGCCCGGGGCTGTGCCCAGGATCTGTGGCTGTGCCCGGGATCTGGGGGTTTACCGGGGCCGGGGCTTGTGCCCGGGATCCAGGGCTCCGCCGAAGACAGGGCTGTGCCCGGGGCCAGAGCTGTGCCCGGCCGGGGGCTGTGCCCAGCTGTGCCCCTGGACGTGGCGGCCGGGCCGGGCTCAGGGCAGCCCCCGAGTGACCTCGCCGGCCGCGGCCCCGGTGCCGTGAGGGACGAGGAGGGGCTGCATCCCCGCACAGACAGCCCCGGCCCGGGGCATTCAGGAGCTGCTGGAAGCAGGGATGTGAAAATCCGTGCCAGAACCCTCCCCAGTGCTGCTGCTCCCCCGGCCGAGGCAGGTGCCGGGCTGGCAGCAGTGAGGTAAAGGTGTGCGGGCACTGGCCCCGCTGTCCCCACAGCCTGCAGCCTTTCAGGGACACCCAGATTTAACGCACACCCCCAAGGAGTGAGGGTCAGGGAGACGCCAGAGCCTTCACTGGAACAGGGCGTTGAGACTCAACGCCTCCATCCACAGCCATCGGCATGTCTGCTGTATCAGGACAAGCTGGGGCAGCATTGCTCAGGACTGTGGGTCTTTATAAATTAACAATTGAGAGCAGCACCCAGGGACACTCCACCCTCTTCCCCCACAGGAAACTTGAGGAGACTGCTCTATTTGTTATTTACTGTGGAATTTTTTTTCTGCATGGAAGAGAAACACCACTTCTAGCAATCTAGGAATTGCTTTGATTCATTCCATGTAAGATGTCATATTGAGATGCATTACAAAACAATGACATTTATCAATTTAAAAAAAAAGAAAAAAAAAAAAAAAGAGAGAAAATCATGTCAGAAAGTCCACAGGGCTTCAAAACAAGCAAGGAGAGAGGCACGGCAAGTTCTGTCCTCGTCACTCACTGCACCATGATTACAGGCCGGCACACTTCACTATGTGTTGGAAGTGACACAGTTTAAAAGCCAGAATTTGGAGGGAAAAAAAGTGGGTGCAGCGATAGTGAACGAAAATGATCATTTCAGAGAGCGCTGAAATACAGGCAGCGTGCATCGAGGGCACTGAGATGTTGTCACACTGTGCCGGGTCAACCCGATACGGTGATAGATATCTCGGGATGGAGCTGCCTGTCTGCCAACTACAGCCTCGCAGATCCCTGGCCTTTTGCTTTTCACTTGAAAAGTTAAGTCACATCCTGGACTATTTTTGCATTGTGTTGGCTTAGAGCTCACAAATCTGAATGCACTCAGCCCTCAGAGTGACAATTGTTATTCCCAGTCCTCCCCCGCAATTTCAGGCAGTCAAGAATTAGATGCAGCAAGAGTGTACAGTATTTTAATCTATTGATTTGTACCTGCTGTGCCCAAAAAAATTCATTAGAGGAACCTTAAAATTATGAAGTAGTTCAGTGCTACTCTCCCGCCCGAAAAGGCGAGTTCTTTCTTGGCCGCTCACCTCTGCCACGTTCTGGGGTGTGCTACATCATATTATTCATACTGAGACCTACACTTAAAACAGAGATCTGAAGCATTTGGTTACAGACTCTGTGTGTGTGTGTGTGTGTGTGTGTGTGTGTGTGTATACAAGTAGGATTGGTTTTTGTTGGAGCTGAGCAAACAAAATCTATCCCACTCTCCATAGCTACCCCCGGAATGCCCAAACCTCACGGCAGCCGCTCACAGCACAGTGACTCAGAAAGAGGGAGGGAAAAAAGTGTATTAAAAAAAACCTTAATTCCTAACATTGGAGTATGTAGGATATTTTTTTTTTTTCCTGCGTGAAATTTTAAATTCAGCCATCTGAACAGGTGTCAGAAACAGTGGGTCCATTTAGCTCCTCTGATGATCGGAGTAATAAATATAGAGGATTTCCTTTCAACACAGCACATGCTGAAATGACACCAATGTAGTTCTGGCATCTGAGCAGATAATTCTGATATATGCATCATTTCCTCCCTAAATCCAGGAAGCAGCTACACTCTCTATCTGATATTAGTATATTATGTCAAATAGAAATTGGTATTAAAATTATGAATGATTCTAGATCAAGAACTTCCTACACACTACGCAGAGGGAGGGGGAGGAAACAGCTGCACAAAAGCTTTCGGAAGGGAAAAGAAAAAAAGAGCTGGGAAAGTTCATTTTTTAAACGAAAAATTTGCTGCCATGTTTTGCGTGGGGGGTGTTTTCAAGTGACATTTTGATTCAGCGCTGGCGTTTTTGTTTAAAAAGGGTGAAGAAGACTTTCTAATAAATAGAAGCTCTCCCCACTCAGTTTGCAAACGGGCACTTCTCACCTAGGGAGAAATAGTTCAGGAAATAAATATGCACTGGTGTGACTGGGATATTTCCCTCCCTTCTCCTGTCTTTTTTTTTAGGATTCAGTCCAGGATGACATTTTTTCAAGTAAGGAAAATGCTGTAGCAAAACCAAAAAAATACTCTCGGCCTCTGTTCAGCAGAAGCCTGGAGGCTGGGCAGGAGAGGGTTGTGTTTCATTTTGGGGGTGGAAATAAAAAACACTTAGGGGCAAGTTGGGCTGGGGAGGGAGGAGGGGGCTGAGCCTCAGTGCACACCATTTCCCAGCCAGCAAAGGGCCGCTGTCCACGCACGTATCTCCCAGCATCAGGCACATGAAAGTTCTTTGTAATGTAGTTAATAAATGGGAAGGCACTATAGGACTATGGGAAAAATAGGATGTTGTTAGTGATGGGCAGATTAAGACCACGGACACCTCCGGACACCCAATTGCCTGGCTCGGGCAGCATTCCACGCGCTTTTTACCTGTGGGAGAACAGTGGGATCCTGCTCCCCTTTGAAATCCCCAGGGATTGCACCTCCGAGTTCAGTTGGGAGCAGGATTGAGGCCAGAGTCAAGCAAGGGGTGATTAATGAATGTAGGTTATTCAGAGCAGAGCGGTTCCAATTAGTCCTCAGCAAGGAGTCCTGCGGCAAAGGTGGGCGCTCCCCTGCAATGACTCATACAGAGAACCCCAATACTCACTTTGCTTTAGTGAATATTAAAACGTGTACCTATTTTTTTTTCCCTTCAGTTGGCCAGTTGGCATGTTTCAGGCTGAAATTTAAGTGCAGCCTAAGGAAGGCTGCGTGTTTTTTGTTTGTTTGTTTGTTTGTTTGTTTGTTTTTTAATTTGCAAAGCAAGATTGTCATCACAGTGCCAAACTGGAAGAAAGCATTTTTCTCCTCTCAGGTTGGGGGTGTGATGGGAATTTTCCCTTTGTCACCCTATTCTAGGAAGCCTGTTTCTAGGAAGGTTTTCTCTTATCTCTCAAATCACTCAAATAGGATGTTTGGTTTCTTTCCTCTGTGAAAGAAGATACTTCAGGGAGACAGCAGTGGTCTCCTCACTCCTCACTACTCAGTCAATTCACGGTACTTTTAAAATCCTATTGCCTGCTCCTAACTTTGCCTGCAGGAAGCCTGAAGTAACAGCGGGGTGGGAGGATGAGGCTGGACCAGAAGTGGTCCTGCTCCGGGCAGCTTGGGCTTCAGTGCTCCCTTGGGGGCTGCAGCAGCACTTCAGTGGGGGCTCTGCTGATGACAGGTCATATCCCTTCCCTTCCTTGCTCTCAGCAAGGGCAAGAGCAAAGCTTCTAACTGCAAAAACACCTGGACATCGGTAAAGGCTCAGACAGGGAAGGGAAGGTGGGGGACAAAATAACAAGCAGTCTTGTTTTTATGAGAGGAGATAATTCCCAGCTCAGCCAATAGTAACCAGTTTACCCACAGATTACACATTAACCAGAAAATGGAACTCAAATTAACCAGAATCTGGAGCTTGAACCATTACTCAAACCCTGGTGCAACAGCAGGTCAGATGCCAAAGGGCAGGTTGGTGCCCTGGCACTGGGGAGGGGTGAGACATAGCATCAGCTTCAGAGACCGAGCCACTGCTGTCACCAACAGAGAGGCTGGTGTCCATCCCCGCCAAAGGGACCTCAGCAGGAGCAGAGTGACCTCCAGCACCAGCCACAGCCCACTGACACAGGCTATCGTGGGTGCAGGTGCTGCAGGGGGGCTCAGAGCCACACCTTGACCTTGCAGCTCGACCCTTGACAGGGGCTGGACCAGCTGGGCAGAGGGATGGCAACAGGTCCTGTCCCTTCAGGGCCTCCAGCACCCGGAGCGATGACCTTACTGCTGGGAAGAAGTTGCACCAGCAGCAGGGGGGAAAAACACAAAGGAGAAGAAAAAGGTGTTCGGTTTATGAGCCTGGGTCTGGAGATAAACCCCCCCTCCTGGAGAGGCTGGAGCATCCCTCGGAGAGGCCTCTGCCTCTCCCAGAAAGTGGGCAGATAATCCCATTCAGAGAGCAGGACAGCACTCTGCCGACAGACACTGGAGGCTCTCAGGGAATGGTGGCTTTAAACGAACTGGGTCGAGCCTTTGAGGAGCCTTTCAAAGCTGAAATGCCCTTTTGACATGGGGAACTGTAGTGAAGAGGGGCTCAGAGACCTGAATGTTTCTAGCACATTAACCTTTGGGGTTGATTGTTTAGAAAAAATAACTCTCAAAAGTTGGAGGAAGTCCTTTGGATTTTTTTTTCTCTGCTCATCAGCTCTCTCTGGACTTTCTAAGGCCTGTAGCAAAAGAAAAAACAACAAAACAAAACAAAAAAAACCCAAAACAAAACAAAACAAAAATCCACAGGGTAAACAAAAGAAAAAAAAGAGGGGTAAAAAAGCAAAGAAAAGAAAAAAATGAGGCAGTATGGACCAAAATGGTAAGAAATCTTTCAAACTAGCCTTAAGTGGCTCTGTGACAAGCAAAGTCTGATGCAGTGTCATCTCTAACTAGAGACAGGCATTCTTAGCTGGGATCAGATGATAAGAGGATGTGAAGTCTTCTCTTTCACTTCACTCCATCATAAAACAATCAAAATACAGGGCCATATCGTGTCATCAGGTTCTTAAGCAGACCTCCCCTTTGAGATCTCCTAGAACTTGGTGGGATGATCTGAGTCACTGAAACTGCCCTCACTGCACTACTGAGAAGCAGCACCTGAAAGCTCACGTTTTTTTCATCTACCTGAAAGAGAACTTGAGTCCTAGCGGGTGACAATTTTTTCCATTTTACACGAAGCTATCTCCTTTTCCTTCTCCCCTCCTGGACATTATTGAGTCCAGCTCGTGGGTCAGCATCGCCCCTTCGGCAGGCAGCACGCTGAAGCAGTTATGGAACTTTGAACTACAGACTAAGAAACTGAGTACGGAATCAAAAAAATGCAGTTTATTATTGTAGATTATTCTCTCTTTCGATATAACCATAGAGTTGAAAATGAAAGAAAAGCACATAGGAACATCACACGTGGTTAGTTAGTAACTCAAGATATAAAACAATTTTGCACAGCAAAATATGTAAAAGAAAAAGTAACTGACAAGATTTTTTTATATTTATTGTGGTAAGATTTACTTTCCATTGGTTTTTTTTCTAAAAGACAGGATATCAGTCCCTGAAAATAAAATTTACTGATTATTGCCTTTAAAACTGTGGAATTTTTGAAGTTACAGAAAATCCAGTTCTGCACCACAATACAACTGTAAAAAAATCTGCATCATTTTAAAACTGTGCAGTAATGCCATCTTTATAACTGCATAAATTGTATTAGCGTTCTAAACAGGTTCGTATTTTTTTGTTGTTGTTTTGTATTATATGCTTGCAGGTTATATCTTAGTGCAATTCAGTCCCAAATACTTCAATTTTGGAAAAAAAAAACAAAAACAAAAACAAAACCCAACCCATACATTTTTAATGTAAAATACCCCTATAGATATAAACAGGGGTGCCTCCCCCTTTTAATACTTTGGTTTTCAAATACAGTCAGTGGTATAGCAAGGACTACATATACCCAACTTATATTTAAGTTGCAAGCACATGCTGCATAAACTACTTTTTAAAACAGTCCCGTTGCAAATTCTACCCCCCTTTACATCACGACAGTAAACAATTTAGTGCATCAATCTTTAAAAAAAAAATTCTACATCTAAACAGACCTAACTCTTTCGAATTTATCTATAACATTCCTTTATCTGTAGCATACATTTTAACTGGGCTAACAGATGACAGAAACTAGAATTAAATTATATACTAGGAACCCAGAGCATTCCATATTTGACAATGACCAAACGCAAAAGTAAAAAAAAAAAAAAATGGGGCAGATCACTTAAAATTAATTTTAGACTGTTTTTAGGCAACAGCATGGTTTCAATGTCCCCCCAAGTGGGATATGAATTTTGTTTTTGAACATATTTCTGAAGTTCTTTTTTTTTTTTTTTTTTTAAATAATTTTTTGCCACATTAGGTTACCAAAATCCATTCTGGCAGGTTTTTTGAGAGGGAATGCTTCAGTGCATTTAAAAGGAAGTCAGAAGTTTTGAGTAACTCAAAGCAGTTTTAGAGCAGATGCAAACTTTAATGGGAGGAAGAGGAGGAGGAAGATCAAAGGTTGCACTTTTTTGCTTTCAACCCAAAAAAGTGATGAGGCAATAAAACAAAAGGATGAATGCCATGCCATAATAGTCTCCAAAAGTCCATTTCCAAGCAAAAGAAAAAAAAAATAATTATACCGTACATGACCAGCATGCAGGGTTTTTTTATTAATATAATGTCTCTTTTTCATAGTCTTTTGAAACAGTTATAGTTCATTGTTGCTAAGACAAAATAGCAAGCGTAATGCATGAGATGAGTATGGGATCTAATGGCAGACTAAAGTCTCACGTTTGGCAGATTAAGGCCAAAACTCACATGAACACACCGAAGGTTGATGCAGGCTTGATTTTGGCAGGTTGATCTAGGCATATCTCTAGTTTTGCACAACAACGCTAAAAACTGATGGAACTCAGCAAGCTGGAGTCTAAAATTTTCACATTGCTTTTTTTTTTTTTTTTGTATTTTTTTGTTTAGTTTAGTTTTTTATTTTTTTTTTTAATTTTTCTTTTTGCAAAGCTCAAATCTCATATGAAGAACTCAGGATGGCAAAAAAAATCTGACTTTTTGGACACAGCAAGCTCAAAAGAAAAAAACCTCATGAACTTAAAAATATATATATATAATGTGGATGGCAGGTTTCAAAGAAGAGCAAGCTTCATATGAAGAACTGAGTTGGTGGCGAGTTGGATCTTTAAAATTAAAAAAAAAACAACACAACAGCAAGCCCCCACAAAAAAAATAAAAATAATAATAATAATAATAATAATAATAAACAGAAAGGCAACTCATGTAGAACTTTAGGTTGGCCAACACGGAGCCAGCCCACCTTGAAAAGAAAACAAAAACCAAAAACCAACCCAAAAAACAACTTTGTTTTAAAATTGTTTTGAGTTTTTTTTTTTTTTTCTTAAAAAAAGGTAATAGGTGGCAAGCGGGGTTGTGGCTCTAGCAAAGCCCCCAACAACAACTCACACGGAGAACTTTTAGTTAAGGTGGCAAGGCTGTGGGAACTCACATGAAAAACTCTGGAGAGGAAGGGTTGTCGCTGCTGGATCCGTTTTCTCTGAAGCCATTGCTGACCAGCTTCTCGTACTTTTCCTTGTAGGCGTCCCTCTCCCGGACCAGCCTGGAGATCTCCTGCTTTAGGTGCTCCACTTGCTGCAGCAGCTGGTTCTTCTCCGACTCCAGGACGTGCCGCTGCTGGACCCTCTTGAAGCGGCAGGACTGGGCATAGCCCCTGTTTTTGAGGGTCCTCCTCTTCTGCTTCAGCCGGATCACCTCTTCTTTGCTGACGCCCCGCAGCTGCCGGTTCAGCTCCCGCACCGACATGGTCACCAGCTGCTCGTCGGAGAAGCGGTCGTCGAAGTGGAGGCCGCCGCCGCCGCCGCCGCCGCCGCCGCCGTGGTGCGGGTGGTGCAGCCCCCCGGCGCCGCCGCCGCCGCCGCCGCCGCCGCCGGAGCCGGAGCCGGCGGCCGAGGAGGCGGAGGAGGGCGGCGCGCTGCCCGGCGCCGCGGCGTGGGGGTGCCCGCCGCCGCCGCCGCCGCCGCCGCCGCCGCCGTGGTGCGGGTGGTGGTGGTGGTGGTGGTAGTGGGGCGCGCCGCCCTGCGCCGCCGCCGCGGCGATCACCGCCGACACCACGGCGGCCGCCGAGCCCATCTCCTCGGCCGGCACGGAGCCGCCGGCGGCCGCGGCCAGCTGCTGCCCTCTAGCATAGCCATCGAAGGCGCCGGGCAGCGGGTGGTGGCTGCTGTTGATCAGCGCCTCCACCGCGTCCTCGGGGCTGAAGCCCAGCGCCTCCGGGTTGAGCTGCTGCGGGTACCCCGTCATCCAGTAGTAGTCTTCCAGGTGGGTCTTCTGGTCGGAGCCGGAGCCGGGGCTGGGCGCCGAGAAGCTGGGGGACGGGGGCACGGAGCTGCAGGGCGTGCTCATCGGGGTGGAGGAGAGCGATCCCCCGGCGATCAGGCGGCCGCACTGGCTGATAATGCGATCGGTCTCCACCGGCTCCTTTTTCACTTCAAACTTCATCAGATCGAAGTCATTAACATATTCCATGGCCAGGGGACTGGTGGGCAGGTCGGAGCTGCTCATCGCCAGCTCTGATGCCATCCTTTTGCTGCCGAGAGTCCTCCAGAAAGGGTGCGCTCCGGGAGCGAGGGGGCTGCTCTGAGTCGCCACCGGGTGAGCCAGCTTGATTTTTGGCGAGCTCCGCTCCGCTCTCCTGCTCTGCCTCCGCTCCGGTCCGCCCCGGCGGCTCCTCTCCCGCTCCGCGTTATCCCTCGCAGAGGCTCCGCTGATGCATCAGAGCGCGGGGCTCTCGCTATTCGCCTTTTGCATAGAGGGTTTTTTTTTTTTTTCCTCCTCTCTCCCTCCCTTCTCTCTCTCTCCTCTCGCTCTCTTTCGCAGCTCGCGAACCGCAGCTGGAAGTGTTAGCTGGTGTTGTTGCGAGTAAATTTGTTGTTGTTGTTGTTTTGTTTTGTTATTTTTAACACTTCATGGTGCCTTTCCTCTGGGCTCTCTCGTGCAAAGTGCAGAGCGAGGAGAGAGGTTCATCGGGGGAGGGAGGAGGGAAAGAGAGCGAAGGCAAAAAAAAAAAAATCAAAGTCTGTATCGCAACAAAAATAATAATAAGAGTAAAAAAAAAAAAGAGAGAGAGAGAGAAAAATGAAAAAACAACTCGGCCTCAAAGCTACAGCAAGAAGATGAAAAATATTTAAAGGTTTGATCCGGCAGGAGAGTTTAAAGCATTGCGGAGTTTTATAGCGCCCGTGACGTCAGGCGGGACACGGGCTCGGGGCCGGGCCAATGGGCGCTCGCCGCCCGGCCTCATTAGCATAAGAGTCTAGCGACAGGGAAACTTTGCGGGCTGTCAGTCAGGGCTCAGCTGACTGTCAGCTCCCGTTTAACCCCCTCCTGGCCGCCGGCACCGCGCCCGGCCTCGGCTCGCCTCGGCTCGGCCACCGCCGGCCCGCTCCGTCCGCGCCGCACCGCACCGTGCGCGCCCGCGGAAGAGCGCCCTGCCCCGGGGCGGAGTGCCCGGAGCTGCCCCTGAGCCCGGCCCGGCACCCGAGGACGGGGGGAGCTCCGTGCGGCCGGGATCAGGGAGGGGGAGCGCCGGACGTGGTGCCCCGGGGGAGCCGGCAGCGCCCGGGAGGGAGCAGGCAGCGCGGAGGCAGCGCGGGGCTCCGCCGCGCCCGGCCCGGGTACCTGCGGGCGGGCCCTTCCCCGTGCCTGCCGCGGGTCATCGCTCCGCAGCCCCGCAGCGCCCCGGTCACTTATTGATTATTTTGTGACGGGGACGAGGCATCGATCCCTCCATCCCCCACGGCCGCCCGGAGGTGCGAGAACCCCGCAAGTTTGCAAACCCCGCGATCCCCGCCCCCCCCCCCCCCCCCCCCCCGCCGTGCCGGCCAGGACTAATTAATTTAATACATTTAGAACTAATTGTATTTACTTTCGCCTCCCACCCCAGCCCCCCTTCCCCTCCGGGAGGGGGCTGGGGCCGGTCCGGGGGCCGAGAAGCGGCCGCGGCTGGAGCTGAGCGGAGCGGCGGAGCGGCTCGGTTCGAACCTCGACAGCGCCATCTCTCGTCCGCAGGTCAGTGCCGAGCGCAGGGACGGGACGGGACGGGACAAGATGGGACAGGACAGGACGGGGCCCCCCGCCGTGTCGCGCCCGCCCCCGCAGCCACGGCGGTCCCACCTGGCCCCGGCTGCCCCCTCCGTGTCCCATCGCGGGCCGGGGAGACCCGCAGCCTCCGGGGCTGCCAGGCTCGATTTTCCGACCGGGCTTTATGGGAATATCGATAGAATTAAAGTTACTTGTAATTCCGTGATAAATGAGATGTCTCTAGTAAGTAAGATTAAGTGCGGTGCTATAAAGTTGTTTATCTGAAAAGTAATTCTCAGAAACCTGACTTCTGACACTTGGTCATATATTAAACCTGCTTCTTGAACATTGTACTTCAAATCCTCCCTTCTCCCCTAGCCCCGTCCCTTCCCCCCCGGAGTTTGCTATTTATAACCCCACTCAGGGTGTCACTCTGTAGGTGCGGGCAAGGCTCTGTGTGATTTTTCACCGACTGTGAAAGTCATCATTTGCAATAGCCAAAGAATCTCTGCTTAGGAAATAGCACTTGGCGAGTGGATTTACGAATGGATAACATCTTCAGACTATGCCATTATCAGTGTGAGTGCCAGTACTAACATCTGAAAGTCATACAGCATGTACTGTTCCTGGCAACTGAAAGGGGTAGGGCATACCGCGAATTTAGGAAGATAACTAGATCTAGAAATTATCATAGTGGCAATTCTGTAAAGACAAAAAAATGCTACCAACATTTCCAACAAAATTAAAATATAGTTGTGCACCGTCCTGCAAAACAGCGCACACACAGAGCCGTGCACATCTGCAGCTTTATCTTACAGATGGCAATCCATGACCAAGTTAATGCAAGTTAACTGTTCGGGCTGACTTTTTTATTTCTTCACTGTGTTGAAATCAACAAAACTTCAGGCTCACACCATGAATCCCCCCAGGATAGGCCAAATCCCTGTATATTTTTTTCTCCTGAGCAAGATGAATGTAGCACTATATACTCCTTACCATCCTTACCTGTGAGAGACATAAAGTGTGTGCTAATATTTTTAAATGAAGAGGTTATTGCATTTCAGAATGTACTGTTGTAGTATTTCCCTAGCCTGTGTGGTAGATGGCTGTGGAAATGTGGCTCCAGCCTCATAAAACAGTTTGTTTGGATGTGAAGATTCAAAGTGCTACATTTGCAAGCGACTAAATTTCCTGAGTAAACTCTGAACTCTAGACAAAGAGTATGAAATTGTGTGAGCTAATGGGGACCATCTCTTAATTGATACCAATGTAAGCAAGTACTGCAAATTAATTGAAGCTCTGACCTACCAGAACAGCGAGTAAAATTATTAGTTGTACAATATTGTTCTTGTGTGATTGTTACACAGAACTGCTGCACCAAAATGTCTCTACTATTCAGTGCAGCAAAGAAAAAAAGATTATTAGCAATTTTTGGATAACCTTCAGAAGCAACATTCTCCTCCCTACAGTATATAATTCTCGATTTAGTAGTATTTTTCTTTATTATTTGGCTATTCACAATGGGTGTCTAAACATTTACAGTCCTCTATTAACAGTGTTTCTTCCATAACAATCACACACTTTCATTTCAATTAGAGCTATTCAGTCTCCAGTTTTTCCACAATTATCGCAGGCCAATTCCCTCAGACTGCTCCCTTTTCCCAGCACTGTTTGTAACAATCCTGCCCCGAGCCAGGCACAGGGAAAACTACTCTGTCCCTCTCACAGCCTCTTGCTCCGGTTTGTTTTCGAGCATCTCCGCTCGACGACGTACCCGTGGAGCCCTGTTCGCTCCCAGTGTGCTGCTGACCTGGTTCATGAGCCTCCAAACTAATATATATTTATTGTGGGAGAGTTTTCTGACAGACCGTGCAGGGGGGACGTGAAACATTAACTCCAGAGCCTCTGGGATCGGCCTGTGCGTAGCGGCGCCAGCAGCAGAGGCAGAACTTGCACCGCGTGTGCCTGTCCCACACACCACATCCAGCAGGAGCCAACGTGCAGCTTTTGTGTTATATGGACTCACGGAGTAATTTGTTAGAACTTAAACACGTATCGAGACCAACACGTTAGGTACAGTTACTGCTCCTTTTGTTTATCTAGTGTCTTATTTTATGGTGCAGAACTAAACACTGTCCGCTGGATTTAACTATGAAACCGGCCAAATTGATTTCAGAAAGACTTCTTCAGGGTAACAGAGTGATAAGGCATAAACTGCTCCTAGGTGCAGTGCTAGATAAATCCTTTTAACAGTCTTCAGATCAGTTAACAGGGTAAGTAAATCACATATCACTGTTAGCAGATTTATGGGAGAGAATTAATAGAATCAGACGAGATAATCTGGTAGGGATAAAATTGCTGAGGAAACAGTCCTGCTTTATATTGGAGGGTATGAAACAACAGTCTGATTACTGGGAGTCGTTATGGATTGCTGAATTATGAGCTAAATCATCATAAGAGTAATTCAGTATTTATTAATTCTTTTCTCTTTAAACTACTCACAGATGCAAATAAAAGCCTCTCTCTCTTTGAAGACACATTCTTTGTATATTTTTATTGGATGTAATTTACTGTTTGCATTACCTGTATTTACTTCATAATTGAACATTTTGCATTCAAATTTATGTAATGCATTATGCTTGAGAATATATTTCTCCCTTATTAGCATAAATAGTCACTTACCTCATGAATTACTAACAAAGTTTATCTGAAAATATAAGTATATTTTTTATTAAGTGGAACACAAACATATGTACAATAAATTCTGATTTGCCAGTAGTTGTTACAGAAACACAGAACAACCCTGTATCAGAGAAGTGGGAAAAGAAGGAGCAGTGAAGAAGCAGAACCAATTACTGTGTGTGTATATGTGACAATAATTTCTTCTGTCAATGTTTTGTTTATTTTTAATAAAGGATGAGTGACTCAAAGGTTTGCTTTAGAAGGAGCAGATGAAAAAGGATCTCCAGGATGAATTTCTTCCCCCCAAAATTTTCCAGTGGACTTGGCTCCCTGTTGCTGTGCCACTGCAGCCTTTGCTCCTGCTGAGCTCCTGCTGACCTGCTGCACGTCACAAATGGATGCTGCTCCACACTCACTTTCTCATACATTTCCCTTTTTCCCCCCCTAATCCTGTTTTTATGCTTGGGTTTACATCCAAATAATCAATATAATTTAGGCCCATTCTGCAGTATTAACACAACCCTGCTTATTCAGAGAAAACCCCAACCCTATTGACTTCAAAAACAGTGGGATTGAATCCTTGATCCCATTGAAACCAACGACAAAACTTGTATTGATTTCAGTGGAAGCAGGAACAGGTCCTCGATGTTAGCAATTTGTTTATGTCAGAGGGCTGATCCTACAAGAAATGAAAGACAGCAGCAGATCTGCTGGCAGGAAATCAGGTCTGCTCCCCAAAATCCAAAGGCAAAATTCCCATCTGAGCTGTGGTGGATCTCCTTTGTGCAGAGGCTTTAGCACCGGGATGCGGCGTGGTGGGATGCCCGTATAATTTCGTCTGGCCGCAGAAAGCTGGTCCTCCTGGGAGCATTCAAATGAGCACATCTATAAATGTAGCACAGCAAAATGAGCTACTTTTGCCGCTCTCGCTTTTCCCAAGCCCGGCACAATCCATTTCTGTGACGACAGTTTTCTGCCCCGTACGCATCCAATACTGCTCTTTTATTTTAAGGCTGAGAAAATCTTCCCTTTAAACTCACGCTGAGCATCAAATTGGACTCCACTTGCAGCTGAACATCTTGGCTGTCTCTTCCTTTCCTCCATCAGCTCCAGTATATTTTATGTAGAATTCTCCCTGTTAATGAAACTTGCTTCTGCTCTCTCCACTTTCCAGTTTTGTATTAGTGTTACCGAATCCACCAGACTTGCTGCATTTCAAAGCTGCAGAAGGAGAGAAAACAAAAAAATATTTATTTCCCTATACAGTCTCCTATTTGGCCATTCTGCCCAGATCACGAATACACAACCTCTATTCATTTGTCTGTAAAGTTTCTGTTGCTAAATTAGAAAAAAAGTAGCTTGAAAAGACAGGCTTAAACACACATTCTGGTTGCTTTTGTGTCACATCCAAGAGGGCTTGTAATTTAGCTCTAGGAATTCTGAGGTTTTAGCAGCTGCTTCGATTTTATTCCCCTGGAAGTGCCTGACAGTCACTATATGGAAGAGGCAGCATCGGTGCTACACCTGAGTGCGTGAGTTTGCTCTGTCTGCTCTGAGTCCAAATTAAGTGATGGCTTTTTAGCAATCAGATACTTTCATTGCTCACTTAGAACGTTCATAAAATGCTAGAAATACTGCAAATAACATTGTACGATCCAGAGGCAATTTCTCCCTCTGAAGGGAAGACAGCACAGAGGTGCAACTGGAAAGCTGCAAGTGACTCTGAGACGTGGCTAAAGGTTGGTGTCACCAGGTTCGCACTGTGCTTGTTCCATGATTCATGTCCTACTTTACTAATTTTCATGAACAGCTTTCACCTAAATGTAAAAATCAATGAGGACATTTTGATGCTAAAAAAAAAAATCTGTTCATTTAAAAGAAATAAAGACTTAAGTTGCAATAAAGGTTTTTATAAAGCTTTATGGTGGAAGTTATCATTTATAACCTGGGTGATCATGTTCAGCTATACAGTGTGGTGTTTTCTCTGAAATTAGCCGACGTGGGTAAATGGAGAACCTGGTAAAAACTCTTGCACAAACTAAACTGAAAACTCTACAGAAACAGAAAACTAGCATTAGTTAAGGGGAGAGAATAAAATTATTACATTTATGTTATGTATCTGAGCTATCCTGATAATGTCCTGCAATATGCACACTGCATATGTACCTATTTTAGCTCAGAAAAAATTATTGCTGGTTTTTTTCCCTTCTGTTCTGCATTAGGTTGTTTAAACAGTAAGAGTGGTTGCAGTAGCAGCATGAAAAAATAAGTGAATTTTATATGCTATCTCTTTTTTGGAGTCAGCCGTCAGTAAATGGTGAGGAGGGAATGATTCTGACATGATGTTTTGACGTGTAACTGTGAAGGTTGAGACGGTCTTTATTAAAAGTTGTGAACTTCAGTAAATTTTAAACAAATCCGTGATTTAACGTCTTGAAGTGCGAGATGGCACAAACTCATTAATTTTTTGGTGATAAACTGTGCTGCGCGCGATGGGCTGAGCGCCACGCTCTGGGCTTACTCCCTGTAAACAGTAAAATACGATAACTGCTTAAAGTAACTGATGGGGTCTTTAGCAACACGAGGTTCTTGGCTTACATGACCTAAAAAGGTTCATTATGACAGAGGAGGGCTGGCGTCGGGCCCCGCGGCTCTGGCAGCTCCGTGCGGGGAGGGTCGCCCGGCGCGGGAGGGAGGGGGAGAGCCAAGGCAGTTCCAAGCGGCAGCTTCTCCCCGCTGTGCGCTGGGAGGGCGCGGGTGGAAACGGCTCCGGGAGGGGCGAGGGCACAGGGCTCAGGCCGGGAAAACCTCGCATGGCAGCAGTAAGAAGAGACGCTTCGAGAGAGATGGAGGGCCGATGGCTGCGACGCAGACGGGGAGGGAGCTCCGAGCTCTGCACCCCCGGGCGCGGCTTCTGTCTGTCTGTCTGTCTGTCTGTCTGTCTGTCTGTCTGTCCATCTCTGGGGCAGGCACAGCTCTTGACCACACGGCAAAGATGCCCCAGACATGAGAAAAGCTGTCGGATGGAAGGTGGTGTGGAGAGTGTGATTGATAACTGGCTAGCTGCAAAAGGTCACGCAGACATGAGAGAGCTTTGCTGAGCACACAGGCACTCTCATGAAAACCAGCAAGGCAGTAAGCTTCTATTTCCTTGAGCACAGCTGCTATACAATAACAAGACCTTGTAGCTGAAAGATAAGAGGGAGAAGCCTGGTTAAACTAAAACTTACTCAAACAATGTAACTACAAAGGAATGTAGAAAGAGGCGTAGCTGACTTTTAGTCTGAGCACCAATCCTAAGCTTAACTTTTGCAATATGTATGAGCTGATTATAGAAAATATAAATGTGTGTATGCTACCTGAAATAAACGAAATTTGCTGACCATGATAGCATGAGGCTCTTCTCCTGCGGCTCCAGTTAACCCAACATTTGGCGCCCGAACGGGCTTCTCCCCTACCCTCTCTAGAGCTGCATTGGGGTCGGGTCCTTTGGACGGCGGATTTACGCCCGGGGTGGTCACATCGGTGCGCCCTGCCGCTACGCGCTGCCGACGCCTGGAGGTTTGCAACGGTACCAGTGAGTATGGAAAGGCAAGCAGCGTATGATCTCTTTACCGCTTTTCTTAGAAAGCGGGGATTTAAGGAGCTTGACTTAGATAAGGAGCTCCCCCCTCTTTTGAGCCATGCTACATCTTATGGCTCTTTTGCTAACCCCCATACTGTTCATGAATTAGCTGAATGGCGCAGGTATGGGGATAAGCTTTGGGAATTAGTGTTAGATGATGATAAGCTAGCGAAAAAGATGAGCAAGTTGTGGAGAACTGTGCATAATGAATTGCTTATGTGTCAGGCAGAGAAGAAAGCAGTCGATAATGCTCGTGAAATGCACATTAAGAATAGGGCTTATGGGGATGACCCTTCCGCTCCAAACCCTCCGGTCTTTGCAACCGTTGACCTCCCGTCATCTGACTCTGTAGAGCCGGCCAGTACACCCACCGTTCAGCCCTCGCCACAGCCCTCTGCTCCACTAATGCCTTCACCCCCTACCCCCATGAATGCAGAGGCTAGGAATGCCCCTCCCTGTCCTGTTGCCACGGAGCCGTTCCCCGGAGCCTTATCAGACCTCGCGGAGGCTATGGCACGAGAAAGACGGGAGGTATGGGCGGCACTGGCAAATCAGGGCTGGCGGGAGGGAGATACGAATCTGGCCGCGGCAGCTCAGGAGCAGATGTCGTCCCCCCTCGCCCTCCCAGTTATCTTTCACAATAACCCGCAGGGAGGGCAACGGGCGGAAGTTACTAATTTAGACTGGAAACTTTTGTCACAACTACGATCTACCGTAGCGAGCTATGGGGTCACAAGCGAACCCGCTAAACAAATGTTAGAATTCCTTTTTAATACGAATCTCCTGTTGCCCGCAGATGTTAGAGGTCTTTCTCGTTTAATTTATACCCCACATCAAAGGTTACTGTTTGAAGCCCGATGGAGGGAAGAGGCGGCTGCAAGTGCCGCACTCCCTCGTCCCCAAGGAGACCCCTTACTCGGCATTACCATTGACGAGCTTATGGGTCAAAGACTGCTTCATAGAGTAGAGGCTCAAGCTACCCTAGGTCCTGATAAATTGAGAGAGGCCATGGCAGTAGCTAAAAGAGCTATGGAGAAAATTAGAGATCCAGGAAGTGTTCCTCTTTATATGGGGATAAAACAGGGGAGAGAGGAGCCTCTTGGCCCCTTTGTGGACAAAATCATTGATGCTTTAAGTAAAGCAGGCATTGCTGAGCACATGCAAGATGCCCTAGTTAAACAATGTATCTTGCAGAATGGGAATGCTAATACTCGTTCCCTCATAGCTTCAGCCCCTGGGAATTGGAATGTTCAAGATTTGTTAGATAAAGCGGCAGCCATGCCTTCCGGCACTCAGGTATTTGTGGTAGAAGCGCTGCAAAAGATAGGTGAGGGGTTACAACAGCAGGCTCAGGCTTTTAGAGAACAAGCAGTATCAGCTCAGACTCAGGTTTTAGCTGCCCTCGCACCCCTCCAAGCGGCGACAGCGCGTCAAAGCCCCAATACCGGTGGGAGGATGAAGTGTTTTCGCTGCGGAAAGCCAGGACACATCCGCCGCGAATGTAGTGCCACGGGCGTATGGTGCGGCAAGTGCCGATCCAATACCCACAACAGCACCACTTGCCGATCTGGATCGGGAAACTCCAAGACCAGCGCGAAACTGGGCCGCGCCGGGACACAAATAGTTCCAGCCACACCATCGATGGGCAACTCTTGCCAGCAACCTCCGGCAGCCTCGGATTGGACCTGGCAGCAGCAGTAAATGTTACCCTATATAACAGCAGTCCACATGTGATTTCTACCGGAATTTTTGGACCTATTCTCATTAATGGACAACCCACAGGAGGACTCATTTTAGGTCGATCGTCTGAGTCTGTTTTGGGCCTACTGATAGAACCTGGAGTTATCGACACTGATGCTGAAGGAGAGATTTTTGTTATAACTCATACACCTTTCCCGCCGGTGAACATTCCAAAAGGCCAACAGATCGCCCAGTTCATACCTCTACCGCAATTAACTATGAGCATACCACCACGATCTGATGAGCCGCGCGGAACAAAATGCCTTGGCTCCTCAGGAGGTATCACTCTTCCTGTCATAGACTTATCTACAAAGCCCAAAAAGACCATCCAGGCTCCATCGTCCACTTTGCATGAAGCACAAAAACTATTGGGAGACCTCCAATGGCTTAAGCCTGTAGTTGGCATTCCTAACACCCTTCTAGAAGCGTTGCGCCCCCTCTTAAAAGGCACGGACCCCTGTGCTCCAGTTGTACTTTCTGCAGATCAAATCAGTGCCCTTCAAAGTATTTTGTGGTGTGTTGCCAATGGCTTTGTCACCAAGTACGATCCATCCCTTTCTGTTTCACTGACTATTTGGAATAACAAAGATCACCTTCTAAGAGCCATTACGCAGAAAAAGAAAACGGGGGAGAGACCAAAAAATATGGAGGACTTGGGGGTCCTGGAATGGATTAGCCCTCCCTTACAACAAAGAAAAACAATTACACAAAAAATTGAAAAACTTGCCTTGCTAATTATAAAAGGCCGATTACGCACAATAGAGCTAAGTGGCAAGGAACCTAGTGTGATACATCTACCTATGGAAAAAGCGTCCCTAGACTGGTTTCTGCTTAACTCCGCAAAATTGGCAGAGGCATTACTACAAGCACCGAGTTTTGTTACAACAGGCCCTCTTAAACCGAAATTATTGCATTGGCTAGGAGAATGGCAATTAATTACTAAACCTTTGAGAGAAGACCAACCTATTCCACACGCAATTACAGTTTTTACTGATGCAGGAAAGCGCTCCCGCCGAGCAGCAGCTACTTGGAACAAGGCAGGCCAGTGGCATCATCATGTGATTCCAGCAAGCCCACAAGACAATCTCCAGACGTTAGAATTATTGGCAGTTATATGGGCTTTTCAAACCTTCCAAGAACCTGTTAATGTAGTTTCTGACTCACTTTATGTAGTAGGAGTTGTCTCCAAAATTGAAGACGCAAGTCTCAAAGAAGTTAACAACCCCCAACTGAGTGAACTTTTCATGCAACTTCAATGCACATTACAGGCTAGTTAAAACATTTGATACAAGTAGTGCTTGTGATTTTGCTTGTAATTGTTGTTTTGCTTTTAGTTTTGCCTTGTGTGTTGCAATGTTTGCAGCGTATGGTATTGTCAATGTTTGATAATTTTAAGATGACAATAATAGCAGTAAAAGAAAACGGGGGAAGTGTGGAGAGTGTGATTGATAACTGGCTAGCTGCAAAAGGTCACGCAGACATGAGAGAGCTTTGCTGAGCACACAGGCACTCTCATGAAAACCAGCAAGGCAGTAAGCTTCTATTTCCTTGAGCACAGCTGCTATACAATAACAAGACCTTGTAGCTGAAAGATAAGAGGGAGAAGCCTGATTAAACTAAAACTTACTCAAACAATGTAACTACAAAGGAATGTAGAAAGAAGCGTAGCTGACTTTTAGTCTGAGCACCAATCCTAAGCTTAACTTTTGCAATATGTATGAGCTGATTATAGAAAATATAAATGTGTGTATGCTACCTGAAATAAACGAAATTTGCTGACCATGATAGCATGAGGCTCTTCTCCTGCGGCTCCAGTTAACCCAACAAGGTGGTTGTGAGCACAGTGAGCTATAAATCCAAACCCCGGATGAGCAGTGTCTATGTAAGAGCACCTAAGGATCTTACGTTACCTCCGAGCCTTAATTATCTGACTTAATCTGGCCTAACCTGCTTATCTTCTGAGCATTACTCACGGGGCCCTGGCAGGAGGAGGTGTCGGTGAATACAGGACAGCTTTGGAGCCAACACCTTTGCCAGCTGAACTGGCAGGAGTTGAGGCTTAATCACGGGGAGGGGGGGAAGGGGGGGGGGTGTCCTCCTTCCCAGTGTGTCTGTCCTTAACGGATCCAGCCGACTCCAGCTCCTGCCCTCTCCAGCCAAGGTGAGCCAGCTCCCTTCCCAGCCGTTCCCCTCCCATTCCCCAAATTCAATAGCCCAACTCCACCTATGGTTAAGGACTCCAGGCAGGAGCTTGGCTGCTGGAGCTGTCTTGACTATGGAGATATAGCAGCATCTGTCAGAAAATCTATGTGAAAACAGTCCCCGTGCCAGCAAATGGAAACTGTAGCTTTCTAATCAGCTACATTTGATTTGGTTTGATAAATTTAACTTCTATTTTACTTTTTTTTTTCCTCCCACAATTGGCAAATGTGTTATTCTTTCACAGAAATGAAAACAACCTGCAATTTACTGGATTGCTTTACAGAGTCTTGGTGCAAAGAAGTGTATGTCATTATGACATCTGATATCTTTCAGTGCCATTAATTGTCTTCAAGCGAGGGATGGAAATCCTTATACCCCATTTTTTCCCCTCCTACACCATCAGAATTGGTTCACTGTTACGGGAGTGCTGGGCAGACCTGGTTCAGATTTGTCTCCATCCGGAGTCTGGGTCATTCGGAAACTCTAATCCTTAACTTAAAGGAAATGATAAAAATACCCATGAAATTAATTTTCACACCTGCAGTTGGAATTAATAATGGCAACCAGAGTGGCATCCTATTACAGCTCCCTTGAGGTGACTAACAGTCTTGGTCATTAATATAATCCCAACCACCAGAGGAATTCAGTGTCTGAGGGATCTACCATGAAAAACAAACGGTCCCCAGAGCTATGCCTGCACAATGGAAACTGGCTTTAGTCATGTATTAGTCATTTTATCACAAGATGGTATTTTTGCACTGGGAAGTTTGCGCTCTGTTATTAAAAGACAACAGAACAGAACAACAGCATTTGACTTGGTAATTTGCACACAGGGTTTGATTACGTTTGAGCTTCCTCGCTTTAGAAGGATGTGTGTAAATGACTAAGAGCAATAAATGAAGTCTTCTAAGTGTGAGTCTTTCTAATGCAAAGTTCACATGCATTTATTACTGTCTGTGCTTAGCATCCGTCCTGCATATATCTGTGGGTGATGCTTGTACTTCATCTTGATAAGGGAGTGGTCTATTGCTAAAATGCTGCTTGAATTTTCCCCTGATTCTTCTTTTCTCCCTTAATTGCAAGGGATGAAATGTGTCAAGTGTCTGCTTCACTCGGCTGGGAATCACGGTACTGCCTCTGCAATTTCCCAGCCTTCAAAGATGACATGCAGCTAGCAAACTATAAAGCTAAGCGACTGCTCGGTGGCTCTGAGCTGCCTTCAAAAGGCATTTGCTTCTAGCAGTGGAGCAGCATTAGGACTTCAAGCAGGGCACAGAATAGGTGTGCACTCGAATCCTTTAGCAGAACTATCTATCAGAAGGACTTTCTCTAATTATGTTTGTTTAATCCTGCCCTAATGGCCACACGTGATATGCTCCGAGTGTCTGAAATGTTTCAGCTTTATTCTCCTCTGCTGTCAAGACCAGCTTGGCTTGTGAAAAGCAAAAAACTATTCCCAGTGCCCCAGGAACCATCTGCTCAGGGTGTGAGCACATTACCTATATTCATAACACAAAGAAGGTGGTCTCTTGCCTCTTCTAAATGTAGAGTCTGATATGTTTTTTTAAGGCAATACACACCTATCACACAGCACTGCAAATGTGGTTCTGGGAGACAGTAATAACCTCGTGGTGCTGCTGAAGAGGTCTTCCTATGCCTGAAGTTGTTTAGTTGCATATTTACTATGTCATACAAAGGGGTTTAAAGTTCTTTAGCAGTGGTGCAGCACAGGAATTAGAGAGAGAGTTGGAGATACAGGCTTGTCTCCCTGTAATTTGTACAGACATTTCAGCCACAGCTTTTTCCTCTCCATTTAGAGCAGTTACTAGGATCAGTTACTGTGAATGCAGCTTGTGTTATTCCCTGTGGAGTAGGAGACAGGTAGGGCAGTTTCTCTCTTTATTCTTTCTGTCCTCTCTACAGATTTACACCTTTTATAGCTGTTAAGGTAACTACCAAACTACTTAGAGACTGGCCTCTTGCAGTGGCAGGCTAGCACTTTCTGGTGTTAGTTTAGCCCCAGCAGGTTTACATTCCATCCCCTGCAGTCTCTTCTAACAGGGATTCATTTTTTTTATCTGCCTGAAATTCAAGGTTCAGCCGAAAGATGATTCCAGCACTCCCTGGCAAAGTTCCTTTGCAAGATAGGATCCAAAATCAAGCTCTAGGAGCCACTAATGAATAGGTGATATACCATAAGGTTCCCGTAGTTTTCAGGATGAGTCAAAGAACCTGCCATTAGTAAATCTAGCCTTGCAAATTTAAAGGAAATATATCCATTGTGCCACATTATTCTGCAAGTACAGCTGGGAATGAAGAGCGAACTGTAGCTGGGTGGGCACCATCTCAGAAGAATCAGGATACCCCTACCTTTGTGTCACCAAAATTAAACAGGTCAGTACAAAAAAAGGCACTTCACTCCACAAAGGTTATGTAGTGCCTTGTGTTGCACGGGTCAAGCTACCACATGTGAACCCTGATGCCTGGTCAGTCTGCTGCTCCATAGCGTTCCTGGTATTAGGAAAAATTTGCACGACCATGTCAACCCCCTCCAGCAGTTGCCAGCTGCGCAGATTAATTTTTAACCTCCTTTTCATTTTCCAGGGCTAAGGCAGATGAGTAAACACTTCACGCCAAGCCTCAGCTGGGCAAACTGTTGTCAGCTCAGTGGAGGTGACGGTTCCCCAGTGTCTGTCCCTTCGTTCCCAGACCCCTCTTGATTTTTCTGTTTTCATAGAAGTTTCCTTCTGCCTGCCGGCCAGACACCAGCAAGAATTCCTCTGATGCCTGTTCACAGCAAAGGTGCTGCAAAGCTGCAGTTAACTGAGCAGAGGAGGGCTGCTACAGGATTTCCTCATGGGAAAAAAAAAAATCGGTTTTGGGCTTCTGGTGATAACTAAACTTTGCATGCATCACTATCTGGAACTTGATCTTGGGGTCAGAAGTACAAGCATGCAAAGTCTGCCTAGGCGAGAATGACGCATAAAACCCCCTCGTTATCTTCCCTATCACCTGCTTTAACAATACCCAGATTTGGAGAGGGCCAGCCTCCTTTATTTTGGACTGGGATGGCAGCTGCCAGGCGTAGAAGCAGGACTTCCTTATCTTCACAATTTGAAGCATAAAAATGTGGTTAAATGTCCTGGATATTAGTCCTAGAAACCTGAAAGCCACGAGCCTCAACATTGCCACCCAGACCGATGAACAGAATGTAGTAGAAAACCCTCTTTCATTACTTAGCAGATAAGTCTTTATTGATGCTACATAAGAATTTTGCCTCATCTGAGGCTGGATAAGAACAGAGGAAGTTTTTCAACGTTTGGCGCTTCATTTGGGAATTTCAACTAATAACACTCTGTCCTTCCTCTGTTTCACAAGTCCCCTAACTAATATACTGGGATGTGTGAAAATATTGCTATGACTCATAGCTTCACAGCCCAAATCCAAACTTCTTTAGAGGCTTGGAGTGGTTGGGGCAGGGGCAAAATTACAAAAATGAAAATGAGATGTGTGAGATTTGCTCTGAGGAGAGAACACCCATAGCATATCAATGCTCTTCAGCATCACCAGCCAGGTAATAGTAAGCAGATACAAGAAAAATGCTTACTACATCAGACTTTCTGGTTAGGAGCAGTTTTCATCACCACATGTCCAAATTAGTAAGATATGAAAAAATATACGGTATCCTGGAGAGGTGAAGATACTGGTCTCACTAGAAAACCCAGCAGAAAGCTCAGAGATGGGACATCAGTTAGGGGAGCAGGAAAAAACTGAGAGGAAATGAGCAGCACCTGGTAAAATGAGTTTTATCTCGTTTTAGGTGTTCTTTCCTCACAGTTTGTATTGACAATTAGCTATGTATTTCTGGAAAACACAAGAGCTGGTGAGGAGGAAAAAGTTGTCATCTGATTCTGTTTGGCTGTCAACTCTACCTAAAGCACGTGCTACAGAAGTTTAATGAAACTTTTCATTTGGACAGAACCCAGACTGTCCCAAGTACAGCACTCACGAGTGTCCAGTCATGTGCAATTCAAGGACTTTGTGGTAAACACCACCTCTGTAATGCAGAACAATTGAAGTAATTCTCACCACAGCTGAGCCTGGCTCATTTGTGAACAGGGTGCAGTGAATGTTGGATCAAGCCTGTGATGATCTGACTGTTTTAGGAATAAACCTTACAAAGAAGAGAAGACATTGATAAAAAATTGAGGTGCCACAGAAAAGGCCAGATGTTCAACTTTTAGGTCTTTAAAGGGCATGCAAATTTTTTCTCATGACTGAATGTGCATATTACCCATTGATGTGATCACTTATGCATCCAGCTCATCATCTGAATAGGCAAATATCATATCTTCTGCAGCAACCATACTCAGAATTTAATGCAAAATTCATTCTTTTTGAAAATCAGCCCCCTAGAACACAATGGTAAATCATTCACGGTGAAGTGATATGAAGAGAAATGCTGCACCCTTCTTCTGAGGTCTTTATTTCTTTTCTCTAGAAAAATGTCTCCACCTTGATGCTGAAAGCCACAATTATTATTTCTTCATAGTCACACTGTGTCACTGCTCAGTGGCTCACATCATTGATTGGGCTCCATTATGCTAAAGCCTAGAATGCCCAAAGAGCTAAATATAAAGCAGGAGACAACAGATACAAAAATAGATGAGGACCACAAGGTAACCATGAGCCACAGCTACCGTGAGCCTGCAGTAGATTTGTCTTCTGAGGTGCAGTGAAGCAAAGCTGGGGTGACTCAGGACGTGACAAAAGAGCACAAAGGATGAAGGGTTAGTGGTGCTTCTCGCATCACTGAATTACCACACTGAAGGGATTATCCTGCACCATGATAGATGACACGACAGCTTTCATACAACCCATGATTGAATGATGCCCAAAAATGAGGGTTCTGATCCCACATGATGATCTCACTTGTGGTTTTTTTTTTCTCAATTTTTTTTTCTTATTTTTTTTCTTTAACAAAGGTAAGATTAATCTCCCAGGAACAGTCAGTTCTCAGCTCGGCCGTGGTGTTTTGCCTTGCCTTTTGTTTCCTGGCAGCTCCAATGGTTATGGGGTTCCTTGCTCATTTCCTTTCCAGCCACATGATGTTTATAGTTACCACGTTTGAACAAATAGAGCAAATTGAATTGCAGATGATACATAATACAGTATAGTATAGTGCAGTATAATAATATACATGGAATGTACTCTACATTTGTATATCAGCTTTTATATTAGCAGCAGTACTGACCTTAACAAGAATTATTTGGAAACCCATCTCCAGGCACCAGAATCCTGGAGTCTCTTTGGTATGGAAAGATGCTTTCCATTCATATTATGACCCACTGTATTTAGCTGTTCTCTCATACACAACGACAGATGTAAGAAAAGATATGTAGGAAAGGAAACCTGCCATGATTATCTGTCTCTAAAACGAATGCTTACTCAGGAAGACAAAACACTCTTCCCCTCGCTAGGAAAACCTAAGCTATGCTATGTTACACAAATAACATGCCCGTAGTTTTGGTGCCATAAAGCATAAATCACAATTTAGCCCTCTGCAAAAAGCCTCTCTGAGCTGAGCTGCTGTGCCACAGTGCCCGAGGTCCACCTTCCTGGGAGGAGAGGGGCAGAGCTGGAGGAGGTGGCGAGGAGAAATCTCTGCCCCTGCCACCACACATCATCTCTGCCAGTGCCCAACTGCCACCAAGTCTGAATGTGGATTATTTTTCAGGTGATGTCAACTCAATGCTTGCTTTTCTCCTCTTTTTAAAAGGTTATAGGAATTCTGGATCTTTGTCAGGGTTGTGATCCCCTGTGCAGGATGGAAAAGGATTTTTAATGAAAACAAGCTCTGGTTGTGAATATTTTAATACAGTGCCGAAGTGGTAACAGGATGATAAAGTTTTGATAGGCTTGGTATTGGCTTTTATTTTTTTAAGGGGGAACTCCTCTCTCACTAACAGAAAAAGCATTTTTAATGCCAACATCAATATAAAGTGCTGCTGGGACTTTTATATCTTTTCAATATCAGGCCTATGTTCAAGGAGAAAAAATAAATGCAGTGTTCACAACCATTTGATATTATAGCTGAATAGCTTTCAAAAAGCTCTTACCATGTTTTTATGCACAAAGTATGATTTGGAGGTTGGGGATGGAAAATGAGGGAACTGGAGGGGAGGGGAATCTTTGTTAATTTATAGATGCTAGCTGAAATTTTTAAGACCAATCTTGCCAGGGTCACAAAATGGTGTGGAGATTGGTTTATTTTGCAAATAGCAGAATTTCTTCTTCTCCTTTCCATCTTTTTTTTTTTTTTTTTTCCTTCTGGCAGCATCAATAAATTTGTTTGATGCACTTTAAATGTTTAATTAAAACATTATGTTAGCACATTTACTGTAAGTGATAAAAACACTTTGGAGGTGGTCTTAAAGCAATTGGTGGTTCTGAAATTGCTAGACATGCACTAGTAAATCAGATACAAAGTCCATAAATTGGAACGATTCTCTTTCAGGCCTGTGCCATTTCACAGATATTAAAGCTGCTTAATTTAATTCCTCAGTAATGTGGAATGTGTACAGCAGCTGATGTCACTTCTTCAGACTGATTGTTTAAGGTCATATAAACTCAGGCCTACAGAGCACAGGATAGAAATTCCCTCTTATATTAATACTGTTTATAATTCAGTTCTCCTTCAATCCCTTAATCAGAAAAGAAATGTTTATTGTGTGATATTGCTATAAAATAAGTAGGAATTGTAATGAGTACTTGAAAAAGTAGAAAAAAATATTCACTAAAGCACAGCTACTGGTACCAAATGTCTCTTCTTTTTAAGCAGGCTTGTTCAACTTAAAAGGAAAACTTGTTTTTAATGCAAAGCAGTCACTTTTATATATGTAATTCAACCCTATTTTGTAAAGTAAAAAGTACAAAGGAGAAGTAAAAGCTACTGCAAACTATTCCTTGCAAATGACTTTGTTCCCCAGCAAGTAGCACTGTCCCATATTTACTTGATGAAATCTATAACCAGCTGAAGTCAATGGGTGTTTTTCTGCTTCCTCCCATTAGAAGGGCTCATGCTTTTAGGAATTGCATAGGTAGCATCTTTAACAATATGCAAGGGATAGCATCTGCTGCTCCACTGCTGTTTTAATACCTGCATTCAAAACACAGTAGTAATAAAAGCTTCAGAACAAATTATTACGATTGGCTTCTTTGCCTAGGTTGGAAATGTTTACTGAATCAAATTAATACAGAATATAAATATCACAATTAGATTTCACCAAGATGAGCAAAGAATGAACCTTCCTTCTTCACCTAAGAAAGTAGATTTTCTTGAGAAACCTCTGAGTCAGCATTTCTTGCAAGATGAACCTTTTTCCCCTTCCCCCACCAATGTCAATAGCTGAGAAGTCAATGATTTCCAAGGATGTCACGGATAACTTGCAATAGGAAAGGTAAAAGTTCACTCATTTTGATGTGTACATAACCTATTTCAGTCATCTTTAACAATATGTAACATGAAATTCTTAGCATGGAAAACTTGACTAGATGTCATGTCCCCTACTCATAAAAACAAAGCTGTGTGACAAGTTTATCCCAGGATGCAGGAGAAAAATTAGCTCCATTAGAGGCTTGACTCTGGAGCAGCAGGAGCTCTTCACGAATTGCTCTGCTGCAGGAGCCACTGGGTAGATGGTTTCTCGATGTGAGGGTTCCAGGGCTGCAAATATTTTATTTTTTATTCTCTGCAGTGTCTGGTACCACCGAGCCCTGATTCATGGCTGAGATCAATGCCATGCCAGGGATAAAGCAGCAGAGCACAACTCATGCTGGTGTCGGTGATGTCAGAGGAGTGTGTTGGTGAAAATGATACTGTCGTCTTCAGTGTGTTTTTAATTCATATTTGCTCTCTTTCCTGATGAAACCACGTTTTTACCACCAGCATGAGGTAGAATGGATTTTTATCTCTCATGCATCAACCGACTTATCAGCACGTTCTAATTACACTGTGTTGTGAGAAGCAGCAAGAGCACAGCTGGATGTTCCAACTCCAGACCTGAGGTGTCTGCACGGCAGACATTTAAGAAAATAACTAAATACTGAGGCTCATTAGACCATGTAACATTTAAAAGCAGGGTTGAATTTGTCTCACGAACTCTGTCCTATGTGGTCAAATTCCAACTGTACGTCTGCCTGCCCCACTATTAATCACTTTTTGGATCAAGAGACAAAATCACCTCTCCAACATTCTTAAGCAAATGTGTGTTTTTTCCATAAACAAACAAAGAAATCAAAACTATTTATCTTAGCTTGTTGATTTGTCCAAGTTATCTCATCCCAGATATAATGACTATCCTGAATATTAACAGGAAAAATTCTTTGTAACAGCTGCACCTATTTAAAAGCTGTTATTTTCTTCTGTCTTCTGTTGTACTGGTTGCAGTCTTTAATGGTTAAAAAGTAGCAAAGGAGTAAAACCTGGGCAATCTCACCCCTCTTCACCAGACCTATTTCAGATTCTCATAACCCTCAAAAGAAACAAAAAAAGCCCCAACTGTTGCCACACATAATGAGGCCTTCACTGATAAACTCTGACAGAGCCCTGTCAAGCTTCAAAGTAATTTTCAGCAGAAATTAATACTTTGTATTACAGTCATTTTCAGAAGAAATTAAGTAAGTGCACTGGAGTAATTTATGCCACCATTACCAAAAGGAATAATAGTTGGTTCTGCATTTGTAATAAAGAGTATTCAGAAATGAAAATTAAATCCTAGAATGTGGCAGTTCAAATTTGATCATTGTGCTTCATATAAAGAAAAAAAGCAAAGCAGTTATTGTCAAGTATCAGTCCAGCCAGAGTTTCAAAGCACCTGTATTAGAAAAATATCATGAGGTGTGCCCACAAGTCATGAACATCATTCTGTGAATTTTGATAATGTGTAGCCTTATAATACATATACATTATATACCATTTATATTTGTCATAGGTTAAAACACTCTACTTAAGCATCAATATTTGTATCTAACTGAGCACAGCAGTCCTCAAGGTAAGCTTAAGGCCCTTGGGATTTTTTTGCTTTTTTTTTTTTCCCTCTAGAAAACTACATTTTTAAACAGTTTTGATATTTCATGATATAGTTTGTGACAGGGCTATTTCACCACTCACTAACGCGGGCTGCGGTGTCATCACATAGTCCCTAGCGCTGTGTCAGTGTGAGTCTATGGAGAAGACATCAAGATGTCAACATTTTCCAAGAGGGGAAAGGGTGTCAGTGCAAGTTTGCAGAGACACGGTGGTGTGAGAGGAGCAGGAGAAGTGACACAGTGTCTGTGGCTGTGCAGCACTGCTGGACAAAGGCACGCTCATCCCAGCAGCCTTTGAAGAAGCACGTGCAGTGTTCAAGAGGAAGCAACCAGGTAGTTGGGATATTTAACCGCGTTGGGGAATATTTAAATAAATTTTTAGAATATCTGGCCTATAACAGAAGTCTCACCATAGTAAGAACAGGTGATTGGAAAGTGACACAGTGTTAAAGAAGAGGAGAGATGGACAATCCCTTGGGATTTCCAGTACTGTCCATGAGAGGTTTCCTTCCTGCATTTTCCTGGTCAGTGGAGGGTGCAGCATTCTCCTGGAGGGCAGATGAGACCAGCATCCAGCAACACCAGGCAAGAGTCTCCTCCTGGAACCAAGGGATCACATACACCACAATATCAGTGCACAGAGAGTGCACCTGGTGCATGGCGGTACCCACTCATTTCACCATTTGGCATCGTTAAAGGCAGACTGAAAGGTTCATTTATATTTGAAAAACTGTCCAAAGCCCTGAGGGGTGCACAGCCCCACCAGTCTCTGCAAGTGTTTGTCTTTCCTCACCCCAAACACGTTTCATAAAATATCCAGCCCTGCACCTCCCCTTCCCACGTGCTGCCTCTCCTCCCAGCTGTGCCGAGCTCTGTCCAGTGCTGTGAGCAGGGAGGCTTCCCACAGCCCTGCTTCCTGCACGCTCTTGGAAAGGACACCCCACCATTTCAGGAGTGCAGCTCGGCAGTGTTGAGTTACATTTTTTTAGCCCAGACATCTGGAATGTATCATATAGAGGCCAGATTTGAGGAGTATCTTCATTGTGTGCTGCATGCAGGAAGGAGGAAGGCAGAGCGTTCACATTACTCTGGCACAGATGAACTCTAATGACTTTTTGTTTAATTACTGGGCAATGTAAAAGTCCATGTTGACACGTGGTCCACCAAAGTCCTTTCTGACCCTCAGCAAGGAAGTCCCTCCATCAGCTTTTGCTGCATCAGAGCAAAACTGAGGTACAGGGGTACAGATACCTGCTTGCTGCGACCTGAATGGGACCAGGATTCCATTGGTACTTCCATATTTTAGGAATGGATGCTTCTTTTCTTCAAGAGACTTGGAGGTCAATTGTCTAAAGTGATTGAGGCAACAAAACTCCTAAGGTTCAGAAAAGTTTAGGCAAGGGCAGGAACTCAAAGCATCAAGGTGCCATGCACTGACTCCTCATGTGAAATTTGTGTGAAATTCAGGTGCTCCCTGCCCTCGCCCCAGCTGACAAATGGGACTCTGGAGGTCCAACCACACCACTGACTGTTGTGAAAATAGGAATGAAAACAAAAAAAAAAAAGTCTTACTACATTCATTTATCAGTGCAAAACAGAAAGCAACCCAGAGTTCAGCGCAGCCAAACAGATGAAAGATGCAATTGTCCTGACCTTGGGTGGTGGTGGGATTTTTTCCACCCCTTTGCTGTGCTATCTTTGGGAGGGATTTTCGTCATTACCACAGGCGAGGTCTCCTGGGCATGGAGCTGCGGCTGCTGCCGAGAGCAGGGGAGCCAAACCCACCACTGGTGCAGCTCCACCAAAGCTCCCAGCCTCACAGAAGGGACTAATTTGGCCTTGTGTATTTTGAATAAATTGTTAACTCTTCTCAGCATGAAGAAGTGATTATTGAAAAGTTTGCCTCCACATACAAATGCAAATGACAGTCGAAGAACACGTGAATGTTAATCTTCCAAACCAAGTACGTAGACAAATGCTAGTCATTAGAAACATTTCCGTGCATTTATATTAGGCTGTCCTCTAAAAGACTTTTCAGACAAATATGTCATCAAGATATTCAAAACCATGTAATCTTATCCAAAGTTTCATCTATCAACAGTACAGTTTTCATCTCTCGCAGCTGTGTGTCAGAATGTGCAGGCAGATTAGCCAGCTGATAGCAAGGGGGGAAGGGAAAGAGGGGCTCTGTCATCATAAAGAAATACTGCTGGGGAGAAGAGACTCTTGCTGTTGATTTTTTAAAAATCACCCCAAGAACCCTTTCTGTGCAGGGATGCAGAGGATATTTGCAGAGACTTCAATTTTCTGATGGGAGTTGGTGCTCGCCCCTGCTCAAAGCCCCCCTCCCTCTGCTCCCCCTTCCCTGCAGAGAGTAAGTTCTCATAACAAAAAACATCCTGAGCACAATTGTGTATCTGGTATCTGTGGCAAAGAGTCCCCCTCCACAGCAGATTAATCCACCAGATTTCTTGTGCCTTCATAGGCCTGAGGAGAACCTGAAAAAGCCCAGATCCAGATGGTTTTTAATTCCAGTTGCACCCTTCACCTTCCTGAAAGGGCAGATCACAACACAGGTCCCTTCTCCTCCCAGAGCCAGAGGGATCACCTGGGGGAAAAGAAAAAAAAAGTTTACATTAACACTTTTCAGCAAATTCTGTAATTCTGTTGTTTCAAGGAGAGAGATGAATGATGACATATATGGGCTTCTGATAAAGATGCAAAGAGATAGGGCTGAAACATACAGTAAAATGCTGTGAAATGATTCCTCAATATGAGATTCAATATGCTGCCACTGTTGTCTATGAGACAATGTCTTTGAATCCATGCATATGAATTCATGCATAATCTTTGAGTGTATTCATTTTTAAATACATTCTTTCAAGTGGATTTTAGCATTACTGAGTAGCTCTAGCTTGACAGCACTTGAAGAAAATGTTTTCAAATTTGGGGAGATGGGAAAGTTTTTAAAAACCGCAGAAGAGCAGTGAGGACTTAACATTGCCTAAAATAGGCTCCTGATTTTCTGGGTATCTTTGAAACCTCTTCTCAAAGTGAAGCCCTAAATCTCCATGTCCAGTGACACAAATCTAGTGCCTTGATTTTGAGAGTTTCAAATATAGTTTGTGCTGACCATATAGAACATTTAGCATGTCTGAACATCACCTGTCCCAACAAAACCATCTTCAGGTTTTAGGGTTACATTTTTCCTTTTTTGCTTTTGGCATAAACGTTCCTCCCCCAGGGATAGACAGAAACAGGCATGATGCTTAGCCATTTGCCAGGGACACTGATTTCAGCTTAAAGACATATTTCAGCAGAAAGAAATGTGTTTTGGTTGAGAATCCTACAACATGAACACCTTCCAGCATCAGGGACTGAAGCCAGCTGAAGTCAGTGTAGTCACCAGACCATCTGCAGGGACTGGGGTACAAGTCACCAAAGCCATAACTGAGGGAGCTGAGCGCTATCACTATCACAAACCAAATCTCGCTTGGATTCCTCTGAGCTTCTCTGGTTCCTTAACTTCAATACCAAATCCATCTTTCTAATGGGAGCATAATGCTTACCCCACTCCCCTAATTTTTCCCTCTGCCTTGGAAATGTGCTTTGGAGGCATTTGAGTGAAAAAAAAGTTGGAGCACAGAGAAAGAGCCTTTTGAGGGCCAACATGGAGGTGTCCTGTGAGTGAGGAAGAAGAAGTTAGCTGTCCACTGAAACACAACCCTTAAATGCAAAACAAAATCTAACATCTCTGGAAAAGGAGTCCCAGTATGGAATTTCTTAAGGCTTCATTTGACAAGCTCTAATTTTAAATTGAAAAGCATTTTAAAAACACTTCTATTAGTTTCTTGCTTGGAAAACTACTGTTATCTCCTCTGGAGAGAAATGGAAAGGAAACGAGGAGTGGGGTGGGAAGGGGGAGACACATTATGTGATGAAACAAGACGTTGCTCCCAGCCTGGGGCTCGCTGCCTAGGCACACTCTCCTGCCTGCCAGCCAAGGTCCACCAGGTCAAAACTCAGCTGTAGACACTGCCCTCAGCTAGTGTTTACCTAGAGCAGCCATTGCAGCCACTCAGGAAATAATCCACATTTCCAAATGAGCCTGGGTGCCCAAATATTTATTTGCTAGTTAGGTGGTAATGGCTCTAGAGTGGTTGTCACAGTCTTTTGGGGACAGTGTGCAACTTGTACAGCTACACAGGGTTTGTGTACCAGGTGAGGCATTAATCTGGTTAGCTGGAGCACCCTGGTCTGTCCACAAATCATTAATGCTGGCTCCAGTGCTGAACGCTGTTAACACATGTACTTCAGGGCTGGTCAGTCAGCTCAGTCCCACATAACAGATATTTAGCCCAGTAAGGTCTGCAGACCTTTCCCAAGCCCATTTTTATTGCTGGCCATGCTGCCAGACCAGCAGAAACCAGTGCAAGGCATGGGACCCTGGGAGGAGGCTCTGGAGCTGGGGCTTCAGCAGGGAAAGGCGGAGGAGAGCGAGAATCTGCCAAAACAAGCACGGGTGGTGTGGCTTTCAGAAGACGGACACTGAGCAGCAGGGAGCAGAGCTTGCTGGGGTGGTTTTTAAAGATGGCTTAGGAAACAGGCTTTGATTTTAGCAGCAGGTTCTACCAACAGAGACCAAACTGCCCTCGGCACAGCTCTGTCCTTCTTCTTCGCCTACACACCACCACAAGCCACAAAGCACTCACCAAGACTGTATAACAAACTTAACTTCAAAAGACCAAAAGCCACAAGAAACACGATGTCCCACAAGAAGGGAGCAGGAGCACAAAGAAAGATAGTAGTAGTGATTTCCCCAGATTCCTTTCTGTGAAAAGAGAGAAGTGGGCAGCCAGGAGGTTTCTGATACATTTCCACATCTTCTTTCAGTTCCCAGAGCTGCTCCAGCTCCCCTTAAGGGTTCCCAGCTTCACCCAGGGAATACAGAAATACAATGAGGACTCCAAGTAATCATGCAGAAGGTTTTTGCTTCCAGTGAGTACTGAGAACCTCTTTCTAACCTCACCAGAGCTGTCTTAAAGGGGCAAATGGCAGGAGTTCTGCTCTCCCCGTGGCCATGGCCGTGTTCAGCTCTGAGAGATGCCAACAGAATCTGGGAGGACCCATTCTAAGGCTGGTGCTTCCTCTCTCAGTCTTGTCATCTCTCTTTTTTCTCAAAATGGCTGTAGTCAAGGATGTGATCTTGACATTTCCTTCTCTGACAGCAGCACGGAGACTCCATTAAGGAATCTGCTTTTGGAGGCAAATTGGAAAAAGCTGCGTGCACAAGACGTGATTGCTGGGTGCACACCCCTGCCTCTGCCTTCGGCAGTGTTCACAGTCCCCTCTCACAGGAGAGGAGAACACAGAGGCTTCTTTTTAGGGCAGGACATTTCCCCCACTAGTGCTCTGGTGGTGTCCCTGGCAGTGAGCAGAGTGTCATCTGCGGTTTGCACATCGCAGGTTTAATCAAAACAGCTCCCCTCCTAACTCAGACAGCATGTCACAGAGATGGATTTACCATTGGCTGCTTCCCCTGCACAGCCCAGATTAAAACCAAAACAGAAAAGAAAAAACCCCACTGTTGTGTGTAATCGGGGATGTGAACACCGACCCAGAAGTTGCACATCCCACACTCGACAAACCAAATTGTATAGAGATAACCAAAGTTCAATAACTCCTTCAGCAGATTGAGCACTTGATTACTCTGAACAATCTGCTTCAAAGAGCTGCAGCCTTGCCAGGGGGGGATTCATTCACCCCTCCTCACTCCAGGAAGCCACCTCTGATGCTGCACCTTGGGCTGGGAATCTTCCAAACACCTCCAGGAACTCTTGAAGGTGCTTTTGTCCTGGAGAGGATGTCTCTTCAGACGTGGTGAACTCAGCCTGCTTTCAGAAGGTTTTTCAGGCCAACAGAGGCACCTGAAGACTTAGAGAAAGATGACACTGCCAGATGGCACGGCCCAGGGAGAGGATGAAATGAAGGCTGCGGGGGATGCAAACACTGATTTCTCCAAAGACTTATAACCACGATGAAGAAAGAAATAGCTCTGCCACAAGAGAGTCTGATGAGAAAAGTCATTTGCTACTGAAATGTAATTTAAAAAATGTATTTAATACCACTTAACAACACAAGCCTGTAATATCCTCTTATCTAAACTGCTTGTGGATTACTTGCTTTTCACTTACTAACCTACCCAATAATTTCTACAAAAAATAAAAATACAGGTCAGGCTTTTGCTACCAGATTTAGTTATTTTGCTACCAGACAAAGATGAGCCAGAATGGTTATCAAGAAAAATAAGGGGCGAAAAGAGAATTGGGAAATCTTAGACATTGTATTAAAACAACAGTTTTTAGGGTGTTTGATTTACTATTCAACTGTGTGCAGCTGCTGCTGTGAGAAATAGGAAGCATGCCAAGGGAAAGAGATGGGGGAAAAAAATTAACGGGTGGGGGAGGTTTGCAGAATCAACTGGTTAATGAGATATGAAATTTTTTATGAGTAAGCCCCTGCTGAAAAGCACTTGTTTGTTTGAACCAGCTTACTGCTCACCCACTGACACGGCAATGCGGGTTCTCTCTCCCAACGACTTAATCACCAAATGCGGAATTTAGATAACATTTGGGTTTTTCATGCGCTGGTTTAGATTCTCTGTGCTTCCCCCTCCTTATCTTGGAGCAAGCTAAAACCTGCTGGGGTCCTGGCACATGTTTCCTCCTCTCTGCAGGCTGCAGTGTTCTGTGTGAAGGGGAGCATTTTTTGTGGGGAGGGCAGTAAATGACTCGAGTCCTACCACGGTGTAGGGAGAAATCTCATCAGAGTAAGGTGAAAGCTGTGGGTTTGAATGCCTTGAGGAGGAGGTCAGGAGGAAAGTGGTGCTCTCAGCATCCCACGCTGGTTCCACCTTCCCTACTGCTGCATCACAGAGCAGACAAGAGCTTTCCTTTCTCCACTTTTAGGGGAAAGATTCAGGTTTCAAATGTCCATGGAAGATACACAACCAGGATTTTTTGAAAAAGGAAAGCTCTCTGCTTGGTCCTGAGGAAGGCCCCTAAATCTTTAAAAAATCCAGACATTCACTTGTATTTCCCTGTAAGACCACTTAGGCCATCCCCTGCTGACTGTGCTCATCTGTGTGAATCCCATTCCTGGGCTCCGAGCTTTTTGCAGACACTTCACCTGGAAACCTAGGCCCCAAAGTCAGGATTATTCAGAACTCTGAATTTAGGAACTATTTTACTGCATCTTAATCTCTTTTCACAAAACCTAAACTTTATTTTGTAGTCCAAGGGAAAATAAACTTCAGTCTCCTCAGAACAAGCTTGACTTGTTAGCAATAATTTCTTGGATTACATTTGTCCCAATTTCTCCCATGAGAAGCCCCATCATACACTTTATCACTGCTTGGTGATTTTCTTGTAAGTGTCAAAGACTCAACAACTTTTGAGAAAAACAAATGTCCCAAATTCTCTACAAATAAAACACAAACCTTAAGGCATAAAGCTCAAGTCTGTACCAAAACCTGGTCTGTGATTTTCTCCATGAGAAGAAGGGAATGTGCACCACTAGAAGTCCAGGTTTTCCTCTTAGTTTACTCATTGGTGAAAATCTGATGTTGAAGAAAATTTTGAACCCAAAATGTTCATTTGCAGCTGATTGATAAATTCTCCCAAACAATGTTTTATTGTCGTGTAGATCCAACCATATCTGCAGCTATGAGGCAGCTAATAGACTTGGCCCCAGCCTGTTCCTCATGATATTAATGAAGGGTTCTTTTCTAGAACCTGTTCAAAGAAAAAGCATTTAAACTAAGGGATTAAAGCACTATGCAGTGCTCCTTTACAACAGAGCCCTGTGAATGGCCCTGTTTGCATCTGCTGCATGGTCAGGAGAACACCCATTGTGTTGGCACCCCAGAAGGCCCCACTGCAGAATATTAGACTTGGGAAATCATTTATTGGGATCTTATCTTGCATACCTAATTGAGATGTCAAGCCACTGCATTTAAAGTATAACTTGCAGACTAATTAAAGGCAACAACTTAGTGCTTACCTAGGGATTCAGGGAGATTGCATGATGACCTGCCTGTGTTGTAAGGAAAGATTAAACAGACTGAACTGAACAATGTCTGTATTTTTCTGGTGATATCTGCTTTTGGGGAGTAATCCCACTTTATCCCCAAACATAAACCTTTTTGTTATTTAGAAGGATATAACCTAGAGGTGCCTTATGGACCTTTTCACCTGGCTTTGATGTCCTAACAGTTACCAGCCTTAATCTTGTTGTTTTCCCGTTTTATCTGTGCCCAAATTGTTTCCAAGCAGCTATCTGGTCAGTGGGAAAGCCTCACTTTTCTGCAGGGAAAACAGCAAATGAAACAAATAAAGTTTTATATATGTTTTGTTTCCTTTTGTTTGCAAATGCATGTAATCTTATAACTCCAAATTCTAATCTTTGCACTGAATAACAGTGCATGGGATCCTCATAGCTGAAATGGCAAGTTAAAAGCTATGGGGTCATTGCTGGGACAAGAGGAAGCAGGAGGCAGTTTTCCTGTCTTCATGAAGATGATGATGATGATACCTTGATTTCACAGGGTGAGGAAGGAGGGAAGCAGACACTAAATATAAAAAGCAGAAGTTCATTTGACAGTGTTATGAGGAGGGTAACTGGATGCAAATATTTGACATTGACACGCTGGAATGCTGTAAAAATTTAATTAGATGGGTACATTAGTCATAGTTGTATTAGGGGGTTCATACGCTACATGAAAAAATGCATGCTCCAGTACAAAAGAAATATTTAAGTCCTTCCTGTAAATACCATTTCCCTCATTATTGGGAAATGTGGTCTCAGAGGGACCATTGACCGTGTCATTGTATTTACAAAGGTATGGTTAGAATGAGATTAACAGCATTTATGGGAAGGCTTTTCCTACACAGAGAATGATACCTATTGTGTAGGGAAGGTCATGCAGCCGAGTTGCAATGGAGTAGGTGTATGTGGCTGCTATCTGGTTTAATGTAGGGTTCACTTCTATTAAACTTCCTTTAATGGCCTCATGCTCCCTTATACAAGGGCTGTTGGAGAGCTCAGATGCATTGAAGCACTTCAAGAAGTCCCACTGCAATTCTGCTTGCCCCTGGAAACCACTGGGGTGTGTTTTATGGCTTCACAGCTGTCCCAAGGAGAGCTCGACTGACTGGCTCACTCAGTCTGGGTAGTCAAAAAAATTTCTCACAATTTGGTCCTTGCAAGACAATCCTTTGGGAATGGGTTTATTTGGGAATAAATAAATTCACCTAAATGCAGTGGAGATCACTCTGGTTGTGGTATTTCACAGCTCCCAGTATGGATCTGCATGACAGCAATTAAAAATTTTGATATCTTGCAAGACTGATGGTTTTTTCCTTAATTTCCAAGCTTCAGCCATATCCAAAATCTTGCAGGGAGATACCCAGATTTCAACTATCCTTTTCTGCTTTGTGGTGAACAAATAAACCATTTAGTCAATTTATTTAGTCTAAATATTTTCCACAATATTTCCCCTACAGGCTACTGTGGGGCTGGTTCACAGGCTGAAGAACCCAAATCTTTGCAGAAAAGCTTTGAATGTGAAGGTCGAGGTAATAACTCAGTTCCAAAGCAAAGAATTGGTAAACCAGTAGGAAATCACATATGAAAGGACATGCTCAGCTTTATTGCTGCATACTAACAACACTTCCTACATCATAGAATGCCTTTGTGTCTTTTGTTGGAAAAAAATGCATATTTCACATAAATTGAAATGATTTCCTTTCAGAAATCCCTGCAGAAAAGGAGTTTGGACCATTTCACTTAGTTTTCTTTCCCTTCAGCTTTACTACATATGAAAAATAATGTTTTAATTTGACAATGTTCATTTAGTAGTAAATAAGCAAATAATTGGTAATGTTTTATTTCAAACAGTGTTACAGTTCTGGTACCATGTGTGACATTTAAAAGCAATTATGAGATTGAGATACCAGATAGGAATGAGATAAAACCAAAGGATTACTCAACCAAAATCAACTAATATTTCGTCTTAATCAGTGTTTGGATTGTTCTGATGAATTTGATATCAATGCTATAGAAAAGGAGAAGGCTTTACTGGTTACCAGTTCATTTCCAAGAATTCAGGGAATTTTCAAAGAGGATAATGTTGTCTGTAATTACCTGTAAGCATATAAAAAAGAAAGATGAGTAATTTCTGAGGGAAACAATTGTGACCCCAGGAAATCCCATGTGTAAATATCAGGAGTTTATGTTGGAGAAGGGTGTGCATGTGTGTGTGTGTGGATATGTCCAGGATTATACACACAAAATAATGAAGAGCAGTTTGTGTTTCTGATTGAAACACCAAAACATGGATCAAAATTTGCTTTCAGTCTGCTGTATTATTTATACGAATTGGAAAAAAAAAAGACGTGTCACACTGGAAAGGGAAAGAAAATTTTATTAAGAAGACTGCTTCTTTTCTAAATCCCAAATATAGAATGATGACCTCACAAAGAGACTTGCCCTTTAATGTCATGTTGGCTATTTGAAATCAGTAGATCAGTCAGACCAACTGAATTGCTCTATTGGAAAGGATAACCAGCCAAACGACCACACATTGATTACAACACAGATTCATCTACACACAATGCTTCTAAGCAAGCCAAAAAAAAAAAAAAAAAAAAAAAAAAAAAAAAAAAAAAAAGGCTACCTTGCTCTAAAACATCTGTAGTCAAACTGACCCAGAAGAGGGATGTCTGAAGGAACAATATTAGCGGGTAAAAGTCTCAAGAGACTTGATTCCAAGGACATACTTAACCATTGATCCTGCTACACTCAGCAAGTGACAAAGTAGGATTTTAATTTGTACAACTTTCAAGAGAAGGGAGTCATTCAAAAAGAGCAAGACAGAGAATGAAATCAAATTAAATGAAAAAAAAAATATTCTGCATGAAAATGTGTAAAATTTGCAAATGGTAGCCAATATTACACCAAGCAATGATCTTCAAAAGGAAGTGAGGCTAAAGGTCCTTACTTTACATGGGTCTTTTGAAACCATATAGAATAAAAACTCATGAGTATCTTCCAGTGCTGGTAGAATGACAGCAAAAAACTGCAAAATTTTATCATGGTAATATTTTCACAGACAAGGAATTAAGTTTAAATAGTATGCAGCAACTTAAACAAACAAATATACAAAGCGTGAGAAACATGACAAGGAGACTATAGCAGAGTGGTTTGGATGGAAGTAAGATGTATCATAGGTGACTTGTTTTGGGCTGTGTGCCCACAGACATCACCTAGACACACACCAACACCACCCGAGCAGGCAGCTGGAAGAAATCAAGGTCCTGACACACAGTTTCTCAGTTTACCTGTCTGTTAATCACATTGATGTATTTTTAAGTTCAATTAAAACCAAGGCTCCCACTAACATAAAAAGCTGCCGTTCTTTAGTGACTTAAGAATTTAAGTCCCATTTGAAAATGTCTGACAGACACTTTTGAAAATTGGTTTCATAATTAGTAAACCAGACAACTGGACTCTTAAGATCATTAGAAAGATATTAGGTAGAAACTTCAAAGTCAATGGGATTTGCACACCTTAGTCACATAAGCTCCTCTGAAAATTTTTCCTTCATGTCAATCTGCATTCAGAAAATTCTCCCTGCACTTGGATACAGTGTGTTTGTCATGACCACTGAGCATGATAAATTGAATCTCAGAAATCCAATAGGACTAGGAATTAAATAAATGTCTCCTTAAAATATTTTCTTTTCTAAAAGGTAAAAGAAATTGTGACCATACCACAGAGGGGAAAAAAAAAGCGTGTCTTGTTAAGTCGGACTGAAGTAGTTCCAGCTCATCCACAGCCTGTTCCCAAGTGAGTGCTGGGAGATCAGAAGGCTGTGACCAGCAGAGCCTAGGCAGAAGCAGATGTTGTGTCCCGAGCCCTCGCTGTGGAATTCAATAGCTGGTTTGGTGAATCATTTGAACTGTTCACTTGGGAGGGCAGTGCCTGCCTAGTTTATGGTAAGTTTGAACAGTCCAGAGTTTGAACAGTGTATTCTTACCTCTTACTGGAACAAAGAGGCTGTGTTTGTAAATAAGATGATAATTTGTACCATACTAGGGTCTTTTGCAACCAACAAAGCATTCCCATTTTCCATAGAAAAAGGAACCATTTGCCTGGGAAGAAATATCATCTGGCACTCTTTCCAGAGCCGTGTTTCAAAGAGAAATTTGAAGCCACTCTTGTACAATGCACAGGCATTAATCACCAAAAGCGAGATTCTCATAAACAAAGTAATCCAAACCAGTGACACAAACCCTTGCTGAGCACTGGTCAGTGTGGAGCACATGAAAATCTGTGTCAAATCCCCCTCACTGACAGAAAGGCACCTGCCCCTGCTGCCTGTGCCCTTGTACCTTACAGCAAGGGCAGAGCGGTGTTGAAACCTTCTGGCAGTGCTAAACATGAGCAAAGCCAAGGAGACTGGAACAACAGAAATAGCATCAGAGGAAGCAGAGAAAAACGTCAGGTGCCTGTGGCAGAGCAGCAGCATGAAGGGCCCTGTGGTAGGAGTGTCACCTGAGTGAAACAACCAATGCTATTAAGAGTGAGTCAATCAGTGTCTGTACAAGTACAGCAGTGCTAGAATGATGACAAATCTCTGGGTCCAAAGGGAGACATCCTTCACCTTGTTGAGAAGTAAGGAAGTGGCTGCTTTGATCAGTTTTGGCAAGGGTTTCTGATCCATACCTGGACTGCTCCCATCAGATGCTGGGTGCTGGAGCTTTATGGCTTCCTGTGTGATGGTGCTGCTGCCACACCAAGAGCTGGAATTGCTGTGGACAAGCAGTGTTGACTGCTGCTGTTTCACTAAAATGAATAATTATATATTTCCCACTCAAGCTGATTGTTTGAACATGTGAGAGGCAGAGCACAAGGGAGATGCTACCAATAAGGGAGCTTTTATTGCAGCTAATGTTGCCTCTGAGGAAAACCAGACTGGAGGGATGAAGGGTGGATTCTGGTCCTGCCATCAGTTCATGGCATCAACAATGCTTAAGAGGCAGATCTGTGAGCTACTGGGGCAATGAAGCAGGCAACTTTGTAATGGAGGGGTGAATGAGGGGACCTTTTTCCAAGCTCATTTAATAGTCCAGTCTGCAAACAATCTTCTCCTCTCTCATTACTGTTCTAGCCTTGTCTCTCCTCCTTGGCATGGTGCCGTTTCCCCCCCGAGCAGCAGCTGTGCACACTTGAATAGTAAATCAAGCACCCTAAAAATTGTTGTTCAAAAAATCTTTTCAGATCTTTCTCTCCTCTATTTCTGTTCTCCTTTTTCTTGCTAATGGTTAAGGCAATTTGGTCTTTTTAAAATTTTTAATCTGGTGTGATCTAATTCTGTGTTGCTAACAACTTGATGTGTCACAATGTCCATCAGTGAAAGGACCTGGAGGTAAATCTGGTTCATCTCCCATCAGTGCATGAGTATGTGAAGGGTCCATGGTGAGGGGCTTCACATTTCCTCTGGGAGCAGGTCTCAGGTCATCTTGTGAAAGGCCAAAGAAGATGGTAACAGTCTGGGTTTCCAGGAGATAGACAGCAATATCTAGACACTCTAGTCCAGGCTGATTTACACTTACCAGGGACCTGAGCCCAACATCCTAAATAGCATTTGTTTTTATGGTTTCATGACAATTTCCAAAACAGAAATGCCTAGAGGATTAATACTGTGGAGAGAGAGGTGAGGGCAGAACAGCAAAATACCAGATAATTAGCTCCATGTAGTATATCATATGTTTTTCTTTGAACTCAACATTCAGCACGAAGTAGAAGTGAGTTACTCCCTGGAAAAATGGGTGCATTTTTTCCCTAGAGAAGAAGCTTTGTAAATCTTTCCCTAGAAGATTTACAGAAGGTAATTTAGCTGACAGCAATGCCTGACTCCTGCCCAAAATACCCAGCAATTTAACTGTTCCTGTATTTTGAAACTATTGCAAGAAACTGATGTTGCACCTTAAAAAACATTCAATTTGGAAACAAACTAACAAACAAGTGTATAATTCTGGTAATTCCTCTTTTATTTGTGTGAGACACTTAAGCCCATGGATAGCTTCTCCCATTTAGGGTGTACATCTGTGAAAGGGACGTGATGGTGGAGCTTTGGCTGTGAAAATACAATGTATGCTTTATTACAAAGAAAACCACAGTTTGAAAACCAGGGAAAACTCTGATTCACCAGCGTGACTCACACATGCACTACAGAGCCTGCAATCCCTTCAGCAAAGATTCAAGCCCAGCAGCATGCAAGTACTTGCAAAGAGAAATTATTTTCTCTAAATGAATGATCTTTTCAAGTGCCTTATCTTACTCTTTTTGAAGACAGTGGAAAATCTCTCATTGGACTTTGGTTGAGGCCCTTAAATGTGGGAGGGAAGTCAGTAGATACCATGTAAATATCCACAAAAATGACTCAAAGCCACCATCAAGATAATATTATCACAGGAGATGGGAAGTGAGATTTCTGAGAAGGCTGTTACAAGCCCAGGAGGACCTGTTACATTGGGTAGTGTCTGATTGTGATTTCTACAGCTGAACTTTTCAGGAAATGAATCCTTCAGGGTTCCCACCTCAGGAGAGAATTTTGACATGTTCTCAATTTCAACAAATGAAACTGAGATGGGATTGGAACTAGGTGATCTTTACAGTCTCTTCCAACCCAAACCGTTCTATGAAATATGCCTGAAAGCCAAAAAAAAAAAAAAAAATTCTGCAGAGGATTTTTGGATGTCTTCAGAAAACGGAAACAACTAGACTGGAGGCAACAACTCAGTTGACAGCAGCATAAGGGAGTTAAAAAAGATTTTCATATCCAGTGATGAAATAATTTTGTCCCATTACTCCAACTCCTGAGACCGCTGGTCCAATGGATCATATCAAAGTGTAATACTGAAGTTAACATGGTGAGGAGCCAGGCTGTGAGGGCTTGCTGCCTAACAGAGCATCCACCAGAGGAAAGAAACATCTTTGAGGTCTAATTGCAGTTCATTTTATCTGTTGAGGCTATGAAAAGCAGGGTAAGAATGTATATGGGCCTTAGAGAGAGGAACTCAAGGTACAGATGCAGGTAAACTTGTTTATTCAACTCTCCCAAATACGTGGCTTCACTTTCAGAAATGCAAAGCCCCTGTCACTCTCACTGAACCAGACTGGCAGGGGAAGAAGCTGGGTTAGTGCTCCTGGTTTCTCACTCACCATCACAGCCATACCTGGTTTACCCATTTTCCCAGTGAAAATAAATACTGAAAGGTTCATTTTAAATGTATTTAAGTATATAAGAACAAACCTAAGTTAAAGAACAAATCTCTTAATTTGATTTGCAATATTTTTTCCTTTGCTTAAGAATAGAAAACTTTCAGTACATTTTGAAAATTCTCATGAGGAGACTGTCTCAGTTTAGCACACTAGGAAGCTGCACTCATCATTCCTGTCCATGTTTCTGTGGCTGTGTTTAAGTCACCTCTCTGACCTGAGTCTTTTTGAAGCCACTAATTCTGGGATTTGTTTCCCCATCCACACACCTTCTGCCTGGGCACCCTGTGTGTGCTCAGCTCTAGCACCTGTGAACTGCAGGCCTTTCACGGTATGGGCTCCTTTTCCCTGTTTTTTTTTTACTCTAAATACCATCTTCACATGCCTCTCATCCACCTGTGACAGTCCCAAATCAGCTGAAACCTTGGGTTTTTAGCTTGAGCCACAGGAGCATCAGGGCAGAGCTTATCTTGTGCACAGTAGTTTGATGTTCCTCAGCAGGGAAGTCAGATGGAAGATAAAGTCAACCCAGCACCTGCACACTCATCTCTTAACCACACTCAGCTCATATGAAAGGTCATCTCAGTCCCATAAACTCTCATGCTTGTATTTCCCAAGCTGACAGACTCCTCATTTGGACTCCAGAGCTGCCTGGAGTCTTCCCGTGCTGGAATTGCATAACTCCGGAGCCGATGGTGATCATTAATGCAATGTATTGCCTACCATTTCCATGCCATCAGCTACCTTGGCTTTGGACTTCAGTACATTATACATTACTTCTGGATAAAAAATAGAGACAGTCCTCTCCATTTCATAATATCATGTTGGGCCTGCAATCTTCTGAGAGGCTAGAGTGGGAAAGTATTATTTATATTGCTTAGAAAGAACAGAAAGTAGATTAGTAACCACGCCTGAAGTGTGTAATGAAGTTAATTAATACCTGTGCTAAACCTCAACATAGGAAATTAACATGGAAAAAATGGTCTTTTGCATTGTCTGGGAAGAAAGATCTACATTTCCCTCTTCATGACTGATAAACCTCTGTATTCAGATTCCTGGTTCCGTAGGTATCAGATCTATGATTGAGCAGAGAATGCCACTAAGCAGAACTGATTTATTTCAGAGTTCACAACGTTACTTCTGGGGGAACAGGGAAGGTGGGAGGCTGGACTAGTGGGAGGCGTTACCTGAGGAATGCTGCCCTTGATTTTGAGGGAAACAGGATTTTGCCTGGTGCTGTTCCTCTCACCCAGCTTGGATCTTCTCTGGAGCAGTTACTCCACAAATCAAGACATCATGAATGCAGACACCAGAACGTGAAGCTATTCAGGACCATCCATCTGCATGATCCAACCCAGGGATGTCCAAGGAAGCGACTTCTTAGAGCACATCTATTTCTATGGTCCATGAAAGAAAAACCTATGGGATTAGGAACTGTGCGTTTCTCTAACGAAGCAAACTAAAACCTATTTCTGTGGCCCCAGTGCCTGTCTCTGGCTCCTTGGCAAGAAACTTCAGTTTTTTGGTTGCTATTTTCCCATTCGCTGTCATCAGTGACAAAACTGCAGGAGTACAAAAGCCAGGGAGGGTTTATTTCCATTTCTTTGCTGCTTCTGTGGGGACATTGATAGCACTGTTTTTAGACCAGTCCTCAAACACTGAGGAAACACATATAGCTTGTGTTGAGTGGGATAACCCCCCCCCCCCCCCAGCCCTTTGCTGTCTTCCCCCTGACCTGGCATTCAGAGCACCTTGAGCAAGGGCTTTCCTCTGCTGGGAAGAGAAATGTTTTCCAGTGTTTCCATCCAGAAGTTCCTCTCCTACTTTGCCACATAATAAACTTGTCGTAATAGGGATCTCATTCAGATAGGCATCTGCGTTTATGCTACAGAAGTATTTGTTATTTATAGATGAGATTGTGTGTTCTCCCTCACAGAGCTGGATGGTATCCCAAGGACACACCCCAAGAAAGAAGAGGGAAGAAGATATTTCATTCTGAGGCAGGAGAGACAATTCCTCCCTATTTCTTCTTTGCTTGAATATCAACAGCAGATATTTATGCCCCCATTTCTGTATGGACTAAGTCATGGTGGGGTGGTGCAACAGTTGGTCTTTGTCTTTCTCCACCCACTGGTTTTTGTGCCTAAACTAAATCTCACAGCAACCACAGAAGTGTCTGTGCTTCTACAGGAGCTCACACACCACAATCCAGCTCAGGCACTTGTGTTTCTGCATATGGATTCAGGGGAGCTATGAGCATGAATCTGCATGGCAAGATGAGAGAACACACAAAGAGGAACCCCAACAACAATGAACATTTAGAATAAATTACAAATAGAGGTGCATAATTTGTGGTTAGAGAGACTGAGTGCTGGTCATTATTCAGTATCACTCATTTCTTTCCTGCAAATATATGTATGAAAGCCAGGAACAACTAATATTTTTATAAACATGGAGGAGATTTTCTTTTTAAATTAGATTATGTTAAAAAATAATCTAGAATGACTGGAGTGAGATTGTACCTATATGGAGAAACTACTATACCACCAAGGGAATCATTTACCCAGATATAATGTATAACTTCATAGCAAACAAAAGCCAGACATGTTAAGAGTGAATTGTTTACAATAGAGGGTTACATATTAAAATGTATGTATAATTGTAACCTTCTATTAACACCCTCTTGAAGAGAAAAAACACCGACTGCAGGCTTTAAAATGCTGTTTCTCAACTATGTTGGGTGAAGAGTTCTATATGTAATGAGAGCGGCATACACAGGAGGGATTCTTGCAGGTCAAAAAAGAAATAGAAGAAAAAACAGCTCCTACAAAAGCGTTCAGCAGAAGTTGCTCCTTCTTCATTTGTATCAAAGAAATTCATTGTCATCTCCAGAGGAAAACTTGGGGTAAAGAAAATGTGCTTTATTGAAAGCATGACATATGATTTAATCTGACCTCACCGGATTTTCATTCTAGCTCTAGGAAGGTTGCCCTGGTGACATCACACCATGCGTGATGTCCTCAGCCCACAGGCATCCATTGCAAGCTCTAGAAGAAACTTAGCTGGCAATGGGAAAACACACACACACATTTTGGGGGTGTGATTAGAGACATCTCCCATCTCTGCCACTGAAGGAAGCCCAGAACCTCGGCCTGGATTTACACTGAAGGGGGTTTCACTTCTGAAAAGTACAGAACAGTACTTAAACAGCTGCCTCCACCTCCTCCAGAGAACTGTCAGAGACAGGGACACCGAGCTCCACATCTGTACCATGGTCCTTCCCCAAAACTTTGGAGAGCACAAGGCAAAGGAGAGCAATTGTAAGGACTTCTACCATTTAACCTATTCAACCAACACAAAACCCTTCTCAGAGCAGTGTGGAAAGCAAATAAATCAGGTTTCTATCTCTCTTCCTGTTAAGAAATTTATCAGAATACCTTTCTCATCACTCATGAAATCTGAGTGAGAACAGAGGAAGAACGAAAAATCCCTTAAACAATACATGCCCCTTTTGCTAACAGGCTGGTTATGACCTCTACTAACCCACAGTGATAAGTGGCGTTACTCTATTCCACCAAGATACCCTTAAAAAGCCTTCTCTGTCCATTTGCCACCCTCTATGTGCTCACATAAATTTGGCAATACTGCAAAAACCCAACTATTTTCCTTGTCCCATCAAATTCCTTGTTTTCTTCACAGAAAATTCACTTCTCCTGATAGGCAACCATCCTGAACCCAGCCCTTTCCCCCCTGAGCTGGAGCCTCGTTCCCCAATACCTTCTGCAGTGCATCCACAAGGGCTATATGAAATCCAGTCTCTGGGAGATTAGCAGCACGATTTACTGCACTTTTTGAATACTCCCTGGAAACCAGGGAATACAGTAGTTCAGGAGATAGAGATGTGGCAAAATCTTATTCAGAGAGAGGACTCCACCATAAACCCCACTGTGTCTGCAAGACCTGTCAGGAAAATATGAGCCACAGTCAGCACTGTACTTGTGCGTTTCACACGTATTCATATTTCATTGTAATCTCCAGGTAATTTCAATATTTTCCATCTCACAGAAGAAATGGATGGGACTTAAAAACCCCTCCGACAATGTGGAGTAATAGTTTCCTAACACAGAAGAAGAACCCTGTCCCTCTTTCCCCCTTTTCTAGAGCCAAGTGCAGGAAAGCACCTCTTCCAAGTCCTCTGGGCAGGTGATAGACTCACCTGAACGAAGACACTGAGAAAGTGAAGATTGACTTGCTTGTTATCACAAGGTTGCCAGCTGCCTCATGCACACATTGGGAGGATAATTTCAGAGGAGCCTTGTTGCAAGTGCCCCTCTTTTCCAATCAGGAGGCATCATCACAGCCAGATAAGAAGCAAACACAGATACCAGTGTTCGAGTCATTACAACGACACGCAATACTACAATTTTCTGGGCTATTGATTGCTGCTGTTCTGGCATTGCAACCCAAAACACTGGAGGAAGTCAAGTGGAGAGTGAGAAGAGGGGAATTTAGCATGCTGGTGAGCTGGTTAAAATTCCTTTGCTGAAAAGAGCTGCCTTGTCAAAACCACAACTTTTTGCCAAAAGGTATGAATTTTGAGACACAGGGTTTTTTGCAAGTAGTTTGGGGATTCTTGTCTGGATCTCTGACCTGCCAAGTTAGTTCCCTAGTCACGCAGCTATCATTAATGTTCTCTCAGGTTATACTTTGTTTCATTTTAGCACAGCTTCATTCTGATCTGCACACAACCAAATTTTTGAAACGTCTCAAAAAAATTGCCTGTTTTTCTGTTCCCAACCCCTCCTTAATGTTCAGATGGAGGTAAATAACTCTCTCATAAACTCTATAGGGAGTTTATTGATAACATAAAATAATACATTTTGCTTTCAAGACATTTCTTATTACAGTCAGGAGAGAGAGGATGTGAGTCAGAAGCTTTCTTCTCATTTTCACTCAGTTCATTTGTTCACTCCGTTTACTGAAACTTAAGTAGCTGTTAGAGCTAGAAGTTCCAAGGCACTTGTGCTCTTTAACACATAACTTAATTTCCAAAACAAATAATTACAACTTCTTTTCTGAGTGTCACCCTTCCCAGGAGCATCTGATGCATATGCTAAAATGTGAAAACTTGCAAACTGATGCTTTGCTGCAGTTAACTGCTCTCTGTTTCAGGTAGATTTACCCCCTATCCACTGTTTCTTCCACTCAGGCAGTCATTTCTACATCTGGAGTGCTTTTGGATGGTTTACTCCAAGCAAGCAGAGAACAGCAAGTCACAGCTTTGTCTTTTACAGATCCCTCCAGAAAAACTTTAAGCATCGAACAGACCTCCTTCAACATCATACAGAGAGGTTGTTCATTTACCCCACAGAAAAAAGCTTTCTAATTAAAAGGTTCACGATTTTGCATCATTCAGGGCTGGCTCCTCCTCCCCTTAGCTATAACACTGACTTAATTATACAGAGCTGCAGCGCCGAGGAGTTTCAAGTTCGCTTGTTATTTGATGCCTGCAACAATATTTATTCACCAGCTACTCCAAATAAAACGCGTTATTTCACTGCGTTGACATCAAAGCCAAGCTTGTAGATGGTATTGGTTTTATTTATATGATCTGCATACCTCCACATGTGTGTATTTATAGATATGTGTATGCACACAGGTACACACACACACACACGGTCTTGCCCAAGAGGAAAAGCAGGGGCTGTTTCTAATAACAGCAAACGACTGATGGTTGTGATTTTGGATCTTGCAGCACACACCTTTCATGCTGAAATCCACACGGCGAGCAAGGACAGGCATCTGCTGCACAGTGCCCTGCCCAGGGCCCTGACACACTATGAGCACTGCAGCCTGCAGAGGTGTCATCCTTTCTGCCCCAGGGGCTTTCCTTTTCCTCCTACTTAGGCTAGCAGGAGTTTAGGACAGAAATCCCTCTCTTCCAATGTCTCTGTAGGTTAGTATAGATTTTTATCACACCTCCTTGCATGCCCAAAACCAACCAAGCCAGTCCACTGGTACACCTGAAATGTCTGTCTTCTCATAGAGACACATAACTTTTCCTTGTGTCTGATAGTGGTTGAATTAAAAAAAAAAACACCAATGTATACCAATGGATGATCATCTCAGCCATCACCAGGCCCGTGTGTCATGAAAAAAAGCAGTGAAAGTGTCTGTTACCCTCTTTCTCATTTCACTGTTCTCTGCCTCAATCCCTTTCTTCCTTTAAAAGTTGAAACTGAACATGTACAGAGCAAAGCACATGAAAATCAATATCCATAGTGAGATATAACATAGAACTTCGGGTCAAAACATATAGATTAATAATGAATAATATATATTTGTCAGAAATATATGCTCATAAAACCAAGCCCTTGCATTTTGATGTGTTCTTACTTTTGGACTCTAAAATCTTTGCATTCTCCGAAGTCCCCACACTCTTCCTTTCTCCCTCTGTTTTGTTTGTTTAGTTTCCTTTGTCTCTGGAGGTTTGCACAAACCTCCCTAGAGCTAGCCAAAAGAAGAGCTATGGTCCAGAAACAATCCTTAGTTCCTTTCTTCAATTAAGATGTGGGAGTATAAACTATTTGGTGGCAGACATTCTGCTTGTTGGGAAGAGGAGGCTCAAATTCTCCTGTTCCTCACTCATAAGTGTGGGAAAGGAAAGCAACAGCTAAGATTGCAGAAGGTCTTCTCCTCCTCCCTCTCTTGGTTTGGCCTGTGCCAAATTATTGTGGCCAGGCTGCTGTGGGGGCAAAGCTCAGCACGAGCCAGCAGAAGGGATGTGAGAAGGCAGAGCCAAAGACCTCGACTGGAATAATCTCATAAATGCTGTTATCACGTGTACAGGGGACAAACTGGGATCCTTCAGAGGTTTCCCTGCAGATGCACTGCTTCCCTTTGCCAAATCTGAACCCTTCTTGCACAACATAAAGCTTTCCCAGCAGAGGTGGCCTGGGCAGCATCTTATTTTTTCATTGCCAGCAAGAATTTCTGAGAAAGGCTAGACTAGAGAGTGCCAGAGTCTGGAATTAGATACAAATTAATTGCATGTAATTACTCAAGAGCATCAAGTATCTTTTTGGGATTTTATAGTTATTGTTATTGTAATGATGTTCAATTTGCAAATACAATTATTGTAAATTACTCTATTGATAACTTCAGCTCTCCTATTGTGTGTGATCACCTCACTGGTTTTCTTGTGGTCTTTTGTAAAAAGTTTTTATAGCCTCGATGAAGACACAAGTGGAGCTGAAAATTGAGTGCAGTTCTCACAATGGCTTTCTGTTACTCAAAAGTGGAGAATTGGTAAATTATTAGCTTATGATTAAATTACAATGTCACTGCAACATTTGAGAGGTCAAAGTCATAAACAAACTTCATTTTTGTCTCATGCCACAAGTCTGATAACAACAAACTGAGACATATTTTCTTAGCTGCATTTCCTCTTTGATTTAATTTCTTTTCTCATTTTTTCCTTTTATATCCACCTGCGTTGCTGTTATCATTTCATTTAAAGAAGGACTGCCAGTGACTCAGGGAGGTGTTGGGAAGGCTAAGAAAATAATGCTTAAAAGGCTTTCAAAGGCAACCTTCTATGTGAAATATGTAAGATTGGTTAAAAAATTCCATTCCTGAGCTTTTCACAATGTGTTAGTGGGTATTAATATGTACAAGCAAGAAAGACATCTGAAATTTTTTTGTAATGGAATATGCATTCAGCTACAGTCACTGGTGCTGGTTTGGCCTCCGAAATTCCCTGGGCATACTGACAATTTAATACATTGTTTAGTCAATAAACCTATAGAAGAAAAAGTCCTATAACTATAGGAAGAAAACCCCACAAAACCTACGGCGCAGTTGGAAAGTGGAATACTAAGAAGCATGGAAAGGTGCAAAAGAGAGAATTTATAAAAGAAATAAAAGGGGAAAAGGAAAAACATTGAAAGGAAAATTCTTACTCTCAGAGATTCTTTTCCTTCCCTCAAGAAAATGTTTTCTTACAGCCTTGTGCAGGGACCTACATGTCCTCCTCTGCATGGCCTTTCCTCTTGACATTCACTTCCTTTCAAGTAAATTTTCCAGTTAAACATATTTATTTTCTTCATCCAACTCCCCTTTTCACACCAATCCCTTTCTCCCCACCATTTTTGTCTCGCCCTGCTTGGTTATTTCTCTGTATGGTCAAGCTTGAGAAAGTTTATCACATTAAATATGAGGAAAATCCTCTTTAATAGTTTGGACATTAGAGGCAGTGGAACAGATTGCCTGAGGAGGTGGTGGATGTTCCATTTCAAGGTGGTTTTAAGGAATGAATTCAACAGAGATGTGCTGGGGATTTCCTAAGTCTGGCCTTGGGGCAAGAGGATGGACCAGTCAAGCCCTCCAGATATCTTCCAGCCTTATGTTTCTATGATTCCTTTCACCTCTCCAGGTTCTGGGGGTGTTAAATGGCTCTGGGTATGTCAATGCCTAATTAAAACTTCACAGCACAGGGCAAGTGTGTAAACCAGTACATTCTATTTTTCCCAGGGTCACCGTGCTTACATCCAGAAAGGTGCTGACACAGGCACACACAAACACAGGGGGTGTTGTTAGAGGTGTGCTCATCAGTTATTTATGAAGTTTATAATCTGACACTCAAAAAAAAAAAAAAAAAAAAAAAGATCTTAACAGGCTCCAGCGTTCCTCAGCTGTTGAAATGTCACCTCTCAGATAGAGATATTGATTAACAGTTTGAGACCAGGCACATTGTATTCTGTGCTAACAAGCTGGTACAGCTCTACCTGACATTTCTCACCAAAGGAGAGGACTAAGTCGTGCTTGGTGGCTTTTGTTGGACACTTCTGAGTTTGTGGGTGTATTTAAACATTAGACTGTGAACTGGGGAGCCTGTAAACTTGGCTCTGTTCTGCCTGGGCAGCTGGGTGAAGGTTAAATGAGAGTGTCAGGATTTTATTCAGGGCCCTCGGGGCTGCAAAGAGGGTTTCTGAAGGAGCTTGGTGTGGGGAGACCCATGGAAAACAAGGTCTAAATGAAACCTGGTCACTTGGATGTTTCTCTGGCATGTAATGAAACAATTTTTCCCCTCATATTGACAGATTTTTTGAGATCTCTGGGCACATGATTCAGCCACCAGATAATTGTTACTCCAAAATATTGCACAATAGTGAGGCTTTTTTAAATAATCACCTAAATGAGATAACCCAGCTGGAATCCATGTTGTCTGAAATGCTCAAAATGGGAGTCACAGATCCTGGAGAACATAGAAGCTGGCCTACACAGGGAATTAACCCATGCTGGAGGTGGTGGACAGCTGGACACCAGGGAGGCAGTGAGATCTATGTGATAGCTCCATGAGACACGAGATCTCAAAGTAATGATTTTGCTTTATTTTCATGGAGCTGATTTACAGATCAGAAGGAAAACATCTCAGTTCCAGCACAGGCAATGGCAAAGCTCCTGCTGACACTGCTGGGACAACAAAAAAGTTTTCAAGACTTAACTTGAATGTAAACTTCCAAAAATTAAATCCTTAATGAAAGGATTTGTATATTTTTCATCATAATCCTTGGCACTGAGACAGATACAAGACATGATTGCATTTGCTTTTACTTTTTAAGTAAATTTGTAACTTCAGAATCTGTCACAGGCATTGACCACCCTGTACACCATGACAGGCACAAAATGAATACACCATCCTTAATGGCTCCTGTCCCTAAACCACAACATAAAGCCAGGGATGAGAGTATTGGCCATGACCTGCTGGTTACTGAAATTTTAGATGCTGTTTTCTAAAACACACGGGCCTGGGTGTTTCACTTGCAAAGAGCTGTACACCAAACGGATAAAGCTCACGGCTCCAGCAGGATAAAATAATTTACTTTTGCTCTTTGTGCATTTGCTGATAGAAAGGCAGTCTATGTTTAGAAGAACAGGTGAGTTTCTGATAACAAGGAGATATTAGTAAATTGTCTTAAAATTTCCATCTTTCTTTCTAAACTTATAACTTGGCTGCAGGCTTTATTTCAAAATAATAGATTTCCTTTAGGTGGCTTGGTCCAAAATTTCTCCTGCTTGTTTAAATAAATGTTTGCTTGCTGTCCAGATTTAATTTTGTCAAAAGAAAAGCTGGAAGATCTACTGAAACTACTTTTATTGTATTCCTAACATGAAGCGCTCTAACAATGTTAACCTGTCTAATATACTCAAGACCTTCCACTTAGACTTTACTTTTCGGAAGGTTTTTTTAATGTTTTGCTTTCTGGTGCCATTATTTATTTATTTATTATTTTTATTCTCAGTGGTGCATTTATTTATTTATTTATTTATTTATTTATTATTTTTTGTTTTCAGTGGTGCTTGGTGGTGGTGGTGGTGGGTGCTCGATTGCACCAGTGGAAGGATGTGCAATCAAACTTGCAATGAGACAGTAGTCTCTGATTGTCATCAGCTGCAGCTCATTATTCTCTCAAGGATTCCTTGTGCCAATCGATGATAAACAATGTGTAATCACTTGCAATTGATTGCAAATCAGATTGCATAGACTGGCATGTGGAGTCCTTGAGGGAATAACGAGCGGTGCCTTTTGCCCACTGCCGGCTCTGTGGGGCCCACATGCCATCAGCTGAGAGCTCCTCTCCTCTCCTGGAGAGCTGAGCAGGTCCCACGAGATGAAACAAGGTTGTGTTCATATTTGGTACATGACATTCGGGCTGCTCATTCCATCCCTGCCCTTCCTCTCCCCAGGTGTGCTCCAGGACCATGTTCTCCTGGATTGTCACCCTCTGCAGAGCCAAAGAGACAAAATCTGAGGGGTTAAGGGCGGGGGGTTATGGCTCAGTCCATCAATGGGGCACTAAAACAATTTTCTTTCCTGAAGATTCCAAATTCCCTCTATTTTCCCCTTCAAAACTGGCTCAGTTCTGAAGCAGCAGTTAGCAAAATGGTCTGGACAAGTCACAAGCCACAGAGGAATAAGGCCCCACTGACTTGTTCCAAAGCCAAGTCAGATTCATGGGGAGCTCAGCTGGGTTTTGCTATTTAGACTTTTACCTTCCAAAGTAGTGCTAATCAGATCTGGTCTATTGACCATTGGTGGCCTGAAGAATGCCACAAAAAGTAATCAGTGAAATTAGAGCAAAAAATAAGAAAATGTGGCAAATTTCTTCAGTAGCTCTTTTCTGATTAATGTTCATGGCTGCACCAGACGCAGCTAGCGCTAATTGAAAATGTTGGTAGCCAAACACTCGTGCTTTGACTTAAGAAGCATTTTGTTTACACCATTTTAAAATTCATTTTTATGTACCAATCTCCCTCCCAACTGTTGTAGGGTAGTAGATTTTTGGGCAAGAAATACTTTAGGAAAAAAAAATATTTTTTAAATGAATCAACGAAGTTCAAGACAGATAACTTGAAATCAGTTCTGTTTCTGGATATTTTAGTTTTTCAGGTCTAGGTGTTCATGAGACAGCAATGTTCTCCTTTCAAGTACTGATCTTAGAACAGGACATGAAATCACATCTTGAATTCTGCATGAAAAATATTCATGGACCAGTTTGCTCAACTGATAGTGGGTTTTTCGACTTCAAGCAAGCAGGGTCTTGTCTTGCTCTTTATATTTAAATGAGAAAAGAATAACATTAGCATTCACTGAATATTTTTATAGAGATAATAATCTCTATTGATAACATACTTCCTTTTAAACATCTGTAAGGCAATCAATTGGAAACTGATGCACTGCTCTAATCTTACTTCAGAATCTGGTTCTTACTAAAGACTTGAAAATCATAAAGGACCAAAAAGTAGACTTTAATAGAGATGAAGCTCTTCTGGTAAGTATGTTTTTAAAATATTTTTTATGTGGCTTTTTTTTTTCCCTGAAGAAACTTTTCCTTGCAGTTTATATGAACCAATAGAGCTCCACAGATTTCAACAGAATTAATTGATTTCCCAAATATCAGTGAGGTCAGGAAGAAAATTACTGAATGAAAAAATGCACAGCTAATAATTAAAGAGATGGCCTGGTTTCGTAAATCTTTTTCCAAGTGTTTCATTAATAGTAATTGGTGTGTTAAAGTACAACTTTCTGAAGCTGCAGCATAGCTTGCAATTGCTCTTCTATGAGCTTCACAACAGCCACCATTAAAGAGATAAAGCACATCTATTATCTGCAGCAGGCTTCTAGAAAAATTATATTCCCAGGGGAACTCCCCTTCAGAAACAAAAAAGGTCACAAATTTATTTCAAGTCCATTTTCCTTCTCTGATCAACATTGGTATGTCAACAAAGGATGCAACAAGACAAGTTTGAGGAGTTTTGCCTCATAATTGCAGTTTATAAACAGAAACAGAAGGAGATATTTTCTTAGCTTTTTGGTTTTGTTTTTTTGTTTTGCATTTCTTTTAAACACAGTCTTATCATCGATCTGAAATATGTCAAAATCCGCCAATGTTTTCAAAGGTCACATATTTGTATAGTTGGTTTAAATTACTTACATTAGAAACAAATTCCCAGCAATTCACCTCCCAAAGCTGAGAACACACTCTAAAAACACGTGAAGCTTTTGAAACATTAGACACGAAGTGTGAGCCAAAGGGGTCTGGAAGGGAGGGGGCCAATTCCCACCGGTGTGAGCTAGCTCCAAAGGCAACGGCCAGTGGCAGGTCACACTGCTAATTTTAGTGGTTTTCCAATCACCCTTATACCCTTTCCAAATAAATTTTTGTTGTTGAATTGAACCCCTTCAGCTCTTCATCTCCGAGCAGCATTAGCCCAGCACAAGAGCTGTGCTGTTAGGTGGGATGCTCCCAGGCCATGACAGCACAGATTTGTTGCTGTGAGTGGGACTTAGTGGCACTCAGCTCTGTGTTCCCCAGCACCAGCAGCTGCTTGGCACCGCTTCTCAAACTACATGTACAGATGGCACCTCCTTAACAAGTCAGGGCACTCCTGGCTTGTTCTGCTCTCCAAAGAGCTCACTCTCTGAGGGCAGTGCTGCAGGAATTCCCCATTGCCCCTGAGCTGGGCTGGGCTGTAAACCTGCCAGAGATGCCAGGGGAGCTGAGCTGAGCTGAGCTGAGCTTTGCCTGCCCTGCTGAAGAGGAAGGTGGTTTATGCATGGTTTGTGTCTGCTCAGTGCTTGAGCTGAACAGACAATTTCGTGTTGGCTTCGTTACCTGTCTACAAAGGGGAGAGCTGTAACCAGCCCTCTGATAAAGGGATGATGAAGGTGCAGATGGGCACGCTGGTGCCTCTGCTGTGCCTACAGATCTCTTGTGTAAGAGGGGCTGTGATGTGGTGTAAACTGTGGGAGACATCCCACATAGCCTTATTTATTTACAGTGAGGCTTCTGTGCGACAGATATCCAGCATTTTCCATGTGTGTCCTACGTGAGTCAAAACATTGGCCAGTTTACAAGCAGAGTGGGCATGGATGCTCTGCACACTGCTCAGTAAATAATTACACCCAGGTTTCTATTAACTGCTCTTGCTTTCTGCAGTGTGCTGATGGAAATATGCAATTGGTGAGCATTTCTGGTAGGAGTTTGGATTTTTTTCTCTGGTTTTGTCTTAGAAAAAAAAAAGCAATTTAATTATGAGCTCTGAAATAGATAAAACATAATTTATTTCTGCTTTGACACTTGTTAAGGATTTTTAAGCATTAAGCAGTAAAACAAGAGCTATAGTTCTGACTATAGATGAATAATTGCAGCAACGGTGTAAAATTATGAAAACACTGAGGTGGGACTTAAATCTTCACTGGGATACTAAAGAATGTACAAGCTCTCCTACACTGAGAATTTTTTCCCGGAGTATCTATTTTTTGGTGGATTGAGCGACATTTTTAAACCAGAGGTGAACAACTGAGTCCACATCTCAGAATCAGACAGGATTGTCCATACCAAAGAAACCAAACTGATTTTAACCAATGTCAAAAATAGATAAAGCATAAAATATGGAAGAGTGAGAAAGACGGTCATGACTGGAAGTAGATTCAATCTAGGGCTAGTCTGGTTAAGAAATTAAAACAAGGGTTGTGCTCAACCACATAGAAATATCAGTCTTTAAATTCTCTTGGCCAAAATCTTCTAAGAATCCCTGTTTTCATGAGATTATATGAATAGCACTTACAAATTGTCCTCTGGGCTTGGAAGTGACTTAGAACCAAAAAAAAAAAAAGTTCAGATTTCAAAATTTAGCTTAGGTCATTCTTGCCTAATGGCAACAAATTTAAGGAAGAAAAATATATTAAAACACCACGAAAGTGTGAGAAAACATATTTAAACTTGAACCATGGAAAGATGATGGGTCTGTGTCACCAACCCATATCTATTTAACTTGCTACCAGTGCACACAGTCTCCTGTGAGACAGTCTTAAAATGGCGAGCAATGTGATATATTGTTGGAAAGTATTTGGAAAGTGTTCATGGCTCAAGTATGATTTACAGGTCTAGGCTTTCCAGCAGCAGCACAGAGTGCACGAGAGAAACTTTTTACAGCATTTTTGAGCAGACACTTTGCTGTACTATTCTTTGCAGGTAGCTTGGCACATCTCGCATCCAAACTGAGTTAACTTTTATTTTCTCCTCTGCAAATCTTTAAAAAAACTTCTCCTTGAAGATGAGGCCTCTCTTAAATGGCTTGTGTTACAGAAATTATTAAAGCTAATGAAATCAGGCACAGTTGGCTCTTGAGTGATTCATCAGTCACACATCTCTGTTTAATGTGCACAGGTTTGGAGCCTACTTCTCACTTGCACAAAAGACTCACTGTTAGTTTAAGAAATGCTCATATAAATAGAATCCATTTTCTGATGCACCATAAAATATCTAAGAGCAATGAACGATTATAGTCACAAGAGCTATTTTGGCTGGGCTTGTGGTAGTTCCCCAGGCCCAGGATTAACACTGCTTTCCCTGCATCTTGAGAACAGAGGAATTGTCAGTATACTGCAACCAGCAATGACTAAAACCAGATGTTTCAGTGGAAGAAACCTCTCATTAGACTTGTAGAGAATGAGCTTTGAAAAACTGGTTTGCTTGTTTGTTTGTTTGTTTGTTTTAACAAAGGGGAGTGCAAATGCACCTGACTGTAAATGCAAATTGGGCTTTTTGAGTTTCATGTTGATACAGCAAAGCCTAAAGGAAATGACAAAAATACCCAGCCAACAAACAACCCTATTAAGTTTGTGGTTTCGGAACTAAAATCCAGCCTTTGAAGATCACTGAAGGCAAGTTCAGGTTAGAAATTCTGTCCTTTGGAAATTCTGCTTTTTGTAGTAAAATCCCAGATTGGTAGGGGAAGTTTTGCTGTGAAGAGCTCATGTAGGGTTGGTTACTGTCATTGCCAGGTACATAGGTTATTCTGAATGGTGCTATTTTGGTTATAAAGAAACAAGGGATGATAAGCAGGAGCCCTAAATGCAACATCGACACGTGTCTTCAAGTCAGACAGGTTTTTAAACAGTAGCAGTAAGGCAGGATAAAATGAAGCTCAGATCCAGCAATGCCTCCAGTAAAAACACCACCCAAGGAAGAAGGATGGAGGGTGGTGTGTGCTCTGGCTGTGGATGAAAGAATCTACTTCAGAAGGCAGTCCTGAATTGAGGCATCCTGGCTGCAGCAGTTTGCTTTGAAAGTCAACTCTCTCCAGGCAATCCTGTTGTGTCCCAGCTGCAATCAGGGCATATTTGCCTGACAACTGCATTGAAATCAGGCTCTGCAAATGCTGAGGTAAAGATCCAGACCTCTGCAGCCAGGGACACCTACTTCAGCACTTCTTTTCCCCTTGTCTGATCTCTATCTAGACATCAATACAACAATACAATGCTGGGTTATGGGCAATTAATAGAGGTTGAAGGTTCAGCTCCAGCCCAGGCTGGTAGGAGTTGATACAAGCTGGGAGCAGCCTCTGTCCTGGGAATGGTGATGCCAGGACACGCTGCCTAAAGGACAGGTGTGGATGCACAAAGCACCATTGTCCTGGCTTGCTCAGCTCATGGCTCTGCAGCTGATGTGAAGGTGAAGGCATGAGAAGCACAAGGATTCACATGGCCTCTGTGCCAGTGACAGCCTCTGCCAGTGACTTGGTGTGACTTCACGTCATCTCTGCACTCTGGACACAGCAGGGCCCTCCCAGAGGGGCTCAGGGCAATAAAAGTCCTTCAAAAAGGAAGGGAAAATCCCTCAACCCCCTTCCTGAGGGCACTGAGCAGTGCAGAGCCCCAGAACAGCATCTGCAGAGGAGTGGCCCCCACCTCCTTCCTACTGCAGGGCTGAAAATCACTGACCCACAAAGGGAGGCTATAGGGAGAAATATCCAACCCAGAGGAAGGCATCCCTAAGGGATTATGCATTTTCTGTGTGAATAATCCTGTGTGCCCCCGTTGTGGGGCTCTGCCTGATATTGGGTTCTAGGTCTGCAGCTAGAGAGGTGTCCTCCACAAATTACCTCAGAAAGCACGCTGCACAGCACTGTAACTTAGTGAATTTTGGATTGTTATTTTTTTTTTTCCATTTGAAAAAAAATTCCAGCAAAACAACAAGTCCTTAAAGCATGTATTATTTATTTTCAATGGAGTAAAAGAGCCCCTACAGTATTTTGAAAGAATGTCTGCTTTATAGGTCTGCAGTGATAACATGTTGGAAGTAACTAACAATTGTGTTATTTTTGTCCTCGCTAATAATGCACAGGGAGCAATTGATGTTTCTTCTAGAGTTAATAAGAAACATTTGCAGCAAAAGCAGGAACTGTGGAGATAAAGCAATTGGCAAGAAATAGTATGTTTAAATACCATAAAACAGCCAGTATCCAAACAGGTGTGAGATAAAGTGGTATAAATAAACTGCTCTGTATGCAGCCCATCACACAGCAGAGTTGGGTAAAAAATTGCATGAAATAACTTCACTTCTATTCAGAGGAAAATATAACAAAACTGATCCTTGTGTCTCCTAATTAGCTTTAGCAGCTGAGGAAACATTTCTCATGCAGAAATTTCTAAAAAGTTGTTCTTTCTGAAAATGGAAGACAAACAAAAGAAGCAGTCAGATTTCTAAACATTTTAGAGACAGTGCTTTCAAAGTTTGTAAACCTCTTCTCCAGTTAAAGCTAGTATCCTGAAGAGGCAGTGGAATTTCTTTCAACCTTGCAAAGTGATAACTGGCCCTTTTAGTTATTCTGCATTGCCTGGTGGCATTACAATCTCAGATGGTGCCTGTGTTATTTTTATTGGTGCTGCTTTCACAAACACACAGACATTTGCCCTTTCTTCATCCAAACATTTGGTTGCATTAAGGGTTGTTTGGTTTAGATTAAAGATTTTCTTTTTTTAAGACCAGTCAAATTCAAAGTAAATCAGTGCTAGCAAACATGACGTGAAAATAATTGCCCATGCTCACATGACTGATAAGCAGAACTATGGAAAATTTCTTACAACAAAATCCACCTGGTTTCTGTGGCTCTTACAAATGACAAGCCACAATGGGTCCATTGAAAGGTTTGTCAAGATCCATCAGCCTCTTGGATAAGTGGAATGGCTGTATTTTTTTGTTTAATCAGCATGAGAATTTGTTCAGTATGTGAATTTAAGGTGACATGAGTTTTGTGAGTCTTACTCTCTGTGGGTTCATACAAAGGAAGAAAAGAACTTACAAATGTCCATGCAGACATTACCCACGAGGTGAAATTGCCAAATTTGAGATGGTTTAGAAATCAGAGCTTTCAAATGTTCCTCATTGTTACTCTCTTGTATGTGAACTGAGCTCTGTGCAGTCAGTCCAAGATGTGCAAAAAGCCAAGAGAGAAACCACAGCATCTCTTTGGAGACTCATTCTGTGACCTGTAACATGTTGTGGCCTGGGAAAAGGAGCCTCTCCACTGATACTGTCTGCTGACAAAACCATCCTTGTAATTTGTGTTCTGTATAGCCTGAGGAGTCCCTAATCATGGGGACTTGTTCTCACTCAGTGCCTGGACTAAGGGAAACACACTTCATGTAGCACCACTGCTTGCTCCTCCTTTGCCATTCCATGCTGGAAAGATTCAGAGGGGCTGATCTGGAGAGTACCAATGCTGGTATATCTTCCCCTGAGCCTCCTGCACTGGGATTGCTCCAGCCTTTCATAATCAGGAATAAATAAAACCATATCCAGCTGGACTCCACACTTATTTTGGAGTCCTTTGAATCAAACATGAGCATGGCTCCCTTGGCCAAATCACACCTAAATAAATGTGGTGTGGCACCAAACCTTGAGGTGCACATGGGGCTTGCCCTGGTGCGGGACCAGACATGAACTTGCTTTGGTTGTCCAAGCTGGTGCCCCTTCCCGAGGTGCACTGGTAAAAAAGCTGCCAGGAAAGCTCTGACCTGCCCCGTGTGACAGCCAAGGTGTGTAAATGCTCTGTGGGAGCAGAGGTGCTCAGAGAGCAGCTGGTACAACACACTGAAATAAACAGAAATGCGAACACCTCTTCTTCATGTTGGCCCTTTTCTGTTAACCACTGATAGATGTGATAAAATCCCTGGGCTGCTGCTAATAAGCCAAGGAAAGGAAGCCAATGTTCTTTCATCCTCTGACACACAGAGCGTTTTGGTTTCACTCAGAGTAGCAAACCTTTCTTTCTCGTAGCAAGCATTATAAATAGGCCCACTCCTTATCAGATCCTCCTCTAAATGTTTTTCATCAGAAAACCACAGTTAATTTTAGATAATTGTTGGAGATAATCTCAAATTTGTGTGTAATGTATGCCCCAGTTCTAAGAAAAACATGACATTGGGGAAGGTACTGCCTGCCTAACAGCTTTTCATTTACAAGAGTGGTGTGAGATGTCTTGTTCTTGTCAGTTGAACTCTGGTGTCTCAGACACCCAGACCCCTGTCTCACAAAGAGGATAAAATTTTGACTTGCTTAGTATTTACTGTCTTCTGTATTCTGTAACAGCTTCTGAGCAGCATGTTCAGGGATTGAGCACATGTCCTGCCAAACAAGAAGAAAAGGTTTTCCAAGCAGTCTATGCCGGAATTTGTGATGGCATATCTGACTCCTTAGCTTTCCTGTGGGAGTCAATTTTACTTTATTTGACAGCAGTGGCATTTGCTGCCAGAAGAATAAGGACAACAGTTGTTTTAAAAAGCACGTGTGTCACCCTGCACTATCAAAAAATCTGCTCTACATTGTGAGAGTTTTAAGATGAAACGAACAGATGAATTCCCAGGACCAAGGAGAAGAAGTGTTTGTAACACCAAAGGAGAACAGATGATCATTTACTAATAAAGAAGGATTAAAATCAGACTGCAAGTAGTCCATCAAAGCTTACTGGAAAAGACAGGGAGCAAAACCCAAACATGATGAAATTTTAGAAAAAAGCATTATGCATTCAAGTCCAGTTTGGTTCAGTATAATTGCTGGATATCTCTTGAATAGCATGAAAATAAATATAAAACATAGTGGTATTTCTGCCTGCTGTATGCAATACATCATAAAGATAAACATATCAAAAGGCAACTTTTAAGAAATGCAATAAAAGAGTGGTGCAGGGATTTCCTTGAGATGGTCAGAGAGAAAAATGAGGGACTTAGATACCCTGGTCTTCCTAGTCCCTGGCAAAGACATCCATTTCCTGAGCAATGTTTGCTTTAACAGCCAGGGCTGGATGTTGCAAATATTTGTAGCTAAATTATCTCAACATTTTGAAAACTACGTACCTTGAATGTTGTGGGTTTTTTTCTGAGAAACTAAGTGGAAAGACTTCTTCTTGGCATGGAGAAATGCTAGGAAATTCTAACATCATGCATGAAATTTCAAATCTGCCTTTAGGAAAAGCCAACTTCCTTCATAAACTGGCTCCTTCACACTGGCAGAGGTGAGTAAGGTCAGACAAAAAAGCAAACACAAGCCTACTTTAAAATTTGTGAGGAAGTTTTAAACCCCATATATTTCAATACATTTTGCCTTTTATTGTGAAGTCCTGGCATATTTCTAATAGCAAGTTTCTCAAACAAAGTTTAGCCCTGCTATTCTACACACTCTCTTTATGACATGTGTGAATGGATTTCTATCCAAGTTTAGGGCTGACACATCCATCAGAATGTTGGCCAGCTTGGAAGTCTGCAGATTTTTGGGGTCAGCCCCACTTTTCACTCCCTGTGGTCCATGGAAAGCCATGGTTTAGAGATCTTAATGGGGGCCATGGTGTTTTCAAACAGAGTTAAATGTATTTCAAACAATCAGGCATTCACTTTTCCTCTGATACACACCCAGAAAAGCCATCTCATGACAACTTCATGTCACTTTCATGCCAGCTGGTGAGGGAGAACAAACCGAGGGTTGATCACTTTATTCATACACAATATCTCTGCTAATAAGCCTCATTTCTTGTCCTGTCTTTCCTGTCTGGCACCTCAAATGAACAGAAAGTGCTGGTAAGATCAGAAGAGATAGTGTTTTTAGCAATGTGGTGTTTCAAACTAATTTTCCCGTGCAATCAGATGCCTTTCCAGGTAGACTTAGGTGTGTATAGCACAGATCAACTAACCTGGGCTATTGCAGAACACAACATTCTGCTTTTGAGTGCATTCATTCTTTTATTCTTGTGGCTGCATTAGCAAAGTAACAAATGAAGGAGGGGAAAAAAGGTAAAAAAAAAGAACACATTTCATACTCTTTAAAAAATATCCGTTAGATCATAATGTATCTGCAGCAAAATCAAGTTTTAAGACCTCAAAAGTCAGAACTAGTAGGTTTGCATTAATTGATTGGTTCTTGCTGTCACTGCAGTGCTTTTTAGATAAGCAAGATCAGGATAACTCGTGTCATGAGTGTGTCCCTCATCGTAAGTTGTAAACCACCAAAAAACCCTATTTCCTGTTTTAAAACTGCAGGTATTTGTTTGACAGCAAGATAAGTTTGGCCAGAAAGCCCATACTAAAAATCCCCGGGGTGAAATTTAACCTTATATAGCTGATTAACCCTCTAATAAACATGCTGGCAAAAAGACCAAGCCATTGCCTGCACCCTTCTGGCCCAGGACAAGGACAATATTGGCTTTTAAAGCCACATTTCGCTTGCTGAATTATGCAGCATGCTGCTAAATGGGATCCTCTTCTCAGGACAGCTATCACGGGAAGGTTTGCAAGTTCCCTCTCTTGCCTGCACAAAAAAAATCTGCTTAACAAGGGTTCACACTCAAGCAGTTCGGTTTGTTTCAAGCATCTACTAAGTGACACACTCGCAAAAATGCAGGTGAGGGTTCCTTCCCCCTCTCCTTGTCCCTTTTTGTCCATGTTGAGTTGAACTCCATGGTAAGTGTGAACCAAGACCACAACTTGTGGGTCCAGTGTTTTGAGGTGATTAGAGGATAAAATCTGTTCTACCAACCCCAGCTGGTTCTTCTGTCTTCTCACTTCTCACACTTGTGAGAGACAGATAACACCACAAATGGGGCTTTTGAAACTCCCGGGGGTCCGAGCCCGGATGATCAAACCCCTTTGAGTTTCCTTGGGATTTTCCCCCGATGGTGACTTGATGGACAGAGGCAGCCCTGATCCAGTTGTCCGAAAAGGAATTTTGATAATGCAAAAATGACAAACAAGAAGGCACGCATTATATTTGGAGCAAACTGGAAAAAGGCAGTAACAAGGGGCCAAAGGCAAAAGGAGGAATCCAGGGTCAGGCGGGGGTATTTAAGCCTTCTGGCGTGGGAGGGGAGTTAAGGTGGGTCCAATAGGAGAGATTAGGAATATTAAAATTAATGCACCAAAAATTAACCTATGGTAACACAAAGAACTAGGAACTTTCTAGCAACAATTTACACACTTGAACTGAGAAAGCATATGAATAAGCTTCCTGCTTACTGCACTTTGAAAGGGGTTTCCCAGGGCATTATTTCCAGGGTTTTTTTCTTCCCCGGGGAAACCACCTCTACAGGCTTTATACATTGCATGGGCCTACAGAGGAGCTGGGGGAGTCTGCACCCATCTCAAACGCCTGAGCTGCCACAGCTGCAGGGACACTCGTGGGACGAGCCAGGAATCCATCCTCCACCCGGGCTGGGACCGTGGCACAGGGGTGGGGACCACCAAAACCCGCATCCCGCTTTCTGAGCGCAGCAAAGCAAAGCGTGGTTTTGGCTTGACTGCTCTAAACAAGGCAGTGATTAGCCAGTGATCAGGCAGCGATTAGCACAGACAACTGGGTCACTGCGAGTTCAGCTGAGCGCTGTTTGCTGGGAGGCACAGAAAGGCTCAGCCCGGCAGGAGCGCACGGGCTGATACCATTGTCCACGGCAAACATCCACCCAACAAACCCGGCCTGGGTAGGCAGCTTGCTTCCCTTCACATTTTAATCATTAAAACGTTGCAAAATAAGAACCATGGTACTGGCTGGCTTTAAAAAGCGTCATAGGGTCATTAATGGTTTGGATTGAACAGGTCCAGTTTGTCACACATAATCAGGAACACTAGGATATGATGAAGAACCGTCTATTTTTTTTTTTTTCTATGAAGAACCATCTGGTTTTTCTTTCCCAAATATTATAATAAGCTGTATCGTGTTGTTCCACAGCTTAGCCACAATCATTCAGTATCAGATCAGGAGGTATCAAAGTTGCTGATAGAAGGTTTGCATGAAGAATAACTGGGAATCAGTACTTCCTGCGCATAGGCACACAGGAGTCACACACAAACCACAGCTGGGCTCAGCCAGAAGGTCTTCATTAAGAGCAGCTGACACCTCACACAGACCTCCTCTTCTTCATCCAAATCAAAGCTTGTACTGCCAACAGTGAGTCAAAGCTACCTCCTGCGAAAACTGTGAATCCTCGTTCAGCATTTTTATTCTATATGCTACCTCCTAGATACCAAGAGAAATAAAAAAGACAGTAGTTTTCTACCTCTTAACAACAGGGATAAACTTGTACCTGACGCAATTTCATTTTTTCCACATCACCCATTGCAGCTAGTTTCTGTTAGGCTGAAGAGCCCAGCAGCTCATCACCAGCTATGGTTGAAATCTTTGTGTGAGGGGATGCTGGAATGGAAGTGGCCTCAGCCCCGGACAGCATGGGCAGGCAGTGCCCAGGGATGGCATTTTTGCCATCTGGAAGAAAGCAAGTCTGTACACCAACATGTGTCCCTTCTTTGTCGCAATGGTGAACAGCTATTCCTGCCAAAGGCAGAAAATGCCATTATTTTGTGAGTTTCTGTCTTCTCAGCCAAAAGAGCTCCATGCAAGGATCATAGTTTTGAAACTCCTAAGTCAGCAATCACAATACCTCTGTGGGTAACATCCTTCCTTCACATGCTGCCTCTTCCTTTTCCCACTTTATTTCTCTTTCAGAAGCAGAAACATCTTGTACCAAGCAGAAGCCTGGTGTGGTGACACTGCATTGCCCAGCACCCTCCTTCCCCTTTGCCTGCAAGCACAGAGCTCATGATCTTTCCAGGCATGACTTCCACTGAAATCTGCAGCCAGGCTGGGCAACACTGGGGTCTAGCAATGGCCACGGTGCACGTGTGTGTGTGCACACATCCAGTATATGAACATTTACTTGTTTGTGTCCATACATATAGAAATAACATGACTAATAGTGCCAGAAACTTGACCCTCAAGACTCCAGCTGAGGACTTGAACACACTGCTGTGCTCCAGGCCTCTTAAGTAATTTCCATTTCCGTATAATATTAATCTGAGTGCCATGGGACCGCAATTCCTGCTTCAAAATTTGTAACTTTTGACTTTAACAAAGATTATCACGTAAACATTCCAAATTCACATTTCTGCCAGGTGAAAAACCAAAAATGATAATAAAAAATTCCCTGTGAATCTGACCTCATTTTCCCGTAGTGCCTTTCAGAGGGTGTTGTAAGAAAGCAGCTATTCAATTATTACAAGCAGGGAATGTTTTGCTAAAGCACAATGTTTGAAGTAAACTGTTATAGCAGAATAAGTGTATGTCCCAAAGTTAAGCTAAGCCTAGAAACTGGATGTATTGAATTCAACCAGAGTTAAATTAAGCTGGAAAAAATATGGACAAATCCTCCAGCCAAGAGACAAAGTATTTTTTTTGTTTCCAGTCTCTAGGACAGTAAAAACATCCTGGCATGACAAGACTATATAATGCTTGAAGCCTGATACGATACAAAACAAAGTCTGAAGATGCTGTCCTGGAACCATTCCTTGCACGACCTCTGAATTTGATCCATAAGCATGTGTTTCATCAGAGGGCGACCCCAGACACACTTGGACAGGCAACTGCTGGTGCAGGAGAAGGTTTGAATCCCCAGAAGAGTCCCAGTCCAGTGACATTAGAGGGTGACATGCTGTAGAAAGGAGACACCTGAGACATCTCCCCTCCCATCCTGCCTTCAGTGTCTTTTCCTTCTCAGGGGAGCAAGTGGGACAGAAAGATAAGGAGTGCCACTTCTGTGTTCAAAACAGGGCTGCAGAGCTGAGTGGAGCAAGAACAGCTCTGATTGTGCCACATCCAGGCTGTTGTAACTGAATGTGTGGAGAAATGTGACCACAGACTGCGGAGCAGAAATGAGGCCTACAGAGATTTATGGGCAATACAGCAGAGGGAGAGGAGGAATGTTTGAACCTCTTCTCCTTGCCAAAATCATACACATCCATAAAGTCAGTGCCACACCAGTGCCTGCCCTCAAAACAATGCCTATAGGGCCAAGGGAAAACTTGCTGTAATTATTACAGACTGATTAAAGAGTCTTTACTCCAGAAAAAAAAAAAGCAGGACTGGAAGAGCAGGGCTTCTCATCATGACTTCATGAACAACTGAGTTATAAAAGTACCTTTATTAGCAGAGACAATACTCCAGAGGTGACAAAAAGCATCAGGAGAGTGCAGACCAGGGAAAGAAATTACAGCAGCAGAAGTGTGGCTGCAGGAAGCAGGTTTTGCTGTTTTATGAAACCCCCTGATTTTTTTCTGCAGTTGGAAGTGGTTAAGGAAACTAACCAAACTTCTTACATCTTTCCAAAAAAACCCACCTTTGTCTACTGTATGTGAAATGAGGAAAAGGCTGATCAAGATGGCAACTGCAGCATGAACCACCTTGTGCCTATGAATAACATCAACCAAGCTGAGATGAAGAGCTATTATAAACTCCTGTGGCTCAAGCAGAATGTTTATGCTCTTAATTGCAAAACATCTGCATCTTGTTGTCCATAAAATGAGCAAACATTTTGAAGATATCCAGGGAAGAAATGAACTCATAAAACTAGAGGATTAAGATATGAGAAGCTATTTAATGGCAGCCTTTCAGGTTGGAGAGTGTCTGGGCCATGAGATTTTGCCTCAAACCAACACTTTTTAAGATCACGTAGACCAGAAATAGGGATATAGTCTGCAGGAGACAAGCAAGGGAAAAATTGATAATTTACTGCTCCCTGCACCTTAACCCTCTTACTAACATCTTCCATGCTCATGTTCTTGCAGATTTCCAAGCAGATTACCCTAATTCTTACAACAGAATTGGAAGGAAACTTTGAATCCAAACTGCCCATGGAGCCCCTCCATAATTTTCATTATATACTTTAGGGTGAGATCAAACTGTTCTTAATATTGCACCAAAGTTCTTCCAGAAACATCCTATTGTTGTTGCATTACTTTATTTTTATGTTTTAGCCCAATGAGTCTTTTTTACCCCTTCGGAGGCTGGCACAGGAGCACATTGAGCTCCTGGTCAGAAAGCAGAGGCCAAGGAAATGAAGCAGAGCTGCTCCTTCTCCTGCTCCCAACAATACACTAATGGTGGGCTCACTGCTGCACACAGGAAAGCAAGCAGCTCTTTCAAAGCTTCTTAAGAGGATTTAGATGGCTCTTTTCCCTTAATTCCAGAAAGTAGAAGTGTTTTGGGGTGGTTATGCAACGACCCCAAAGCTGACAAAAGTGAAGGAGGAAACAGCACAAGGGCAGCCACAAAGGGGAGTCTCTCCCAGACTTGAGAGATTCTGGCTTCCTACCGCCCCAGGATCAATACTGGGATTTTGGCTTTTGATTACTTACAGTATTAAACAGCTTGGTGCATTCTGCTGGAAAATACAGCAAACACTGGACAAGGATGATAATACATGCATGAAGCAAAAGGCAGAGCTTGCATCATTCCTCAGCCTGTTAACTCACATTTGCTTCGTGGATTTCCTTGCCTGTTGTTGTTAAAATAATCCCAAAATTACAATTGAGCAGATCTACTAAAGAAATTCAGGCGGAATATCAGCTTACACTGCGAGAGGCTCCTGTGCAAATAGAAAATGCTGGCTTCTAGGATAGTGGAAATTCCTATCTCCCAGCCGGCAACCCCCGTCCTGACAGTCATGTGTTTGCAGCCCATCAGGGCTAATAGGCTCTGCAAAACCCAAGGACTGATTATACTCAGAGCACAACACAGCACTGACTATTATGTAGCAACTTAGCCGGTATATAATTACTTTTGAGGAAAATGCATTGCAGAACAACATCACTTCTCAAAGATTTAAGTTATTAAGGAAGATTAAGGAATTTCACTCTGGAAAAGAGACTTCGCTGTGACCTAATTGAAGTTTTTAACATTCTCTGGGGAACTAATAAAAATTGGTTCATGCAAATTCTCCATACTTTCAAAGAACATGAACACAAGAGAACATTATTTAAGGAAAAAAAAATTAGGAAATTGAGATCAAAAAGAATTTAGAGAAAAAAAAAAAAGAAAAACAAAAAAGGGAAAAAAAGCCAGCAACAACAAAAACAAAACCCCAAATCCAACATAAAAAAGAAATAAACCCAAAACAGAATAATTTATATTAGAGGGAATATAATAGATATTCTGCCAGGTCATTTGATCCATCCCCTCCTCCCCATGAATCACAGAAGGATTGATTTCCTTATCCTTAAATAATCCCTAGTAGATGGGTGTCTAGGTGAGCCAGTGATGACTATTCCACAACCTCTCTTGGCAGCCTGTACTTTCAGAAGAATAAACATATTGAATAAATTATTAAAAAAAAGGCCATTGTGGGCAAGGAGAATCAATGAAATCAAGGGAAAACTTGTCAATACAGAGTGGGGGATGAAAGATAGGAAATAAAAAATAAGCTCCTTAGATGAATAAGAGACAAAACTGGCAGAAAGAAGCGGAATCTTGTGGTATATTCCTTTATTCTTGAAGTACTTTTTTTCAGTACTCTTTAACTCACTATTTAAAGAAGCTGCACAGAACACCTACACATTTGTCCAAGCACGAAGCAATTTCAGGAATGATCACATGAAAACTGCAGCCAGTGTGCTGTCAGCCTCCAACAAAGGAAAATGAACAAAAGAAATGCCCGGCAGTACAAACAGGAACAACTTTCTTACAAACTGAAACCAACATATTTGCAAAAGACAGTTTCAGGTAGATTCATAATGAATTCACATTCGGGGAAGCATGCAGAAGAATAAGCCACATTAACCAAGTGCTTACACATGAAAGCTAGATTTTCAAGGACACAAGGTGTAAGTACAAAAAGCCCCTCACCCTGCAAGAAAGGACGTATTTAACTCCACACACAAGAGCAGCCCTGGTCAGCTCATGGGCGTTCATCACCTCCACAAAGTTTGCCAGACTAAGTCCCTTGACAGTGCGAAGCTCCTCCCTCTGTGGCTACTACACACCAGTTAATCTTGCCAGACTCTTTGGTGCAAGACTGTCAACAGAAAACCAAGTGTTTTCCCCATGTAAATACCTCCTGCCAAAGCACATTTACTGTGCAGGAGAATTAGATGGGTGCTGTTACCATACCTTGCTGCTGGGGAGGATGTGGGCAAGGACAGCAGAGACCCAGTGCCCATGAATCCTGAACAGACTGTCTTATCAGGACACAAACTCCTCCTATTTTGTCATGGCTTTTCCAATACCAGCTTGATGGGAAATCATGCAGGAGATACAGCAGGAACACTTCAGAGGTTGCAGAGCAGAGTTGTTAGAGCCTCCTGAGTTGCTCATACACATTTTAGTGGCATTGTATACTCCACCTGATCTCTGGGTGTAATTCAGATTATTCACATAAAATTTTACACTGGGGTGTCACCAGCTGATGCACTTTCACCAAAATGCCTGGAGACAATTTGTTTTCTAGACTGGGGTCAAAACTCACAGCTCCTCCTCACTTCCCTTTCCTCAAAGTGCCCGTGGTGGGTTATTATTAGATGCACGTGAGTCTCCAGGGAGGAAAGAGAAGGATGTGGCTTGGTTCCTTTTGTTTGGATGGATTGAGTAACTGCTCATAGTTACATTTGACATTTGGATTTTTTCCCTTCATGCATTTTGGGGGTTTGGATTTCCAATGGGGTCAGAGCACTTCAAATAGACATTTAATAGAGACTGAAAAAACACAACAAATATGAAAGTGGAGAAAACCCTTCACTGCCTACAAAGTCCTAAACAAGCATGCTGTGATTAAAGAGGGACAGATGTCCAAACATTATCAAGCATTTAATTTTTTTGGTTTTTCTAGATCCCTTCCTGATATTCATACTCAAAGTCTGCAGTACGTGTTCACTCACTTGTATTCCTGAAACTCTGGATCTCTCTAATTCTTACTGTCACTCTCTATTCCTAACAAGAATGTTTATTTTTCATTAGCCTTACTTTTAAGTCTTTTCTATTTATTCAGACTCTTATTCATAGTGCCTGGTCATATTCTCTTTGTGGATTGTCCATGCAAGGCATTTAAGTGAGCTACAAACTGTAATTATAACTGTGTAAGCATCTTTTGTCACTTTTACTACACATATTATTGATTCACACAGGATTGTACCTGCTTCATTTTTAAATGTAGCAAAACTTTCTTTAAAAAAAAAGAACAACTCTGATTTAGGAACCCTTCTGCTAAGTTTAGCCAGAATTTTCTCAGGCTTTAGCTGTTGTGCAGCCCTTGCTGAGTTTATTTTGTGTCTATGGAATGGATGCAGACCAACTTTTTTGTTTCTGACAGGTAAAACTATACTTCCCTTGGCATTGAGAGCATTCAGTCTCATGCAGTTTCATATTTTTGCTAACTCCTTTGGTTTTGGGATGTGAACTCTTGTTCTACCTTGAAATATATTTTGCACTGTACTTGGACTGGTTACTAAAATCCAGATGACCTCATTTCAGTTTGGGACGCATTGTGGGAAAAAGAAGACAATTAAGACATAAAAATTTTGGTTTGTGCATTTATGTGTTCTTTTTCTCCTAAGGAATATTTAAGTGAAATTGAATGTAACTTGACTTGGGGTTTGTTTAAGCTCAACAGTCATTGGTTTATTGCAGTTACTTTCAGAGAATTTTTATCTTAAAAATCTTTGGCATTAAACCAGAAAGAATTCTAGCTTTCTTCTCCTTCGTCTCTAAGCTTATGACTTGCTTGTGCAATTGTTGCATGAAAGCAGTTCTACATTTTTTTCTCTTATAGGAAAACAGATGGAGAAGAATTTATCTGCAGTTGGGATTTGCTGCTTATAATTTATTTCACAGGATCAAGCAAAAGATAACTGTGAGCTCACACTAGTCAAGCTTCCAGGACACTGTCACTTCCAAATTATATATATTTTTGAGATTATAGTTATGGAGAGACACAGCTAGAAAGCCATTGAGGCGTTTTTTAGATTTCCATGGGGTCTTAATGGTTCTCTGCACCTATACAGCACATTCCTGGTGCTCTCTCTTGACTGGGTGTGGCTCCCATTAATAGAAATACATTTCATATTCTGTTTCCCAGCTTTCTGAAGCACTTGGTATTGAAGAAACAGTCTACACACCTATAGGAACTGCTCCCTTCTCCACAGCCTGCACAAAGTCATGTCACTCCACCATATGCTCAGATTCTGCAAACAGGATGGAAATCATTCTGACATGAGCTTATTACAGAGCCCCATTCCTCAGTGGAAATTTTTCTGGTATGTCCTATTGTTTTAGCATTACATTTTATTATTTTTTCATTAATACAGTAGGAAAATCACATTTCTTCCAGGACACGTTGATGCTAGTCAGGACGCTCTGGAGGCTAACAATGAGTCAGGACTCTGGACGGAGACCAAGCTTTTCTTCCATTGAGCTCTGCTCTTTTTTCTTCCTCCTTAAGGAGCTGGCTTTTATTGGCCTCTTTAGCTTTGGATTAACTTACATCATACATTTCATAGTATATATATTCCAGCAAAAGAATACGCACAGCACCATGCAAATTAACCTCCTAATCAAATTAAAAGGTTGAATGACTTATAGAGAGCATCTTGGAGAAGAGGCTCCACACGTCAGCATGATGGTTCACGTCATGAGCCCCAGGAGACAGGCACCTACAGTGCTCTCAGGGAGGGATAAAGCCAAACTGCTGAAAGAGTTGTGATAGAAAGTGGTGCAGAGAGCAGTCCCTCCTTCCCAATGGGCTCTGACACATCAAGTGAGCACCAAGCTTTGGGGAACACGCAGGAGGTGTAAAGGGAGAGGAAGAAAGGAAATAAAAGTGGTTTTCTGTCAGTGGCACAAAGGGACACAGAGGTACAGCTCCTTTTATTTTCCGAAGCACCTTTAAAACCTCCCTGGGAAAGGTGTAAGGGTGTAGCCATAACCAGGCTCTGGGCTGCTGAGAGCAGCAGCTGCTCGTGAGCATTTCCTGGGATTCTGGAGTGTGGGCATCCATGTGTTCCTCTGCTCTCATGCTGGGAAAGTCTCCTACACAAACAGGGGCTGCATTATGGCCAAGGTGGAGGATGAAATAGTGCCAGCATATGCTTTATGGCAGGTAAAACCCTCCCAACACCACTTCAGTGCCAACAGTGCTGTGATAATTCCTCTCTCCTCCACACCTTCAATTGTTTCACTTCTCAGCAACATATTTTACATCTATGGCTCCATTAGCTTTTTTTTTCCCCCTTTCTTTTTTTTTCCTTCTGCTTCTAAGCACAGGGTCATTGACTACCTTAATCAAATCTCATACCATAATGAAAAGTAAAAGGCATAATGCAGCATTTAACAGACCGATGGTCCCTCGTGCTGACTGGCATATGATATTTCTAAAAGAATGAATCTTCAGTGAGACCTGAATGGTTCAGCTCAGGAAGAAAGAGAGGCCAAATTGCCTTTCTAATCACAAACCTGTGCTCCATGGGGTCTGAATTCTTGCTTTAAGGACCACATCAGAAGATTTATGAAGTTTGCTGCTTTGTTCCCATTTTTAGGAACCACTCCAAGTCACACTGAATTCAGTGGGAGTCCTTTCATTGACACGATCAGGCTTTGGAGCAGGTCCATAGAGAATGTCACTTTTCTATGATAAAAAGAGGACTGCTATCTGCATTTCCACTGATGCTCATGTAGAGTGCAAAGTGTTTCTTTCTGGATGAGTGATCATCCTGCACAGTCTGTAGAAACACTAAACAGATGCCCAGTTTTTCATCCCAGTTTCTCAAAGTGAGGCAGTACAACACCACAGACACAGCTTTAAGAGCACTTCAAGATAAACTTTAAGATAAACTGAAATTCTCAGATTCTCAGCTAGACCCTCGCAATGCTGAACTCAAAGGGACCAAAGTGGACGCAGCTTTCACTTGGTTAAAACATCACTCTTTATAAAAATAACACTGAAAAATTCATTACGAATTACTGCCATGTTTGCCTAGATTTTTACATTCTTTTGTGGCCCAAATAAAGGTGAAAAAATCATTGTGTTAGGGTGTGTCAGCTTTTTAGGCATGAAAATTGGATCTGTGTAATGCCCTAAACCTCTGCATCCCAGGACCTCAGAAACACCTTGGATACGATAGCTGAGACACGAGGAGTAAAACAGAGGTGATTTGTCGTGGTGTTTTATAACCACCCCTTCAAAGTGAGCTCTTTGTCGCAAGTACCAGCACCTCCATTCACTAAATGACAAAAAGTCACCTGTCTCCTACTGAGCTTTTTAGTAATGGGAGTGCAACTAATATTGCTTCAGCTGGGCAGAAGTTTCTCTCAGAGCCTCAAACACTGAAGAGCTCATCCCCTTCGCCAGAGGAATCCTGGACACTGAAACCACTTCAGTTATAGCCCAGAAATATTTTGTGTCCTTAAAAGAGGAACCTGAAATTGGCCAGAAATGAAGCCAGTTGAATTCCTGGTGCTTTTACCAACATAATAAAGAACAGAAGATATTCACTGCTGGAGCATCGTGTTACAGCAGCAGCAGCAGCTGGGTTTGCCTCGTTCTCCAGCGAGCAGCAAGAGATTCCATCTTCTCATTTCAGTGGGGTTTACGAGTCCAAGACACCCTGTTTTTTCACTGCACTGATAAAAAAGGATGTCATTAAAAAGAATGTAACTGATACACATGGAGGAGAAGAAACAAAGTTGTCCGTGGGAACAGTGCGTTATCTCGTTCACTCCCGGCTATAGCATGCAATCAGTATTTATTTACATGTAAGGGGAAGGTGTGCCATTTCAAATACCCTCCCTCTGATGGATGCAGGCCGCTGCTGGATCATGCTATTTAACTTTCTCTTTGGGGCTGTTTGTCTTTGGTTTCCAACTGTCTAATCATGATGTATGTGTGCTGTGCATACCATGGCATGTCAGGCTAGATCAGACTACAGCTTGTCACACAGAGCAACAAATTAAGGCAGTCTGAGTGAGCTGCAGATACACATCGCCTGGCATTGGGAAGTTCATAAAACTTAGTTTGCTGGAAAATATTTTGGTACGTAGCAAGCATCCTTTGGATCCTGTTTCTTTCTCTCTTGGCTGGTTGGAATTCTTTTTCATGTGTACAGTTTGAAACTTAAAAGGTAATTACGCTATTTAGAGGTGCATGGTTAAATTTATGTCTTTGTTGTTCCTGCTGCTCCCTGAGCAGATTAATTGTTAAAGTGGTCATTGCAAAATTATTTCAAGTCATTTTTGTTTTATTGCTTACTTTGCATTATTATGAGGAGCTATTATAAGAGGATGGGAAAACTCTTGGCAACTAGGAGGAGTTCTCTGTGTATTTATTTAAAGGAAGTTATGCTCATAAGAGGGAAAAGAACATTTTAAACTAATATAAGAACCACTGAAAAATGTAGCCCTGATCTCAGTTTCAAATCCACCCAGGCATTTCTTTCAGCTTACACACTTCCCCAGTTTGGGTCACAAGCACTGAAAGCTGCAAAAGAAAATAATTCCCCTTTCAGCCCCTATCCTTCCCTCTTAAGCCAGATGTGTTGTAGGGACCTCTGCAGACCTGGAGGATAAGAAGGGTCCTGAACTCAGAGCACCAAAGGGCCAGCCAGGATTCTGGGGCTCCCCGCCGGGCTCTGCCCATCACCTGGTTTGACTTCCCAAAGTTTGTTTGGGCATCGATTCAGGGAGACTCAAAGCCACGTGGCTGACTCCCAGCACAGGTAGTTTCACAGGAGTCAAGTGAAAACAATAGAGCTGTTAAAATGCTGGAGCTGGAGCTGTACAGACGTGTTCCCTTTGGTCTGGTGGCTGAACACCAAACTGGAAAAATGATTCAGGTGAGGTTCAACCTGAAACACACAAAGTGTCGGTAGAACAGACATAAAAGCTCCCCCAAAGTTTCATTTTTGGGTCAGCCCAGATTGCATTGCTTGACCTAGAATGGAAGTTTTCATTTTTTTTTAACCCAAAATTTAAACAAGTATTCTAGCTGAGCAAGCCCTCCATTTCAAATCATCAAAAAGAAACTTTGAGTAGTGACAATTCACTCTTCTTCCTGAGGAGTCTAACATTCATTTGACCAGATTATTTTCAAAATAATAATGAAGTAAAATGGTTAATTTTGAAAATGAAATGGTATAAGAACAGAGAAAATTATATAGTCTATTTCGGAAATACTGAAATAAAACATATAAACTTCCCTGAGAAAAATATTTCCCCTGATTTTCTTTCTGACAAAACTCTGCATTGCATTCAACTAGAATTTGTGAATAGTTTTCCACCTCAAATTGCACTTTTGGCAAATGCTGTCTATCCTGGAAAGATTCCACCAGCTCTGTTGAAACTGGCACATGCTCACATACTTTACTGGATAAGAGATTTCATCCTGTAAAATGGGGATAAGAATAAAACTTCCCCACTGATGAAGAAAAATCTATAGGTTGAGCCGTTACTGCCAGTAAGCTATACATGTCTAAGGCAGACACCAAAGTTTTTGGCTTCCTGGGGTATAAAATTTCACAGAGAAAGGAATCCTTTTCTTTGTCTTAATGGGAACTAGATTAAGATCTTCAGAACCTTAACTAGTTAGATGAACAAAAAGCTAAAAGACAATACAAGCTTAAGTGCTTGAAAATGATGATCTAGAAGGCCTGTAATTTGCAGTATTACAGTGGAGCTGTTCAGCTTGGTTTGAAGTGATAAATGGGCAGGGACATCCCACAGAGCCTGGCAGTGAGACACAGAGGGGTTCCCACTGCAGAAAACCACCAGGACAATTCCGGGTGCTGCTGGTGCCTTAGGAAGGCTGACCTGAAACAGAGGTTGGAGAGAGCTAGAGAATAAAGTAGGTATTTATTGAAAGGCCTTTAGGGTACACCTTGGGCAGGACAGGACCCGGCCAGGGCGGCACGCAGGGTGGACTAAGAATGGTCGCAAAATAGCTGACCGGTCACAAGGTCTCACACCTTTATAAGTTTTGGTCCATTTGCATAGTGGGGTTTAATTGTCCAATTGCAGTTTCAGGTTTGTGAGGTCTCATCCTTCTTGTTTTCTCTCTTCAGTCCACTGTTGTTTATGCTGTTGGACTGAAAGTTGTCCTTGGTCCTCAGCAGGAAAAGGATTTGTTTTGTCTCCCTACTCTGTGAAGAGAGCTCATTAACACTTAATATGAGGCTCAGAACTACATTCCTAGGCAGCACAGAATCTGAAAATACGAAAGCTAAAGCTTAAGGCATCACTGCCCCTGTGCAGGTGTCACCTACCACTGTCTCACTTGTCCTCCTCTCTTTCTGGCCAGGAGGGAATTTTCCTCTGGAAGCCAGTGAGTGATGAGAACATTTTGTGTGGAGTTTTCCTGGCTCATTCTATGTGACATGGCTTTGCTGCAGCCTTGTAGCCGATGGCGGTGGGCAGGGGAGATGAGGCTTCGCTGGAATGTGGAGCAAACACACACAAAGAGAAAATGGATAAAACATTAAAATGACAGCTTGCTGAGGTGGCTTGTTGTCGCAGTGGCTTTAAGCATGATCATAAAGTGATGTGCAGTACTTGACGTAGCTTGCTCCTAGATGGTTGAAACAAAATTGATGCTTGGTTTGCCCCACTAGACAGGGATTTGCTAAATGCACAAAATTTCCCACCTGGGTCACGACAGGTGTGCCAACAAACTTGTGAGTGTGGGAAGAGGTGTGTCTGTGCAGAGGGCTGGAATCAAACACCTGATCAGGCTCTCAGATGGATTCAGAGGTTTGATCGATGAGCTGTGCTCTGCAGCTCAAGCCCACTGCTAATTTTAAAATGCTCTTGCACCCCATGCAATGTGACAGCAGAGGCGCAGAAAACTATGTCAGAGTTGATAGAAGAAAACTCAGAGGAAGTGTTAGTGTTTTGGGCAAAATTCTGGCATCAGTAAAATCAATGGCAATGCTCCCACTCCCTTCCGCAGTGCTGGGATTTCACCCTTTGCCTATAGAAATCCAGCGGATGTGCAATCACAAGAATATCCATTACACTGGGTTGTATTTTGAAAAAGTGTTGGGTTTAAATTCTGAAAATAATTTCGACTGAGCTTTTGTTTGGCTCACCAAGGTCAATTAATGTAATTCCAGAACTTCTGGATGAAGTTTTGTATAGATCATTTTCTCTAATGCATTCATCTGTCACGAAATACTCACATCTTCTAGTTTCACTTAATTCCCTTTGAAGTTACCTGTATGCCTAAAGTTAAGCCTCTTTTTAAAATCTTTACGGAATCAGGGACATAGTTTTTGTAATTCTCCATTCAGCTGCTGTGGTAAGAGTAATAAAAAAAGGGCTGTGATGTATGTAGAATTACATGCTGTGCTCTTCCTCTGAGCTGCTGCATTTCTATAGCTGTGCAAAAAAAATCCTGTCTGCAGGGAATCTTGTTGCGGTTAAAAATCTATATTTTCATTTTCTCCATTTGTTCTACAAAACTGAACTAACAGGCAAAACAAACATACATGCTAACATGCATAGAAACATTCAGGAACAGCAATAATACCCGGGAGGATGCTGAAAAACATATGCACTTGTTTTAACCAATACAAAAAAGTCTTTTTTTTAAGGTCTAAAAAGGAAAAATACTATATGCTAATTACCACAGGGCGTGCAAATGTAAGAGGGGATTTTTCATGTGCTTTGAGAAGGTATACCAGAAATGCTGTGTTACTTAATTCACAAATACCAAGAAACACTAAATTTACATTCCTATTGCCAAGAAGATTATTTTATAATCTACAGAAATAATAAATACCCATAATTATAATAAAACCTGCTTGCATAACATGTTCTATTTAAAAGGAAAAAGATAACTTATCCTATCTGCTGCCAAATATTGAAGTAATTTCTGTTTCTAGCATTCCCTCAAAGCTCCAGGACTTCAACTGGGAAAGTTCTTGGAGCAGTGCAGGCGCAGACATGAGCACCCAGCCCAGCCTCCCCATGGGAGAGAGGCCATACCCACTGTATGCAGCTGCAACTGTAGATGGGGAGGGGAAAAAATGCTTTAAATGACAGATTCCAACTTCCCAGTCCCTCATCTCCTGTGGACTAGAGGGAAAATTAATCCTCTATGTTTTACAACTTCCAGCGAGAATTCGCCCAGCTTTTCCCACGATTTATGTGTGTCCCTGCTGTGTTGAGGACTTCATGTTCAGCCACAGGCAAGTGTGACATGGCACCGATCACAGCCCCGGTGCAAAAGTGCACCTTTTGCCTTTTTTGTAGTTAGGCAGCAAAGAAGCCCAGAATCCCCAGGTTTTCCCCCAAAAGCAAGGCTTAGCGCACACGCTGTGGCAGGGAGGGGTGTCAGCTCTGTCCAGCAGCAGCATGTGGTGACCTGGTGCCCCTCTCCATTGTGGAGCAGCCAGGGCAGCCACCTCCTCCCATGCTGCCACCAAAACTCTCGCCTTTTGCCCCTTAAATCGATGCTTTTGAGCAGCAGCTTGGAATGGCCTCATCCTGTGCCTTGCAAAAGTGGTGAGGGCTTCTGTAAACCCGTAACAGGGGCTCCACCTCTCTAGCTGGGGTTATCCTACAGTGGCAGTTTCAATGCAAATCTTTTCCATTATTGCTCTCCTTTTTTTCATTCTGAGTTTTTGAAACCCAGCACTTTATTTCGCTGTTCCAGAAATACCTAAAATAGCTCAGCCAAGAGAGCCCTTTCCAGCTTGGAGGGGAAGGAGTTAACAATGCCCTTTCCACAAAACCACAAACAACTGGGGGGAAAGAGAGAGGGGGGGAAAAAAGAAAACGAAAAGAAAAAGAAAAAAAAAGGAGTTTTTAACTGAGAAATGGAAAGCATCCAAGTTCTAAGCGAGAGTAAAAGCACAGAGAGAGTATGAAACACACAAATCATCCTAGGGTTTCGGAGTTGATAAAGTTATTAAAAAAGAAAAAAGGAGAAGGGGTGAGGGGGGAGAGGAAAATCCCTTTGTTTCTGCCCTATACCTTGAGGCTGTGGGAGCAGAGGGAGGGAGTGCAGAACGAGTCCGACCGGAGCCCAGCGCTGAGCCCCATCCATCCCGGCGGGAGCCGGGCACGGGCTGGTGCTCCCCAGCTCCCCTCCGCTCCGCTCCTGGCAAGAGCCGGGGAGGGTTTGCTGGCTTGCATAAACCCCGCATTTTTTTTTTTTCTTTTTTGAGTTATTATTATTATCAAGTGGGAGAAAAGAAGCTTTCAATAGTGGCGGGCTGGAGCCTGGATGCGGCCGGAGCACGGGTGGGGTGTGGAGAGCCCTGCCGGCTATTGGGCCATCAGCTTAGCAACAGCGTGGAAAGGGCCAACCCCAGCGTTTGTACAGCTGGGCCACCTTCCAAGGATGGGTGCCAAACGCTCTGCTCCTCTGCCAAGAAAACAAACAAGGGCACTTTTAAAAACTCCAGAGTTAAAGAGCGGGTTTTTTTGCTTTTTTGTTGGTATTTTTTTTTGTTGTTTTTGTTTTTGTTTTTTTTCTCTTTTCTCTCCTCCACAAACTCTCCTCGCTCACACTTAATGATCTCTTTCCCTTTGTCGGCGAAGTTGAAGCTGCGGGGAATTGTCTCTTGAGCAGGTTTCAGGAGTCGTTTCCTCTTTCCTGAGTGTGGCAGGCTCCCGTCTCTGCAGGCTGGAGCAGGCGCTGGAGTCACCGAGCCCATTTCTCCTCAGATGCTGCAGGTTCCCTCCTTTCTTCCCTAACGGCAGAGATCTCTGCTATTTCACTGCTGCAATAGCATTGAAACCTGCTTGCCATTGCCACACATTTATGGAACTTATATAATTTACTGCCTGTGTCACTCTCTCGTCTGCTACCTCTTCATTCATTTCAAGCCTGTTAAAGAAGTGGAATAAGAAGCACAGAGACTTAAATAAGCAAAAAGTGGCTTGTAGCCACAACCCTTTTTTTTTTTTTTTTCCTGCAGCGGAAGAAGAAATAATTTGGGAATTCTGGTCTCATTTTACTAAAGATATATTTTTACACTATATTTTTAGTGCAGTCTTTCTTATGTATTAGTCCTTGTGATGGCTGAAGTTGGGGTAGAGCCAAACTTTTGCTGAGAAGATATATGGGCTATGCTTTTTTACCAGCTGAGAAATGTGCAGGTCCATACTGTGTCCCAAAATCTCTTCTTTCCCTGTGAAGGAGAAAAGCAGAGAAGTCAAAGTCCATTTCCAAGAAACACCAACTCTCCCCAGGTCCCCGTGGCTTAGCGCCTGCCCAGAGAGCGCTCACCTTGGATCCTGATTCTAAGCACTGAAGGAAGAAAATGGAGCTGACTTTTCTGTTGCTGTTGTTGTTGTTGCTATAAGACACTCCGTAGGAGGTGAAGCCAAACATCCCTCTGGGGAAATATTAAACACTTCACAGAGAAAGGCCTAAAGAGGCAAATATTGCAGCCCTTTTCTCACGCCAGTCATCCCATTAACTTCAGAGACGCCGCTTGTATGAGTGAGGCTGGTGGGGTCAGGCCTTTGCACACAGCAGCACCTCCAAAGGTTAAAGGATGTCATTTGCAGTCATGATCTTGTTTCACTTCCTACCTCTACCTCTGATTTACTGAGAAACCTCAAATCACTTAACCTCTCTAAGAACGAGTTTACTTAAGTGCAAGAACATTCTGAGCCTCCAACAATATTTGTGAAGTGCTTTCAGGTCCTTGGAGGAAAGATGCACTTGCAAATTATCAGGGTAGCTGCTTACATGGAAATAAATCTCAATTTCTGTGTCTAAGCATATGTCCCAGCTGCGTCCCAATCTCGTGTCTGCATAACAGTGGTTATGCACCATAATCTACTTGGATTTCATAGGGAAAATATGCAGGGAAGCAGCTTGAAAGGGCATCTCACTCATTCGTAAGCAAGTTCTTGGTTCCAGAGAGCTGGGCTTTGGCCCTGCTGCCTGGTGCATTTCATCCTCAAAAATTTGCAACTGATGCATTGAGGAGTGTGTTTTGGCATTCTTAAACTGAACTGCAGTTCACTGATGTGGTACCCGTGGTCCATGCGCTGTTTGCTTTCTCAAACTGCTCAAACATCTGTTATTGAAAAAAAAAAAACAAACGGACTGGGGAAGGTTTTTTCTGAATAGCAAAGGAACACGATGATGGGAACTTGTGTGGTTGTGACTGTGCTCCCTGTCCTAGGCAGAACTAGGAAATATTTGAACAACAACAGGAACCATACAAAAAATAGATTTTGGGTAAAGGTTCAGTGCCAGGAGAAAAGGGAAGGGGCTTCCTTTTTATCTGTTCTGGTTCTGCTTATCTTTTACTAGAGGCTGTTTTTAGTGATGAGGAAGTAGAAGAAGAAATCCATTTGTTTTTCTCATGACACAGCAAAATACACAACCTAATAACTCAGAATAACATCCCTTCTGCCCTAAAGAAATAATCTCACAAAATTAAACCAAGACTTTATCCAGAGATTGCCCAATTCAACAGTAAATTTCCATTCAACTGAAAAGGCTTCGAATAAAGCCTTCATGTGGGAATCCAGCAAATTGAAGCAGCTTCATAAATGCTTGGCAATAATTCAGTACTACGATCTCAATTATTTCTCATTCATTACTTAGGTGAGCAAAGAGCTGCACGTTTTGATGGGAATTTGGGACTACAAACCAGGACAAAATACTGTGGCACACAAGGGCAGCTGGACCAACCTTTAGGCCTTGAGCCTAGAGTCAGCCAATGGACATTGAAGCACAATTGATCACCATGCTTTCCCCAAGAACGGCTTCCCCTCCTGTGCTGCTGGCTCCAGCATGTCCAAAATAACTTCACCACCCTCTACAGCACCTTTAACAGCTACCCGAAATTGTATTTTATTTAAAGGGTACACAGTTTGTGCCAGTAATTACCACAGACCCATAATTGTTTTTATAACACCTGGTTATAGCAGGTAGTATAATTCACCAAGAAGTTGATATGAATGCATTTCATAATATGCTTTATATAATCCATTATTAGAGGACATTGCTGCATCTGTAATTATGTTTGCAAATGCGTTTTATGGAGTTCTACCTAAAAGTATGCAGGACTGAAACCAGCTCTTAGGCTGCAGAAGTACATATACACTTTGCTTCCTTCTAAGTTTTTTTTGGTTCTGTATAGGCAGCACTACAAAGGGGAAAGAACAAAATTTAACCTCGATTTCCTAGCAGACTCTAGCCTTTTATACAAGAGTCCTTGAACCTGATACAGTTCAGGTCTTCACAGAAATCTTGTCATTTTTATCAGCTCTAGTTTCTACATAGCCAAAGTGATTATGTGAGTTCTGTCTTGAGGCTGACCAAATCTTTCAGTGTCTCTTCTGCTGCTGAAACCATTTTGAGAGGACAAATTACATTTGATACAGGCATACATTTACCTGCAGAACCACACATCTCCTACAACTGGTGCTAGAAATCGTAAATTTAGATTAAACTGATTTGCTTATGTCCTTTTGGGGAAGAATCAGCCAGAGAGACCCTGGGCTGATTGTCACATTCCTAGATCAACTTTGAGTGACCGGCAGTTCTGCCTTCACTGCTCCTGAAGCCCATTTGACTCAGCGCAAGCAGTGGAGTTTAGCTCCTTCCTACAGATTTCCAAGGAAACCTCTCCTTTAGGTTGTTAATTTGCAGGAGTCAGGCAGTTCAGACAGCAGCAGCCTGTTTTTTCATGTCGCCTTTCCAATAAATGCCCTTTCAGTCTGGGTTGATTGCTTCATCTGAAGCCGAAGTCCATCACAAGGCTTTCCATACTCTGGGCAAAAAATACAGCCAAATTAATCTGTTGTGAGCCAGTTATCTCTTGTGTACTTAAAAAATAACTAACATGTGAGTTTTGGTGCGTTTTTTTCTCATGCATGGAAATGTGGTAAAAAGCCTAGACAAGGTAAATTAATTATAGTTCAAGCCTTTTTCCATTTATGGTGAACTTTCTCCTTCCTTCCCAGTCCCCCAAGGAACCACACTGTAAAACACTCTCTCAAAGAGGTTTTATCTCATTCTGCCTTGCCTCCATTTCTCCAGCTCCTCTAGTGAATATTTGTCTTTTCTACCTGCTGCCCAGTTAAATCAGCCTCAGAGGCAGTGACATATGCCAGATCACAGGGGCTGTCACTTTAATTCCCTGTGCTCATATTTTTCTCCTCTAGTGGGGTGCTGGGGGCAGATGTTTGGAGAAGGGACCCCTTTGCTGCCTGGCACACCGAAGTCCTGACGTTGGCTGCTAATTCTGGGAGGCAAATCCTGGCCCTGCTGACAGTGCCCAGAGTTGAACAGGCAGCTTCTCCTGAAAAGTGCAGCTGATTGAAAGTTCTAGATGTTGGAAATGAAACCTCACACCCTACCACAGAGTGCTGCAGGAGCAATTTCTCCCAGTTTCAACTGAACTATCTTTTGTGATTCCTGCCTGGAGGCACAGACCTCCACAGGTTGTGCATTTGGATGGTGCTCTGCTCCCATCCTCAGCCTCTGAAGATCTGTTTTCCCACCTGGCAGAAGCAGGGCTGGGACTCAAAATGCTGTGGCCTCCACCCTGAGAAGGAGCATTGCATGAACTGTGATGAGCTCCAAAGTCCTGGTGACTCCAGGGCACTCCACTGGTCACACCTTGCTCAGGGTGAGCCCTCGTGGGGGCAAATGTCTGGGCAGGTGGCATATCCCTCATAGGTCTCTGCAATGGGGGGTCCCTGCCCTGTGGCAACACCAAGATCTAGATAAGCCAACAGCTGCATACTCTCCACCTTCCCTTCTCCTCAGAGGGAAAGGGAATCATGTCCCCTTCCCCTTTAGCAGAGATCTGCTGCTCAAATCCATCTAAGACAGGTTGTGAAGAGCCTGTGAGGTCATTGCCCTGATGGCTTTCATGGGAGTCTTGATGTTAAAATCCTCACTGGCTCAAAACTGCAGCCCCTACCTGGTTTCTTAGGGGTGTCAGTAAATTTATACCAGTCTGACTCTGAGAACCTATTCTTCTGCCATCAGCTTTTCTCAGGAGCAAAGTGAAACCCTAAAGCTTCTGATGGTTTGCTAAAACTCTCCAGCTGCATAAACCTTCCGTCTCTGGTACCATATGGAGCCCTAATCAAAGTCCTCCTTAGGGCAGTAGAAATTTAAGGCTTAACCAGATGAAAGCATGATAGGATAAAATATCCATGATTCATTAATGGGCTCTTTTGGGTTTAAAACTGATGTTTATCAGTAAAATACTGGAAGGAGGAAAAATCAAATCACATTAATGCAGGCTCAATGGCAGAAGTAGCCAAATTGTAGCTCCTGTATGGTGGTAAAGAGTAAAATGGGCCATGCCCTCTCTTTATCCTGATGTCCCCCTTCACCCATACCAGGGTATACCCTTACACACTTCCATCCTGACAAAAACCCTACTTTACTTTGATGTCCTCTCAGGAAAGATACAGTTCTCAACACCACACCTTTCTTTTCAAGCTAGAACTTAACACCCTCTCTAAACAGACAATGATATAACACACATTTCTAAGTGCGAGTATCCAGGGAGTGATAAATTGAAGGTTTGGGTTTTAGTTACATTAATAATGCATATAGAAAAGCTATTTGAAAATGAGAAAGTGATGCATTTTATGCTGCACAGTTTGTGGGGCAGAAATGGAAAGAAGAAATTCAGTTTTACATTTCTTTTGTAGCTCTGGGTCAAGGTGACTCCCAGCACAAGCTGGAACAACCCCAATGGCAACCTCCTACACATCTACCTCATGTTGCTCCAGCTCCTCTCCCCAGCTTAGTCACTTCTCCAAGCCTATCTGAGGGGAAGACCTGGGAGAGATAAGGCTCAGGACTGCCTGTCCCCCTCCTAGGATGGCCTGGGGCATGACGTGGGGGCTCTTTCCCCTCCTGTCATCCTGTCTACTGATGCGAGTAAAGGATTTCAGTGGGAAAACTCTGCCTAAGGATGTGGCTGTAAATCATGGAAGAAACAGCTGGTGCAGAGCCTTCAATCTGTTATTATTCAAAAGAAACCGAGCAAACTGTTTCTACTGAACTTGGACAATCACACAAACCTGACATAAAAGCACTCTGCAAACGTTGGTGTTGCTGCATGAATTTGCTCCAGCTGTCCTGGTACAAGATAGAGGACCATGGGCATTTGGATCGTGCAAGGATAGGGAATGCATGTCCAACTCTTCCCCCCTGCTCTCCCTCATTGTATGAGTGCTTGGTCCACCCAGGGAATGAAGAATCTCAGCACAAGACAGCTGGGAATGCTGCATCTTTCGTAAGAAGGGCTGCTCACACACAGGGTTGCTTTTACTGGGGGCTGTCAGGACAGAAAAGTGCTCTTGGGGATACTTTCCAGGAGATGGGAAAGGGGCATTGCTTAACAAAGCAAGGCTACAGGCTTCCCAGCATACCACTGCACTGGCAATTAAAGAAGCCTCTGAGCCACATGTGATTGTGCCTTAAGAAATTAGTGTGATTCAGAATGATTTGGGTAGAGGAAAATATTCCCTTGAAGGATCCTGCCTGGCCTTCTCAGTGCATGGAGGGTGGGAGAGGAGAGTTTCCCAGTCCTTGTGCAAAGGTGAACTCTGCCCTGAAAGGAGAAACTCGAGCCCATTGCAGCCACCTAAGGGCATTCCACCAACCAAAATGGAAAATTAATTAAGAGAGTGAATCATTTTCTGAGACTTACTCAGTTTTGTACTGCTTTAGCATTGGTCTCCTCTGTCAGTAGAGCAGCTCTTGATCCAACACGGTGTTTATAGTCACGTTTCCATAGAGCCCTGGTGTGCAGAGCCAGCTGGTGGGAATGACCTGCAAGACCTGTTTATAGACCTCCATTACAGAGCCTCTCATTTTCTTGGATGATTATGGTAGGTGTCAAATAAAGCTAGATTACCTGTTTTATGTCTTAGAATGATAAGCAAGCCAAAGCAAGTCATTTGGCTCATGCAGTTATACAGGTATACCTAGATATACGCATACATACATTATTTCAAGCACTCAGGGCAATCTTACAGCCTTTCTCCTTGGGATTTCGAAACCTTTTCGTTTCACCAAAACATCCCTCTTGGTAAGGTGATGCTGGAATTTTGGCTTCTCTAGCTGGGCTGCAGAGCTCATCTGCAAGACTTGACAGAGCATGGCAAGGGCACAGCACAGTGTATTCATGGAGGCAGGAATCCTCTCTCCCAGAAGTCTGGTGTGGAAGGGGTGTCCCAGTCACAGCACAGCTTGGCTCAACAGCAGTGCCTGCAATGGCAACGAGCAGGTGAAGCATGTGCTGACAGAGCTCATTGCTGGGGAAGCTCATAAATGACTCCTGGCACTACACTTGGCAGTGGCCAGTGTTACCAGTCCTACCATTGCACAACATCTGCACTTTACCACAATCACCAAAACAATCAAGAAGCGAAGCAAGCTAACGCTTGTTGGGGAATAAACTCAGCAGTCACTCTAATATCACACATTTTTCCAGCCTGCAGCTCCACCTCCTTCTCTCTCTGTGCCTGGGATGAGTGGGTTCCTGGCTGGTCCCACCTTCCTGGGCGTGGTGGGGAGCAGCCCTGCTTCCCCTGGGCAGAGCTGTGCTCAGGCCCCGGGATGTGCTGACTCAGTGATGCGGGGCTGATTGCGAGCCGCAGTTTCAGCCAGCCCCAGCCCCAGCCAGCCCCAGCCCGTGCATCTCATATGCATTTACCAACACACAGACACAGCCACCAGCTTGGATAAATGGATCCCAGAGCTGGCTTGGGCTGGAGCCTCGCACAGTGCAAATGAGGGGACGTGGGAGGCCTGAGCAGCGATGGCTTTTGAGCCCCCACAGCTTGGGTCAGCTGAATTCTGGGTGCAGCCCCATTCCTCAGCATAATCAAGAGATGCTCAGAGACAGCTCTAGTTAAAACAGATTGTCATGGCCCCTGGGAGGCTGTTACATGAAATGGTGTTCAGTGGGATCTAGGGAAGCTCTAGGAAAACCCCCTTTCTCTTCCACCTATTCCAGTATATTAATTTATGCCCTCAAAGGGTCTGCTTCTCAAAGGTATGTCCTAAAACCCAACAGATTCCAGTTCCTTCAGAGACCAAAGTAACCCTTGCAAGAGTCTGAAGTCCTCGTTTGAGAGCAGCTCAACCCCTTCCCCAAAGGAGCTGTTCTAGCTGACATGCTGCTCCTCTCAAACGATGAGGCAACATCCCCAGAGAAGAGAGGGTGTCTCACACACAGACAAGCTATTCCAAGGCTGCTGGGCCTGATCCAAAATCAATTGAAGCACATGGAGAGTCCTTTCACTGATTCCAAAAAGATTTGAATTAGGCCCAAACGTCAAAGCCAACACCATAAACTCTGCCTGGAAGCCAATACACAGCCAAGTACCAACCCCTCAGCAGAAGTGTCATGTGCTTACAGTGAGATACCAAACTTACTCAGCAGGATGCTGCCTCCAGCACCAGCTCCTCATTTCCCAGGGGATTTAGCTCCCATTACTGCATTGCAGTGGATAACAGCACCAAGATCCACAGCCGCAAGGGAAGGTCACAACCCTCACTGCCAGGCAGAGATGGGGGAGGAAAAAGGGACAAAAATCAGCAAACCAACAAAGTTGCTATACAGAAGGAATGGGCGCTCCGAGCTCTGTGCTAAATAGTGGAAAAATCTTTATTCCCCCACAACCAAATGGAGCAAAATGATGACACAACGGCCTCAGTGCTTTAATCAGCAGGACAAGTCAAGCCTTTTATTCCTTTGTATATTCCAGTCAATGGAAAGTTATTGCTTAATTAACCCCCTTGAATGAATACCTGATAATTAATAAACCCATATACTGTACCCCAAGGCTTTGAGTTTAAGAAATCTCTTCTGTTCAAGTACGAAAAAAGAAAACATGCTGAACTAATGGGAAATAATTCTGGTAGAAGGCAAACCAATTAGGATTAGTGAATTCCATTTCATTTAAAGTTCCAAGATAGAGAAGTAATTTATCTAGTAAATTAATAGTGTTAGTGACTTTCCTAATATATTAGCAAGTCTTTCGTATCATATTAGTGAAAACCAAGCTGGCTAATACAATAAAAGACTTATTATAAAGGTATGAAGGTTACTAATGTGATAAGATTTTTGCATCCAATTAGTATTAAAAGAAGGCTGCTCTAAAATGGACTTTTACATTTATTTATATGATTACCCAACCTACTGTAGAGACCACAACTTTTATCTTAACAAATTATTAATCCTCCTCCCAAATTTGGAGCTACTGTGTGCTATGTTCCTCATGCAAAACTGCATGTGTGCCTCTATCTGGAGATCTGCATGGGTAACTGGCTCAGATTATTTGGTCTGGCTGCATTGTGTTTAGCACAACACTACAGTGGTTTTGCATTCTCCTAACCTTGGATCAGCATCAGCAAGAGACTGGTCTAATCAGATACAGCAGCCTGAAGGCAAAACAATTACACTGAAATTATCATATGGAATCAAGCCAAAGCTCTGTCTTGTCTGCTATCCTGTCTTCATCAGTTGCTAGATCCTCCCACCCTTCTCTGGAGCAAGGTGAAAAATACCTGTTGCAGCGACCTGATGGAGTAACCTACTTGCACAGGCATTTCTTCAGAGCATAACCAGATTCTGATTTCCTGAATGTAAACAGCAAGGTTTAGGTCCTTTATAAAATCCTGAATTATAAACTTTGATGTTGTAATACATACCTGTGTAACTGTGCCCAATGGAAGTCATGCTAAGGTGCCAGTGAGTTCCAGAGGTGACTTTTCAATGGCATGAGAAGGGAAATGATTTGGTTAATCTTAAAACATGCTGGGTTTTACACTGTACTATTAGATACTGTATGAATACAGGGGTTTTTTTGTTTTGGTTTGGGTTTTTTTTTTGGTTGTTGTTTTTTCGTGTTTTTTTTTTTTTGTTGTTGTTTTTTTGTTTTGTTTTGTTTTGTTTTGTTTTTTTGTGGGTTTTTTTGGTTTTTTTTTTTTTTTTTTTTTTTTTTTTTTGTTTTTTTTTGTTTTTTTGTTTTTCTGTGAGAGATCTCAGCTGCCTCCCAATGCCTTTGCTGTGGGCTTGCTAGCAGAAGTGCAGATTTGCCTTCAGTGCCAACTGCAGTGAAGGTTGCACACGGGAGCACACAAAAATGGAAAAGACAAGAACCAAAAAGTGGGTTTGCTACATTTATTTGACACACTGTTGTAAAAATGGGTAAAATTTTGGATCTGAAGACAGTTAATCTTATTTATTCAGTAGTGAAGTATTTGCCTTTGTACATATCTTTGTAGTGTGCTCATACACAGGAAAGAGACTTTTCAGACTGTCATAAAATCCCTTCTTACTGAGTTGGCAGTAGAATTGTACAGAATCAGAACCGTACACACGGGTACTAAGAAATCAATTGTATTAGAGAATATAATTGGTGCTATTTTTCATCTTTAGAGTTCCTGCAAGAGTGGTTTCCTTAGGTAGATCAAATTAGTAAAGTAGAAACAGCTGCAGTCGATTGTCCGTTGTTGAGGTCGAGGTTTGGGTGATAAAGACTGATCACAGTCAGGGGATGTTAATGTGGGAAGATATACTCCTGCACATTCCTCTGAAACCAGAGCTGTGACTGATCTGATTCATTTCGTACCCTTAAATCACTGGAAATTGTCATAGTCTGGATTTCAGACTTATGTCCTATCATTTCATCCCCATAAAAAAACCCAGCATCTTACACATCAGCTTGGAATTTTGCCTAACTTTGCAATTCTCACACCTCTGTACCTCCAAGGCAGAGCTAATACAGAGCAAGCACAGGTGTGTGCAGGTGAGCTATATGCCAGGGTTTGTACTGATTCAGGAGTATAAGGAGTGGAAAAGCTTAGGATAAATTCCACCCAGGAGGACATCATGCACTTAGTTTTTTCAGCCCTGTCCCATAAATTCAGACCAAGGGAGTTCCCAGTGAAGTGCAAGGTCAGTCTTTTAAGAACACCAAAAACTTCATGTTTTTCTGCAACAGTCAGCCTGAGACATCCTTAAAGCAATTGTTACAGTTAAATTTAAGGCAGAACCTCTACCTCTCAGAGTGTAGGAAGAATAATTATGTAAGTGTAGTAACAGGTATATTTAACTTCATAACTCATTTGTTGCCCTTGTGGGAGTGAGAAAGGATCCCACATCATTAAACCAGACTCTAAGCACAGAGGAAGCCAAATTTCTGTGCCTCTTTTAGAAGCACCAGATCATGGCTGCATCTGGATGGAGACCACAGCAGAAAAAGAAAAATTGAATTATTTAAATTATTTCAAGGGTGGAGGCAAAAAGGAGGAAGCAGGGACAGAGGAGGAGGAGAGTGAGGAAGAGAGAAAAATAAGAATGGAGAAGTAAGGAGAAGCAGAGAGACAAGTAGGAATGTGCACATAAGGGATCTTTTACACCTACAAGGAGCAGAGACATAAACAGGGAGAAGGAAAAAGGGAGGGATGAAGGCTTGCGCCGTGGTCACTGAGCTGAAGGGACAGGGCCTGAGCTGAGCCCCAGAGCAGACACAGAGAGAACCTGGAAACTGTGGTCACAGGACACACCAGCAGAGATGCTGGAAGAGCAACTGGAGGAGGAGGAAGAAAACTGTAGTGAAGGAAGAAAAAAAAATTAATGTGCCAAACTACCACAAAAAAGAGACGGCTGAAGAGAGAGGTCATAGGAACAACAGATACCAGGGTGGCTGTGAGGGCCAGGGAAATCAAGATGATTTGATAGGGGAAATTCAGATTCAGAGGTCAAAGGTGAAAAAGTTATTGGTGAAAAGTAGGTCAAGGGAGCACTCTGACTTCATTATTTTACTTTTCAAACCTTTAATTTAACAGTTGCTAATGACAGACAGTGCACAAAATGACAGTTGTATTACCCTCCAACACTGATGTAAAAATAGGCATAATCCTGTTTTTGTGATGATTAATGCAGTGTGAAAAAGATAATTAAACGAGGCCTGGTGTACTTTTGTTTTCCATGCCTCACTGCTACCTTCCGTGGCTCCTGCTCAATCTCCTTGAAAATCTATTAGGCTCTGCTACCAGCATTTTATCACTTTCCCTGTGTTGAGTTAGACATGCCCTCCCTGAGCTTCAGACAGGAAGCAATTCCTGGGAGGAGGCAGAGCAGGAGCAAGAGGCACAGTGTGCCAGCACCCTGCCTGCCACCTCCCACTCATGGGATTGCCTGGCTCCTAGAGAAATTCCAGCACAGAAAGGTTTTACTGGTAATGCTCACTATTAATTAGCTAGCTCATGTAATAATAGCAACTTTTACCCCTTCATCTGGTTGGAAAAAACTTTGACAGCCGAGTTCACTCTTGAAGGTGATGCACTTCACCAGCTCCCAGTTTGAAGCCTCGTTTCTGAGAAGCAGTGGGAGGGCAAAGGGGGACAGAGGTGTTCTGAAAACATTAAAAATGCCCTGCAGAAAAATTTGCATATTTGTAGAAAGGACAGGGTTTCTTAAAAGTTTTGCTTTGGAATTTTTTCCCTATACTTTTTTTAATTAAAAAAAAAAAATAAAAAGGAAATGGCACAAAACGCCTGAAAAAAAGATTTCCATAGTAATTTTCTTTGCTGATGTCCTAGAAATTTGCTGGATTTGATCCGAAATAAACGCAGGCAAATGTCAGCTTACTCCTGACATTGTCAAAAATGGATTTTCTTGCTTTATGCCACCCCATATGCAATCAAACACATTCAAAATACATAATGGTCTGCTGGTTTAAAATTATTGCTTGATCCTATGGCTGTGGAAAAGCAGTGGAGTCAGCCAGTGTTTCTTTGGGGTGCATCAGCGACAGAGGCAGAACTAGAACTGAAGACACTGCAATACCTCCCTCTTCTCCTTCCAGCTCCCAAAGCAATAAAACCTCTCTATGCTAAATTAGACTATTGATCAGTGGCTACCATTCCTAATGGACATCCTGTCTCTCATGTCTGGGATTAGGATGTTCTTTCTACTGCTGGATAATCTTAGTACTGTACAATTGCTCTTTCTCTGCTAATGACTGAATACAGGAAGAAATGTTTCCCTGTTGAATTTGGTTTTTGAAAATCTCATTGCACAGGCTCACAGGAGATGAGCCAGAAAGGTCAATTTTTGACCTAGTGCTATCTGATCACATTCAATCCAACTACCAGGTATTTGGGTTACTTTCTGTGAAGGGATGTTACATCATTAAATTACTATCTGCAGCACATTGTATGATACCCTGATAATTCAAGATATCATGTCACAATATTCATTAGAAAGAATAAGAGAAACAGCAACAACAACAGCAACAACAAAAAAGCCAAACCTTTCTTCCTGTTCTGATGATGGTCAAATGATAAGCATGAATTGAATGTCACGCACACCAAACTTCTGAAAAATTTGAGCAGCCTGAGCATCTGCAGTTCATGCAGCCTGTGTGGGCAACATTTCAGCTGAGGCAGCCACAACACAACGAATCTCAAGTTCTCTGTGATGGCATGAGAAATAGGGCAAAAGGCTCCCTTCTCTGTGACCCAAAACCCCACACTTGCTCTCACAGAGGCACAGGAGCATTTCCCACGTGCTCAGCAGATCCTCTGCTCTGGCCCAGAGTGAGTGATGAACAGGAAAGTCCAGGCAGAAACTGCTCCAGCTCCTGGCCGTGTCTGAGGGCTGCTGGGCAAGGAACACAACAGTAGGGGCAGACCACAGTACTTCTGTCAGTGCTTCTCCAGAGAACATAATTTTAACTCAGTTCTTCCAGATGCTTTACCTTTTGGACAGGGAAGAAGATCACACATCAATCAATGTTTGGGTATCTCAGCTGTTACCTGAATGTATCCCTATGGCCAAGACTGAGGGCAGTTTTCATCCACTTCATTGAAATCTCCAAAATTTGCACACAGCTTTTGTGTGGGCATGCACCTATTCTATTTTCACCCATCCTTTTCCCAGTCAAAAACATGACTTAGATGTAGTTAGCAAGTCAGTCTCCCAGGCTGTACGACCCAGGACAGCCAAGGAGAGCGAGGAGCCTGTCTCTGGTTTATGTACCCAAAACTCTATCGTGCTAAATGTCAAGCCCTGGTGGTGAATTGGCAGCCACAAAGCTGGAACAATGGACGTATCTGAGAGAGTTCATAGCACTTTCCCTGCCTTTTCTATATCCACAAACAGCATCCAAATGGATGCCAAGGTTTGTTGGTTTTATATTTTTATTTTTTTTCTTTAACTGTAAGCTGTTTTCTATCGCACTGTGGCCTGCAACTTGGCATCCAAGATGTACTATGGCATTATGAGATAGTGACAGCTGCTGAAGAAACGCTGTGTTATAAACATGCAATGATGCAGTGAACTGGCAAACCCATATGGCTGGAAAAATGACGAGGAGCAAGAGGAAAAAAAATTATTCTGGAGTTCTTGAACAAAATAGATATTCAGTAGTTTGCTTCAGCTTGCATGCCCTAATCACAGCTTTTTCTTTAATGGAAAAAAGTTTATATTCACTTATATACACACATAAATATAGCTGTCTGTAAATAAATATATATAAGTAGTGTTATCCTTGGGATGATCTACATGTGGCTGGAGAAGCAGAGGTGATATTTTCATATACTGCCGTATTTCTGCTTCTTTGAGCTCTTTGGCTGAACAACCAACATCTTGAATCATCCCAGTACAAACTCTTTCGGGTACCCCTCACTAAAACCTATGTGCATTTTCCCTCTCTCTGTGTGCAGATGAATAATCTCTGCATATATTCACCAGGGAAAGGTCAGTCACTCACTTTTGAAACATCATCAGTCATGGTGGATTCTCTGTGTGTCAGAATAAATGAGCATGGACAGGATGGACACAGGACATCACTGAGGGAGACCCCAAAACCACATAGAAATGTTTGAACAGCTTATATATGCCCTCAAAACTGATGGATCCCAGCAAGCAGACACATCCATTGCTTTTAAAAACGCTCATAAATCCAAGTCCATGACACATGTTTCTTAGGAAAGCAAGTATTGCGGCTTTTTAAAAAACTGAATGAGGAGATGGAAACTTGCAGTCGCATCAATCCCCATTTTCAAACCTGGCTTCTGCAGTTTCCTTCCCATTTCTGAATGAAGTTCCTAATGAAGGGGGCACAGCTTCAGGAGCATCATGAGTTAATGGTGACAAACACAGCCCCTCCTCAGCCCAGCCACTTTTGCTTGGGCCCTGAACACAAGATTAAAAGTCCCTATTTTGTTACACGGATTTACACTTACAGCCCCAAAGCAGATGGAAACAGGCGAAGCTGAAGCTCGTGAGTCTGCTCTTTTGTATGGCACTTTTCCATCCACCTTTAATCAATGATGTCTGAGAAATGAAGGTTCAACGAGTATTCAGTCCAGCACTGGCAACATTTCCCAATGCTCCATAATAATCCTCAGACTTTTATGGAGAGTTTTCTCCCTGGTGATTTTTTTTCCTTGTCATTTAGTGCCACTATTTCAGATTTCCTGTTGCTGAACTGCTGGAGTGTCATCAGTGCATCTATATAGAGTATGAGAATATATTTGGAAAGCTTATATCCAAGGGCCATTGGAGATGACTAACATTTTTACGCTGCACAAAAGAAGAGAAAATAAATTTAGGAATAGCAAATAGAGCCACTGTGTTATTTCCTTCCCTGTAAATAAATAACTGTAACACTTCTACTCCAATCGTGGATCAGGGTATCCAGCATCTTTGTGGCGTAGGAACATTTCAGACAGCCATAAATGTTCACCCAAGACATTGACAATGAAGCCTTAAGACAGCACAAATTATAGGGGACATGAAAGAAGCCCTGCTTCCCTTGAAGACACCACCTGTTTAAGCACCTGGGAAAAATTATTCATAGCACTTTACCACTACACAGACAATAAAGATCCTATGGAAATGTCTTTGTTTAAAACCAACATTTATGACCCGATTTCATAGAAGGCTATGTAAATCCTAACTGATGCAACAAACGCAAAATGACATCCTTAAAAACATGGGCCCCTCACACCAGGTTCCAGCACAAGGCAAACCATTTCAGCTTTAGAATTTCATATTTTAGGACCTGAGAACCAAGACCAGAATTTCTTTCCTTCTAATCTTCCTTCTGCTTTGCTTCACCTCAGTACATATTTATATAATGAATTTTTCCCTGCACAAAACTGCCCTCCTCAGCTGAATACCTATTAACTGAAAAATGGTAGCAGAATCCATTGGCATTCATCCTAATGCTGCCACTCAGTTCTCTGTTCTTGTCCAAGTCACTAGAGATCTGATCCCACAAGAGCAACCAAAACCTCTGTAGTTGGCCCCCCTCCCTTTGCTGTGCAGATGGATGATCTCTATATTCTCCAGGAAAAGGGAGGCAGGAGACAGACATCAATCAGATGAGAGCCAAGGTGATGTGTGTCCCTATTCCTATCCCCAGGAAACACATCCAAGCCTTCATTCCTCTGCATTGTGCCTGATTTACTTGTCTGCAGAACGAGAGCCAGAGATTTCACATCATGCCTTGATCAAAGCTATAATTTCTGTGATGCTTCCACAGAAGTTTAAAATATTATGTTTAACAAGTATCCCATAATTTAATTTTGAACAATAAATTTTACAGTTACCTTGCATGGCTTTGATTTGTTTCTGAGCCCTGCTTGAAGATCTCCTGAAACCAATTAACATGCGTTCTCCAGTCATCTCGTTTGACTCTTTTGTTGCTGGCACTTTTTGGGAATAACCATTTCACCAAGGTGGAGAAAGGGTTTGGGTGTGTTTGTGTCACCACACATCAGTTGTGGCTCACATCTGTTCAGAAGATGCAGAGCACACTCCAGCGTGAAGGATTCACAGAGCACTGAATGAAGTCAAGGACCTCCCAACCTTTTCCTGAATCATTCTAGCATCCAACTAGACTTTTTTCTTATATTCAGGGAATTATGTTCAGCACTGTGGGGTGAAATATGAGTAAAGATTTCTAGTCCTGACAGCCCTGGCTGGGGCACTCAACCCTGCACCATGCAGAGCTCACACTTTCCGTAACACTTCTCCTTGGTCACGTAGGAAGCCTGGTGACTTTTGTCTGCTTTCTAAGCTGAGGAAAATACCAGGAACTGTCCTCTCTCCCCACCCCCCACTTCCTTTAGAGAAACCCCAACAGGCTTCACGGAAATAGGAAATGACTGTTACCTTCTGACTGTGTTTTTGGGTTATAGCCTTCTTTCTCCTCTGCTTCAAAAATTGACTCTTCCTTCCAGTTCTCTGTGCCTTAGTCATTCAACCTTATTTGAATTGAATCTCTTCTTTTTGAGCTCACTTCTAGCTCAAGAGTGCTTCAGTCACCACAGAAAAGATGCCAGCAACTAAGACAGTAAAAGGGACAAATAAATGAGTACAGCTAAATTCTGTTATTTTTATTACAAGATGAAGTCCCCCTCTCAAATATTTTGTCTTCAAAAGGAGAAAAGCTGGTGAAGGGACAGGGAAAATCTGGCTAGAGCAAAACTCTGGCCTTTGAGAGCTGGGTGAGTGGGTTTGTATTGGGGTGAGGAGTTTGTCCCTGGTTTGCTGGAGCGTGCATGGACACATCAGGCTCTCAGAGCTCTTGCCATGTTATAAAGGAGGAGCATGTGGTTTCACCAGAGCAGTATTCACAGGGTTGGGCTGCTTATCAAGGAGAAACCTACCATTCTCCTTGGCTGCTGCCATAATTTTAGACTAGAGGAAGGGACTAAAAGAGAGTAATGAAGATATAAGAATTTGCAGCATTTTGATTTTTTTTTTCATTACATTTTCACTGAGTAAAAAAAGGTCCTTGAAATATTCTATATCTAAGAAATCATGCAATGTTTAATATTGTAGTGGAAGATTCTCACAGTGTTTGGTCGAGGATATAATCTGCCCTGGCAACAGTTGTGGCTGGTTATTTTTCCAAACGAATGAAAACACAGATACAAGCAGGAGTTACTTCTGCAACTGCTGCTGCCTCATTTATCTCTGCAGTCAGGTTGCTACTGGGACAAGCGCTCAGTTTTATACAGGAAACACAATTGCAGGTGCAGAACTCCAGGCTCCTGTTTACACCCACCAGCGGGAGGCTCACCTTCTTAAATGCATCTGTCTATGTGCAAAGCACTGGAGAAATTGCCATAATAATGATACCTTCTCCAGAGCATACATAAATATTACAATGTCCCTTCTGCAGAGAAGAAAGTTAATGCAGGAGTAAAAATCCATCACTTCAGGTCACAACAATGGAACAAAACAGACAGGGAAATTCAAGAGCTCCTGCTCTTTAAGGCAACGTCTGCTTCTCCTTTTTAACCTGCTTTAAAAAAATAATTAAAAATTGAGAAACTTTATAAAAACCCACAAAAAGTGCTAGTGAATCTGTTTCATATTTGTTTGTTCTGCAGTTGCCAGAAGGTCTTTCGGTCTCCTTGTCATTTTGCACTATATGACCTAAGTAACACTGATATTTATTGCTCATTTTCATTTAGCTCTTTGAAGACCAATCCACTTAATGATCAGAAACCTCACACAATTTAGCAGATAACATCACTGCAGAGACTTGTTGGGAAGCTTTAATAAGTAAAATGAATACTAAGAGGTGGGCTGGGGTGATTGCTGTGTTTTAATCCTCCATGATAAGAATCAGAGTCATACCTGCCCATTCTTGCTCTGTGATTACACAGACAGAGCAGTTCAAGTGGACACAAATTCTAGGGGATGTTGTTGCAGTGCATTTGTAAGACACACATTATGATAATAATGCCTGCCCTTAGTGTCACTTGCGTTTACCCCCACCCAGCTTCTCATGCAGGAGGTGATTCCTGTTACCTCTGATCTGCAGATGGGAAAACCACAGAGATCCCTGGCCCAGAAAGCCCCAGGCAGCCCCTGCCAGGCAGGGCACAGTGCTGGGGCAGCTGAACCCTCCTTCCACTCTCCCCCAGCACCAGCCCAGGGATGAGTGAGACCACTTTGGAGCAGGGAGCTATATATCCCTCAGTCAGTAGGTCCAGAAGCTGCAAGAACCCAAACTAGAGTCACATTTCTGGATTTAAAATACTTAAAAGGGAGTATCACAGATTATAAAAGGAAGAATAACAGGGTACTGCCTGTACATACAGGCAGTGAAACTCAGTAACTTGTTCAAGGTCGTGCAGGAAATGGGAAGGGGAGCAAAGAGGAGAATCTGGTTCCTCCTTGGCCCTTAGTTCATGTCCCTACAGCTGGACGTGGCTCATGTGACACATGGAAACACGCCTTTAGTCCCACAGCAAAATGCTTCAAATTACAAACTTCCTACTGTCCTCCAAGAGAGTTTTATTTGTGGAAACTTAAAAAACCCCCAGCCTCTATATAATGGCAAACATGGAAAGTTGTTTTCTTGCAAAATTGTAAATAAAGTGGTATTTATATTATTGTTATAGTCTTTCTGGTCCTCAGTGACAGGGTGACCCCCGTTGGTGCACGGAAATGGAGCAATTAATGAGTAATGGACCATTTCCTGATATGCAGATGCTGCAGCCCATCTTTTGTTCTCAGATCTTCAGGGACTATCTCTTATCACAGGGCTTTTCCCCTGTGGAGAAACACTTGAAGGTTGCTTTAGGTAACGCAGCACTGGGTAATTTTCAAAGCCAACTTAGATTAAAAAGCCTTTTCAGCAGTTTTGAGTGTGCCATTAGTGAATGACTGCATGGGTAAATGATTTGACTCACTCTCAAAGCCATTTAAGGTTAGAAATTTTATGGGTTTCTGACCTTTTGTCAGGAAGGCATAGGAACCACCAGCTCCTTGTCATAAGCACCTTCAAGTCTCATTTGAAACCACTGGGTTCCTCTCCATTACCTGCAGTCTTTGCAGGAAATTTCACTTTGAGGGCTGAATTGCAATTCACTGCATATCAGAAAAGGCCAAATCCTGGGGTTGTTTGTTTGTTTGTTTCTGGGGATGTTCACCTTTTATATACAAACAGATGGCATTGGAACAACAGGTCTCTGTGCATAAGGCAGGATTTTGTGGATGTGCAGCTCTCCAGCGAGCATAAAACAAAGTAAAACCAGATTGAAAACTTTCATTACGCAGAAATGCAAGTCACAACAGCAGGGTTAAATCTGTTTCTATTTAGACAATATCTGGAACAGAGTTTTATTATACAGCCTGTAAAGCACTGCCTGTGCATGGGTGGAAAGTACATTGTCTCCTGAAATAAAGAACTGGGGCAGGATTGTTTGGAACTTTCTTTTTTTTCTTATTTTTCTTTAACCGTAAATACAAAGTAACCATTTCTCCATAACATTGAACTCTTTGTGGCCTTCCTATAAACAATAAAACTATCCAAAAATAAACATCTACTTAGAATAAATATTAATTCAGAGGCCTTTAAAATATGAAGCAAATAGTCTCTGCAATATCATCTCTTCCCTGATAATGCAAAAGCCACCCGATGGGGTTTAAAACTGAGGGATTTCAAGGCTTCAGGGTGTCTTATGATGCTCAGTCTGAGCAGGCTGAATGCCAGGCTTTGTGAAAGGTTCTGTCTTAAAAGACAGAGTCCTAATCGCTTTCAACTTTTCTAATTCTTCGCATTCCTTCCTAGCAAAATAACTGCCTGCCTCATAATGGCAGAAACATTTGGAGACTAAAAGAAACAAACAAAAAATAATCAATTTTCAAGGTCCACTTGCAGGCGGAGGAACTGTTTATGAAGCACTTACTGTTCAGTTGCAGGAGAAAATCTTGTCTTAATGGCCAAAAGGGAAGCATGGAAATGTGGAGAGAGTTTTTTCAGCGGGTGGGTGTGGGCAGAGAAACTCTCTTGCCCTACAGCTCAGATGATTGATTTTTGCAGAAAATAGATCACACCTTGCGCCTCATCCAAAGGAAAGAGGAGTTTTCAGCTCTGTGGAGCAAGGAGTGGGTGCTACCACCTCTCACACAACACAGACCATATTTGCTGCCCTCAGAGAGGTCAGTTTAGCTTGTAAAAAACATCCCCATTTTCAAATTGGCCAAATCCTGATGGAATGAGCAGAGGTCACCCAGCATCTGAGTGCTTTTCCCAGGCTGGTTTTGGTTTCTGAACCAAAAAATCTCCTGCTGTGTTTTGGCTCACCATATTTTGCACATTTCCCACTGACAGGGAGAAGAAACTGACATTGCAATTTCAATCTTTCAACATGAGGCCTGTTCTCAGATTTTTCTCCATGTTTTGCACAAAACTCGGTGTGGTTCTTGCACCAGGAGCTCGCTCACATGGCCTTGCACCCCTCCCAGCCCTACACACCCTGTACTCCCTGTCACAAAACACTGACCCCACGTGGAAATGCTTCTGATTAAAACCTCATGGATCCACCAGACTCCACGGACCATGCCTCGGATCATAGCCAGTCATTCTCTAAAATAATCCATCTCCTGCCATGAGGTCAGAGGTTGGGTATTTTGTTGGTCTTATCTCCTCTTGGGTCTGATTTTGATCATATCTTCTATAGCAATATTCCAAAAAATAAAAAAATACAACTGCTTTTATCACCTTAATTTATAAGTAAGGCTTGCTTTTCAATTCCAGTTAAGTAATTCATTTAGATCTTGCCTGAGATTTTGAAAAGCAAATATGCACAGATGAGAAGCAACCTTTCTAAAAATATGAATGGAAACATCCAGTCTTTCCTGTTATGTTTATAGTTTTCCCCTTACAGCTTAACAGTAAAATTACCAGCTCTCATGTGGTATAATTTGGTTACATTCCCTAAAGACACATGAAAGTAGTCCCAAAGGAACTCCTTACTTCAGTGAGAATAGAAGGTGCTGAGCACATCACTCAAGAATATTTTTTTTTGTTGTTGTTAGTAGGTGGGAATATTGGTTTATTGCCTACATCTCCCCAAATTGTCCTTCCATACAATCAAGAAGGAGTCAGGTGGGGTGGTCCAGCTCACATGGCACTGTTACACAGAGGTTTCATGTCTCTAGGCCTTGGGGACTGTCACCTTTGCATGCACAGAGAAGAGGAGCTAGGATGGCAAAATACAGTCATCCCCAGACCAGTGACGCAGTGAGAGGACTTGCACAAATGTAGAACATCCACGAGTGAACAAAGACCAGAGCTCAGCTCTTCTCTCTGCCACAGCCGCAGGGAAACCACAATGTTCCTCTTACTATTCCCAGCCCAACGAGCAAAAAACTTTCAAAACCTTCAGCAGTGGCCTAACTCTGCTGCCCTGGAGGCTAAAGCCAGAACTAGTGACGTTTGCTGGAGGGCTCTGGAGAACCTGATCTGCTGCTGGAGCTACGGCAGACCTGCTTTGTGCATTTCCCTGCCCATATCCAGCTCCATCCCATAGCTCTGTCCCTGCCTGAGGAAGAGCTGGGATGCACTGTTCTGTAGGCCTGGACTACCCTGCTTGGTTGAGGGCAACGATTCCTGATGCACAACAACAGGAAGAGTCCAGAATAAACACATTAAGTATCTTAAATTTGCAAGTAAGTGCACAAGCCATTAGGCACTGATATAGTACAACAGATAAGTTCAGTGGTTAACTTTGAACATACAAATAATACCACTGACTTCACTTCAACAACATTATGTTGCACGCTTAACATTAGGCTTATGCTTAAGTGCCTGACTGATTAATCCTCTCCCTGTGTACTTCAGCTCAAGTTTGTTTGGGGTCACTTGATGCCATCTTACACAGATAGGCAAGAGCACAGACAATAAAGCAATATGCTGGAAGCAGTTTTCACACACTGGAAAGCAAACAGGTAAGTGTCCTAGGAATTGTTTTCTCATTAAATGTGACCCTTAATACGTACCACTACATCACCTGACATCTGAACCTGCAGTTCTTAAGATAGTACAGGTTCTGGATGCCATCTCAGTTCTTTCAGGGTGCGGCCACGGTGCCATCCCTTAATGGAGAGGAATATACTGAAGGTGTATTTCTGAAAATTTGTTTACCCTCTTGCTACAGTCACTAAATTAATAGTCAGACCTAAAAGAGTCATTTTGGTCAGCTTGGAATTACACTTTTGTAGTCTTCACACTCTACAGGCAAGTTTTGTCAGCTTCATAAATTGATCCATGGTAAGTAGACAGAAGACTAGCAGGAAGCAGAGACTCTTTGGTATTGTCCTTGTGTTTCTGCTTAAAAATAACTCCTCTACAATTGCATAGATTTCAAATGTGACATGGGAGGGGAGAAGTGTGAGCAGATTGTTCTTTACAGATTCATTCTCCATTGAGGAGTCAAGGAGGTAATTCTCAGTGCAGTGATGTGGGTTTCAGTGGTTTGCACTGGGTTGACAAAGAAGAACGTATTCCTAGAGATTCTTTCCCTATCTAACCTACACCAGTTTCCCAATAATTTGCTTTAAGGCCACTTCACATTTGTAACTGTAACAAGAACTGGTTTCTAACCTGAACCCACTGTTCAAGCCACTACCACTGTGGAATTTTCACAAGTATCAGCCAGGATGGTTTTTGACTTGCATTACCTGTGCAAACGAGAATCTTACCTACAGCCAGGTATAAATCGCTAATTTCTGGCCTAATAAACAACTGTCCCATGTAAAGGGATAAATCCCAGCTCTGTCACTCACCCTGCTGCTGTGGGTGAACTGAAACAGATGAGCTGCAAATCTGTTCCCCTTGTGAAGAAACTGAGACAGGAATTGTACAGAAATTCTCCTCTTGCTGTGTGGAAACTGTCATCCAGACCTCAGTACAAAGGCTCAACCAAATCCTTGTAGCTGTTCCTGAAGAGTCAGAAAATTACTATAAAATTGGATTATAAAATCCAATAATTAGCTGCAGAAGCTAATTGCTGATATTATGTTAAATAAATAAATAAATAAAGCTAAATCTTTTAATGATCTGTATACTAAATGTATGTTCAAATAAGACATGTATCTTACTGAACACATCCCATACTGGACCTTTCAGATTATGCATAAATAATTAGATTTGTCTCTGTTTAGAAAAATTATCACTAAGGAAAATTTTAAAAATATTTTCTTGTGAAATACAGCGCTATTGCTTTAAATAAAGGGGTTTGGCAGTTCTGCGAGGCAGTTAGCTTAGCATCATTAATACAGAATACAGTCTATCAGCATTTAGTGAACTCTCAATGACCCTGGTGGAAAGTAACTCCTTTAGCTTATACTTATGAAAAATATTATTAAAAATGCTGTTGAAATGTAAGCATCATTTATAGTCAGTATTAAACTGGAGTGCTATTGCCAGCTCCATCAAACATTTCACCAAAGATGGGGAGCACTCCTTTTCTTAAGGATGTAGAGGAACTCTGAGAGATGGAAATGGGAGCTTCCCAAAAGTTCTCACTTGTTTCCTGCCATGTGCACTCATGCATTTCTCTTCTCCTTGCTATTTCACCTTTCAGCAGAAATCTCTTAAAATCGGCCTATGTGATAAGGTTTTTTTCACCTGTTTTGCAACAGAACCAGGAAAACGTGTGCTATGGACATAAGCATGTCCTGGTGTGCCAAGAAACAGCCTTGGGAGGTCAGGGCTCCTCCCTTGGAGCAGGGCATCTTGGTCAGGAAGGATCTGGGGCAGGAAGTCCAGGGCTGTGTCTGCTCTTCCTGCCTCGTGGAGGAGGAAATTTTAGTACTTCTTTGCCAACAAAAGACAGTAAATGATTTCTTTTGGTCATCGAGATGGAGGTCTTTGGACTGCTGGACTCTCATCTGCACCAACATCCACAGGATTGTCTGCATGCAATATCCACTGAGCAGCACACAAGGCTGTATGAGAATCTAAGCCCTTTGAAGAAGCAGCTTGAGGTATTTTTTGACATATGGTGTGTAGCTATCCAGCACTACATGTGCCCAGCCAAGATCCCTGCGTTGGGATATTTGTTACCTCGGGATCCCTGTAAACTGGACACACACACACAAAGGACAAATGCACTTCCCCAGGGTATCCCTGGGAGTGCCTGTCTCTCCCAGCTGTATGTATAAGGGAGTTTACATGCCTAACTTAGGCTCCTAACTAAGACATTTCATTTAATCCAGGCCTTAGTTCAAGCTTTGGCAGTTGTGAACTGAACTGAAGAAGCTCTTGCAAGCTCCTTCTTTGTGTAACAATCAGGAAACACATCTGGAAACAGGGGCTGAGCCCTCAGCTCACAGCATCAGCACTCTTGTGGTCCAGGCACGCAAGGACTTTCTGAACCCTCTATGTCAGAAAAAGGGGTTTTCCACGTCTGGAAGAAGGCCACCACTGGAAGCTGAATCTGGCCAGACCAGTTAGCAACATTTTTGAGATAAATAAGGCAGTGCATTTCTTGGGCCACTGGCTGATTATAAAAGCTATGAAATTACCCAAGTTAGTTCACCACGTCAATAAAATTCATACGAAAATACCACCAGAATCTTGGCTAGCATATGGATAACTGTATGAAAGCAACCCAAGCCAATGTGACAACCATTTAAGAGGACTAACCTCTGTCATACGGTTTTCATTTTATGTCTATGCTATACAAACAGAACCACCACAAATATGCATTACAGGCTGCCTGGGACTCACTGCTGAGGTGAATTAGCACTGTAGTCTGACCTGTTGAAAAGCTTAACCTTTGACCTGCCAGGCAATGGTGGTTGCAATTTGCAAGCCATTCTTGTGTTGAGTGGCTGAAAACATACTTATTTACTTGTGTAAAGCCATAAATGAGATGGGTTGGGTGAGCTCAGCCTACTTCCCACTCCACAGACCATGTCACAAAACACTACCACATGTTCAGCAAGTTATTCAGCATGAGGACTGTGCTACTACATCGTGACCCAAATTCACTCCTCAGATAAAGAGTTTTTTCTAATCTGGAGTGAAGAGAATTCAAAGTGACTTCCTTTCTAAGTAACTTCTTACTATGCTTCTAGGAAAAAAGAAATTCAAAGAAATTGTCTGAAAATAAGTCATTTACCCCCATGAAAAATCTGTGTAATCTCATATCTTGAGAACTGAACTCCTCTGCACAGCCACACTACTGTAGCTGTCATCAGCAGCACATCCCCTCTCGCTGCCCACTGGAGACTCTCAGCTCTGTAGGGTGAAGCAATAATCTGCTCACTTCTCCATCTCATCTGCAAAGGCTTCCAGTGCTGCTGTTTAGGATTAGCTGTAGAGACAGCTGGAAGATGGACAGAAACATCATTTCCTACTGGTTTTGCAAGGTTTATCACTTATCAGTTTTGTGAGAGGTGCATAGTTTGGGGATGTGAAGCTCTCCCATGCTAGACCTGCTCTCACCTAACAAATGAAGCCAAATCAGTAGATAACCCAGGTTTAGCAAACGGGATGTTTTGTAATGGAGATAGCTGGATAATAACCATTTCTAGATCAAAGTCAGTGCCTAGGCGTTGCTCTTGGCTGTTGGCTTTTCTGTCTGACTGTATAACCACAGGTAGGCTTGAGTTGCAAAATTCAGATTAGGATGCAAACTCCGTAATTTGGAAAGTGTTTAGTTGCAGAGACCTGGAATGGTTCATGGAGAAGAGAGGCAGGAATCAGGATGCTCAGAACCAAGTCTGCATATGAATTATGGCCAGCCTGACCACATGTTGCACTCTTGGTCCATCTTCAGTCCCAGTGCACAAGAAATTGCATCCCAGAGGAGTTTTCTGAGCAGACTAAAGTCACTTTTGGGGGTTTATTCCCCTCCTTTCCCTGTACGCACAGCTACAAGTTTGCACAAATAATAAAGCATATATATTACAGCATGCTTTCTCTAAAGCAGATATTCTGATTTTTGCCTTCCTTTTAGGTCTTTTCTGATTCTTCCCTATTGTTTCACATCCTACAATAATAAAAGAAAAAAAAGGGACTTATGCAATACATTTACAATGCTTCAATATGCTTCGATAGAGACATAGATAAAAAGCATCATTTTTCCCTTACTTTAGGAGCTTTACATTAAGCATAAAAAGCTCAAATGTCCCAATTGAGCCAGGAAGGCTTGGGGAGGGATATAAGGAAACAGCAGACTATGTATATACTGCTGGTCTTCACTGCTGTCATACACAAACCGTAGGCAGCTTCACCCTGCAAGTTTTAGGTTAAAATGGAACACAAACCCTGGAATATATCAAAGAATGAGAAAAGATGACACAGCAAGCAACAGGGAGAGCAGAGGATGGAGCAGAACGTGGATGTACAGGCTTGGCTTGCCACAGCTGTAGGCAAATTGAAACATCCACAGCCCACGCTGGTACTGAAATGCTACTGTCATTTTTTTTTTTCCTGAATTGTAGTAAACAAGAACAGTAGTAGCAATAATAATAATGACACTAATAAAAATAGCCCCACCATTTCAGGCTGTGTGACAACCTCCTTTCTGGATACTGTTGATAAGTGCAAGCCTTGCTTTTAGAATAAATTTTAATGAAAAGAGTTGGGTCTAAAACTGCACTTTGCTGAAAAACTAATCTTGGATGGAATCCATGTCACATTCTTCCCCCATATTTCAAAGTTAGTTTCCGTGGTGCATATCAGTATCTGAAACAATACTGCTGTTAATGATAGGGTCAGACTTGCTCATTATGAGTAAGGAAGCAGGTTTCCTTCGAAGAGAGGAACCAGCATTCCCCACTGGTTGAGTGCTGGCTGTGATAGCTCTGCAGTCAGAGCCTGGCAATAATTACACCTTGGGTTTTGTGGTCATTTTGGATTGGTGTGAACATGATAAATGACACGTTTTAATTTGAACTATTGCTCAGCAGGCCTGTTCAGGTAGGCAATAATTCACTTGAGCAGGCAATAAACCTGAACAGGTAATAGCCCACACTTTGAAGTATGCCAGCAAACTCTTTAGCAACAAAATAAATATGTACATGAGCTTCCGCCATAAATTGTCTTTGGTGAGGCAGACCTAGGAAGAGTTTCAGAGCTGGCTTTTCAGGTAGTCATGAGCAGCAGAATGAATCAGTGGGTAGATCCTACTCCTGCATTAATTCTTTGAAGCTGGACTAACAAACTAGTCCAACATCCACTGAAGGCAGCAGGAGCCCTCTGTTCAGTGGAGGGTGACTAAGCTGGGAGGGCACTTTGGTCCCTTTACTAACACAGGTAAATTGCCTCCCCATGAACCACAGACTCATAAATGAGCTTTTTCCTATGCAGCAAACTGCTAAAAGGCAGCATCCACGTGCAGAGTAGCTTTGCTACTGCTTGGAAGAGATACAGGAAAGTCCAAGCAACTCTGATTCTCAGTTCTCAGGAAATCTAATGGCAAAATTTTGTTTGTCCATCAGTTTTCTCCCCAGCATTCCTTTAACCATTTTTGAACAAGCAGGTTTGTCAAACATTGTATTACTTTTATATTACTTTATATAATATTTATAAACATATAATAAAAGTATATATATATATATATATATATTTAAATTTTTTTTAAGCCTTTGGGCAAACATGCATTGCTTTATTTACCCAAACCAACATGTTTTGTGCAAATTCCTTCAGACTTGCTGGTAACGTTTCCAACACTGTGCGATTCTGTTGTGAAGAAAAGCAGAGATGCCTTAGCTATCTTTTCTTTTTTGGCTGTCAGTTGGTCTTATTTTTATTACAGTTCCCAATCAGCGTTATCACTGATTACCCAATGCATGCTAACTTGTAATAGGTGGGCAAAAGTAAGTCAGAGTAATATGACTCAAGTCAACTTTTTAAAGGTTGGTGTATGTGAAATTCTTGTACTTTCTGCATTATAATAGACAAGGGAAAGAGTTCAAAGTCAGAAGGGAAAACAGCTACAGATTGAATGGAAAGAGGCATTTTATCGTCAACTGATGACGGCTGTGAGTACAGATTGTTCAGCTGCCCAACCATGCTTTCCCAGCAGAGACCCAGGGCAGAGCTTGTCTGAGACAGTTCAGTCCCTGAGACAGTGCCTGGTGCAGGATGATCCCCCACCTGTTCACACAAAGATCGCTGTCAAATCATATTGGAGGACAGGGCAGAATGTCCCACCAGTCCCTGGCTGCTGGAGAAGCCTTCCTGTGGCAATTCACCACGCAGGGCAAATTTTGTTTCCTCAGTGGAGATCATTTACCTTCAGAAAAACACAGAAAATGAATTTCTGGGCTGGGAGTTGAATCTAGATTTGCATTCTTTCCTTGCCTGAAGTCGCCTAGCTCTGTCATTCTGGTTTGATCCATCCCAGGAACAAGATGCAGCAGCTTCCTTCAGATGCAAACCTGGGTCTGAAAGCCTTCCTTTCCCCTTCCCACACCATCTGGGAGATGGGATTTTCCATCTTTTTTTAAAATAGTTACTTACAAAAGGAGAAAAGGGCTGGGGGCAGTTCACCACGTTTATTTCACTTGGTATGTGTTTGCCCTTGCTTTAACACAGGCTGTTTTCATGCCAAATTACAGTTCTATTTGTTCCCCCACCCCCATTTTTTGTGCAGCTTATGTAGAACATCTGGTTTTAAAAGTGTCGCAATTTCTAAACATATTCTAATGCTCTTGGGATCAGAATATCAACAACTGTCTATTGCGGTAAACCGCATGTCTGGAAAACATTCCTGCAAACTGAGTTCTTAAATAAACATAAAGCATCTATAACACATAATGCAAAGCAACATTCACTCGTAAACTCAATATTTAGACCAGATGAGGTGCAAAATATGTTTTCTCTGGGCTGAGACATCGTGATTTACAATAACATTGACGGGCTTTTCATTGTATATAAGAGAGGGCAGAGGTGTGGCACGCAGATCGGAGCCTTTCCTTAAGTGCTCACTCTGCAGTTAGGTCCCATCTCCTGAGATTTTCTTGCCCCAGTTGCAGAGAGCAGACCAGGACTACATCCCCTGAAAAATTTCTACTGTTGTTAGAAAGTGGAAATTTAAAAAGAAACTGCAAATTGCTGACAGATTAGACAAGCCTATATCTGATAAGCCTGACCATCTTGTGCAATATCTGCATCCATGCTAATTATCTGCATACATGTGTCTGAAATCCAGAGGCAAGTCAGAGATAGTGTAAAGATTAAATAAACTGAATAATACCGTGTAAAGAAAATTGAAGTAAATCGGTCTGAGGGGGAAGCTTTTGTTATTTTCAATCATTATTATTATTATTTGTAGGGTGTGAAAAGTAGAACCATAAGCAACTTTATAGAAAAATGCAGCTGGGCTTTAAAAAAAAGTTTCTCTTTGAAAATCCCCCCCACACTGATTTCAAAAGCATTTGCTCTACTCTTAATAGCACCAAAGCAAATAATCACTTCAAATCACTTTTTAGGAGTATTGGTGGCTGATGAAGTTGATTGACAGGAAATGGAAAAGTTAAAAACTCATAAAACTGTTTCTAAATACTATGAATATATATTTTGATTATTCTTCCAGACTACTATTTCTTTAAAACATTACCTTCTTCCTCCAAAATAGAGCATTAAATACTTTCTTCCAATTAATTCTTTAAGAATTTCCACTCTAAATTTAATGCAAAGGTGCTTTATAAGGAGAAAAGATGAATACATAGGCTTAGGCTGATGTAATTACATTTGAACGTTACCAAGAAGTCTAGTGAATCCACTTCCTGCAGCGTCTCAAAGTTAAGGTTTATCAAAGGAAAATTGAAAAATTAAGTCAAGCCTTATCATTTCACTCCCTAATATTAAAAAGGGTTGGGTCCTGGATCCTTTTTTTTTTTTTTTTTTTTTTTTTTTTTTTTTGATGATTAACATCTGGAGTTATGTAAGGTAAGATAAGGGAGTTAGAACATCTCACTTCCTGGTATGAAGATCATCTCCACTCTTCAACTGTATGGAAATGAGGGTCTCCACCCAAATATCCCATTAAGCAACAGAAGACCCATTTTGGCCCCAGAACTCCACATATCGAGATGGAAACACCTCCCTTGCATGTTCACCACTGGAAACAGGCAGCTGGACTGAAGTGATTACTGCAGAACAGATCCTGCTTGCTTTGGAGACTGAAGACCTTTTCTGAGGTTGGTGGATTTTTGGGTCTCACAAGGAGAAATGTTTAGGTTCTATTCCTGTGCCCCTGTCTGCTATAAGAAATTCAAAGTTTTGCATTGCCATTATGGGTTGACCTGGTGTAGCTGAAGCTCTAACAAATGGCCCCCAGAAAGCTGAGCCATTTTCAGCTTGCTGGAAGTGAGCAGAATTTTAACAAATCAGAGTGAAAAGGGCCGAGCATTCAGCCGAACGTGTATCAAGCCTGAAACAACCACCCTGTAATAATGCAAAGCAGATTTGTGCCAGCCTGCATGGACTCCTCAGTCATGGCACTCCCCAGGGATTCACCAGTGGAGCGTGGTTTGGGACATCCAAGTGGCTCAGCCTCTCGCATCTGCGAGTGACGCTGGAGGAGCCGCGTGCTGAGCATCGACAATTACCTGGCTGCTGTCATTCCCACACAACAACTGCTTTTTGCCAAGTCTAATCACTCTACTATGCACCTCACCTTCTTGAATGAGAGGTCCTCATTCAAGCATGTAGTTTATTCCAAAACACATGCTGCATTCATTAGAGCTGAATATTAACAAACACCTTGAATTCTTGGAGCGTTATTGGTATCAGGTCTCTTGGCTGCTGCTAGGACAGGATGCCTTATGGGAAGCTTGATGCCCAGCCAGGACTCAGATTACAAAGCATACACATCTTTCTTTCAATATATTGAAGAAGTCACTCAACTTTACAGATCATCCAAGTACTTCCTAAATACATGTGTTTTTCCAAAATGTTAGCAGGGGATTGCAAAGACTCAGGAAAACTCTGTTTTTCCTTTTCAGAAACTGGAAAACAGAGATTAATCCATTGAAAGTTTTAAAGCCATTAGTTGCTTATTAATTTTTTTTTCTCAGGCTTTTAGCAGTTTTGATAAAATCCTGTAAGAAAATATAAAGAAAAAGATCTCATGAGGATAATTTAGAGCTCAGATTTTTCTATGTCCTCCTGCTTATGGCAAGTTTTAGGTAATGACTAATGTCCTGAAACCAACTCAGAACCAGTAGCATTTTCCAGGAATCTGAACCATACATTTGCATGACCTCCACCACATGAATACTTGAAAACTTTTCAAATTGTTGTGCCTTGAAGTATTACTTTCCTGTGGAGCAGAAAATATTTTTCAAATTTATAAAGGCCGTCAAACAGTCACAAGGGGTAAATAAAGCCACAGAGGAAGTCTGAAGTTATGTGGATCACCTGAGTACCAGTTTTGCAGCCTGCCTCTGAAATTGCCCTTGTTCTACACATCAACTTATGCTCTGCATGTAACGTGTAGAGCAAGGAGACAGTCTCAGTATATCAACACATTTTTTAAAGCTGCATCTGTAATATCACGTTTCTTCAAAGTATTATGTCTTTAGCATCCTCTGTCAAGTAAGATGGAAATAAATATCTGTGTTATTACTCCTAAGGTATAGTATTTATTATTTATTCTAAAGGGTTATGGGCACAGACTTCTCACACAACGTGAGACCAGCATTCTCCCCAAGTTCTCTTCCATCCTGTTGCAACTCATTCCCCTGATCTCGAGGACTATCTTGTAGCCTGTGCAAAGACACCCAACAGGCCCACCAGTGCTGCCTCTGGGGTAGCTGTGAACCTCTGAAATATGATGAAGAGCACCCAAAGGAGACAGCCTGGTGTGTCCCTAGAGCGAGGACACAGCACTTTTGAGGAGTTCAGATGTTTGCAGTCATAAAAATTCTGCAGGGAAAAGTTTCTCATCCAATTTCCCAGTGTCACTTCAGAGTTCGCAGTGGTGCAAAGGGAGCCATTCCACAAACTACAACATTTAAAATCTGGTTAGGGTCAGTCCAGCTCTGCTATTTAGCTGAAATATGCCTTGAGATATAAGTGAGCCGAGGAGATGCTTCTCTAAAGAAACCAGCCCATGGATTTTGGATAGAATTAAGCACAAATATCCTCCTGCTTTTATAAATATTGACAAAAGGAAACAGGAAGATAGGCCTGTCCATAAAGAGGAGGTCTATTAACCGTAATGCTGCTCTATTCGAGTGATAGTTTTATCTTTGTATTAAAACAAAAAGGATAAGGCTAGACATTACTTTTTTATACTGATAGTTCCAACCCTCATAAAATATTAGTATCTGTATCAGCTATAAAAATTAACAGCTCCAGATCCTTCAGTGTTGTGGTTCTCAATTTCATTTTATCGCTGGCTTTCCAGTTGCCTGTGTGTGTGTACGTGTGGGTGTGCACACACGTCCCTTCCCTTTAAGCTGTTGCTGAATAGGCTGATAATTGCTCAGCAAGGCTGTATGGTTGGGCTTGCAAGTGGCACTCCTGATTCCTTTACATCAGAGGTCACTATTGTACAGTGAGATCCTGATAGGAGATAGTGATAACATGATGCTGGGAAAAAAAAAAAAAAAAAAAAAAAAAAAAAAAAAAAAAAAGTCCAACAAAAAAAACTAGAAGAAAATTCTGGTGTTGTCAGCAGGGATTGTTCTCCAGCTAAATAACTTTCTAGGTACAAAACTCAAAAATTCTGTCAGGCATCTCAGTCGAAAACTGCCCTTTAAAAGCATTTGGGAGCCAATGTAAACACTAAACTCAGTATGATGTTTGTATTCACTTACCCAATCTAACTTTTATTAACAATTAATCCATCAAATTTCAATGCCTATAAAATCCTCTGAGTCACAAGCCCCTCTGGAAGCCTGTATCTCGAAAACAAAAATTGCAATTACCAGCATTATTTTTCTGATGCAGAATCAAATTTTAATGGGGTTTTACAAACTGGAGAATTATTTGCATTTCTACTGTCTAAAGGCATCAGATTCCCTTAAAGCTCATATATGGGGTAAATACATAGAAACTACAGGAGGCAGCCAGTACATATGGAACGGATAAAGGCCACATAGTTTATTGAACCTTGTGGCCTGCTGATGTAACAAAATAAGCTTTGCAATGAGCAGTCAGATCTTAAAATCAGGCCGCTCCTTTGCTCGTGTGTAATGGATGATAGCTCTCAGAGGGCCAGATTTGGATCCCCATATTTATCAGGAGTCTTACTTCAGGCTCTGGCCCTCAGTACACTGAATGAGGGATTTAGAAACATTCATTCGTAATATTTTCTCTTCTCTGAGCAAAGTGTGTTGAGAGGCAGCTGGAAGGTCTCATGTTCCAGCAGCTGAGGGGAAAGAGATCCTGAGACCAGGTATATGAAACCTTTCCAGCACTGATGAGTCCTCCTCTTCCAAGGAGATAAACAGTTCTTTTGTCAGGGTAAAAGCAATTTGGACTGAACTGTCTCATCATTGCAATAACCCCTTGCTGAAATTTTAAACCAGCAAGAGGAGCCAAAAAAGCAAACACTGTGTGCCACTGCCTTTTCTTGCCAGCAGCAAGGCCTCTACCACTCCTGAGAGATACCAAGTTTTCTGTTTCTTTTTTTAAATATTTTTTCTTTCCTTAAACTCATCCTTCCCAGCATCCAAAGTCTTGCCATTCTGGGATCATTAGCAGTGGAACCAGCCCGTAAGAGTCTGGTGTAAGCATAAGGGAGGAAATACTCTCACGCCTTAAATCTGGTGCTGATGGGAATATCCCAAATGCTGATATAGACCCCAGCAGAGTGAGGGCTTGAAGAAAAGTCTAAAGGTATCTCAAGAAGCTATAGAGCTGCCCCTGTGTGTTTGGGGACTGTCAGCCTCTGCAGATGGAGAGAATTCAGTATCTGAGGGTACAGTCCCATTGCCTGTGCCCCCAGGAAGCCTCCTATAAAAGTGTATAGAGATGCTCTTTATTAAAAACTGTGGTTGTGGCAGTGAGTTTGGGCCCATAAACTGCTTGTCTGCTGTAGAACATCTATTAAAACACAGGCTTTTTTGCTAGGGGAGACCTTTCTTGACTGCAGATTATGGAGTTGTGAGAAGACTGTGTGGCTATTTACTCTTCTGCATTTCCAGCAGCTCTCCCTGAATGCTTTCCTTTTGTTGCCTAATCCAACATTTCTGTTGGGAATTAACTCCAAGCCCCAGTTCTTGGGAAAGCTTAGGCTGAGAGGAACTTCTGGGTAAATATGATTTCATTACAGCCTCTCAGAGGTGCATCCCATATTCTCCCCCAAGAAGACACCCACTTCATCCCAGACACTCCAAAAGTGCAGGTGGATCTCATTCCTGCTATGCAAATCCTTTCACTAATGTGCATTTATTAAATATCCATCTTCTCTTCAGTGAAAACCAGCCGTATTCCCAACCTGTTCCTGCTCTCACAGTGCACTTCTGGCTCACCAGACCACAGTCAAACAGCCATACTACCCACTGAAACAATGTGACCAAGCCACAGGACAAATTAAAATGTAAATACACATGAATGCATTAATAATATAGCAGATATCTACAAAGAGAACCTTTTAATGTCCTATTTTCAGAAAAATGCAGGGAATGATAAATACATTCCAAGACTCTGCACAAACTGAAAGCTCTGGAAAGCTTACAAGCACTACAAGTGACGTGGATGGCTCTTGTGCAGATAACAGGAGGAGAGGAGGGACAGCTGCTCTGTAGGCTGTGGGCTGAGGTAAGCCCTGCTGAATGAAAGGGAATCCCAGCCCTGGCAGCCAAGGAAATACAGTGACTCAAACGAGCACCAGTGCAGCTCAAAGCCAGGCAGGTCAGTGTCGAGCCCAGATGAGAAATAAAGGGGTCATGGTCACCAGTGGCATAAGCAGATAAAAAGATCCAACAGCAGCAGGGAGACATGCCCCCATTGAGCAAACAGGGGAAGGTCACACAGCTCACAGCCCTCCTGCAGATCCCAGCAAAGTTGCCTCTGTGCCCTAGACCAGCACAAAAACCACTGAAGCCCTGTTGAAGAGGTTATTGCCTGGTGGTATTCTCCAAATTACCTCCAAAGTGTCCCTTCTGTACTGACAAACTGAGAAAATAATTTGATCTTTTGCCTACAAAGACAAAAGAGAAGCAAACATTCACAGCACAATAATGTGTTGATTCACAAATAATGGAAACTAGAAACTTGAGCTCATTTTCCACCTCCTTAATATTTTCTGCATCGTGTGGGTAGCAGTCAAGAGCCAATTGTTCCTAAGGTCACTGTATCTATTTTGGTTTAAGAGATGAGACTTTAACACTTCAGGATCAACTCTTCTATATATATTTTATCCAATAGCATATGACATATGGAAATGTCTCCCTAGGAACTGTTGAGATACACAAACAGAACAATCATAAAGCTTTCATAAGAGCTTGTGGTCTAACCACGGGGAGCACTGGTTCAGTCCTGATTACCTTTCATCTTCCAAAGGTTAATACCCTTCATTCCATTTTGCTCATTATGCTGTGGACCTCTGACAAAAGCCTGAAAGCAAAGGTCCTTTGTGATTCTTGCTCCTAGAAAGTAATTTTCCATGGGCAGATCTCAGCATAGTTCTTCACATAAGAGAAATGAAGATTTATCCTCAAGGAAGAGTTCTGTAAGAGAATACTCAACACTTGAAGTCATACAATTATATATTTTAGTTTAAAAATATCTAAATCTCCATACAATAGTTCTTACACTTTAAAACGAGGTTATATATTCACCATAGAGCCCTGTGGTGACACACTCCCCATTAAGCCCTCGTTCTATATCCTGTTCTCTATTTCCATGGTTCTCTCAAATTTGCATTTCAGTGATGCACTCTGGGATTCTCTAGATGAAGCACGCTACTGTAATGTTAAAATAGTTTCATAGTCTTTATTGAATATATTTTTACCATTAAAGGACTGGAATTATGTGAGAAGTTTTCAGCCTAACACATAAGAAAACAATTATTTAGATAAAGGAGATCTGCACAGCTTATTTATTTCTTGTTCTTCAACCTATTACATGACATCATTTTAATATAAAAGAACTTTGTAATTATGATGCCTTTTCTGATAATTCTTTGTTGTACACCACTGGATCTTCCTTATCTGAGCCCAGAGATCTTTTTACAGATTTTATACTCACACCTTAATGAAGTCCCACGAAAAGCCTTTCAACCCTCCCAACCCTTTGCTTTGGTGTGCTCAGGACAGCATTTTCTGTAGCTTCCACACTTCAAGCTTTAATCTTTGCCTAGAGGGCAGCAAAACAGCATCTCCCAAGGACTCTCATACCTAAATTTCCTTCCTTTCTTCAACGAAGGGCCGCAACTCCTTCTCCAGTATTTCTAAGGCTGTGCTGGAAGGTACAGCCCAAACTGAGCCAATCTTGGCCAGTGTGGCTTGGCAGGAGCCTGACGTGGCCAGCCCTGTCTGTCTCCCCACTGCCCCAGCAAACCAAGCCGGGACCTGCCAGCAAAGAGCCTCCAGCAGCCATCCCTGAAGGGTTTTGTCAAACCTGCTGCCAGCGACCCAGCAGCTATGAGGTAGTGTCTCAGCTGCTGGGCTCCAGATTGCAGGACTGGCTCAATTATTTAATGATGGGGGAGACATTACTGCTGAGGCTGGGATTTGCAGCTCTCGTTTCTGGGCCTGAGTGAGGGCTGTGAGGAAATGCTGGAAGCAGGACAAGGGCACTACTGCTCAGTTGCAAAACTGGGACGTCTGGAAGGTTTTCTCCCAGTAAGGTGAGAGGCTGAGACGTGGTTCCACAGAACAGAACTCACCTGGCTCGTGGAACGAGAGCACAAGCAGGCAAGCACTGCCTGGCTGTTCTTCGCATTTTAACCAAAAAAAAACCCCAACATAAATTCAAAACTAGACAATATCCAGAAGTGTCACTCCAAATCTCTCAAATCTCTGAGGAAAGACATGTGCCCACTGGGACTTACCCCTACATTACCCCCCTACCCCCACAAAAGGATTTGAATTCCACAAGAAAATGCACTTGAAGCAGCAGTGAAGTATTTCCTACATTAGAGCAGATAACACTGAAGCTGGAAGCATTGGAGTCAATGGGAACAGGAATGTCCTCAGCAAAGAAAAACATCTGAATAACTGAGCAGTAAGGCTAATAAATCTGGATTCTCCTGGCTTTGTGTGTCTTGACTGGCCCCTCTGATTCCTCCTGAAGGGTCCTGCTGTACATTCAACCACTGGGAAAGGCAGGACTGGAATATTTCTCCTCTACTTTGTTGCCTATATTCACAAACTGATATAAGCACATCTTTCCCTTTTTTTTTTTTTTTTTTTTTTTTTTTTTTTTTTTTTTTTTTTTTTGTCTCCTGTTAAAATTGACCAAAAGGATTAAAAGTTATCCAGGAAAGATAAAAATGGACAGAAACAGATTAAGATAATAGTCTCTCCCCTCTAGAAAATTAGAATATGTGCCAGGAAAAAAAGTAATTACAATTCAAGTTAGCTATTTGTAGATATGAGGGCAGAACTCATGCAGAAGTGCCATCCCCTCAGCAATTGAAATTACTTAATCTTGCTGGGAGACAGCAACAAAAATAATAATAATAAAAGCTTGCAGCTAGGGTCAGTCCCTAGCAGAGACTTGCTAGTGTTTCCAAGTGTTTCCAAGGGATAAACCCTGCTCACATCCAGAACAGATCAACCAGTTTCTATATGGCATTGCCTCTGTCACGTTTCTTGTGCCCAGGTCTGGCTTTGGTGAGCCACAAATCATTTTGCTTTTCTTTGTGAATGCCTGAACCCTCTCAAAGAGCACTAAAAACTATTAGGAACCTTAACCAAAATTCACTTGAACGTGAAATTTGCCTGACCTGGTTTGTCTGTGTCCTCTGGTGTAAGTTCACAATACTCTGAATTCATGGCACACTCATACCCACACTCACAGGTTGCTCTGAATCAAACGCAACCTTCCCTCTTCTCTCTGGTGAAAATGGAGAAGCAAAGCAAGATGGCTTGTATAAAGCATTTTATATGCAAGAGAGATTAGAACATTAGTGGCGTAATAGAGTAAATAAGATGGCAATTGACCTGAGACTTGTGGGGTTTACCCCAATTTTTTGTTTATGGTTGAAGGTCGTAAGCTATACAAACCTCTATTGATCAGAGTCCTCTTTGTTTAAACAGAACCTACTGTATTTATTTGTGCTGTTCCTCTAAAGTCAAACAAAAGGGGACAGTTTTAAGTAAATCTCTGCATGACACTGCTGCCATGTGGTTCATTCACTCAGTATACAGATGTTTTCAATCTGTACAGTTTGTCTTTCATATCCATATGAGATGAAGCAGGCTTGATTTAGGCTGGGAATGATGCCAAGGAGAGAAGATACATCATTAACCCTTAATAAACGACTCATGAAACGTCCCTGGTTTATTCATTAAAAGGACCCCGTGAAGGATTACCATGACACCTTCTGAGTGGTAAGAACCCTTTATTTGTCTGTAACGTTATGTGACATGTATTTACATTGAAAAAAATAAAAATGCTTGGTGTGGGAGATCCTCCCCTTTCATTCCCTCTCCCACCAATGTACAGGCTAAAAATAAGCATCTACTTAAACTCAGCATTCAGATAACAAACACTGTCAAGAATGAGAAGGACAGAATTAATCTGGGCTTTGCACTGCCATTGCTGCACTGTGAACTCAGGACCCTGGGCATCGCACAAGTCCTTGCAGAATTGGTTCTCGCTTTACCACTTAATACAGGAATGCATCTAATACATAGTATAGGCATTTATTCAGTATATGTGACATATAAAATGGTGCCTCTTTTTACACCTGTGTGGAACTGAGACTGAGCAGTCTGAGATACTTTTCCAAGGTCACAGGAGAAGGATGTAGCAGAGCCAGGAATCAAACCAAGCTACCCCAAAATGCAGCCCAGGGAGTTCCACAACAGCTCTCCTATACTGTTTCCATTCTGCTTTCCTCAACATCCTTTTCTCCTAACAATTACAGATCTTGATAAATAGTAGAAGTGTGTTTTGAGCAGCACTGGGCTCACACTGGATACAGGAACATTAGAAGCAGCTACTGGCTTGGAAGCAGCTGGGGAAAAAAGGACATTTCTTTTTCTTCAGACAGTTTACAGGGTTTGCACGCTGAGTCTATTCTCACTGTATTATTCGGCAAACAATCAGTTGCATCACTACAAAGAAGAAACTGCTGATCTACTGCAACTAATAGACACTCTCATTCAAACAGTTTCATCCTTCACTAAAACATGCAAAACCCAGCAGTGAGTTTAAACCCACTGTGCCAATAGTAACATCACTTGATTTTAGCAGTGTACAGTGTGTCTTGGCAAATAATATTAAAAAAAAAAACAACAACAAAACAACCAACTAATCCAAATTAATTTGTTTTTTCCTTCTACTCCAGCTCACTTTGAAGGCAGAAATTCACCACACTGCTTAGCTTAAAGAATTCAGAGTTGAAGGCCACTTCTCAGACTGAAAAGTGCGGGCTGAAAAGTCTGTTCCCCTCTATACAGCCATGTCCCTATAGATTTTATGGCCAGTCCTGTGCAGTTAGCAGGAGAAAATGTCTATGAAGTTGGAAGATATTCTGCCCCATTTCAGGTTCTGTTTGAAGAAGGGTCTATACATAGTCACATGTATGTTCAATTATTCATTTTCCAGGAGGTGTTTGAGTCAGGCAGAGCAGGCTCAGCACATACCATAAAAACACTCCTGCTCCCTCTTCTCAAGATCTGCACTACAGGTCAAACAAGCTACACTCAGTCATGGGACATTAAGTCCGTGGATCTTGAACTCCAGCTGACTGCCTCACCCAAGATTTTGGGCTAAACAAGCATCTCCTCAGCCTGGATGTTAAGTGAAGAAGTCAGCGGGTCAGGCTTCTCTTAACCCCTCTGCCAAGAGAGCTCCTCTCAGGACAGCTTTGCACAGCCCAGACCCTCCCCAGACACTGCTCAGCAAGGAATCAGTCAAACACAGTTTTCCTCCACCTCCTTCCCTACGACACAAACCTACCTCCCCCCTGTGCTAATCCCAGAGCAGGAGACACAGCCCTTTTCTAGCTGACTGTGGGGAATAGCTGAGCTCAGAGCTGGCCCAGCCCAGTCCCCACACCACTGTGCACACAGCTGGAGCCTAGCCCTGCCCACTTCAACCCCTCCACCACAGCCACAGGTGAGCCCCTCAGTGGGCACAGAGAGGGAATCGGGTTCCCCACACTGGGATATCACTGCCTGGCTGGCACTGGGCTGTGTAAACCCCTTGTCTAATTGCAGGAGTCCAGCACAGGGTGTGGGTTTGGGCAGCCCCACATACCCTGCCCAGTGTGTCCCCAGCTCTGCTCAGCCTCCTGGCCTCTCTGGGGCAGGAGGAGCCTTGAGTTTGAATCTGGGTGGGAGCCTTGGCCGCTTGGAAAGCCAAAAGCCCAAAGAGCATAGAACCATAGAATTTTTTGGGTTGGAAGGGAGCTTAATGCTCATAGAGTTCCACCTCCTGCCATGGCAGGGACACCTCCTGCTACATCAGGATGCTCAGGGCCCCATTCAATCTGGCTTTAAACACTTCCAGGGATGGGGCATCCACAATTGATCAAGATCTAAAGTTTCACTGGACAGTGATGTATGAGAGGTGGAAATAACCCAAACTGAAGGCAGACAGATGAAAATAGGTCTGCAAGGAAGGGCTCTGAGCATTGGGCTGTGATATAAAACAGGACGGTCCCCATCCCCATGGTGGTGTCTCGAAAGGTCTTGAAAGCCTTAGACTCTGCTGTGTTCCTTGGAGGAACAGTTCTGGGTGTCCCTGCCAGGGAGCGACCAGCATCAGTCTATCAAGTGTTCTCCATGTGAAAGTATCTGACAAAACAGGGGGAACCACAAATGAAGTGAAATGCTAATTATTTTTTCCAGGTTGTAAACCAAGTCAAAAGAATAATCATCCCAGAGCCCAAGTCCTCCTAGCCCCAGTCTGTTCCCCACCACCCCAGCTTTCATCCATAGTATTTTAACAGAAATCTTCTTCAGTGGGACTATTTTAAAATCAATTACTCATTAAATATGGGGCAAGAATGGGGAAGAGAGGGAGCCACGGTTACTGGCCCCTTTTTAGGTTTTAAACCAAACCAGAGACAACAGTCAAACTTGGGACAATCCTGGGTAAACCACAAGAGATGGCAGCACTTCTCATCATCCTAAAACAACAACATTTTTCCAAGTTTTTTCAATCAAAAATGCTAGTAAGGCCACCCTGGAATTTGCTACCATTTTTTCCTTACCCAAAGCCATTTTTCAACAGAGGTATTGAGTTTACATATTAATACACCACTAAAAACAGGATGAAGAGATTGGAATGTTGGAGTTACTGATTTGTTTGGGATTTTCTAAGAAAAAATAAAATAATTCTGTTCCACCAGTTTTCTTTATTTTTTTTCTCCCTTTTCCTTTTTCCCATTAAGTGACTGTTTCAAATTAATAGAAAGAGGATGCAGCATTTCTTGGGTTTTATTTTATGGGTTTTCCCAGCATATGGAATCTTTTTAAACATGAGAAGCTGCGGGTAATATGTTATTATATGCATATTTTAAGTTAACCATTCTTTATATCTTTCTCAAAAGAAAAGATTTATCATGTTTATGTCTGAGAAATATGTTTATTTGGAAGATTTACTCCAACTCTACTTATTTCCTATACAGGGATGTCAACTGGAAAACCATACTAGCATTTTTTATAATTAAAATTAGGGTGGAGTAGAACGCAATCATTGCTTGTTTCTTTTCTAGATCATGGAAGCTTTCTGTAAATCAGACTTGACAGGTTTGAAATGTTATTTTCTGAGCTTTGTTCCTTTGCCAGTAAGTCCATTTTTAGGGTGGTGACCGAAACCCTGACCTGTAATGCCAGTGAGCCCATTGGCACATCTGAGAGATCAAGGGAACCCACATTTCCAAAAGTGGCACTAAAATGAAATGCAGCTCTTTGGAGAAGAAGTGAAGGGGGAGAAGAACAAGATGTCTACACCCCAAACTGGCTGAAGAGGATGGCCACAGAGAGCTCCAGGTCTCCCAGGAGCTGCTGAGCGCTGCTGGAGAGCAAGGGTCATGGGAGAGCTGAAAAAAAAAAGTAAAAACCCAGTCAAAATCAAACCCACAGTATGAAAACATTAAGAAATTGTGTACATGACCCCGTTCACCTCTCCTTAACACAGATGTCATGACAGGAGGTATTGCTGGGCTGCCATGGGCATTAACAAACCTTCCTAAAAGGTGACACTTTACCAAAATCCATTGCCAGTCAGAGGTAGTAGCCATAAACCTGTGGAACCATTTTCTGAATCTCGAATTTGAGCTGAATCTGGTTCCAGTTGAAATCTAAGTACACAGTTTACTTTCCTCCTTCCCCACAACCACACTACCAGGATAGGAAATGTCATAACTCCCAAAATGGATGTCTCCAAACATAACTAAAAACTTACATTAAATGGACAGAAACTAAAGAGAAAAGTAGTTTTACTTAAGAATTGCCTACTGTAAAGAAAATTTCATTTTTTTGGCTCAGGAAAGACATTTTAATTACATGGGGGAAACAATATGGAATTGTTACTAAGTGCGAACTGAGGAGGCGGGTTTTTGGATTCAAATTGGCGTGACTTTAGGATTTTGTCAGGGTACGTGTTTAGTGTTCCTGTGTGTCAGAACTGGCAAGTCATGCTGAATGTAACATTTATCTCCTCTCTGTGCTGCAATTCCATGCTGATCTGAGATTTCACCTGAGGGTGACACCAAGCTCATGAGGCAGCCTCTGATACCTGCTCACACAGACTGCCCCTTCCCAAACTGCTCAGCCTTCAGGGAAAATCATAGAACCATAGAATATCTTGAGTTGGAACGGACCCACGAAGATCTTCAATTCCTGGCCCTGCAGAGGAGAGCCCCATAATCACACCATGTGACTGAGAATGTTGTCCAAATGCTTCGAAGACGTAATTCAATTCTGAATTGCTGTACGGAACAGAGTGATCACATTCCCCAAAGGAAGAAGTGACACTGGGGGAAAAACGGGGAGGTTATACAAACTCCTGAGGTCAGTGGATGGTAGCAGGACCAGGAAAGCTGATGTCTGTGGGGGGTAACAGGCAGAGAAGGAGCCTCTGGCATGGAGGTGTCTAAATTCAGCAGCTTCTGAGCATCCAGGTGGCCTGTGGGAGCTGTGACAAGATAACTGACTCTGAGCTAAACCTAGACTTGCTTTTCAGACCTTGCTCTGGAGCACTTGCCCAGGAGATAAATGGAAGTGGGTCTAACCAGCAGCATGGTATTACTCCCCCATTCTGCACATCCCACAGTGCTATCCCCAACACATCCTCCCCACCCAGATGTCCTCAGGAGCTGTGCTCCATGGATGAGGACTTCCACATTTTGCTGTTTCAAAGGCAGACAGAGCTCAGCAGTGGGACAGTGGGCACCACCCCGCCAGGCTGCAACATCAGGCTCAGGCAATGCAGACATACCCATCTCCTGTTTGATGTGCTCATCTCAGCCAGCCTGGGACAGGGGAGAGTTGAATGGCCCTCCTGTGACTTCTTCCTGAGCAGAATGTGTGAGGAGGTGGAAACCACCATGGAAGAGTCAGACCAACCCTATCAGTCAGGGCTGTGACTGGCCAGACCACGGTGAATCAAGAGCCTGTAAGGAAGATCAGAGACAACAGTTTCTTTTTGTGCCTCACTTTGTATCCGCTTGAAGAGTCTTTGTTGCTCAACAGTCTGTACATCCATTTATTTTTTTTTTCCCACAGCTGTCAAACCACATTGATTTTCAGTCATTTTAACCTAGGCAGGATCAGCAAACCTAGTCCCTCAGGTGAAAAGCCAGGCTCGCGAGGAAACGACTCAAGTTGGCTGAATTATCTAAATCTTCTAAGACACAAAGAATTTGTTTGCTTTGCTTATGAGAGCCGAGGGAGGGATGGCACAGAAGGCTAAATCCTCAACATCCCCCTGGTACATACTCCACGCTCTGCTATCGATGCAGGCAGGAACGTTTCCAGGGCTTACGATGCAGTTGGTAGTGTCTTTTTAGAAAAGGACCTCTACGGAGTAAACTCATGTCTGAATTATATCTCAGCCCTAGGGAAGATGGTTTCTTCAGTTCCCCTTCAAGGTCAGTCGTGGGGTAACATATGTTATTCGTCTCTCAGCCTTGCTAACAGAAAATCTGACTGAGCGACATGTGGAAACTGGGAAATGAAAATAAACAGAATGAATAAACACATTTAAAGGGCTTGGGGGGAGATAGAATCCTGACCTGCGTGTAACATCCTTACCAACGGGACAATGCTAAACGAAATTTGGGATTTGCATCTTGATGGGTATGGTAAATTTGAACTCTACATGACTCCAGCACATCTGCTAAGCAAATAGAGCCTCTTTTATTGCAGATGTGTGGCACAGAGTCGGTGTAAGCTCTGGGAACCTGCAAGCTCATTGCATTTGTGCATAGTATTTTGGAGGTTTTTTGGTCTTTCACTCAGCCATTCCTTTTTAATATGGGCCAAGGCCTTTAAGAGAAAGTAGTATGTTTAAAGGGTGTTTTAGCCCTTCTTCAGAGGATGAACTTGTAAAGGCTCTGTGTTCCCAGCTCTGACTCGCCTCATGCTCCAACCACTTTTTTCCTTGCCCAGAGCCAGCTAGGCACAGCTGCGGAGCCCACCCTGAGCCATGAAGAGGGGAAATGTAGCCTTGACAGCCCAATGGGAGCCTTTCTGCCTCCTTGGTGATTCTTCTCCAGGACGGCCTGGGAACAAGTTTCAGTGCAGCCTTAGTTATTCCTGCTTGGGATCTGTACTTCGTCAGCACAGCCCAGGGACATGCCAGTAAAACACAGATATTGTCTCAGGTACCCAGCACCTTAAAATCGTTCATGTTATCTGTGTTCTGTGCAAACATCTGGATGGTTGCAGCTCAAAGAGTTGTAAATCCTAGGCACTCAGGACATCCCTGCATGCAGGAGCTGAAACCAGACCCCATGGCAGCACTGCAGCCCTGCTCACACAGCTCTCATCTGTACAGTCATGTTTGCCATTCCAACCCTGGTAAAGAGTTCCCTCACTGGCTCACCAGTGCTTCAGCACACCCACTTTTTTCCTAAGATTTGGCTAAAGATCAGAGCAGTTTGGTTATAGCAGTACTTGGCAGTAAAAGTCTACCAAGAAACCCGGCCTGAGCAGCTGAAAGAAGAGCAGCGAAGAGAAGTATGAGAGGTGATTAAAAGAGACTCCAGAAGGAAATTTCTGGGCAAACCTTGCAACCACTGTACCCTCAGATTTCTATTATTGCCTTGTTTCTCTGTGCAACACTTTTGTTTTCATTCTTCCTTCCCCTTTTTCTTACAATTAACAAGGGAGAGGGATGAAGTGTGAAGTCAGGTTACGAATATCTGCCCGGGCCTGTGTGTGCGCGTGCAGGCACGTGGGCACAGGAGCACTGCCAAGGAGAAGAGTTAGAGCCAGGCTACTGAAAAGAAGTAAAAGTGAAGATACTGAGGTACAGGGAAGTGGGTAAAAAAGCAGAAAAATTGTCACACCAGTCTCTATTAGCTAGCTGGCATAGCTGCTCCTCTAGTGAAAACTTTGAGGTTTTCAGTGCAGTGTATTTCTGAGGTATTGCAACTAAACTCAGTTACAGAACATCACACAAATAGGTATTTTGGCATTTTCAGTGGGAGCATTGATGCTGGAACTGAAGAGTTTTTGAGCTGTAAGCAAAGCCTAAAGCCTTTGCTTTGGTAATTCATGTAACAGCATGAGACAGGCCTGGGCTTCCCTGGAGGTGGAGGATACTAATGTCAAATCTAGGACAAGGAACTCTTCTTCAGGGAGTCCCGAGGACTGATCACTGCTACAGGCTTCCTGATGGACAAGATTTATTTTTTTTTCTGAAGATCCCATGGCTACGGATGCGCTCCCTGAAAAGCAGGTTTTGCTGTGCATCTTGCATCATAGGGCCAGGTCCTGGACCTACATCAAAGCCTTCACCTTATGAGTTGCAGCAGACATCAAGATGTGCTGCCTGCTCTGATCTGTGCAGCAGCAGCTCTGCCCACACAGAGTAGGGCAGGGTACCACACCTCACAGCACCCCAGTGATGCCAGTGGCATCCCAGGAAATAGCCCTGGCTCCAGGTAGGAGAAGGCTCAGCCATCAGTCCAAACTGGAAAGCAAATCAGGCGGGTTTTCTACCAAATTATTTCTGTGCTTTGTAGGACTGGTGTGCTGCAGCATATTCACATGGAATTCATTAGCACATCCCTTCTGCTAATCCTCACTGGGTTTAACACAACAGTATACATTGATTTTTCCTGGCCTCTAAGGAGAGCTGTGTCAAGTCAGAAGCATGTGCTTTGGGACAGGCTGAACCCAGGAAGCTTGGCCCTTGAGACATTAGAGAAATCAGGGCTTCGAATGCTCACTTCGAGGTTCAGGTGGAGTGAATGACTGTTATGACCCAAAGGAAAAACTCTGCCTCTTGAGACCCTTCACCTTTGCCACATTCTAGTTTAAATACCAAGATCCACCACTATTATCCCAAGGAGACTGTTAGACAAATCCAATACTTGGACCCCAACCACAAAACAATAAAGGACGGGTTCCAGGTTTGAAGACACCCCCTCACACACATGCACCAACAAAATGGCTTTAGAGTTCAGCAAAGAGGACATCCACCCACTCCACCATCCCACGCATCCTCCAGAACTGGGAGATGGCTCTGAAAGTTTGCTGCTGACAATCTCAGCAGTTGAAGGAGAAAAAGATTCTCCTTCTTCTGCCAGCTGTGGAACTGAGGCCCATCCAAACAGCTTGGCTCCAAGGCAGCCATCTAATGATTCCCAGGCTTAGATGAACATCTTTATCCCCCTAAACACCATATGATTTGGGATAGTTTCAGTGGTTTTTCTGGACTACCACCACAAATAAACATGAGACACTCCATGAAGATAAAGGTGGGGGCCATCTGCTGCACCATCAGAGGAGCCCAGACCATCAGAGCAATCACAAACACACAGACATCACTTCTTTAAAGTTCTGGCATCGCCGCACCAGTCACACGCTTCAACCGCACCAGTGCTGCCAAAACACTCCATGATATCCCATCAGGAGCCTGCCTGTGGACTCCCGTCCTCACCCTGGATCCCCACTGCTGCTCACACATGTAACAAAACCCTGCTGCTGTGGAAAAACGTGGGGTGGCAATGGTGGGAGCAGCCCCATGGGGCAGGGCAGCCTCGCAGCAGGAGAGGGAAGGAGATGGCAATCGTACCTCGTAGAAGTTTAGGGAAGAAAAGGAAGGACGTGAGCAATGGGAAGCAGACTTACCTCACCTTTCAGAGCTTGCTCAGACTTGCAGGGAGATCTGTGTAATTTATTTCGCCATCCCTTTTAGATGTTGAGCACCCAGTTGCAGCCAGCCCTGAGTGACAGCCAAGAGAGGATGTAAAAATGTGGATGTGCAAGTGTGGATATGTGGAACACTTACACTTTCTGGAAAACTTTATTAATATTACAGCCTAGAACTCTGCTCTGCCCTAGTAATCTGGAGATTTTATTCTATACTTAGAGATAAATCTCCAAAGCCCACGTGCCTTGTACTTCCAGGTACCATAATTGAAAGTGGTGTGGAATCTGTCCACTTTTTATTGCCTGTAATATATAATTTATTATCCAAAACATTGCTTCAGCCATAAAATTTTCACTACAGCCTATTTTATAATAAATCATTTGTGTAGTAAAGTGAGTAAACACACTTCCCAATTTGCAAATCTACCCTATATGCCTCTGTTTTTTGTGAATATATTCATTATTCAGAATGATCAGGTGCATAATGTGAGATCTAATTCTTTGGCCCACATATCTTACAGGATAGTTGAAATAAAAATAATTGTGATGTCAAATTATGGCACAGGTTATGTTTCTGGTCCATAATTGTATTTACAAACTCAAGTTCTTGAAGTTGGACATCTAAGGCTCTATTTAAGCATAAGAAAATTTGTTTGAGAAAAGTGTTATCTATCTACTCTTCTGTCATTTTCAGGAAAGACAAAGAAATTAGGAGAAAGATTTCTGAAAATAATATTTGAAAATTTCCATGCATTTCAGCAGCTCTTCAAATAACAGATGATTATTGTTATTACTGCTATCATGAGGTTTTGGTAATCTCATAATACCCATGTCAACTTATTTCTCATTGCCAGAATTTGCATCTTCGATCTGGGCTAAAAAAAATCATTAAGGTAATAACCACATGCTCAGCCTGCATGTTTTGATGGCTCTGGCCCTTGCAGCCCAGCTTCACACTGTTGGTGTGCTGGTAGATAATCCAGCTCCTAAAAGCTTACTCCCTCTTTATCTTTATATGACGCTGGCCTGCAAAGTTCAAGGTAAGGCCATTGTGTCTTGAGTCTATTTTTATTGTACAAAACACTGGATAGAACTTAATTATTTTTTCCATCTGCCAACCATTTTGACTAATTGAACCCTTTGGAGCCAGGAGTCAAGGTTTCCCAATGTAAACCAGACCCTGGAACTCAGCACTAGCAGAAATGTTGAAAACTCATGAAGGAATTTTCGGTTCTGAGGTTTGGTTCTGTTTTCCAGAGTCTGACCAGGATTCAGAAGAAACCCAAATCCTCTCCTGCATATACATTTTTTAGGTTCTTTCAGTGCCTCAAATTTTCCAGGCACTTAAGATTCCCATTACCAAAACAGAAAAAGAGTAAAAAATTGAAGGATATAACTTAAAGACACACTCATATGGAAAGTCCTAGCAAATGCTCAGAGTTCCATTATTTTGGCAAAAGCAGAGCATGCTTGGCCAGCATTAAAAATGAAGCATAACTTAATGCTGGAGGGTTTCGGAAGAGTGTTCTGTACTGAAGACCAGATCTTTGACACTTCTGCAGTGTATTTTAGCATGATTTTCACTAGAATTTTTCCCCTTACAAGGGTAGCTACTGTGGCCCATAAATTCCATTCTATATTCTATTATTTTGATGACACATAACTACATTTTCAACTGCAATAACAATTCACCTCTGATTTTTTTGCTCAGAATTTGAAAAATTTGGGATTAGCCACTCTTCCAGCAGTGGGAGATCACCAGGACTGACGGGTTAGAGTCACTTACAAGCAGTGACTTGTGAGAAAACCCTGGTGAAATCAGGTGGTGAAGCCTACATGGGTGGCTTTTGCCTCTTGGTTTCAGCTTTGTTTCTGCCTTTAGTTCCTTTCAGAACATGGCATAATCAAGGTGGCATTTCCATGCTGATGACTCCAGCTTCATTCATCTCAGGCTCTTTCTTCTGCTGCTGCTCTTTCTTTCCCCAGCAGTTCCTCAGCTTGCCACCAGCATTAAGAATGTGCCACTAGAGATGCTTCATCCTTTTCATGCCTTTGCAGCATGGTCATTAGGAAGCAGAAGTTTCAATGCCTTCTACAACCATGTCTGCTCCCTTTGACAGAATACTCATTTTACAGCATAGCTGTGATATTTTGGAAGTGCTCTGCAGAAATCAGGGATCTGTCTGAAATTCTACACTGGAGGCAAATGAAAATTTCTAATAGATCTGGGTCTTAGTTCCGCTAATTTCAATGGTTCGTTTCGCTGTTCTGGCAGTCAGGATCCATTAGTGGAACAGAAGGAGAAGCATGTATAATGCATGTACAGCAACCACATTCTAATCTCAAATTTCTTTTTTCTTTTAAGTTCTTATTTTTTTTAAATAAATATATAATGAGTTACTGACAGTACTTAACAATATCTTATACTAGACACTCTAATACCAAATAAATACTTAATTTCTGCTTTCCTGCAACTTCACAAGGATTACATCATGTCAGATTACTTTAAGTCTGCTTTAACCCAGTTTGAAAACACTAGTTATTCAAAGATCTTACAATTCTTAATTTCATTCCTTGAAATACCTTTTCTTTGGGTTCCTTTATACAGTTTTTCAAGCCTGTGAAGGCCACAGAGTTGTTAAGTCAGAACAAGCCTGCAAGGGAAGAAGCTGGCAAAGCAGAAATGCTGTTTCAGCTCACAACACAGAGCTCCCTCCCTTCCTCTCCCACTGGCCAGCAGCACCTCGTTCTGCTGGGCAGGGAGATCACAGAATCACAGAATGGTTTGGGTTGGAAGGGACCCTAGAGATCATCCAGTCCCATCCCCTGCCAGGGGCAAGGTGTCACCCACCAGCTCAGGTTGCTCAGGGATGCATCCCACCTGTACCTAATTTAGCCTTGGGAGAGTTTGATGTGGCAGCAAACACACCGATGGTTTTTGTGATGTATAAAGGCATCTAAGGAGAACATGAATTCAATGCTTACCATGAGATAGCATGTGGTTTTGATCTATTGGCCTGCTTGTAGATCAGGACCACTGAGTTAGAAGGGAGGTGTGCACTACCTTCTTCCACCCAGAGAAGTCATTAACATCTGCTCCCTACCATGAATTAAATTAGTTTAGATTCTCCTGACGGTGCAAATAAACTCATGAAGCTCTGCTCTACAGGGCTGCAAACTAACCCATTTGAAAAGAATTTTGCAGCTATTGTTTATCATTCCATATGATAAACAGCTACCTCCCCAAATGATCAGGAAAATAAATTTTTAACCATTCAGCAAATAACAAAAATTGTGTTTTAATGGTAAATAAAAAGTCACAAAGCTCAGCATGTTTTGCTGAGAATCACTAATGAGGGAAGATGGTGAGACCTGTAAATTTACCTTCCCTTTTGTTAACACTCTTTTCCATCTGCAATCTATATACTTATACAAGTATAGGTTCCTTACATAAAATTTAGACAGTAACACCTAGATTTTGATACATATTTTCTTTCAATTGCTGCCTGATCTGGTGTTGAAGTATGCTAAAAAGCTGAAATGACTGAGTTCCTAATCCCACTGTGTTTCTCTGCAAATCAGCACCATAATGATGACATTAATTATTGTTGCCTTTGACTTCCCTTCCTTTGTAAATATCAGCTTAAAAACCGACTATTAAAATAGCCTTCCTGTGGTAGGAAGCACCTTATCTTGTACTTTCGTGTCCCTGTAACATCTGCCTATGGTACTCTGAACTTTGCTGCTGCTCCCAATTAAAAGCAAACCCAAAAAACTCCAAATAAACTTGATAATACTTTGTTGAAAAAGAACTTAAACAATATCCTGCTTGTTGGAGAAAACCCAACACGATGTGTTCCTTTAGTGTAGGAAATAGGATGCAGTCTTGGGACACAATAAAGCCCACAAAGTGCCCTTCCCTTACCTCTACCTTCTGATCCCATCCTGTGCACCACTGGCTTTCCAAAGCTCACAGCACTTGTTTTCTGCCTGGTTATCCAAAGAGGAGATACTGCTATCTCCTCAATTTCCAAAATTTCCTGGCAATCTGTAAGGTCTTATTTAGAACTGTGCATTTGGAAATACTCTCTCATCTTTTTGCACTCTTAAAATGTATTTTAAACATCTTAGTTATAACAATCTTTAGTGTCTTCAGTACGAAAGCTTTAAAACTGAGTATTTATTTGGTTGCATCTGTCAATGAGATTTGGGAATTGCTTTGTCTTGGGTATGTGCTTCAGGTCTCTATAGCAGACCTGCCTGAATTCAACAATTACTCTGGTTTAACTGAATGAACAGGTTTACACAACCCTTTCCAGGGCACCAAAATCCAAGACATCAAGAGAATGGGATTTATGCAAGCTAGTATCCAAACTGTCGCTAGTCTAAAAATACACATGTGAGAGAAGAGCATAAGAGAGTAATTCCTTTGGGCTTGAATTTAGTGAAAATTATATTGCTTGTGAATGTAGAGTTAATTTTGTCTGAACCAGCACTGTTGGTACTGACAACAGGCTCTCTGTGAACCCTCCCACACCAGCCTGGGGGAGATGTGAGCCCTGTTAGACTCCTGCTGCCTGAATATGGGACACTGAGCCCCAAACTGTCAGAAAATAGAAGATGATGACCAGACCAATGCAGAGACAAACAAGACATCACCATAAAGTCTCTGGAAACAAGACAGCAGGCAGGGGAAACTGCTTCACTCCCATTGTCACATTTAACTGTGGCCAGTTGGCTGTTCACATTTTGTGCAGGCAAAGATGCAATTAAAAGAGAGCATGGGTCAGTACTGCTGACTGAGGATCTGCAGAGCAGGTCACAGGATCTCCACTGGCCCCAGCCACAGCAGTGGGTGTTTTCCCAGAGAAGCTCCTGCTGGAGAAAACACTGCAGAGTTAGATGGCGGGATGAACGTTTTTCATCTCAAAATGGGTGTTGGCTCCTGCCGAAAGGGTGTCTCAATCTCTTCCCAAGAAAGCCATTGCCAGTACTTCTCTGCAACTTGGCATGATCCTCTGTCTCTTTTCCAGAGAAAACTGCTGTCCTGTCTCCACCCTTCCATGTGATAGGGGAGGCTTAGCAACCACATGTAGACCTCAGTGACAGACGTGAAGTAAAGAGTTCTGTCCAGTATCTAAATAAGAGAAAATATAAAGGTCCTTTGTCAAGCTAATGCAGACACAGGACGTGAAATGCCTAAATGCAACCTTTAAAAAACTTTTTAAAGAGGAAGCACAAAGCATCTCTGAGATGTTTCATATTTTAGATAAAGAATGGTTCATTTGAACATGATTTATAAAAAATCCCTTAAAGGTTTATCTGGAAACTCATGGGGTTAATTACTGCTTGAAAGCATTGGTTCAGATGTCCAGTCTTCAATGGGAAAATGATCAGACCCCATTGAAGGGCAATCAGGAAACCCATTCAGAAAGGATTATCAGGAACAGAATCATTTCTGTCTGAATTTCAGACTTCTGCACACTGACCTCAGAAAAATCCTGGCAAGTGTTTCTACAATTACTATATTCACAAAAATCTTCAAAAGGACTTTTTTCAAATTCCTCAATTATTTGCAAATAGATGACATTTAGCTGCATATCGCTAAAATTCATAATCCTCTTAAAAACATGTGGTCTTGATTTGGCACTATTTGTTTCCATTTGATGCAATTCTGTGACTCTGTATCAGATAATTGCATATTTCATTTGCCTTGCATGTTGAACTGAGGTCTGAATGCTGCTCTCCCAGCCCAATTACTCCAGATTAATGAACAGCAAGCCAGAATACAGGGCTGGAAAACCAAAATCAAGGAGAAGAATAATCAATGGACACTTACATATTTTTTTTTCAAGAACATACAGCGGTCAGTGCCAAGATGAAATTTTATTTGTTTATACAATTGTTCCACTTGGAACTCCCCATCTGCAGCCAACTTCAGAAAATGTTTCATTCAAGTATTGAGTGGTACCTTCATCACTTATTATATCTTTCATTTTACACCCACAATTAATATTACTCACAAATGAAAACCCTCAGTTGCCTTTCTGCATCATTTATCCACTTGATTGATACCTGATGCAACTATTTTGGAGCGCAAAAGAGCGTCTGCATATTTGGAGGCTACTTTATCTGTCTAATTAGGCTTTTCACTGTGTGATGCAGAAATCATCTTCCAGCATGCTCCATCTCCAAATTCTTTCCTAATATATAATAATCAAGCTTGGAGCACCCAAACAAGTGAGAAGCTACCAGTTTTATGTTCTGCTAGGAAAGGAATACTGAAAATAATTTTAATTAAAGGAAAATGTAATGGGATGATGAGCTCGCTGGCCCAGTAAATGCACACCTGCCTCAATACCAACATTAGGATAGATACCAAAAAGTCTCCACATTTCAGTTAGCATGTTAAGACATATTTTCAGAACATCCAAGAGAACTGTGTCTCTCAGATAAAATGAAGTGGATTCCTTCAGATAATTCTACAGGCACTCCTACATCTAACTGGAAAAGTGCATCTTGACTCCTTTCTCCAAGAGGAACAGTGTGTAACGATGTTCAAGACATGGGGAAAAAACAACAAAAACCTCAACATACTCATGTTCTTCTCACAAAACAACCAGTCCTACAACACGTGCCTCAAATTGCAGATGAGCCTCTGCACTTCACTGAACGAGGAGGGATAATGGTGTGTATTTACACGCTGTCTGAATGGGGGAAAGAGGAAACTATTCAGGGCTTGGTACCACTTATGCTCCACTGGCACAAATGGGAATTAGCCAGCAGGGAGTTACTGAAAAGCCTCCCTGCTCCGAGGGGTGACCATGCTACGGAGACGCTTCCGCGATGGCTCGTGCATGGAATGCTCGGTCCACGAAAACAGGAAACCAGGTCTGCTCTGTCATGAGGGAAAACTCCTGCGGGCCAGTCATCCCTTCCACGACAAAACAAAATTCCCAAGCTGGGACATCCGAGTGGTACCAGCTGTCATGGCCTGACTTTAAAATCAGGAAAATATTTTCCATTACAGTCGTCATCACCAGGAGACGGTTAAATGATGGAATTGTGATTAAGTGCATTTTTTTCCACAGATGACCATCTTAGGGGAGATACAGGAAATGAAGGTAAGTATACTATAGTAGCACAATCTAGGATAATATCCATCCTTCCTCTGGGGAGGTTCCCCACAATACCTTATCCTGAAGGCCTACTTCTTCTTATTTACAGCATATGCCTGGAGTAGAAATTCAAAGGAGTACAACGTTGCAATGCATTCGGGGGCTTCTAAAATGCTAATCATGATAAGAAAAATCAAGAGTATCTTCGTTTTTAAATAACACCAGGTTTTCTGCAAAATTATGATTGGTCACATTCTGATTTTCTAGGTTTGTTGCAAATACAAGTGAATCGGACAACACTTGCCATCATAATTGCTTTCTGTGTGAAGAGGTCTTTTTCAGGCTGGGCTGGCTGCTGCTGTTTTAATCAGAAGGTTGTCTATTTGTATGTTAATAGTTTCATCCTGGTTTATTAGGCTTGTTGATGAAAAAGCAAAAATCAGATGCTTTACTATTTTCAAGCTCCACTATTAATCTGTGATTTTTTTTTTTTTTTTGGTGCTAACACAGAACCATTTCAGCATCCTCTGCCTTAAATCCTCTTAATGAAAGCATGAAGAATGACAAAATACTTCCTTTCATAAAGCAGAAGGCTGTGCCAATTCACTTTCAACATGCTCATTCAGTGGAACTGAGGTAAATATGTTGCTCCACAGGTGCTTCTCCTTGCAATAACATACTCCCTAGTAATCCATTAAATTCATCTCATGCTCTGTTTAGTGCCTGCTCTGTGAACTGCCTAGCTGGTTAAGGTCACTGTGATAATAGCACCAGGTTAAACAGCACGGGTGTGTTGAACTCTGACATCCATCCACTTTGCCCACAATACAGATAAGAAACCACGGGCAGCTTTAGAGGTGTAATATCTACCCAGACCAACATGATCTTTTACCCTCTCCGTCTCCTTACAAGCCAAAAAACCTTAGATTAGAAAAATGTCTTGAACCTCAGGACTCCTTAAAATAATACAGTGCATTTAGAAACAACAGATCAGTGACTGGAACCTTTTCTGTTTGTTTGCACTTAGTGAAGGAGCCTAAATTATGGGCAGGAGGAGCATTAGTGTCCAGGGGGGTGGCAGAGGGTGGGTTGGTGGTACCTGTGCTCAGGTGATCCAAAACAGCCCCACTGCTCTCCTGGTGCCTGGGGAAGAACCCGAGGGCCATCACTGCTTTGTTCACAGTATCTTCCTTTTGCAGGTTTGAAAACAAGCTGTGTATAACTCCTGGATGATAACTTCCTTCATTATGGAGTTCCTGTTAAAGGCAGACAAATAATTGCCAGTTAGTAAGTCGCTATTAAATTCAGCCCAAATTCAGCCCCAGCAATCTTTACAAAAGCCTGACGGGTTTTATTTTATTATTTCCTTTGCAGGGTGTTGGGAAGTGTAATCACTGGTAACTAATCAAACTTCTTTCAAACACCCACAAATATATAAAGAGAATGAAATGATTAATTATTGGGCTAAGCCATTTTAAATGAGACCTCATCTAAATGAGCAGATTTATTTCCAGAGCAAGCTGGGTGTAAATTTAGCTGGTTTTCAAAGCTCTGAATGTAAAGTATGCCTGGATTTGAGGATGAAGTGGATTATGGGTGGCTGTAGAATCTCTCCCAGATATGCAGCAATGCACAGCAGTGAAAGACAGACTGCAATTTTGCAAAATATTGTTTGAAACAAAGTGTTACTGAGGTTAATAGGTGCTACCGTTGAGTACTGTTAATTACAAGCAAGAGTAGATAGGGGCATTAAAAGGAAAGAATTTATAAAATTTCTTTTCATAAAATGAAAATGAGCATTCTTTTCCCTCACATAACTCTTTCACTCAAGGAGAAGAATTAAAATATTTTGTCAAACTTCCTTACCTCTCTATTCTGTTCCTGAGGTTTCCAATCAGTTGCTTACCTTCCCATTTTGCTCCTTTCCTGCCTAGTTTGTTCCTTTTATTTCTACCTATTTTGTTTCTGGAGGAAGTTTTAAGGAGTAAAAACCCACAAACATCTTTGATTTCCCTCTGGCACTCTTGAAAAGTCCCTGGAATTTGAAAAACTTTGCCACAGGAACTTTAACTCAGCACCATGACCCCAGTCCACTACAGTTATGATAATCATAACCTCTACCAGTGTCTTTTCTTAACAATGTCACTGGATTATCACTACATAGTCATTTAAAAAGGTATATTGTGGGAATAAAACACTTTAATCCATCCAAACATAAGCTCACAGAACTGCCATACCCCCCTCCAGAGACACGCAGCTTCACCCATATTTATAAATAAGTAATTAGAAATGAGGTAGCAATAAAGTATACAATGAATATTCTTGCTCTCAGGCACAAAATTCATTTGTGCAGTTCAGTTTAATGCACAATGGTGTACGCATTTTTTTACATACTAAATATATCTAAAAATGTAAGAATCAGCCCCATCAAAGCCCTGCTTGAAGGAATAACACAAAACTTTGCTGACCACCATGGGTCACACACACTGCGCACATCCGGGCATTGCATCCCTGCTTTGCCGGTGGAGGGATACTGCCAGCACCCAAACCTTTGCAGAAATCTGCTTTTAAATGCAAACAAATATTTATGGAGAGCATCTCCCTGAGTTGGGAATATCTAATCCCAACTAATTAGAGCTGCTGCAGCAGTGGGGAGGATGCATGAGGAGCTGGGGTGTGCCGATGCGTGTCCAGCCCCGCCAGCGCTCCTCCTGCAGTTTATTTTTTGTGGCACATGTTTAACAGCCCAGTATTTCAGACTTGTCCCCAAGGCAATCGACAAAACAGGTTCTTGAAGCCATTTAACAATTTTAACAACAGTGGCCGAAAGATACATTTAAGAAAAATAACGTTCTGAGCCAAACATTTTTTTTGTTGAGTGACAGGGTTCCCAAGTTTGCTGTTCCGTGGTGTTCCATTTCTGTAAAAACTCTCGTTGAGGCTGTAGGTCACAAAAGAAGAATGAAGCCCTGGAAAAAGATACAATGACTGCTTAATACCGTGTGGGATTATAAGCAGTGGCCTGTGGCAATTCCTTATGTCTCTCTGGGTAGTGATGCTTTTCCAGCACCATTTTTTGTCATCACACAATTCCATTGTGAAATACTCTTTTCATGAAGGAGGAAGAAAGTGCCGGTTACACCCTGCAGTGTTTTGGGGAAGACTAAGAAGCATGGTTTGCAGGGAGTATGTGTGAAATATGACTTTTCATTATGTGTAATTATTTTTTAACCAGTAATGTCCATGTTGAAATGAGTTTCTTATTTTTGGAATGCATGGGGAGTGGCTGGGGAGGGGAGTCGTGTTTTTTTCCCTGTTAATAAACTCGTCATTCTTATGGTAAAGCAATTTCCCAACAAAACAAATTTCTCTCCATCTGGGTAATGGCACACCCAAATGTGATTACATTACAAGAGATTTTAAATTAAATTTCAAGGTAGGAGAGTTATTAATCCAATGCATTTGTCTTTATTATCATTGGATCTAAAACAATAAAAGACTTGAACTCACTTTTTAAATGGCAGTACAGTACTGACTTACTTATAGCAACGTGGGTTTGAGCTGAAATCCTCAGAAATTTATGTGTCTTGGGTCAGGCCCCAAAACTCTTTATAAAAAGGTGGAGCAGGAATGGCTATATCCACCCCAGAAAGACAAAGGAGTTACCAAAGAGTTTCATTTGGTTTGGATTTCTCCTGAACTCAAACAGCAGTGTGATAACACACCTCTCCAGGAGTTTTCCTGAGCCACAGAGCTGACAGGGCAGTGAAGAGGCAGAAGGTACAGAACTGCCACAGTCAGAATTACACATATTCCAGATTTATAGCAAATCAAGATATCACCTTGAAAAATCAGTCTGTTTTTTTAACAAACTGCTAAATGTTGCCCACTCTGATATTCCAAAAAGAAGTGCTTACATGCACATGCAAAGGAATTGGATGACTTGTGTTCATCTGCCTTCTTCTGTTCCCAGGCATTCAGATTACATTTTGGATGCAAAACCAATTTTGTTTAAGCCCATAGCCAACAAAATGCAGTAAATAAATACAGAATGTATGAATCCCTCTTGAGTACTGTTTTTCAATCAATCACATATGAAATTGCAACTATCTCTGCTTATAAAACGAATGTGATCAGAATTTGTCATCGCAGCATTATTTGTCCATTTCTTTTTCTGGGGAACCTGACAGCTATCAGCTGATTACATTTGATCCAGCAAAGTAACATGGATTATACCCGCTCTTCACCACAACAGAAAAAAAACCCACAGGAAGTAGAAGTAGCACACTTAGTAATGTTATTACAAAAGGTTACTGTATGATTCTCTAAAAAACCATAACTTTACAAAACACCCATTCCACACATTTCAGCCCTTGGGGGACCAGCATGTCTTAGGTTCAGGTCATTCCACCCCCCTGGATTTTGGGTGTTGGGCTTCCAAAAGCCCCAAGGCAGCGGGTGGCAGTGATGGGCAGGACATGATGCCCTGCGCCAGAGCCAGCCCAGGAGCTGAAACCTTTCCAAAACAATCCCGAGGCACAGGCAATGCCAGGAACACTGGTGGGTGAGCATTCTGTGGGAGATCAGAGCAATTCCTTTATGTTTTTCTGGGGGGATTTCCCCTTTTCCACATGGAGTGGGGACCCGGGCTGTTCCATGCAATATTTCTGGGATTAGTTTTGGTTGCTTTGGAAATCCACTATTTCAGTGCAACAGCATGAATGTAAGTGCACACTTGTGACAGCAGGTAGCACATAAAAGCATGTTTTTCTAGTTAATACAAGTGTCCCACTTAACAGCATACTCTTCCTGAGGACCCCACTGCAGCACAGAAGCAGGCAGCACATTTCGACGTGGGCATTCATTGCCACGCAGAAACAACTTAATCTTCACAGCATTCCCTCAGTAACTGCCTGTGCATGAGATTTCCAAATGCTCAGACATAATTCTCTCACTGGAGAGTGCAGGCTGATTATGACAAACTCCATCAATTTTATTAGCCACACAGATGTTATAGATATATGTGAAAACCAACCATAATTCTTCCTTGTGATGTGCATACTGGCACTGCTGCAGACTGTGTCTTTCCCCTTCACAACCCCAGAGCTTACAGGCTTCCTGCCACTCAGCCTCCATGTGGGCCCTGAGCTAAGATGCTCTTAAAAAGAGAAATATTAAAAGGATTAAAAATGACACAATTGCGCCAGTGGGTGACTGCAACCACTGAGTCCTGGCTGCTGCTGAAAACTGAAGGGAAATGCAGGGATGAGTTTGCTGCCCTGTGGTCTGGGTGTGGGGTGGGTTTTCTCCTCCAAGGTGCTCCCAACCAGCAGGTTTGTGGGGATAACTGCAGCAGTTCCTCAGTGAACATCTATCATGCTGTATACCATAGGGCTGCATCTCTGGAGCTGGCAGGGGGCACAGCTGAGCTGCACAGCCACAACTACTACCCTGTAGTCATTCCTCATTCTTGCCATGGGGTCAGGATGCCCACTATGTCTGTCTATGCAAGGCTGGGGCAAAATGCGCTCTTGAAGAGCTGTGACAAATATTTTCATCAAGATCATTCAGCCAGAGCCTTGCCTGGCTCCCAGCACTGCATCTCAAGAGCTCAGCAAGCAGAGGAAAAGTGATAGGAACAATTTAAAGAGAAAGATGAAGCCTAGAAGGGGCCGATGGCTTAACTCCCTATTGTGGTACACCTCTAGAAACCAAGGAAAGAAGCTGAAATGCAGATTTATCCTGGAGCGGCAGGTCCAGGAGTGAGGAGACCCATAAAGGCTCATCCTTTAAACCCTCTGCACCTCAGCTTTCCCATTTGTAGCAGGTCCTCAGGTTCAATAACTTGGACAGTGCAAGGGGCCGTGCATGCGGGGTGAAAGCAATTAGCAGCTGCGACGCACAGAGAAACCGCTGGTGGAGAGAACCACAGAGATGCAAAGTTATTACGGGCACACAGTTACCATAGTGATTGGTGTCTCAAAAATGCTAATAATAGTAAAAATAAATAATACAGGCCAGGCAGGAAGAGCCCCTAGAGATGAGTGTGTGCTGCTCCCCTCCAGAGGGACTGTGTGTGCTGCTTTCTCAGCGCTGCCGGCCCCGTGCTGGCCGTGGCTCAGCTCCCTCCCAGGGTAGCACGCTGTGCTGCTGGGTCAGCCAAGTGAAAGCGGAACTTTTAAGTGCTTTATTATTTTCAGGAGTCGTCAGAGAAAACAAAACCCACACAACTGCAAATAATTGAATACGCCAGTAATATTTTGACTCGTTCATGTCTTGCGAGGTTTCACTATGGTCCTGTTAAGCACTTTAATGCTGTCTCTCCAGTGATGTTAATTAAGTTCACCATAGGCTCACAAACCCTTTATCTCCCTTCTCTCCTTCTTTCCCACTTTTTTTTTCTTTGTTTTAAATCAAGGAAGCAGTTTTCCCAAGTACAATGCCTAGCAATGGGAGCTGTGGTACACTGGACGGCACCCAGGAAACAGAAAAACTTAGGATGAGACATGCTTCAGTATGATGGTCAATGTTTCTCACAAATTGGTTTGCCAGCAATATTAGCCAAGGGATTGTGAAAGTCTAAAGGAAGTGTTAAAGATCCATGCCAAATGGACAAGTAAATAGCATCCACCCTCATCTTTGGACCACCATCATGCTAGAATTTGTCTTACCCAGATCCAAAGGGATGTTCCAAGCTAAACACCTTAGGTGGGTGTTTCAGTGCTTACCTGGGTAATTTTGTATTTATGTTGCATTCAAAATATTTTTATCAACAGGGGAATCAAATGAGGACAGGCTTTGGGCAAATAGTAGGCCAGAGAAGGAATACACCTGCTCTCTGAAGTGTCTTTCACTGAGTTGTCTATCTTGACTAAATCAGAAAAGAAAATGCTACTTTGCATCCCCCAGGATGTGTTGTCCAGCCCACTTTAGTCAAGCAAACATAGTATTTTACACAGCTTTTGCAATACAACCAATTCTCTGCTTTTGATTGAGAGAAATAATTTCTCTCACTGTACTGAATTCCATTAAGCTGGAAGTGCAATTTTTACGCTTTTTAAACTAGAAGAGTAGGAGTGTTGGTCAGTGCCAATCAGAATATAAATAAAAATTCTTTAGCAAGCTTTGGCCAAGAAATAAGTCTTTTTCCCAGGTTTTGCTTGCTGAAGGTCAATCAATGTTCCCATCTCTCATTTCAGACTCCAGCTACATATGCAGGTGATAAATTATGTTAATACATTTCCTAAAATACCCAGAAACACTAAATCCACAGCTGAAAATGGGACCTATGGAATCACCACTGACACTGGGCAGCTGCAAGACCACCTCTGCTCTTCCTGATGTCTTTTCTTACAGTCTGTGCAAGGATGGTCAGAGGGAGCAATTTCTGCATCTGGCTGGGTTACAAGGACACACTCATTCTGGGTCACTGCATGCCAAACCAGTGAAGGGAAGAAAAATAATTTTGTGCCTTTCCTTCCACTCAAACAATACTCTGGCACATTCTGGCCTTGTGCAGTGTCCTTTCTGTCCACCAGGCAAATCATCCAAACCACCTCAATTAATCTCCTCCCAGCTGAACACCAGCTAGATGGACTATCTGATGGAAAAAGATGCTGAAGAAGGATTGTTTTAGCTCTTGTAACAGTCCAACACAATGGAAAGTACCAGTGAACCCTCCATCTACCAACTTTATCCTGAGCTGGCATAAGCCTTTCAACAAAACTGGCCAATTGTGTGATGAAGTAACACAAAGAGAGATGAGTCACCAGTGGCACTCGCATGGCAGGGCTGAGAGAGGAGACAAAAATGGGGGTGGAAGTGGTTGTTTGGGGAAATGAGGCATTCCATTTTTGCCATGACTCACACATATGAATCCATCAGCAATAAGATGCAGGGACGTCATGAGGAAAGATGCTGCAGGAAAAGAAGTTTCCGCCCTTTCCAAGTGTGGACGTGTTAGAAGTAGCAATGAGCAAAAAACGTGACAGTGGAAAAGGAAATGAAGGGGAAAAGCAAAGACTATGTAACGCCTCCAGTTTCCACAAGTGTTGAATCTTGATGTTCAGTCAGTTTCTCAGATACTGAGGAGCAGAGATGGTTCCTTTGAGTCGTAAATGAATCAGAAGATTGTAGGGAAGCCAGCACAAGGAAGATGACGTTGCAGACAGAAAGCTTTCAATTTAGTGTAATAAGCAAAGCACTGAATAAGCAGGAAGGCATTGAGCTTTATTTGAGCAACAATTTACTCATATCAAGATGACTTTTGAAGATGTTGACACTCAACTGGTGATAACCATCTCCCAACCTCTGAGTGCTTCTCCATAGGTATGATTGTGCAAACCAGATCTCCTGCTCATCTGTGTGGCCTTGTTCTGAGGAACAGAGGAATAGACCAAACAACACTGTTGGAGGATGAAATGGAGTAGCTAGAACAAGTCTACTACTGGCCAGAAGAGACTCAGCTATGGGCTATCTCCACAATATTTTTAGGGATTAAAGGTTTCCTCCCTTGGACTGCCCACACAACCACCCCTGCTCATGGCTGCATTAGACAGACCTTTTCCCTACATATCCGACTGAAAAAAGAGTTTGGATGTAGAGCATTTCTTCTGAGACAAATATCAAGAACCTCTTCAAGATGACCAGATGAATTTTGTGCCCTTCTCCTCAGCCTGCCCAACACATATGCCACATAAATCAAGCAATCATGTAGCTTTTCCCTCCCACTGTCAGCTTCCATGCACAGTATTTGGGATTTTTCCAGTAGAATCAAACAGTCTGGCCTACTGCCATATCCAATTATGTCACACAGAATTAGTCCTTTTCTGTCCCTTCTGTTTGTGGCCTGGCTGTTTTAGGAATATAAAACCTATCTGTGCTTACACAACAGGAGCAAGAGAGGAGTAGAGAACCGGGCCCTGACAATTACATCTGCTTCTGCCATGGAAATGGTGTCCTCTTCCCAGGCCACTGCATCCTGCTGCAAGCAGAACATAATCCCACCCTTGAGACTGCAAATCAATGTCCATGGGAATCTATGGGATGTCAGAAATCTGCTCTCCTTGCTCCAGAGCAGGATTTCCAAGGCACAGCTCCTCGTGGGCACAAGACGCGTAAGAATAAATCTCACACTGGCTTCAGGATGACACAGAAATGTTCACCTAAACACAAGCCCACTTATTTCCACCTGCTCGTATCTGTGAAGAGATTGTTTCTTGTTCCTAAATAGCTGTGGCCAATCATAACCAGTTAACTGATAAAGACATTCATGGCTGAGTTTTATAGACTGATGTAAAGTAATCCAAAACTTCTTTAACCACCTGACAGTTCAATTTCTGCACTTCTCTATTTACAGTCCATGATCACTGACTTTGTTCAAGAATTGCCTTAGGTTCCAGTAAGCCCATTCCTGCTGCATTTCCAGCACTGTGAAATAATACTGTGAAAGAACTGTATTATGAGCTAACATGAAATAATACTTGGAAACAAAATTGCCACCAAAGCTATTGGCTAGGTTTAGGAAAAACATAATTAAACAGCCTACACTGAGATATTAGTAGAATTCCTACTAATTAATGTACATTTTGGTTTTGTATCATTTCATATTCACAAAAAATATGATGTGTTCTACTAAGAAAGAGGATAATTCTTTTCTTCTGCTACCAAAAAAAAAAAACAAAAAAACAAAAAACCACCAAAAAAACCACAAACCACCACCACCAACAACAAAAAACCTGTTTTCTGCTCCTTTCTGTTATTTTAAGGCTGAGTGTTGTACAGGTATACTTCACTTTTTAGCATAACAGAAAACTTCCAGTACTAAGATATTTCTTCAGTTCATCAGAGATTTTTTTGTTGAGCAATGTTAAAAATACAAAATGCTTCAGAGAGATGATTTGGTAGCACTTGTTCCCTTCTCATCCATAGGAGAAAACTGCAATCATCACTTGTAATAATTCACAGCAAGGTGGACCCTGGCTTCATTTAGAGCAATGCTTTTCCTATCTGGTAAGTGCTGGGATTTAAGCATGTGACTCCCATTAACATTAATGAGAGTTATATGTTTAAAACCTCTGCACATTGTGATGGGAATATGTTCCATGGAATCCAATTAATCTGAAGAACACTGCATACATTTGGGAACATTCATGTTGTACAATTTCACTGGCATATGGATTTGTCCTCAGTAAAGCTTGCTAGTATCTGGTAACAAAGACATTAACAATCTATTGTACATTTACATAAAGCAGGACTAGACTATACGTTTTCCCAGCTCAGTGTAGGCAGCTACAAAGAAGCTTTTGAGCGTAAACAAATACAGAATTGAGAAAATAAGGAAGATCATGGCATTTTAAGAATGTGAATATTTGGAGAATGCTGGGGAATGAACACAGAGGAGGCTGTTTGCTTATAGGTTGGATGCATTTTCAAAAGAAATCAAGCAAACACAAAAAAAAAATTAAAAAAAAATGGAGGGAGGAAAAATAGAATATTCAGATTCCATCTGTTTCCCACACGCTGAAGATAATAACGTGAATGGAAGTGATTTTGTTTTAGAGGTCAGAGCAGAGGCTGATATAGCAACCTTTCAAGATCCTGAAAAACATCATTTGATTAAAATAACTGGCCCTGTTGTTCTTGTGATTCTAAGGAGACTATTTTCCATGAGGAAGACAACAACAGCAAAGTAGGGAACAGTAAGTTTTAGTGCTTCAGAGACAAAGCACTAGAGACACACTGCTGCTAGAAAGTGTAACACAACATTAAAGCACATGATAAGTAAGCAGAAATCAGCAGAAAGTTAATAGGAAACCACAATGACAATGTGTCTGTGCAGCTCAGTGCAATTTTTCTCTCCCTTTTCCCTTCCTTATTCTAACAGGATGAGGAAATTAACAGGACACAGGAAAGCAATATCTTAGTAAAGAAAGAAAGGAACAACCAGAGATAAGGAAATAATAGTTCATGCCACTAAACAAGTTATTCAATTTTAAGATCATTTGTCTGTAAAAGTTTGACAAGATCTCACTTGCCCAGACCTTGATGATCCTCAGACCTTCTTCAGAAAGGTTTCCTTTCTCTAAATGGAGAAATATGTGACCAGAATTGCCTGAAATATATCACTATTTTTGAAGCATCAATTTTTTTAACATGTTTTGAGGCCTGGTACTTAGAGAAGGATGTTTAGGTCTTTCAGACAAAACGAGAGCCTTGAAACCATCTCAAATCTGCCTGAGAATGTGTGTGTGAAAAGGATCCAAACCCACCCCCCTGTGCAGCACCCTGTACAGCTCTGTTTTTATGTCACCTTCTACAGATAAGTTCACTGAAAAACTGCAAAGTTTGGTATTGGCCTCTGCAATCCACCACATAACCAACACATAGCCCCAGAAGGAGGAGATGAAAACACTCAAGGCTCTGCAGCCCAGCCTTTGGGGTGTCAGAGAAGACAGTTGTGTTGAAGGGAGCAGCTGAGCTGACAGGCTCAAAAATTACCTGAAAGCTTCTAATTACTGGAAAAAATAAAAATTCAACAAGACAAAGAATTACATTTCAGGGCTTTCTCAAAAGCACTGTAAAAATCTCTTGCTGAGGAAGGAGGGGTTATTTTGATCATTTTCTGGCAATCTCCAGCTCTCACTGCTAGTTTGAGAGTTGAGAAAGTCCCAGAACTTTCACACATTCCATCCCACTTGGACACAAGGTTTAGTATTGCCTATTGTGATTGGAAAGGGAAGAAGATCTGTTCTTGTGCTCCTTTTCACAGTGAACCATGGTACTGAGGGAAGTATTGCTACAGAGAGGGCTGGGTGCACGTCCCAACAGCAGAAGCACAGCTTTGCCATTCCTCATGGAAAACATGGAAATGGCCTTGGAAATACCCTTCAGCTGCCCCAGGAGAGCCAGCACAGGGATGAGCATCCCCTCACAGAGAGAAAGTGCCCTGACACAGGGGACGTGCAGACAGAACTGCACAACACACATAGCTTTTCACTGTCACCTGCAGGGCATTTGGGAACCAAAGACATTTCTTGTCCTGGAATAAGTAAACGTTCCTTTGAAATGTAGAGTCTTCTTTATTTCAGACTACTGTCAGGTCTCTGCATCTTTTTCTGTTTGTACCTTCATCATGCAGCTTTTTTTCTCCTAGCAGAGTCATGACCACCAAGTGTTAAAATCAACAAAGACCATTTGCAATTCATCTTTTCACCTGGTATTACATACTCATTTTATAGAAAGGAAATACATCTTTCTTAAAAAAAAATAAAATTAAAAAGACAGAAAGAACAGGACTTGCACTACTTTCAGAGACCAAAATTTAAACCTGATCCTGGAAAGTAATGTTGTTAAAATGATAAAAATGTTGTTGTTTGTAATGTGTTAATGGTTAATGATGATGTTCTTGAGCACAGAGACTAAACCCAAATCACATGTGGTTTTGAAGAAGATACCTGAACTATGGAAAGATTTTCGAAGGTATTTTTCTTGTTAAGAAATAGTCAGCCCCTTGTATAGGCCTCCCTCTAAGTAACTTCAAAACACATTAAGGTTTTCACCCTCCGTGTTGTGATTTCAGAACTGCTGTTTATCTATTTTAAAGATCCCTGCAATGAAAAAGGAACTATAATTAATGAGGGGATTAGGCTGTGCTGTATACACACACAAGTTTATCTATCCATAGACACAGACACATTTTAACTTTAAGATGTGGTTGAAACTTAAAGGACTGATTGCAAAATATTGGCAAGGACCCTTTTATTTAACAAAATATCCAGTGGTTTGCCTAACATCCAATTCCACAATGACCTCACTGACGTTATCATTTTCCAAAAGGCCAACAGAGGGAGGTTTTTTAGGGTAAAAAGAAGAGCTAAGCCTCAGAATAGGGATGATCCAAAGCTTGTGCAAAAGAAAGTCACTCCAGGCAATGCATAACCTTACCCGACCCAGTTACTACCTCTCTCCTCCAGTTTCAATCCCCATTTACCAAATCCAGCATTCCCCCAAAGACACAGGATGACCGTTTCTATTCCATGGCACCCAAAACACCCTGCCAGGGTCTCTGTCAGGGCTGGTGCCAGCCTGCAGGACCACACACTGGTTACCTGCTCTGGTCCACTCTTGCCAGCAGAAAGGACTGCTCCTGCCAAAGAAATGCAGAACCACACCTTGGGGAAGATGTAGGTGTTAAATTAACAATGGCTACAAAAACACAGCAACCTTAAAAGCAAAACTTTTAAAATTTAGTCAAAGCCCAAACTAACCATCCTAAATTTACCTTTGTAACTCATTAGGTAGCAAAAGGGAAGAAAACAATGAATGAATGGTATTAACATCCTATTTATCAAGCAGCAGTGCAGACCCTATATATTTTTACATGTCTTTCTATATATGTGCCTAAAGGACTGGGGAAAAAAAATCAGATTACAATTTCACTAAATATTTTCTTTTGCAGAGAAAGATCCAATTTCTCTATTCAGTTTATATGCCAGTTCCTGGCACAAGAGATCTGCGAGGAGAATTGTACATGTGTTTAAAACTAAGCACATATATAGGCCTAGTTGTGACCACAATGGTTAATACCTTACAAGATCAAAGTATATATGGTGGAGACTCAGATGGACTTCACCCCATGGAGAGGTTAATTCATAATATCCCCAATTCAAAAATCATAATATTCAAATTCAAGTTTCTACCTCTTTCAAACTATCTAATGTTAAAGAAGCCTGCTAATGGTCTGGTGTAGAACAGAAAGATCTGTATCATTCTCCCAAAATATTCCAGTGCCTATTCAAGCTAAGTAAGAACAAAAAAAATCCTGCTTTAAGGATGGTAACTTTCTAATAAATCCAGTGCAGAATGCTACAGACAGCATTTTAGAGCACACTGACATAGTATTAGCTACAGAATTATGGACAACTCTAGGCCCCCGCCAGGTTGAAGTTTAATACCAGAAATAGAATAAATTGATTCAAGAAGTCATCTTGAACACCACTGTTCAGCCTGAGTGCAGTTCAGTCTCTGATGATTAAATGTTACTTCTTTATAAGCTTCATTCTGGCCAAAACTATCTTACATTAATATTTTCACAAACTACATCCCAAAATAAACATTATATATATGATACAAATACCAAAGTCATTTCAGTTCACTTATTGTGGTCATGACCACTTTGGCAAGATTATGGTGAGGGAGGAGAAATTCAATAAATCAGATATTTTCATGATTTAGCATTTGCAAAGGTCAGAAACCGGCACACAATATCTCTCCACTCTGAATTGCACATCAGTTAATAGAAAGTGCAAAATTTTCCAAGAATCCAGCCAAAACCTGGCATCTGAAAGAGGAACTTCATCAATGTGTCCTATTCTTTGGGCTCCTCCCTCCAAACATGAAGTCCTGAAGAAATAAAATACAATAATGGACACAAGGACTAGTTCTTAAATTAAGGAACTGACTGCAGGGGAAGGATGAATGGCAAGAAACTTCTTCCTTTAATCATGTTGTGTTTTCATTAGCCAACACTGCACCAGAAGATTAACTAAGGAAATTTGGTAACAGAGGGGGAAGTTGAGCTTTGGGCTTCACATGAGCTTGGAGCCTCTGCAAAATTGAAGTATCTCTGGGATTTTTGCCTTAGCCAGTATTTAAGAAAAGCTGTGGATTCTGCAAATTCACAGCCAAATTTCAAAGCCAGAAAGCACAACCACAAAGTTGTGGTGATGTGCACTCAGTGTGGTTTTCTTCCAAGACATTAAGTCTACTCAGTTTTTTCTTTACCTGTACTGTTTTCTCCTCTTTGCATCACTTTATTTTCTTCTGATCTATTCCAGCACAGCTGGCTTTTCACAGGCACACAAAACGTTCATCACATGAGGAATATTTGGGAATATGATGGGAAAAAGGCTAACATTTTGTATTCTGTTCTGTGATTTGCTGTCTTTCTTCCTTTCTCTGAGGGTACACAACTTGTCCTCATCTTAACATCGTGCCACTGCCCATTCATTGATTTATCAACACCTCACACAGAGTTGGGTGTCTCCCTATAACAAGAAAACACCTATTTCAAAACATTCTCTCCAGTGTTGCTCTGGGGGTGTTCCTTAGGCTGATGCAGTTCTGTAAAGCCACTTTCTGCACAGGAAAAGGCCCAACAGCAGCTTTGCAGCACTTTGCAAGGCAACCTGACATGTGAGATTGATAAGGAAGGAGCAAATCAACAGCCAGGAACTGGCAGGGCTGCCCCAATACCTGCCCCTCCTGCATCCATCATAGCATTAAACCCATCAAATGCTCCTGGTAGAAAAGCAAACAAGACCAGCATAAGACCAAGATACATAAAAAGGCTCAAAGCAACATTAAATCATATGAAGATACTCCCATTAAAGAGAATTATTGTCCCCATTAAGAATCAAAGCTATTTAGAATCATTGACTCTTCAGCCAGTTCCCTGGTTTTCAGTTAAGCAGATTTTTCCATGTGGCTTTCTTGTGATTAAACACTGTATCATGCAAATCCTTGCTCATACCTTCCATCTCACCTCGAGTGAGAAGTCCTGATGGATAAGGAGTGTTGGCTTATTAATCTGATCTATATTTGCCTAATTCTGCTGATTTCAGCTTGATTTGCAAGGCAAGAGGAGATGAAGCCAAGGGACCTACTCACAGAGACCCAAGTCTGCAAGAGAAGAATTACAGCTGTGCCTACACCCAGATACAAACAGGAGCACATTAGCAACTGTCCAGACTCCAAATCACCAGAGCTCCAGTCAGCTCAAGTCTGGAAGGCACAGAGCCATGTTAGCATAAGGCTGTGAAGATGCTGATAAATCCACCTTGAGAGGCAATTTTTTTTACTTCAGACATATTCGCACCTTAATGTGTCTAAATAGCAAAGCTGGCTCATGCCCCTGTGGCTTGGAGCGACCCTGTGACAGCACCAGGCTCTGCAGATATTCTGTAAGGTGAGTACATCCTATATTGATAGCATTCAGTGGATCCTTCGTAATAAAATGTGTATTCTACTGGTCTCTAATTGACTGGCCTGCTGACTGCCTGAAACTGCCCAGAGATGAAGAAATGGAAAGAGACAAATTGATTTAAGAGTAATTATATTAATAAATTTGTAATGCAGTGTTGTCTATCATCTAGAAATTCTGTTAGTGTCAGGCAGAGAAGCAAGTGAGAATCTCAAATTCCACAACTCAAACCTGAAATTAAGGACTTGCTCTTTTTTAAACCAGACTCGCATTTGCCATGATTTCCATAATTTATAACCCTGGAAATTACCCTTGACATCCATAGACACTCATGTTCCAAGTTTCCTAATATATTCTTTCCATAGATTTCTGCCCTACCCTTTCGGTGGTCCAGGCAGGATTTCTGAAGGCTCTGTGCTGATACCAGCAGGTTGATGAAGTACAGTGACTTATTTCTGCTGTCTCTGAGGAATACACCCATCACTGTTTGCCCTGGCTGTGTTTGAATGCAAGTGCGTGTGTTCAGCATGGTTGCACCGACCCTTCCACTTGGTCCCAGTGAAAAAAAAACCCACCCCTGATTATCCCAAAGCAATGCTGGAAAAATGGGTGGGAGGATGGATTCCAAGCCCATACAATGGCCCACTCCCTGGTCCCTCTTTCAGGCACCCAAGTCTTGCATGAGCGAGCACCAAATATTAACCTTTTATGGTCAGCTATGGGATGAAGTGGGTCTTGTCTTGCTTCATTTTTGTTTGACAGTGCTATAAACATATGAAATTAAAGCAGTGCCCCAGTCAAACCTTTTCTGATGAATTTCTGTTGGAATTATTGCAGGGAGCAGCAGAGGGAGGGAGGCTGGAGCACAGCTGCAGGGCTGAAGTGCACAAGTCCAACCCCGATGGCTGAAGATAAGAAGTGATTTGATCTGTCACAGGTGATTTGATCTGTCACAGACAGTGACACCCAGAAGAGCATCAGGGTACCCAGTGACACAGAGGGCAGGAACAACTTGATAGACATCTCCAGCTCACCTGCAAATATGGGTCAGGACTCTGAATTCACCCAAAAGTACAGTCCAGCACACCCTCACTGCATTTCCTCTCAGAGACATTCATCTGAGACACAGCAGAGGGACACTAAGAGCTGGGAGGTGAGAGCACCTGCTCAGCCCATCCCCACGTGCCCAGCCCTGCACACTCCTCCCCACCGCGGTCAGACACCTTGTGCTGAGATCCAAGCACGTGGCTGCTAAAAGCTTTTCCTTCCGTTCATTTCTTCCTCCTACAGTGTTGCTCCTATCGATTTTTCTTGCTCTAACTCTTCAAATCTAAAAGCAGAGCTCTGAACTCACAGCACTGCTTTCCCACTCTTTTCATAAACTGGGCTAGCACTACTACAGATCAATCACTGTGGAAGTCATTTTTCCTTGCTTTTTTTTTTTTTTTTTTTTTTTTTTTTCACTGAAAGCCAAAGAATTTGGACTTTGAGAGGTTTGGTTAGGAGGCATATTATGTGATTTAAATGTAATGTGTTGTGCAAAAGCAAAGATTCGACACATGGGAGAGGGAAGGGACAATAAGAACACATCTCTCTAGACAGTTGGAATTAATAAGAGAATAAGTTAATAAGGTCACACAGAGCATGTGGAGTTACACTGCTGCAATATTGGGGCAAACAGGAAAATCAGGCACTACAGAAAAAGAAACAAAATTACAGCTCTTATAACAACAGAAATGCATGCAATTTGCAGCACAGATAATATATGTATACATGGTAGAGTTTATTAAAAACTACAAATATCTTCTTCTTTTGCCTTCTGCTATTGCTCAAGAAATAGAATAGCTCTATCTCCTTTTGTCAATAAATCACATTAAGGTCACTCTGAGGAGCAGCGGAATATAAACATCTTGTATGCAAAAATCAAGCAATGTTTGGGGCATAAATGTGATACAAGTGCCATCCAAAATATGCTTGAAAGAGAGAAATGAAGTACTAGTGCTTTAGATTTCACAATTTATTTACAGAGTGGAAGTCATTGAAATCTGCTTCTCCCTAAACTATCTGTTCCCAGGCTTTAAACATTCAATAATTTCTCAGCCAGGGAATGTGTGCTTTTCTTTTTTTTTTTCCCCTCTATTTTCTCTGTGCCTTATCGTGTGCTAAATATATTATTGCAACACATTAGTTACTTTGGTCCACAGCTCTGAAACAAGTCTCTAAGAATCTCACAGATAAATCACTGATCAGAATAAACTGATCGTCTGTTCTGGATTCTCTTCTGCAGGATTAAAAAAAAAGCCCAAAAGATAAGTTCTGAAAACAAACCCAAGTCTGTTACGTCTCAAAAGGCCATGGGTTTTCACCTTCAGTCTGTGTATTTTGGATTTTTTTCCCTGTCTTCTGTACAAATGGTAAAAGCTGCATTTTTCTCAAGTTGTAGGACAACTGCCCCATGAACAGAATATACTTTCAAGATTGCAAGCTTGTGTTTCGATTGAAGTTTTGATGGACTGTGTATATCTTCCCTCAAACCAATATTTAATAACTTGCTTTTGTGACCTACTGAAGCAAGACATCTGCACTACTCTGCACTTTTGTTTCCAATAGACTCATATTTAGCCTGGTACTGTTGATAGATAGGAGGGAACATCTTGGAACAGAAAAACCATGAATAATTCCAGATCTTCAACTACCACAAACACCTTCTTTTGACACCCTCATTCTCAACACCATGTTTTTTTTCTTTTTTTTAATAGTCAATGGATGCCAGATTGGGGTTATGGACTTAATTAATTTTATGTCTGTGACATGCTCACTGTATAATTATACCAAGCTGCGCACTATTAGATAATTATTTTTGGTCCTCAAAAGAGGAATTCAATTTGTTAAAATTATTTTAGCTCCGTCAGAAAGAAAGATATTATTTCCCTTCAAAAAACCATCAAACTAAGTGATAAAGCAACCCCATTCTGGTAATAAAAGACTATGGCACTGAAGTGGTTACAAACCATTTTGTTCAACCAGACTATTTACAAGTAGCAACAGGGTATCTGTTTCCTGTCATCTCCATCATATATCTTGAGGCAGAGAGATTGGAGCCCAATTACAGCCTGATATCTAATCAATACACACCTTATTCCTAGAGCAGGAAGTAAAGGAGGAGGCCCCTGGGAGCCAGAGTTCAAATTACTCCGCTGTCGATTCCAGATAGCAGCTAATGATAGGATATATTTCTGGAGAGGGAGGTGGGTGGGAAGGGCAGCACAGTTTAATGGGATTGTTAATACAAGGAACATATACGTATTTTAATTTAGACATCTGCTGCTGAATTCCAGAAACCCTACGCGAATCAGGGGGAAAAAAATGACCTAATTTGCTATTCCCACTGATAGCTTTTGGGACTTCACTTTGCTAAAATAAAGCATGCAAGTGATAAGCTCAGTCCAAAAGCCCTTAAATGAGATTTGTAAGCTACATTTGGTTAGATTCCCACCCCGTCCCCCTTTTTAGTTGCTTTTTTCATGAAGGAGGACTTACTTTCATACAGATACAGACTTTATGGAGCTCCAGAGATTTTCAAGCAAGCCAGTGAGCATTTCCCTTTCTCAGCTAACCAGTTAAAATTGCTCAGTTGTGTGCATGGACCCACCAAGCCAAGTCTTTCACTTAACTGAAGGCAGCTGTCTCTTAACTCTGGGTCAGTTACTCACTCTTTGGGAACATCTTAAAAAGACATGTCGTGGGACTATCTGTCCCTGAGTGTCTACTTCTAATTTTTGTCAATCAGCCAAAAAATACCCGCCCCATCGCCCTAGTAACCTATTGCTTTGTAGTCCTACCAGTCATTCAGAAAGCTGCCTTATGTATGGCAGCCCTTATGAAAATGGTGGGAGTTTCCAAGAGTCACCCTAACTCAGAAATGTAAAATATGAAGAGCAAATAGCCTGAATAATCAAACAAAGTTGCATGCTGCACTCAGTACTCCAAGAAAGAGAATGAAGCACAGGGGCATAATAAATCTTGTTAGTATTTAGCTTTCAGAACTGTCTGGATGGCTGCCTGGTGACATGGATTCCTGCTCGGTTTAATACAGGTTGGATTAGCCAGGAATTCACTGTCCTGTTCCAGAGAGCCAGACTACAGACCTGCAAAATTCACAGTAAACAAAAGCAGGCAACAAAAACTGCATCCATGGGTTCCTGGTTTGAAGCACTGCCGTAGGCTCCCAGCTTCAGCACCCCAAGCAAGGCGGGTAAACCCTCACAAGGACCAGCTCGACAGAGACCAAGTTTCTAACTTAACTTTTTACATCCCTAAATCTGGTCCTGGATCATGATATGCTTCAATTCCTCCTCTGACACGCTTGGGTGAGTAATCCTTCCTCTCTCCTGTCTTAACTCTCTGTCCTTCTTAACTACTTATGATACAAATTCTTCCAGCCTGTGACCACTGCAATATATTTGTACAATACTTAGCACATTTACAGCTTGGAATTTCTTAGTCTGACTCAATGGTATTGCTGGTACAGGGTTTCACATAAATGGGGCCCCAAGATTGAATGATATTTCTAAGTGCTGCTGTAATACAAATAAATAATTATATAATATACATAAATCTTGCATTTTTAATGTCGAAGTCCCATGAGACAGAAAAAAGATTTTAAACGAGACAAGAACTTTCTAATTATACTGCATGTTGATGATCTTGGAATAGGTACAAAAAACCATTAAAGACTTTTCCTCTTTTTTTTTTGCCTCTTAAATAGGAAAAATCTTTTCATCAAACATAGATTGAAGCCAGTGATAATGTAACTCTGGCTTACTAAATAATAACAGTGCAGGGCTTTCTAAATAGCCTACTTCAAATAATGACTTATATTATCCTAAATTCAAAAGCAAACAACTGGGGAGAAGGAAATCGCTAAACGAAGAGCAGCATTAAATTCCAGAGGGTGAATGTGTGCAGCTAAAGGTGTGGTCTGAATGGAATTTGACCTATATCCATAATTTTGCTGTCACTCAGCGCCAAGTCTCCCAGCACAAAGACCGCAGAGGAGCAGGGTGTGAACAGAGCAGGGAGCAGAGCCTCCTGCAGGGAGCACAGAGATGACCCTGTGGCCACCAGCCTGACATCTGGAATGGCTGCTGTGCCTGACTTTTGGGAAGAGCTGAAGATGTTGGATGGTGCCTCCATCTCTTAGTGTGGTTCAGTCTCTCCAAACTGGGGCAATCAGGTCCTCCAACATCCTTGCAGCAGCAGCCCTGCAGGCTCAGTCACTCCTCCCAAGTCTCTTCGTTTCTCTAGGAGTTCAGGGCACAGAAACAAAGAAATGGTGGCTACCTACACCAGGTCCAGAGTCCTTGGGGGAGAAAAGAAGATTATGCTAGTGAGCTGCTCTTATCCCAGCTGAACTGTTGGATGAACTTCCAAAAATATCCTTGAATTGGCATTCTGCGTACAGCTGTGTTTATGAAAGGCAATATCATGTATGTAAATAAATTCAGATGCTGCTTGAGTTATTTTAAAACAATCAGTAGAACACTAATCATTTTATAGGCACAATCTTACCCCAAGAAAGTGACAACTTGGTGCATATACACGTACTAGAAGTTAAAAGTTACTGTTACATCTCCACACTGACACTAAACAAGCTGTAGCTTTGTCTTAGGGCTGCATGAAAATCTACTTTTGTTTTCTGTGCAGTCTGCTTGCTGATACAAGCTTTAAACACAGGAACCTAAAAATTCCTTAGCCAGAGCTCGTTCTGGGCAGCATTAGAGGGACCCTGGCAGATGTGGAATCCTTTGCGTGAGGACCAAACACTCCTCCCGTGCCATCAGCTAAGGGGGAGGAAGACAAACACCAGCAGTACCCCAGTCCCCACCAGCACCCAGGGGAGCCAGAGGATGCCCAAGCCCTGCTCTCCTGGGCAGGGTGGGTACGTGGAGCCCAGACAAGAACCAGCCCTGCTGCTGGGCCCTGGCCAGCAGGCACGTGTATCACAGAGCTCCCTGTGTTTAAATCCATTAATTATCTCCCAGTGTAAACAGTGGGAGAGCACTGTGGTTGCCTGCTCACAGGGAGATAATGCAGTTTAACCACTGTCTGCTCTAAGTCCAGAGCAGAGCAGGCACAGGGAAGTTTGCAGAAATACCTGAGAGAGGCAGGGAGACAGCAAACACATTTCCTGGATTTGGCTCCTATCAGCCCAGAGCAGCTAGAGATGATCCTGCACCTCTGCTGGACTAAGTTAAACTGTGCATATCCCCTGGGCTGTGTCAATGGTGATGCTCCCTCTGCCTTCAGGGGAGCAAGGACATCACCCTAGGAGAGCCTGACCTTTGCACTTGTTTTCCTAACATCGCCACAAAACCAAAACTGTTATCTTGTTCCTAGCAGCCCCACAGTAATCCCATGGCAGCCTCTGCTTTGCAACTGGGAAAGCAAAAGCCCTGAACAGACTGAACAGACTGAAATACCTGATCAGGGTAGTCAAAATATATAAAAGAGCACCCAGCTACTTCTTTATGACACAATATACAACACCAGAGTTCTACAGTTCAAGTGGCTGTTTCATTCAAGCATTGCATACTATTCCCATTTATTAATTCCTTTAATAAATAGGATATAAATTTATCCTGTTTATAAAGGAGATAATGATTCTCCAATCACTATCTCCCTTGCAACTGGAGAACAATCTGGGACTGAGAGGGCATAATCTGCCAAAGTTCATTATGCACTGTGATATCATCCTTTTGCCATGGTTAGCCCCCAGAGATCACATGCCCAGAAATAGGAATGCTGCCATTAATGTCAGCTCTGGTTTCATTTCCATTTTTCTTTTTGAATCCTGCACAGCAAGGTACACTGGTTGCACCATGAGGGCTAAAGCGAACACTGCCCATGTAAAAAGGGGGACATCAGTGGGAGATGGAAAATTCGCTGAAACTTGCACGGTGAGAAAGCTCAAGTCTATCTTGAATTTCATGTGTCAGCAGCGCAGCATCTCTTCAGACACAAAATAAAAGCTGGTGGCTAACCAGTGTCACTACCATTAACCTCATCCTCATCTCCAGGGTCCAAAGTAAGAACTTAAAATAAGGCTTTTTAAAGCACAAAGTTCCCCTGTAGAAGACTACAAAACCGCAGGATTACAAAACGTCGATGGTTATTGCAAACTTCCCTCACAAATGCTAATGAATTGTTTTCTTTTTTCACTCCAATCCTGTTGTTTCAAATGAAAACACACCACTGCTTTGTTGCTGAGCACTTTCTCCCACAGTGCTCTGCATAAAGACTTGCTTGTGCACACTCTGGAATGTGCTTATTCCAAGACGTTTAATTGTCATTTCTTCCACCTTACATCAGAAGCCTGTCACACGCATTAATTAGGTCCATAAAAATATGCTTGAAAACCCTACCATTTAAATATGAAAGAGAGAGAGAGAAATGAGCACTGCAATTTCCAAGAATGACTAATGTCTTGCTGGAGTTAATTCTCTGGGTTGATGGCCTGATTGCCAACGTGGCCAAGGTAAGGCATACAGTGAGATCTCTGGCTGCTCACCACTCAGCACCGCCTTACTAATGTTGAAATGACAACTTTTAATGGATATTTCCAAATATGAGTTTGATTTAAATGAAAAGTTTACTGGAGGAACAAACAACAGGCTGACATTTATTGAACACACACACAAAGAGGGGAAGGGGAAACCAGGTCCAGCCAGTGAATGAGAGACCAAGAGCCTTTCTGTGGGATTGCAGGGGCACAGCAAGCAGTGACACATCAGCAGCTCAAGGGCTGAAGCCTCCTGTCCCCAGAAGCATCAGCTCCAGATGCCTCAGAGCAACACAGAAGCAACCTGTACAGTGGATTAATTTTAACTCCCCAAAGCTGCCATAAATTTAAGACCCTTTCCTGGCCAGAAACCACAGGCTGGGTTGCCCTTGCACAATAATATAAATGAGAAGTAACTTCATTTACAGCAGTGGCACTGCAGCAAGGATTTATTTTGAGTGGGGAGGCACAGCAGGGAAGATGCACTGGGCTTAGAACAGTCCAGCTCAGGAAACAAATGTTTAAAAACAGCTTTGCTCCTGCGGTAACACTGACATTTCTGTGAAAATGAACAGTAGTTTGTCTTGCCCCAGTGAGGAGAGTTGGTGGCCAGTGCTTCCCTTCACGTTCACAGCCACTGACTTGAGCATTATATTCTGCTTCCACTCACAAGGAAAAGAAGAAAATTACATTGCAACCTCTAATATTTGGGGTATTAATATACACTTGACTATATTAGAAAAAAAAGACACACTCATTTGGAGACTGAAAAATAAACTGCAGCACCATCCCTTTGATATCACTGAAGCAACAGTGTAACTTGCAGAACGGAAGATTAAAATCAAATAAATTTGAATTTAAAACTTTTCCATTTTCATGTGTTGACATAGTCTTTCAGACTTGAGGGAATTCAACTGCTTGACTTATATAGCCCTGAAAAATAAGACATTACTCAAACACTAACTTAACTTTTCTAGTATTAATAGCTTTTACTTTCACTGGGAGAAGATTCTGCTGTTTGTTCAGAGTGACCAGAGATCTATGCAAAATGTACCTGGGGAAAAAATACAAACAACAAAGAGCTTTCTGGAAAATAAATGAGGTTTATGTAAGTATATCAACTAGTATTGTAAAATTTTTATTATTTTAGTGTTGTTCTATTGGTGGTACAACCAACAGCATTTGCTTTCACAGAATTCTGATACTTGGAGTTAAAACAAACACGGGTCTTTCTAAAGTGCATGCAGAAATATATTCAAACCATCTAAAAGAAGACATCTTCCAGCAGGTATTTTGATGATCTCCATCCTTAAAATTCACAGCAACATTTATGGAAGGAGGTCAGAGTAGTCTGACACAAAAAACTGAAACCAGCAACACCCCAGATAAATAAGAAGCATTATAATAATCTAGTAGCCAGACATAGTGAGGTTAAATATGTAGTTCAAAATAAATGCACACAGTCTAGCTCTGTCTTCTCTCCCTGTTCACCACTATGATATAGGTAGTTTCTTAATTCTCACCAAGTTATCATCCTCCAGCTGAATGCACAGACAGCTGAACCTGACATCAGCACATACTTTGGGGTTTTATTTCAATAACCAAAAATTTTAATACTCAGATCAGTCAAAGTGGGTTCAGTCAGGCAATTAATGTACAATTAGACTTAGATAATAATGTATTTAGTAGAAGTCAAAGGTAATTGCTACAGAAAAATACACCCACTCTCACCTATCTGGAACCAGCAGTGGCCCAAACCCAGAAACAAGCATCCAGAACCCTCTTGCTTGTGAAAAATTCATTTTTGGTTTCTTTTTGGATGTGAATCTTGCTGGTGACCTCTGCCCCTCTGCAGTCTTGCTCTATCCAAGCAGGTGAGGTTCCAGCAGCCACCCAACAGAATGTGGCTGTTTGCACAAGAGGTTTGGTAGGTCCAGAATTGAAGTCCAAGAGACTGCAGAGTTTCTAGAAGGTGCACACATACCTTAGAGCCATAAGCCACGTGACACCTAAAGATGCTGGAGGGATTGTTTATCCTTAATTGGAGTGTGTAGTTGTCTGCCAAATAACTACCCTTTGTTTGTTTGTTTTGAAGAAGAAAGCTCAAAGAGGGCAATATAAATAGGATGGAAGAAGCAAAGGTGATCTTACAAAGATTTTAGATATTCATATATCCCTTAGCAAGGCCAAAAAAGCCTCCTTTGATAAAGGAGGACCTCTCTGATCATTCCCATCTAGATGATGAGGGTGTTTAGGGTCCATTCCTGACACCACCCATCAGTATCAAATCAGATGTCACTCTGCTAAGACACGAGTCTCACAAGCAGTGTCTGACCTCAGTGCTGCAGAGTCCACACCTGCAGGGGCAGACTCTGGGCACATGCTCAGAGCTTATTTGGCCCACTGATGATGATCATCATAAATCAACCCCTGGCACCACAGGAAGGTTGGACCAAGTCGGAACTAAAGCCAACATCCAGGGAACTAGCTCAAAGCTCCATTGCCACTGCAGTGACCAGCAGATGGTCTGAAGCTGGTATTGAAGAGGAGCAAGATATACATGTTTTATTATAAAGCAGTTGCAGTATAAATACTCTTTCCGTAGTGGTCCATAGCAGCCTGACTTTACTGTACTTTGGCCAACAAAGTTCTCTCACTTTAACAAAGAATTAGACATTAGAGAGGAGCAATAATAGCTGGTAAGGAAATATTATCAACTTTATTTCATTTTCACATAGTTATTTCCTATTCTGCTATCTAGGTTTTATTCTGCTCATGGAGTATATATTATACATATTTTTATTTAAACCATTGCAAAATTACCCACAGGCAGAGAGTATAAATTAACAGGCTCCTTAATTGAGTTCTTTTCAAGATTCTTAGCATCCGCTGCAGCTGAGTGAAATAGGGAGGAATGTAAAGTTTGCCACTTTATAAACTGTGAGGCCATTTATTCTCTAGCTGGCTCAGTGCAGTAGTTAATTCTTGGCCATTTTAGATGAATAAACATCAAGGCATTAGCTTGGTTACAGAACCACTGCAATCCAAACCAATGGCAGTTGCAAGAAAAGGAAGAATTATTCCTCCTTCACTGTTTCAGAAGTCACAAACCTGAAATCTAAAGGGTGGCCAAATCCTTGATCTCAGTGGACATTAGAGACCTAAAAATTTCTGAGGATCCAGGCTTTTGTTCTTACCCTTTCATTTATATGCACAGTGGGGGGAAAAGGGTCATTAATTTACCTGACCCTTCTAAACTCCCAAAGAAACACAAACACCTTTGTTTTAACTGTACTTTTCCAGAATCATTTTGAAAGATTAGTTTCCCATCTGTAGTCAGCCTGCCAGGCATTTTAGAACACAAAATCTTTCCCAGTTGGGTTTTTACTTTAACATCAGTTAATTTCTATTTGTTCTTCCTCCCCAATTTCACTAATGCCCTTTTTGTACACGTATATTTGTCCATTACAATCTACAGAACAATCACCCTAATTGATCTGGTGTTAACCTCTAACAGCTTAAGATCCAGACTGTTTTCTATCTATTGCTGGGTCCCAGTTGCAGCATTAATTCCCTATAGTGCTCACATCTGTCACCATCACCACCCAGCCCTTTCACAAGAGGCACCTCTCTAAATAAATGCCACTGTAAACCATCCCCACCAGAGGAGTGGAGGCTGCTGAAAAGCCCCCACTGTAACAGTTTGTTTGTGCCTCGCCTTGTATATAATGATAAATTTCATACAGGTGTCACATTTTTTTAGCGGGAGGCGAGGATTGATGGGGAGCAGCAGAATGATCCATCATCAGAGGCAGGTGGCACAGTATTGGAATTTCAGGAATCTGTTCCCAATCACATCCACTGCTGGATGACTCGGTAACGACCCTATTTGCGATGCGTTACTGAAAATCAATGTGCCGCATTCAAGGTCAATGTACTGTTAGAAAACTCCTTAAGCACTGATGGATGGATTGTGTTCATTCAGAATAAATGTGAGAAGAAAGTGACAGCTGAGCATCCCAAGAGTTGTGCCAACTTTAAGAGAACAGCTTCCTCCTGGAGAGAGAAACATGATTCCCTCAGGGATTACATCATTCCTTATTTCCTTTGTTCTTTCCCTTTTGAGCATTTAGGTAATTGTTTAATGCATCTGTCTTCGTGCAATTAGGAGGCTTCAAAGTCTGAAGACAAATACTGATGAACAACAATCTTTATGGACTTCCCTCTATGAATAATATTCATCCTTATGAAAGACTATCAAAGTTTGTAAGGATTAAGTAGACAAGAAAGGAAAACATCAGAAGAAGAAACTAAACCCACACACAGGTATAGAAAAAAGCCTCTCTGCCATGAGCTCTACAGATAAAATCCCAAGTCAAAACATGGTCTTGATTTTTCTGTTATTATAGTACTGAACAAGATACTTAGTGTCTTTACATATCTTTACATATTTTTCAACTCTCTAAGTGGTTTTGCATAACTTTAAATGTTTTAAATTAGCTGGGAACTTGCCATGCATGGTAAAACAGATTTTCACTTATAAAAGATCCTTGCTTATAAATAAAGCTATCTCACTTTTTCTTTTAGCAATGGGGTGGGATATCTTATTCAACTTGTTTGATAAATATGAATTAATGGCACTTCAGAGACTCCTTCCAGAGGGATTCAGAAATTATACTACTTTTCTTCCCTGAGAAATAATGACATTGTCTTTTAGTTGATGGGGGGAAAAAAGTAATCATCAGCTTCCAAAAGGAAAACAGGATTGATAGCTCAAACAGGAAGGGGGAAAAGTGTAATTTACCATGTGGTTCACCAGCAGCTAAATCTGTTCACTTGACACAATAAATGATGTCAGGCTTCCTCACCCACTGTGTCAACAAAATGGGTGTTGTCAAAAACATTAAGACATCTTATTGACAAACTCTCAAGTCATTATACTCTTTGAAGTGGTTTTGTCTTCTGCCTAAAATTATTGCACCGACAGCATCGATTCATCTGATACATTGATAGTGCAGCAACAAGCTCCAGGGAGGATTCTGAGTACAGCCAAGGCAATCATCCAGACAAAGTTGTTTCTACTATTTTGGTAAGATTCTGAGAGGTGGTGGGTTATCAGGGACCGGCAGCTCATTTCCAATATTGAAACAACTCTGCTTCCACAAGAAAACTATTTTTTTTTTTAACATAAAGAAGCCTTGTTAATAAAAGGGTTACTTTGCATCAGGAGCTATCAACTGGGAGTTAATTGCAAATACATCATCCTAAACAGGTTGCAGCGCACTATTTCAGCCAGAATATATTGTTTATTCATATACTTTAGGGAGTACAAAGCTTCCAAGCCTCCTTTTCTTACCCAAATAGCTGTACTGACTCCCTCAGACCAAATGATACAAGGAAAATCTGAGGGGTTTTGCCAAAACAGTTGTGTCTGTCAAAAAGGATTTGATCAAAAATATGTGAGATGACTTAATCAGTGCAAATTAAGAAGCCTGAAGGAATTAGGGCTTGTCCAAGAGGTCAAAGGGTGAGCATGTACAGCAGAGTTCCTAGCCCAGTGCAAACTGCTGTGGCAGAATAAGGGGTGGTCAGGCAGGGCTGTCTGCCCATCAGCAACTCCTACAGGTCCTTTGGGCCCTTAAGTTTAACCCATCACAGACCTAATCCTTCCTTTACACCAACATCGATCATCTCTAACTCCATGAATGCCAACACCATAACAGCAACTTGAAACCAAATTGGGAGAAACATCAAATTTGAATGGGATTGAGTGAGTACTCACCCCAGGGCAGGGGGAAGAGAAAAAGACCAATTTTTTTTTGTTGTTCTCTCTTCTCTTTTTCGTTCCGTGCACAAAGAAGTCTCCACAATTACAGGGCCCATACAGCAAATTCAAGCACTATTTTCCCCTCCTGCCTTTCAGGGGTAGGTGTGATAGGTTCAAGCCAGAGGATGCCCCATTCCTGCATCCTCAGTGACCATTTTCCTGCTGTTCTCCTGCTCGTTGGGTTTGGCAACTCCCAAATCCACAGGCCAGCAAGACGGACTAATAACCAGGTCTCTTAATCCCACCACAGCCTCTCACACAGGCTAAAATCCTGTGCCGTTGTGCATTTGGCTGCTGTGCCCAATGCAAAGTACAGAGATGAAGATAGAAGCAAGTTGAGAGTGCCAGTTCTGTCCACTGTGGATTTCTGATTAAGTTTTGCCATTAAAATACAGTATATAAAATGCTAATTCAAGCCAAAATTATAGAGTCGGATAATATATGGAATTACCATGCCAACAACCCACAAAAAAAATATACAGTACAAATAGGTGAAAGAATCTGATGTCAAAAATATGGATGATGAAAGTAAATTGCATAAACATAATTAATAAAGGCTTGGAATGGAAATTTCCAGTGTGTACTTGCTGATCTTAGATCCACTGAATATCCACAGACTCCTCTAAACTTAAGCTGAAATAGTAATGACCTGCTTCTTATGTTTTGTTTAAGTTGTATCTTTTATATCAGAAGGCATCTTGGAGTCTCCGCTAAATTGTTTTAATTAAACTAGCCATTATGTTTTATTAGTTCCAACTTCACCACATTCAGACGAGAAATAAAGATGCACATAAACCCCAGACTCTGACATGAAGAAATCCATTCCTGCACGAGTACTCACAGCTGCTATCTCCTGCTGCCCCAGCTCTGCAGATAACAGCTACTGTTTTGCTGGACTTGTCATGTAGCCTGGAAGTCTGACAGGGTTTTCCTGTGATCCGTTTGCAGCCTGTGCACAGTCTTTATTAAGTATTTGTTTTGCTTTGCTCCAAACCCTGAGCTTGGGTGGCCTGGGTGAAGGATTTTCAGATTCTGCTCCTAACAAGTAAAGATTTCTTTTGTGTGAAGGACTTTTGTTTTAAAAGCACCAGTGAAAATACAGAGAGAAGGTGGTCAGGCAAAACCAACCTTTTCTCAGCTTCTGACATCCAGCTCAGGGCTGTGCTTCCACAAAAAACCAAAAATGTGTAAATTGGCATTTCCATCTAACTCCCCATGTAGGCATGGATGAACTAAGAGGAATATATGCACATTGTACTGCAATATCTCCATTTTGCATTGCAGAAACAAACGCATGGGTGTATCAGACAAACCAAAGGATTGAAACTCTCCATAGAGCTCAAAGTTTTTTCTCCTTCTAGTTTTGTTTTATCCATTTAATGAAAGGAATGCCTTCCTACTCTTTCTCATAGGATTGAAGGCCATGAGCCACTGAGATTGAAGAAAGGGTGTTTCTTCCATAGCGAGAGTCCCAGCCTAATCTGGGGGCTCCAAGTTTTTTTGTGATCACAGAATGAGCGGTTGCTACCAGTGAAGTCCTCACAGCCTACTCCTGTTGGGTAGTTTTTGCAGGTTTACACAACTTTAATGCCAAGGACACTGTCCTGCAGACTTATATCTTGGTTTCTGATGAACTTTTAACGAGATTGCAATCACACAAAATTCTATTGAAACATAATTTCCATCTCTAACCACAGTGCAAGTAATTAGTAAAGTCTCCTCAAGAATCTGATGAAACCACATGGCTAATTAGTCACATACACCACTTACACTGGCCACAGCACAGTTGAAACCAGCATCTGGAACATCTTTCCCAGCCCTATTCCAGACTGAGCTGGGAAGTTCTGCCACTGTCTTGGTGCTCAGCTCTGTTGAGCTTTGGAGCTCTGTACAACCTGGCCTACCAGATAAAGGAGACACAAACGAGAAACAAGAGCTACTGGGAGTGATGCAAACCTCCAAACCCTTCCTTCAGTAAGCCTCTGCCTGCAGCAGATGCCTTCCAAACAGGCACACAGGGAGAAACAAATAAATTCCTTGCAATTTTCATAATAAACAAAACCAGAGTGAATCACGCCAGAATAACAGCTTCAGTAATATGACCTCTCCTTCCTCTTTCAAAGAAAGCAAAATTATTTCGTACAAATTATAGACTGTTTCTGCTGGGAAATGAGAACCAGTACTCCAACTGCTGCAAAATGTTAGGCAAGAGATTTAAAAAGCTGCCACCCCATCTCTACACAGGAAGGGCACACACACGTTTTAATCCTGAATTAGGAGTACTTCCAGGCACCTCTGTAAGTTGTTTAAATGGATTCCTACACTAGCCTCAGTACATTTTAAAGCCAATTATGAGGCATTTAGCAGGAAAAGCAGCGGCTTGGGAGCGGGGTTGTAGTTTCACTCTCCCATGTGGAGCAGCACAGGTCGAACTTGTGGTGCAGAGCAGTGGTCCTTGGCAGCTGCACAGACTGCTCATCAGGCAGAGGGGAAACACATAAATCCTCACTGGCTGCTCCAATGCACAGTCAGATATTTGACTGTCTTTGCAAAGTCAGACAAAATTTGCCTTTGCATCAATACGGACAGGGCCACACAGACCTTTCCATTTCCTCCAGCAGATGCCACAGTCTGGCCTAAATTAATCCCCTGTGTTTCCAGAAGGAATTCTCTCCATTTTCTTTCTCATCCACACAGATCACCGTGTCAGTGCAGCTGTGTGGATCATCATATCATCACACACACCCTGTGCTCACCCCACTCATCTCCTTCCTATTTACTTAGTGACTATTAAAGCAATTAGAAACATTATCTTCCTTCCAAGCAAGCCCTACAGAAAATGCTCTGCACTCTTTGTACAAATGATGCCAATGGAAAATGTTCCAGTGATGTCAGTGAGTGTATTATCAGACTCTGTACAGCACAGCTTTTGGGGGAGTTTATGTCAGTTCGCTAAATTAAATAATGATTAAAGTAAGGAACTCAAAAGTGGTTTGGATGTGCTTCTAAATGAAAGTCTTAACAGAAGGGATTCAAAAGGAATAAGAGATACATATGTTTTGATAATCTGAAGTGAGCCAGTTTACCCAAAAACCCACTTAATTACACCAAAACTGAAACATCTGGTTCAGATTATCTGTTAAAAAGTAGTTTGGTGAAGAGTAAACCACTCACCGAGGAAGCATTAACATTATTTCTGACTTAGAGACTGTCACGACAGAAAAGTAATACATTTTTTTGATTATTGTTTTTGTACCTTCAGGCGGTACACAAAGCGGAAACTCAGCAAAGCAAGGAGTGCTCTTGCCTTCACCGGGAATCAGGCAGAGGGAGGAGCTGGCCCTACCCTGCCCCCAGCAGGGTGAGGATGACACTTGCAGAAGGACCGCCACGCTGGGGGGTGCCGGAGGTACCAGGCTAATCCTTGTCCCTTGTGGATCCTTTGGAATCCATGTGGCTTTCTGCTGCCCTGACATGTTCAGGGTATTTTCACATGGAAGAACTACCAAAAAAAACCCCAACCTGGCAATGTTCTCCATTTTGAATTAAGAACATTCCTAGCATTTTTGTTGTCTGCTATTATTTGTTTTCAGTGCTTTTTTTTTTTTTCCCCCTGAGTTGCAGCCAAGGAAAAGCAAACCTTGCAAAAGTGATGTCAGCAGTTTCCCTGCACATGCAGTAGGTACTCTCCAACCTGGAGATATTCAAATCTCTCCCTGGTACAGTAGCCTGGTATTTCTTAACAGTATCTGTAGCTGAAAAGTCACATCATAGCACTTTAGAACATTTAAAGCCTAAGGAAAACCTTTTATACGAGCATTTTAAAGCTCAAAGCTCTAATCTAGGACTTGGTATATTTATCCAAGTCCTTAATTATTAATGTTACTCTATTGATTTGATACCTGAAACTCTAACAACAAAACCTATGCAAACTAATTATTCCTGGCTTCCGAATTTACAGGGCTTTTTTGCTCCTCTTCTGAGTCTTCTTTTACTTAATCGATAAGGTCTGATTCATAAAACAGTACAGAGATGCCAGAACTGAGAAATAAAAGGCATATTAATTATCATATCACCTCTCCAACATCTATGTTGTTGAGGCACCTGAGGGATCCCAACGATATCCAAGTTCATCTTAGCTTATTATCCTAATGCAGGCAGTACAATCAATCCTAACAGTATTTTAATTAATTCAGAAATAGAATTATTTTTTTTAAATCTTAGATTTCTCCATGCCAGGCTTTGTAATACCAGTTTCTTGAGGCAGTGAAGCTCTGCCAGCTTTCTGCAGGAAGAGTAAATTCACAAATCTCTCATCCCCCCAGGCCCTTTTATTCCTCCTGTCTGTCCTGCAGCAGCAGCAGCACCAGTGCAGTTCTCTGCTGGTTTGCAAAGTCAAGGGAGGCCCAGGTTATCTTCATCTGCATTCAAAAACACAGAATCAGTTCTCTAATACCGGTGATTTAGGGCCAGAGTCTGATGCCTTGCTTCACTTTTGAGTAGCATCCTTAAGACAGGCAAGAGTGTTTCTGGAGCAGTGTTCATGCACAGGATCACCATAAGAAATTCCAAGTTTTTAAAATACATCACCAGATCAGCAGTACACAGTTTAGAAAGCACATAATACACAATGTTTGCTGTACTTATTCCTGCTCAGTTAGTTATTTTTTCTTCATTTTATGAAGGTATGTAACAATACAGAGGGGAAGAGATATTTAATTGTCAGATATTCAATTGTTAATTGTCAATATATTTGGTGTTCTACAACAGTTGTGATTATTAGTCCTTGACTACAGATCCCCAAACCACCTCAGAACTGTACTTCAGAACCTTGTATCTCTAATATAATACTCGTAAGTGAAACCAGAAATTTGGTCCTGGCACACTTTTAATCTCCATATTTGAACGTCTATTTCACCTTTATTATTGTCATAGTCACTGCGTATATAGACTGAAGAATTATTTCCTTCAAACCTTCTGATCTATCGAGTTCTTAAACAAATATGTTATAGTCGTCTCAAATCTTGCTTTCTAAATGTCATTCATGGTGGAAAAATTTCTTTTTAAATGTTTAATATATTAAACAAAAATGTTAAATATGCAATCAAACATAATTTAATATATTAACATAAATGTTTACTATATTAATTTTTTAAAATTTAAAATATTTTTTAATCAGAAAAGGAACACACAGCTCAAATTTTTTTCTTCTCTCTTTTTTTTCTTTTTTTTTTTTTTTCTTTTTGAGCTAACCAGAACAAAACCGGCTGAAATTCATAAGTTCAGTGAGACCACTCCAGATTTACACCAAAACCGATGGTGGTCAGAGTTTGGTCTAAATGTCTCCATTATGGCCAATCTCCATTCGTTCCATCGAAGAGAAATGTACATCACAGAGGGAGGTAATTTACAATTTTTATAACCATTATAATTTGTAGTACACAACTAACCACATGGCCATTCTTTCAAAACATCAAGATAAATCAGGAGAAACACAAAGACGTGTTTAATGTTTGATGACAAATGGATACTAACCAACACTTACTGCAATAAATTCCTGTTAAAAACACAGATTATGGGAAAAATGTTTAACAAAGGTGATTAGGAGCACTTATTTTAAAATTCTTTCCATTGTTCTCTTAAGTGCATGGACCACCAAGTTTCATTTAATCCTTTCTAATTCTGGGCAAGATAATTATGGCAAATAATGGTGAATGAATCACATGCCTGTACAGGAGTATCACAGCCATTGTGGCACTTGGATGAATGCTGTGTCAGAGGATTAATGTGGTATAATACCGCATTTGCTTTTGCAGCCTGTTATTTTAATCTTGTGAGCTGCCTTTCATCAAGGTGGGGAAATACAGTAAGGTTACTGTTGGTCTCGGGCAGCCAGGGAGGAGGCCGTGTGACATCCAAGTCCTTCAGTCCTATAGGGGACTCTTGGCAGCTTCTAAAAGTCCTGTTTTGTGCATTAATGGAAGGAGAGAGAGAATTTGCCTGTGCTAGGGGAAAGTTGGCAGGTGAAGAAACAGCACAAGAGATGCCATTGTGCCAACAAGTTACTTAGTTCTGAGTATTAGGCAACGTGCACCCAAGAATTCATAGGATCCTTAAACTGCAGAAACAGCAAATCACTGACCTGTCACTGCCTGCAGATGGGGGAGCAGAGGCCTGGCAATGGCACAGAGTGAGATGGACTGCAGTAGCCAAGCAGTCCACGGAGGAGACTGGGGTATGATCTTGTCCAAAGAGGAGCAGAACACCCTTTTTACTCTTTCCTCTTGCCTTAATATGCTTTCTCCTCTATCTGGGCTGAGGGCTTTGCCATTGCACTGACTAATGAATTCCAGACAGAGGCCACTCCTCAGCTTTGTCATGGACCAGTCTGATCCTAATCAGTAGAGACTTCTATCTTGCTGAATGGCAGGAGCATTTGGAAGCACTGTAATTGTCCATTTAGTCACTGTGCCAGTCAGATTCCACCTAGGAATGTGTGCTCTGAAACCTCTGCAGAAAGAAAAGCAGCATGGGGGTGTGAAAACTGCTCAGAAGCAAACACTGCTTCCCCAAGCCACTGCCCAAGACATAAAAGGAACTCAGAATGCACTGCAGATGACAAAAATTCTATTAAATTCTACCCATTATATATCCTAAAACAAGGTGGCAGAGTGCCAAAATACCTAAACAAAGCAGGTTGTTGGGTTTGGTTTCTTTTTTTTTTTTTTTCACACAATTTCTATCCCACTGAGAAGTAATAAGGCCTGGAGATCTTATAAAGAAACCTATTCTTGAAAAATTTATGGCCCAGATTTATAGGTCCAAGAAATGAGGATGGTTCAGATTAATTTCCTATAAGCATCTACTTTCAAGAGTTCTTCTCCGAAAGAAACCTGAGCCAGATTTTTTTTTTTTTTTGTTTTCCAGTTAGCTGCCCTTTTACACTGGCTGAGTCATATGGAGGGGATGGAAGATGGCCACAACTACATGTTTGGGAATTCCAGCAGCTATGGAGAAGTCTCCAACTGCTTTGAATCACTGGAATATTTTCTTGGGCTTTTACTGCAGAGGAAAATCTTCGAGCACACCTGAAACCTCTGTTAAACGACTCCATGGCTGGCACCCAGCAGCTCACCTACTCCAACTTTTGCTGGGGTTACCACTGTGGAAGTTCCAAATCCAAAATCTCTGTCCAGTTGTGGATTTGCAAAAGTAGCTGAGGGGTTTGTTTTGGGATTTTTTGTTTGGTGCTTACTCAATCTGAACAAAAGGTTTTGGATTACATTTCATGTAAAAGTTGCAGAAAAAGTCTTTTCTGCTGAGACTGCTGAAATGAAATATTGACATTTTAGCTTTTAAATTTTGATTGGACACAAGTAATTCAGGGAAGTCAACATGAATTAATTGGTGCAATGCTGGACTGCCAAACTGGCATTATTTTTAATATTACTAGTTCTAAAAATGGATTTGGCCACTCAGCAGGGGCCAGCTTTTCTTATAGGAGACAAGTCCATCCTCAATCTCCTAATAATTATGAGTTGTCCACTTTCTGTGCTGTCCATTGCCTCAGATAAAGCAGGATTAGCAATAGAGAATTTTAGCAATTAGAGATTCCAAAGCTTGTATAGTTCACTTCCGCAGGTCAAGTGAAGCTTTCAACATCTGGTTGAAGATCTTCTGAAAACCAGAATTTTCAGAATTTCAGAATTCCCTCTGCATTACCTTGCATGTGGGAACCAACAAATTCAGCCCAAACAGAGAATCTGAAAATCTGGCACCAGAAAGGCAATGAAAGACTGGCAGGAGAACACCTTGACTTTATCTTAGCTACCTTGGTTAGAGATGAACTAACCAGACATTTTATATGACCCTAAATCTTACCACAGTCCATAAAATGAATAAAAATACAGGAGCTGGGAAGAGATAGTAAAGTATACGTTCACTCTAGTGGAGGGGAAAAGTTAAATAATGTAACATTTAAAAGGAAGTGATTTAGGTATTGAAGACAAACGTATGCAGAGAAAGACTAAAAGCAGAGTACAACTTCTATACATTACAGGTGGGTGGTATGAAAACAGTCAAGATGACAGAAATTGGTTGAAAATATTTCAGCCCTCTGGACTCTCTAAACTATTTGGGGTTGTTTCCAGGCCATTTTTTCCCGGGGGGTAAAATACAGAGATCTGAGCAACAGTTGAAGCAAATAGAAGCCACATCAGTCAAGCTGAAGTCATGCAATTTAATCCTGCATGTCCCCTACCTTGTTATATTAATTTCTGATTACACCATACTTAGAGAAAAACATGTGTTCACTGGCAGGCTACAGAGAAAGCAAAAGCTGGGGAAATCTCAAGTCAAGGCATTGTATAAATAGAAATTTGAATATAAATTTCCACAGGAAGGTAGAAGAGTAGTAAGATTTCATTTTCCATAATTGCTACATGTTGATAATGTGTTTCACAGTGTAAATATCTTTAATTGACACAAATGGATTTTTTTTTTTAAACTATGGGTCTTCTCTCTCATCCTGCAGTAAATCAGAAGCCATTTCTCTGATATCTATATTGTTGTATCACCGTATATTTGGGATGAAAAGAAAACTACAGCTGATATTTTAACCCAGAGTGGTTCTGCTTCAGTATATTCTCATTCAAATCACAGATGAAAAGGAAAGATGTTATGTAAGGCTGAACTGAGAGTTTAAGACAGAAACTCTACTCTCCATAATGCCACCCAATTTGGCACTATAATTTGGGCAAATCATTTGGCATTACTGTATCTCGGTATCCCATGAAGCTGGCTTGATGTTTTCTTAACACTGAGTTTTGTAATGGGGAAGAAAGTAGAGACTTTAAAGGCAACCAGGGAAATAGTTTTTCTAGTAAATGGTAATGGAGTTTTAAAAACAAGTTCAGAAGAGTGAGAATTTAATGCTACTTTCAGGGGGGTTTTATTGTATTAAAAAGTGTTGGGGATAAATGCTGAACAAGGATACCCACTGGTTCAAATAAATAATCAATAGAAGGAAGATTTTAGATTTGTTTTCAATTGAATTAGTTTCCTTGGATTCATATTCTGGCAATAACATACCTACTCTGTTTTATTGTACATTTTAAAGCTATATAAGCATATCAAGGTAAAAAATTACTTCAGATTTCAAATTAAAACCCTGGTAAAACAACAAGAGATTGAACTCACTCAGGGAAAGAAAAAAAAAAACAAAAAAAAAACCAAAAAAAAGAGGGGAGTGGGTTTAATTCAGTCTCTGAAAAAGATAATAGTGAAAGGTCTGACTTTGCTTATGCCAAAGGCATTTTGCCATCTACCTCCGCAGAGCCAGGACAGCCGTGCTGGGTTTTGTCGAGCCTCAATCCCACAAACTGTGCGATGGAGAAGGCAATTTCTAAAGTCAGTGGGATTCCCCACAACTCTCAGGATCAGAAATTTTTTGGGCAACTATGTATAGAACTTGCTTGAATTTTGGCCCAAGAGTTTTCTCAATTCCATTGACAGTCTCCATAAAAACCCTCTTGTGAAACTGCGCTATCTTTTCATCTTGTGATGCCAAAATATAAGAGTCTGAACATCTGTTTGAAAAACAGAATTTGCCAATATTTAAATTAGCAATGGTTTCTTTTCCCTCCAAGACTATCAACTAATTATTTGAAATAGATTTACCCAAATATTGCACTTAGTTCCATATTACACACACATAAATGAGAACAGAATTTGGCCCAATATGTTTATGCTAAGCACATTTTTGCAGCTATGAAAAGTAATCTGATTTCCATGGAATAGTTCATACATGGCAATTTGCCTTCCTGGGCCTCAGTTCATGTCAAGCCTTTTCACTCTGTTCATTTTATGAAGATTTAATTGAATCCTACTTAAATAGCATCAACTAGCACTTATTCATAAAGCCATCAAGCCTTTCATCACAAATTCATAGTTTTGTAATTCTTAAAAAAAAAAATAAAAAAATCATATATATTCAGTCATACTATCACTGGAAACACTTGAAACAAACTCTTCTGTCCACAGTCCTCTACCACAATTTTGAAACCTCATTTGGAATTCCCATTAGGAAGAATCATACTTTGACCAAAGGTGACTTTATTTTTCACCATCCTCTTGCACAAAAATGTGATGGTGATGGTGGAGTTACTGCTCTATGGCCAAGAAAAGTTTGTCTTAGGGTGAGCTGATAGGCAGAAATATAATACAGTGGGAGGCAGAAAAGGCAAAGCTGTTTGGGCAAACCCAGAGGAGCATGCAAACCCCATACATTTCCTAAAATGGATGAAACCAATCTCTAGAGAAGTCTTGTAGGACTGTCAGAAATCCCTGAGGAAGGAAAAAAAATCTGACTCCCAACAGGTGAAATTTATCAATGCACAGAGACATTTGGGTAGCAAAAAAACCACCCCAAAATCCTCCAAAGAAACAACTAGAAAATCGACTAAGAAAAAAGACACCCAAAACCAGAGAGATGAAGTCTTTTCTTAGTAGCCCTTCTGCAGCAGCCCAGGCATCCTGCTGGGAGGGAGGCAGCACTTCTTCCCCTCCAGCACCAACACCATCTGCATCACCACTTCTTTTACCTCTGTTACTTTATTCCTCAGTTTATTACCTTTAGCACCTCAGCATCAACACTGCTGAAACTGTATTTTCTGAAAGAAAATCTGAGTACTTTGCCATTGGGTAAATTCTTCAATTTACTGCCCCCCCCCAACCCTTTTGACCCAGGTTGTTATTTGCCAGAACAAATTGGATCTTACGTTATTGGTTCTTGTTCTTTACAGTCGCAGAGCTGATACCATGCTGTTCATAACAACCTTTCCAAAATAACTCAGACATGCCTCAGGTAATTAAGGAATTATATCCTCCCAGCCAAACAATACCATATTTCTTATTTCCATCATATAAATGATCCCACAAGGGACCAGGAAGCCTTTTTGTCTCATAAAAATAGCTTACACAGGTGCATACTTAAAGCATGAATTCTTGTTATTATTTGGCATGGTAAAGACATGGTGGATTTAACTTCTTTGCAGTGATGAAAACCATGTGGGTTGTGGCAATGCCCACCAATATCCCTGATAGTGCAAGCAGAGAAGGAAAATTGATTTTATTCATCCAGAATCGGGTGGAGGTGATTTTCATTCCCTATGATCTTCAGTTTAATTGATTTTGGATTATATCTCGAAACAGAGATGTAGGAAGAGTCCTTACAGTTTGAAAGGAAAATCACGATAGAGGTGAGGAGATACCCATTCCATATCTACCTCATTGCCATGTCAAAATGTAATGGGAAATAAAAATAACTTCCCTTTTTGTTTCCTTATTCATTTTCACACAAAAGCAGAGAAAATGTAAACCACCAGAACTTCTCAAAGCAACAGAGAGGAAGGGAGAGGTAAAAGTGGGAAAGCGAAAACTTCTGTCCATGATGAAAAAGACAAAAGATGGTTCACAGATAATTCCTCTATTGGATGTCCCCACCTTAAGGCTGATTCCAGCCACTTCAGAATTGCAGACATTTGGGCAGCCCAGTCTGCCCTGCCTGTGTCACTCAAGGGTTGCACCAACCCTCTTTCCAGTCCCCTCACCTTCACCTCCCTGTCGACCCTCTGGTTTTGCGTATACTTGCAAGGCTTTGATATAATTTTAACCTCTTGAGAAATCCTCCCTTTTGTTCTCCACTTTTACTTTGCTTATTCTAGTTTTGCAGCATGTCATCTGCATTCTTTCACATCTTTTCATTTAAAGAGGTTTTCTTTACTGCTGTTACTATCCTCTAGAAGTTTAATGCAGAGCTTTTGAGCCTGTGTTAAGTAGTTAACTCCGCTGTTAGTACCTGTCTGCTCATAAGTGCAGTAACATTTCCAGGAAAGATGAACATTCAGGTCTTGTTCTCTCCTATTAGTCAAACCTCCCTTCCAAAGGTATTGAGCAGACTCCTTCCAGAATTCAAATCTACAGTCTTTGTAGTCCTCTCTAGGAGCTTGTTCCCTCAAATACTCAGACGTAACACATGGAAAGTTTCTTGCTTGACTGATCCAACCTCAAAGGACACATATCTGAGACTGTTGGAAATGAAACCACAGTGCAGAGAAAGGGCATTCCCATCTCCTCACAAAGGGCTGGACTCTCTTTGCCCCATGCTTCATTCATTGTCAATAAACACATTTTACAACAAGAGTTTTCAGTCACTGGAAGGCCCCCTCAGCTTCCTCCTGACGCCAGGTGTTTCCTGGCAATACCTATTGTCCCACTCCTCATTCCCTCACACCAACTGGAGGGCTCTTGCTTGCTTCTTTTGTTCAGAGCATAATCTGCCTCCATGCACACTTTTCTCACACTGGGAAAGTATCTTCCATCTGGCCAGATTCAACCTTCCTTTCCTTTCTCACCAGCCCTGCCAGATAACAACGGGCTCATCCTCCCACAACCAGAGCCCACGGCTGCGTTTTCCAAGCAGAGCAGGACTGGCGCCAGCTCAACATCATGAGCAGCAGCACGCTGTGAGACAAACAGGGACATTATTCCAAGTTTCAGCTTCCTCTTCCCTTTCATGGTACAGTATCTGCTTAGTTCATCAAGGCAGAGAGCAAAGAGCAGTCCAAAAACGTGTGCCAATATCCTTCCAGTGTGCATTAAAACCGAGTCCCTCAGCTATCCACACTAAATAAATCCCATGCACTGCACAGAGCATTAACCACTTCACTGAACCGAAATGGACAGGGCAGTGCATGCTCTGCTTTGTGGAGCTGCTCCACAGCTGGAGAAGACTTCCACAGGAAAAAAAATGCCTGCGTTTGCCTCTACATCAGCGTGGTCCTTGCCTGGTGCTTTGGGGACAGCCCTGTGCAGAGTTGACTCCAGCTGGGTGAGGGGGATGCCAGAGCCAGCAGAGAGGGCACTGCTGCATGTCCCAGAGGAATTTCAGGGGCATTTCCTGCAGTGGCTGTGGTGCCTTGGGAAGGCTGACCTGAAACAGACTGGACAGAGCCAGAGAATAAAGTAGGTATTTATTGAAAGGCCTTTAGGGTACACCTTGGGCAGGACAAGAGCCTGACCAGGGCTACACCCCAGGTGGACAAAGAATGGTCACGAAATGGACCACAGGTCACGAGGTCTCACACTGTTTATAAGTTTTGGTCCATTTGCATACTGGGGTTTAATTGTCCAATTACAGCTACAGGTTGTGAGGTCTCATCCTTCTTGTTTTCTCCCTTGAGTCCACTGTTGTTTGTGCTCTTTGGCCTGAAAGTTGTCCTTGGTCTTCAGGAGGAAAAGGATTTGTTTTGTCTCTCTACTCCGTAAAGAGATCTTACTAGTACTTAATATGAGGCTCAGAACTGCACTCCTGGGCAGAACAGAATCTGAAAAATGTGAAAGCTAAAACTTGAGGCATCAGCTGGAGGTGGGGCACTGCAAGGGCACCAGCAGCCCATTATCCCTCTCCTTTCTCAGCACAGGACCAGGCAGAGGCTGTTGGCTGCACTGAGGCCAAACCTCTCTGTGCCTAAATAACAAAGCCTTCCCAAGGCTGCTGTGATTCACATCGTGGATCAGGGATTCCCTGTGATGAACACCATCACTGAACAGCCCACGGGCACCAAGCATCTGGTCTGGCATACAGGGGAATGTCAGCCCTGAGTTTTTTCACACAGAATGGGGTCTTATGTTACCCATAACTGCATCTGATGATGTCAGTCAGAAAAAGAATTAAAATTAAATGCTACACCTTGGTTATGTCTTAATCATTCTGGTGCCGTCCTCAACTCCATTTTTTCCCTTTTTTTAGTTTTTCTTTGGGGAAGATGAGGCTGCTTTGTTTTGTTCTGATTTGTTTTTTTGTTCCTGCCAATTGTGTGAAATGGAACATATTTGGGAGGAATGAATTAAATTTTACAAAAGCTCTTCTAATAATATATATTTAAAAAAATAAGCAAAGAATAACAAGTATTTGCCCAGTAGATGAACTGTAAATGTTATCAGGCAAAGTAAACATTCCAACTGTAATTGTTATTGTAGATGGATGAATTCATAAATATGGAAACACTAAAAAAATGGTGTAATACAGAAACAAAATGCAATGGACTGAGGAAAGAATGCAGCATGCAGCAGGCTGGGCAAAGGCAGTTCACAAAGGTTACAGAGCTAACAAGAGCACTGAAAACCAGAGCTCTCTAAAGTGGCACCAGTGCTGTGGGAGCTGATGCAAGCATTCATCACCTATTTACCCCTCGGGATGTTGTTGACACCAGATATGAACCCAGAGAATGGGAATCCAATCCTCTCTGTCCAGCTCCAAACAACATGCCCTCATTAGGAGTTTAGGCTGCATTAGGGGAGCACTTTTGAAGTCCTCCTCTCAGCTGTGCTCACCCACCATGCCTGGGCTCATGGCACAGGTGGTTGTGGAGCACACAAATCCCTTTGGAAACCAGGGGATGTACTCCAGGGATGCACGTGGAGTGCCACAATCCCTGACAGGTCCTTGGGCTCACACTCATGGCAATCCAGACTGAATCCCTCCCTAAGGAGCCCTGCAGACGTTGGGTTCTCAGCACAGAGTGTTCTGCTCCCACTGCACCAAGGTGACACAGGCACACCCCAGGCTGGAGCTGCTCTACCAAGGCTTCTCCAGAGGACAGTTCACCTAAACAGGGATGCTGTTTACTCTGTACTGCCCTCAGTAGGATTTTTTCACTCCCATTCTCTTTCACTGCCGGCTGTCAGGCAGCATAAATACGTGTGATAAAATCATATTGACTGACTTAGGGGGTTTCGTGTTACTGGTGTTTTTCTTAGAGCTCTGCCTTATGGGAGACCCTGCACTCCTGACACACTGTTCCAGATTCAAAGGTATTCTGGATTGTTTGACAGATATGACTGCATGTAAAGAGCAAAAGCACCAGCTGTCACCCTCCAAAGGCACTCTGGGCAGATGCAGGGGAAGAAATGCAACCAAATTACTGCCCGGCCCACAGAGCTAACACAAAAAGAGAATTCTTCTGTGTGTACTGCACTCACAGCACACATCCCCAGCCTGCTGTCCCTTGGGCCAAGCTCAGGCAGAAGTGGAGTGGAGCCCAGGCAGCCTGGCCATGGCCTAGCACCTCTCCTGTTTCTACTTTGGTGCCATCATGCCAGTACACCTGGCAAGGATATCAAGACCCCAAAACGACATCTTTTCCCCGTCTCAGCTCCATTCACACCCAATCATGGACCTGCATGTTCTGTTTTCCCTCTGCTGCTGTTTTGGCCTGCACACAGATAAATGGCCTGCTCATTCTGCAAAGTCAGGCTGGTTCCTTCCTTTCCGAGTGCTCCAGATCCCTAGTGGGATGGTCAATGACAGCAGGCACTTCTCATCATTTTGAGTTGAGTTGCTCCATTGAAACCAAGCTGAACTTTAAGGAAAGGAGCATTATCTCCAGCCTGTCTCTTTTAGAAAGCTGCCCTTCATTTTGCCAAACTTCCATCAGTACTTACACCCTTGGTTTCCTCCAGATGATGCATCGCAAGCACAAATATTAGCCCTCAGCTGATCTGATCTTCAATCATGAAAAGCTGTCTCAGAGCTAATGCCTGCACCCACGGTTCATTAGCAGGCACGGGGGAAAAAAAGCTTCTGAGAAATAGGAAGGCTGGTCCCTTGCTCATCTGAAAATTTATCTCTGAATATTCAGTACAACCTCAGTCATTAGTTTCCAAAGTCACATATGGAGCAGATAGATGTCAAATCAATATCAAGACAGATAACTTCTTATCAGTGGGAACGGATACTGAGAAACAGCCTCTGTGTGATGGTATCATTTCATTAGGTTAGTTATCAACAACCAGTGCCATATGTGACAATCTCATATAGCCCTGGAAAAAGCCTGAGAGATAATAGTACGCTTTATAGCTTAATTCTCTGCACCAGTTAATTATATGGCACATTAAATCTACCTCAAAATAAACAAATATTGTAATTATAGCTAGAAAAAAATGTATGTCACTCTCATCAGCCAAAGTTTGACTGAGGGAGCTGAGTACATTTAGAAATCTAAATCGATACATAGTCTGAATACGGATATTGGGATGACCAGCAATCCTTACATTTAAAGACTATTGTTCTGAGCAGACAGCATTAAATCAAAATATTACTTCTTTAGAGGAAGGACATCTTTCAATTTTTTTACCATTTAAACAATCACTTTTATATTGGACTACTTTGCATACTTACTACATATGAATGCTTGAAATACTGACAAATCCATACCTCAGATTCATTTTTACCACTTTTGCCTAATACAGCAGCACATGCAGTAAGATACAAGTGAATTAATTTCATCACTGTGATGGATTGTAAGTATGCAAATCTAATGGATCCCCCAGTGTTCCTTTGCTATCCTATTACTCCTGCTTACAAAAGATTGCAAAACTTTCATTACATTGCCCCATCAGTCAAACATTGAGTCAGCTACTTCATCTTTCTCTGTCTCTCTCCCCATGGCTCTATTTATATCAACGAGATGTTGGACAATCCTCCTCAGAGCAGGAACCAAACCACAGTCCCCCTCCAGCAGCAAAGACCTCTAAAATCAGATTCATGAAGGCTCCTCTGGCACACCTTACTGTGGTGTTTGCAGGCTGGATCAGGATACACTCTCCATCCTGTACTTCCCTTCTCCCAGAGTAAATAAACCCAGCTAATTAGGTTAAGGGATGAGTAATGTCACAGCTGCAGCAAACGACTCTCAGAGAGGAACTATGGAATAACTCAAGCATTTGAAGGAGTACAGAAGCAAGTGCTCTACAATAACCCACCATATATCAAAACAATAAAAAGAGACAGAATTTGGCAGCAGTGAGGACATGGCAGTATTGACATACATGGATATGTCCAACATAAATATTGCGAGATCTTTTATCAACAGTTTCTAAACACAACAGGAATGTGCACGGAGTGCAGCAGCTCAGCTCCAAACAGCACCACGCTGGAGATGACCAGAGTTAAGACTGTGAGTGGGGTGGAGAAGAAAGGAGGAGGGGGGGAGAATGGTTTGCAGCTTAGTAGGTCACTTTCAAACCAGTGGCATTGGTGCCAAATGGAGCTTTCTAATTACTCTTATTTTCCTGCTGAAATTGCAAGAGAGGCACAAAAAGCTGCACAGTGCTGGGGTGATTCACATGTTTCTGGAAGCTGCAGCCCAGGCAATCCCTCCCTGGCACTGTGGCTGTTGTCTGTTGAGGGTATTAGGGTTTAGTAGCTCCAGGCTGATCTGATGAAAAGCATTGACAGATATTCACTCTGTAGAATTGCAGTGGGGGAAACAAGCTTTTTGCTTTTCAAACAGTATACTTTAGAAGCAACAAAAAGATATTGTTTTTCATGTTTAAGCTCCTTAAAGTTGTTGATTCATAAATACTGTGATATCCATATCATTTCTCTATGCAACAGCATTTGAAAAAATTTTCTAAATGAAAAAACTGTTTTAGTTTTTTCTTCTTTCTGAAAACACAGGCTTGAATGTGTGAAAACAGTCTCAGCCAGCACAAAGTTATTCTCTAGGCCACCTATCTAGTGCCACACTGAAAAATCTGATTTAGCAATTCTACGCATTGCTCTCCTACTGGGCATCTCCAAACATTTGTCCTGTTTTCTCCAAGACACACTGACAGAGTCCTGGCTGAGTAAAATATATTTCTAATTTCTATTGCTTTTGTGGTTACCATCAAATTTCTAGGAGTGGTTCCTTGCATCTTACTGAGCAGAAATGAGGGAGGCACCCCTTCAGTCCAGGCTGCTCTAGGTGTACCTCAGCCCTCAGAAGGGCAAAGCAAAACCCCCTGCCTGTGTCTGACCAGACAGCTACTCTACACCCACCACCAAGATGATTCAAAGGGCTCTTGTCACAGATATCAAATTTCTACCAAACACATCCTTTAAAATTAATTAGCACTGCCTGTCCTAACCCACTGCAGATATCACACTTGGTACCTCAAAGTGAGCTGGAATTAAAATACTCCAAAGCACCCTGAAATACTCACAAAGACCCAGAACTTAATTGCTCATATTTTCATGAGTCTAAATAGTGGGTAGGATTAGGGTATAACAAGCAAACACAAATTAAATACCTAGCTTTGTATACTTTAGGCTGGTGTTGCCTCCTAATTTAAAAAAAAAAAAAAAAAAAAAAAAAAAAAAAAAAAAAAAGAAAACAAGAAAGGAAGTATGAGAAATTTTATGAATCCTTGTATGAGTAAGCTTTAATAAGAAAGGGCACGAACATCCACACTCAGAGCCCTGGAGATATTGAAGTGGTGCTTCTCATGCTCTTCCACACTGGCTACAAAGGAGCAGTCGACCACTGTCCCAAGGGATGGACCAACATAACATGAGATGATCCCTTAGCCTGCAGTCAGTGAAAGAATTTTGGGAGATGTTGCCCTTGCTCTTCAATTCTGGGAAATTCCAGGAACGTCTTTCCTCCTCCACCTCACTCCTCTGCATTTCCAATACACCACCTAGGCTGAGAATTCTCCACTGGGGAAAAAAAATCAGCAGTATGATGATAAGCAAAAGGGTGACTGTTCAATACATCACCCAACACAAGGAGGAGGGAGGGAAGTCTGAAGAAACAGATTTTTATTTGCAATGCACTATAAGCAATAGTTTTGGGTGCATTAAATATTTGTTTCCTGCAAGCTGTGTTCACCCTCCTTGGGGTTGAAGGGGATATTTTCATGTTTTTCAAAACTTTACACATTCTGTCTGGGGGGTTTGTTCTACCAGAGAGGTTAGAGCCTCTGGAAAATACTATTCTGGCTTGTACTTCCAAAGAGGCTTGTGGATCTGTAAAAAAGACTATTACCTCAGCATATTTTTATCCATACATTCAGCCCTACCAGAGTGCAAGGTATTACAGTTTAATTCCATTAGGAGACCCACCAGCAAGATACTGGAAATATCCCAGGGGCTGGTTGTTTAGAGGTGAATCAAAGCTCGCTGGCACTGAGCTGGAGATGGAGGTCATTCAGGCAGCCTGAGAGTCAGTGGCTGCCCATGCTGGGCTTCTCCATAGCTGTTTTTAGGGATGTGGACACTTCTTTGTCACTGGGGTGATTATCACAATCCTACCCCTCACCCCAACTGCTTTGTTCCACGTGTTTTACACATCCCCTCATTGATTTCCCTGACTGGTTTTGGCATTATGGTTTGTTCTTCCCAGCTGCTAAGCAGGACTTTGACCTTTCACCCACTTATCCAGGTTCACTCCATTTGAAGTGTGCTCATCAGGCCGTCAAATTCCAACACATTTTCAAAAAATGTCATGAGGAAAAATATCCACGGCTTTAATTTCAAAAATAAGTGTAACATCAGGCAGACGAAACCCAGCAGGGTAGTTCTCACTGTAAAACTGATACTGTGCTACTTTAACTGGGCTGTAGAAAATGTATAACATTTTTAGACAGGAATTCTGTTAATTGTGCAAGTTGAGATGCTTCACTTGCATCAAAAACAATAAGTTGGCAAGAAAGCTTGCAAACTGAGCCAGATCTAAAGGTGTTACCATGACGGTAAGAAGAATTGGTTTAAGAAACCATTTATTTGATGAAATTGGAGGATCCCCAACTTCATAAATCAATTCCCAAATTGCAGGAAAAAATATTACCTTTTAAATGCCCCTAATTGTTATTCATTATTCTAGGCCCTCTAAACCTCACTAGAGTGGTTTATTGATGATGTAGTCTTCAAAGAACATTATTCAGGCAATGGAAAGGGAAAAAAAAGAAGAAGAAAAAAAAAAGAGTACTGCACCAGTATAATGAATTGCATTGGACAACATTGAGAAGTTTTAGTTTGTTTGCTTTAAGCTAATTTAACAAAAAGATGGATTTTTTTCCTCTCTTATTCTTTCTTGAAGTCAGTGTAAAAAGAAACAAATTCATTTAACAGGAAAAAGCAGAAGTGAAATTCATACAAAATTACTGTGTTCTAATTTGTAAGTTAACTCTTAACATACCAAATCCTTCAGTAAAAGACAGGGTTCTTTTTCTGGATGCCTCCTGACTGCAGGTTTTTTTGTTCTTGGGGTATTTGTCTAAGGACTCAGCAGCTGAGGTACCAGCCTGGTTCCACAGACACCACAGACAGCTTTGTCACTGGCCACAACATAGCCAGGTTTTCACATGGTGGCTTTAAATCACAGGTTTTTTGGACTGCAGAATTTCTCCTAAGTCAGGGGAAGTTCAATGTGCACATTAGACCTGATTTAGTGAACGACTTCAGTGTGCTTAATGTTAAGCATGCAAATCGTCCTATTCATTCCACTGGGACTAATTCACTGGGTAAAATATTGGCTCCAATAAAAGCATAATTCCCACTTAGGGTGTTTCTTTTGAGGCAATTCCTTCACAGGACAAAAGCAGATGGAGGTGCTATACAGACACTGTTGAAAAACCACAGTCGGGAAAAAAATCATCCTGTGAAAGAAGGAATAAAATCACATTGGGGGGAACTTTAAAAGAACAGGATGAAGAGAATGAGAGGCATCCAGTGACAGAGAAAGGATACTAGGAAAGAGAGAGAAAAACAGGGCCCTGCATGGGGCTTGAGCAAACCTGCTGGAAGAAGTGTATTTATCTGTCCTGGGCAATAGTTACGCACCCACTGCAACAGCAACTGTACTTACAAAGGCCCTGAAAAATTCAAATCTAAGCTGATGAGACAAAAAAAAAAAAAAATCTGAGGAAAAAGAACTATGACCTTCCCCATAGTGCAAACTGATGAGAATTTTACATGGGGTTTAAAAGGATTTCTGAGTGATTCAGCAGTGATACCTATGAAAACTATTTAACAGAGGATGTTATCTGTAAGTAAAACAATGAAAAAAAAAAAAAAAAGAAAGGAAAGTAGGTCCTCGCTCTGTTTCTGTTTACAAATCCTTCCTTGGCTTTCCTGAAAATGCTAGTAAAGCAATAGACTGGGATTCTTCTGGGTGAAGTTTATCATTAATTAGTCTATCAAGTAGGCTCTAACTACAGGCTTGGTCACCTTTAAATTACAGCGACACTCTCGTTCCTAATATCGCAACAAAGAGTGAAACACAATTTAAAGAATCCTGTGTACCTCAGACAGATCTCAGTAAAATACGGGCTTTGTGCTCATAGACAGACAGGTTACAACCTAAATAATTATACCTCTGCAGAGAAAAAGTATCACTCCAGAGTGATGGAAGTGATTTTTAGTGCAACTCGTTCAGTGACTAGTACAATATTGGGGTACTCAAACCCAAGATAAAACGACCTTAAGGAGTGAGAACCAAGGCCAGGATTCCTCAACATGAAATCTCTCCCAGTTTCTGAGCAGTTCCACCCTCAGTTGCAGTGCACATTATACCGACTGCTTACATTTTCGTATCCTAACTGAAAACTCTCCTGATAGTTTCAGAAGATCTGTTATATCATCAGACCTGAAATGATTCAGAACACGCAAGAGGAAGAAAAAAAATAAAAAAGGAGAGACTAAAAAAGGGAAATAGCAAAAGAAACTTCAATATTTTTCATTCCTTTAGAAATAAAAAACCCAAATGAAACCAAACACAAAGAAAAAACAAACAAACAAAAAAAAACAAAAAACAAACAAACAAACAAACAAAACCCAAACAACCCCACCCCCCAAAAAACCCACCAAAAAGACAACAGTGGTTTTTTTCACTTTTATTACAGAATTTACCCTGGGACTGGACAGATTTCAGACAAGTTGGCACACAGCAAGAGAAGGTGAGGGGGGCACTGCTCCATTAATTTTCTCGCTCGTTCCCTCTGCAGCAATCTAAACAGAACTAATTCTGATGTTCCAGTGTGTGTTGTCTGCCTCGAAGTGAGAACAAAACAAAAGCAGCATTAAACTGAACTATGTGGTCATGCACACACCATACTGGCTTGGATGACTCTCTGTCTGTGTGGCTTTTTGTATTAGAGCTGGTATCAATGGCCTCCTTGTTGTCTGTTGAGCCCCCATGGGGTTACATGAGTACTATCTCAATTCAATAGCTTTTCTCTCAACCATTGTCTTTTAATATAGGTTTATAGTCCTCAAGGATATATGCTGCATTACAATTAGTCATAATGTCCAGCGGCTACTGAGGCTTATTTGCAACACAGAGTTTATTGCCCTTTGTGAGGCTGACAAAGAGATACTTGTTGAGAGCTGTACACAAAAGGCAAACACAATGTATGAATTTCTCAGCAATATAAAAGAGGAAAATAAAAGCTGGTCAGTAAATAGCTGTAACAGAGCAAGTAGCATCTCTTCTTTCACCTCTTCTGGGCACTGCTCCTGGCTTTCTCAAACCAATGCATCTCATCTAATTTTAAAGCAATGTCTTGCAGAGACAGGAAAAAGTGACTCTGCATTGGGTGCTCAGCGTTGCTTTCCACTATACTGTCACCGAAAAGAGATGAAGTGGCAGGAATTATGTTTTACACCCTGTGCTAGAGGCCTCTGTCATTTCTCAAGTTCAAAAACACAACTGCAAGTCCTCTCATCGGGGTTCAGTGCAGTCTGACTGGCAAAGCGAAGGAACAGAGACTTCAGTGTGACAAAATGAAGTTAATTGCGTGATGAAGGCTTTCCCCACCTCTTCTGTTTCAGATGCAAAAGGCATGGTTCAGACCACACTTCCAATTTGCAAAAAGAATTTGCACACAGGGGCTCTCAGCAAAGCAAACCTAAGCTGTGCTCCATTGCTCTGCCCTCTTAGAGCTCCTCAATAGTGATAGGGAACCAGACACTGGCAAAAAATAGTCACCTCTACGCTAAGAGTGAAAAAAAGAATAGAAAGTCACTGCTGTGAGAGAGTGCAGTGTCATCTCTGGGTGGTTACTCATCAGGGGATCATTCCCAGCCAGAGGATTTTAGAATTAGCAGTTGCAAATTCTAACCACAAGGATCCTTTGCACATCCTCATGTTTGTCCAGGTACAAAATATCCCTGTCACTTATAATGAAGTCAAAAGACACATAAACAAAACAACCAATGCTTATATTTATTTCTTTCTCCCTGGTTCCTCAGCACTTTGGAGAATTCCTTGGACAGGAATCTGAGCTCATTAGCTGATGAGGATTTTTTTTTGCTGTCTCATGTCTTCTTTTCAGAGAGAGTTTTTCAGCCCTACTTGCCAGCTTTCTCTGGCCTACTCTGGGTCCTGCCATTACGTTGGGTTTTTTTCTTAGGAAATTATTTATTCCTTCCTCGGAGCTCTGTCTGTGTTTCTTATTCCTTGACTTCTTTCTCAACAAATGTTTCATGCTCTTGCTTCTGTCCAAGAAATTACCAAAGACCTCGTTTCCCTCTCCTGGCATTATGGGGGAAAATCTGTTCTCCTGACTCCCTGTTCAGAACAAAGGCATTAAAATGAGTGACTCTCCATGGTCGTTATACTGCAGAACGTGACAGACCTTGTGAGAAAATGATGGATTCACTACCTGCAGCAATCTGGGACACTCCCATTTTTCATACCTGCAACTTTATAACTTCAACTAGAATTCATAAATTGTACTTAAGACCTCCATATGAAGACAGGCCACAAGAGTCCTCAAGGAATTGTCACATCTCTCAGGTGTTAAATCTGTCTCTCAGTCACCAGGTCGCTGTGTGGGTACTAATATGGAAAACCTACAGCAGCTTTGCAGAATCAAACAAGGGTAATGAGTGTTTTTGGACTTCACATGAATGTTTGCCAAGACACCTTTGAACACGAGTTTAATATCACAGCTAATTTTGTACCAAGGCAGATGTATGTGTTCAATGGCTCTTCATGCTAAAATAAAGTATTTCCCTGGTGAAAACACTTATTTTCCAATGAATTCAAACAGATAAATAACAGAGACACATCAGTTCAGGATAAAAACGTTCCCTCGTGTGTTCCAAGAAACACAACTTTTATTTGATCCTAACCTTTGAGGGCTGAAAACATTCTCTTAGCACTTAAATAGCAACATCATCTATTAGCTTTTCAGCCCAGAAAATCTTTCACAGGGAATTGTAAATCACTGCTCCCTACAAGCCATGTGCTATAGGAGCTTTAGTCTGGAAACTCCTGACAAATTGCTTGCTTCTTAGATATTCATTGAGTAGATCTAGATCAGATGCAGAAAATTCACTTTTTTTTTCCACATGCCAACCTTCTATATTTTAAATTCATCATGAAGAAAAAAAGAGAATAGCAACAGGACGTTAGGAATCTCTCTTCCTGAGCATGCGAGTTTTGGTATGAGTTTCTGTTCTGTATTTTCTCTGGCAGATATTAACAGTGTAAACACTTGCATTTAAGCCTCCTTCTAGTCAAAGGTTTTGTCTTTACTTTAAAAGTTGTATGTGTGCATTAATAATAAAGCCAAAGATGTAAATAAAGATATGCAAATAACAAAAGAATATGTAAATAATAATAAAGATTTCATTCCCGACAGCCAAATATGCTACTAAAATTTAATTGGATATAATAAATATTCATTGGGACATTTAAATCAGGAGGAAGAGAGGTGTAAAATATACATAAGGATTTCTTAATAAATGTGTACACACTTCAGTGGAGTGCCTTTGGGTGAGTTGTGTACTAAAAGGTGTAGGTATGTATAGATATATAGGTGATACTGCCTGAGCTCAGCCTCCAGCCATGCCCCCCATCCCAGGGGCTGCCAGGCCCAGCACCCACAGCCACACGGCCAAGATTAAACACACTCCACAGCCACACTGAGGGCCAGAGAATTCTTTTTTTTTTGCTGGGCTTTTTTCATCCTGCCAGACTCCGTCCCTGCACACACCCTTCAGGGAAGGGCGAGACACAATTCGCCTCCCCCACGGCTCCTCACACCCACGATAAGGGGAGGTGAGAGGGGTCAGGCTGTCCCCTGGGAGATGAAATAATCCCTTGTAAGTACGTTACTCATTACAGGGAATCAAAGATACACATGCAAAGAGCCTCAAAAAAGCATCACAGGGTCAGTTCTCACAACTGACCGAAGTTCGAAACTTCTTGCTCTGCTTCTCCTTTCCTCCCTGTATAAATACACATCCCCGTGTGTTGGTGTACACAGTCATCAATCTCCATGGGGTTTTCATGCTCTGAGTATCCCTTTCTCTGTTCTTTTGGACATGGTCCTTTGCAGACAGACTAGTTACAAAGGCACTTCTCACAGTACATCACTACCCTTAACACAGTAACCAGCAGAAGTGGGGGAGAACAAAACAGATCTTTGGAGGGGGAGTAGACTGAAATTAAAGTTCAGTCACGGGAAAACCAAGCTAAGCCTAGCAAACACACATGGTCAGGATATTGCAGAATGCATTTTTGCTTTCTGCTGTTCACATAAACACTCCTATATGCCACCATAAATTTCCAACAAACAAAATCTTCCTTTTACAGCAGTTTAAGGCAAAATGATAATACTCCCATCATTTTATCCCTACACAAGCCCATTCCTCAGATAGTGTAAAGCTCTGTAGCATGACTTGCTTCAGTGAAGTGAGACTAATTCATCCCCCTCCCCCTGAACCCTTTCTTCTTTGCAGTGAAGTTGTTTCACTCTGCTAAGCAAAGTAAAAGTTTCCACCACCCAACCCACAGGATTATCTGCTGTCCATGAACTATCATTTATGTGACAATCACAGCACAGGTCTTGGGAGCAGGAAATACACCCCACAAACTGAACAGGAGTTCAGTATTGCCCGATTTATCCCAGATGCCACTCACTGCCATGCACAATAAAAGCGAGGCTGGCCCTGTTCTCCAGCTGTTTCTTCATTTTCTCCAGCAGTGCTAGGTTCCTGCTTGCTGTTCCCAACTTCTTTTAAGTTACCTCCCTGGATTAAGTCCTGAGCTACTTAAATTAATATCCTCCCTAATAATCCCCAAAGCTACACCACTAGTGAGCTGCCTGTTTCTCATATGTTAAATTTTAATATTCCAAAGCAAATCATGCCACTGAGCTGAGTATCACCTTTACACAGGGACTAACTTTAGTTCCTGTTCTGTGTTGCCACCAGTGTCACTGCCGTTTATGGCTGTTTTGTTCTAGAAGTCCACATGTACGTGTTCATAAAATCTGTACAGACAGAGCTTACTGGCTGGGTGGACACACAGCTGAAAAAATGGAATTTTCCTGAAATAACGATTTTCTTAAAAGCCAGGAGTATAGCTTTCATGTTGGTGAGGAATGAGGGTTATTTAATCTCAAAACACAGGAAAAGATGAAATAGTCACTCAGATATTTTTTACATTTATCATCTACCATGATTTAAATTCCCACGTGAATATACGGCAAGAAAGTAAAGAGAATTGCATTGCTGCTTTCGAGTGTAAGAAACTTCTGGTCACAGGGAACAGCCCAGGAAGGAGTGGTTTACAATTGCTCACCTACTCCTGACACACATCAGTATGGCAGAGAGGATTTCTTTTCCAATTCAAAAATACCCCTCAGGGAAGGGGCAGATCTATCAGAGGCCTGACCCTTTCCTACTGGGAAATGGCCATGCAGATGATGCTTATGACAAACCCCAGAAAACCAGTGCCCAGAAAGAAAAAATTAAATCTGAAAATATCATCTATTTCTCTATTCTTGGTCTGTTACGTACTGCATATTATTCCTTTTTCTAATCATGTACCAAGTTATTAAAAATAGAAATTATAACATGCTCTTGGAAGTTGCCAAATTCACAGCCACCAAGAACATGAATAAGGCCCTTTATTTCATTGGTAGAAAGGCAGGCTTTTACTAATGGAGATTTTGAGAGCTCTAATCCTTTTAGAGATGGGCAAGTCCTTCTGCTACTGTCCACACTGTTTGTTCACTTTCCCTGGAGACGCAAGGCAAGAGCTTTGCTGCCTGCTCCCCATGGAGCTGACGTGCATGGCTCTGCATCCACTACTCTTCACCCACACAAATGGATAGCTTGGCAAACAGTTATCTTAAACTCTTCTGAAAGCAAATATAACCCTGCTTTATCTCTTGTCCTTCTAACATTGTCTGGAACAGACACTGGTGTTTTGCTTTGTGGGTCCCTAAGGAGAGGGTAAAAGTATAAAAGGGAAAGGAAAAAAAAAAACCAAAAAAACAAAACAGAAAAACAGATAAATATCTAAAGTTTCCAACAAAACACATGGTTTAACTTAAGGAAAATTTAGACAGCAATCTCCTAGAAAAATATGTATTTAAGTTTTTCTCTATGTGGAGCAGAGGAAAAAAAAAAAAAAACTCAGAGGAGAGGAAGATATCAAACAAGAGATTTGAAAAATCTTTCAATTATCATGGTTCACTTCAGCTCTGCACAGTGCTTCTGACACCATCTTTGAGGAGCAAAGTCCAAGCCCTGTGAACTCAGTCTAAGATAAAACTCCCTGCTCGATGATCCTCCAGCGTCCAAATGATAACAAACACATTGAAGAATCTTGTTGGAAAGAGCCAAAAGAAAGATGTTTCCAAGAACTGACATGCTCTCCCTTCACTCCAGTTTTGGGCCTAGCAGGGGAGGGCTGCCTCCCTCTCCAGTGCTGAACAAAATTCAGTTCTTCCTGCCCTTCCCATTGCTCAGTGCCAGCCCAAGCTCTGGCCAGCATTCCATAACCACTCTGCCTGTCCTCTTGGTGTGTGTCACCTAAAAGCTCACACCTGGCAGACTTGGGGATCAAGCCCTGCTTTATCCGTCCCTGCTTTTATAAAGTTATCCTGGTACTAATTCCTTGTCTTTTCCTTTCTTGTTCATAGAAGATGGGATGTTCTTCCTACCATGGACTTTCCTGGTAGTTTATTCGTGCAGAAACAAGTGCCAGCTCCATGCACCAGCAGTTTTATATGCTTTATACTGAAATGCTTAAGATTTCTTATGTAGTTTGATCCAAAATTCAGTAGGGCTGGTAGAAACCGGCTTCAGAGCACTTTGGATTTCATCTGATTAAAATTAATTTCCTGGTATCTTTGCTTTGATTTATCAGCCTTGGGAAAAGTCACAAATACACCTACACGCATTTTAGAGGGAAGCTGTAAGAAACCATCCCCATCCTCCCTGAAGACACTCAGAGCAGCACTTATATCTGAGTAGGAATTCACAGCATACTCTGAATGGAATTTTCCAGCATGAGGCTTGAGCTCTGGAGACCTCTGTAGAGGCTTAATAATCTAACAGGGCAGCTGGAAATACAAAAAGGAGCAAATATTTTGCAGAGCAGTACACCCAGACAAGATGCAAGTTTCCTCTGTGGTCCAGATCTGCCCAAACAAGACATCAAAAAAAGGTGACAAACAGCAGCAGATCCTGCCTAACAACCCATAGAGAGGTTGACCACAAGAAACTCACCTCAATCATCTCATGAAACAATCATCCACCACTACATCCTTCACCCACCAGCACAGTTGACTCCTATCGACCTTTGGCAGATGGAGAAACAAGCACACAACTTAACATTGACAAGTGTCAATCCCCAAAGCAGCACCCAGACATCTAAATTGGGGCCTTACATGGTGTAAAGTTCTTTCCCTAGTCAAAGTTACCTTTAGCAGAGAGGCAGCATAAATAAAAGATGTAGTTACGTTTGGAAGAAACAATTTTGGTCCAAAAAGATGTTATTGCACTTTGGGATTGTTGCTGTGCCTGTGTTGTCTGTCTGGTCTGAGAGTGTCCACTGCATCACACCTGTGTGCACGCTTTGAGATTCCCAAGTGCTTTTCTGGAATTTGGACAAAGCAGAGAGAATGTGACAATGCAATACATAAACTCATGACATCACAGGGGGAAAAAACAAGTAGGATCAGGAAGGTCAGAGTTCAAACCTCGGTAATCTGGATCTGCCCAATTACATCATCATAAGAACCAGATGCTTCCCTCTTGCACCATCCACCACCTTGAGATTTTATGATCCACTTTTCTTCTGCTCGTACGTTAATTTAGGATTGGTTGAGGATTCAAATGAAGTCTCTTCAAAACACTGAACCTTGCAATCTGTAGTTATGAGCTGTGATGATATTTAACCAGATTAGCATAATCACGCCACGGCAAAGCCAAATTTCAGGTCAAAATGGTGCCTTCCTGGGCGGGATGATTTGAGAAGATCAAAACAAAAACATGTTTTGGGATATAAAATGCCGATGGTGAAACCACAGCGACCTTGCCTGTGCTGTTGTGTTCTTGCCATGTGTCCTATGGCACAGCACAGCTCTAAACTTGTCAGTGGTTTCTTCTCCCTCATTTGATAGCGACCTCATCAAGTGTGAATCACAAAACCACATAAACTGCAACAATGCTGCCCTTCTACTGACTTCTCGGAACATAAACAATAATAACGTAAATATGACTTACCAAAGACTTAAGTAAAGCACTTAAAGGAAATCTATATTTTTACATAAACCACGGATGTTTAGTGAAGTGGTATGATATTTCTGCTTAGCTCTGGATAGCTGGAAATTATCTCACTACTTAAAAGTATATTTGTCAGATGCTGAGAATTGAAGCCAAAATTGGTCTTTTATTTATTACATATTTTTGTGTTTTCATGTTAAGCAGCATGGGCATGAACATTATAGGCTGTTAAATGATTCAGTTTTGATCAGTTTATAAATGATAAAATGCTAGCAAGTGTCTTTGTGTGAAATGTGAAGGAAAGTTCATTTCAAACAGCTTGGAACGGGGAAAAAGGATAATCTAGAAGAGATCTTATTTGCAGTTTATTGACCTCTCCCGAGTGTTCATTTGGCTGTTGTTGGATCCTAACCTTAACTGATACTGAGTATCCTCAGATGGAACTGAGTAGCAAGTCACGCAATCCTCATATTTCCATCAGCTGATCACCAACCACAAATATTTGTAGTTTGTGTTATCTGAGCAATAATGAAAATCCAACATGGAAAAACTCAGACATGAAAATCAATGTTGAAACCACCTTAAAACCCTTAAGATGATAAAAGACAGAGTCAAGCTTGGAACACTGTCCTCAAAGCACCCTGTTTTTACTGGTTCAGTCCAAGGGTCTTCCAGGAGCAGCTTAGCAAAGAACATTCATAGCCAGACCTTCTCACACAGCCCCTGATTTATGTCTTATAGCCCCTCTCCACCTGGGCTGCTTCCAGGCTAATTCCCTTGCCCTCAGCCATCTCCAAGCAAGCTCAGCCCTGCTGAGATGAGCACAAAATCCTAACTCCAGGGCTCCAACTGAGCAATTGCAAACACTGCTTCAGCCATCCAAACTTCCAGTGAGTGTCAGACTGAAACCTCAGCATCCAAACTCTCTGCACTGATTGAAGGGAGGCTTGGAGCCCTTATGCCAAGTTAGAGCAGATTTTGAACATGATTTTTATGCTAACTGGTGGAAAGGGAACCCCTGACACACAGATGCCAGTCACACACCTTGCTTTCAAGGCAAAGTCTCAGGAATAAGTGAGATGTGCATGTGCTCTTTTTGAAGTGCTGGGTAAGTTTTGAGGAAAGCACACAAGAAAATATGGTCTAACCAGAGAGCATACTAGGGTAAATGGAATCACTGACTGTTTCTACAAAAAAATACAATCAAGGGGAAAACAGCAAATTAGGACGCTCTCCATCAATTACTGAGGAAACCAAGACAAAAATAAAGTGGTTTGGGAAACCTATGATTCCTTCCCACTCAACACTCGTTTTCAAAAACTTGCAGGAGCAAAAATGCACTTTACTAGGATCAGGAATAGCAATGAAAATTATAAACAGTACGTGGCTAAATATATCTGCCCTATCAGACAGAGTGTTCAAATAATAAACAAGGCTGAATTGTGCCAGCCTGAGGCACTAAAGTGCCTTCACACAGGTACTGTCATCAGTGCCTGCAACAGTTGATATTCAGAAGAAAACTTCCACCTATTTTCTCCATCCTGCTTAATTGAATTGCTTAGCAGTTTCAGAATCTATGGGTTTAATCTAAGGAGAATCTAATTTAAAGACCACAGGGCTGATAAATGAAGCTGTAAAGAAATCATAAGGAAAACTAAACCTGTCAACAGGTTTAAAATTCTGCAAATAAAAGATCTGTGGTATGGAAAAAGCATTCTTGCATCAGTCCCACATCATCTGAGTTCTCACGTGGGAGTCCCCAACACTGAGGCCACGATTCCTGCCAGCACATTTAAGGGCTGCATTATTTACCTAAAAAAGGCAAACCCAGGCAGAAAACCCCAGCAGCTCTTTTGCATGGGAGCTCAGTGCCGTGACCTTGGGTGAGCCACGGGCTATTCTCCCTCTGTCAATGAGAGACAATGATGCTTCTCCCCTCTGACAAGCGCTTTGAGGTCTGTAAACAAAGGGCTCTAGATATTGAAATCCTGGGTACACTCTGCTTGGCACGTTCCCTGAGCTTTCCATGAGAAAGGTGCCAAAAACATGTGGATAAATATGTGCGACGCAGAGGAGTCATTATTTATAATATTCCCTGATCATTTGTTATTGTACCTGGTAATTGAGTGTGAGACAGGGTTTTCTTTCTGCTCTCATTGTTTATCCTTCTTTATTTTACCCATCTACAGCATATTAGAGCCATTTGATACAGACTAAAAGTTGGTATCTCGGCCCGCAGAACGACAGTGGCTGTACATTCTACTCCCTGGTTTTTTCAGGTCTGTTCTATTTTTGTGTTTATTTATTTGAGCCACTAAATTATCTAATTAGTGGCATATATAGTTGAAACATGAGCTGCTGTGAATATTTACTGCACACTTGTTCAGGCATTTATCTAAATAGGTGGCATGCCAGGCCTATGTAATAAGGAATAATGATTCCTTAGAAGAGTTACAGGAAATTATGGAAGACAAAAAAAAAAGAAAAAAAAAAAAAAAAAAAAAAAAAAGTTTTGCATAGTGGGTTGTAACATCCAACAACATATATCAATTCTTCCAGAGATAGAGCAATTGCATAGTAATGACAAAAATTTTATTGTAACAAATAAATCAATACTTGCCCTACTGCAGTCTCAGATGTTACTTTTATGGATCTTCCCATGTCCATTACATAAAACTGCTCCTGATAGAGTGCATTAAATGACAACTTCTGGGGGGGGTGACAAATACAGTACCACGTCTTTGCAGACTGTGCTCTACCTGCCATTAATCACTATCTCATTGCATGGGGATCCATTTATATCACTGCAACAACAGTGCTGAGTGGCTCACAGTGATGGACTGTGCTGCACAGGCAATGTTTGTTTTTGCAGCAGAGCTGTCACCATTATGGCCAGCAAAAGGAAAATTCAAGATACCCCCAATTAGAAGTGATTTTAGGAGGGGAAAAAGGCCAACAAAAAACCAGACTCTGGGGCAAAGAATGAAGACTTGTGCCCTGTATTCTCAGTCCTCATATAAACAAGTCAGATCAAATTTTCTCAGTGCCCCACACAATGCAGACAATCTCCCCCACACTATGAGAGCCATCAATCCCTTTTTGTACCCAGCTCTGCAACGTGATAGTAAAGCAATTTTTCATGACATATTAGGTGATTATGGCAGTGTTTTTGTGGATATCTGGTAGTTTGACCAGAAGTCAGATACATTCGATACAGAAAATTCTACCATGTTTAAGATCACATCATAGTCATTTGGTCAAGCCATCTTTGACTGGCATCTTCTCCAGGTACCAAATAAAAAGAAAAATTAACAACCAAATTCACAGTTCAAGTAATTAAGGAAGAAACGTGAAGTCCAGAGAGATTTTATCCATCCTCTTGGACCGGCACAATTAGTACAAGAAGGATACCTACCCCTTTATTTCCTTTATTTCAGTATTACTCTTTATTTCCCTTATTTTCCCTTTATTTCAGTCTTTCACCCTGCAGCAAACATGCCAGCAGGGCCCAGTGCCAATGAGTAATAGGAAATGCCTTTGAAGACCAGGGAGCACCAGGCGTGGGCAGAGAGAATTGCCACTGTGGCTCTCGGGAGAATTGCACCTGTCAAACACATCACCTTGTTTCACCTCTCTTAGTAGCAAACACCTAACGAGTTTCCCAACAGATATGGGAATCCCTTCCTTTTCCAAAAATATTTAAGCCAACAAATATTCCTAACATTAGAATAGTTTCTGAATAGTACTGCCTTCAAGATGAACTTGCAAGGATTAAATGCATGCTCTCATTGCTTCATTCCTCTCTTCACCCTTTTTTCCCCTCTTCCTCATCTTTTACCCAGTTAGGCACAGTGTTACATCAAATATTTCAGGTCTGCGTCATGTCATCTTTTTTACACTCACTACAATTTGGACATTATAATACAAAATAACAGTGATACTGCGCAGCATTCTCTTTTTGGGACAGCTGCTCAGAAAAGCAAATAAAAACAAACCAGCACTAATGAGGGTCCTTCCTTGGCCAGGCACACTGCCCTCAAACACTAGGAGATATATATAGATATAGATGTAGATATGGATATAAGTGACATTATATATATATACACACACACACTTTATGTATACAGCTGAAAATCAGGTATGAAACTTTACCAAAAGGACATAGATGAACAAACACAGAGCTTATGGAATCCTCTCCTCACTTCCTTTGTTTCTGGCCAGGTTCCCGTTTCTCAGTTTACAGGTGTCACCTGGATGGCATTTTGCTCATTCCGCATTTATCGCTGGTGTATTACCCACACCCTGTAGGGATAAAACCCCAAACCAACATTTTGCACTGCACTTCAGTAGGATGCAGAAGTTTCCTACTGAACAGGGGTTAATTTATTCACCAGTATGCTAATTTCATTTGCCTATGGCTATTAGTGAATAACCTGAAGCCTGAATTTGGCATGGCTGTTAGGAGTGCCTGCAGTGATAAATGACCAAGTGGGTATATCTACACGGGTTCTTTTTCTTCTGCATTTTAATTCATTAACCAAATGAAGTCTTAAAACCATTTACCTATTTCCTGCCTTCTGATAGATTAGTATGCATTTCATAGTCATCCATCTGATAAAAGCAAAAAAAGCAAGACTCCCCTCCATGGTGTTACAGACAAGATTCTCTCCACCCTTCTCATTACTCAGCTGAACTCAGTTTTGTTCCCTTCGTGGTTTTCTGTTCCTGCCGTGATTTGCAAGTGAATAACTCCCCTCTCTGAGGAGGCTGGATCAGATGCAGAGTAATTGTGCCAGGCTAGAATGAAAGGAGCTGCACATCTCACACTCACTGCCTCCCAGTTAGCTCGGCAGAGAGGTTATTTTCTCACCACCCTTTGGGATCACACACCTCCAGAACAGCTGAACTGTCCTGCTCACCTGGGAGTTGGGTCTGTGGACATGTTCCACCAGCACATGCCCATTTGGAAGAGAACCCCCTTCCTTCAGGACCAGGTTTCCTCTCTCCACTCCCATGGGCATGAGAATTTGATGGCTTCAGGCTGAGGGACAGCACAGGAGGGATTCAGCTGCAGGCTTATCTTTTGCTACTACTGCTGGGCCAGCAGATCAGTGAGTGGCTGTGCTGACCTGGAACGGTGGCAGTGGCATGAGGGAGAAGCAGGAGGAAAAGAAAGCATCAAGCATCCCACTGGGCAGTTGTGTGGCCTAAAGATGATGGTGAAGCAGCTGCCAGTTTGGCAAAGACCAGCCTGTCTAGAGATGGTCAGTGAGCAGGGTGAAGTTCTCTTTTTTTCTGGCTTATTTACAGCTTTACCTCTAATAAACAGATGTCTTCTCAGGCATTTGTTTTGGGGCTTTGGTTTTTTTCTGTTTGATTTTAAATTTTCCTTGCAAGCATTTTGCTTGTTCTACTAAGGCTTTTAAAAAATGTTTCCCCTGCCTACATAGAGTACATTATGTTAAAGTGAGGAGAACAGGGAAGCCCACAACGCAAGGGTCACAGCTCCAGATTTTGGGACACAAGCTCCAGGAGGATCTTGTGACTTATTCCCTGTCTCCTCCACACTGAGTTTCAACAGTTCTTCAGTTCAACAGACTTCATTGGTTTCACTAATTTATCAGTGCCTGTCCTTTGGAAATCTAGTACTTTATTTAGAGAGATTTGCCCTTATTTATCTTTCCTTTTAAATTCCAGTAAATCACCTTTCTGATCATTCAGTCCAAACTTTTTTTTAATAAATAAGTAGTTTCTTCAGAACATCCTCAACTATTTCTTGACAGCATGACTGAAAATGTGTCCCCTCCTATTGACTCAGTAAATATTTGATCATTCTTTCCAGTTCACATGCAGAAGACCCTCAGTGCTGCAAAATATATTCCCTTTCCCCTTTTGGGATGGTGCTGGTGGTGGGAGGAATGACACGGGATTCCACATCCCAAAGCTGCACATTATTGTCTGCTCTGTTTGGTGACTGAACCTTTCTGTTCCCTGCCTGCACTCCTGAATCTTACCTACAGGTCCAGCTATACCTGGCTTTTAATGATCTCACTTCTGTAAAGGTGAATTTAAAACCCAGCAATTGCTCTCCTGCTATACCATCTGGTCCCAGTCGATTTTATGCTCTTTAAAAGCCCAACTTTTTGACTCAGTAATTCTAAGTATTTTTAGTTTGCAGTTGTTGCTATTCTACAGCTGGGATCACAATGTTTTGAAGTAAATCAGATGAGAATTATACCGTGCAGAAAGTAGCAGCAGATATTCAATGCACCTATATTAGGTTAATGTATTCTTTTTATGGATTTATTCTTCTTAGTTCAAGACATGCAGAAAAGAATAGGGAAAATAATAAAATCCTTCAAACAAGCGATTTACTCTAAATCAGGGATGTGTTTACCTGCCCTACTTAGATGGGGAAAAAAACAAGTTAGCTAAATGTTACTAGATATGAATATTTTTGTCCTTTATTTCCATAAAGATTAGCTGCATATGGCCCCTTGAGTAAACAATGTGTATTGGCTCATAAGCCCTATTGGGAAAAAAGCAGCATTAAAGATGGATCTCTGCTCTCAGTTCCACTGCAATCACACTAGAACCAAGAGACTTGAAGAAACAAAAATGTTTATTGATTACTTTCCCCATAACTTTGTACAAAGAATATTGAAGACCATCCGGGTGTACTAATGACTTAACTTCTTTCATTTAGTTATGAGGATAGAAGCAAAAAGCTACAGGGAAGTGATTTCTGTAGAGAGAATTTGGATTAGGAAGCACAACACAACCTTCATTTCTTTCAAATTAGGAATGTTTCCAAGCAGAATACACAGGTATCCTTCAAAATAAGGACTGAAAACCAATTCCATTGACTCTCTGCAGTGCAATAACACAAAGCAATGTGTTATTAGCTGTGTCTCCACAGCTAACAGAGTGTCCATTTAGAGTGCTGCTACCACAGATGCCTCCAGCCCTTCCAGCAAAAGGATTTACATTCCACCACCTCTCACAGCTCTTCTCCTCCTTCTTGGTTCATAGAAGTTACTTCATCCTATGTCTGAACAATTTTCACACGTATGGATGGGAGTGGGACTAATGGCAGAGCAGATGTCATAGTTCTATAAGATCATTAAAGTTCCCAACCTCCCTCCAACAATGCACTGCTCTATAACAATCTATTCTTTCTTTGACATCTGGGTTTCAGGTTAGAAAAGAAACATCCTGTACAACTGCATTATGTTTGAGTTCACAGAAATGGAACATTTTTCAGTTACCCCAGTGTTTAAGGCATTATTTATGTCAACAGCATTTACTTGCTTTTCAACCTTTCCCCAGAGGAACAGTAAAACAGATTTATCTTTACTTTCTGATCTTTATTCTTCGTTGTCACTTTACACAGAAAAGATCTTGCCTTGTTTCCCCTACTTCCACATAGGGCCCTTTTTTCCTTGAAATCCAACCTTCTCGGGTGCTGTTTTGTCCTCTGTCAGCCATCAAGTTGCTCGAATTTGCTTTGCCACAATCCATCTTAATCTGGTTTGTACCCAAAACGTCTCTGTGCTTTTAAATTTAAAGCCAGTCTTGAGCAGAAGAAGTATTCATGGGTATGGCCATCCCAAAACACCAGCACGTGCCTGAAAACCAGGCCTGCTCCAACCCTGGCTGACCACCAGTGGCTTCCCTAATGATGGCTTTTGGTGAATTTGGTTCTGCTTTTCTCACCCTCAATTCCATGGATAGATGGGGCTGCAGACATGGCTGCCTCAGGATATTAAGTTAGTCTGGGAAATTTGAGAAACAAAGGGGAATGTTTGGTCATTTAGGCCCTGTAACAGATGGAGATCTGAGAAGAGAAGGCATTAGGGACCCCTGGCCTACAGCTAATTCCTTCTTCAAGAAAAAAGCCATTTTAAATGACAATTTATTTGAATAAATGTATTTGATCAATAAATAGTGGAGTATTTACCAAGCTTCCCTAATAGCCGCTGCAGCCTGTTTATATATGTGCCTTGCCTTGTTGCCAAACAGTTTCATCCTCCAGGTACTGGAAAAGCAAAGTTCACAGAATTTTACTGTAAACCAGAGCTATGCTACTCCTCAACACCGTTAGAAAGTAAGGAGAATAACTCCTGCTAACAATGAGTTATAATAAAGTGGATAGTTGAGTACTGTAAGCAGAGATGTTATTATGGGGAGAGGAGACTGACATATGAAAAAGTATAAATCTAACACTTAAAAGAACTAGAGTAAAAATGGGCTTTCTATTATCCATAGGCATTCCTGATGGCTCTTAAAAATAAATAAGCTAAAAAGTATCATCTGTCTTTTCATTTTATTAAGAATTGGTCATCACTGTCCCATCTGCTCCACCACTTAATTCCAGAACATCTGAATGTAATATTAAATTAACCTAGCGTGGGATACTTATCCCTGTTTCTGTTTAAACAGCAGTATGTTTCAGTTTTGGCTTGATCCAATGTAAGTTTTATGGGTACAAGTATATTACTGAACAGAGTTTTTAAGTTTCCTATAACCATTCTATAAACTGAATGTGTGAATATTCTCTACAGCAAGTGACTCTCCTGATATTAGGAGCCCCATGTCAAAGATGAATGAATGTCTGGTTATAGCAGCCCAGCACAAAGCCATCTGCCCTCCCACATGGGTCATAGAGCCAAAACTGACCTTTTGCCTCGTGCACAATTATTTTTTGAGCAACAACTGGAAGAGTCTCCTCATGGTGTGCAGAGGCCAGAACCCCACTGCTTCAAAACCACGGTAGCTGTGAGTCAACAACTGTCACCACGTCAATGAGAGGTTACCATGTGGCTGAGGAATAAACAAAACAAACTAAACATAGATTTCACCATCTGAAGTTCATCTGAAAACTGCTCAAGTTCAGCAGCCCAGCTGAAGTTGTACTGAGCAGTCATTTCATTAATATTACAGCAGGAAAAAAAGGAACCAAACTTCAGGCACCAACATGTTGGTCTTTGCTTTCAGAAGAACAAGTTCACCATGATTCAACAGCCATTATCAATTAAAATTACCAGAAGTCACTATTGCAGCTAAAACATTCTTCAGGTCAGAGAAATGGGTCATTTTCAGTTAGAGATCACTTGAATTTATTTTCCTCTGGATTCATCTCAAATGTCCAAACACATTTTTTTTTTTTTTACTGCATAGGAATACAGCAAATATATTTTGACTCAAATGACTGTTTCAGTACAAACACAAACAGAAACTTAAGGGAAAACTTTGAGCAAGGTTTAGTCCTCAGGTATCACTATGCTAATCCAAACAGAAGATTTGCCAGTGTCTGGGAAGGATTCTATCCTGTGCTGTCACCTTTTTCTCAGGGATGTGCATCTTCGCTTTCTTATTTACTTCCCTAGGAACTGACTGGCCTTAATCTGAGGCAGAAGGCAAACCTTGCATGTGATTTTCCCCCCTAACCCAGAGAGTGTCCTTTCAAGCCTGGCTGAAAAAAACAGATCATGTGTACATTTATATCAGACCACATATAATTAACAAGAAAAATTATTTGTGTTCACAGGAAAGGATTTGCCAAATAAATATGGGAGAGTGGCTGTTTGACATCTAAGTACAAAGACATTGAAATAAAGTTTACAATATCCTTAAAAAATGGCTCAAAGAAGTTTGAGTTCTTTTACCCATCACAGGTTGACATACAATGCCAGACAAATTTAAAAGGCCTAGGATGTAACTGGCATTATTTTCCATACACAGCTTATTGCAAAAGAGTGAAATGAAGTTACCACCTCCTTTCCCTTCACTCAAATATTCATCTTAACTAGTGCTAAGATAAAGAAAAAGCAGAAAAAGCATTTAAAGAAATGTTAATACTTACGGTCTTGGAATCATAACAGAGTGAGACCATACATTTATGGTGAGATGCCAGGAATTGCAAAACTGCACTGAGCAGTGAATAGCTTTGCAGGATCCAAAACAACAGTGAAACCATCTCCCTGTGCTTCCTAGACACTGCTCTCAGCCAAGGCTGTGCCACACACATGAGCTTTCCTGCCATTCACATGCTGTCAACAAAACACATGGAGAGTGATCAGATGGTGCCTTTTTCACAGCTGGACTATGCCAGGACAGCACTGACCATAACATTTCATAACAGAAAACAGAGAAAGAGGAGAGGGAAGAAATCATGTGCAACTAAACAAAATCTGGGTGGTTAGCCTGGACAAACTCTGCAAAAACCAGATAAACCAGAACAGCAGAAGGGACACAGAGAATTTTGGAGAAAGACAAAGGACAGCCCACTGTGAGCAGTGAGGTGTCTCAAGAGGGATTAGTCCCTGGTTGGCTCTGAAGCCTCAGGTTGGACTACGTGACCCTCGGTGGCTTCACTTCGCAGATTTATCTTTTCAATTTGCTCTTTGTAAAGCATTTTTGAAAACATATGGTAAATGGAGACGTTCTTGAACACATTCCATATAATAAATGTTTTATGTTGCATAATAAATAACCAAATTCAATTAAGCTCAGCATAGGAGCCATATTTTGTGAGCATTGTTGGGAATTTTAACATCCAACACACTTTTAGAGTAAAACATTTTGTTAGCAGCTTAATAATAGAATGTGATGTTAGATAGCCTGAAGTCTTCTTTCAGGCACAAGAAAGAATCTGGATCTAATTATCGTAATAATCCTGAGAATGGGATTTTGACCTCTCATTGGTGCAATCCAGGAATGACTCCTTTGGATCTTTCTCTTTACAGCTGTGGAAATTAGACACTAGACCACAATTGGTTTGTATTAGATTTTGGGATGGTGTAACATAGGTGGTTAAATCCTAGCTTCAATGCTCCATTTGTGATTTTTTATTAAACTCATTCAGAGTACCAATATCTTGGAATAAAGTTGGGGGATCATGCAATTGAGCTCCTGCATTCTCAGAACGAAATAGGACTACAAAGGTCCAATTGAAAAAGGATCCTAGAAACTGAACAGGAAAAACATTTCTTCTCAAGTTGGGCAGGCTTTTATGTGTAGCATATCCATTTCCAAGGTTTGAAATTCTCATCATTTCAAACTGATGGGGTATTAGTGGGGTTTGGGTGGGGGGATATTTTCTGTTGTTGACAGTTTTTGGTTGCTGGAAGCAGAATTTGGATGACAAGACAAAGGAAATTAACTCTTCTGTTTGGAGCAAAATTTCAATAAGTTTCCTACTAATTTGATCCATGAAAAGACAGGTAACGGTTTATTATAGGAACTGTGATAACAACTACTATTTTAAAAGAAAGATTGGGAACAGTTTCAGGTCATTTCACTGTCCTGGTGGACTGAGATTTAAATTACTGAGAATGTGGAGTCGATAAAAACGTGAGGAGATCAAGCTCCTTCTTACTGATTTCAGGAGCTCTCGTATGACACACAGGCACTAACAAAAACCATCCCAACAAGGAGAGAGAAACCACCCAAGGTCAGAGGGATCACTATGAATATTAAGTTAGGATGACTAAAGCCTAAAAACCATGGGAACACAATATTTTTAAAGTCATCCAAGCTTGAGTTAAAGACTGCAGTGATAGAGACTCCATCACATGCCTATCTTGTTCCAGAATAAGTCTGTTTATACAAAAGGACTTTCAAACAAAATTCATTTTCCTGCTTTCCCTATTGGATTCTGCTGGGCTGTGCCTTGCTGGAAGCAACATCTGGAGTTAGGAACAGCAGAGGGATGAACCTTGCCTGTAAAAACAGGCATTAAAAAGGCCATCCTGGGAGATGGCACACTTATTTCCTATCCTGAATCTCCTGTGACAACTAGTTATTTTATTTTCTATACCAGCTGTGGAATTTCAGTTGTTGGTGCTGTGGTAACCGTTGCTGAATGACAACATTTTAGTGGCAGATACTTAAGTTGTACAAAATAGTCTGCCTGCCAAACAGGCAGTTGCTTGGTTTGCAGTCTCCCTAACATATGCTCAATCTAATCATTAAGTAAAAACATTTTTTTAATTCTTCAGCATTTAAATAAAACAGTCCAAAAATCTTAAAAGGGGAAAAATAGATTCAAACTTCCTGGATCCTTTGAAGTTTCCATCTGAGACAGTGGAGTTTCCCCAGGTTTTCTGAGGCAGACTGTGGTCCTGTAAGATGCACCTCTTGTGGTTCACCCAAGATGATATTTGGGAGAATTTGGAGCTCTGCAGATGTTATACTGTTCAAATAACTTGATGGTTTGGTTTCTTATGATGCATGCAGGAGGAGTCTGGAGACTGCAGCAATCAATTGTGGCCAGGTTTTGGATCATAGCAGAGATTTCAGTCCTGGAAACTTGTCCAAGATATTCTACAGCCAGAGACTGAGAATGAAACTCTTATTTCCACTCAGATACTCTCACTGCTACTTCCATTTCATGCTTTCATTCTACTACCAGCACACTTGTCTGGCTTTTTATATTTTATATCTGCATCATTAGATTCCCAGGTCTGAACAACTTTCTTTGAGGTCTTTCTATATAGCACATGCATGGGGAGACATAAATATTTGGCCAGCATTACCAGGGAGGTAGTAAAAAAAAAAAAAAGAAAATATTTTACACAAAAGTGAAAAGGAGCCTTTAAAATATTTTGCACATAAGATTTGCAGCCCAGGTTCTCAAAGGAAGAAAAATTATACTAAAAGAAACAAACAAACAAAAAAAAAAATCTTGTCCATACCTCAACACTTCAAGGATTTTCCTATTTCAAACCAGGATGGTTCCAGCCCCTCCAGGCAGGAGTTTCTCAGACTTTTCACCAGTATCAAATTCCTTTCCCAGACATACCACCAAGTCTTTAGTACAGAATAGGCTTCAGACCAAAAAAACCTCTAAGAAAAATTAGTATGTTCTTAGAACCAGTGAAATGGGATTTTAAGCAATTTAAACTGAGTGCAGCATCCTCACCAACATACCATGCTTCCATTCCAATGCTCATCACTCCAGATTGCTTGTTTTGATGTGTTTAATTTGCTTTTTGCTTTAGGAATAAAACCATTTACTGGTACAGATAGAAGGTATAGTGTACTCTAGGGTTCACTCTGTTTATGTAGGTTACTATGAACAACAAAATATTAAAGGGCCTGGGCACCTTGTCGCACTCCCATTTGATTTAGAGAAATAAGGAGCAGCTTTAAACAAGGAAAATACTGGGTTACATTATGTGTCATGTTGCCACTTATCTTATTTATTTCGTAAAAACCTGTAATAACAGGCAAAAAAGCAGGAATAGAAAAACATTACCAGCATTTATGACAACCTGCACCTTGAGTATTAACAGACCTGGTGAGATTTTTAGCCTTATTCTCCCATGTAAATATAGTCAGAAGCAAATAACAGACAACTGATGTTGCATTACAGAAAATCGCACATCAGCTATATTATAATATTTTAAAATAATGTTGCAACCTCTCAACCATCATAGGCTATCAGAATTGCACTAGATTAGTTTTCTGAATCTTTTTTCATCTTTGAAAATCTGGACAGAAGATTAGTTTAGGTCATACCATCAACACAATGAGTTTGGTGGTTTCTCAGGCTAAATTAAGGACGTATATCTTTACCACAGGAGCCCAGTTTTACCTTTGTTACAGAAGCTGAGTGCTTTGCACTTACACATGGATTTAAATTTAGCTTTGGTTGCATTTTTACAGCACTAGCTTGTGTGGTAGTGATAACATGGTTTAAGTTATGAGTTATGCATGTACATGGGGGCTTGTGTGCATGATAAAAATTTACAAGCTAGATTGTAAAGCTATAGTTATCCCAGGCTAACACCCTGGAAGCTCACAGCTATTTTGGCATATGAATGTTTTTGCTGGATATGCTGCATACAAAGTGACATGGTCAGTGGCAAATCTCTGATAGTGATTTTGCATACCTAAAAATATTTTTCCAGCAGAATTCCCTGGTTGTTTTGCTGGCTGACAGCAATAAAAGCAAGGGACAAATCTCAAAACAGAAACATTAAAAAAAAAGGGAGAAAATTTAAAAAAAAATAAGGGGGAAAAGAAGAACTGAGTAGTAGACCAGTTTCCATGTGGGGTGAAGGTGACTTTGATTTTTACAAGGAAAAGGAGACTCATATAAAATTTAAGGACAGTTTGGTAGGGATCAGTTTCACAGAGAAAAAAATTCCTACATGAACATCCATTAATTAATTACAGTTGAAGACACAGCACAAGATGCACACTCATCAGAAACACACTAGCATGAGATCTGGAGTGGGACAAAATCCCTCCTCCAATTCTGGAATTGGAAGGACTGACAGCTAAGCTAAATTCAAAAAAAACCTCTAGTTGAGGTGTACACAAAAACCATTGAAATTCAAACAATTACAGAGACTTCCCCTCACTGAGCTTGTACAATTACACACACACATACTATATATATAAATATATGTAATTCTCCCAGCTCTTTCAAAAAATACCCCACTCAGTGGTTTATGATTACATAAACTGTTCTGATTTATTTTGCAAGTCTATGCAACATACTGACAGGTTTCAAAGCCAAAGGCTGAAGCCCAACCCCAGATATTATTTAAAACAAAGCCACAAAATCTCCAAGCCTCAAACTGGCATGTTTCACCAGAAAGGTGATGATTTAAACCCACTGAATTTCACACAGAGTAAATGAACTGCTGAAACTTGGTCTTTAACCAATGCTTGGAGCAGTCATCAAATTGCAGGGTCTGAGATGAGAAAGGTTCATCCAGAGGACACTGCAACAGGTCTGAGCCCAAATAGGTATAAACAACCAAAGTGAGCTGTACAGCTGCCTCATTATTATACTCAGATGATCAGAAACATATTTATGTCTTGATGATGCTGTGCACAAGAGGTGGGAAAACCAGGTCTCTGTTATGTAGAGATTTTAAAATATGAGCACATCTTTTAAAAAGTTTGAAGGGAAGAAAAAAAAAAAAAAAAAGAAAAAATCAAATTAAGATCCCGCTGATACTGAGTTTATGTTAATTTGCGTGTTTTACTTGAGTCAGAATCAGCAAGATTTATTTCTGTAACAGTTGGAGCCTTTCGACATTTTTTCTCTCTTGTTGGGTGATATCAGGCGAGAGCCACGTGCAGTGAGCTCAGGCACCTGAAGGGCTGGAGAGGACACTCCTGCAGCCCCGGGGTGGGAGTGCTGTGCTCTGGGAATCAAATGTTCACCCCTGGCAGAAGCACCGTGGAGCCAGGAAGAACAGAGACACCCCTCTCCACCTTCTGCACTAATGCAAAGCATTTAAAGAAACCCAGCAAGCCTCCCAGGGAAAAGCAGGTTCTACTCACAAATCCTGGGGCTCCAAGCTGTGTCCTCAATGTTCCAGCAGCCCTGTTACCTCAGGAATCGCTTCTGTCAGTGGGGAATTCCCATCCATTCACACAGAGGCTGCTCAGGACCTGCAAACAACCACATCCAGTCCAAGCCCCTCTGCTGACAAAGCCAGTCCTTGAAGGTCTTTGCTTCAGACCTCAGGAAAGCCACCGTGGGTAACAACATTTAAATACACAGAGATGATATGAACTGAAAACATTTCTAGATTGAATCTAAGATTTCAAACAAGCGTTAAAATATTTGTTTTATTAATGATCCAGACATATAAATTGCACATTAGATAAGTCATAATATGTCCATGATTTAAAACGTAGTTCTTGTAAAATTTAGGCAATGCTGGCAGTTAATATCCATTAATGGCTAATTTTTAATAGATTTCTCAATGCTTTTTAAAATATACCTGAAATTATGGGAGACCCTATGTTTTACAAAACAAAGTGGTTGCAGGATTTCACAATTTTTTGAAAATGGGTTTTGTAGCAGTCACTAACATATCTTCCTTTGCCATAGGAAAGGTTATCACAGCTTTGTGAAACAATCTTTGCTACCCACATGTATTTCCATATAACTACATAAAATGTGATTGTACCGAGGAATTTGTCTGCAAAGAGAACAATCACGATTCCCCTTCCTTGGAAAGGAGCTGTTTTAGAACCTTTTTGGAAGTTTTACGGCTCATTTTGATGACACATCACAAGGCCCACACTCAATACAATACACTCAGTTCCCAAAATCTAGTTTTCAGTAAATCCAAGACCAAAACATACATGCCCCTGACATTAAATTGTGATTCATAGGCAGTGTTAGATTTCATTAGATTATCTCTAAATTTCATTATGATTCTACATTTATTTGAGGTCAACTTTCACAAATTATGATTAAGCCAGCAAAATCTAGTTCACTCTAATTGGTTTTACTACTACACATGGGTAATTTCTTAATATATATATCTTTTAGGTTTTAGTTCTCTTAATACCACTGCTTGCCTCTGCATTAAGCATCTTCCGTCTTCTTGCTGTTGAGTCAATAGGAGCCTCAAGATTTTTTTCCATTGAGAAAACATGACAAGTAAAAGTAGTTTAATCAGGTTCTAGTTATTTTCAGGAAATATTCAGAAAGAGTGATTAGAAGCTTAGTGTGGTTTGCCAGATTACCTAGGTATTTTTATGTTTAAATCATGTTGGTGCATTTTCCTACATTAACAGCCTAATACAAATTAATGAGGCACTCTAAATACCACTCAATGCAATACTCTTCTTCTGCTTAATTGCATATAATCTTAGTTTAGTTCAGTATAATACTAGCTGCAAACAATTAAATACAATGGTAAAGCAGTTCATCAAACTTAAGCAAGATCCATGCCAAGTATTCAGACCTCTTTCCCCTGAGGTTAGAAGTTTAAGATCAGAATAATACTGAATCATATCCCTACTTGTAGCCCCATTATCTTTTCCTTCCTTAGTTCTTAGACAAAAATTGATGAAGAAGCCTAACCTCTAGATTTTTATCAGGCTGTAAGAACAGATCCATCACTTGGTATAAATCCACATTGTTTCCCCGAAGTCAATGCAGTTGTATTAATTTACTCGAGTCAAGGTCTGGGCCACTGCTTTTATCTATTCAAAGCTACAAGTACCAGATAACAATCACTCAGGGATTATTTTTTTGTTCCAAAACAGAATCAGCACATCAAATGCCTGTTTGATCTTGAACAGATTTTACATGTTTTATTGGCATAATAATTTGATACTATTGAAAACACTGGTTGTATGTAAGCTTTCATTTTTCCTCCTCTAATTCACCTGTGCTACAGAAGTGCATAGTATGTAGTTATAGATCTATAAATAATTAAAATCTAAGAGGGTTGTTGGGAAAATTGTCTCAACCGATCATTAGCCATATTTCACCTGTCTAGACAATATTTGCATAGCATTTATCCCCCTCTTTAAAAAAGGCCATAGATTATACAGATCACAGGTGCCAAGTGAGGATGGAGTAGAAAGAAGCTCCTTTCTCAAATCAGACACAAGTTCTAACAAGAGCCACCAGCCTCAAATCATTTCAGTGCTTTCACACACTTCTCACAACCTCTTGTCTCATGCCATCCAGAACACATCTCGTTTCCACTTGACACAGGCCCCCATGTTTCTCACCTACCAACAGCGCTGATTTCCACAAACATCTCTGGTGATCAGGATGAGGAGGTTTGAAGGAAGGCTTTAGGAAGGCAGTGATTAGCAAACACCAAGAGACTGTCAAAACATGTCCACCACCCTTTGCTTTCCAAGGATCCTTCTCCACAGAAGCCATTTAAACCAAGCAGACTTAATGGTGTGAAAATAGCACCTTTGACAGTGAGTGCAACCAAGACCAACCTGCAAATGAACATACAAAGTACACAGAAAAATCTTTTCTCTCTCAGTGACAATAACTCATTTTACCAGTTATTTAAGAAATTTAAAAATTTGCTTACGGGTTATCTATGGCAACAGCTCAGGGTCTTGATGATCAAGCAAAATAGTTCTTGATATCATCTTCCTCCAGTGCAGAGCTCATTCCCATCACAGCTACAAAAAAAGCTTGCACATCAGCTTACTGGGTTTACACCCTCTCTGCAGTAGATAGTTCACTGCAGCTGAAGCCAGCACCATCCTCCCACATCCACTCCCTGGCAGCACTTTTGGTGGTAACTGACACCTGTGGTGTATGTGGAGTTCAAGGAGGGCATTAACATCTCCTGTGCTGGTGATTTACCCTCGGACTATAACATCTCACCACAGCCTTAAACATGCACAGCTATCCCACTGAAAGCAGCCTGTTCCTCATTAGCAATTTCACAGAGTCCGAAAATAATGATGTGACAACAAACTCAACAAAATTTGCTCTAGGGCACAACAAGAAATAGACAAGATTTCCATATTTTTGGAGGACAATTTACTGTACTTGAAAGAGATAAATTCTTTCTGTTTACATTAACTGCCTCACTATTTGGTCCAATTATTCTGACTACTTCAGCAATCATGTTATGCTTGTTCAAGAAGAAAGAAATAACAACAGCTTATCTTGTTGAGAGCAAAGAACAAACAGTAAAAAATCAGTGGATGCACTTAGGCACTACAGTTGTTGCTATTGTGCTAAAGAGATGATTCATGTTCTCATAGCAACTAGGGTGAAAGAAAAACGTTCTTCTGAAAAGGATTCTGTTGTAGTGGTTAAAGAACTCTTGAATAATCAAGCCAAATGGAGAGGGGAAAAAACACTTCCCTATAAAATGATGTGCACTGAACTCAAGGACATGTTGATCTTTATATTATATTGATCGCCATACGTATCTCAGTTAATAATCTGCCACTGTGGTATGGCATGGAGTGTAGACAAAAAAGGACGGGATCAAATCTCAGAAAGCACTTTAAATAAGGTGAACCTTCCAGCCAAGAGCTGCGGTAACCAAATGTTTATTGAGGCTTGCTACGGGAGGAATCTGTATCAGATATTCAAACCCAAATGCTCCTCAGTCAAAACCATTCATACAAATGATCACTACCAGCTCCTTACAAACTGCCCCGTACATTTTGCATTCACATGCCTAACTGGCCACAAACAGCAAGCACCAAATCTTTTCTGGCATTGCTGTCACGCCACACTCATGTGTCACTTTGCTCTCACTGGGTGCACATCATAGTCACAGCACATTGCAGGGAGCTGGCAGGAGTGACAGAGAAGTTGGAGTGGACCGCGGTCACGTTAAGCTGACTTCATGGTTTCAGTGCACTGTGATCTTGTCCTCACCCATTGAGGTTTACACTGTTATCACAGTCAAAACAGATCACAGTTTGCTAGCACATCACTGTCATGTTTTATTCATGCTAAATGTGCTCTGTTTTCCCCCCATCCATTCATGGCACAACAGCTTTCATAAAGCACTTGGGAAGTGGCTGCAGGCATGGAGGGCAGGCTTGTCCTTGACCTGTGCTTTAACGCTCTCCTCTGCGGCAAGCTTTAGTTTCAAATAATGGCCAGGTTGTGGAATTAGGAATCAATATTCAGAAGCACTGGCAAGAGAGAGGGAGTTTAATTTCCTGATACATGTCAGCATGACAGCAAGATAGACCTAGACCAGGTAGCATCAGTTACCAGCGCTACCTTCGGGGGCTGCTCCGACGATGAACTTCCTGAGAAAGGGTAAGTGCATTTGCAATCAACTGCTTTTTCCTGGCTTTACTCTCTTTTCCTCTCTCACTGTCTTCCTCTCCCTCATCATCGTCCTGTTCTTCTTACACTCATTTTCCCTTCTCCATTTAAAGGAGATTCAGTAGTCCCCAGGCCCCTCTGCCAGAGCAGGAATCCTTGCTGCTGCAGGAGCAGCTCAGCCTTGCTGGCCAGAGCCTCTTTGGATGACAGGGAGCCACAGTAGCAAGAGGTAAATGTATTAAGTCTCTTGAACTGAGAGCTGGGCAAAGAATTACTGTAAAAATGCAGAGAATCCCATCCAAATGAGGGGATTCCAGAAATATGCCTTTTAATCTTACCAAGGTATGTTCCATGTTATCCCTGTGAGGGAGTATTCAGCTGGTGGCCAACAGCTGGCTGCAAGATGGGCTGCAGCCTTTAATGTCTATTCTCTCTGCAAATTCATGTTGCAATTCTGGAGCCACAGAGAGTTCTGGAAGTGACCTTTAATTAATAGTTTCATCCATGTAGCACTTAGAGTATCTGTCCTGTTAATATTTACTGTTTTGAAACTACAGCTATACTGGTAAATTCTCTTTAACAGTTTTTGCAGCAAGTTTTAACAGCTTTACACAGGGGAGTGGGGTGATAGCAAGATATCTATCAAGATATCATTACACTGTTTCCTTTATCTTACCCAAGGCTTTTTAGGAACTTTTTGGAACGCCCTATGGTTTCACCATCCTCTCTCTTCATCAGTTGGGATTTTGGCAGGGTGCTGGGTATCAAAGAGTACCAGGAGATGCTGGATTGACTCAGACACCGTTCCCGCTGGAACAAAGCTGCTGTGACTGCTGCAGGGTCCTGCTGGCAAAGCACAACTGCAAGCTCGGCACTGAGCCCTGAAGCTCATGGTGTGTTTGCTGGAGATCTCCCCTGGATGTGATCCCTGCCCTGGCTGTTCACTGAGGATTTTTGAGACAATGACTGGAGTCTGTGCCTCCTTCAGAGGTACCCAGAGATATATCTAAACAGACACACAAATTAAAGCACTGCCCCGTTAAGCAAATTGGTTTGAATTTCATTGAGGCTGCTACATTTTTTCAAATATTTGCGATATGTAAATATCTAATTGAGAAATATTCCTCTGCTCCATTTAAGGGTCATGTTGCAACAACTAAAATAATTTTTTTTGACCAGGTATTCACACCCTGAGATTCTGGCCCATGAGAAAATTAATCTTTGCCCTACATTTAGCAGCTTACTCCCTCTTTTAGTTTCTTTGTGCTAGTTAATCACTCCACCAGTAAACTTCACTCTAAAATTGCACTGAGAATGTATTTGTTGCTGTGTGACCTGTGCAGAGGTGGGAGCATTCCTGACATGAACTTTTCTCCACTCCTGCAAGGTCTGGGAGCTCATACCCATTTGAAGTTCTCAAAGCACTTTTCCCCATACACAAGCATTTCAGAAATAGGCCAAAATGTCTTCTAGCTAATTTTGGTTTCCAGAAAAGTTAAGCTGCATGCATATGGCTCTATTATGATTAAATGATGCAGATCTAAGTACTCTAAGTTTACAAAAAGAAAATGGTTATGAAGTGACTGTTTTCACTAGCTCTCTTTGTGTGCTTAGAACATAATTAACTGGAGGACAGGCTTGCCCTGGCACAAGTCAAAAACTATTTAAACAGAGATCTTTCAAATTAAATGTTTTGAGAGCCTGCTTGCGGGTTTTATGGATTTCAGGAGAGCAGGTTCACATGGCAGAGTATGGGAACAACACAAGGAATGCCCATTTCTTGCAGTGCCTCTCCTGCTTGCCCACTCCCGAAGAATTACAGCAGATGAGGCTGAGGGCATTCTGCAACGCAACTTATGGTGTCACTGTCACTTCTTGACACAATAAAGAGAGACTGAAACACTGTGGTTGGGTCTGCAGGAAAACCACCATCTCCAGGAACAGCAAGCTGGGTGTTTGGGTTCTTCCAGCCTGGTTGTTCCTCTAGGGGTCATTTGGGTGACCCCATATGGATCACTGCTATACTGACAGCCCACCTCAGCTCCAGAGGGGCTGCAGCCCCAAATCACCATGCTGTGGTGAATGCCAACCCCACAAACACCTTCCTGTGACAGCTTGCCTTGATCTTGAAAGGTGCTTCATCCTGCAAAAGGGTTTGCTGTGGGAGACTAAAAGCATTTGGTTGTGACATGATGTGGAACTCAGCACGGAAAGAAGCTCCATCTTTATCAAAGCATGATGATGGAATTTAACTTCCTTGGACCTAAATTTTAGTAAGTTCTGCCAACAGTGCAGTACTTATTAAACCATCAGCAATTTCCTTGCATGCATTGTACTGTAGTTTAAAACAGGTTTTTGTCAGTGTTAGCATCGGTGTATTACAATGCCTGCCACCATCCATGCCAAGCTAAGCCAAGGGACACAATCTTCCTGGAGAATCCAGTGTTCAAAGAATTTCTCATATCTGGTTGAATTTACTGAGAACCAGCATAAATTATCCTGGATGGCTTGTAGGGGCAGCAAATACCTTGAAAGCACTGACCCTTTTTGCCTAGAAGATGAATTCTCAAATGCACATTTTGGACACAAGTCAGATGTGCTACCTTGGTGGCACCACTAGGAAAGATGAAGCTTGATAGCAAACATGCTGCTTTTTAAAAATATTACTTCATTTCATTATTTCTCTGAGCGTGCTAAGTCATTAACATTGTGGTAAGGATATGATCCAAGTCAGGGTGAATAAGGGTAAATGCTGCTGAAACAAGTGGTTCCCAGGCCTCCAACACGTTCACACCATTTACCTTTATGCACAGTTAAAAGAAAAAAAAAATTAAAAATTCCACAGTTAGAGGTCAACCACACCAGTCTCCTGATATATCACACTACCCAGACACATGAACTCTAGTGCCTGATCCAAGCAAAGCAGAAATGTGTTTCTGGGGATAGGGATGGGGTTTTTCTCCTCAAAAGTTATGGTGTAAAAAAAAATTAAGCTTTGGCTTGTACACAACTGACCTTCCTGGTAAACCCTACTGGAAGAACGCCTAAATTAGCCTTACTAAGACTAATTTCTCAGAACATTCACCTCTGTCCCTCTTTCCTCCAGAACAACCTTGAAATCACCGCTGAAATGCCTTTGGTAGAAAGGAGTCACATTTCTGCTTGGCTGCCCCAGATGAGATCCTGAATGGCATGGATTACATGGAGTCCAGTCAGGAAACTCAGGGATCTTCTGCTTTAGCCAGATATATCCAGACCTGGAGGTCTGCTACAGCTGTGTCGGCAATTCAGTGAGTGGCAGTGCCAGAAATTAAACACAATATCGCTTTTTTTGGCTGCCAAAGGAGCTCTAAGGAGCCATTTACACTGAGTACTGCAGAGTCCAAAATGTGGGAGGTATTGCCCAGAATGCAAGTGAAAATGTGACTTTAGAACTGCATGTTGGCAACCAGCCTTCCCACAGCAAACACAAAAAGGCCAATGCCATTCCCAGGACGAAGCAAGGAGGGTTGACTCCCCACCAGGGTTAGCAAAAACCTGAAGGAAAACAAATCACCACACCATGATCCAGGAACAGTATGGCCATAATGAGATGTGCTCCCCTTCTCAGAGCTTCGGGTTGACAAAAATTTACATGAAGGGGGCTTTTGGAAAGTGATCCACCTCTTGTAAATGGGGTACCACTTATACATTAGCTGCTGTGCACATACTTTGGGGTGCAGCCACAGAGAGCCAGGTCTTTGTTTTATCACAAGTTCCTCTTAGGCCAACACAAACCCACCAGGAACAAATGAACAATTCCCAAAAACTGTGATTTAGCTTTCAGTCAGTCCCTTTTGGGATCCATTTGTTTTTCACTCTTTTTCTCTTTCCCGTGGTGTTCACTAGGATCACTTCAGTTTTTAAAGATGGTTTGCATAGTGTTAGAAATAAATTTGTCACAAAAGCAGGCTTCTCCTTTCACAAAGCATTGCTCTTTGGATTTTGGATTTGTACTATTTCTCATAGCTATTTCTATTCCTCTGCAAGTTACTCTTTACCAGAAGTAATATTCCACTATGCTCTCAAGTCCAGTAGGATTATCTGGTGAGTGCAATACTACTTACCATGGCATCTCCATCTACTTTTATGAAGTAAGAAAATGTCCAGAAGCCTCATGCAGGGGAAATACATCATTACATTTTCTATTGCTGAGAAAACAGCATCGCCTTGCTCTTCCACACATTCAAAAAAAGTAAGAGGGAAGAACATCAACCAATTTTCCCTTCTATTTCTTACAGGATAAAACAGCTTCTACCAGATATACTTGCAGAACTGGAGGAGCATTTCTCAGCAAAAAAGCTATCTGGCACATTTACTGCTGGGCATCCTGAACAGAGTTACCTTGACAAAACTTCTTCTTGGTATTCCCATTTGCTAAACACGCAGAAAGTTCCTTCTGTTCACCTTTGTGTCTCATTCATAAGTGAGCTGCTTAAACAACTCTCCATTCCAAGCTGTCTCCCTGACTAATAAGTTCTTTTATTGACAGCTTGCCAGCAACAGCCCTAAAGTCAGCCTGAGAACATAAATACAGCCTCTTGAGCTTGCTTCAGTGTGTTAGAGGACGCTTTCAGTAATGTCGACAAAGCTTTAATGGTGTGAACTCGGAGCTCGAGTACTACTGAGCACTCCAGCGATCAACACCCACAGAACATTCAGAGAGTTTCGTTCCAAAAGTATTTTAGGAACCCTTGAAATCAGAGGCTTTCTCTCTGCTCTGCAAGAGCTCATTTTGGAAAACAATTTAGGCCATTTTTAGTTACAGAAATGTTGAGATAACCCCGCTCGGGGTGTCATTCTCCTGTTGCCTTTGTTTCCACAATGTCACACTTTCAGCCCCCTCTGCCTTTGCTGTCCAGAGGAGCTTGTCTTTCCAAAACAGCTCTGAACCACCATTAACACACAGCAAAAACAACATTTCCTGTTCCAGCTCCATCCTGAGCAGCTCAAGAGATGGAACATGTCTCACCAGCCTCGCTGCCTGCTGGGTGTTGTTATCCTTTGACTAAACCTGGAGAAGGCTCGAGGCTGCTCCAGCCCATGGGGTGAAACATGATTGCACACAGCTCAGGGAGCCGTGGGACACCTTCCCTTTGACCTCTCCATGCTTGTGAACACAGCTCATAAAAACCCCTGGGTCACAGCAATGAGTCCTGAGCTTCTTTACCTCATACTTTTCCATCACATAGAGTAATAAACTGTTTGGGAAAATTAGTGTCTTGTGTCCCATTCTTGCTTTAAAGTGTCTGTCATCTCCGTTTCCACTGGCTTTGAGAGCATGTGCTGCAGCATGGAGCCAGCACAGAGCCCCTGCTCACTCCCTGTCCCAGCTCACACAAACTTCAGGCTTTAGGGCTTGTCTACAGACAAAAGTTTTGCTGGTTTAACAGTTTTTAAATTATCCAAAGCAGTGCAAAAGCCTGCATAGAGGGAAGGCTACTGGTTTGCAACCATCCTATACACAAATTAGACAATTACAGATTGATGCAGCTATTATGGTAACTTCCTGATTTAAACTAATTTGATGTAAGCTGGTTATAAACCAATTTAAGTGTGTCCAATCAGAGACATACACTGGTTCAGCTAAATGGATTTTGCAGCCGAACTGATGCTACTATTGTGCATGGACAAGCCCCCAGGCTTGCACAGCCTGTTTCTCCATTGCTTCTGTCTGCTTTCATTTACACCAGGACTGTAAACGTTCCCAGCTCCTGGCAGTACAGCTGAATGCCCACGCAGAACAAGTGGAATGTTAGTACAAACCCAGAATTTTTTTCGTTTCCCTGTTCCCAAAGAAGAAAAACATTGGTATTTTATCACGCAGTGTATAACTCTCACTGACGGGCCTCCTGCAGACAGCAGGCAGGCACAAGAACTGTCACAGGAATGAAAACACAGCTTCATATTCCAATGGCAAAGGATTCCCACTGCAGCCACAAAGCCCAGCACACATCTGGACTAATTCTAAGGAAATGGAGGTGTAACCCTCAGGCGAAGCCAGTGAAAATGAGCAGAATTAGGTGCAGGATCTTCAAGGGTTCTTGGAGAGCAGGAGAGAGATTCTCTGGCCCCCTGGTAGCACAGAGGTGCTGTGAGGAAAGGGACAGCAGAAAGCCTGATGCACAAAGGTACCTTGCAATGACTTTCACTTGCTCTCGATCTGTCACTGAGAATTTTGTCTTTGTGCAGGGAACACAGGGTGTCCCTGTGCTGTGCTGCTCTGATCCCAGCCCCTCACTCAAGCCTCAGTGACCCTGTCCTGGGGTTCCATTGGAGCACAATGCTCCTCCAGGCCCACCAGGTTCTTCCTGGTCTTATTTTTCATGATGGTGGCATCGCCCCAGGCCACATTTCCTTCTGACCCATGCAACGTGGTTCATTTTTAATCATCCCCCATCTCTAAAAACCTGCTTCTATTAATAAGAACAGATTTATTTTGGGAGTAAAGACCCAGATAATAAGACCCTACCTTTCCTGTCCATTGAGTTCACAATGATCCAATCCAATATATGAAATTCAGACAAGTCTGAAGTGACCACAAGACCTTGCCCTTAAAAATATTTCACTCCCTGTAAAAATGTGGGGAAACCCCAGTATTTTTATTGTAATTGAACAGTGCTCTGAATTGCATTTTTAGTTTTTCCATAAAAAAAAACCCAAAGCCATTTTCATCAGAACATTCTAAGAATTTCCTCATCAGAGTTCTGCATGGCTGGAAAGACATTTTTCATCCAAAACCAAACATTTTGCAAAAATATTTCAACCAGCTTAAACAGTAATGCAACTTTAGAGTGCACAGATATAGGTCCAACATAATGATATATTAGAATGTTGAGCTATCACTGGTCTGTGATACTACAATCTCTTAAAAGCTTGTAGCATTTTAATAAGAAGTGAGGCCCAATTCAAAGCAAAGAGAAAACCCTTAAGCTCACAGTAGACATATATAAACTGACAAGCTGACAAGCTGACTATAATATCTAAACTGCTGGTTTATAGCTGTATTATGCACTCAATCTAAAAAAAAAAAAAAAAAAAAGAAAAAAAGAAAAAAAAAAGGAACATAAAAAATGTATAAAGATAAGGTACTAGTGAGGGGTGGAGTTGTGTTTTTTTCATTAGATACATTCTTTGATTCCCCTGCCTAAAACGCTGCAGTCAGCAGTAGCTTAATTCTAAGTTATAATTAGGGTTATGCATTAAACCAGGACTCTTGAGCATGTCTAACCCAAAGAAGTTCAATGCATAAATGAAAAACAGACCTGTGGCTGGCTGACTTGGCATCAACCAGGATACCAATATATAGTAACAGAATAAATTTAAAATGAAAATTAAATGTGGTCATTACAGCTTAAATTGATGTTATATTTGCCAAATGTTTATGAAAGGAAAATTTAAAGATAAGCATGATTTTGGAGGCGGCAGTGTGACCTGATACACAGCAGCTTGTTGTGACTTGAGGTGCATTTTAAAATAATTTAACACCAAGTTATCAGAGTACAAAAAGGAAGTCGATCTTTTTTTCTTCTTTTTTTAAAGATTATTTTACCCTAAAGTGTGCGTGGCATTTAAATGCACAACTGCATGGTACATTTTAGCTAATGAAAGCCTATTTTTAACTCTCAGAAATTTAGTTGCTTAACAGTATTGGTTATTAACACCAGAAAGTTGGAGAGAAAAGCAAAATTCTGATTTGCAGGAGACTTAAAAGCCTTAGAAAATTAGGTGAAGATGCTTTGATTGGTAGGATATTACTCTCTATTTATTATATTTTGTAATTCTGGCATAAAACGGAGACAGCCTAGTATCTCTAAGGACAGTTTCCTTCAAAAACTGAACACAACAGTGAACTGTGGAGAGGAACTTCTCCCATTTTCTGCACTTCAGCAAATACTCCACTTGGTGTGAAACGCATTATTTTTGGATGCTTCTAAGCCCTTTTAAGGGTGTTTGGCACCAGTTTGCATTTCACAAGTGTGCTGCTTAATCTCATGCAAATCGAGTATTAAATGCGTAATTGCCGCGCTCATAAAACCGGAATCACAGACAGGGCAAAGCTGGATGGCAGCAGTGGCTGAGCACGACTTGTATGTGAGTTACAGCTGGGGCATGCACCTTAACACACCCACTGCTCTCTGGATGTTGGGGGAAACGGCCACATTTCCTCTGCAGCCAGCAAAGGCTGCAAATGGAGCATTCCATGGGGAACTGCCAGCTCTGAGAGCAGGAGTGAGCGGGAGTCCCTCCACTGACCTTGATGCTGCGGCGCCCAGCATGGTGAGCACCAAGTGTTTGAAGCTGTGGAAAGAAGCGTGAGCTTCTGTGTTTCTGTGCAAATTAGGTACAAACCAACAATGGAAGAGCTTGTTCAGAAGAGGTGGAGGCTTCTCTTTTGTTTGTTTCTTTTCTTTGTGGTTGTATTTGTTCAGTGAAGAAGCAAGGTGCTGAGCTCTCCGGCAGTAGCTCAGCCATTTGGATATGGCTCATTCAAATATACAACCTCCTATTATATATTCAATATATAACCCCTTAAGCACATGTTTAAGCATGTGCTTAATTTTAAGCTAAAGAAGTCCCTTTGAAGTCATACCATATCAAGACATGCACCTAATGTTAAAACATATATTTAAGTGCTTTACTGGACTGGGGCCAGAACTCCTTGTTTGCAGAATCCAGCCTTCAATATGTAGGGTCACATCTTAATTTACAGACCTGATCTTAAGGAATAGGATTGTGCAAAACTGAAAAAACTTGCTTTGCTATCACATCCATTACCCTTCGGAGTCCCTCGGGTCTCAGATAAGCCCTGTGGACATGGCTGTTGTAACCACATGGAAAAGTTGGCCAAACTTCAAAGAGTAGAAACTTCATTTTATGTGTATGTGTGTCTATATGTGTGTATATAAATATATATATACACATGTGTGTGTACATATGCACATCATGCCTCTCTGTGTGTGCATATGCATCAGCCTAAGAAACAATGAATTGGAGTCAAACAATTGTTTCTGTAAGGTGTATTGATTATATCAGTGATGTTTCCTAAATAATTAAAGCTTTGCCTTGATCTCTGATTGTAGGCTTGGCTTTATGACAGCGAATGTGAGTACCTTTAACTGGTTCCATCCTACACTTGCCTATTATACAGCCTCACACGGGGTCATTGCCGTTCATCTGACAAGAAAATGAGTGAATTCAGGAAGCAAAACTAGCATGAAACCTTTCCAGTGGGGAGAGAGGCGGGATCCAGGCTCCTGCCAGCTCACATCTCGGGGTTGAATCACCGTGAGGTCAAAGCATCACCAGTGCTGACGCCAGGGGAGTTACCTGAGCAGGCAGGTGGGAGTGAGGGAGGTGCCAGACCTCCCGCAGCCCTCGCTGCTGCTGGAAGAGTCAAACTGCTCCCTGGCACAGCTGGGGGACCAGGTCACCTCTCTGCAGCAAAACCCACACCCAAGCTGAAGAGCACATACCGGAATTCTTATGTAAAATAACCCCTTCCCTTGACACTGTCTTTTTTTTCAGCTACAATTGCCAGTGAAGGAGACAGAAGAGGTTAATCATCCACCCAGCTGACTGCAGGCAGCCCAACCAACAAGCAGAGATCAGCCCAGAGGCCCTCAGCTCATGTAAATCAGCCTGGTTTCATCAAGCTCGGAGCTTACACCATCATGCACTCACTCAGGATCTAAAACCCAAATCTGTAAATGAAAATGATGCTAATTACAGTTCACCACCGAGCAACACTGCCTTAATTTTAAGGAAATGAAGGAAACGGGTTTGCTCTGTGACAGTCGATGTCATATTGCCATACAACTAACTTAAAGTTGTATAAGTTAGATTATAACTTTTGAAGAAGCAATTATGATTTTATTGCACCCACTCTGCTGATGATTAATGCAGAGAGCCTAGGGGAAAATGCATCCTATCATTTGCTAACATGCACTATAATTATGCATACCTCTCCAGGTACTGTAATTTAGGACTTAAAGAGCAACATTCTGAACGAGGACTGCTGCACTTGTAAAACATTACAGATGTGTTATCATATAAATGAGGTAGCTTTGACATGATAGTGTTCTAATAAATCCTCAGCTAAGATTTGGAGACAAGATATGTCAAAAGCAAAATCCAAACTCTCTCTTAATCTTCTACATAAACTGTTTATTTTTTCTGAGCCCTACAATAATACATGTGTCAAGAAGGCTTTGATGGTTTCTAGATTAAAGTACAGTTGGCTTGGATTTTTTTCCCCCTTTACAGGTCATCTTGAGAATGCTCATTTTAGTCAAATTAACTCAGCTATTTGCAGGTTTCAAATGTGAAGCAAAATAAAACAGTTTTCACCAAATTGGGAACTTGCGAGAGGAACTTCATAAATAACAAATGTATTTCACTCCATCTCAGTGAAAGTTTTTAAATAGCTAATGCTGAATGATCTCCTGTCAGCTGGAGAGTTTCATTTCAAACCATTTACAATAAATTCTGAAGGAAAAAAAAAGAAAAAAAAAAAAAAACTCCACAGAGTTTTAATTCAGTGAGATGAATTTATGAGTCTCCTCAACTTATGTTCATTCTGATTACTTTCTATTTGTATCACAATACTGACCCGATGTCTCAACCAAGACTAAGATCCCTTTCTGCTTCACAAGATATTGGAGAAGGAGTTTCCATCTCCCTGCACAGCTTAATTTACAATCAGAAAGAGAAGTTTGGGAGAGGGAATAGCAGAAAAAAAGTAATATGTCAGGCCCATTCACAGGTAAAAAAGCTGGGAATAAACCTGAATTTTTCAATGCAACCTGAATTCAATCCTAAGTGTTCTCGATGCTTCCCAGGTATAGGTGCCTCATTACTAGCAAAAATATCACTTTTCTTTTTAAAGTACATTGTATAGAACAGATCCCACATACAGACACACTCACAAAACTGTTCTGGGCTGCTCCTGGAATAAAATAGCAAGATCCTTCCGGGCTTTTAGTGGGGAATTTCTAAAAGCTGTCTTGGTAAGTATTAGGGACAGAAGAAAAAAAACCCAAATAAACAGGAAAGGCAGGATTTAACATAATAAAGCGTGAACAGCAGTTGGATGTTATACCAGCATCTGCTCTAATTACGCTCTGTGAGTGGTTCAACTGCATTTTGTGGTTGACTGTGCTGAAAGCCTCCCATAAGTTGAGCTGGTAGAATTCTAGATTTATTGCTATTCAAAATCAACGGCTAAAATCAACATATATGTGTAGTTATTCATTCCAAGTTGCATTGTCAGCCATAATTTTTCATCAATTTCATATTTTTTGCCAAAACAACAACATAAATTTAAAAGCTTTTTAACAATGTGACCACAGAAAAAAATCCAAGAGAGCTATTTTATCAGATATACTACAAACACCCTGGTTTGCAAAAGCAGATTATTTTCAGTTCTATTACACTGAAGCTATTTTTTAAACTTTAAAAGAAAAACTCATATTTTTGGTCCATGAATATTGTCCAGCTTCTTGTGTCTAGTTCTGATTTTTCAGCCAGCAAACAAAAATTCATTGTGTTCTCCTACTTCACTCAAAAAAACCAACTCAAGTGGGAAACCTTTTATTATTTTAATTTCAGTTTTCTGAAAACATTCTGTTAATTCTTTGTTATTTGTCTAATTTTACCTGATGTGACAAAAATTGGAAGACTCTTTCAGTTAGAATCACTATTCCTACAGTTGCTCTGGTCACTAGTAATACCTGAGATGCTGGTAAAAAAAATTTGGCTTGCCTCTTGTCTTCAATTTTTTTTAAAAAAAATGAGTATTCACTCAATATTCACATATATTTCAGACACAGACAGTTCTCACTATACCTGGTAGTATACTTTGAAAATTATTGCTGCTCACTTTTCCAGAAATGCAGTACTATCTTTGCTTTGTGACGTCTTCCATGTCAGGGAGAAACTGAACCCAGCCTCAGTTTTCTTACAATCACATTAACAAAGTGCATTAACATTTCGTAGGACTCTTAAATATCCCATCTTACAGAAACTGATACCATGTTTTACATTTATAAAATAAACCTGTTTTACTAAAAAACTTCTCAGGAGATTTTGGTAATCCTGATGACTTCAGTATTTCTCTCTGATGCTCTAAAGAATGTAACTGATTCCTTCCAACTTGATGTCACTTGGAGTATACCAGTCCTCACGTTCCTTTAATGAAGAAGGATTTGTGAATGCCTTATTAGCAGTAATGAACAAGAAACAAAGAGGAGGTGATTTTGCCCTGCAGAAAGTGATAGAGGAGAAACAAATTATGCTTTTGCTCAGGTCACAGTCTCTAAGGTTAGTGCAAAGCCAGCTGACAGTGACTGAAACAACAGGAACATCAACAGGCAAGACACATTTGAACTAGATCCTCAGCAGCAACACCACAGCATCAGTCCATCGAGTGACACAGCACAACTGAGCCCTTTTAGAGCAACGTTGACCAAAAAGACCTGAAATGAGATTTGGCTGAGTTGGCCTTAGACACCCTCTGCACTTCTACTGCAGGAAGCCACTCCAGTTGCAGACCATCATCAACAGAGAAAAACTAGATGGCCAAATGCTTCACAAGCTAGCTCTTTTTTGATTATTGCTCAGAACAAATGCCCAAATTACAGAATTTCAAGTAGAAGTAAATGTTCTCATACTGCAGAGCACGCACTAAAATATGTGCACGCGCCATCACAAGATTTGCTTCTTTACAAATATGGCTGAACTTGTTTCCATAATAGTTCGTGTTTGTTCTTTTCCCTCTTCACATTTAGTTGATGTAAATTGTAGGTTTCATGTGCTCTGAAATGATGTTCACTTCATCAGCATTTCAGCACTATTTTATCTGTATGTGAAGATCCAGCATCATCACCCCTAACACTCTTCTTCACATTTTTTACCTCAGATTCTTTATACTTTGTGCGATACTCTTGCAGCCACTTCCTCCTCTGACTCATCCCCATGAACTAGCACAGCAATTTTGTGTGCCTTTCAAGCAGGTTCTGCACATGTCTGGTGTTGCATCACTCCCTGTTGGATGATTTAACAGCACAGCACTGCGAGGTAGCCAAGATCATCACAACAAGGTTTCGAAAGAAAAGGACAAGTATGCAAACTTGCTTGCACTCACCATTTTTATCACCTTCTCAAACTGAAGAAATTTATCCACCAATGTTCATGAATTTTAACAGAGCGCGGCTCTGGCTACACTGAATAAAGGAAATACTGTCCTTGCTTTGTGAGTTAAAGAATAAACTAATTCTTGTTTGCTAAAGTGGTTCCCAAGGATGCCGAGCCTCTGGGTAGACTTAAACCAGCCTGAACGACCTGCTGAGGATCAGTGAAGTGCAAAGTTGACCTGCCCACAATTCTGTTGAGTGCTTCTTGGCTATAACTCAATACAAGGCTCTATCTTCTCTCAATGCACGGGTCATATCCTCAAGACTGCTCTGATGATTGATGCAGACATCTGTCAGCATCTACTGCCCAAATGCCTGACAGGAAAAGTCAATACTTGCAATCATGAAATCACACAGAAGTGATAAAGAGAGCAAAAGATATTTCTTATGCAAGGTGAGATTTCACACCTCTGCTAATCCTTCAGAACCATTTGTAGGGGATTTTTCATTTCCTCATGGAGACATGGGTTTGATAAGAGGTGCAAAGTAGACAGTTTAAGACTGCTGTTTCTGAAAAAGCAACTATGTCTCTATCTTGCTTGAAATTGGTCTTTGGAAGTCTCCAATAAAGAGAAGAATGGAAAATTGGGAAATATTAATTTATGGTACCCCACTGGAATTCTAGTTCTGTCTTCTTCTCCCCCTTTCTTATAAATGCATTAATCAAATCAAACACAGTATTCACATTAGATCTACACATGATGTGCTAGGCAATTTGAAACAGTTTAATCTTCAGATGGAGGTGCACAAATAAGTGTCATTGGTGACTCGTTTTATTTGCCCTATAACTACAATCCAGAAGTTTCAATTTGAATGTCTCCTTCCACAGAAGGAGAAAAGAGGCAAAGCTGTAACATGACAAGAAAATTCTTCCACTCAATAAAAAATAATATACACCTTTAGATGCATTTAGCCAAGATGGAGTTTGCTGATTGCATTGGTGTTGATGGCAAAGGGAGGACTGGAATTTTAAACCAATGATTCCCCTTTCCTGAAGGGAAGCAGATTTTGTGCCAAACCTGTGTTGTATGGTTCTTGTGGAAAATATCACGTGTTTCTATTTGGACATGAACCCACAGGTTAAACACTCATCTTTCCACACTGTGCACAAAAGAAAAGCTCCAGTCTTGTAAATTTATAGTCTTCTAAATCCCAGTACCAAGACTGTTCTACACAACACAAAGTATAAAATACCCCACCCAGGTTCACCCAGGCATAGATCTGCTTCCCAAATAGGGGTGTAGACAGAGATGTCACAAGATGCTGTGTGAACATTTCAGGAGGGAAATCTCATGAAACCCCCAGAGGTCCAACCCCAGTGGATGTGTGTGGAGGCAGTTGCATCCCATAGTTTATGTCAGAGGAGGAAATCTGAGCATGCAGCACAAGTAAAGCCATGGGAGCACGGAGTGCACATGCTATTGTGAGTTATAAATACCAGAGTAGGAGAAGGGCAACCTCCAGTCTGAGTCACCAACACACTCACACATCTTTGGGTAGAGGTGTAGTAAAAGAACAAAAGCATTTTGGTATCTTTTATCTCTGAAAAGAAACCAAATCAGACTAAGGAAATATCCTACCAGATAATCAAAAGGTTACTTGACAATAACTTCAATTCTCACTCTGGCACACTAGTCATTCCCAGTCCTCCAGGAATCTGCTCTATTGCTCTTTGGAGAGTTCCCAGAGTCCCAGCACACCAATGGAAGGTGGTTAAGTTACACAAAAATCTCTGCAGTGTTGCTTAGGAGCCAATCTTTGGAGTCTATAATGAAAATCAACATCTGTGCATTCCAAAGACTTTGAACTTCAGGTGTTTCACACTTCCTGCTACTCAATTTATGGAAAATGCAAATGAAAGTAAAGCAGATAAATGCTCTTTAACAACAGGAGGGGTTTGTTGCGTTTGAAATTGCATTGTTCTGAGGGAGCAGATTAATTTAGCCACTACCCAGGATACCAAAGGTTATGCTTAAAGTGGAGACAAAACAGAACCTGCACATATTTTGATAAGGTTACATCATCAGGACAGCACCAATAAAACCAGCTTGCCATTTCTGTGTAGACCAGTTTTCAAGCAGGAGGTGTCTTGTACTCCCCCTTCATAATGAATCAGGCTGAATGACATTTGAAATGGCAAATAATTTCCCCAGGAGATGCAGCTGCAATCTTAGTATTTTCTGTTCTTGCTCTCAATCTGATTTCTCTTATCCACAGTATGAGGCAGCTGAGTATAATGCAGGAAACATTATCAGCAACAATGCTACAATTAATGCTGAAAGAAAATGAAAATTTGTCTACAGAAGAATAGATTTTAGAATACCTAGGGGAACTACTGTACTTTGAAAATGAAGCCATTTTGTGTGTTTACTGAAATGCACTCATATTTCTGTGGTTACGCTCTTCCTAGTTAACCATACCAAGGTAATAAGTGCTTAGGCAGTTTTTACTGTCCTGTATTGAAGCTGTTTACTGAATGCTAAGTAGTTGAGGTCTATTCAGAAAACAGTCTATTTTGGCTGTAATCCATCTACATGTTTCCACACCTCACTTCTTCCATTATTAAATCCAAGAACTAGAAAGGTCATGACCATTTCTCTCTGGTTCAGAGCTGCAACTGCAGAGGACATCCCAACGTGGAAATGAGTCCTACAGCAGCAATACAGAATTCATGGAAATCGAGTTTTGTGCTGTGTTATTGGTGAATGTGGAGGTGGACAGACATGGTGGTTTCCCATCTTTTCTATCTCAGGGTGACTTCTTTTCCAGTACTTAGATGCCGGGAAGTCTAACAAATGTCCTATTCAGCCCTCTGGTGAAATGGGATAAAGAAACAGATGCTGTCAGAACATCCAAGCCAGCAACCAAGGCCCAAACTGAAAGGTGCTATTAACAGAGAGAAATAAGCAACTAGACTTCAAACAGCTCTGGGCACAATAAGGCTTTAGAATAATCTAATGCCCCCTTGACCATCTGCATATCATCAATCAGGTCATCCAAGAAAAAGATCTATAAATAACCTATGTGACCAACTCTGAAAAGGCTTTTGATGCAACCCCTCCTGAGTGCAAATGGCCACATTCAGATCACCTTACTTGTGAGCACAAGAGACACTTGTCCCTACAAAGCAGCTGGTTGGTCAAAAATCTTTCATGCTCGCATTTGATTGCATCCTCTGAACAGCACAAACAAAAACTACAGTGAGTCAGCTGCAGTCCCTCACCAGGACCTGTGAGCACCAGCGAAAGAGCCCAGGTTTGCCCCAGAAGGTCCAAGTTTCTGTCCAGAGAGAGGTAACTTGCCCCACGTAGCTCATTTACAGCATAGTCACTTAGTTTCCTGTCTATCTTCTTAATTTGCTATATCAGGACTTATCATTTAAATTACCCTGGACAAAAAAAATAAATAAATAAAAAGCCCCAAATGCTGCAGGGAGCAGCCCCTCAGAGTCTGGAGCATGGCTCTGAAGCACAGTGCCAAGCCAGAATAACTACAATGCTCAGTTCGGTTTCAGTGAGTTCTGGTAGTGATTGCTGTCATCCAAAGCAAAAGTCCAGTCTGAGCCCTCAGATCCAGCATCTCCTGTGCCTAATCCAAGGCTTGGTGATCCAACTCTCTCTGTGACCTTACTCCCCAAACTTACAGACCTGCTGGAGCTGTGGGTGCAATGCTGACAGACTCAGAACTGCCCAAGACCCTGGAGTACAAGAACATCAGCAAAATCTCCTCTGACATTCCTAAGGAGGTCTTTAGTAATGTAGCCCTCAGGTTAAATAAATATCTTTGATCAACAGGGCATAGTTATTTATTATTCATTTACTTCTATGCAAGAAATACAGGTCACCCTCCCAACCAGGCACTGTCACATTCATTTTTAACTCAACTGGAGATAAGTCTTTTTTTATTGGAAATGATCATAATCCCATTGGCTTCAATAGAGTTTCATGAGCTGAAGTCATCAGCTAATCCATATCATGGTTACTAACTGATGATCCTTCTCAAGCAATTAAAGCTGTGTCCCTCAGATGACATATGGTTTCCTATAAAGAATTCTAAGTCTACATGAGGGATCAGTGATTCCTCAAAGTGTTACGTGAAGATAATGAAAATCTGAGAATATATTTGTTACAAATAATTATTTTGGCTTAAATGCTTTTAGCAAAGCCTGAATACATTCTGTATTTATTCAGTATTTTTTTTTTCAGTCATAATCACCACCCTGATTTTCAGTTGATTTCAATGGAATTATTCTGGTCCATCTGGGTGCTCCACCTATAGATCTCCTCCATAAAGTCAGCTCTACTTTAGTGGATGGGCTGATAGAATTTTCTTTATTTTCTGTGGGTTTCTTTTTTATCTTCATGAGCTCTAACAATAATGAAACTACTTAATGCTTGTATTGTTTTCCAAAGACTACTTTTCACTGAAGTAAGTGTGGGGACAGATTTTTTTTTTTTTATGAAATAATAGTGTTTACTACTAAAAATATTTAATCATAATTACATTAAGAAACATACATAACAGCTAAGTAATAAAATAAAATTAGTTGGAGAACACAAAGGGAGAAAAAAGACAGAAAGGATTAAGTAGAGTCATATAAGAAATAGATTCTATTTAATGAAAATTTCCACAGTGTTCAACATTTTTATTATGGTTAATAGCACTGTGCTTCATTTTTGTCTGCAGTAATTGTGTATCCTTAATGAATGGGCACTCTTATTTCCCCATTGAGCACTGACAGAAATTAATAAACCTAATTCTGTAGGTTTAAGTTTAATTCTAGTGAAATATATAAAGTAGTTACATTTTCACTTAGCTACTAACTGGAATAGAAATGGGTTTAAGCTTTTCAGCAGCTTAATAGGGAACAAATTGGGTTTTCTTTTATTTCTTTTTTTTTTTTTTTCTCCTTCAGTACTTGGGTCTATTTTCGTTGCTGTGTGCAAGAAAGGACATGTCATAGCTGGTGAGGCTGAACTAAGCCTACAGTGAGAGTTGTTAATTTATTTTTTTTTAGTATGATTACTAGACTTAGCCCTTTGTGCCAGCCCTGCTGTTAATGATTGGTAAAGACTATCTCCTTGGTTTGCATTTTGATAGAGATCACAAGCAATAGGAGTCTTCAGACTGCCATCTAGAAAGCCCAGCTCTCATAGCACTCTGGAGTTCAAGCTTTCAGGTTCACTCCTTGCTGGTCATGCAAGGTAGCAAACGCAGAAATAAACTGGAGCCAAAAAAAAATAAAAAGGTGATATTGGATACGGTGATAAATGCCATCTTTCCTGCAAAAGGAAGGCGGCAGCCTGCTGCCTTCCACCAAAATTTGGAAGGAATAGAGGAGTCCATTCTTGAATGTTCTGTGTTGGGTGCACACGGACACATGACACAAACCAAAACCACACAACTTCCCAGCACCCCAGCCATGAGCTGGGGACAAGGGGCACTTTCCCACTGGCTCAGACCCCACTGTATACAGCCTCCACTGACCCCCACAAGAAGCCCTTCCTGGCAGAGGGTTGGGTTTAACAGGTCAGCACTGAAGGGAGCGTGCAGGAAGGTGAACAAGTCAAAAGCACAAACTGAATTAAGGCAGAATTTGTCTGTGAGACTCCGAGGTGCAGCGTTCTGCTGCTGCCGAGAGCCGGGCAGGGAAACGAAGTGGGACTTGTTTCTTTTTTGGATTAGCAGCTTTTAAGAGAAACTCCAGGTGCTGAAGGGAGCCATTTCAAGAGGCACCGCTGTGTGCCTGAAGGACTTGGCATGTTCACTTTTGAAAGAACCAATATTGTGACCACAGGTGGGCAATAGTGAGACAATCACTTTCTAAAATACATCATTTTAAAAACAAGAATAGAAACATCAGTCTGGCACCATGACAGAAGTGTTCTTTGGGGAATAATTATATGGATTCTTCGTATCCTACAGATTCATTTTAGAGTGGGCCAAATCCCCAGCTGGTTTAGATCAGCAGCTGATTTACTCCATCTAAAACCCTGGCCTGGTATTTCATTTCTGTTATTACCTTATCCTTTACAGTCCCCACTGTCCTAATTTATCATCTGTGTTAGAAATCGTGGGAGCACAGTAAGGGGTAACCAAAAACAAAGGAGCAAAGACAGGGAAAACCTAAGATTAGAGCAAAGCCACGTCACGGGCTCCTCTATGCCCCCATCTGTCCATTTTGCTTGATCATGGGACTGAAATGTAGTTGAGCCATATGCAAAGATATGGAGGCAGAGGAGGTGGTGAGACGACAGCCAGAGGCAGGAATCAGGCAGGAGAAGGGGTTTGAAGTCATGAGAAGACTTAGGAAGGCAAGAGGAGAGGAGATGAAGCTAGTGGTGGAGGAGGCTGGACTGTGCAGAGGGGGCTGCAGGAAGGACAGGACCTGCTGCAGGGGTCAGAACTTTGGGGGATGCTGGAGGACAAAGGTTCAGGGAGGAGAGGGTCAAACAGCTTCAGGCTTCAGTGTTGGGAAAGAAGGGCTGAGGGAGGCGTGGGCAGGGTCAGCCTGGGAACTGGACAGGTCCTGATTTCACTTTGGCTTTGACAAGATGCACCAGCCCAGCTGGGAACCCAGAGCAAGGTCCCATAACCCTGGGTGAGCAAAGAAAACCACTGCAAAAAATAATAAATAACTTCTAGGATTTGATCCTTCCCTTGAGATTACAGCACACGGAGCTGGAATGGACTGAATTCAGGAGGAGTTGTTCCAGAGAGAAATGAAGTAATATCATATTGCACATCTTCCGAAAAGCAGGCTTTTCCCATGCACCCCCTTCCCAGGAAAGGGCAGCTGCAAAGCCTGCCCTGAGCTGGCTCTGCCAGTTTTTTCTCTGTTCTGGAAGCCTCCAAGGTTTTTGAGTTAAATATTTTGAGAGAGATTAGTGTTGAAAAGAAACAAACACTTACTAAGCAGCAACAGGTAACACCCTGCAAGGCAGCAGAGTCGTTTCTCAAAGTCCTGTGCCTGGTGCCTCCTCCTCCTCACACAGCCCCTACCTCACAGGGCAAGGGCTTTGCTGCTCATGGGAATGAGAGGAAGAAGGCAGGGAATTCAGGAGCTCTCTACATCCACTTAGGGCTACCTGGTAGCACCCTGGCATGAAATAATGTGTTTAGAACACTGGCTAGTCAAGATCCTGAGTCCAGGAAGGGCCTGTGGTAAGATGCAAACCTCTGCAAATGGCCACCAGCACTGCAGTGAGGGCTGAAGGGAAATGTCAGGTTTTTAGCCACAGACTCCACTTCAAGGATGTGCTGCTCATTCTGGAAGAAAGTGTTCTAACCATGAAAAAGCTGAGTAGCAAGAATTGGTAAGAACTTTCTCATGAAAACAATGTAGAAAACAATTTAGTCTTCCCAAAGAGTACCTGCCTAGTGTCTGCTGTCTAGAGGAAAACATTTTACGTTTCAGGCATAATTTTTTTTCTGATGTTTTCACACCATCATGATTTAATTATTTTTCCCTGATCAGCTAAATAGCTATTTGGTTGATGACAAATCGCTAACAGCTTCACTATAATAATCCATATATGAAAGTTGAGGTTACATCCTTCATTTAGTCAAATAAATGCATTTTTCTGACCTGGTTCCCATTACTGCTCTCATTACTAGCAGAATAATAGAGATGACCTGCTGTACCAGCCACCCGGTTAAATAACCAGAGTTGGATTTCCACCCATTTTTTTCTATGGAAGACTAGCAATATATGCCTCTACTTTTTGCCTGCTTTACAGGGGTCCCAGAGGACACGCAAATGTTTAATCTGGAGAGCATAAGCATACAAATTACTAATATAAACCGAAGTTTCATACTGGAATTTTATTTTTTACTTAAGTGCCCTATGTTTCATGCTTGTCTTTAAGAACCATAAACTTAGTGTTCCATGTTCTAATTAGAGGGCTGAAGGAACAGCACAGGTGCAATGGAGACTGGATCTACCAGCTGAAATTCAAGTTTGTGCACTGTGATTGATTTGTCTTCACTGACAGAACCTGACAAAGAAAACACTGGATCCTGTTCCAGAGTTGCACCTCCTAAGGATCTGTGCAATTATATGAAATTAATATCTCTTCATTTCTTTGGACAAAACTGCAGTTTCCCCAAGGCTCTATTTCAATCCATGTCCTACACATTTCCCAAGCAATGGAATATTGACATGCAAATCTGACAGGCGTACTCCTCAATGTGCCACATTTACAATCTGCCCCTGCATGTTGCAGATCAAATTCCACCACCTAATATACAATTTTAGCCCTTGTGATTACACCAACGCCCACAGGAGATGCAGCTCTCCTGCAGCCACAAGGCTCTCTCAGGAATGAGCTACCTGCTCCAGACACAGCAGGGGGAATGGTGTATCACTGCCTTCCCTCCTGAATTTTCAAATCGACTTTAATTGTAGCAAAACTCTCAGGCATGTGTGTCAGCTGTGCTGTGAAGCTGTAGAGGATCATGTTCCTGAGCCAGCTAACCACGGCACTGGTCACCCAAGTGAAATGGAGGGACCCGGTTATGAGCAGAAGCACTGCCTGTCCACAAACACATAAAATGACCTGAGAATTACAGAGGGAGGGTCAGAAGATATCCAGAAAAGTAGAATGAGGAGGGAGAGGAGGCAGGGAAGAGGAGAGGGGGAAAAAAAAAAAAAAAAAAAAAGGAGGGAAGTTAGAAAATAATATTGTCTCAAGTCACTACAGAGGATTAGTCCCTTAGGGTAATCACTGCACTACAGGAAACTTTATATGTTGTCACATCTCTGCTGCTGAAGGAACAGCTCATTCTCTGCAGCATCATCTCATTGACCAAGGCAGCAACAGAAAACTCGGAGTTCAGCCTGAGCCTCACCCAGAACCCTTTACCTGGAATTATAATTAAGGTGCAGGGCACCGAGAGCAGAGGGATGAACATGGGCTACGCTGGCTGAACACTGAAAGGTGAAAGAAGGGTTTCAGCTGTTTTCCTCCCCCTTATGTGCTACAAGCCACAAACTATGTAAGCCACGAGCACCATGGCATCCAGGCTTGGAACCCTAGAGGATTATGTTTATTCTGGGTTTTGGACCTTTTGTTTTAATTTTTTTGTTCATTTAATGCAAATTGTAATTGATGTTTAACTCCCAGAGCACTTGAGGACATGTCATGAAGACTATAGTCTGCTACTCTTCCCATAACATATTTTAAGGAGGGAAAAAAATAATCAATGAGGCTGCATGACATGAGACAGTCTGGAGGCCGCACATTTGGTTTAGTGTTCATGACAACAATAATTAGCCAGGATTAATCATCATAATGGTTTTTAAAATTTAACTTGAGAGTGGAAAGCAGTCAGCTCAGGAATTTTGCCACCAGAATTTTAGCTCCAGTGCAGTCCACAATGATTGCACCAAAAGCCACAACTCTTTTATTAATCTTCAATGGTTTAAATAAAATAAGCTGGTGGGACACACTAGTGATTCATAAGAGATCACTATCACCACAACATATACATACATATATATTTGTTACCATAGCATTTTCCGTGGAAGTCACACACTGCCATGGAGATTAAACCTTGCCTTCACCCATACTGGCAAACTTGTTTCAGAGCAGAACCTTGGCAAATGTGTCCCTGGCTGTACTAATCCTGATTAAGAGAGATTTTGAAATTTCTCATAACTGATAACTTGAGAATGAAAGGCATGCATGTACCTGAAAAGAAAACTGAATTTGATGAGTCCAGCCATACATAAGGTCTTTACTCTGCCTTACGAAAGCCAGTGGGATCATTCAGTTGCCATCAGTGAATGCAAGATGAAGTTAATAAATAAGACTGAAAGTGATAAAAGCAATGTACAATTTTACTGAAATCAAAATTGCTCAAAAGCTTGAAAAATCATACAGGAAACTAAAGACGAATATAGAAAGGAAAGTCTTGGACAGCAAAATGATCATCCTGATCCCTACACGGTTCAGAAAAAGAAACTTAAGCCATTTTTCAAGAGTGAAATATACCTTGAAAATACATCATGCTCATCTCTCAGGTACTCACCACAGCAGCAGGACATCTCCTCCTCTCACTTCTCCTGGGATGAGTCAGGAGTAACAGAAGTGTTATATATCATTATAAAGGTTATACATGACTGATTTAGGCAAGATCACAACCAGACCCAATGGAGATTTGCTGAATCGATGGACAAAGACCAATTCTTTATGGATAGCAGCAACTTTTACTTCTAGGACAAATTAACAGTTTGGACAAGCACAACCCATAATCCACATACAGGATATTTATTCGATCATTGATACCAGCAAGATTTTAGTATCAAAAGAAGTTAAATGCTTTCATGGTTTCATGCTGAAGCCTGGCCCTCATGGATATGGGATATAGAAATGGTACACCTCCTGAACTGACTGCAGAGTGCAACAGGCACAGACCAAATCATAAGCCACTTTTAATTCATCATCTGAGTAAAAATTATTATGAAAAATGTCAGAATTATTCTACCAATGTTAGCATCACAGATTCCACACCAGAAAACCAACAAATGCAGGATGAAAAAAAATACCAAAAATGAGCCTTTCTTTGACCAGACAGGGCAAAACTAACAGTGCTGGACAATCCTTTTCCCAGTGACCTGAGTAAGAAAGAACAAAGATCTCAAGCTCCTCAATTTAAATTTTAAGGCAGTATTTCAAATTTTACTCTAATATTTAGCTTGGTTTCAGACCATCAAATCAAATCTTAAAAAATATTCTCCTTTTTCTTTATTATGTATCTACTGATGTTAAAAGAATTTTTAAAAATTATCAAACAACTGATTGCTCATGTGATAGATTAGTTCCTGGGGGAACATTTAGGTTTCCCAGTGTAAGAAACAAAAGTACCCCTCACACATTTCCAGGAACAAACAGCAAAGTGACAGCTGAGATTTGTTCCTGCGAACCTTCAAGGCTGTGCTGTCAGCAGGGTCCAGGTGTAGCCCATATGAGCTGAGAAAACCAGGATTCTTGGGAGCACAGTCTTATTTCCATGTGCACAATACGTCCATGCCAGGGTGCACACTTGGGCATCTGGAATTCACCACTCTGTCTGGACTGGATTTTAGCTAATGTCTGAGAGATTTATGCTGCTACCACTCTAAGGCTACTCTCGTGGGTTCTGCAGGATTTGTAAACCACTGAAACACATGGCCATGCAGCATCAGCCACTCATTTAAGAGGCTGCGGTGATAAAAGCAAGGCTGGCCAGCCACACGTTATAAGAGGTAAAGATGAGATGGGCTCTCCAGTCAATGATTTGGAAGATCCTTTCATTTGTAGATCTCTGGGAATGTCTGGGGCAGAAGATACTGTAAGGAGAGGATTTGCAGCATGTGGATCACTGACATCTATGGGACCAGACCAGCACTGCCCAACTGCTCAACTCTCCTGGTCCAAGTGGTGGCTTCACATTTAAAAATAATTCCCAGAAGACTTTTTCTCCTTGAACATCTTCAGCTGCTGCACGTATGCAGAAGTTGTTGCTCTTGATTGAACAGCAGAGTATGTCCTGGGACCACCACAAGAGGCTGTGAACACAAACCTCTCACAGGATCCCTGGTTACTGGTGTCAGGGCACTCCCCTCCTTCAGCACAAAACAAGTGGTCCCACTTCTGTTCCCTGCCACCAACTCTGCATTTTATTAAAGCAGAAGAAACATCCAAGCCTTCCCTAGCCAAGGACTACAATGCATAAGAAGGAAAGTTATGGGATGTAATTTAAACTTATTTTAAATAACAGTCTTTCAGGTGTAAAAACAGCCATTTGTTCTAACACTGAAAGTCACTTACATTAGATTAAACGAATAGTCAAGATCAACTATTACTAGGCTCTTCAAGCCTGAGCAAGTAAACTCGTATTTAAATGAATCACTGGGTCATTTTAATAAGTTAAGTGGCTTAGCCAGGAATGCCTGCCGTTCTTTTCGGTTTCAGGAGCTTCCCTACCTGCACTCATCACAACTAAAATAATCCCTCTGCTCCACCCAGCTATTAGGCCCTAATTCATCAAAATCCCTGAACCAGAAAGCAAACTTTAGTGGGTGAGAAGCCCCTTGGAAACTGAAGGATGACTCAGGATCCCAAACCTGTGCTGCTGCCTTTGTACTCTTGGTCACTGACAGGCAATTTTAATGAGGAAGATGAAAGTTTTTCAAAGCCCTGAATAATAGTCAATAAATGGTTGCCAATGTAGTGCACTGGCATTTGCCTAATATAAAGCACCATGGGCTTATTAATTCACTGGCTGTTACTTTATCTTACCATGGGATAAGATGAAGCAGAGGTGTAAGAAGCAATCTCACCTTCTGTTATTAAACTGTCTGGAAGAGGAAATGTCCCTGAGGAGGGCACTTAGTTCCCCACTCACATTTATATAAACACACACCTTATGTGGAGTGTGTTCAAACCCTCCCTACCCCTGCTCACAAATGGGATGCTCACACAAGTGGGAGGATGAGGCCTCTTCCTAATTCAGGTCGTGTCATTTGTGTGTCCCTCAAACTTGTAAAGGTCTTTGCTCCATCTGGGAGAAGCTGAGGAGAAATAGACAAAAAGGAGCTTCAGAAGGAAAGTCACCACATAAGGGAAGAAACAAAAGAAATGTGAGCACAGCAGGAATAGCAAGGCATGGCAGGAAACAGCAAGAGGATGTTTCTCTCCTTCTTCTCTTTCTCTCCTCCTAGCTGGAGTTTCATGAAGGTTCTTATATTGTTCCTCATCCTGAGCCCTGAAAGAGTAAAAAGCTCATTTATCGTAAAGCATAATACTATTAAAAATATAACTTTAAATAGAAAGATGCGAATTACAATATTAGATATGCAATTGAGAGCTTCTTTAGGGGGATGGAAGGTCATGAGGACATCTGAGGTACTTGAGTTTTAAAAACAGCTAAAATTTCCCTTCTTCAGCCCTTAGCTAAGGTTTCCACAACCACCCTCCTCAGTGATGACAGAGGACTCAGGGTGCTCAAAGGTGTTCACAGGGGGAAGAGTCTCTGCAGGAGGACAGCCACTGATATCTCAGACAACAGAAAAGGTTCTAGAAATAGATTTTTTGGAAGAGTTCTATATTCAATGCAAAAAAACAAAACAAAACAAAACAAAACACCAGAAAGGAGGAAAGTAAAACAGAATGAAGTGAGATTTCTGCCAAATAATTCTGACAAAGGTCCAAGAGATATTTCTGATTTCCTTCATGGCCTCTGTCAGGACATTTCCTTCACCCCTTTTGCCACCACTGAAACCAAGCTAAATACATAACACAAGTGCAAAGAATTCTTCAGTCTTTAGCACTGGTTAGGGCTAAAATTTCAGCTTTTCAGGAAGAAGTGAGCTGTGGAAAAACCTAAAAAGAAGATTATATTTTAACCATATTTTAAAAAAAGAAAAAGGCAGGAGGGCTATCTATTCAGTGGGAATCCAACAAGAAAACAATTGTCTTACAAGGGCAATTGAAAATCAAAGTGAACGAGTATTTATAGCAACTGAACTGTTTAAAACAACAAACTGAAACTGCAGCACCAACTACTTCACAAAGTCATATTCTTGAAGAAGGGGGGAAAAAAAGATCAAAGATCTGCAGGCAGCCAGCTCTGCATACAAGTGGCTTTATCAGCTCTTGGCTGTGTTAAGGGGAGTCAGGCATCCTGAAAGAGAAAGCATTTAATGAGGTGATGAACAACACTTTCTTGGCCTTAATTATAAGGATAGGACTAAGCAACAATAATTGCAGGATAAATTATTGTCAAGAGATATTTCCAAACAACAACAAAAAAACCCATGTCATTATCAAACAATTATTTTAAGTCTCATTTACATATAAAAAAGAATAAATGGAATAGTCCTCTTTTTCTTTTCCATTTGTGGGGGTGGTGGAAATTTTCAGGGTGGTGCATGGGAATTAGAGGCACTACACCCAATATTGCTAATGACAGATTAATTCTCTGCAGATCACTCTGGGAATTGTGCGTTTGTATCCAAGAGCAGAATTCAACACAAGAAAAGCTCAAATCTCTGTGATGTGCCCCCAAAGAATCCCACGTATTTAATAATAGGAACAGAAGACCAACTTCTTCACAAAGCAGCTCTCGAATTTAAGGGCAGAAAAGTTCCATTTAGGACAGAGAGAGCTAAGCTTGAGGTGTAGTAAAGCAGATGTGCACATAAGCGGCTCAGGCCTTATCAGATGAGCCTTTTAGAAGCTCAGATAAAAGAAATGAGGTGTACCCAGCAGCCTTGAGTCAAACAGGGCTGCAGGAGCCAACAAGGGTATGTCATACCAATAGAGACATGAGATCATGGCACTTGCTCTGGGGCATTTATCTCAACAGCACTTTGTGCCTACAGCTCCCCAGCAGTGGAAGACCAGGAGGTTTCTTGGCACCAGGAGTGATGCAGATCCAGGTCGTTTATTTTCCCACATTAGCAAAGAGAGCAAAGCACCAGGCAGATTTTCAAAATGGTTCCTGCTCAGCTTTTAAAACAAACAGTCCCATCTGCAAAGAAATGCAGAAAAATACTGGTCTCCATTGCTCTCTGAACTTTTTTTTTTAAATCCTGATTAAATTTGCCATTACCAGCTAGTCATTCTGGGTGGCTAAACCTAAGTCCTGACATTAAGACAGATTTTTTTTTTCAGAAGTTGGGGAGTTTATCTCATAGAAAATACAGCGTCTTAAAATTGTTTTTAATTATTCCTCAAAACTTAGTTGTACCAAAGAACTGGATGCTTTGAATAATAGTAATCTTTGTCTCATCTATACATACTCTAGAGAAATTGAACATATTCAGTGGTTGTGAATAGAACACCTAAAAGGAAACCAAATAAAATAAGGTTATTATATTTGAATGTCTTTCCTGTATGCAGATACTTTGGCAAGTAACTGACCCACAAGCAATGATCATCAATTATGCTTAGAACAGACTGGCATCACCATCATTTGAACATGCATAATGAGAAATCTCATTTCTTTCACAAAAAATGTATTACATAAACCGGGTACCTGCCAACGCTTTTACTCTGGTTTAATCCAGACAATCAGGGCAGTGATAATTATTAATGTTCAAGGAAAGCTTATTTTTCTTCTTTCTTTGAAACCCCAATAAATTTGACAAACTATTTGAAACATCTAACACATTTTTCTAGAAAAGAGGAATTGATCAATATTTTTTTACCATAAAATTCTGACAGCAAAAGCACAATTTGGGCAACATAGGCTGTTTTGTGCCTGTGCTATAAGGCTAGAGATACAAAACCTGATTTTTAGACTGGATAAAAACGTTTTATACATTTCACCCATTTCACAAAATGCAAAATCCATTCCACAAATTGGACAAGTGATTTCCCACTTGTATTTCAGAGATATTTTGAAGTCCACAGACTACTTCAAGGGAAACTACACAGACATATGTCAAGAGCAGTATTCAGTAGGCTTGCATTTGCTGTAGGGAAGCCTATCAGAACTACAGGAAAGGCTCCATTAATTTAAAGCCCTTCTCAGCCACATGGTCCCAGCTCACAACTTACATAAATGGGTTTATAACGTGCAAACAAGTGAGAAAAAATTCCTGAGATTCTATAAATGCTTTTAGAGCTACAAGGTAGTAAGATAAAATCAGTTTCATCCAAAATTAGTAATTACTGAGATTTTGGCAAATCACTTGGATCCGATTCGGACTCTAGATACTAATTACCTATGACTATGATGATTCTAGCAACAAGGACAGGATAAATATGCATTTCTTTTTACTACTTTACTTACTGACATGAGATGGCACACTAGCAGCTTCATATCTGCCCTTATTTTGTTTATGATAAATTAAAGCCTTGGCTCACAAAATACAGAGAAAAGCACAGTTCTTATTTCAAAAGCTCCCTCTAGCTTTTCCTAACTGTTCGTTACCAGGGTTTTCCTGATGATCTGCTCGAAAAAGCAGCTTAGAGTCAAAGGTGGTCTCATCAGTCTTAGGGAAACACAAGCGCATATTGTATAACCAATTTCAAGTAGGTTTTTAATTTGTAAAAGCCACACAGTTAAGATGACATTAAGAACCCACCCCCTTCTTTTGATTCAAGATCAAAGAGATTTTTAGAAAAGTGACATAACCCTTAGATGTCCCAGGAAACCACATTTGCCACAATTAACCAGCTTCAGTCTCCAAGCCTCAGAGAGGAGCTGGAACAGCGTGTTCAGAGCAGCAAGGGTTTATTGCAGCTCTGGGCACGTTTGGGATAAACAAGCACAGGTCAAGTTCCCCACGGCTTCCTTCTAGCCTGTGACAACCAGGGCCAGACGGTCAAAGGGAGCTGGCAATGAGTGATCAAGGACTGCAGCAGCAGGTCCCCAGGCAGCAGAGACCAGCACAGCCCCACTGAACTGGCTGTGCCCCGTCCATTCAGAGCAGCGAGCACCAGGACCAACAGCTGCAGACACGGTGAGGGACACTGACACTGCACAGGTGGACTGCTCACATGCACCCGGTCTAGATGCTTCTTCTCATCCAGATACAAACTAAACAGCCTGGTGACTGTCCTGAGGTCTGGGATAGCAGAAGCTGAGATAAATACAAGAAAATGACTGAGATTCTATAGAAAGAGGAGCTAAGGAGTTTGGAAGTTTGAAGTTAGGCTTTACCTGCAGTGTACTCTCAGAAATTCTTCATAAAATATCTTCTGATAAAACTTGATCTGAGACTGCTGAACAAGGCATCTGGTTTCAGGATGCCCAAAGTCTACTCAGTTTTTGTCATAAAACTGTTACAGGATAAATAGGTGACACCACAGGTATTCCAGAAAGGTGACATGAGAAACCCATCAAAAAAGACAGTACAGAAGTAAAGGAAACAGATAAGGATGATAAGTAATCTTCTGTGAACATGGATAGCTTCTTTGAGAGACGGTGATGCTTTAAAATTACCTTATTATAGAAGAAAAGAGAGAGTTTGCAGTGGATTATCCATCATCGCTGTGTTTAAATCACAAAAGATGGCTTTAGTTGCAATGGCAGCATGTCACCAGAACAGAAGTGGACAGTGACAGTGGGCAAGTGTCCAGTAAGGATGCATTTCTAACACAAATCAGCACCACCAGAGTTCCCTCCACTGCTCTCGGGTCCCAGGGGGAATCTCAGCATGTACAGCATCCAGGGAGAGCACACACATGAGCACATACCAGAGCTCAGTCCTAATACTGCCAGCCCAAACTGGGTAGGACCCTCAGTCCTACTGATAATTCCCTTTTATCTTCAGCAATAGAGGCTTTAGAGCCAAAGTCCAGTTCCACTGTTGTGGGTGTATGAATAGGAGAGATTATAGCTGCTCAGAAAGCACATACACAACCTTCCACAGTGCCCTCTGTTCCTGCAGCACGTACATTCCTCACTGGAGATATCAGATCAAATAAAGACATATCAATTCAGCAGGTGCTACTGCCCACTCAACCACCACCCAGGGAGTGGACTAGAAACACAGATTTAACCTTTAAATTAAATGGGAATGAAGGGGAATTTCAGCCGTTTTGCAGACCATCACCAGAGGAGCTATGGCCTCATCTTGTGAAATGCTGATATGGATGAGTAGCAAATAATGCACAATCTTCTATATTCTTTTTATATATTTTAACTTCCTCCTATCTTTATGCACTTTCACAGACATCTAAGATTTCACAGCATTAAAGCACTCTGTGTGCTGTAGGAAGAGATAAAAAGACACATTATGAGTTTAAAAAGTGAGAATTTCATGGGAGAGTTAAAATTGTCACTAAGGGCACACCAGAAAGAATTACTGATTTTTCAAACTGCTTCTACATCAAAGGATTAAATAAGAAAACCAAAGTCTTTTATAAACTCAAGCAAACGTGCAGACAATGTCAAAGCTATTTGGTCACAAATTGGAGCCATCATTTTCACTTTGAAGGCCTGCACAAGAAGCTATTCTGCACTGGAAGCGCCACAGAAATTGAAGGGAGAAAATGAATGGGACAGGGGAAATATGGACTTACAGTTCTGAAAGAGTGTAAAGTGCTATGTAGAAGCAATATTTATATGAGACACCCGAATGCTAAAGGCTTTCCTATTGCCCATCACTGACTGTGATATATGGGCTGTGGTTGTCGCACATACAGAAGGACAAACCTGAATTGGATTGTCCTCTGTGAAATGAAGCTGTTTGTCGCTGCAGGGAATTAGAGCTCCTCCTCACTGTCACTGGAGAGATCTCAAACCCCTCTTTGTTCATGGATGCAGGAGTGGGTCCATCACCCAACAGAGCTGGTAAGAAAAACAAATGATGAAAATATTTAACCCTGTTCTGAAAATCAAATTGGCCAGTGGGTTTACAACCAAAGCAGATCAGACAGCCTCAGTTTGTCTTGACTTCGTAAATTGCCCTAATTGGAGACTTGTAAAAAGACCACCTGCCAGCCTAAATTCTGTGGCCTGACTTGGAAAGAATGCACTGAGTCTCCTAACTGGGACAGATTCAGACCTTCAGCTTCTTCAAGATGACCTGTACCAGGACCATCCACACAGATCTCTGTTTTCACTCTTTTCGTAGCCTATTGCATGGTTTTGCCCCAACATGTTACAATTTGTACTGCAATTATTTACAATAACTCATAATCACCATGAAAGCAAAAGCTCTGACAGAAGAGAGGAGATGGAGGATGAAACTCCTTCTCTGGGATCAACAGAACTGACAAACATCAGCCCTCAGGAATGCCATGGAAAGGGCCATTGGCAGGTGTAAGCAGCCCTGCGTCTGTGCCACCTGACACCAGAACACAGCACCAAACCCATCTGTATACACAGAAATATCCAGCAAATTCCTTGTAGGCTAGAGAAAGCAGTGGGTCCATGTAACTGATTATATTCCCTGGAAGTCTCCCAGCATTGGTCTTTTAATGTATTCTTCTCTGAAAACCTTCCTTGCATGTGTATATTTCCATTTTCCTTGAGATTTCAAAAGAGTTGGCATGGTTAACTTTGAATATTGCTAGTTAATTGTTGGTGGGAAAAGACAAATTATGAGCAGGGGAACTGTTCTGGGAGGATTTAGTGTATTTGAATAATTCAGACCCCTGCCGTTAACGTGACAGGATTGTTTTTCTCGTGCAGTAGCCTGCTGCTACAAGAATTAAAACTGTCGTGGCAGGCTACAGCTTGGGCTAGGCCTTAGTAATGAGCTTTATCAGTCAATAAATGATTTTATGCAGCAAATTAAACTGTAAATTTGGTTTAGGTGGTAAATATTTAGAGAATAAAGATATCCAGCTAATGAGGAGGACTGAGTGGGGGAAAAATGTAATGCAAATGTCAATCCCTTAAATCTTTGGGAGGCTAAAGCTCTGCAGAAAGTTTACTGCCACTGCCTTCTTTGTTTTTCTTATCTTTTTTTTTCTTTTTTTTTTTTTTCTTTTCTTTCTTTTTTTCCTTAACAGCAAGGGAACACTATCTCAATTGTATTTACAGATGCCTGAGAAGGAGGCAAAGATTTTTGTGCGGTATTTTGGAGCCACAATTCCATGTACTCACTTGACTCTTGGACTGAAGCATTAAGCGGCCTCATGTTGAAAGGATTTGTGCAAGAAAGACATTGAAAGTTGCTCCTGGCTCTACCTACAGCTTACACAAAAAGATGTGTTTGGCCCTCAATTGTGCCAAAAGAGAGCAGCAGCAGCAGCAATCAGCACAGGCAGCCAGTGTAAAACCTTCTCCTTTCAAACAGGAGGCTGATGGCAAGGTGACCTTTGGGCTCCCAAGCTCCTGTCTCCCTCCTGGCTCACCCAAATCCTGCCCTGCTCTGTGGCCCAGCCTCGAGGCCACGTGCACAGAGAGGGATTCTGAGAACATCAATCGATCAGCAGGAGGAACACATGGTTTAAAAAGGCACATCTGGATTAACGTGGATGAAAGTGCCTGAACAAATCAGCTGCATTGGTTCAAAGGCCAGGTGATTAACAATATGCTGTTTCAAGAGCAGGCAGGAAAAGAGTCTACCAAAAAAGCTGATTTCCAAGATGAGTCCTTGACTTATAGCTATGCTCCAAGGATTATTCTTTTTCCAGAGAAGTTTTGGAAAACTTATTAATCTTGGCAAGGGCATTCATTTCCAAGATAAAAGCTTTGCATGTGATTTTTTTTATTTTTTTAACCTGGCCGAAAAATCAGCTTTCAGAGAAAAAAAAAGTATGGGAAAAAATGTCAGTCAGCTCCATAAATAATTGCTGCAACTCATCCTAAAGCTAGGAGTGTTAACCTTGCTGTCCTTTATCACTTTCGAACAGTAGCAGCAATTTTTTTGGCGATTTCTGCTGGATCTTTTATTCTATACTTTCTGACAAGAAAAATATATGCAGCCCCTGACAGAAGCCCTGAAACAATGGTTTTATTTATGCCTTCCAGGTGACACTGCCAGATGGTAAAATCACAGGCAAAGAAAAGCCAGAAGTGCCTGTACGCCATGCAGGGCTAACACAGAGCCAGGACAGAGAAACCATCTCCTTTCCTGAGACTCACAAGAGAATTGGTTCCAGAAGTTCCACTTTGAGGTGGTTCCAGGCTCAGACACAGCAGTGATAACACACAGAGAAACCCCCAACACACAGAGAAACTCCCAAACCACAGAACCCCCAGGCTCCATGTTCCTCCTTGCTGATGCTCAGGTCAAGGTCAGCCTTGACATTCTAAAAACCAGTTGATAAGGTATAAAGCAAAGTCTGCACAAGGCTTTAAAGCAAAATTTGAAAAGGACACAGCTACATATTGAAAGGAAATTGAGTCACAATATCCCCCAGTAAAACTCGGTCGGACCCACACATTGTACACTCCAAACAATATGCTATTAAGTGCAATAAATCCAAACAACACCCTGGAGATCTGTTTGGAAGATCAGAATATATATTGGGGATATAGTATGGAAGGCTGTTTTTAACATGAAATCTATTCAATTGCAAGCTGTTGATGTTAACTGTTTCTTGAAAGACCCAATATACTAATGCAGTTTATTTACATGGCAGAGAACAGAACTTCATGTATCACCTTCTCTCTGCCTTTCTTTGATTAGATTGCCTCACTTTAATTACTAAATTCTGTTAAAGGACTTTCCACACAGATGTAATTTCATGCAGGTGTTACCTGGTGTAATGAAACCAGATGTTTCCAAATGCTCCCTCATTTGAGCTGCGTGCGCTGCAATAGCCTGATTTGTATATCCATCAGTTCAAACTGGAAAAAAAATGTGTCTGGGAGTGATAACTGAGATGAGGTTGTGAGGACAGAATGGGTACTGCCACCTGTTGTCTCCTTTTCCATACAAAAGTTTTCCACTTGTGCTTTTAAATATCTTCCCCCATTGTTCCTATTTTGATTAATCCTCCAGGCTCTTTTGCAAAGCAAATAGGAGCTCGGTGTCCAGAGACATGGATGTACACGTGGAAAAGGCATGTCTGTTCTTCAGTGAGCGCAGCCTTTTCACTGACATTTCAACATCATGCACTTCATACAATCTGTGAACCTTTCCAGCTAACTTCTACCATGGACCAGAAACTTCGTGACTGATTATGGAAGGACGCAAAATACTGAGGTATATCAGTAGCAATTAAAACAAAACAAACCAAAACAACCTCAGGACTTATTTTATCATAAAAAGAATTAAAACTTTCATTATTGTAAAGTCATGACTGGCCAAATGACAGACCAAAGGCGTAAAGTGACAGAAAGAAGGGCCAATGTGCAGAAACATAGAGAGAAGAATGAAGCCCGTATCACTCCTAACCTGATAGCAACTCTGAAGGAATTTCTCTGACACCCGAATTTTTAATCAGTTTTCTTATGAGCCCAGCTCACCAATCAGATCACGGTCAGGGAAGTTGTTACAGATCAGCCAGCACTGTCACACACTAGGGGAAATGTCCTCACCATCACACAGAGGTAAAACCAGGGGAATTAGCAGAGAAATCCTTTGGCAGCTACAAACTGCCACAAAAGGGTTGCGATGAAATATTCAGATTTCGACCCAAAAAAGGAGCAAACCCGGCCCCAGTGACTCCAATTGGCCATTCCAACAGGAGCCTGAGTCAGATCCTTCCCACTTCTCCCCATTGTTCTGTCAAGCCCTGATGCTGCACAGATGACACCGGCCCAACCCTGGGCTCAAGCTCTGAACAATGAAGAACAAAAGGCCTGCAGGGACCAGCAGAAAGTTCAAAACTAACAGAAAAAAAGCAGTGGCACAAAAGCCTTGCCAGCCAGACAGCTCAAACCGACCAAGACACTCTTTTTTGGGGTTAGTTCTTTTAATATTAAAAAAAAAACCAAATAAAGTTCAAAATATTCAGAAAATATACTGCCCTCTCCTTCTCTTCCATCTGTATTCTCCAGGAAGTTTTAATTCTTTTGCAAAGTGGACACCACTTGGTAGGCACATGAAGGCAGCTCTGCAAGGTGAGGTCTTGGGCACGAGGATGACACAAGGCTGCACAAACACACACGGGCACACACACAAAGCCATCCTATATCTGTAGGCTCCAAACCTCTGTCTTTACAACTGCCTTTCTAAATGAATCCATTTTTATTTTGTGTTGTTTTCAGGGGGCTTTTTTGGGGGGGGAGAAAAGGGAAGATATAGGCTAGTCAACTAAACTACTGTCTGCCCTCATTATTTCAATTCAGGGACTGACAGTACAAGACTTAATATTACAATAAAGCAAAACTGGTGTCAGCAAAAAAAAAAGTTTCGATGACACACTGATATGGAACACTATGATACACTGGTAAAAACTATGTGAAAACCAGAAACACATAAGACTGCAATTTAATCTTTTTATTTGAAATATAAATATTGTTACTATCAAGTTTGACAGTATAGAAAATGTGTGCCCTGCAGCCCTCTGACAAAACAAAATTTATATTTAAAACTTCCTGAAATAATGCCTTTCATATGTGGAGTTTTGTCACATTGCAGCGGCTCTGAGCCTACCTTATGGTCCTGCACCTTTAATTATTTTATGCCTAGAAGACACATTTTAAATAGAAGAGGCGGGTTACAAGAGTTTTGACAGCTGTGGATGATTAAAATACTGACAACATGCACTATATAAAATTCCCCGAGGTTTTAGCTGGGTACTCACGCGAAAGTTAGCGATTAGATTCCCTCCCCCCCACCAAATCCCACCAGCATGAAATGTTCATTTCACTGGCCTGTTACCCCTTCTCTCTTTAGGCAGAGAGGCAAAAACCCCCCTCTGGTTTTTTGGGGTTTTTTTTTAATATCTCAAGGCCACATACTTGAAAATTGGTCAACAAATTTGATTTAGTAATCTGTTCCCTTTTAACAAATGTGCAGCCAGGTTTCATGACCAGCTGTTCTGTATCAATGCATGAATGGAGGGAAGGGAAACCATTTAAAACATGTGAATGGTTTTAGGGTTTATTTTCATCAAACCCCCTTACAGGAGTGTTATAACTTGGTGCTAATTTTCTGGCCTCTTGACCTACATGTTTGGGTTGTGCAAAATATTATATTATAAGAGAATAAGAGTGCTCCCCAGTTCAGAAAAAAAAAAACTAAAGTGCATTCTTAGCCTTAGCTCTGGCAGCTGCCTCCTGACTGCATACACTTGAATTATAAGTTTTGGATAAACTGGGATCCTACCCCTCAAGTTCTTAGAATTAAAAGCTGCATATGAAATAATATTAATTACACTGACCTTGAGCTGGGGCTACAGCTATGTCAGTCTGTCCCTCTCTTCTAGTTAAGGGGTCAAAGAAATACTAGAAGCGAATCACCTCCAAAAAATACATGAGCAATTGCAGAGTCAGACTATCTGTATGTGGGCATAAATTATTGGCTATTTTTATTACCTTTAATTCATTTTAAGTTGTTCAGACACTTCTAAACGCAAGAAAGGACAACGAAGAAAATCTTATCACTGAAAGAGCAAACTTATCATTTGGACATTCCTTGTAGCCCCAGAAGACAAGGCAAAGATGGATTTGGGGTAAAGCAGTTTCTACTTTGATGGTGGGAAAGCATCTCCTCGTTCAGTCCCATGAAACTCTCTGGCAGAGGTGAAGTTTAAGGATGGATGGGAAGGAAAAAATTCAGTACTCTAAATAAAGCATAAATGATCCAGAGATATTGAAAGTCAGAAAGAAAAAGCAACACTAATGCTGGTGTCATGGAAAATTCAGAAAGATACCCCAAAGTTCCACACCACACAGGGAAATGGCGTGCAAAAAAAAGGACAAGGTTCTTTTCCTTACAGTGCAGTCAGTGCAGGTTAATGAAGCAGAAGCAAAATTACAGAAATGAGAACCAAAAATAGTTGAAGCCTTTGACTAAAGACATACAAGGATATAATAAATATTGAAAACACTCCTTTTATTAATCAATATTGTAAACAGTTTGATACGTCTTTTTCTATTAGAAATAATGAGAGACCATCCCTTCCTTGAAAAATCAGAAATCCACCAGTTACATACTGCAGGAATTACCCACAGCAACAGAACTTCATACAGTACTTCACTTCCTAGGAAAACATTACTTATTCCAAAGTGCATCTGGAAAGGATGCCCATAAACAAGTGCCTTTATCCACATGCCTTGAGGATTTTCAAGTGCATCAGACAAGCAAATAGGGCTGCCTTCTGCCTGATCTGCCACTCTTTTTAAAAAAATAATAATGGAATATTCAGAGCATCCTCATCACCCCACCCTTGGGGGAATGAGTTATCAAAAATGCTGGAATGCAATCTGTGTCAAAGGAGATGTTACATCAGTTGCCCTGGCCACCTGCTTCTTGTTGTTTTTCACGTTCTCAGTAAAGCAAAAGAATGAAATACATAACCTGGTGTCCTTGTCTTCATATCTTCGTTGTTATATATAGGATATTGCTGAGTGTTTTACGGCTGCTGCTGTTTCCTCAACACACACTGCCCAACACAGAGGGGCAAGCACTGGTCTGTAAAACACAGTGACCACTGGAGCAGTTCAGCCACACAACTCAGCTCTTTCTGGCCTCCCAGTCCATTCCATCCATCACACTGTACATTACCGGTTGAATCATCACTTTCCAGCTGGTTCTGGGCTTTCACAAGGCACAGCTCCTCACACACAGGCTGATCTGTTCAGGGTCTGCCTCTCATCTTTCTTAGCACAAGTAGTTACAGCTTAGTATTTTTGTATTCAATTATGAAGAAAGATGAGAATGAAATGGGAAATAAAAAAGCGACAGGTAGAATTACAGAGCAAAATGGTATTGTACGCTTGCTTGATGGTAATTGGTTTTCTTAACTGTTTAAAATCTGTAGCACAGCATAAAATAGCCCAGCAGTAGTGGTCTGTTAGCCATTTTTGACACGTTTTTAGTCAATTTAGTCAACTTTGTGGCAGCTCTAATACATTTTGGCTGCTGAGGATCTCAACAGACACTCCACAGATGACCTTTGTGGCAGAGAGAATGGGGGATGAAAGAGCAAACAAATGTTTTCATGCAATACAAAATGAGAAGTTTTTGATTTAGTGAGATTTCCTTTTTTTTTTTTTTTTCTCAGTATACAAAAGTGGCAGTATTCAACTGTTCAATAAATGAGCTAAAGGTTCAGCCCTCCTGACCACCACCATTACCAGGAATTTGATTTCCTTTCATGTGCTTCTGAGCATTGTCATTGATAGAAACTTTTAAAGTCAGCTCAGCTGCGGCTGCAGACAGGTCACTGCCAAGGACCAAGTGGAAATGAGAACAGCCAAGGGACAGCACACCAAAGTGATATCCTACAACTCAGTAATTCCTCAGTGCACATTGTCTGGGTATGTGTTTTAGAATAAAGACTCACTGAGAGTGACCAAAAGCTGCAAAATTCTCCAAGCACCAAATATTATGAAGTTAATGTCGTTCTGCTGCTCATTTCAGTACTAGAAGTTACAGAAGGTAAGGAGGTGGGGGAAGAAAGAGAATAGACTTTTAAATGACCATAGACATAACCAGATTTTCAGTTTAGGCTTCAGAAGCGAGCTGGGTAATAATCTTAGTATCAGCATTTTCTCTGGAGGAGGATATTATGAAATAATAGACATAAGCCAAATAATACCTATCGACTTCTTTGGAACTTTGGGAAACTCTTCTCATTCACAGTTGAAAACACTCTCAGATCCAGATGGCCAACTCCTGTGGAAAAGCAAGGTACAGTTAAAATTGAGCACTTTGGGCTTAATTTATGTTCCCAGCTACAGCTTTTGGGATGCTGTACATTAGCTGAATATATGCTTTTACATATTTCTAAGAAAAATGGTCCTCAGAAGATGATGAATAGCATGCCTTACCAGAAAATATATGACAGGTTCTAAAAATGGTACATTTTTAAATTGGTATAGATATTTATACTTGCTCTGATCCTCTGAGATGTATATTGAAATTTGTAATATAAACAGTAAAGGGCATTCCAAGACAAGCAAATTAAAATGAATTCTGCATCATTCTCTCCTGTCCTATTATTGTACGTTCTCAGGAGGTCTACAAAAATTTGTATGTGAACTAAAAATGTATGTAAATCTAGTAAAAATTACTTCAGAAAACCCTAATCTTTTATTAGATCACAGTGTAACTGATGTTTAAAATAAGAAGTTAGGGCTATTATCACAATATATAAACAGAGTCTGTGATAGACTATCACTAGCCTGCTGTGTCTTTATAAGATTTTACATTGTGCCTTCCTACATGTATTAAAATATATATATCACCATCAATTCAGGATGAAAGAACTTTATTTTTTTTAGAAACTAATATCATCCCCATCTCTAAGAAAGAGCTATTTATCACCATCTGATAAAACCACTGCTCATTCTTAGTCTCTTGGCAGTAGCTTTTACTCTTTCCTCCTGGGCTGCTGTTCTCAGGTAATAACCTGGGCCTGGGTAGGATCTCCCCAGCCTTGGAATCGTTAGTAGTGCCAGACCCCCCTAACATCTGTCTACCCTGCTCTGGAAACCCTCTGATGAAGTCTGCATCATTACTCAATTCCCCTTGTGGTTAGAAACTTTTCCTCCCAGTCATCCTAATGCATTTTGGCTGAAAATTAAATTGGTTTCTTTTGAATTCCCTCAAGTGGAGGGAGAACAATAAGCACCAGCCTTTGTGTAACATTCTCATATTGGAAAGACTATCACAATGATTTCTCTGTAGGTTTATCAGTTCCCACAACTTTTCTTCATAGATCATGTTCTATAAAATTCAGATTTTCCTGGCACCCTCCACTCAGTTTAATATGCTTTCTTGATATGTAAAATATGGTGCCCGGTGTAGTTCTTTAGCTGTGCACATTCCAATGCAATTTTTTTTTTTTTCCACAAGGATATTATGTGTGACAAAACCAAAAGCTGAAATCAGGACAATTCAGCAACATTTTACCCCTTTCCCCAGGCTAGTTATTCTTTCAGAGAAAGAAATCAGATGGATTTGCTGAGAACAAATCACTTCAATCTTACATTATCTTTTACAACCCTCTTATCATCTGGATAGTTAGAAAGATTTTTTTTTTTTTTTTAAGATTTGTTCCAGTGTATTTTCAGGAATAATGATTGGGCTGACATCTTTATGAATTCCAGAACCCTTGTTTTTCTCCTTTGAAAAAGGTACGTAGAACACTTACACTTTTTTTATGATTATGGCTTCCCTCATCCTCTGAATTGTCAGAATATAATTTAGCATTTGCTGAACAGAAACCAACGTTGGTGTTTCATTCCTATGAAATTGAATGATTATGGACTTATTCTAAGAACTTCATGGAGAGAGAGTTAAACAGCTAAAAATTCAAAATGAAAATGCAGAAGCCATCCAGCTTCCCACTCCAAGCAATTCTATAGGTGAAGGTTCCCACTGCAGGTCAGTCAGTGCCCACAGACTTGGTGATACCCAGTTCTGTTTCCTGGTGTTTCACATTCAAGAATGAGCAAATTCATGGAGCTGAATTCCCAGAAAAATTAGTATAGGGGGAAAAGATACTCCTGAAGATGCCAGAGTGTGCAGCTTCAAGGGATTGGAGAGTTCAGTGATACCTTCCAGTAGCTGATGGTTATTAGGTGGGTTTTCCTACAAAGTGGTATCTCACCAAAACAGTGTGAGGAATTATTGGTTTATTAGAAAGAAAAAAGGGAAGAATTCCAAGCTGAGGAATACCAGCAGAGTCCAAATCTCCAAAAGCTTTAATATTGTGCTTTTTACAGTTCATTACTGTAGCATTTCAAGACGTTTGCTTCTATCCAACACACCTCTTGAACCGGTTTCCCAGCTTGGTTGCTCCTTGAGTGCACAGCACATCATTCACACTGTCATTTGACAATTGTAAATACATATCACTTCTAAATAAACTCATAAGCACTCAAAAAACTGGTATGTATGACAGCTCTTCAGAGTCCTTAAAGTTGTAAACACACTGATACAAGCAACGATTTACAAGCTATGCATCACTCCTGAGGTGGAGTGCAGAGACTGGCAGGGGAAAAAAAAAAAAAAAAGCAAATGCCATTTCTGAGTTGCAATGGAATTACCTTTCTCTGTTCTCCCCCACAGTATCACCCTGCCAGTCCTTCACAAGTACCACAGCAATGTGACACCTCAGTCAACACAGCTGTCACTCCTTCTGTGTCCCAAAAAACAGGAGAGAGACGTGAGGACCAGAGCCAGGGACCTGGTCCCAGCCTTGCCACCACTTCCCCACCGTGTTTCAAGGACTGGAACGGAAACATCACCACAGTTACAAGGTTCCACATGTGAGTAAGGAGGTTGCAGGATGGGTTACAGGTTTTTGCTTAGTTGAAGGGAAATTTTAGTAGTGGAAGGCAGGCAAATTGAAACCCTTAGCAAGCATTAAATGCCCTTAGAAAGAAATTGCTGTTTTTGTGAGCTGCCCCATCTGAAGAGTTGTAAGGTACTATGGGAAAAAGAAGTCCTAATGAAGAGCTGATTCGTGTGTTATGTCACCTGTGCGCTAAAGACTCTGTTATCTTCTGAAATTATGGAAAGGAGGAGGATATTTTCAGTAACTGTTGGCTTCTCAGGCCACTGAAGGAAAGTATGTTTCTCTGGGTACAACAAATTCTGTTTGTGGTTTCAGAGACCCCTGCCAATATTTCAATAATACATACATTACGAACCGGTACATCTGGTAAGGTATACCTGTGTTGTCTATTCCAGGGAAGGATTTTGCTGCCTATTCAAAATGAATAGATTCAGAAGTGGAATCCAGCATGGAAAATGAAGGAAGGTCACAGGAAGGGTAATATTTATGGAAGATTGAGCATTTTAGTGTGCTACTGGCTTCAGGGTCTGTACTCCCTAAAAATACGGGGGTTTGTGCACAGGAGTGCTGAGTAGACAGAGTATAAGTAAAGCATTTGTTTGAACCTTCACAAACAGGCAGTTGCTTAGTATTCAACGGAGAAAACAAAAGGAATTTCTACATTTTATGCAGCTCCAGAGCAGAAACATTTTATCCGAATAAGCAACCCAATGAGGGCTTTTCAATCGACAAGAGCAAAAGCGCTTTGAACACACCTTGGTGTTGGCACTCATGTGGCAGAGGCATCTTCCTGGAATGTCTCTCAGTGTCAGGGGATGGCATGGAACAAGTGCCTGGAGAGCAGTGAGACAGTTCTAAAGGATGGATCAAGGGCACCAGAGGGTTCTAAGACGGGTCTGAGGGTTTGAGAGAGACATGGGGGCAGGTACTTGATACCGTTCAAGAATTGCCAGCCACAATTAAGATGCAAATAAACCATGAGAGTTAACACTCCATGGCTGAATTCATTTTCTGGAAATACATGAGTGCTGGTGAGCTGAAGAACATGGGAGAACTATGCAGTGCCAACAGCTGCCTGGTTCAAATATGTAAATCTAACAGGACTTCAAAAACTCTTATCCTGGTGTGACCAACCATTCATTGAACACAATGTTTGCGGCCTGAGCATATCCAACCTGTTAACAACATTAACTTTCCATGTTGGCAGTAAAACGTGTGTGCTCAAGGATTGAATGGACATGAATGCTATAAAACAGAACCTCTTTTCTACATCTACAGAATCAGTTTGATTGAAAAGAGGATGAAAATATAAAGTCCCTAAACAAATACGTCCTCACTAGCAACCAGAAGAAAATCGTTTTCAGAGCTTCCAGTTATCAGTCTTTAAGCATTAAACTCAGGGGTGGGAGGACACAGGGGAAGCAGCAAAGTAAAAACAGTGACCCTAATAACACCCTTGCAGCTTGCAGAAAGGAAACCCATGGATTGGGTAAGAATGAGAAGGAATTGAAGCACACATGAGCACTACGTCCCTGGTCGTCCACACCCTTCCAAAGGCTGAGGCCTCCCCCAAGAACATTTTTAGGATGACAGTGCCAAAAAATAAAAACAATTTACACATTTGCTCAATGTCTCTTCCAGAGTTCCTACTAATACCAGTTAATCACAAGTGGAGTATACCCTGTATTTCCTAACCCCAGCTTAGAATTGATTTTTGTCTTGATTAATTCAATGACCAGACTTGTATTCGCTTTAGTTGGAACATATTGGACCTCTGACTCCTCAGACTCATTTTCATGTGCCTGGGAGCAAAATTCCAGTTATATATCTCTATCCACTCTGCAACTCCTCTTTCCATATGAGGCATAACTTTGCTCACTTCCACAAACCTCCCTGAGCAAGAAATGAGCAGTGTTCCAAGGTTCAAGGATGTACAAGCAGGTCCTGCTCCCTGCTCTGTTTCTATGCACATTTTTTTTTTTCCTGCAGTATATAAAGTGACTTACAGGAAGCTACCAGTAGTGGAAAGTTGTAATTCATTGGAAAAGAATCTGTGCTTTAAGGAACAGGTACCTTCTTACTGGATCTTAAATAATATATCACATAATGCAATTATTCTATGTCTCCTGGTCATCACATGGTCTTGGGGAAATCAGAGTCAGATTTTTAATATTGAGTATGTAAGGGTCCTATGGAATTACTATATAGAACTATTCTTGTCTGCATAACCAAACCCCTCCCCAGAAAAAGCAATTTTTAAAAATTATTCTCCATCCTCCATTTCACACATACACACATAAAAATAAAATGCAATAAGCATTCATTCATTGCTTACCCAAAACATACCAGACAATTACACGCTATGCTGTTTTAATTAGAAGCTCTCCCTCTCAACAGGTCCCATTTGAAATGTGTGACACTCCTCTGTACCCCATGGCTGGAGCAGAGTTGTATTACAATCACATCTTCAGTCAAAGAACATTGCCATTTTTTCCTAGATCAGACACCTGCTATCAATTTGAATGGTATCTGATTGAATATTTGTGCAGGAAGGACAAGAATCAATTATTCATGAGTACTAAACAATAGACTGTATAAACACAGTTCATGAACCTGAATCCTTTACAACCTAGCTTATCTTCGATACATTTATAAGGGCAGTCACATCTTTTAAACAACTGACATATTTAAGGCCCCAAAAAAGGGGGAGGGATAAAAGAAGAAACATATTTGTGTTAAAGAAAATGTAAGGTGTTTTGGATTAGGTGGAGTTTCTGTTCTTTTGCCTATAAAAGTGGTAATATTTAACTGTTTAACTAAATTTAACTAAATATCTCATGTGACAGACATTTCCCTGAGACTCCCAGCTCACATTCTGCTGAATCAGGTCATTTGGGTAATTTAACTGAACACAAAAATACCTGCAACTATTGTGTTCTTACCCATGAGTCTTGTGTGGGTTTTGGACTCCTACCTGTACTTGGCAATTTAATGGAACAAAACATTTTGAGGTTTTCCTGTCACTGTGTCTTCTCTGTGGCAGGAACCTGTGTTGTTTCCCTGGCAGCTTCATCACTTTTAGGTTTCCAGCACAGTTCAATTAAGCTCTGCAGTGCTGATCTGGTTGGATTCCTGCCAGCTGAAATCCTGCACCTCGGTTTCTCAGCTCGTGGCTGATGTCAGATGGGGGAAAGCCTGACCCACACGTCCAGGAAAAACGCAATCCTGACATCATGGTGGAAAGATACAGTAGAGACCAGTAAATAATTCATTCTGTTAAAAAAAACTTCCTCCCTCCAAACAAGGCTGTTAATGTTGCTGTCATGTTTAATACACTTTTATGTACACTCCTTTTATTTTCTGGGCTGGTTTTGCCCGGAGTCGAGTTAGTTTTCTTCATAGTAGCTGGTATGGGCCGTGTTTTGGATTTGTGCTGAAAACAGTGTTGATAATTCAGGGATGTTTTTGTTACTTCTGAGCAGAACTTACACAGAGTCAAGGCCTTTTCTGCTCCTCACCCCACCAGTGAGGAGATTGAGTGGGGTACAAGGGATTGTGAGGGAACACAGCTGGAACAGCTGATCCCAACTGACCCAAGGGATATTCCAGGTCATTTGGAAACATACTCCAGCATATAAAACTGAGGGAAGAAGAAGGAAGGGGGGATGTTCAGTGTTCTGACATTTGTTTTCCCAAGACACTGACACACATGATGGAGCCTTGCTTTCCTGGGAACGGTTGGACACCTGCCTGACATGGGAAGTGGTGAATCAATTCCTTGTTTTGCTTTGCTTGCTTGTGTGACTTTTGCTTTACCTATTAAAATTATCTCAACCCACAATATTTCACACTTGTATTCTCCCAATTCTCTTCCCTATTCCACTGATGGGGAAGAGGAAGAGACCAGTTGTGTGATGTTTATTTGCCAGCTGGGGTTAAACCACAACATTTTCTTATGGCAATGGTTACTATTTCAATGTTTAATGCACGTGACATTCTGGAATTACAACATCCCTTTTGAATGTTCCAAGATTTCAGCCTCTAATGGTGAGTGCCTGAACTTTCATGAAATACAATTTGATTTAAAAATCAATCCTTCGATTGAGTTTAAAAAGGCACCTAGTGCTGTTTATTTGTTTTTATGGAAAATAATACAGGCAATTAATTTCTTTCCTACCTTAAGTGTCTGAGTTATGAAAGTCTATAATGCAACATGGCATGCTTGATGAATAACAGCTGAGGTGATTTAGTTTAGAGGAAGTGATTGGCAGCTAGTGATTTTGATAAAAACTTGTGTGATATGCAACAGGCACCTCAGCCGTACAGCTGATTCACTGAAAACAAACTCAGAGTGAATTAAATTTCTATCATGTTACGTTTTATGCTGGGGAGTCAGATAGAAGGGAGAGGACGTAATTCTTTCCTAGACCTAGTAGCTGCTGCTTTAAGAAAAGAAATGACAAGGTTATGGGTTCTCCCTCTGCCATGCACCTCCTTCATAAATTTTAGCATTAAATGATAAATAAAACATGTGAGGACTCAGCTCAATGAGAAATATGTCTGGACTTTGGCACTGTTAAGGTCTGCACAAATCCATATGAGCTGCTTAACATTGATTTTCTTTGGCGTCTTTCGCAGCCCTATGTGGGCTTCGCAGTGGAAAAGGCAGACATGTCTTTTATTGTATCAGGCCCTTTGCCATTAATTACAGACATGCCTTTCCTTAATGACTGGGCACAACTGGCCTGTTGATCCCCTGGCTGGATCACCAGAGGATGGGATCAACAGCCCAGATGGGGACTGTGGACCATTTGCTGTTCCTGGCCTCCCTCTTCTCCCCCATCCTCTTTGCTCTTTTCCAATGGGAGGCTGGGGCTGGAACCCCAATGGGCCAAATTTTCCTTGCTCTCCTCTCCTTCTGCACCAGTTTCTTCAAAGCAAAAGTAAGACAAGACATCTCCACTCATCTTCAAGCAGGGGTCATTGGGGAAAGCAAGAGGAAAGACTCATCTTTCAGACACCTAGAAGTGAAAAACTCCAAGGCAAAGCCAATATTAACCTCCCGCTCAACATGGAGAGCTAACCAGACTGCCTGAGTCTGCAGAACTGAGTGGAAAAGTTGAAAAAAAGAAAAGTTTTGCTTGTGGTATTTTCACATCTTCACTCTGGCGCTGGCTAGAAGAGTAAATGGTCTTGGTGGTTGGTGCACAGGGCCAGGAGTGAGGAGCCCTGGGCTCTGTTCATACCTCTGCTACTGACTCACTGGAGCAAACTGTTTGCACAAAATTCTTGAAAAGCATTTGTTAATTTTAGGAGCCCAGTTTTGAGCGTGGACAAGTAGAGACACATGGGCACTGAGCATCTGCTGCTTTTCATAATAACAGAGAGATTCTGGCACACACTGCACCACTGTCAACCACCCAGACCAAGATCTGGACCTTCATTCTGCAAGACACGAAGCTCTCTTCCATCTGAGTCAGAAAGATGAGAGCTCCTCCTGTGCCCAAGAAAGGTTCTTCCAGAAGATGCAGGACTTGGCATTGAATCATTACACCAAAAATTACTGGATACATGAGACTGAGCAATCCCTGTTTCTCTCATCTGTTAAAGAGGCATTAAATGCGGGTCATAAAAGTCCTTTGACCTCCTGTTCTGGTGTGCCAGAAAACCTGGCAGTTCCTCAAGGTAAGATCTGTTTCAGAATAACAAAGTTTGCTATCGCATTTTAAAGAACCTTAGAAGATGGTTTGATTCAGGTCTGTGAATCTTTCAGCAAATGTTTTTTGGAGGATAATTTTAATTTTTTTCAGTATTCCCTTGTGTATGACACATACGTTGAATTGCTGTTCTTACTAAACCTTTCATATCAATTGCATTCCCCTGGTTAAATTGTGCCTCTTGAGCAAGAGCTACTGAAACATGTATCTGATTAGGAAAAACCCATGTTCATGTTAATTTCATGTTTTATTTATTTTTGCTTAACTTTGACATGTTTCCTGGAAGATCTATCAATAATAGCCCATCTCCATGATTGGTTCATCCAAATAATGACTGTTGAGCATGTAAAACAAATTGGGCAAGACCCTGCATGAAGAGCAGGAGGTAGAGCTCTCATCAAAATCAATTCTCTCTCAGATATAAAAGGTCACTGATAATTATGCGCATGAATCTAGGAACAAAATTTGCCTCATTGAGTGGTATTACCTCTTCACTTGCAATCACACAGTAAACAGGAAAAAGACAGAATTGACTGAAACATCCTTGCTGTTGTCCTACCAGCTGAACACTCTGTTTCTGCTCACTTTCTGCTGAATTGCCAGCATTCAGCATTTCAAAACCTGATGCATTTTCTTTGCCCAGGGCAGGTTATACATGGCATGTTTTTACCCTCAACTGAGTTTACAATTCTTGTGCTCCTGGAGAATTTTCCTCCAGATTTATTCAAACCATGTGGGAATTTCTTTGCTAATTGAAGAAAAACATGGTGCTTCACTATTAAAGTCTAGGTGTGAACTTCTGAATCTCTTCCTGAAATGCAGGGAAAGGTTTTGTGTTCAGGGGCTCTTCCTGGTCTGTCATGGTGCTAACAGATCCCACATTGTCATGCTGCTGATCTCCAATGGAATGCCCTCATCTCCAAGGGACAAAGGTATTTCATCACCTCTACATCTTTCCACCCTCTGAACAAATCATTAAGAAAAAAAAAAATGTAAAAAGCCAAATACATGCCATTGTTCCACGAGTAGAACACAATCAATAATATTGTTACAATTTAATATTTGAGAGAAATATGTTTAGAGAAAACAAGAAATGGGAAAATTAAATCAACCATGTCTTAAAAGGCCTGGTGAACATGTCCCTGGCCTTATGTCCTTTATGGAAATTGTGCTTATATAAGAGATAACTCAGCAATGCAGTCAATAACTGGCAAACTTGATACTTCCAAAGGCTCTAAGGGGGAATGTCAACCAACACTGATGAGCAGCTTTGAACCCCTGGCCTTTCAGATGCAGGCTGACAAGTTAACAGGCTTTTCTTCCTCAGTGGGGAAGAGGGTTTTCATAGCCTGTATTCCAGCAAATAAAATGCAATCCAAAAGTCCTGGGCACATGCCACGTTTCTTAAAAGGGTAAGATTACCAGTGCCTCTTGATACACTGTGGGATGCTGATGTATGTTTGCACTCAGTGTGGTTTTTCCAGTGGAAAAAAAAAAAAAAAAATCCATGGAATCTCTTACACATGGGAAAATACATTCATTAGGCAGAGAAGCAAAATGGAGTCTACTTGAGTTAATTTCTCCTCACTTACTTTTATTTAACTCTGCAATAACGGTCCATTGAAATAGACCAGCATTATCTCTTGAAATTAAAACACTGATGGATAACAACTGGAGTGTTTTTTCCTTGTGGCTCTGAGAAGGGGGACCCCTTTATTTATTAAACAGCAGCAGAAGCAAACCAAAAACTATTCTGTTGGGCTACATAGGCAAGGAGATTAAAGGAGGTCTACTGATGACTCAGGTGTTATTCAGGGTGAAGTTATGTATTTACTCCTTCAGTGTCACAAACTCTATCAAAATGTCATTGACATACACCTACAGTAAATAAAGGCTTAGGGTCAACAGGACTATGAAGGCCGTGTCACCTGGCTGCACTCATCTCCAGTGTAGGGGCAGGATCTTTTATCTACAAATCAGAGCAACCATCCTAAAGCCCCTACAGAAACACCACTTTGTTTTTTGAATTCCAGATTCCTTTGCATACATTTAAGTTCTCTGAGAAATGGTCATTATTCATTGCTTCAAAAGGAGAGAAAAGACCTGAAAAGCATCTAAGGTAAGATTAAGAAAAGGGATAATGTTCTTAACCTTCTCAGGCACAGATTCTACTGCTCTTATTTCTCTCTTTTTCTTAGGTTGTCCAATGTTTCCACAGCTACAAATGTTATTTGTGGTTGGAATTTATGCGCTCTCTTTTAATCCCCCTACTCCCTAAACATCTATTTGAATTTTAAATTTAATTCTAAGGGTTTGGTGATTGTCTTGGTCGTTGTTCACAAGTACAATATTTCCCTCCTGTTGTAAAAACTAAGTATTTTCAATTTACGAAAATTGAGCAAAAGTGTTGGCTCTGTTATTTTGAGAAGTGGACTTCAGTCAAGCTTGGTATGGAATCCCACAGAATGTGTTCTTCAGCAACTCTGTTGTTTGTATTGAGATATCTGGTAAAGTCTTTTGGGAAAACATACCACATATCCCTTTAAGGTCCAACCAAAATATCATCTATCCTCTCCTCAGTACAACAGCCTTGCTGAGATAAATAGTTTTGGGGAGGGGGGGAAATCTTCCACTGTAAATCATACTAACCAAACACTGCTGGGCCAAGTTCTCTACCCTCTACTCCAGTGAGATACTGTTAGTTTAACAGGGAGTCTGATTATTGGACAAAATTTAGGAGGTTAAAATTAAGACAACATAACTGCGGTCCTCTAAGAAATTATTCTGTTCTTATTTTCTTGCCTCTCTTTTTCTTGGCACCAGGGGACTTTGGGTCAGAGCTAAACAGCTTATGAACTCATTTCCTAAAATTTTCAGTCTCCCAAAAGCTTGCTTTCCTTGGATTAGTTTTAATTCAGCCAATTTGTAACACATATTCAGACTGTATCCTCCACAATATTTTATGATAAATCCCATTCAATTTCATATGTACGGTTGCAAGCTTTATTGCTTAACAAACATTTCATCTACTCTCCCATAATTTATATCTGAATGGGTTTATTATAGACATTGCATTTCATTCATTGTGCAGTTAATTCTGCAACATGCTGCCTGTTTTCTGTATGGCCGCTCTACCATTATGTGCTTTCACTACAATTGAATTTTTCCTTGGGAGCTTTATGAAATGGTTTATGAATATGTAATACAAATTGTATTAACAAGGCAAATGTACTTTTTATTCCTTTTGTGAGCATTTCCAGTCAATGACTAGTAAGAGAACAAGTGTAGTAGCACATCTCCCTCAATTCCTATTCACCAAGGCTACCCATGCAATATTATTTTTAAAAGGCTCATCACTTCAAAAAAACAAAGATGTTTAAAAATCTTGGTTGGTGCTGCAATCTCTCCCTGGAAAAGAACACAAGAAAGCTTTCTAACATGACTTCTTTCTTTGTGGGGACTTCTCTCTTTCTCTTCAGATAAAAGGATATTTGACAGATGCTATCTTGAAAGGGCATCCCCCTCTATCACCTCCATTTCAGGCAGTCCATTGCCTTGATTACCATCATGGGTTTGTTTCTCATTAGCATCCAGAAACACCAATCCTGTTGCATCGCATGCCTATTTGCATATTAAAACAGGGGCAATCCTTGCCCACAGCTGTGATTGACCATACACATCCAGTGAGACAAGCAGTGGATATGATCCAAGAATGGGAGGCAGAACAGAGTCAGAGAGAGTTACAGCATATACAGCATTTCCTGTGGGTTCAACAACTGCTGGAGGGACTGTGCCATGTGAAGAGGAGACATAGATGATGTTGAATGGCCACACAAATTTTTAAGGGAGCTCCTGGAATGACAGTCAACACATATACTTAGAAGAAAAAAAAAAACACCCAGCAATGTGTTTCTTTACCTAAATTAGTTAGTTTCCGTTTGATAGAAAGAAATTTGCATACCTCGAGATGGAGGCAGACCCTTGGCTTCTGAGAACACGTGAAGCTTCCATACAAAGGGAAGTAGAGGCTTATTTTACAACACAACCTCCAATGCCACCAGAATGCCCTTGTTAAACCTCACATGGGGATTTGCTAATGCACTTTACCTGCTCACACGCTTTCTAAATCTTCAGATCTGTCTCTGATTTGAGAACATTTAAAATCCTCATAAACACTCCTATTGAAACCCCCATCCTTCCACTCACCATCTCGGCCAGCCCACTTTCTAGAACAAAACTGTGTCCAGGCACTGGCTGATGACGAATGGTTTGCCATATGTTCTTACTTACAGCTCAGGGGATTGATTCCTCAGTGACATAACGGGAAGGCTGGAGTCTCCAGCAGGAAATAATGTGGTACTGACAGAAAAATAAAGGAAATGGAAAAAGTCTGAATATATTTCTGCTCGACTGTACAGATTACGAGAAGGGACAGTGCAAAAAAGATTGCTGCTGGAATTCTGGTTCTTTTGAAGTCTTACCATGGGCTCAGCAATGTCTGTACTACGTATACTGGGAGGAAAGCAATGCTTAATAGTGTAGGTTTCCTCCCAGTATTAGATGTAACAGAAATACAGCAAGGTGGATTTGGCTGGCTTCTGCTTTCAGAACCCTTGACATATGCTTGGAAGAAAATCCCCTGGTGTCATTCTAGATCTCTGGAGTTAGCCTGGATTTGCAGGGAAACCATCAAGAATGAAGAGAAAGTAAAATTTCACATTTCATGAAACTCAGGCACTTGTAGAAGCACTCCTATTTTAGGAAAGAGCCCTGCTTCTAAAGTAGGGATCTTCTGATCTGCCTTGCATATGCAAAGTGGGGTTCAGTACTGAAACACTCAAGCAGTGCTTCAGTACTTGTGTTTTTCTAGATTAGATCCGTGGAAGGGCTCAGAATTAGCAGCATGCATTGCTGAGCCATACCCACTCCTTATTAAATTCCTCCAATGACAATTTTACCGGTGTTTTATATTAGCGTTAACAAAGGACCTGAATAAGATGTAAGAAACGTTATATTTTAAATAAAAGTCCAGGTAATGTACCACTGGGGACCTCGGGATCAAATGAGCTTTTATATTTTTATGTAGAATGTAATCACTTTTTTCATTATTGTGGTTGCTGCATTACTGTTATTAAAGAGTTTATTACTCTGTGGGGGATACTGCTCATTGGAATTACATGCTTGCAGCCCAGCAGAGGCAGCGTGGCTTCAACCCTTAATTCATGATACAGCCACAGGACAACAAAATGTCAGAACACTGGGGTTGGTGTGACACACTGGGTACCCAGTAGTATCCTGCCTGTACCAGGCAGTCGGAGATACATGCAGTTGGAACTGGAAAATCATTGTTATATGATCATCTGATTTGCAGGCCTTTAGTGCATGCTGGGTTTCTAGCAGTCTTCCAGGGAAACTGGCCAAAATAGAGCATGTAGGGAGAGGGTAAATTGGCCAAAGAAAAGGCAAGATATTACAAGAAATGGAAAATTACCTAACGGGCCACTTATCCCTATTCAAACTTTGGAAAACCTTAGAACTTTTCCCTAGACTGTAACATAGCTATCATTTATTACCAAGGTGACCTTTATCCCTCTCCTCACAGCACTGTGCTTTCATCAGAAGTATTTTTTTGGAGAGCAGCTGATTTATTAGAAGACCCACTGAAGCCCCACTTTAGAAGGATTCCCACTGATTTCTATCAGCAAGCACCACAGTGAACATGACAGAAAAAAGGGAAGTACTGGGTTTTACTGGCTCCTCACACATCAAATATTTCTTCTTCCACGTCAGCTCCAGCCTGCACTCAGGAGACTGTTGTAGAGGAGGGTGGTTCATTCCACTGGGTTTGAGTTTCTACATCTCCCACAGTCCCAGGCTAATCACACAGTTAAATGTGTACACCTCTACATGGTGCTATTCCTCAGTGTTTCACTTGTTTTCAAGGGGGCAGACACATACATGTGATATATTACCACTGGAATGCAAAATATCTAAAGACAAGTCTGTTAAGTGTGTCCCTCTCATTACTGAGACGAGGAAAGAATCTCTTTGAGGAAGTTGGACAGGAATGTTTCATCCAACCATCTTAAGGAATGCAAGTGATCCATACTGCCCAAAAGATGACAGAATAAATAGGTCTCTCTCCTTCATCTCATAACTAGAAAAATCACCTTGCTTAATTTTGTATGACAAACTGTTAAATTAATACCTGTCCTGAGCACAGGAGGAAATGATTCCTCAGCTCCACATGCAGTGGCTCCTCTGTTTCCATGTCATGGCTGGATCAGTGGTCCTGAGCATACAAAATCCACACATATCATTACAACACAGGAAAACTGGATATCCTGGGACATATACACTCATGAGGGCATTATCTGAGGTTTTACCATTTATCAAATACGTCCTTCAAAAAGTTGATCTTGGATTTCATGTCTAATTATTGCATGCATGCAAAATGAACTCAGCCTTTATGCAGCCCCACAAGCAGGAGCCGCTCCCTGTCCTTGTACACCCATTCACACATCACACATCCTGCAGCTCATAAACCCTGTCACACACTAATGAGATCCAAATAACGCAGAATCTACAAAGTAGTAGCATCTGTAGTTCGACTATTTAGCTTAAGTCACGAGGATTAACAATCCTCATGGCTCTAGGAATACCCTAATCATGCACAGGAATCACAGAATTGTGGTCATCTTGCACTGCCTGGCTGACCAAGTGATTTTAATTTTCTTTTGGGATAAATATTGGATCTCACACACCACTGGTCTGTTGCCTAATAAAATTAAAGAATTCCACAGCCCCTGTTTTATCTCTGTCCCCTCATCGTGGCCTCTTTTGTATGTAAGATGCAAGAAAATAATGCTTTAATGTGAAAAATTTAGCATTAAAAAGAAAAAGCAAAAAGCTTTCTCAAGACCAAGGAGGAAAGCTCCTAGACAAAGCTTTGGTCTTCATTTTACTGACTGTTCCACAACTTTGTTAAACAAAATCCTACGAGTAGGAGATAACCTAGCAAATCCAAGCATATCTGCAAATGCGATGTTGGAAATAGGTTACAAAATGTCTTCAACTAACTTCTAATAAAACCAAAACCAAACCAAACCAAACCAAACCAAACCCAAAAAAAAAAAAAAAAAAAAAAAAAAAAAAAAAAAAAAAAAAAAAAAAAAGCCCAAAATTCTGGATGAACAGGTTGCAGATTTCCCCTTTTTTTCCTGGATATTTTAAAAGATTATTAGAAATCTGATAATGAAACAGCACTTTTTAAACCCCCACTGCTGTACTGTATTTCCAATACATGTATATATGTGCTCTGAAATTTAATAGAGTGATTATTTTATTACCATTTTTTTAAGGAACTAGAAGAAATTATAAGATTCCTTTCACTGACTTCTACAGGCTTCCATAGATCACCCAAGAGAGTGCCACAGAAGAACAGCATTTCAATAATCCCTACTTTGACTAAGAGTTTGAACATAAAAGATTACTGTGCTGAAGGCAGCCAGTGGACATATTTCACACTATCACAGTAGCTTTCTTTCTTATCACTTTATTCCATGATATCATCTCCCCTGGAAAAATAAGACCATATGATATTTCTGTCTCCTGGAGTTGAGAGGAGCGCAATGATTCTATCTGGTTTAATACACAACAGTGCTCTTACATCAGTTTCCCATGAAAATGCAGAAAATCCGAGGGAAGGATTTCAAGGAAACAAACCCACATACAATGTTTGTCCTGTGCGTGTGTTTGGCTTTCTCCTTTCCTACAGACTTTCCACCACTGCCAGAGAGCGCTGCCCTAACCCTTTCTACAGAAAGAATAATCGTAAATCTGCATGAAGTTCATGATGATTAGTTTCTCTTGGAGCTGGGCCAAGGAATAAGCCTTTCTCCAATACAGACTTCACATGCTGGCTCTGTCAAGAATTCATTTATTAATCCTTTCGATCAAGCCTGGATTAAGTCATCCAAGGGCCCTAATGACATCGAGTTACTCTGTGCCTTGAGGTTCACCCCCCAGGTGAAAAATCTCCAGAGCTGCAAGTCGAGGTTACCCTGAACATGGTCCAAGTTTATTTTTACTGAAGCCTAGGACACCTGTGCCAGGTTATCTGTGCGCAGGCACCACTTCTGTCCTTGTGGGCTGTGCTGAGTTTGAGGCCAGGACACACCACACAACTGTGCCACAGGCTGCAGGAAAGTTTGAAAGGTACAGCGTGTTGGAAAGGATAATGTAACCAAAGAGAAGAAGATCAGGTCTAAGAAATCCAGTAGTGGACTTAAGAGTTTCTTTACTCTTACCCTTTAATTCTAAAAGAACAGCCATGAAAAGATCTAAGCAGCTACTCAACATGTAAAAATCTACAGACTTACTTCCCAATGCATAGCACTATTTTTGTATCAAAGGCAATCATACTTTGATTCAGCTTCTACTTCCTATAAGCTGTATTAAAACTCTGTCACTCCATTTCCTAAATGTTCAGCTGAAAATTGGTTTCTTTGGCTTTTAGCCCCTATGAGTTTCACTGTTTAAATTCTTTGTCTTTCACTTTAAAATTCAGATTTAAAGGTTGATATTCCACTTCAGAAGCAAGATTAAGCTAAAAAACTAATTTCCACCTTCTTTTATCTATTTGGCTGTTTCATTTCAAGAGAATTAGCAAGATTTTCCTGTGGCAAAAGTCCCACCTGGTCCGACTTGCCTGCAAGGTTAGTGTCTCCTCTCAAATGCAGCTGAGTTCAAAGCCATTCCTCTCCCCCTTCCCACCACATCCCCCTCTCCAATCCAGGCAAGATTTGTTACAAACATTTCAGAGAGCTCCAGCGTTGTGTGAACTCTTGCAGAATTATTGTTGTTCCAGGAGTGTCCTGGGGGATTTTCAGAGCTGCTGTGAGACAGTGATATCCCTTGTGGAGGACTAATAGACTGTCACTGTTTCCACTGGGAACAATGAAGGTCAGACATGCCAGCTAACCTGTGTTAACACAGAACTTCCTCGCTCTGCTCAGGAGCAGCTCTGAAAATAACACCGTGCCTAGATACCCCTGCTTGCCATCCCACTGAGATCCCATGGGATCAGCCCTAATAATGCAGGCTTCTTGCTTCAGCCCAGCCCCACAGGGCCTGCTGCTCCAGTCACTCTGTCAGAAAGTGTCAAAGGATGGGAAAGGAGATGCAGGGCAAGAGGAAAGGTTGCCTGCTCAGTGTGCCTGCCCCAGCAGCTCAGCCCTGAGCCCTCCTCTCATCCTGCAGCACACCCCTACCACTGCCAGCCTCAGCTCTTGCTTTTATAACCCTAGCAACTAACCTGTGTTCATTCATTTTAACTCCTACTTTGCAAAGTCCTTTAAAAACTGTTGTTTGGGGTTTTTTTTTTTCGATTAAGACACCCCCTCATTTTTGTTTTTGGGTTTGCTTTTTACCTTTCATTTGGATTTCTTCCGGAAGACACAGACTGTGCGTGTTCCAATCGTGGCAAAGAATGGTGGATGAGTTTTGTACCCTCTGCATTTTGAAACTGGGATTCTGCTGAACAGCAGCAGATTCAGGGGACACTCACTCAGGAGTCTGTGACATGCTTCTTCAACTAATACTCCGTAAAAGATAAAGGTTTGGTTGACACGTATGCTTGCAGGTGATAACCAATGTTTTATTTTAACACATTTGTAAGCCTCTGTTGATCTTTCGCTTCCCAATACAAAAACTGCAGCAGCAAGTGAAAAGCTGATGGGAGGAAAGGGGGCACTGAGAAGTTTTAACAGGAAAAACTGCAATTCATAAATATTATGACTACAAGGGAAAATGAACCACAGCTTGATCACACAACAAGAATAGCAATTAGGAACAATTGTTGAATTTAGTTTAGGTATGCAGCATACGTAGGTAAATACACTGAATGCTAATGGTTTTATAATAGTCTTATTAATTCACACACATAGTTAATGTTTAAGATAAACTCCCCATCTTTAGAGTAATTTATGCATTCCACTTTTATAGAATTCCAATTGAATGAATATGAACATAATCATTTTGCACAAATGTTCTCTAAGGAGTGTGCAGAGAGTCTGAGGCAATGCTGAGGCTCCCCACAGCTTTATTCATAATGGATCAGTCTATTCATTCCTTATTAATTTAATGGAGTACAACTGAGCAGTCTAGCAGCTTGAGCTTATGAGTGTTTCACAAATGGGGCTTTTTGCCTGTAATCGCTTAATCCTACTGGCTAGGCCTCATAAATTGAATAAAGGAGCGAACTAGGTTTTAATTAAGTCTAAGGAATGAGCTTGTCTGAAAGATACTTCAGCCTCTTAAGATCACAGTGGTGAAGTGTGTTTGTCCAGGAGCCTAGCAGGGGCAAGCATCCTGGGCTACTCAGGTTAGAGACCAGTTGCTTTGATGTAAGGTATTTGTTAATACCTTTTTTTTCCTTTCATTAAAAATCCATTCTCCACTGTCAGTACCTTCCATGAGCACAAGTGAGAGAACTGCAGCAAACCTGACTGGTTCTGGAAAAGAAAGAGGTTTGGGATTCATTCCTTCTAAGTTCATAAAGCAGCTCACACTAAAAAAAGTCAGACTGACACCAACAAACAGGGAAGAGAACACAAGGCCCTGTTAGTTTTGATACACTCTCCCTTGCGGCTCGGTGCCCCTGGGTAAATTCAACTCAGGCAGATTCTGTGAGGAAAAAATACAAAACTGGGAGCCAGGTCCTCATCCCTGTCAGGGGTCCTGTACTTCTGGTCAGAGGTAGCAAACTGACACCTGCCCACATGTGTCACCCTATGCCATGATTTGTCTCCCTGGATATCCAAGGACCAGCACAGGGGGACTGATTTTGTACTGACTTCTTACTGTGTCTTGGCAGGACATGTGACTTAAAAAGTCTCTCCTTAGAGGCCCAGTCCTGTAAATCTCTTCTAAGGAAAACAGAAAGATTGCATCTCTTATAATTTTGCAGTCACTTTCTTTTAAAATTCAATGGCTGGAGAAAGAATTCTGTTGTAGATGTGCAAACCTGTCTCTCACCCAGGCTAGAAAAGAGGGGGCATTCAGATCCCTCCCTCCCCACAGTGGTCTCCAGAGAACAAAAAATATCATCTTCTCTACTGGTTTTTCCCAAATTACCTGTTGTGGATATATCCTGGGCAGGGAAGAATTCGAGATCCATGGTGGTGTAAAAGTCTGCATACCATTTTTCCATCTTGTACCCTGGTGGGCTGTCTGGAGTATCTGTGTTGGATAAAGCAGAGGTGCTGGGCACTGAACTCGGTGCCCTCCTCCCTGCTGGGACCAGGGCTGGAGTGTAAACTGTACTGTGCACTGTCAGAAAAAATTTTGGCTTAGTAAAGCATCTTCCAGCATGCAAGATTTTCTTTCTGTACATGTAGATGAGGAACCACATTCTGGGAAATCCTAAATCAGGGGAGTTTTTTGTCTGATTGTTTGGTTTGCAGTATATTGAACAGGAAGATGCATTGTTTCTACTATCATTTTACAGCTTACATTATGATTTTACAGGTGCTCAAACTTCCTTGGTTACCTGGCTATGGTTTTCATGGACCAGTGCAACAGTACAGTGAAGTCCCAACAAAAATCAGACACTTTTTGCTGTCTATACACACAAATAACCAGAGAGAGGTCCTGACCCCAGACATCCTAAAGCATCCTGCCTAAGGGTGGTATTTTAAAGAGATTTGGCATTCCTTTGTAATTTTACTTCCATCTTTGAAAATAAGAAATGGGAAAATGTGAGGCTGGGGAAAGGAAGGCTAATTTGTCTGGCTCCCTTCTTGTAGGTTTTACTGAGTTATCCTGCTGCCCTTTAGTCATGTTTTGGTATTAACTTAGCTGCCGGCTTAAGTTATGCCAAAGGCAGGAAGGATATGAATTTTAATTTGACACCCATCTCTCACAGATTTCTCCTAGGCTCCTTTGAAAATCCAGACCCTAGAGCTGTCATGTATGTGTGCGTGCCTGTTTCTGGGCATGTTGTGTATATTTGTGCACACACAAATCTACATAAATAAATGAAGTGACATGATTAGATTTTCAATCAGGCATCCAATCTTGAGAAGCACCCCCGTTGTTCTCAACAAGAGTTGATGCCTGCTGAGCTCGTGTGAAAAACCAGCCCAGGGAACTCCAACTCCAGGGAACACTGAACTTTCTACAGCCGAGGCTCGAGATGAACACACAGAGTTTCTGATCACAATTAAGCTTTAATTGCTTTAATAGATTCTGATCTGGGGATGGGCAGAACAATGTGCCTTTCTAAAGGGTTGGCTTTTCTGTTCAAACCCACTTCAGCTAAGCAGTGACAGTGTCAGGCATCCTGCCAACCTCAGTCCAGAGGGCTCTGAGGAGCAACTCCCAGGCTGTGACAGGCTGGGGCAGTGGAGGCACTCAGGAAGGCTGCTGTACATTTTCTATTATGTTGAAATGGGGTGAAAAAGAAATAAAGTTAAACAAACACCAGAAGTCCATGTTAAAATGTAAATGTAAGCTGTATTTATTTAAAGGTCTGTTATGATTGCTTAATTACCCACATTTAAAAAAAAAAAAAAAAAAAAAAAAAAAGGTCCCTGCCATTTTTTTTTCGTCTAAACGGCTTGTTTTTTGAGCACAGCTAGAAAGGAAGGAAAGGTCTATGCTGAGGATGACAGAGCTATTCTAATCAGCATTTTCAAAGGTGGTACCTACTCAGGATCTGAGATTATTTTCAATTGTGATTAAATCGTCCAAACTACTAAAAATACCATTTCTATTTATTCACACAAGTAACAAGCAAGAGGACTCTAGGACATGAGTGTATAAAGGGGTGAAGGCTCCTAGAAGTTCTTCTGAGAGCATTTTTCATGGCAGTCAGCCTCACTGGAGATAGTCTCCCCTGTCACAAAGGGCAGACTTGCTTTGAAAACAAAACAGAAACACAAGAGTTGCGAAGTCACAAAGTCTGACAAAGGCAGAGGCTGAAATGATACCCCACTTGCCCCCACAAAAAAAAAGGCTGGATGCATTTAGCAAGAATTCAGTCAGTGGCAAAGAAGCATTCATGGGTTATGGATGAAAGAAGCGCGCCCAAGAGGTTAAACTGACAGACCTGAGTGACGCACCAACATGCCGAAATGCGCATTGGAACTTGCCTTTTGACTAACAAATGCCTCACTCCCAAGAAAATTCTCCCTGTAGCTGACGTCACCAATTCCTTGTCTACAACCAGCATCTTTCCTTTCCTTCCCTCATTCAGGAGAGCCTTGGGTCACCACCATCAGAGCTCAGAAACTGCAGAAAACCAGAGTACAGAGAAGCTGGAACATTCCAGATTGTGGGCAACTTAGTTTTGAAGAGATCTCTTGTATTCAGGTCAAAAGGATCCTTCTCTATCCTTATTTTCAGTGTGAACAGTTTATGGAGCAATATTTTGAAAGTACTTTTTATAAGTGGAAGGTGTCTTGTTGGAACAAAATGATCTTTAAGGTTCCTTCCAACCCAAATAATTCCATGATTCTATGATTCCATTAAATAAGCAGAAATACGCATGTAGCGTCAACTGTCTCCTGAATAAAAGCATGGAGCTCTCTAAAACAAAAGCTGCTTAATCAAAGTACCAGTGATCTACTTTTTAAAATGGATAATTCTCTCACATTTTAAACCAATGGCACTTAAAGGGGACAACCCATAAAGAGTGCAGTGTTTTCCAAACTACTGCAATTTTTTCAGGTGTCACTAACACAAATCTATTGACTGATTTATACTAATTACTTTTAAAAGATGCTGCAGGGCAAATTACACATCCTCAGCCAATTTACTACAGAGGCCATCCTGTAAGTGACAAGGTGTGCACCTACTTTTGAACAGCTGTCAGACTGAAACGAAAATAAACACTGAACTCAGAGAAAATATATAGAAAACGTGGATAATCAAACACAGAATTCTCATCATACTGTTAATTGTTAATGTTAATGCATATTTCCTTTTTCACCGTCCTGCAAAGGAAAAAGTCACCACAGGTATAAATATTAAATCTGCATAAGAATCAGTCTTAAAGTGCTAATTTGTATATTTCCTTGAAAAATACTTTTACAGTTTGTATGAACACGTAGCACTGATGACAAGACAGGTACCAGGGCAGGCACAGGAGCAGCACACAGGTAAGGGAAGAACAATGGGCCCTCCCCTCCCATTCTCTGATTCACGGGGCATGTTCTGGAACACACACAGGCAAATCTGATCCCTGACAAATCTGTGCTGCTCACTGACATGATGTGCAGCGAGGTGGGATCACTGATTTGGAAAAGACATGGAACAATTAACAGCCAACAGTGACAGGGTCAGAGTCCAGATGTTTTTAAATGCATTTGAATAAAATCTACTTTTCCGGGGTGGGAGGAACCAAAAACAGTTAACCATTCATACCTCTGTCACGTGCCTGTTGGAATCATCAGGACAATAGGGTTCAGTGATTTTCGGAAGAGGCTGGAGCCCAATCCAGGCACCAGGCTGGCTGCCAGCAGTGGCTGGGCCGGTCTGAGTGCTGGCTCCCACTCTAGTCACCGAGGTTCCCGACTGTCTGCAATGACACATTAGCAAACGGCATAACCAGGTGGGACACAAGGGCTGACAGGCCAACAGGCTTTTTCACATTCCCACAATATGATAGCATATAAATACAATCAAAGTACAATTTGCATTAGCACCAGTGGTGAAAAATAGGATGCCAGCACTGTCTAGCACAACAGCTGTTCGGCATCTGAATGAAATACTGCATCCAGTATTCACCCATCTCATAACGTCCTTTTTGTAAGCCTCAGAGGTCACCTAAACACATTTATTGACTTCATTATTTTTATATAGGGAGAAAAAATTGATGGTGCTACAGAGCTGAGCAAATAACTCACAATAAAATCTTTATTCAATATATTTCATCTTTTTTTACTGTTGCTGCAACACAGTGAAATTCTTACATTTAACCATTATCTAAAAACACTATCCGTGAATTTCTGCAGTAAATTTTTTTATGCTACAAGATGTTCTTGGAAAGTTCAGAGTGAATGTTTACCATTATAACTGTGTTTATTATTCAGATAAACCATGCAGCACTCTTTCTGTTCTCCAACTGACTTATACAATTCATAGCACAATGTGACTTGTGAATTTTACTGGTACGTGTACATGACAAATCCATGAGCCGTTGGTTTGAGTGGCTCAGATTCTAGGACTTGTCAATAATTAATTTCATGGGGAGTAAAATTAAAAGCAATTTGAAAGGATCACATCCCAAGTGTCCTATCCAGAGGAAACAGAGACCAGAAAATGTGATAGCAATGCACAAATCGGAGGTTGATTAGTTGTACATATTCTAAAATGAAACTCCCTGTGGCATTTTATATGACAGCCTGGATATATTTGGTGGCCTTTTTTTAATTTTAAAAAAAAATATTTCATTTCACTGAGCAAACCATTTCATTCATATCCTGAGTGGGAGACAGCTAAATCTCCTCAGACACTATCAGTTACCCCTGGCCCCTTGGCAAAAAATCTCATGACACCTTAGCTGATGAATGTATGAAAGGAGAGAATATAAATAATGTTCCTGAAAATTATACTTTTTGCATGAACAGTGCAGCCTGTGACACACTCAGGTAAGGTACATTATTAGGATTGTTCAGCACACAGTATCAATTCCTGCTGGTAGAGATGAGTACCAATTGCACAATATGCAGCTCTCAAAAGCTGATTTGCTTCAGGAAGCTCCACTTTGGATCTTATTTTGTAGCAGACTAAGGAACTGAGACAACCTCAAGTACAGTTATGTACCTCTTCACAATGCTTATAGGGATGAGACTCTTCAGACTGAATGAGGTCTGAAATTTGCCTGAGAATGCTTTCCCCACTCTTTCTGAAACAAATCAAGCAGCAAGTGAAACCCACAGCTGATTATGACTACAAAAATAACTCAAAGCAAGACCCCCACTGGCTCACACAAAGGGATGGTTCACTGGCTGTGCAGGGTATAAGGAGGAACAGCACAGATGCAAATTGCACTGGGGACAGGAGGATGCTGAGCTCTGTGTGTGTGGACAAGTTTCATCCTTTAACTGCGCACAGGGGATTGTTCAGATGTCTGCTCAAAAGAATTTTAGTCCCAAGCTCTGCACAAAAATGCCTCTTCTGTGATGGGGAGACAGGACACAATAATTTCCTAGGCCCTAAATGAAAAGCCAAGTCTTACCCAAATGTCCTCTGGACTTTCATGCATTTCTGACCACATTAAATTTGCATAATGAGTCCAGGAGATCTAAGTGAAGCATTACTCGATTTCTATCATTGCTAGAAATACACCACAGGAACCAGACTACAACAGGATATTCTGGTGTGAGAGTGCTACAAGGAGGTACCACATCCTCGCGAAGGGCTCCTCTGTACCCAGCCATGAGCAAGTCTATGAACTACAGTCAAGTTCCAAAACTTCTCCTTATTAATATAAAAAGACAGGTCTAGCTCTGTTTCCATCTCACAGAGACCCCCCTGCCACAGCATTTTTATAGTTTTGGTGAAAGAAGACAGAGTTCAAGCACTGCTGACAGGGATAAGAACAGTTCCATGCAGCCTGCACACACCGTGTCGGGAAAGGGAGAGAGAAGCTCTGACACAGATGACATCCATGTTCCACAATGTTTCTACCACTGATACAGAAGGATTACAACACTGTCAATCTTGCTTTCTTTACAATCCTATACACCTCTTACTACTACAAGTGATTTTCCAGATGATTGCTTGGCAGAGGTTCAAAAGAGGTGCCCACACACCCAGGTTGCAGAGGATCCTGAAAGAGCGGATTCACTTTCCACAAAAGAACAAAATGGATTTGTCCCTCTAATGAACTCTTCTTGATCTGACACATGGGACATAAACTGTAGGGTATCCGTTTAATTTCTAGCAGTCACGTGTCTCTCAGTTTGTCCAGCCAGTGGAACTCCTCCTTTTGTGGGCAACCTCAAAAGAAGCAAACGAATCAGGGAAGTGTCTGAAGTGAAGCACATGAATATTTTCCTTTCTGTCTGGAGAGTCTTTCAGGGTGACTTCAGGGTGACAAACAATAAAAACAAGAAACAAGGTTAAAATCCCTACTTCCATGAAATCAGTGGGATTTTTGTCATTGGCTTCAGAGGAACAACAATTTCTTTGTGAAATACTTTGAAAAAGGCAGTTCAGTGCCATTACCCAATGTATCAGCCCTGGCTGCTGCCGATTTGCACCAGGCAGGAATCTGATCCCTGTATTGCAGAGATTCACTCTCTCTCAGTCCTCATTGTTACTCACCAGCCTGAGCCTGTGCTGCAGATAAATAGTGGGCTTTAATTCCCAGGACTCTCAATCCAATGCCTTTCACCACTGCCAGATTCACATTTGTTTTGTTCCTTTAATATGAGCTTACAGAAGAATGAAACTGATAAAATTCCTCCTGCTCAGATTGCAGGAGCACAGGATAATATAACAAGTTAAATGAAACATTAGGAGAAATAGAAAGCACTTTAGAAAACATGCGCTGCCTCTTTAACATTTCAAATTTTTCTTTTAACGTAAAATTACAGCATAATATAAGAAAGGAATCCAGCAAGATACTTTATCATAATACTTGGGCAACTTTAACTCATCTCAAGTGTTATTATAAGAAATAGAATTTACTGGTATGGACTTATATTCAATAGCACTCCTACCCTTTTTAATGAAATGTCATTATTCCAATACAAATCCTTTCATTCTGCAACCCGCTCCCCCCTTCATCTCACTATATTTCATTTCCTGCAGTTACGTGATATTATTGCCTTTTTTTTCCACAGCTATTGATTTAGGTGTATATGGTTATTACAATGCAAAATAAAACAGTTCCCCCATCCATTCTACCTTGTACCATTGAACATTAACTTAATTTGTTTCAAATCTGCATTTGATTTGGCAAGGAAACCATTTATCTTTATGAAGAAAGCCCTCATAAAGTAGGGACTTCAGGAGATCACTGCTTTAAAAATTTAATAGCCTTGTGTCTTATACACTAGAAAAATGAATTAAACCTTCAAATATTATATGTCTCAATGTAACCTTTTTGCATTTCATACTATGTTTAATTCATTATATCCCAGGAAAAAAATTAGATAAAACCTCACTAGATTTAGGGTGGTAGTTGGTTCTCAGTTTTGTTTTGACTTGGGCTGGGTGTTGCACATTCTAGGACTAAAGGTCTTTCAACGCAGCATTAGCAGTTGGATGTAGCTGATGTTGTTGGGATGGAGTTGGTTGTTGTGCATCTCATTTTCTTAGTTTGGTTCTCAGCTCTGATAAGAATCATTAAGTTCTGAAGCCAACAGAAATATCTTAAAGTATGATTTTTGTGCCATGAGCAAAGGACAAGCTTTCAGAGTCTAATGCAACCACAAACCAAAGTATTTTACATATTATCATTACAAATGGAATATTTGGACTGCAATGTAGCATATGATGACTTTTGTATGACTGGTGAATAATTAAGGTAGGAAGCAGAAATATCTATGACTGCAATGGAAAAGTTCTGGTTTAGAGAAACATTCACTGTATGATGAGGCTGATGAACAACACAAACAACCAAGGGAAAAAATCAGTTTAGATGAATTAAACCTGAGAACTGCCTTAGGTACTCAAGACCCATATTTCTTGGAAAAAACTAATATTTCACATTTTAAAATAATATAGTCATTCTGGACATTTTTTAAATGGTGGTTTTCCTTTATTCAGTTTGTCTTTCTGCTCTGACCAACAAGAGCTGTGTCATTTTCATGAATTCAGTAACAATTCCTTTTTCATTATCACTGAACTCACCAAAATCAACTGCAGTGAGAACCCTAAATACCTTTCAGGGCCTGGAATCTTTGGCCATCTCTGCAGAGCCAGAGGGAGGATAAAGGTCCCCTTAACATCCAGATCTCCTGGCCACCTACACCAAGACCCCTGAGGAAAACTCCAGAACTGGAGGCTCCAAACCTCTGCACTCCAGCATTCAGATTTGACACAGCTCCTCCCACACTGCATTTCTGTGTGCATTTGGAATTCAGCCAGGATCATGAGTCTGGAACCCAGGAGTCCGGACAGCAGCAATGCTACTACTCCCTGTTCTTCTTTCCCAACCTTTCTGCCCACTGGTGCACCTCTTCTGTGGGTCAGAAAAAGCTTACCACCCCCTCCCCTTCCAAAAAATAAATCCAGTTTCTGAGGTGGATTCCTGGGAAGGTCAGCTTCCCAAACACAGCCAACTGGAAGAGCAGACATGAGACAGACTATGAAGGTAGACAGCTCACATGGCTTGGTCTGGCTGAGTCTGGTAGGAATTTTAAGCCTAAATTAGCAAACCAGAAACACATCAACAGGCTCAAGTCAAGACCTAGAAGTCAGTAAAACTGTGAGTAAAGATTAGATCATTTACTCAGATGAAGAGCTATAAAGGTAAAAATACCTAATTCTTGGCAGGTTGACCTTCCTAAACTGAGATCAAAGGCACAAAGTCAGCATGGCACACAAAGTATAAATATTGTATTGTCTTGCTGCAGCAGGATTACCAATTAATTGGTTTTATGTTGGAACTCTCAGTAGTGAAATAAATCACAACCAAAAGACACCTAAATGAGGAAAGAGTTTTAAGCAGAGAGGCATCATGAAAGAGCCAATGAAGACTTACCCAGAAGAAAGAGCATCTCAGAGGACCCCTAAAAGAGGACAAGCAAGTGAAGAGAAGGGGGCAATAAAACAGTCAGAAGTTGTGTAAGTAGGGAAAGCAGGAAGCTCATAATGCTCAAATCAAAAACAAATTCCCCATCATAACAACTTCCATCAGCCTGCAACACTTTATCACTGAGCTAGATTTTTGGTACACCTAAGTTTTATTGATTTTATAACTAAAAAGAAAACAGCAGACACTAGAAATCCATTGCACAGGTCTCATTACAAATCTCCCTGTCTGTATCTTAGAACATTCTTAAGCTGTATTTAGCAAGCAACCTGGAGAGCACTGATATACTGTGTACACATATTAGAGACATGACTGTATTTGCCTATTTCTTCCCAGTAGGTAAGAACAGGCTGTTTTCATTGGATGATCTCCAGAAACAAAATCAGAGCACAGCATTGTGATTACTCAGCTCATACAACGAATTCCCAATTTCAGTAAGAATAAGTAACATTCTAATTTAGAGCTGATATTTGACACTGTATACGAGGGGAGGGGTCTACTTTCCATTTTCTCCTTAGACAACAGCAGTAAACTGCAAAACTCCCTGCTAAAATGTATGATCTTTGGAGAATGCTAATTGACCTACTAAAGTTGGCTTATTTTATTTGGTGAAATTTGCTTATCACAGGCCTCTAGGTGCTCTACATAAACAATATAAATGAAAATAATGAATAGACCAAATACCTAAGTGACAATGGGGACCACATCAATAGCTGCCTGCCCAACAGAATTCAGCTCAAAAGAAACTGTATTATAGCATCTGATCATTTCAGAAGAGGGAACTTTTCCCCCCTCTGAGCTTTGTTTTATTTCCAAGCACAAGGGGATTTGTTAGTTTGAGGCAGATCAGGTATATCCACCCCTTGCAGACTGCAGAGCACAGCACTTCTGTGGATATGAGCACATGTAGAAGGGATGCCATCCTGTGGGTGTGCAAAGGGGACATTCAGGGAGGGCAGGTGATCCTGAGGAGGACAGAACACACTCCCACACTGCCAGGGTTGACTTCTCCAGTGGAGGAGCCAGTCTGGGACTACAAACAGAGTAAAGCTGTTCAGCTCACAGGGAATCTGGTGGTTCCCTACAGGCCTGAGGACAGACACAACAGCAGCAGGGGTTATCTCTGATTTTATGCACTTTCCACAGTGCATAAAACTCTCAAGAATTTCTCTCGAGATAACCTCAATTGTTTTGTTGTTGTTACTATCTCTGTGCATGGAATCCAGAGAGATTTCTAAACAGGATGAAACAAGCACAACATCTTCTCATGGAAAGGCTCACCCAGCAGCATTGCTCTTCTCATGGAAAGGCTCACCCAGCAGCAATGTTCTCTCTAGGTCAATCAAGTCAGAAAACAAACCACATATGTAGGAACATGGGCAGGATCTGAGAGCAAACCAGTCACCCGATGTGAGTCACCATAATGATTGAGGGATAAAAACAGTGAAACTGCAAATTGAATATTGGAATAACCAGACTAGACTTATGCTAGCTAGCTAACAAAACAAAGTTCAGCATTTCTTCGTTCACCAGCAGCTCAGGAAGCTTCACTGCTCACTCTGACCTTGCCAGGTCCGGGCTGCTGGTGAGGTGGAGACTCAGGGGGTTCTGCAGCCCCCTTGTCCCACGAGAGCAGCTCTGAAATACCAAGTTCCCTCCCTGATATGAGGGACAGAGGACAGAGCATCCTCCAAGTTTGGAAAGCAGGATCCCAGGCAGGACAGTACTCAGCACTGCCTGCCAAACACGTGTGTCCCACTGACAGCCCCCCAGTTGGGATATCAGGCTGTCGGCTGTGACGTCTCTGTACCTTCATTCACAATTCCCACAGCTGTGCAACTCAGCTGTCTTAAAACCTAAATGTTTCTGCTGATTCCCAGGCCAGTGAAAGCAAAGCCAACAATAATACCTGTTCTTTACAGATTTTATACCCATTCAGAGCAGGTACATGGAGTTGGAGACATTCCTCCTCTGCACGGATTTAAAAGTTTGGATGGGAAGAAACCTCATCCAATCTCCTGCTAATACAATATGAAACACTCTTCACAGCTGTAATTTCCTGTAGCATCTAAAATGTTTCCTGTTAATATTTTCCATGTTGTTGCTGTTTTTATGAAAAAAAATCCCCTAAATATTAACATTTTCAGATGGCAGAATGGAAAGAGCTAATGTAACTCTCAGAGACACAGCATACAAATCCAGAAATAGATCTAAAGGCAGATTTCTCAGCACTCCCTAAATTCTGGCATAGAAAACAGACCAAAACTCCAGTCCAACCTTCTGCTTTTCCTCACCCAGTACTCAGATGTTGTAATTTGACCTCGATTCTAGCCAGAAGACAAATCTCATTTCTGTAGCGTAACACAGATCATGAACTTTTATTTTATCATTGTGCCCACACTAATTCCTCCATTCTCCCATTTCCATGGCAAATAATAATCCTACCTTCCTTATAATGCTTGAAGGGGAAAGCTTAGGCTCTATTTCTGGGAGGTAAATTATAAATACTAGCTATAGTTACTCTTTGCTCTTGCTGTTGAAAGATTTTAGCTCACTGGGAGGTTTGAGAGAGAGGGAACAATAAACACAATAAAGCTCAAAGTAGCCAAAAACTAAACTAAACAAACAAAAAGCCTTAGGTTTTAGTCCCATGGTATCTCACAGCTCCCCCCAAAAATTCCATTTTAAAAGATTTAATCATTTTGTGAGGACCTAACGGATGAGGGATGTCTACAAGAGGACCAGGACTGTGCCCAGCACTCACTGGTGGCTTTATTACCCCAAGAAAACTAGAACATGCCTGATCCTTGCAGACAGCAGCAACAGACCCAGTGAGCAACTTCCATTATTATTTTGCAGTTTCTTTGTCCATGCTGCCTGGAGGGCTGAGCCAGCTTTGTGGGAGCATCAGTTTGGCTCCCCTGGTTGCCCAGCCCCATCACTCAGCAAAAACCAGATGGTTCATCTGGTAACAGGAGCTCAGGGACCGCCAGCCTTGTCAGTGAAGCTGTGTCGTTTATACCTGTGTGTATGTCTGTCTGTCTGTCTCTCCATCTGGCACAGGGCTACAGGATTTATGCAGTGGCATGTCTCTAGCTAAGCAGGAAAAACATCACATTGGACATATTTGCAAGCTTGTGCAATTAACTGCCAAGTTGAGTGTGCAGATTAACATTTGTTCATGTATTTACCAACTCTTGAATGAATTTTCACTAATGATCACTACAGCTGTGGACATAATTTGTGTAGTCATAGACCATGGATATTGGCAATCAAATGTGAGTGCCCACAAATCTGGGAAAGATCAAGGCATACCTTCTGGGAGTGTATTTGTCCTGGCTAGGCACTCATTTAATCCAGTGAATTTGTTGAGATTCTTGGTAGCCACAGTAGCAGAAGGCAAGCAGACTAGAAAGAAGACACAAATGTACCTCTAGTTTCAGAAAATCTTGCAAATTGCCCTAGTTTGTGGCTTATATGGACACTGAAAAATCCTCACTCTTCCCAGACAGTATTTGGGACACTGCTCAGTTTAACATTAAATGCATCTTCTGAAGAACTTAGTAACATTTATCATTTCCAAACAGAAACTTTTCTGCACTGAAAAAATGCATGTGATTTCAGCATTGTAATAAATCAGTCTGTAAATTTCCTAGCCAGGTTTTTGTTAAAAAGTGAAAAGAACACTCATCAGTGTGGTCATCTTGTGCCAGGAATGCCAGGGCTGGCACAGCCCTGCTCCTACAGGAACAAGCTGTGACCCTCTGGGTCACTCTGGATTGCACTGTCCTGTACAAAGAGGTCAATTAAATCAATGAGGTGATATGTGAGATACAAGTGAGCCTCAGAGTCCTTCCAGATCCCAGGGACTCTTTATTTTTGCCCACCTTTTTTCCCTGGACAGCTGCGGGCATTTCTGCCAGGCTAACACAGAGCGGAGCATGGGGCCCAGGGATATTTGTAGATTAGTCCTGTAGAGTGCCATTACTGGGTTTTTCAAATCTGTGATCATGCACCCGCACCTTGCCAATTGTATCTCTTCATATTTGGATTATTTAGATGCAAATCTGCTGTACATTGCAAATTCCCCCTCTCTCAGGACGCAATCGATTTTAAAAGCATGCGAGCAAAAGCCTGAGTGCTCAGAGTCTTTGCAAGTGTCCATGACATGAAAGACTTTAAGTGACTGTAAGCTATTTTCCTTGCTGTCAAGCTGCCAGACGATTTTCTTGCCATTAGCACATGCCTACACAGGCCAAACTAATGCTTGCCTTTCTGGACATATATGAGGAAATAAATGTAATTACAAGCAAGATGTAATCACAATTGCTTTACTATTAAAGCTGCTGTATGCTCTCACGGTTTAGTTAACAATACGTGTAGAAAAGTAGAATTGCTTGATGTTCTCAGAAAAAGGGAGAAGAGGGGGGAAAAAAAGATAAATATGGCCTCTTTCATTTATATCTGTGAAAACACAACATTTAAATGCAGAATTTGACTTTTCAAATATCACACCAAAAACCTTTTAACAAAAACAGCAGGGAGAGAAAGCTCTTTAAACCATGATATTCCATGAAGGATTATGAAAATAGAGGTCATTGCAAGAAAGAGAATTGCAAATACAACTTGAAAAGCTTCTCACATTTGTAAATACATTGAGAAGAATTTATTCCTCTCTGATTTTGCTACCAAAGGATATTTACAGGTTCCCAGGGAAAAAGGAAGAAAAAAAATGACATCAAATTTGATATACTCTGTGTGGTGCAACATGCTGATGTGTAGTAGTAACACTCAACTGAGCTTCAAAGGAAATGAGTTTTCTAGGTTGGAGTTACACATTACAGGCCTGATCCTGACAACACACTGAGCATTTCCTGAGAGCAGCTTTTGTGTGTCCAGAGCTCTCACCGAATTCAGAGACAGCTTTTGATTTCTTTTGGTGCTGGATTGTGATCAGAAGTAATGAGACAAAAATGTAGCATGCTTCAAAGCAAGAGCTGAAGCCCATCTTCTCACTGAGTCCATCACACTGAGGCCCCTGTTCTCCGTTAGGGTTCCACAGTGATGAAATAATAACATTTAGGATCCTAATAACTAAGTGCATCTTGGTTTGCCTGTTCAGGCAGCCCCAGACTCAAGACCCAAGAATGACATCTCTTGCACACCCAGCACAAGAACAAAAAGCATTTGGGACACATGCATAGATGCTTTGGCACACTGCAGACACAAGTGGCTGAACACATTCCCAAGCTTTGACTGACAGCTCTGATTAGCAGGTTTCAGTACCCTGGATCAGTGAGGTCTGTTTTTCAGCAAACACCAAGTACCAACAGTCTTAAAATTACACCTCTTTAACGCACAGGCTATCCTATTTCCAAGCAACTAAGCCCACTGCCATGTGCGGAGGACGTGCAGGCAGCCCCTTCAGAGGCGACCCTGGGAGGTGCTAATTTGTGACAGACGCAGCCAGCAGGTCGTGTTCTCCCTCCACTGCTGGTGAATGGTTCCCACAAACTTCTGAAGTTCAGTTCAGGTGGTATGTGCACTCTCAGATGACCAAGGCATAAAACCCCTGACTTGAGCTAGCTTATCTGAAATCTCAGATATTTCTAAACTTGCACCATGAAAATAAACTGGAATGGGGTGACGTCTACCAGAACCAGCCTGGTCTGCACAAACTTTTTGTGGCACCAAATACTGGAGAATGTCTCTCTGAAGTCTGCGACGGTACAGCTGATAGTTATCCCCACTGAAACCAGTTCAAACCCTGCTCATCTCTGCAAAGGGCCATAGCCAGGTCTGTCTTTGCTGCTCCAGCCACACAATTTTGCTTGAACTTGGCAGGTACCCTACAACTGCAAGGTGAAACGGAGGACTGAAATCAACAGCGAAGCTCTCACAAGTTTAAGCAGAACTAGGATTTCACATTATGATTTCCTTCTGTATGAAAAAAAAATAAAAAAACAAGGGGGGATGGAGCTCAACTTCTCACTGCCCAAACATCTGATACCAATAATACTGCTTTTACTCTGTCCAAAACTATATTTAAATTGCATTTCTGGCAGGTTTTGAGATGTGTGATATAGATCTCCTGCTATCACATCAGATGTAGTTTCCTTCAGAACTGTTGAACCAGATGTAAAATGTGAGAGATGTAAAAAGTAAAATAAAAACCCTGCTCAGAGTAAAGTGTTTCTGACATGTGGCTATTATATATGGGGGTTTAGATGTATATCTCCTCTCCAGCCATTTAAGAAGGTACACAGTACCGTAACTCTATTGCAGCTGATTAGTGCCAGCTACTTGTGATCAGTAGGAATTTAAAAACCAAGGGCTGCCAAACACTAACAATTTATAAACTGTATTCCAGCAATGTGCTGCAACCGAATATTCTGTAGTGCACTTAATTTCAAAGTAGAGCCATATTTAGAACGCTGGCAGAGGGGGGAAGAGAGAAGCTAATATATCACGCCAGTATTGGATTTTCAGCACATAGAATTATACATGTTCTGTTTCTTACTGACAAAGAGAACTAGAGACACAGAGTGAAAGGAATTCTTGTGAGGTTGTTGAGCAGTTGCACAGACAACAGGTACAGTTGTAAAGTAATTCTGCCCTTTTCAAGCATAAAATTGTCTCTTACAAATCTCAGTCACAAATGTGTGTAGGTAAAGATTTGAGTTACAAATGAAGAGCAGTGAAGGAGTACTTTGGCAGCAAAGGTGAGTCAAAGCACGGGCGACACCATGGAAGAAACAGCTGCACTCCCAGCACATTAACATCCTGATTGTATCCCACTCCCCACAGACCCAATGATCACTTGCATGACATTCAACACTATCTGAGGAGCAGAGGAATTTAAACAACGCTCTGCTCGTAAGAGAAGGGCAATGATTCTCCTGTCACTACTTTTATCTCTTTGCGACCCCTTTTGAGTTCAAGGAAATCTCTCCTGATTTATCGTACTGAGAGGAGTATTAGTCTGAACCTATTTCATCACAAGACCACAAGCCCTCCAAAAAGCAGGGCTTCCTGTCTCCCAGGGACTTGAATTTGTCCCTCCCTGGTGACTGTGTGTCTATTAACATCCCAAAGACACTGTGCTGCATAGTGCCTTCAGTTATATACTGCACCGTGGGCCACTCTAAAAATTAATGTAACTGTGTCGTGTGACCAAACCAAGAGAAAAAGAAGTGCAGAGAAAAAGCCATAAAGACAGTGCATCAAATCATCAGGAATCAAAAAAGCCTTCTGAGAAAAAAATAATCCAATGAGACAAAAATTCATGCTGATCACAGGAGAAAGGAGATGGCTTTGTCATCTTCAGCACCCTGACACCAACACAGCAACACAGAGATGGACCCTACTGATAAATGAGCACAAAGTTGAATCTGCTGTAAAGCTAAGACGGCTTCTTCTATCATTCTTGTCCATGAAAGACACCCAAGGGATAATATTTTTATTTCTTTTTACTTAGAACAAAAAACACCCACAGCTTAGAAATCCAAAAAGCTTCACTGAATGGAACTGAATGAGAGGTATAGCTAAATAAAATTCACCCACAATACTTGTAGTTAGTTTCTATCTACCCAGCATTTTCTGTAAGCACCTAAATCCCCTTAAGTAAACACAATATACTGAAACTCTATGCTTAGCCAAGTTCCTTCACTTTTAAAAGTTCAAGGAAGCTAAAATGCAAATGAGAACTTTGATACCCTGACTCCCTGATGCAAGACAAGGAGCACAGAAACCAAGCAAGAAGCCCCAACATGACTGGAGAGCAAGGAGTGTGATAATTCTCATCCTTGCTGAGTTCTAGCTAGAGCTGCTTAGGTATTTTAATGTCGTTGTAATTTGTAATTGTTCAAATTGATGACACCCCAGTTAATGAAGCTGTAAAAATTTACACAAGGTTCAAGGCTCAAAGGCATGCCTGTAGGATGGAGTGTGGGGATTTGGGCAAGGGCAGTTAAAGTGGCCCCTTTGCTTCATTCAGGCATAAATTGGGCCATTGTGATAAAGGTCTGAGAATGCTCAGAGAGTGATTTTTATAGTGGCAACAGTCAGGAACCTTTCACACTGCCACTGGCAGGTCAGCTTCAAACTCTCTCCACTGTGTAGGGCACACAGAATCACACAATAGACTGAGCTGGGAGAGATCCACAAGGATCAAGTCGAACTCGTGGCCCTGCACAGGACACCCCAACAATCCCACATGCGCCTGAGACCTTGTCCCAACACTTTTTGAACTCTTTCAAGCTTGGGACAGTGACCACTGCCTCAGGGAACCTGTTCCAGTCCCCAACTGTCCTAACCTGTGACGTGCGAACATCCTGACATTCCCACACAGCTGAGATGAGAATCCCTGAGAACACAATGTTTGGAGCATTTCACTCCAGCACAGCATGCTGAGAGCCCAGCAGTACCCCTGGTTCTGAATTCAGAGCCAGCAGTGTTGCACATTCTTCAGGAGCACACGTCATGCTTTGGGAGCAGGAAGAGTCGCGATACACCCTGGGTTACCCCAAGGGCCTAAGCAGGAGTTGTGGAGTTAGATGCTTGTGATGACAAATGTAGAGGTTTCTCAATAGGTATTTTAATTTGGGATCCTGCATTGGATTGCCACACCCTGGTCCTGCAAACACAATGCGAGATATGGCAAACATTTGGAAACATATGGAAATCCAGATGTTTTCTCATGTAGTACTGGAAAAGATCAGTACAGACTATGTTCAGTAGATGCCAGTTATGATCTTATACATATTTTTAGAGAAATGCTGCAATTCTTAAAAAAAGAGAAATTGATCTTAATGGTAAGTGACATTTTAGTTCAGTCACAATTACAATCAACCAGACTTACTCTTCACATTAGTAGCATGATATGATCCTTAAGTTCATACAGGGTTAAGTTTGTCATCCTCAGAGATTTCTTAATGACCCTTGTTATCTAAACCCTGACTCAGAATGGTGGATGTGGATTATGTTTTCAATGCACATCCTCAGACATATTAGGATATGAAGTAAACCTGACAGCGAGAAGAATATTTCCTTTCTCCTCTGAAATGCCCCAAGAGGGTTTTCTGCAGGTGACCTCTTCAGACCTTGGCTCTACATTAGAGTTATTGTCCTGAGAGAAGATTCAGTTAAAACACACAATTCATTTCATATAGTGCTCTTGAGTTTATTCTTGGTGGCAGCTAACTTGTAAAATTTTATTATGGATTCTTCTTTGGTTTGCTTGATGGAAAACAATTATTCTATCATCAAGTCTAAATGATATACTTTGCTAGACTACACATTTTTTTTTCCATTAATGTTTTCAGATAAAATGTTAATTTCTGCTTAGAAAGATGTTCCAAAACATCCTTCCTAACATATTATCAATATATTAATTCACACTTCTAAATGGCTGTGTTCAAGCAGGACTGTTATCCTAAAACAAGACTTATGACTTCTGAGTACAAGCTGTTGACAATAATAATAATAATCATAATATAGCAGTGTGCTGGTGTCTCTTATGAGAACAGAGCTGGCTGTTGTAGGCAAATATAAATGCTTGCTAAGAGTTCACCTGTGCCTGAAACTGCCTGCACTGTCACCAGACAGAAAGACACGGAGCAGCTTAGTCCCACCCTGGGAAGTGGGAAAATTATGCAAGTCCTGCCCAAATAAACAGGCTGTCTCTGAGAGGCAGCTGTGTCCCCAGAGCCCTGCTCAGCCCCAGCAGCAGGGACCTGTTGGAGCAGCAGTGCCCTGCTTTTCCAGCTCTGCTCTCCAGCCAGGCTGCTTCCAGAGCTGCCCTGTCCAGCAGTGACTCAGGTACCTCTGCTCTTCATTACCAAGGGCAGGTGTACCCCAAGCAGCTCAGAGGATTTGAGAAGGGCTTTGCTGCCACCTAGAACCGAGACTACTAAATCCCAGCTGAGAAGAGAAGCTCTAAGCTTGCTCAGGTGTGGGGCTCTCAGTCAGTGGAATTTTCTCCACAGCAGGCCTGGCATTTACTTGGGGGGAAATGTCAATGACAGCAGAGCTAAGCCCATACAATTTATTTACAAGCATGTTTTGAGATGATTGTGGAGTGTAACTGACCTTGAAATACATTCCTCTGTGAGGACTTTGGCAGGGAGCTATTTTTATGCTACAATAAAATTTCCAGTGCTGTGACCCCACCCTGGTTTCGTGCCCTGGCCTGATGCCTGCTCAGAGTGACAACCCCCAGCCGAGGCAAGAACCTAAAGCCACCTCCTCTCTTGGCTAAGCCCGTGAGTTCTGTAAGAAAGAGAAGTAAAAGTGGATAATGAACCTATCTGAAACCTCTTAAAACTTCACCAGGATTAGAGAAAAGACACCCCCCCCCCCCATCTACAAACTGCAGCAGGTGCACTCACTTGTAACTAATGCCTCAAAAATGGACAAGTTTCTCTTAGCTGGGCCTATTTTCGGGGGGGGGGGGGGGGGGAAGCACTTCAGACATGTGCCCTGTTTCATTTTATATAGACAACATGCATGGGAAGTCTGATACACATTGAAAACCAGTGAAAAATTCTCACTGATTTGAGGAGTATGTGCTATTCAAAATATTTGTATCAACCCCTTTCTTTTAAATTCCCAGGCAACAGTCATTTAAATTGAGGTTCACCTCTTATCCCACAGATTTGCTCTTCCTAAGCTACCGTTTCTAGTAGAACTTTCTCTTGCAAAACAATCTTCTGAAGAATTCACAGATACTTATAGAGCCATTATTCATATATTTGTTATATATCAAGTGAAAAATCCAGGCCACTGAAAATATTATGCAGCTTCTTCAGTGCACTGTGCAGTCAGATTGCTCTGATAAGATGGCAGATGCAACCTAGGAAATTAAAGTAAAGCCAGTACTGTGGATTTGTATTTTGAATCTGATTGAAAGCATAGTGAACATTTAAAGCAGCTTTGTATAGAGCCCATTCCCAGGGATGAATCTTATTTTGTAGCAATGATCATGGTGGGGTCAAAGTCTGTTGAAAAAGCCCAGGTGTCCTAGAGGAAAACGTTCAGAAGGTGATTTTATTTAAGGCTTATTACAATGTTCTAGGAAACCATTCAGTGGGCTTTCTTTTATGCTTGCATCTATATCCTTGAACGTCAATTTGCAGGCATGCAGAATTATATGATTCCATGGAAATTAACATGGTAATGAATATTAACATGACAATTAATAATACACTTAAAAGTGTGTCATGCAGTTGAGTGAGCCAAGAATGAACCAAATGTGTTGTACCAACTAACCCCCCACAGTTACAAGACAGAAACGAACAGCATTTTGTAATTATACACAGTGACATATTTTCTCATATCTACTGCCAAAAAAAATATCACTTTTGGGAATTAAAAGAGAGAGCAGCAAATAGAAACAGCTATGTCATCAGTAATTGCAAACATGTTTTCAGCTCCAACTTCTGATAACCATCCAAAGGCGTTCTTTTAATTGGTAAAATTGACAACTGTCCAAAAATAGAGGAGTCCTTAAGGGCCATGTTCACTCCTAACAAGTCAGATAACGAAATCAGAGTACCTAGAAAGTTTTGCAATGAGATGGGAATTAACAAATAAGCAGTACAGCCGAAAAATAAACAGTGCTGCTGCTAAAGGGGCTTTTTAGATATTACAAGACTCCATTAACTTTGCCCCATGGGGTCTGATCAAGTTGTCCACAAGAGATGGACAACAGATTGACTCACTGTATTTAAAATATAACCACCTCTCTCAGGAACACTAAGAGGATTGCTTAAGACAAGTCTTCTTAACACTGGCACTCTCTAGCATGTGATAAAACAAGCTGATGAAATCCAAAACAACTTTAGAGCTGACAGACAACTTGGTTTCAGAGCCTTACAACTAAAAGATGCTTTTGTAGGGCATTATTCTAAGATGCAGGTGAGATCTCAGCCCAAGATGCTCCTCAGTGGTGGTGGGAGAAGCTGATGATCCCTCACCCCACTCACAGGTTAAGTGGATCATGTGAATGAGGTCTATAAAACCCTCCAAAGGCAGGAAGACTCTGCCAGGTCTCCTCTGCGGCCAAAAAGGAATTTCATCAGCGTGATCATGTTGGAACATTAATCCTTACTTAACAAGGATTATTGCTTGATAACATCACAGGCAAGCAGGAAAGTAAGGCCCCTACTCAGAAGTTTCTTATCTAAAGAAATATTGTCTTTCAAGTATGGCACTGTATCCTTCGTTGAACAAGGAAGCCAGAGGCCCACAGACTCTGCTCCTTATCGACTGAACAGGAATTAGGACACTGAAATCATCTAATATTGGGTGTCTAGGGAATTCAGAATACCAAAATAACTGCAGACCCCAGATGGCATACAAGTAAAGAAAAAAAACTTCAGTGGTAACAGCCCTAGTGCTGGTCATTTCCAGCTAGAACTGACCAGGAGAGTTCTCACCAAGAGAAATATCCTTTTTATTCACCTGACTGAACAAACATGTACTAAAAGCCTGTATGAACTACAATTCTCTGTCCTCTCCCTATACACGTCTATTCCATACACCCCATATCAATATTTTGCCATTTGCTCCCAATGAATGTGGGAGAAGTCAATTGCAAGTTCCCTTGAAATCAGCATTTCTCCCTATGATTAGCTGTCTCCTGTCTACTTGCAGTGTTTTAGTGACCAAAACTTCTGTATTCAAAGAATAATTAATAAAACTCATTGGGGCCCAAGAGTTGTCACAGGCATATCTTTGTGTACACCATAAACTATGTGTAAATATGTATTTGGACAGTTGTTGAAAATGTTTCATTTTTCCCAAACACCACAGCTCTTTCCAAACAGCATAGCTTGATGGCATAATGCGCATTTAAAGATGTTTTAATAGTCTGATTTATTTATAGTTATTTACTCAATAGAGTGCATCAAGCCTTCAAAGCCTCTGTGGGCTATGTGTGAACTAAGCAAGCATCCACCCATTGTTTTAAAAACGTGTCATTTGCAGTTGATTGATCATTCTGTAGAACACATTGCAATCAGACATTGCACTTTCGAAAAAAACAAGGCTTGACTATTACCTGAGGGGAGTTACCATGATACATCCACAGGGGACAGTTCTGCTTCCAGAATCCAGTGTGAATCCAAAGCATGCCCATTAACCAACATTTTCATGATGTTTTTCTCCCCTTGTTAAGTAGCAGGATAATTCAACTCTTTCTGAAAAACACAGGAAGTTACAGAGGAGGCAGAGCCCACTGTTAGTAAGATTTCCACTAAGTCACATTATTTTAATGTAGGAAGAAGCATTTAGCAGTGTTTCTTTCTTTCTTTCTAATTCAGCTGGCCTCTTTCATGTAAAACTTGGACTGAAATCTCCTTTCCCAAGTTTTACAACATGCTCAATTCAAACATGGGAATACAGGTTGGTACAGAAAGGATCCAAGGAGTAGCACACCACAGGATCTTCAAGCCTGAATTATTGTAAGATGTTTCCCACTGAGTAGGTCAGTCACAAAAACCGGGTTTCTATTTCAGTGCTGTCACTACACTGTTGATGGTATCCTGGTCATCAGTGAGCAGCACACCTCAGTTTTCACCTCCTGCAAAGTCCTTCACAATTTGTTTTGAGATATAAAGGTGCAAAGAGTTCTCTAACAACTAAAAATGGCTTTGATTGGTTTTGGTGTTGGTACTGTTGTGAAGCAAAGTTTCTTTAAATGCTCAAGCTACTCCTCTGCCCTGTGCAGAAACTACGCCAATCTGATGCCAGATACTATTGCATCACCAACAAAACTGGAAAATATTCAGAGCACTTAAGAGATTTGCAGAGACAGACTTAGGAGTATACAGTGCATCAAACAATTTACCACAGGCCTATCTATATATCACAGATATCAAATTCAATTTAAAATGCAAGAAGGGAAAAAATGAGAGATATGAAATTCATATTCTGTAATTAAATGGAAAACACATGCAAACTGTAGCAAAAAATAATAGAAACATGAATCGTGTATGTTGCATCTGTCTGTTATTACAGTAGGAGTGGCAATGATTAGTAGAAATAGGGTTGCAAAATTATTTCTTATATACTATCACTTCCTGTGCCCAGAGGGTAAATGTGATAAAGACATCTCAGCCCCAGGCGAGGGCAAAGGCAGAAAGCAGAGATCTTTCTGCTGGGAAAGAAGAGCACTCAGTTGCACAGGAGCCAAAGGAGGTGCCAACTTCTCCTCCTTTGGAGGTACCAGCAACCAGTCTTGGAGCTGGCACAGCTCTTGGAGAGAAAGATACACTGCCAGGGACCTGCTGCCTAGATATCCCAGTCAAGGAGAATCTGTTCCAGGGGGAGAAAGGCTAAGAACGGTCTAAAAGCTCCAAAATGTTGATTTTGTGGGCAGTATCACGTAAATTTAATGGTGCATAAATTTAAATTTTTACATATTCACTTAGACTGGGAATTTGCAATTGTGCACACACACAAACAGCTCCACTCCAGGGAGAACATTCCCATGCTCAGCATCACTCACAAGCCTTGTGCCATCCCATTTCACACATGAAATGTAAACCAGCCCCATTAAAGCACAGCCATGGGTGTCTCCCAGGGTTCTGCTCCACACAGGACTGAGGAGGCACCAGCCAGGCATTGGTGCATAATGGTGATGGACTCTAAGAGTGTAACCCTGAGCTCTTCCAGAAGCACAACTTTAACACATTGCCAAAGAACCCAAGACAAAGCCCTGGCAAGCTTGAGCTGGCAATCTGGGCGGAGGATCTTCCCCTCCACCCAAGCCTGACTCACTGCAGGTGAAATAGGAAGGGGCAAGATCTTTGATGGTGGTTGAAGCAAGCAATCAGTTTGGCTGCCTTTAGGAAGTGCAGAAATAGGTGACCCCAGTGGGGACATACCAAGTTTACAGCACTGAAGTCCCACATCATTTCTTCTGTCCATCAGAAACCAGGGTGGGCTGCTGAGTGATGCTTTCTGCGCAGCTGCACTGGCTCCCATACATGAAAGGGAGAGCAAGATAAATCAGCTTAAAACACCTCAGCTCCCTCCTGTTTCCTGGAGCTGCATCACTCAGGTTCCTCACTACAAGGGCACACGTGCCCAGCCCTTACATCCACACAGCTTGGAGCCCTGCTGCATTGACTGAACCAACATAAATGTTCCTGGATTCTTTACACACTGTACTGGGTTTGGAAAAATGGAGAGAGGAAGATATTTTTCTGCAAACAGGATTTTTCATGAGCGACATAGTCACTTTTTGCTATTACAAATATAAGAGCAATAACAATACATACAGGCCTGAGCAATAATAGAGATTCTGGCAGATATTTTTTTCCCTGTCATAAGCACACGGGGCCTAAGGCAAGGTTTTCCTCTATTTAACAAAGAAAATGGAAATGTAGGGAGAAAAATAAAATTTAAAAAAACCCCTGCATTGCCTCTCAAATTACACAAGCTGCTAAATATTTAGGGCATTCTTTCCCACAAACGTTTCAAACAGATGAGAAAGAGGTTTGTCTTCTTGACAGTTCACATCCTCTTGTGGGCCAGACTCATTCCTCTGGAAGCTCACTGAAGTCAATGATACAGTAGCAGGGATGACAGATGAAGCTCACAATGCACATTTCAGTGGTACCTGCACCATTCAGACAAATCAGCTCAGGATTAAGATGCAAGTGAAGACACTAAAGGTACAAGTTGAGGAGAGAACTAAAACAGCATAAACAGTCTAAAAATCTGCAGCAAACGTGTGTATTCCCCCTCTCAGCCTCTTGGCTACAAATGAAGGGCTTGAACAATACAAGAATTACATTATTTTTCAGTACTTTACTAAAGTGACACCTACTCTGGCTGTTTGGGGTTTTTCCTCAGTTGTAGTGAATTTCCATCCGTACTCTCATTGCATGGCTGGTTATTCTTCTTGTAAAGAACAAAGTGAGGAGTGTTTGCTGTTGATTACCAATGGGCCAGCCTGCAAAGAGCCTTGCAAATCATCAGTTTCAAAACAATTCCAACTTCCTTCAAAATACCAGCAAAACTCCATTGGCTTTTTAAACTGTAAATAGGAAACCTGACTGCAAGAAGAGGCCTCAACCAATCTGAATTTATTACCAATTGAATTAGAATTTTACCACAAGTCCAAATGAAGATCAGTAAGCAGTCATTAGATCAAGTAAAAATGAAAGTGAAGAAGACAAGAAGAAATAGCTGTAATCATCCATCCAAAATTAACTTATCAGCTATCAAGCAAATAACTGCTATGTTAAAAGCTTTATCACGTTAGGCAACTTGTTCTTCACAATAATTAAAATACAGTGCTTTAATAAAAGAGTTTCATTTATATTCTGGTAGTCAAGCTAGCACTTAACTTGATTCTGGGCTGTTCTCAATTAAGAACTGTTTATAGTCTCCAAAATCCCTTCTTGGATGCTTCTGAAGTTCTGCACCAGAAAGAGGAGGGGGAAACTGGCAAATCATAATAGAGATGTGAGTGCTGTGCTGGGGAAAAAGAGCAAACACCCCTATGGAATCTGGATTCTAAACTCAATCAAAGCCAAGCTGCAATGAAATGTAAAGCTTTGGCCAAATTCCTGAATTCTAGTATCATGATTTTCATTTACAGTGCTTATTTTGCAGCACGTATTGATTTCACGTTGGGCAAACCGCTATTTTTGTGACAAATTTTCCATTTGCGAGGTTTCCCTCTGCCATTTCCCAGCTCTGCCTCCCATACCCAGCTCCCCACTTCCCACCCTGCGTGAGCCCCATCTCCGAGGCACAGAGCTTCCCTCTGACAACCCCACCACATCGACAGTGAGGATGAGCACATCCCCAGCCACCCTGGTGTCCCACCCTTCGGATTTTTGGGGGCCACCTCACTGCCCTCAGGCTGTGCTGGGGCACAGAGGCACAGCACACACCCTCTGATATCACCCTCCCCACGGCTTCACGAAAAGGAAATGATGAGCACATGACAAAGAGGCAGCCACTTGTTCTTCCTCACTTCAAAAGACAATGCCCTGGCACTAATAATCCTTCACACTTAGTAACAGCCAGCTTTATAAACAGTAATTAAAGATGCCTTCTGGTGTACCTGCCAAGGAAACATGATTTTTGTTCTCCACAAGGACCACATTTCCTTCAGTGGCTTCTGACTAAAGGAGCCAACATTAAGCACAAAAGGATTAATTTTCAGGGGAACAAGCAGCTACAGGTCACATTTTATGACCTTTTAACAATGTCTCCTAACAGAAGCTAAAAGTTAAAATCTGAGATTTTCAGCAGAAAGCCTCACAATTTTTCATTTCAGAAACTTTCTGCATACTGCTAATGAGAAATTTTGAAAGAGAGGCAGGATTCATATGGCAAAGATTGTGAAATCTGCTAAATCATTTTTACATATACACACAAAAAACTCCCTTGCTTATTCCCCTGACAGGGCATTGAGTAAACCTGCCAGGGATGAATTAAAGCAGCATTCTGAGATTCGCTATATTGACTGTTCATTGGCTTGTGCCTCTCCTTTTATTTTTAAACTTCAAACTGGCCAAGGCTTTTACCACTCACCATTTCTCCAAAAGTTAAGCTCCCTCTGAGCACTATCTGGAAGTGAAAACTGGGGACAGTTACAGCCCTGCCCACTCAGAAAACCCAGTGCAACCGGGGTGAGCCCAGAGACGCCAAGTCACTGCTCTGTCTAATTACAAACCCGAGGCAGATTAACCTTTGATGACTAAATTAATCTTCTAAATAAAATGAATATGCATCAGCCTGCAAATTAGGATTAAATGCTTAGCAGAATCTTTATGTGATCAAGCAGGTTTTGTGGTGCAGATGTTAACCATTAACATAAAGCAATAAAATCATTCTTTTTTTCTTATAATAACACCTAACAATTCCAAAGCCACCTTTCATCTGAGAATCTCAAAGGGTTTCATAAACATAATTAATTAACCCTCTCAGCATCTGAGACAAGAGCATAATAACATCCCCATCCAGCAGCTGAAGAAACAGAGGCACAGCAAAGTCCTGGCTCACGTGCCTTGGACTGTGCGTAATGGGAATGTCAAACACTTTGAAGAGCAAGAAAAGACCAGGTTTATGCTGCCTCCAGCCCTGCTCTCACCTAGACAGGCAGGGTGGCTTCCCCAGGAGGCTGAACTCCTGCCACGCATGCACATCCCTCTGCCAAAAATGCCCACGGAGGCTCTGCACAGCCTTTGAGGTTGGCTCCACCTCCAGCAGGCACTGGGGCACAGGAGAGGTGGGCACTGACGCACCTCACACCTGCACCGGGACAGCTTTCCCTGGAAAATCTTTTCTAGATGAGAGAGAAAAAAAAAAAAGAAGTTTCTTCTGGAATTTTCTGGGCACTAAGAACGACCAGTCCCTGGAGGTATCTTTTCCTCACACATGCCAATGATTTAGTCACAGGAGACCCCAGTGACAGTATTCACACTTTTTTACTGACTGCTGGTGTCCCTGCAATGTGATTTCTGTGTCCACATGGAATATAAAGCTTGCATGGAAAGTTATCACTTCCATCCGCATTCTGACACTGACATGGGAGAGATCTGCCAGTGGTTCTTCCAGGCTCTCACAGAAGACTAAATGTTTGCAGGGAATCAAGGAAAACTGCTGAGGATTACTATCTGTGATCATTCTTCCAATGGGATATTCATTTCCATGTGGTTTACAATAAGGAATTTAGAAAATGTATACATCATGACTTTTCAGCCTTACTACCCCTGATTTTAATTTCATTATTTTTAAGCCTTACACACTTCATTATTATCAAACTGTAAAATTAAATTTTAATTTGATCTATTTAAGTCAAAGCTAATGTAAGAGTATTGCTGACCTAGAGACAGGCATGGGAGAATTCACATTCTTGATAATTCAATTTGTTGGCACATTTTGTTGTCTAATTGTAGTAGCTTCTCCTGGTGTATAAGTTTTCTTTTATATGAACTAATCTGATGGTGTAAAATGTCTGTTGCTGCAAATGTAATTTTATTTGTTAAAGACATAACTGGATAAATTCTCAAGGTCAGTTTACATTTCCTGGCAATTAAAAGGAATTTTGAACTAAAAGTTTACCATTATGTTAGAATATTGACATCACATATATAATTTTGACACATGAGCAGCTTCCTCAGTACTGGAAGTCAGACATTGAAAAGCATTCGTTGTTTTCATACAACGACTGCTAAAATCCATGGAAAGATTCCAAGGACTTTATTAAGCTTTGAATTGGGCACATTATTACTATAAATGTAATTTTGGCTACTTCCCATAACATCTAGGCCATGTGAGAAACTTCAGAAAAGCAATTAGCATTCCTCCATCGACTTTCATATTTTCATTTGAAATTTACCATTTAAGACTTTAATTCTCCATAAAGCTGCTTAAATATACATAACATCAGTGTTATTTAAATGTTTTATGATCTTCCTGAAATGATCCGCTAATTAAAATCACGTACTTAACTTAATATCTTAAATTTACCTACTTTTCTTTTATTTGGAACGGATTGAATTTAATGTGCAGGGTTTTGTTCATTTTCTTTCTGAGGAAATCTTAATTTGGAAGGGAAATCATGATTATAAGGTAGGGAGAAGGATGTCTTGAAGGCTGCAGACTTAAACTAGTGGTAATCATTAGCTACCATGTATGACATGATGTATATAATTAAGAAATAAATTTATTACAGAAACTTGGAATTATCAATTAAAAAGTAGTCAGTGCGGTCCCCCAAGGTCTGATATGATTACCTGCCTTATCTGGGCTGTCACTTCCAATGCTGGCTGGAATCTCAAAGACCTCAGAGGGGGCTCCCTGTGTCAAGTTAAATAAGTGAGACAACCTTAGTGGAAAAATGCAACGATACGAGCGGGTGCAAACAGAACTCTTCTAGAGGAGAATAAAGAGATCAATTTAAGCCTGAATATTACTGGCAAGCTGTTCTTCCTTCCTGCTGTACTTCTGAATGGACTGGCAGGACCATTCCCTCTGTGGCTGTACCCCAGTCTGCTTGATGTACCAAGGAACGCTGAACCTCAGGGGCATTAAGGGACACTCCAGCCTTTTACATTTTTTTCTTACCTATAACCTCTGCAGACTTTGATTTTTTTCTTTGAGTTTCCTCAGGTTTAAGGCCAGAAGAGACAGTTAAGTTATCTACTCTGACCTTGTATATATGCCAGGCCACTAAGCTACACTCACTGCCCTCCTTTTCTCTCTAAGCTCCCTGTCATCGCACTGAGCCACAAACATGTCTCAATTATGAGGCAGTGAATCAGCGTAAAAAAATAAACAGCTCCTCCTACCTGCCTTTGTCTACAAAATCTCAGCTCCAGAAAAATTCTGTTGCTCACCCTGAAACAGAATGAAAAATTTGGCATCCTCTGATGAATTAGATTTTGTTTTTTTGTGCAGAGTGTCTCACATCTTTATTGCTCTGGGCTCTAGTTTGGACTAAAAATAAAATTAATGGAAAGTGTCACTTCATCACATTTTTTACCTGATTGGTGTAGATGGATCTTAAATACTTTATATCCAGCTATGGAATCTGAGTACACCTATTTATGAATTCAGATACAAACTGAATAAAGTTAAAACACAAGTTGTTTATCCACAGATTCAACATAAAAACTTAATTTTTAGAAGCACTATAAAACTTCTTCAAACCAACATACATCAAGAAACATAACATACTGTTCACAACTCTGGTACCTGCCTATGCAGTAAAACTCTTGACATTTACCAGAAACAGAGAAAAAGAATATAACAGTCCAAAACTCATGATAGAGTTTTTCGGGATGTGATTTGAAGACTGTTGGCTCCAAAATAAAGATTCCTGAAGACGCAAGGAGCCTGACAGACAGCGATTGTCTCCTCTTTTAAAACTGTGCTGACAGCATCAACTGTTGTTCACTTTGGTGTCAGGAAGAGTGAAACACTTCTTACCTTACCACGTCATGCAAAATTTAGCACCCCTGTCTTTCCCTGGATTCGCCCCACGAGCGAATCCAGGGAAACGTGCACAACAAAACCACATGAAACTCAGATGATTTCAGATCACGTTACAAAGTCAAAACGCAGAACAGATTCACAGAAACATTTGCTAAGGTTCATCAACCTGTTGAGTGAACCTGGGCCCCGTTCCAAGCAAATCTGGATTGATTAATGTTTTCTTTAAATCAACATCACCTGATGTTCTCTGCTACTGATGTGAATCTCAGCTTTTACTTTTCTCTCTGGGATTTTGGACTGGTGTAAGTACACAGCTGAAAACAGCACATGGAATGAACATTCATCTATGGATAACTGAAGAACATGTATCACTGCTTCTGCAAGGAAATAAAATATTGCAAAGACTTACCCCTCCAGCCTCACCAGTATTCTGCACTGTTATGAGCTTTTGGGGGAGGGCTTTGTGTAGGGCTTTTTTCAAATTGTTCATGCATTTAAGAACAGAGGTTTAAAGGAGCTATTTCTGCATTTCAGCCATGGGACCAAATCGAGATACACTCAGCTGTACAAGGAATGGAACCTCTCTAATGGATCGCTTGAAATCAATGGAACTACTTATGGGATAATATACCATAACCCATTCTGAGTGAGAGCTACTGTAAATAAGCTTTGGAAAGTATATTCCAGTTTCAGCTGTGCTTGGTGGTTTGTAATAGTCCAGCACTCGCTAAATATAAATAAATAAAATAAAGTGAGAGATAGTGATGCTCTGATTTCTGCTCTGACTGTACATTTGTTGGCAGTGCCTGAGCAATCAGAACACTACATAAATACCTTGCCATGCCTGAGGGATTCCATGCTAACTAATAATCCATCACTGAAGCAGGCAGCAGCTCTTGAAGACATGCTAAAGCACTTCCAGGTTGAATGTAATTCATTGTTACACTCTCTGGTTGAGTGTTTATTTCCTCTTGAAGGAAGAAGTGGCTGCACGTGGAGCAGTTGTATGCTGGAAATTTCACTTAAAATTTGCACCATATTAAGTAATTACTGACCAAAAGCTCTGTATTTCATCACCTGGTTTATCTTCTTTCTATGCAAATTCTTTGTCAGCAATCTTTACATTCAGGAATTCTACTTTGAACATAGCATGTCTATACCTATATCTTTCTCTGAAAACTGACAAGTTTTCAGGATTGAGGCAGATAAAACTATTCAGATAAACAAGAAGAACCTGTCCCGCCCTGTTCTCACTAGACATACATAAGTGTGTATTTTGTGTATCTAAAAGATACCTGTTCATCACACAGTTGTGCTATTTATTTTCTTATTTCTGACTCCTAGTTTAGGAGAAACAAAAAACTGAGGAAAATGTTTAAAACCTTGCCAAAGTTTCTGTTGGAATAGAAAAGGAACAGGAATATTGTAAGATAGACTATTCCCTCAATTTCTTCTGGCCAATTTGTAGTCCCAGCAGGTTTGCAGAAACTTTGAACAAGCACAGAGGCCTGGCAGTGCTGACATGAGCTGAACCCTCTCGCCTTGTGAAATGCAACCACTGCCACTTCATAGGCAGCTTTGGCAAAATACAGAGATCAACCCGAATGAAAAAGAGATGTAAAACTGACTGGATTCTTAAGGAGAATTTTTGTCAGCAATTGAAAAAGGCCCAAGCACTTCATCAGAGAACTTTCTAGCAGCTTAATTCCTCACTGATACGTTTGTGCTGCTGGGGTCCATCCCCAGTGTCCTGCGCTCCTGCTTTTCCTTTTGCTGTTGACTTAGATGTCAGTGTCCACTAAGGATCTACAAAAAGGAATCTTTAATGTTCAGGCTGTAAATATGCCACTGAGTCCCAAGAGCCCAGCATATGTCAAAGGCATGAAATGATGGCCATGAAAGGGAGTTCTACATCTGTGTTTGCTTAGCTGAAGAGCTGCAGGGCTGACCTGTGCACTGATGTGGCTGTTTAATATGGTCTCTGCAAACCGTTCAATAACATCAGAACTGCTGGTTAATCCTCTTACCAGTACCATTGACATTATTTCATGTTCTACTAATTCCAAGCCATCTTGGAATAAGTAGAAATACTTGCCTCTCTGGCAAGTCAATAGACAGTGGCCGAATTTTTTAAAAGGCTGCAGCTCTAATAAACGTCCATGTATAATTTCAGAACAAGATTATTATTTTTTTTATGGGAGCATTTTTGCATAATGTTATAGCATGAGTCTCACCTCATTTTATTTGTGCAAGTCAGGAGTAAAGGTAGTTAAAATGCATGGGAAGGACTGAACTTTGAAATAAAATGTTCTGAAACAAATATCCAAGCATATTTTGAGATTATATCTCCAAAGGTGTTCATGTGCAAAAATCTCAATTATTTGGATTTTGGAAAAATAAAAATTATATTTCAAATGGAAAAAAAAAAAAAAGGCAGGATTTGAAAAACTTCAGGGGTATCTATATTTCTATTTTGCAACTTGAACAGTTTTTGCAACGTTTTCCTTTTTACTTGAATTTCCATGTAGACTTTGTGACAATCATGAAAATGGACACAATCAGCTTTTTCACATTGTGATTCCCAATTCAGTGTTGAACATTAAAAAAACCACTCAAAATTACCCAAAATGAATGAAGAAAATGCCTGTTTAATAAAAACAATCTCTCAATGATTTTCCCATGTATTTCCCAATGAATCCCAAAGAGTGCTAGACCGTGAAGGAGAATGATGCGAGGGAGTTAAAACTTTCTGACTTTGGAAGGAACTTATGTTTTTGAAGCTGTCCAATCATTCTTACCTCTCTTTGCAACCTTTAGGGAGTCACAATCCATCCAGGAGAATCAATTACTGAATGTAACAGTAAGAGTCTTGTGTCACCATTCCTGTCGTGTCACTGTCTTCTGTCGGAGAGCACCGTGGGTCTGAAACCAAAGCAGACACAGGGTGTGAATGAACTGAAAAAAAACAAAGTGTTTCAAAATCTGGGAGACTGGTCACCACCGCTGTCCTGCTCTGAGCATTGCACACCACAGAAACTGGTCAAGGAAAGAATTTTTCTGTACATAATACACTCAGGCCCCCACTATCACTTAATCCCTCTTCCATCTCTGCCAAATTCCAGCTGCAGCCCCTACTCGCCTCCAAAGAAGCAGAGCTAATAGCAAAGTAAGTCATATCTATTGGCTCCTTCACCAGCATTTCACAACAGATATCATCTGATTAGGTGCTAAGTGGGACTATTTGCACTTTTGCTTATGGCACATATAATTATGTAATTCTGTATAATGCCCAAATGACTGTTTAAGTAGCAGCTGCACAAAAGAGGCATTGGTTGGACAGCACAGAAAATACAAATTTAAATAAAGCCACCACAGGAAAAAATACACAGATAACATGTATATATATATATGTATTGATACACCGTCAGGACTATCAAACACAGAACAAGATCATGTCAATGAAACCACTGACAAGCAGGACTGCTTCTCCTCTATGAAAGTTTTGCCAATCATGGTCCAGTGACATTCAACTAACTTTTCCTAATTTTCAGATGACACATCCTAATTTCCTTTCACAGGAACAGAGCTTCCATGAGCTATGATTAGAGAAGTCACAAAGTATCAAGGTTAGCTTGAAGTGCCATTATATTTTCAAATACATCCTTCTATGCATAGGGGTAAGGTGGTTGCAGTGGTAGGAGTCTGCCACAGAGGTGCTCCACAGAGGTCAAAAGGAGATCACTATTTGTTTAATTTAAATAAATCAATTTGCTAAACAAGGAGTTTCTGAGATTATACAGTCAGAGGGTGGAGAGCAAAGAAAGATAATTATTTTTGTTTGCATAAATCATTTTCTTATTACTTAGGGATCAGAGTGGTATTGTTTGGGCTGGAGAAAGGAGGGCAAAAGAAGATAACTATCAATTTGCTGATCAGGGTTACATGGGATTTTGCTGCTGGGGCTGGAGGAAGGAAAGAAGATCATTATTTTTATTTAAATAAATCAATTTGTTGTGATCAGGGATCACATGAGGTTGTGCCATCTGCAAGGAAGGAATAGGAAATTCTCCTTTATGGATAGCTGGTTGCAGAACAAATGTTCAGGCACTATTCTATCAAATAGAAAAAGGAAAAAAAAAAAAAAACCTTCAAGACCGTAGAACTGGATTTCTATTTTTTTCTTTTGAAAGATCCTGACTTTGTCATCTTGCATTGATCTCTAACTGGAGTTAACACATTCACTGTTATACTTTTAACACACTAAATCAGGAATATATATGCATATGTGTGTGGGCAGGTATATAAACCATTTATCTAAACAATTAGAGAAAGAAAGAGAGAGAAAGAAAGGAAGAAATAAAAAAAATAAATTACAGCTACCAGGGCCTGATCCTGCAGAAGCCCATATACTTTGAGGCAATGCTGATGCAACTACTGTACAAACTGTGATTGCCTTCTCAGGACATAGGACCGGCTCTCCAGTGGGGAATATTCATTGAAATCAATGGCCATTCTGTGCACACACACTTTAAGGGCCTGATATTTGTTGCTTCTTTTCTGAAGCAATTAATGAAGCTCTGTGTGTAATTTTAAAGGCCCTTCATGAACTAACTGGAAATCTACAGCACTGAACATCAGTGAACTCATATCCAAAACTAATAGCTTCAGTATCACTGCCAAAAATTGACTAAGCGCTCTTTGTGCCTGCAAATGGGGTTCTGTGGGCAGTATCCTTCTATCTGCCTTCAAGGGATAATCTCCTCTTACAAATAAAACAATTGTTTCATTTGCTCGTTGCAATGGTTGAATGAAGCTGCAGAAATGAATCTCACTGGTTTTGAATGCTCTCAAGTCAATCAAGAGCGGATTTGGGGAGTGGGGTCACTTTCAATTACCACGTGTTGCTATTTGTAAAACTAGTCTTAAAAATGTCTTTTCACAGGTTTAGATGCGGCTCATGGAAAATAATAAGCAAACCATTCCTCTCAGTATACCGAATTACAACATAGCTTGAATATAGTGTAAAAGTCAAAAATCCATATCTGCATGATCAAGTGCCCCGTGTATTAACCTTGGAGTGAAACGAAGGAAAAATCCAGTTAGCTCTTTAAGAAATAAAACAATGTTTAAGTAATTACAGAAAATAGTGGGCTGCAACCTCAGATACTTTCAGAGCCAGTGCTGTAGTCCAAGGGATCAATTTGTGTTTGTAAAAAGAATGATAAATCTAACTAAACATCTTTATTTTTACAGTACGTTAAAGAAGTATTTTTATTTAGTGCAGTCATATATCTCCACATTATTCTGAAGTATGCTTCTTTATTGCTTTTATGTCTCCAGAACTGCCTGAGGAAAGCATCCTTTTCTCCTTGTGTTTCATTGTTGTTACCCTTGTAGAGTATAACATGCACAAACTTGATTATGATTAATTGAGGGCTTTGGCAAATTACGTTTTTATTCCTTTCCATCTAAGTCTCCCATCTGCTTAAGAATTAAGGAAAAAAAAAAAAGAAATTTTACGTTTATAAGGACACTTAGGGCTTTCTGGGAAAATCATCAGAACAACTGCTTCAGCAATAATGGCTACAAGCAAAGTCTTCCTTCACTCTTACATCATCAACACGTTAATGAATCTCCATCCTACAAGTCAGGCGAGAGAGGTGATAACTGGTCCAACCTCATTTGATCTTGCTGCAGAGCTGGAATTTCAAACTGAATCAAACCAGTTTAGGATATTGCTCAATTAGATCCTGCCACCAAGGAACCACTTGCAGCAGAGAAGTGCAAGGTCCGTAAACACAAACAGCCGTGTCCTTCGGCACAGTGCAGAAAACATCAAGCTGGTTATTTTTAAGAGGCGCTGTTGAAGTTCTTACCCAAGGTGCTGCAGCTGCACAGAGAGCCCATTAAGCCTGGTGTACCACATCAGATAAGGCCCTTCCTTCAGGGTTTATGATTCAGGTATAAATGCTTGCCATCCCCTGGAAACTGGCAAATGAGGTTGCACTTGGCAGTCTAGGGTTTTCTTAATAGGATGAATGACAGAAGCGAGGAGTCGTGTTTAACCTGTACGATTGCGAGGAGGAAAAGGCAGGGCTTTTTCATTTAAAGACAGCCTTGTTCCCCAGTCTTGCTGGCACACAGCACATGGTGGGGATGAGAAGGCAAAATTATTGAGGAATTTGCTCCTCAGAGACCACAGAGTTGAAATAACAAAAAAACCAAACACCTTTAGCAACTAGAACGCAGATACAATCAGTCCGTAAAAGGCTGGTTGGACAGCTGGTGGCATGGGGACAGGGGCTGTGGATTTATGACAAGGTCAGCACCAGTGGCATTTTTTCTTACTCAGCCAATAACATGAATTGAGTTGTTGGCCTTGGCCCAGGTCCCTGTGAGCAGCACTGCGACTGACACCACACCACACTTGAATCACCACTGAGCAAGACAGGTTAAATCTGCACACTTGACACTGGCAGGAACCACAGAGCTCAGGTGTGATCTGCTTCTGTAAGTCAGCTGTAAAGATAGTGACACCAGAGGGAGGGATAAAAATCATCACCTAAGATGGGTCCAACTGCCTGTAAAGGTGGCACCTAGTGACGAGCAGGGGAGTCACTGCAGTGTCACTGCACTGACAGGTGAGGTGGAGACTGACAAAAACATCAAAAGAGAAAGAGTCTGTGGTTCAACTGAACCAAACCAGATTTAGAGGTAGATACAGAAGCTACACTTCCTCTGCCAGGGTTTGTAGAAGATCCTTGTCAAATATGTACTGACAGCAATAAACTGTAAAACCTCTCAGCAGCTCACTGACATAAAATTCTCTGGTGGCCTCATAGCAGATGAGGAAACTACTTTGAGTAATAGATATTGTTTGCATAGAAACACCAATTCTGTGGAAGCAGCAATATGGATCAAAAGTTCTCCATGGCAGAGTGAACAAAGTACAGAGAACTGTACTGATGAATGCCACATGGTTGGTAATCCAGGTGCTGCCCGTGTACCAGGAAAAAGCAGTTCCTTCTTAGCCAGGAAAGGAGGGAAGCTCTATTAATCAAATCCCAAATGGTTTTATCCCCAGCTGAACCTCCCTTCATGTTGGTCAAATGACTTCAGCATTCCACTTCTGAGGCTCACTAAAAGGAGAGGCTGCCTTTACCCACCACTGCACAGGATCCTAGAAAGAATGATTCACTAGAGTAAACCTTTCCAGTGAGATGCATCACCCTTCCCTGCTGCAATGACATGGTTTGGATAGAAGTGAGGGACATCTGATGATTTCACACCTCCAAGAAGCAATCCCTGCACCTGCAGGCCCAAAGGGATCATCACACAGAAAATAAGTAATCTGGTGACAAAGCTACTGCAATCTCTGGTCAGAACCCCCTGGAACAGTTGTCCCAGCTCGCCCTGGGGACTGCTACATCTGCTGCAGTCCCCTCCCTCTGCTCACACACCAAATACACACAAGGGCACAAAGTCAATTCAGTCTTTTGTGGAAAGCCCTGCATGAAGCCTCTTTAATTTGGCTTTGTGCGAGTGTGTGAATCTCACCCTGATGCTTTCAGGGTACTCCAGGAAATATTAGAATGGCAGCACAGCAGAAACAGAAAAGCATTCTCATTTTTTCGCAGCAAATAATTTATTTCTTTTCCACCACCTTTTATTTTTTTTCCCTGCTGCCTGTGTTTGTGATTGTAAGCAAAATTAATTTCTGAAGAGTTTAGCTAATAATTATTGATGAGAAGATCCTGTCAATCTCTCAAGATAAGCAAGAATGGGTTCTGACTTACACCAACTGCATGTCACATGACTGTCCTATTTTTCTGATTTAATAAATATTAACCTTTCTGCCTTTTAGGAGCATTGTACAAGATTTTTTTATCTTCTGATGTGACAGGGTAAATGGCCAGTACGTGCCAAAACCACTCCTGTTATATAAAAAGGCCAATTTTCCTTATTTCATTTCAAGACAAGACATTGTTCAAATTAAAATTAAAATGCACACAGATTATATCTTCTTTTACATGAATCTATGCAAAATGCTATTTAGGGTGTGCCTCTTTTTCCAACCACAAATTCTTCCAACATCAGATAAAAGAGATTTATCATCATATTCCCATTTTATCTTCTAACTTTTGCCTAGTGGGAAAGCATAAAGCAGACAGGTGACCCCCCCAAAAGACTGTAGGAAAGGATCTCACATCAAGGCACTTGGCAGAAGGTCAGAAGATCTTTTGGCAGTTGCCAACCTTGCCAAAGACTTTCTTCGCTGCCTTGAGCTTTCCTTCATCGGGCCTCAGTTTCCTGACTGTAAAGCAAAAGGCACAGGAAGGTATAGCAGCTCTTCTTCCCTTTTTTTTTTCTATCTTATTCTTATTGCAAGCCCTTCCAGGCAAGCCTAATTATGCACTTAGCACATGGGGTCTCCAAACTCAGCTGGAGCCTTCAGGCATTCCTGTAGTATAAATAACAATAATGATGATGGAGCATTAAAATAGACAGAACTTGTTCTTCGTTCACTACAATGTGAATCAAACTGTGGCTGGACTTATATCTAACACCACCAGCCAGTTTATTTATGAGAGGATTTATCAGAAGTGTTTGGGTTTAATTTCCTCTAATTCACGCTGTATGAAAAATGGCAGTTGTCCGATTTTAATCTAAAACCTGATGATAGGGCTTCCCAGAAATAACAAAAATACCACAATGGAGGTATCCAAACAGTAACTGGAGGAGTGCAGTGCAGACTGATCATGCCTGCTCCCTCACACCTCCACTCCATTCCCTCCCTGCTTCAAATTTTCCAATGGAACCTGCAAAGCCAGGATCACTAAAGCAATACCGGAATTATTAATGGTAACAAAAAGAATTGTGGGGCTTCAGCTGCCTTCTTTGGCATCTTGATTCACAGAAAGAGTTAATCTTTTATTCCCAGACTGGCGGTTTTGTTGTTTTTTTAACCAAGTGGATATGTTTGTTAAGATATCTTTCCTAAGGTGGAAGGAGAAGGGAGAGGTTGTGAAAAAAACCCACCGTCATCTGCAAATGGAACAAATGCCTGAAGTCAAATATGAGTGTGCATCAACAAGCTCACATATTATTGTGGGGTGAAAAATAATAATAAAAAAGTGGAATTCCTTTCCAAACAAATCAGAGAAAAATTCAAAAGCAGGGGCCAATCAATACCACCCTGTGATCAATAGGAAATTCTAAGAATAACTGTATATCATGTGTGGCTTCAAATTTACAACCAGGACATATAATCTCATTGTAAGAAGAGAGTCAAGTTCAAGAACTTAGCCTCTACAGTAAAGCTCTCATTTTAACTAAAGAAGCTGAGGTCGACGGCCTCTCAAATGAAACAGATAAGGTGACATAGGGTTCTTGTCAGAAACAAATGTTATGTCTCTCCCTACTGAAAAGCTTAAAGATATTATCAGCAAAAGCCTAGTTGGGCCTGAAATGGGTCCCAGAGAAGTAATATTAACCAGGCTCCTGGCAGATCATTTATTTATCTCAAGCTAAATTCAATAAAGAGAGCCATATATAAGTGAGGGAAAATAATGCAGCTGCTAGTAATTTATCATTGGATGGAAAGTCATTGTTATCCTTATCTCTCCAATGATGTTCTATTTCCAACTGGTAATGAATTATGGGGCTTGCCACATCTTTACTATGTGACAGGTCAACACTACCTCATGGGTACTGTACTGTATTTATGCAATCGATAGAGAGTTTGCTGAGAAAATATTGGCAACCATTTTGTGAGAGTGACCTGGAGCTGCGTGGCCTTAAGGATCAGTGGTGGTGGTCAGTGGATGGAGCAGCATTTCTCTGCTCCTTTAAAACAAAGATGCCTTTGAATGCTTTAAAAGTATTTTTCACTTTATAGAAAGCCAAGCATGTGAAGCGAACCACTGGATTGTTAATTAGAAAGCATTCTGCTCATTTAAGCTGGCTCAGCCACCAAAGGGATCTTTTCTGTTCCTTTGTTGCACTTATTAGAGGGATTTATTAAATCAAACTTCACTACAGACTTATCCAAAATTACTTGTGCCTGTAGTGTCTGGGGCACAGCAGAGGCACGAAGAGCAGGGGTTTGGCCAGGCTGCTGCTGAGATGTGAGGCCAGGCTAACAAGCAGCACTGGGTGCCCCACAGAGCTCCCAAATTCCACACTGAGTGCAAAGGTGGAAGCCATGCAACTCAACACTGCCTTTGCTCTCCTTGAGTCAGCTGTGAGGGATGCCCCCAGCACGAGCCCTGCAAGAGAAGCAGAGAAAAACTATGTTATGTGAAGGATGGCTCCAGGAGGAAGAGCCCTGATACAGGGACACCTGGCTAGGGAAAGGTTCCTGCAGCAGTTCCTTCTCCTCTCCCACCCCTGAACCAGTTATGTCTACGTTTTTTCTCTCCTCTCCTTCTTCCCATTGGGTTCAGTTTTCATTATTCATGAGAAGAACTCATGTGAATTTAAAAGTTTATACTAAAAAATCAGAAGTACACTTTTTAACTTTTATATGTACTGAGAGGGGGATGTATACCACAAGTGATTAAAACATTACAATTTTCAAAAACACCTCTTAAAGAAGAAAAAAGAAAATTTCCAAATACACTAAAATCATCCAGAAAAATTAGGAAATATTTCAGAGTAAGCAGTCTTCTCTCACTAATAATTACCAGATAAATAAAAAACCTACACAACCACAATTTGGCCCTGACCACATTTCTAGATTAGGCCACTTGATCTTCAAGACATTTAGCACTATCTCCTCTGGAGCCCTCTGCCTCCTTCTCCATTGAGACTACCCATTTGTGGCCATGGATTGTTTGAAGAAGTGAGCAATCCAGAAAATCCCATTTTCTGGTTTTGTTTTTTTTTTGTTGTTGTTGTTGTTTTGTTGGTTTTTTGCGGGTTTTTTTTAGTTTGGATAGGTTGAAAGATAGAAAAATACACATGCTTTAAGGTAGAGTAGTAATATATTTTGAAAAAAAATAAAAAGAAGGGAGTAACGGTTTTGCTGAAGAGAAGCAGCAGCCATGCCAATGGAAAAAGCTGCTGATTGTAGTAACACTTGGATTTTTAGCCAGGTAAAGGGATATGCAGATGAGTTGGATCATCAGTGATCATCAGTGCCGAACCCACAGACAATAGGACTGGACTGTACCCTTGTGACATCCAAATGAGGCAAGAAGAGGAAAACTAAAGCTGTCCCATTATTGTGGGAAAGGGAAATTTGGACATGCTGGCCAGCTACAGTTCACTTACATAACATATTAGGTGACCTAAATGGTACAAGTGAGGTGGCCAAGATTAACTCAGGTGAAAAACAAACACAAAGAGCTCCATCCATTGTTAAATAACGAGCGTGTTTCCTGGTCACAGAGACATGCTGTGCCTTCTGGCTTGCAGGCATGTGTTAATATGTCCCCTTGGCTCTGGATGTTTGGGAAAGCCTCAGTAATGGAAAAACAAGGAGGTTGTAGGTGAAGGCTGAAGTCGTTTGGCAGAGTAGCGTGTGCAAGAGCTTGACCAGAGCCTGCTGGATTGCACTCAGGCCCAGCCTGTGATAGCAGCCTGTCAATTCCCCCAGCACTCACACTCATTCACAAAGATTCAGAGAGTCAATGAGAGCATTTCCATATCCTGGAGAAAATAATCTCATTTTCCCATGGACCGGCTGAGATATAAATTCCATATGGTTTGGCTGTACCAGAAGGGGCCTGCCCAGACCACATCAGCACAAGAAAGTTCTGATATTTTCATATCAGTTAACTCAAGGGGTCATCCAGGTGATGCCAGGAAGGTCTCGCCTTTCTTTTAATAGCTGAGAAAGTATAATGGATTTTTTTCAATTTAAACAAGTTATGTAAATAGAAAAAAAAAATCAAGGTGTCATAACTCATATAAAACAAGATAAACCAGAGAAGCACACTCCTTGAAATCACCTATTGATTCTGAGTCTGTCATAGCCAGCAAGGAGTCTGCTACTTGTCAGACAGATACTCTTTCTCATGTAGTTTCAAAAACACTGTCAAAATTGTGTATAGTTTCTAGCTCCCAGGCCTTCTACTTACACACAAATCACTAAATTCACTTTTTAATTTCCAGTGTTTGGAGGCCTATCTCAAAATTTAAAAAAAAAAAAAATCAAAACAACAAAACCCTAAAACATTGACTTGAAACTTACTTAGGTTTACAGAGGTACAATCTGGTAAAAATGATGTATGTGTTTAATAATATGTTCCCTGGTTAATAAAAAACTAGATTATTTTTGGACTACAGAATTTAAATGGAAGAAAGTTTAGCCATTAGGAACCTGTTCACTATTACCAGGAGAATACCCAGTTGGCAGGTCAATAGCTATCATCAGAAATAAAAAACCACAGCAGCCACCTGTGCTTAAGGCTTGTGCCTGTTAGGGAAAAAAAAGAATTGAAAGGGCAAAACTTGAGAAGAAAAGCCAAAGCATGTTGGGTTCTCTTCAGCTTAAAATTTAAAAAAGAGAGGACATTTCTTTGGGGCTACTGAATTAAGAGTTTAGAGGATATGGTAACCATCTCTTCCAGACTGTTTAACACAAAATGGGCAGCAAATACCTACACCAAAATTTTCTCTAGAAAACCAATCCAAAGCGTGCTGAAATATCTTAGACTCTTCACAGCATAAAGATTTGCTCTGAAAGGAAGTGTGCACACAGGGATGTTTCCCCTTTCCTCTGTGGACAGTCCCATCATTGAGCCAGTTGGAGAGTAGCCACTCAGAGTTGAAAAGGCCAACAGACACCTGTGACAAATGCATCCTTCCTTTACCAGATGGAAATAATTGGAGCCTTGAGAAAGTTCTCACTGTGATGTGAACGGGTCAGAGTGTGTTGCACCTGCAGGGGAGCTGCAGCTCCTGCACCACTGACACATTCCCAGCAATGTCCCTGCCAATAATGGCACTTCTGCTGTGGGACAGGAGGATATCTATTGCCAGCAGTGAATATTGGGTGAGGCAATGAAATCTCTCTTCTACATAATCTGGGACATACATCAATCCCGAAATTTAATGCAGAGAAGAAGGGTTTTCCCTCTGACTTCTTGTTTCCACATGAGGAATGCTGTTGTTGTTCTTACCACTCAGTTGTGGTTAATGTTTCACTCTCCTGGAGACTTCATTGTGTACTTATGTATGTATGCACTGCATTGATATTTACATATAATCAAAAATTACCTAGCATCATGTGGCAATTCAGATATTTTCTTGTGTAAGTATAGAGAGCAACTGTATTAGTAAACGAAAACATTTTAAAAACAATTACCCTATGTAACATAAAATGCTCCTCATTAAAGACACGGAAACACTACAGTCCAAATATCAGTTAAACACTGAAAGATTGGAAATTAGGTGATTAATAAACCTGTAGAAAATGAAATCTCTAACTTACTGACAATGAAACAATTCAGTTTAAGTTTGGATAGTCAAAGGTGATCCATTTTTCAGTATGAAAGTAATTTTCATCGAGTAAAATCTGGACTAAAAAAGCAGAGGAGAGGCAGTAGCAGCACCTGAAGAACACCCTTGTGCTCCTGACAGCCTCCTGGTTCCTAAAGGTTTGTTGAAATCAAACCCCACCCAGACAGTCCTAGACCAGTCACCCTATTTACAAGTCCCCAGTGGTTTAATGCCTGTTACAGATATTAATGCCTAATCAGCTGTTGATGCAATTATTCTTCTCATCCACAAGCAAAGTCTTAAATGAATAGGCAACAATTTATTAACTTGGCCTTCAGCTACTAACGTTTTCTTCCCCACGCTTGTTGGCAGAGACTTCCTTTCTGAACTTTGATAAGACATTTACAGAGTATGAAAGAAAAAAACTAAAAACCATAAACAAACAAACAAACAACCCCCCCCCACAACAACAACAAAACCAAAACAAAAACCAAAACCAAAAAACCCAACCAAGAACGTGATTGCTTCTATGAACAGCCCTTATCTTATTACCACAGGACCTTAACCTGGACTTGTCTAACCTTACATAACTTTTTGGTACCCTGCCCTCTGTTTGTCCTTGTCTCCCACTGTAGTGTTCTCACGCCTCAGAGCCAGAACGTTTCTCAAGGAACCTTCAGCAATCCCTGATGCCAAAGGAAATGCTCCTGCAATGGTTCAATTTCACAAAGAAGGCAAAAGATGGTGCTCCCTGCAGCTGCTCCTTGCCAAAACACTGGCCAAGAGGCCAGCCAAGGTTCAGGTCACCCCTGTACAGCTCATGCCATGTGCTCCTATACTGAGCAAACAAGGGTGAGGCATGAAATCTGAATATTGGGACCCCATTTCCCAACACAGGAGTGAATGCAGTGAACTCAGCAAACTTCCAGGACAAGCTCACAGGGGCTGGACTGGAACACAAGGTCCAATCAGGCAAAGTTTGACTGCAGCACAACCAACGCAGATCCAGACACTTTTTCAGTGCATGCAACACTCATTTTGTTCTTTGAAAGCAAATTGTCAACTCTTAGTTCTCTGTTGGCTTGCTGAACATCATCTTTTTTTCCTTTTCCAACCTCTTTATCTCCCAGAATCAAGCCTCGAAGTACATAAACACTTCAACTGCCATAAAAATTATGGTGGGAAGCTTACTACAAATATTTTAAAGAAAAAGCTTCAGCTCTCCAGGAGTCTGTTCTTAATGTGAATTTCTGTGAAATTCTGAAACTACTTGTTTACGGATTTGAAAAAAGTAAATCTCAATATACTCAATTTTTACTCTCATCTGAGGCTTAGGTTGTGAAGGGAGACACTGCAATATTTTGCTTCCTTTTCTTGTACAGCCTAAATTCTGTGACTCAGACAATTGATCCACAAGAACAAGCCAGGATAGGTAGTAAACTATCCATGACAAACTCCCTGTCACTTGAGTTTTTAAATCAAGATTGAGTGCCTTTCTAAACTATGTGCTCAAGGTCTACCACAAGCTCCATGCAGCAATCACTAAGCAAAACCCTCTGGCTTATGGGACTCATCCAAGATGATTATAATGGCTCTTGCTGGCCTTAAAAATCAGGTGAAACAGAAACTACAGTTGAGATTCACGCACATGAGAAGCCCTGTGATAAAACTTTGAAAAGTATTTCAGCCAAAGTGTTTAGAATGTCCCAGGCAACCCTGCATCCAGAGAGATTTTAAGGGAACCCCCCCAAACTACACATGGAGAAGAACAACTGTGTCAAGCCTTATTAAGGTTTTGTTTTGCAGAGTGTGAGAGGAAATAGAAAGCGTTGCCTTCTGCCCCAGGGCTACTGCTGGAAGAGAAAGACCAGCTGGGACCTCTTGTGGAATGCAAAGGAAGCTTAACATTTATCTGCTTCTGCTCTCACTGGAATTTTTGGAGGAGCTCTTAAAGTGTGCATCTCCAAGAAAAAAAATAAACCACTAAGGAAGATCTTTTGACCCAGCAGCAAGTTTCAGAAGAGCGGGTGGCTTTGCTATGTATCCTGAGGCTCATGGAACAGCCAGTCCCTAATGCCTGGTGCTGAGGAGCCAGGGGAGGAGGACAGGCAGAGCTGCAGGTGACAAACTCTGGTCTGTGGCCTCTGTCATTTCTCCATTTCAATAACTCCCATTGTAGAATAAAACTCAGCAAGGGAAGCACTGACTCACTACTCACTCACATAAATCATATGTTGAAGTGCAAAGCACAGAAAATCGCCTTGAGATTTGGAGCAGTTTGGGAAACACATGACAACAGCACACTGCACTTGGCCAAGGCCTCTTGCTTCCTCCTGAAATGGGCAGGGGCTATTCAGGTCCTCCTGCACGGGAACACAACCTGGGTCAGTGGGCAGAGACTGGCTACAAATACATTCACACAAACTGTATGTGGGTATTAGTAAGCACACACATCCCACCAGAAAGGGATTACATGACTCTTCCCCAATGTCTGGATATGCACATTGTTACCAAACAAAGGAAATTATGCAAATAAATAGCCCCAGAGGCAGAGTAACCATGATCCACTCCTACTTGTGAATACTGGGCAAACACCTAATAACCAAAATTAATTACCTGCCTCTGCTCGTTTTGTCCAATGATCAAAGTAATACATCCAGTGGTTGCACATGAATGTGACTATTTGTATAAAATTACATTTATACAGAAGAGGTGCAGGGCCAGGCCCTGCAGTATTTGTCATTAGTCACATGTAAGTCACCTTATTGAGGGAATTGCTCCTCCTTTCTTACCAGCAGCACTGCAGGATGCAGAAGAACTTCTGCAATATTAAGATGATGAGGTTCTGTAGCAGAGCAAGAGTAGAATCAATTCTTCTTAGAGTTCACCTCGTCCTCATCAGCCCACCTGGCCCACATGAAATATTTGTGAAATCAATTTCAGAATGACCAGACACAGTGCTGGAAGCACCACAGTCAGTTCAGCAGTTGGCTCTTCCAGGAACACTTTGGGAATGAGGATGGAAGTGTATAACTTCCTTCCCCACAGGATCCCCGCAGTGCATACAGTAACTCTCGAATCAGGAGATGCTGCCCTGCACACAGGCTCACACACTCCATCAAATGAACACCACTGGCCCCTTTCAGCAATAGCTGTGCAAAGCACCATTATATAAGCTTAAACTTACTTTCCTCATTTATTCAGCATTGTGCAGTATTTTGGATCAGCACTGAATCAAGCTGAGGTCCTTCAAAACCATTTTTTCTGGCACAATGCAACCAGAACTGTGGATGTTGCTCCTGAGTTTGCCTGTCTACAATAAGAACTGTACTTCAAAACCACAGGATGTGGAAAACACAGAACAAGGATACATACAGGACCTGGTTCCTGGGCCACTGAAGTCCTAAGGCAGTTTTCTCCTGTCTACAGTAGGCTTTGAAGGCAGGCTGGTAAAACTCCAGCTTGGCAATCCAGCCCATATTTCCACCCAATAAGGCAGAGAATTTTCACAGATCTTAGCAAATCCATCACATGGTTTCAGTCTCCTTATGAGACCTTTGGATATGCCCTCCTGGCAAAGAAAAAGGAAAACTTTGCAATAAACAAATGGAATTCAGTTGGCTAAGAATTTTGATAAAAGCATGTACAGAAGGAACTCAGTGTCAAACAGACCCTGTGAAACACATGCATAAATATTAACGTAGTTTCCCTTTCTTTCAGGGATTGTTTGTTGTTCCATTTGATCATAGTACTTCTCCAGCTTCCAATTTTTTTGGATAATGTTCTTGCCTTCATTTGTAATCACTCTATTTGGTGTGGAAGATGGATTTTTCCAATTTTGTGCTATTAGATACCTTAGCATGGAAAGGATTAGATGGGTTTTTCTTTTTCCGTTTAGTCATTATTTAACTGCTTGTGAGCTTCAGGGATTTATATCCCAGTAGGTCTAATTCCAGGATTATAGGTATCTAAATATCCAGTAAATCATTTAGTAGCATATAGGTTTAAGGCAACTTCAAATAACCCCTCCAGTCAACTCTCCAGCTAAAAACTGAAGTTAGCCAGAAGCCCTAGATTTGAGTTATTAAGTAATGCAGAATCACTAATTTAGAGTCTGATTCTACTTGCTTCAAAGGTCCCGATAAAATTTATACCCACTTCAGTGGAACATGGCAAGGTCTTCAAATCCTCTTGCTTTAGACACTTCCCTTCTTCCTAGCCAAACACTAATCAAAGTCTCCTCCTCCGATTTAAGGACTAAGTCTCATAACCATTGCATTTTTATTTAGATAAACACTGTCAGGTTGAGCTGACCCAAAATTTAGATTTATTGAAAATTAAATAAAATGAGCAACAGAAAGCTCTCTGTATTTGTTTTTCTAAATTCCAGTGAAAGCAGCTTCTTGGTTTGGACTTCAACTTTCCTTGGCATCATCTACAGCCTGAACATAGAAGCACTGTGCTTGTACATGAAAACAAATAGAGGACAGACAAAAGTGAAAGAGAGCTATGGGTTTGCCTTGTTTGGGCTTGGTGAAAAGTAAACATGTGGTATTACAGATCAAAAGCAAATCTGGTTTCCTGCCATTTATGGTTCAGAATAATCGAAAGCAATACTAATAGCAAAGATAAGGAGATCACTGGGTTTAACTGCCTTGTAGTTTGCCCACGCTCCTTTAAACACGGCGCAGAGAGCAATCCAGGCTTTGCCCTGGCAGAGGGGTGAACAACAACAGACTGGTGCCAGCTCCCACTGGGCATGTCGGGGGTTTGTCCTGCTGGGTTCAGGTGAGGCACCATTCCACTGGCACCAGCAACGCTGCAGAGGCACAGGTGTCTCTAGGTTGGGTTTCTGGTTTGGTTTGGGATGTGTGAGGCCGTTAAGTCCACTATTTCCTAGCACTGACTGATTCTCCCCAACCCGTGCAAAAAGGTGCTTTTGTACCTGACCTTGTTCTGGCAGCACAGGGTACCCTGGAGCAGGTGGCTGCTGAGGGACACCAACCTCAGCACCTCCCGCACACAGGGAACGAACATGGCTGTTCTAACAGGGCCTGGAGGAACCAGGACTGGGGTGTGGTGAGGTGATAAAACTGAGCATCCCTCCCACCCTTAAGGGTAAGTGCTTGTTTAAACTCTCTTTATGTTGGGTGTGTCAGAGTTGTGGGCCTAGAGAATCTGCCATAGCCAGAATTAACATGTGTTCTTCTTCTGTAGAACAGATATAAAAAGGCCTTTTCTTTCCAGACAGAGACTTTTTGCCTGCACAAGTTGTCAACACAGAGTTCATTTCAGGCAAGCTCAGTGGTGAAGAAAAAGGTAAGGTTAGGTGAGGAGCCCTTCCCATCAAACTAAACTTGAAGGAAGGCCAGGACTTCAGGGCTGGATTAGGACTGGGCACATCCCAGCACACAGGGCAGTGAGTAATGTGCATCACCTCAGGAAGGCTTTGAGTCCCAGAAACCACCTTGCATTTACACTCTCCTTCCTTGTATGGTATGATATAGTTATTAGATTATATATATTATATAAATATATATATATAACAGTAGATTATATTAGTTTTCTATGCACTATCTACCATCCTTTGTGCTGGCTCAGGCAGTTAGGCCAGTGGATGAGCAGACAATCCCAGCTGTCCACACCTCCATATGCATCCTGCAAGGAAGGAGCAACCAAACAGGTAGGCCTGTTTACTCCTGCATGCCTCATTCCACAGTCCAGACAGCCAAAGAAAAGGGGGAAACAGAACATTCAGTGCACTCATCTTTATCCCCTGGGCAAGAGAAATAAAGTCACCATGTAGCCTTCCTTTACTGACCACTCAATCTTCTCTGCAAACAAACAGTTCCCTACCTATGGCCACAGTGTGTTCAGCTTAACTCTTAAATGGTTTTGAGAAAGCTGATTTTTAAATGAATGGACAGTGAAAATGGAGAAATAGTATATTCCACTGGCGCCATGTCATCATGGTCCATCATTCATAAAATTTTATGTGTATCTAGACCCTGTCAACAGAGCTGCTTCAAAGAGCGTGCAGGATCAGCAGTCCGCAGCTTCAGAGACAGACAACATCTAAATCCACCACCATTTCAGCAGCATCTCTGCCTGAATATGATAGATAAGGATTTCAGGAAGGCATGTCAAAGATAAAAGGAAAGCTACCCCTTGCTCTTGTTTAATTTCCCTTCCAATTTCCTAAAAGGCCTGTTGCGGGAATGACTGTCACCAGAAAGATACAGGGCCCAATTTACAGCCATTGCACAGAACTGCAATAAGCAGTTGCAGTCTATAATTTTCAAGTAACACCACATTTATGAAAACTGCAACAATCCCTTTTGCTGTGATTTGTGGACTCTGGTGGCAGAAGAGCCAACCTCTCTCCCTCTCAGGAAGCAGAGAGCAAGAAGAGAGAAAGATGAAGAAAACCAAACTGGCTGCTGCCTCAGCATGTAGACTGCAAAACAAATAAAAAAGTCTTAAAAAGTGTTAATAAAATATCCGTGAAGAGTAGAAGGGGAGATTAGAGCTGACAAGTTGGCCATAGGGCCTTCTTCAGGCTCTTCCAGTTAGAACTGAGACAAGATGACAAGTTGAGAAATTGAACTATGTTGACACAGTCTGCATTTTCATAAATTTCTTCCTCCTCCTTTTATGTTAAAAAAAAATCTGCAAAATAAAAAGGATAGAATTCAAACAAAGGCCTGTAATACTGTGCAGTTCTCCTAAGCATCCTGTACCAGGCTTTGCAATAAATGCAAGAGGAGCTGCAAGATCCATCATAGACAAAGTGTTGTATTTACTGAGGAATCACCTCTAATTTTTTTCACTAAGGATTTTATTTGAGTGGAAAGACTTCAGCATGAGTTGGATGAAGTCCCAGATCATCCTGCAGTTTTTAGGGAGAGCAGTGTTACTACTACAAGAGTGAAGTAGAAAATACACTGGTTAAAGCTTATTATCATTTGGGGTTTTTCAAAATAGTATCAAAATCAGCAGAAAAGCCTTCATTAGGTCTAATCCCTTTTTGAAAAATAGTTAAAATCTTTCTGAATTGGGACTGAAATTCTGCAATAGGGACACATTCATGAAGAGTCAAACCCAGAGTTCCACAATATCATCAATTCACTCACTCTGTGCTTCAGGCAACTTTAATGTTTTAAATCTGAAGCATTTCCTCTTATACCTCCAAAAAGCCACTCCATGGTTAAATAAATTATAACTGTGCCTCTAATTTTGCTATCTGGGAGTTTCTTTCCCTATTCAAGATTTGGGAACCGAGAGTTTTTCTATAAATTGCTCAGGCTCAGCCAAGGTAACACGAGAGATTTTCCAAGTACGTCATTTTATTTTTATCATTATCATCACCATCATCATTATCATTATTATTGTCATGATCTTTTCTTTGGAGTTTTGGCTGTAACCTCAGCGAGGTGAGCAGTGCTGCTCAGCACGTAGTCTCTGCTTCCCCTTTTCAGGAGACAACAGCCCTGCACAGATCAGAGGCCCAACAAAGACTTTATCACAAGTGCATCTCATATTGTCTCTAATCAGTGAACTGCACCACAGCAGCACAAGGGAACTGAAGGCTGGCAGGTTACGGAAGTGTTCCTCTTGCAGTAACAAGGATGTTTCAAGAGAACAGGTTTTTATTAGCATAAGTCAGACTTTCAGTCACAAGGCTGTTTTGATGTTCACTCCACCTTCTTTGAGGGGGCAGTAGAAGGTTTAAATCTTAATCCCTTCTGAGCGCAGAGGACTTGAAAGACATTGGAATAAATTTATCTTCACCATATTACATATGAGTGGAAAGCAAGGAAGATCCTCAGTGGAGTTTAGACCCTTGTAATGAGCTCTGCAATCGTAACCCTCAGCAGAAGAACTTGGTCTCACTGGAGAAACAATGCCTGAAAGGGACGAAATTCTGGTGAAGGCACACATCTTTTTGTTAAGGTTGTGATAGGAAGGACTCCCTGTGGTGGTGTTGGCCTTTAAGAGCTGAGAATCCTCTGAGCTTCTGAGATGTAAACAGCTGGACCTGTTGCCAGTAAGGCTCCTGCCTTGAGTTTCAAAGCCTAAGAAGGCCCTGGCCACAGTTCATTCACTACATCAGGTCAGCTTCTGCTAAATGAAGTTCTGTAGAAGGGGTAAATAATTGTCCAAAGGCTACCAATTACATCTGGGGGACACTCTTTCTGCACTGGAGCTTCCAGGACCGAAGGAGGCAAATCAGAAATCTTTGGAGGCACAGTGGTGAGGGACCAGGCAGACCAGGGCAGGAACAGCTTTCTTGCTCCCTGGCTTCGGTCATATTCCTACCCAAACTACCAAGGATTCTTCAGACTCTCAAGTGGGTCTCCTGGTGAAGGAGGCACAGTGGTGAGGGACCAGGCAGACCAGGGCAGGAACAGCTTTCTTGCTCCTTGGCTTCGGTCATATTCCTACCCAAACTACCAAGGATTCTTCAGACTCTCAAGTGGGTCTCCTGGTGAAAGAAGTTATGAAGGGGCAGAAGGTTTGATTCGCTGAGCCGCCACACCGGCAACGCGTTTGCACAACTTCTCCACCTGAAGTCAAGAGGTTTAACCTGTAGGGATAATTGCACCCCTGTGGCAAGGGTGGTACAGAGCACTTGAAAAGGTAATCAAAGCAGGGAAAAAGGGAAAGCAACATCATTTTGGATAAATGGAGCAAAGAGGTAATACATATCTCAGTGTCACAGAGAAGATTGCCCAATGCAATATGCATTTATTCTTATCTCAGAATTGTATTTATCGAAGTAAACCATGCTTAAGTAAAAGGGAAGCACATAAATCTTCTCTTATTGTAATTTTGCAACTCAAAGCAGCTGCTAATTATATTATAGATCTTCTAGAAGTATATCTAGTAATTACCAGTTTCAGCCACATTAGACTTGCAAATAGAGTTTGCTCTTTGTAAGCATGTCAGGAGCAGAGGGTCAGACCAAAACCAGGGTAAATCAGCACAGGTTCAAGAAATAAAGTGACAAATCCGAACTGTACTGGACTTATTTGATTTGCACTTGATGAAGACGCCACCTTTAAGAAAGAGACAGGCTTCCTTGGTGAATTCTTTTCCTCTGGTCTGCTAACCCAAGTTATGAGCTACCTTGGGTTTTCTGCAAGACCTCCTCATAGAGATGATCGGGGTCTGCCTTGGTCTCAATCTCAATGTACTGGAATCAGCAACAGCTCACTTCAGATCTTAAAATCTCCCAAAAAGAAAAATTAATGTTATTGTCCTTAGAGTAGGAGAAAGTTCAAGGCCTATGATGTCCTTGAGAAGCCCTGGATACTGCCTTCTTCCATGGATGAACAGAAGCACCACTTTTTATCAAATAAATGCACAAAAAGGAAATTTAGTGAAATAACCAAGGTATGGTTATACTACCCACTTTCTTCGTATACTATGACGCTAAAAAACACTACCAGGCATAAATCCTAAGCATTATTTTTTCTGTTAGACCAGTAGGGGAACTAAAAATTACAATCTCAAGCACAAATTGTTCTTTGAAGGCACAAAAATAAAAGTATTTGTTTTGTGAATTATTGTTTCCAAAACCTTTCGATACTTTTTACTGAAAATGTTTAACATGAGTGCAAAGCCACATTATTAATGAAAATAACCATACAGTCATTTAAGCAATGACATCTTCACATTGTTTAGTAGCTTCAGTGTCTAGTCTTGCAAAGTGCAGAGTTTCTTCCACTCTCATTGAGAGTAAGACTTGTAACAAAAGTGGAAAACACTCTCCCATGGCCAGATGGATGGGCAATGTTTATTGTGCCACATCCTCCTTGGGAAAAGAATATAAATAGGAGTTTTAACATCCAATTTCCAGGTTTTTACAGTACTTGGCAATCATTCAAATCTAAGAGTGAACCAAGGCAAAGATTACAAAGCCAAAGGCCACAAACCTGTTCAAACTGGTGTAGTGGGTTCAAAGTTTCCTCCAAGATGTTGAGCTATAGTTTCCACATATCATTGAGGTAAAAAACTTAGGCAGCCCCACAGATAAGGTCCTATTTACTCTAGATGAACTGAAGAATTATAATGAATCATGCTTTGGACCTTGTTCTTTAGCTGTAATTAATACCTGATTATTTTGGTTACTCACTGAAGAGTGACTTCAGTACAACCCTCCAGAAGTGTTAGAGCAAAATGAGCTGGGGGACAAAAAAAATGGTAAAAAAAAAGAGCTGCTGCTGCTGCTGCTAATGGGGAGAAGAATGGTGGGAAAATACTTATGTCTCCTTGCCAAAGTGAAAGTGCATTAAAGTGCCTGCAGTCATTGTTATTCCTGTTCTTGCTGAAAATTTGTTGGGAATCCCACTGACTGTGGAGAACACAGGGCATAATTCTCACAAACAGGAGTGCAAAAGAAAGCAGAGAGAAGAAAGAAGTGGTAATGCAGAGTCCTTTTTTACCTGTGCTTGGCACCTGCAATCCCCTGGTGGTTACATCATCTTGACACAGGGCTGGATTTCGTTCTGTTACTGGATGTGATCCAGACCCTTATGTTCTGACTTTCACCAATGGGAATGTCAATAGGATTCCTTCTTTCTTTCCAGCCATGCTACAGAAAAGTAGTTACTGGGAGCAAGGCAAACCATTTAATTGTTCTCCTTTAAATAAAGCACAGTGTAAGTTCATTTTACCATTCTGAAACTTTGAATACCAAGCCTTAAAAGTTAGAATCAAATCAGTATTTATTATGCCGCAGTAGCAGACTGCTACCTATATGGCTGCTCATGAAAAATACCAGGTACTGAACACAGCACAGCAGAGTCTAAACACACAAGGAGAACCAGCAGAAGACACAGAATACAGGCTAAGCCAAATGCAGGTTCTTGTTTTAAAAAAAATCAGCTTCATTCTCCAATGACAACATATAGACCAACCTTTTGTTTTTCTTAGAGAAGCCAAAAAACTTTTTCTCAGTCTGCAAAATATTTGTGCATCCCCTGATGTTCTCAGTTCATTAAGTGCTGAAATCCTACTCTGCACATTCACCAAGACCTAGGCTATGACACCTTCTGTCAAACTACTTTTCTGTAGCCTACAATCCCTTTCCTAATTAAAGAGAACTAAACCAACCTTGCTGATAGTAATGGAAACCCAAAAACTTTCAATAAGTATGAAATCATCTTATATTTGAAGATGAATATTTGTCCTTTGTACTGAGATTCACAGGGTCCCATCTCTTGTCAGCTGACAAACTGTTGTCACAGCTGGGCAGGATCAAGTCTTGAAAAATGTGTCCGGAGCCTCAATACATTGACACCAAGGTCACCAAAAAAACAATTCAAAACAGGAAACATCTCTAACCCCCTGGATTATAAAGATTTCATATAACTATGACAAGTGCTTACAGTAAATTCCAATCTAAGGAACCTCCACCAATAACTAGAGCTGTGAGCTCTTTAAAAATAGGGTGGCGTCACTTGATTCTTGGAATCAAGGACAGGTCTTAAATTGATGTGAGTGAACTGGAGGGTAGAAAAACTGACACATTACCCATTCTTTTAGTCAGCTCTCGTATTTTTTATAGAAACTTAATAAAAAGTCAGGTTTTATGCTGTTGGGTCCCACTGCAGCACCTCATAAGAAACAGCTGTTCTCAGTTCACCAGGCTGGCACTTTGCTGTGTGTTCCCAGGGGTTTCACTGTCCTGTCCTCCCTGGACCGGCTGAGTAGGGCAGGTAAACAGGCACTGCCTTTCCCTGAGAGTAGCTCTTGCTGGCAGCTATTCCCAGTTCTGGAAAACAAATTGCAGACCATTATCAGCTCTTCTGGTAATTGCTGCAGGATGGAAACGCAGAGTGCAATAAATTACAACATCATTATCCCAAGGCCCAAATGGTCTGGCATATTTTTGCTTAAGATGGTTAATACAGAAGTAGTGTAGACTGAAATGGCAGATGAAAATATCCTATATTGACGAGCATGCATGGGGATGTTTGTACTTGGTCAGGTTATTCACGACACACTTTAAACTAATAAAAATAATATTATCTTTAGTTACGGCATTTTCTTTTTAACTCTGTGGGAAAATAAAATACCTCTGTCTTTAAATGTGAGAGCCTTGAACTCTGCACAAGGCATTACATCTATTACTAAGGTATCACAGATAATGTCTGTGGGCTAAAGGTTGGTGTATTTTCATTGTTTGTATTCTGTCTTTAAGGCAAATGTCCACTGCTCAACTATATCCCAGTATTTACATGGACACCACATAATTTCCAGTAAAGTTTTTTGTGCCTGGGCTAAGAGAAGTGAACTGACTTAAAGTTCGCCAAAGTCCAGTTTAATACATAAACTTCTAAACTCAGACTTTAAAAGAAAGGAGGTGCAAAATCAGGCACTTTCAAACAATCATTAGGTCATGGGAATGGGAGAAAAGTGATGGGATTTCCCTTGGGATATTCCAAGAACAAGTACAATCCCTGAGCCAACAGGATTGGGGCATTTCAGGGAGGTGCAAGATAGGGAGGTTGTGTTCAAAAATACACATTTAATGCTCAGCCAAGGAGCAACATTCATGGCACTCATGGATTTGCCAATTGCCCAGAGAAAAGTGCAAGGATGGAGGGGAGGGAAAAGAAATAAATAAAACTGGAGAGAAAAAATTATACATAGTAGAATTTTGCTTCTCTCTCCAGTTTTAGACCAGCTCATCAAAGCCAAAAGGTAATTCCACTCATTGCAGTATCTTCCATCTTGATCAGATTTCATCCATGAATAAGTAATTGGATTTCTACCAGACAACTGGAAACCTCCCAAAAAGCACAACCCTCTGATGTGCTAGCAACACTGGAATTAGATAAAACATTCACAAGACATACCCACAGATTCAGTGGATGTGACTTTCATAAACGCTGGTGTTCAGAAAGAGCAGCTTTATAGAAAACATTTGCCCCTAGTCTATAGTCTCTGCTAAAATGAGTTTAAATTATCTCAATATTAAATGCATCCCTTTTTTAACTTTTTTGATGATGGTATTGTTGCTATTTTCATCCAGTTAAAAAAAAAAAGGCTTTGCTGGGTTTGTACTAAACAGGTTAGGATTATTACAATCAAACTTTGATCGAAATACTGTTCATGATCTGTCCTGGGAATATAAGGTAAGATTTTTGAGTTGATAGCATCTTTGTGATGGAAAGCACATCTTTATAATTGGGTTCTTGGAGAAAAATACTGTAAAGCTTATTCAGTTTGTTTTAATCCAGACTACCCTGTGTGCATGTACATGGTTGTGAATATTTCATTATATTCATGACCACATTAGGTGCATTACACAGGGAGAAAGCAGAGCACAGAGCAAGACAAGGCAATCTCTTTTCAACCAAGAGCATGAAAGTGCTGCTTGGTGCTACCATGACCAACAGTAACCCTGAGACAGAGGCCAGGGCACCATCAGTGCCAGACACACCTGGGCCAGCAGCCGTGTGAGCTGGGCTGGTCCCTGCCCTTCAGCCAGGAGGGGTTTTCCTGACCCTTGCACAGCAATGCACAGCAGTGCACCTCAGGTAGAGGAAGAGGTGTCAGGCTCTTTCTTTCCTGGTAATACACAGAACTTTGAGCATTGGGAACAACAACTGGTGGCAGCAATCTGCTGAGCAGCTCAGTGCACAGGTAGATGCTCTGGCACGGAAACAATGAGGCTCCCTTATCTCAGAGGCAGGGCAAAGCCATGGAGAGATCTCTATTTAATTGAGAGCTGACAGCTGTTTACATCACCAAGGATTTAGCTGCAGTGTAACTGCTCTTGTGACAAGCCCTGTACCTTTGAACATTGGACAGTTTACTTCCAAATCTTCTATGTTGTGACAGCCTCCCTAATCATTCAGAAAATAAATTGTGGAAGCTCCCAAACAGCATCTTCAAACATGACAGTTTTACTGCCTCCATCTTTACACCAGCTACTCCACAGTGACTGCTGCTCTTGGAGTGGTTGGGGTTTTTTGATTATACAAGAATAAACAAAACAGGTTGCTGCTAGCACTCCTAACACAATAAGCACTGCCTCTTACACAGACTGAAAAACTACTTAATGTTGTGGAACAGTCAGCAGTGGTGGCTCTTACGCCACCATCTGTCTATGTAAATGCAACTTCTGCAGCTGGTGAGACCTAAGACAATATATTCAAATGCAGAGTACCACTCTCCTGTTATTTCAGCGTTATCATAATGCTCAAATTAAATGAAACTCAAAGCAGAACAATATGTCATGTCCACTCTGAATTTCAGGTATCAGAGAAAATACTGTCGAGAGAACCTCTCGCTCTACAAAACATTTTGCTGATTGCAATTATATCAACAAAATGAAATTCCTATTTACAAGAGTGGATACTGGCAGGGGAAATGCTAAACCAGCTTTGTTAATTCCAACACTGTCAGATATTCCAGTTTGCCAAATATCTGCATTGATTTCTACACCTCCCTCCAGCACTGCACTCGCTTATGGCAGCCAGTCTCACCAATAAGTTTATTGCTGAAAAAGAATTTATTGTGGCAAAGTTCAGCTAAAATCAGCAGCTCTTTTAGGCACTGGGGTGTAGAAGATGCAGCATCCCCTCAATCTATTCATATCCTTCAGCCATGCCCTCAATACCGTTTTGGGCCAAAATCCAGCAGCACACCACAGCTTAATCCTCTTGCTCATTAATTGTAGGAAGGAACCAGGTGCATGGGCTGGATGGGAACTTAGACAGATGCCTGAGGCACTGGGATCTCCTGCCACATCCCCACTTTTGCAGTCCTGGCAGGACCAACCATCATCTCAGATATGAGGGTGATGAGTGCTATGTAAGACCTACAACACCCCAGCACTTATCGCAGACTTACAGGAGTTGGGAGCTGAAAGGAAGATGCAGAGACTGGATGAAATCTGTGGTTGCCATCTAGATCCACCTTCGTCCCAGCACAGGGATATTGCCAAATGTAGATCAAACTTGGCTCTGCCTGGCCAGGTCCTGAAAGCCTTGCTGGATAGATGGAGGTTCCAGCTCTCTCTGGGTGTCTTGTTCCCAGCACTGCCCTGTGAAATGCAGTGTGGTACAGGAACAGCTGGAGGGTTTAGTAAAACTCACAGAACCAGGCTTCTTAGACCCAGCCGAACCACATTAACTTAGAACAGTAATCAGCTAATGAAAGATTTCTGACCTCTTGGGGAATAAGGGTCATGGTATCTCATGGACAGCAGCGAAGCATTCAGCACTTTATCTCTGCTGCAGGGAATCATTTATCTGCAGTGGCACCTCGAGAATGGTGGGTGTTGTCAGAAGGTCAAAATCCAGCATCAGGGTATGTAACTAACATTACTAACATAAATCTTCATCCCTCCTCACTGGGCAGTATTTTAATTTCATTTTTTTATTGAGCATGATTATTAGTTTATGACAGGTGCAAATTAGAAAAGAAGCAAACCTAGATCACCTCCTACAGGCCAAGGAGAGAAGAGATAAGTTTCCTTATCATTGGTCCTGAATGTTTCCTTATCATTGCTCAACAATATTGTTGTTCCTGAACCTCTGCACTCCACTTCTAGTTTCAGCACCTTTAAAGAGCACTTAGTCCATCAGACTTTTCTAGACATGCTGAACTACAATTATTTATCTTAACATTAGATCATTATGGGATGATCTTCTAATGCTCAGAATTTTGGGGTTAATAGCAGGCTCCCTCACAGATGTGCAACAGCCAGGACAACAGGGCACTACAGGAAACCAAATAAAAGGACACTTTTTTGCCCACTTTATGCAATCAGAAACTACCTATGCACATGAATCAAGATACTTCTTTTTTTTTCATTTCTTAGAAACCTTTTCTGCAAAATAGAGTTTATGCAGGCTACTGTAAAACACTGTGGGGGAAAGTGCATATTGAAAGTATAATATATTCTCTTTACTGATCATGATCTGAGAGTTAAAGTGTGTTTGAAACATCGTGTTTTGCAATCCAAGCTATGTGATGAGTGATAAGCTATATAGTCATAATTAACAGTAGTGATAAATAAAATGCATTACATTCTGTACAGCCCTATTTGCATTGCAAAAATCCCTATTTAGATTACAATGAACTCTAAATTACAGAGTAAACAAGTTTTGGCTACATCTTGAGGCCCAGCAGGGAGGAAGGTATCATTTGCCACCCCAGCAGAGGAATGCTGTTTACATCCAACTGGACTGTGCCCAGAGATTTTGCAGCTTTAACACACGAGGGGCTGCAAACAGACCCCTGCAGTCCCTGTGCTTAGTGGGGTTTATTGGGTGGCTGCAGGCTCCATACTCAACACCAGAAACTTTCAGCAAAGCTTAACTTTCCCAAAAGTGGTTAGGGCTAAGGGGACTAGGCTGAAGTTAACCTCTACCTGGGAGCCAGCTTGGTGGGCATTAGGCTGCCAGGGAGCTGAAATGAACCACTGTTGGGTGCTTTCATAAAGAAACAAATCTGTGATTTCTTCAAGCTGTAGATAAGGGACAGTAGGATATTTGCTTTAAACTTTTTCTTCACTTTCCCTATATGGAAATCACAGCAACATTCCAGGGGTTTAGATCCCCTGGACCTCTGTCAATCCCAGCACTAGAGTGTGTATGGAACAGGCTGTGCTCATTGGGTTTGGTGATCATCTCTTCTTAGAGCAGTGGTAAGAAAAGACAGATGTTCACTCTCTGATAGGAGGTCACCTGTGCGTATCTGTCACTGTTATAGACTCTTCTGTGCTCTAAGTGGTGTTTGTACAAAGTTCCGAATTTAAGCCTCCTTTCACTAAATGCACATGCAGGGCAATTAGGAGAGAGGCAGCATCAGTTCTGATGCCATCAGGAAGGTAAGAGTGTGTCTTTTATTGACCTGCCAGGGTAAGATCAGGTCTGGAAGTGGCACAGATTGTGAACAGAGATATTCGAACCTGGTTGCCACCTCGTTTCACAACTCAGAGAATCTGATTAAGATCCCCAATTTCTTTTGGACAGCTTCCCACAGCTTTTATTCACTTGCCTCCCCAAACAATGACATAAAGTATTCCCTTCCCCGTGGACTTCACGAGTCATGAGCTGTCAGGAGTCTGATCTGAAGTCACCCAGAAAGTGGAGGTGATGCAAAAGACACCCACCCTTTCCTCAGTCACAGGTCCCTGTGCAAAGCCAGACCACACCAGACCAGCAATGGAGCAGCTGCAGCAGAGTACATTTTTTTCTGTCTGCAAGCACCCAGATCACCAGAGAGAGACACAGTACACAACACCCAAAATATTCAAGTTCCAGCCCATTCAATTAGGAACTTCAGTGTTCTTTGAAGAGACTCGATATAGGAATTGGTTTTATCCTCTTTGTCCAAAATAACTTAATTTAGTTATTCTTCCAGATATACTGGAAAAATAGGCAGGTGTATCTTCAAATGAGAAGGAACTGTCAGGCAGAATAGGTCATTTTATCTTTTTTACTTTAGTGTGTATCATTGATATAAATACTACCTTCTTGCATTTAACCTTAAATTACAACGAATGAGAAAGAGTTGGATTTTCAATTCTTGTTATAAATCAGCCCACATAATTTAGATTTAGGAGTCTAACTTCAAATGCTTATTTTTCCTGCAAATATTTTCTATTAAAATTGGAGCTGGAATAAAAGCTTGACTGACCAGATATGATTCCTGTTCTCTGGAATGAAGGAGAACACTGCACCTTTCACCTGTGTACTCCTGGTGGCTTTGCTCTGCATCCTCCCTTTTCTTGTTTCACTTAGGATCTGAAGTGCTGAAGAGGCCTGAGCACATGAATGCAACCAGTTTAACAAAACAAAGGAAAGAAAAAAACAGGCTCGGTGCATCACCCGAGGTGTATCTACGCAATAAACCGGCACCTGAATCTTCTGGTTCAGGTGACAACAGAAAAAACAGAAAACAGCTTGTTAAAACATTACCTGAAGCAGAAGTTTCTAACTCTGTGCCAGGCCTGGTACATGCTTGAGCAACTCTTTTCAATTAAGTCATCATCCCAGTGATGCCTCGTGGGTGGTGCGGCTCCCTGCTGTCCTCGGTGGGAGCGAGACATTCCCCCGCACATCCTTGCACTACTTATCATCTCTGCTGTCCTGTGTGCTCATCCAGAGCCCTGCTCTCACCTGCCCAGCTCAGCACCCTCCTGCCAGGCAGCTCCTGAAGAGCTGGATGCCTCAGTGACACCAGCAGCCAAGGAGTGATGCTGCTCAGCTGCTGAATTTCCCAAAGCGTCTTTCCAGATCCCCTCACGAGGCAGGCGTGTGCCACCAGAGATTGGATAGACCAGCAGCTCCCAAGTCCAGAATGGATTTTCCATGTGTTAGATTCCTAAAGTCTAAGACAGAATTTCTTAGCAGCTCCTGTGCTTCTTGGCTACTAATTCCCCATCTGCTGAAGGCAGTGACAACGTAACAGAAAAACAGAGTTTTGTCCCGGAAAACAGGACGGCTTTCTGGCTGAATTAGCTTTTCCCTGCTGTCTCCAGAAACAAATCTCCCTAAAATATCAGGAACAAATCAATTTTACTGCTTTTCAGTAGAGAGCAAGGAAATTACCTTTTCTGATTTCTACCTTCTCCCAGTGTCACAAACCCATCAGGCCAAAGAATTTACCATATGTTCAAATTGGAACCTGAAGATAGGTTTGTTTTCTGTTTAGTCTAAATCCAAAGCCACAGAATGAAGTTTATGTTCAAGGTACCTGAATCTGGAACTTCTCAAAATGTGAAGGGTTTAGGTCTTGTAGCTATGTTTTTTGTTCCATTTCTAATGAAAGATAACTTAAAAAGTAAGGATTAACAATTTATGGGGTAGTAATCTATAAAAGAGCTCTGCATCCAAGGTATTAGAAAGCAATATAAATTCTTTTGTAGAAATGTAAACGGTATTTAAATGTAAGTAGGTATTATACCCAGCTGGTTAGATGGGGACAAGTGAGAGTCTCTGACTGGCTTTCCTGGGAATCAGATAGGTCCCTAAATCATTAACTTAGTGTTAAATCATCTTACAGATATAAATAAATTGAGGGACTTATTCAGGGATGTCTTGCAGAATGTAAGTAGTTTCTAGATGAATGACTCATAAGATCAAAGTCAAGGAAGACACCCATTTAATTAGGGAGGAAAGTCTTGAGCAAATCTCAAAGACACTTTTGCCAGGCACAAAACCTTCCCTGTGTGCTCTCCAGTTTCACATGACTCTCCTGGAACAAAGTCGTCCCAAACTACCTTACACAAAATGGAATTAGGTTGAAAAGCAGCTAATCTAGGAATCCTCCCACAGATTCCAGAACATTGCAACCACCAAAAAATATTCACAGGTTTTTCTACAGTGCAAGTTATCCAACAGAACAGGTTTGCAGCCAGAATCCAGCCTTATGCAAGTCAACCCTTAAATTCCACAACTTTACCAGTCCTGCCCTTCAGCTGGACAAGTGGCCCAGGCTGGCAGGACCCTGAGGTAATTGCATGGTTCCCTTGTATCGCACATGATCTCTCTCCTGCACAGGGTATTTGCTCATGACATAATCTCTCATGCTATTAAAGAACAACTCATCCTTAATGGCTTGTTCAGAGCTAGCCAGAAACCACAGTGCTCTTTTGCTATTCAAAAACAAGCAGCACTTTCTTTTTTCTCCTGACAGTCAATGTATTTCAGCTGATACCTGTGGCTGGACAGTTAGACCCACTTTCCAGAGGATTTTCTGAAAGTAAAAAGAAAATTGGATGCATTCTTAAAGTCAACACCCAAAAAATCTTCCCTTTGTATTATTGTGTTTTGCATGAAATAGGAAGCCTGGGAAGTCAGTAAGGAAAAAGTATTCTTTGTTCTATGAATTAATGTTTCCTCTGTCATAGTTACAAATTTGGTAGGTGTGTCCCCATTATGGAGTGGAAAAATCACAGTCCCATAGACTTTACAGCATATCTGATTTTTATCCTAGCTGACTTTATTTCAGATATTTATAATTCATTTCACAGTCGCTGTGACTGTTTGGTTTATTATTGTGGCAATTGAAAACTGAATGTACTCAGTGCTGAATTCTCCAGTTATATTTACACTGCTCATTCTTCTCATTCCCCACTTCAACCCAAGACCTTCTTTTCCTGACCATTCACCCTGCATCGATGCTGGACTGTCCCTAGGTCTCTTCTGGAGCAGATCAACCCTACTGTGCTGTCTTGGCATTGGTTTAGTTTTTTGATCTCTCTAGAATACAGAAGAGACAAGACCACAGCCACCATAATGTGCTGCTTGTAATTTTCAGTGGATATCACAAAATTCTTCTGAGAATCTGTTGCAAAAAGTGAAGTTCAATTATTAACTGCAACTTGTCAAAATCTAGTGCATGAGTGCTTATAAAGTCACTCTCTTCCTCGGATCTGGGTGCTTGCAGCACTTTGGAATCTGTTAATTTGACAGGAAGATAACATTAATGTAAACTCAACTGTTACTTTCCTAAAATCCAATTAATCTTGTCAAGCAATATACGAAGTTTCACTTCCCTAAAGCTGCAGAAACTAAATAAGGCAAGATGGCTAACATGGCCAGACTTCCAAGCCCATTTCTATGCAGTATTTAGCTCAAAAACTCTCAGTAATAAAGGTATGCATGGTAAACAAGATCAGCATTGAGAACTAACCTGAGAAATGGGGTCCAGCAGCAGAGGAGATTTGTTTCTGCTCACTTGGGTGGCATCACAGGACAGCTGTACATCTCTCCCGCACACTCACACATTGGGTCATATTTTCTTTCATTCAGGAAATGTGCAAGTTACCCTCATCTAAAAATGGACAATCAGGAAAATCTGTTGCCCTGTCTTTTCCCTGAAAAATCACATTTACTGTCATGTCCTCATATTCTTTACTAGAAAAGCTGCTCTGGATTTTCTAGAAAAGTCATGATCTGAATGAGGGAATTTTCGACAAAATTATGGTGTACTGTCAACTGTCTGGAGTGAGCATATTTTGCTGAGAAACCACCATCACCAAGACCACTGTGTGTAAGACAGTGTAATGAAGACTGAGACAGGAGTTGTAAGTAGCCTCTGCCAAGACTGGACACAGATTACTGTGATCTCTTCCAAATCCATTTTCAGTCCTCATCTCTCTTCAACTGTAAAATATGAAGAAATAAAGATGAATAAGAGCAGGGGAACAAGAGACAGGCATTTCAGGGAACATAGGGAACAACAAAGGAGTGCAAGTAAAACAGCATCTCAGAAAAAAAAGAGATACATCAATAAAAGTAATTACATATTTTCCTTTATTTTTCTGTACTTATCTGATATGATCCTGTGCTTTTCTATGCTTTGTTCTAAACAAAGGTATGACTACCCTGATCATTCACCTTTCTGTTACAGGTTTCTCCCAGTTTTGTAACTAAAATCAAGGAGATAGATACAGCATATCTAAAATCAGACATACAAAATGAGATTGCTGCATTGTACTCAGAAGCACACAAAAAAAAAACAAAGAAAAAGTAGTTATCTGCTACCCTAATTTAAGGTGTTCAATTAGCAAAGCTGGAATGCAAACACTGTCTCTCCTCAAGTCACTGTGGGTGTATAGATGGATGACATATCTAATAAGAAGCTGAGCATCCAGCCACTAAGATGCTCCTATAAGCTGTAGCACAATCCTCTTAAGGATTTAGGGAAATCAGAGGCTCAGCTTTGCCATCTGTAGCTTAATAAATATTTTCTTCGGAGTCTTTGTGCCTTGTTTTAGCAACCAAGAAAATAGTCATACAATAATTTCTGAGACATGGCATTACCATGAGCTCGTTTTTGTCTTTCCTCAACAGCCCCTTTTTGCAAGTGGATGACCTGTGGTAGCTGTGCTGAATGAAGAAGGTGAAACACAGCTTTTGGGTTTCATTGCATGACCCATCAAGGCTCTGTTAGATCACTAGTGTGATCACTAGCACTCTGATTCCCTGTCTTTGGGAGAGAAGAGTTAGAAGATTGTCATAAAAGCAATATTGCCAGGACCAATTGAGTGTCCAATGGACTTGCAAATCAGCAAGGTCTCACAGCAAAGCAAGGAGGTCTCTGAGGAGCAATTCCCATGCTGACCTCTCACATCCCCAGTTCTGAGGAAAGTGACATGTTAGAGATGATTGTGTGAAAATTTTGGTGTAGTACAGAATCAACAAGGTTGGAAGAGGCCTTCAAGATCATCAGCTCAGCACCACAGTAATCATCCCTAAATCACACCCCCAAGTGCCATATCCAGACACTTCTTGAGCACTTCCATAGATGGTGACTCCAACACCTCGCTGGGCAACTTATTCCAATGCCTAACTGCTCTTTCAGTTTTGGGTTTTTGTTTTTTTTTTTTTTTTTATATCTAAACTGAACCTCCCCTGGTGCAACTTAAGGCCATTTCTTCTCATGCTTTCATCTGAGACATGACAGAAGACAACGAGCCCCATCTCACTACAACCTCCTTTCAAGTAGCAATAATAGCAGTGAGGCCTTCCCTGACTGCCCAACTGGGTAATGACTCAAAGGACCCAAAATAATTCCTTCCAGATATACTATTCCAACAGACACAATATTTTTCCAGTGCTGCTTAAGCAGTGTCAGCAGACATAGGGTAGGATAATGCTGCAGTTTTATAGCACAGTTAGTGATGGACCCTTATCTGAGGCTACCTCCACAAAGGAATTCAAATTCTGCCCATCTAACTTCACTACCCATATTCCCAAGCTCTGAAGCTTCAGGAGTATCCAAATCTGGCTTAGAATTTAAAAAAAAAAAAAAAAAAAAAAAAAAAAAAAAAAAAAAAAAAAAAATTTGGTCAGCTTTTCTAAGAGAAAGAAAAACCAAAGAAATAAACATTCCCTCTCTAGAGATTTAGATGTAGATTTAGATGAAGAGGGCTTGCATAGGCCAAAGGATGTGAGCATGAAAGGTGCTGGTATTTAAATAGGTATGAGAAGGCTTCCTAGGGAACTCAAGAAATATCAATAATTTCCAAAGTTTTTGGAAAAACCTGGAAAACAGAGAGAGGAGAATATAAAAGTAAATATAAAATAACAAATGGAAAAAATATATTATTGAATTGGCCCAGAGTTAAGAGCAAAAGAGCCAGAGACCTACTCTCCAGTGCTGACTTTGTGCAATGCTCTTGGTGCATGATGTTGGTGAAGTTGCTGTCTCTCTCTGAGCCACAGATCCCCCTCACACGTGTGTTTCAGATGTCATCGAGGTGAAAGCTCTCTCTTCTTACTCATATTTCATATTTTGAGGGGTTTCAATTTCTGCTGTGGCCTGAAGCTTTTAAGTTATAATATAAAAGCAAAACAAAATGGAAAATATAAAATATTGTTGGCTGGTTTGGTTTGATTCTTCAACAGATCCAAAAGTGATAATTCTCATAATTGGTGTTCATAATTTTTTTGTATTTTCATATAATGTATTTTTATCAGAGCACTGTTTTAACTTGAAAACACATTGTGGAGGAAGCTTCAATGTGCTGCTCTTAGCACATATGTCATGACAACATACAAATCTTAAAATCCATATCTGCAATATTTCAAGAAGTGTTTTGTGGACAGAACTACAAGGAATGAAGTGCTGCCCCATAGGATATTTTAGAAGTCTTTCTTTCCTGAAAGCCATGTCGTTGATCCCCTTGTAATACCATACATAAAAGGGGGGGGAGAAAAGAAACAACAAATGAAATTCCTCTGAACAATTTGTTCTAGAAAAAGATCTGTCTTTGTCAAATGAACGCACCTCAGTCTATAATTGTCAATTGTAAGGAATGACTGAGAGATGCCACTTATTTAAATTGAAACAAGTACTTTGCTCTGGGAAGCAGACCACAAGTAGGGACAGATTTGCAAATCAGCTGCCAAAGCAATGCCTGCAAAAAACAACAGCCTTTCCACTTCACATATCCAAACGGACAACTCTGACAGTTTCTATGTGCAGTTATGTGAACTGCACACGTAATCATGGCAATTGCATGCAGAAATTGGATGCAAACAACACAGTTAATTTGGTTTTTAAAAGAGGGAGTAACCTTGCAACACTATACACAGAGGAATCAAGCAGTAATTACAACGTGCTCTTCAAACCTCTGAGAGCAAAACCCAGGGTTTCCATGCAGTTGTGCTAAAATATTTTCCAGCTGTCAATGTGCCTGCACATTGATACAGGGATACTTTTCTTTCTTTTTTTTTTAAATATCACCAGGAGAGATAGATGAATTTCAATTGCTTGACAGAATGCTTGTATGATATTTCTGAACAAAGGGTATCAACAGCAGCTTGTATTGCTGGTCTAAGGAGTGCAGATCTGTAGCAGAACTCTCACCAGATCCATAAACGCTTTAGAGGACACAGCAAAGAGTCAATGGAGTCAGAGCAGTTTGCTAGGAAGGCCTCAGCTGAGACTGGGCATTTTGCCTGGGATGGCAAATTGAGGATTAAGGGCTCTACAGGACATGTGAACTCCACTCAAACGCAAACACAAGCATGATTAAAATTTAGCAAACCAGGATGTTCAAGCCCTTGGGCAAAATCCAGTAGACACAGCTGTATTTATAGGCTGATACAAAGGAGAACTGTTAGACCTAGCAGCAATTCAGAAACTCAAAGAACAGAGAGGAGCTTGAGACCTCTCTGCGCTCTGAGTCTCGATCTAAGGTGGCACATCTTTCTCTCAAAACTTCTCCCTTCAACAGCTTTGACCTTACAGTTACTGTGTGGGACCCTTTTTCCTACGGATCAATGCATTTGCAATTATAATTAGACCTACAGGAAGAAACAGCATCATTCCTTCAAAGACCAGGTGCCCACACCTCTGTTTAGGTCATTTTGAGATGTTGGCTGAGGGCTGCACTTCAAGGTCTGTGCTGATAATGAGAACAAAAGAAATTTGGGAAAAAAGAGAGATTAATGCAAAGGAAGGCATTCTCTGGAATGGCTGCAGAGAATCACATGCAGTGAAACACTCCACCAGTAGCAGAGGCACTGGAATAAGTGAAAATCTGAAGTGCCTCCGAAGAAAATCAGAATTGCTGTTGCCGGTTTTCTGCAGCAGAACTGTAACTTCAGTCTCTGGGGGAAACAAAAACAATGGAGACATGCTGGTTATGAAACCTTCCCCTTATTTTCTCCAATTGAATCAACTTTATTGCTCTAAGGGAAAGCAAGAAACACACTTGGGAATAGTCAAGGGCAGTACCCTCGCAACAGCAGATTATGAGCTACCTCTACCCTAAAGAAAACCATTTTCAGAATAGTCACCTTGTTCTTGTTTGATGGGAATACAGCAACCTCAATGCTGCTTGTACAAAGAACCAAAGATCTCTTGGTATCACCCTTCAGATACACTTGCACATCATCTTGCTGCTACTGTGGTCCAGAGACATGCTGTTCTCTGGTCATATGGCTTCACTTCTAAAAGAGGAAAAGTCCTTTTGGGCTGGCCAAAAAGGATACCAACATCCCTTTTCTGAAAATTTGAAATCCCATTGAAATTGGGCATTTGAAATTCAGTTGAGTAGCATGGGCTGGACAGGAACTTGTCTGATCTCTGCTTCGTCCCTACACAGCATCCCTTGATAAACTCAACACGTAAACACTCAGCTGTCCTGAGAAATTAAGTCTTTTACAGAGAAATATATGATGAAGTCATTCATGCCTTCCAAATAAACAAGAAAGTCTCTCCAATAAACCCAAGTCCATTCTCTTGACTCCCTCTTACACCTGTTCCTCCTAATTCTGAGATTTGACTGAGAACAAGTTCTTGGCAGGCTTGTGCTCTGCCCTGAAAAGTAAATGACCACAAGACAACTGGGAGAAACCACATTCCCAGCAGCCTAAGCAATACATCTGCCTTGCATGTTCTCTCCACAAAGCAATCCTGGTGCTTCTCTTTGCCGTCTGACTGAGGAATGATATCAGGAAAAAAATGACCATTATTCTGATGTGAATACTAACACTCTTCAGCATATCAGTGCACTGCAGGGCCTGAGCACAACTGCAGGTAAAGAGCAGAGTGAAAGAGTCATCCTGGCAGTATCTCTGCCTCCTGCTGAGTGTCAGACAGGAGCAGACATTCACCTGTGCTGGAGTGGCACTGGAAGGCAGCTTTTTCCCTGAGATAGAGAGCTGAGAAACACTGGATTACATGGTTGTCATCACTGCTTATTGGCTTTTGTTCTTTTCACATCACCAGGCAGCAGCGAGAGGGGTGCCACAGTGCTGTGCTTGGATGGCTGAGGAGAAGCTCATTCATTGTTTGTTATTGCAGAAAGGCATTAAAAATAGCAAAACCAAAGAAACAACAAATAAAAAAAAGGGGGGTGTGAAAGAAAAAGGTAGAGCAGCTTTCCTTTCGGAGCACCAGAAGCCAGGTGCACAGCTACTGACAGTGCTAACAAACAAATACTGGAAATATTTTGCACTTCATCAAAGCAGTAATACTTAGGAATAGATTCAAATTACCTTTCTGGTACCACCTGCAATTCTCTTGGAACTGGGCTGTGTTCACAGAGCAAGACCTTCTCCTACACCAGTAAAAACATGCAAAAGTATCAGTAGCAAAGGTCATATTCTTGCATTCCTGTTTACATAGATTAGCACATGTGCCAGTAGAAGCTTTAATTCTTGTAATGAGGTTTTTCACAGAGTAAGGAAAATCCAGACAAAAATATGATTGGCAAAAATCTACCCTTAATATACTATGAAAATACCTGTGATATTTGATTATGTGGCATTAACCAACTAGGGCTTATCTTGGAATTATTCTCTACTTGCGGCAGGTGAAAGTCTCAGGCTAAAGACTTCACACCAAAACAGAGGGCTGTGTAATTTTTCAAGAATATACAGCATTTTGCATACTGCAAATACTTTTGATATTCTAAAGCAGGGCACACTGTATGCTGGCAGAAACAGAGATTCAGAGGAAACAACAGTAATCATGGAACTATACAAAGTAATAAGAACTAAACAGTCTTCTTTTTTCCAAATGGAAAAAAAAAAAAAAAAGACAAAGTAAGGTTCGTGCCTTTATCAAACAGTAACTGTGGGAACTCAAGCCTCTTCCACCTGAAACTTTTACCAAAACACCTTCCTGTGCCAGTGCTTTCACGGCTTGTGGGAAGACTGGGGGGTTTTATGAGTATTTGGAAGCAGCCTTGGGCAGTGAGAGGTTGATCGAATCATACAGAGAGGTCTGGGAGGCACTAAGTGTGGAGACTGTGCTTTTATCTCTCGTGGAAGCCCTCCTTGATGTGGGGACCCTGTTCCACAGTGTGGTCAGTGTAAAACCTGGCTCAGTTACAGGTGAGATATTTTCTTATCTGCACCAGGGCTCCCAGACCACCAGCCCAATTCTCCAAGCTTCTGGATTGCCCTAAAGCCCCACTGTGGATTCAAGGATGGCTCTCAGCAGTCTTTTCTAGAAGGACAATACACTGCTTTAATACACATAATTCTGACTGCATCTTGTGTACAAGCACTTCATCAGGCAACGTTCATAGGGTCTCATTCTGCATTTGTTTCTTATTTCACAATACTCATCTGGGTGCTGTTTTCAAAATACTTTTAAAAAGATTCAGAGGCTGACTTCTATGTGAGGGAAACAGAGTCAAAGAGACTCCCTGTCCAGTTTCAGTGAAAGCCACACTTCAAACATTTCCCTTTAAATAAATAAATAAATAAATAAATAAATAAATAAATAAATAAATAACAACCACACACACACAATTGCAAGTCAAACTATATCATTACAGACAAGTCAGCTGATGCACAATCCTAGCTCTAGCCACTTTAGAAGAGCAGCAACATTGAGACCAGGTGAGCCACTGTCCCCACTCTGTTGTAATCTCTTTTATGGAACCTTGCAACTGCTGATGTTTTTTAAGGTATTGCTTAAATCAAGAGACTGCCCAAGAACCCAAGCTTAGGTGATTTTTGTGTTGTCTCTTATTGAACTTTGAATTTCTAGTCCATATGGCTGTATAGAAAATCTGGAAAACGTTAGGGTAATGCTATTATGTGAAAAGAGACGATAATTTTTAAAAAAATCTCAATATCATTGTTCATTATATTGCTGGTCCATGTTTTTTATTTGTTAGAGGTAAGAAAACATTAAATACAAATAGAAGAAATAATAAAGAAATCTTTTAAAACATGTTCCTAAAGCTCTTAGAAACTTTTAACATAACACAGTGTGCTGAAACTGGCAAATGGCCTCAGTGAAAATCAGAGGCAATTTCAATACAATTAGCAAGGCTGGAAAGAAGGCAAGGGTGGAGCAATAGGATCTCTCCTTCTTTTAAGAATTATTCAATCTTCAGAATGCTCTGCCTGTGAGCTCTCCTGCAAAGAAATTCTCATAATAAGAGTCAAAGCTCCCTGGGCAGTGATTGCCTTTTCCTTTTTTTTTTTTTGTTTTGTTTTTACCTACCCCTCACTGACTGCACAGAAACCTGTGCACTGGAGTACTCCTCAAGGCTTGGGGATCAAAGTGTTAAATACAATTAAAATAGAATATGAAATTCACTGCTAGGAGCACACTTAAAACACATTGTAAGAGATTGAAAGATAAACTTGCTCTTTCCCCTGGCTGGTATCTTTTTCACTCACAACACTAAGTTAAATTGGTTGAAAACAGTGCTCCTTTCTCCTCTAAAAATACACAGAGCATAATAAAAAATGTAACTTGCAATCAGCCCCTTGATGTTTCTAAGGTAGTAGCAGGAACTGATACTGCCCAGAGCAGCAATGAGTTTCTGAGTCCCACACATGGAAAGAGAAACTGAAACAAGGGATGCATGGAAAATCCATTAGCAGAAACCTACATGGAGACAAAACATTTTGGTTTTTGACAGATCTCTAGAGGTCCAAGCACAGCATGTTAATGTTTATGATAGAAGTCAGTCAGTCTCCAAACTTATGTTATTTTGTTTTGGTAAAAGAATACGAGATGTTAGAATAATTACTGGTATTTTTACTGAGTGACTCTTCTTAGGAGCTTCTCTCAAGTGTAGCTGGTTTTAATTTGTGGAACGAGGGTGGGCATAGCTTCACATTTATAAACTCTAATTGAGAGCATTTCCCTCACAGAGAACAATAACATGACATTTATTTCTTAGAAGTTTTTAAACTGGATATTTTGATTTTTGTTGGCAAATTTCTGGAGTGGTTGGTTTTCTTCGTTTTTTGGTTTGTTTGTTTTTTTTTTTTCTTTCCAAGTCCTCTGCTTTTCCAGTGTGACTAAATCCAAAATGTTTGTACCATTAAGATGACAGATGACACGGCCCAAAGGCAAACACACAGGATCATCTGTCAGGTGCTTGGCTCTGCTGTGGTTTACTGAGTGCTTTGCCAGCAAGTCTTAGCACCTTTGTGTGCTTCTTTTTCCTTACCTGTAAAATTGAGATAATGACACATACCCTCTTTGTTATAAGCTTTGGCATCTCTTCTTTATAAAAGTGCTACGCAGCACTAAAATACAAATATAAATGCTTGGATAACCCCATCTCACTACATGTGAAGGACAGTTGGTCGGGGGAGGAATAGTAACCTTTGTCTCGAGGGATCTGGGGTTGGTGTTGGTTTCTAGTCTCTATTCATTTCTTTTTACCTTCCAGAATTGCCTGAAACATCTGCTGAATTGGCACAATGCGAATGGAGAGATTCCACCTCATCCTAATTTTGTCCTGATGCAAAACTGTCAATGTCTGGTGTTTTCAAAGGCAACAATTTTTTTCTGAGTGCCAGGAATAATCTCCTGCTCTTTGACTCAATCTGTAAGCCCACAGGGTTATGTATTTATTTACTTATTTATTTTGATGTCTCCAAAATAGCAATACACGTTGCTCTACCAGACTGCGTGCTGTAAAACAGTGGAAGCAAATAAACTGCAATTGTTAATGTTAATTGGTCTTACTTTACCATGTCATTTCCAATTTTTTTCAAAATGGAGATTAAAAAGGGTTGGAGAAAAAGCTGTGATTTTGTCATAAACAATCCAGTTAGTGGAGTGAACTGAAGGGATTTGATTGTTCAAGCTCTGTACAACCAACGAACCGCACAAATTCACATTATTCTGTCTGTCCACACCCCCTCAGCCTTGTCTGCGCAGACTGAGGCTCCCACACAGCAGCCATGGTGGAGGCCCCTGAGTGTGCAGAGCCACGTGCAGAAGGGCCACACCGCCCTGCACACTTGGTACCACTCATCCATGGCACAAACCCCTGAATGTGCAGATGCTCAAACATCCATAAGCACAAAACCCAGCCAGGCCTCAGGTGACCTGCTCAGTCCAAATGGTGAAGACAATTTTAGCTTTTCACTTGTGGTTGATGTGAGGTTTGAGTGTGGAAAACTTCCAATAATATAAGCCAGGAAACACAGTATCGTGCAGATTTGAGAAGCTCCTATGACCTAAAAACCAGCTCAACTCACCTGCCCTCCAGAACCCAGGCAGAATTGCATCCCCACAGAACTCGCTGAGTGTGGTCCCCAAACCAAATTTAAAAGACCCAAAGGAGAATGTTCCAGCCTAAATGACCTCATTCATTCAGGCTGTTTTCATTAATATCCTGCTTCAATTTTCCAGTTGATAGTTTCATCAGTATTATTCTTAGCAATCCCCCAATAAAAGCCTGTATTGTTTTTTGCTAACACCATGGTGTTTATGCCTCTCACATTCCTACTCACAGTTGTATCCTCACACCGTCAGTTTCAGCAGTTCTCAGAAACTGAGCCACTGTCACTAGGGTGCACATAAACACATCCACGCACGGACACATAAACTCGGAGATTTTCTCTGAATTCCCACTCAGCCTCATCTGAGGCTCCGAGTCTTGAAAGAGGTTATCATTCTGATCAAAAATTCCTGCCTCCTGCCCATCCTATTTGGGACATTCTTGTGGCAGAAATCTGCACCAGAAATTTTTATTTCATTTTCTGTCATTTATCACCTCAGGTCAGGAAAATGTTCTTCCCAGTTTCTCCCTCACAATGAGGCTTTCCTCATGTATTGGCTTCTCATTTTCCATATTGCACAGCAGTGGACTGTTTCCTGTCCTATGCCCATCCTCTGTAGCTCTGTTTGGACACACCTGGCCAGCTCCACTGTCCTCTCCACCTTCCAAGTGACTGACATCTAAAGATATTGTTAGCACAGCCTGCTTTTGGGTCACTACCAGTAGCTAAGAATCAACATAAATCCCATCTTGGTGCCAACCTCTGCTAAACATCTCCCCAAAACACCACCCACCGTTGTTAACAATTATCCTTCAGCCAGTTTGCAGTCCTTGCAACACAGTGTTTATACCCTGACCAATGTGTAAACTTGTTTTGCAAGCAAGAATGTCATGAGAAACCACATCAAATGCATTACTAAAATCATCAGTAAATCCAGAAAATTTCCTTTTATCCACTGATTTTGCAATTGTTTTCTAAAAGAACTTTGGAAAATCTATTTTCTATTCTTATTTTTGCTACTAAGGCTCATTTTTCCTTCTCTAAAAAAAATTTCCATAGTTGTTCCATTCCCTTTTTCCATTCCTACATTCCTGCTGAGATATTCTCAAGACCTTTCATTAATTGCTTAGGAAGACAATATTTGCCATAGTTTACCCTGTATCACGAAAGCTGGTGATAAAGTTGATGTTCGTTGCAGCTGTGGAGCAGATGTGGACCCTGAACGCTGAGATTTTTTTTGTTCCCTCTGTGTAACAAAAGTCCAAATTTTTAGGGAAATATGTATGCCAACAGTTACTAAAGTGTGTCACCTGAAAAGCCGAAATATTTATCTTTTTGTGAGAACAGGATTTATCTATTACACCTCAGCAAGCCCAGAACAGGACACCAGCTTCCCTAGACTTGTATAAGGCTTCTGGCACAGATTAAAGTCAGATGTCACAAGGGCACCCTGAGTTTTCTAGGTAGCAGTCTCCTCAGTAATACTGGCAGGAGACTGAATTATTCACAGCTGGAACTCTTCTGGCCCCATATGCAGATTGGGAGGCTGAAACATCCCCAAATGACAACGTGACTGCAGAAGCAGAACAATCACAGGCTGCCCACTCATAGCATTCAAGGCCACACATTTTGTCCTATTTGATGGAAAAACAAAACTTGTACAGGAGAGGAAATCAGGTCTGGAAATAGGCAAAAAAAAAAAAAATAAAGAAGAAGATTATATACTTTGTTAGAGGAGATTCAAGCTCCCAAACCCACTAACAGCAAAATTTACTGCACCTTCAAAATACACATAATTCTGTCTAGAAATCAAGTGCAGGGAAATGGAAAAAGAATATGCACAGACGGCACGGTCATATGGCCAACATATGGAAATAAAACAGAATAGCTACTGCTTTTTAAGCTCCACAAGAGCGATGAATTGAAGATGAGTGAGAGAGTCCCTTTCTCACCCCATTTATTTCACCAAATACCCAAAGCTTCCCCAACCCTTGTGGCACACATAGCACTTTCCCTGCCCTTCAGATACCTGTCACTTTTAACTCCTAAGGAGTCTCAGACTCTTCCATAAGTACTCTAACTATTTTCCTGAGCAAAATCACACAAAGATGTAGCAGACGAAAGGCAACAGAAGTATTGGCATGGAGTTTCCTAAAAAAACTCCCCACAACAACCTCGCCACCAGCACTTTCCATCCTTAGAGCTGGATGGAAAGAGCAGCATGTGAGCATCACTGTACTCACACACACCCAACGTGTTTATTAACCACACACAAGTAAAAGCCTGTTAAAATCTCAACATATCTGAAGCCCAGGCGAAATGTTTTAATTAAAGGAAACATATTTTCCTCATTAATACAGTGTAAGATATATCAACAACCATGACATACTCCCGTGGCATGTTATTTTCTTCTCTGTGTGCGAACATCTGTACATTTCCCCAGAAGCTGAATTTGACACATGTGATGCAGGAACAGAAATGTCTTTTCAGTGGAAGTCTAAAGCAAACAGATGTGTCAAGCATCTGCCAACAAGTTATGAGGAAGTTACTCCCGCTCCGGGACATAACCACCTATGCTCTCCTCCTCAGAGGAAAGCCTGGGTTTTGTGGAAAAGACAATTCCATACCATGAGTTGGGGGTGGAAGAGACCTTTGGATACAGTCTGGTCCAGCCCCTCTCTTCAAGCAGGGTCAGTCACAGCAGGTTGCTCTGGAGTATGTCTAATGGTGTTCTGAGACCCTCCAGTGATGGAGACTCCATGCACACCCTGGGGTAACTCGTTACAGTTTTTGACCACCCTCATATATTGGAAAAACCCCCTCGTATTTAAACTGCATTTCCTGTATTTCAACTTGTGCAGCACTGAGAAGAGTGGATCTGCCTCTTTTACTCTCCATCATCTGATATTGATACAAGCTGGCAAAATATCCATTCAGCTTTCTTTTCTGCCGTTTGAACAGGCTCAGCTCTCTTTGCCTCTCCCCATGTGTCAGATTCTTCTGCCTCTTAACCATCTCTGTGGCCCTCCCCTGGACTGGCTGCAGCACCACCAACCCTTTTCTGTCCTGGGAGCCCAAGCCTGGACACAGATCCTGGATGTGTCCCACTAGCAGTGAGCAGAGGGTAAGAATCCCCTCTCAGCCCGATGGCCATGCTCCTCCTCATGAAGCCCAGGATGCTGTTGGCCTTTGCTGCAGAGGCACAGAGCTTGTCACCCACCCACAGCCCCTTGTCCTTCTGTGAGACCCCTGTCTTTTGGGTAGCTCTGGTTTCCAGGGACACTGTTTCCAAATCTGCATATTTAGGCACATAAATCCACATTGGGCATCAAAATAAAAGCAGGCTTCTGTTCCGAGGCACTGCACACCTACAGCTCCCAATGGAGAAAAGTGGAAGTGTTATGATTAAAGCCCTATTTCATGTTTCCAGGTTGCCTGCAGCAAAGCCTTCATCATCAAATTGTGTATAAACGGAGTCTCTGTAAGATGCTACATTTCAACTAAGCTCTAACAAGAACCACTCAAGAGAAAAGTGCATTTCCTTCCAGTTTATTCCTTAGGTTTCAATTGTGATAAGTTATAAACCTATTGTAACATAGATACCACACAACATAGGGGCACACAGCTCTAAGATAATTCATCCTAAACCAGTGATCTATATGGAAGGTTAGATAATGCTGCATTATACATGAGAATATCAGTTTCTTTATGAACAGCCCCCCACTGCCATGTGCTGGAAGGGCTGAATTAGACATGATGAACATAATAAAGCAAAGGCATCTGTATGTAGGATATCTTTTAAGAAGCGCTTGCCTGTCCTGCACTTTGAATAGGTACCTTCATCCATTCCCTTATTAACCACCACAGACCTTCATAATTCTTAAAATTTCATGTTAAGGTGAATAGCAAAAAAGAGAAAAATAAGATCTTACTGCTAAAGCCAAATTTCTGGCCCCTCGGGTGCCTACTTGCACAAGATAGTTGCAGAATGTAAATTCAGAAATGAGCACTACAGAAATGCTTATGGATGAGGAAATAATATCATGAATTTTGTTATGTCAAGTGAGACCCTATTTATAAACAGACAAAAAGCTTCTTGGTATGTAAGTGATGGGAGGCAAGACATTGTTCATTGTACAAATGAGTGCAAAATATGATAAAAAGGAACTGTAGGGCTCTCAGGGAGAATAATGCATGTGCCATTATCATTTTGACACTGAGGACAGTAGCACATTCATCAGTACTGACTTGCAGAGAACCTGTTCCTACCCTTTGTGAATCCTGTGAGAGGTTAAGTACGTGGTATGTTTTTGGGGTAGGTTTTTGCAAGATCCTGGAGTTCCTCAGCAGCAGCATGATCAAAGCCAGGATTTGAGTATAATAAGGCAGATTTGGTGGAAAGGCACAGGAGTCATGATTTGAATGTGCCAGGTCTTGGCCTCTGTGCGCCAGAGACATTTCACATGCTCACATTGCCTTGGAAGCCATGGCAGGAAAGGCACAAAAAGGGCAGGAGACAGTCAGTACTTCAGAAAGCAGCAGCAGCCCAAGCAGGCAGCTATTTGCACTGCTGACAGACCAGGCAGAGACTGCAGGTGAGATCCCTGTTAGTGGGCTTGTGGCTTGTAGCATTGTCCCCTTCCTCTCCTTAAATAAATGCAATGGCCAATCTACTCCATATTCATTTTCTTTCCATTCCCTTCTGTAGTTAACCCCCGTTGGACACGACTCTGGAAAGGTGAGCATGGAAGCAAACCTGCCTGTCTAGGGGTTGGTGAAAAGCTGGACTGACTGCCAGCTTACAAGACGTGACAAAGCTGCAAGGCTTGATAGACAGCAGCCAATGTGAGCTTAGACTCCAGAGCCTTAAAAATCCCAACCAGCTGGGAGTAGAAGGGTGAGTTGACTCGATGCTTCCACAGTATTCACTCAGACCTGGGGCACTGCTGCTTTCTGTACTGGTCTGTACAGCCACACAAAGCTCCAGGTGGTTTAAGGAAAGCTAAGGCCAGTTGTATTCCATTCATACCATGCTCAAGACAGATGTTGGCACCTATACCTTCCCACTTCCAAGGAGCAGCTGGTTTTGGAGGCTGAAAAACACTTTCAGACAGAGAAAATCACCAAGAAGATTTCAAAGTCAAGTTGCTCTGGAGGACTATGGTGCCTTCACATCTGCAGTACAATACACACATCAAGTTGAACTTTTCCAAGGACATTGACAGGACTTGGAAATCAAATCCCATTCAGAAGGTACACTCCACACACAGTGCTGCAGCAGCCACTGCAGACAGCTGTAAACAAGGGACAGTGGCTGAGACGCTGACTGTGCAATGCTAAATATATTTGTTGTCCTCTGTCATTGCTTTAATAGGAGCCACTATAAAGACACACAGTCACGGACTTTTTCCTGTTGCACTTTTCTAACCTTGTCAATCTTTGAGTTTGGGATTATGGCAGTGAGTAGTTTATCTCCTCTGAAGGAGTAACAAAATGCCTGGACTTTCAGACCTCTTATCTCACAGACCCTTATCTTTGTTACTCCCCATTGCAGACTGGAAGCAGATGAACACCCAGGAATTTAGCACATTATTAGTATTTTGTTTAACCTAGGGGCAAGGAACAAAACAAGTGAGCTGAGTGCTGTGAAGTAGCGCTTAACTTTGTCTCCAATCTCTGAATCTCACACATTAAAGGATGGTGTTGCCGTTTGATACCTGCTGCTGCTAAGAGAATGCATAATGATAAAACCACCAGCTAAGCTCTTACATCATTTTACAATCAGGCATCTCAAAAACTGTTTATCTGATCAGCACCAAATTCTGTCAGAGCGTTGACATGTGCATTTCTAAATAATTTCAGTATGTCAACCTGAATAGACACACAGAATCAGAGAGTTAATTATCTTTGACAACTTTGCCAGCTAATTTCCTATTTATATGTACCAAACTAGGGGCCTCTTTTATCCTTCCTTGTCACAAAGAGTTTATCAATCAAATCAAGGCCTAAAATTGGCTGCCAAGGCAGTCTGCCATACCAAAGGGGAGTTTATCTGTTTGAAATCTTTCCGACTACTTAATGACAGCAACATTGACATGAAACATAATAGGCATTGTTTTTCGTTGTTCCTTCTCTCCCTGCCCCCTTCCTTTTCCTACTCACGGACCTTGCCTCTCTGGGAGAAGGTGCAGCTCTGGTCCCTCCCCTGCCCTCCTGCGGTTCCCGATTCCCAAACATGCCTGTGTGGATGCAGCTGTCAGCACCGGGTTTGGGATGCACACGGTTCACCTCCGGATTTGAGATGACAGAACCTGCCCGTGTCAACTCCATCCCTGTCTCTGCCAATTCCAGCACATTTTGTTGAGGAATATGAACAATCTTAAACGCTACCCACTCCTGCTGACAAGCATTAGGTGGCGGAGCTTTCGGTGCATGTTGTCACTGCTTTCCCCTGACAGGCAGTTATGTTTTACTTTAATAGCCATATATCTCCTCTCCAGTTCCCTTTAACGGGCTGGAATTTTACAAGGGTACCGAGAGGTTGTCACTTTGTCTGTGCATGCTGGGGTTATCCCTCTTCAGGGAACTCCCCCTTACACACACCATATAGAAACATGCTGCATCCCATGGCAAAGGCAACAGAAAATAAATTCATGGTTCTTGCTGGGACTATGCTAGGATTTCCTTTCTCATCCTAGCTGGGGAAAGGCCAAGCAGTTGGTAGCTGAACCCACACAGGCAATTTCTCTGGGGATGTTGTGCTGGAGGTGGCAAGATTTGTCACACACAATGGTCCTGGATCAATCATGCCATTTTAATAGTGAAAACATAAATTAAAATACAGAACTCTTCAAAAATTTTGAATTGTTGCTTAGACAGTCACCACTCCTAGACAGGCTACACAGGAAAAAAATGGTCTGTTATGTAAGAAAGAGATAAAACATGGTGCTGCTTGTATTCTTGGAAATGGGGCCATTTCTTTCTCACCAACACAGCCATGCCAACTTGAGGTGGAAGATACCTTCCTGATGTGTAAAGGAGATAATATATCTTCTCCAGTGATCTCCATGGCCTCTGAGTATCTCAAGGCTGTTCTCCCCAAAATGAGTCACAGATACTTAGAATCACACACCTTTATTAATCCACTAAACCCCAAAATCTGCAGACATTTTCTGCCTTTAGAAATGGGCTGCCTTACTAATTCCAAACCTTTATCCCAAAAGCAACTTCTCATTTCATCAGTTTCATAAAATGGTGGGTACTATCCAAGCCAGTACCCCTGGCTGGAAGAGGGGCAGCTGAGCTTGTATTGTTTCTTTCTGTAGTTGAAGTAGGCATCCAAGACATGCATCCTGCCCCTTACAGGATGAGGTCTCACAGAAGGTACAAAGCATCTGCAATGAAATGACTCATTGCAATGAGGTCTAGAAATCAGATTTTATGTTATTTTACTACTTACTGTCGAAAAGAAGAGGTGAGAGGGGGGAAAAATGACTGGCAGATTCTTTAATGTCACCCAAAAGCCTCAAGGGCCCAATTAATCAGGAAATATGTTTGGCTTTTGGACTTCAGTTGCCCATTCCCTGGGGCTCCCTCAGTGCGGGGGCTGGACATATGTTACTTGCTCACGCTCTAAGAAATTATATTTGCATGGGGAGTGATACCTGCTAGTCCAGAATTAAGATGTCAAGACCTTCTCTCATTCAAATGCCAGCACTCTCAGCTGGAGTGTGTCTGGAGAGGGCCCACAACCCAGTGAACAGCTTGGTTCATAACCTTCGCCCTTCCCATGAGAGTCTGAGGGAAGATCCAGCTGTTTGGGTAACACAGTGGAATAGGAAATTGGAGAGTATGCATTCTTACACCCTCCTCAGCTCCCACTGAAGAGTATAAAGTGACTCACCACCAAATAACCCAGGTAACAGAAAAAAAAGATTTCATGAACCCACGAAACTGATACTGATTCCTCTCCAGGCCTGCTGAGTCAGTGGAGAAACTTCTTCCACTCTTAAAACCAATGGCAAAACTATGCCAGGAAGGGTATTTCTTTCTCCCTGGGTATACAAACCTGGATGCTGCTAAAGCTGTGCTGGTTTCTTTGGAAACAATTAACATCAGCTCTAAAGTTTATGAGTTTTTCTCATCTGCATTGCTTGTCCAGAAGATCTGAAACTTTTCAAAGGTGCCAATAAAATCAAGCTATTTTAGGACTATTAAAAGGCTGCCTTGTATTCATAGAAAATACTCAGGCGGCATAGAGGAACTTTCTACAACTTATTCTGGGACACACAAATAAACTTTTCATCTGGCAGTTGTTCCAAGGATCCTACACTTCAGAAGGTAAAACAGCAACTGCTGGATTGCTTTGATCTACTGAGCCACCATAGAAAATCCCTGTTCCAAGATCCCAGTGCCTCCAGTGTGGCATGTTTTTGGGAAGAGCAGCTCTGGAACAGACCTATGCAGAGACAGGTGCACTCAAAAACATTCAGTGTGTTCCAGGAAACTTCCAGCAACGGATCTCACACTCCAGCACGGCAGAAAAATGGCTCATGACACAGCTGGGGAATGATAGTGTGGGTTAATGTTGTCGGTTCAATGGCTATTATTTTTATTTCCTAGTCCCTGGAAGATAAAAGCTCAAGAACATTCTTAAATATAGGGTGAAATGATTGTGTCCAGACCCCAGAGAACAATCCTTGGTGATTAATCCTGCTGCCCTGGTTGCCAGCAGTCCTGGAGTGTCGTGAAGGGTTCCTTAGAATTTGTGAAGGATTGCTAAGGTTTCACCAAACACACACAAAAGTCACAGGCAGGAAACACTGAGCAGCAAAGTTCTCATCTATTCACTGCATTAATAAAATCACAGTTGCAATAGTGAAAGGTCTCACATACCAAAGAACCAGTTCCCAGCAGGGAACTCACATAAAAAGGAAGAGATTAGCTCTGGATGCTGCCTTTGCCAGGGCTCCCAGCACACACTGTTGGTGATGCAGAGCCTTATCCAGTAGAAGCTGGGCAGAGATCAGCAATTCATTTCACATTAGCTGGTATTGAACATCAGTCATTACAACCAGCACAGCCCAGATTTGAGCCAGTGACCTGAGGGTGAAAGGCTGCAGCTTCCCAGGCCGGTGATCATTACATTTTGACACAACCAATTATTTAAAAACAGTCACTCAGAGCTCAATTAAAATTTCAGTAACTTAACCTTTTCTTTGCTTCTCCCTTTGTCTCCTGCACATCCTGTCCCCCAGTTTAAATAAACTGAACACTTTGTCACTGCACTACGTAATTCTGTATTCAAACTGTCAGGACCTACTGTGGTCACCTCTGTCACTGTCTCTGCCAATCCCAACGTGCTTGCTCAGGCCTCTGAACAGTATTAAATGTTCCCCCTGACAGACACTTTGATAACATCACCAAGCACACACATTGAGGCAAATTCCTTCTGACAGCATTCACTCAACAAGCTGAAAACTAAGGAGGGATACGGATTTGTTTTAGTTACTTTGCCTGCGTGATAGATGTTATAATTAACTCTCTGTCTAATAGCAAACAGCTATTGTTAAGTTTCACGGCCTTTGAAGATTCACATTTGTAGCAGCAAACCTCTCAAATGAACACATTTAGCAATGACTGCATTTTTCAGTGATTTCTTAATGTTGCCAAACAGCAGCACTGAATATTTATAGAGTTCCTGTTAAAAAATTACACATATCATTGCTTGTTTTTGCTTTGATCTAGAATTTATTGTCTATGAAGTAAAAAAAAAACACCCAGACACCCCCCTCTCTCTTCTACACCTCCAATGCACGTTGGCTGCTTAAGACTGTGCAGAGGCAGGTCAACTCAGACTCCAAATCCAATTAAATTAATGCAACCTCTTGGACAACATGGAATCATTACTGCTGCAACCATTCTAACATTTATCACATCCACACAGTCATCCATCAGAAACTAAACTCTTAAGTCTCCTGCTCTGTGTTCGCCATAATGGATCCAGTAATTTTTTTTTTTTTTCTCCAGCAAGAGCAAATTATTACAAACAGACTCTGCAGCGCAGTGCCCACCCCCTGTGCCACCAGCAGGGTCTGCACTGCAGTTAAGTGGCTGCTCCTGGCCTGAGAGCTCCCTGCCAAAGCAAACATCCCTCAGGGAGTGGTGGAGAGCCGGGACTGACACCAGTTCCTGGGGATGCCACCACGGGTGAGGGGCATGGCTGGGGAAATCACCAGCTTCGGGGACAGCTTAAGCCGGAAGAACTCACCACCTCTCTGCCACACGTGGTGGGAGCCTGGCAGGAAGAAGTGCAAAAAGCTGCTAATAACAGGGTAGGAGTTTATGTCAAAATAGGTCTCTGTTCAACTTCCATCGATTTTGAGTCCCTTAAACACAACTACCAACGTGTAATTTGCAGAACCACAGATGTCACCTTTGGATTTGGCCCAGGGGGTAACTTTCTGACAAGTGGGTTTCCCAGCTATGAGAACACACAGGGATACAGCAAACTCTGGTGCAGACAACACAGTTTCACTCTGTTATGTTTCTGAGAGGCAGCTCTGAGGAGAATATCTGTGATGGAAAAAACTAAAATAATCCACTCTACAAACACTGATACTGCTATACCCACTTTCTGAACTGCTGCTCCTCCCATTTCTCCTTGAAATGTGGATAAAGTCAGTCATTTTGGATTCCTACCTGCCAGGAAAATGATAATGAACTAACTAAAAGTGCTCTGATGGTTGCCTGCTGCCCCAAGCAGCACACGTGGCTCCCAGTGTTCCAGAGGATGTGCCTGATACCTCTGCTTTCAATACTCTGCACAATCCAGCAGAATCCTGCTCTTTAAGGCAGCCACAAAGCAACCACAGCATTCCTGGCTCCGGGCTGCTGAATTTACTGGTCCGTGGGATGTGAGGAAAACACCTCTGCAACTTAAGTTCTGTGATTTTGAAAATAAAGTTAAAAAACAAATTGCAACTGGCATTTTTCCTTCCCGCTCCCGGATTTGTCCCTTTCACTACCATTGCGGGTCATTCCCACAATGAACTTCACAATACCCTCATCTTCATTAGCTCTCCAGGCTAAACTGTTTATGGCTACACTGACACAAACAAAGGCACCACCAGTGTGCCTCGGGGCAGTCTGGCATTTTCAACAATCTGCACATGTTTCCTATAGAGCTACTGAAGAGTGTAAGCAGAAAGGATAATTTTTTCCGTACCACCTTCACATAATCAGTTATTTAAATTACCTTTCTTCTTTTATCATAATGATTTTTTTTTTTTAATCTTGAGATTGATTTTACATGAAAACCTGTCACTACCCTTTTAGGAGTAAGTAATATAATGGTTTGGTTTAATAATTATTGTAGTTCCCTAGACTATCTCAAGCACAGACTACAGCCCTGCTGAGATGAAATATAACCACAGACTGATGACAGAGTTGGTATCCTGATGTCCCATGTTCCAGGTAGGTGAGGTATTGTCACTTGGATTCTAAATTTGGCATTGGAGTTGTGTGTACCTCATTGCCATAGTAAATACTGTGTCCATGTTTCCGCTGATAAATATTTCTTTTGGGGTTTATTCTGTAAACTGCTCATAAGCATCTGCTGGAAGTTTGGTGAAGAAGTTGAAAATAACATGATTTTAAAGAATAATAATAATAAAAAAAATATTTCAGCTCCTTTAAACTGCCAAAGTATTAAGAAAACACAAGTTAAGCAGTTTATGAAGCTTAAATGTTCTGGGGTATTGATATAATACTTCAAGAAAGTTCTTCTCTCAATGTACACTTCTGTAAAATGCATAACAATACCTGCTTAAATTCAGATTTACTCAGGAGACCAGAATGTCTTGGAATTGCTCATCTTCTTTATCATGCAAATGTTTTATTTATCCTACAAACATTCTTATGGATAAATAATACACAGTTTAAAATTATATATTATACTTTAAATATATGTGCAATGTTAGAGAGAATAAAGCCTGTGGATTAGATTTTCTGGGCCAGTGTAAAGTGAGGAACTTCATTCAATCCTGTAACATTTGTTCAGATGTACAGTAGCATCTCTAAGACAGGACTATGAATTTTTTTACAGATTATGGCCTTGATAGACATGTTCAATATATCCTTTCTAGGATGAATCTTACGGGTCTGCATTGCATTTAGTCTGACTGTGCTGCATTAAAACTTTGTGCTCTCAAAAGACCTCAGAAACAGCTGGAGCTGTGACCAACAGCTGGGTCTGCTGCCCTGCAGTTTCACACGCTGGGATGTCTCCTGAAACAGAGAGATTCCTCGACTGGAGCCCAGGGTTGATCCATCCACCTACAGCCCAGAGGCCCAGGAGGGACAGAATGCAACAAAAAACTGACCAAATATCTGGTTTTGGCATGGAAACCTCCCTTGTTCACTCAATATTTGATCATTCCCTGAGGCGCTCGCTGATGTTGATGCCTGGAAAGAGCTGTTCTGCTGCTGGACCTCCTGTTTTCACCTTTGCACAGAGAAAGAGAACTTTATTTTATTTTTGCTGAAGAGGCATCCCTTGTTTTCTAAGTTATTAACGGATATATTTTATATTGCCCATCTAAGTAAAACTGGTGAATGCAAACACTTGTGTGCCAATTCATGACTTTATTTCTTCCTGCATGTCCTTGCCCCCGTGAACCAAACTGCATCAGATTTGAGGGAGAGAGTTCAAAATTTGTAAAATTATTCATCTTACTGTTTCTTTCCTTTCTAATAGTATATCTCAGCTGGGAGATGCTGTGATCCTTGCTAGCTCTGGGAATGTTTTTAATTCTCTCTCATTTTTAAACAGATATTAACACCTGGCCAGTATTGCACACTTCCTCTGGATGTTGGTTGAGCTGCCTCTCAATCCCTAAAGATTATAATTAACTGGTAGATAAGGGCAGGTTTCTTTGTTTCTTATCACCGGCTGGTACAGGGAAAGATTACAAAGGATTTACTGAGCAAGCTGACCATGGGCTGAGAAATTACCTGACAACTCATGATGCTCATGATGATCAGCGGTGAATTCAAGAGGAGCCTGTGAAGTTCCCTCTTAAAGTCCACGATTATTTTGGGTCACTTGGTACTACGTTCTCTTATAGTGAAAATATGACCAGCCCAAGATCAGCAGGTCTTCTTTTACTCTGCCTTTGACTAGACCTTCCTAGCCACCCAAGGCATCATTTCTTCCTTACAGAATTAATTTCTCCTCTCTTGAGAGGAATTAAAAGTCTTGCTGCAGCATTTGTTGGTGATACTATCCAAATGTAAGAAAACCCACTTTCTTCCCTGAGTTTCAAATGGGTGGTGAAGAAGATGTTGCTGCACAGGTTAATGATGGAACTTCCTTGGTCCTGAGAAGCTTTTTAGCCCACTCAATTTCAGATTAAAACCATTTGGCACCAATTTCTCTCAGTGAATGGAAAGATCAAAGACATCTGCTTGAACTCTTTATATAGATGATATGAGCATTAATTTGTTGTCTTGTCTATTAGCTCTACATTAAAAAAAAGACCATGAATCCATAATGAGATTAAATGGTATTTTCCTACTTGGGAAGCAGAGCATATATTACAGAAAAGAACACAGGACACATTCTATATTTGACCCTTATGTCAAAGGACACCAACCAAAATAGAGTGGATCTGTATAATTAATCCCCACTATCATAAGTAGGTTTAAACAAAAATAAAAAGATTTCATAAAAGATTGAAAGCAAAGCTCTACATTTCCTTTTCCTTGTGATAACACCATTAATTTAAAACAACCTAGATCTCATCAGCCACTCTATTACAACTATTTGGGGAAAATTATATTTCACTTTGACCATGCAAAAAACCTTATTTTAAAACCAGATTTTATTTTACACACCAGCACCAACTTCAGGACAATGCACACATACTGTAATTTTTCCCGTTAAGTGGGAGGAAAATGGCGTGTGGGTTCTCCTTGAGTTTTGTATCTCTTGAGGAACAAAGAATACGCCTTTTATCATAGGAATTTGAACAGAGCTTTAGAAAACAACAGACCAGAGCAAGACTGAGGAACCCAAAAGATTGCACTCTCAGCCCCAAAGTGTATCATTGCCAAGGCAAGTCCTACCCACAGTACATACACAGTTCTCCCACTTCCAGTCCCTCATTTGATGGAATAAAGAATAAAAATTGCATCTTTTCTAAGTAATTCTGCTTTCTGCTGATGAGACAAATGATATCTTGCTGTCTGTCTGCCAAGAAGGATCTGTTACATTTTATTCATTCCCATTTCTTTATTCTGTTTTGTAATTCTTTCTCATTGAACATGCTCATTGCTACATAGGTATAATAATGATAGAATTATAATTATATACCCAGTTAATATTTATGTATCTGTAATTATTAGCTGAGTACATTTTTAGAAGATTTTAGTAATACTCAGCTGCTACCTTTCTGTCCACTATTCCTATGTGGATCCCTCTGCTATCTCCTCCAGGTGTCCCAGGAGAGAAATTTCACAACTTAAATGTATTCTCTATGCAAAAATAGAGTAAATTCATACACTAAAAACACCTGGCAGTTGACAGCTTAAGTACAGTTCTGGAGATGTAGGATTTTTCACTTTCAAATACAGACTTTTTTGCCTGTCTGCTAAATGCAGATCTAAAGACAAAGGACATGGAAAATAGATACCAAACTAGCTGGAAAGGCACATAAGCACCTTGGAGACTGTAAAGTAGCTCAGATACTTATTTATTTGCTTGAAACAGTCCAAGCAGCTTCTCACTAATGAATTCTTTTAGCCCATTGCAACCCTTGGAACCAAAGTTGTTTATTTTTAATAAAAATAACCAACAGCCATCAACAACACAGCTCACCATCCTCAGTCTGGTATGATCCAAACGCAACAATGAAACTGGAGTTTGGGAACATCTCAAATCTCATCCTCAGCTGCTGTATAAGTCAGAATAGTTCTATTTATTGCCAGAGAGTTGCGTTGATTTTTATCACCTGAGAATCTGACTGTGTAACCCCATACACACCAAGGAAATCTAACATTATATCAGGCAGTTAACCACCTCTTTGCTTTTCTCTCTGATATCCTGTCTCTTCAATTGCTGCAAGCAATTAAGTGCCCACCACTTGTTTGAACAACCAAACCAAAATAATTACAAATGCATGTTACACTACAACAATTGCATATTAATAAAGGCTTGGGGCCAATTAATCATTACACCATCAATAACTAATTTGCATAAAACTATTCTCTTTAAAGACTCCATGTTTGGGGTGACAGGGTTACCTCATTGATTATGCAAATTCCTCATCAAGCTTTGCAGAAACAGTCAAAAGAAATAAAAAGGCTTGTCTGTTCCAGCCAACATCCTACTGCTATCAGGCAAGACAAAATTGGGGGGAAAAAGGAGAAGAAGAAGAAGAGAAGCAGCAATGTAGACAAGTTTTAAAAGGCTTGGCTACAGTTCAGGCTTAGGAATATAAAACTGCAAAAAATTGAATCCAGAATACACCAACTAAGAAGGCACTGGGGGACTTAATTCTTTATAGTCATGTCATCTCACAAACTCCAATTAATCAGCTTAAAACCAGTGTTACACTTTTCCATTTTACCTAGAGCTTCCTTACAGGTACATCCTAAAAGGAGATATATGCCTCCTGAACCAAAGTCTTACAGATGAACCCACCAATAACATGATGTATTCCCCTTGAGACTTGGAATATTCATTTGCTCAAAGATTTTCTGGAAAAATGCTGGCTTCTTAAATTAGCAAATTTCTCCTTGAATCTTGGGAAGAATTCTCACAGTGACTCTGGGCGACAATTATAATTGCAATACTTTTCCACTTGCACAACTGGGCTGTGGAATCAAACAGGCCATGAGCTCAAACCATTCCTGCCTGGCCCTGCAGCAAAATGCTGCTGTCCTGTCACATACACCCAGACACCCCAAAATCACAGCCATGGCACAGCTCAGTGCCACCAGACAGCTGCTGGGACAAAGCAAAAGGAGAAAATGACAGCCTGCATCTGCATCCTGAACAGAAATAACATCGTTTATTGACTCCATTTTTGGGGTGATGCAAGGAAATTAAGATCCCTTCTTTATGGTAAAAGAAAGACACAGCTTCATCTTTCCTCAGAGTGAGAGAACAATATGAAAAAAAATAAAGGGCCTTTAGAAAGCTGGGATTCTCTGTGTCTGCAGGCTTTTAGTGCTGCAGTGGGGTGGGCAGCAAGAAGGAGAAAAGCTAAACCAGGTTTTGGACATACCCACAGAAGAGGTCAAATATTTGGAAATTAAAAATAGTGAGAGTAAAAACAACAAGGCCACCATGTAGGGAAAGCAGAAGGCTTCCCATGGCAAGTACTGCAAAAAAACCCCCACCAGTGTAGCATATATTATACCTTCAACATACTTCATTCTCTATTCTCCATGGAGGGCTTTTCAACACCAAAATGGGGGACAACGTGAAGAGAAGGGAGTTTAAAGTGCAAGCTGCACTCTCTGCTCCAAAAAGCACACTATGCTGATTCAAAAAAAACATTTTCAAAAATGCCTGTGGGTAAATTTGAGCTGCCCACAGCTCCCCAGGGGCAGTCGAACTTGCTGTCGAGCCATTTATGTGGATTTCAGTCAAATTCTAATTTTAGTGTTCATTAAACATGGGTAATTCCCAAGCCAATCCCTGCATCACCTACTACACATAATACCTCTACAATATAGGTCATCCTAGCTTAGAAAACATACACAGACTTCAAAGTACAACTATTTCATTATAAGTATTAACTTTATAAATAATTATGAACTTCTTAATTCCTTACAAGATGCTGTATAATCACAAATGTTTTTTTTTAAAAAAACCCTTACAATAGGAAGAAGGTGGGAGGTTATGGTATATAGGAGTGTGTGTATGTGTGCATATATATTATATATATATATACACATATGTATTTACAAACTACCCACACACAGGTATTAGGGAAAGAAAAGACGTCTAAATATGAATCTACTTCTGGCAGGACAAAGGATGTTTCCTTGAGACATCTTGAAGACAAAGACAGCCTGGATTGTGCTTCGACCAAAAGCCTCAAACCTACTCTCTACTAACGTGAAGTGTTCTCAGCTTCTTCATTCCTCCAGAGAGTTCTCCTGTGCAGAAAGGTCCCAACCAGCCAAGGTGCTGCTGGTTTCAGGTACTTTTGAGATGCTGGGGTTAAAGTAGGGACACATACCAAAGCTGTGAGTGCCCTGCACCAAAGTTTACAGCTGATGGAAGCTCTCCACAGCGGTGTATGGAGTACAGCCACATCCTTCCTTCCCCTTTTCCCTCACTGTCTCCAGCCCTGTGACACTGAGGGTGCAGGGCAAACCTTCCCTCTGTGTCTACACCAAAATGCGGCATTTCATTTGTGTGTCACACAGGAGGAACAGGTTTTTGCTCACTTTTTGGATGCTGCAACAGGGGTATAGATACATTATACTCTCAGCAGCTCTCCAGAACTTGCGTGACCAGGCTGAGCCTTGTTACTGCAGAGGGAAATGTTTCGTGTCTCTGCAGAAATGAAATAGGAAGGAGATACTTCAGCTCTGTGCTAGATTATGCCAGAACTCATAAAATAATTAAAACTAGCCAATTATGTCAGACCAGAGAAGTCTGATACACACAAAGCAGGGAAGACGTTGTAACACTGGATGGAGGGACTCTACTGAAATCAGGATACACTTCCCAAAGAACATTGATATATAATTCAATATTAAACACTGTTGTTTTATCAAAAACATGGAAATCCCTGGTGAACTTCAGAGAACTATAAAGATGCTATCTTGGAGCCAGGCAAGGGCTGAGCCGGGAAGAAATGGATCTCAGAGCAATAATGAAATTCAGTCCATTTTTTGACAGCTTGCAAGGGGGCCTGTCTGACCAAAGGAGGACTCTTGGTCACAGGAGCCAGGCTGGCCCTGACACAGCCCAGAGTCAGCTGTGCACACACCACTGACTGCTTCAGATGGCCCCAAGAAGCCTCCTCCAAAACAACTCTCCATGAGGATCATTGATTATTTCCTTTGAGCAACATCTGCTATTAATCCAACAGCAGCAATTTAAAAATGCGCCCTTGCCCAGCATTAATGTGAGAGAGTGGATTAAATATAGTTTGACTGCTTGCATTTTAACAGCTCCATAGCTAATGTTGTTTATGGGCTGTTGGGTTTCTTTTTATTAATTTATATTGATTTTAAGTGCTCAGAAAAGCAAATCCTGATGGAATGAGCTGGAGCCAGGCACAGCACTGATCAGCAGTAGGCACACATCCCTGCACTGCTGCCAGGGGAACTCATTTGCAGCGAGCACACACCTGCTCCTCCACTGCCAGGGCCCCTCAATGTGAGCCTGTTTCTCGAGCCAAAGCAGACTTTAGTTTTCCACAAGGTGAGCCAGCAGCATCCTAGAGACCAGGCTGGGGTTACCCTGCTGCTCTCGGTCTCAGTCTAACCTAAGACTGCTTTTAATGCTGCTTGCAAAACTCAAGGTAGAAACACACAGATCTCTACTTGAGGGGGGGGGGGGGGGGGGGGGAATTTAAAAAAAAAAAAAAAAAAAAAAACCAAGAAAAAACAAGGAAAAAAAAAACCCAATGGCAATTGCAAGAATATGGCAGAAATTGAACAGAAATACTAAAGTCCCAAGCAATTCACAAAATCTCTGCACTGAGCTGGCCATCAAGTAATGGCAATTTGCACAGGAACTCCAGAGCTGCAGAGCTCATGGCCAACTGCTTTCTATCACCTAGAAACAAACCCAAACCCTCCTTCCATCCTTTCCCTCAACACTTATGCTCAGCTGGTGACTTATACAATCACACAACCTCACCATTCTTAGGCAATTCAGGGTAAATGAGGCTAATCACGGCTGCTCAGTACAGCTGACTCTTATCCCTTCTCCAATCTTACTTAGGAAATTGCAGTGGGATTGATTATTTGGGATGGGATTTCAACCCCTCACGCTCCTTGGTAGGTCACATGTCGTGGTTTATTTATATCTACCTCAGTCATCCTAAGGACAAGTGGAAATTTGTCAGGGCATTTGGACAGAGTAAGAGTCGAGTCAAATGGAAAGGACATTTTTAGATTTCTTCCTGCCCTGGACCTTCACTTGCCCTGGATCTGGCTGCTTTTGTGAAGTTATTGGCTAAACCAACCTCACCGCTTACAGTAGTACAAAGAATGTAAACAGAAAGTTGTGATTGATACTAAGAGCATTGCTAATTAGCTCAGAAGGACACAATTAGTAAAGCAGGAGCCAGGGGGTAAAATGGAGGGAGAAATAAAAGGCAGCCATTTATGAATCCTAAGTATGCATAAATAAAAGAGATAACAAATAGAGGTGGAAGAGGAAGAGAATTGAAAGCCACAGATAAAAATGAGAAACTAAGAACTGTAGAAAAGTGATAAAAGAGGTAAAAGGTTTTAAGGGCAGCAGAATTAACAGAAATAAGAATTTATTTTTAGTGTGTTAAAAACATATGGAATCCTAAGAATGAAATGAAAAGATGCCAAAAGGCAGAAACATTCACTAACAAGCTTTGTTTAAGGCTGCAAGAGGCACAAACATTGGCAAATTGACAAATATTTACAAAATATCACTTGCAAAGTGAAACAAACATCTAAGTTGGGCAAAGTCAAATGTGCTGAAATGTCTCTTCCACACAAGAAGAGGCAGAAAGATTTTAGGCAGCTCTCTTCACACAGGGAAAGACATGGTCTTTTCAGGCTATAAAACCTGCGCAGAAACTCTGCTTCTTTATTAATCTGTGTGGAAGCTCCCACCATCCAAGCCATGTGCTAATGGGAATGCCATCACTGCTGCAAGGTGCACTGGAGCCAGTGCTAACAGAACACAGGAGAAATAAACACACAGGGAAATCCAGACTATCTTTCTGATCCAGTTGTGTGATTACACAGAGCTTCTTCTGTCTCTTGGTTTCTCCGTTTGTAAAATGAGGAAATAAGCATCCCTCTCTGACAAGTTTTTTAAGTCAAGGAATACCTGAGATGCACGAGGACTGGCACTTTAAGAGTGTTATTCACGATGCTACACAATATCTAAAACACTTTTCTCAGGGAAGATGGATTTACCCATCACATACAAGCACCACACACATTTCACAATACTTCAAAGACAAAAAAAAAAGAGCAGAAGAAAAAAAAAAATCCACTGACCCCATTTAGATTTTCCATAAAAATCAAAAGGGTGAATGCCTGGCAGCTCCTGACAGCCAGTGGGCACTGAGAACCTACAGCCCTCTCAAAAGCTCAGCTTAAATATTTCTTGGTTTTGACTCAATAAATTCTGCAAAGAAATGAGTAAATACCTCCCTTCAGTTCCTATCATCTCAGCCTCCCTCTCTTCCTGGCAGCCCAATAGTGAATTCATTAAATTTCATTAAAATATACATCTAGTTCCTGCTTTTACAAGGCTGTGAAATCTGCAGGTCTTTGCAGACCAAAATCAGCGGTTCCCTGTTCAATACAGCCCTTCTGGCACATGGACTCTAGATTTGAGTCAAAGATCCCCCTTACTCAGCTGACAATCAGCAGGTTCCTGGGGTATGAGCACTAGTTCAGCTAAAGATTGAGGAAGATTAAGCTTGGTTTGACAATGATGAAGTTTGGGACCCAAAACTTAATTCAGTTTTAAAACCACAAACTCAAGAAGTCCAAGTAGAAACAAGATACTTCATTTGCATTCCTCAATGAAGGAGGAATACTTTCGTGATGATAATGCAATTTCCTCTCAGAAAATTCCATAAATCAATGTTTCCTATTAAAAAAAAAAAAAAAAATAGCAAAATTCTGTGGTAGAAAGTTCCAACAGTAACTGGATCCCTTGCAGGATGCTCCATGCACTTGCCTGGTCTGTATTCACTCTCAATCACATGTGGCTGGATTGAGTTGCACTGACACTGACAAATATTCCTTTTGGCAGATCCAAAGTGCATCATTTTGACTTGGGAGAGGCTCTGCTAGGACAGGTTCACAGGCACTTGACATTTCATCTCAAGGCTACAAGGAAGCAATGTGCTTCTTCCTTTCTTGCTCTAAGACCAGATGTCCAGGGCTCTTGTCTTGGATGTGGAAAATTGAGATTTAATTTCCACCCCACCATGAGTGTCAATAAAAAACTCTTATAAGTGACTGCTCACTGCTGGACACTCCCAGGCTATGGTCTGTCAGAATCTCCTTTTTACTACTGATAGAACTCTACATAGTAGAAAGAGCAAGTGTGCAGTGCCTAAAACTGCCCTGCACTTTGTAAGGCACATGTACAGACCATGCTGGGAAGTGAAACACAATAACACTGGAATCTCATTGTCCTTCACTCCTGTAATGTAAAGTTGAGAAGTTTAGGAAATTATTCTTACCCTGAAAATGCAAAGATTAGTATCACCCTTTTAAAAAACAAGCACTTAACCTTGTTTGTAAAGGCTAAAAAAAATCACCCCAACCCCACTGTACAGACAGACACGCTGCCACCACCAGCAAATCCCAACTTCTCCTTGGAGTTAGATAAAGGTCATGCCTTTACCACCCTGATTCACAAGCTTCTGTACCTCAACAGTGGCTATTTTCCACCTCCTGTGACCTTGAGAAATGCTGTTCCCGCCAGGCATGCCAATAGTTGTAAAACAGGGAGTGCAGTAGGAAATGGATATGGATAGAGTGAAAGTGATTCTGTTGTCCTTTCGCACACCCTCCGTGAGATGTTGAATGTGTTTGAATGTGATCCATCAAGACATTGATCCCTTGGGGAAGTGGAGATGTGTAAGGAAACTTCAAGTGCTTTCTAGCCAGAGCTACCTCCAGGAGAATGTACTGAGCAGTACAGTAAGAAGATACATACATTATCGATAGTCCCATGTCATGGGACAAGTCACAGCAGAGGTGAGGGGAAATCAGATGTGTTCTGGGGCTCTGGAGGTTATACAGTCACTCAAAACAATTTCTCCTTGAAAAGTCTTGAGCAAATTGCTCTGTTATGGTCTCTTTAGCTATCCTGTGCTAAGCTCAGCCGGAGGAAAAGGATAGAACAATACATTTTAATAGAACATTTTTCAGAGAGCACTGCAGAGAGGGTATTCTATTTTGAAGCTGCCAAATTCCATAATTAAAACAAAAATGTATGATTAGTTATGAGAATTTTCTGCTTATGTTTAAGACCCAAAGAATTAAATCAAAATCCTTAAAAGCCATCACTAAATGAAGGAAATGCAGGAGCTGGCCCTAGCAGTGAAGTCTGTCACCAACACAGGCTTTATCCAGCTTAAGCCACTTCATTCTTTGATCAGAAAAGAGTGGCTTGTGTGGGTTTATTTTAGAAGGCTGGCAAGTGTCTCAGCTAGGACAGCTGTGTGCTTGGGGCTCGTCTCAGGAATAATCCCACTTTCCCCTTCCCCCTCTTGCCAAAGCCCAGGGCTTGGTCTCACAGAGGTCCTGCCAAGTGCCAAGTGACATTCCTGCCAGCAGGGCTAAGCACAGCAGGAGATGTCACAGGTTTGGGGTTTGCTCACAGGTCCACTGCACGAAGCAGCATCCAGGTCAAGGAGAGAGCATTACAATTTCCTCATTTACTCCCGTCCTCACCTCCTGAGACCCCCAAGAGATGCCTCCTTCAGGCTGTGTGGCCTGTCAAACTGGGCAGATGCTGGAGAAGGCACCTTCCAAAGGCACTGCCTCTGCCTTGTTCTCATGCTAGAAGCCAGGCACACCTGCCCCACCCTCAGACAACCTGCACACCCCTCTTGTGAGTCCAGGGCTGCCACACTGCCAGCAAAACCAGCTCTAAAAGAGGGATTCTCTCCCTCAACATGAGGTCAGGTTAAAGACTCAGCAAATCCATCCCACTGGCACACAGCATCTCAGAGCATGGCCTTTTCTAGATTAGCCCAAGCACTGAGCAGTAAGGTGCAGAATTACACTTAATTGTCACTAATTGTATTACAGGACCAAGGAGCGAAGCCTTCGAAACCTTGCTTATCCACAGTGATCTGCCCTGTGGGCTGAGAGGAATAAAGAGCCCTCACATCTAACCCACAGGAATCAATAGCAAACCCTTTCAGACCCTGATGGTGACAGGTTAGGACATCTCCGCCCGGGCAGAAGTGCTTGCAGGATCACGCCTGAGTTTAGCTTTTGTTTTCTAAAGAGGAATTTATTGAACATGAAGCTAAACATCTTGCATAGATGCTTTACATGCTTACTTTCACAAGGTATGACTTTTTGCAGTGGTTCTTGTTGGTGATGCAGGTCTTCAGAGATGGCATTTTGGATTTAAGTCAGATCTAAATTTGATTGGCTAATTTATCAGTTCACTTTCTAAAGAATCGGGGACCAATGGAGCCTCTAACCATAAAAAATGTGACACTGCTCTTTGATTACCAGCTGGGATCTCCAAGCTCTTTTGGCCTACAAAGCGACAGTTTTTCAAAATATACAGCAACTAATATTTCATCTCAGCTGGCAAGGCTCCATAAAATGGTTTGGACCTTACAGTGCACTTAAACCCTTTGATAAACAGACTCTATAGATTGAGCAGATGGTGGTTCAGGAGTTCAAAATGCTCAAGTTTCCAGCTGAACATAAAATAACCTGTAGGCAGAAGCAGAATAACATCTGAACAGGTTGGAACTATGTCTGTGATAGTCTGTTCTACTTGTTAAATGCTGAGGGGGAGCTGGTCTGAAACATGGATATGGGATTGGTTGGGATAATCTATTTCTATGGGAGAAAACATCCAGTCTTCTACAGTCACAGAGCAGCTGCATCATTGAGAAGCCCTTTTTACAAGGCAGCCTAGTTCCATCATGACAGCATTTGGCTGTCATGCTCCCATCACTTCATTTGGAGGGCTGTAGGCAAATCTAATTGCTCCAAGAGACAGACATGGATATTTGATCTACCTTTTAAGAGTATTTACAACAACACTGAAGATTTAACCTCTCCTCGTTACCTTTCAAAAGGAGATGTCTGCAAGAAGACAGGTCACAGCCACGTGTAAGAAAGCCAAGAGCTGACTGGCTTTCAAGCTGAGAAGCAAAGATAGAAAATAAGCCAAATTCTGCAGGCTGCCACTGCTGAGTGTGCACGATGTGAGCCACGGCTCCCCATGGAGCCCACAGATCCAAAACTTCCATGAGGACAAAGTTCAAACCCATTTCACATCGTGGAGAGGTCTGAAAGATTCACCTCAACCACACTCCTCCAGTGTTTTCCTTTCCCAGGTTACAAATGATCTCTTGGAAAACATGACTGCCTGGGCAAAATGGGAGGTGCAGAGCTAGCCATGGCTCTGTGCAAGCCAAATTTCCCTCCGGGGGTTCTGCTGCCCCAGACCAAGCTTCTCCTGCAGGAAACTGCCAAGTGTAGCTCCAGGAGCTGCCAATTTCCAACCAGAAGAGCTAAAAACCTTGCACAGGTCTGGACAATTTGATCCCAAAATCCCTCACTCTCTTGAGTTGTCTCTGTTAAGTCGATGGATCTGCTTACCTGGGTGCATATCAGTTACAGGAAGAAAGAACACCAGTGCTGAATGTAACTTAGTGACAGCGGTTGCAAAGGGGAAGGAAAACAAAGAACTTCTCATATGCCAAATATTAAACCTTCCATTTGCATGCTTTTCTTCCTTGCAGAGCTGGATTTTGACTAGCAGTGACAGCAGTTATAGTGCCCAACAGAAAAGCAGGAGTTCTGGCACCACATCACCCTAATATAAAAAATATTAACTCAGGCTTAGTAACTGTACAATTTCCTGGTGTTCTTTTAAAAATTGGGAGGAAGAAAAGGATCTGTGTCAAACATGCACATCTAATGAGTCCCATGACCTAATCTGGAAAAGACTCATCAGGAGACTGAAAAAAGCCAGACATGAGGCACTACACAAAGATCTGCTCCTTAGCGTTGAATTTCAAGGCATACAGTAAGGTACCTCAAAATAATATACCAAACAATTTGTTACTTTTGAAAACAGAAGCTGCCCGTGATATTCTGGTGTCTCTCATACATCTGATATCCCAATTAATTCAGTCCTCAGTGAAACCCAGAACATCAGCAACCAAGTGCCAGGTCCTCTCTCTGCTACAGCTCAGGCCGTCAGCCTAAGGAATACTGGAGTGAACCTTTGATAAATTAAAAAAAAAAAAAAACAACAAACCTCTTGTTTCTGGTAGTCCTTCTTTCTCTCCTTAAATTAGCTAATGTGAAAGTGAGACTTCTTGTTTTACCTATTAACAAAAAAAAAAAAAAAGAAAAAAAAAAAAGCAGGAAAAACGAATGTTTCCAGAAATTAAATGGCAAATTGTGTTATTTTTAGGGGGTTAGATGACAGGAGGCATCACATTTGAAAGTACTCACTTGATCAAAGAGCCCTAAAAGGATTCAGCAGCACTGAGAACTATATATCAAATAGGATTATGACAGAATTAAGGGACTGAGCCATTTATAACTTAGGGCAGTCTCCCTCTTTGAAGCTTGCCTTGGTAATTGATCCATTTTTCTATAAACCAGAACCATAGCATTGCATTAAAAATCTGTATCTATTCCAAAACTATCAGCTTTCTACAAGATAATCAGGGGAAAAGGTAACATTTGTATGTGACACTAGAATTTTCACTTGAAAAAGGAAATAGTCGTGACATCTAAACAGAGAGAACATTTTTCTATCAGCATTACCGTGTCCAACAAATTCTCTTCTGCAGCATGTCAAAGCACCAGTTGTGCATTAAGGGAACATAAATCACACAAAAGGAGTGGAAACTATTGTTTTGTGTTAGACAAATTGAAAAGGATATGAATGCATCAGTGGCACTTATTTTATTTCTTGGGACAAACAGACTTGAGAGGAAATCTAAGGCGCACACACAAATCAGTTCAGATGCTCTTACTCTTACTTTTGTTTGTGGGAGCACTCTCCCCAGGAGAAATCCTGGCCCTGGCGATGTCAAGAGCAAAACCCCCAAAAACACCAAAAGCAGCTACAATGGATTGCAAGAAGCAGCAAGTCCTTGTTTGGCATTAAGGTATCCCTATATTCATTAATTTATTGGATGCATTAGTGTAACTGAAGAGAAGGAAAAATTCCAGCTACAGACTCCAAAACCCATCACATTTATTAAAGCTCTTTGTTCAGTCAAGCCAGGGTTTTATGGACTTAGCACTGCCATGTGTCTGTATCATCCCACAGCAGGCAGGCCCCACCTTTTCAGATGATGCAGATATAAATAGGCCCAACGTTGGCATGCCTGAAATTCAGAGAATATTTTCACCACTTAATATAACTGCTGGGAAAAAAGTTAATGGGCTGACTTGTGCAGGCACTTTGCTTTATTGTCTGGTGGCACTGACCTCCCATCATTGCCTGTGACAGGAACCTCATAAACCAAAGTTCAGAGTGAGTAACAAAAATCTGCTCCTTTCCCCTCTGAATGCGGGTTCATCTTAGCAAGTCACCACTGGAACTAAATCCATGAGACTGCCTAGATGCATCTCTGCTTACATGCACATATAAACAGGGAAGACAGGACTGCACAGCTCTTTTACTGAATCATTCATTCACAGTCACCTAAATTTCCACTTTTATTAACACACACCTTGGTTAGATTTAGCCCATTTTATAGGGAGTGTCTCACAGCTCTGTTTTCTAAAGAGAGCAGAGGCTGTGTTGGAGCAGGAGATTCTCTCTTGCTATTAATAGAAGCTGCACCTGGCAAATTCTTAGCCGCTTCTACACATATATTGCATGTGTGCACACAACAAGTGGAAAAACCTTTACTATAAATGCTCTTATGAGGTGGCAAAGATGTACTTGGACTAATTCATAGGTGAATGGCAACTGCAGACCATCTGCAGCTTTAGATGCCACCTTTTCCACATTTAACTGTTGTATATATACTATTTAGAGAGTTAAACTGCTCACCTGCCATTGGAAATTTTAAGAGTTCTCTCTGCTGATTTAAGCAGGTGCAGAAACAAGATGTTAGGGGCTGCCCAGTGTGCAGGCAGATCGAGATGAGGCACTTCACAACAGGCAAAAAATTGCCTCATTCTCCAGGTTTTCTTCCATAATTAAAATATTCCCCTGACTTTGAGTTGAGGAAAAAAACCCACATACACATTCTAAATATATTTAAATATGAGGAATTCTGTGGCTCCTTGGATGGATTACATATTCCCATTTAGAAAAACAAACAGGAAATTTTGAATCTGAATAATCCTTCTTTCTAATCTTGGAAAAAATGGAAGCTTTTGCTCAAAAACCATGAAAAATTGTAAGGTTTCCTAATATGTGTCCACATATTATTCACTTAGGTTCCCAGCCAAATTCATCCCGAAAGTCAGCAAAACCCACTCAACTTCATATTCTTACACTTCAAATTAATTTTTCCCTCCTGCCTACTCCAGGGGTAAACAAACACCATTTGACCTTGTGCTGATTTCTCTGATGAATTTCCCATGTAAGCCCCATTCTGAGGGGTTTAAGGGGGATATATGAGATCCATGGCATTCGTGCAGGCCCTTTACACAGGGTTGGATTTCTCCCTCACCACACACTACCACGCAGAATTATGAAAACAATCCTTTCCTAACCATTCACTTCAGCCCCAATTACCATAGACCCCATCACAGGCAGCTGAGTTACCCTAGCAGATCCAATCTGCATCATGATCAACCTAAACTCTGCATTATGTGTTGTCTGTCTTCCTCCCATTTAAAAATATTTACATAGGCTTGAGTTTCAGCAATATTTACAGTTACAAAACAGCAATTTCTGTCAGGACAGTTCATCCCAAATCATGAACCGCTGCTCAAAATGTCACAGAAATTGTTTGGCCATGGTTAGTTTGTTAATTCTGCGTTCTGCTTGTTTCTCTTAAAACCAAATGAAACCTGACTTGCTTATTTATTTATTTTGCTAGGAGCCTTTCATAACAACACTGCTTTTATGGGGGAGAAACAAGGATTGGTTTAACTTTTTATGAACTTCTTACCTCATAGCTTTAGATAGAAAACTCAGTCCCACCATGTGAGCTCAAGTCCACAAAGCCCACACCTGAAAAACTCTGTGGAACAGTTGACAACTCATTCCCACACTGGACCACACCAGCATCTGCATCCAGGGATGCAGGGACACTGCACACGGACATGGTGGAAGGCCTTTCACTCCATTTCTCCAGTGAAAGAAAGGATTTAGGAGGAAATCCCAGCCCCAGAAAACAATAAATGAGAGGTCTGCCTTCAACTTCAGTGCACTCAGTGATAAGTCTCCTGAGTGAGATTAGCCCACATTTAATGGGCCAGCATTAAGTTTCGTGCACTGGTGTTCAACAGGAGCAGTGTAAAACTGTGAGCTTTGCAGAGGGCTGATTCTGTGGCAAAACTGATGCAAATTGCAGGGAAATGTTGTTATTACACTACACACAATTACACTATCACCCAGAGACTCCAATTAACAGTATAGTCTCATTGTACAGTCCTGGCTTCAAAGGGAGTTTGATTTAAATAGACAAGGCAGGTAACTGAAGCCTTAGGATATACACTGTACAACTGAGAAATGAGGCAAAAGTAATTAAGTGACTTGACCAGGATCATACAGGAAATCTTTGGCTGAGCCAGACCCTGATTCCCATTATGCTCAGCCCTTGCCTGCAGCCATAATTACAGCAGCATTCTTCTGCTCTGACCTCAGCCGAGCTGCAAATGCACACACGTCAAAGGCACGGCCCCAGTCCCTTCATCCCTGCTCCACGGCGCTGGGAAGCAAGACGAAGTTCCAAGAAAAGAGAAGAATGGCTTTCAAGTGCATTTCCACACCTGCTGGTGTGTAATCCACGAGGCCATGTGCCTCTCCTCTACCCTAGCACAGGCACAGCATCCCCCCAGAAACCTCACACAGCTCTGGGTGCCTCACTCAGCCTGGCTGGGTTTTCAGCAGCCACCAGATAATCCAGCAGTTTTAGTGTGTTAAAAACACTTTCATATGCTTTGGATCCAAGAAGACTATTTTTTTTTTTTTTTTTTTTTTTTTGCATTTTTTTAGTGATTACATTTTCACAGGAAGTCCACTAAAAATTATTAGTGGTGGTTTGGGCAAATGCAGCCTTGAAAACATTAATTGACACTTGAAGCTGCCAACAATGTAAATTATCAGGATCTGCTGTAATTTCAAGGAAAAAAAGAAAAAGAATAAAATGGGGGATTTCAATAACTTTTCTTTCTTTCCTCCTTTTAAAAATTACATTAGGATATACCTAATGTATTTCTTGCCCCAGTTTCAACTTCTGATGTTGTCTGTAAGGATGCCAAAAAGGCTTAATTGAAGGATATAAATACTTTCCCCCCCTTTTCTCTCTTCCTTTCTGTAATTACTACCAAAGGAAAAGCTCTCCAATGCAGCCTATTGTTTAATATGAAACAGTCCACTTTAAAATCTGGGAATACCAGACCACCAGCTACTAGAAATTGCCACAGTTCCACTAGCACTTACTGCAGCTGAGCTCTTCCCTAAAACCTCTGAAAAATACAACAAAACCAGACCTGCCAGCAGAAGGTCAGTTGTCATGTGGAGAGCTTGTCTGTACAAACAGCACAGGCACAGCACCTCTCAGTTCCTATGAGCTCTTTCCTTTTTCTTACTGATTTCTTTTTGTAACATCAGATAGGATAGAAGTCCCTGGATCAGCAGGTTGACAGAGATCCACCAACAGATAAGTGGTTTTAGCTTATCTCCTGTTAATCCAGCATTACTTAACTGACAAATTAATTCTGACACAGTTGATTGAAACAGAAGCGCATTGTCTTGTGTGGGGATCTCTGTACCCTTATATTTGATGCAATATTTCCTCTTTTGGTGAGCATTCACTAAAAAATTGAGTCCTGTTACCTTGTAGGACAATTTTACAGCCCAGGTAGTGAGGAAAAAAGCTTTGAATGTGTGAACTACCTGCAAAAATGCAGTGCTGGATTAACCATAATCATCAATATGCCTCTTCTCCACATCCCCACTGACAGAAAACTGTGTTTAAAACTGAAGATGACAACATCTCCTCCCAGCTAAACATGCATGAATTTCCCCAGTAGGAAACAAAAAGTCTTTGCCAAAGCTTTTCCCATTGAGCTACAACTTCCTGTATATCCCTGGTCTCTGGGCTGTGCAAACTTCAGCACCTGACCCATAAATCCCCTATGATCCCAGGTCTGGAAATTCTGTGCATACACTGTCCCGCATTTGCCTCCCTCCAGGCCCGTGGGCACAGGTGCAGTTACCTGTAAGCACAGGAAAACATACAGATCAAAGATATACATATCAAGGACTTACACTAAGAAGACAAGCCACCTAGGAGAAGCATTACATATTTAAGCAAGTTATTTCATTATGAATGAAAGGCAAAGACTGCAGATTAATTATCCCACTCTCTCCTCCACCACTGCTTAGCAAGATGTGACTCTCCAGAAAGGCGACACTGCAGTATAATTGTCTTAAAAGCTCTCTGTAGCTTAGTGAGGTTTAGCCTGTTAGTGTGATAAATCTGCATCAAGCAGAAGCACAGAGGGCACCAGCAGAGCTCAAGTGGTGTGTGCTGCCTCACCACCACCTTTTCAGAGGTGCTGTCACCGTGGCACAGCTCTAAGACAGAGAGATCCGGCAGTGATATTAATTTCGCATGGTGAAGGCCCAGCTTGTATGACTGACTATGTTGCTGATTTAACCTTAGCATTCAGACTTAGCATATTTCAGGGCTATCCTTAACTCAAGCTTCTGAAAGCAGGAACTTTGTATAAAAATGTTCACATTTTCTTAGCAGGCGAGTTTTCTAAGATTTATAGTGACATTCCAGTTTGTTTATCGATCTGTTCACAATGAAACGGAAATGAACACATTGCTTCCCCCTCACCCTGCCCAGTGCCAACACTTTGACATGCCATCAGGTGAGCTCAAAGCATTAATTCCTTCAAAACTAAAACCAAGATTGCCTCCAAACCTTTTAGATTAACATTACTTGCAAAAGAACCACTATTGATCTTTTTTTTTTTTTTTGAGGCAGATATTTACTACTTTCTGATTCTACTGAGTGTCAGAGGAGAGGCTATCATTTTCTCCCAGAAAACCCAGCCACTTTTCTGCTGGGCTGCTGGGTTTTGCTTGAGAAAAGAGCGTGCCTTTTATTTTGTTTTAGTACACTGCTGCCATTATGAGCGTTTCATAATTGCCACGAACTCCCTGGAATCAGTTGTTTCTACAATTAGTGACTGATTACACACAGCACTAAACATTGCAGGCAACAGTTCATTAACTCCTGGTACCAGACAGCATGAAAGGACTCAGGTTTAATTCAATCAGCTTTGTCCAGAGAACTGCATACACAGCATGTTGGGCGGGGGGGGAGGTTGTACGTGTGCGTGCAGAAATATTCCTGAACTTCAAGAAAGCTCCCAGTCCTGACCTGAATTAAATGCATCTGGATTTACAGGTGGACTAACCAAACCTTCAGATCTAGATGGTATGAAACACTTCAGACCAATTCTCCAAAATCAGAGAGATTTTCTCCATCTTTGGCTGATCTGTGGGTTTCCCTGTAGACCAGCTGTGACACTGCTTCACATTTACCTGTAAAAAGCCAACTGAGGACTAAGGGTCGAATGATTTCCTACAAGGAATTCTTTCACAGCCTTTCTTTCTGAAGAGCATCTAAAAATACACCATAATTAATCCAGGTATTTGTCTCCTTTGGATTATGATCTGGACTCATCACATGATGGGCACATGATTTATAGCACATCACCTCTTCTACCAGCTTGGGAAGCAGAGGGAATCTCTGCACCCACAGAGCCTTTCAGGTATCGACCTGGGTGTTAGCAGGGCCAAAAAGATAGCGACAGCCGCCGGTAAAAAAACCAATCAAACAACATCCATTGACAGAACTCACCAGTCCCCATGGACTGGCTGCAACTTCTCAGTTTCAATGTCCAAATATAGTAGGGTAATCACAGCGCTGATGTATCCGCTGTCCAGTCGCCACTTATCAGCACTTTTTTTTTTTTCCCTTTTCTTTTTTCACCATGGAGATTAAAGGACTAATTCCAGAGAGGAGTTCAGTGGTAGAAATGAAAGCAGGAATAATAATACAAACAATAGTCAGGAAGATTTTGTTTTGAAAGAACAGAAAAGAAATGCCTTGTTTAAGCATGCTAAAGTCAGATGAAAAATTCCCACTGACTTCTCAGGGGGTTAAAATTAGGTTCTTAAAGATGTTGCTCAATGCCCCAGGAAATGCTTCAATTCATTTATGATAAAATCTCTTCCAAAAGAGAGCTTTAGCAGTAAAAAAAAGCTCATGTGTTGTCTAGGTGGAACTCTGTTATTCTGGCTGAAAATCAAATGTCATCTTCAAAAGTCCTAAGGAGCCTCTCTCAGGCTGCATTGAGTTACTACAGATGACTCTTTGTCCAGAATAAAATCACTGTAACAAGCTTGTTCACCATAAAAGTCAATAGAGTCTTCCAAAAGCAAGACTTTGTGTTGACCAGTCTTTAAGACCTTAACGTCATGCACTGTCCAAAAGTGAGCCCTTCCAGAGCCCAAGGGAAACCTTAGACCCACTCATAAGGGAAAAAATCAAGCCCTTAAGCATGTGGTATGGATGAAAAGTGTGATACCAAATGTCTTTCCTACAAGAATATGGATTATGGATGCAGAGAAACTGAAAGTTAGTCCGGGCTGTTATTGTTCTCTTGGCATGAGCAGCAAGTCCCATTTCATGCCTCACATACCATGGAGCCAGAGCTCAAACTCAATGCTGTAAGCGAAGTAATAAACAGATTTGTCTGCTTTTCAGTGAAAGACATTCAAATGGACGAATCCCAAAACATCAAGCAGAGGCAAACAAAGATAGCACTAAGAAGGCTGTCCCTTTTTGTCTGTAGTTCTTCTTCAGTGTGCAGGGAAGACAGGTTCTTAGACTACTTTAAACCAGTGTGGTGGTGTACACATCACTGAAAGTCTCTTTGTCTCTAAAGTGACTGTTGAGAAACTAAAGGAGATGTCATGGACTTCAATTCCCGAGCAAAATCCTTGTGCCCAGAATAACTTCTCAGAAAAGAGCTAATGTGATACAGAAGAAGAAGGAGAGACATTTGGTTCCAAAATGGAGAGAAAGTAAATCAGTTCAGGAACATTAGTTGGAAACTCCAATCAAAAAACTTGCATTTGTTAAAAATTTGGCCTTAGACTTTAATTCTGTGTCTCTGTAGTGCTATCTCTTTTTCTTTTATTTTTGAAACCTATCCTTCCATGACTAATAGGCATCCAAAAGAGAGGTAGAAGTACCGTGCAGATTAAGAAATTGTATCAGTACTTACTGCATGGAAGCTGTAGAAACAGAGACATATTTTCCAGGCTTTTCACTAATTACAACCTCTTACATAACCACGATTGTCTGCTAGGCCTGGGCATATGTTATTATAAAGCTTTCCCCAACTCATCCAAGGCTATAAACCACGGTTAGCAAATAAAACTCTCACTGAAGTTTCATGTTGCCTGCCATGTAAGCAGAGGGTAGATGACCTCATTAAGAATGCACATGACCTCTGGCTGATGTGCTGGAGCTGCCACAGGCTGCAGAGGAAGGCACAGACACGGTTGGATTTCTGCTTCCGTCCCAATCTTTAAACATTGGCTACTGCTGCTTTAAATATTTATAGCAGATGCAGGAAGTGTGGCTGGAATATAATGGAAAGAGAGAGATGGTGAGAAACTCATTCTCTCCAACTTTTGTTTCACTTTAATCCCTGGTTGCTAGAAGTCAGGAATTTTGATACGATATGTTAGTGCTAACAGTGGCGGCTGTAGATTTAGCAGGCTCTGGGCCCCTTAGCATAGGGTTAAATGTCAAAAGCAGAGGAAGAAGCTGTCTGCAGTGAATGTGAATTAAGTTTTCCCTTTCTCGGCAAACCAGAAAAAAAATTGCCACCAAAAACAAAAAAAAAAAAAAAAAAAAGCAGAAACTTCTGTAGCACTGCATTGTAGTACCTGTCTACTTCAAGACATCATAGGGACAGTCATCACTGCACTACCTGTGAAGGAAACCCCTGGTACCATGGGGGCTGCCTTTCTTTCAAGGTGTTCACTCTAAATCTCATCTTGCCTTTCTAAGAGTCCATCATTTATCTCCCTCCCATTCTGGCCTTGCCACGTATGACATAAATAAAACATTATTAATTATATTAATCAATAATGATGTATCCTGTTCTTATAATCAATCCCATTCATTACAGCAGAATCTCACGTAATTATGAACATATGTTAGCAAGTCAAGCTGGTAGTTTAGAGCCAATAACAGTTATTAGTCAATAATGATTCTCCCCCCTCCTTACAGAGGGGGCATCTGTATCCAGTGAGCTCAAGGTTCCACTGGAAGAGGACCCAGCTGTTCTCAGAGATAGAAGTGCAATGCCTGAGCATGAGAAAGGTTCCTCTGACAGTGTCACACTGCTCAGATGGGCAGATGTCACTGCCTGCACTGTCTAGCGTGGGAAACTGAGGCAGGAGAAGTTACCTGACAGAAACACGCTGACATGAGGGCTGGGAATAAAAACCAGACCTTTCTGTTCTAGCAATAGGACAAATTCTTATCCAAAAAGCTTTTTCTAAGAGCAAACATTCCCTGACAAGGCTTGACTCCAACAAGGCTGTGTTACATTATGATGACGATGGAGCTGAGGGAACAGCAAAAAGGGGGATTTTGATGACTTTTAAAAAAGAAGGGAAGGTGTCTTTATCCTAATTTGTCAGTGGATTTGACAGACTCAAGAAGAAGTGAGTATTATTGACACATCCTCAAGACAAGAACTCATAGTGCAACGTTTATTTATCCCTGACTTTCTAGACCCAGGTGAAAGGGAGTTTTGTTAGACTGAAAGACGCCCATTATGAAAGGCCAGGAGGACCTCAGGGAAAACCTTCCCTCTCCATGGGCATTGGAGAAGGCCCCATGACAGTATCGGCTGCTGAATTCTTCCAGATGTTGAGGATGGAGCTCAGACTTGGTTCCACAGCTCACTCTTGCCTTCTGTTTTACAAGAACACAAGGGCACTCACAGGAAGATCTCCAATTACAAGACCAAACTGTGTTTTGGGTGATGACAGAGTAAAAGAGGGTATTGGGCAGAAAAGATTCAAAATTTACCTGTCTGGTTTTCCATTTGATTTCTTTTTCTAGGCCAAAAAGAATTTTCTCACAAAACTTTGGAAAATTACAGGATGAAAAGGAACATTTCTAGTCAAGCCATCCTGCGAGCACGGGAATTTACGCTGATTACCTTCTACCCTCTCCTGGGTCTCAAATGTGAGCTCCTGAAGGGATTCTCCTGTGTCTGCTGAGAGCTGAATGTACCCACATATCATTTTCCACAAAAAGTTGAAAGCACTGAACCTTGAAACCCCTGTTACCTGTCACATTTTGTGAAATAGGCCCCAACATAGAAGTCACTGGGGAAGGGATACAACAGACATATGCAGACTAAGAGGAGTGATAAACAAGCCTTTAGGAAAACAAGATAAAAAGGAAACGAGAAAAATTATAAAAGTGAAGAGCTGATAAAAGAAAAACTCTGCATTCTGAAGATTCAAAGTTTCACGGCAGTGCCTACAATTATTAGACTGAAAAATTCCAGTCTTATTTTATAGCAGCAAGTTTTCTAAGTTTGAATAAAGGAAAATTATCTGAAACCCTAGTTTTGCTCAGACCCTCTCCAGCTGGTGATTTTTTGTGGGGGGAGAAAAAAAAAAAAAAAAAAAAGGCTGTGCAATTTGCAATGACAAGAAAATAAGCACATGAGGTTATAATTTCCCCTTGTTTTGCAAGAGAAATTTCCAGAGAAGATGGAGCTTCTGGTTATTTCCATCCTCTAATTAAGACACATAGCAATTCTGTTTGGCCTGACATACTCTCACAAGGAGTACAGGCATGTAGTATGTTAGAGATGGTAACTGGAACAGCTTCTCTAAAAGCCTCTCAAATTATTCCAAAGAGAACACTTTGATCCTTTCTGACCTACCAGCGAGCTCCCACATTAGTATGGAAAGCCTGACTCTAAAACCACCTGGAGACCTTGGGTCACCTAGAAGCCTTGGCTCCTCTCTGTCTGGCTCTGGCTACAAGACACAGAAATCATCCAACACGAGATGAGTTCACTTGTTTTCACCTTTTGGCCATTCTGCTGCGTGCAACTGCTTGTTCTAAGCCCAGAGAAGTTGGAACTTCACACAACTGGGTCACAAAGTGCCTGCATGAGCTTCCACCTGAACTCAAAGCAGAGCTCCAGGGGTCAGGACTAAGATTATAAAGGCTGATAATGTAAAAGTGCAGAGAACATTTCTGCAACTGTTTAATGATGTGAGTAACCCCACTAACACATGGAAATCCTCTGTGTAGCATAAGAAGCTGCAGTTGAGTCCCTGCCTGGCATTTGCAATTCTTGGGCAGCATCTTGCATTGTTAACTTTAACTGTACTTTTGCAAAGTGATACACATTGCTGTTCTAGGCCATTTAGCAAGCCAGGATTGCATGGTAAATCTGAGCTATTTGGGACTCCTGCTCCAAGAGGTTTCTCACGGATTTCAAGGAGAGAATGGATCACACACGAGGTGCAGTGGTTAGGCCTCAAAACAGAAAAATCAGCCAAGGTCCCAGAGGTCCAGTGCAACACCTGAAATTCCTCTATCTGCACTTGTCAGGGGACTGAGGGAGACCTTCAACCCCTCAGGCTGCTTCTGGGGAAGGTGAGACAGCCAAGACCTGCTGGGAATGGAGACAGAAGGGACACAGCATTGCATAGTCATGTGTGTGCTGCTGTAACACTTGATCCTGCCCAAAGAAGTGCTGCTGGAAAGGGATTTGTCTCCCTCCTCTTCTCACATTAAATTAATCTGTATTAATTACCAAGGAGATGTCGTGCACAGCTCCAGCCATAGGAAGGTGCTCCACAGGCTGCAGAGTCTGACTTTCTGAAAATACTGGTGACAGATATGCCCTGGCAAAGAGCCTTTAGACCCTGACCAGGTACCAAAACAAAAACAGTGAGCTCAGTCACAAGCAGAACCACAGAGGAAAACAGCAGTAATAGAGTTAAGCTGGAGATTCTTAAACTTCCATTTTTATTTTCTCTGGGGTTTGGATAAAGGAGGTCAGTAAGCCAGTGCTTCCTGAGCTTACTGCAGCTCAAAACCTGCAGTCCTGTGAGCAGGTGAGCACTCACGTATCCAAGTATTTACGTGGTCAACAAAAAAATTTCTACATTTTAGGACCTGGCCCAAATTCTTATCCTTCCATCAGTCAGCATAATTAATAAAACTCATGTTCTTGTCTGTACAGCAGAGTTTTCTTTAGGTCTTTGTGTATAACCTCAGCACAACAGATGCAAGGCCCTTTGTAGAATCTTTGCCAACAGGGAACAGTTTTGTTTATCTCCTCACCTCAGTGATTGTCCCACATATTTAATCTCCCCCTAAATTTCCCTCTGCACTAGTTTATGTTTTAACCTTTGACACTGAATTAGTTCTTGGCAGATTCACTTTTCAGAATGAAACAAACAAAGAGAAAATAATTTACTTGTAGACAACAGAAAATAGTTAGCCCTTTTATAAAACTTCTGTCTTCTAGTGCAGGAGCTTGGGGGTGAGGCTTTTCTTCAGTTTGGTTTTTATACTAACCAAAGCTACCTAAGGAAGTCAGTTTTACCTTGAAAATGTAAAAAAACCCCAAACCCTAGATTTCTACACAAGAACTATTATTAAAAAAAAAAAAAAATCTCAATGCAGAGTTTTTCAACACACTATCCCTCCACCCCCCATATGAAAGTATATCATAATTTTTCTCTCTGGAAAAAACACAGTTTTGGAACAAACTGTGCCCCTCACCCAAGGGACTCAAGTGTTATAAAACCCTTATCATACAAGCAGAGTAAACCTCCAAGACTGGCAAGAGCAGCACTAAAAGCTGGAGAAACAAGTTTGGACAGCACCAGGCTTAAAACCCACATTGTACAAGGTACAGAAGCTATAGGAGCACCACCCTACTGCTCTGGGAGCTGCAGCAAGAAAAGGGGTTCTGATGAGGAAGACTCTGGTTAATGATCTCACCTGAGCACACATCCATAGGAAAATAACAATTTTAAGGAGAGTTGGATGGGCGTCCTTCCACAGGGCACTTTACAGAGATTAGCAGAGGGATAAACCTTCCTGCCCTTCCCTGTAAGCAGGGCAGGAAAAGGCCCTGGAGATTAGGGCACGGTGTTTGTTAACTGATAAGTTTTGCTTTGGTGGACTATAAAACAAGCCTCCTGGAAAACACCTAAAAATCTTAGCTTCTAGCTGTGCACTTGGGTACACAGACTCAGACATGGAAAAAAAAATTAAGGAAGGTGCTTGGAAATGTGGGAATGAAAGAGAACTCTACACTTATTACCACGACCATTCAATCTTCTGTTCTTTGAGCTTTTGGGATTGGCAATATTGCTTCCCTGATGGGCAGAAGTGCTCATTAATATATGTGATACATCTGCTTCTCCATGTTGTACAGAGCAAGCAAAATCAATTCTGATTGTGAGTTTGAGCTTGGAGTGTAATAGAGACTATATCTGAGCTCAGTAGACTGAGCCCAATTTCCCCAATTCATAAAAAACATATGCTGTGAGATGATTAAGATGTGCTCCCCTCTTTCATTCCTATCTGCTGAAGTTTCACGTGGAAACAGGGGCTTTTTCAACTCAAAATTCCACACCTGATACCCTGGCTTTGCTCTGCAGCTGCCACTTACAAGTTATCCTTGATGTTAGCAGTCTGCAGTCAGGTACCTTTTCTTTACTCAGGACACTGCCCTGGTGCTGTGTCTGTCACCCTGCACTGACACCTGCTCCCTGGGGTGCTGCTACTGTGTCACACAGCCACCAGCACCTCACAGGGCAAACACTTCATAGCACAGCAGCTCTTTCCCCAGTATGCTGGAAAATTAATCTTTAAGTTGTTCCAGGATCCAGCAGAGTTTGAAATGACACTTCTGCAGATGGCTTGGCTGTTCAGACACCTCAAGTCTGCCGGTGTAACCATTTAACTGAATGGCATTCACTGGGAGAAAAAAAGAAAAGAACATCTTTAGTAATACTGCTGCATCAGTTATCTGGTGCTTGTAAACCTGCCTTCCCGACCTCTTGACAACAAGGGAAATCAGACGTTTTCACAGCAGTGGAAGAACTTCTACAATTCTGTTTTATGCAGAACTCCACTTCAGGCCCTAAGGACCTGCTTTTTCATTTTATTGCTGGCCTTTTCTCTTCACCCTGACCTGCCTCTGTATTCCCAAGGTGCTCAGCCTTTATCTCCACGTAAAGAGGGCAAAAGCCTGCTATTCCATGTGCTATTCTGACAGGGAGTTCCTGTCACAGGAACACTCAAACACTGCTACAACCTGACAACCATATCTCCCTCAAAAGTTATTTCTGAGCACTCACTCAATATTTAAATGCACTAAGTGATGTGTTAGCTGCAGAAGAGAGAGAAAAGTAATAAAGGTCAATAATTAAATGTTTAAGAGCCTGCAGCCTACAGGTTATCATTTGTGTGTTAGAGGTTGCAAAATCTTTTAGGAGTCAGTTGCTCTTACTCAGATAAAAAAACCTGAATGCATGTATGTAAAGCCACAAGATCAAATACATTACACACTGCTCCTGGCATGTCAAAACCAAAATAAAGCCCCTAGAACTTAAGGACAACACATACACAAGGATTTGAATGAATGCCTTAATGTCAACATTTCAAAAGCAAAAGCACCTAAGAAAGATCAACCCTGGCAGCATTTTTTGCATGGAAATTTAGTTTACCTGTTTATTTACCTACACAACCACATTTCTGCTGTTTGGAATGTAGGTCTACACTACCAGTGTCGATAGATGTAAAGCTTTTTAAAATTTCACATATTAAATATTCATCTGGGAAGGAAACCTAATTTAAATAATACTTTACAAAAGGATGTGGAATAACACTCAGGCACTGATTTTCTCTTCCACTTCAGCAGGGTGTTGTGTGCTGTGCTTTTTTGCCTCTGGTTCTTACTGTTGCTGCAGTGCCACAATTGCTTCCAGAACTGTTCTACATTTGCAACACAAACCTAAGGCAAAACCAGCACCAAGCCTTCTGCTCACTCCAGTGGGCTCTGAACCATGGACGCTTATGCAGAATCCATCTCCTGACTATGGGGATCAAGCTGGGACACAATAAATTGTCACAAGCCTGCACTGGATTCATACCTGTGCTCCTTTAATGCAGCAGGTTCTGGTTGTGAATCCCAAACAAACCACGGGGCACCACAGCCAGGGTCTGGTAAAAACGTCATGACCCAGTGTCATAAGTCATTCTTTTTACACAAACAGAATCCTAAATAGCAACTGATTGTTAAAAGGCCACTTACTAAGGTTTATTAAGTACATACAACATAAATCCGTTTGGCATGTAATTAATTCAAAATAACATGAGCACTAAATGTGCAATTAACTCTGCGAGGAATGTTTAGGCCTTTAACTAGCATTTACAAAGGAAGCTACAAGTTTATTAGCTAGCAATTTATTGCTAAAATACTGGCAATTCCTGAGTATGTTGATTGAAATCTAACTTACTATCACTATATCGTTATAGGGCAATTATGGGTCTAAACAACACTTCCAAGTAAATTAAGAAACAAAGAAAGTTTCATGCATTAATAGGAATGCTGTTAACCACACCACCAACAGGTCCTTTATCAAAGCCCAACAAGTGTGCTTTTCCTCAGCTGTGGAGAACCCTTTCAGCCATACCCCAACACCTCACCAACATGTTACCAACCTCCAAGGGGATATTAGGGATCTCCTGGCAAAATCCCACCACCAACAATACCAAGTATTCCTTGGGACACTGCACAGCAGATTTTAGCCAACAGCCACAATTTAGGCCCTCTTTTGAAGCATGAATAAAGCTCAGCACAGATGCTGAAAAAGAACAGAGCAAACCAAAGGAAGGGAGTTACCAATCCCTTTGTCTGGGAAGTTTTCTTCTTGGGCCCAAGAAAAAAGCAAAGCATGTTTGCAGCAGGGAAGAGCAAACTGGCACAATCCCCTGCCCAGTCTGCTCTTCAGGCCCTGAACCTGATGGTCAGACACATTTTATGTACCAGTAATTCACTACAAGGTGGCACAGAAGTGCCCTCAGAGCCTGCACAACAGAGGAGACTTTGAGGTTTTGTTTAAGAATCATCATCGACAAAACTCCAGCTCAAAAGGCAAACACTAGCTGACAAATCAGCTAAATCTGGCAAAAGTTTGGATTCAGGCCCAAGCTTTGTGGCCTGGAGTTCTTCTTATGATGAACTAAATACTGAATCTGAGAATCCACAAATTTCTTGAAAATATGTACTTAATATGAACTTGGAGCCTAACCCCATAGTCCAAGTCTATTACTCAAGTCTATATACTCTCCTGGCTGGACATCCAGTTTATGATTACTCTTTTATCTCTGGAAAGCATAATCTGTCCATAGCAATGTCAACAGACAGCCATCTGCAGCACATATTTCGCTTCCACTTATAACCTCCACCCTGTGATTCTCCTCATGCAAACTAATAACCAGCTCCCATGTGCCAGGACTTGGATCCCTGCACCCATTCCCTGCTGCATTCCTGGGTCTCACACAGAGAAGGCAATTCCAGCCAAATGTACAGATGACAACAGAGAAAGCTGCTGCCTTCCCCGGGCTGAGCAGTGTTTTGCCATCTAAGATTTCAGCTGCATTGGGCTTCTTACTCTTTGGTTTGCTCTTCCCCCCCCATCATGAAATTCTGTGCTATGAGGGAAAATTAATCCCTCTGCATTTTGTGGTAGAGCAAAAGGTTAGGAGGAGCCACAGAAAAAGGGAAGAGCCAAACTGTTTCAGGATTATCTTTTAGAGCTGGGGGTCAGGATCTTTTGGAAGATTGAGACATTAAAAAAAAAATTAAAGAGGGAAAACACCCACTCCAACTGATAAATATGACAAGTCGTATGTCCCCAAAATACAGCCAAATTGCTTGGCACTCTCCTTTCCCTCATTGAGATCCCTCCAGCCAGAACAGGCAACATCTCTCCCTGCCCTGCAGTGAAGCAAACAGGTTGAGGTGCCACGGCTGCCCTGAGACCACCCTCAGCTGATGCCTCAGATCAAAGATGCTGTGCAAGATGCTCAAGGGCACTTCACTGCTCACATGGCTCCATAGACAGGCTCCACCACCTCTCCAGCAGCCCTCTCTAGGGTAAAGTATCCATAATTCAGTGTTTCCCTTATATTATATATCACAGATTTTTGTAGCAACACAACAACTCCACCCAAAATGCCATGGATGCATATTTCAGTTTGATTTACTCTATTTAGCTGGAGCTGCCATAACTTTTTCCGGCTCAGCTGTGTGGTCAGGTGTTGACAAACAACAGTGACCTTCTAAAGGATCCAAAGATGCACAGGATTTAGAATCTGCAGAGAACAGAACAGGCACTGAAAGCTTTGAGCACACAGCAGCCAGACTGAAACAATTAGACTTTAAAGCTTCATACGCAACCTCCCCTCCCACAGAAAACCATGATTAAATCCAACACTGAGAATAATCTAGACAAAAGAAGGAAACATGTTTATTGATTTTTATTAATCTCTTCTCAATTTCAGTATTCTGGGGAAGGTTGGTTTGTTTGTTTTTTAAGGAGCTTCACTTTTTGCCACACTGGGGGAATTTGGAGTTAAATGTAACTTCTGGAATCCCAGGGCTCCAGCAACTGTTACTGTTTCTCTTTAGAAAAATCTGAATGCAAATGTTACAGGTGACATTACTTTGAAGTTCTATTCTTAGCTTTCCAGTAGATGTTTAATGACATCAGAAAACATTATCCAAGGCAATACAATTAAGCCTTCTCTAAAATCCCTGAACAAAAGGTGTCCAGCACCAGCAGACATCCCAGGATACTGGGAGCTGTCAGGTCCCCCTGCTCGCCCACGTCTCGGTGGGGGCAACTCAGAGCAGGCTCAGATTTCACTTGTTTAAAGCTGATTCCAGCGTGGACACCATCAGCTGTCACAGATTATTCCCTCTCCATTTTTGAGGTAACAAACTCACAGTTATCAGGTCAACTCAAATAAAAACAGACACTTCTGGTAATGGGAGTTAGCAGAGAGAGGCTGGTACCCTCAAAATAGCAGGATTATAGACCATCAGATGGCTCAAACCACAGACTGCTCTTCCTGGGACTTTGATATGAAGATTATGGAGCAGACAAATGGAAGACACAAACTGTGGCGCTATCCTAGCACTTTCTAGTCCCAGCTTAAACACCATTTTGCTTGTTTGGGTTGAATTTTCAGCATAAATTTACATTAAAGCACATTGGACTAAGCTTGGGGCGCTGCAGTTATTTTACTAGGGTCTGCACCATGCTCTGAGTAGCTGTACACCAGGACAAATATCCTCTGCTGAGCTTTTCTTTTACATATTATTACTGCTAATTTACATGCAATCTCCATTCAGGCCTGGCCAGGCCCTTTTTTCTCAATCTCTACCTGTTCCGGTGTCATGGGGCATTTGTCTCTGGTCTGGATTGATGGAACAGTGGGGGGAAAGTTGATGGGGTACTTCCATGGAGATTCCTAAGCCCCAGTAGATGCTGAGGAGGGGTTTATGTGCACAAATATATTCACAAACAACAGCAAGAGAGCAGGATTTACTGGTGCCTGCCACCAAGCCCTGAGTTATGACGAGGACTGTGTCAGTTGAGCTATTTTCAATGTTCTTTTGTTTAGGGTTGATTAGAAGTGCAGTCTGAGCTGTGCAGCTCCCACTGGCAGCCTGATAAATACAGGCACAGCAGCTTTGTTGATTGTCCTCCTCTCCATTCCCTTTCACTCCCTCTCCTTAAAAATGCATTTCCAAAACTGCTCCATTCATTCTGTAGTCAGGCCACCAAAGGAAATCTGAATTTACTGGAAGGCCTTTAGATTTCAGAAGGCTATTTAGGGAAAGTAAGAGGAAAAAGAAAAAAACCCTTGGGAAAATCTCATCTGAAAAAAAAACCACCATAGTACATTCAGAGGAAAAAAAATTCAAATACAAACATTAGGCATGAATATACCAACATGCCACTAAATAAAAATAATCCTTGGAGCTTACACAGAGCTTTTTGACTCCACAAAGCAAACATTAACCAATTAGTTAAAGCTAAAACACAAGCACTAAGGTCAGCTATGCACTAAGCTGCTGCACTGTAAATCTGAACTAAGTCCAGAGACTTAAATTATCGTGCTTTGGATTTCCAGCAGCATGGCTGACAGCAGACCCTGGCCTCTGACTGAGCACAAAAGATGTTCTAAACTTTCAAAAGCCACTTTTTGTGCACATGTACATGCTGTGTACCACTAGAACCTGACTACTTGTCTACTACACACATTCCTTCCGCAGATATTTATGTAACCAGGACATGTTTTCCACTACCCTTTTTCTACTAAATTTTATAGTGAATAATGCCTCTGGAATTTGATCACAGTCACACAAATTCAAGTAAGTGCTGATGATTTCAGAGCATCCACTGCATCACCCCTGTGCCCCTCAGCAGCTCTTCAGAGGAAGCAATTTCTTTGAAGCTCAAAGCTTAGCAGAGTCAGTAAAAGAAAAAAAAAAATCTCCAAAGCAGCTTACTGAACTTCCAAGTTCTCCAGCTCTAAAACAAACACGCTTCTATCTCTTTAAATCTGCTTCCTCATAACCACAAACATGTATGTTTTTCATAAAGCCCTGGAAATTGTACTGGGCCCAAGGGAAGGTACCAAGTGGAAACCCTGATATCTTGAGATTAGAACTCTACTAGTCCTGAGGTACAATGTGCTGTTTGTAACAATTATAATAATACACCTGTACTACCATTGTCAGTGTGGAGTAGCCACATGGGGTCTCATTAGTATTGTATTAGGACTGCATGGGGAAACGGATAATGGCCCATAATGAAAAATGCCAAATTTTCTATATAATAAAAATGAACTTGATTAATGAAAATCACTTTCAGGGAAAGAGTTACAGCGTTGTTAGAAATAAAAAATGATGTATTAATCCGACACTCTTACAGATGGTCCCAACCTCCTGACAACTGCTATTCATTTGAGATGCTATTAGCATGCATAATTATGCTAATTAAGTTGTAATTAAGCACCAATTCTTCAGAGGGCTTTTTTTGTCTATCATTTAATACAACTCAGCTTCAAAGAGTGCTTAAAGCTTTACACAGTGTTTCATGAGAAAGGGGTTCCCAAGTTTCTTAGCAAAGATTCAGCAGCTGAGCTATGGAACAGGGCCTGTAATCTTTGTTTTGGTTAAAGGGAAAACAGCAAATTGAAGCAGGGTCTGCCAATTGTTGATAAAATAATTAACATTTTCTGCTAAAATAGCACAGTTCAGACTAGGACAATTATGAAAAGGAGAAAAATGGTATAATTATCAATGGAGCCAACACCAGTGGACTATTATGGCTGCTACCCCCTAATTTGAAAAAAATAATTCATTGAAAAGTAGATTCCCGTAAATAATAATAATGGTCCCGATTCAGATACTCTTACACATACTGTGTACAGTCCCTCATTCCAAGACTACTCCTGCAGGCCTAATTTAAATAACAGGGCAAATTGCATCAGTTCAATTTAAATTGATCTGAAAATCAATTTAATTAAACCAGGGCCAATCTCAGTGTGAACACTCCTGCTTCATTTTAACTTACACCTGTTTCCAATTGATCAAGGATTTGATCCAGTAGAGCAGTTTGGATAAAGCCACTCTTATTCCAGCATTTCCACTATTTTAATGCACCTTTCCTGTTTGAATGAGGTTAAAGCAGATGCAAAAATAACAATCTTTTTTGACAGCTCATTACTAACATTATTATTCACACATTTGTGAAAATGAAAGAATTGTCTTAAAAGCCAGCAGAAAACCCAAGCCCCTGTTTGCCAGTGCTGGCAAATCCTTCCCTTCTTTTTGGAACAGGATTGGGTAGTACTGTGAAAGCCATATTCTCATAATTCCACATCTCCTTCTTTCTAGCCCAGTAGATCTGTACTCCTATTTGGGCAAAACTCTACTGTCACATTAAGCCAAAGGAATATTTTTATTTTTAACTGATTCAGCTGTTTTCTTGTCTTATGAGAAGAGCTGAAATGGCAAAGAGCTACTTTATTTTTTTTTTAAGAAAAAAAAAAAAAAAACGCATGATAAAAATATTAAACTATGTACTGTACGTGCAAGTTGACATTGTGAGTATCCAGGCTTGGCCAATTTCCTGGGACCCAAAGATTTGGCTCTAATCCTCATTTAAACAGCCTACAGGACCAAATAATTTTGCTTTCTTTTTACTTCAGACCCCATCCCAAACATTAAACGCCTTGCCAATAAAACCTAAAGTAATGTAGTATTATTTGCCTCACATGGAATACTAAGCAATATATATAAAGGCATATAAATATTTTTTTTTAAAAGTAAACAGGGAACATGCACTGTAAAATCAAAAGTCTCTGCACTAATCTTCGGATAAACACAAATGGTTGCTATTAAGAAAATGGCCCAGAGGGGATTATCTAAAATACTGTTACACTGCTGACAACTTGGCTGTCTCTTTTTTATTATTTTATTGTATTCTTATTTAGAGTTCTATTCTATCATCTGCTGCAATTTCAGATTGGTCTTCACTTCTCAGTTAATTCAAGTTTTCAAACCCTGGCAGCATCAACTTAGATTTCAAATAAAGGTGTAAAAAGTAGAAAAGGGCACTTTTTTAACTGGGATGGTTTTAACATTTGGGGTCTTCAGGAATAAAGAAACAAATTGGAGGCTGAGGGTTTGACTGAAAACAAACAATGACATTTTACAAGCACGCTGGACTGCTTTGAGCACAACTGATAAACTCCACTCAGCCAGATGCCAACCAGAAATCCCTTGAACAATGTCTGGAGCCAGATTAACAGATTCCTGCATGAACCAGCTCGGAGGTAAAATGTGCATGATTTCCATATGCATTTTTCCCTTTCCACACATGCAGTCTTTGTTGGGTCATTCATAGATTGAACCTCCTTGCAAGCTGCTTGCAAACACAGCCTCATGTGTCAATGGCCAACATCAGACCATGGGCACTTTCCTTCAGAAGCAAAATGTGGCCACAGGAAAAGCCATCAAAACATCAGAATATGAGTACATTGGGCAGTTTAGCCCAATTATGCCCCGTTTTGCTAAAGAAAACACTTTAAAAATTCCCACTGATTCACGATATGCTAAATCCAAGGATGGGCTGAGTGAAGCAATCAAGTCTGCATCCCTGTGTTCAGTATCTTCCAAATATCTCTCACTATAAGGCCCAATTAAAATTTACAGCATGCTTAAAAATGCCATCCCTCCAGTGGAAAATCCAACACCAGAATCCTTCAAAGTCTTTATTCTGCTGGGGAAAAAAAGTCTCAGACTCTGTCCCAAAATGTTTTGTTCCTTTATTCCCCATACAGAGCTTTTTGTGGATTTGCACTGGTGGCAGCTTGTCTGCACCTCAAGAAATGTGTATTATTTACAGCAGTGGGTTCAGTAAATAACTGACATCATCTACAAAAAAAGACATCCAGTACAGGATTTATGCCCAAACAAAATAGAATATATAATATAGCATAGAATGCTTGAAAGCTTTTAATTCAAAATACTTTGTGCATTTGTTTTCAGTCTGCTGTGTGTCAGCTGTATTGACAACTCCCCAAACTACAAGAAGCTAGTTCAAAGACAACAAATTCAGGTTTTTCTTTCAATACAGATTGTATTAAAGGACTTGTGTGTTCTCTGAATGTCAACCAACCATTGAGTATTGGCAAAAAGCAATTTCTTTAATAGCAAGGTTAATTGAAATACCATTGAAAGCTGATTTCTATTGTACATTCGAAATTAGTGGCTTTACCTGAAAAATCCAATTGGCATTGAAAAAGGTTGCTAGATGATCATAAAATGATGAGAAGAGTGGTAACTGAATGAATAAAGTCATGGACAGGGAAACAGAACATGTAAGTAATGCTCCAGTTCCATCATTACACGACTTTGCATCTCAAAAGCTCCTTTCAACTCATTAAAGATTTTGAAACTTTAAAAATGTTAGAAAACCACATAGATATTTGATTCCCAAGCACTGGGAAAGCAGATCTCTGAAATTCAGCAATCTTGGTGAAGAAAATGCAGTGGACTCATGGCTGCCTGTAACACGCTGCCTGGTTTTTCTTTCCTTGGTGGCAAGTAGTGTTTTTCTTGTTTCTGGAATGAATTAAGCATTATCTATACACTTCTTACACTATATTAACTGTTTCCAAAAGCAACATTTAATAAGAACAGTACAAATTTGGAGCTGGCAATGAATTCTGAAACAGATAGTTTTCCTCCAGAATTTTGCTTATATATATAAAAACACAGACTGTAACAGGCACCTGATCCAAATCCCAAAGTCAATGGCAGTCTTTCCACTGCGCTCACTGGGATTAAGACCAGAACTATAGTACCCATTTGCTGCTGGTTTAGGCAGGAACAGAAAAGGCTCTTAGTCCACTGTAGAACTCTGATCCCCATCTCAATCAGAAAATTAAGTAGCATACAAAAACCCCCTACACCAAAATTCATGTCCAAATCTAATTCATATCTCAAAAAGAAGTAAAAATGGGATTCCATATAATCCATTTACCCATCTTCAATACAAGAATCTTCTATTGACTGCACTTGATAAAAATCAAAACCACAATTCAACCGGCTTCCTTTGAAGAACGAACAGAAAACAACCCAGAGGCTGCTTCCTTCCCTCCCCACAGTGCAAGAAAAACAGTGAGAAATGATCTTTTGTTCTGTAGCAAATTCTAAAAGCATCACAGCCCATATTGTGACACTTCCACATCATACCCCAGCAGCAGCAAACTCCGGTGAAAGATGTGAGTTGAGAGAGAGTTTGTAACTTCCCCTTCCACTGAAATTTGCCCCCATGTCAGAAACCTGGTGGGACTAAAAGTGATTCAATGTTAGAAACAAAGGAGTGGGATGCTTTTCGGTGTCTCATTTGGGGGTTCCCTGACTCCTGCAGAAGACATATGGGACTGTTTTTCAGGAATAAATGTTGCTGTCCCTATTGTCAGAATCCATTTCGGGAGTGGCATTTGGCTCTTTCTTGTGGGAGAGAATTTTTTTCCAGTAATGCACTGAGTTTATCATGAAACACAGAAGGAGGGGACATTAATATTCACTTTGAGCAAAACACCAGCTCTGATGATGTTTTTCTTTTTATTCCTACCACTGTTCAATAAGATTAACTCTCATCCACTGAAAAGTTTGTTCACAGTTAAGCCGGAACAAATTTTACTCAGCAGAGCAATATGCCCTGAATACAAATAAAGCTCTTACACTTTTTGGTTAATGCTTTCTCATGCTCCCAGGACACTGGGACAGTATCACATATGAAACGGGGAAAGTCCCATACAAAACAGAACACACGGTTCCTGTAAACTTAAGAAATGTACATACTGGGGGGAAAAAAATCTGATACTGATACAACTTCAGTCATCAGGACCACTGAGAACCATAGGAAACTATCACCATTTCTTTCATTAAATTTTAATGTTTTTAACCTATAAAAAGACAAATATCGATTTTTGCAAAATAAAATAATATCTTGGTGATATCCTGACTTTCTCTTAAAGGATGTTCATTTACACAGGTGCTTTATTTTGTAATTATATCCTGATGGTAAAGCACATTATGATCCTCAGACAAGGATTCCCACATGACTTCAATGAACTAAGTATTTGGGTTCCGGTTTTTTTAGATCACCCAAAACATTATAATCCTTAGCCACACAAAGCCATAGCAGCTCCACTAAGTTTCCAAGTAGACAGACATCTAGATTCTTATTTATTCAGTTGTATTTGCACACCACACAGGAAAAAGAAACCACATTAAACACTACTAAGGGATCCTGACAAAGAAAAGGAGTCAATTGAGTGAGCCACACAGAAAGCTCCTAACCATGCCTGCCACTTGACCTAGAATTAAGAGAACTGCCAAGTTTAAGAGTAAAGTTTCCTCATTGGAAAAAAAAAAAAAAAAAAAAAAAAAAAAAAAAAAAAAAAAGGGGGGGAAAGGGAAAAAAAAAAAAAGTCTATGCTTCTTTTCTTAGTCACTCCTTCAAGGAAAATCCTGAAGCCAGAATAAAGTTTGCACTGGGTTTTAGTTACAGTTAATGTATAAGCCAACAATGTTTACTCAATATTATATAGGCTTTGCAACACACCACGGCAGTAAATTAGCTTGATATATTAGCTCTGTGCTGAGAAAATGAGACTGTCCCCGAGATCTGTAAAGCACTGCAAGTATTTCCCTCATGGTACAAAGATGAGTTCAGGTCACAGCAATAAAATCTAGGCCAACGTGCTGTGCTGCACACAGAAGGAAAACAAGCTCCAGGATCCTTGCTGCCCTCACGTACACATGTGGAAAACATCCACCGACCACCAGGGTGGCAACACTTGCCAACTCTAAGGACAGGATTTTTCCTTCTTCTCTGCACCCCTATGTTCATCTCAAAAGAGTTTTCGATGAAGAAAAACAGTGGTACCTCTTCTGTTCTTTCCTTTTCCTTCTGATCTCCCCTAAAGATAATTTTCTATTGAAATAAAAAAAAAAAAAAGAAAGAAAATTAGTCTTTGATAGGAAAGAAGGATTCAGGACATTGAGTTAATTTCAAGCAGCTCTTGTTTTGTCGGCTGTGTCTTTTCACCTGAAGATGCTCAGAACAGACTTGTTCTGCTCATTATCAATTACCCCAGATAAATCTTGCTTAAAGGCAAACAAAAAAAAGGAGTCTGAGGGATCAGGGTCTTTATATCCTGGCACCTGTCCCATGAAGCCACTGCCTGCTACAGGGATACCCTCTGGAAGTGATAAACACACTCAGCTTTTCCCAGGTCCTGTTCTTCTGCAGACCCATTTGCAAAATCAGGAAGTGACATCTCCTCCATGCACAAGAACACCAAGAAGCTCAAAAGAGAGCTAAAGCGTAGACAATATTCTATACCAGACAAGTACTCTTAGCAAAGCTACAATTTGAAGGATGTCCCTATTTGCTGACAAAGATGCTTGTGCTACCTTCCTTTTCCTTGCTCGTGGTTTGTCATTTAGGTGTGAAGTGATGAATGATGAAGAAACAGCTCCCTGTTCATTTAAAATCCAAGACCTTGGACTGAACAGTCACTTCTCTCTACAGTTTAACCAGAAGAAAGAAAACAGTCTAACCAATTCAAACACCAGTCATGTGATGTCCACAATTGTTCAGCAATAACAGAGCAAACAAAAAAAAAAGATATCTGGAAGGACATACAAGCACGACCAAGAAGTAAACTACATATTTTGCCAGACTGACATCTTTTCCATAGCTGGACTGTCTCTGACACTATGATAACTAAGTACAGAATAAAACTATTTGACTGCTGGCTTGAAAATTTTTAATTGCCCCTCCAGATCAGATGGCATAAATCCACGCTAGAACACGGGGTAGGTGAATCCTACATTTGATAGCTGATGAGTGTTTTATTGCATCCTGAAGTGCAATATTTATTATCTCACAAGCCTGGTGTCCTGAGAGGGAGAAGTGTGAGCTATACAGGTACTTAAGGCTACCACTGAAGCACACAGCCTTCGCAGTGACACTGCTCTCTTCGGCAGGGGCACACAACGTTTTGATTGTATCACACTGAAAGCTATCGTCAGCAAGGCTGTAATAGCTCCCATTTGACTACAGAACTCAAAACATTTATCTGTTGAACAAACAAATGTTCCTGGATTCTGCAAATATTGTGTAGCACGAACCTAGTAAATGCCAGCAGAGTATTATCCAGGTACAGAAATGTCACTGAAGCTTCTTTAGTGATTTAAACAGGTGATGAACCACTTAGGCCAAAAGGATCTACCCACTTGCTCATACTTTCAATTATGATTTTTCTACATCTGGTTTAAACCTACTCGCTTTCCACTTTCTGCTCCACATTCTTTATTCATTTATTCAAAAATAAATAGTGTGATTTGTTGGAAAGCAGATGCTGAAGTGTGAATATCAGAGCTGGTTTAGTGCTGACATTTTTTAAACTGTGAAAACAAAACCTGACTTCTTCTAGTAAGAAAACTGAAGTGTGGAGCTGAAAATAGAAACAATGTAAAATGAAACTTTTTGGTGTTTTTTAAAATCTATCAAGAAAGTATTTATGAAAAATGTCCTCACCGTGGACACTGTGGTTTTTGCTACTACCAAATGACAGTAAGACATCAGTTAGAACAAGTTTGTTATGCTGTCCTATCCTGAAGTCATTGTTTTCCCACTATCCACATCTGGTACAGCCACAACAGGAATTCCAGGAGTCACATGGAGGTTCTGGAAATAGAGAAGGGTTGTAACAAACAGTACAAGACCAGGACTTTCCTGGGTGCAGCTTCGGTTCCCACTGGAGTCAATTGGGGGTGGGGACACTCCCGCTCCCTTTGGATGAATAGTTCTGAAACAGAAGCCAAGATGACTCTGACTCAGATGGATCTGAGTATTGGATACATGTGGATCTTGTTAATGATAGCAAATAAGTCTTGGTGGCTCAAGCTAAAACCATGTGTCGTCAGGATTTACCAGCATATGAAACAGTTTCATCTTGCACTATAATCTGGGACACCATTCTTTTCATAGACTGACCCTGAGCACCACTCTCTTTTGGGTACTATTTGTACACCTGTCCCAGTAAAAATTTATTGCCTAGTCATTATTTTAAACCATCAGCACTGCTCAGTAAGAGGGTTAAAACCCATTAGCACAATATAAATATACCAGTGCTAACAGCTCCCTATCTTTTCCACCAGTAGAGAAGATACCAGATCTGCTGTTAAAGGCAAATTGGGGTTATTGAGGAAAATTAAGCTCCTGCCCTGAAACAGGACTTAAATACCAAAAGAAATAAATTTAGAGCTCAAGGAGGAGACGGAGAGGGGCGACTAGAGCATGAGCTAAACATCCCAGAAATGGTCACCCGAAACGGCTCTGCGGGGTGTATTTTTTTTCTGGCAAGGCTTTACCATGACAGCACTAAGTTAGTAGGTGCCAAGTGTTCTCCCTTAAAACTCATGCATGGAAAGCTTCTATTTCCCTGGGTGTTACAAGCTGATCTGAACCAAGTCCTCCTCACAAATCAAAGGGTAGAGCAGAGGTAAGTAGTCACTTTTTTCTTGCAGTTCTAGGATATTTAGTATTTTAGCTCAGCTGATCACACCATGTTGCAGGGCCCACAGAACCTATTTCTGCAAAGAAATGAATCTCTTTTTTCAGTTTACCACAGTCCAGTTCCTCAGAAAAAATACGGAAAAAGACAGTTTTCTACAGAATTGGCATGGGAGAGGAGCAAGTCTTCTCAAATATTGCAGTTGCCATTCACTTTTGAAATTAATACAGACGGGGTGAGAACAGGAAAGTGCCAGTTGTATTTTCACGTGTATTATTTTTGTATGAAAAGAAGCCACAGCCTGACTCTGCTTTAAAGGGCACAACGTGCCCACCCACACAGGACACTGGTGTGACACATTCTGCCTTCACACTTGAAATTATCACAGTAACCTTTTTGCACAGGCAAATGCACCGACTGACCTCCTCAGCAATATGTATGGAGAAAACCAGGTCAAATTCTGCACTTCTTGCAATTAATGACAAAATTGCTGAAGACATCAATGACTGTCCAAAAGCCCTTGTTTTGCTTATTAGAGGATTCATCTCTATAGGATCAACAACAACAACAACAACAAAAGTCCTGCTGCCATTGAAATTGATGCAATTTGAAAACATTCAATGTTCAATATACTCCAGACATCCTGGCCCTTCCCACAGTACCACTCTCCTCCACTTTTTCTTTTTTTTTTTCTTCACATAGAGAAATCCACACACACAACTCCAATATCATCATTAGAGATTCCTCAACATCTACTTAGGAACAAAGGGATCCCTATTCATTAAATGCCAGGATACAGGAATAGGACATTTATTGTTTGTTTATCCCTGAGCTGTAAACATGCACAGGGAAATCTTTTATTTAACTTGTGTATCAGTGGGTGAGTTGGGTGCTTCCATGTTACACTCCAGATCTTGTGCTCTGCTCTCTACAATCATGCTGAAACCTCACCAACAGCTCAGCTCCAGAAGGGGAAACCTGAACATCCCCCAGCCATCCTTTGTGTGCAGCAGCCATGGAAGTGTGAAGTCCAGCGAAGTCCAGATTCCAAACCCCAGCCTAGGGCAGGTTTGGAGGAACAGGAGATGATGTGCATCACCATCAACTGCAGCATAGCTCTACGTAGTTGTTTCCCATTTATATTACACTGGATCCAGAGACCTCTGAGAGGCCTCTCTCCAGCTCTGAAACTAACCTGAAGTATTTTAGAGAGATGTTACTGGAAACAGGTTTCCCATTTGCTTAATGTGTCTTCTGTTCTATAGTTACTTGAAGTGTTCATAAAAGCTGAGATCTATAGAATATTAGTATTATTATATAATCAAATAATCCCCGGGTCTACATTTTTCCTTTCCTATATAAAGACCAATAATAATTTATCAAATGACTGTTTCTTCCATGTTTACAGCTAATTTTAAATACAATATCCAGGGCAATCTTCACTTATCATTTTTAACATATTTTTATCTGCTTTATGTACTTTTTTGAGTGTGCATTTTAAGTCATGCCACTAAAGAGTATATTTGAGACGGCAGACACTGCAAGGGAAGAGGCCACTAAAAAAATGACATTAGGTTCAACATCTTTTTGAGGGGACCTGCTTAACTAAAAATGGCCTTTGTTCCATGAGGTTGCATAAAATAATATTTCAATGGAGTACTTGTGGAAACTTTCCCTGACTGTGACAGTGCTGCCAAAATCTAATTAGAGACTCATCTAGTCATATATATCAATGTTATTGTCTGTCACGCAGCCACAATGTATCATGGTTAAGTGGATTTTTAACTGTCTAAATCAGTCTGTCTAAACAACATAAAACGGGAAACAAATCAAAGGACCAGTTAAAATCATGAAAGTGACACAGATTTATTGCAAAATGCCATTTGTTGTATTAATGGGTTTAATGGCAGGGAGATGGAGCCAGGTGTGTCAGAGCAGTGATTTCCTGCACCAGGAGATGATGTTACTGCTCATGTGAGAGACAACACCATGCAGCCTCTACAGCTAATAGTGCTCAATAGGCTTTGCTGTGTTTCATCAACACCCCAGAGTGGTTTTAAGGGGCAGTAGTTGTCACAGTACTGGGCCTTCAAAGTGCTACAAACCACAGAAATTGTCATGCATGCAGAGCACCAGCCAGCCTGCCCCTCAGCCACGGAGGAAGCCACTTTCCCTGCAAGAAATCCATGTTCCATGTCTTCAAGCACCACAAATCATACCACATGCACATCCTGTGAACGGCATGGCTAGGCCAGGAAGGGGTAAGAGCAGTGCTTTTATTTCAAACTTAGTCTTGAAATTCTAATCTTTAATTTTTAACTCATATTTCCTTTTTAAAGTTAAGCTTTAATCACCCCCTGAGCTGTTCAAAACGTAATCGTGTTGTTCTGTGGCCTTGAAGTCACCTCGAAGGGTGACTCTCCACCACCTCTTGTGCAGCAGAGATGAAGCTGCTGAGGAAGTGACAGAAAGAACTCCCTAAACACTGCTCCTTGTGTCCATAGATACAAGAGCGAGCAGCATCCCCTCCCAACAGAGGCTGCTGCCTTTGGGAAGTGAGCAGAGGAGCCCAGGTGAGCACAGGTGCTTTCCAGAAGGCAGTGTCTGGCACTGCTCAGCTCTTCACCCTCTGAAATGCTGGGGTTTGTTGTTTATTTTGTTGTTGGGGCTTTTTCCTCCCTCTCAACTCAGCATTTATTTCCCCACTACCTTTGCGCTCTGTTATTTCTTCATTTTGCTCATCCTTGAGGTTGAGGACCACTTCTACTGCTTGCAGAGTGCTAAGCACAAAGCAGATTTACAAAATCACATGATCACAGAGTATACTGGGTTGAAGGGACCCACAAGGTCATGGAGTCCAACTCCAAGTCCTGCACAGACACCCCAACAATCCCATCCTGTTCCTGGGAGTGTTGTCCAAACACTCCTGGAGCTCTGGCAGCCTCGGGGCTGTGACCATTTCTTGGGGAGCCTGGGCAGTGCCCCACCACTCACTGGGGGAAGAACCTTTTTCTAACATCCAGCCTAAACCTCCTCTGACACAACTTCAGACCATTCCTCAGTCCTGTCACTGGTCCTACAGAGCAGAGATCAGTGCCTGCCCCTCCTCTCCCCTCTCCTCACCTACATGAGGAAGGTGTATCTGAGGTGAGTATCCCCTCAGTCTTAATTTGGTCTTTTATTTATGCCTGTAACATCCTACAGCAGCACATTACGATTTTATGCTAATTTTCCACCACATGTATGCTCTTGGCAGAACTATTTTTTCCTCTCTCTTTATAAACAAGAGTTAGAAACGAAGAGTTTCAGTATTGAAAGCTTTTAACAATGGGATGCTTATATATCCATGAGGGAGACAAGCATTCACTGTCCATTGCTACTCTAAGGGAAGATTTATGTTGAATATAGATCCACAAATACCATTGACTTAGGGGTAAAAAAACCATCTGCAGAAGAAAACCATGCTCAACCTGCCACCAGACTCTGAAGCTGCCAGTCACTGACACTGTGTTTCACTCAAACAGTCACAGCAAGGAAGGATTTTGGTTCCTGAAACTGAAAACTAAGTGGTTATCATGGTTGGAAAGCTTGTATTTTAAAGGAACATTCATTCTCATTCAATGACATGTCATGAATTTTGCATGAGGCACAACACTTGGTGTCAGAAATTACATCAGCTCCAGTGAGGGGGACAATGATACATATGTTTGTACAAAACACATAATATGTTTTATTTAAAGTATGCCATAAATATTTTTGCCCTGAAGCAGGATTTAAAATGAGCTCCGTAAGGTGCCATAAGAAAATGTATGTTCAGAAAGTAGAAAGAGGTGCATCTACCCCTAAATGTCTAACTCCATCTTATAAAAAAATGCTGGATATTCCCTGATAAAGCTGCCACTCCGTTCTGAGATGGCTGATACCAACAGTAAAACACACAAGGCCACACTCCTTGTCATGGCTCACAATTTATGCACCAAACCTTTCCTCTCTCAAGAGCCTGAGGACAGCAGGACACCGAGAGAAGCAGCAAATCACAGCACTGATTACAGCTGCCTGGCATTCCATGCTATCCAGACTGAGGAAAATAAAATCATGAGTTTGGTCTCCAAGAAAAGAGGATCTTGAAAGCACCAGTGGTGACCCCATTGGCAGGTGCCAGCCCCTGCCCACACAGGTAACCCTTGGCAGGCTGATGATGCTCTCCAGTGTACTCACAGGATGGGTCCCGGCAGGAATGCACCTCTGCTCTGTTCCTTGGAGCACCTCCTGCAACTGGATTTATGTCCTGAGTCAGGCAGATTGTGGGGAATGTGGATCCTGAAACTGCTCTCTGTTACAGGGCACAGAATGTGAGGACAGCTCGTGTCATTACTGCAGGTTTGTTCAGCACAAATGATTAAAAACAGTAACCCAGCCACGGAGACATCACATCTACTTAGAGCACTCAGCTGTCTCTAGGTGGCTCAGTGTCTGAGCAAGGGGACTGTGCTGCTTTCTTCAGCTCTAGGGTGGGATTTGAGTTGGTAGGGATGTACACACACAGATACACACATACAATGAGCAAAGCAGGAAACAAAGCCAAAATAGCTCAAGGCAGCCTGGAGTTGCACTCCATTTAGCACTAAGTCACTCTCAATAAATCAGAATCGTCTGTCTCCTTTCTCAAAAAACAGTTTTAAATGACTCCAAAGTCCTGTTCCAGCAACTAACTCTGCTGCAGCAAACTGCAAAAGGCAGGATGACCAGAAAGAGCCCAGGCTAAGAAAAATTAACATTAACACTGAATGTGCAAAAACAAAACACCTCCACAATAGGATGTGACAGGGATAATATTTGGGAAGTATTGTTGTGTTCACAGCTGTAAATGAGGCCAGACTTAGCACTGCGGCCACCCAGTTCTTTCTAGGTGTCCATTTGCCAACATATTGATCCAAGCTTCACAAACTGAGTAAAATCAACGAGAGCCACAGGCCTCATGCTGCTGATCTCTCCCATGTCTGTCACTGAGGGAGGTCTAAGTGTCACTTAAGATTTCAAGCTACCAAAACAGGGACAGAAATCAAAGATGGATTCTGAAAGGCTATGTATGGACTCCCATTTTCCATTAACAAAAATGTTTAGGAATGTTCTCATGTCATACCTGTCCCCAGCCAATATGTGTTTGGCTGAGCAATAATTATCTGGTTAGACATCAGAAATAGCAGCATTTGGTTCACAGTGATTTAGGATTGACAAATGCTATCACCAGGAAAAATTATTGCTGGTAGATGGGAGGTGAAGTTCAGACCTGCTGTCCTGACACAAAATCACTGATGTCAGAAGAAGCTGCAACTCGCATAATGGAAAATTACAAATTTACAAATTAAAGAAAAAAAAAACCCTTCAAAAGCTAATACAAAAACGACAGCAAAAAGCTGACAAGGTTGCAGAGTTCCAGTATCAATCAAAAAAGAACAATATACAGAAAAAGGAGGGGCTGAATCAAAGACTTCCATGCTCAACCTTGCCTACAGAGAAAATCATGGGAATATATGACAGGGTATGACAGGTCTGCCCTGTTTGACAAAAGGAAAATTCCATTTTTAAAGCACAGGAGATGGTAAAAAGAAGGAACACTCCCCCATTGTGACACACAGCATTCCCATCAATTCTGAACCATCTTCTATTCAATCAATGCCAGTCTTCCCACTGACCTCCATGGAGGTTGGACTGGACCCACAGGGGAATCAATCCCACAGGTAGTAAAACAAATGAAGGCCATGGATTTCTGCATGAGCTAGTCACCAATAGAATTAAGCCAGTCAAATAGAATCAGATAATGATTTAAAATTCAAAATAAAGTCGTTTTTCTCCCTTGCCTACACTTGTCTTCCTCAGATATAGAGACATTCAGGATCTGAGCCAGCCTCATTCAGTGCAGGAAATCTAAATACTCCAATCCCTGTATTTTTCTGTTAGCTAGCCTAACAACATTTGGTCTAGGTGGAGACTAACTGAATAAAATAAATATTCACAAGGCTGGGAATTGGAGCTCAGACAGGTCTTTAAAAAAATCCAACTTGTATTTGTATTTTTGATGTGCAACCTAATTAGACCAGAGCATCTTTAATTAAGTGTGTCAGCCCCAGTGGAAGCCACAGAGTTCAACGCTAATAAAGCTGATAAGGTTTTTATTTTTCAGACTCAGTTTATTTAATGCCTCTTCCATGTTAAGCCAATATGTAACATATGGGCAGTTCTCCCACTATGGATTTATCGTTTGGGTGTTTCTTTTTGTGAATTAATGCAATCAAACTCCTGCCAGCGTTAATTATTTTTCTTTGAGAGCAAATCCCAGAATTGAAAACACGCACACCCACACCTGCTATTTGCTCCAAAAGCCATAGCACCGCAACTGAAAAATAATTTTAAAGATGCTGGGAAAACCCAGAACGCTTCTGGGATTGTATAAAAGAGATTTGGAAAACATTCAAGAGTGTAGTATTTATATTTCTGGCCTAATAAGACAAGAAGTAGAGGTGTTACAAAACCCAACTCAGTATCCACATAGAAAGGAACAACTATTTCAGTCTTTAAACATCTCTCCTTTACTGTTGCTTTACTTCAAAGAAGAGAGTGGGAGGAAAGCTACCTAGATGTTTCAGCAAGTTTTAAAGAAATGTGGCAAAACACTTATGTTCTAGAATACTAAACCCAAAACCCTTTGAAAAGAGGTGCTTTAGCTCAACCACAAGCAAAAGAACTTTTAAAGGAATATCACTAGTGAAATTGTACAGCTTATGTTATGCTTCAGACTAGGCAATCCTAGCTGCCTTTAAATCTCTGAGAGGATCTTCCAGCCAGACACCCCTGGGCAGCATCAGGGTGGTTTTGGTTTCTCACCTGGAATCAGCAGCTCTTGGAAATCTCAAACTCACCCCCCTCTGTCAAAGCCATAAGATTTGGAACATTAAGTGCTAAATCTGAACCATGATTTCACTGTTTGGATTTCAACAAAGCCACTGATCATTTTCATGGCTCATTTGTGAAGATTAATTGGTTAATATCTGTGCAATGTTTTGGAGGTGGAAAGTACTAAACCATAGCTCTCAGTCCCGACAACCCTCTGTTGCAGTTTCATCCTCCCAGGCTCTGGCCTCTCCATCACTATTTTAAATCTCTGCTGTTCCATACTTCCTCCCCTTGCAGGCCAGCTAATTACCATCATACATAACAAAGGAAACATCCCTTTATAGGGGGAGATAAACTAATGGGATTTTAATTTCTAATTTTTGGCATTCCTTGATTACCAGACCCACAGAACACTGACCGCAGAATTGTTGCTTTTGTTCTCCAAGCATATTAGTGATGCTGCTTAGGAGACACACAGGTGTTCATTGCAATACTTTTGAAGTTTTCCTGACTCCTACATCTCATTTGGCTCCAGTATTTTGTGTGCCAACTCAAGCTTTGCATATCTCCAGCTCTGCATGGAAAGCCATTCCTGAGCTTGCCTCGAGACTTTCATAGTCTTACTCAAATTCTTTCTGAATGGTCTGCTCTTTTGTGAGAGATGCAGGATGTCAAAAAACCAGATCAACTAATTTTTTCATCATCACTGCATGTTTTTGCTGAGGAAATCCAATACCTTCCTTGCTTGCCACTCCTCTATCCATAACTTCCACCATTTTCATCCCAGATGCGCCTCATATGTGGTTAAGTTCATCTGCACACCCTGTTTAGTCATGGAATAGAATTTTAATTCCTTGTAGTAATAACCTTGTTCTCACAGGGGTTGGTAAAGCTTCCCCTACACTTTCTAGGGCTGTAAAACAATCTTCATCCTATAAATGTCTGTAGTGAAGTCTACAAGCTCATGATCTGCCTGGACTCAAAGTTTAACCAAATCACACAGGATTTTATTTCCCTTTTCAGAAATCTACCAAACAGGCATTGACCCAAAGCAAAGCAGCAATTTATTTAGGTTTGCTGTTGTTAATGACCACTCTCTATTTTCCCCTTTTGCACTTTGACAGCGTGTAAATAAAGCAAAACTTCAAAAAGTCTGTGTAAACCCAGGTCTGTTCACTGATATTTATAAACCCCAGTGCAACCTCCAAAACTGACTTCCATCATCACTGAGAGAAGCACAGCATCCTGGTACTTAATTTATTACTTTTTTTACTTTTTCAATTGCTGTTCATCAGAGCACTTCGCTTTCTTTACTTACACTGAAGAGATTCCCAAGGGAAAAAATAGTCTTGTTTTCAGGTACAGGACCTTTCTAAATGCACACACTGCTGCTGTGAGCACCAGAGCTGTAGAAACCTCCCATCCCCTCTGAAATTTGGATTCTCAACAAGGAAAGGCTTGGGCTCACACGGGTTATTTGCTGATACTGTTTTAACAGCAGGGATATTACCACACCTCTTATTATTTATCTCAGGGATTCTAAAGCAAAGCAGCTGAAAAAATAACTGCAAATACAAGGTTAGAAAAACAGAATAAAGAGAGCAAAACCACTGTCTTAAACTGTGGTTTAACTGTTTCCATGACCTTTGCAAACTCCTGCTTTTTACGTGTCAAAGATACTGGGAAAACAGAAGCTAATTTATTTTGCTCTGCCCCTTTTTCCCATAAAATGAGAAGGTTATTTTAGAAATTGTCTTTAGAGGTCTTGATTAGCTACATAATGGCAGTAAAAGCTGACACATATTCCTTTATACATTTACAAAGTCTGGTTCAAGTATCATATACACTTATTTCATAAACTTCTTTTTTAAAACAATTATGATACAGGACATGAAGTACCACTGAGGACAGCAAGGGCTACAGTCCTGAGTTTACACATCTGCAGGGTTCCTTCAGAGCTCCTGAAAAGCAGTGAATGTGAAGACTCAAACAAACTTTAGAATCTGCCCCTCTTGAACCATGCTAGAGATCTTTCAGGAATCCAACTACAAATCACCCAGACAATCATCTTGGTAAGTGTTTTAAAAAAACTTTCTGGTATGCCTGACCTTCACCCTCTCAGCGTTCCCCAGACACAAAGGTAAGTCTGAAGCCCACTAAAACACAAGAGTAGTACAGTCTTCTCTATAGGAAGTTGAAGGAATATTGGGAGCCATAAATCTCTGAAAAATCAAGTAATCAAAAGTTACCACATTTCTGAAAATAACTTGTGATTGAAGCAGAGATACAGGGGGAAAAATAAGAAAAACAGAGGGAAAAAAACCTGCAAACCCTCAAGGAGGAGCTCACAAACACAAAGCCAATATAAAAATAAACAAAAGAAGAATCCATTTGGAAAAACTGGTCCAGCAGGGAAATACCCCACAGGGAGAGGGCTTATAAATCTGGCTGATAAAGGCACAGGCTTCCCTTAATGTCAGGACCTGAGAACAATTCATTCTGCATGAAGTTGTTCCTTTTAGACATTCTATTTATTAAAATACTCCATCAAATTAAGACTTTTCTAACAACAAAGCACAGAAAGTCAATACTGATGTTACTAAAAAAAACAGGAAGTGAGATGGAATACAGCAAACACATTCACTTCCCCAATGACTCCCACAACTGCTAGCGGAATTTTGCCACCCAGGATGATTCTTAAAGCTTTAGCTCCAGGACTCCCACCACAATTGAGAATTTCAGCTTTTCTCCACCAGTGAAATACGCTCCTACCTTGAGTGGTTCAAGATGAAACCTCATAAACATTGAAGTATAGCAAAATTCTCCAAACAACAAAAATATTGGTTTAAATCCAGGTTTATAATGTTATTGGTGAATCAACTAAAGCTTTACAGTTTAAGCCATCACTTGCTCTTCTGTTATTCTTCCCTCCACATGAAATCCTTGCAGTAACAGAAAGGAAGGAGGGCACTCAAGCTTTTGCAAAGGGTCCCTGAATGTGCTACTTCAGTTTGCTGAGAAGAAACACAACTGGCTTCATGCAGGGGCTCCACGAGTCATGTGTGCCAGAAAAAAAAAGCTGAACTAAACACAGCCCCAAAAAGTTCACAATTGCAGAGAGCAAAGCTGGGGAGCCTGTCAAACCACACAGCACATCTCGAGCTGTCTGAGGAAATCCTGCAACAGCACAAGTCCAGGGGAAAAGACAAAACCACTCCTAATCTCATCACTCTGCTGTAAACAGGGGTCCAGACAGCTGTTTAACAGCATATTGGGCTTCCTCCTATGGCCTTGCTGCCCAATATGCTTCTGAGCACTGGAATACTGTTGTGGTGTTGTTCTCAAATCAAAGGTTGCCATTCACCATATGGGCTGAGCCAGCAGAGTCCCCCAAAGCCTGAAAAAAGGCCTGGTTTATGTGGCATGGAAATAAGTGTCTTTGAGAGCTGAGGTCTCCTGGGCTCCATCAGACCCTGTCTCCTGCTGGATCTCAGGGCAGGAGAATCTGAGAATTCGTTTCTTGACACCCCACCACAGTTTGAGGCAGAAAAAGCTTCCCTCTACCTACATTACACTCTGATAGTTCTGCATTCATTAATCAAAGCAGGATCTGGTTGCTCAGACTATTCGTTTGCTTGTCTAAGAGTGGCCTGTAGTTATTTGTTTTCCAGCACACACATGTCCACAGACCACCCTTTTCCATCACGTGGCCGTGTATTGAGGCCTCCTGCATTTTCACCCTGACAGCCTATTGCTCACCAGTTAAGAACCACATTAGTTTGAGGATACCATTCATCTACCATTAGTGCTTCCATTAGTGTGGACAGTTCAAACTGGGCAAAATGCACATCTCATGCATAATTTAATGGGCTTCATACAGTGAGTCAAAAATTGTTGGTACAACAGCAAAAAAACTCAGACTATTTTTTCAGGGACTCATCACTGGGAGATACCAAAACCAGGGCAACTGTTCCACGAGATACACGTTTGTGTCTGCACACAGCAGCACAGAGTGGGTTGGTCTAAGATGTTCCCCCAATACCCTATTTCTGAATCAAAAAGCCACCCCCTCATCTCTCATCAAAATCTCCTACTTTTCCTTCTGAAAGTCCTCATTATCCAAGTTTCTCCAGAGCTTCTTTCTTTGGATCCCAATGGTTTGTGCCTGCTTGATACAGAATATAAAATTCTTCAGGGGAGAGTATTTTGCTTTATGATACTTTTTTTTACTTGTTTATTTTTTAAAAAAATAGCAAAACTCCCACGCACTATCATAAACCACAGAAACAAATACATCAAGAACAGAATCCCAAGCAGAGTTTTCCTCCCACATAAGAGGCATGATAGGCAACCAACAAACCTGAGCAGGGATAACATTTATTATTTAGCCAGAACCAGTATCTCTGTTGATTTTACCCCCAAACTGATTACATTTAACAGACTGACAGAGCAGGACTGCAACAGGACAGAAACACTCAGACCACTCCTTAGTGGGGACAGGTTGAACCACATCCCTCAGACCTGCAGTGTCAGACTTTGCCTTGACACACAGGGTAGGATGGAGCCACCAGCAGGGAGGGGAGGCACCATGGGAAGAGCTGCTGGGATCGGGATCCTCACGTGTTCTGCCCTGCAGTGTGATCTCACAAAACTCTCAAGTCCCATTGTGTTCCTCCCTGCAAAGCTTTGCCTGCACCTCTCCTGAGATGGCACCCAAAATGATAGGCTCCAAGCACTGCTGCGACATCAGCATCACCAGAAACTACGGCTGTCTCCAATCCCTCCTTGGACCAACCTGATTGCTTCTTCTGCTTCCTTGCCTTTTCACAATTCTATCGGGGTTTCTCATGCACTAAGGAAGTTATTTGGTAATTGTTTCTAAAAAGCTCGAGGATCCTTAGCTAAAACAGGACAGTAATTTCTGACCTTTATCTGGGATGATTCACACACTGCAGCCCGATTCCTTTGTTACTTTCCTAAATTAGCCATTTGGAAAGGTGGGCTGGTCACCATTCGATCCCTCTCACTGCTACCGGAAAATCATCCAAAAATAGCAAGAGGAAGTTACTGATAGACTGTGACACAAAGGTGTAATTTCACAAATTGACATTGACTTACCCCATTTATCATACCCACTTTTTCCCTTCAAAAACAACCCTATAAATCTCCTTGTGCTGCTTGTCTGAAGCTGCACTGAATTAATATGCCCACATCCTTTCCACCTCATCCCTTTCAATTCTGCTCTGGTCTCTGGCCTGATCCTCAACCAAAATCTGACCTTTGGGATTGAATTGCCCCATTTAAACCCCAGAAAGGAAGAGTTTTCAAGCTGTAATGATCAGTTTACAGCCCAAGTCTCAATGTGATTTTAAAGTAGAAACCTCCCCCTGCAACGGTCCTCATAGGTGCCTGAATAATATCACACTTTTCTGCTTTTCTGCTCTCTCTGATATCCTTCCCCTCTCTAAGCAGAGCACTCACCTCAGTATCATGATTTTCCCTGGGTTAATGAGAGACAACTGAGTTTTCCCTTCCTGAAAGGCACTTTTAGACCCTAAGGAAAAAGCTTTAGGTGAGATCTGAGTGTTGGAGAAAGACCTGCCACATAAATTTTAAAATCAAATAAACATGAGTTGTCATCTCTTACCCAAAAAAAAAAAAACCTCAAGACAGTTCAATTTCTGAGTCTAAGCTCCAAGACAGGACAAAGAAATGACTGAATACCAGACAGCAAGAAAAAGAAAATTGTAGTATTTTCAATAGTGAAAGTATTAGGAGAATGAGAGAATGATAGCAGAGCATGTCACAGGCTAAAGGAGGTCAAGACAGAAAAGAAACAGCTGTGATCTATAATCAAATTATAGGAGCTGGGATGCATAATGTATATGCTGGGATGCACATGTAATATACTGTGCACATTCAGATCCCATAGATTTTTTTTCCCTTATTTAAATCATCTTACAATAAAGCAATATTCTTCTCACCCATCCATGGAGAAGGTTCATAAGGCTAATGCGAGTGATCAGTTATGAGACCACTGGCCTTAAGTTTAAATGAATGCGACTTAGATAATGATTTCTTTCCAGCTTCAAAGACAAGACTCTTCAAAACAGCTAGCAGAAACAGGACAATAGATCTGTTTTGAAGACAGAAAACAAGAATCACTGTTCATGCACTTTTTTTGCAGCCTCCCAGCTGCCAGACCCATTCATATGAACAACGTTTGAAGTAAACTACCAGCCCCAGATCAAGTACACTGGATGTCAAAAGTGACTGGCTGAGGCAGACAAGTAATGCTTGGTGCCTGAACTCCAGAGTCACAGCAGGGTTTGAAAAAGATGAACTGGAATGGTGGTGGATGAAAAAAACATGAGCTTTCCTTCTTGAAGCCATCAAATGTCTCTGGAAGCCTTGGAAGAAATATTTCTTCACATATGTGAGTAGATGGACAAGTAAAATCCATCCTCAGCAAGTGAAAGTAGGAAAGGTGTATTATGTTCTCTTCTGGGCTAGCCAGGTCCTGGTACCCCAGCAGTTAATTTACCAGAACTCCAAGAGTACTACAGGATATTTTTTGTGGATTGAAGAGGTCACCATGAATACAAGACCATAGAAATTGATCCAAAGGAAGTGCAGTTTGGGAGGAAAGCACCCTGAATTTATTAGCCAATGGTCAAGGAAGTTTTTTTACATGTTTACAATCACTTTCCGTAACACTGGCAAGTGTTACTAGGCAAAGAATTTCCTGATACAGGACAAAACTTAAATTTCAACCCGCATCCTTCCCAGAGAAATGAGGCTACTCTGAAGTCTCAGGTCCTGTGCCTTTGGGTAGTAGCCCTGGACAGGAATCCTGCACAAGTATGTCAGACATTAGAACAAGAAATTAGAAGCACTTTGTCTTCTGAGTGACTTATTATGCTCCATGAATGCAGTGAAACACTCATGTTCTCTGTCCCAGACACTCTAGTTCAGGATGTTTTATTGAAATGCTACAGTGTTTTTTTTCCGTGATTTATAGCCTGACATATTCCCACATGCACTGAAAGACACTCAAAACGCACAGAGGCAGTCTCCTGGTTAATAAAAACCAGATCCCATTGCAGCCAACTGTATTATCTGAGAGATCTCCAGCTAAGAACAGCAGCAAGATTAAGGGAAGAGCCAAAAGGTAACCCCCTGTAACCTGAGGATTAGGTGACCATCTCACCAGTCTTTTCAGAGCTCACCAAAACCTTGCAACAGGCTGCCACTGCTTAGACTCAATTAGATAAATATCACTGAAGCTTTAACTCATCTTGGAACCCAAGATTAGACCACCAGATAAACATTAAACGAATGAATAACCTTTCCTTGTGTAGCTCACAAGTGTAAAACCAAGTATCGACCAAAAAAAAAAAAAAATAGAAATTGCAAGAACTAGTGGGAGAATGTCTATATTAGAAATAAAATTATGAGTTACAAAAGCAAAATAATAATATCTTCATTTCTATTTACTCTAATAGTTGTTAAAGGCTCAAAATGTATTTTTAACCAAAAGAAAAATCTACCCAATAAAGGGCATTCTATGAATATTACTCTTATTTTTACAATTGCAAATAAAGAAAAGAACATGAGGGACAAATAAATAAGAGAAGTCATTAAAACAGAAGTGTAAGGCCTCTTTCACTTTCAGAATTGTGTTATTTCGGATTACTTAATGTCTTCCCTGACAGAGAACATTGTTTTAGAGGACCACAATATGGCACAACTCTGAGCTTAAGGTTAGCAAGGAATTAAGTGTCTTCTAGAGAAAAGATCCTTAAAAAAAAATAGGGACTTTACTACTTACTCACTTTGGTAATAAGTAAAATGAGTTGCCATTATGTTAATATTGAGCATATTTTAGAAGGGCTTTTCTATGTTTGTGTCACAGAATATTTAAAGAAAATGAGACAAATGCTCTTGGGCCTGCTCAGAACAAAGCCCACACCAAAATGAGCTCATACTCGACTCTGCCCTGCCCTGGGCACAACCTCCTGAGTTAATCATCTCCACCAGGGAAAGGGGCACTGCAAACGCACCACTGTGGGCGGGGAGGTGAGCACAGAGACACAGACCCTGCCCGAGGCCCAAAACTCACCTCAGCCTGATCCTAACAGGGAATTGCGATAAAGGAATTCCTGCCAGAGGTTCCTTGTTTGGGGTTGAAGTTTTTTAATTTTTTTTTTTTATCCTTGCCCCCCTCCCCCCTTTCTGATAAACATCCAAACAAAGCAACCACCTCATCTAATTGCCCAGACATTTCTATTGCTTCATCACTGCATGATCTCAGCACCCTCAGCTCAAACTTCATTCTCGCAGTTCCCACATTGCACAGGAGTATCATGATGCTAACCCACAGCTGAGAAACACAGACAAAAGAATTGAATTATTTGCCTGTGGTCAAAGATCATGGGTGTGAAAGAGCTGATAATTCAACATTGGACCACAGGGACATGCTTCCCTATCACTATTAGTTTCTCCTGGGTAAGTCAGCAAGGTGCTGAGCATCTTCTGAGACTCAGTGAGAGGGATGGCTTTCAAGATAGACTCCAGATGCATGAAACTCAGAGAGTAAACATTTCTTTAGCTCATTTTTAGATAGGAAAAAGGTACTTCCACTTACTTTTCCATGAGACTATAATTAGCTGAAATTTTGTATGTAACATAGAAGACTCATACCTGTGATTTCCTTCAGTCATACACATGACTGAATTTCATACACATTCAATGAAAGAAACTTCAGTGACCGTGGGTTGCTTTTTTTTTCTTTCAATTAAAGCAACAGACATGGACATATACAAATTTCATCTTAGTGCATAAAGGTTTATGTTCAGAAATCAAGGTACAATTATGTTTCCAGGAGGATTGATGGTGAAAGTGAAAAATGAAGACTGTTTAGGATTTTAAAATTCTTCCAGCAGCTCAGCACCGTGATGCACATTTCAAAGCTAACTGTACACAAATTTTCAAGTTAAGTTCAGCTCACAGTTCTTCTACTAAAGTCACCTGGGGCTTGAAACAAGGAGGAGATGTGACAGGGATGTGGCTTGAGAGCCCACCAGTTACACCTGTCTGGGGAGGGGTGCACAGACTGGATCACATCCTCGATGGCTGTTCACTGCTCCTGACTTAGGAACAACACCTACAATGAAACAATAACCAAGAGCCAGGAAATACATAGTTTGAGATCCATCCTGAGCATCTCCCAGTGCCTTTACTGAAGATTTAAAGTACCTTTCCCTAGGATGTTCAGAAGGCAGAACTCCAAAAGATTTCTCTGTTTCTGCTCCCACGTGGTGCACAAGTACAAAACATGGACACGCTTTAGCACTGTCCTACACACTGTGGATCATCTACATTTATTCTCCCCACACAAACCTGATCAAACCATTTTGGTTCAGTGGCAAACATAGATGCTCTCCATTACACCAGTTTCAGAAAGTGGCAAATTCAGCAAATGCAGTTGTTTAATATTTGTCTACAGAATAAGACAAAAAGTCTTTTTAAGTCCACAGTGCATTGTAGGGTCACTTCTCCACCAACATTATCAAATATTATATTATAGTGAACATTAACTGAGATTTTTTTTTTACAGTAAACCACACAGAGAAAATAATATTTCATTTACAGATGTTTTAAGAGGGTGAATTGTATCCCTGGTTCCCAGGATTTGTACCAGCCACACAGCAGATCTACACAGTGGATAAATCTGGCTTCTCTTGCTTGACAGTGAGGAAAATTGCACCAACTCCAGTAAGTTGCACAGTTTGTCCTAATCTATGTTTTATTCCTTCACATACACCTCAATTTGAGGGGAAAAGAAATAGATATCAGATGTGACAAGTGTATGTTTTTTTCCCCTGATATCTGACTGTTCATTTTGCCTTGGAAGGGCTGGAGCACCTTTCAAAAGTTTTAGCCCTCTGTTTCTGAGGAACTTATCCTTGTGGCATGTCTGTCAGTTTTCACAGTGCTCAAGCAAGTCTTTGCAATTTTCACATAATGGCAGTTGTTGACAGGTTGTTAGGGCTGACAGTGAATATGTTTGAAAAACTGTCAAGCTGGTGAAAAAAAATTAGAGGAGAGAGAAGGAGCCTCCTTACATTTGTAACAGCATGTTAAACTGCAAATGCATTCTCAAAATGCATAGGCCCACTTCCAGTCGTGTTACTTGCTCTACAGTGACAGCATATGTGAATATATGATCCTTAAAAATTAATGTCAGATTGTCATTTTATAGGTCATGGTCACATTACTACAAAACTGTTTACCTTTATAGAATTGATTTTATCTTTAATGCTCAGTAATGGCTGTTTCAAGCAAAGAAATTGCTAGAAATAAGGTACCAGTGCTACTGGCTTTTAATTAGCTTTATAGTGCTTTTGCCAGAGGTCTTACTGGCCCCTGAGAGCCCCTAGCAACGTGCAGGACCTGGCTCCTGTCCAAGGGCCTTTTCCAGCACTGTACAGAGGGGTGTGGAGGGTCTCCCAAAGCTCCTCAGAGAGGTGAGGGACCAGCAGCACCCGTGGCTGAGGCCCAGCCTTGAACCCCCTTCCGCAGCCACCAGGGTCAGGTTGGTGGAGAGCCTCTTTTCCTAAAATTGTGACAGCCTTCAGAAATGAACCTGTGTGGATGGGTCTTTATTTGCATTGCCCACCAGTGAACTCCAAAATGGTACCTTGAACAAATCAGGGGAAGAAGTAGAGAAGCACCATGAATCTATCATAATATATACTACTTTGCCTCATTATTTTAAAACAGATACAGCACGTTTTGGTGATGCTGAAATACGTGGTTAGTAAGTGATACTATTGAGGAATCTCCTCTCTTCCGTGTCAGACAGACTGATTCTTCTTTCATAAAGTTATGTAATTCAACTTATTTCTGGGAAGAATGAACTCACCTATCTCTCCTTCACATATGGGATTTCTAGAAATAATTTTAGTTCAGATTTTAAACACCTTTTCTTGCAGTCTTTTTATAGCACTGCTTTGCTTATCATTTCAAGGGTAACAATATGAGTCCAGAGCACCTACAGTGTGAGACAAGCCTGCTTTGTCTAATATTGGAAGAGACTGAAATAACTGAGAAGAATAAAGGGCAGGCTAGCATAATCACAGCCATGAAATTGTTATAACTATGGTAGAGTACTATGGACCAAAACTGGTCAATAAAAAAAGGAGTCTGATATGGTCAACTATGCAGAAGCAGCATTGCAGTAGACAGCAGCTGAGTTACATGACCAGCAGAAAAACAAAGTTGATAAAAATAGGCAAAAGAGCTGTACTGGATAAATCCATAAAGGAAGATGGAAAAGGTGATACAGAAGAATTCCCAGGGCTACATGCAGCATCAAGAATATGTTGGTGCTTGAAAATATACTAAAAAAAATTAAAATAAAATGAAAGGATAAAATAATATAGAAGATAACCAAAATGGTAAGGAGGAAGACTAAAAATGAATCATGCAAGAAAGTCTAGATAACATGATCAGGAAACACCAAACTCTGGAGCGCAGTGAGGAAGGAGACTCCATGAGGTTCAGTGCAGATTGACATCTAGACTGAACTCAAAACTTGATGTGTCACAGAAGCTTCTTCCAGCTCCTGCTGAAGTCAAGAGAAGAACTCCCATTTATTTGAAGAGAAGCAGGATTAGGTCCTAATCCTTCTGCCTCACTATCCAGTAAAGTGAGGATAATAATTGTATTGACAGGTAATTCTGTCTCACAGGAGTATTCTGAGGATTACGTAGCGTCTGCACTGTGCTGTGAAATGCTAAGTGCTAAATATGATTATACAGGGATTTCCATCCAAAGATCTCAAAGCACTTTCCAAACATTAATAATTGAAGCTTTATAATACCCTTAGGACTGCACATGTAAAGAAGGCAAACAAGATTCAGGGCTCAGCAAAGCGGACAAGGATTATTAGACTTATTTTATAGTGGATAAACTACACCACAGTGAGATTAAGTGACTTGCCCAGAGTAACAGAACAAATCAGTGACACTTCAGAAAACGAGCCTAGAAGGCCAGACTCCTTCACCCCTTGCACAGAAAAGATGCACATGGGATGAGAAGGTCAATCAGCTTTTGGAAGGAGTTGGATGGATCAGACCATTGAAGAGATGTGGAACACCCGGAGGAGACTGAGGAGAGCACACGAAAAGCAAACAACGTTTGTTTAGTTTTAGGTACATGAGCAAGAACCAGTAGAAGAAAATACAATGCCTTAAAGCGGCAAAAAGTAGAGTTTTGGCAGGAGGCATAGCCACTGCTAAGAACATCAATTCTTTGGCTTACAGATTTAACAAAGATGACAGAAAACATGTGTCAGAACTCAGATTAATTTCCCAGGGGACGAACAAATACAGAAGGAAATTGAAATCATGTGAGAACAAGAAATCAAGAAATCAGAATGACTGAAGACTGGTTGGATGAATGGTACCTATTCCTCTCAAGTTCTAGAACAAAAGACAAAGTATTGACAAAATTCTTCAAAATAATTTTGGTATCAGAGAACTACACAACCTCAGCTAACACTGAAATGGACTTGAATCTCAGGCTGAGCAGAGCTAGAAGAAATCACAGCAGTCTTGGCAGATAAGAACAAACATAAATGTAAACAAAGACAGCTTCTGAGAATATTCAGTTTTGGTACGTGATGACAAAAGAAAGATCTTGTCTAGCAAACATGACTGAATATTAAAAAAAATACAGCTCTGGAAGTGAACTCACTTGGACTTTGAACAAGGCCAAACAACCACCTTAAAAAATAGTGATATTCCAGAACATTTAAAGTGATCTTCATCTACCAGCCAGCAAGACTTTGGAGCAAAAGTCTCTGGGATAGTGCTGCAATATTCAGATGAGGAATTGCAGGAGATGCTCAAAGTGAAATTTGGTTGTCAGGATCAGCATTTGGAGATGAAATAATTTCCCTCACCATGTGTGTTTTTACAGTTTTCTCGAGAGTTTCTGACCAAGAGGGAACATTGGACCACTCTGGGAGGGAGCAGGAAGTGGAGCCCACTGTCAGTGGTTACTTCAACAATATTAATTCTCATTTCAGTGCAACAGTGAAAAGGATGTTTTCACTGCCTTGGTGCAACACAGAAAAAGTGTTCTGCACACTGGGAATGAACATGAGTCCATGATCTCTCTGCTTTAGCTACTAGAAAAATTGAAAGGAGATACCACAAATCTACACAAGCACAGATTGTGTACATAAACAAAAAGAAAATTAAGAAAAATACATTACAGTAAACTAAGGGGGAGAACAGAAGTGTTACACAGTTATGTGTCTACACAGTAGCCTACAAAACCACAGGAAAAAAAAAGTTTTAAGTGCTTGCTGAAAAAGCAATACTGACTAAAATTGCTAATCATAAAATTGGGACTCCAGAAGTATTCTTGCCATCACCTTGTTTGGTTGTAGATTCTGGTAAAGGAAAAATTCTGCATTTCCTTGGTTATTTCATTGCAGGAAAGAAGCCTTGAAATAAATACAGCAGAGCAGCACCTGAAAAAATGTCTTTAAATCCAGTCTCCCTTCGGTACCAGCTCCTCAGCTTTGCCTTTGCTAAGTCAATTTCTTCTGAGCCCTGCCATGCAAAGGTGGGCACTGAGCTTGAAAAGATAACATCTAATAATTACTTAAAGTGTGCTATGAATATGCATAGCTCATACTGACCGAAAGGATAAACTTCAGAGAAGTACTTTCACCTCTTGACTGGAATTAAATTAGATCTGAGCAATAGGATTTGATACAAACATGAACCTCATGACCAGCTTTGTTACAAATATACTATAAATATTTTTAGTTGGACGTGATCTGAAATACAGACAATTTACTTTAAAAACCTTACAGCATTATTGTGAAAGATCCTAGAGATCTGTAGCAAATATTCAAGACTGCTCTGAAAACAGTCTCAAGATGTTTAAAGAGCTGAATCAATTTCCCTTTAGGTCAGTGTGAGTGTTTTTGTTGATTTTCAAGGAATCATTGTGAAAAACACAAATAGAAAGTAAGCTTATATACAAAAAGATGAAATCTCCTTTTAATCCTGATTTCCCAAGTTTCCACACTTCCAACTGAGTTAATTAAGGTTTTGCCACTGACTTCATTAGCAACAAGATCAATATTTTCCAATATAAAATGCTAAACTATAATTCAGAGGGGTTTTTTTTCCCTAAATAATATTTAACATCTCCATCATTCAGAAGTTTTTTTGGACACAGTCTATTAGGGAGGGCTGTGACCTCTTTGAGGTACAAAGACTGTTCAGACTTTAAATAGGCTGCTCTAAAGTAGGTTTTGAAAAAACCCAACTCCCTGTAAGTGAAGAAATGTACCAAATATCACATCTTCAGTCTTATACTTTTAATTATCATATAAGATTTGCCAGATGAAAAAAAAAAATTGTCAGCATCACAACCAGGGGATTTTATTCATTACTATTATCCCTTCTTACAACCAATGCAAAGAGCATGGAGTATTCTTTTTCTGCATTAAAAGGACAGTGAACAGAACAACCAAAGGAGAATAAATAAGAACAGTCTCTGGTTTGTACCGGATTTCTGTCCTTGGGACTGGATTACAAAGGATTTGGCTTCAGAATTTTAAAGCTACAGGCTTTCTGTATTTTCCACAATAATTCAGATAATAAGTCTGTTCACACTAAAAAAAGTTTAATTACCACCAGTAAAAACCTAGAATATCTGACCTGGGATAACTCCTGCTATTTAGAGAAAATGAAACAAAACGGTTCAGTTAAATGCAAATACTTGTACTACTAAATGAGTAACAAAAGCAGGGTGTTCTCCTTCCTGATATATATATATGTTCCTTGATATTTCTGCTGTACATGTCATGTTTGGCTGCACTAACTTGTTTATGACCAAGAAGATGCACAAACATCATGTTCCACCCACAAAATTCCTAGCTCTGATAACCTAAGACAGTAACATTATTTCTAAAAATCACATGAAATAAGCAGCGTTTTGCCTTTCTAAAATAAACAATTTTTTTTTGCTTTTCATTGCCATTAACAAGGAACCTGCGATCTAATAAATGTCACAATCAGTTTCATTTAATTAAAATAATAAATATTGTACAGTAATGCAGATTGACATTTATATCTTCATTTACGTGAGGTTGGATTTATGGTCAATGCTTTATTTGATGGAGGCCACAAATAATGGCTATTAAAGTGCCACACGATGGACACAAGATCACATTAATGAAATTAGACAAGGCGAGGCATTGATATATGGAGCCCTCCTGCTAGAAAATAAAGTAACTCATGTCCAAAGCAGATGTTTTCCTTGGCTGCAGTTTAGGTTTGCTGAATTTTTAGTGGGTAGTTTAACTTCATCCACACAAAGGTGGAAAGGAACAGAACTCCTGTGACAACTCCTCTCAAGATGTATTACAATTAATGCAGCATGTGAGCTCTGCTCCCCTTGTCATGCAAGAATGATCGTTAAATGTAAAGAATTGTCTAATAGCATACTGATTATTAAATTTCAGCTAAGCAGCCTGGTGTAAATTCTTGTACTTCTTGGTGGAATAAACACCTCATCTCTCCCTTTTGCTAAGTAAACATACATCCAGGGAGGCAACTACAGAAACATTCAGGTTCCTGACTTTTTTTCTTTATTAAAATAATATCAAGAGTTTTGAAATATTGGTGTAAGGTTACTATAGGGCAAGCAGAAGGGATAAGAGGGAAAAGACATTTCCACAAAGAACGACTGTCCTCTTACCTCCACAGTTGTACCATCACCAGTTTTTCTAGCCTATCCTGGATGCACTGGGAGATGCACTCCTTTGCTTTTCACTCCAAAGTTTTCCATGAAAGATAGTACTGCAGTATCTATCCTCACAGTGCTTGCTTAACAAATCAGGCTAGTCCGTAGCTCTGCTGCAGTGAATAAATAATCTCAAGTAGCAGAACATTGAGAAAAATGAAACAAACTTGCCTCGTGGGCAAATTATCTAACTGGATGCTGTGTGTGAAGTTCAGATAAACATTCAGTTACACGGAACAGCATCTCAAAGTTTGATATTTATCTTTGTGGATTTATTTTCACCTCAGGATCTTCATGTGCCATGTTAATATGATGCCACACAGGTTCAAGAGAAAAAAAACCAAGTAAATCATTTTGGGAGGCAACATAGATAATAAAACATGCCAAAACAATAAAGCCATTATAATTTTTTGCTTCTGAACTAGACAAATAGCTTTTAAAGCTATTCCTTCTAAAGAATGGTTCAGCTTGGTCATTTATGCTAAAACTAGGCATTACAAGCCTAAGGGTCTGGTCTAAATAACAATACCTTCATTAATCAATTTATAACAGCTGAGGTTCTATTTCTGGCTCTAGAGAGGAATGCAATATAGCCAGCTGAAATTTGGTCTCACATTCCTCAGGCTCAGGTGAAACGACACTGCAAATAATTTAGGCATCTCTGGACAATTTATTCAATAAATTGTCCAGCTTCCTGATCTATTTTTCACAAGGGATGGAGCTGATTTAACTAACAACTTTACCTGCCTTATTCCAGAATCATTTCAGCATTCTGCTTCAAATTCTCCCTTGAACAAAATTAATTTCCTTATACAGATAAATCTATGCTTATTTTTCTTGAGAAACCAGGCACAGATAAATCTGAGGCCTTAGGCACTTTCACTTGCACACCACAAGAATCACGCAGTGATGAAATACTGTTGGCTCAACCTGTGACTTTTAGCCATTGTCAGATGCCATCCCAGGGCTGAAGAGGATGCAATCTCATTCCAAACTCCTGCTGCGTGGGTTAAATACACAGACAAAGCTGTGCTCTCTGTCCAGCACAATTTGCTGTACCTTTCAGAGCCACAGTACTCACAGAGGGGTGCACACCTGGGCAACACAGGATTTACTCAGATCAAGCCTCTGTGCAGTACCCACTTCTCTGACAGAGAATTCTGCATCTTTTCCCTGTTACCAGAACTTTATAAGGCTGTTCCCACATCTTATTCCTCCCCACTGTGAGGCTGAATTGAACAACTCCTGTTGACATGCACTTCTGCATTATGCACGTGCACTAAAATTCTAGAAATGCAGAAAATGCACAAAAGCTGGAAAGACATGGGACATACAATTTAAAGCAAAGGTGAAACTGGGAAACCAAAATCACATAGACCTTAATGACTGAAGGAATGAATGCTTTTTGGTCATCTTTCTAGGCAAGCTCCGATGGGCTCTCTGCTGCATCTGTCACATCCCAGGTAACCTTCATTAAACAAGTTTCATTTGGCACACAAACCCCATATCTCATTTCAACAGTGAGCAATGTGTAATCACCATGTACAGTAGTCGTCTCAATATACTCATTTTCTGCATACATATAATTCTGATGAAATTAAGAAACCAGCATATCAGCTTCAGTAAGAAGTGCCCCAGACACGTGCAATTGCTTCTCTTTTGTTTCTGCACATTTCTCACATGACATCCTGCTAAGCCAACCCTTCAAGAAAGGGCTTCACAACATTTTATCAGCTCTTGCAGGTGAGTCATTAAAAATCGAAGGTTTGTTGTCAGAAAGCCAAGCATCACTCATTCCTTTACAGATAGTAACTTCTGGGGGGAAAAAAATAACCACCCTGTCTGCATCAGGTTTCTGTACCTGTGACCTCAGTCAAATATGGATACACAAAACCAAATTACAGTCTTGCTGAAATTAAAAGAAGTTTTGCCATTGTAGTGCTGAGCCTACTAAATTTCAACTCCGTCATGTTGCATATCAGGCTACCAAAAAGTGGTACTCCTTTAAACATACCCAATTGTCTTTACAAGCTACAGTGCTTCTAATTTCCTTTTACCATGTGAAAGTTAGGACAGCGCTCCTCCTGTCTGGCTGCTCAGCATGAATAATAGATACGTCATTTTTTAACTGTCAACGAAGTATCTGTAAGAGGTGCACTCAATCCTTTTTAAATATCTTACAGCAAACTGTTTATTTGGCATTACACAGAGCTCACATTTTCCAACTAGCAAAGAAACTACTAAAAAAGACCTACATGTGAAACCACAGAAATAATTTTACTCACACCTTATTATCCTTATGTAATATTTAATTATCTCCTCTCCTACTCCCTTGCTTCAGTGACAATTTGCTCAATGATGTGTCAAGGAGATGGAAAAAAATAACCAAAACAAATGAGGTCAAATCTTTGCAATAGTACACTGGTGTTTGTTTACTGAGGGCCAAAGCCTCCGTGGTTGCAAATGGTGCAACTCCTGTGCAGGCAGCTGAGCTCTGCTGACTTACACCAGCTGGGGACTGAAACTGCTGAGAAAGAGCTTACACTGCTGTAATCTTCAATGTAAACCAGGCAATATTTCAGATACAAAAAGCAAAGACCTTAGAGGAGAGCTGAGACTGTACTGATGGGGTGACAAACACACCCCTACACAGCAGAGGACAAGTTTTCAAGGGGTGTAAATGGCCACACTTCCCCTGGAGCTCAGCTCAGGACCACCCACTGTTTGTGTTGCTGTGGTCTCCAATACTTCTTTTGTAACAATTAGTCCCATCTTCCCTCTAATAGTGCCTTTTGGCAGTGCTTCTTCACTGTTCTTGTCCTGAGCAGGTCAGATGGATTTTCAGCCTCTCCCCTCACTGCCATTCCCTCTCCACTGCCACATGCTGCAGGTGACCCCCCTCTCAGCTCGGCCAAATGACCACTCCTGTAGCCATGCTCTAAAACTGTCTATGAAAGGATACCCCTCAGAAATAAAATATTATGACTCTTGCAGACTTAGAGCCCTACTGTATGAAAAGCTGAGCAGGAGAAGCAAAGTGGGCAGTGGGAACAGGAGTCACACGTGGTGATGGGAAAGGAGGAGCCTCTGAAATGAGATCTGCCAGAACAGCATTACTTAACTGTCCACAATAAGTCACCTTATTTCTTTGGGTTATGGCTGGCCCTCAGGGGCCTCAAGCTTTTGAGGTTACAGTCCAAGAGCTACCTGATATTTAGAGGCTAATCACTTCCTTCACAGGTCAGGATTAGGCACAGCAGACACTTTTGAGCTTTACTGCATATACACAGATATGTGAGCAATCATCAGGTACTTACAACGATTTGACAGTGGTCCCAAAGTGGTTGGTGGCAGAGCTGGGATAAAAACGCCCTTGTTCCCAACTAGATGACAACAAACACGCCTAAAAAAGTATCACAGCTCCCCGTGCAATGGCAGCACTTACCCCTCCTGCACTGGAAAGAGTTCACCTCTTTGTATGTGTTCAGGATGCCACATCACTCTCCTGGTTTGAAAGGATCTTTTGATTTCCCTCCACTGTTACTGCCAGCAGGAGCAATGGTGGCAGGGAACATGGTGATTTGGGAGAGGAGGTGCATGCATTTGTTCTGAGCAAGGCAAGAAATCCCTATGAAAAAAAAATAAATAAACCAGCCACCCACTTCCCACACATTAGAGTTTTCATTATTGATAGCACCTCAAGGGCTGAAAAAGTGATGGGAGACATTGGGGAAAATTAGGACAGGTTGAAAAAAAAATGAAGGAATAGACAGCCCCAAGAGAGAGGATACCATTACTCTAAGTTGACAGACCATTAAAAAAGGCCAGTATCCACTTTAAATATATGAACAAATTAACAGAATACACCATGTTCAGCTACATGTTCAGAAGCACTAATGAGAATAGCTTGCAGTTCAGTTTACTTAGCTCTTTAAATAAACATGGGCTATTGGAAATGTTATACAACAACGCCAGCACCATAAGTGTAGCTCCAACTCCTGTCATTCCTGCAGATGAGTTACAAATCTACAAGAACTTGTCTGCTCCATGCTTGCAGCCACCACTAAACTTAAATTAGTAACTACGTAGGCCTCTTCCAAGGCATATCAGAGACCAGCTGTGCAAGGACCTGTCACCTTCTTGTCAGTGAAAGTTTTCTGTCCAAAGAACTTTCGTCATCCCCCATTCCTCAAGTAGCTGGATGTCACTTGAAGAGACAGCTGAAGTCACTTGCAATGAATGGTCTCAAATCAGAGCTCACTGCCCTTGTCACAGAAAGTCTCACCCCGCAGCTAAAACTGTCACTGATCATGTTTAGATATGTACACTGAGGTATCAGATTAGAAAAGAGTATGCACGAGATGGGAGTTTAAAAGAGGCCAAGTTGCAAGGAAAATCTTAATAGGGAGGATGGAAGGCTTGAAGAGTGAGCCCTTTTCCAAACCAAATTTATATTTCCCATCAAATCCAATAAAAAATATCTAGCTTCTAAAAACGGCATGTGTCCAACCAACATATTCAAGAAGGAGCTAAAACTTTAAGTGGTACTTTGGCCAGAGAGCATGTAGATTGCTGAGGTATTATGGCATCTCTGCAGCAAGTTACTTCATTAATAGGAAAATACCCAAAAGGCATATCTTGGTTTCAAGACTAATGCTCAAAATGGTAGGTGCATGTGCTATAGTTAAAAAATAATGAAAAAACTGTATTTAATTGGTATATTCTTAAAAAAAAAATCCCAAAACCTTAAATATTATCATATTTGCTGTTTGTTTCTGACCCTCTTGCTCATATTAGCAATGGGAGCTTTGCCTCCTGGTCATGGCAAGAGATGGAGCAGTCCAGGCTCCACAGTTGCTCTCCCAGCTCAGGTACTGACTTTTGGGTGACTCGCTTAGATTCTCACTAGCTTCTAGGAAATGCAGTTTATCTGCTGGCAAACCCAGCTGCCTGGTCTTGCCAAGGAGCACTTGAGGACACATTTCTAAGGCTGACCTCTACACTAAAAATAGCCAAGTACAAGTTGGGTTGCAGCTGTTAGTAGAAAGACAAAGGACATGGAAACATCCAGAAGATGGTCATTATGTTCTACATGATTTCATTTCACACTTCTAAGATATTGCCACACCAGTACATCTAGGACCTGGATCCTGGGGAATGCTCTGCAGGTTTGCCCATGTTACACTGCAACCTCTGGTGCAATCTGGGCCAGCCCAGGAGCTGCAGAAAATGGGTTTCTCTGCTGTGCCTCTCCTCAGAAGGTGAATTTTAGTGGGAGAGATGGATAAAGTCATGGGGGTTGCAAGACATTCACAACAGAATGCAAGAGTGCTTTTTTATCTCTACACAGACACCTCCCAAAAAGCTGGAGATGAAGAAACCCTTGACAAATCTCGAAGTCTGTTGCTGCCTGGAAAATGAGAAAAGATACCTGAGCTTTCATTTCTGACTACCCAGTTCTCCTCCAATGCTTTAAAGTTCCTGAATAAAGTCTTTAGGCTCATCTCTGTCCTAGAAGTTGATTTAGCCAGTATCTTGTTCTCCTTATATAAAAGAAAATAATCTTCAGTCAGAGGCATCGTAAGCTTCTTTCCTTTTACTCTCTACTGTTGGCATGAAAGCAAGATCATTTGTTCCAACTATGTATTTGCAAAGACCATTTGCTTTGGTTTTGCTTGAAAACACAGCAAGAGAAATTTTACTCCAAATTTCACATGTCAAAATTCTCTCCATAAATAAAGCTTGACAGAGTGAAGGGTATCCATTCCAACTTTTTTTTTTTTAAAGTATATTTATTTTGTTCTTGCTTGAAAACACAGCAGGGAAATTTTATTTAAAAATAAATATGAGGGAGTATTGTTCAGAACAGAGACCCCATTTTATCCCAGGAAATGTTATTCCTCCCCTTCCCTGCTCCCCAGGAATCACAAGCAGGTACAAAAGTACAGCCCAAACTGAGACTGCAACCAGCATTTACAGATTTTGCTACTGAGAAGTCCTTGAAATATCACTGCACACTAATGACCATCAGGAGCTATCACAGTCCACTTTACACTGAAGAAGTCCTGGGGAGATATTGTGACACAAATGGCATTTGCGTTGTGATCCAGCTGTAGGGTGCAATCACTGCATTGTGTTTGTGTTGTGAGTTCAGACTATTATTGTATCACTCCACTCAATCAAAATCCCATGCAACACCGAATACCTAAAATAACTCATTTTTATATTAAATATTAAATCTTCCTCATCTGGAATATCTAAAAACCTGTCCCAAGTATTGAGCCAAACACGAGCCTCTGTATCCTCAGCCCTTTTAAAAATTAGACCACTGCTTTAGAAATCTAAACATAGGCTAAAGGATCTAACTGTAGGCTCCTGTTTTTGAAAGTTCTTGGTCTTTAATTTTCATAGCATGGTAAACAAAACATCTTTTTTCTTCCCTGCTAGAAAATACTCAGGGTTCAGAAGTTTATTGGAAACATAGCTGACATCCAAATCAACACAGACTGCAAAAACAACAGGGCTGACAAGACAGAACACTTTCAAAACATTACACTGATCATTAGAACAGCAGAGCAAAACATTAATATCATAAGCTTTTGCAGTCAAGGACTCTGCTCTAGCTGAGTATAGCTCTTTAAGCAAGGGAAACCTGGGAAAACAGACTTTGAAGATAAATAGATGGATTTGCTTTCCAGCAAACAAATACAGGATCAACAAAATTGAACATGATGACTATTCCATAGGCAACAGTGATGCTGCCACGCAGATTTTCAAAAATGTCACTGTAGCAAATAAGCCTCTGTTTTGCTCTTGGGAGCAAGAGAAAGTGAGAAAGTGGAGTAGATGTTAAAGGGTGTTTTGGCAAAAAATAATAGACTAAAAACAAAAAGAAACTATGCCCATCATTAAGTCCAACTTTCAGTTGACAGTCAGACCGGGGGGCAGGGGGTGGAGAGGTGCGGGTGTAGCTTTAGCAGAACAATATCTTTTTAAAAAGATCTTCCAACAGAGAAAAAATTATTTTAGCATTGTGGAAGAGAGAAACAAACCCTCAAAAATAGTAATTCACTTCTAATAGACGAAGGTCCTATTTACAGAAGACGTTCAAGGAGTAAACCCAGCCCCATTCCCCCAAAATTCAAACCTTTCCTGGATGAAAGCCTCATTTGTCTGATCCAGAATGAAATAAATCACAGCCTTTTGCTGAAAAGACTGGAGATATGTGGTGAGGGTTTTCTGGACACTGGAGGATCTTTCTTTTCTAGTTCCACATGTGAAATAACTCCCGACAAATATGAACTTCATACATTTTAGTGACATGAGTGCCTGTAGACCTTGCACAAACAGACCCACTAATGATGTAGACAGGAGCGACGTTTACAGAGGATCAATAGTGTTGACACTGAATTACTAGTGTGCAGATACATGAATACCAGTTTGATACATGAAGACCAGAAATAATGTGTCAGCTTGATCTTCCGAGTTGATGACTTTTACTGGAGCTGCTGGGCCCTTCTCTATTTATATTTTCATTATTACATTCTTTTTTGAAGCAATGGCTTTGACCTGGCAAACACCTTTTCCTTGCCAAAGTATGTGTATTTACAGCAGGAAAACTAAAATGCATTGTTTCCCTATTGTCTATACAAGAGAGCTTGGCAGTAAAATATATCTTTATTATCATATCACAGATTGAGCTCTTATAGTTAAATACCTGAGTTTGTTGGTATTTCCATTATAACCCCAACCATAAAAGTGTGGTTTGAATGAGATTTACAAGTCAAAGGCTCTGATTTTCCTCACTTGAAGTGATAAAAATTAGGAGTTAGTGCACGCATGGCACGCACGGGGAGAGATTCGAGGTTCTGGGGAAAGCAAAAAAATAACCAACAAAAGAACAAAGGCTGCTTTAGACACATGATGCTCAGTTTGCAGGCATTCACATTTCCAAGAGTGAGCCCATTTCAGCCCCATTCAGCTCACTTCTGTTACAAAAGACTTTGCATGGTCTGTGCATCATCTTTTGTATAAAAATGAATATGCTGTGCTAACACAGCCTTACCTGTATCTAAAAAAAAGTGTAATAATATTGGTATGAGTGAGACTGTCATTTCACTGAACATCTCAAGCTAGAACATTATGTTTTCAATGAAAGGCAAATTTGATCCAGGGAAACAAACCTGGGACTATAAAGATAGGAATTTCCAGATCTTCATCCCACAGCTGCCAGTGACTTGATGAGTCACTTTATGAGAGTTCACTTACCATTTGGATTATCACACACTCACCAATTTTTACCTGGGGATCCTGGCACCTGCTTGCCTTTCATATTGGGGGTGTTGTGAAGATTCAATAACATTTCCACGTGTTAAGCATTAGAGAAGTGCTAAGCGGTCATAGTGTCTGATTTAATGCTCCCTTTTCTGGGAGCAGGGATAGAGTTACAATTTTCATTCTAAGCTTACCTCATATTGCTTGACTTGGTAGAGGAAAGGTCTCTCTAGATACATATCACACAGCACATATTCCAAAACCAGAACCAGGGACTTTCAGGCCAAAAAACCAAAAACTTGACCCACGACACGCATTCTGGTGAACTCAAAAACAAAACCCACCCCACGCACCAGTGTTTCACTCTCATCTTATTAAAATTCATTCATTTGTCCTGCATGTTTTTCCATTTTTGCTGCCTTAGTTTTTCTGTCCATCTCCATCCTTCGGCAGACACACCGAGGTCACCCTGCTGTGTGTGACATCACGCGTCACAATCCCCATGGTAACCCCCATGTTGTCACAAACAGTGTCAGAGCAGGAGGGGGAATTGAGTTAGAAAAGAATATTTACACACAAATATCTTGGCATTCAAAAAGACTGGGAAATAAAATGCACAAAAATAGCCCACGGCAGCTTAATGAGGTTTTGGTAACGTGCTGTAGTTTTCCAACTGTGTTCAATTGTGATCTTGGTTCTTAAGATCTGATTTTCCTTACTTTTATGGACTTAAAAGAACTACATCCATTTTGCTCAGCACAGCAATCTGAAAGTTCCCATGTCTGATTTTATTATTTAATGTGTAGGAAGAATTGCATTTCAACGCCTGCCGAAGAAACTGCCTTTTATAAAGACAGTCTACAGAGATATGTTTGGAATTTTAAATCCTGGTGTTTTGCTTTTTCTTTAATCTTTTATTAATGGTTTGTGTTCCCATTACTCCAAACTGAGCATTAGGTTCCTGGGGAAAAGCACCAATCAAATGTGTAGAGCAGCTGGAATGTATTTGAAAATAAAGGAGGGTTAGTTGATCAAAATCAGTATTTCTGAGATTTAGGCCGGTGATGGACATCTTGAATTGAACAAAAAAAAAGAAAGAAAAAGGAGAATCATTTTGACACCAGCAGGTCTGGAGGTAGTGAGAGAGAAACTGGCACCCATTTTCCTTTTATTTTGATTGATCAATCTCAAGAGGTTACATCAGAACCAAATTCAAATGCCTTTTTTCTTTTTTTTTTTGGTGACAGAGCTGGGCAGAAATTAATTCTGCTGCCTGATCTGACCACAGCCCCAACTAAGATGCAAGATGCCCTTGCAGCTCACTCCTGCAAAGGGTTTGTGTAATTTGAGATGTGAAGGATGATGGCCACGGTTTGCTAATTTCAACTCAGCCTATGAGAAAAAGAAAACCCAAACTTTTCCTGGTGACACCAACAGCTAAAACCTTGCCTTTTTATCCTTACTCTGGAAACCTAAACAATTCCCAGTGGGTTATGGCTGCATGTCCAAAGATTCTAGGAAAAAGAATATTAAAGCAGAAGTGTGTGGCAGAACAAGGCCAGTGTGGCACACCCACCTCCCCTCCCTCAAGCACGAACACAGCCCTGGCTGATCCCACCTCTCAGTGCCAGGGTCCTCAGCACACAAAGGCCCGGGACACAGGTAGCTACTAAATCTACCCTATGTTTAGTAGGATTTTTTAGAACTATATATATTCACCTATTATTACCAGTATCCTTCCCTTTCCACAGATATGAGTATTATTATTCAACTACTTTACAGCACTTAATAGCAGGTTTTATCACTGTTAAGGAAATCTGGATTAAAAATTATCTACAAGGGTCCTTCTAACCTGGCCAGTGACAGGGCTCATTGTGTCCTGATTACAAAATCACTTGTTTTAAATCATGTTAGCCAAATATTAACTTTTAATGTGCTTCTTTTGCTCAGGAGGTGTGTGGATACCACAGTGTGCTGCACGTGCGAACCTTAACTGTCCAGGAGAAAGAACAAAAAAGCTGTGGCCTTCCTGTGATTTTGAATATTTGAATATTTGGTTTTAATCAAAACACGGGTTACAGGTCCAGTATTCACTGCCAACCACATCTTATTTATGGATCTTCTCTTAAAATCCATGTCTGTTTTAAAGTAACGTATTATGCAGCCAAGTATCAGCTTGATCCACACAGAATTGAGAGGTCCTAAACAGCAATACATAAAATGTTTTTAAGACATTTTAAATGATGCAATGGAAGTGTTTCACTCACAATGTAAAACCAGAGTGTAAAAACAAGAGTGTGCTGCTCATCTAATTGAACTTCTCTCTGTCACCACACATCTAACACTGCCTGCTTCTCAGACACAAGGGACCAGCTGAAAAACTCATGATCATCAGATAAAATCTAAAATAGAAAGTAAAGTTAAAACTATGGGGATAATATGATGTCTCCTCTTTTCCTAGCTGACCTCTTATTTTTAACTCATTTACTCAAAATTGCCAAGTGTCAAAAGCAGTGTTGAAGCAGTAATTCAATAATTGAATACTCAAATGAAATATTCTCCATTACACACAACCAAAAAATGAGTGATTTTACATGACAATACTAACAAACCCCTAAAATTTTGACAAACATACTACAGGCAAAAATGAAGCATGTTGCAACAAAAATGGCCTCTAGTCATCTCAGCAAAATTCTACATTTGCAGCTTGAAAACAGACTCCTCAATCAAAATGCATTTCTACTAAAACATTATTAAAAGCAGATATGCTCATAATTAGTTTTTTGGGTTTTTTTCATTTGGTAGCAGGATCAGCTCTTCAAGTCTTCTCCCATACAAATCAGCTCATTTTTCAGTGGTTTAAAAATGATGCACACCAAGTGCTGCAATCACACCCAGAACATGAAACACGATACAGGAGGCACAAGAAGCTCAGTGAGCTCCAGCTATTCTGTACATTTCCACTGGTCAGTCACTGCTCACCCCTGAGCCTCCCTTCACTGCACAGGTGCTGCTGCTTTGCCTTTGAATCTCCACTGAATTCAAACTTGTCACAAGGCTTTGGGCCCAAGGTCTGGATTTTGTCTACTTCTGTCCATCTCAGAGTGCCACACAACCTGTTTCTGGTGAACGTGCAAGAAGTCTCCAAACACGTCCTTTCAGATCCCCAGTCAGAACACAGACATCAGTTTAAAGGAATATTAAACATCCCAAATGTAGATTTTAAAGCCAAGTCTGCACCAAGTATTGTATTAATTACCAGGATGCTTCCTGGCACTACTTAGTAGCGTACATCACATTTAAAGCATATTATTTTGCTGTTGGGATACAGATTTTATTCTGTATTCCCCTACACTGCACTGCACAGGAAAACCCAAACACTGCAGACCCAGAGCTCTGAAATTACAGAGTCTATGTCCTCACAGGTGCAGAAAGCACTTCCAGGGGAAATGCACCTGTCCCTTGAGCAAGAAAACAGGATTTTTAGGAGCCAAGACACAAGACGACACAAGTCAGCTGGTCAGGGGAAGAGCAGGTCAGAGGGCCAAGGGAGGAACTCTGATCCCCACAGAGTTTTTAATTAAAATAACGAATTTTTTAAAAACTTTCACTAACACAGCTGAACAGACAATGAGAGTAGTTTATGCAAGAAGAGGTGCTCTTATTTTTCCTCTTTTCTGTTTATCCTTCCTTTTGGGTCAACCACATGAAACTCTCCCTTCTTTATCTCAGCCCATGAAAATCCACGATATAATTCTACCATATGAAGATCACTGATTGAGCAGTTCATCTTAAAACACTTGTCTGAAATTTTTTAAACCCCGAAGTTGAGACAGGTTACAATGATTTCCATTCCCCTTGTCCTCAGAGGATTATCACATCACATGCAGGCTCAGACCAGTATTCTTTAAGAACATTAATCGGAAATATCATCTACTAATAGTTGGACCTCTCCTCTTAAAAATCCCTTGCATCCATGAACTTTCCAAGACTGATAGGATTTGTGAGAACATTCAGGGAGGGAAAATAAAATTAAAAAAAAAAAAATTAAAAAAAAAAAAGGTAATCACTCACAGATTTTGACTAATTAATTTAGAAACAAATCAAAATATTCACTGTAACTTTCTGCAGTATTTCTCAATTGTTTTATTTCCAGAAAGGAATTGAAAACTCCTGGTATGAAGCTCTCCATTAGGACTGCTCTTAAAATCACCTTTCTTCTTCCAGTTCAGAGGGTGAATAAAAAGAGGCCTTTCAAAACACGTAGGCAAACTGACCCAAATACAGGATTTAAAACAGTCAAGGAAAGGCATGTGCAGGTGAAATAACATTCAATATTCTTGAGTAATATTTTAGTTCGCTCTAAGAACCTGACAGTGGTTATCAGTAATCTCATCCTCACCTGAAAAAAAAGGAACCTGTGGTGAAAAGAGTTGCCCAAGACCATGTCACCAGCTAATTTTACCTCCTCAATCCATCACCTCTGTGCTCTATCCACTTGCCAACAAAACTTTGTGCAATAAGAGATACTCTGCATCCCACTTAAACAACAAAATCATGTCATGCTTGACATTTCTGAAAAGCACAGCAGTTGAACAGTAACTTCTGCTATTGCAAAAGACAGAGTGTTTTCAGGTTGTCCCCTGACTTATTGCTTTAATCACCTGTGATATTTCTGCAATTCCGGGCAGCTTATCTGCAGTACAGGGATACAAGTCTCTGCTCCTTTATTGTCCCACTTGGCTGAAGATTAGGGATGGGCTCCCCCCTTCCTTTTTGCTCACTTAAACCAAAATTGCTCCTTACAATTCTCTAATTCTGCTACATATTGAGCAGTCCTTGAGTGACCTATGCCAAACAAGAGCAGTCCTTTCCATGAATTCAAGTTGTAATTACAAAGCAAACACTACCATCTGCTGGCCTGTTTGAAAAGCCTGTTCCGTTTAAAAAAGAATAATACAGTGTTCCTTCTGGCCTAAGACCTTACAACACTCCAGCTAATTTTCCTAGGACTGGAGAAACTTCGAATGCTCAGACTGGAAATGCATGTGTTCTTCTGTGTTCTCCTCCTTCCTTCCCCCACCAAAAAGGATTCAGATAAGTCCTGTCCTGGAATACTGGGATAGCCCTCACCTTGTACAGGTTCACTCTGTAGAGTTTTACTTGCATGTAGCACAATGGAATTAGTTACAAAGGTGGGAGAAGGTGCCTGAAGTGACAAACTCTTGTCCCTTGACACCATGGGCAAAGCAAGGCTCTGAGGGACAGGTTTCTCTTTGACAGCTGGGGCTGAGCTGGAACACTCCTCCCAAATAACACAGGACTTCAACCTGCACACTCCAGTCTGAACTTCGCTGGCAGTCTCTGTCATGACAGGCTAGAAAATAAACCCCAAAATAAACATATTTAATGCAAGTGTAATTTCCTACAGAATACATGATCCAGTTTGTGCAGCTTCAGTCCTTTTGTCACATTCACACTGTGTAGCTCCAGTTGCGGGCTGAGAAATCTGACTTAACTTCTTCCACTTCAAAAAGCAACCTTTGCTGCACAGGGTTTTGCAATTTACTTCCATCTAAAAACCTTATTCTTTCAAGTATACAAGGTATGCAAAATTCAACACCACCTGTCAGTACCCAGGGAACAGCTTTACAAAGACAATCTCCTTATATAATATAAAACCTTATTGTTTCTCTTCTTTAAGCCATTAACTATTTTCATACCCTTCACATCAGCTGGGAACTATATATCACAGACTAAGACAATCTCATTTGTTTTAATGGCTAAGTAAATTCAAAATGGAAATGACTAGGTAATTTGTTCTTGTGCTTTTTTAATTTTGTTTTCTTCACTCCCCATCGCCCTCACCATCATCCCGCAGTCCCTCCAGAAAAAAAAAAAAATCATTTTAGTCAAGGACTAGAATTCTGGCAAGCTGTTTTATCTCCACAGAATTAAACATAAATCAGGCTTAAGCAAATCAAAGATTTGGCTTCAAAATTTCTTTAACTTCCTAGTAGGAGGTTAAGATGCTTTATTATTGGCATTCTTCATTACAAGCCTTTCAAGTTGATCTTTCAAACAGTAATATCTTCCATAATGGGCAACAGATAAAAGCAAATGTAATAGACAAATAATTGTAGTGGTTGCTGTTAAAGCAATAGTTGTATCAGGTGCTGTGCAAGCAGATGCCGGTCAGTCCCTGATGGATGTTCTACTTTGCCATTTAACTGGGGCACACTAATTGGCAGGTAATTATCAGTCATCTGCCATTCCTACACATGAGTTAATCCTAATCTGCATTCAGCAGTGGGTGACTCCAGTTGGATTATCATTTGTTTTCAGCACTTCTACATCCCCAAGTGCTTTAGAAGACAATCCAAATTGTAATAAGACAGATGCATTTGTTATTTCATTATCTAAAGTTTCAAGTATTTTGGACACTGATTCAGTTTCGTTAGGCTTTGTTTCCTTTTGCTTCTCAAGGTCTCAGGCATGATTGTGAATACATCCAAGCGTGTGGAACAGCAGATACTTCATACTTTCACTTTTTTCAGGCTACTTGGCACACCTTTAATTTAGGTGCACAGCATTTCAATCCTGCAGAAAAGTCCATGCAGAACATGCCAACAGTAGATTTTAATTCGACAATGACACAAGAGGTATAGGGTGTCTCAGAAAACTGCTCTGTTATGATATGAAACATATGTCAGCTGGTTCTGGGGAAAAAAGCAGTGGTCCAGGACTCCTTCTGGAAGTCAGACAACTTGAACAGAACATGATGCACTTTAGACTTTGCCTGCTCTGAGCCTGTTACCATGAGCTGCACCCTTCCATGGCATTGGGAATATGATGCTGAGATGGGAATACAGTGTTTCATAGAACATGGACTTAAGCATACCAGTTCATCTGATCCATAACATAACTACAGTTATGTACAGCTTGGCACAAACCTGAATTAGGCTTTAATCCAGTAAATTCATGCAGAACTAACCAGCATACATTGGAGCCTAACACAACTTGCAGTTGTATTGCTGTGCAGCCACAAACACCATTCACTCTGCAAACAGGAAGGAACAACAAACATTTGTATTGTTTTCTAATGAAAATCAGACTATTTTGCTGGTGTTCATATACTTTAAAAGAGGGAAATCCAGGCCCAAAAGCCAAAGCTAGGAAAAGGATGCGTTAAATGACAGGCAGAACAACCAGGATACAACTGTATCACCTCGAAGTACAAGATGGACATAACTTAGACTTGTCGAGGAAATCTATCAAAGATGAGTTTTTGAACAGATGTACAAGGGAGAGAACAGATAACTGCTGGCATGCTTAACCAGAGTCATGTGGTAAAAACATAACAGCATGGACAAACTGCGAAAAACAGGGGTCATTCCTGAGCTGCAAAATGGATTTATTTTTATTAAGAAATACAAGAAGGTAATACAGAGAGCAGTGACCAGAGTTTCAGATCATACAGCAATAGAAAAGGAACTCATAAGCCCCTTAGGGACATAAGGCAACCCACCCACACACAGCTTATATTTCAAGTCTTCGTTTTAAGGCCATGACTTGACCTCTGTTCAGAGACATATTAAGGTCTTGGCACAGTATCAGATGCCTAGAATAGTGAAGTATCGTAAACAGATTTAGTGTATGGAATTTTACACTGGCCAAAATTAATTGGCTAAGAGGTCAAATTACAGCCGTTAATATTTTGCAGTAGGAGCCAAAGCCCTTCGATTGCCCTGCAGTCTATTAACTGTTTCCTTCTTTGATTTTAATGGCTCTGGTTACTTCATTGGAAAAAGTCACAGCTTTGAGGTTTTCCAAAAGTGACAGCAAGTATTAAAATGTAGCTCAGCTTTGTGCAAATCCTGCTTTCAGCCAGCTGCAGAAGTCACTGATAAAGACAGGGCCTGAAGGAAAGTGCAAGGAAGTGAGGTCTGGGGCTTACAACCTAAAATCCCAGAGAATCTAAGTTAAAGCTGTCCTTGCAGCGCCACCAGCTTCTCACATGAATTTAGGTTTACCACTCAGGTACTACCAGCACACTCTGCTGACACTAAGGGCCAACATCAAAGCCTCACTGCTCCCATAAGACCAACGGCAAAATCAAAAATCACAGTATCTGTGGCTGTCCATTGTGACCCTGAATGGTGTGATCTGCTTCCAGACAGGTCAGTCTCTGCTGTGGCCCATTCACAGTTCAAACCTACCCACTCTTGGTCCTGACCCCTTCCCTCCTGCCTGCAAATACTTAGCAGAGTTGATAGAACAGTTCCCTGCTGAACAACTCCTCTGGCAGCTGAACCCCTCCCTGCACATCTGGGATACAGCTCAGCACCTCTCTGGAGTAACAAGAGCCACATCTACATGGTTGGCTTTAGTGGCCCCAAGGTTGAAGAGGGATGGAGGACTGACTTCATGGCCAACCTCCATTTCCATGTAAAAGGATGAGGAAATGCTTTCTGGCTCCACTGAAGCCAATGGCAGGAGTCCCACCCTCAGGATTTTTGCTTACAGTAATACAGCTGTATCACCAGCTCATTTTCTTAAGAATTTATGTACTATTGCTAGAGGTGGGGTATATTTGAGCCAAATTCCAAAATTTAGGCTTGAATGTACTGTACTGTCAACTGTCGATTTTTAACCTCAGTGAGCCCCTATCTAAGCTTTGTGCCCATATTTCATACCTGAGTAATGAATTGTTGGAGCCAGTTCAGCAATTGCATCTGGGCCTGGCTTGAGCCCATAAAGTCAGAAGTACTCAGGTTTATAGATCTTGAAAGTCTGTGGATTCCATCAAACCTTAATTATTTCTAAATTCTAATTTGACTAATATGCTGCTTTAGAGCCACCAGGTTTCATGAAGTTTACCCAGTAAACTGACTTCAAAGCCAGGATGACTCAGCTGATCTGTACATCTTTGAAAGTGGCCGAAGAGCATTTATTAATACATGAGCTCCTCTAGCATGAGATATCAAAATGATTGGAACATTAACAAATGTAAGTCTTTACATCAGCACCTCAGAGCTCTGTTGTGGTCTCTTAGAGGGGAGCGTGCATGTCTCTATTCCTGTGCATATCTTTCCTCTATGAGGATCTTTGAAGAAAAAAATAATCACAAAATATTCCAATTCCCAAAAGGTATTCAACAGAGCCCCTCCTTCCCCACCAGCTTCTCTGACATGAAGATGTTGTACCATAGCCACACTCACAATCTTTTCAGATGGTGCTTTTACCGAAATAAGTCCTGTTTTTCAGGACAACAAACAACCAATTTTTACCCAAAATACACCAAAAGATTTTGAGCCACATGCAGGATTCAAAAGAAGCTGGAAATACATCTAAAAATTAACCTAGTCCTGAAGTTTAGCTGTTTTCACTCCTTTTCCTGGGTGCTGAGGGAAGCACAGAGCTGGAAGCATTTGCAATGCCAGACCTTTGAGCTCTCCTCCATAAGGGCATCGCTGTCTACAGCTAAGCAGGGCTACACCAAAAAATACACAAACAAAATCCTTAATTCTTGCCATCTCTATTACTGGGAAGGAGAAGAGCAGCATTTTTCCTGTGGAAAGGAGGCTGCCTGGCTTCACCAGCTCACAGGCAAGGAGCAGATTGCGTCAGTGCACCCCTCCCCTCCAGTTCAGCATTGCCTAACCTCCTTTCTGCCTCCCAGTTGGCATCACACAATCATCACCTCACAATTATAGAACCACCATGTGGTAGCCATAGCATCACTTGCGTGGAGAGTGTAATTGGGAAAGTGTCACTCCATTGCTGTTTGACTTAGAAGTGAGAACAGACACATCCTTCGTGAAAGAAAAGACAAGACAGTCTTCTTCCACTTCTCAATTCATCTTTTCCTCCCACATATTCAGGGGGGTTTTTTTCTACCACAAGCCAGGCAGAAAGACTGCAAGATGACCAAGGATATAACCAAAACTTAATTAATAAATAAAGCTCTAAAAAGGGTATTTGAAATGAGGTGTTTCTTGAGCAGATCTTACCAATCTCAAGGGTACTGGTATTATCTTATTGATCTATTCCAAATTCAAGGGCCCAGCTTCCTTATGCGGGTTCCTATTTTGCTGTAAAGATTAAATTTATTCTTATGCCGCTTCAATTCTTGACTAAGCTAAAGCAAATAGCACGATGAACATAACCTTGAACTGTTTATAGGGCCTACCCTTGCTTTGCCACCCTTAGAGATTTTGACTTCTTTAAAAACATTACTCCATCCATTTGATAGTGCTCTGTAGAAAGACTTAGATGTGGATGCTTCAAGGTCTTTTGTTTCAGTTCTCAATATTGAAGAGATGGAGTTCTAGGAATGTTAGATCCTAAATCAAGAACTGAAGTCAAATCCTTTTGTTTTAAGCGTTTTACAAATCTTAGTACCTCATCATGGAAAATAAAAATACTATATTGACAGAACTGTCCAGGTCGAAGATGAATGCAAACTCACAACAGGAAAAACAACTTCTCAGTACTACAGAATTTGACTTCTCTTCTGCCCTTGCTGCTAATATGCATAAATATTCTTCTCCCATAGGCAGCGATGCACCCAGCCCTTACTTTCCAAGGCCAGAAGGTGGAGTTGTAATGTCAAGGGCCATTACAGACCATCAAAAAGTCACATATTGCACTGAGCCCTAGCTGTTCTCTACTAGAAAAATATATTACAGTTTTGTAATTATTAAAAGAGAAGCCACTGCCCTGGATTGATGCCTTTTAAAAGCTCATTTACAGGCACCACTGTATAACTGCATAAAAGCCAAAACTAGAGAGAGCATTTAAAGCCAGAAAGGAGCCTAAAAAAGGGCAAGCAAAACCCACAAATAACTACAAGTACATTCAGTTTTTCCCTATCTTTTAATTTATTTTTTTTTCTAACTCAGAGCACTTCCATAACATCAGCAAGGGACTGTTTAAGTTAGTCATTCACTTTTAAATTCATATTAACAATGTGCAAAGGGAATGTTGCTATATTTCACATAGACCACTGGATAACCATGTATATACATATATCTGTTGAAACACACAGCCAAGTAAGTCAGCCAGAAAACTATGCACTCAATGGAAAATCTGAAACAAAATCATCCTGTGATTACATCTCAACAGTGCCCCTTTAAGCCAAAATAAACATTTAGCACCAGTCCATCAGTAGTTAGCAGGAGGATATATTTAAGCTGACTCCCATATATTGGCAGCAGTGGGATTGGGGGTGGGATGTTAAAGATGCCAACCCTTCCCAAGCTGATTTCCTATCCTGGACAAATGAAAATCAAAGCACATGACATCCCTGAGAAGCCCCAGAGCTCACAAATGAAAGCTGAGTCCTCAGGTTAGACTTGGCAGGGAGGGAAGTCCCTGACATTCATGGGAGCTGATGCTGCTGGTGCAGCACCATGTCAGTGAATTTACACAGTCACTGCTCTGCTGCACAGCTGGGCATCCCTGAATTTGGAATCAAAAAATAATGCAAAAAACACCACACAAACACAGCATCACCACCACCTCAAAATCCAAAGTACCTAGAAGTTCTTATGGACTGCTCTAAGTCCTTAGATTTAGCTCTTACAAGGCTGAGGTAGGGACTGAGAGTTAAAAGACCCCTAGTCACTCAACTGTCAGATCATTTATTCAGATGGATGAAGACACACAGCAAAAATTCACCAGTGTTGTTATTACAATGGTCACTTTAAACCAAATCTATTTTGGAAATCTCTCTTGTATTTTTTGAATACTCAAGTGAACAGAATCAAAGGAATAATGTTTTTTGAAGAGGAAACAGGTTTTTTGGGCTGGCTCAGATTTTAACACCTTCAAAGCTTACTGTAACTGCGGTTTTGAGCACAGCCTGACCTTCCAGTAACACAGCAGAGCTTCAGCATACCAGGAGCTGACAATCTGAGAAAAATCTTACAGGGGGGCAATGAAAACTTTTTCAGAAATACTTATTTTGACAGAGAAAATTTAAATCTCTGCACCACGTATTCTGTATTGTGTACCAAAGCTAGTTGAGAACTTTGGAAATGCTAGAGTCAGACTTTTTACAGCAGGGTGATACATTTACTGCCCTGCTGGGAAAAATCAAAGCATACTGCCAATCAATTTGCAATTTTAGTCACATTTCCGGTAAGGAGTGCCACCATGAGAGTTTGGGGATTGGGAAGCTAAAGTGAGAAGAGTTGGGATTGGAGACTTAAGGAAAGTGTGGCATTTGCTTAAGAAAAGCTGAAATGATAAAGAACGGATGAGAAGAGGAGACTCAGAACTATAAAGATCAAACACTAAAACCAGAACCAACATATACAAACATAAATTATAATATATAATAAAATCATCAGGAAAAATATGGTAACATGGCTGACAAAGAGAAAACTTACTTATGAAAGGCATCTAAAAGTAAAACATAATTTCTTTTAAGATAACTCATGATCATGAATCCTAGAAGTCTGAAAATGAGTAGCTTTATTCAGAATGACACTGGATTCTTTGAGAATTCTGCTGAACTGGAGCTTGTAAAAAAAGTATAATAAAATGAATCCTTCAAGAAAATATAAGTACCAGGAAGAAAGGTAATATTGTATGAGGGACAGACACCAAATGAAGCTACATAGAAAGCAGTCAAGTCTAACAAGGTCCTGAATACAGGAATGTAGAGGAGAGAGAGATAAAACAAAGAACCTCAAGCACTACAAAGTACGGATACATGCTGAATGAGCAGGGGGAAAGAAGAAGCCACTGCAGCTACAATTTCCACACCAGAAACAAGAAACTGGGGAGGAAACAATAACACAAAACAGTTTTTCAACTTGGGGGAGAGCAGGGGGAGGACCTTAGAGCGGGAAAACCAGGAGAAGAATGAAAAATAACTGTTTTTACTGTTTAAATTCGAAAAGATGTAGCTCTACAACCAGTTAAATGTTACTTATAAAATACATCTTCATTCACCATATACTGCTGTCATTACAAGACATTTAACATGTTCTGAGTTTTAATTGGATGCAAAGCATAGCAATTCACCAATTACTATATTTAATAAATGTCACAAAAATTTTAGAAACAGGGTAGCATAAAAATAAATGTCAGAATTTGAGAGGGGTTAATTTTTTTAAAACTGTTCTTTCTGAAGTTATGATCTTTGCCCAAGTTTTATCAGATGCTTAAATGTTTAATCAAAATATCTATTGTCATATCTTCCAATTGTTATTTTACAGAGAAAGATATGATAAAAATCAACTAGATCAGCACACTAGCAAACTGTTTCTTATTAGGGTATTTCCTACACTGAAAATAGCTACCATAATAGACATCACAGAACATTAATTACCCCTGGCATTAGATCTCTATTATTCTCTGATGGAAATAATTGTAAATTATAAAAATACATTTGAGATTCATTTTGAAATGTGTGGGAGGCAGTCTGTCTTTGTCTTTAAAAGAAAAATACCTAAGACACATCTGTTGGATTGGCTTAGCCACCCACATTGCTTCCAATATTTAACCCATCTACATGACTTATTTCATTAATTTCTATTTTTTCTTTGAGTTTTTTCCTCTCTTCTTGATGATCAAATGTACTGCATGCTGAAAAATATGCTGAAAGTAATTCTGAGGCCCTGTAAAGGACATCACATTGAATTATTCTGTTTGCAACAAATCCACCACTCAGGTTTATCAGTGCAGTTGGGAGCTCTTCCCAGTCCCAAATTTTTAGTGGGACAGAGTCATGCTTTCAAGATAACAGAAGTGTTCCAGTCCAAGGCTTTTTCAAACTGACCTCATGTAAAGCACATACAGAGAACAAAACCCAGAGCACTTGAAAAGAAAGCAACATTTTCTTCGAAGAAACCATACAGCAAATTAAGCAGGTGCAAAGACTACTGTCTGAGAGAAAGACAAAAAATCTGTTAATATTTAACTCCTAAACAAATGCCAAGGTTGCTGTGGAAAGGCTCACAATTTATACTGCATTGAATCAAGCGGCTCGAGAAACATTTAAAAGCCTGTAAGGTAATATAGTCATTAGGGCTATTTAAATTCCCTTGAAGGAATTTAGCAAAATACTTTTCAACTGCTTCAAACGAAATGCACAAACACCCTCATTGACAGGGCATAATGGGTTGGACAGGAATGCTACACGGTGGGTTAAAGGACCTTTAAAGCTGAAGGCTGCTAAGGATAAGTTTGACAACCTGGATGACAGCTCTGAAGGGAGAGTATATCCAAAGAGGCAAGAGGTTTAGATTCCTATCACCCTTCTGAAGAGCTGCAAGCACCCAGGTTGTGAACAAATCTGTCCAAGGATGCTCTGAGCTATAACCCAGTTTCACATGAATAGCAACTGATCTTTATAAGGTGTGAGGGGCAGCAGATACTGTCTGTCAGGGGCAGAGCTACTGGATTACGAGGATGTGAGACCTTTCTTACACTTCTGCAGAGATATCTATCACCACCAGCCACCAGCAAATGCCACCTCTCCTTTAATCAGTGACAGATCTGGACGCCCATAACCTTGAACAGAACTTTCCATCTGTTGTGCTGTTTAACAGGTTTCAAATAGGAAATCACTAACGTTTTAACTTAATCTGGTATTCAGTGCCGCACACAACAACAGAAAGAATTGATCATTCTAGAAGCTGCAGATTTTCACCACTCAAAACCAAAATAAATTTGTGGTGCACCTCATTAATACACTAGGAGAAAGCGTAATTGTTTAATTAATACTGTTGGGGCAGAATAAAACTAATGAGGTTTTTATCCCCTAAATTAGAACAGAGATCAAAGCAGCAGTCTAACATAGGCCAGTTTTCCATGCTTTTGTCTCCTCTGGTTTGAATGCAGCCTCCTCTGTTCCTGTTCACACTGCCTTCCTCCCCTACCCCAGCACCCTCAAGCTGCAGCACGTCCTGGATCTTTCTCCACTGCAACACCCCATACTCCCTTTCCCAGCTTGTCTCCACCACAATATCTCCTCCACATGTTCAGTCTAGTTTTGGTGGATCTTCCAGATGGAGTGGAACTGGCTGTGACTAGACCAGACCTATTTGTGTAGACTGGCCAAACAGCCCTTCCTCTTGGCTGCCAGGCAAATCAAACACCAGAGCAGCCTTTCAGCTACCGCAGCTCTGCCAGATGCATCAGGGGGACTACAGCTCCCAACCTGCAGGCAGCAGCAGCCCAGGCTGGATGGAAAAACCCAGCATGCTCAAGACCAGTTGCACTTTTTAATCAGGCAGTCCTGTTAATATACAGAAAGAGAAATCCGTACCAATGCCTGCTGTAATCCTTACCACCGTAAGAAACCAACATAAATTCAACAAAAGTGATTTAGCACCTATTTGACAGTCTGAAGTTCCTTTGTCTAATGATGATAAAGTTTCATCAAGAGTTGCAGCACTTATTCTCCATGAACACGCACCAAACATTTAAAATCTGAGTGTTTATTGTCAGAGATTCTCTAAGTGCCACAAACTACAGGAGAAACTTCAAAAAAGTGAGTTCAACTGGAAATATTTGCTACTACTTTTTTTTTTTTTTCTTAACACCTAATGTGATACTTAAATGAGTAAGGAAAGGCTCATGAATAAGAGCTTCACACAAGTAGCATGAAGCTGCTGCTAGTTTTGGTAAACTAAAACCAGGTGGTCAGAACAAGTGAGAGACAGGAGGCAGTGTATTTAGTAATACCAACTAGAAGCAACACAGTTGAATGCAATAGTAAGCAAAGTGGAATTTCTACCATCCCCTCTGTAGAAATTATTAGCCATTGCTGCATTGGCTCCAGCAAGAGACAGCTCCCAGGACTTCACACCTCACAGGTAACACTGGTCACAAGAGCTCTCAAACACAACGAGATCCTCTGTGGTTTCTTTTGTGTCCTCATTTTGCCATCCCTACACCAATAGACAACCCTTGAATTAAAGATCATGCACTGTGCTGTGGTAAAAAGTGTTAAATGAACAGACATCTCTTGAGTAAGAACATTTAAGGTCTTGAGGCACTTTTATACAACTTTTCACCTGGATGAGAGATCCTTACCAGTGACATGGAGGTTACACAACATCTGCTCTGACAAGTTTTACTTTCAGTAACAAGACTTACCACCAGGACTCAAAAAGGACAGCAAATCAGTCAAACTGACTGTATATTTTTTATAGTGAGCCTACACAAAAAGCTAATCATAAACCACGGTGAAATACTGATATGTGTCAAGAAGGAAGTCCCCAAAAAGGCTCTGCAAAATTAGATGTTAGTATTTTAATGATGTGTCTTTAAATAATACATCATCTTTTGAACAAGCTAATACTTTATAGATGAGAATCTTTAAACCAAGTGTAATTGAGCTACAGTGTTTCTATAGTGGTGTCCCCTCATTCTGAATCTCTTTTAACACTCATTGATTTCTGTCAGACACTCATTGGAAGAATTAATTTATTTATGAACTTGTCATTACAAGTCATTGATTAAGATGTCCTGCCTTAAAGATTTAATTATGCCCTAAGATAAAAGATTTGCTAATTATTGTCTTTTATCTAATTGAAGTTTTGTATTACAAATAAAGTTCAAAGGTTTAAGACAGTTGCCCTTTCAAACATTAGGGCAAAGATGAGAATTTAATCATAGGGCAGACCATGTTCTCACCAACAACATCAGACATACTCCAGGAGCCATTCTGGTAACAGAATTGATGACTATTCAATGTGCAGAGATCCCAGAAAATCTTTTAACCTCTTTTTGTCTTTCACATGTTTTCACAGCATGGCTCTTTGTTTTGGATCCATCAGGCAATTTGACAGTCTGGTCCTGAGTGAAATAACTTAAATCAAACATTGAGGACTTCCACGTTTCTTTTTCTTCCAATTTTACTTACTCTTAAGTACTGACAGTGGGAACAATTCCTAAGAATAGGGGCTTTCAGGTCTTCAAAAAAGATAGCAGCAAAAACCTCACTTAAAAGTTTTTCTTATCTGAGGACTACAGCAGGAAAACATCACTGTTTAGGTATCAGCATAATTAAAAGTCACGCAAAAAATTACATCTAGATTTTCCTTCTGTGTCATTAAACAAACTCAAGAACCTGGTTAATTTCCAAGTAGCACAAATCAAGAAGCAGAAACATCCACAGAAGAGGAAAAACTAATGTAGAAACAATTTTCAAGCTCCTGGGAAGCACAGATATTCCTGGGAAGCACAAACCTGAAGCACAAATCTGTCCTCCCTGGTGCACACATTGTGTTCATAATTATTCATGTTTGCACACAGCTGCAACCACATGGTTTTAGAGAGCTGGCCCAAGGGAAGACCTTGTCCCCCAGCAGCATTTACAGCTGCAGAGAACCTCAGGCTCAGCTGGCACTTACACTACAGAGACAGGAAAGTGTTGTGGCACTCTGACATTGCCCCATCAGATACACGAGTGCTCTGAAGCCATGAGCTATTTCAGGTAGGTACTTGGCCACAATAAATGTACCCTAGGCTACTACCCAATAAAGCTGCTTGACTTTTCTACATATAATTTAAATAAATATAATAAATTACTCATTCCATCTATATACAAAGAAGCTATAAGATTTGACAATCTCCCTGATTTATGACATAATTCCTAAGGATAGAATATTTAATATTTCAGTGAGATGGACCAGCTCTGCAGGACTGGAAGTTTACTGTGTTCTACTCAGTGAATTACCACCTAAACACCCAGGTTACAAAATCAAGACAAAGAAGTTGTTTGTTTTTTTTTTTAAGAAGTACTTGGCCCAGAGACTACTGGATGCTGGGTTATCCAAATACAGCAACTTGCTGGGTGACAGCAGTATTGTTGAACAGAGAATTTGGCCTGACTGTGTGTTACAAACCATTTCATGTTTGCAGCAGTGGAACCAAAGAGCTTACAAGAGCCCCAAGCCTAAATACTCTCACAGAGTTCATTTCCCCCTTTCTACAAGGTTCTCTGTTTATCAGTAACCTCACACTGCTCCTGGCATTCACAGTGCCATGCACAGGGATGTTTCTGGTGTGCTGCTCACACTAGAATTTCTAATTCCCATTAATACTACTCAATAGATGTTTCTAAAGTACAGGGGGGTTTGGGGTTGGGTTTTTTTTTTTTCCTTACAGTTGTAGAATAATGGAAGTGTACCTGCCTACAATTTTTCAAAATCATTTCCAGAGGAAATGCCTTCCTGCAAAAGCTGTGGACTGCTGCTTTTCACCTAAGCTTTCCCAGACTGAAAGCAGTTTAATATCATCAGTGCGATGGGACTAAATGGAATTCCGAAACTGAGGACGGTCATGGTCCAAATCTTAGCTTTGATCCACTGCTCTTGGACATGTTTCCATGCCCATCAACTCACACCATCTTCAGCAGGAATTCAGTGAACTTTGCACTTCACTGACACGCAGATACTTTAACCAAAACAAGTTTTGAGAGCATCTTTTTATAAAAAAGCCAGCAAAAGCAGCATGGGTAGGCACATGTTTCTTCAATTCTCACAGCTATAACTTAAGCAAATCTCAAGAGCATTTAATCAAACACCTTTCCAAAGTCTTTCACTTTATCACTCTAGGGAAAAAAATGGTACAAATAAACCTGTTCTGACTACATGAGAAGCTCAAATGTTTCCACCTCCATTCAATTTTGACCCAAGGGAAGGAGATGCCAAGACTACACCAGGGAACCAAGCAGTTCAGGCACCTGGTTCCTTTCACTGCCTGGTGTGTGCAATTCCTTTGTGCAGAACAAGGCCAGGGCTCAGCACTACATCCTAAAGAGGAAATCTGTGGGAATTTTGCCACAGAGAAGCAACACCTCATACAGACTTTAAACTTGTGCCTAGTTAATTTCCAACAGACAGAAAATTTTAATTTTCTCAGCAATGTCTTCCTCAAAACCTGACTGAGGGACTCATTGCCTTTGAAGCTGGAAGTGTAAAACCAAAACTCAGTGAGTTTAAAACAAAATTCTTACACCTATATGGAGCACACATGTTCTCAGTATGCTCCAGAGCATTATCCAAGAGGAATTCCACACCGTAAGATGCTCCAAAGGACTGTACATAATCAAGAACACCAGTAAAACTGAATTTGTGCACTAGCCATCTCCTTAGTTCTTCGTTTACGAGCAGCCATATAAAAAAACTGAGGATATAAAAGCAAGTTTTCATCCCCTATACTAACTGATGATTCACCATTAATATTTTTTAAATTAAACAGTGGATTATCAGAAGAGAGATATAAAAGGATTTGCTAAGACCTGAAAAAAATCCGTGGCAATTTACTGTAAAGCATTTGTCTTTGTACAAAGGAGACACTCGTGATTTGTATATGCTTCTCTAGACACATACCAAACTGAGTGAGGCCAGCATAGCAATGTCTCTTCAAATAATATTTCAAATTTAAAAATTACTCAGTTCACTGCAGTACCTTTTTTTGGTCTCCAGTATCCACACTGCAAACAAATTTCCCCACTGGTGACACTCACTAACTTTGCTGATCCCAGAACAGGGTAATTCAGAGACCTCACCAAAACAAACTTCAGGGTTTATGAACTGCTAATCATATAAAAAATATCAGGAATTACCTGTAGCTTATTGGAGAACAGTACCAATAAAAAAAATTGATGAGAAAGCAGAACTCACTAGAACTAGAACAGCTCAAAACTGCCTAGGGAAAAAAAAAATATACATAGGAAAAGAAGCAATTCCAATCAACGCAATTTTTTTCTTTAGATATTGATCTTGCTGAGTGACTGGTGCAGCTCTCCAGCAGTTTGCCAGAAGCAAATGCATTACTGCTATGAGCACCCTTGTGAAATCTTTATGTCTCAATCCCACTGAAGAGAGCACCAAATCCGCCTCTATTGTACCAGAATCCAAACTCTCACATTCAAATATTCTCAAATTTCAGATTCTAGAAGTTTCTGCCCAGCTATATTTCTCTTATTTTAAACTCAAAATTTGCAAAGGATGCACAACTAAGTATGCCTTTAAAAGTTTCCTGACCTCAACGCTTTCCTGCTATTTTACATAGTGATTTTCTTTATTATTTCTCAAGAGACTGCAAGTTAAGGATGAGGACCTAGCCCCTGCATAACAGATCCTGCTCTCAGAATAGAAAGTGGAAAAGGAAAGTGAAGTGTCCTCATATGGGAGAGAAGCTTGCATCTTGTCAGATTTTTATGTGCTTTATTTATTTTCATAAGTAAGCTGTAGTATCTGGGCACCTCCTAGTATTATTTATAGGCATTTCTATAGAGCTCATAATCACAGTATCTGAGTGCCTCTCGCTATTTACGATATGCCATTTATCTCTAGAGGGTAGAACTCTCCTCCTTTCTACTTTGAAGATGGCTTTTCATAGAGATAAGGTGCAGATGATTAATGCCTTCTGCACTTGGCATCTTGTGACATGGCTGTTTGGGGAAATGCAAGTTTTTAATCACACTCTAAAGCACAGGATTTGGGCTCAGCTCAATCTTTTTTGGGTTGTACCTTTTTCTCCAAAAATAGAGTCAACTTCAAAAACAAAAAGTAGGAAGAGAACAGGAAATTCCAGTGAAAAATCAGCAAGTGCACTTTTTCTCTCCTGAGAAGCCACACATGACAAAATATCTTCCTTAAAGAAATACAAACCTCAACAATGTCTCTGTGCTTTGTAGATTCTTCTCCAGCGGGACTTCATTTTAAACATGTCAGAGTTTTCCAGTATCCCAGGGAACATCTTTTTTCAGTCTGAGAAGGTCAGAATGTTTCCTGAGAGGCTGAGAGGTGGGAAAATGAAGGATCTTTCATTTGACTGACACTAAGCAGTATTTTTCCTAACTGCCATGAGCTCACATATCCAGTGAGAGTTACCTTGACAATGAACTCAGCCTCTTCAGCCCCTCTGAAGAAAGGGATGAGATTTGTCTTTTTACACAAAACATCAAGAAAAAATGCAATCAGCTGATAAACAGCAACTCTTTGATGATAACGACACTTCAAAAGTACATTTAGGAGAAAGAATAAGTAAAAACCAATATCCCAGAGTGGTTATTAAGAGGACAAGATTACTCATAGCTCAGGATAAACATTATTTTGGTCACTAAGGGAAGGTTTTCTAATCCTAATTCACACCCTTTAGTAGACCCCATTAGCAAAGACAAGAGAAAGATCAAAGAAAAAAAACCATCAATAGGGGTAACTTAGATTTAAAGCTCTTTGACTTTCCTTGGTTATGTATCTTCAGTGTCTGACACACTGACCCTAAACAGAGCTGAATACAAAAACCAGGCATCTCCTCCTTACTGGAGTAACCACTGAAAAATCTTCCATGAACTTTCCCTTCAGCAATTAGGTGAATTTGTATGAACTTTGCTGACACACAAACTTGACAAATATTTCCGTGATTGGTATTTCTGAAGGAAGGGCAACTGCCAAAGGACAAAATTCATGAGGACATAAATTAATTCTAAAAATATCTCTAAAGAGCTCCAAAAGACACGCTATGAACAGGCACTTTCAGAAGCTTAGCACATCTTCAGGAAGCATCATCAAAACTATATTCTGAGTGAGGTGGTGTCAGCTGAGACAGATATCTTATAGAAATAACGTGTGACTCATTTACTAGTTGCCAGATAGTTCCACATTTTCTTGTCTGTTAAAAACAGGAGCATTATTCTGTTCCATGATGGATACAGAAAGGCTGGCTATAAAAGAGCTGAAATCTGAGATATCTGTTAGCAGCGGGTAATTAATTCTTCTCACGTCAAAATGGCCGTTTTTATAAATTATTCCCATAATGAAGATTGTGGGGTCGTTTGGCAATCAATGCCAGGCTTAGGGTTCTTTATGCTTCTTGCTCTAGAAAATCCTCAGAAATACCACTATATTGAACTTATCATTAATGCGAAATACTGAAATTACACTAGTATGGAGTTGGCAAAATTAACAGTAGAATCAGCTCAGGATTCCTCATTTGGAATTTGTTTCCTCAGCAGTGGAAACCATCTGGGTAAAGAGCAAGGCAAAGACAAAAGACACTGAAAGGTGCAGGATAAATCAGTTATGGTTATTTAGGAATTAAGAGGTGAATACAGCCTAATTTCAAAAGAATACACATTACTCCATCCCCATTTAGTTCAGAGAAAATACGTGAAAATATGTGAAACAAGAAATGTACAGCAGGCGGCAAAAATAACGCAGATTTTTAGACAAGGTGATGGTGAGTATTTTCTGAGATTGGCCTCTATAGTTTGCAAAAGGATGAGCTAGGGAAAGGAGAAGCAGGACTCAGTCTCCAATAAAGACTGGAAAGGCAAGTGCTGGACTCATGTAGGGGAACTGTTTTTCAGTTGCTGGTCTGCCACCAGCTGAAGCCAGGGAGAGCATTTCCTAAACTGTGCTGGCTCACAATGAGAGGCTGAAGTCAGCAATAAATAAACGTAAGCAGCCCAAATCAGATCACAAAGCGAATGAACACACACAGGGCCTGATCTTCCTGTTTATCCCAGCACACAGCAGGAGGGAATGCAGTGAAACCAAAGCAGAGCTGAGCACAGAAGTTCTGAGAGAAGAATTGGGCATCCAAGATTGGGCTACTTGGCTTTGGGGGGGTGTTTTTTGGGGTGGGGGTATGTCTTAAGAGAACAAAATTAGAGACAACCAATTGAAGTACCCCAGCAAAGAATGAGGTGCTTGGGCTCAAGTGATGTAAATCAGACCCAGATGCCAGCTGGGCACTGCTTCCTTCCCATGGCAGAGATCCCCAGGAGAATTCTACCAGATCCAGCACTGGAGCCTGCACTTCTGTGACACTGAGCCCAGAGGCAGCAGCAGTGGTGTTTTCATGCAAGACAACATGAGCGGAGTCAAGTGAAAGCTGTTCTGGACAATACAATCTAACCCAAGAAGCCTTGCTGGGGTACTTGTGGAAAGCACCAGAGACAATAAGACAATGACAGCGATTTTTTGTTGCCCTCTTGCCGATGTGTTGCTAAAATGTGATGGACTCGAGTCTGTGCTAATGCCTTTTCCTGTGGAAGCTCCTTGTGACAGAGAGAGCTGACAGGTTGGCAGTCCCTGGTGGAATTCCTGCTCTGCAATACCAGTCACAACTCAGGAATACTTTTACATGATGCTTTGCTAGCACTAATTTTATCCTGATAGTGAGGTGGAACAAGGAGGGGGTAGGTGGGCAGTACAGAGGGTGGCACATTTTAGTAATGGATATTGTAATGCCTCCAGATGCTTTCTGTTTATCTTACTAAGAAATTCTCATTATCTTCACATTTACACATTTATGCCCTATGGGCCAAAAGACACTTCAATTTGATAACAAAAGGCATATTAATCTGACAAAAATTCTCAAAAACTCATGTAAAGTTGCTATAGAGCATGCATGCAAGGACATTGAAAATTATCTTTCCCAAGGACTTGAAAAACTGTAATAGTGGAAGAAGTGCAAATGCTTTGTTTTGCCATGTTCTTCACTTCAAATAATCTCTTGACAACAATACACTCCACCACACATTTAAAGCATGCTAACACCAACTCGTGCTCAGGAAAAATCCTGCAGAATAAATCTTCTGCTGAGGGCACATGAAACATCCTTCAATTAGTGCATTATCATGGACAGTTCAAGTACCACTTGAGCAGTGAAGGATATGTACACTGTATAATGCCAGACTGACTCAACAACAGGTCATGGTGTACTTCTCAAATACTTCAAAACAAATCCATGGCACTTGAAGCTGAGATACCTGAGACACCCAGTAGCATAGGCAGTTCCAAGTATACTGTGGAAAACAAATGATAAAACATCACCCTGACAGCAAAATACAAGTTTGTCTCACAAACTTATTTCCAGACCTTTCACCAAAGCTTAGCTCAAGTGCAGGTATACAATTACCTATTTTAGCACAGGCACAATTATAAACTGTAAAACACCTCAGTCCTGGTAAACACTTCAAGTAAGAAAAAAAAAAAGGCAAAAGATGGATATGTTTATTTACTCAGTCCTAAGGACAAAAGTTAAATTCAGGAAGTTCCCTGCAAACTGACAGGATAAAATATGATTTCTCCTTGAGTGATCCCAAGATTTTATCATTCCATCTTTTGGCTATCCAGCATTATATTCTGACCTCAAGAGGCCAATATCTGAGATTAAGTCTTTTTATGGGTTTTCTCTCAGTGTCTAACCGATCTTCCCAAGGTAATATACATTAAACTTGAGAAGTATTAACTGCATGGTAAAACTTTATTTCATGCACAACCATGTAAATGAGCCATGTCTACTCTCTTCCAGAACTGGTATCTCTGAAAATATTCTAATATTACATCTGAATTAAGGAAAGGTCTCATAACCATGTGACAGGAAAATGTACTATCTTTTTATTATAAATATATTATTATTATGTATCTGATTTACCAGATTACCAAAAAACTGCACAGCTGCACATTACAGCTGGTGAAAACTCAGATGCTGTGGATTCAAGGAGCACATGCACATTTATAACAATGCTCCAGAATGTGGGCACCATCCTACACTGGCTGCAGTTATCCCCATGCTAGGTAGAAAAGAGAACTCTGATGGACAGGAGGATTTCTATCCCTTTTAATGAATTTTGTAAGCCTAAATTCAGGCTCATTTTGGAGAAGAACTCATGGCAACATGGGCCAGTTTCCAAATCTAAATGAAGAAATACACACCATTACTGAGCTCTGTTGCAGTATGGGTTACTGGAGGTCACAGATTAACCTTTACTCCTTATCGTTGAACAAGATACCATAAACTTCAGCAGGAAGCCAGCATTGCTAAATATTACATTTAGAGACCATAAAATTTATCAGGGCCAGTAATACTATTTTAGACATGTGTCAAGATTTTAAAGTCTTCTGATAGAGCAAAAACAGCCCACTACTAAAAACTAATGTTCATTAACAAAAGCTTTCTCTTCCATAGCCTCTCACCATCTTTTATCCATTGCATGTTAACCTGATAATCCTAAGTATCTGTCAAAGCCTAGCCCAGAGGAAAGAGTTTGGCAGTTAAAAGAATTAAGGTTCTTAGAATTGTCTAGAAATAGAATTTTCATTAAAGAAAAAAATAAAAATCCATATTTTAAAAGTTAATTTTCATCTTTTTTAACTGGTGCAACTTACAGCTAATTCATTGGAAATTATAACTAGCTCTACAAGTTGAAACACCAAAAAGCTGCATTCTGCCAAGCTACTGGCCTATTAATCCAGTATAATCCACATCCTTAAAATAACATCTTCAGAAGGATTGTGGCTATATCCATCTGTTCAGGCAATGAATATTTTATTATGTCTTACAGAAACACCAACGCATTGTAGAAATGTCATCTAGAGATGTTTTAAATCTTTTTATATCTGACTAGCTAAAGACATCTTGTTCCAGAATAATGGAGTTAACAGGTAAATGAACACCCTACTTCCCATTCCATAGGCCACTGGAAGTCAGTATTTCAGGGATGATAAAAGACACGCTGGCAGGTTCCAAAGGAGCACAAAACCTACAATCCACCCTTCTCACCAGGACATCAGCAGTGGTGTGGCTGCAAACCATGAGTTAAATGACACAGGTGTCACCCAGCCTGTTACAGGGGCAGTGCTTGCAGGGAGGTTACCTTAAACCACTCCCTGAACAGCCCTAGGAGTTAATAAGATGACTGATAACGTGGCTGCTACATGAAAAGTAGAGACTGCACACTCCATCGGGTAAATCTCTGGTTCCTTATGCACTTTTGCAAATTAAAGATTTGTAACAGTCTACCAAACATATCGGAGGATTAATTCCTTCTCCATGGACCTCTACCTTTCCTTGTTACAGCAGACAAAGCCAGCAGGGAACATGCTTAAAACCAATATAAATATAGCAAATCAAAGCCAACACAACCTATCAGAAGAGAATTTTATATCTTCAATAATTTAAGCAAATAGCCAAAGCTATTTATCCCAGGGAAACAACACTCAGTCTCGATCACAGTCATGCATCATCACCTTCAAAGGTGCATGTCTGGACCCAAGAAAACACTTTTTAAGTTGGCAGATTTCTTGGAGTCTGAGTAGAGCCTGATACTAATGAAACCTCATTCCTTGAGGAGCTATTACAAACAAACATGGACATTAAATTCTATCCAAAGAACAGAGAAATTTAATGTACTTGCATATTAGATATCTCTTTTTTATATACCTCAGCTTTCACTGTAGGATTAATGAGAGGCAGAACCACGTAGGACCTGATAATCATTTATACCCTAACAGCAAAAAAATTTCTCATAACAGGTATCAGCATAACTGAAATTTAAGCAAACAAACTCGAGGGTAAAAGAGGTCAGTTCCCAAGGATTTACATCCATGTTATCAACCCTCTCTGCTCTCAGAAACTACAAAAATTCGAGAGTAGCAGCGTTGCAAAGTGCTTTTTTACGTAAATGCTACTAAAAACACAGAAATCAGTAGAAAATTATAACTACTTTAAACCAAGCTGTAGAATTTTATGGTAAGGATATAATTTTCTGCTAAGTTTTATAGATGTGCCCAGAAATAAAACACCAGGCCTCTATTGAGTTTTATAGGGCTTTTCTGTATGAATTACAAACAGTGGTATTCAAACAATACTCATGGATGGGACTGCCAGCAGCCCTAGAAGTTAAAACTGCGTTGCATAAACCAGGCATTTAATAATTTGGGATAATGAACAAATTCATAAAGAATCAGTGGCTGTTAGACAGTAATCTGTGAACAGACAGAGTGGTAAATTCATGGAATAAAGAAAGAAAGAAAGAAAAACCAACCCTCTTGGCTGGGGTTTACTGCTTTGCCTTTAAGGGACAGCCTAAAGGGCTCATAACTCCCCAGCATTCCTGCCAGGCAATTTGTGCAGCATTTTTTAGCAATGGTTAAATTAAAAAGCCCTTATGGGAAAACTCAATGATTTTAATAGAGATGAAATCAATATGGTTCTGCAGAAATTACTCCAAAACCTTTAGTTAGATCCTCTCCCCCCATCCCAGCCCCTTTATAGTGCACAGTGCAGTCAACGCAGCAAAGAGAATCCTGAAGTGGTTGATTACAACCACAGGGAATACCCCAAGGGAAAGCACATCTGAGACCCTGTGACAGCTTGGTTTGCACCTGGAAGAGGAGCACAGCATCAGACTGAGGGGTCAGGATGTGGATGCAGCTTGGCTGGGAACCAAATCATGCTGAGAACCTCTCCAGAAGCTTTGTACATGGGAAGCTTAAATGCTTTTCAGCTTCCCATTTGAGACAGTGTCCTGTCTCTGGAAGTGACCCATAGGATTAATATGGGAATTCAGTCTCAGCTCAGGGACCACAACCAATCTAATATTGCCACAGAAAACTGGCCTTCCTGCCTAAATTTGGTAAAATACTGCCTTTTGCCACTTCCTTATGCTTATGCCTCCTTCACTTAATAGGAAGCTAAGTATGGAAAAGTCAAAGATATGGAAAACAGGACAAAGCCTGCTTTTCATTCACAGGTGAATAAACATACCCTGAAAATCCCAAGTGAGGCTTAAACAGTGAGAGTAACCACAGGCTTACATCATTGGTGGAGCTTCATGAACACGGGGAGATCCTAATAAAACTCCCTTTAAGAACAAAAGCTTCACAATAAAGATGCCTGTAGTGGCAAGAATAACGTTATAGTTATGTTTGACCTTATTTTGCACTGATCTTAGCCCAAATTAAAGAATACAGAACAAACCCACCACCATCCCCTGTGTTCAGTTTCCACAGGCCTGAAAGAAGTCACACACCTAGTCTAACAGATGCAACAATGATGCTGCACCCAAGAACTCAAAATTTTAACTGTAATTATGCTTTTCTCTCTTCCTGGGGTGCCACACAAAAAACACACACACAGATGAGTCTGCAATGTACACTGGTTAGCAGGGGAAGTACAGCAGAACCATAGACACAGGAGTGGCAGATAAGATCAGAAGTCTCCACCTGAAAATTTGTATTTAACTTCAAGGGAATTTTTTTGATTTTTGTGCCATAACTTTAACACTTTCCCCATATTGGCTTTTAAAGCTTAATTTTAGTATCCGAGTTCACCTAAGTGGATGACCAGTGGAATAAAATGTAGCTAAAATCAACATGCTCTTAAGAGCTGTTTAGATTTTGTAGCTTTGTTTAGTACTGAACATGGTCATTAGAGTGCAGTTACCACAATAATAAATGTAGATGCCATTAATTACAATACTAGATTTAAAATGAAACTTGAGTCTCTCCAGTGGCTTTTAAGGGGGTGTAATACCACAGTCAATTCAAATTTAATCAAAACTAGCAGTTTAATTTAGTCTTCATTTACAGATAAAAAAACCTCCAAGCTTTACAGCCATTCTATAACTCTATTCTATACTCATAAGAGGTACAGAGGAAATAAGAATATTTCCTTTGATAAATACTATTTTTGTATTTCCGTCCATCCATGCTTACATGTCAACTTATTCAGCTTAGAGTGGAAAAATGCACACACTTCCCTTTTCTTAAGGGATGTACGTGCATTTTTCCACTTAGTGGTGAAAGAACTGGACAAATAAATCCCACTGATAATTACAGCATGTAGTCTTATCTGAGGTTCAGTCTCTTGCACTAAAAAAATCTCTCTTGTGACACGTAAAAGGGTAGACAGATATAATGGAAGAGTTCTGGAGTCTGTTCTGCTGTCCTACATCACCGAAGCCAACAGCAACAGGACTGGTCTCAGAAAATTGCCTTAAGCCTCTGAGCATAAAACTTTGACTTTTAAAGGAGTCCATGAAAACTGACTCGTTCTTCTGCCCTTTTGAAATTCCCAGGCCGCATCCCTGTTTGTGAGAAGGATTATTTTTACTCTGATACAGCACTCATGTTTAGAGGCCCCAGGGGAAACCAGGGCCCTGTTGCAGCAGACACTGAGCGAGCACATGGAAGGCCTGAGCTCTCAAAAGAGACAGGAGAGAGTGGGAGGGGAGGCAGAGGCACAAGGAAGTGATTTGCTCAGGATCACAGAACACGTCGTTAAGGGGCCAAGGCCTTCTCGTTCTTCATGAGGTTAAGGAACTAAAGATCCCCAACACAAGGTGAACTCTTAGCCCACAAAAATGATACTTTCTTTTTAGAGTTCATATGGCAAAAAGCCCCTCACCTGTCTATAGACACAATCTACTGAGCATTTTCAGACACAAGACCCTGGTCTAGAGTAATCACAACTCTGATCCACCATGGAAGTGCTGATGCTCCATCTAGCCTTCAAACTGAAGAGAGATTTCAGGATTAGGTACTGACCAATGCATTTCTGCATGCATTAGCAAATACTGCCCATCTTTGCTTCACCTTCACCACAAAATACCTAGTTCTCTTCAGGCACTATATATATTTACACCAATTTGCTATTTTCCCAGAAGGAACACTAGCACCAGCTCTCAAAAAGCAGATGCATTCCCATTAAAATTATAGTTTTGCTATTGAATTGAATGGGAGGAGAACTGAGACAATGCAAAGAAAAGAGCCTGGGATTTCAGCCTCACAGGTACTATACAATTTGACTGCCACAAATGACTTTGCTCAGTACCTCTTTTGCCAAAGAAAGCACAAAATGTGCTTCAGGGGAGAAGGATACATTGTGTAGTGCCAAAGAAATGCTTTTCTCTGAAATTTGAGCATGAAAACACCCTAACCAGTGATAGCAGATGTACTTAATAATCTGCTGAGTCAATTATTATTGGTTTTCCTAAGAGATTTTGAAGTTCCAAGGGCTGGAGGAGTGGAGAATCTCTATCAGACTGGGTTGGTTGGCTTTTTGTAAAGGACCATTTAGGCCCAGCTGGAATTTCAAAGGCTGCACGAGAAAGTCCAGGCTTCCTTCAAAATTATTTTCTTTACCAGAGTGGTCAACTAACTGAAATTTCTGAATAGTTCGGAATTGCAATTCTTATGCACACTTCCTAGAAAATCTGGCATGTGGTTAAAATTGTTAAGATATTTGTGCCTCACTACAGTGCTCATTTTAGCGCAGAACTAGACCAGAAATAGAGCTACTTCTCTGTGGCACAACTGGCTGATTAAATCCAAAGTAAAAGGCTTGTGACCAATCATGAAGATTAATCAAGTGTGTCATTCATGAATTAGCAGGAACCCCAAAGGGCTTCTTTTCTACTGCCACATTAAAGCACTTTCCCAAATGCAAGAACCACAGCATGACTCAGTTCTCTCCCAGAAATTCTAAGATTGCCAGCAAAAAAAATGTTCAGGACATGGTTTTATCTCAGAACCAGGGATCTGTTCCACTCTCATCCTGCTGTCAGTCAAGCAGTCAAGTGCACAGAAGACATGAGAGGTGTGGTGGTAGCTGCGTCACAGAAAATTTACCAGGACTATGTGTAATTCAGGGTGAAAGGGGTAAAAATTACACGAGGAGAAAAACTTTGAGCAGTAGGGCAGAGTGTGTGTATGTGCACACGGAGGGATCATGACAGGGAACTGGCTACAAAATCTCCTGCTTCCTTATATTTCTCAAGCATGAATTCACACCCACCTTCTCGTGGCTTCACATGATGTCAATATGGCTTCACCAGTACGTGCTATTTAAACATCACCTCATCAATGCCACCAGCTGTCACACTGCTCAGGAAAATGCTGTCATGGACAGTGATTGCTGCATCACCAGAAGCAGAGTGAGAAAAAACCTCACAGGATGACTCACTCCATGTGCAGCACCAAACATTTTAAATAACCTGGGCTGCACAGATTTCAGCTGGCACTGTGGGCAGCCAGCTAAGCACAGCCCAGGATCACTACCTGAGATGGTATCTGAGTATACACCTGGCAGCTCTTGAAGCCAATTCCCAACACTCTCTCACTCAGAATTACAACCAGTGAAGTCAGCACAGTCAAAGCATTGTAGGACTGACAACTGAAGAGAAAATAAAGTTCCCTAGATTAAGACATAGGAAGAGATCAGAACGAACATTAGAAAAGAAGCTCGCCAGCACAGAGTGAAAAGCTGACTTTTTAAATAAAGTCACATGCCTCCGACAAAACTAAAGACAAAAATTATATCTGGGTTTGTTTTCGGGGTTATTTTTTTCCTATTTTTTAAAAAAACTAAACTGGTATTGACTAGCAGCTACATTCTACTTGCCTGAACTGCATCCCACCTGCACCAAAACTCCCCTTATGTCCAGTGAGCTCAGTCTGGCATCAGCAGTAAGATTTTATTGGAATTCAGACGTGAAAGAAAGAATCTCTCAGGTTTCTTTCCAACATTTGTTTGGCAACCATCACTGGCATTATTTTTTAAAGTATTTTCAGTCTAGAACCAAAGCTGTTTATTATATTGACATGAGAATATCCAAGCAGAGTTAATTCAGTATAAACCCTTGGGCTACACAAGCTGAAGGGGCTCACAATCATTTGTCAGAGAGGAGAAGAAGACACTATGACAAATGCTGTCAAACACCACACTCATAACACAGCAGAGATCACTTCTTTGATCAAGAGAATCACAGCCTGAAAACCTGTAAATACCAGCACTCTGCACTATCACTTAGAAATTGTGATAACAGTTTAACACTGAATTGCTACTGAACTTGCTTTCTTATAATAGCTGCTGCACGGAAGGAAGGTGGCAACAGTTCTGAATTTTCATTCATGTGCAATTTCAGGAGATGAGATGAGAAAACTTCTTTTAAAAATACTTAAATAGTTAATGGGTCAAACTAACCGGCAGCAAAAAAGATTTGAAAAGGTCACACAAAACATAAGTGCAACATAAGTTTAAAACAATCACAGGGAAGATGAGAAACCTGCCTCAAATAAAAAGATTTGGATGCTGCCTTAAATCCAGGAAAGATATTAGGATGTTACAATAAAGGGAAGGACATCACCTTCTGATGATTCAGTTTCCTATTTCTCTTCTTCCCCTGAGCTCAAGGGTTATCAGGATTTACAAACCTTACCTGTGATCTACTCAGGCACTCCATAATCAGCACCTTTGGAAAGGCCAGTTTATAAAGGAGATGTGATCTGCCCAAAAGAGACAAAATAATTCCCCCTACTCAGTAAGCCCTTGTGAAAACTTAAAATCAAGAAATGGAGAAATTAACATTAATGCCATCGGGAAAGGAGGGGGAAAGGATTAGATGAAAAGTGCCTACAACATTTGGTACTTGGCAGCAGCTCCTACCCTAACCCCATGGATCACTGCTACTGATGATGCACCCAAGCATCTACTCAAACGAGAACACAGAATCCCACCAAACATGACTGATGTGTAATGCACGTTGCGTTTAGAGAGCGTGCACCCCTGTTTATGTGTTGGTTACCCGGAAATCATGTGCCCATGGGTATTTTTTAATATCCACGTTGAATCTCCCAGAGACATTTCCACCACATGAAAGATCATCACAGAATCACAGAATCATGCACAGTGTTTCACTCTGGCTTCTAGTTCCGCTCTAATGATGTCAAAGGCACATGTTTACCTCTGCTGGAGAGGTTGCCTTTTCCAAGAGCACTACAGAAATTGGTCACAGGAAGCTGCTCTGACGCCACTGCAGTGTCCCCTTAGAACCACCACTCTGCTGGGAGTTTTCTGAGCTTTCCAGCTGTAGGAAGAGTGAAATGAAAATAGCATTTTGCTGGTCACTGGGAGGGGGCTAAACAAGGTGACTGAAGTATTTCAAGGTTCATTAAGTTACAAGGACACAAGCAGGCAGAATATAACTGGTGAGGCTGTAACTCTGGATTATAGAAGAATTACCTCCAGAGCAGATTCTGACTCCTTCTAAAGAGTTTTACAATGGCCACAAACCATCTCTCAACATTTCCTGGTTTCCTACTGTGTTTATTTCTGGTTTTGGACCCAGACAGACAAACTTGAGATGCAGACAAAGTTAAAAGCAGTATAATATTAACAACAGCAAAAGAACAAGCCTCAGGTTGCACTAACTCCAATTATTTTGGAACTTGTACTTCTGACCGAACTAAGGTGAAGAAATAATAAAAGAGAACATTGCATCATCAAACTACAGTTTACATTTTTGGTCAGTAGTTTAATTTCTTTTATCAAGGATGACAGAGAACACTAAAGTAATGAGAAATACAGTTTTCATCCCAAAAAATGCCAATAAGAAGTTTCATCCTAATTCTCTTGCTCCCCATCCCTTGTAGTGCAGGCTTTTATTGACTACATATAAAGTCACCCATTGCCAAGAGTCCAGGTGCATCAATACGTGTTCCCAAGGTGACAACTACAGCCAGTTCATACTGTGTCTCAAATTTGGACACCACGGAGAGGGAGGGAAAGGCTGTTCTTAAGTGTTTTAACTCCATCTTCCATGAGCATCTACAGCACCCCAAGGTTAGCCACTACACTACAGACACACACGGTATTAAACCAAGCATTTTTACTTTATCTGGTTGTTGGCAGGGAACCGTCTAAGTTCTGGTTATCTTTGTTGAACTTTTGAAAGTGCGTATGCACACTTATATCCAGAAGAGGTCATAGAAACCTGTAGTTTTATCTTTGGTTCTTACAAGCCAAAATGACTCAGCAATATGAAAAGTACACCGGCAACCTTTACAGATGCTATGGTCGTGCACTTATTTCAGAAATTTTTCCACTGGCCCACTTTGCAGCCCCTCTGTCCCCGGCCTGTAGCACTGCAGGGGGTTGTTGTCATCTAAGGGCAGGACCCACCACTTCCTTTTGCTGAACCTCCTGTCCATCAACCCAGCCTGTCCAGATCCCCCTGCAGAGCCTTCCTTCCTTCCAGCACATCAGCACTCCCACCCAACCTGGCATCCATCTGCAAACTGGCTGAGGGTGTACTGGATTCTTTCATCCACACGACTCATGCAGACATTAAACCAAACTGGCCCCAATTCACCACCACTCTCGGGGCCTGACCATGCAGCCAATGGTTCACCCAGCACAGAGTGCACCTGTCCTAGCCATGAACATCCAGTTTCTCATGGGAATGCTGAGGGAATTATGTCAAAGGCTTTCCCAAAGTCCAAGCACACACATCCACAGCCTTTCCCTCACCCCCTAAACTGGTCACCCTGTCATAGAAGGGGATCATTTGGCAAGCAGGACATGTCTCAGACATGTGCCGGCTGGGCCTGATCCCCTGGTTGTCCTGTAGCTCTGTGTGATGGCACTTGGGATGAGCTGCTCCATGGGCTTCCCCAGCACTGTGGGCAGCTTGACAGGCCTCTAGTTTCCTGAATCCTCCTTCCTTCTCATCCTTGCAGGTGGGTATCACATTTGCCAACCTCCAGTCACTTGAGACCTCCCCAGGATTTCTGATAAATGACTGACAGTGACTCAGTGAGTTCTTCCATCACCTTCCTCAGTATCCCTGGGGAGAATCCCATCCAGCCCCACACACCCGAGTGTACCTATGTGCTGCAGGAGGTCACTGACCATTTCCCTTTGAATTGTGGGGCCTCTGTTCTGCTCCCCAAGACTGAGGTCCTGGAGGAAAACTGATGCTACCAGTAAAGACTGAGGCAAAGAAGGCATTAAGTACTTCAACCTTTTCCTTATCCTTTATCACTGTGTTTCCCTCCTCATGCAATAAAGGAAGGAGATTCTCCTTTGGTTGCTGGTGCACTTATGGATAAATATTTTTTATTGGCTTTTGCAGCAGTAGCCAGATTAATTTCTAGCTGGGCTGTGGCCACTCCTTTTGGAGAGAAAGACTTTAAAGAGGCCAAGTATCATCAAACAGATCTAAGACAGGAAGTAAAAAGCTGAACTTTAGCTGCTGCCATTCTGACCTTTGTACAGACTGCTGCTACTCAAAATCAAATCTGGCCAGTAAGTAAAATCTCTATGAAGAATACTATAGATATTTTAATAGTGTGAAATGAAGAGGACACCAGTATTTTGTCTCATAAAATAGAAGCACAAAGAGCGTCTTAAATATTTAATTTGGAAGATTCTGACTGATTTTTTTCCAGATTTGCATAGAACCTAAAATGCAGGGTGTCAATGTACATGAGAAAGGATGCAATTATCCAAGTGAAATGAAATTTTAAAATGCAGCGCTGTGGCTCAGGTTACTCCCTTATTATTGCCTGATAACACCTGTTACAGACAGATGTCTTACAAAGATGGTCAAGTCCTTTCTTGTCCTTACAAAGGACACAGTCTATACCCATGACCTAAACATAAGGTTCAATTGTAACTGGGGCTGGAGAGTTGGTGCCTTTTCCAGATTATGCCTTTGTCTCCACCCTTCTGGTGCCCACTGTTTCCATACAAGTTAATCACAGACACAGCCCTTGCTGTCATCAACAAGTCCTAATCTCAATATAATTCAGGCATCAGCAGAGTCACTCTTCAAACTCTTCCTGCTTCAGTGGGTATTTCCTGTCAAAGCAGGACTGTGGAACTCCAGCATATATGACCCAACATCCTCCCCTGGATGCACAACTCTTTGTTGTCTTCATTCACAGCAGATCACAAAGCTTCATGTCAGGCCACCAAAAGCTCAGGAATACAACTGCTGAGCTGCCATGCCTGTTCTCACTAAACTTCACCCACTGAAACAACCAGAGCAGCAGGGGAGTGGCTGCTTTAGAGGTGGTAAGGCAAAAGGATTGGAGCAGATTCACTCACCAGTTAAAAGTGTAAAAATACTCTGAGTGGATGGTTTAAAAGCCCAGGTAATAATTTGCTCCCTATTCAGATTTTTCAAGAAAAGCAAGCAGGACATAAAAAATTCGTTTTGATGAAGCTCTGTATAAGTTTTCTGAAATTACCAAATAGAGTGAGTGCCCCTACAGCTTCTGTCCTAGGACTCAACCAATGTTATTATCCATTGGCTCTTGATACCAGAAGGCGTTTTTCATGTGCTTACATCTGCTCTCAGAAGGAAGAGAAAATGGTTTGTGAAGTTTCCATTAGCACAGAAAAGCAGAAACATCTGCTGGGAGATTTAAGAGGCTCAGTGGGGTTACTTATGCAGCACCACAGGCCACAGCTGGTCACCCCTGCCCTTGGCAGCACTCAAGGTGTGCCTTCAAGAAAGGAGGGGGCAACTTGACCACACAACAGTCCTTGCAAACTTTCTGTATTTATAAAAAAAAAAACCAAAAACAAAACCTATTGTTACCTAGCTGAGGATAAGTAATCCACCTATCCTGATTCCTCTCTGTATAAACCTACAAACTATTTCACTGCTCAAATCATCAATCCTTTCGTGCAGTACCTGACTGAAGTGAGGTGGGATTTTAACAAGCAAGACACAAAACTAACGTTGAGTCACCTCCGTGTGCTGGGGCTGTGGCACCATCTAGAGGATTCGAGCTGGAAATTCCTCACACTATGCGCAAAAAAATGGGAAACCACTCAAAACTCATGTGGCAAAAAAAAAGCCACAAAAAAATATTTATGATATTTGAATGCATGAAGGTAACAGAAGAGAATAACAAAACCTTATCAACAGTCAGATAGAGATATTTCCAAATCTTCTCCACTCCACGTCACGTGCTTGCTACAAGATGTTTTTCAGGTGAAGAAAGGCAAGCCTTTCCCTAGAGTTTTGTTGATAATCTTGCAAGAATCACTAACTTTATTCTGTTTTCCTTCGTTTTCATCTTTTTATCTTAATAAAACCAAAGCCAAATTTCACACAGGGAAAGATGTTTTTAACAAAATAACAGAGATAATGGTTTTAATTGTATTTCATCCAAGGGTGTGCTGACAGCTGATAGCTCACTGCAGAACTATCAAAAGAGAAGAAAATGGACAGGCACAGCCCTGGAGCCCCTGGACACCCCAAACATCACCTGGAGTACTTTCAGCTTGGCACGCTCTTCCCCAATAACTTAATTTTGCTACAGAAAGAAAAGAACACTTTTGCCCCTGAAGCTTTCTGGGATAGCAAAGTTCAACTCCTGTTGCTTTTATAAAAGTCTGAATTAGTTTCTCAGATGCTGAAAGAATTCTCACAGAAATTGAGAATATTCACAGTGTGACTACTCCACAGAATTTGTGGGCAAAAAATCCAAACTGTATTTTCTGTTCATTGCTGGATACGTGACTGACCAGCAGCTTGATTTACACTGACAGCTCTGCATTAAAAATTCAAACTTTTGTACACCTGAATACAATTTGTATCTGTCAGTATTGTGACAAAATAATCATTTAATACCAAATAATCATTTATATTAGATATTTATAAGGACTGTGAGCTAAGAATGGATTCTAAGCTTTCAGCCACTATGCCACGTTATCTGCTTCTGCCCACTTTCCTTGGAGACTGTTAGGATAGAAATAAAAGCACAGAGGGAAAAACTGAAAGACCAGCTGTCTGGTCATCAGCAGCATCACAGTTGGTCATGGATGAGTTCATTCCATTTTACAAAACTGAAAACTTCTGGAGATACCCTGAGGCATTGGCATAGGAGTTCATGTAATAGCTGGCAGACCTTTATAGTTAGTTGTATTCAAGAATATTCCTTATAAAAAGCAAAGTTCTTCCTGAATTGAGTTGATATGTGCCATTTCATAATGGCTGGCAGCAAATAAAGATTGTTCATAGCACTTCAGTGTAGCTCAAGTCCTTCAGTGTGTCCCTCAGTGCTTCACTCCCATCCTGCTTCTTTTCTTTGTTACACAGGTTCAAGCAGCAAGGAACAAAAACATGTTTCATGTACTTACCAGCAAAATCCTCTTCTTAGTTTCCAGGTAAAGAATCACAGCTTCTATCATAGCTTGAGGGAAAATAAAAATAAATAAAAATAAAAATAACAATAACAATAAAAAATAAAAATAAAAATAAAAATAAAAATAAAAATAAAAATAAAAATAAAAATAAAGCAGTTTTGAGTATTTCCCATCTTTCAGTGGATTGGTTTTTCCTCAGTCTTAACTATAAAGGCAGAAAATAGTTCGAACAACAGTCAAATGCAGGCACCTGAAGTTTAAGGTTCTCACTTTTTTTTTTCAGCCAATATTTAAATTTAACTGCGCAGATAAGCATTTGTAAGATTCCAGTCCTAGCCTAAGAGGGATTTCTCTTTCTCAAGCATTGTTCCTAATACTGGCTTCACTACTCTATATTGAAAGAGTAATTATGTTGTTTGGAATCTGAATCCTCAGTTCATTTTGAAGTAACCAAGAAAGTATTTTAATTTCTTAAGTGTCTCGCTCTGATACAAAGCCTATCTGCATGTCTGTAAAACTCTGTGTGTCTCAGTCTTTCATGCTGAGCATAAATAATGCTTCCAAGAATAATCCTGCATCATGTTAGCTGCCATTTTGGCTCCAGTTCAGTATTTTCTGTAAAGCTGAGCTGGTATTTTATTGGTTTTAAAAAGATATATAGGTATCTTGCATCTATGAGAGAAAGCAGAGGTCTAGAAAGAAGTCTCGAAAATTAAGAAATAGTAACAGTAGAGCAGGGTGAGTAGAAAAACTCGTCCTTTTCATTTTTCTAAATCCCTGGCATTGCCAGTCCAATTACTGAGGATAGGATCACCACTATCCCTTACAGTACGTGCTGAATTTAATAGCAAGTCACTAACACCAACAGTAGGACCAGGTTTCTATTGTATAATCTATAAGTTTTCATTTAAGACCATCTACAGGCTGTATTAAAACAAAATTGCCCAGCAGATGTTCCAGGCAGATTCAATAATCACACCCCAGTGCTTCCAATTGTTCAAAAAATGAAAAACTATCTGTAGGAAAAGTTACCTTATTTCCAAAAATTCAGACCACCACACTAGTCACTGTAACTGAGCTGCACAGGTGAAGCAATGCACTGGCTAAGCTGGTTTCACATGTGAAACAACTCACACATGCCAGTGCCAGCTCTAGGCATAGCGTTCTTGATGGCATGGGATGCTGGATTAACTCCTAAAATAGTAGCTTTTGAAATAAAGAGACTGTTTATCCTGATAATTTCTCCCTTTCCTCATAAACCAGATTTTCAATTCAGCTGCACAGTTATCTGAACACAGCAACTTCAAGACATGATTTATGCTGGCCCCTGCCAGTCTGAAACTTAATAAATGCCTGAAATAATATTGTTGCAATAGATAAGGCAATCCCACACACTGAAGTTATTTTCTCTCCAACACAGGGCCAGCAACTGCATTAAATTATGTGCTGATACACAGTTATGCTTTCAAATACAATTGTGTCCTTAAAGACATGCAGATATCCAATTAGCTTGTTAACTTATCCTTAACATATCTTCCATTAAAAAAATTTTAAAAAGACAGTGCTAGTGGCTTCCCAAACTTGCCAATTCAAGAGCAGAGCAATTAAAAGTCACCTCAAGGATGAAAACCCAAGAAGTTCCATATACAATTTCAATAAAACTAATCATCTTCTCTTAAAAAGACAAATAGTGGTCTTTTGAACATATCAGTGCTATTTACTGAGAATGGAGAAAGAGTTCTTCACATGTTTTGCACACAAAATTTGTTCCCTTATTGTTTTGGTAAAAGAGAACAGAACCATGTGGGTAAATTATTTACACCATAGCATTGTAAAAGTGATCTACACCAACAGGAAAAGTCTAGATTTCTTCTGAAGATGATTTGTGCATCTGCAGACAATGATCACAGTACATCAAGACTGGAAAGCTGTTGCTGCTGAAAACCGTGCTCTGCACAACCACACAGCACGTAACACCTGGGGGCAAGCAGACAGCAGACCAGGAAACACTTACATGCAGGGAAAAGACAGAGGCTTATTTCTAAAATCAGTGTTTCTACTGGCATCTTTGGGATTTAGTCGGTATCAGCCTCAGCTTTACATAAACTAACTGGAAAACCCCTCTGGTAGGGCAACTAAGGCAGCTTGGGTTGGTCTTACCTCACCTCAGAGTCCCTCAGCAGAGCTGAGCCACAGACTCCCCACAGCCAAAACCACACCAAGAGCCCTGGGACACTCAAGGGCACTAATTAATAACCCAGCCCAGCCTAGTCCTCCCTGGCTGCCCCCATCTCTGGGCTCTGTTAGGCCCCACTACCCCTCGGGGTCTGTCCTGGCTGCCCCTGGCCATGAGCTGTGGGCCCCAGGGTGTCACTTGTGCTGTTCCACAGCAAGGACAGAGCAGCAGCAGCCAGGACACAGCAGTGGAGATGGGTCCACCTACTCCCCAACAATGGGACAGGGAGTCATGGGGGGCAGAGGCCAGAGCCCTGGGGCTGCTCTTGAGCATAGCAACCCTGAAGCTTCCTCACAGGGCCATGGGGCATCCTCGCAGGACACTGTGGTGTCCACTTGTGTCCCCTCAAAACCCTATGGAGGGGTAGTCACCCATGTTGTTATGAACACCAGGGGTAAAACGTCCTCTGCTCTCTCCAAGTATCCCTCTTGGTAGCAGCAAAGAGTGTAGTAACTGCTGAGCACAAAACTGCACAGTGTGATCTCCTAACACATCCACCCACGACCGTCCATGAGGGTGCTGTGAATTTCGAGAACACCTATGTCATCTGAAGACACACACATTTGGTTTGTGGCCATTCCTTGGATCTCTCCATGTGATGTAGTTTTTCATTCAAGTTAATGGAAAGCAGGAACATGGGAAAGCAGAGCCTTGACATAAGTCTTCACCACAGAAGTACAAGTATCATTGTCTTCATTTAACTTAAGGAGTTCCATACTGTTACTTATCCCCCTTGTTTAACTAAACTGTTTACCTCAGAACCAGATCTTGAACATCTCATTATAGAGAGGGAAAATGTGTGGCACTGAGCCATTGCTTCTACAGGCACTCTTTGTCCAAAATTCTTCCTATGCACAAAAACAATCACTAGCAATTCACTCCCCACCTCTTCCTCTGAAAAGTTATGAGATAGAACAAAAACACCAGACAATAATATCTACTAAACGGTGTTGATCTTCCACTGTGGGAGCCATTCCTTGGCCCTGCTAAATATTCACAACTTATTTAAATTGTGTCATGGTGTGTTGTTGTTGTAGGAGGAAGACCAAGTTTCCTGTCAGGCCAGCCTTGGCTTTGATCCCACTGATTGTCAGCCAAAAGTGAAACTGGTCACAGAATCAGTTTTCAGAAGCCAGGTTTCACCAGTTAATCTCTTTTAATCTTTCATTTACAAAGGAGACATCTTTGTGAAATTCACTTTGCCCATAATTCTGTTGGCCTCTTTAACTTTTACAATACCCAAAAAATCTATTGCACCAGAAGCAGTTTAGCAACGGGAGGCAACAACACCAAGAAGGAAACCTAAATGTTATTTAGTCTTTAGAAATTGTGGAAGATTTCATTTCTATGTCTGGGCATTTTAAGTAAAATGTGCCTTTGTTCACAGAATAGATGATGCAGGTCAAGAGGGAAGCATGTGGCCTGGCAAATGGAAACTGAAAAGCTGCTTTGTGCCTGTACTTGCTCATGTCAAGATATGGCTGTTCAGCAAGCTGAAATGCAGTCTGGTTTCAGAATGTGCACAGTTTCAGCCATTTCGGTATTCTGTTGCAGTAAATAGAATGTGTCTTGATCCAATGAACACTTGGAATAAGCTGCAGATGAGAAGTGAAAAAAATCCACCACTTAGATAACACAAATGATCTTTTTTGAGTTTTCAGATTGATAAATTTCTCAAGGCAAAACCACCACTGAAGTCTAACAGAAAAAATAACCTTATTTTCTTATGTTCTGTTACTTGGAACTGTTTCCCTTCTTGGCACCATATTGGTCATGTGTGCCTTCCCCCTCAGGTGTAGAGCTGCAGTCCATCCTTACCTGGGATTGTGCTGTGTTACTGAGGCAAAGTTCGGGTACAGCTGTGCAGAGATTCTTTCTGTCTCAATTGGATTCTTTCTGTCTCAGTTTTCATTCACAAAGTAGGAAATACATTCCACTATTTCGCACATTGGACTGTTCACAGCAAGGTATCAAGCACCCTCATGTCCTGTCTAAATTTCCCCATTCTGAGAACTGCAGAACATGTGGCCCAAGTGAAGTCAATGGACAAGACTAGTGCAGGAATTTTGGGTTTAGTTGGTCATTTAAAAACGTTTCAACACCAGATGCCAGATGTGAATACAAGAGAGTCTGTAGCTGTGAGGTTGCATTCAAGGTGCCAAGGAGGTAGATTCCACAAACAAAGCCTCAAAGTGTGCAGTAAAAGTTATTGTTAGATCCGAAATTATACATAAGTAGCACTGGTCAAGCTAATTACTTCAAACCTCTCTGCAGAAAATTTAATTTCATTTCTGTGTGAAACCTTTCAAACAAGTATACAATATTAATCACAGTAAAAACAGTCAAACCAGTGGTGCAGAAGTGAGGTTTCTTATGCTGGTTAGGTTCCCTGAATAGATGAAACCTTCTTCTCTTCACTAACATAAACAGCTGTCTTTTATGACAATTTTTTGTAATAGTGTAGGTGTAATATTGTGCAGGTGAACAAGCAAATGAAAGATTCCAGATACAAACATTGTTTGTTATTTGATTTAATGCTCAAAGTTCATTTTTTCATTGAAACACTCTGCTCAGGGTAACTTGTTTATTCAGAAAATCTCATAAACTGCTGCTACCTCTCACAGTTGGGAAGGATCACAACACAGCATTTCTAACGAAGGATTTATTTGCCTTTCTCTAATTTGAGTGGCAAATGCAAAGAGAATTTGTCCTAAAGTAAGCATAACTCAGCTTTAATCTAAGGATGTCACTAGTGTCAACTCATTTTCATGTAATTATTAGACCTTGGAGGATCATTTAACATTTACCATTTTCATTGAAAGGGCTATATTTGTTGAAGCAGTCATTTAGACACAAGGTCATATAAACTTGACACTAATTCATTGCTGCTTTAAAATGACTCACTGTTTAATGCTGTAATTATATAGATATTCTTATGCTAATACAGTGCTTGGGAACACCTGTTTGTTTACATAAAACATCAGTTTCAATCTCTGTGTAATAAACATGAGACACAAAGGATCTAGTGGGTCATTCTGTGCACTTTCCTACACTACACAATGCAGAATTATTTTTCAAGTGATGACACAGATTTTATGTGATTCAAATAACTAGGGAAGTTATTGAATAGTCTAATATCTCTGGTGGTTCTTTTATTTCTTTTACTCCTTTGCCTCTAATTCTTTACCTGGCATTCCCTATTTTTGCATGTTGGTTCTCTTTTCATAATCAGACTCTTCAACTTCAGTCGTATTATTCTATTTTTGTATTCCTGTCCTGTCCATCTGGACGACACAATACAAATGTATGCAAAGAGAAATTTGTCTTGCCAGCTTGTAATCTATTGTCTTTGTTACTAGGTCAAATAAATTTTTTATAAGTGAAACAAGCTTATTAATGCTAAACAGTTTTACACTTGTAGGATTACTGTGAAGCCTAGCTCTAGTTTTCACCCAGTAGCCTATTAATATAAAAAGCATGATTTGACAAATCATCGATAAACAATGATTCATTAAATCATCAAGAATTAATCTTGACTTATGTGGTCATATTTTAATAGCTGGGATCAATACACTGTGTACCACCAATTGTCAATATTTGGCCACTGATTGGAAAAGATTGTTCCAAGGGTGGTTTTCCCTGCCAAGTGCAAACATACCATGTCTGCCCTTTGATTGCTCTTGGTATTTCCCTGGGAATGTGTAATTTCTATCCCTGCATGTGCCAAATGCTACAGTGAAAGTGTGGGTTAGAATCTTGCAGCCAAGTTAAAAATTCACCATGTTTCAAATGGTGAAGCACCTGAACTGGTTAAATACTGCAGAATGGAATTTCATAGGATTTATGAGACTGAAGCAGTGATTAAGATCTTTCAGAAGTTTCATTAAGGCATTCAATGTTTAAATGCCACTGATTCATATAAATTATACTTTAAAATATATAGATACCTGAAATCAACACAACTCCTTTCTGCTACAAAACAGGAAAAAAACAACGTTGATTTCCCACTTAAAATCTGCTGCATATGAAGAATATTCAGCTTAACTGAATGATTATTAGAAAATTATTTGTTTGCAGGCAATTCATTAAGTACAACTCTTCATAAGTCTACAGCAGTTTAGTATTCAGATGTTCTTCATCAGCTCTCCATGAAAGCGAGGAGCACAGCAAAAGGTATTGATCCTCAGAATGATCTAACCTGTCTTAGGATCAGATCAAAGAAACACAAAATTATGGTTACTCTAATCAATGTTTCTGTTAGAATAACAGTAGAATTGTATGTCCTTTAGAGCTACTTTTATTCTTCAGAAATACAACTACCACAGAAAATGCATTTTGAAAATAAGTATATGAAAATATAACCATATATTCACCACGTCTGGATTTTGACAATAGAGAGTTTAGAGTAGTCAAGCTTGAAGACAACCAAACAAGTCTAGATCTGAATAATGCTCTGGTTTCCATGGGTTCTCACAAAGGAAAAACTAGACAAATATACATCTCAAGTACTGAAATGTGCAAATCCATTTTAGCTCCAAATAGATGCAAAAACCAGGGTTTTTTTACTATCATTATTTTCATTTGGTGTGCTCTCATGGTGTCCTTGCCCTGGGTGGGATCTGGGTCATAGATGTTCAGTATTGTCACTCCATGGTAACTGCAATTACTTTCTTTAAAACCATCTGTTCCGCATTCCTGTTAAATACAAATAAATGTTAAATTTTTAGTTATGTCTCTAAAACAGACAAGGTGGGGATGAACCATGGTGAAGCTGTGCCCAGTGACCAGTACAAGGTGAATGAGGCAAAGTGGAAGTGACTGGTTCCAATGGTATGCATGGAAGGCAAACAGAATAGAAAGGAAGCTTTGGAGATTTCCTTCCAAAGTCTTGATCCCAGAGCGGAGGTGCTGCAGTAGGTGTGTGGTGCCTCCCCTCCCTGGAATTATCTATCATGTTGCTGTGAAATCAGTGTTTGTGACACAAGTCTGGCACTGTCCTTTAACATTAGCCATCAGCTGAAACGAAGGTTAATTTTTTAGTTCAGTTTCTATTTTGGAGTGTAAACCTAATGCATTTTTTAAGTCATGTTATTTTCTCATTCATTTAAACAGATGCATTTGATTCATTTTGCTTTTACCCTTCACATATTTTTAGAGGTGACTTTTTGACTAGCAATGATTAAAGCACACTGACCTGAATATAAGTGGTGTAAAATGTGAAGCCTTTTTGCTAAAGGGAGATCAGTTGTTCAAAGGCTTAATTGTATTCTACAGACTAGAAGGTGGCAAATGAACCACCTGTGATTTATATTAAGTGGCTTTTGGATAAAAATGACAATACAGGAGTGCAGCTTCTTAATTCTCCAAAGCAGATATGCCCCTACTAAATTCACTGGATACTTTCACAAAATGTTTCATTTAAAATAGATAACGTGAAATAGCTTCCAACTGAATTGTTTCCAAAACTTCCCCAGGCTTTTAGAATTAGTAGGCAAAATCTGGCATGCTTAGAATTTATTCATAGTAGAAGTCTATTCAATCTTTTTCTGCTTTTTTAGTGTCTAAATGGAGTTCTCCATTATGAATAAACTAGTTAGTGAACTGAAAGAAGTTCTCTGCACCTGCAGAAGTGGCTGCAGATGTCAAAAGTTTTTTATTGTATCAAGCGCTGGCTTCCAGGTGCTTCTCTTGTGACATTTTTTCATCTTGTTTGAATATCATTATAACTCCTTAAAAGCAAATCTCTTTAGCTACTTACTAAAAGAGTTAAATATGTATAGTTAGGCTTTATTCAGAATTTTTTTTCTGTAATCTCAGGTTTTATACAAAGTGCTTACATTTTCTAAATGTTTGAGATATACATATATGTATATTTGTAGATATATAGATTGATACAAATGCCATTGCTTTTGTTTTTGTTTTAGTTTTATAAACAAATAAGAAGTTTGAGAGGACTAGATGAATAAAGATTATTGATCAGGAAGTATGATAAAATATTTTAACTAAACATTTTAATGTCTTTTTCAGCTAAGACATATTTCCTGTTGTCAGAACATACATGATTAGTCCTACTATGGTAATATCTTTAGAGACAGTGATGTGGTTCTACTTGTTGAGCCAATATTACCTATTGATATCTAACATCAAACACAACACTAAGTAATTTTACATAAAATGTAACTATCATGACTGAAATGTTTCTAATTTACAGCTCCCAGCTGTGGTAGTATCAGTTTGTGTTAGAGAATATCCTAATGCATATATCCAAATATTGCTTGTTTATCTTGATATTCAGAAGAGTGGTAGAAAAGAAAAATGCTTAGAATTCTCTTTAATGGATACTCAACCCATTCTTGAATTAAATAATTCCCTTTACATTTACATTTGTTTGAGGAAAAATCTAACCTCCTGGGAAGTTGTAGATCATGTGTATACACACATCTCTAAATGTGTCCTGACGAACTACAGCAACCACAACTACACAAACCAAAGAACACACATGACATTCGTGTCAGTAATGATGGACTGCACACTGAGCTTTGCATCTGAGGATGGGCAGAAGCAGTGCCAAAGTGCAGAGCTGGATCTGACCCTGTGCTTGGAAAAAAAAATATCCAGTCATAGTTGTTCTACAAATCATCTCAGGTTGTGTAGATTATATATAAATTTTATCAATTACTTTACCTTTAAAACTTCAGATTGCCTTCAGTTCTTTGCAAGAAGGGTTTTTTTACCATGTATGAGAAGGAAGAACACCAAATATGTGAGGTGGCTGTGAGGATGAAAGCAAAAATGAATCTGTTGAATACTGCTCAGGGAGCTTTGCTGTACATCATATGAATTGTGGCTGGGGTTATGAAACTGATAAATCACTGAAAGTCTCGGTGGAGATGGAGTCAGCAATTTCCTACTAGGACCATGTTATGTATCACTCAAAACTTACACAAAGGGGAGTATCAAAGCCTGGTGGTTTGGGGTTTTTTTCTAAATCTGAGTGTTTGCTCTGGCTTAGCTGAGCAGTTTGGAAAAGCAGTATTTCACTGGAGAGTCTGGGAAAGTTGCTCCTGGGAGCTGTACGTTCCTGAGCATTGAGATCTCAAAGGCTGGCAGACAAATCCCAGGCCCAGTGTGGGCAGTGGGGACCACAGAAGATTCAGCATCATTGCAGAGTGAAAGGAACCCAAGGCCACAGAGGCCCAGTGAGATGGAAATTCAGCCCACCAATCCATCTGGGATGGACTATCCAGGATTTTAAGGGTATGTAAATCAACAGGACACTATGAGTGGCACTTACCGCAGTCACATCCCTGCCAGAAGAATTTCCTTACCACTGGAGGGATTTTTAATTGTGCACTGGAAAATAACCATTTTGAGTTGTTGGCAATGAAGCAATATATTGGCATGAGGCAACATTTAAAAAAATAAGATTTATTTGTTATCTTCTCTGCTCCTACGGTGATAATTTTAAAAATTCAACCTGCATTATGATGCATTCATTTACTCTACTAATATCCTGGCACATCAAATGCCTACCAATTCGAAGCCCAGATTTTTCATTTCAGCACATACCCAAAACTGCTGCTGAATTCCAACTATTATTAATGTGTATTTGGGCCTAATGGTTTTGTTTCTGTGGTTTTTTCTAGCAGCGTTCAATTCAGTGGAGGTTTCACTGTGTAAGTTCAGAAAACTGGCAGAATTACAGTCCCTGTTACACTTTTCTGTAGTCAAAAATAATATTGCTGTTGCAATTTCCAGAATCAATGAAAAGTATCCTTCAGCCCCAAGAACACAGTAGTGCCTTGCAAAGAGAAAAGCTTGGTATCTGGCAATGTCCTTTCATTTTTTGTCTCTCTGATACATGTGTTTGTTCCCTTTACAGGCTTTAATCCAATATTTATTAAGTGGCTGATGATTGCTGTAGCTTGATAAAGCCCTCAAAAAGACTCTTTAGCTAGATCATTAAAATTAAACACATGTTAAATCATCTTACTGAAAAGTGGTCTTTATGTGGAAAAATGGCCTTGAGCAGATGCGTGTAGTTCTCCAAGGGTCAAACACTGCTCACAAATTAGTTTCTTTCCCCGTTCCTATGAGAGGTGTAGATGCAGATAAGAGGGCAAAGTTTGGCCCCTTCATAATGATGTGTGTAGCAACAAAGGCTCTGCAAACACCGGGCTCAGCTGTGCTGCTGCCAGCTCCTCTTGCAGGGCCGGCTCTAATCGGGTTTCCTTGAAAGCACGGCACCATTACACGATTTTGGCAACATCTTCACTAGGGAGCAGAAATTGAAATACTTCATTTCATTCCCTGGTAATTTGTTCCTATTCTCTGTTAGCAAGAGCAAGCTGAACACGTGTAAACTTCTCATTTAGGTCTTTCAGTGGAAAATGGAAGTAACAATAGTCAAGTCTCTAATAGTCCCAGTGGAAACCTTTACTCAGCACATTGATCTGAACAAAGGTGACCCCCTGGAAAGGAATGGAATTGTCCGGACAAAATACAGGGAAATAAATTTGTAAGTTATTTGAACCCCATTAAAGTGTTACACCAAGTCGCTTCAGCTGTCATTTATGTGAACCAGCAGAGACTTTAATAGCTAAAAATTAACTGGGAGGACACTGAGGAAAAAGCAGCATGAAAGAGATTATTTTCATAGATGAGCGTTTTATCAAGGGAATGTTGAAAATGTCAGGAATGGCTGTTGTTCATTGCCTGGGTTGAGCTGGAATATGCCAGTAAGGAAACCTGCCAAGGAATAAATAATGTCATTGTCATGCATTCGGGGTCTTCAAAATAAACTAAAATAGAAAGTTCATGGCGAGCTGTAGAAATAAAGCATCTTGGATTTTCCTTAACATATTTTTCAAAATGCACGGTCCCTCGTGGGACAACAGCTGATTCAGTCAAGGCAGTTGTTCTTCCTCATTCTATTTTCCTCATCTGCCAGTTAAATACTTTTAATATTTCAATTAATGCACATCCACTGCACTTGGCTTTCTATGAAGTTGCTTGGGTTTTTAGACATACAGTCATAATTTAATCCACTTTACACAATGCATATAGAAGTATCAAATGGTGTCTTTTCCAGATATACTTCCAAGATTTATGTAGATCTGTCATCTTAAGTTTGTGCATCATTTGACTGAATGTAACAATGAAATACAATAAGAGTGATTCACAAACTGTGCAAGTGATAAAGCATTGGTCAGATAACGAACAGCTAATTATTTGTCACTTGAACAGATTTATATTTCATCTCTACATTTGTATTTTGTCAGGTCTGGCAAAGGCATTCTTGTGACAGAATCCTTAGAAGAGAATGTAATGGTGAGAAAGGCAGCATTAAAATATTAAGTCAAAATGGACTCAAGTGGACTGTTCACAGTTCATCTAGGAAGAATTAAGAGGTTGAATATGAAATTCCCCTACTGCCAATGAATGAATCATCCATCAGTCTGTGTACTTTGTCATATATTAATTGTGCTTGCCAACACAATTTCAGTGAGAAGTTCCTCAGGCTTACTGGTGACACAAGGCTTTGTAGAGAGAGTGTTACATGCATGACAAGCACATATAGTTGTATTTCTGCATATAAAGCAGATTACTGTTAACTTCCTGAGAGATTTGTTGGATCTCACTGGTTTCTCTGAAGAAAATACCTGATGGTAAGTCTTAATAATAATGAACTCAGAAAAGGCAGATTGATAAGATATCAAAATCATCTGAAAGTGCAGTTAGGAATTGATCTTATTTTCAAGATATATTCAGTTAATTTAGGAAATAAACAGTGGCAGCAGCACTCTCAAAACTAGAGGGTTTCTCTAGGCTGGGCAGTCAATCCCAGCTCCACTATCTCAACCCAGAGAGCTCAAGTTCTAGGTGGACCCACAGAAGAAGCCACAGTTTTCCTAAATGGACTCATGTCACCCTTTTAATTATGTTTTAATATTTAAGTTACAATCTAGAGACAGCAAGATAATTCCTCTATTGATTTTTTTTTCAATCCTCTGGCAGCTAAATTAGAAGAGCAAGGAGAGTTCCAAATTTGTGTTCTTTTTGCCTGGCACCTGAACAAATTAAACCTCTCAGTTTGTAGGAAAATTAGGTCATAACAACAAGGTTCACTGCAGGACTTCACAGTATCCATGGGAGAAAGGAAGACTGATGCTTGGAGAGAAAGCCCAGAATGTCCTAAGTTAATTAAGCATAACAGCAGAGATACATTGTGTATTTGTTCAGATCATGGCACTGACTTGAAACTCTCTGAATTTCAGGACATTCACCGTTGGAGAAAGAGTGGGCCTAGAAACAGATAAAGAAATGCAGGAACTAGCAAGGAAGCAAAGCCCACAGGGAGTTCGAATTATTCCTTGAGCTTTGCAGACAACCTGAGAGAAAAAAGGTTAATTCTCCTTCAGGATGCAACCGAGCAGAAAATCAGCCAGTCCAAACACACGCAATTTTTGCCACCTCTGGAAATCATCCTTAAATAATAAAGAAAGCACTCAGAATTTATTCCTGAAGAGTTTTCAAGAGTTACATTGACCAGGATACACTATTTTTAAGAGCAACACTGATTAAAGTAAAAATCCTCCAAAGGGAATGAATAACAAGAGGGGATGTGTGGATTGTACTTGCCCATGGCCTGCTTCAGATAGCTGAAGCTCTCAGCACTGCAGCTGGTTTTGGGTGGTCCTGTGGTAAGGAATATCCTCCTTCTTTTCCAAAATTGTATGCCTGCCTTTGACCTGAGCACCCTTCTCATTGCCCTGCAATCATCTGCGCCATTGATTTCAGTGAAATTGCTTCTATCTAAAGCAATTAAAATAATGCAGGAAAGATACATCACCTTGAGTCTAAGCCAGCTGGTTCAGGAAGAAATCCTGACATTCTTTTGCTGTCTTGTTTTAAAAGATATTGTGCAAAACAACAATTGCACTGGACCACTTGGGGAGATGGGCAGTCAGCATGAGTTACCAGCTGGCAAAGGTTTACAAAGGATTGTTCAAAGGCCATGATTGCAAGCAGAAAAGTAGGTAAACAGAGGTCCAGGCTATCAAAGTTTACTGTGATATAAATCATAATTTTAAAAAAGTAGCATTGAATGGAACTTTGCATTTTCAAAGTGCTATAGGAATGTTGTACTGAAGCGTCTCAGATATCACAGAAAGAGAAGCAAAAGTTCAGCTTTCTTTGGTATTTTTATGTATATAAAAACTCCACAACTCAATTAGTGAAGATGACTGCAAAGGGCAATGGATGCATCTATTGGCACCACTGAAACTGTGTAAAATGACTTTTCAAATGCAGGAAGAAAACTCTAGGATCCAGTAAATTATTCCTTCCTTCTCTTGCCCCTTGTCCCAAGGGAGGCTTGTATTTGTTGGACAAACCCATCTATTTGTCAAACCTGTTGCTAATTTGGCCAAGGCTACCTCAGATTCTGGTCCCAAGAGCTGTGTCTGCTTCTTCCACATTAAACCAGCTCCTAGCATGCAACTCTTCCTGCTGAACTAAGTACGTAAACATATTCTTCTGCTAAAATCAGCTGGGAACCTCATGGCCACCCCCTAATGAGGATTTCTGAGCTATGAGTGGCTTGAAGTATCTCACTGTCTGGTTCAGGCTGGATCCCAGAGCAGTAAAGCCAAATAGAGATAATGAACAATGATAAAACATTTAAAATAGTAACAAAGCTGTACCATTTCTATAAGGAAATTTTACTTTCAGGTGAGAAAAGCTGTGAGTTTTTTGGTAACATGCCAATGAGTAATTTATAAGTGAGAGTGCCCATTTCTTTTTCTCCACAAAAAATCCCACGGTTGTAAATCCACAGCTCAATATTGGCCAACTTCAGCATTGCCAGCACATGTGTCAGGACTTGGAGAAGAAAATGAAAATCCTTTTATCTCTAAGCAAGTGAAAGAATGGAGCTAGATGAAAAAGGGGAAATTGCTGCTGATTAAGCAAAGAGTTTGTTGTTTTATTTTAGTTTATTGAAGTGAGTTTATAGCTAAACAATAATCCAGATTTTAAAACAGAGACCGATTAATTCACAATCTTTACAATTTCAGATTTTTGTCAATTGTAGATAATTCTAAGGGGACTTTCCAGGAGCATTCCCAATATCCTTGCCACAGTCCATCTCACATGACAAACCCACCCTTGGCCTTAGGGTCTGACAGTCTGCAGGCCCAGTTTTCTTCCTTCTACTAAATGAAATTATTCTGCATTCATACATGATTTATTTTCCCCTTATGTGTTCCACTTTGGAAGAATTTCAGAAATAAAAGAAAGTCTCACGGTACAGCAAACCACAAAACAGGAGAAGTTATAGTCAGGAAAATTTAGAACCTACACAGTATGAGTCCATTTTTTTCAAGCAGTTTTAGTCCTTTCCTTGAGCAAAACAGCAAATGCAGAAAATTTCTACTTATTTACCTGACTGCAATCCATTAATAAGAGCTCTGTAACTCCCCCTTGCCTACCTGCAGTATGAGTTTCCCTAATTTGCTGCAGAGGTGCCCATGCTGATGCACTAATACAAGAAATTCCTGCTTAGCTGTAGGTTCATTTCACAGATAGGACATGAAAAAGGTTGTAGGTTTTAAAAAGAGCAGCTGTGAAGCCACTGGACTGCTGAAAATACTAAGCACTACTGATATACCAATTATTTGTGAAATTTCATACGTTGCATCCTCAGTGAAGTCAGGTCTAGGTAGCTAATGGATAGATTTCTCTTTGCAAAATGGGGATGTTTCAGCAGGTTATTGTGTACCTCACACCCACAGCACATTTCACCTTCTGCTTTGGGTTAGAACATCAGAAAGCACATTTTAAAAACATCAGATCTTGTTTTCAGCAACTTCTAGTCAAGTTTCTCGCCCATTTTCCCTCCCCTGCTGATGTTCTGTAAGATAAAGCATGAAATTTTTCCTATTGTCACAGTTTTATTACTCAGAAATTTATTTTTAAATGTTCCACTGATCACCATTTCCTGCTGAAGGAGGTAATGTTTACTTGCACCATTTGCATTCAAAACAAGCAGAGCTACAAGGGGAGAGGAATTTATTCACACACATCATTACTTCCGCCAGGTTCCATGTTAGAAATTGCTGTGATTTGTGGTACTCAGATTGAAAGTATCAAACCACCCCCAAAATCCATAAGACCCTCGTGTGTGTGAAAGTAGTTCCCAGGAATTTCCAGAGAAAGGCAGAGGAAAAAGGAGATCCATGTTTAGAAAGAGCTCCATTTTACTGTGTCTTTTTTGACTTCTGTAGATCAGCCCAAAGACAATATTTACTCAGTGCCTGTCAATCTGATAAGCACAAGGAATAATGGACATACAAATATTAAATGTGCACACTACAAAAAATACCCTTACCTGAAAATTTTGCAACAGCCTAAATTAACATTAGCATATTCAAATCAGGATTTTGTGAGTAAGCTTGCAATCTTCAGCTTCTGTTTCACAACAAGAAAAGTGGATGTTTTCTTATAGCAGAGGAAGGCATTTCAAATAACATTAAGAAATTAAAAGGCATATTTCCTAAACAAACACACCAGCTCAGACAAATTATGGTCTTTCCTTCACCCAGCATCCTTTAATACTTTCAAGTATTAATGTTTCTCCAGGAGATAAAGGAGATCTAGAAGGTGCTTCATAATTTCAGCTCTACTCAGACACCCTTATTGACAGACGTTTCTAATATAGATAAGGGAGATGGAGCGGATATTAAAGTGGAACATCTCCCCATCTCTTCTTTGTTATTCCAGCAGAAATTTACCTCGAGCACTTTCTCCGTGCTGGGGAGCTGGTGTCAGTTATTGCAGGTGCCACCGTGGTCTGCCCGGGAGGAAGAGGCATCAGTGTGTTAACCCTCCCCAGCAGTGAGACATCCTATATACTGCTCATTAGAATAAAAGATTGAAGGAGGAGAGTGTCAGCGGAAGGCAGAACATGAGAAAAAGAAAAAAAAAAAGAAAAAAAAGAAAAAAAAAGAAAACCAGAATTATTGCTCAGTAAGGAAACGAAGAAAAATTCAAAACTTCTCACATTATACATTTTCATTCATATACAGACTGATATTTGCTGTCAGATATACAGTGCTTATAAACAATATATTGCAGGCAAAGGAGGGATTTCTTCCTTAGTTTTCAGCAGTTTTCTTCTGTGGCATCACACCATTTTTTGATGGTAACAAAAGCCCCAGTGTAACATACATAAACCTGTGAGCAAAAGCTTGTGTTTCCTTTGAATTATCCGTGTATTTAGCTCAAGAATCCCCAGCGCCAGGGAGCGCCCAGCTGAAGCCAGGCTGGTTTGCTCTCTGCTTTGGCCATTAGATGGCAGGCAGCTGAACGGCCTTCACTGTGCTCCCTGTCCTTCAGATCAGGAAACCAGCAGGAAAATCCTGCTGCTCTCTAAATGAGCTCGCTTGCCATCCACTATGATACACACAGCATCCCAAAAGCCTCCAAAGTTCCTTTCCTTCTTTTGACTCCCAAACAGCACATTGCAGCAACCCAAACCCTGCAATAAAACCACAAATCTGCCATTCCTTCCTCTATCCCTGACAGTCAGTTGCACTCAACTTTAAGCAGAAAGCATCATCCCACCCTCCATTCCCCACCATTTGTGCAGTCAGGATTAATCTCTGCAATGAAGTAATTGGTCTCATCTGAACTATGACTGATTTCCCCATGGCAAGATTTCTTAACAGAACAGAAAATGCCTGACATTGCTCGGCTGGTAAAGAGCTGTTTAAGCGAGGGAGTACAGCTGCATCCTCAGAGCCTCCTCTTTGGAGCAGTACTGTGATATTTGCAAGGGCATTTATCTACCTGTGCCAAACAGATCTTGTTTTTCATAAGCCAGTCATATCATCTATGCACAACTGCTGACATCAGGAGCACATTTGTAATGCACAGAAACAGATCTGTGCATGGAAACATGCCTTACAAATGCAATACATTCCTGTTCTTCAGACATCCCCATTTGAAAATCCATTCTGTGGTGTAATTGCATTGTTAATCTTCAAAGAATGCCAAACCATTAATGGAAAAATGCTCCCCTCTGCCACATTAAAATCAGGAAATTCCCAACTAGTGCAATTTGAATGAGGTGCGACTGGTGGTGTGACTTTCTCCGTGGTGACAGAGCTGTGAAAATGTGCATCAACAGCACAAGAGACCTTCGCCAATATGAGCTGTGGAAATAGAGTTTCATATCGATTTTGATTTCTTATAGCTTCTGTTCCATATAAATGCCTCAAAAAAAAAAAAAAAAAATTCTTGCAGAGTCTTTCACCAACAGCATCTACATGGAAGTCCTGCATCCACGGAAGCTGCTGTAAAACAAGCTGGGTCAGGTTTGTGTGGTATTTTTGCAGCCCAGCTTCATGACGTATTTGAATAATGTCAGTATGAGGCACAGACAAGCATAAGTCAATGGGAATCTTTATCTCTGGGATATTTGAGAGTAGGGATAATGCAAACACACATGCACCCGCACACGCTGCATGGATTATATTCCTTTATGACAGCACTGAAAGCAACGCCAGCTTTAGAAAATGCGGACAGGGTAAAGTATCTACAGGAACAAATTTGCAACAGAGGTAGGAGGCATTATAAAAGTCACAGTGATTTAAAGGTCTACAAAAGTTATCATCAACAGACATCAACATAATCTGTTAGTCATTCATGAGCTGTATCCTATCCAACAATAAACTTGCAAAAGATTTTCTTAAAAAGTCCAGGACATTTGCGGTCATCCTAAATTCAGAGAAAGAAATGAATGTTTAGGTGCTGTTACCTGAAGAATGGAGGGGCATGCTTCAAGTAACATAAAAGGCATAAAAACTGACTCCAATATCGTATGAGGAAAAGCCCAACATAATACTTTGCAAAAGACTCTTTCTCCAGTTATGCTTTTGCATTCTGACTTCTCAGAATTCTGTTATTCAAAAGGGTGTGGGTTGGTTCACTGTGCCCAGGTAAAGCTCTGCAAAGGCAGCCCTTCCCCATAAGGCCCTGGTACAGGCAATAAATTGGAGAGGGCCTGAGTGTGTTGAGAAGCGAAGGGTGGATAGATCCTCTCAAGAACTGGGAAAACTCATTTCACATTCCTGCACCCACAGCACCAACTGGCTGTCAGTTGGTTTGCAAGGGTCATTCACCCGCGTGCCTTGCTTGGTTAGCACACCAGCTCCCTTAGCACACCCTTGAGCACAGGTCCAGGAACAGACACTGCCCCTGATTCAACACCACGAGGGTCCTGATTTGAAGATAACCCTCCCTCATCCCTCCTCCATCCCTCCCTCAGCATGGAACTACATGTCAGATGCACCTTGTCCCCTTGCACACCCACTCAGCCGGTGAGCTGGGGATTCTGTTGTCTGCTGCAGAAACAATTACTTCTGCATATTAAACTCAAGGGCTGTGCACTACATTATCTTGATCAGAAATTAATACTTTGGCAAGCTGGGATTTGAACACGTGCCCAAGAAGCAGAGACTGCAGCTGCTAGTGCCTGGTCCTGTCTACAGGACATTTAGGGGCCTGTCTGCAGTTCAAAGCTCCTTGCACCACGCTCTCCAAACAGAGCACAAGGCACACCACGGCCAACCTTGGCACACACCCCTGTCAGCCTCTGGGTGCAGACTTCCATGTGCTGCCATTATGGAATTAAATGTGGAGTTTGCTTATAAATTCTCCCAGTGAGAAATGAATAACACTATTCCATTAATGTTAGGAGATTAGGAGGGGTTTTTTATGGCCTGAATTCCACATGCTCTGGAAATAATTTTACCAAATACTACATCAGACTATGTGTGTTTGCTGCACAATAGATATCATCTACTTATGCAATCCTTCAATATACAGAGGGGTAAATATGAATCCCACATGTGGGAAATTGTTAATATTACAGCAAACAAGAAATCTTTGTGAATATTCTCGTAATATATTATTCATTACACAAAGTGCTTGAAGACTGAGAGTTCCCATGACTACGGTATAAAACCAGTTTACTCAAACTATGAGCTCAAAAACACGTCCCAACATAAGTTACCACAGAAAATCACAATAATGCAGGTTATTGTTTGGTGCAGAATGACTAAACATGAGCAGTAGATATTGTAGATGTGATCATCTACAAATATCACACAGTGCTTGGGCCTTTTCTCCTTGGCACTCCCACATTTCCCAGATTTCCAGACCTAATTCTTGCACCACATTGCCTCTACCTCACCAGACCCTCAGTTCTACCCTTAATTCCTTGAAATGTGTACAACAAGATTCTTCTAATAATACTTCATAATTTAGCAGCACTAGAAATATTTACTTAGTTAAATACACACTGCACATGTTGCTGGATTGCCCTCACTGATGCCAGATCTACTGTTCAGAAGACACCTTACTATACAAAAGCCCAAGTTTTTGAATCTGTTTTAACATTTTTCTCTGAGGTTTTGAAAACTTGACCAAATTTTGAACTTGAAATTTTATGTGCAAAACCATTCCTGGTTTAATTGTGCCCCTTCAGTTTAGTCCAGTTGGATGTGTTAAAACTCTTCTACATCATAATTACATGTGTATTTGGATTACCACTCCTGTTACAAAACTTTGTATATACTGCCCTTTACAGTGGCACAAATGATCTCAGCAGGATATTCATGTATCTTAACCTTCACATAGTCACTCTCTGCCTAGGAGAACACACGTTGGCCTGTCACTGCAAGTAATTGCTCTAAATTATTTTTGTATGATGTTTTACACATTCAGTGAAATAATGCAAAGACCTCATGATGAATGCACTCAGTTTAAAATCTTTTAAAAGCCATTATTCTTAGTTCTAGACTACAAATTACTGATTTAACAATGATTTTATGATGGAGTGGAGGAGTTCTTATAACTCCACAAAGAAAAAGACTCCAGTGCTGGCCATATTTCCACCCCTTTATCTGAATTATTAAATCTGCAATCACTGTTCTAAAGTAAATGTTCACAATTCTCTTCTCTTTCTACACCATCCAGTCTGGATGTATTTCCCTGCCTGTGTTTATGGTTTCCTCAACTATTGCTGGGTTTTCCATTTCTACCATTTTAGTTCAACTTGATAACTCTCATTATTACATTAATGGCTTTTTTGCTACAGTACTTTGGTGCATCTCGTTCAGATATTTCTTTCTGGCTTTTTTAGAGCATCTGACTTTGGCTCTTTCCAGGTTTAGCCGCATAGCAGAGTATGAGAAAAGAGAAAATGAAGACGACAAAAATCTCCACACAGGAATACACTGTAAGTATAGAACAGGTAATCGTCAGTACATCAACTAAATCCTTTTTAACAAATTCCTTTATCACAGACTTCAAAAATAAAGCCATTTATATCCATTAGGGATATAACTCTAGCACCAGCACATTACAGCAGGAAAAGTTGACCAGGGCTGGCTTTGATCAGGGTTATCCTCTGGAACATTGTCCAGCCTTCTGAATCTGCAGAAGGTTCCCCTGCAAGAGGAGCCATCCATGTGGTTACAGAGGTTGTATAGAGGATGTCACTAAGCAAAGCCAGGTGTGGTGGTTCACCACACCTCCAAAAACTGTGCACAGACACTGTGCTTCAAATGTCACTGCTGTGAACCCTTCTCACCCACAGATGTCCAAGCCACCACAGGCAAGTCAGTGGCTTGCTGACATCTACTCATTAAACTCAGACAATATTTGGTCTCTGACTTCATTAGGAGTTGCCTCAAGCCTTAATGGCTTGAAAACAAGGCTTTTAAGCATCTGCTTTTTCCTTAAATTAAAATTTAAAAAGCATCTGAGACATCCAAGAAATTTTATTTTGAACTGCTTTTAAAAATGAAAAGGAAGTTAGAGGAATATTAATTAGCATTAGGGATGAGGACTTGCACGGCAAGAGCAGCTCGGTATGGCTTGAAACTGCTTTATAAACCCATCAGAAATGAGGTTTCTGACACAAATAGCAGAGAGCTTAAACTTACTGCTCCTTTGCAGCAAACAAAGAAGGACATAAACAATGTGGTTTGCTTGGTTAATTGATATTATTCTGATAACTGTTTCCATGACCACCAGCTGTACACTTCTGCCTAACTTCTGTTTCTGCCAGCCTTTTAGGCACCAAAATCGTCTCACTTTTGAGCAGGTAGAACCCACCCAAAATTCTCTTTATTAATTGTTACAGCTTTAAAAAAGGCTATGCAGGTTTGTTGTCATACCAGTCCTTATTTCTTTGGATCACCTCAATGACTAATAGCACCCATTATGACTTTTAAACTTGACAGATGTCAGCTTAGCATCATATTTAGAAGATAATCATGTGTAACTTATGCTGTAACTGAGTAAATTGCAGTAAACAAGCAGCAAAAGTCACTGTCAGTAAACAGAACAGACGACAATTCTGAAACAAGGTCTGCAGTTTCCACACTAACTGCTTTTCATGTTAATCTTTCATAAGTAGCACAGAATAGACCTTTGTTAGTGTGTCTCATACTTACTGTTATGGCTCATAAATTATAGTTCTGAGAAAAAATATATAATTTTGAATAGAATTGGCTGAATAATTCATTGCAGTTACACTCGTCTGCAAGTGACATTGGCAAGCAGATCATGGTCATCCTAGCAGTATTCATTATTTAAAATTATTTCCCAAATACCTCCTACAGATAGTTCTTGATCTGTAGCTCCTTGGAAGCTGTTAGTTGCAAGTATTTAAAATTTATAAGCTGGGCATTAACAGCTTGATATCTGGTCAGGAATACACATCTAATTCTTTGCTTGTGTATGCAATTACCACGCTTGCAAAATCACTTAGACATTGTCATGTGAGCATGGATCTGAACGAATCAGAGTTAGTGCCATGAGCCTTCAGCTCTGACCAGGAAATGTGTCCATCAGGCACAAGCCACGTGGTTCCCTCTTGTGTGTCAGGATCCTTCTGCTCCATGGATATCCAAAAGGAGCATCTTCCTCCGTGGAAGAGTGTCACAGAGAAGAGACAGATGGCCAGAATAATATGGAAGCAGCATCACGATCCTCTGCATCCAGGGACAACTGGTTTGAGAAACTCATTTTCAGAGATCAGAAAAGAAAGTGAGCTGAAATGATGGAATCCTGTCTCCTCAAGCATGAGGCACAAAATGAAATGACTGAAATAGAGACAAACTATCAGCTGAAATGCCAGTACAAAATCCCTGGGAAAGAGATTTAGCCAGCTTGGCAAAAACAGGTGTGTTCCAGATGTGGATCTTCCAAAAACTCTTTGCTTATGCAGACAACATCCAAATACTGAAAGAGTTTAAAGCATTTGATGAGCCAGAATCTCGTCACAGATGCTCTTCTATAAACCCATCTTCCACCACTGCTCTGAAGTGAGCATGAAGGAGATGAGAATGTTTCTGAATAGAGAGAGAAATTCTACTCCTTGAGGATCTGTAGGAAACCAGAATTCCTTGGAGGTGTTTCTCACATGCATTTGAATGCAAACCATACATTCTGCTTGAGTTCAGTACCAGGCCTGTTGCCACTGCAGCATTAGGAAGAAAGGTCCCTGTTACTCCAATTCCCTGAAAGCCAAAGTCTCAGAGGTCTAATTTGAGCCATAAGTGCAGCACTGAACAATTAACACGTAGGAACAATTTCCTAATGTCCACTATTCCTCTTGCCCAGATAGAAGACAGAACAGAAAGTGGCAACAGGAGCAACAGGACTGTGGAAAGGAAGCAGTGAAAGAAATAGAATCCCAAGCCAAAAAGAGGCTAAATTATCTTGACATAGCTCTGAATGTAGACTATTGTATCATTGTATCACATATAAGTCACGGACTTCAGTGGGATTCATGTATCAGCCAAATAACTGCTGTCACTGATGTCTTCTGCTAGATGCAGCATCAAACTTGACATGAGCCACAAACAATTCTGATGTTGTAAGGGTTGAAAGAAGCATCCACAGTATATCAAAGAAGGAACTGCCACCTTTTGAAGAGAAGATCCAAACTACCATTTTACATCTATTAACAAGACCTTCAATTAAATTTAGGATGAGCCCCACTAGGAAAAAATACTGCAAATATAGATATTTTCTGGATGTTTTATTAGGTACAGAATACTAAATGGGCTGTCATCCATATAACTGCTTGGGCACCATTTTCCAGATGTTGTTTGTGTGTCCACAGCAATGTAGTCATATTAAAATGAATGAAAGTGTCTATTTTTGGTGGCTGCTCAGCTACAGCTCACTTCCACTGAGCATCCTGGCCTGGTGCAGGCTTCCAGCAAGACACAGTTCAGAGACATGAACTGCAGATTTCACTTCTTCATTGACCTACAGTACAACTCAATTACTGGCTTAATATTGCTAAGACATTCATTAAAGCTTGAAGCAGGCAGAATGTCATCTGTTTGATTCCTCTGCTTAAGAGAGTCCAGAGAGAATATTTACAGTTGGTGGGTTGTGACCACCTACTTTTGGAGGAAAACCACAGATCTTTTCTGCAGTAAACAGTGTGCTATCCTGATAAGAATTTGCACTGGGTCAAAATAGAGATATTCTGCTGGAGTCAGTGAGTGGTCAGGTTTTATTGTGGTCGTAGGGAGGGCTATTTCTGTTACCACCTGCCTCATTTTATGTATTACATTTTGGCAATTCCTGGCTCTGTAGCATCACTTTCTGTTGTCTACCCCATGAACTGATGCTCTATTAACACCAATTAGGTAAGAAAACTGCTTGGTGGCAAGATAATACCAGTCAATAATTATGTTTTCTTTTAATAAGTAAAATAGGAAACATTTCATTCTTTGATATTAATAAATGGTTACTTGTTTTAATGGATTTTGTTTTATCCATCCATGGTCACTGTGGTTTATATTTCTGTAGCATGTTAGAGAGATGCCTCAACACTCCTGATGTGATACACGGCTGCAGATTCAAATTTGTCAGAATCTTAAGGGAGTTCTCATTAGGGATTAGCCCAGACGCCATCTGCAACAATTATAAATCATCTCGATAGGAAAAGGCTGGAAAGTGCATTTAGGAGTATGCAAAGTAAATCAGACTGGGCCAAATGCATCTCATCTGCTCCTAAGAACCAACGCTCATCTCCATATCCACTGTGGCTCCTCAGTTCCTTCAGCTCTGCCAACCTGGACCTGCTGCTTCTCTCTCTTTGCCAGACAGGCATTAAGTATTGATTTTTAGAGTACATCTTAAGAAATGTATGTGCTGTTCTGTGTCCAGCCACTGTGACTGCACACAACTAATTAACTGCATAACAGAGCTGATGGGTATCTGCTGTGGTTTGTATGCACCAATGGCATCATCCAGGCTTTCTGCATGCTGACCCTCTTTCAGCTCACAGCTCTGGCACAGAAGGGACCTCCTGCTTTCAGCCTCTTGTAAAGATCAGAAACAGAAGGAAAAGGGTGCAAACTCTCCTAGGAAGACATGGGAAAGAAACAGAACAATCTTCTATTGAACTCAATAAAGCTATGATGATTTATATCCCCTGCAGATCAGGTCCTTAATCTACAAAAGCAGACTGCCAAAGGTGGGCTGGGGCATCTGGAGCAAATACAGCTGTGTAACACCCACCCTGCACCAGGCTGGCCCCAAGCATCATTTGCAAAAGCAGCAGCAACAACTCCCGTTCTCATGGCAGATGCTGATGTATAAAGCAGAATACAAGTTAATTATCAGATTCCAGGTTAAGTTTGTCTGACTGGCAGTTAGAGGAAACCTTATCTTGATGTGCAAACTCAAATAATATGCTAAGGAAGAGAGATGAGAAAAGGCAAACACAGAGCACAAAGATCTCAGCCGGGGGTTTGTCTCCTTACACACACAGCCCCCAACTGCAACCTGTTCCCTGCGCACAGCTTCAACTCCACGGTTAAAACCAGCTTATGGAAAAGATACTACTAAAAGCAACTGTTCTGATGATGTATAGGTCTCTGGCTAACTGATATTGAGCATAGAGGGACTTATCTTCAAGTGATTTGTTCATGGCATTATCTTTACAGAACAGTGAGAAGTATGAAATACCTGTCATGATAGCACACCAATATCCCAGACTATCCCCCTTATAATGGATGGCTGAAAACAAGTACCAGTGGGTTAAGAAAATTAATGGCTCAAGAAAAGAATTAATAAGGCACTTTCATGAGCTGAGGAAGTGATTGTGGATCCTTTCAGGTAAGCAAACCCCACCCAAATGCGAGTGGCTCCCATGTGTTTAGCTAGAGATTGAAGTTATTGCTCCATGGGCACTAATGACTTCACAGGTGAGAATATAAAGGATCCCTTGTACCAGAGGAAGGACCTGGCAGCCCAGCCCAGCAGGGAAATAATGCTTTCTAACCATTCTTATGCCTTCCCCTGGTAAGACCATTTGCCCCTAAAATTTAGATTTTTTTTTTCCTTTCTCGATTAAATTCCAATACTGTACCCTCCAAAATGGTATGGTTTAAGAACTTTAATATCTAGGGAAATTGAGACACAAATCCCAACTTCCACAGACAAAGGAGGTACCCAAACACAAGCTCCAGCAGCCTGACTATGGCTCAGTCACTAGGCTGCCATAAGAGAAGAAGGGTTTGTGTTGGGATGCCTGTTCCCCCTTGCCAGCTTTTAAACAATACAGCATTTTTGGTGAATTTTTGGAGAAAGCTGATCAAATCAGAGTGATACATGGTCACTGAGAAAGTCACCCAGGTCAGGCCCCTACAAGACGTGGATGAAGAACGCTTCAAGGCAGGCCAGGACCAGATGCTCAGTCTCAACAACACACTTCAGTGTCTTAGATCATCCAAGATTTTGGGTGGCATGTAAGAAGCAGAGAACTGTACGCAGAAAAAGAAGCTAGTCTGAGAGCTAAGAGAGGTAATTCCAGAGTTAATTCCAACAGAGCAGGTGACTACCCAGGATAACAATTTTAGCCTGAACCACTCCTCACTGGCAGAGCTGGCAGTGAGACCAGCTCATTAATTCATCCTTTCCTTCAGCACTTCAAAGGATGTAGAGTATATTTGCATACACCTGCCATCCCAAGCCAAACTCTGTACCTTCTTCTATTACTCCAACTGCAGTGAAACCCTCCAGGGCCGTGCAGCACCCACCACGGAGCAATCCTACCCCAGCTGCCTGCAAGGGCATTGTAACAAAAACCTGTCCTCTGGCAGGCTGCAGCACAAAGGGCTCCTCCGAGGGCTGCCTGAGCCCACAGCCCTGCTCCCACCAATAATCCCCTCCTCCATAATTTAATGAGCCTCAAAGCAGTGAGGTCTGCCCTCCCCCACGCCACCATTCCCCTTCCCACTCCCCAGACAGGCTGTGACAGCCGCAAAGAAGAAATACTCCCCGGTGCATTGTTAAAGGCCTGACTCCCCAAGCCAAAGACAGGCTCAGTTAACATTAAAGCCTCTTCCCTTGTGAGCAACCTGAGCTGAGATTAAGGAATGAGCCCACACTGTCAACCTTAACCCTGATATGAGGCTGGTAACTAGGGCAACAGCATCTCACAAGTAAACCCTGCCATGCTATTTTGTCTTCTGACACTGCAACACAAAATATGATAGGTTAGTGGACGGGTAAATAAAAACTGAACATCACCCACTCTTCTGGCTCATATTTTAGTCTTGGAGTTTGCTAAGAGCTAGGAATGGTTATTTATTAATGCTGATATTAATGCCAAGACATAATCTTATTCTCTCTGTGCATGGTGCACACCAGATGATAGTGTGTTCTCCCTTCTTGCTTGGACTCCAGCATAATTATTTACAGAAGGTAGCACAAAATGATCTTCCCAATATTAGACTCAAGCTGCTTGTCTGGTTTAGCTTGATCTTTATTTATAGACACTGAGTCTGGGAGCTTTTTGTATGCAGAGCAGGACATAGTGACCTACTCTGACTCACTTATATAATAGTTTCAAAGCAGACTTAGTGTAAATTGACCCTAATCTGATCTTGAATTGTAACACATTATAATTCCAAAAATAAATCAGCATTTAGCTCACTCTATGCAAGTCATTTCTTTCAGAATTGGAAATAACCAAAGGCCAATAAATCTAAGTGTTATTTATTAATACCTTCAACTTTTTTTTTTTTAAGTCCCTCATTTACTCTGACCATTGCAACAGCCAAGATGTTATTATACCACACAGTTGGGGAGAGCTCTGTAATACACTTGGCTCAGCTTTAGAGTCTGTTTCCAAATGCAAATACTATATTCACAGAAAGCAAACTTAAAGACAAAATTTTCATGTGGTTTTTGAAAGTATACCCTTAAAATCCACCCAGGCAAATTTGCAAGAAGACAGGAACCTTGGCACACCTCCAAGCACACAAGTACAAATCTTGCCCCATCATTATTTGTGCAAATTTATAACCCCATCGCCACAAGCACTTGAGTGTACAAGAGCTTTCCATGGGCATCTTGATTTTACATTTCAATTGTACTCATGGAAGACAACTCAAAACATGGACCTGAACCTGAATCAGTATTTGCAGATATTTTTACAGTATTTGCCTAACATGCTGAAGAATGACAGCTGTATGAAAACAGAGAGACATGCTTGGAGTGGTTTCTAAGAACTTTGAGCAATAATTTCCTGCCAAAAAACTGATCTAAAAGGGTCTTAGTATCACTGGAAAGCAGGTCCATCACATTCTTACTTTGAATCAGTATTAACTAATTAATCAGCCAAACTGATTATGCATGCTATTCAAATCTGGCCTTTGTAAAATGCCATAGCTTGGGTTCAAAGTGATTTCTCACATGGTAATAGTTCTATTAATTCACAGTAATTATTTGCATGGCAAAAAAGGCTGCAGTGCTGCAGACTGGTGTGAGCAGCTCGCTCTTGGCTGGCAGTTGCTGGCTGAAGCCCTGCCCAGATCAGATTGTGCAGAGGGTAAACCACTGACATTCATCTTTCCTATCAGGGAGCAGCACACAGATGGGTTTGGCAGTGAGTGTGCACACTTCCCAGCGCAGCTATTAAGGTCCATACAGACAGTCCTTGCATTATGCAGGTTATAAAGCATTTATAGGTGATCAGAAGCCACCTTCTGAGATCCTTGTCCATTCCTCTATATATCAAGGTCCATTCTCTATTTGTTGAGCAGAATAGAGACTCCTGCTCATTTACAGTATTTAGAGTATTTCACATTAATGTCCATGGAGAGAGCAACAACTTTTCCTATTCCTGAAAAACTAATTGTTTATTGCAAACCATGTTTGTCTAAGACCTTTTGCAAATGAGGATTTGTGTATTTTTCATTTATGCATCAGGTACTTGATTCCTGTAAAAAATTCGTGATCCAGGCTCTCAGAACAAGGACACAGTGTTCATTTTTTGTGCAGATCAGTACGAACTAATAACAAAATCCTGCACCATTTGGAAGGGTATTCTCCTTCAGACTTCCTGGCAGCTTAATTCTGGGCAAAAATACCTCTCTGGACACTGGCAGTATGTTTTCACATGGAGATACAGCATCTGATCCCGCTGAGTTACTCACAGAGAATTCCTGACAGGCCTTCCAAAGCATTACCTAACTCGAATTTTTTCTGATGCGCATTCAGGATAAGTTTGTCTGCTTAAACAAGGACTCAATGACATTTGGGGGAACAAAAGGTCTGACTTTCACCACGCTGGTTTTCACCATTCCCTTTGAGTGCCCCATAGCTGTCTCTATCTCCCAGGGTAGGAGGAGGAAGAGATCTCAGCGAGGGCAGGCTGTAGGGAAGAGGATGATGCCTTCCCCCAAGGGAGGTCTTAGCCATGCTGCAGGCAGCAGCTTTGTCTCTGCAGCTGCTCCCCCTCCTCCCATACAACCTTAAAGCCATGCACCAAATCCCACTCGATGCTCCAGGCACCAGATATGGGATACTTAACACCCTCTTATCTCCTATTTCGGCCTTCCCACACCACACAAAGGCTCCGGAATGGTGATGATGGCCTTACCTTCACATCTCAAACGGGATGAAGAAACTCAGGGTGAGGATAAATCCTTGCTGCATTCCTGTTTCTACATGTACGATCCAGGAGAACAATTATAGAAAGGAGGCTCCAGGCCAAAACTTGAAAACAAAATTAAGTCTTATTCCATCGCTTGCAGTTTCCAATAAAGTGTTTTAATAGGCACCAGTATTTCATTTTTCCTTCAGAAATAATCCTTCTGATACTTGTGTTTGCAAGCAGGCAATATTTTTGGCACGCTAAATGGGCTGTGGAGGAAAGACCTGATTGTCTGCTGCTTTATCTGGGAGTGAATGAGGGGCAGTAGGAATGGCTTGTTCTAGCTCCAGAAGAGATTGGATTACCTACATTTGGCATAATGGAAATAAAAGTGAAAATGGTGCATATTTCTTTTGAGATATTAAAAATTAAATCTTCCTTTCACTGAAGTGCCTTTCCTCTAAATAAATATTTCTGTTCTTTATATTTTATACAGAAGACCTAATTGAATGTGGACTAATGAGCTTAAAATAGTTCAACTTGTTATTGATTTTCCTTGCTATTTATTATCATCGTCTAGCATTTTTAATTAAGAATTGAAGAAATTGTAAGAAAAAATATAATTAATCCTAAAATATACTGCAAAGAGATTTTTCCAATTACCCAAGAAGAACACAAAGACAAAACAAATGCCAAAGGCAAAATATATATATATATATAAATCCTCCAAATATAAATCCTCCTTGACAATATCTTTGTTTTCAGAATGGTTATGGACCAGTTGTTACTCAAAGACAGGTGGTGATCACATGGCAACACTCTCAGAGGTAAGGAAGAGCAATTTAGTATTGCAGGATTTACCAAGAAATCAGGCAACCAGAAACCCACACAAACAAATGGTAGTAGACTTCAAATCCCACCAAAATAAATTAGGTGATCACAAGCTGCAGAACTGTAGAGATGCAGGAATAAAGTTTTCCAGAGGCACAATTACTGAAGGTGTCTGGAATAGCACCTTTTAAAGGTCAGGTTTTAAGGCCATCTAAAACTGGACCTCTACTGAGGACTTAGAAGTCTATCTGAAATAAATTTTCTGACACAGATTATTGGGAAGTTCCTACACTGACTCCTCAGCTCCATGTTATAGTTAAGGCTCTGAGATTAGTGACACGCCAAGAATATCTGCACCCAACTCAAATTGCCTGATATTATGGCTCTCACATATTGTGCTCTCCCAAAGAAGAATTCTTGACTTAAAATACACTTTTCAAAACCAGAATTCAGGAGGCAAAAGTTCTCCCTTTTCAGACTATAAGGTTCAAAGGCATGGCTTACCCACCATGCATCTGAAGTCAAGGAATCAGCACTTCTGAGGACACCAGACGGACTTTAATACACCAGGCATACCAAAACTCTTCTCCAATGATACCATCTGGGTGGTTCTTTATAGAAGCCCACATATCACTGGCAATTCAGTGATATAAATGCTCTGCATATAATATTTTCTCTAGTCCTGCTAACAATGTTTGGATTATAAATATATGTGGGACGTAGTCAACACCCCATCTGATGGTTTTGCATGCCACCTTTCTAAGAATTTATCGGATCCTTATCCCAAGTTTCACACACCCTCATTAGGAGTTTCTCTCTTAATCACCCAGAATTTTCTTACCGAGGCACACTGGCTTTCAAAGCACACCTGTGTCTGAGTGACAAGAAACCTCTCCACACAGTCCAGATCAGAAATGCCAAATGGATGCCGTGAAGACCCAACAAGAAGGACCCTGGGCAGCCTCTCGTCCCCACCAGTGTGTGCTGAAAGCCCAGCCAAGGAGCAGTAAAACATTTGCAAACAACTATGCTTCCCTCCAGTCTGCCTTTGGCATGTGTTTTTTCCCCTGCAGGGCTTCAAGTGGGAACCAATTCAGTTCCTCTGAGTAGATTTCAAATGCCATTTTCGAGAGAGAAAAATAATTTGTGTTGTACATTTTCTCAAGCTTCATAAGCATTATTAGCTCAGTATAACATCAGTCATCTCCTTACAGTCCAGCAGTGCCATAATCTCTGCTTTACTATGCAAACACTATCACTCATGCTTAGACTTTAACTAACTTTTCTCAATGCACTCAACCTGTTAGAAATCTTGCTTGACAGCTCTTTGATATCTACACAGTATATTTTCAAGCCCTCAGCAACAAAACTGAAGCATATACAATCTTTCATGATGTTGAACCTTATCCAATTGAAGGGTTGAGTTTGGACTTCAATTATTTATGAGCTATTAGTTTCCTGAACTAATCAAATAATTCCACCTAAACAGTAGAATAGCTTTTACCATGGAACACAGTGAAATGCTTTATAATTCTGCTTGACAATCTGCTGCCATAGGCAGGGACAAATTGTTGTGCATGTGCCATTCAGATTTAAAATTGATAATGGACATTCAGAAGATAAACATTAATCTTTCAGACATGTTACACCACACAGAAAACAAGCAGCGACAAAAATATTTAGACAAAAGAAATTTCTGGCTGTTTCCAAACCAGTCTAAGGCAAATACAATAAAGGGCCATTATTCGAAAAGAATAGCTTCTGTATGGGGAGCTGTTCTAGCTGTTGTTGAAATAAACTATTGTGTAGTGCTTAGTGTAATCCCATAAGAAAATTTACACATATGTTTACTTGGAGGCCAATGTAACTTTTCTCATAAGTACAGCACTGCCATGTACACAAATCACAAATCACCCACAAAGAATCACAAACCAAACCCCTCCAACGCATGAGATGAACTCAGAAATGTGGGTGTCTCTCCTTGGCCTTGCCCTCATTCTACTCTTGCCATTCACACTGCTTGGGTATCTCACAGGAATTTCTATTTCCTCATCTTCAGGTGGACTTTGATCTCATGCTCACCTGGTTGGGTTGCTGTGAACCTTAACATCTCCACTTTCCTCTCCTTCACCTTGACTATAAAGCACAGGATACATTTAGATTCCCAATTCACACTCAGTTTCTCCAGATATTAAACATGATTTGGTTACAGCACCTGGACATAACCCTCAGGAATAATTGATGGTATCTTGGTCTTGTTCATTTAATAATAAGTTTTTGATATGAATTAGTGCATTACCAAAAAGATATGGCTGGTCTGGTTTTATTATGTGGTTCTACATGGTTTTCTGTACAAACGCTGGTCATATTTAAAAGCTTTTTTTATCCAGCTATAGATCTGTTTTCTGAAATAAAAGCTAAGATTTTTAAGTAAAGGATGATCTTCCACAAATATTCATCACTCATGATAAAAGTGTGAAGGCTGGTAGTACTGTAAAGACAAACACAGAAAAATCTGGTCTAATTCTAACAACACACAAAAATGGTTTTCAGATTAAGCCATTGATTTTTTATTTATTCTCAACTCTGATTTTTTCAAGGTTTCTTATCTGCTAGCTCACAGAAGTGTTACCCTTAACACTTACAATTCATAGTTTCACCAGTCTCTGGCAAGAATTTTTTCTTTTTTCATAGTACGATATTTATGCACCCAGTTTATCCTGACAAAAAAAAAAAATCATAGACTGATAAGCTCAAATATTTGCCTTGATGAAGCATTAACTACTTCTTATGGTATGAATAAGCATGGGTAATTATGCCCTCACTTCCAAATATACGCAGGTGGCTTTGCACAAAACTCCATATTTTCTTTCTGGAGCATTTTATAGTGAATAAAAAAACATATTCATAAGAGTAGATTTTAAAAGCACTGCAATCTGTTGAAAAGAGTCTATCAGGATCATTGGATTCTGGAAGCTACTGCACATTTCATCCACAAAACTCTTGTCTCTTGACATATTTTATCATATCTGTTCAATCTCAGTCTGACCTGCACAGGCTTAAGGGTCCATATGCTCAGGTCCTCATCCTAAGTGTGCTTAGACATCTTCCTAAGGGCAGAGGAAGATAAAAAGATCCCTGTGAGTCAAGCTCTAGCGAAATTTAGGAATGGCAGTTTAAATGAGCAGTGTTTCTAGGTCTCTGCCTCATCCTTCTGCCAGAGGTTAATGTCAGCCTAATGGGATGTAGTTATGCTTGAGCTGGCACAGTTTATTGCTCAGGGGGGTACTTGAACCACCACGGGTGACATATGGATACCTGGAGAGGCAGGAGTGGGACAAAGGGAGTGACAGCTTTGGAAACCCTTACACTTATTCCACCAGAGCTTGAATTTGCTGCTCTACCCACCTCTGAAGCTGGCTGTGCAATTCCAGTTCATGCTGGTAAATCCAGTCAACCTAATTTAGTAATGTAGCCAACACAGCACTGGCATTTTACTTGTATGTAATCAAATTACATTTCAAAGTACTACATTTTTCTTTACTTGCAGGATTTTTTAACTCTGAGTTATTGTTTTGTATTATGAAACTTCAACCAAATCCAAATGTCATTCCCCAGAACCACTGTACTCAGCATACATGAGAAGTTCTTTAGACTTATTTAATGTCAGAATTATTGGAAAGACTATGAAGTTATTCCATTAAGAAAAAATACATCTTGGAAAAGTGAACATCTGAAAATGAGATGTAAAGCCTAAATGCAAGGATTTAGGTTACATGTTGGCATTCTGCTTCATAGTAAGAATCTATTTATACACACACTGCTATGTTCACCAGGGGAATTGGAAACACATTTGCAAATTAAAGTCTGATTCAGAACAGTCTCTTGCTTGAGTAAAAAAAAAAAAAAAAAAAAAAAAAAAAACAAAAACAACAACAGTGACACAGAGCCAGAGTAAAATATCTTAATTTGTGTCTGCAGGGAACATGTTTTTCCTCTCGCCTTTACCTTTAGAATTTACCACATCAACCCTCTGCTTATGGATGACTCATTTTTAGATGCAGCCATTGGTTATTCTCATATATCTGGTGTCACACATGGCAGGTCACCTCCTCTGACTGCTGCTGCCCTCCTGCTCCATGAGCACGGAGCACAGCCCTGCTGCAGTCCCCTCCTACAGCTGCCACCCTACTCAGTGCCAGCGATCATGGAGCCATGGAATATCCCAGGTTGGCAGGGACTCATAAGGATCAAGATTGAGACCTTCAGCACAAAGCCCACACATTTCCATAAACATCATCTTAAGGTCTGTAGGAAATGCAGCTCCTCAGAGCATAAAATCAGCGGGAGGGTTTGCTACCATAGGGATGCAGCCAAGCTGGATTCACATTAAGGAAAGCTACCCTGTCCTAATCGTGTGCAGTGTCCAGAACACCCTCCTGGGAGATCTCTGTCATCTGGTGGCAGCCAAGGACAACCTGCACTGCCACCACACCAGAGGACCTTCCCAGCTGCTTCTGCTCTTCCAGTCATGCACAGGTAGATGGACACAGCCACCTGTGGGTAACACCAGCACAACTCCCACACATCACAGGGAAGCCTGGGTGCAGGTACAACAAGGAGGATTTGCAGGAGGGATCAAATACAGGCAGCAAAGCCCGGGTAGGCTGGTCAGAGGAGGAATCAGAAGCAAAACAGAGACTCACAGCTGCAGCCAAGGGACACATTAAACTGCCAAGAACAACTGGAGGTATTTCCAATCTGACTGAGGAGTGGGGGTTTCACCAAGAGCCCCACAAGCTGCTGCTCAGCTGGGCAGGCTGGCTGAGATCTGTGCCCCCAGAGCCCTGTGGATGCCCACAGCAGAGCCTGGCTCTCCTGCTCCTGGCAGAGCTGCTCTGGGATTGCACAGATGGGCTGCAGAGGGGCTTTAGCCATTTTGGGGAACAGTGTTCCCAGAATAAGCACATCTATGTAAGAGCATGAAGGAAACACTTCACTGGGTCAACATTTTTCCCCACACAGACTTCCCTGCTGCTTTTTTCATTTGCTGCTATTTTCTTTCTGAATCACACAAGAGCCACTCTTTCTAATAATTGTTCTATTGCTTGGAGTCTGTAAGGGAAGATCTGCTACTGCCCTGCAAAATTCATCCTTAGCAAAAGAAATAACAAATATGTCAAGTAAACCTGCCTCTCTTTCTAATGCTTTTATCATTATCCTTCTTCAGATATGGACCTGGTTTCTGTAAAACGTGATATCTTATACACTAGAACTAAGAGTAATAATCTGATTTTAACTTGCAGATGTGCTTATCAGCTAAGAAGATTGACTATTGCCCACACTATTGATTAGAGAAAACATATCAATGCACATCGACCCTAGGTTGCCAGTGGAACCCCTTAAAACTAATGACTTTCAAGTACTCAATGCAGCAGTGGCAGAACTGACAATTGCTTATGGTAATATTGATCCCATAGATCACATGAGTGATGCTGTTTGAATTCATGGAGCACTAAACTTTGCCTTTCAAAGAGCAGATGCACCTTTTGATCACTGATGGAGTTTGTCTGGTTTTAAATCTCCATCAATAAGGGGGTGAATTTCCCTGTTCCGAGTACTGATTTGTAGTCATCTCCAAAGAAATCCCTCTAGGAGCTACACCTAATGGCTGACAACATATTTGTCTACAAAATGAGTCAACTGTCAAAGTCTTCGGTGTTGTGCAACTTCCTTAACAGGCTGATAATTGCTTATTCATTGTAAAAGGTTTGCACAGTATTAAGAGGGTCTGTAAAATTCACTGATGACAAAAACCATAGTAGCCTATAACATTTTACTAGGCACTGAAATTAGAGGATTTTGTGAGTATTAGCTACAATTGCAGCCTCCAAGGGTTTACATTTTTGTTCTATCTTTTGCCTATTTTCTTCAAAGTGTGAAAAAGGTGTAAGTAAATTGACGAAAGCATATGTCATCATCTTCTTCTGTTAATTTACACAGATCTTTGCATTTTTATGCTCTCAGATTGTTTTACATGTTATTGCTGTACCATGTCATATAAAAAACCCAAACATGTCAGTGAAAGGCAGAGCTGATCTAATGAAATGATGTCATGGAATAACTCTTGCAGATATTGCAGAGGGATGACTACATAACCATGGCTACAGGTGCACGGACACATTAAAACACACATTCACATACACATTCATATTATATATACATGGACACACTAATGTGATGTACTGACTCATTTATTAAGTCCATTCCAGGTTTGCAGAATAACATGAACAGCTGCCCTATTCTTTAAGGCTCCAGAAGTTGCTAAACTGGAATTAAATTTCATCTAAAGCTCCACACTCACAATTAGTATACACAGGGGTTTGGATTCATGTGATTCTGAGCCTGATATGTCATCAAGAGAATTGACCCATGCCTGCCTGTGTCTCATTAAGGCTGCCCAGATATGTCATTTCCAATTTCTCATGTTGACCCTCCCCTCTTCCTTTCTTAGCTAAAGTGTTCAGTCATCTCCATCCTGCCAAAAAAATTCTAAGCATACAGCTGATCCTGAGCTCTTCTCTTGACCCTTTGTAATGCTTAAAATAGTAGATGCTAAGAAATGCTTCAGCACCACAAGGACACTAATGATCCCTTTCATAACCTCCTTCACTGTTTTGCACTAAATGTTCAATACTTTTAGATTAAATTAACCTAATAATGTATTTTTATATGTGTGTATTTGTAAATATATCTGACTTTGAAAAATGTGCAGCAACTGTTGTGTCTTCCCTAATGAGTTGCAGGATTAACACTAAATGAACATTAAATCAGCAACTCCTGTGTGTGACCTTGTGCTCTGCACAGCCAAGCCCATCAACTCCCTCTGTGTTCTTGCTCAGCTCAGAGGAGACTGAGGAGATGCAAATATTCCTTATGGACCCACTGCTGCTTGCTGTGTTTTGCAGAGAAAGAGGCAGTTCTAGTGTGTCTGAAATGGGGAATGTGCATCTTAACCCACAGACCAGTCAGTCCTGAGCACAGGGCAGGAAGAGCAACCTCTCACTGCTGTGTGGGGACAAGGCCGGGGGTGGGGTGTCAATACTAAAATGTGGCTATTGCAGTGGGACTCTACTCAGTATGGCATGAAGAGATGAGAAGGGTGATGAGCATGTGAGCCCTGCACCTCCATACACAGAATGCAGCACACTGTGCTGCTGCTCCTGCAAATATTGTGATTTGGAAGTTCCTTCTGAGGGCTTCTCTGATAAATAACATTTCACTTTAATGATATATTACCTGTAAACTACAGTTCTCGTGTCAGATTCTGCTGTCATTTGTCCTTGCAATGTCTGCAGCCCAAGAACAGTATTACAGATTATGATAATCACCTTTAAATTAATCAGGTGTAGTCCGCTAGGGCTGGTTCTTAAGGAGCCTTATGGAAAGGGCATGTCTTTCCATGTGAATATAACCCCATGTAATGTCCAGCACAGGAAGACTCTGCAGGAAAAGACTAAAGGTGTGAGTGGCTCGGTGAATCACCTCTGGAAAGACCCTGAGCTGGTGCCACCACTCACACCTGCTCAGTGTCACAGGTCTTGGCCGCAGAGAACAGCTCATTCCTGCATTCAGTGACAGATGAACCAGCTGAGGTGCGATTTCCTACCTCTGTTTCTGCAATAACACAATAACAGAGGCAGTCACATGCCAAAGGCCTGATCTGGTTTGGGTGAAGAGCACTGGCCAAGATGCTGCAAGGTGTGGATGTGTAGGTGCCACCACTCTCAAAGGGACTGCACAGAAATTTGCCTCCTAAGCACAGGGTCAAGAGCTCTATAAGGCTAACACGAGACTGCTCAGCATCCTTCACTGCTTTGAGTCCAGCTGAAGTTCAGATAAAAGGCAAAACATTTTCTTTCACTACAGTCCTCATGTACTGCCACAGAAGTGTGCTTGGGAAATAAAAACTCTTTGGCCTCCTGTGAGAAAATTCCCACCGTGCAGTCAATGCACACACACTTTTGCTGTCATATGCATGGGATCTCCTACAAACTTCAGAGTAGGAGGCAAAGGGTAGGAGGAAAAGCTACTGCTTCAAAACATGCTGCTGAGGTAGTTCATTGTGCTGCTTTATTCAGATTGGAACAGTCATTGCCCCGGTATCTGAGTGCCTAATTATTGTTCTTGAAAATTAAAGCAAGTGCTAACAACATGAGATTTGTCTGCCAGTTCAGGCTTTTGCTGCAGGGCACTCAATGCCTTTATCAGAAACAACTGGGAGTATGGTTTCACATCACATATGGACCGAGAAGGGCTACTTTATAGATATCTAAAGAAAACTGAAGGCTCTGGTGGAGCTTTTAAGTCAGAGAGCATGAAGAGCTCCTTCCCTGCCAGAAAATGCCTCTTCTACAGATAACCAACAGTTTCCTCTATCCCTGTTCAGGAGAGGGGTTTGCTTCAGAAGATACATGGCTGTCTAAAGATACAGCCTACAACCCCCACTGCAAGGATGCATTTTTCTGAATCAACACTCAGTGCTGTGGGAAATGCCTCCATGGTGCCTCCACAGATCTCTGCCTGCAGCAGCCTGGAGCTCAGTGCCAGCTCATTAGATACTTGGTGAAAAGCGGCTCCATACCTGGAGTGCTGGGATAGGAGTAACTAGTTAGCATTAATTCAGGTATTTTCCATTACACTTATATATAGATTTACCCACAATGTGATTTCAGCAGAGCAGGTCTGAGCTATGATACTCAGCAGAGTTTTCAACTAAAATAGTAAATTTTTGCTTGTCAAAATTGACACCTGTGCCTTTAGCCACACTTCAACCACAGCCTTTAATGCTACTTCCCAACTAGAATTCTTTGGATGGCATAGAAATTTATGGTAAAGGAAGATTTCCAGTCTGAGAGGAGAGAGGTGAGGGAATATGTATCATTGAAGAAGTACTATATTATTATTTTACTTATAACTTATCTGATTCCTGTTGAGTTTCCTTCTTTTGGATGCACTCAGATGTATTTCTGGTTAAAAGAGGAGTATGAAAAAAGGCCATTTTTAGCCTTCCAGCTGTAATTCCCAACATACCACTTACATTTTTAGGATCACAGCTTCATAACTCTTTCTATATGCCTTGATATTTCTCATCTGACAAATCCAACTATATCATAGACCTTTGTCTCAATAATTGTTGGTCCTGTAGGAAATGGCAGACTCTATTTTTCCCTTAATGTTTTCTTATGCTAATTGCAAGTGATATGAAGTTCAAGTCACCTAGCTACAGGATGAAATCTCTCAGCAAAAGCCTGTGTGATAAAGCCAAGTATTTCTTCTGGTAAATAAAAAGCCAGGTACTGATCTGTAAGAAAGTCAGCTGTACATAGCACAGCTCTGCAAACTGCATTCCCAGAAATTCAGTAGAGGAGAAAATGCCGAAGAAAATCATCAACAAAAAATTCTCAGGACGTGATTCTCATTGACAACAAAAGCACCTTTAAACTTACAATACTGTAAGAGAATATTGAGTAGGGCATAAAGACAATATAATATTCTATTCCTCCAAGGCCTCATTGCTGTCTGCACTGGTATAAAGGTGCCTGGGCAGTCAAATCTGTTTCCTTATAACATTATGCCATGTTATATTTCATTTCAAAATGATGTTTAAACATAACATAACTGATTTGCCCTGAACTTCTAATTTGCTGCCCAATGTCCTTGTCTTCCAACAGCAACAATGAAAAAAACACTGTCAGCATCCCACTCCTGGATACAATATAATCATGTTAGGAAAGTGGAGAAGTCAATGACAGTCTGACCCACAACATGCACTTTGAGAGTCAACTTCTCTTGCCTTCATGCTTGAATAGGGATCAGCCTGATGGGTGCTGGGTGAGGAATGTGAACTCATCTCCTGCCCACATGCGTTTATTTCAATGATAAAAATAAATTTCTTTTTGAGCTATGACCAACTCAATCCACAGTTAGGATTGCATTCTCAGCTGGTGTGTATCCGTGTAGTGAGAGGGATCATCCCAGCCCAGTCTCCCACTGTCTCAGCTCTCAAAGCCTCCTCCAGGCATTGCTCTGTTCGTGGTGTCTGGAGGACCTGGAGCAGAGCGCCAGAAAGAAAATGCAAAAGCTTGGGAAAGCACGTATCCTTCTAATAAATGGTCCTTTTTCACTGCCAATTCCACAAAGGCTTTTTTATCTTCATAGTCTGTCATCCCAGAATGACACTTCTCCTGGCTGCTGTGTCAGTCTGCCAAATGCTCTACATTTCATGAATGAAACCTGCATTTGTGCACAGGTCATCATCCCACTGGTGGGTTTTAGAAGGAATAAGGCATCTTTCTGAAAACAGTTTTTAACACTCCAGGCTTTTCTACAGTAAATCAGATTAACAGGACCAAGTACTTTTGTTGCTTAATAAGTAGCATTTCATCAAGATGCCATTTATAAATACAAGTAGCTGTGAATGGAAATTCCAGAATTTACATACATTTTAAAATTACTTTGGGGAGGGGGTGTCAACATCTTATTTTTTGAACTAGAACTATTTCCCAGTCTCACCTTCTGGCCTGATGATCACACAGCCAAGTCTCCTCCTACACTGAGATGATGTGAGGAGTTTCTTCAGCAGCCGCAGAGAGAATCCCAGTGCTACCTACACATACTCACCAACTGGAGAATCAAGTACCTGACAAAATTAATGAGGCTTCAGTGCCTCATTCTACAGGAATATGAGAATTTCTAACACCTCACAAATTATCCCACCCCTCCCCTTCCCTAAAGGTTACTCTGCAGTATCCACATCAGCAGAAGCAAGTAGTGACTTTCTAGGGACTAAGTACCTAAAGTACTAAGTACCAAATTAGTAATTTGCTATGCTGGGCTTAACCAAAGTGAGCATAAATAAATTATGTTTCAGGCACTCTCGCTAGCACAACTGGACAGAGCTTCTCAGGAACATTTTTGGACCATCAAAATTAATTCATCTCCATCAGAATTGTTGAAGGGCACTAAAAACAGTACTTCCAACTCTACAAAGTGAACCACTAAAATCTTCAACAACACTGAACCAGTAATTCTCTCTTTTGTGTTTCAGCGAAATGACAGACAACAGTGACAGCCTGACAATGGAGACAATGGGGATTTTGTCCTGTCCCTTTCAGAGGCCATTTCCCCTAATCCAGGCTTGGCTGCTGAACAAGACCCCCCTGCACACGAGCACCACCTCCTGTGGGACACGAGCCCTCCTGGCAGGTCTTGTTCAATTCTCCATCAACAAAGGTACTTTTACTACACATGGAGACTCTCCATCAGGCTCACTCTGATTTCTTACTGCTTCAGATGCCACAGCAACGTTAAGCAATATTAATGGTGTTTATGCAACCTCTAATGCAATCACGGGACATCGTGTCATTTGATCCTGTAATTTTGCAGCCTCTCCAGACTAAATCTGACCTTAACTGGTTTAACTGACTCAGAACCAAACCAAAATATTGAACTTGAGGTTGAATGGTTGAAGGATTTTTTTTCCCCCTAAGCTGAGGCTAGAATTAAACCAAAGATATTCAGTTATAAGGTCACCCTGAATGGAAGAACCAAGACGGAGATTTTCTTCTTTCATTCTGATCAAATGGAGATGGAAGAATTCTTGAAATATTTTGGCTTTGGCAGTACATAGGATATGTCCTCAGATGAGCCTGCATGCATAATTGAAACTATAGCAGCAATTCTGCTACTGAGACTCATATGATACTTGCCTTTGAGATGGTCTGCAATAACAGGAGTGAGAGCATGAATTTAGCATAGAGAATTATATTGTCTGAGTTCCATGCATGTAAACTACCATCAGATGGGAATGTTTGCTCACTGATACTTGCTATTGTAAACATTGGTATTTTTGAAGTAATTTATCCAGACCCCCACACTTCTGGATGTTAAATGAAGAAGTGTGTCATGGACTTTGTCCTTGCATCTCTATCTGGACAACACTGTGCAAGCACAGCAAAAGTTCCATCAACTTTTAACATACATCATCCTTGACTCACATATTGAGTGTGATGTTCATTGAAGTTCATTCCAATTTATTAAAAGGGTCTCTAAATAAAAGAATGTGCAGTTGACTTCAGCCAGACCTGGACCAGACACTACAATTTCTGAATTACTTTATTACCTACAGTCAACTAAAATCAATAATATCTGAATCAAAACCATCTTTCAGCCTCATAATTACAGAATAAGATTCTTCATTGTACTGTTATTGTGGATTAAATTGATTCCACACACTTCTAAAGAATGGTATTTTCAAGGGCCCATCTGTTCCGTTTTCCTTGTCACGTTCTCCTGTCAGCTAAATTGTCAACCTTTCACTCCTTACTGGGCCATCTTCTGAAAATGTGGAATCATCGATTCCGGGGAAAAACCAAGGCAAGATGCTGCCCATTGTAACTTAAATGGCCACGACTCATCAGCAGCACAACACCGTCAAGAGGAGATTTTGGTAAAGGAAGAGGTCAGATGAAGAAGTAACACACCTCTTCTGCCTCATGATATAATATATTTGTATTCCAAAAATTTCAAAAAACCCTCTGAAAGAAAAAAAAAAGAAAGAAAAGAAAAATGCTAACTGCACATGTTGATGATGCCTCGGGATATTTTAACTTGCTTGCCAAGATTTGCTTGGGTTTGTGAAGCTATTGTGCTTATTCTTGTTGTTCAATAAAAAATAATTAGTTGCCATGGTAACTGCCACATCATGTCATGCTTATGGTATTTCTGGGATAAAGGGCACCTTCTTCAAAAAAAGTCATCACTTTGTGGTAAAATGTCTTTGCTTTTTGTCATATCTATGAGAAACAGTTTCTCTCTGTTTTAAACTCTCTGTGTGGAGATGACACCATATGGTCAGATAATTTTCTTTTCCCTTTTTGTAGTGGAATAAGCCATTTTAATCTTCATTAAGGAATTAAGCAATGGTTGTGATAATTGTGGATGCAAAATATTTCCTGTATTTTCTGGATATTCCAGGTGCAGCTTTTTAATGCAATCATAACAGTAAAATAATTGCCTTGATGCACACCTGGGCAACCCATTTCATAGAATAAGGTGGACATTGACTGAACTTGCATTGGTTGATATGAAAGGGGAAGTAACAGGTCCTGAAGGAAGCAGAAACAGGTTGTGCACAGATTTATGGCTGCTCCAGAACATGCAAAAGCTTTGTTAGCAGTGCAGGTGAAAATGAGCAAGAAGAGGTGTAAGACCTGACTCTGGCTGGTCCAGCACACAGTAAAACACACCATTGCTGCATCTTCTCCATCTCTCCTCTCCCTGTGCCAGGACACCCTGAGGGTTGGTGGCTTGAAGTAAAGCAGATCATAGCCCAACTTTCCCAGGAGTCACCACATTCCTCATCACTTTTGCTCCCCATTAAGTCAATGGCATCCATTTAAGAATAGCAGAGCCAAAAAAAAGTCCATTTCTAGAAACCTGCCGCTTTGCATGACTACCCCATCACTCCACTTTTCCTATACTTGTTATCTTAAGCAGATTGTTAGTAATACTTTTCAAAATGACTTTTAAGCAGCCTTCCTAAGAAATAATTACAAAATTAGTTACTTCAAAGACATCAATATCTAATCTAACCTCAGATACCATTACCAAAAACAAAGGTAATATTTGTTGCTTGTTTTATCATTCAAAGTCCAGAATTCAGAATGAAGGATCTGTGTGTACCCCCTCAGCACAAGGATGGTTTGTGCATACAAGTTTGGGGTGTTCAGGAACCCAGACATTGACAAACAAATAGAGGAGCTGGATGCCACCATGTCTAAGTGGTTCTGGTCACCTTTCAAGATGCTCCTATAATGTGAGCTCACACAGAATGAGCTTAATTCTATTTTTGCCATTTGACTTGTAAAAACCTATAAAAAACTAGCTCTTCTTCTATAAAAGAAAATCTGATATTCTTTGAATAACTAACCAAAGTTTACAAACAAATTTTACAAACACACATCAGAGCTGCCTAAAAGTGATCTTTAGCAGACAGGCCATTATAGGTGAAGACAGGAGAGAGAAAACTGGGAAAATTCTTACTCAGGCAGAACACAATCAATAACACGTGTCTTTCCAAACTTGTAATGAATTAATGTGTCTTAAACAACAGTAATTTGACACGAGGTGCAGTGGAATACACCTTACCTCGGTGCAATCTTCATTCCACCACTGTGCTTCACATCCCCATTTCTAGAAGTGACAAGTACAGAGCCACTAAATACAATAAATATCAAAGTCTTCAGCACCTGGGAGACGAACATAAGCCACAAGCTTATTTGCATGCATAAAAAAGCTACATTAAAATAATGCTAGTTCTGATCTATTTCAGACTTTCCAAATGTCACATTTACAGCTGCACATGCAATCTTAATTTCTCTCCCTTGTGCATCCAGCTTGTGTATTCTGGCAAGTAGAGTGTCAGGGAAAAAATGTGACCACGTAGTCCAAGATCATAACACCTACATGCATGGAAATGCATAATCACCATAATTCTGAAATTCTCCTAACTTCCGTGTGGATTGTCTACCATCTCACATGTATTAATTATTATAATGAATTTTTAAACACTCAGACTAAAGAAAAATATTGTGGTGCATACAACTTCTACCGTGCTCTCTGTTGTGACTCAATACCAGGAGGAGAACTGATTTCTTGCTGCCTATTCCTTTCAAAGGGTTGCACTGCACTCTTAGCACCACGTGCTGGGTTCATACAGTGTCCCAAAAGTGGGGTTACAAAGCAACAAGACCAGATCCAGGAGCAGGTGGGATGCAAGGTGGGGTGGGGACATGGTGCCACCTTGTCCCCAGACTCCCCAGGCATCCTCAGGACGCTGCTCTGTGCCTGCTATGCAGTGCAGTGATTGCAGCAAACTGGATTTCCCCAAGGATCTCCTGTGAGGAAAGGGAAATGATGATTTTTAACATCTCACATCTTGGTTAAGCTTAAAAGGAATGGCACTGGACCAGTAATGGCCAGTGGAGCCTTGGAGCCTTGGTTTTGTTTTGTTCTTGGGTTGGTTTTCCTTGCTAAGTATATAAAGATTGCTGTAATCTGTGGGGATGATAATGCTTCCCAAAGAAACAATCAGGCTTTTTATACTGGATAATATCTGGCAAACCTGAGTGTAAGAGCTTGCTTTCACTTCATTGAAATTACAGATGGTTTAATATTGATACACAAAGTAAGACCTGCATACTTCTGGGATCTTTTTCCTGCAGCAAGAGACTTGATAAAATTTCTATCAAAGAAAAGAAACAAACTCTAAAAAGGAAAAAAAAATGTTGCTATTACTGTAATACAACAGGAGGATTTTCACAAATGTTCTTTTGTTTCTATTAAAATGCATCAACAGAATTTACACTTTTTTTTGCTGAGATGGTTAAATATTTAATCAAATTTAAGTATATTAAAATTTTGATCATGCTTATGAGAAAGTTTGGAAATTATTACTAAGCAGGAATAACTCCAAAAAGCAAAACCAAAAAAGTAAAATAAAAAAAAAAAAAAGAAGCTATTCCAAACACCTTGGAATGAAAATAATCTGGAAACTGTAAGAATATTTCCGTGTGTCTGCACTTTTTCAGTCATCAGACTTAAGTGGTTTTTTTTAATAGCCCTACATTGAATTTCTTTTAAAAATGCATTTTAAGTGTTTTTTACAAAAATATGAAATAGTTATACCATGACTTTTCTTCTTTATAAACACGAGATTCAGTTATATCATGACTTTATAATCCATATTTTGAAACCATTTGCCATTAATTCCACTCCAGCCATAAAGCCAAGCAAACAAAGCCTGTATTTTCCTTTCCATACTGCACACTCACTGCGTCACACGGACCTGCACAGGGTTTGCAGCCTTGCAGGATGCCACTCCCTTCTCCCAACCAGAAAACATGAGTCAGACGTTTAGCAAGAAGCAAGAGTTTGCTGGAGAAGCATTTTTTTTCTGTAGCATGTTGTAAACTGGCAGGCGGGTGGGGGCAGAGTTCCAGTCTGGATTGTATTTATAGATTCATTTAAAGGGTATGACTAATGGTCAGCATAAATTTCAGATGAAGTCCAAAGTAAAAGTGAAACCTTATTGTTTCATGGAAGGAAAGAAAAAAAAAAAAAAAAAAAACAAAAAGTATATATAAATTATCCAGAGTAGAGCAGAGTTTAGAGCTTGTCACAAAGCTGTGATCCAAGCCCACAGCTTGGAATTATAGACAGAAGCCAGTGGCTGCCTCTGCAGTGTCCTCAGCAGCAGCATAAGGACACACATGCCCCATGGCAAGCTCTGTTTATGTCTACATTTTAGAGGCTTATATCTGCTTTGAACCTTATCCTTAACCTAATTAAATTCTTTATGGGTTTGCCTGCTCATGCTGCCCCTATATAGTTACCCGTGCAGTTTCTTCTGGAAGGCAGGCAGTGGACCTGCCCCAGCCTCCTGGGCACAATCATGGGGTAGAAATGTAGGGGCAATAAAAACCAGGAGACATGATGGAATATTAAAAGTCTTTCTCAACAGGGGAATCATAAAAAAAAAATATGATATATGATCTTATATAAAGCATCAATAATAACACTGGCAGAGAGGGGTATCTGTGCAAAGCAAACCCAGCACAGCACAGACCTGCCCTGTGCTGAGCTGACCAAGCAGTTTTATAGGGTCTTTCCAGGTTTCTTTCCACTAAATAGGTCTCACCAGCAAGAAGGGCTGCACTGTAGGATGCTGGGCTGTTAGGACAGCCCTTACCCAGCATCTCAGAGAGATTCTGCAGCCCACACTGAGACCTTTGTTGCTCCAGCTCCAGCCTGGGCAGACCCTGAACCACCTGGCTCAACAACAGCTCAGATCTGGGGGACCTGTCAGTGTGGCAGTGTTGGCATAATCCCATCAAAACTGAGACAAAACTGACATCCCTCTTCGTTAGCTGATTTATTAGTGGGAAAAGACAGTCTTGCAGCAATAACTTGCAAATTAGAATTCCTAATTTCTGATTTTTAATGGTGTTCTTGATTCCCCCAACAGGTAAAAAGGTCAGGCCACCCATAAGGTATCATTCCTGTCAGCGCTTGGGCCACCCTTTACCCCTCGGTGAGGGGCTGAGCAGGCTGCACCACAAAAATCCCTGATTTCCAATGCAATCCTCCTGCCAGCACAGCCCCAGGGATGATGATGATGAGCAATAAGCAGCACTCCTGAGCAATGGGCTCATGCATTGCTCATCTGGTGGGGATGTTCTGAACACTGCCCATGGCTGAGTCACCACCATTATGTCTTTACTGGGGTACCACCAGAGCCACGGGGAAGGCAAAGAAGGTGGCAGTCAAAAAAATGATCCTTTCCCTTTTGGCTGGAAAGCAAATAATTTTTTACTTCTCCTTTCATTTTTCAAATTATATTCATCTAGTCCTTGTTCTGTCTTATTAAATCATATATGAATAAATGTTGCCTAAGAATTAAACAGTTCTCTGAGAGATCTAATTTAGCCATTGGCCATGGTGCAGTGTTTTGAGATAATTTAGTGGTGGGCACAAACAATGAAAATCATATGGAAACTGTCAAATATTAAAATAATTTCTAGCCCAAAGCTGTATTTATAAAACAATGCTTAAGTCTCAAAAAGTGAGATCAGATTACTGGTTCAGTGTAGTAAAAGAAAGCAATAACAAAAGCCTTACTTATAAAAGTGCGATGAAAAAGATTAATACAAACCTGAAATCAGTAATCTGAAAGACTACTTTATCTTACTGTGTCTGAAAAACGTTGGGGAAATATTGACTCATTCAGTATTTGAAAACATCACACTTTTCATTACACTCATACTCAAAGAAAGGTCTTTTGGTTTTAGCTCAGCAGTGACAGCGTTATCACTGTAAATTACCTCAGCACTGTCTAAAAACCAAGAGAATGCAACAAGTTCTATTCTTCACTGATGCTTTGAAAAGGAAAGGAACAGATTTCCAAAGGCACTGTAGGTCGACACGGCTTAAACACCCAAATGCTTGAGTAAACGCTGAATTGTGTTCCTGATTCTGCCTGGTTGCTTCAAAAATCTGAAAATAAGTTGATTGTCCAAAAGACTTCTGGGTACTGCCATTGCACTATTGCACTTTTAACTCCACAATCCAGTTGGTATTTATGAAGTAAAGGCTGCATTACACTTAACACATTAGCATTAAATTAGGATTCAGTTTCTGATTATTCACATAAGCAATATTCTTATCAAAAACACACAGATGGGAGAAGATTTAGTAGCTACTCTTTTCATATAAATTCACAGAAAAAGTCAGGTGAGTATTTCCTTATAAAAATTAATGGAGGTTTGCTCAACTGCTCAGTGGTTGAAACTAATTTCTTCTAATCACCAAGCAAATGAAATACTAAGAAGACACATTTCCCATTTACTTCATAGAATTCTGTGCAAGGAGGAATAAATATTTCCCACATGGTCAAAACCTGAAGAGAGAATGAATTGAAAGCCAGATTTTCAGACTTAGCTGAACCTTGTGGTCTCCACTGGAGAGAGACATTTGCTTTCCAGCCGGCTTCCTTTCACATTTCCTGCTGCTGCAGAGCAGAGCTGGAGGTGAGAGCTGCAGCAGGGCTTGGCCACCAGCACACCCAGGAATAGAACAGCCTGGGTGGAGAATGGATTCACAGCATCCTGGAGGAGAAAGGCCTGGGGCTGTTGGTTGATGAGAAGCTCAGCGTGACCCAGCCCTGTGCACTGGCAGCCCAGAAATCCAGCTCTGTGCCAGGCTCCTTCCAAAACCGTGTGGGCAGCAGGGAAGGGAGAAGGTTCTGCCCCTCTGCTCTGCTCTGCTCTGCTCTGCTCTGCTCTGCTCTGCTCTGCTCTGCTCTGCTCTGCTGAGACCCAGCTGCATTGATGTACCCAGCTCTGGGGCAGCCAACAAAAGAAGGATATGGACCTGTTGGAGCAAGTCCAGGGGAGGCCATGAAGGTGATCAGAGGGTTTGACCACTCCTCCTGTGAAGACATGCTGAGTGTTGGGCTTGTTCAGCCTGGAAAAGGGAAGGTTTCTAGGGAGACCTTAGAGCCCCTTCCAGTGCCTAGAGAGGCTCCAAGAGAGCTCCCCAAAAGATCTTTTGGGAAGGGCATGAAGTGACAGGACAAGGGGGAATGGCTTCAAGCTAAAAGACAGCAGGTTTGGATCAGATATTAGGAAGGAATTCTTCCCTGTGAGGATGGGGAGGAGACTCTGGCACAGACTGCCCAGAGAATCAGTGGCTGCCTCATCCCTGGAAGTGTCCAAGGCCAGGCTGTAGCAACCAGAGGTGTAGTGGGTGTTGTCTCTGTCCATGGCAGTGGGATATAACCAGATGATCCTTAATGTCTGTTCCAACCCAAACCATTCTCTAATTTCATGATTTTTTCCTGTGCTCAAACCCCCGAAAACAGAAAGACTGTAATGCAAAAAAAAAAAAGGCAACTCTGATTGCCTTAATATTTCCTAAACTTCCCTTCCTGCTTTTGCCTTAAAAGATTCATTTCTCTTCTCACACCTACTTTTTCTTTCAAATTTCTCCTGTACAAACACAGTTCAATGGCTGCAGAAGCTTTCTGTGACTAAAATCTCAGCATTTAAAGGAAGACTCTTATGTCAATTAGTGTTCACAGGAAACATATTTTGCTTCTATATATATATATATATACCAAAAGGTCATTTTACACTTAAATAGTAATGGCTTTCTGACCAAGAAAAGCACCAGTATATATATTGTGTGTGTAGCTGGTAGGAGACAGCAGGCAAGCAAGGGCTATGAAAAGCTCACAGACATCATTATGCACATCATTATGCACATTACGCATTCTTATTTCTCAACAGCACCAACAAATTCTGCCACTGGGGTTCTTCATGAATCGCACTGGAACCCCAAGGGGACTGTTCACAGCATCCTGAGAAAGGCTTGAAGAGTTTGGCCCCTGGTGAGCCCAGGATGAGCCAAGGAATGAAGCAGTTGTGCACAGCTCAGGTCAACACTGCTCCATGAACAACTCTGGTTTCTTCAGGAGCAAGAAATGTGATGTCCAGCAAAAGAGAATCTGCTATTCCTGGAAGCAGACAATGCTCATCTGGGTAAAAGATCTACCCAGTCACTTTAAAAAAGCAATGTGGCTCAGAATTTGTTTAATGGAGATTTTTGGAAGGATATTGGCAGTTCAGGGGCGTGGAGTTATCCCCTTTTTTGAGCCCGTTTTACCTCATTGCTTCCTTCTAAACTTTGCTAGCTGCGAGCCTGCTGCTGGCCACAAACCATACTTCTACTGGGCTTACGCTTTGCCTGCAGCAAACTAAACTGTTGTGCTCCACCAGGCTTAAAACACTGCTCACAACTGCTGCACTCCATCCTCCATCCAGAGACCAAAGCCCAGAGATTAACTGTTTCGTGGGTTCAAGAGCCAAGAGGGGTTTGCATGGGAATCACTTTCCCCTCTCCTAAAATCGATTCCAAATAACAAGGCAGAGGGAGTAACACTTTTCTAACACGGTGGAGTGCGTGAGAAATCTGCACCCACAGATGCTGAGCAGCTCAGTGGGGTTGTGGTTAGACACAGGACACACTCAGCTGCTGCTGTGCCAACCTGCAGCTGGTGCTGTGCCAGGTGCCGCGCTCTGACCTCCTTTGTGCTGCTTCTGAGGTCACCAGATGCTGTGAGGGAGCTGAAAGTGATGATGCATCACTTCCCAGCAGAAGCTCTCAGGTGACTCTGAAGCACAAGAGGGAGATACCAGGCAGTGTTGAAAGTGTGGAGAGGCTCGGCCTCAGGAGTACAGAGCTTGGGACAGCTAAAACTTAAGTGGGCTGGAAAGCTTTTAACTCACTGCAAAAATGGCATTATTTTCCCTCCAGATCTCTTTCTCAGCGTCTTCATGGCTCAACCACACTAGAGTGTCCCAGTGCAGAACTGGAGAGTGAACTGGAGAGTTTCTGCAGAGCCCCAGTGGTGCTGCAGAACTCCTGGATGATGCACAGCCTTTGGTTTGTTCTTCCCTTTCTTTATCCACCATGGGGGACTAACACAAGGCTTGGTCACCACCACCAGCCATTCACTGCTATTAAATGTCTTTTAGGCAGTGTGCATTGCTTTGGCCCCCTGGCAGGGCCCTCAGGACATCACTGTCATCCTTAAAACCCATTCAGATTGCAGTCAAAAAGCTCGGGCACAAGGAGGTTTCCCTCTGCACTTTGAACTGGTCCTCTCTAAGGTGGGACTTCCTTGGGAGGGCATGGTTGCTGCAGAAAAACATAATGTTCCTATGCTGCGGAAAATGGGTGTGGCCATTTTTTCTTGGCAAAAGTTTTTTTCCCAGACATTTATATCCCAGAAATATTTAAAAAAAAAAAAAAGTGCACATTTCTTCTCCCTAGCAAAGTGTTTGCAGAGTGCCTCCCCAGCCTGTTCTGTACAGTCAGCTTCTGTCTGCCTGTTTTGTTTTGGCTGCTCTAATTTACATAGTACTTCCTCTCCCTGTGTAGACTTCAAGGTTACACTGGGGTCAAGCTGTATCTTTTGCAAATCAGGATGTAAACAAGTCTGGATAACTCATGTGATACGGCTCTGCCCACCCCTTTTCTGTTTGGGTTTTTTTTTGTTGTTGTTGGTTTTGTTTGTTTGTTTGTTTGTTTAGATTTATATTAGCATCAGAAATGATCCAGGGTCTTTTTAAAGATCCAATTTCATACTTTCCAGCAACCAGTAAATTGGCTACATAGCAGAGAAATGCCAAGTGCTCTGAAATAGCCAGAGCAAAGGATACTATAAGAAGCCCAGCGCACCAAAAACTCACCCAAAGAGCAATATCCTGTCAACTAGAATTTGCTCCTGTAGTAAAAAGAGCTTGAATTTTATGTTCCAACAGAAACAGCTCCATAAAGCACCTCTGCACACCAAAATAAAGAATAAAAAAGCAAAACGGTTTGATTAGGGATGGAATAGGCTTAGAATAATTCAGGCTGGTGAATCCCTGCCAGCTCCACTCCTCCACACATTCCTGCCTGCATTCTGATCTCATTATGCGCCGGGCAAGAGCTCGAGCTGCACTGGAACAGTCCTCACCCATCTGCATCCTCTTCTTCCTTCTCCAACTGGAGGAGGATGGATATTTATAACCCCCTTCCAGACAGTGTGGATTCAGGGAGTGAAGGCAGTGCGTGGTGCTGTGTTCTGGGCAGGGCAGAGGCACGGGACAGTTTGTACAGATGATGCTCCTGTGTATTTTCACGTCCATCCCGTGTTATGAAGCCAAGGGCTTGCTTCACGTGGTGACATGAGCTGCCCCAATGCCTTACTGCTCCCAAATTAAGGCCAAAGCTTGTGCTCAAACACCAGTTTTTCCTCCCACGAGTACAGAGTAGAGGGATGTGTCAAGCAAGGTCCCCTAAGGATCTGTCCTGAATCCAGGTCGATTCAGTGTTCAGTGACTCAGCTCATAGAAAGGACAGTGCAGATGCTGGGGAAGGTTGTGACTATTTTGAAAGACTATCCTAGAATTCAGAACAGTCTCGATGAATAAAGACCCTTAGATCAAGTCAAGACTTCAACAAAAGCAAGTGTGAAATAGCAGGAAAAGAAGTCAAAAGAACAAATGTAAAATAAGAAATAACTGGTTAAATAAGGGTACTGCAAAATGAGTGCTGGGAGTTATGGAGGACCCCAGGTGGAATATGACTCAACACTGACACACTGCAACAAAAAGAGCAAAGCTCATTCAATGATGTATTAATACGACTGATCTGTGTCACACATCAAAAGCAATTATTCCCTTTCATTAAGAATTAGTGAAACTTCTCTTAGAGTAAGATTTGGAACATCGTATTTTAACCAAAATGCAGACAAATTTTAGAGGAAAATCTCCTCCTATAGGGCAAGGCTGAATTTTTCACTATTTCCTCAGTCTGGAAAAGAGGAGACTCGGGAGAATATGATAGAATCTTCCAACATAGTAAACAAGAATATGAGACCAATAACACAGGAATCCATTTCATTCAGAGGCAGCAATAGATAAGCTATATATTAGGAAAACTTTTCTAAGAATAGTTAAGAGCTGCAGAAGGATATCTGCAGGGTATCTTTGTGTGTGCCTAATTATCCCTGCCTCTCAGCATGGCTGATGATCCCGGGCTGGCTGCACTGTGCCTGGCTGATTGTCCAATGTCAAACCCGGCTGCTCTGAGCTCCTTGTGTTCCCCCTGCTCCATGCAAGGTTTTTGCAGCCTACTCTGCATTCTGATGGCATCGAGCTCCCTGCAGGACTGCATCTCACTGAGTCAGGGCTCCACTACAACAAGAGTGGCTGCTCCAGATTTCCTGCCTCGCCAGCCAGTGCCAGAACAGGCTCCTGCCAGGGACACAAAAACACCAAGGGGAGCTGGACAGCACATCAGCTCAGCCTGCAAGGAAAAGGTGTGGGGCCTGCTTCCAAATCCCAGGAGGGCAGCTCACCCTGCTTCAGAAAGAGCCAAGATGTCACCAGGCAGGTTCCCAGCAGCGTCTTCTCAGAGAAGTGTATCTCCCAAACCCCTTTCAGCATTGAGGCTCTCCAGCAGCCCTTGTCTCAGAGACATCCAAGGTTATCATTACCAAAAAGAAGGCAGGACAGCAATTCTTCAGCTGCTTATGACGGTAAAAACATCTTTGCTTGTCCGTGGGCAGCATTCATCCCCTCTCTGTTCCTTAATCTCTGCCCATAACCTCTACCAACTCTAGCTCCACCAGCAACTTCCAAGGTTTGTTTTTCCCAAATTGTCCCACAGCCAGCATGAGGCAGCCTTGCTGGAATATCCAAAGTATAAAATCCTTTATGGAATAAAGCACCATGGGCAGTATGAGGATCACACCCAAAATGAAAAGCTTCATAGCAGAGGTATCACCAGACCTTCTGACTGGGAGCCTGCCAAGTCATTCCCTTACAAGTTACTGCCATGGGCAAGTTTTCAGGTCTCTTTGGGACATGACAGGCCCTGTGAGAAGCCCAAAGGACCTCAGTAGTTATGTAGAGGAATAAAAAATAAACCCCCCTTTGTCTCAGAGCTGGAATGTGACCCAACGTGTACATATGGGAAAAAATAATTGGAATAGACAAAGCCATGGGCAATTGGGCAGATGATGTGCTTGAGAACTTTGAACATCTGTTGTGTGGTGAATATGCAACCATCAGCTCTTCTTCATAATCTATGAACAAATTTAAATAAAAGAACAGAATGGTAGCTTTTATTTGTATGAAACTGTCTACCATGGAAGTCCAGGAATTAACACACCACTGTAAAATACCATCTTGACACATCAGCTCATTTGAAGACCACTGTTAACACTCCACAGAGTGCATTTCTCCCAAAATAACCTGGGTAAAATGGGGTCCATGGGATCAACCCTCCTCTTTCCCTTTGTCACCTCCCCTGTGTCTACCACACCACCTCTCCGCCCTGTGGGCCCCCTCTCTGATGGATCTGTTTCCTGCACTGATCAGATTCAACCTCAGACGTGCAGGTGCTGCCAGGTCACACCACTCACTGGAGCTTTGAACAAGGCAATTCAGGTTTACTCTTCCTCATGCCTCTACTTTGCCTAGTGCCCATAAAGACAACTGCTCAGCTGCTTTATGTGTTGAAGATTGTTTTGTGGTTTCCTTGCACCCTCCACCAGCATCCTCCGTCACCCCCTCCAGTATGTAGAGGACAGGCTTTCTGAAAGGACAACCTTTTTATTCTGTGTATTTATAATACCTGGCACAGTCCAGTCTCCTTCAAAACCAAGGTTTGTGGGTCCTGCAGTAATAAATATAAATAAAGGCATCACCATAAATTCACCTTCTCTTTCTGTACAGGAAATTGTGACAGGCAGGAAGAGCCCGGGTTAGGCATGCATTTTGTGCTATCTCACTGAAAGGAACAAAGCAGTAGCAGATGCAACTGGGCATGTTCAAAGCTAGAAAAGACCCAGAGAAACAGTTTCACCAAAACTCCAAACACACCCTGATACAAAGACAGCAAATTACCATCGCTGAAACAACACTTTTATATTGTTAAAACAAGGTAAGAACACTTCATTATATCCAGCTTAGTGGCATGCTGTCAACCACAGAGATATTTATTACTGTTAAATTGCTGCTTTTCATGAACAGATTCTTGGCCAATGGCTAAAGCAAAGCACAGGCAGAAGATGAGGAGCCTGCAGAGAGCTTAGCTGATAAGAGAATGGGTTAAAGAGAAACTCCTCTTACTTGTGTGACAATCATCTTGTGAGAATATTTTCCGTCTGTGCTATTTTTGGTTCCCAGTGAGATCGTTCCTACAAGAACATGGAATTAGAATTTGAATACAGGCAGAGTAAGAGCACTTTGCATGTGTGACCACACACCCCTCCTCCCCCCACCCCTCCATCGGGGAGCTCCAATGCTGAGCAAGGTCAAATTATATCAATAAGGCACTGCAGGAAAATCTTTTACATTCCCAGATTGGTTAGAGAAATTAAACCTCATGTCTTGGGATTTTAAAATCAAGGAAAGTTGTTTATTTTAAGGATCACTTTAGCATTATATTTATGACTTACTAATCACCTTGGCTTGAAAATCTGTGTCAAATGAGGAATCTATTACACCTACAAGATTTGCACAGGATGGCCAGATTCTGTTGCCACATGGTCTGATGGAAAGAAAAGCCTTCCTTTTCTGCGCAGAGAATTTGAAATTATAGACATGTCCCTGCAATAATGGACTAAGTTACTTAACCTTTCTGACACTGATGTTCTCTCACAGGTCTCTTTTGGGCAGGAGCAACTCCCGGTGCATGCTTGTTGTGGGAAGAGATTTACTGGAGTGACTGAAGGAATTAGTGACTTTTGGGGCAGTGCACACAGTCCAGGTATGGTTTTAGTTGTGCCTGCATGGTTGGCCCCAGCTTTCCTGACACCCAGAAGAGCTCCAGCACAGCCCAAGGGCAGCCCAGGACAGAGAGTGTGCAGCCCCCCCAAACCAGAACTCTGCAGGGGACCCTGTGGTGCTGAGCTCAGAGCAGAATGTCAGGCCCTTTTGAACAGACACCATTCCCTGTGACCAGAGCCAAGATGTGACAGTACAAGCAGGCCATGGGCAATTTGAGGCAGTGCAGTTTTCTAACAGGACTGGTCACCAGTACGGTGCTGGTCACACAGAATCCACGATCAGCAGCTGACCTGGGCAGGACGGGAGCCTGTATTTCATTCACTATTTTGAAAAAGGCACTTCACTAACTCAGTTTTGTCTTCCAATGATGTAAGTTTTAAAAATTCACCTCCCAGGGGAACTAGAGGATAAACTCGAAAGTATATTCGTGTAAACAGCAAAAAAGGTTTGGTGGTTCCATTCTTGCTGGAAGTGATACCACTGCTGAAAAATGTAATGCGCTTCTTTATCTTCATGGTACTGAAAATACAAGGTATTGATTGTGCTTTCAGCAGAAGTAAACCCACCACAATCAAATAAAACCTCAAAATTTGGGAAAGAACTGGGTTGTGAGCTTTGTTTCTTGAGAAGTCGTTAAAGCATTGTGTCCCTCCAGTCCACATCCATAAAAGACAAGGTAGAACATTGCTGGTACAGGATCATAAACCAAATACTGATGAACTAAGGCTTTACATTTACTGACTTTTCTAATGGACGTTTAAAATGTGTCCTTAATTTGTCAATGAACATTCATATAATAACATAAACATTAAATGTACAGTGTTGATTAAACATAATTGTAAGATTATTGCTTTCGTTTTCAAATCTCTTTCCAGATGTTAAGGAATTAATCCTGGTGTCAGTCAGTAAGGGTTATGACTACTGGCACAGCACAGTAAACAGAAGCAGGAGGACTAAGCACCTTACCTAAGTTTTGCAGGTTGCATCTGCACTCTGTAGAGCAGGAGAGTCCTGATAGAGCACTCAGAGCAGAGTGATTTAGCGGCTGATGTAGCCGGATTAGCCTGAAACTCTTTTTCAGCTGTGGGTTTCCACAGATGTCAAGGTAAGGAAGGGAGAGATGCTCCTGCCCAGGTGTTGTTCCACCGTGGAGAGCTTGGACATTGTCCTGGCTCCTCAAGCTCAGACATCACCACATGAGGATGAAAGAAGGGTAGGACTAGAATTCATGAGTCTCAGTTCCCACCACTATCTGTACTTTACAAGAATTCCGCAAATAGCATAAGCTTAAAAATTAATGTAAATTAATGAGAAATATTAAATATCACAGACAAAAGAAATGGCAGGTATAGGGAACCAATCTATTTTGCTGTGATTCTCTCTGATGTCTAAAACTCACCTGATCCACCTATAATTTTATCATCACTTTCCCTCCAGTGACTTACCTCTGACCTTACCTAAATCCTAGCAGATATCAATGGGAAAGCTGTTGTTGCCTAACTGAAATCAAAGGACACGGGCATTATACCAAACAATCATCAAACAGTACATTCAGACAGCTCAACAAAAAGTACCTGAGTTTTTGAAGGTTAGAATAATAGCAGTTCTTGTCACCTAAGAGCTCTCAATTGCATTTCATAGCTCAGAGGTGTAGGAACTTTTGGATCATGAGGTTCTCAAAGCAGTGAGGTTCAGCATTGCAAGAGAACTCGTGCAAACCCAAACCCTCAAACCCCAGGCTCTCAAAACTAGGGAGCAGCCAGCAAAAAGAGCCTCTGAACCTCCCTGCCCCACTGGCCTATATGGCTTATCAGCTGGCAAATTTGGGTAGCCAAGAAACATTTAGCAATAGGCAATGTCAGCAGAGAAATATTTGTGGGGAGGAGAGGAGAGCCTCTAGCCCAGAAGCACAAACTGAGCAGAATGACAGATGTCAAACTTTCACCCGCTTGCGTGATCCTGGGAGAAGTGAAACTCACTGCATTAAGTCAATTTTAAAATCCCCAAATCTCTGTGGGGAAGAAGATCAGTGTAAAAACTGCACTTGGTGCTCTGGGCTGGCTTTACCCAAGGACTCTTAGTCCATCCTATGGTGCCTGTTTTACTCCACTCTAAAAGCAGATCACAAGAGCTCATGAAAGGCAGGATGCTGTGGGATGAGAGTGCCACAGAGCGAGGCAGGTTAGTGAACTTCATGTTCGTGTGCCACTGTGCTGTGCTGTAATTCCCCCCAAGGGTTCCAGGAAGAAGTACAAGGAAGTCCCAGTAACATTTCACCCAGCAGTAAGGAGTTTCTACTAGACCTCATTTAGGTATTTTTAAAGGCTCTGATTTGTCTCACTATTTTACTTGCTCTATTAAACTGAGGTCAACTTAATTTCTTTAGGACCTAAATAAATAAATGGATCTCAAGGCATCTTTCCAGTATCCTATCACAGATACCCTTCTCAGAGGAGATGCAAAAAAAAAAAAAAAAAAAAAAAAAAAAAAAAAAAAAAAAAAAAAAAAGAAGGGATTGCAAACAGAAATCTTCAGAATGGTGTAAAGCAATTGCCACGGTTTTGAAACAAAAGTTTTAGTACCCTTCTCCTCAGAATTAACAAGGTTCTTGCTTTAAGTTACAGCTGGTAATAAAAAAAAAAAAAGACATTTTGGAGAAAAGTCACATTACTGGAGGTTTCTGCAAGAAGCTGCTAAGAATAAAACTGTATTCATTACCATTAAAGGACATGAGGCTCTTGGGGGCAAAGGAATAATATTTGCTTTGTAACGCATGGATCAGCTTTTGTGAAAACATTGGTTGAAATGATAAAACTAATGCAGATTGACACAACATATTTTTTTACTCCCATTTCTCAAGAGGTAGCAGCACCTCCTCCCACTGTAGGCAGCAGGAGTTGTAGATGTGAAGTGCATCAAAAATGATGTCCTCTCAAAAATTAATGATAGCTAGTAAAAAACAAAACCCAAAGATCATGAATTGAATCTCCAGATCCAATCATTTCCAAACAGCACAAGGTTAACCCTTGCATAGATCCACAGATACAAAAAGAGGTTTCCTTTCCCTGGTCTGCAGGCTGAGTTCAAAACTTCTCCCCTCTGTGTGAGATTAGGGGAGCTCTATGGTTACCCTAATTTACACCCTCTGCAAATAATCTCTAGGGGCTAAAAGGGAGTCAAAGACAGGGATGAAAAATGGGCATCCCTGCTTCTCTCATAGGCACACCCCTTCTCCTTTGTTTTCTGATTTTCCTGGCAGGAGAGAAAATGCTGATAAGAGTAGTGAATTTAGCTCTGTGACCACATCTCCCAGGCAGATAAGGAATCCCTCCCTGGACCAACACCACCTGCTTTAGACATAAATGTACCTCAGAGATTAGACACAGACTGGCCTCGTTAGGTGAGCGAAATCTACGTCAGATCTCACAGGAAAGGGGAGGCACAGGAGTCAGTTTTGAAAATCAGCTCTCTTTATCCCAGTCCTGCCGTGCCTGCACATCCAAAAAGCCATATCAAACCCAGAAGGCCTTTTGTCTTCTCCAGAGCCAATCTCTAAGGCCACGGATTCTGCTGGTTTTGCTTCAGCTTGGATAAGTAGTGTCAACACAACAGCAGCTCCGGCTGCACGCAGATTGGTGGAGAAAGTAGGTCAACATGAGACAAGCTGTTCTCAGAGTAGCATTTCTCTCTCCTCTCCCTTCCCTCTTTGTAAATGAAGAGTGCTAAACTAGTTGCTTTGAAAAGCACACAGGCGTTCACCCTGTCAAATGGGGGTAGAGCCATTTTGCTGAATGTGTCACCGTTCTAGACGATTATTTATTATGCAATTTAGAACAATGTGCCATGTTTGTCAGAGGCTTCATAGGAGACGCCACTTGCTAGTACCAAAATTCAAATTAATTGCCAAAAAGCCAGCTTGAGAATTAGAAAACAAGGGGAGTGTGTAAGCAAGGCTAAAATAATTATAAATATTAAATGAATATCCATTAAAAATGCAAATTTTACACCATTCATGTTTTTGTGTCGCAGAAAATGAGTTTCACAGTTGCATGTCAAAGGAACAGTCAGGAATTGTGTTTTAACTCAGAAGACACTGTATTCAGTGGAAAGGTCTTGCATGTTCATCTAATAAAAACCCTGTAAGAATCCCGTGGAATGTCTGTGACCCTGCCTCAGCTGCAGCACTGCTCAGGACACGGAGCTGCAATGTGCAGAGACACATTCCCATTGCTCAGATCTGATTTACCCTTCACAAATACCTACACAATTATGCCAGGTGATAAATACAAAGCAGGAAGGAGGAGTGCCCATAGATGGTTTAATCACTAAACAGTCAAAATCAGCAAACTAATCCAATGTATGATTTATCTCCTGTTCACACCCTGAATTATATTGGGAACATTTAGAGTGTAGATTGGTGACTCCTTAAACTTCTCCAGATGGTTCAGCTATCCTGTATTTGTCCTAAGAGTTCCATCCTCAGGAAACAGACCAAATCACGGTAGATTCATGCACGTCAATACCAGGCATTACCTTGAAAGGGCACTCTCTCAAATCATATCAAATCATATCCATGATTTAGTGCTGAGGGCAAGACTTGTACTACCAAAAATCTGTCTTACTTTCCCAGTTCAAGAAGTATCATTAATTTCAAGAGGAGTATTCATGAGATAGGAAAGCCAGATTTGGAGCTGGATCTCATTCAAGTTCCCTGGAAGTCAATGGAGACTCTTTCAATGATTGTAAAATAAGGGTTGGGCTTGTGCCCATGTTTAGTATTGGATTGCATTTTTCCATGATACATATTTTTCCTATATATAATGCAAATTTTTCTCCTAATTTTTTTTCCTCCTCTTAGAGTAATACTTGCTGCTAATGGGCATTAAATCCATCTTGGTTTTATCCTACCCTTTTAGTCTCTGCACAAGCACTTTGGCAAATTTTCCCCTTAACAGCTACCCAGTGCTCAAGGGAAAAGCAGCCATATTTTGTTCCACCTTTGGACACAAACTCCATGTCGGGAAAAGCTCCAGAAGAGCAAAGCCTTTTATTTGTTTGTTCTAAACCCTCACAGCTCTTGGTCCCCTCATTCCTGTTAGGGCCAATGACAAATCCTCCACTGTCAGTCGGCTCAGTGGAGCCAGACATGGATGCAGAAGATGTGGCAATAGCAGAGGAAGTACTTTTTCATTTAAGACTTCTGGTGCAAAGACCTGTAGGGAAAAGTGCGAGTAAATATCATTTTATCTTCAGGGTAGCAATTTATTTATTTGCAGTGCCATTGTGCTTGTAAGGTTCAATCATAGACTAGGACCCAGTAATGCCAGGTCTTGTACAAATAGATCAAAAAGTGAAGGCCAGCCCTAAAGAACACTCATTTCTCTTATATATTTCGTTTACACACACAAGCAGAAAGAAACACATGATAATTTATCATCGTGCTATCTATATAGACAAGAGTTCAAGCAAACAAGGAGAGAGTTGACTCATGCAGCAATAATATTTCCAAAGAAATTTCAGAGTAGCAATTAAAAAGAGGGGGATTTTAGAACAACGGGGAATATGCTTTAGCCAGATGTAGTCTCTAAGTGTCTCATTTAATTGCTGTTACATTATTGAAATTAATGCCTTGAAGTTCAAGCCAAGATCAAGTCCAGCTTCTGGTAAATAGGCACAGTGCCTTACCTGCATCACCAGGTAGGACACAGGCTCCACCCTGGCACTGTGCACTGGAGCAGGTCCAGAGAAGGCCAACAGAGCTGGGGAAGGTCTGGAACATCAGGAGTGGCTGAGGGAGCTGGGAGGCTCAGCCTGGAGAAAATGAGGCTTGGGGGGAATCTTCTGGCTTCCCATAACTCCCTGACAGGAGGATGGAGCCAGGCAGGGGTCAGCCTCTGCTCCCAGGGAACAGGGACAGGAGGAGAGGAAATGGCCTCAAGTTGCAACACGGGAAAATTTCTTCCCCAAAAGAGTTGTGAAGCACTGGACCAGGCTGCCCAGGGAAGTGATTGAGTCACCATCCCTGGAGGTATTCAAGAGATGTGTAGATGTGGCACTGGGAGACATGGTTTAGTGGTGGGCTTGGCAGTGTTGGGTTAGAGGTTGGACTTGATGATCTTAAAGGCAACTTTCAAACTAAACAATTCTATGAGTCTATGAAATGGTTACATGACAGGTACAAAATTATTCCCCCACTTCAGCAGTGACTCTTTCCTGAGTAATTCCCCCATCTGATGAGATTACGGCAAATCCTGCAAAAAGGAAACAGATAAAAGGTTGGAAAGTGAGCTGGCTGTACCTAGGTCCCTGGAGCTCAGAAATGTTGGAAATTTGGGTATCAGTTATATCCTTTGCTTTACTGCAGTCAGTGTCAATGGGAATTTACAGTTAACTTACACTTTTTTTTCTTTGCTCCATCTCTGCCTTACTTTTGGCAATTGTGTCTGTGTCTTCTATGATTCGTTTAATATCAGAGGAGGGGAAAGAGAGGAAGAGAGATACTTGATCTGATGTGGGAACACATTCTTCTTAGTATCAAAGAGCCATCTGCTAATTTACAAAATACAAACAAAGTTACTGGATGTGCAAGAACCCCTGTTGGGAAGCCAGGCACAAACAGTGCCTGTACCACGTCAAGGAGCGCTGTGTTTATTCTGGAATGCACAGCACTCCGAATTTCTTTTATCTTGGGGTATTTTCCCTCCTTCTCCTCGTTTTATTGATCTAAGTTCAGCATACTGAATAAACTCTAGCAAAATAATAAATACAGAATATTTATAGAATGCTTTTCCTACTGCAAAAAAGACTTTTCTAGACAGAAACAGAAATCATATGGAGCATCAAGTATTCCACAGGCTGGTGCAGGAAAAGCTGACAGCCCTGCCTCCTCCAGCCTGAGTGTTTTGAAGCCCTGATCTCCATCGACTCTCTGCTTTCTGAGCAGTTGCATGGCACAAGAGCCAAGTTTTTCCCACAGCTCTTTTCATCCTCTCTCCCCCTCCTCTGCGCACCATGCAGGGCAAAGCACAATGCAACATTCAGGAAATATCTCAACCTTGTCCTTTTCCAGTCATTCTGCGAGTAAGACACGGGGTGAAAAATAAGAAAAAAAGGAGAAGCCAGAGATGCCTCCCGTGCTCCTAATCTGCAGTGAGCAGAGAGGTGCAGCAGTTCCTGTGGTCAGCCAGCTCACTGTGGTCTCACCACAGATTGGGAGAACAAATGTCACCCTCCAGAAGAGGGACAAAAGAGATCATCCAAAGGGAATTTATATAAAGTGATGAAGTTGGCAGTAGTGTATGTTTAGTGTTCAGACCTTCTTCTTAATTCCAGCTGGTACTGAGGTTTTAAAACAGCCAGAAATATTTAGGTACTTGCAGAGTGACCTGAGAACTAGTTTCCTAAAAACTGGAAGTTTGTGTGGAAAAGATAAGGCTGTGGACAAAACACATTCAACACAATACTCAGCAAGCAGGCTACTGAATGACCCTATTCTTACAAGCTGGACTAAGATGCACTTTAAAATAGAAGTTTTTGGAGTCTATGTTTTCATACAAATTCACCATTTGAGTATCTTTCCACACTGACAGGCCTGAAAGGTAGAGCAGAGACAGCAGAAAGAATAAACTAAACACATCTTTCTCTTCCTCCTGCCTCAGCTCAGGTGAGAGGAGAAAAAAGAAATTCAAAGCAGGCAGAATCCCCAAGGGAGCCTGTGTAGTCAGAGGGGTGTGGCACACAGGGCCAGCCTGCCTTGCTGTGGAGCACTGTGCAGCACAGCCCAGCTGTTATCAGACATCACTCCACATCAAAGCAGCCTCCCCATTTCTGAGCCCAAACTGACTCCCAGAGGAACAGGAGGGGTTCCTGAGCCTGGCAGATCTAGGAGTAGGATGCAAAGTGCCAGCTGCCTTTCTCTGTGTGGAGGTGTGGAAATGTGCTGCCCCTCCACGTCCACTCAAAAGTCAGGATCTCTGTGCAGTTGTTGATGAGGGTCACTCACACATGGCCATGTCCCCATCAGGAGGCAGCCTGAGGTCACCAGGCTCACTGTCCTTGTCCGTAACAACTTCCTGGCATCAACTTCAAGGCTATGAGATGGCTACACAAAGCCCTGGAAATCAGAGTATCAAGAAATGCTCCAGTATTTCCAGGGTATCCAGTACCCTGCAGTAATTTTACTATTTCTGGGAGAGTTGCCACAAGTTTGATGTAAAGCTCATCTGACACAGAGTCCTTGCAGGTGCCATTATTGAAAGTGTGAGCTTGGAATTGGAAAACACTGGCTACGACTTCTACAGACCTGCATGGGAAAGTATTAAAGATGAATTAATTTTAACCAACATCACTTCTTGACTTTTTTTCATCATTTCTCCAAATAGATTGTGTAATTCATCACTCAGAAGCATTCAATATTTTCTATTTTATATTGTTTCTACAATGCAGAACCCAATCACTCAGATTTCCAGCCTATCATGTAACATCTTTTTTCCTTGTGAAGGGACTACACAGAATATTTGAGGCTGGAGCTGCTTTAAATAGTTTCCATTGCTCTGTGTACACAGCATACGGTTTTTCCTTCTTATCCTCCAGCACTTTTCCATTGCAGCCTTCAAACGTCACACGGTGCCTTCTGCACCTATCAGCTCTCCTGTCCTGTGGGGTAAATTTTAGTTTCACTCATGTTGGCCTAATCCCACTAAAGCCAGAAGGATTGCCTGGGTTTATCTGAGATCAGAAGACAGCCTCAAGTTGGGCTGAGCTACATAAGTGTTTGGAAGGATCAATTATGTTCTGCAGGGAAAGACAAGGGTTTCAGAATTTAGACTGACATGGGAGTTAATATTCCCTGCACAAGGACATGCTAACTACTGCTGCCACTTGGCCTTGGGAAATTTTTTTGCTGAGAACATAATTTTTTTTTTTCCATTGGAGAATGCCAAATTGTTGATCATTGAGAGTTTTCAATAAATAAAGTCACCAGTGCATCTGATGTCATTAACAATAAAGAGAGTGTTCTTTATGGATACTAATGATGTATTACAGAAGAATATCCAGATGCTACCAGTGATGATAGATTAAATAGAGAAGAAGAGAGGAAAGAAATAAAATTCAACTCAAGCTTTTAGTGCAGCAGCAACAAACTAAAATTCTTATTCTCTTCTTGTCCCAAATGACTTGGCACTGCTTGGGTTCTCAAACAACTGTCATATTTCACACCAGAAATGGTGCATTCCTGTTTAAGTTTGTGTTTTAAATTCAGTTTTGTAAAGCATTGTGGGATTTTCCAGACTGAAAGGCTTCATATATAAATTTAAAATATTATTATTATTTCAGCATTATTTATGGCTACCATCTGTTCCTAACTCTGTTACTGTCTCTTCTTTTTAATGTTCTTACCGCCTTGCTTATTACTTGCTAAATTGGTCAGAATTCAGCTCAAGCTATCTTTGAGTTATATGTTCACCTCAATGAGTGCCTGCCAAGAATGATATTTATGCCATGTCTTGCATTGATTTTAGAATTTCTGAAAGTAATAAAGCAGTGAATGAGGTTCCTTTCTTATCACAAATTAGAATCTGTCATATTAATAGAGTAATATAATCCTGTCATCGCTTCCATTTGTTTCTTTCATCAGACTGAGAGGAAGGAGAGGTTAACTTCACGTTCATTTAGGCTGTTTGTTTAGAAGGCCTAGAAGAAGCTGCTGGTTTGTTTTCAAAATCCTCATGAATAATCATTCCAAACCTGATTCTCCTATTCCTTTGTGTAAAACAACCTCTAGAAGCCACACTGTTGGCCCCCATGGGGCTCCTCGGGGCTGGGCACTGCTCTTTGCAGCACAAGGACACGAGTGAGCTCTTTATCACCCACAGGGACAATGCTGTGGGTGAAAGATGGGCAGGGGAAGAGCCTGTGCCCACTGCCTTCTGTGGCAAGGTGGGATATACTCCACATCTGCCTGGATACAACATCTGGAGCATGGTCAGATCGTGCACATCCCACCTCTGCTGTCCCACAACACTCTCCATGGAATTACAGCTGAGCACTGGTTAATGTGTGCAAAGCACAGAGTATTTCCCTCATTCCTGGGAGGGTGACACTGGCACACCACCACAGTTCTGCCTACAGTTACTAATTACTCCATATTTACTCTTTTAGAAGCTGTCCAAAGCATAAAACTTCACATGAACTGCTGTCATGTCAGCTTTCACAAGCTTCATGCAAACAATAATGAACAATTCAGGGGGAAAGTCTTGGAATAGGATTTGTGAGGCTTTGTGAGAAACTATGCAGCAGAATCACTGAATAAACTATTACCCCCACCAGCAGGCATTGCCACACTACAGCTGCCTACAATTTTTATTTTCTTGGGTTTAACTTCATAACTCTACTTTCCTTTTTCTTCTTGCTTCCTCTAGGCTGACATATTATATAGCTGCTGAAATGATCCTCTAGCCAGGAATGCTGGATGAGCAGCTGCCTGTGGATTGGTGCCAGCACTGCACTGGAAACTGGAAAGGAGCACAGGCTGGCTTTGCCCCTGTGTCTCCCTCCAAACATAAAAACCCTGAGTTCCTCTCTGGAGATGCTGATCTGGGAGCCCAAGCTTTGTTCTCATCACCCCTGGGGACACCTCAGCGTTTTCAGGGGCTGAGGATGCCAAACTGAGCTTCCTACTCCTCTGGCGGGGTGTGGAGAATGCCAGGCTGAGATCTGTGAGGCATCAATTACAATCCTGACTGCATCTCTCAAAATAAATGTTTTGTGCATTTTTGTAGCAGATCATCCAATAATAGCACATAGCTCCAGCAGCTAATGGAGCACAAGTCTGCTTCCAATGTGTCAGATAATAATTGTGCTGTAACACCACAGTGCATACATGAATAAATACAATTCCAAATTCAATGAGATATTTTCCTTCTGCTGCTCCTCCTGCCGCAAATGAATACACCAGCAATTAATTACCGTGCTCAGCAACTCCCTGCAGCAATTGTGTAATAGAATCATTTTCAGTCCCTTGTCTCGTAACCTTTGAGATAAGTTTCATGGTTCTGGAATGGCAAGCATAAAAATATATGGGTTTGTTCATTTAGTGTTTGTAAATGTTACAGCTCTCTGATACCAGCCATAACTTTCTCAAAGTCCTACTCTGCTTGTAAATCCTGCAGTACATTTGAATATCAGGATCATTTGAGCTCACAACTGAAAGAAAGGAATCTTCCTCAATCAGAGATATTTGCACATTGCTTTTTCTGCTAAAACTTATTTATATTTATATTACTAATAATTGATAAATTTATATTGGTTCTTACTAGCTGTCAACCATTTAAGTGGTTAAGACAACACCAGTGTATTCCAGCCCCATAAAGTCACTGGAAGTTCTGCCACTGATTTCAGTGTAGCCAGGAAAGTCACTGTTGTCAATCACTGAAAAAAAAGTAAAGAATTTGAACTAATATCCTGTCATCACACCTCTGCTCTCTTAAACAATTTTTTTCAGGATGCACAACTGAAAGTTTCTGAGCTCTTCAGACATTGTGAAAGGACTTTCACATTGAGAAAACCACAAACCTATTTCCTGATCCTATTTTGCAAACGTTTAAAGTCCAGTGAGGTCACGTGCCTGGAGCTGACAACACAGCCCAGGATGAACACTGAGCAGACACTCTCTAGGTGATGAAATGCAATGCAATCCTGCAAGTGTCCTGATGACAGTATTATCTATGTTGCACAGATGGCTCAGAAAACGCCAACTTTCTCTGGTTCTCCTGGGCAAATGCAAGTCCAAGAGGGGAAACCGTAAGAATTGGGAAAAATAGGCAGGGGGAGCAATTTTTGGAGTTGGAAATCCAAGCCTTCTGAATCTGAAATTAGTCCACAGATCCTTGGGGAAATGACTTTCCAGGCTGAGTGAGCAGCAAGAGCAGAACTGACAAAGCTGAAAAATAAACCTCCTGAATCTTGCAGACCAGGTTTCAGCCAGGAATAGTACCACACATGCAACATACCAAGAAAAATTAATTAGGGAAAAAAAAGAAACCTGAGCTTTCTGACTGGAAATACACCATGGCCCTGTGCTTAGAGAAATGGACTGGGACTCAATTCTGTTTCTGCTACTACTGGGCTGTACAACCAGAGCTTTCTTCAATGTCATCCTTCAAGACAGCAACTCTCTCCTAGATGTGTAGTGCCCAGAAAATGAAGGTTTTGCAAACAACCTGTTAAAAAATAACTAATTCCAAAATTCCTAAGGAGCCCCTTAAACCAAGACATCAAGAATAGCATTACCAGGAGTTAAAACTAGTAATAAAGCATTTTTAAGACTCAAATGCTAACAAAAAATAGAGTAAAATTATGAAATTACAATAATTTATGAAAATAAAATTAGCAAATACGTTCCCTAAGTTCTGTCTAGCTTTGTTCCTAACATCTCTGCTCAATGAATATTCATGTAGCACTGATTAATTTATTAAAGCTGAACTCAAGGCTACACAGGACACATTCTGAACTCTGATGTTCCTTCTCTAAGGAAGTCTTTTATTGGGTTATTTCAATCTGTTAGGTATCCCAAAAATGAGAGAAGAACTGAATTTCCCTCCTACTGAAGAGTCTTTGGCTTAATAATTTCTAATATAAATGCTGACAATGAACTTGGGCTGGATCCAACCATATCCTTAAACTGCATGCACAGTGACTGGAGATACTTCTAGACCTGGGATTTGCTTCTGCAGGCTGAGGAGGGATAGACACATCGCTGGGCAGATTTCCTGATCTGCTGTGCAATGGCATCTCTAGTTGGCACCTCCCAATTTCACAGCAGGATTTCTCCCATGGTCTTGGATCTCTGTAGGTGCCTGCAGTGGCTGATATCTACCTTTGAGGCACGTGGGATTTATCAGTCTTGACTGCACGTTTTGTAGGGCTTAGCCATATTGTGCTGAGGACCAGAGCCACCCCACACACACCAGTGGCAGAGCAGGACTGGCCAGCACCACATGCTGCTGAGTGACTTTATTGCTGCTGCCTGGAGAACATCCACCATGGGAGGTGCAGTCCTTTATCTCTCTGTTATTCTCTGATCTGCATTTATAACCTTTCCAGGGAGGCCTTTATCAGCCACTCTCAGCTCCAGTGCAGCCACTCCCCAGAGCAGCTCAGATAAAGTCCTGGTTATTGTTTATCTCCAGTCTTTGCCCAAACCACCAGACTGCAGCAGACTAGGGCTATGCTGCCAATCCAAGACACAGAGAGGTTCAAAACTTGTTTCCAGCTGTCATCTGTCTAACCAAATCACCTCTCCACTTAAAAAAATCCCTGGAATATAATTGCTGCTCTCCTCTTTGTATCTAAATCCTCAAACTCACATTCTTATTGTAGAGATTCAGTCAGTGGAGTCGGGAAGATTAAAAAAAATAAAAGGAGGAAAAAAGAAAAAAGTTTTTTGCACATCACATCAAAAAGCAATCCTTCAGCGACACATGGTTTGTGAAAGATTTCGTTCAATGTTAGTGCATTACTAACCACTTTTCCATGCTGCCTGAGCCTCTGGAAACAATTGAAACCTGAGAAAACACACGGGATATGTCCTCATTTTCTATTATATTTTCTTAATAGGATGGCAGGTGAGTCAGAGTTGAGACTTCATTTGTGCAGGAAGTCTAAGGATCCAACTTTAATCATCTACGAATAACAGTGAGGCAGAATATCAGGAAGGAAATAACTGTAGGGTTGATTATCAAGAGATCCCATATTTCTGTACATCTCCATGCAACCTTAATTCCTTCATTTCAGTCTCCTCGTCCATATAGATGGTAACAGATCACAGAAACATTGTAGGGATTAATTATTTAATGTCCTTACTTTGCCTTTGAAAATGTAAAGCTTTACATGCCCAGCAGTTTAGGTGGGTGTCCAAAGGGATTTACAAAAGTACTTAAGCAGGTTAAATGCCTATGTCCTACTGACTTTCAAAGACTTTCTCTAAACCTGACACTATAAATGGAGTAGCAATAAAGGAGAATGTTGTCCCCTCCTCTCTGTACTGGTCAGGAACTGGAACAGTTATGTTCTAATGACTACAGCTCAGTCACACGCAGCCTCTTTGCTCCTGGCTGACACACCAATCTGAACTTCGGTACCTATCTGGTTCAATGTCTTCCAGACCTCAAACCAACCCCTAAACTCAACAGGAAGCTTAAACCCTTCAGGTGCTGCTGCGCAGGCAGGGTTTGTTACCTGAGTGAGAACAACTGCTTAACCCAGTGCTGGGCACCCACAAAATGGTCACACACAATGAGAGCAAGGTGGTGGAAAGGGACAACGTGCCAGGTGCTCTGCTGGAGCTACCACTTGTTTGAACCTTCTTGGATTACTCTGTTCCTCTGAAATAACTGGCACATACAGATGCCAAGATGCAGGACTCCTCCCACACCAGAGCCAGCAATTAACTGACCACAGAGGTTTCCTAAGTGCATAAAGCTGCTGTTGAAACAGGTTCCATTTCTTCTGTTAAAGTCTAATTAACTCATTGTTTCTGAGTTGCTTTCACCATCAGCTCAGAGACCTTGTAAGGAGGGTCAAAGATAACAAAACCAGGCAAGTTCTTCCAGTCAGTACAGCTGATCAGCCCAGTGGCCTGGTCTAAAATGACCAAAAGTGTGTGTGTGAAGACTGAACAGACCCAACTACAGCTGTCCATGGGTATCCACTCTTCCTTGGGCAGGTTTTGCAGTTCTGCATTGAACTGTCGATAATGTGGCAATTTTGGGCCACCTGCACCCAAGTGACCTGGTGTCACGTGTCTAAAACACAATCCCCTGGATGTAACAGAGGATGGAACCTACCAGCAGTTAGGAGTTAGAATCCTGGTTTTGTCATCAGAGACACAAAATGAAGGATAAAAAGAAGAGGCTTAAATTACTTTGAAATGAACTAGAGAAATTGGCTAGTGCAGAATGCAGCAACTGCTTTGCTCACTGGTAGGCTCTGCATCTTACCAGGAACAGAAAATGGTAGAGCTCAAGGTTTTTTCCCTTGACAATTGCATGTATCCAGGTGGAACTTGAATTTTACAAGCCTTCAAGCCCAAATTGTCTTAGAAGCTGTCTGTTTAAAAGAACACATTTCTCTTTGCACATTTTGGTCAGCACTGCAATCAAGGGAGCCACATATGCTGGATCCTATTCAACTTAATAGATAGAAATTTGGCAGTCGAGAGTTCTCCATATGGGGATTTCAGCTGTAGAAAAGCTTCTGCCTTTGCTATAAAATGGACTGGGGATTGTTTCCTTCAAGATGAAGCTGCCTCTTCATCTTGATGGTTGAGGAGAACTGGATTCAAAAGCGAGCTGGCTCTACATGTGGAATTAAGCACAAGTTAAAAAAAAAAACATCCAACATGCTGCCTTTCAAAGGGTGTTTGGGGTGTTCCCCTGAAATTCTGAGGAGTTATTACCCATTTTTTCTTTGTTGTATTTTTAGTTTAAGTTTTATCAAGAGCACCCAGGCAAATAGATTGTCACATCCATCAAATATAACTGGTAATGAATAAATGTGTCTTTCCAGTCAATGAAGGAACTGTGAAGGTCCATAGTATTGTTGAAAGATTCAACAATCTAATAAAAGCCCCAGAAGTTGTTTCACCAAATAAAATTATACTGGGATAAATGTAGAAACACATTTTCTCAATATAGTGAAGGTATAATGCCTCCATTGTACACCCTTCTGTACAACTTTCTTTCCCATCAAAACCAAGAAGTTTAGCCTGAAATAATTAATTTCTGCAGGCAAAGCCTAACATTTCCATAGTTGCCAAAGGGAAAGCAAAGAACAATTGTAAGGACAGGGAAAGAAAACCTCACAATGAGATTGCTGGGAATAATTCCAATAGCATGAAATTAATGTAAATCACAAATAGCTCCTGTGAAGCTGAAGTTAAGAATCTGTGAGAAACCAGAATCAAGTCTAGTAAGTTAAGTATGAGTCAGTGAGAAAAGAAAAACAAAAGCATTACCACAACAGAGAGATTTAATAACATGGTAAATTAATATTAATACTGAATGATCACTAAAGAAATAAATACTTCCCTAACAATATTCAAGTCATATGGTGGTAGTTTCTTGCTGGAATGGTATAAATCATAATGATTATCTTGTCTCAGCAAATCCTGTGGAAGGTATACAATCCAAATGGATCTCACCACAGCTTTCAGAAGATGCCTCTTTCTGAGCTGGGTCACCTGCAATAATGGATGGTATCCTGATGGTTATCAGCCAAAACAGACAAATAGAAACCTACCTAGGCTCTCTTAACTCTTCTGCTCCATCACCCTAAACATGTACAAGTCCCTTTTCTTAAATGGTTGTTTTGTGGCAGCTTCTCAAGGAAGAATAGCCAGGGCCCAGCGAGGCTTACACACTGCAAGCAATAGCAATTCTTTCTCTGCTGCTTTTACATAATTGATATAATCAATGTTTTTAGGCTCAAAATTAATAAAAACCACATGCAACTCATTGGAGGATTTGTTCTTCATGATCTGGGCTCATTAAAAGATCTGAAAATATCACCCTTAAATAGTTTATTTCAGACACTGGTTCACTCTTTGAAGGTGTTTGTGTCTTTGCAGCGTAGGTTGGGATGAATTAAAATGTAGAGGATGTTCTGAGGTGGTTCCTGTGTTTTCTCAGGAACCCTGTTTTGGTGAGGCATTGTTTTTTGTTGTCTTAACGGGCTCAGATACATCATTCTTATTACCAAGGCTTATTTAATTCATTTACTAGGTCATTGCTTGGGATAATATATGCAAATTGTACATATTAAGAGTGATATGAATTACATCAAGCATTGCCATTTATGTGGAAAATTCATCAAATGTTAATGTAAAATCTATAAATAGAAAGAATAAAACAATAATAAAGCACGAGTGTGCTGCAAGCATAAAAATGAAGGCCCTTAACTGCCCATTTATTAAACAAATAAGAACGGTACCTCCTCAGCCAGGGAGAAAACAGGCACTAGAAAATGACTGTGTGCCACAGTGACACTGATAACCATTTAAATCAGGCCCCCAGGATTCTGACAGGGTGTGTGCTGCTGAATGAGGAAATGAAAATTCATGTCATAAAGGAATTCCAACAACTGTGCTGGTTAGAAAGTGGTAGGAGAGATTCAAAAAATAAGCCCACGGATTTAATCTTTATGACAAAGCTAATCACAGATTGCTTGGGCACTCCACCAAACAGTTGGGGAAAACTATAAACCCAAGAGCAGTGTTTTATATCATTTTGAGTCTGTATTTCATAATTCTGTGATTCAAATGTTCGTGTTTGCAGGTACAGCCAGGGATGTTACTGGCTAGTCATAAAGTGCTCTGAATCTGTAACAAATCATTTTTCTCATTTTGTAAGAAGAAATAGTGACTTATCGTTCTAGTATCTGGTGAAGAAACATCCACAGAATCTCATATATCCCTACATAATTTGGCATAACTGGCAGGCTTTTCTAAAACAGAATAACTGAATAATAATGAGGGCCATTAATGATTAGAAACATTACAGAGTGAAAAATTAGCAATATACTTTCTTGTACCCATTGGCTGCTTATAAGAACAGAATTTCTGTGAGAATCATGCACATTTATTAGCCGGGGAGAGGACATCGGGGTAAGTTATTTCAATTTTCTCTCTTATAAAAAAGTTCTCATTGTCTAGCCTGAATTTTTACACTTCAAAAATGCAGCCAACACCTCCCTTTTTTCCTAGTGATTCATATACTGTTCCCCTACTCAGCAGCAAAAATGAAGTCCTCCTTTTCCCATACATTGATAACCATTAACACCATCCATACATTCTTTCAGGGATCAGCCATCACTGTTCTGCATGTTAATTTCGCTCTTATGGCTGCTGTCTTAAATGAAGCTGGTTTTAGTTTTCTTTAAAATTCCAGATGCCATTCATTTCTTTTATCAGCCCCTAACAGAAAACATACCTAGAGCCCTCTCAATCCATATTGCTGGCCTTAATAAATCTCAGTCATAAAACAGTGAAGCGATGCTTAACATCTGCTCATCCTTGTAACAGAGAGGGGGAAAAGGCCCCACTCCTCCAAGGGCAGTTGTGCAGATTTCCCAGACAGCCTCGTGTACTTCAGTGCTCTGTGTTGCACAAGCAGAACAATAAATCACTGAGACTTAATTCCCCCAACAAACAAGTTTATATGAGCACAGTCTTCTTAAATATGATCTGCTCTTCCTGGTTTGCATTTGCCCATTTTGCAATGCACCGTTTGTGTCATCACAGAAGGCCAAATCTTGCAGTGTTGGTTTATTCCTAATAAATACCAACTCTAAAAAGTCTAATTTAGATCCATGTTAGTGAGTTACAGCTTTTGATTGAAACTGATATTACCTGGATAAGATAATTAAACAGAAAGCAGGTAGCCTTCCTCTTTCTCAGCCAGACTTATAGGGTGCGTGCCCAAGTCACAATTGCAAAGTGTTGTACAAAATATATTTAGTATATTTATAGGTCAAGAAAGACCACATTCCTTTGGTTAGGTCGATTACATTTGGCAGGTACAATAGGAAAGAGAACCAATTTTACTGATGCTTGGACAAACCCTAAAGCACAGAACAAAAATTCTATTCCTGCATTTAGATGTGACAGGATACATGATCGTGCTTTATATGGAAATTCCATTTTTAAATACTTCATAAAGAGGAATAATTGTTAATATGCCCATTAAAACATTAATAAAGTGTTACAAACTGCTTTTTTATTAATAGACTGCTAATAAGGGTGGTTTCTACTGCTTCTTCCCATAGACTTTGCTTACTTCCCTACAATTCCTGTTGCTGCTGCTCAGTTTATTAACCCCATGTAAACAAAACATTAAAGCAAAATGTTACCAGATGTTTCAAAGAATCTATGAAAACCCTCCCTTAGGTTCTTTAAGCTTGAGTCATTAATCTATAAATTCTTTGGTTTCTTTTCTACTTAAACATTATGGGATTTTTCCAAAAGGATTTGGTACTCTCAAAGGTAAAATCTTGCTCGCCTATTAATGCATGAAATCTCACTAAAGTCACTGAAACAACTCGTGTGAAAAGACATCCTCAGGTTCATTATGGAAAGATTAGACATTTGGGCTTAAGGAAACTGTACACAAAGTGCCATGGCGAAGAGAAGCAGTTTCAGTCTTTCTCATCTACATGCAAAGCAAATTCTTCCACCATTTGCTTCCAATTTGATAACTGAGCAAAAGCATAATAATAAATAACTCAAAAGAAAAAAAAAAAGAAAAAGTAATTTACTTTAATAAACCACAGCTTCAGCCTACGGGCACCCGAGGATCTATTTCTTCTGCCACCCCACAGGGAAGGGAGGAGGAGCTGCTGTGGAGACCTCCATCTCCTCATTCCGGGCACTGCCCTGCCACCTTCTCCATCTGTGGATGCCTGGATGCTGCAGAGCAGCTCGAGAATTGGAGGGAAATTTAACCAAAGGCAAAAGAAAAGCCCAAAATAAAATAGAAGCCTACACATCCCCATATAGGTACTCTTAAAGGGGCCCAACACAGTTCTGTGCAGCTCCCAGCCGTGTTTCCCAAGGAGGAAAATCCAGACCAAGACCCCACAGCCTCTCCTCCAGGCTGACTAGAGGAAGGACTGTGCTCCCCAGAAAGATGGCTGGAATGGCTGGGAACTGCCGAGCCTTCCACAAAGGAACTAAAAAACTTTAAAAACTGCTTCCTGTTGGCAGCCTCCCAGCAGAAGATACCGGCAGCCGTGTCCCCTTCCCGTCCCCTCCCCTCCCTTCCCTGCAGGCTCAGGAAACTGCAGCTCCGGGCTGCACCAGGACACTCTCCCTGTTCCCGTGTCCAGGAACCTGCAAGGATTTGGGCATGGCTGTATTAACCCTTAGAGCAGAGCTCTGCACCGTGTAGTCCAGGCACCACAGAAAACCCCTTTCTAAACCCCTGCCCACAAATTAAGGCCATGAATAACTCCTTGGGCGTGTGAAGGAACACCCCACTTCCCTGATTTAATCACGCCAGGATCGCCTCAGGCTCAGCAGAGCAGCCCCTGGTGCCACATCCAGCTGCTGTGGGGGGTGTGCTATAAACTGCTACAAACATTTGGGATGTGGCACAGGGTAAACCTGCCAAACCTGCCTGCGGGTACCATTTCTGGCCCTGATCTGCACAGCAAAGCTGCTGCGGTGCCGCAGAAAGGTGACAGCCGGGATTTGGGGGTATAAAGTACAGAGCGCACGAGGGAAGGTTCACACATCCCTCTGGAGTCCTGAACTGGAGACAACTTCCCAAGAAACGAGCGCTGCCAAAGAGAAGGAGCGCAGGAAAAAAAAGCAAATGGTTCAGGAAAAAAAACCCCAGTTACTATATGGAGAAAGTGTCATTAAAATTACCAGGCAAGGCAGCAAGAGGCTGGCACAGGCAACTCTAGAGAAAGCACTCTAAAAACTGGTAATTTAATAAAAAAAAAAATTGTCTCCTCTTTATACATTAGTGGGGATTTTAGCATTTTGTAGCAAAAGTAAGGTAGAGAGATTTTGGCAAAATTCCAGAATGTTAGGTTAAATAAATACCAAAAAAAGATATTAACTTTTCTTTAAAATTCGGGATATTTTTTCCTTGAAATATCTCTATCAATACCTATTCATATCTCTTCTGAAATCCAAATATTTACTACATTTATCAGTACCTAATCCCAGTTTCGTCACAACTGATGGAGATTTTGCCAGGCTTTGTGCAGAGCATCTCACAGAATATTCTCCCTTTTTTCCTAAGAAAAGTTTGAGCCCTAGTCTAGGACACACCTGAACATCCACATATAAATATTTATGATCTACCCAATAATGGGGAGGTTTAAATTTTGATTTGGAGGACAAGTACAACAAAATCCCTGAAAAAAGAGGAAATAGTTTGTCTAAGTAACAGTAGAGAAAAAAATGGTAATAAGGCAATATATATATTGCCTATTAAATTAATTTACTATTACTGGTCTCGTACTGGGTAATTAAGTAAACTTTTAAAAATTCATAAGACAGATAATTTGCTGCTCCATCCACCTGAACAGGGGAGAGGTTTTATAAACGTGAAATAACTTCTTTTCTCAAAACCAGAATTGTACCATTGTCCATACTCGCACTAAGGAAAGGAAAATTTACGGTAAAGGTTAAGAAATCAGTAACTTGCTTCGTGGAACAGAGTCTGGCCATCTAAAGTGTCTGTGACCCTGTGGCAGAGTTTCAGCCCGTGGTTTAAAATCAGAAGCCCTCCCGAGCTGGTGGCAGCAGTGCTATTATCCATTACAAGGCAGCAGCAATGAAACCACGTAAAATCTGGCGCGGGGCCCGGAGCTGAGCGAGGCTGTTGCAGACTGGGCTGACACTGATATATTCTCTGCTTTCCTCACAAGTGTTCTGAGTTTTTGTGGCTGCAGCAGAACCCCCACAATGATGTGCTCTGCTCTGAAAAAAGGCTGATTTTCTACAATGTGGGGTGGGGCAGCCAGGAGCTGAGCATGTCCTACAAGGGGCAGAAAGAACCCAGGAACAATTTTAATCACTGAGATGGTGATTATTGGCCAAGGATTTGGCTACACAGATCAAGAGGAGCCTCAGGACACACCAGTTTTCTATGCAATGATAACCACCTAAGTTCAGGGAATGGACATCAATGTGCATTTAGAATATAAAAAAAGCACAGTTGAATAATTCATCATGATGCTTTTTATCATAGTTTTCCTTTCAAAAAAAAAGAGATGTAGGAAAGCAATTATAAGCTATTTTGATGGGCTCATAATCATCATTTTCCATAGAAACTTCAGAGCCTGTCAATGGTATATACAGAAATATCCAAAATGCTAATTGTCACTACATAATTGCTACAAGGCTGAAACATGTTAACTAGGAACTATCTGGGCACTCAAGCAACAACATCTTCAAAAAAAAAATGCAAAGAAGGCACTTTAGTCCCCTTCTGCAAACCTAATCAAGTACTGTGCAAAGAAAAACATGACACCAAAGTCAGATGAACACAGCAGCTCTGTAGGCACACAGTGCAGAACAGAATTTATCTAGACAATGGTACAATTCTGGTTTTAAGGGAAAAAATCATTTCACATTCATTAAAAAACAACCCTGCTCAGATGGATGGGGTGGGAAATGATCTGTCTTAAGAATTTTTAAAAGTAGTTTCAAGGACTGGGATTTCTTTCACCCAAGTAAAATCAAAGGCTGAGAAGATGCAGCTACTGTTTTCAGATCGACATATGGGACATAAGAAGAAGAGATCCTTAAGCAAAAAGACAGTGTTGGCATTAATCATAAATATGTTGCAGAAATCTGAAGGATTTTTCTAATAACCGGTGAAATTCTGAAAAAAAAAATTCTAATAGGAGTAATGGGAAAAGGAAAAATCTAGCTGGATTTTAAATGGATATTCTATGTTTCTACAGAGCTTCAGCAGTGAAGAAGAGTACAAATAAAGCATTGTTCTTGCAAATAAAAATACTTGCTAATTTATCAAAATGAACATAAATTTAGTATTGGCAACTTTTACACAGGAAAAAAAAAAACTTTCAAATTTTGTAGCAACTTGAAAAATTAAAAAATAAAACTACCAGGAGACACAACCTGCCTTGAGCTCCACATTTATTTCTCTACATTGGATGAAAGTTACTCCTTACGCAAATGTGCATCCATTTCCATTTCTATCAAATATAAAAGCTCTCAGTTAAAATATGAGCATCACATAGATTTCAAATGAAATGGCAATAAAAAATACCATCCTTTCTTTTATTCAACTACCTAAGAATAGAAATTACTACTAAAAAGAGAAATTTGCTGGCTAACCAGAGCTGGTGGGTCCTTGTCAGCTAATCACATCACACTTACATGACTGACAAATGTTAAAAGCAATAGATTACCCAGGAAGGTACAATACTTGCTATTTAAGGTTCTAAATGTTGGTTTAAAGTGAACATCTTCTTATGACAAATGAAATTTTGTTACGATATCAACCTACACTTCCAACCAGCGAAACATGTAGAGTCTTCATTTAATTAGAAATTACCAACTTCCTGCACCAATTGTGAGTCTGTCTCGCAATGTCATCACTAAAAGTCTGTGCTATTTTTCTTGTTATTTGTAGTCATTCTTGAAATCCCCGTAATTACTTATAGAGTGTCTGAATGTCAGAGTGTTCCATCTGATATTTGTCTCCTGGGGTTGGATTTCCCGGCTGCATTTCCCCGGACGTGGCAGTTGGCAGCCAGGCTGAGTGAATTCAGGGATTCCATTAGTGTGGCAGCAAAATATAAAGAACAAAGAATGGTCCAGGCATTGATTTCCCATTACATTTCCATCAGATAGAAATAGTACACTTGGCTACTACCACCAAGGAGAACTTGTTTTATTCTGGGTAACTCCTATGTAAATTGATTTTCCCTAAAATAGAATTTTTATAATTGGTCTTTCCTGCTCTAAGTATGCCTTTGGGGAAGAATTCCCAACATGGGAGGAGGAACACCCACCATACCTTTATGAGGAGTTGCAGTTGAAGAGTTCAAAACCCCCACCAGAAAAGGACATAGGCAGCAAACTCCCATAAATGTACTGAATTCCCAAGGAATGGGCACTTGCATTGTTTTGAAATAGATGCTCAATTAAAATACTAACAGTGAACCAAAACCAATTACTATATTTCAAAATAGACATTGGTAGAAGACCAATCCAGAACTCAGATTGAGTGGACATATCCTTATTATTTTGTTTAGTTCCATTATTTTTGGTAGTTTCTTTACTCTCTAAAGTAAAGACATCCACACTCTCTAATTTTGGTAGCTCTGGATAACTAGAAAACTGAACACACTGCAACTGAAAAGGAATCCAGTTTCATCACCAAAACTGAGTGAAACACATGAAACAGACAAACTGCAGGAAGGAAGACAATGAAATTCAGTTCTTCTTTCAGTTTTAATATCCTAAAGATATCCACAGATTCCAAAATACAGTATGTCACCAGCTGCAGGCAACAACCACAGCAGCAACTAACCTCTGCTTGCTCCCTGTTCCCGGGAGGGCAGTGACCAGCAACAGATGCACAAAGACTCTAAGAGCATTCCCCCAGCAACTTTCACAGCTCCTGGCAATCTGCAGTCTGGGGACTTCCTGAGCTGGAGGTTACATCAGCATCTTCCTGTTTAGTAGCCCTCAATGGACCTTTCTTTCATGAATTGTCTAATCATTTTTTAAGCCTATATATATTTTGGCATACGAGACATCCTGTAGCAATGGATCCCATGACTTAATTGTATGTTGTGTAAAATGAGTACTTCCTCTAGTTTGCTCTTACTCTGCAGCACAACCAGATTATCTGGCACCTTGGAGGTGGTGTGCTCAGAGAAATGAACAATTCCACCACTGCCTGGCTATTTAAAATGCCAGTCCCAGGATTTCTGAGCACCCTCTTTCCACAATGAAGAGTCTTGAGACTGTTAGTGTCTCTTCCATGGCTGTTCATAGTTGACCACTCCAAATATCCTCTCTGCCTTTCCTAATCCTATACTGATTTTTTTGGAGATAGGGCTGCACATCTGGACAGGACAGATCGATGGGTGGTTCAAGCAGGTGAAGTGCCAGGGCCTGCCCTTGGGTCACAAAATCCCTGTGCAGCTCTCAAGGCTGTGGGAAGAGCAGCTGGAAAGTGCCCACCCGGAAAGGACCTGGGGGTGCTGGTTGGCTGTGGCTGAACGTGACCCAGTTGTGCCCAGGTGGGCCAGAAGGCCAGTGGCACCTGGCTTGGATCAAAAATAGTGTGGCCAGCAGGAGCAGGGCAGGGATTGTCCCTCTGTGCTGGTGAGGCCACACCTCGAGGGCTGTGTCCAGTTCTGGGCCCCTCCAGTCAGGAAGGACATTAAGGGGCTGGAGTGGGTCCAGGGAAGGGGAAAGGGCTGGAGCATGAGCGTGATCAGGAGGAGCTGAGGGGTCTGGGGGGGCTCAGCTTGGAGAAAAGAAGGCTCAGGAGGGACCTTCTGGCTCTCTACAAATCACTTCAGTGATTGTATGACTGTTTTATAAACATAGTCAGAATGTAAATATGCCATTGAGTACACTGGCATACAGCAATTTTTATAGCATTTTCCATTTCCTTATTAATTATTCCCAAGAATTTCTTAGCCCTTTTCACTGTTCAAAGTGCTGATGCGCATTTTCAGAGAACTATTTATGTCCAAACACTTCTCTAATTTTTACTAAAATCTTCAAAAATATTTTAACACCAGAAAACCTGATCAACTCACTGCTCCTGGTCAATTCTTTTGTTCAGCTGTGAATGTATTTAATTGCGAAGGTTCCCAACCCAGATGCCTGGAGGAAAGCACCAGTTGTCCTTCTAATAAAAAATGAGAAAATTTATTTAATCTCTGTTCTATCTGCTTCTCATTTCGATTTATTGTAATATCTCTCCTACCAGCACCTGAACACAAGACAGGTCTTCAGCCTTGGCACCCTAAAGGAAAAGCAAACTCTCCCCCAGAGTGAACACCAGTGCAAATAACTCTTTCAGCTTTTTGCTATGTCATTCTTCATGCATGTGTATTTTACACACATTAGCTGTGCAGCTTCTTTGGCAGAATCACTTCTCTGGAGAAAAGGGGTTTTTTTTCTTCAACAATTTTATGCCTTCAGCAAGTTGTTCCTCAAAATCTTCTTAGGTCTGCCCATGGTTTTATATTTATATATGGTCTGGTTTTATATTTAACCAGTCAAGGTTATGCTCTTTTTCCACCTCCCATTTTCAGCCAGATGCTTTTTCATTTATAAAAGCCTCCTTTCTTCTACTACTTGACTTTGCTGCTCCTTCTTGATAGTGGTATATATTTACTCAAAGCCTCTAAAATGGCATAACAGTCATAAGAAATATTTACAAGCACTACCACTAACTCAAGTCTATAACACAGCTTTATATATATATATATATATATATATACATACATTACTTTAAAACACGCTTTTTAAATGCAATAGAAGTATAAACAAGGCATTCTATTGCTTGTACTAGAAAAATAGCATTGTTATTAATTTGGGAGGTGTTTTAATGTTGACATTGAAACACTTGCAACTACCTAACAAGAGGATTAGAGACCTGAGGCATATATCACCAGGAATAGAAACTCTCACATCCAGCATATTTATTCCCTAAGACTCCACAAATGAAAAAAAGGTCCCTTCCCTCACCTTCTTTGGTGAATTATTGATTAGCTCTGCCTTAGAAGTGCCCATTTCTCTCCACTGATTGCAGGGGGAGTTTGGATAATGAGCTCTTACACTGACATCTATGTTGTAGGTATTTAAAATTGGGCAACATAAATCCTGCCAAGAGGAAACTCAGTTTGACTCTTTACCCACTCTGTGCTGGCAAGGAAGACGACACAGTGTGGGAGAAGTGACATTCTGTCACTCATATTAGAAGATACTTCCCTACCTGGAGTGATGGCCTGTATCCTTTCACAGATTTAAAAAACACTGCAACCAGGTTTAAGTCAGTCGGCTGCCGGACAGCCACCTGAAAGAAATGCCTGGTGTTGCAGCGAGCTCAGAACAATGTTTCAACAGTGGATGGAGTTTCAACCTGTTACGTGGAAACAGGGACGTGATTATTTATTTTAGAATTCTAGAGACTGGACTCCTTGATCCTCATGATTTTCAGACATAATTCCACGGCAGAAGACCTAATTTACTGCCACTGATGTGGAATTTATATTACCACCTGTGGCCCCAGCATTTATTCTCACCATTGGGTTGGGAATTGATCCTCAGTCATTCCCAGATTCTCTAGCTAGGCAGTGTAAAACCACAGTCAGCAGGTTCTCTGCCAGTTTTTTCCAGCTGTAACTCTAACTCGAGCTGCTTTTGGCACTGACCTTTTCCATTACTTGCAAACAAGGTCAGCATTTTTTGTGGGCCTCTTTACTCTCCTACAGATCAGTGTGCCTGTGGTTTTGCCCCCCCAGTGTCCATCACGTTGGCAACATCTGTGCTTCTAGAGCCCAAGAAATGGAAGTCTTGCAAGTGGTGAAATTGAGGATTTTTTTTTATTATATATATTTTTTTAATGGCCACTTTCCAGTTACACTTCAAAGCCAGGTCTCAGGCTTCTACCATCAGAGACTTTGGGCACCTATGGAGAGCAATAGAAGCTGGAGGTTGCTATAGAAATTGCTGTATTAACTCCTGTCCCATGGATTGCATCCTTTGTTGGATCCCAGTTCTTCTCAAACTGAAAGCAGTGGCTGAACTGAAGTATTATTTATTTGTGGGGAAGGGTAAAATTCACAGGAAACCCTGGACAAGCTTGTAAATAATTTCTTTGATATCAATGAAATATGTCAGTTGTCCTTAATGATGTCTCTCTGCCAGCACAAAAAGACAGCAAAACAAAGCACTTTGCAACGTTTTGGTGGAAGTGAGAAATTTTCTTGTCATCCTCAGCAGAATACAACAGAACAAAGTACACAAAATACAAGAGAACTGCTCCAGGTGTTAGCAGGTTCCAGCTGTCATTGAAAGTTTCCCATGATCTGGAAGGCTTAGGAAGCACATGTATCTGCATGATTGGAGACACACAATTTCTGTAAGCATCTGAATCCTTTTACTTCTGCAGTTCAAGTCTGTAATTTTCAGTCTAGGTGATTCCATGGAAACATCACCATTTGTGTCTTGTGCATTTGCCCGTTGTTCTGCTTTTCCAGCATACCTAGTCCAGAGCCTCTCAATAGCCTGTTCTCTCTTACATACACACCCACCATAACATTAAAGCCCAGCACCCAGTGCTGGCAGTTCCTGCTTTTCTCTCACAGTATCATTCACATCAAACACAGGCAGCAAAGCAGGAGGCACAGGCACACAAAACAGGTCAAGAGAGGAATGAAGAAGACCTTAGGAGCCTAAAAATGCCTGATAGTACTGCCATTAAATAATATTGTGATATTAATTGCAACAGTTTCATGCATTTGAAAAACCATTTGGGCACAAAGCTTAGTGCAAATGTATTCTGCTTCAGATGGGGTTTTGTGTATGCATGATTTTGAAGTATTTAACACCTAGCAAACTTTTATTGTAATTACCATGGGGACACTGAGTCAGTATCTGCAACTTTAACAGATCAGATCCAAATTCCTGATATGAGCATTTTCCACACCATTTCAGATAATTTCAGGATTTCTATACCATTCCTTAAACACATTGGTATCATAGAAACTTCCCTAAAGTGGTCCATGAACTTCCAGTTATTACCATTTGCTAACATCATCTGGACAAGGTCAATCCACCCCAATATTTTACCATGTAGAGCGTTTTACTGCTGATCTTCTCTCTGAGCAAGCAGAATAAACTCAGAAGCTGGATGAAGTCCAAATCTTTCCAGTTTTAAATAAACTTCTCTGTTTCGCCATGTTATTCAATAAAATGTTCCCAAAACAATGGTTTTGTAAGGTATAAACAAGTTGGGCATTTAAATAATTAAGTTTGAATGGAGGAACAGAGAATATGTGAAAGGGTCGTGTCTTAAGTCAATCAAACTAAGACTAATCCCTAATTTTTGTGCTCAGAGAAACTCCCAGCTTCTAAACAAGATCAAAATCCAGTTATGCTAAATGATCTTCAGGGTCTCTGCCCTTTACAATTTCTGTAAAGAAAAGCACAAGGATAAACCAACTAAAATCTTACACATTGCCTGTTCTTGTTGCATAATTTATTAGCAAGTTTTTCTTTTCTTATTTTTTCATCCTCCTTTTTGATCCAATTGACTCAGCTGGGGGTTGGTGGGGTGGACATGGGGCTGAAGAATATTCCTGACTGCTCCTTTTATCCCCACAGAGCAGCCAGGTACTTCCACTGGACTTTGTCAAAGTGTCAAAGAAGCCACAGGGCTACTTAGACATTTCCTGAGTCATAAGCCATTAGTTTGGAGTTTTTATTTTAGAAAGAATCCTCTCCCAAGAACCTCGTCTCCCCATCCCATCAAACTTCCTGCTCCTAAAACCTGGGAGACTGGCAGTGCCAAGCCACAGCCAAAGCATTCAAGGCAGAAACAATGACAGTGAAGATTAGATGGCATTAGTATTTCATGAACTACAACAGGAGTATGTGATTTAGAATTTCTTAAGTGTGGCTTGCGATTGCATTTGGCAGCGGAATCAGAATCTTTTCTGTTTGCAAATAAAGAAAATTCACCCCAGTGGAACAATCTACATAAATTCTCATGTACAACAGAAGGACCACATAAAGGACCTAAATTGGCCTTACACAACACAATGTGCTGTGCTGGCAGTTTGCACAGAGCATCACTGCAGGGCAAATTTCAGCTATGGTATGTATTTGCCTATCTTGCATCTGAGGATCGATCTCGGCAAAGCATCCTGCACACAAATATGTACCTCAGGAAAGAGAAGAGGGAGAAAGCACTAGTTCCTCTTAATGCATGTAGCAGTCATTTGGGAAAACCCCCAAGGACTCTGCTCTGGAAATTATTGGGCAAACGTGTCTGAGAATCCGCATTTCAAGAGTGCCCTTAGAAGTGAAACTGCATCCATCAAAAGGAACTGGTTTCCCATTTCTATTCTTCTTGCCTTTCATTTTTCAGATGTGTGAGCTAGATAATGAAAAGCCATTCCAGACCATTTTAGGTAATGCTAGGATGAGGTTGTTATCTATTTGAAAGAGAATCATTTTTCATTGTCTGCTGGTATAAACGGGTAGAGACTTTTTCGCTTTCCCCTCACATCCACCTGACATAAAAATCTTAACATTCTCCAAAGAGCATTCCCCATTCTCCAAATGGAGTTCAGCTGGGATTGGTGACTATGGCTATGCTTTTCCTTGAAAAGTTAGAGTGTGCAAATTTTAAATTGTTTTCATGTGGTTTCATATTTTTGTTCTGTTTTGCACGTGTGGAGGGCAAACTAAAGACAACAACCTCATCTCACTGTACATTTCTTAATTCTCTAAGCCACCCTCTAACCAGTCTTTTTAACCAACAAATCTTTCAGAATGCAGACTAAACTCAGCAAACCAGCCCACTGATACTGAGTCTTGCAAATAAATCTGTTACAGTCAACAGGCAACAAAACCAATTTAATTCTGTGAGACGTAAAAAATCCTCATTCTGGAATATCAAGAACCATTATGTAAGCTAAATTCACACTCATTTCACAGCACCAACATTCCTGATGAAGTTTCTTGTACACGAAACAACATGACTGCTAATTTTCATGAAAAATCCAGTCACCACTGTAATTTATTAGTAAAGAAACATCCTCTTCTCTGAGGAATGACAAGTCACCTCATCCCTCAAACTACTCATGTGAATTTCTCAAAGTGTTTTCAGAGCTGAACTGTACTTTTGAGCTCTAAGATTTACATAGACTCATTTTTCAAGGAAAATGTATTTGTGGATTAATGAGCCCAAGGCTGGCTGCATCAGGCTTTGAGTGAAATAGATATGCCATGTGCAATCCACTATTTCTCATACCGGAATGAGGCCACTGGATTTAACCACACTTGCATCATGCAGTCTTTTATGGGGAAAACAGCTTTTGTCAAATCAGCAGTTTTTAACTGATCTCAAAAGATTGGATTTTTTGCAGTTAATATAATAGTTGATACAAGAACAAAGATGAAACTTATTAAAAATAGAAACCTGTGTAAATATTTCTAAAACCCAAATTTGAATTGGGCAGATTGCCAGAAGTTCTCCTTGACTGCAGTGGGAAAGACAAATGCCTGATTTTCTTGGAAATGTGCCATTTATTAAGTGGCCAAGTTCTGGGATTCTCTTTGGACTTCTGAAAGTGTCTTATGTCCTTTAACACTCCAAGGCCAGAGTTTTGATCAACTCCTAACACAGTTAACAAAAATTCACCCAGTGAGTCTTATATCAAACCTAAAACCACATCATTGTTCCAGGGAATCGCCCGAGCACAGCCCAGCAACCAGACATGGCTCTGCAACATGAAAACCCATGAAGGTTTTCAAGCCATCACTTCAAGGTATGGTGTCCATGAGCTGTTGTGTGCCTTCACAGCAGCCCTGCCCTTCCTTTCCATACTCAACATTACAAAATGCTCCTCAGCCCAAGTCTTAGGCTTCCAGCTGACTATAATGCAGTAGAGATTGCCTGGAAACAACGTGACACAGCAACGGGCTACAGAGCTGTCCCTTAGCAAGTGCAAAATTAATAAATATTATACTTGGCAGGAATTTTAGTTAATTCTCACTGACCTCAGCTCTGCCTCAGTACTGGCACAGATCTTTGCACCTGCATCCAGTCAACTCACAGCAGTGCAGATCTGGCACAACACAGTTTTGCTAAGTACTGTTAAACTACACAACATCCATTTATTTGAATCCATTCGTCACTACACAAACAGCCACCTTTTGAAACAGCCCTTGCAGCATGACTCTGCCATCTCACAGACTTTCTCAGGACAAAAAAGTTAAAATAATACATCCTCTTCAGCTTCTGCACAGGGATTTGCTTTGGCATGGCACTTCCTTCCCCTGTCCCTGCCAAATGTCAGAAAGTTTGGAGAGAGAACATTTCATTCATTGCCATAAAAACAAAGCAACACAGAAATAAAGGAGCAGTAAAGGGAGAAGCCTGCTATCTTCCCACCTAGAGCACACTGTGATGAGGAGCAGTTGGCTGCAGCACAGCTTCCCAAATGCTGGACAGCTTTCCAAGCACAATGGGAAGAGACTAGCCCTAAGACTTCTTCAAGGAGTAAGGCATGGGGGTTTTACTATTATGTTCTATTTTACTAAGATGCTTTGCTCTTTTTGAGTTCACATGGTGACACCGGAAAAGAAAAACAAAAACAAAAACCCTTAGAAGCAACCACTGGGTTTATATTTCCTTTTCTTTTCAAAGACACTAATGTAAAGAACAGCATCCCTCTGGCCTGCAGGCACCTCTCCAGCCAGCAATTACAATTGAAAAGAATTACAGCTGCAATCTAGCTGAAGAAATTGTCTTATCTGCTCCACGAATGCACCCTTGGGAGAATTCTTAAATGTTATTTTATATCCCAGGAGAAGAGTAACGTAGAGACAACGATGAAAAAGGCATCTGTTTTAGATGTGTGTAGTTCTAACCACGAACATGGGCCGCGTGATCTATGCCTGTGGATAGTATGACTGTGCTGCTCATTAACATTTTATCATAGGTTGCTCCATATCTTATTCAGCGTGTGGAAACTCAAATGAGACCCAAACACTGTCAGTCCAGAACCTCCAGAACAGATGTTTTAAAATGGTGGAAGGATAGGCCATAAAATTTGTCCCATTTATGAAGAAAGAAGAAAGTCTTTAAATTTATTTGAGTGCCGTCAGCTATGTCTTCCTGTATGGAAGCAGCACAGGTAGCATTTCACCAATATGGACTCTCCCAGTGACAAGTAAGACAGGAGATACATTCTGAAAATAAGTTTCAAAGAAATCAATCTTGAAAATCTTCAAGAGAATTTTTCACTAACAACTCTCTTCGCAAAATGCAGGTCTATTTTTGTAAAGCAAGGTACAACAGAGCCAGCCTGGCAGGAATAAAAATTTCCAGGCTTCTCTCTGGAGTGGCACAGGTTAAACAAAGTCTTCTGATAGCATCTTCCAGCATCTCTTCCCTGCTGCTTGGTTTTGTTCTTGTTCTTGTACATAACCATGAGGCACTCGAGACCTCATTGTCCTTAAAGAAATTACCCCAGTCATGATTCAGCCACACCTGAATTATAAACCTGAAATCACTTCAAAATTAGCATTCTTGAGTTAGTCCACTCAACTTTAATAAATCTTAAGGAAGATTTAGCTGGCTTAATCTCAAAGTCAGAAAGAAAACTGAGAGAAAGAGTTTCAATGCATGTTTTCTCTGAGAGGTTCTAAAAACCAGAGTGAGGTCCCAAGATATTTGCTCATATCCTGTCAGTGGTTAGTCAGCCAAAACACAATAAAGCAAGGTGGCACTTTCTGTTTCATTTGTCATAGTCCTGGCATAAAGATGGAAATAATTTGTTCTTCAAACAACCCCACTGATGTAAGCAGAGAGACCGGTTTTACACACATCATCTTCCAAAACACAAGGTTCTAAATCATGTTTCATCCCAGCCCCCAAAAGGCATGGAGAAACAAGAGCACTCTCATTACATACCCACCTCCAATCCCACACTTCTACTCAGTAGTGTTAATGATCTTCAAAGGCGTGGATTGTGAATAAGTCCAGACATGCTAGAGAGGCCGTCCTGGGAAGCTGAGTGCTAAGAACCAGCAAGAACTGATTAAATGAATAAAATGTTTAGAGGCACACTGAGCACCTGCATCATTATTGTCTTCAGCTGAAGATATCACCTCTTCAAAATTAGGAGCCATACAACAATTCAGGACTGAGAAGGTTTATTCTAAACCAGGCCTGGCCTAGGACCTCTCAAAAGGCACTGGTCCCTCTGTCAACCACCCAAGGCACAGGCTGAGAAGAAAAGAGACTGGTGTCTGCTCTGTGCCATGAAAAGCAGAGCAGAGTTGCCTTCACTGGCATCAGCCCCTGCTGAGCCCTGCTGTGGAGATTGAACCCCAAAAGCTGTATGAGTTGGATGCTGTGCCCAAGCTAATTAATGAGCCTGTGGGCAGAGTTTATTTATTAGCCTATTTATTCAGTCCTCTGCTGACAGCTTTTTAGTTCACTTTCAAATGTGGCATCTGCATGAACTCTGCTGTGGGCCTGTGCGCACCTCTTCCAATACATCCCACTTCTCACATGTCTGTGTCCCACAGGAACTGCTGCAAAAGCAATGGAATGCTCTTTTTGAAGATACATTAGAGAGGGCTTTTACATTCCCTGTTTCCTAAACAAATGCTACAAATACAAGCAGCAGAGCTCTGTACCTGTGATGAATGACAAGTGTTTTCTAATAACTATGCCTTTGTATTTTAAAACAGAAAATATAATTCCCTATTGTTTTCTGCCACTGTTCTTGCTTTAATGTACATTCTCTGCCTGAATTTTCACTTAAATATTTTTGGGAAAATGATGACATGAATTCAACTTGATATTAACATTGCCATTTTTGTTACAAATAACCAAAGACTATTGGTTTGAGCCGCTGCACTACAGTTCAGAATATATCAGACTATTTTCAAACTCCACAACATATTTCTTGCATGACCAAGAAGAATCCACAATCTCTTTGTGCCTGTCTTTCCATCCATAAAATGATGAAAATAACATTCCCTTGTCCTCTCTGTGTTGCCTTTTTTTTGGAGGGATGATACAGCACCTATTTTAACAAGTCTCAGGTGCTGTAAGTAGGGTTTCTCTAGTGGGTAAGAGCCACACAAAACACAAACAAAATTCTTCCCAATGGCCTTCAGTAGGTATTTTTCAGTATGGTATTATGAAAAAAATACATAAATCCAGTCAGTGCATTAGGTTTTCTTAAAGTAAATTGACAACCCTGGAACTCACTCATTAAAATGACATGCTGTTATTTTTGAATAACCATCCAAAATTATTTTATTAAAAAACTCTGCATTGCAAATACTTGTCAGGACTGAATTCATTGTCCAGCTCCACAAAGACAGCAGATAAGACACAGCAGATAAGAAAACTGAAACTGTGGATAGAATATTGATTTTGAAACACAGGAAGAAGCAAGAGAAAATGTGATACAGTATCTTAGCAAGAAAGCAGAGACACAGGTATCTCTACATCTTCCAACAAAAAAGAGTGAAAGTTTGTTTGTATGGATTCATTTAGTCTTCTCAATATCCTGTTCAGAAGTGTTTCCTAAGGGCTACATGTTACCACACGCTACCTCTTACACTGGGCATATGACAGACAGTCCTTGAGGTGACATTCATTTGTTTACACACAAAGAAATGCAATGAATTATGATTATTATTATATTTGCTCTTAAAATAATCCATTTTCAACAGTTTTGAGAGACAAACAGTCAAATTACACAAATTTTACAAACAACATAAATCATTCACACAAAACCCCTTCAATTTACAGTGACAACTTACAGGAACGTGGCTGCTGCTTTTAACTTACTTAGGATTTTTACCAAATCATTGAAGCCCAACTGTCTTGCTTTTCTCTCAAACAGAAAGATTTTAAAAATAACAAAACCCAGCGATGTCGCCAGCTAAAACAGTCTTGAGACTGAACCAGTTCAAATGATATGATATTTCCACTTAACTTAGCTCTCATTCTATTTTTATCTAAACCACTTCATACAATATTCAAAACATAAAAAAATATGATCAAATTAGAAAGTTAAGCATACCATGTGGGAAGCCTGAAAATATGGCTTACATTACCAGGTGAAGTTTATTTCTGTCTTCTTTCCTATTCAGTCATTTTTGCTGTCTTCTGCTGTGCTACATTCTGCAAAGGATACACTCACTAACCAAAAGACATGGAGGAGGAAGAGGCGATAAAGGCAAGTGGGTACAAGAATGAAAATTAGTGTCACTATTATCAAATTAATCAAGTATAGAGTTGGGCAGAGGGATCTAATCATAATCAGCTCCACCAGATTTAAGCCAGTTGCACTGCTAGTCTGATTTTATTGTGATTTTGCCTGGATCTTTTCTTTTGAAATGTTTGCCTTTTGAGTGGACTCGTGTTGTAGAATAAAGTAACGCAAAGCTATAAACTCGTCAGGATCTCTTTCCTTTTGTCTTCTTCATTCCCCAACACAACAATACTAACTCAGGGCCCATCTTAGACTTGTAAATACAGAAATTCTGGCTCTTGTCTTTACTCCTCTCGGCCTCTCTTATTTCTCATCCCTGTAAACAGAGTTCTGCTGGCCAAGGGTGAACTTGAGTGCAAAACATCTATCAGATTTTTCCCATTTCTTCTTTATATGCTCAGCATCTCTGCAGTTCTATTCATGTCTTCTTAAGCTTTGCTTTTGTCTGCCTGCCCCACTTCTCCCCACCTCCTGGGACAAGCAGCCCATCAGCTCCACTCTGCTCTTTGTCAACAACCAAAAGCAGCAGGTAAAGTTATTTATCCCTAAGCTTTCTGTTAAGAGCAGGTCAGGAAAAAATGATGCTTTCTGTAGCTGACCTTGCTAAGTCTGGAGACAAAACTCAAAGACAGAGTTGACTATGAAGGACAGAACTGGAGGGTGTTTGTGGGGGAAATGGGAGGAAGGGTTTAGGGGAAAAGCCTTCCTGACCCACAGAGAGTGGAGTGTGGTTGAGGGTGTGCAGGTTAGAAGAGGGACTCTACAACAGGAGGTAGGGCACAGCTGAGGAAGGCACTTGGATAGAATTAATAGGACAAAACTACCCCAGAGTCCTGTGGCCATGCACATGTAATACAATGCCACAGGAAAAGGGCCAAGTCAGACTCTGAAAAGCAGCATGATTCAGGTCACCAGATGTAAGAGATGAGCCCAGCTGCAGCACCCCAGGAACACCCCTCAAATTATCTCAAAGCATTACCAGTATGTTTCTGACATACATGAAGGAGCTGCAGAAATCTGAAACTTCAAAAAAAAGAACAAGGACTCAGTGTTTTTCAGAAAAATAGATGATTGTTTTCTAACATTCAACTCAAGATTTTTAATCTCTGAGTCTGGCAATACCAAGAATTGCCAGCTTTTGTAATCCCAATAATTGCAATACCCTTTTAACCTAGTATCAAGTATCTACTACTTGGTATTTCCCCAGCCTTGTAGTTTCTGCTTTACTTCTTCTCTACTGGGCTTTGCTCATTCCATCAATATTGGCACTTTGGAGCCCAGCTGGGGAACTCTGATCCTCTGCTATGTCCCTGAAAGTGATCACTCACTCCATGAACAGGTCAAGCATTTTTATCCCTGAAGAAATCAGAGCCAACAGGTAAGGAGGGGGAGAGAATTTGCCTCATTATCCAACTAAATCAATTTGAAAACCTCAAAGTGGGACTTACCCATTATCATACAATTTTAAGAAGCACCAGACCTGAAATGAGGCTGCTGTGAGAAGGAGAGACAAGAAGCTACAAGCAGAAGCAAACAGGTCATTCAGCTGTCAGTGGGGAGCCCAGAAAGAGAGACACTCACACACAATCCAGAGCCTGCTGAAATCAGAGTCTTTCCAAGCACTGTCAGCTTTGGACTCAGCACACCAGACATTTTTTTGCCAAAGTGAATAATGCTGCACTGTTTTACAAAATGATGACAAACAAGTAGACATTGCAGATTGCGAGAGATGAAGAAAAGATAATGGCAATTAACCACACAGAAGAGATCAGCTTCTGTGGACAAAACAGAAAGTGGATTGGCAGCAGCTTTCTCAGAAATGTGCTACAGATGCATTTCAGCATCAGGCTACTGAGATTCTGTCACCAATGGCTTTTTGGGAATAAAACAAATCAATAACCAAGAAATTACACTCCACATCAGGTTTAGGGGAACTCCTCTCCCTGCGTGGAGGAGGAATACACAATCACCTCATGCTGGTTTGGGATTTCTAAAAACAGAATGAAATGCCACTCATATCATAATACTCACAGAGTGGAATTACTGTTTAGTGTCATTTTAGAGCACATGACAACGGTATTAACAAGACAGCCATTACAACTGGCTAAGCTCCATTTGAAGTCTTTCTTTTTAACTGCCTAACAGTGGCATGTTATTTCATATTAATTAGCAGCATTAAGCAAATGACAGTGCATGGAACAGGTTCGGGGTAGGTGGGGGTCTGAAAATAAACAGCTTTATATGCAACCAGCAATCACTACTTACACAAGATCGGCCCCCGAACCATAATAACATACCAAATTTTCTGAAAAAAAAAGTGGAGATGTAATTGTCACTTATGGATAAACGTGTTTTGGTTTTAGAAGAGCCTGAATGACTGCAAGGGATTATGTCAAATCACATTGCAGCTGTAATATTTAAAAAGCTCTAGCTGCAATGTTCTAGATTATAAATTACATGTGATTTCATTTTTTATCATTCTGAATGGATTATGATTGAAATGAGTATGTAAAGTAATTGCCCATGTAGGGAATGCACCACCCTCCTCCGCCCCTGAGGCTCTTGTAAACAAAACAAGGTAACTCAAGGGAAAATTCAGGGAATAAAGTCAGTAAATGAAAAATACACCCTTTTGTCAGTGTCTGTAATTTTTCTGTATTCTTCTGCAGCCAATATCTGCAGCATCTTTCATTAGAAGAACAGTCAATGTCTGCAGCTATGGGTTGTGGAAACTAATTATTATGTTTCTCCAATAAAAACTTCAGTTCTAAAGAAAGTCATTCAATTGCCACCTATTTTGTACAGATTTACACTCATCATCATTTTTAGAAAAATCTGCCATGCCCAGTGAATGCAGATATATATTCATGAAATCCACCTGCTCTCTTTACTTCACAATAGGACTGATTTGGCATGTGGTTTCTGTTGTACTCGAAGGTGTCACCATGCTTCATACATTTCATGATAAACACCTTCAAGAACCCTGGCTTTCTGTTTGCTTTGTTTGAGGGGGAAGAGGGGTGAGGGCTCAGCACACAGATGAGAGCCAGGCTGCAGGCTGATTGACAGTGTAATAAAATATCCCAATCTTCCTTTGTAATCTCACACAACATAATGCAAGTTGGCATTACTTCACTGAAATGAAAGCTGTGACTCTTGACACGACAGTCACTGCTGCAGCATGCACCCAGAGTGCTCTGGGTCTGGGAGGTCAGGGCCCCCCCAGGTTTGCTAAAATAGGGTTTCTATAGGTAAAAATATTAATATTTTAATACAAATATTTACTAACAACATGAGAGGGAAAAAAATCAGAGGGCAGAGAGAGAATGCTCAGTCATTAGGCTGCAGCCTGATCGCTCATCTCAGCACCACTGGTGAGTGTGACCAGACAAGGCAGCCTGCAGGCAGAGGGGTCTGGTACCTCTGGGGTGAGAAAGCATCTCTGAGGTGTTTGTGGCTGTGCAGACACAGGGTGTGATTCCCACAGGAGAGGGGTGGGTTTTTACAGCAGTAACGTGTAACGAGGTGGCAGCAAGCTCTTCAGCAGGAGCTCAGGTTGCTCTTCTGAGTGATTGCCCCTGTTCTTGAGCCCCTTTTCTCCAGCTTTCAGGTACCCTTGCCCACCATCCATCTCAAACCCTTCCAGGAGTTCACAGTTGTATTCCAGCTTCTCCATCTTTTCCACTTCAGCAAAGCCAAGGAGAGGCACTTGGCAGGTGAAGGTACCATGAATTTCCCCTGCTGTTCAGAGAACAAATGGGGCATCTGTGGAATGTCAGAGGTGGGGGGTCAAAACAGCAAGCACAAATGGGAGTTGGCTCATGGGCATTTTGTTAAGAAATGGTCCACAATTTAAGTAGGACCTGAAAAGCTCTGGGCAAGGTGATGCAGCATCCAATTTCCTTGGAAAAGAAATACATGTATTAAGGTCCCTCAAACTTCATAATAAAGAATAATCTTTTCCCACTTGCCTTTTTCTGAATCAATCATGGGAGTCCTACACTTGACCAAAGCACTGGCAGCCTCATTAGAAATACCAGTATTGCCCACACACACTGCAAACCAAGGAGCTGTTCCAGTCTTGAGAAGGCTTTCTCATTTGTCTACAAGTTACTGATCTGTAATTCTCAGCAGAACATACCTGAATTATATGTTCATTTCTGGTAAAGCAAACAAGAAAAATGTAAAATTCATTCAACAGCTAAAAGACATCTTTTGAAGTAAAGTGGTTGTTGTATACATTTGTTACCTGCTGTATGGGTTTGTTTCCACAGCTCGTGGTTGTTTTGATGCCACAGTTTAACATATCAATTTGATCCTATCTCAATCTATGCCATCCCACATGTGTATAGTGATTAATAAAAAGAGCCTTGAGATGGAACAAGTATGAACATGTTAGCAGAGCACGTGGAATGATTTATGGCTACATAAGAAAATTATGATTTACATAATAGACATTTTCTCAGACTCAGGAAGGAAAGGGCAACTAAGATTTTCCTGGTACTTTTCATTTTCTAATTTCTAAGACTCTTCTTTTGAGAGCTTGTCCACTTTTACAGCTGTATCAGTTGGTTTAACTGACAATCATAACTCTCTCCCTAAGACTTCCTGCAAAATACAACCCAAACCATGGAAAACAGAAATTACTGTTTTCTACTAGTGCTAAAAATAGCAAAACTGAGGCCAGCTATATAAACCAATGCAATGCGCACATGTCCAAGACATCTGCCCAAATTACATTTAAACCATACCAACTCTGGCAGATTCTCAAAAAACTCCTTCCAAGAACCTGAAATATCCCCCCTAATTAATTTGATAGGCTTTTTTTTTTTTTTTGTTCAAATAGTGGCTTCAGAGAGGGGGCACGGGTGCAGTGGGGAGAAATTAGATCAAGTCCATGTTCAAACTTTCCGTACAAGAGCAGACAGGTCACAAGCCAGACTGACAGCTGTCCTTCCATGGAATTCAAACATGTCTTGAACCAGTCACGAAATCTCTCCAGGCTTCAGTTATCTCTCGACGAAAGGTGCATACAAGAAATTCCCACCACACATGTAAGATTGCGCAGGAATTAGATTGATATGTTCATTTCTGGTAAAGCAAACAAGAAAAATGTAAAATTAATTCAATAGCTAAAAGACATCTTTTGAAGTAAAGTGGCTGTTGTGTACATTTGTTACCTGCTTTATGGGTTTGTTTCCACAGCTCGTGGTTGTTTTGATGCCACAGGACAACCCTGGCTGAAGATCAGGCCATGTTTTCACAAGCTCCTGAACAAAAAGTAGAAAACAACACACATTTTTTAGGCCATTTGTATTAATAGCAGTTTAACCTGGTACTTGCAAGACTTAGAATACTCTTATTTTTTTCTTCCCCATATACTTTTTTGCTGTGGCAATGTCCATCTAAATCCCAAATAAAAGTGCAGTTCCACTTCTTTGTTTTGACTTTACTGCCACAGACAATGGTCTCGATGTCAAGTGCCTTATGCTGCAAGACAAACACTTCTGCTCTGACACTGCACACCATGGAAAAGCAGTGGTGCAAGGTAGCCCAAGGAGGCAGAGGCAGTAAAATTAAGAGTGCAATGGTGTGAGAAATCTCCTGGTTGGGAAATCACCATCTGACTTGCTTGGGTAAAACACCAGTTAGATATCCTATACCACAAAGTGGAAGCCACCCATGTTTTTGTGTAAAATTATCCCTTTTCATGATTGTTAAAATTGACTGCTAAGAGTTCACTACCGTTGAATTATTTTCCCTAGCAATAGGCTTAATTTTTGTCTATTGTGTTCCCTGCTATGCTCGGTTTGGATGCTTTGTGAGTGCTGATTTATCTCTTAATAAGTCTCCCTATCAGTGTTTCTCATCAATAAATTTCAATGCTAGGGGCTGCCACAGGAGACAATGGGAGTGAGGTGAGAGAGAATGTGAAGCGTGTCCACTTTTGTCAGAATTCAAATTAAAGAAAATCTTGTTCTCTTACATCCTCACATACGTTCATCCTTCACACTGCAACCGCTCTCCAAATCCACACTAATAAATAAACAAACAGATTGTATGCAGTATAGCTGATTAAAAAAAAAAATTAAAAAAAGAAGAATGAAAATAAAAGGGAGGCAGAAAACACATTCTCTTCACTCATTCCTGTGGAAAGCCTGAGCAGGCTGTTCTCTGCTGAAGCTTTTGCTGAGGAGCAGTAACACATCTGTCTACTTCACAGGCTTTTGCAGCCCCCCACACCACAGTATCCAAGTATATGCCATGCTCACAGTGTGCCTGTGAGGCAGGAACATCCTGCCCTCTCCATTTTCCAGACAGAAGCAAAAGAGGAAGTGATTTGTTCAAAGTCACATGGGAAATCTGTGAGAAACGAGGAATTAAACCCAAAGCTCTTCAATCTTACTTCATCAGGGCTAAGGCCACATGGATTAACAGCACATTGCCTTACACCACCTCTGGTCTTTCAAGAAAAGTGTTTTAGCAATGCTATTTTCAACGAGCTTTAATAAAATTACACCGGACGTTTCTGGTTCCCTAATAATCTAGTAAGAGGAATATTATTAATTACCAATGCCATGAATTTTATGTCATTTGCAAGAGCAAACTGAGCACTGAAAATGATGTGGAGTTTCAGCAACACCATAACGACAAACTTCAACTTTGATTTGCCTTTGAACCAAAGAAGAAAACCAAGTTCAAATGTAACTGAGATGTGAGTTTAAACATCTTTGGAATGCCACTAACACATGTCAGCATTTCTGCTTCGACTGCAACAGCTCTGTTAGGGAAGACGCCTGCCTTCTGTTGCCAACAATGTTGTCTGAATACTAAAAATGCAGAACTAAAAGATGGCCTGATACAGCCCATTCTTGTGACACTCACATTTCATCCAGATAATACTGCTCCTTCCATTGATGTGGGAGCTTCTAACAGAGATGGCAGGGAAAGGTACATAATATCAGCTGCAGAGGTGAGTCAGATAACTGCCATTTCAGTGGCACAAAGAGCTGCCTTGAACATGAATGTGGGAAGCACAAAAGCAGCACATCACAGGCTGTACTTCCCTACGCTGGGTGAGGCCGGGCTACAAGGCCAGCAACAGCATCACTTAAATTGATTGTGAATCTGAAATCTCAAAGACTTGCTCAGTTTGTTTTAAAGGCCTCCTTTATCTTGCACACGTTTTCTGTTGAAATGTACACGAAACTTTAGAGCTAAGTTGGAGACAAAGGGATAGATCATAGGAATTGCAGTAATTTACAACTGCAAATGTAAATCTGGCTGTCCTGATTCTCATATCATCAGCTGAGACTCAGACAGAGGAGAGGGCCTGACCCTAACACTGGCAGATTTCCAGCAGCCTCATGGTGTCTGCTATCTCTGGGTCTGCCAACTGACTCCATCCCCAGTGGGGGTGCAGCCAGGATAGGGATCTTACAGGGATAGCTCACCAGGGATAGCTCCCTCTAGAAAGAGGGAATGATAAATGAATAAGTACAAAAGTTTCTCTCCAATTTAACCATGGAAATAGAACCCAATAACAACAGGCTGAGGAAGCTACACCTGGCCAGCCCATGAATGCCTCATACCCACAGACAAGGGCTTATGCAAGAAAGGATTTCTTCTTGGAGACAGCACCATTAGTGGAAGTAAGAGCTCTTGGAAAAAAAAACCTCTTGGATAAAAGTCTCACTCATTGGCAGACTAAATTAAATTATTATATTTAAAAGTATTAAAAATATGCCAGTATTTTAGGGCATGCCTGTGTGCATGTGCAAAGTCTTGCTGAGATGTTTTAGCACAGGATTCTCCCTATTTAAAGTTTTACTGGCTTTCCTGCAGTTGTTAAAATGCTTGCTCAGAGCTGCTCTAACTCTGGTAGGACTGTGCTGGGTCACCCACCTGGAAAAGTTTCACAGCCATAAAGTCAACATAGCTCTGATGACAGCCAAGGAAGTCTTGAATTCTGCCCAGCCTCCTGCTCATCTCCAGCAGGGAAATTCTGGGATTGCCAGGATCCTCCCTCCTCAAGGGCTGCTCCAGCATCTCCAGAGCAGGTGAGTGACACAGCAGCAGCCAAGAAGATGGAACACGGCCAGAAAGATGGGACCTGACATACAAAAAGAATCCAGCGGTGATTCAAGCCTGTCCTCGAGAACCAAGGCACACCATAATTTGATAATCTAAAATATATCACACTAACTACTCAGAATTTTCAGAAGAAAACAAGCTCAATAAAACTTAGAAAATTGTGCAAATATCTAAGGGCAGCCATAAATTACAATGCCCACAGAACAAGGACATTTCCCAAATGTTATCTGCGCATGGTCTTCTACTTAGTTGAGAATCTTTTAATATCTATCTACACATGAAAATATGCTTCACACTGAAAGCATAATCAAAGTAAACACTTGTTGGATAATAGGCCATCACTAAACTTTTAAAAAGCCTTGATAAAAGCAATTATATCAGGTTATTTAAGAAAATAATTATAGTCTTTGAAAAACAAGCAACACGTATCTCTACAGTATGAGCTAAAATTAACCACAGGGGCATCACGGTTAATAAAGAGAAGTTGTTATTATTCATTGATATTGAATCAATACAAAACGTATCTATTACAGCTCTATTAGGCAGGCTGTGACCACCATAAACACACTGTTATCTGCTAAATTTAAACCTTATTAGAAGAGTTTCCTACAAACAATCCTAGGGGTAAATTTAATTTTCCTTCAATTATCTTAGGCATGAAGTTGAGAGTTCAGAGAGGTGTTCAATAGAAAACACTGTTTTAAATTCTGCAGCAGTTCTACAGAGGTATTCATTTTGAAGCTGCTATTTTCACTGTCCTTACCTTTAAAAAAGTTTATCTTTTTATGAGATACGAGACTTTTCATGAGGGTTTTTGTTGATTTACAGCTCTAATTCTAAGGGTATTTTTTGAAGTAAAAGTGGTTTTCAGGCATTTATTGTCCCATATTTAGAAAAACTGTATTTGTAGTAGTACATTTACATATTACTACTACTAACACTGCTGTTTTACACGTATCTTCCCAACAGCCCTGTAAGTTAAGCACAACAATAAGTGTTAAAAATTACATTTAAAGTAACAGATGTGTCTGTGTATGTTTGCTTTTGAAAAGGTGTGTTGTTTGTTTCTCCATTTTTTAAGTGTGATAACCGTATGTTCATGAACTCAAGGTCAAGTCAAAGAAGCATCCAGAGCTCACCCAACCAGCCAGCTCTTCAGAGTGTACAAAAATGAGGCCTTTACAGCTCCCACCGCAGTGATCCTGTAGGACAAGGCATTCCTGAATAACTCAGCCTTGGAGGTTTCCAGTATGACCCATTCCAAGAAATAAGACTGATTTATTCCAAGAAATCAGGCTGGTTTTAATCTGCCCTTACCATAAACGGCTGTTCTGCCATGCATGTGTGCAAAGGAGCTGGTACGTGTACACAGATCAGACACATAGAGGAGTCAGGCACCCTTACGCACACATTTACACACACACATGTCACAGCAGCTACAGAGGGCTGAGCTCCAGCTGGGTTTGTGCCTGCAGCACCCATGGTTGTCTCTCCTTGAGGGCTGATTTTGGTGGGATATTGGCCCCCAGCCAAACGAGGAGAAATTGATGGATGTGCCACCATTCTCCCCCATTCCGAGCTGTATTTGGAAAGCAACCAAGCCAAGGGACCTGGTGGCACCCGGATGACTGACCAGGAGTGGCCAGGGTCAAGTGCTCAGAGAGGAGGAGCTGCAGGTCCATCCCTCCAGGAACATCAGCTCTCAGCACGGTGAGGGAGCTGGTGAAACGCCTTGATATGGTACCAAAGTGGAGAATGCTAAAACTGTTCTTGGGAATGGCTGCTCAGGCTGCCACACAGTCACAAAGAGAGTCCCAGCTGCCCAAGGAAGATGTTTGTCAAGGGGTTTCTGGCAAAGAGAGGAGGATAAAAAAAAAAATCAATTGTTCAAGCTGAAGCCACACAGAGTCAGATCAAAAATAGGCACATGTTATTAGCAGTGAGGTTAATTAATCATGGGAGAAACTTACTCATTTTGCGGTGGATTTCTCAACTCTGGGTAATTTAAAAAACAACATGCATAATTTTTCTGAAGCATATGGTCTTGTTTCAACAATAAGCAAAGTCAGTGGATATGAAGCAAAATAGAAAAGAGTTGCATGACCTGTCTCATGCAGGAGACTAAACTTGCTGATCCAAGCAGCCATTCCTAATTTAAACTTTGTGGGAAAAGGGATGGTTTCACAATGTGCTATTAATCAACATCTGTTTACTGAATTGACATGAAACATTTCTATACAAGATACCATAAAATAACATTGCTGAATTAGGCTCATGGTTTTCCGTAAGGGAAGTTTCATTTTACTGAAATGTACTGTATTTTTCTTTATGAAATTCAAAGGAAATGCAGAAAGTTCATAAAACAAGGAAAATTTCTCCATTAAGTAAGAGGTAAATTTTCAGCAGGACAAAACAAGACATTTAAAATAGCTAGATAATTTCCTTTAGGAAGTTATATTTTACCAGAGAAAAATATGAATGAATAATGGAGCAATCCTTGATTAAACCCAGTAGAATAAAAAGCAGTAGAATGGGCAACATAATATATGCAGGACCTGAGCATCTGCATGCCATCTTGTAATAAATATGGCAGGAATAAAACATTAAACTGGCAATGGAATTGGGTGAGGAAGTGTGAAAGACAATCAGGGATAGATTTTTTTTTGAGAGTTATAGTGTGTATAAAACATCAGCTCTACTGGAGAACAAAAGAGATTCAGACTGAAATTATGTGCAGACGGAAATTACTGAAGGCAGGAAAGGCTGCAGCCTAAGTGCTCAAGACATATGAGAGGTGAGATGTTATTGAGCAGATAAAGCAAAAGAGATGGGAGAAAGGCACTACAGGACATCTGAGAGGGTTACACCATGGTTGGCTGCAAGGGTTGGTCTATACCAGTACAGTACTATGCTCTAATTTTCAGTACATCTGTTTGGTTTGTGAGAGAAAGAAAATACCTTTTGAACAATTAAATTTGGGTGCACACGAGATGCAACTCCTGCTGCAACTCACTCTGCAATGTGGAAAACAATATTTCCATTCACAAGCTAAGCTATCTGCCCCAAGGAGAATGCATTTCTTCATGGAGAAGGATGAAGTATTTTCCCTCTTCCCTGGGAGAAGGGGAAGAATCTGGATTCAATCCCGTGCCCAGAGCAGCACTTGTACTGGGACAGACTGTATAGTTAGAGCCTGGTCCTATACAGTGGCAAAAGAAATTGGTGCTTCATTAAAAAAAAAAAAAAAAAAAAAAAAAAAAAAAAAAAAAAAAAGGAAGAAAGAAAAAAAATATATACTTGTTAAATTTTTTTAGCTTCTTATTAAATACACTCCACTTGTCTGAACAATAAAATGTAGTAAGTTACCAGTGGCCATGTTATCTGAACAGTTTAACTTTATGCCACAAGAAACACCTGCATCTGCTGATTAAGATCTGTGATTTACACTTCGCACTTCATGAAAAAAAGTTACCTGGAGCTAGAAGAAAGGCAGAAATTTCCTTTTAATGAAATATTAATACAAAATAATTCAGTGGTAGTAGTAATTGTTACTGAGTTCATTCTTCAAAAGTCCAATTTCAATTCGTCATCTTGGTGTTTTATTACAGAATTTTTACAGCGCTTGTGCAAACAATTACAGCAAAATCTCTGCAGGACAAAGATGTGCTGTGTGAATTACTCCTCGTTGTAGAAATCCAAAGTGCTCTGTTTACAAAATTGTACCTGATGTTTCCATGTGTTATCTAAAAGCCAAGTAAATCTGCACTGCAGTCTGAAATAAGATTTCCTGGTTTAATGTAAACTTGAGTCACAATGAGTAAACACCACAGTGTTGGATAATTGAAAGACCAAAGGAAATTATAGAGCAGTTTAGAGGTTTTCAGTGCATTGCACATGGCATTAACATCCTTCAGGCAGCAACAAACTTGTTGGCACTCCTTCCTCATCCATCCCTTCCCTTCTCCCACCATCCCTGGCACACACTGGGGCAGCACAGGACAGGGAAGATGCAGGGAGGTGACTCAATAACCCGTGGATACCAATCCCCAGGGCCCAGGGCCAGGAGCAGGGATCAGATTTGGCTGAGCAGCAGCTTCTGCCCCACTAATGAGTCCCAGCCGAACACGCTGGAGAAGGGGTGACCACCTCCACATTGAAGTCATCTCCATCTGTGTTGAGTTTGGCGTTGTGTCTCTGAAAGTCCCCAGCCACAGCTTTTGCTCCCTCCGCCTCATCGGGGCTGGTGGTTTCTTTTATCAGTTCTGACACTGACTCATTGTCTGGCTGTGGGAAATTAATTTCGTTTTGTCTGCACTTCAGTTTTCTCCATTGCAACACAGCAATAAACTGCTTTACATACATGTGTATGCCAAACACTGCACACATTCTTATCACTCAAGGAAGGCTTTCTAGCATTTGTACGTTGAGGTCCTAACGTCAGCATTTTACAACAAACACAATATTTTGAACTCCTTGGCACACACTTTCATACACTGATAAGTTGCCCAATAGCAGTGGTCTAACCCTTCAAAAACATCATCAGGTTCTAAGCCCAAAGAAAGGTGATTTAAACATTAGTTTAAGTACAAAAGTGACTGGGATTCATATTCAGATCGAACTGATCAGAGATGTAAGATTTTTATTAAATATAAGATCACACTATATAGGCATCTCCAGGCACTCTGAAGACAGAGTACCGCATTTAATTTTTCAGCTTCGCATAAATAGAAACCTTATGCAAAATATTCAGAGGGAGAATTATGGTTACCACTGGCTATTTCTTCCTTTTTAAAAAGTAATTAACCCCTTTTTCAGGCTAAATGTTTTCTTCATTGGTGATGCTGTTTTCCAGCTGGTACAAGAGGTCAGAGAACAGGTGCTGCACTAAACTCTCAATTTTTCTTAAGATGGGGGAATAATTTAGAGGCAGTCTTTCTAAACTAATTGGTCTAATCACAGTTTCTCAATTTTTATTTCACATTTCTTCTATGTCAGATCTGAGGCTGATTAATCTGTGTTACATATGCATTTGGTGGAACGAAACTTGATAAGTGATTCAAAAAATTCTAGACATTCCTTGATAGTGTGAATTTCAAGTCATTTAGAAGCAAGTTTTGAAAACAAGACAATAAAAGATCCTAAGAAGGCCAGATAGCCAGGCAAACACTCAGACAATACTTTCCTAATCTGTTTTATTTATTTGGGTATTTATATGGCAGTGATTAACCCCGACATCATTAATCTTGAATGAGCATGGAAATGTTTCATTTTCATTATTTTGCCTTCAGTGTTTGCTCTTGCTTCTGCAAATATCTCAAGACATTTAGCATCTTGCAAATGCTTTGGAAAATAATTTGTTGCTAATGACTCGGACAGATTTTTTGGTTTGTCTCCATTAACAACAGTGAACATTGCAACTGAAAAACAAGGGCAGCTTTCCAGTGTTGCTGGCAGTGCTATGACACCTAAAGCACCTTCCACCTGAAGTCACGTTTGGGGAGCTCATCACACCCATTCCTGAGGACACAAAGCAATCCCACAAGTTCTCTGTGACATTCAGCCAGCCCAGCTAAACAGGTTGTGTCTCACGTGTAACCAGCAGGTCACTTTGTCAGCTACATGATGCTTGAACAATCTCTGAGCCTTCCATGACAGCTGATTTCCACTGACCTTTGGTTTCAGCCCAGTATTTTTTCCTGATGATTATGACTTCAGGTATTATTAACCTTGCTGTCTGAAGTGGATGTCTGGTACTGCATTCTCTCAATAGACTTGATGAAAGTCCCACTGATGCCAGTGGAGAAATTCCCATTGACTCTGTGCTGGATGGAGGCCAGGAAAACTGCTCTGTGCTGTTATTTTTGGTTGCTATCCATGTTGCTTCACCTTTTATAAATTGCATATTATTCATTCACCCAGGAACTTCAGCTACAGAATTCAGCCACACAAACAACTCCAGGTGTTCAAGACAAGAACTGAAACCCTGACTTTTCACAGGAACTTGTACAAGACACTACACTGCTTAAAATAAAACAAAACACAGATGCAGCAAACCTTCAGTTCTGCAGTTTTCATGAGAGCCAGCTGCTGACATGTGTATCCCTAATTGCACTGGGACTCACCTTTCTAGTGGTGTGGTAAGAAAAAAAATTGTGTTAAATAAGGAATACAACTTTCTCATAGGACAAGCATAAAAAGGAGAAGCTGGGATCTCCACATGCACAGAGGAAGTGGAAACCAGAAAGAAAGGAATGAGAAAGCAAAGCTGCAGTAGGCAAGCTGGAAGTGATGAATAGACAAATTTGAGAGACAATGTAGGGACTGAATGTGAACAAGTAAATGTGCCTGTAAGAAAAAATTGTGTATTATTCCATTTGACCCTCATCCAAAAGTCCTTTCTTCTTCCCTTCCCAACAGGACTAGGCTTTGTGAACCCAATCCTGTTATTCTATGCAGGTTAGGGAATAGTTCAGTTGTTGTATCTTCCTGGTAGAGCTCATGCACAGCTGTGTCTGGGTCCCAGCTGCATTGGATCCAGGCACATTCTGCACACCTGCCAGCTCTACCAGCGTGGATACTTGTCTGCTGCTTACAGCAAGAGAGCCTCTGCTGCTCTGAGCAGTGGCTGGATGTCCATCTTCCAAATGCTGGATGTCTGGGTATCCCCAGCAAATGGCCATTTCGCAAGAATGCTGAATGAGATCTGCAGAGAAACTGCATCAGCTGCATTGCCCACAGGCTCTCGGGGCTGTGTGCAAACCTGCAGCAGGGCTGCCCCAGCTGGGACGTGTGGGATTCGCTCTGCACGGATCCAGCAGCTGTGCAGCTCTGGACATGATGCTTTTGGCCCTGCCAGTGTTGATGGGTACAGCTGAGCTCTGCCTGGTGCAAGGGGGCTCCAGCATTGCTTTAACCTTGGCCTTTCTGAAGCATGTGATTCTCCTCTCTGTATTCACCTTGAGCACTAATTCACAAACCCTCCTTTCCTTCGCTTTGGCCTTTCTAGGCAAGCTGGTCCTGCAGCTAAAAACATTCCTCCTATCAACACAGCAAAGCTCTCAGAGTCTGCTCCCTTTCTCAAAGATTATTTGCATTCCTACCTGGCAGATACCTGTGATGCCAGACCAAGTCTTAACACACAGTCTTGTAACCCAGTCTCCAGGAGAATTACCCCCTTCCATATAGCTGAGGACAAACCTGGAAGTTATGTTTCTTTAACCAACAGCTGTCCATTGCTCGGGCTGGAATAGGTTCTAATGTTTACTGCCCCTCCAATATAGTATCACTGTGAAATACACAGCCTGTGGATAATCACACATCCACAGGAGAAAATGTTATCAGACAGGGGCTTCAGAACATCAGACAGGCCTCACAGGTAAATACAACCCTGAACATATCATGTTATCATTACATAAAAAACTAAATGTCAGATTATCATTGCTACATTATAATTCCTCCTGGCATGGGAACTGATCAGGTTCCACTTAAGCCTTACTTGAGTTTTGCTACTGATTTCAGTGAGTGGGAAGCAAAAACCCAGAAAGGAAACACAATTTAAAAAGGAAGAGGAAGACTAATTACCTTTGAACGCACAGTTCATAACTCTTAGTTTTTCCTTTCTTCAAGTGTAACTGCTCAGGATGGATACACAGAAGACCTGTATGACCTCACTGAGATTCCAGGCTCTCTGGGCACCAGAAGGATCCTCCTGTTGATCAACTGGAACATCCTGCCTGCTCTGTGGGCGTTTGCAGGAGTTCTGTTCCAGCCTTCTCGAGCTCCTCTCGAGACTCATCTGTCTCTGACAGGAGCAGCAAGGGAGATAGAGCAGCTGGGGAATCAATGGGGACAAGCTGAAAGTTATTTACAGATGTTAGCTGAGAAAATAGGAAACCCACAGAGCGGGGCAGTGTGTGCGACTCTATCTCAGAGGGAGCGTTCTCCTGTAATAGAAACCAAAAGGTTTTATACTGATTTTCGGCTTTTGCTGTGAGCAACAGCACCTAATGCCAGCAACTGCTGTCCAGATATTCTAATATTCCTGACTTCTCTTTCTAGACTCTCAACTAAAATGAAAGGGAAAATCACTGTGGCACAGTTCCAACTATCTGCAGACGCAAAAATCTGCAGCATTTTCTGCATGTCAGTTTGCCACAACAGTGGTTCAGAGGAACACAGGATGTTTATGAGCCTTGGCTGAGACCAAGCTACATCAGCCTTAACATTGTTTTCAATAAGCTCAACTAAATCCCAAATGTATTTTTAAATTTACTGATGATTCTTACCCCATCTCTCCTCGCTTCACCCATCGCACCAGTCTCCAGCCAGTCTGTGATCATTTAACCTCTCACAAATAAACAAGCAGAACTGAATCATAATTATCAACCATTATTACCACCATCCCATCCTGGATGTCAGGTTTGGGAGTATGACACATCAATATTGCCCACAAATGTCTATTTTTTTTCTAATCTTATAATTTAAATTGATCACTTGAGTAAAATTACACAAGAACATATTGTACTTGCAGGATGAAAGAACTGAGCAAATATACTATATCCTTAACAAATTGCCTATCAATTAGATTTGTAACATCACACTTCACACTACAGCCTGTAATTGAATTCACACTTTGGAAAAAAAGTCCCTGCTACCCAGTTCACAAATCTAGTGTAATTTCTATTTTAATAGTCCTTCTTCTGCTCATAGAAAATAATTAACTGAAAAAATTATGTCTCCTTACTCCAGACAGATTGAAAGAGTGCAGCCTTTAAATTTATCCCCCAACTATTTGGTGTTACATTCCAGCTGCAGTTGGGTCATAGAGGCCATAAATCCACATGAGCTTCATAGTGACCAATCTGAACAACAATTATGACTAAAGAAGAGTGTAAAAATATGAAAACACATCAGGAAAACAAATCTGAACATTTCCACAGAAATAGGCCTCAATTTTAGGACAGACGTTCAACCCAGAAAATAAAATTGGAGTGTCTCCCCGGCACCCACCTTTCCTTTGTACAGGTGTTTGCATAACTCCATGCAAGGTTTCTGCACCAGCATTTCCAAGTAATTCAAAAAATTTCCTTTGTTAAGTGTTGTGTTTCCAAGACTGGCCTTAATTAGCCCTGTAATGCCTTCACAGCAGGCTCTTGCTCTCAGACTTCTATTAAGACTATAATTAATTCTACAGTTCTAAATGCTCCATAGCTATAATTTATTTATGGGTCTAACATTTTCCTCACATCTCAAATTAGATTTGCACCTCTTTTGTTTTTCCTAAATCTTCCCTTGATCCTTCTCTGTATATATGGCAACTATATTTTGTATTTTTATCTCCCTGACATCTTCAGAAAAGGCCTCTGGTACAGAACTTTTCTAGTCGAGTGAGTAGTGATAGTGTCACCCAGACTGAAGGTCTGTACTAGTTATTTTCTCTGAAAGGCTGACTCACTGCTATCATTTGCCTTTCCCTGTTTTAACTTGTCTTGAACAACATATTAATATTTCTGTTCTCACCCGATATCACTCATTTTCATCAGTCTTTTCTAAAAATTAGAAAAGAATGTCAGAAATGCACACGGTGCCTTCTTGGACTTTCAAAGCAAGGGAATATCAAGACTTCAGTATTAAAAAAAAAAAAATCAGTAAATAATCACCGTGGTGTAATAGATTTATTTATTTTAGCCACTACTTAAACTAATTATGCTAAGTGGTTTAGGACTTTGTACTCACAAAAAGCCAACATATCCCAATCAAGCTGCCCAGCCAGCACATCCACACATCCTGACACAGCTCAAAGGCACTGCTGCAGCCCTCACTGCTAACCAGGATTCTCACGGGGAGATAATCCCCACAGATAATCTACCAACAGAATGAGCCTTAACTGTTTCTTTCTTAAGATTAGGAGTGTGTATGTCTGCCTGGACTCACTTGTTTTGCAAGCAGTTCTACAGACACAGCATGGGAAGCACCTATTTTCCAGACATTAATTTCTGCAGCCCCTGTTTACAAGGAAAGACAGAGTGGTCCAAGAGAGAACAGAACAGTCCATGAGTGAACAGACCTCTTTGTCTCTTCAGCTGTGTCCCTGGCATGCTGTGTGAAACAGCACTTTTAGCTTTCCCTTGGTCATTTGTGCGTGGCACAGCCACAGCTGGAGACTCCAAGACCTGTCCTTACCTTATTATCTCTGTAAACTGGTTTAGTCCATCTAGGAAATGCTGCTTGTATCCTGCATTTCCCCGACAGGCTCGCTAATGCCGATCCATTACTCTGTGCTCTGTGCAGGGGGTGCTGGAAAGCTGAAACTGCCCCCACTGAAGGGAAAGAGCAAGAAACATTACCACTCTTTTTTTCCCAATAATAGGTATTATGCAACTCCACCAGAAGCTTTTCCTTGGAAGTCTCTCTGTTGTGTCCTCACACGCTTTCTCTGCCTCAGCCAGAATTCTGCCTTTCCTAAAAATTACCTACCCAGGAACTCACACAAGCGCAGCTTCTTCTGTTTCAGGGGTGGAGAAGAGAGCTCTGGAATGCCAGTGCCTGGCTGTCAGAATACCTCTCATCCTCACCCGCTTACATCTACTGAAGAAATGATCCTCTGTGTCTTTACACATTATGTCAGGGCACAACTGACAATATTATGGGAATTAGGTATGTAGTGTAACAAGAGTTATGTTTGCTGATCATGTGTTAAGAAAACAGGAAAGTCACTTGGTTCAGTTTCAAGTGTGTAGGCAAACCAAGAACTTACTCTTGTCAAGTAACCATACCATGAGCAGTCTGCCACGCTAGGGAAACCAGGCAATGCCACAATGATCCAGAGTCTCCCTTCCAGATTTATGTCACATTTATTCTCTCAGCTCAGAAACACATTTGGTTCACAGAAAAAAGAAGAGACAAGGAATGGCTTTATATGACTCATTTTTACCTCATCCATACTGTGCGGCTCTGCAATGCTTCTCTTTCCTAAAAGCAGCCACTCCATTCAACTCAGAGCCTGTTTTATTCAGACTCCTGCCAGGGCTATTTTCCCCTCTGAGAGCAGAGCTCCTGCAGGATATTTGCATATTAAATCCAACCAGGAATTCTATGACTCTATCCATTTCTGTGGTGAGGGAACCACAGTGAAGGTGGGTGTCAAAGCAAAGCAAGGAGCTCTCTGGAATGTACACTGGGACAGGAGATGAGCTGTCCTCAGCTATGGGACCCTGCTCATGGCACAGTGGTGAGAGGAAAGGTAAACAAGAGTGTCAGAGGGAAAGGAACATGGTACTGGTGCCCCAAATTAAATGACATTATTGGCACTTAATTCCACTAAGTGAATTGGATCAAGAAATCAACCTGATTAGGGCACAGGAGCCCCTGAGGAAGCAGGGGCGGGGCTGAGTTCGTGAGCAAGGCAGCAAAAAAGGGCTCTACAATAAATTCTAAAGAAAACAGGCAGAGTAGAGAGAGTTTCCAGTTGCCTGTGTGTTGAAAATGTAGTGGTGTGAGTGAAAACACTGCTGAATCACTTTTGATGAGGGAAGTGAGAGTCCATGCTATATATTCCAAAAGGAAATAGAAAAGGAACAAATCATTTTTAAAAACAGAACCAGAATACAGGTAAATATTGGCTTCAGATAAATACGTCTACTAATAGTTTTATAGAGGGAAGCATTTCTAGAGATAAAAATGCCCTTGTGTTCAGCCTTGGTTTAGGAAGTTTTAGGCAAGCACACTGTGATTTCTAGGTACTTATCAGGTCTGTAACTGAATGTCCTGCCAGAATTTCCCAACCAAATCTCTCTGCAACCCCAGCACTTGAAACAGGTGAGTTCCTACAGAATAAAAAGGGGAACAGATTAAATCTTTCCATTTTATTCACTCATTTCAGCATTACGCAGTTCTATAAACACCTGTGATTGAAACTCCTCACAATCACTTAAATCCAAGATGCAAGAAAATGATACTTCTGATTAGAAAAGCAAATAGAAATACATTTAAAATAATTAAATGTGAAAGGGTGCATTAACTATCGTTATTCTTTACATGGGAAAAATCTGTGCCACCTGAGAACTGGTGTATCCAGCCATTCAAAATGCATCATTTATCCAAGCCAGGAATGTCAAAAATAATCTCTCCACATATTCAGCTACACAGACTTTTACATAAATCACTGAAGATATCACCCTAAGGGAACTGAGGATGAGTTGCCAATTTCATTCTCTAGGCTTGCAACAAAACTCTCTCAAAATGAATTTTATCAAATCATAAGATCAAGGGCTGTTTGGAAAAGGCACAGTATTTTGCTGTATTCTTCTCTTCCCACTTGTGCCAGGAGAGATTTCCAGAGCACACAAGTTACATAAATAGTTGCACCTGAATCCAGCACTAATGCCAAAGCCTGTTGAATTAATCCAACCCATGACAACTAAATTAAGGAATGTTGCTGTCCACAGAGTGAACTAAATCAGATGCATTGACTGAATCAGGAACCAGATTATCAGTGCCACGCTGTGCTGTCAAACCAAAGCAAACAGGTTTCATTGCAGGCACTACAAGAAAAGCCAAACCACTCCAGCTCCCCAAGGGACTCTTAAAGGACAGATTCTCGGGATGCTGAGTAACACATTAGTGCCAGAACCAGCAGCCCAAGAGAAACTCCCCATGCCAAAGAACAGAACTGGGGAATTTACCACAGAGCATCAGGGAGTGAGGAACAAGCACTCAGCAAAGGCTCCCAAACAAATGCCATTGAACTTCCAAACAAATCTGCTCTGACTGCATTGCAACCTTCTGTGATTACCATCCATGAATATTGTATCGAATGAAGATTGCTCACTGGAACACTGAATTTTAAAGGAATGCTGCACAGTAGCTGAGGAAAGTGAACTATGAATTTTTAATTTAAGCATTCACATCAGAAACAAGCCTCTAAAAGTTTTGGGTCTTCCAATCAAATAGATACTTGGAGTGACCTGTGAGAGCAAGTAATACAGATTTAATTTCAAATGCCAAATAAGAACAATGTCTCCTGACAAGCAGCAGACCAAGAATTAATAAGATATGGCTTGTATTTTTCCTGACATTAAAATATTTGAATTTTAATGGCATAGTAGTTTTTAATCTTATTTTTTTTTCATTTTTAGCAGAAAAAAAAATACAAAAAGAATTCAAATTCTATAGTCTACTGTCAGCCACATGTAGTAATTTATGCAACTCCAACCCACTCTAACTCCCACTTATACTGAAAGAAGTTGATCCAGCTGATTCAAGCCAGTGACTTAAGAGGAGGGGGGATCCAACTGATACCATTCCTGGAGAAATAACAGAACTGCAGCTCCCTGGTTAAATCCAGTAAAAGGGAATTTTTTTCCTTCTATTGAGGCACAAATGGTGTCCAGACTTCACCAGGTCTTAATGAAGCTAAGTCATAAACCTACATGACAGCAAGTGTATCAATCTCTCCCTATATGGAACTTTGCAAGGTATTTTTGCAACATAAAATTATTGGGTATCATACACAACAATATATATATATATTAACCCAAAAAAATCCACGTTTTGGGTTACACCACACAGAAGTTTCAACTGAAAAGGAATTCCATCAAGTGTGCTAACCATCTAAATTTCAGGAGCTATGACAAAAGCATCAATTAATAATGACTGAAGACAGTCATTATTAATTAAGGAAATAATTTAGAGAACGTGTACAGAACTTAATGATAATCCCATACATTGTCTAATTGATACAAGAACATGTTGTAAGTTTGTTACCCCTCCTGTTAATAATAACAGCACTATTTTGTTATGTAGAGCCAAGAGCATTAACTCCCTGTATGGCTCATTGGAAATGCTCTCTCCAAAGTCGAGCTGAGAGGAAAAAGAACAGGAGAAGACAGAGAGGGAAAAAATGCACAGAGATGTTCTTGCACAGGTTCTGCTGAGCTGAAAAGACTCCATTTCACCCCAGAGAAGTGATTCCTGTGCCCCAGTGAGGCAGAACAGCACGTTTTAAATAAAGTGTGGGGCAAAGGTAAATTTCCGTTCACTTTTTGCAGCTGTGCTTCCAAAATAACTCTCTGCAGGAAACAGCACCGTGGCAAGGGCAGGAGGGAGGATTAACAGCTCTGACCAGGCAGACCCAGAGCCAAAAATCTGTAGAAACTCAATGGGGTATCAAAAAAAACCCCCCAAAAACCAAAAAAACAGAAAAACAAACAAACAAAAAAAACCACTATGACAAAATGTCTGGAGTATCCAGGCCAGAATGAGGCGGAAAATGAATTATCCATATGGAATCCTCATAAACTCAGCCCATTCTTCAAATCTGGGCTCCTAAGGGCACAAGTGAGTTAGACAGCAGCTTTTACATGTTTTAGTGATTAAAAAAAATTAGATGGATTGTCAGTGGCTGGACAGGTATGAATCAGTCTGTAAACATCAATACAGAGTCCTTGTGAAAATCTCATCTTCTACCAGGCTTCAAGATTATTTAACATGCCAGGACATATGTCTTAGGCTTCCAGATTAAAGCTTTCATGACCTTTGCTAAATATCATCTTTCGTTGTTGTCTTTTATTCATGTGGTGACCCATGAAAACATAAAACCTTTCTTTTCTAAACAGCAAGTGCATAATACCTGCTTTCCATTGTCACAACTCTTCTGTCACTGTCACTCTTAAATAAATAAATGAATAATCTTTCTCTTACTCAGTCTCCTACAATAAATACTCAAAAAAAATGTTTGCTAAGAGCTACAGTAGTCAGAGTCATTTCATGCTAATATTTCATGCTCTGATTATCTCTTTTTCCAATGCATTACCTTTTAAAAAAAACCTTTTCAACAATACTATATACAGTTCGTTTATGTCTTCTGACTGTTTTGTGCTTATTCATGATAGTGTTCCTTATTTCTTTGGTTGATGGCACTGTCATCTGTCACCTCATCTGCCATTTACATCTCATTAATACCAATTGTGCCCTCAGGGATCAGTTTTGTCATCAGAAAATGGCACAGAGGGTCTGCAAATGGAAGAAATACCAAGCATCAGTGCCAAAAATAGCAGTGAGGCATCTCATCTCTCTTTCCCAGATCCCACAGATGCTCCTGTGTGTAATCACAGCACGTTTGACATCATTCTGGTCACCAAGGTATAAGGAAGTTGTATTTAATAATTACACTGGTTTTATTGGAAAATTAACTAAATAGCAGAACAGCACGCTGGTACTGACTGAAACCCACAGCTTCCCAGTGCCCACAACCTTGAAACACAGAAACAGAAGTGACTAAAGACAAGGCTGGACCATTCAGAGTGAGAGAGAAGCACCAGGATGCAACCACTGAGGCTACCCTTCAGGTCTTCATTTCCCAAGAAAAGCCCGATAGTCTGTGATGTGGATAAATTCTCCTCAGGCCAGTGAGGGTAGGAAGAAACACCATTTTTCTGAATACTCAACATGGTTCTTCCACGTTTACAAACCATGAAAATCTTTATGTTGTGACACAGATACACTCTTTGGAAAGAAACTAAAATGTACTTTTCCAATCACACCATTACAGTGCTGCCAGTCCCACCCACTGGAAAAGGTGTGAATCAGGCTGCCAGTTCAGCTTAAGTCTCAGGACAGACACCTGATGGGTTGAACACTGCAAGTTTTCCTACAGGAGAACCTTGTGAGCTTTCCTGCAGTTTGGAGCTTTGGGGTTGGTCTACCTGCATGGCTTTGGAAGACGCAGATTCAAGAAAACACTGTGAAACACCTGCTAAAGCCTTACAGCCTGCTGGGATGTCACATTCAAATGCTCTTGAGTGTATTCTGCTGTGCTGTGGGAGGTCCAGCAGCATGTCCAACCCCTTCTTTCTGCTCATTTCTATTGTTGAAACATAGACCACAATTTGAAAAAATCATTCCCCAATGACCGTCCATAATGTGGCACTGGGAGGCCGCTGTGAAAATCACAGCTGTAGCAGAAAAATTTTATGTTCTATCAATGCCTCAGTAATGTCACACTCATTTCACATTGGACAGTGCAGCCACATAATAAACCAACTTTTAAACTATGGACATGCTTGACTCATTTGCTTGCAATTATATTTAGAGAAAGTATCTCATGCTGTTGGCTGCTCAGTCACTTGCCTCTGCACTTTATTAGCCTGAGCACTGGGTGAATCCTCCACCGAGTCCCAAAAAATGCAGAGCACCAGTCTGCACAGACAGCAGCCTAACTGCAGAAAAACGAACTTGCACCCTATTTCATTGCAAATAATGCCCGCCAGATTTTCCAAGAGGTGTGTATTTCACACCTCCTCCACTACTTACCTCCACCCCCAAAACCTTTATCCTAATTTCACTCGTCAGCATCTGATGTCTTTATAGACCACATTAGCATCTAGCCTGCCTCATCTTTTCCACTCCAGTGGCCCTAGATCTCACTGTGCTGCAGTTTATCCACGAGGCCCATACCTTCCATGCTGCAGCATCACGATGACCGCTCATCCAGACAATCCTGGTCAGTCCTGTCACAGCTTTGACAACAGATGACTGTACCTGTCACATTAGATAAGCCATCCCATTTGCTTCACATTAAACAGCAGGGCAATACATAGATATCATCTGTCACAGGGTGAAAAGACAGCTCTATCACACACAGCACCCATGAAAAGCAGAAAAAGTCCAGCAGCTGGAGGAACTGCGTTTTAATATTTCAAAGATTCCCCTTCTGAATAAAAATTAATTACAAGGAAAAATTATACACACAAACACACTATAGATGGTCACTTTTCTGAGAGGTGGCCCATTGTTGCCCTTGACCTTGACCAGCCATCTTGTTTCCATCAGAAATGCTCTTAACATGGTAAAAAGCTCAAAAAATGTGAGGAATCAGACACAAATCTTCAACCACATGACAAACTCTGCTCCTTACCTCGGCTTGAAGAGAAAATGCAATGAATAAGGGTTTGAAAGTCTGTAAGCAGAGTCAGGAGAAAGATGCACTAGAAATACTTGCTAAACTAAAATATGAGCAGGTTAAATCTCTCTTTATTGAACTTTGTAGGAAATATATTGTAGGAAAGTCACACCACTTATGATGTTCTATCCAAACAGACTGATGTGAATGTAAATTGTCATCAGGCTTCAGCTTTTCATTACCTAAGCAGACAGGATCCTGTTATCCTGGGCTCTGGAAACACAGGAAAGTGTGCTGGACTTCCAGCAAAAGTCATTGCAGCAAATGCCCGATGGAAATGGGCAAAGGCAACCAGGTGTGCAGTGGACACCTGACCAAACCATGAGCATCTGTACAGCAGTAACAACTCAGCTGTGTGACTTCACTGATTTAACTTGGCTTTGATCCCTTAAAACTGATTTATGTCATGATGTATATCTATTATTATCAAATTCCAAATGAGGTGTTAAAATCATTTCTTGTATGCAAGCAGAAGTGAATTTGGGAAATTATTCAGCACTTAGGGGACCTTACTGTACAAACTCAGCTCCTCTACTGTGTGATCTGTTCTTGTGAAAGGTGAGATAAGGGAAGTTTACAATCAGTTAGAAAGGACAGTGACTATTAAGGTCTGATGGCACTGTCCTCTTGGTGAAAGTCTAGAAATTAGGTTCTTTTTTAGAAAGCAAAGCCTGTCTCAATATTATCATGCACTTTTCTAAAACTCTCCTGGGTGAGCACAGGCTGCAGTGCCCAGCTGACACTACTCCAGCTCTCAAACCAGGGCTGCAGGATCAGGTCAGGATCTCAGATTTCATGCCTGGAAACCAATCATAAAAAAGTGGGGGAAAAAAAAAGGCATAAAAAGGAGCATAAAAAGAGCAACTCAAAATCAGTTTCCATGACTGGTGGAAGAGAAGTTGGAGTATCTCAGAATTGCTGTCCTCTCTCTCTCTTTCTCTACCTCAGTCACTAAAAATGGAGACTTTTTGTTAAAAAAATTAAAACTCTCAAGTTATTTCATTAATTATCTATATTTTGATAGTTGTCATAGCAGTTCTTTCACTTGATTAAAAACTTAACTTTTTCACTTAGTAAAAAAATCAATTTTACGTCTAGAAAAATGTTGTATATAAGATTTTCAAGAAGCACTTTCAAGGTTGAGTTTATATTCCCTAATAAATGAGGATAAAAACAACCAAAAAGTGCCAAGAGAACAGCAGCCTAAAATTAAGACAAAAGTGGAATCTTCAACCCAGACTGAATTCCAAAGCAAACATGAATTTCTCACCGAAGTGATGCTCTGCATTATCACATCTGAAACTCTTTCCCATTCATGCTACACGGATTATTAGCAATCATATATTTGACTGGAGTGTGTACATATACAAAGCCACTTAGCTTTTAACCCAAGCAATAATATCATCTCAGCAGGAAGCTGTAAGGATAGAAACAGTCAAGATCCTGCAGCATCCATATATTATAACAGCAAGACTAATACAAGAATCTTAATAGAATTTTCTGCCTACTGCTAATAGATTTGCCCATTAACTCTGGGAACACAGGGAGCCTCACAGGTACAAGGCAACATTTTCAAAACCTTCAAAAGTGGTTTAGGAATTCCCACAGGACTTGGGCTGAGTCACCAGGGAGCGTTAAAAATGGCACACAAAAAAAAACTTTAGCCCAGGAGCTTGTTTCCCACAGGAAGGACTTCACCAAAGACAGGGACAGACAGGAGCCCGTCTCAGGGGAGGAGGGAAGGGAAGGGAAGGGAAGGGAAGGGAAGGGAAGGGAAGGGAAGGGAAGGGAAGGGAAGGGAAGGGAAGGGAAGGGAAGGGAAGGGAAGGGAAGGGAAGGGAAGGGAAGGGAAGGGAAGGGAAGGGAAGGGAAGGGAAGGGAAGGGAAGGGAAGGGAAGGGAAGGGAAGGGAAGGGAAGGGAAGGGAAGGGAAGGGAAGGGAAGGGAAGGGAAGGGAAGGGAAGGGAAGGGAAGGGAAGGGAAGGGAAGGGCTGACATTAATTGGAAGATCCTATTCCTGAAGCCCCACTGCAGGTGGAGCAGAGGCAGTTGGGGCATGCAGCTGCTTGGCTGCTGCAGTTCTTGCTGCAGTGGCCACAGGGCTTGAGGGTTTTCCATGCAAGGTTGGTGCTCCTCCAGCAGAGCCTTGCAACGGGGCTGGGGCTGTGCCCAAGCAAACTGAAAAGCCCAGCACACACCTTGTGATAACTGTGTGTGCTGAAGAGCAACCAGACAATAATAACTGGGATCATTCTGAGGTGAAGGAGAAAACTACACCTAGATGGTGGAATTCACAGGGAAAAAATGAATGTCTGGGCAAGTGCTGGGGTTTGATTTGACTTGATACTTTGCTAAACCTTAACAGATTAGTGTCCCCTTCTGTGGGTTGGGGATGCTCTGGAATCCATTTGTGATGGTAGTTACTACCTGCTCTACAGAGGAACTGTCAGATTTAATCAGTTTATACCTAAATTTTCTAGAGATGGAAATTCAATGTCAGGCCAAAGAACTACTATTGCTTAAGTACTACAGAGCAGGTGCAGCATTTCAAATCTCAGGTGATTAGAAAACAGGCACTGCATAAAGCACAATACAAACATTTCATGTTTGGGGAAGCTGCTGCTATGTAGCTGTTATAATTTCCCTCCATAATTTAAATTCAGCATCAACAAAAAGTTAGGTCATACTGGAAATTACTGCTTAATATTTTATGAATTTCACATTTTTTTTTCCATTTTTCACCCTTGTTTATGTACTTGGAGTAATTGATGCTTTTTAAAAGGATCAATTCATTTTTAAACATGATTCGCACAATAATCTTACAGGGGAAAAGGGAAATAAGTCATAAAAACAATTGTGTATTTAAGCAGAGAAGAATGTGTAAGATAGGATGGGGGGAGGGAGACTGAGATAGACACAAAGCTGCCACAGCTATTTTAATCAGCAAAAATAATATTGTCATGGAAAAAAAAAAAAAAAGGAAAAAAAAAAAAAAAAAAAAAGCTGAACCAGCTTCATAGCCAGCAGAGGGAGCCAGGAAAAGCCCTTCATATCCACAGTTAGGGAATAAAGACAAATTAAAACAAATGCATCTTTTCTAACACTATTTCTCCCATCATCCTCTCTCTGGGGAAAGTCTCACACTCCTGGATTCTTAATCCAGATTATCCTTTTCCACTCCTGTGGAGGCATATTAAATGCAATGAAGTATCTTCAAATATTTCAACTCACTTTCTATCAGAGACCAACAGGATTTATCCAATTTGTAGAGAAAACAGAGTTCTGCATGGACTTGGATCACTTGCCTGCTGTGGGCTTTGAGCCTGATATCAGAGACAACAGTTCTGCTGCAGCATTCTGCAGAGCTGAGCCACGAAAAGGATGCATGCACTGATCCATGGCTCGTGCTCCTCCCAAAATACCTCTCCCATAGATGACTATCCCTGAACTGAGAAACTGATACCACACCTGAGCAGAGAAATGACTAATGCTGGATTAGCCACTGGCTCAGACATTGCTGTTATTCATCAAATTGGACAGCTGATGATTTGAAGCCTTATTCAGCCAGCAACAGAAATGAGAGAAGAACTTACTGGATAGATTAATAATATCACATAAATCAACTCTTTTTCTAACTGAACAGACTGGATCACTGTGACTTGTAGGAAAACCCAGGTGCACTTCTTTCATTGCAAGTTGTCTTATTTACACAGCTCTGCAAATCTCACCCAGGCCTGGGAAAATGCTCCTTTAGAATAAAAATCCAGAAAACTTCCTTAGGGAGAGGGGGATCCCGCCTTTGCATCAGTTCAGCATTTCTTGGGTGCTCATTTTGGGCCCTGCTCTCACAGCAGCAACTATTTGAGTAACCCAGAGTCTGACTGGTCTGATATTTCAAAGAGGTGCATCAACATTTGACTTTGGGCAAGTTGTTAATAATTAATTTTTTTCCCCACAAGAAAAGCACTTGTTCCAGAACACCCTAACTTTAATGCAGACCATCAGAGTACCTCCACTAGCTCCAGTTTCACTATTGCTGTGTCTTGGCTGTTCAAGGACAGAAGGTTTTGCAGGGATCAAGTTGCAGGTGTTCTTCAAGCCAAGTTTTCAGGGGTTTCTGAATACAGATTTTTGTCTAGTACTAAAAGAAACATATATTCATATTCATAACCCTTCAGGTTCACAAAAAGCATTTGAAGCAAGCCGTAATATTCAGCACAGCATCACTTCCCTCAACCCACCTGAAGGACTTTGATCAACATTAGGCATTCACAATATATCAGCTGTAGTGAGCCATGGACCGGGATTTTTTTGAAACTTATTTTGTAAACAATTCTGGAGTGCAAGGAAATGTCAGTCTATTCATGAACAGGATGTTAACAGAAAAATTTAAAATATGGTGAATAAAACCCAGCTGTTCTTCAATATTCTCCTGTGCCCTTTGGACTACCAGAACAAAAAGTAAAACCAGGCATTTTAAAAGTCTGTAAGTTGGTTATGAGTGCACTTAGAACAAAAATGATTTACTGAAGCTTACGTCATGTGCTATTATTTTCCACTCTGACACAGAATCATGGTTGTTCAGCCCATAACAGTGATATGCAAACATCTTCAGCCTCAAGCATTTGCTCTGTGGCAAGGAATAGAGAGCACATTATGTTCCCAATCCTCAGTGCAAGGATAGGGCAATGTTCTACTGGTTGAACAGAAAAGAAAGGGGGGAAATTATTCTCCATAGCCTGTATTTATGTAGAGTCTTCTGCAATGGTATAAATGTTGTGTGTTTGGCTGCACGCTTTGGATTGCAAATGCTGTTTGATCTACTAGACTTACCCTGAATACAAACATATTTCCCTTGCTGTTGCACATTACTATTTCTCCTTGGGTTTTTTTTCCTGAATATTACTTAAAAGTCTTGTCAGAAGACTTTACAATGCTGTAAGAATGGTGATAAAACTCAGTCATAAGGAACAGGTCCTACCTTCTTCTTTTTACAAATTCAGTGGTTATAACAGTCCTGGTGTTTTTCCCCTTTGCAAAGTGTGTACATGTTTCTAAGAGATACTGATATGTGTGCCTCACCAATGTCCTTTATCTTAAAAATAGCATTAGTTACACACAATATAGCAGTTGCTTTGGTAACTGATTTTTCCCCTTTTAAAGGCTGAATAAATAATTGTGTAATACCCATTTAAATTATCAGTGTATGTGATTGCACTGGTCTGAAGCAACTTTTATACCATAATTTTTTTCTGTGATGCCATGAATATGCATAAATGTTGAGGTATGGCATGATTACTAAGTAAATAACTGTGTCAGCATGGCATGTTGTGATTAAAGGAAAGTATTTGGACAATGATGATTTTGAATAGAAACTGCAAAATTAACAAGTGTTGTGGAAAGCAAAACTTCAACTAGTTTCACTCTGCTGGTAATCTCCACTTTAATGAGAGTCCCAAGCCTGCAGGACTTTGGGAATTAAACCATTACATCATGTGTGTTTTGAGATGATCTCAGTAGCAGAATCCAAGCCTGCTGTTTTGGGATTCTGGGCAAAGCAAGCAAAAGAGACAAATTTCTTAAAGTGCACAAACTATTCATGCCTGGCCTGGAGTCCACTTCCCCTGCAGATCCTCATCTTCTAGAGCAGCCACAGCTGCCAGGAGAGCAATCCTGCTCTGCCCTGGTTGTACAGCACATTTACATAGCAGTGTCCCAGGAAAGCAGGGGAAACTCCCTGCAGGCTTAGCACCCTGGAGAAATCAGGGAGCAGCTAATTAAGGGTCAGATCACTGCAAGTGACTTCACTGCCAGAGTCCAGCTGATCTCAGGGAGAGGAAGGAAGACACTGAATCTCTCCTGGCAAAATGAACCACATGACTCCAAGCAACACCACTTCCACTGAGAAAGCTCTTGTGACTAATGCGGGAATGCAATTATTTTACATATGTATGAACATACTTGGACATAGTTTAAAAAAAAAGATAAATCATACCACTGTGTTATATCATTTCTCCTCCTAGAATGCATGCAAATATATTTGACCTCAACTATTATAACATCTTTCTAGTGACTTACTTAAAATAAAATACTATTTTATTACCAAGAGCATTAAAATGTCATGTTTATATAGAGAAGATTTAATTAAAATTCAGATTATTATAATAATTTAACACTGAAGCATAGAGCTAAATTTCTTTTGCTGAATTCAAAAGAGTACATTAGCACAGACAGATGTGAAAGGAAAACACTACACTATCACACTGGGGAATTAGGTGTAGATTGGAGCAGATGACCACGTTCTTGAATCTGCTGTTGGGTGCCCAAGTACATCATCCAAACCCAATCAAAGATTTCTGGCAGTACCAAAGAATGAATAAATAAGACTAAGTATTTCCTAGGAATGATTCCTCACAAAGATGGACCAACGGATCAAATGTGCCTCAGACGTGCACTACCGAAGTCAACCCAGCAACTCCTACTGATTTTGGCATTAGACCCTAAGAAAAGAAGTTGCTTTGGAAAAGCAGTAGCCCCGCCTTAAACTCTCTAGCAATGTAAGGATGGTGGGTTAAGCAGCAGCTCCAGTCTTGAAAGTCTCAGAGAAGTCCTTTAAGGTTGACAGTGTAGTAAAAAACCTCCATGAAATAGGCACAATGTCAAATATGTAGAGTTTTATAAAAACACACTGTTTTATCGAAGGAATTTGTAGATTGGACACAAGGAGTAGCTGATACAGCTGACAGGAGTGACTTGGAGCATCACCTCCAAAAAAATGTTAATCCTTCTGCATTTTTTAATACTAAGAATTTATTTTTTCCTCAGCCTCTGAAAAAGATTGCCCCATTGCCACCTGAAAAGGCAGGTCATCAAAATTAGAAGTATCCTGGTTTACTTCTCCAAGTGCATGATCAAGTATCCTCAAACATCATCCTGACAGTGGCCACTTTAGAGGAAATATGAAAATGGGTTTTCAAGTTGTTTAATTTTTCTACGTAAAGGTCCATACCTACACCTTGGCCTCCTCAGGAACTTATAATTTTATTCACTGTCATCAATTATTTCCCTGTGTGTGACAGTGCAGAGATCTATAACATCCTTGTTTGATTGGCTTCACACTCCCAGCACTTACGATAAAGATTTTGATGTTTTCAAACAGCCATTTCACCTAATCTGATGCCCAGTGAGATCTTTGTTCATTTAAGGCTTATTCCATGGGATTGTCATATCTTCTGTGCTCCTGTCTCAGACATCCCAACCTAATTTAAAACACACAGTACCACTAACCTGCTCTGATGCCTCACATGAACCAGCAGTTCCACCAAGTGAAGCACTTCCCTTTTATCACTATAGGCAGTGAGTTTCATGTGATCTTATTTTCAGCAGCAAATTACTTCCTGTTGTGAGTTCAACTGTTTGAAACACTCTGCAAAGGATCCTACGCTGCAGGAAATAGTCCTGTTCTATTTAAATATTTGCTAGTTATACAAATTACTTCCTTTTCAAATTGCTTTGCGCTACTTTTTTTTAGTTTTTAAATTGTTCTGTTTAATTATCAAACTGCTTTCAAGTACAGGGTAGCTTGTTTGGGGGTTTTTTTCAGAATATTATTAGTTTTAAGTTATTTCTGTAAATAATATATGTTTTTCTTACACACATTTCAACTCCCACAAAAGTAATTTGAAAAGAACTACAGCATCAGAAAAAGTAATGCTGGGATATTTAAAGTTTAAAGGGTAAAGTTTGAGTGACAACTAAACAGTGATTTTTCCATTCTGATGAAGACAGACCTTGTCATTTCAACCCTTAAGAAATCAAAACAGCTAAAAAAGCTAAACATTTCCTTTCTCTTTTTTTTCCAAAACATGTGATGACTTAATATCCAAATGGTAAAGAAGGTAATCTTGGGGTAAATTATATGCATTAAATAAGTAGTTGGAATAAGTGATGAATGTTTTGGAGGCAAATGCAGAGTGACATGAGCCCAGTGAACTGCCAACAGCTGTGGTTTGATCCCAATGACACCACTTCCAGGTTGTTTAGAAAGGTCACTGTAAATATAACCACGCAATTTTAGGATTAGCCCTGATACCTGCTTGCTCAGTGGACCAGCAGGCATCAAGCAATGACAAAAGCAGTTTTATGAAAGTTGAGTAGTTAGGGCTTAACTCCGGGGTTGACATCAGGGTCTAATTTTAGGCTCTGCCCTTGCTGGGGAGCAGCAGCCCCGGGAAAGGAGGGTCTCACTGGGACAGGCTCCTCTGCACCTGGCACCTGCTCAGAAAGGGAGACACAGTCACATCTGATTCCCAGCATTGACATTTCTAACACAAAAAATGCTCAAAAGGAAAAAAAAAAAAAAAGAAAGGAAGTAGGAGAGTGCAATGATCATTCTGCATGACTTTAATCTTCACCCAGTCAAATCCCCAAACGCAGACTTTGACAACAGGTTTCAAGAAATGTAATTAAATGGGTGAAATCAACTATTTCTAGGGTCGCTGAGTTTTGACACCCTTTACTTGATCATCTCTTTGACAAATTAGGGCAAAGTCCACAAACAATTTTCATCCACAAAAAATGAAATTGTTAGAGGGGCTAAAAGTTCAGATTTCGAGTCTGCTTTTTAAAAGCACCAAAGACCTGCATTATTTGTAAACTTACAGGAAATTTATCTGCTGCGCAATACAATTGTGAAACAACTAAATTGTGGAGGAGGACGACAGCCTGTTGTAAAAGAGGTGGATGGCTCTGAAAATTAATATCAAAACCTGCACTTAAGAATGCAGGAAACTCTTTAAGTTTCTCTCATGCTGAAACTGAAATATTAAATTGTAGCTTATCTAGGAGCCAGTGCCCAAAATGCCTTTGTTAGTAGTGTCAATACAATCCTCCGTCTATTTTTTATTGGCTATGCTTCAAAAATTTACTCTAGTCCTGCTAGATAATATTTTAACTTCTTCTCCATTTACCACATTTTAATCTCACAGGGAAACAGAGAGAAAGGTCTGGCTAAATGAACTTTCTGCAAAAAAAGCTGGTAATTATGGATAAAAGAAGTACTGTGCAGTTTGGGGATCTTTTTTGTAGGCATCACCAACCTTTCCCAAGACTATTTGTTCCTGACTTTTTGCATCCAGGGACTTTTACAGTGATGTTAAATGTTGCTTTTTGTGCAGTTACAAATTACAATTGAAACTCTTCCTACAGACAGAAGTTTTTATTGAGACAGAAGTATGTAATCATATCTGAGGAAGGAAATGTAATAAACTTATAAAATCCATGCTGTCTGATGAGTGAGCCCTAATTCTGACTGTGCTGAATAACTGCAGTCTGAAGGAACCGGAAGGGTTACTACACACAGAGGATATTGCAGTTGAAAGGAATACAGTATCTTCATTCAACAAAGCAAGGAACAAGAGGGTTCTGAAATTAGGCAGAAGGCCGAGTGCCTACAGTTTTCCTTTTAATTAAGGTGATAATTTTATATGACTGTATTGAAAACAAAAGAAGGTGCCTGATCATTGCTGGGAAAACACTGCTTGAAGGTCAAATTCCACTGCAGCTGCATAGAAGTCACCTGCATTTCATATAAAGAGCAGAACTGGCCCTGTAATAGGATAAGAAAATACCTCTAACCTTTTTCATCAGCTTTTGGATACTTACTGCATGATTTTACTGAAGTTATTCTATAAATTTATAAATCTGAGGAGCCCAGGCTTTGAAGAGTCTTCCAGAACACATCTACAACCATAAAAGAAGGCAGGCATTTAGAAATCTTAGCAAGCTTTGCACATCAAGACATTTTCTGGCAAGTAAAATTACTTCATTATTTTAAAGGTTGATGAAGTTAAAGCATGAAAAAAGCCATAAGTTACCTCAAATACACAATGATTCTTGATATGTTCAGTGCAAGATACCAGCCCTGAATCAGTCAGCTGAACACTCTCATTGTGCTGCCAAGTCTTGTAGGTTAATATTTAGATCAGTGAACAGCCACTCCTTCAGATGGAGTCATCTCCTTCTGTTGACACTAGGCCAAAAGGAACTCTGATATTTTTCTCTCATAAAGAATATTACAGTAAGCTTTGTGTCCTTCCCTCTCCAAATACATGTTAATAAGGCAGTGAGAAATTATAAAGCACGATGTTTAACTGGAGAAACTGATAGCATGATACAGGTTGGAAGATTCACATTAATGGTGCTGTCCCCAAAATAATTCAGAAAGCTTAAGTGAACATCATCACACCAATGAAGGAAGGAATTTTAAACCACTGTACCCAAGAATTTATTAACGAATGGGGACAATGACTCTTTAGTTCTGTGAGCTGCCAGGTGTCTGACTGAGGAATATTTTGAAAACCATCCAACCTTGCTGTTCACAAGAAACTACAAACCAAAAGTTTCTCCAAAAACACAACGTTGCTTCATTTTACTGGGAGGAAAAACGACAAGAGGTCATTGGAAGAATGACAAGAATGACAAGATTACCCTGCTCTGCTCCTACGCAGCCTCATCTCCAGCCCTGTGTGCAGCTTTGGGAACCTCACATGAGAAAGATCCAAAGCCATTAGAGAGCGTCCAAAGGAGGGACACGAGTATGGTGAAGGGTCTGGAGTGGAAGCCCTGTGAGGAGTGACTTGGAACACTTGGACCACAGTGGAATTGTTGGGGCTTGGGGCTGCCCTGTGCAGAACTTGGACCCGACCTTTGTGGATCCCAACTTTCAACTCAGGATATCCCATAATTCTGTCACTCAAAGTTGACTGAACATCAGCATGTTACCAGATAACACAATTTAGCATTCACTCTCATTTTTCCAGGAAGCCTCTGAAGTGAAATATTTAGAAAAACATCTCCATCACTAATAAAAACAGCAGAAAGTAGACCTGTTATAATACTTTTAGACATCAACTTCCATGTACAGGATATAAAGTTCACCTTTGGGGTTTTGTCTCATGCTTCCTTGCTGATGCTACACACTTTCAGGTCAGTATTCCTGCTCCTTCCCAGACCCCATAATTCAGCCACAAACAGCTGGATCCTCTCTGAGCCCTGAGCTACACTGGGGATGTGGGGCTGTGAGGCAGGAGGGTGGCCATGGCGGGGCACCCAAGCAGAGTACCACACATCCCAGCAGAGGCTGGGACCTTCCCTGCAGCACCCAGCAGGACCAGGGATGGTGATGATGGGATTAAAGCGCTGCTGTCACACAACCCAGCAGGGTCACACCCTGGGATCCACGACTGCTACATGGTCTGACACGTGAACTGATTGCAGCAGGGACACTCCATTCTGGTTCCTTAGCAGATCTGGGCTTCATGCCAGGTTTTTAGTAAGTCATAATGAGAAGCTCAGATGGCAGGGATTGGTATGATGATCAGATCCAAGCAGGGAACTTGGTTCCAATCCCTCTTTTTCACCATAGAACTAGAAGAATGGCCACCCAGCACTGAGAAAGCTCAATTTAGCAATGCTTATTGCTCAGTTTAACAGAGTGAATTGCATGTAATAATCTGCTCTCAGAGCAATCCGTCTCCTGAAAAGTTCTACTTCATCATTGTGGACTAGCTCGAGAAGAAATTATTTTAAGCTTGGAATGAGAATTCTGGATAAGATATTCAATACTCACAACTGGACAAAGAAAAAGGTCAGAGGAGACATATTGTTCTGAACTCATTTTCCTTTTTTATACCTTTCCAATTGTATTGGAGACTAAGAGCACAGTAAGGAAACTATTGGTCAGAAACAGATCCTCTCCTCATCAGAGTTCAACTTGGTGCAGGAGGCAGAGCAGATATTAGTCAGGACAGCGCTCCTGGGCTGAGGTCCAGCTTTGCAGCCCCAGCAGGGAATGCTCCTACAGCAAAGGATTTCTATCCCAGCCAGCTGTGGCCAAACCTCATGTCCTTTGTATAATGTAACACACAGACCAGGATGTCAGAATCCATTCCAAGAATTTTGCCAGATAACAGTTAACAAGGATACTCATTTTTACATATTTTATAAAAGCTGATGGCTTTTATGTGAAGGCTTTGGGCTTTGCTGGAGAATAAGTATGAAAGAGTCTACTTTACTTCCTCCACTGAGGTTACTTCTCTAGTTCCAAGCAGCAGGACTGCAGAGAGTCAAGATAAAAGAGTAGGTCATGCATAATTAAATATTAATTTCTATCACGATTTTAGAAATACCAATAATATTATTCTCAGTATGCGCGAGAATTTGAGTATTTCACCACTTTCTTGAATGTTTTACTTACAATAACCTGGTGTGATATTTTCAATAATTTAAATTTATTTTCACCTTTTCTAATTAATAGATTATCTATATAAGACCTTATTTTTCTTATACTGCATATTTTTCGTCACAAAGTCAGTCTAATATTAAAAGTAATTTCAGACTGGCTGCATCTTTTGAGAAGAGTGAAACTTTTTTCTTATTAACTTTTTAAAGGAATTCCATGTTTGGAGCATTCTACTAACATTAAAGGACTCTATTCTACAACTGACTTAAATGAGGAGGTTAAACTAAAAACAATATATTTGGCAAATACCATCCCCTACAGCTGATTTTGAGCAGGCACCTCTTCTTTTTTTATCGGTTATAAATAGATGTCACATCTAACAGGATCTCACTCCTTCTTGTTAGTCAGCACTTTCATAGTAAAATACTTGACCACTGCAACATTTTTCTACTGGAGTAGTTAATGGAAACCTCAGTATAGCTCCTATTATGTATTCAAAGTATTTGCCAATTTCCTCTCAGCATGTGAAAACCCTTATTTGTGAGCAATGTGCTTCATACACTGGGACTGTCCCAAGGAAGGCAATTACTGTGCAAGCCGTGGTTACGGTGTAACGTCTTCCAAAGCATAAAAACATCAGGCAAAACACACGAGAATGATTTTATTGATACCAGAGCCTGCAAAGGAAGAGCCACCCTTCAAACCAGCTCTACCCAAGGCTGACCTTTCCTAAGGTAACTCAGTCACATTCCATTTGGCAGCACAGTGATTTTATCAAAACAGCCTCTGTTTTCATAATGGACTTCATCAATTTTTGCTGAATTTGCTGTGTGTTAAATTTTTAATTCAGGTGCAGCTTCTCTTTTAGGAAATACAGAATATTGAATCATCTGAACTTTAAGATACAGAAGTAAAGAAACAGATTTGCACCCATCAGTGATGCCTCCCTAAGTTTTATGGACATCTACTTTCCTTTAAAGTACCTAACAGATGGCTCACAATTTTCCAGAAACAATCATGAAAGTCAAACTTATAGGTCAAACCATCGTCCCTGAATATTAACAATAGAAATGACTGTAATTTAAAAACCAAAAAAACACAGCCTTACTGAAGTACTCCATTATAAAAATAACATGAGCATAAAATACTCTAACACCTCCTCAGAATTCAAACTGTTCACAGGAAAGAGTGAAAAAATCCAAAAATCATAGCAAGGAAAAGTAAAAGGTGATTAGGGATATACAAAAAGAAGTTCAGGAATAGTTGTTCAAAGACCTTTCAAAGTAGGGATGTGGAACTAAATGGGAATTAAAATTCATGTCCTAGAACACAACACAATCATCCGGCAAACTAAAAACATGATGGCAAAATTCATAGGAGCAATGATGAAGCTAAAAAAAAATCATGGTATTTATGACCCCTGTAACACCAAAAGGACACCAGAAATCAGACCCCAAAACACATCAGCAACCATTCCCAACAAACACTGAAAGCAAGATTTCAGAAGCCAACTTCAAAATGACTCTTCACATTTTGAAAGTGACTTGTGTGATCAAACTCCTTAATTCCCTTATAGATCCAGTTCATCAGGAACTGTGCTAATAAGCAAGGAACTTTGGACTTGTGCCTTCCACCTGATGACTTTTCAGCTGGGTTGAACTTCCAGCTATGAAGCCAAAGAGTAGTGCCAGCCTTTGGACAAACACATTGAGTTGTGTGTGCAAACCCTCTTGCAAGGCAGACTGGAGTGACTGGCTTTTATCAGTGAGAGTGTCCCATTTCCTTAGGCAATGGAGATGGCTTTCTTTTATAATTATGAAGCTGTTTCCAGAGCAAAACGCCCACATGATTTTAGCAGAGCCTTTGCTGGCCCTCTAAGCCTACCCAGGTGAAGCAGACAAAACATGTTGGTGTATTTTAGTGATGACTTTATGCCCATTCATTTTTGTGTCATTTTGGTTTTCTCAGCATCTGACTAGATTCTTCCCAGGGCAGTGGAAGGGGAGAAGAAAATTGTCTTTTGTAGATTTTTTTTTTTTACCCCCACTGCTAATGTTGAAATGGTAGGGCAGTAATTTGTGAGTTTGGGTGATGGATATGCAGTGAAGGCAATATTCAAATTTGGATCTTGTGCTGGGAAGGTTGCTCCAATGGATCAAGATATTTCCTATGGAGAGAGTTCTTCCCTCCTCTCTCATCACTGATCTCATATCTTAGATCCCCTTGCACCCTCTCTGCCTTTATATTTTTTAATATTTTGAAGTCTTTGCTGCTCCAGGGGAGGACCAATTCTTCTCGTGTCTGGAAGGAACATCACTGCTGTTTTTGTGAATGTTCAAGCAGCATGTCATGCCAAGGAACTGCTCAGGGGAGCAGGGGACTGGAATCAGTTACCCCCTGAGTTCCACAGTACATTGTACCTCTGAAAGCTCATGAATCACTTTTCCTTTACACCAGTATGGAATATGACTGGAAAACGCATCTATAAACTATACAAGTTCATGTACTATAAGGAAAGATGCAATTTCTTACCTTTCATTCATTAAATTTTATAGGAATTACACCTATATTCCCAGTAATGAAACTTAACTGAAAACTGAGATTTTTGCCACATTTTCTGAGGTCAGAGGAAGTTTTACACACCTGGACAGGTGGTTCATCCCAGGCAATAGAAAGATTTTTGCTTCACTTTCTTACTCATGTCTTCGCACTGCTCGTATCACAATGTACAGTGCTCAGCCAGGGAGAATGGATTTTTCACTGCACAGGAAGGAGGAGGAGAATTCCACTGAGGAGTGGAATTCTGAGTCTTCAGAACAGTGCCACCTGCATTGCCCCATACGAATGTTCTTTCACTCTTCTTTGGAGCCAACCCTTTCTACGGAAGTACCTCATTCACAGTTTAGCTCCTTCTCTTTTTTCTATTGAAACCTCCTTACTCCTCGAGTAACTCCTAAATTAATTGTCCTGATCCCACGTAAAGGATGGGCTGGGTAATGAAATCTCCCCACAAACGGGGAAATAGCTCAAGCAGAAGTGATAAGCATCAAATTCTTTTCTGAGGGCTCAGCTGAAGCCAGAGGTTAGTTCCACGTTTCAAGCTGGCCACAAGGTGTGGCCCCATTCTAAAAGAGGTGGCAATGCCTGGAATGTAAAAATAACTGACGCAGGCTCTGCTCTACCTGGGGTTTTTCCATTACAGATCTGATATCTTAATGATAGGTTGGACTTGAATAGTCCTGCATGGAAACATTCTTTTGGAAATTAAAAAATCATAGTCTTCGGGTTCTCTTGAGAGTTGGTTTTTTTTTTCCCCTCAAAAACCCTACATAATTTTCTAGGAAGCTGTCTCACTGCTCTCCAATTTTACAAGCTACTGCAAAAGTCTATCTGAGGTATCACTTACTGTTTAGTTCCAGGGGTAATCTTAAAAGTTTTGGTGGGACTTTATTAAATTCTTGTAAAATCCTACTATACTTACTCCTATTAAATTTCCTATTGTTTTTCCACAGGGGTTTGCACAGCCTGTTAAAGCAAAAGCCTGGAGTCAGTATAATCTTATTTGGACATTCTGATGAATGAATTTATGGGGGAAAATTGAGTCATCATTAATTTGCAACACATTGCCAGACTTAACAGTAAATACTATCACCATAGTTTTGGAAACATCTATCACAAAGCTTATGCTCCAAGTCTTTTACGAACTGGTTTACTACCACAAACAAACAATCTTAATAATTTCATGCTGATATAGACAGCTGGATCCTAAACCTCTATCCTTGAAAATATAAATTTAAAAGTCAAAATAATTTAGCTTCTGCCTTCAAATATTCTTACAGAAAATAAAAACAAGCAAACAGAAAATGGTTTACTGTTATCTAATTGGAAAGCAGAGGTTTTTGTTTGAAACAAACACATTTTATGACTATCCAGGATGAACAAATTGGAGCAGAGAGCTAATAATTTATACCAGTATTGCTCCATGCATCAAGGATCTTTTATGCTCCTGGGAGGGCATTACAGAAATTAGAGTAATGTAGCAGAAAGAATGAGTTTGATCTTCCGTTACAGCATTATTCTATCACCCTTGCTTTGCATTTCTGGCAACTTCACAAGGAACATCTCAAAGACCGAGAGAAGTGTGCCTGCTGGTTGGAATTCACTGGGCTTATCTTGGACTGTGAGACTTCTAAAAACTATGTAGCAGATGAGAAAAGTGGTATTTCCTCTGTGCTTGCTCCCTTTCATGCAGAAAGCCATATATTTGATGAGAGTATTAAAAATCTTCTCCAGCCCCTTTGATCATGTTGTTAATTTTGTTTAATTGGCTTCATCCCTGCCTCAAGAGCAGGGAATTTATAGGATTCTCTTTACTGGCACATAAGCATCATAAGGGGACTGACCTAATGAGTTTCAAATGGCAGTTGGGAAGATGCTGTGAAAATTCTGTGACAAGCAGCAAGAGGTTACGAAAGTGAACTCAGGATTCACATTTTGAACTAATTCACTACTTCAAGTGAAGGAAAAATTTATATGCATTTGTTATTATTGATAATAATAGTAAAGTAAGTAGATAAAGCCCAACTCATAGGCATTGTACATAATCTGCTTTGCAGTGATCACAGAAGGCAGCAACCCTCAGCATAATAACCCAGGGATGCCCACACAGGCAGTATAAATTACAGGGGCTTGATGCTGAATATATATTTCTATATATTCAAGATTTCCAATAAACATTTAAATGAAAATAAGATGAAAATGACTGCTGATTTATAGTCCTGTTCTTCAGATATCAGGATCACGGTTTCCAAAGGTGGTAAGAAATTAAAACAACAAGGGGTCTGCAATGAGCTACTCAGGGCAGGCCATACCCCCAATATCTCCAGCTACAAAAGATCCTCTGCTGAATTCTATCAGAACTGCAGTGTTTTGTAGGAGATGCTGCAATAGAAACTTCCCTGCAAAGCCTCACCCTTTACAACACAAAATTAAGAAAGACTTCAAGAAACTTTTTATTGAACTCAAGAGAAAGTCTTTCAGTCACCCTTGGTTTCCATTATTAACTTGTAACACAGCTGAAAATAAACATCTTTACCGCAAAACAACAAGCAAGGGCAAATGAGTAGGTTCTGTTACTGAAAAATACATTTCAGTATGAAAGTTCACTGGCTGAGTAAGCACTCCACAGTACTTTTCTTAATTTTTTTTACATATATATTATAAAACAAACTTCTCATATTAATGATACAGATGTGAATACATGACAATTTTGTACTTCGTGCACTTTATCCATTCAGGGTACATTTTGTGAACAAACCTCCAAGACACAAATGCTAGTAACTCATTGGCATAACAGCAGTATATTAATAAAATCAGTGGCATAATTAAACAACAATAGCTCAAGCAACACCAACATTTTGTCACCCATGTATCTCCCATGAAAAAGAATACTGATATCAATGCCACTGATAAAAGTGTGACTTCATTCTTCTGTCACACACAAAATATCACTAGTATTTAATTAACGCCACTAAACTCACAGGCTGTACACGTGTGCTGCTTTTATCCCCCTTGGAAGCGAATCAGTCCAGTGGTTTTCATCATGTGCAAGTCAGTTTTGCTTTTCAATCCTGAAAGAAAAGCATTGTTTAAGAATTCATTAAGCACTGTATGTTCAGTCCAGACTCCTGTGCACAGAGGAAGGGGATTCACAGGAAGGGAAGGATTGCTTCTGCAATGATCGTGGGACCCTTGCCCATGGTTGGTTTGCACCATTCTGTGAGGGACTGAATCCTCACTAGCACTTGCTGTGGTTGATAAACTACTTCTATTTACCAAGGCCCTAGAAGACATCTTCCAGCAGTTGTTGCATTAGGTTCCAGCTCAGCTGAAAGTAAAAATATTTACTGCAATGAAGGAATTGCAAATGCACCAAAGGTACGAACGATATTGAACGCCTTGAGATCTGAGCCTGCTTTTGGGACAGAATCAACAAGTGCTGTTAGCGACTATCCACCTGCTGCAGGCAAAATGGGGCTGATTTCTGTTATCAATCAGCCCACACATCACAACAGCTGCTTCCAGCACACCCAGTGACACAATCTGACCAGAAAGGTGAGAAAAGAGGTGAGTCACTACCGTGAGATGAGACTCACACAGGCACTGATGCAACAGCAGGGGGGTGGCAGTTTTTAAATTATGGAGTGTCAGAACAGCCCTCAATCCAGGGTGCTTTGGTAAGAAGACCCAAAGTTAAGATTCTCTCTCTCAGAAGAGGCAATGCTCATCTGGACCCATTTTTTAGTGATGTTTCTTCCTCCACTCAAAAGTTACTTGGGCAGGGATGAAGTGGGACCCCCCTGAAAGCCACCTGCGGTACCAGAACTCTGAAATGAGGGAAATGATGTGAAATCACAGGGGTTTGACACTTGTCCATGATACTTCTGACTACAAGGTCATGCATTTAAAAGGTCTGGCCTTACACTAAAGCAGACGTGCTTATTAAGATATCTTCTGCGATTCATTATCAATTCTAGAACACAATTTTGTTTCCTGAACAGAACAGCATCATTATTCATTGCTTTTCACTTGCAAACAGCTGCTATTTGCATGTGAGTGGAGTCCTGCTTCTTAAAACAAAGGAGAGAAGCAAAAAAAAGTGTGTAGTATTGTTCCTTATGATCGCCAGCTCCAGCCTTCATTGCTGGGCATGAGGCCTCATAAAAGAGATCTTGCAAAGCTGAGCTGTTCTTTGTGTTCTTCTGCACAGCCAAGACCATGCATCAAAAGAATGTCTTCTGATGCAATGTCTTTTCCATACAGAAGAGGATATGTGAAACCTAAAACTCCATGATGAATGTGAAAAATCTTCAAGAGCAAAGAAGAATTAAATGCAAGCTGCTGCAGCCTCTGAACTCCGCAGCACAGCTCAGTTCTAACAGCATGAAAGGAAGAGGTGGAGTAGACAAATGATGGTAAATTGAATGAAGTAGGAGGTTAAAAGGGAAGAAAAAAGGTAGTATGTCTTCTGGAACTGAAATTGCAGGAAAACACCAGAAAGTTGGAAACTGAAAAGAGCAGTGGAATGAAACCTTTATATGCTGTGTGAATCACTGTTTGGCTAGAAACCAGGAAATAATTGCTGGAGCAGGCAAACAGTGAAAAGCCATTATAAGACCCTCAGCAGGAAACAAGCAAGATGGCTTGGGAGAAGCTGCTGGGCTGGCTCTGGACAATCCCATCGCTGATGCAGGTTAACAGAAAACAGGGAAAACAGGAATTAGGGAACAGACCCCTGCTCACCATGAGATGTAATACTACAATGGTCTGATCTGACAAGCTACAGGAAACACTGACCCTAAGAATCACAAATTAACTAGGTAAGAATTAATCTGCCCAAGTCCAATTGTGACATTAAAATATCTAAAATGGAAGCAAAAGATTTCTTTCCTCTATCTTTCCATAAACTGGATGGCTACATCTGCTTTTAGAAGAAGTACTTTTGTTTCCTACTAAAAAAAAAAGTTTTCCATAAAGTGTTGGCTTTTCTTGGTAAAATGCTGATTCATTAAAATAGAAAAAAAAATCACTGAGAAATACACAGAGGGTTACAAATTGTATTAAGGTTCTAGAATAGACATGTAGTTTGAGTCTTGTACTTCCATGAGAGGAAAACTGTAACATAACTCTAAGAAGACAATAGCAAAAATAAGGCACCTCGGAAGCATTTCCAAATTCAAAATTTGAGATTCTAAACCAAAATCGTTTGACTGAAATTTTTTGTGTTTTCACTGTTTACTTTTTACATTTTTTTTACAAAACAAAATCAAAAAGAATTCCCATTAGCTTTAAAGGCAAACTTTCAGAATAATTCTCTCTAACCAGACAGAGATATTTACTTAGCTTGATAATTGAAAGAACAGTTGAGTAGGACATGTCTTTGAGAAAAGGAGTATCAGCTTGTACTAACTGAGTTAGGGCAAAGAAATGTTCTTCTCTCCCACAAGATTATTAAAAAGCCGAAGGCATTGCTGCACTATATTTATCAAAGTACAAGGCATAAACATTTGCTGAAATCTCCCTCCTGTGAGGTCGGATACCAGCAGGAGGATGCTGAGGAGGAGCTACTGGAATGTGAACAAGGCTGTGGCTCCTGCCCCATCTCAGAACTTGACTGGGGTGAGCCCTTGCTGTGAAGAGACAGAGTGACCAGGGGTGTATCTGACCACTTTCAATTAATAAAAATATTCAGTCCTCACTCTTGGCAAGTCTGACTTCTGGGTGGTCATTAAATATGACAATATTAAGCCTTTGTAACAGCCATGAAGACACACTCAAGTGAAGGAGATTTTAGCCCTCGGCTATTAACATAATTAGCTCTTATTCTGTTTATTTCAGGCCAACTCAGAACATTAAATGCATGCACAATTTTCCTAGATCTTATAGAGGACACAGATGTGAGCTAATTGAAACATCTCAGAAAACATGTATCTTTTGGAGGAAATACACATTTCTTGTGCCTACTGATGTCTTTGTAATTTCACTCTCTTACAAGGTAATAGCTGTCTCTTTCTTTTCCCCTGTAAATTAAAGGTACCCGTATAAACTCAATAAAATAATAGTGGTGAAAGAGAACAAGTATCAGGCCCATTATACTCTTGCATTGCATAAAACCAGTACTCTTCAATAGAACTTGTCACTGGGACTGGTCTCTAGAAATTAGATCTCTAAAAGGAAAAAAAATTACACGGGATTTCAAGATTTTAAAATTTAACTTCATTCTAAATTAAAACCCAAAGCTTATAAAAGCTGTGCACACTACCACACAAAGACTGCAAAGAACAAGGCTAGCAGGGAATGGTATTTCTCCCAGAATACTCTTTCAGATTACTGAGCCAAATATTGTGTGTCTTAATTAATAGCTGCTGATTGATTTTTCCTCTCATAAACTTTTCCACTTGCTCTTAAATTTATGAAAACTTTTGCTTTCCACAGCATCCTGTGGCAGAGAGTTCCACAGCTGAATCCCACAGCTCTAAAACGAGTACCTTCTTTTGCAGTTCTGAACCTGCCTGATGCTTTCATTGCATGCTCCACATTTTGTTGGGAGCACGCAATTTCCTCCTCACTTTTTCCATGCCACTCTGATTTTTCATGGATATCTATCATAACTTTCATTTACAGGCTAAAAAGTCCCACTCTTCATTCATTATCCAAGAGGATGCAGCATCACTCCTTTGATTTGGAATGCTGTTTTCACAATTTCCCATCTTCTGGAATTCTACTGCATTTCCTTTGGGGCACAGAACCAAAACTTTGTATACAGTACTATGGATTAAAGGGCATAACATGCAGCAAGTTTATAACGCTTTCTGGGTTTTCATATATTTTTCCTGATTTTTGTGCATATCCAATCTTTTTGACCACTCCTGGGTATTAAATTGACACACTGAACTGAGTGACACTCAACTGAGTGATACCCTGACCCTGCTTTGAGCAGGTGGGTTGCAGTATAATTTCTCTAGATGTCCCTTCCAATTTCAACAACTCACTGAGTCTTAGGGGACAGCAGATGAAATATTTCTATTTTGCCACTGTCCAGGACACTGGAATGGCTCCTGTCCCAGGGTTATGCACAGCCTCAGCGGCCCCCGTTGGAGAAAAATGAACACAAACTGCATCAAGCACAGAAAATCATTACTAAGATTAATGGGAAAGGCAGAGCTTATCTTCCACAAGAAAACTAAATGAACTTAGGCTCAGCCTAGCAGACTGAAGCCTGAAAAGGTTTATGATTGATGTCTGAAGTACATTAGAGAGATAAATACATTGAATGGCTATTTTAGCTATATGACAGCATAGAATTAACAACAAATTGTCTAGGTGTATGAAGCATTCTTGAAAAAACTCAAACTAGAAAATAGGAGAAATATTGTATGAAGGTTTAAAACAACATTTTCATCTACCAGTGATTCTGGCAGTACCAAAGTCAAAAGCTCATTATATTTAATACTGAATTTACCAAGTTTTGACATTTTTGTGAGCTCTTTCTTTCTTGAAACTAAATGATGGGAGAGACAATGTAATTTTACAATGTGCTTTAGCTTTCATGGAATTTCAGACTGTAATGGAATATGACACTTGAAATTTCTCTATCCACATCTATCTCAAGTGCAATATATGCAGTTTGAATCTATGAGCTATAGCAACAAGTCAGAGAGAGGCTTTCCACAAATTCTGGATAAAATTCTTAACAATATAATGAGGAAAAACTTTAAAAGTCTCAGAACTGTCTATATTAAAAGAAGAAATACAAGCTCTTGGAAAAGGTGATTAATGACTTAGAAATTATAGCTGTTAACTCTTTCTAAGGAGATGTGACAAATGTTTACAGAGCTAAAGCAGCAATGCTTCTATTACCTCAAATAAAGCCCCTTATTAATAACTGGAAACAACAACAAATTCCTTGAACATTAGGTCAGAAAATTCAAGACAACAGCCTATATTTTGCCTGTTAAAACAAGAGAAGAAAGTACAATCAAATTAATCAAACTGAACAGGCTTGCTTTTTAAAACCTCACGTCCCCTGACCTCCCCTGTGCATGAAGCATTTAAGCTGCACAAAGGTGGGGCAGAGTTTGGGAACCCATTGGCCTCAGCCCTCGAGAGCTGTTCAGCTGCCGATGTGCCAGAAGACCCAGCATGTCAGATTTTATTTGAGCTGCAAAAGTCAATTCGGTAGTTAGGAAGTGCAGAGCATGAGACATTATACACCTCATAAACTCTTTTAGTCAGAGCATTCTGTACAAAAGACTTTGACTTTTTCAGGACTAGTTAAGTACATAAAGCATGTCCAGTGCATTGCTGCTAAAACAAGAGGTCTGTCACACCATGCAGAGGGTTTGTGCCTGCTCATAAACAGCTTGGGTAACACCTCCTCCTCCTCCTCCTCCTCCTCCTAGGCTGTGTCCACCCTGACACACACGTGCATCATATTTTGGGAAGCACCACAGGCAGGGAAAGATCAACTCAGGTGAGAGATCTGTTTGTTTTCTGAAGAAAAAGCAACAGAGCATTTCTAACTCTTTAAACAGGAAAAAAAATTGTTATTCCAGTTTTTAGACTAACATCAGCATCTCTGAGGATCACTTTACTCCTCCTTTGATGGAGCAGCGTTACCACATTATCTCTGGAGAGGACACAAGTCTCCCTACAATTCACATTTTAATTCTCATTTTAATCACTCTCTCTTACCAAGTCTTGACCTCACTAAGGGAATGGCACATAAACCATTGGCCTCAGGAGAGTCAGTTTGAGACACCTTTTTGTACATAAATTATTTCTGAATACGTATGTAAGACATATAAAAGTGGGCAACACTTAAATCTTTAATTACTATTATTGCAGATTACAGGAATCTCCTTCTTATTAAAGTGGTGAACTTCTGACAGGTTTTAAACAAATTACTCTTGTGTGGTGGACCAGATCACATCTAGGAACAGCCAGTCCAGTCAATCACCATCCTGCTGTGCAGCAACAGAGATGGCAGTTGCCTTGTAAACCTTCTTTGGAGAGCTCCTGGGGGACAGAGATGGAGTGAACAGGTTCAAGGTAGGCTCAGTTGTCAGTGTTTGCTTGTGGATTTTTTTTAATGTTTTAATTTGATTGCTTAACAGATTTTGTTTCAAAGTCTTTTGGACACCTGAGCTGATTTAACAGTATCATTAACTCATTTAGGCTTTAGCATTGTGATCAAAAATTTAATTTAAATGTGAATAGATTTACTTGTCCAGGTACATTCCTTTTTTCTACTTAATTCTCCTGCCATTTTTTTGAAATTTACTGCTTGAAGAACACACTTAAATATTTCAGCCAAAAGGTCTGGCTCAATCCCATCTCATTTGATGGGAAGTCTCTGAAAATCTTGGCTGTAAGTGGATGGATTCCTAATGGTTCCCTGGAGGAACACCAGGTCTAAGGGGCAGCTGACTGACCACCACTGCACTTTTTCCACAAATATTTACCTGAATGCCAATATACATTTTATACTCTTCCTTAGGGTCAACAAACCCTGAACATTAAATAACTTTCTACAAACTAATAAAAGCTAAAGAAAACTTCCATGGAGTTTCTTGAAACTCTGGATATAGAGTAGAGCTGAAGGATTTAGTTCCAGCTCCACTATGCTGCCACTTGAGCCATCCATTTTCTTTATCTCAAAGATTTTAGGAGATAAAATCTCATTAAATGATGATCAGAAATGGTTCAAAGGCCGCTGAAATAATGCACGTGGAATCCTCACTAACACATGTAATAATATGAACATGATGGATCATAATTAACTCAGATTCTACAGTTTTAATATTCTGTGGCCCAGATTTACTGACATCTTGCAGCCATTCACTGGTTATTGTGGCACTCGCCTGTATGGAACTACTAAGAGAAATAATATTTGTCTCTGTAATTTACAGTAACTTCCTATTGTACATAAATGGAATCATCTGGGACTGCATCATCCTAAACACTAAAATAAATGTGGAACAAATACCACCATCTAGATGGAGCTACATTTGGTTCTATCACTATGTGTCCGATTCTACTCAGAATAAATACCTCTACAATTTTCATGTACGATGTTTATAAAACTCTGGTCTTAAATGAAACAAGCTCATTCCCAAGTTACCAGTCATGGAATATTACTTCACAAATTTAGATTTTCAGCTTTTCTGAAACTTCCCAAGTTGACTCAACCATTAATGCATTAAATGTGTTGATGGTCAGATAATTCATCAAAACCAACCTTAGCTAGAGATTACCACCATATTAACACAAAATTTTCATTGAGTTTTCCTTCAGCTGATCAAAAGTCACAAGAATATAGCTGATGCTGCATCTGTCCTCTATTTCCCCATCATCATTTCAGTTTATACCTTGAGTCATATCCCACAAGGTCAAAATGTTAAACACAACAGAGGATCCATTCCATATAATGCAGATCTCTGTAACATAATTTAGACTTACTCTGATGCGATATTGAAAATTACTTTTGGTTTATATGTTCAAATAATAAAATTCATGTAGCTTATAATAGGTTTTGATATTATTATTCTTATGTTACCATAATATTGAACACATTAAAACGCAACAGGATGTAAAGACTCCAGCTTGTACCACATCAGTGGAATTAAGATCTTTGTAACCAAGAGGCAGATCAAACCGAAAACATAAATTTTACTATCTACATAGTATAGAAACATAAAACAGGAACAAGTTCAGTAGGGCAAATAGTATAAAGTAAATCTAGTACAGAAATATATTTTCCATATAACAGGCTAACTTCTTTTTGAAGGTTTGCAAAAGGCACTTTATGACCCATTAGGAATCAAATGCAATATTTGTGGCACAAGTGCATATACTGTAACATTTATTGAGTCTATTTATCTGAGATAAAACACATAGGATACAAAATGTGAAAGCCATTACCATGTTTTGTCCCCATTTATTTACCTGACCAGGATACACTACTGAATTTCCCAACTCGTTTATGACACAGTCATGGGAATATGGCAATTGCACAAACAAAAGCCAAAATGCAAAGCTGTAACCATTGAAAAAGTACAATTGCCTTTTATAGCAGTTCTTAATCTGCTCTTTCCTCACCACACAAATATAGCACATTAACCATTTATTGATCTTTGATATCCTCATGTGACCATTAAAATGAAAATGCGTGGACTTAAACAAAAACTCTGTTCTGTAACAGATTAATGCATTTGGCCTTGGTTGTGACACTGTTACAGCTTCCAGGGCATGTGTTTGTGATCCTGGATGCCAAATATCAGAATCATGGACAGAGCAGTAGGAGAGAGAGACACCACGGATCAGCATCATTGCTTTAGCCTGGTAATGAGAAGTAACCTTAAATAGAAAATACTTGGGTACATCTAAAATAAATCATGTTTTTGTTGGAAACAGTGATTAAAATACATGAAATTAGTAAAGAAATTAGTTTCCAACTTCCATCTAGGCTGCATCCCCAGACTGCAGACACGAACTACCTCCCACCATGAACATATCTCAAGCTAAAAGCGCTGGAACCTCCACACACAAGGGACTAAAAACCACCCAAATACCTGGGTCCCCGCAGGTTTTAGTGAATGCACTGAACTTACAGACAACCTTCTACCTGCACTAACAAAAGAATGAATAACTAATGATGGAGTCATATACTTCAACTTCTTCTGACTTTTTTTTTCTTAACCAGTCATACTCAAATACCCATAATCAGATAAACTGCTGAGTCATTCAGAGTGCACTGCTGACTCATGGCTGCTTCAGTACAGTTGTGTGAAAGAAAAGCCTGAGAGAAATTATTGTAGTTAAGTAGCTGCAACAGAATTAGAATTTCCTATCCTGGTTCTACTCACATAAAAATAATTATTATATTTAAGTGCATAACTACCTTCTTGCCTACCTGAAAGCTCAACGAGAGCTTTGCTTGCTGACAGAAAAAAAAGGAAAGATATTAATTATGTTCTCAATCAAGAGGCTTCTAAACAGAAAAGGTGATAGAAATCTCACAATTTTACAAAGTGTAAAGTTCTGTACTACTAAGCAACCAATGTCTACTGTGGTTTTGGTCTCAGAATTTCCCATCATTTGGAATGCTGGAGAGCTCTTCCTGAGCTTCCAGCATTTATTCCAGAGGCTTCTCCTGCCTTTATGCTCTCCGTGAACAACTGTAGTTGACGTTCTACATCTTACTTGATATTTCCACAACAGAAGTAATGGGACATATGTTTCCCAGCTACAACAAGAACAATGTGTGGAGAGACGAGGCTCAGATGAGGCAGTGCCAAATCCTCCTCTGCTGCCATGATGTGGCCCCACTGATTTCAAGATGTGGCTTTAGGGATAAAAGAAAGAATGGAAATGCAGCTACATCACGGGCCAGCTTTAGAATGAAGAGGCAGAATATAGAGGAGTATGAGCAACATTATGAGTAACATGTAATTATGTTTTAAAGCAGAACTATGAATCAAAATATTCATTAATGGAACCCCTGAATTTATTAATTTTGCTGAAGAGGTAAGCCACTAAACTGCCTTCGAAGTGGTGTTAATACAAAGGTCAGTCAGTCATTACCAGCATAAAGTATCCTCCTGCACTTTGGAGAATTTGAATGCTTAGTAATGGATGTTAAAAAAAAAAAAGCTGGAGCTTTTTCAGTGCATTTCAGCTGAAAATTGGAATATTCTTCACACAGAAACATACCAGAAAAAAAAGGATAACCTTTTCACAGTAGGAAATGTCAGTGCTAAACTACAGAACAACAGAAATATTACATTTCTATTGGGGTTTTTTTGAAATGCGACTGTGTAAGCGTTGACTAATGGTGAGGAGGGAGAGACACTCAACAAATATTACAAGTGCTTTTTACCCTATTTATTGCAGATGTAAGGGATTCAAAATTCCAACAGACAAACTCCACCTGTGGAAACCCAAACAGCATAGAGCAAAGGCAGCTGGGAAGCCATATTTTTTATTTCATGGAAAGTTTTAATCAGCAACAAAAATATTTCATTAAATTTGGGAAAGGGGTCTGTGTAAAACATGTTCTTGATTGAGAATTGAGAACATTTGCATGTGTTCAGATTTCAAGAAAAAAAAAATAGATGTCCCAACAAAAGTTCTTCCTTCATCCCCAAAGTGGTTTTTAACTGAAAAGCCACTTTCTTTCCAGCAAAACACAAGGAAAAGTTTTGCTGAAAAATGTCCTACTTGCAAGTATTGGTTTTAGTGCTCAGCCTAAGAGTCTGGAAACCATTGACACTGATAAATTTGCTTGCAGTAGCAGAGCAATGCTGCAAACTTCCTGCAATCCCCACCTCCCTTCAGGGACCCAGAAATAGCTGCCCAAGTCCCACCGTGGGTTTAGCTGATTCATGAGAAATGCAATTAGGCCAGGAAGAAAATGCACGGACTAGTTATTTCCCAGATAGGTTTTTGCAGGTGAGAGCTCCGCTCTTGGAGAGGCTTTTGGGTTGTAAGAAACTCAGACAAATTGAAGAGGCAATACCAACTGTCCTCATTAACTGACTCTTAATCCACAAGTATAAAGTAATTTGTGTTCTGTTTTTAGGGATTAATCTAGGCCACAGCAAGAGTTTCTAGTGAGCCTAATGCACAAGAAAATCCCAAATGCTGAAGGAAAAGCTTGCAAACGAGAACATGGCTTGATACACATCTTGCCACCTCCAGTTTATTTGGTCCTGCTCTAGAGTTCAACAGCATTTCCAATCAGTAACAAGATATCTGTGCCAATAAAGGACGCCTGAGTAATTGGGCCTGGGGAATTTAGTTACTGAACCATTGCTCCAGACCTGGGGAAACGTAGCAAAATTTCTCTGGAAAACATACTAAGTGTTTTACCAATAAATTAATGAAGAAGAACATTTCTTAAAGCTTCTTGTCCAGTCTCCAAAATGCTTGTGTACTGGACCTGTGATTGCTACAGACCAGTCTCGGGCCACAGTAAATCCAGAGCAGCACAATAATTTTCCCTTGACAAGATTATACCAATATTTCCCTCTACACGTGATGAAAATGGAGCTTCTTCTTCCTCCTCCTTTAGGTTGGGGGGGGGGAGGATTTAGAAAGTTTTTTAAAAAAGACATTAAACATTATTGTTATCGGCCAGTGCAAGATTTATAATGTCTAAAACCCTGTATGTTAAAAGATTCTTACAACCATTTTGACAAGCTACCATGGTTGCCACAGGCCTTTGAAACTCAGAAGGCAGAATGCCCTTAAGCTAAAAAAGTGCCTTTTTCTTCATCCCACTGAATTGTACTCAAGCTGAGCCCAGTTACAAATTGTTTAAAATTGACATTTTCTTCTTATACTTGAATTGCTCAGGAAAATTTAGGAACATAGGACTGGAAGGGATCTCCTGAGTCATCAGATGCAGTCTGTAGGCACCATGTTATATAATTCTTTTCATAAAAGTATTGAGCTCCACCTTAAAAGCTGCTGTTCTTTTTTTGAACCCACCACTTCATTTTCAGGCTGTTCCAGAACCTCATAAAAATAAAAATTTCCTCTGATTTCCAGTCAGTTTAGACCCATACTTTTCATAAGCAAATACTGCCCTTCAGCTCAAATAGTTCTTTTTCTTGTCTTGTATTTATTCCCTCAGGTATTCACATTGTCTCTGGTTTTCCCCTCCAATGCTGAATGAGCCAAGTCTTTTTCAGTCCTTTATCCTAAAATAGGTCTTTCACTCTCCTAATGAGCTACAGGAGCACAGCCACAATGAACTGACCATGGGCATCCTAAAGGGCCAGGTTTGCAGGACTAACCTAGAGCTGTCACACCACTCTTCCCCAGCTCAAATCACTGAGAATTCACCAATAATTTCAGAATAATTAAAGAAATGGATTAAGCAAAACTCCTGCAATGCACCCATTTATGGAGCTCAGCATCACCAGGGAACAAAAGGAAAACAGCATGATACAAGTTTAGACTTTTTATTTCTCAGGTTCTTTTGGATTTGATATTTCTGGAGCTATGTGATCTAAGGACAAAACCAGAAAACATCAAGAGTGGTTTTTAAATGTTGTATAAAAAAGCCACTGAAATCAGTTTGAATTTTCTAGAAGTTCTCAAAAGGTTTTTACCCAATGGGGGGTAGGTTTTAAACATTTAGTGACTGCTGAGACAACAGAAGTAGTAGGACATAGGTCCTTGCAACAACATAGTGTGCAAAGATTGGTGTAATTATGTTGCCTGTGGACTTCTTGGTGGGTATAAAAAATGTAGTTCTGGGAAAAGAAGTGGGGAAATACAGCATCAACGATGGGAAAGAAAAAAACAGAGATTATATAATCACATTTGGTGAGTCAATGTTGATTTTGATAAAGACAAAAAAAAAATGGAAAATTGGGTTGAGTATTAGAAAAAGCTCATTATTTCCTAGAGCTTGGAAACTGCAAAACAGTGAAAGTCTTAAAGTTTGTAGCAAAAATCACTGGATTTACAAAGTAGTGTTGATCTGACAGAAAGCATTTTAATGCTCTATATTTTCTGTCTTCTGTTTCTCAGGATTTGATATGGTCACTCTTAGTTGGGTTTTGTTAGCTTTTATTGTATTCTACCCAATAAATTTCCTTATAAATTCCACCCTGAATTTCCTCTCTGTATAGGAATTTCAGGGTGATGGATCAGAAAGACACCACCTCTATTTCTCACACACTGAACATAACTGATGCCCCAGAGCAGGGAGAGGAGCTTCACCACTGTTCCACCATTCCTCTTGTGTAAGTCCATAGCTGACAACCACTGGAGAGGGGCAGTGAGAGCAAGGGAATCATTTGCCAGCCTAAAAGATGAACACTTATCAACAGTGTTTATGAACGACTTAGTATTCAGAGTGCACTTGGGACACTCTTGTGCATCCATCATGGACACACACAAAGAAAGACACATAAACCAGAAAATTAATCCTTTATATGTAGTTTTAGCCAGCACAATGTGTCACTGCTGTGGTTCAGTTCAGCCTGACATTACAAAATACATTATGAAGATGCCACAGCAGGATGACAGCAATACATTTTAGCAAGCAGGAGACTTGTTGCTTCAATATTCCAAAGTCCAACCTAGCTGAAGGATAAGGGTTGATACATGTCTTCAACATATCGCCACTTCCCTCCTTGGATAGCTCTGAAATCTGTAGCAATGCAGATTAACCTCCTGAAAAAAATAGGGGAAGGGTTGTATGTACTGAAAAGAGAGGTGAGAATGTATCACAAGAGTATTTAAGTCCATCTTAAATTAAGCTTTCAAGACCAACCATAGGACAAGGGAGCAGTTGATATCATAACTGATTATTCATTTGATTTAGAAGTCCTCCTGAGTCAGTTTTATCTGTATTGCTCAGTTTTGCTGTAAATCCCAACAGCAACTATTCAGAGGCTCCTGATACTGTAGCCTCTGTCCTCTTATAAGAAATACAGTATCTTTTTGTAACTTTACATATTCTCTGTCCATACATGAAATTTCCTCAACGTCTGCCCTCACTTCTGAGATACTATTGAGACAAAGAAATATTATTCCATCTGAAGAGAAATAGCTCAATTTGAAATCCATCTTCTACTCTTGAAATTATTCTTCCTCATTACACATCTGCAGAAATAAATTTTCTAACTGTCAAGAGGAAATACTGCTTTTTAGGGTCCCACCTTCCAACTCAGTTAACATCAGCAATGTGTTCTCAGTGTTCTGTTAAAGCCTGCTCATGAAGCGAGTTACTTCTATCCTATTAATCATGTGAAAGTAGAGGCAAGGTTTGCTCTGTAAGGTATTTTACTACCCAAGAAAGGTGACAGTTAACAGCCATAAAGTCTGAAGTGCACTCATGGATTTCTTGGGAGCAGACAGCTGATACACATAACCTTCAGGCTAAGCAGGCCACATCTGAAGATGACAGGGACATTCTGGGTTTATACCTACCAGCATCAGTCTTTTGAGACCAACAGAAAAAGCGGCTGGTTTTGTGACATAAATCACACTTCACCTAGACTTGAAACTCAAGATTCCAAACATATTTCACAGAGGTATTTTCCTTTTCTATTTGGGAGCAGACTACTGTTTTTATGAGCCTTCCTCCACTTCAGCTGCTTTCAGTCTTTTGGTAGCACCGACAGCATCAGCAAGGAGGCAGCTACTGAGCATGACTGGCTGCATCAGAAGGATGCAGAAGGATCAGAATTTCCTGCCTCTGCTGCTGTCACCACCATGTGCCAGCACAGCCACTGAAGCAATCTCATGAGTTAAGCAGAGTCCACGGCCCAGCTTGTCCACGATCTCTGAGATGTCCATGACGGCAGCCAGCACAACACATCCACGCGGCTACGGTGGGACATCACGGGTGGGTCAGGCAGAATTCCCAGACAGGCAGTGAGGGCATGAGACCTGTGGACAGGAGAGGAGCTGTTTCTGGGCATGAGAGGTGGCACCAGTGGGACTCGAAGTTCTCAGTTCAAGCACTGTCTCTGCTGCTCTGGGCAACCAAGGAAACGCCGCCTGTTAACAGTACTGGACCCTCCAAGAAACTCTGGTTCAGGCTGCAGCTCCTGCTCAACAAACAGCACTAGACTGCCAAGGCAGAGAGAGTGGCCAGGCACATCAGCCAGCTCTACCCCTTCTGAATGTCAAATATTGGCAGGTACACCCAAGAACCATCAAGCAGCCATCAATGACAATGTCCCTGGGTTGCAGTGCCCTGTACAGCTAACATTCTGGAATAGTTAATGGGTCAGACTCCGAAATAGCCTGAAAACAAAACATGAAGACAAACTATGTGATCTGCATCACAAAGGTGTAAGAAAACACTGTCCTCCCAGCCGTGCCAAATGCCCGAATTCAGGTGTGTTTTGCTGACTTTTTTCTTTTGTTTATTACACATTTGAGTACAGCATCAACACCACATCAATAACTAGCAGACCACGATCACCTCACAAGTTCTCTTGCTTCCTGCCATCCCTCAGCAGAAGCCACTCTGGTACTTGCACACAAGGCAGTGAAAGAAAGAGCACACAGCAAGGCAGAGAGCCGGAGCTCCAGCACAGGATACATTCTGCTACCACCCTGTTTAATTACTATTTGCAGTTCAAGGCTGCACAGATTACCTCCACCCACACAAGGTAATTTGAACACTTTTATTTCATCTAACTATGTACTGACACGATGTTAACAGTTGCAATTTCAAGGAGTAAAATCCTTAGAACTGCAGTTACAGATCAAGGAGAAAAATCTAAGATCTCTCCCTCTGGTTTAATAAAATTACAAAATAGCTGAGCATGGAAAGGCCCTCTGGAGGTCATCCAGTCCACCTTCTTTTTCAAAGGGTTAATTTCAAAGGTAGATAAGGCAGTCCAAGGCCTTGTCCAGTTGAGTCTTGAAAGCCTCTGAAGATGGAGATCCCACAAACTCTCTAGGCATCTGTTCCAGCACTTAATCTCTCACATTATAATTTTTTTTTCCATCTGTCCAGTCATATTTTCCCCACTTACGACTTGAGACCATTGCACCACATCCTTTTGCCATGCATTGCTCAGAAAAGTCCGGCACATCATCCCTGTCACCGCCCCTTAGGACCACTATTAGATCCACCTTAATCTTCTCCTCTCTGGGCTAAACAAACCTTTGTCCCCCATCCCCTTTTTCTATGAGGATCTCGGTCACTCCAGTCACTTTAATGACCCAAGTGCCCCCACAGCACAGCCCTCAGCACAGACACACTGCCCTGCTCTGCACCAACAGGGCTGGCAGGATTGAAAACCATCCCTACCCAGGACAGTGACATCAGGTGTGAGGTGCCAGTCTGCACATCAATTTAAAGTTTGCAGTGAAGCCAGGTGCTCACCTGAGACCTCTGCATTTACTGCCACAATCAGAATTCCAATTCAGTTCAGGGGATGAACAGGGTGGAGAATACGTGTCAAAGATTTCTGCATTAAAGAGCAAAAACGATCAAAAACACCAATAAGGAACTGAGTAGCCTTTTTCACGGGGATACTTAGTTGACACATGCTCTGAAATTGTGTTATTAAAACTAGAACAGAAAATTATATGTTTCATTACCCAGAATTAGAATGAGAATGGACTGGTTTGTGCACAAAAGAGAGTGTAACTGAGAGAGTGTTCAAGATAACAAAAAACAAACCAAGACTGTCATCTGATGATATCAGCACCAATATTCTGCACTGTCTTGAATGAAAAATTATCTGTATCATATACACTAAGCTGCACGAACTCACAAATAAACAAAATTCAGCTCTCATTTCCATACAGTACATTTAGACGGGCCGATTTGGTTTGGTGTAACTGGTTATCAACAGAGGGAACACACAGCAATACAAGTCAGTGAGAAGTACAACTACAACTGCCCAGAATGGTAGGCTGAAACAAAGTCACTACTTCTGCTTTCAGGGGACTCTGAACGAGAACCAAGAAGGAACATGTTGCCAAGAGAGAAGATGAAAAAGTAAAATTAATGCACTCTCATAGAACTAGAATAACACTGAGTTAGACAAAGTGGTGAGAGGTAAGTCAGGAGTAAACCTTGGCTCCTACCAACAGTATCTCCTGTTAAAGAGTCCAGGTGGGAATTTCAGGGAAGGTGAATTGCTGTTGCTATGTTGACATCATTACTTAAATTCACTGAAAGTTCAGATTTCAGGTTTTGGGTATCAATATGCTCCAGCCTTCTTTGTTCTGACAAGACCATCAGGAAATTTGGGGTTGAGTATAAAGATACAAACATGACTCTCATATCTTCTCAGCTTTTATGTTCCCTGATTTTTCAAAATCACTCTCAATTCACATCAATGAATGAATGAGTCTTCCAAATTAAAATTAGGCATTTTTCATCGAGTTCTCTCACTCTAAGACAGTCCACCTTGGTTTAAGAAAGACTATTATGGAGGCTGTGGACCAGTTCATGCCTCACAAGTGGGCTGGCTGCCATCTCATCTGTACTGACACACTGGTAGAGGCACTAAAGAAAAGTTAAGTGGTTTGTTATTTGGAAATCATTATTACAAATGGATTTACAAATTTTAAAAATCGCTCTAGCAACAACTGAAAAGAGTTAAATTCTTGACAATTCTGAAGTTGAGAATAATGTCTAAAAATAAAAAAGAGAATATAAAAATTTAGAGTAATGACTAAGAACAAAATATTACCAGATTCCAAGTTCTTTATGAAAAATTGTGTGAGTAACGCTTTGGAAGGGTACTTTTCCTGCAAATAAATGTAATGCAAATACTAAGTCCCATAAGACCAAGTTTATAGCCCTTACACGAAAAAAGCAGTCCTAATGATTAGCATAGCTAAGTATGTACTGTAATGCAGAGCCTGTTGCATATTCATTCACAGTGGGTATAATTCTCTTCTTAGAGACACTACCAAACCACCAGCAGCCCTTGTATGTAAATGGAGACTTCCAATAGCTTGTATTTAAAGGCATCTATAAAAAAATAATTAACATGTGCGATATATTTACACATTTTTAAAGTGCACACTGTATGGTAAGGCACCATTAAACATATGTAATTTCAAAGCATAAAACATCTTAGCAAAATAAATAAAGAGGAAAAATATTCCTTTAAAATTTAATTTCCACACTCCTAAAAAAAACCCTTCTGTGAATACCTACATGTTTCAAAAAGTGTGCCACTAGGAACTCTAGCTAACTTGGAACAGAAAGAATTTCTGAATGACCAGCAGACAAAATGAATGCTGCTTCTCCCTGGACTACATTCGGTTTCCCCCACTTTGCCAAGATCAAAAAGCTCTTATTTTAGCTTTCCAGGCAAAGAGCTAATCCTTGACTAGCCCATAATAATATTTTAGGCTGTGCTATGATATTCACATACAACATATATTCATTTTCCTGAGTGAAATCTAACATAATGTAAAAAGGCCCAAGAATCCTATAAGCACAAAAAGAAGACTCTCCTTAAAGAATGTCATCAGAAACAATGCCACAGGTATGCCAATTAACTGATGGGAAAAGGGCCTCAGAGTTGGGGTATGGATTTCATCCCTGACTATGCAACTCTTCTCAAAACCCAACTGGAGACAGTCACGAGCAAATGCACTCTAGATGACTCAGGGCTGAGCTTCAGGCTTGCGGTAGACAAGCAACAGAGATTTTCTCCAGCCACCACTGTTCTATATTTTCTTATAATTGTATGTATTTTTAAACACTTTCAGTGTATCATGGAGTTTTTTGCTTGTAAGCCCAGAAAAACAGACTTGAAGGCACCTTGTGGCTTCAGGCTCTCCATCCTCACAAAAAATGACATTCTGTAATCCTTTTCATGGATGGATCCAGCTCCATACTTTTTCTCATTAGTAAGGAATAATTATTTTAGCTTTTTGAACTGTTACATGTCCTCGCATAGTTTCAGAGTTATTATTAAATCATGCAGTAATTTTCCTTTTCTTGGGCAACCCTTGTGAGCAGCCTACTATGCACAGAGGGTTTGTGAGAGGCAAATACAGAAGTACAAGCTGAGTCCATGATTACAAGTTAAAAAAATACAGTATTGCTTAGCATATACAATTTATCTATATGTTAATTATACATGTATATTGCTTAACATATACAATTTATACACCTAAATCCTAAAACCCTGCATATTTGTAGGCTGGATATCATTAGTTCAGTGCAATTTTTATAGAGCAAAGATTCAGGGACAAAAATCAGCTTAAAAACTTAGCTTACTAATATGCTGTAATACACCATGATCACTCTGAATATCACATGTACTCTATGTGTAAACCACACTGAACATGTCAGGTGTCTTCCCTTAAGAGAATCACTCAGATTAATCAGTTCCCTATAGTCTTAGTATTTATGGTTTCTCTATAGTGGTTCTAATACATCTTGCCCAAATAGTACTAATAAAACATATCCCACCCTCCTTTAATTTCAAGTTTCAAATCGCGTATTCTATAACACTCTTAAGTGTTCACATATCGGTATTTGTTGCTTAACAGAAAAAGCCACTGGAGCTCCACTTCATACTTCAGTTTCAACCCACTTTAAAAATAAGGCCATAACCCAAAATCTCTAATACTGGACTCTTCCCTGATGTTCAGGAGATACAAGAATATAGGAAAACATTGTGTGCTGTTTTCTCCTGTTAGATGTACATCATGATTTCCTAAATCAGTTGCAATTCAGTTGCTGAGCCAGCAATTTTGAAGGTTCCGTGTACACAAGAGCTCCCAAATGAGACTGACTTCTACATACATGATCTATACTTTGTCTTTTTTTTCACCCTAGTTGGAAAGTCAGCAAACTGTCCAACAGGAATGTTTTGCACCTTCGTATTATCTCTGACAACATGTCAAGCGGGAAAAAAGGCATTTGCAAACAAGAGGGAGAAGAACGTGGAAAGATTCTATTTTTGGTTCTATATTGGGAAGTACACAATGTGTTCAGAGAAAGATGAAGTTATCGTAATTTTATCCTTGGTCAAAGTTTCTTTTTTCCCCTTCCCCAATTTAGGCAAAATGGTATTGGCCATACTAAAGAGAACAGAATAGACTCATAAAGTTGAAAGAAGTAAAGTCACTTTTCAGAACACCAGTCATTAAAATTTACTATCAACCCTAGTAAAGTTCTGTTCCACAGTATATGATGTACTGCAACAAACAAACATTACTTTGTTTTCCACATATTACTGTTTGTTTCATTATACTGTGGTATTTCAGCTTCTATTTCAAATGCTTCCCCTTGATGATAAGTAATTGCATGTTATAAGATCCAAAGAAGGGGTTGGAGGAAGACATTAATTTAGCATCGGAAACAAATGATCACAACTACTTGTTTGCTTCCAAAGACAGCACAGCACAGGGCAAAGTACATTAGGCTTTTCCCAAGCCTACTTCTTGTCACAAAATAGGGCAAGTCAATTATTAAAAAAAAATGCTGCTTTCTAAATTTTCTCATGTTCATCTAATTTCTAATTTTTAGATGCTCTCTGTATGCCAAGGACACCCTCCTCTTGTTTTGCAGTTCCTTTTTGACTTCACATCATGAATAATTTTTGTGATAAGCTTTCTGCTGGCATCCCAGTGCTTCCGCAGACCTGACTGGTGAGTATGGAGCCACCGAGTCCCAAGCCCTGGCAAACCCCTGATCCTGCCTATCACCCATCCAGGACAGTGGTGCCATAAGCAATTCTCCTTTTCCTGCAGTAGCTACTCACCATTTCCTGTCATCTGCTACTCTATGAACCCACTAAGACACATTTTTCATTTTCACTCACTGACTTTTTCCATGTTCTGATCATCCTCCCTTCTTAGGTTGGTGATAGACATCTTGATACCTTGTTCCCTCCTTTTCCTTCAGTTACTGCTGCTAAAATATTCCTTTGCCTCCCCCATTTTTTCACACAACCAAGGCTTTGCACAGCCTTCTCCTTGCATTCGCCTTTGGTTCCTTATTCTTTACTCATTCCTTGTTTTCCCCCCTTCTCTCGTTTAATTTTCATGCCTTAGCACAGGAATTCTTTCAATTTCTCCATTTATTAATTCTTCTTGCCCATCACTCTTGTTCCTCTTCAACACAGCCCCTCATGGCAATTTTTAATACAAGGTGTTTGAAAATACTCATCTGCACTCCTTGGGGGAACTGTGTCAGTGACCGTACAGTTCCCACATATTTGTACAGCCATGGACTGATTGACTAAACAGTCAGTAACAAATCAATGGCCCAGCTATGACAGCAGTATTTCTGCTTTCTGGAATAGAATGGTTTTGCTTTAAAGTTTATTCAGACTGAGAGATAATTCCTTCAAATAATGTAGTGGAAACCAGAGCATCCATCAAATCCAAAGTGTTCAAATGTGGTGTATCGTGCTTGGAATGCCTCCCTTGCCTGCATTACTCTTTTGGGATGGGAAATAGGAGAAGGCAGCAAAACAATAAGAATAATGAATAATCACATACTTAAAAAAAAAACGTTTAGAGTTTGAAATTTGTACAACAATCTGGATTTTGCTGCAATTTCATTTCACAGATATTACCATTGAGTGGCAAATAGAATTGGAAAACATGTATTCCCAGAAAATCTATTATCAGAAAACCTAAAAAAATTATCATAAATTTAAGCATTTCTAGTTTTTACGCAAGACTCAGAGGGACACTGCCTGCCCTGTCTAGTTACAATAAGGACCTGCTGGGAAAATGAAGGTGACTTGAAATTTTAAAAACTTAAAACTTTTGTCTTCTGCTAACTCACAGGGAAATACACCAAAAACCATAATCAACTTTTCCTGGGTTTGACAATCGCAAAAGTCCTCTTTATGCCCCTCACTACTGACTCACAAACCACTGCATCCCAAGGGACTGTGCACTCTGAAACAAGGAGTGAGTAATCAGGAAAAAGATGTTTCCCCTCTTCAAAGTATTCACTAAAGCATTCATCCTTTCAAAACTTCCAAGCTACTATTTGTTTGGGTTGTAAATCTTGCAGCAACAATATTGACAATGTTACCGTAAACACTGCACAATGTAAATGAAATTGTCTAAAATACAGACCAGGTCATGGAGACTTCTTCCAGTATGGCACAGGGTGAGTTGGTCTCATTTCATCTGTCTAGGAACACAGGAACAGCAAAGCCCAGAAAGAACAGTCTGATTATTAGACCTGTCTCAAAATAAAAGACTTATACTCTTCTACAGCTTGGGAAGGGACTTTTTAAAATTCATTCAAGACACCTTTGGAAAGAGTTGATACTATGAAGGAAGCCAACAGTTTCAGAGACTGAATATTTTAGTATGCATCTGAAAAATGACTCACTGGCTCTGACTGCCATTTTGTTTACTGCTGTGGAAAGCTGCAAAATGTAGTTGTAATAAAGGAGACATTGAAGAGATGTATTAAAACACAAACTTATTGATGGATATATTCTTATATTCAGCTCAATGAGCTGATTCGCTACTGTAAACAATAAACGTCACTTTACAATAAGACAAAGTAATTGATTTATCAAGAAGAAACCATGGGGTGTGATTTTTAAGTAATGCATTGCTTGGCAGTTAAGAAGTATTTGCTGCATTAATTATTGGAATTACTGCGCATGGGCAGTTTACAGTATTTCTTTACATTTTCAACGTTTTACTCCTCAAATATCAAATCCCAACAATCCAAATACTGCTGGCAAATTGGAAAGCAGAGGACAACTCTCGAGTTACCACAGTCAGGACAAAAAAATAGTTACATTTCATGTAAGCAGAATGTCTTGTCCTTAGGAGTCCAACATCATCATATGCCCCCGTAGACCACACAAACCATAAACGTCTTTGAGCTCCAAACTGCCATTAGATAGTTTTTATTGAACTCTCAGTCAATACTAAACTGGTTAGCTGGCAAGTTCATAATCACCAGAGGTAATATTCACAGTTCAGGAGATGGGGTCAAGCAAGAGCTGGATGTGCATGTGTGATTTCCTACTTTCATGATAAAAAGTGACAACGCTCAAAATACCCAATATTGATATTTTTAAACGGAATGCTCTCAACCAGAAGAGTCTTTGGCTTCACACCACTTGAACCACACCAGGATTTTTGGTCATAAATGAAATTTCAGAAATAATTCAGAGCTCAATACCAGTGGCTTTTATTAACCATTATCACATTCAATAACCTGTGCTCTGGGCAGTGCCAATTCTCACAATCAAATGGAAAATCAAGAGGGGGAAATGACAAACACAAGAAGATGAAGAAAACCATGGCAAAGCCAGACCATACAATGTCCACCACTGATCCCAGGTTACAGGGAATGGCTGCCACAGGTCTGCTCTGAGGTGAGGACAGTGAGTTTGAAACCCAGTAACAACTAGAGCTGGTTGGCTACAGAGCCAAGGTGTGAAGAGCTGGTCAGAGAACATCCTTATGGGGCCCTTTCCTACCAATAAATAAAATACTGAGAGGACACTCAACACTTTACCTGGGGAAGCACATCCTCCACAGCCCGAAGCCGCAGGAACACGACGTGGTGCTCCCCAGCCTCCACAGGGAGCAGCCCTTACTTTTTTGGTGGCCACAGCATCCAGCTGAGGGTTGGTTCTCTGGGTTCAACCCCAATTCCCCCCTCCTCTGGAGTCCATCACTGATGTAAAGTGTGGTTTCCCATCACCATGAGCTCATTCCTCTCCACAAATTACCAATCCACAGCATCAGTCATGGTGGAAGGGACTGCGGTGGGTCATGTGGTCCAACCACCCTGCTCTAGGGTCATCCCAGAGCACGTGGCACGGGATTGCATCCAGACTGTTCTGGAATGTGTCTCGACTTGGGTGACTCAGCCCGGGGTTCCTGGGAGGGACCTACTCGGGCTGGGGCTCCGCGCTCAGCAGGAGCTCTGCAGTGACGGCCGGCAAAGGCCCGCGGTCAGTCAAGGCACAGCCCGGCTCACTCGGCATCACCTTCACAGCTTCCCCGTCTCCCAGGTAAGCACCGCGGGCATGCCAGCGACCATGGGGCGGCATTTTTTTCCTCCGAGAAACGACACGGAAGGCTCTAAAGTGGCGATGGCCGACGGCTTCGTGTCGCCGCGCATCCCCCGGTCGCTTCAAAATTCCGGCCACCCACCCACGTGAAGGGCAGGTGGCGGGGAAGCCTCTGGCTTTCATGTCCCCGAGTGGGCTGGCGAACGTGCAGAAATGCCTGGGGGGCAGCGGGAGAGGCATCGCGGTGCCCGGCGGGGAGCGGGGCGAGAGGCGTCTCCGATCCCCGCCGCGCTGCCCGGGCCGGCGCTCCTCGGGCGCCGCCGCCACCTCGGGTCCCCCGGCGACGGCCACGGGCGGCGGGGCGGCCACGCGGCGCCGGGGGGGCGGAAGGTGCCGGCAGGGCCGCCCGAGGCCCCGCGCCCGCCTCTCCCCGTGGTGACCTTGGGCGGGCGGCGCGGCCCTCCCCGCCGAGCGCCCGCTCCGGCACCCACCCCCTCCCCGCTCGCCCCTCTATTTTTTATTTCTTTTTTTTTTTTTTTAATTTTTGTTTTTATTATTTATTTATTTTGGCCGCGGAAAGAGTTTGAGGCGGGGGGGGGGGGGGGGGGGGCGGGTGGCGGAGGGAGGAGGGAGAGGAGGCCGCCGTCAGAGCGGCCCGGGGACTTTCCCGGAGGGAGGGCGCGGGGGGACCCGTCCCGATCCCGGTCCCCGCCCGGGGCGGGAGGCGGTGGCGGCGGGCGGGGTGTGAGGGGAGGGCGGGGGGCGCCGGCCCCGCCGCCGCGGGGGAGACGCGGCTCCCGGCGCTGTGCGCCCGAGCTGCTGCTGCTGCTGCTGGTTACGCCAGCCCCGCCGCCTGCCTCTCCGCTCTCCTCGCCTCTGATTCTGCGCACAGCCAGCCCCAAAGCCTGTCATTCTGCAAAACACAGTTTACTCAACAGAGAGAGCGAGTGGGGGAGCGGGAGAGGTGGAGAGAGGGAGACGGCGCGGAGGATCCCAGTCCCGCACCCCAGCATGGCTTCGGGGGACCTTTACGAGGTACCGGGGGCCGCGGGGCGGGCGGGCGGCGGGGGGGCGCCGGCCGGGGCGCCGCCGAGGGCAGCGGGGGCGCGTTCGGAGCCGCTCCGCCGAGCCCTCGTAGTTGCCGAAGAGCGGAGGAAATCGCCGAGGGAAGGGCTGGGGTGGGGGGAAAAGAGCTGGCGTGTGTGCCCGGGGGGGGGGCAGGGAGGGATGGAGCGGCTCCCCTCCCTTCCCGCTGCCTCTCTCTTTCTCTTTCTCTCTCTACTTTCCATCGGGCTTGATCTTAGCAGGCCTTGCAAGAGAGAAGGAGGAACGAGTGAAGGAGAGCGAGAGTTAGCGGTAGGATGGGGAGGCGATCGCGGTGTGATGAGCCCGGAGAGTGGAGAAAGTCCAGGTAAAGTCATAGGCGCTCTGGACGTGCTGAATGTGCAGATTAGTGCGAAAAAATGCGCCTTAGCGCTGCCGGGAGGCGCAGGGATGGAGGCGGCTCTGCGCCCGCTGTGCAAAGTGCAGGAGCCGGCGCCAGGTTGCTTCACCTCCTGCCCGGGGTGCTGCGGGGGCGGCGGCCGGGCCGGGCCCCGGTTCCCCGCGGGCCGCAAAGTTTGGCGGGGGCCCCGCTCCGGGCGGCCCGCGGTGCGAGGGGGGGCGGCCGGCGGCCCCCGGCCCCGCTGCCCGGCGTGCGCTGCCCCCCGGCCGCGGCACAGCGGCGACGGCGGCAGGGCAGCATCGGGCTGCGGCTCGGGGGCGGGCAGGGGAAAGGGAGCCGGCGGGCGAGACCCAGCCGAATTTTGACCTCCGGCACCCGGTTCTAATGCCCCGAACTGAGAACGAGTCTAGTCGCTCTTGCCACGCCAGAGAAGAAGAAGGGAGAAAGCTGAAATGAAAAATAAGACAGACTGGACATGGGTGTTTGAAATATCCAGTTCCAGTAAGTGGAAGCAGGGTGGAAGTGGTAAAAACATCAAACGTGACTGGATGTCCTACAGTTCTTGGTCTGGAGCACCTCCTCAGGCTCCACGTTTCCTGGTGAAATGGCTGTTTGTATTGGGGCTGTCTAGAGAGCACTGTTGAAGGACTAGGACAGAAACCATCACCTTCCAGTTGGAGCTGTGTCAGTGATAGGTGCTGCTCAACCATCAGAGTGTGCTTGGGTGTGAACTGCTGCTGTGGTTGGTTGGACGTGGTTGGACTTACTCTCCGTTGGATGATCTTGATGATCAGCTGTAGGGTCTCAAGTGCAAGAAGTGCAGGATCTGACAGGTTTCATGTAGTAAGTTTTCACTTTTTCATTGTCTTTCAAAGTCTTTAGCGGAGGTCGTAGCTAAGGGATGACATTGCTTATTAGGATGGTATTTTACTGTGTGTGACACAGACCTCCTCTGAAGTGAACAGCACTTAAACTCTCCTACATGGTGTTAAATTATCAGAAGTACATGATGATCTGAATAGTGTCATTGACCTTTTCCACCCCATTTTTCAATATCTGTCATTTAACTTTGTAATTTTAAGGACATTGTATGTCAGCTGTACTGCTGTTGTGACTCTGGAATAGCCAGTGGGAGCTCTGTGAAGAACAACTTTGACCCAAAAAAGTTAGTGATACAATTTTAGGATTAGTAGTTTCTGGGATGCATAGAAGACCTTTGCCAGGCGTTGCCTGGGTTTTCTTTAGATCTTTGGATTAGTTCTAGGAAGAAATAAAGCTATATGTCTTAGCCTAATGGTAGCCATGCTGGTTTGGCTCTGACTCATGGTTTAAAAATTCTGCCGTTTTATGATGCTTGTGTTGTAAGATGATGACGTTTGGTAGTTGGATGTGGGCTGTGTCACTGCGTGACATCCAAGTGAGGTTGCTCGAGTAGTCACCTGGTGTGTTCTGTGAGAGAGCAGATCGCAGCCCAGTTTGCAGGCGGTGTTAGGCCCAGTCTTCTCTTTGCAGGCATTTGCATGGAAGAATGTGAATTTTTGAACTGTGTTTCAAAGCCTCTGAATCATTTCCTTTCTTTGTTACTCCATTTGAAATACTTTTGCCTATTGTACAACATGGAAGAATTCTCTCCACCAAAACAGGTAGGTGGAAGAAGTGTGGCTGTCCATTTCTTGTTGTGTGAGGTGTTTGGAAAATGATCTCAACTGGTCACGGTGTAAAATCTTCATCTACATGTTGGACATGTGGCAGAAAGTATGTGCAGGGCTTCAATTATCAATCAATTTGCATTTTGCATCTTCACTGGGAAGTTCTCCATGACAGAGGTCAAGAAATGTCTAGAAAGCTGAAGAGTTTGTATGTATAATAGGTATCAGTTGTGCAGATGGTAGTGGCTTCATTTAAAAGATGACTCAGTTTTGCCTCCTTGCTTTTCTTCCCTTCCCTAAAAGCTGCTGTATCCAGGGGATTTATTAGAAAGAAGCTCTTAGTGCTGGGATGTCCCACACCAGTTTGCAAGTGAGATGAAGTGCTTTGTGCCCTCAGAGCAATCCCAATTCTTGAACAAGTAAAATGTTATGTGGATGGCAAGATGACCTTTAAACAGTTCCAGGATTTTTCCTTGAGATAATCTGGGGCTATGGGTGTAAGTAAACCATTTGGGTCTTACAGTGGCATTCCAAAGGTATGGTGCACTCCTGATTCCCCTTCCACTCCTTAGTAATATCCAAATCCTTCAAGGATTCTTACTGAACTTCTTCAAGTAAAACCAGTGATTAACTCTGCAATTTAGAGAATTTAATGCTGGCCACAAAATTATTTTTAAAGCCAATCACAATATAGAAGCCCATGATAAAACACATGGAAAAAGTACAGTGTGTATATTGCCTATATGAACTCATCATACTTTGGTGGCACCCAAGAAACTTTTATAAATTTTGAGGTTTTGGAAAGAGATGTGCATATTTATCCTGTCAGTTCATTCATTTTCTACTGTCGTATTATTTTAAAAGGCTTTTCAACCTTTTAAACTTAAAGATAAATTCAATTACTGTCTTCATATCAAAGCAAAATAAGATCACAGACAAAATAACCTCAGTGTTTGGTTTGGTTAGGTGCCTTTTTCTACTTAGAAATGGCTTTTAATCATCTGAAATACCTCCTAGTATGTTTGGGTTAGGACTGTGAAACAGGTACTAATTTATTCTAGAAGCAAAAAATCACCCATGAGGAGTTCTGTGTTTACTGGTAGTCAGTTCTAGACCTGTGTGTTAGAACCAAAACACTTTACAGCTAAAGATAATTATTACATTATATGGTAAAATGTAGGTGTTAGTTTTGATGTTTTTACTTTTTTTTCCTTTACCAGTGAAGAATGTTGTGTATATTTTAGTGTAATTCTCGGACTGTATTAAATACTGGTTTGGCTTTGCTTGACTTCCATGTGCTTATGATTTCAAGCTTTTATGAGTGGGTGAAAGTGTCATGGAATATTCCTATTTTTTTTCCTTGGTTTTCCTCTTAAGAGGTAATCTGTTAAATATTAAGGACCTATGGTGCATGTTTCCTTGGAAATAATAATCTGAAAATAAAGGATTGACAAAAAGGGTCTTCAGAGTAGCCTTCAGTAAGGCTGTCCTGGTTTGCCTTGTGTTTCACAATGCACTGTTGGATGCATTGACAGGAAATACTTATTCTTTTTGGAAACAGGCAAAAAGGGAAAGGTATTTACTCTTAAATATCAAGTTTGTTGATTCCACATTAAAGTTGTCAGTAACTTGAAGTAACATTTTTCATTTTCCATGTACATTTAATTACATTATCTGAACCCAGACAGTTATCTCACAGACTCTGGTATTTTAAGTATATGAGATGGCTTTAGAGGGGAAAAAATTCCATATGAACAGTGCTCCCAACTTTTTTTTCCTGCCCCAGAGCATCCTGTTTACTGCAATAAAAACCTCCTCTACTGATGAATATGTCAACCAGTTGACAGTATTGCAGAGATGCTCTTTAAGCTCATCTCGATGCATTTTTTTAATTTAATATTATGGGGGGTTGTGTGCAATGAACACCATTAAATTTTGGGGGTGATGAAGTTAAAATCTAAAGTGGTATTTTATCATTGTGTCAGATTGTATTACAACATTTTTGGTAAGTCATCTAAAGATTGCAGCCAGTTTTCTGAAGGGGACTTACCATGTATGCGTTTCTGGATCACAATAATAAAATCAGTCTTTAAAGCTCAATAGTTATTGCATTAAAGGGAAGAAGTGACATTTGTAAAAATGGCATCTTCTCACTGAAATGATGCAAGGCCCATGGCCAGGAGCACATCCACCACAGTGACACATTTCAGTTGGATCTGAGTCTGTTTATGCAGCAGTGTAAGAATGAGCTGCAGATCATTTCAGCTCACATGATCCTCCAGAAAGATAACGTACTTCCAGATAATTGAAATATTTCCGATTTATACCTGCATTCAGGTACCAGCAAAGTCAGAACTTGAATATAATAATGGCACAGTTTGGACTGCTGAATCCCTCTGACATGTGGCGACATGCAGATGGGAGAGAACAGGGTTGAACTTTTGGATGCAAGGTTTGGCTTGAGATGCAGAGTTCAGAAAATCATCTTTGCTTTACAAGGAAATGCAAGTTTTTGAGCGTTGTGCTTTCCATGTGTGTTGCATCTCTTTCCATGGAGTCACTTTTTAGCAGAGGTACATACTTAAACCTGCTTATTGAACTGAAAAGCAGAAACCTATTTTTTTATTATTTCATGTCTGTATTTTCTAAGACAGAAGTGACTTGGAAGAAGATGGTGTATTTTAGTAAAGGTTGTTATTTCTCAAATCAACCTCTGTATTGGTACAACTGCTCTGTGGTGAATAGGACTGACTTCACAAGCAGAAAACAGTGGCTTGAAGTAGGGTTTGAGAAATATAGGACAGTTAAGCACCTACTTCTGTACACTGGCAAGCTGTGGGTGCAGTGCTGATTTCAGTAATACTGAGCTGGCACTCTCAAGCTCTAAGATTTGGTCATCTGTAAGTAAACCTTTTCATTTTTTTAAGTGGAAAATCTTTATTAACTATTTTGAAGAATCAGCTATTTATTAATACCTTATCAGTGATCTCTTCTCAAAATCAGTGTGTAGAAGACAACTGTCCTCAAAATCAAGTAACCTCCATGCAGTATTACCTTCAGCAGGTAGAAGTCCAGAAGTTTTGTTCCCTGATGAAAGTTTTCAGGACTCAGTTCCAAATGTGGTGTGATTTACAGTGCAGACTGTATTCTTCAATCCTAAACTGGGAAGTCATCTGAGGTATAAATTGAGGTATAAAGATGGTAACAGAGAGTTAACCAGAGGTCCCTTCTGCCCACGTGGTGAGACTTCTCTAAATTAAAGTTACTGAGGGAGGTTCAAAAACAGACCTGGATAACTCTGGCAATATTCATTGTCTTACTAAGAAATTCCAGTTTAGAGCTGCATATGGAACATTGCAATGCCCATGACAGTCTTGTTTACCTACAGCGTCACTCTTACCACAAGCCCAACTTCCTCATTACATTGTAAACTGCTGAGCATATTTTTGGACACCCAAACCCAATTGATTTCTTGTTACAGTCTTGATAAAGTGTTTTATTTGGCTCAAGTGCAGCTTGCTTCAAGGTACAAATCTGAATGGTGCTCCTTCTTGGGAGGGACACTGTAATACACCTTTGTCACTCTTAAAAGCCTTAACTTTTGAAGTGGAGGTACCACCAAATCCACTGAACTGAACAGGCTTCCTTCCCTTCAGTATCCAGGTTCAGTGCCCGTAACTATCCAAAGATTAAAATTGCATCATTTTTTATAATACTTCCTGAATGACAAATACAGTGCTTTATTTTGGGCTGATCTTTAATTGAATATTAAAATTCAGCAGTAAACTCATTGTTTAGTAATTGCTTCTAAAAGTTAAAATATTTGGAAAGAGACAGCTCAAATAATGGCAAAGTTTAAATGTGGTCTAAGATTCAATGAAATGGGCTAATTTTTTTTTTTTAATCAATAGAGTGATTGTGATGGCCAGCTATGTTGTAAATAGCATTTCTTTGTCCATTCATTTGACTTTGAGCATTAGTACAGTTTCTTGGCTCTGTACATTTTCATCAGTGCAATCTCTTTTTGTTGTTCCTTCTTATCCATATATTTTTCAGATAGTTTTTGCAACACATTTTATGGCACTGGCATTCTGGCACTGGCAAAAAAAAATATTAAATAGTTAACTGTTTCTTCCATTCAAACTATTAGAAAAATTTAATGAAAGTCAAATGTTTTTAGTGTACGTTCATGCAAATACAAATATTTTGGTTTTGACAAAAGGAAATTCATCGTTTCTGCCTGTTGAATTACATCACAATCCTTGTTTATTATTAAAATTTTACATTGGTAATATTGAAACACTAAAAGGAAATACACCTCAGTCTGTTTTCTTCCATTACAAAGAGCAAATGTAGATTAGAGTACTGTTTCAATACTATCTCATTTTGAGTCCTGATTTAAAATATTGCTGCAAATCTATTAGGTCTCTAAAGACTTTCAAAAGAAATTGTTATGATTGATCTGTGTAGAAAAGAATGATTCTTCTTATGCCTCACCAAAAAGAGGAATTAGGATTACAGAATGGTAAAGGGTAGCAGTATGAGCAGGAGACTACAACAAAACACTAAAACAAAACCAGCATTTAAAACATCTGTCAGAAAGACACTTCTGTCTGAAAATAGCAGTTCTCCTACTTGGGCTTTCCTAGATGTCTCACAGAACATCCACAAAATTTGCACTCCATTCCTTCAGAGGGGCAAACCAGAGACAATGAGGATTTTTTCTTCCTTCAGGTTCTTCACTGCATTTATTTAGATTTTGTTGGGGTTTTGTGGAATCATCTTCTATGAATTACTTATATATGTGCTCATACCAAATGGATTAAGAAGGAATACAAGGGACTGCACAGCGCTAAGTCTGAGCTCCATTGCATGCAGATGAGTAGCACCTGTCAAAAGAAATGGAATGAGCAGATAAGATGTGAACATGTCTTGGTTTGGACAAGAGTTAACATTTTTATGGGATGTCTCACAGATCTTAGGGTCAATATTTAGAGAAGAATGATTCTGGCTGGTGTAAATGGTTTTTCAAAAAACCTTTTTGTAAGATCCCACAGGAGCAGCTGGTAACAAAACCAAGCTATGGTCCAGAAGGTTTGGTCATCTCTTAGACCACCTGTTTGACAGAGAGGTGTCTATGAATAGAGGTTTCAGACACTGGTAATGGGACCTGTATTGTATAACAGAGCCATCAATTACTTGAAAATAATCACATTTATTCTTGATAATTTATAGATTGTTATTAGTATAATTGTCAAGACAAAGTTTGACAGTGAAGAGCTGAATGACAGCAGCTGAAATTCAGTGCTTACAAATGCAAGCTGATGATCAAAGGAAAAATAATTCTGACTATTCATGCATAAAAATGAGCCCTGAAGAAGCTGTTACTATTCTGGAGAAATCTTGGAATCATTATGGAAGGTTTCTGGGTGTGTCCATGTTTTATTTTAATTTGGATCACGTGCATGCTTTTGAAGTGAATCTCCCTGTGATCCCCGGTTACCACACCTCTGTTTGCATCACAGCATTGCCTTGGAGAGCAGTGACCACAATCCCTCCCAAAGAAACCACACCAGAAAATGTGTTTCAGCTCCTAATGAGTGTCCAGTCCATGGCACCAGACTTCTGGCAAACAGAAGTTTACATGTTATTAAAAGAACAATTGAGAATGAAAGAGAAGATGATCATCCTTGTGTCCCTGGGGAACATGGTGCTCTGCAGTACTGCACCTACTGCCAGGAGACAAAAAACAAGAAGAAATGCAGAGAAGGGCCATCAGGGTGTTGCAGGGCATGGAGTGGCTGAAATGACACCTTTTGACAATTTTCTGGCTGGGTAAAGAAGTGGCTGAATGGTACAGAAAAGGCAGATGGGGGATGTTCAGTTAAGTCAGAGATGAAGGCTATTTCTCATGGCACAAGAAAAGATATGCAGCAAAGGAAATAATTAGGCAAGTGATGGAGACAAGGGAAGTACTTCACAGTATTTAAATCTTGGAACTCCTTGCCATGGGATGTTGTGGAAATCAGAATTGTAAATGGCTTCAAAGAATGGTAAAACAGGTTCTTGGTGGATTGATCCCTTTATACTTTTCAGCACAAACCAATCTTTAAACTGCTAATCATGAGAAGCTGTGAGGGCAGAGCAAGGGCAGCACTTACTCTATAGATGTTGTTTCCTAAGCATCCAGTACTAATTTCTGTTTGAATATACAACACGTTGAGCTAAGAGGACCTTTAGTCTGACCTCGTATGGCAGTTCTTAGTTTTGTACTTACTACAGTCATTAAACAAACATAGTTATTGACTAAGGTGTTGATACGGTCTGCAGAGATCACAAACACACTTGCCTTACAAGCTGTATGCCAGTATTCTAATTCCTAACCTTTGTCAAATAATATCTTTGCACAGCAAAGGAAGAATCAGAATAATGGGCTCTGTTTCTGCTTTAGAGCCCTCACAGTCTAGATTTAGAATCAGTGAATTATTACGATTGGAAAAGTCTTCTAAGACCGTTGAGTCCAACCACTAACCCAGCACCACCATGTTCCCTACTAACTCATGACCCCAAGTGTCACATCCACGTGCCTTTTGAACACTTCCAAGGATGGTGATTCCAGCACTGCCCAGGGCAGCCAATTCCAGACTTCTAACAAGTTGCAGTGTGTGGTACAAGGAACCAAAAAAGTAGAAGAAAGGAGATTATGAAGTAACATTGACAAACATATGTAATAAATGAAGTTTTGGCTCCTTGTCATAGCCCTGCTTAATAACTGGGGCTAAAGGGTTAAAGATAAACTAGAAAAGTTTCCAGTAAATGCATGGCATGAGGCAAATGATTGAGTCAGTGTTACTGGAAAGTTACATTAATGGAATAACATGTTTCTGATGAACAAAACCAGGTTTTTCCTACGAGAAAAGCATTTCAGCATCTAAAAAGGTTTATCCACAGCTTTCCCACATTTATGATTTTGGGTGGGATTCATAGACTTCCTTAAATACTGTACAGAACTGTCAACCTGCCTAACCTGAATATACATCAAAAAGCCACTATTAACAAACTTTTAACAAAACCATCAAGTGGTTATTCTGTTGTTCGGAGTTTTTTTCCCAGAAATGGGGATTAATAATATATTGATATATAAACAGCCTCGTTTCTAACTGACCAGCCTGACCTGTCAAATTTTCTCACACGTACACAATGAACTTTTTTGTGACACCACCTGACAGTCACTCCAACAAAGGAGAGAGCATTGCTCATGTATCTTATTATTCTTAGTAATATGAGAGATCTTAAAATAAATAAGTGGGACATTGCATAGTTTTTTAAAAGACTGCTACTTTGTAAAATTTGTTTGACTCTGCTAATAGACTTGCCTTTAAATGTTATGCAGTTGAAATTTGCTCTCATATTTTTCGTTTTTTGGGGAAGGGACAAATTTGCAAAATATGAAATGACATTAATACACCTTATGAATTTGTCTTCCAGAAATCTTTTGTGATAATTTTCAGGTATTTTAGCACAGGAAATCTGACAGAAAAGGTGCTGGAGAAATGCTGAGAAGTAGAGTTCACATGGAAGGAAAGGGCACAGTTATGCTTACAGGGCTTGTGAGTAAGTTCTGAGAGAAACTGCAAAGATGTTGATCACAAAGTGTTTTGGTGATTAATGTAGGGGAGGAATGACAGACTGCAGTGCAAATGGGAATGCATGAATTTAGGATGGTACAGCACGGGAAAACCTTCATTGATGTGAAGTGACTGCCTTTATCTCTACATAAGCAGAGGAAGTAGCCAAACTTTTAGGTTCAGCAATGGTGCAACATAGCAGCAAAGCTTCAAATGAAATAGGAATATGACTCACATATCAAAAGCTGTACAAGGAGAAGGAGGGAAACTTCGGATCGCAAATTAAGTGTTAGGAATTAAAGGGAAAACTACATTTATGTACCAAAATGACTTCACATGATTCCAGGGGAAATAACCTGAAAATTCTTGAAGGAATGATAAATATTGGCTGAGGAGGGGCAATTAGAACTTTGTGATTTATCTGCAGTAACTGGAAGCAAGAGTCTGTAATAGAGTCCAGGTGCATAAAGTCAAGCTTTTCACAATCTGAAAATTGGAAAAGTTGAGAAAAAAATTCTACTATTGTGTTCTGTAAATATTAGCACTGGTTCATCATTTTCTACTGTGCTGACAAGTCAGAACCAATATACTTCAACAATCAGAAAAGGAGGTGGTAGAGATGATGAGGAACTCGACAGTGTTGGATCCTTGTGGTCACTATTACAGACCTCATGCTGCTGTTTGCTGCAGATTAATACATGGTGGTATGCAGTGTTTGTACAGTCAGCAAAATACATCATAGTATGGAAACAGTGATAAAAGTAACAGGAAACTGAAAAAAACAATGAAAAAGAAATTATTTCTGGGGGTGGTTTTTCTGTGTGTGGTTTTTAGGATATTTTGTTTCTTCCATTTTTTTACAGTAGAAGTGAAAAATTATCACTTTTCTGTCTTTGTGTATAAAAACAGTGTAAGATAGGCAATTAAATAGACAGGCAGTTCAGGTAGCAAAATTTAATAAGACTGAATGTTCCTCTAACTTACCTTTATGGTCTGTTAATGTCTTAGGTGCAGTAGAAGCCCTAATCATTTGTGCACTGATGATACCCAGAAGGTGCAACAGAAACACCAGATAAAGTTGTGCTTGATAATTTCTCTTTACATATACCAATGAAATAGCTTCTCTTTCACCCTACACACAGAGAAACCCTCAGATCTTTTAAGGAAAGAAATAGGATGAGGCCCTTAGCCAGCTTTTATGGCCTTTCCAATGCTGCATTTTATTTGCCTCTTGGTGTCAAGAATGGTGATCATCAATTAACTGTGAGAAATGTGGATCTCTCAGAGGAAAATATTTGAGTATCAATGTGCTGAGCAGCACCTTCAGAGCCCACATGATTTGGATCAGCTCCTTCCTCTACTTTTTGCTGGTTTAGGACCTTCTGCAGCATTCTGTACACAATAGTGCTGTGTTAGTGCTTTTAGGGAAGCTGAAATACACCGTCAGAATACACAGCAAGCAGGCTGCCTGTGTGGCCTGGTGGAGCTCAGGAGCATCAGAGAGCTGTGCTCCTCCCCTGTCCTCTCTCAGCTTTTGGAGGCCATTGGAAGGAGACTTTTCACCAGTAGAAAGTATTTCCATTGCCTTTCCCATGCACTTTCATCAGGTGATGGGCGAAAGCAGGAGAGCCGAGGTGGCCTTGTCATCTCTTCCTGCTGACTAAGGCCTATGTGAACAGTCTGTTGTAAGGCATTTATCAAATGGATCAAGGTAATAAAAATTACAAGCTCTAAGGAAAACACCCCTTTTTTTCCATTGCACACATCCCAAACTTTGCATTACTATTCTCATCAATCTCTTGTTACACTGAGAATGTGCTTTCATTGAAGAGCAGCATGGCTCAACACGTGGACTACCAGTTGTAGTTCATAATCTCCCATGAGCTGCCTCTTGCTGCCTCAGGAAGCATTGAGAAATTGCCAGAATTCAGGGAAGACTGTTCTTTCTCCCAGCTGAATAGCATCTCCCCGGCTTTGTCACGGGCAGCACAAAAGATGACAGATCTTTTTCCTGCATTGTTTGCCCATCTTGTGCTTTGGCTTTCTGACATGACATCACTTTCAGTATTTCCAGGGAGTGCCTCTCGGAAGCAGTATCAGGTATTGCAGTGGCACAGAGTGACCACTTACTGACAAGCTGCTGTGGGCTGTGGTTCAAATTGTTCTGCAACTGTGCTGCTGGTAGTTTTTGTGCTTCATCCACTCATGTCAAACACCACTGACAAGCTGCTCTGTTTAGAAGAAAGGCAAGTCTCCTTTTAACATGAACTGAACCTCCTATTGTACCATGAATGATGCAATTTCCTCCCCTGCTATTAACTGCTACTCTTGTAGCCTATCTAGTTTACAGGGGGGAAAAAAGGTCTTGCTTACTGATCAATAAGATCATATACATAAGATCATTACATATAGTTTTTATTTTGGATGTGCAGTCTGCATTGCTGGTATATCTTAAGTTACACAACCCTTGATTTTCTGCATGCTTTCTCCATTTGAAAGTATGTGTCCAAAGGACAGTTGACAAACCAAGGACAATATTTTTAAAAGTTGTTTTTTTTTTTTATCCCCAAGCCACAAGGCAGAATTCTTTAGTTAACTGAAATAAACCCTGCTTTAATGTAACACTTTTCTAAGATGTCCAGATTCCCTCATTAATTCTAGGATTTTGTGGAGCTCAGAACAGCTTTAACAGAACTTTTCCTATACATCTTTCTTACTTCGTGTCCAGCTGCTTTTGCTCCTGTTACCACCCAAAGACAGCCATTCCATGATAGCAAGCATCTTAAAAGTTGCAGTGTAATGGCAGTTGATCTTTCCAAGTGCTGGGTTAGACACTGAGGATGTTGTTTAGTACTGAGAAATCACCAAGGAATGTTTTTAGATGTACATTTAAATACGTACACTTTCACAGGCATTGAGGGGATATCTGGGGATTGCCTACAGATATTTAGTAGTTGATATATCACTTATTCAAGATTTGGAAAGTACTTGAGAAGTAAGCCTCAGGGTTAGCAGAGGAGCTGTGTGATAAGCCTTAGATCTCACAGAAGAACTGATAGCAAGACCTACCTTTTCATTCCCCCTCTGATTATACGGTAGCGCAATACAGCTTTGCAGAGACAGATACAGCCTGACTGAGGGAAGCAGAGGATGAACCGAGGCTGGTTTACAGTCAGTATTGAGGTTTGGGGTTTTTTTGTTTTGTTTTTTCTTTTGAAATGACTAGTCTGTAGCTCCATTTCTGAGAAGGTTACTTGAACCTGTGACTCAAACAGTGACATCTCTGAACGGGGTAAACCGGTAGCTGCAGCACTTCTGGGACAGAAACTGCTGACTGCTCAGAGCACGTTCCCCTCTGCAAACATGGTGGCAGCTGCTTTCGATCTGTGGCTTCTCACTGCCATTGTGTCAGGGAATCACACTCCGAGTTTCAAGAGCCACAATAGAGAATAAGTAAAGCTGTGGCTCATTTAGGACTGGGTGTTATTTTAATGAGCTTAATAAATCCTATATAGGACTGAAAGTTTCTTTGGAGTTCTCAGTCCTGCAAAGTAGCGCTCTCAGTCTGACCTTTGAGCCTTGTACACTGCCGAGCTCTGAAAAACTGCACCAGTTCTACGCTGCACCAATTTCAGCAACATCAGCAACCCCAGTGAAAGTAGCTCACCCACTTCAGCAGCTGTTCTCAGCATCAAGTTGATCTGCAAAGGGCTTCCACGGCTCACCATGGTCACTGACACTCACTGAAGTCCAGGAGATCCACACTCATACAGAAATGAAATTGTTTGCTTTGTGAAAGAAGTACCCACAGATAATAAGGAGTTGGAATTTTGTTAACCAAACTCATCACATGATTGAGGCTGAAATGTTCATGAATGTTTATATTGTTCTTGTGAAGCATGAATGGCAAGGATTCATTCCATGTATGATATATGGACACTGACCTTCAAAGGGAAAAGTTCATTGCAGCAGCATTTATCTCACTTTTGGCGAAGTAGGGTGATGAACTGGTATAATTTTTTTTATTTTTAAGTACTATCACAGCTGTTTTCTGGCTATGTTGCAGTTTTATTAATGGATGTGTATTGTAAGTTATCTATCCTTGGACAGTCTACTTTGGAACAGTCAAACTAAAAAACTGCTTTTATAAAATTATTTCAGTGTGGTTTAATACCAAATGCTGAGAAATATGGTAGCTACACCAAGAAAATTAAAAGCCCTAAGGCTAAATATTTTTATAAAAGTCACTTAAAAAACAGAACTTCAACCACCTAAGTTGACCTTGGTGGTTACACGGCTGGAGAGCTTTGGCTGTGGACAGCTACAAGTATAGTACTGTTTGAACAACTTACCAGAATCTGCCCCTGGTGTAAGGCTGTGACTTCTACTAATGCAAAATCTGCAGCTTTTGATTCAGATGATTAGGGAAGTGTCCAATATGCCATTGAAATGATTTTCAGGTATCTAAAACCAAAAGATACCTGAGGGTTTGGCCCTTAAGTGAAAATATTCACAATTTTTCAGAATGTTCCTGGAGCAAAAGGAACTCTCTTCCAGTAAAAGGATGGCATCATAGAGCACAACAGGATTGCTGCATCTTTCCTTATGGTAGATGTGTGCTGCTCATTTTCATGTGAGTGCAGCTCTGACAAGCAGTAAATGTCCCGTGTGGCATATGGATAAGGCAGTCACTTCACCAGCAGGGATGTTCAATTTGGGCAATGCACACAGCCATTTCAAGATCGTTCCTAATTCCAAACGACTTGTTCTATTCTGAAGGCTTTATAAGGAACTTCCTCTCTGCTAGCCCTGGTCCATTGCTCCTCCCATCCTTTCCCTTCGTGCTGCCAGTGGCATTTCTGTGGATGTTGATAGCCTTGTCTTTGGGAAGCCCCCTGGCAGCCCTGCTATGCCCCTGCCCATCTCCAGCTCTCTGGCATCCCACTGTCCCTCTACTGCCTCCATGCACTGGAAAGCCTGGAGAATAAGAGAGAATGTCCACAGCTGACTCCACAGAGAACTTGGCCTCAAAACCGAACTCGGGGTGTGTTTTTGAAGGCCATGTAGGCTACAAAAGTGCTGCTGCAAGGACAGGAAAGTGTCACTGTCCTCTGTCTCCCTCACACTTGGCTGCCCTGGGCCAGGGAGCTCATGTGCCACTAATGCAAACACTGACAGAATTTACCATGTGGAGTTCCCTGATGATGCAGAACTGGGTTATTTCAGTATAAATTGATTCACTAGTCATGAATTTCATTTGAGAAAATCGTGTAATTTTTGATTCACTGTCTGCTCTAAGGTGACAGCAGCTCTTTTACATACCCCAACAGGCTCAGCAAACTATTTAGTCAGTTTGAGATGGAGAAGAAAACACTGTTACATCTTCATTTCCCAAATACAGCTGATGGTGAATCACTTGTGCCTAGTGAATGGTCTGTCAGGTCAGCAAAACCAACCCCTTGCTTATTTTTGGGCACATATGTGCAAAAAACGCTTATTCTTTGGATAAAAAATGTGAATATACCTCACTATGGTAAAAAAAATATAAGACACTAACTCAAATTATTTAACTCCTTACACTTTATTATGTTTCTTGTGTCTGCTTTCAGAACACTCTTAGAGTGTTCTTCTTCAATTTGTTTAATTGGTATTTTTGAATACATAGCATAGAGTTTTTGAAAACCCAAGCATTGAAAAAAAATTTTAAGCTAAATTGCTAATTTTTTATAGATCTGCATTATTCATAGACGACTTGTTTTTAAGCTTTTGTACTTAGGTAGTATTATGACTCTAAACGAATTCAAATACATATTTAGTACTTGAACTTTTTGCAATGGAGCAAGGCTGTTGTTGTCCTGTTTGCAGCAGGGTACAGATCTATGCAGATGTAAAGCAGTTTGTAGACAGATGTGGGTAATTATATAGTTGTTTGCAGTGATCCAGTATAGCACAGTGAAAACGTCTCTCTGGCCATGTGACTGAGCACATGGGTACAGATTTCAGACAATAAGTAATAAATTTTTTGCATACCAGAAATAAGACTGGGGCACAGAAATGAGTGCATCTTCCTTGCATTTAGTTTCTCCATTTTTTTAGTCAGAATTGTGCTGTTTTAAGTGGAGGTCCATTGTTTTTCTAAGCAATAAAACTAAGAAAAGAAGTTATTTATATTGATCTGGTGAATGCAGTTATCATAGTCCCACACTTTATAGAAGTGCTGTCTCCCAATAGTACAAAAAATAGCATGAATTTGAACTTTAAACACAAGTGATGAACCCTAACATTTAGGATGAAGTTTCCGAATATGGCTCTAAAGCAGCTACAAAATTTTAGACAGAGCCATCACATTAGCTCCTAAATTTTACGAAATGTAAAGAAACATGGAGACCATCTGTTGAGTAAGTTGCAAACCACTTTGCAGGATTTAATGTTTGGAAAATTAAATTAACCAAGAGATATAAAAAGTGCCAGTGGCTGGAAGTTTACCCTTCAAAATTAGAGTTGAGACACACTTTTTAACATTAAGGTTATAGCATTCTGTTTATGGTACTTTGATTCACTACCAGCAATGGTGTACTTTCCGTGAATCATGTCAAATTAAGACACGATGACTTTGTAATAATGTGGTTTAAGTAAATCAGAATTTGGGACCTCATGCAAAACATGGATGAAGAACGTTCCTGTGCAGCCCAGGGTTCAGTGGGTGAAATTGTCTTTTTGGCATTCAGATCTGTAACTGTGAGCCTGTAAGTAATGTCATAACACACAAACAGGCAAATCTGGGTCCTCATACTGAAAAGGAACATGGATTCCTCTTAACAGACTTGCTCTTTGGTGACCTGGTATGCAAAATTTACTCTAGATCTGTGTTTGAGTTTTAATCTATGTTTCCTTGGTTTTTAGTGTTATCAAGACACTATATCCCCAAAGGTTTGTAGCCACAGAATAAACATTTGTCAAAAAAGGAAAACTTTGGTGACATTGAAAAAAATTTTGTGATATCATGTCGTTTACTCCAGAAGGTCACTATTATTTTAATAGTTTTGTTACACTAAACACCTAAAATGCTAGAAACCTCAAGCTCAAATATGCAGAGTCTCTCACCATTATTTTTAGAACATTTGGTGAAGAGGATATTATTAGCTTTTTATGTTAAAGAGTGGTTTAGATTCTATAGTTTGAAGAAAGGCATGGTGACCAATTGTTGGAGAACGAGTTCTAGTGTGTGAATAAACTGTAAAGTGTAGATCACTCTGATGGAGCAGAAACTTCCAGTACTTAATGCTGTTTGAAATAACAAGTGATTTCAGACTATTTCTTTGGAATTATACAATTTTTTCACTGTGCACACAGTATATTTAGATTATCACTGGATGCCCTTCATTGAACAATGCCCACAATTACTTACATAATTAGATTTAATGATGCTGACTTACAAGTCTGTGACAAGATGGGCACTAGAAAAGGGAAAGAGCCATGTCTTGGGAATAGTTTATTATCCCATATAATTTTGGGGGGGGGTTTTGTTGGTGCCATGAGTGGTGGCTGTCCCCGCCCCAGCCCCCTTCCTCCCTGGCTCTGGGGCTGTCTATGACGAGGTTTGAGAGCCAGGCTGGGGTTTCTAGAGGGAGTTGGGAGCAGGGTGAGAGCCAGCCCTTCTTTTCATCACGTTCTGTTCAACTGGGTATCAGCAGGCGGTATCACCAACCATGGATCCTGCTGTTTCTGTGCATATTGCCTGCTTCTTTTTGGTTATATTTTAGCTTCGGCACTGTGACTGAGTTTGCTGGTTGGGCTTTTTTTGCTGCTGTGCTGTTGGGAAGCCCAGAGCCAGTGTGTGCCTGCCAGGACCAGGAATATTCTCATTTCCCACCGGGTGCTGGCCCCATGCTCCACACAGCCCAGACCCAGGGACCAGCCAGGGCTGGTGAGAATTCCCAGGGGATCTTTCTCTCTGCCGTGTCTGGGAGCCGGGCTGCTGCTGCCCATTCCCAGCCATGCCTCTACAGCTGCTCCAGGGTTTGTGCTCCACTGGAGCTGTTTGGGAGGTCCCGCAGTCCAGCTACAGCTGCAGGGCTGCTGCTGCCTCTTGCTTGCTGCCCCCGGTGAGCCTGCCCTGCCATTCTGGCTTCTGAGGTTTCCTGATACAGCTCCTTTCACTATCCAGAGGGGGCACCGGGATCGGCTGCCCTGGTGGGTTTGTAAAGGAAGCCCCTTTTCCATCCCGTCCCACCGGCTGCACCGCCATTACCGTGTGGGTACTCGCGCCACAGCGCCCCCTGCAGCCGCGGAGGAATCATCGTACCCCCTGCCCGGCCGGGAGCCAGCAGTGCTCCTGCTGGCTGTGCCCGGAACTGCACCCAAGGGGAAGGCGCTGCGGCCCGGAGAGGCTGTCACTGGGTTTCTGGAAGGGATAAGGTCCCACAATATCAATATCTAGCATTTATTCAATTTTTTTTTTTTTTTTTTTTAATAAACTGGGTGGTTTTTTCACTTTCACTCCCTGGTATCCATTTCTCTCATTGACAGAAGAAAAGGGAGTTACTGAAGCCCTTTTCTCATTAGAGGAAACACTCATTCCGGGGCATTATCTCCTGAAATTTGTCTCAAAACCAAAATCATAAAATGTAGATTCTGGGGTAAAGAGAGCCTGAAAAATATCATTGTTCCTTAAATATCTAAGTTTTTAATCATATTTTTTAAAAGACTATTTTAAAAAAAAATGAGGCCAAATATATTTTTTTATTGAAGATAAATTGCACTTCTGACCCTGACAAAAAATTGAAGTGACTTATTGATTAACTTGGACAGGACTGTCCATTTGGATGCGTATGGTGTTAGCAAGGGTTAAAAAAATGAGAAATTACATCACCAAGCAACTGAAAGTAGAAAGATTTCGGACATTCATATTATTTTGAATAAGAATTATTTGGTATTCTATGGCCATCAGAGGAATTTATTAAACACCTCACAGTGCTCATCTGAGTAAGGAACATTTCCAGCAAAACGTAGGAGATATACGGTGCTTAAGACACTTTTTTCTCCCTTACTGTCACCTTTGGAAGACTTTCCAGCCATATAGAGAGAAACTGGAGACTATTCCATCCATTTTTCCCCAGTGTCATCTAACCAGTATTTATCCTTACACGTGTCATAAAATATCTGCAATTCCCTCTAGAAGTAATTCACAGGTGCAAACTTGCCTTTTAAAACCTGCACTAACTATTTATGATTGTTGCATTAATGGAATCAGGAAGGCAAGAACTGTAAAGATCCTGGAGCATACGTGCTGCCTCTGCCGCCTCTGCCCTGTACTGCACAGTCCATGTGACATTCAGCAGCCAAGGGCAAGGTCTTTTCCAGAATAACAATGAATTTTTGCCCAGCAAAGCTAACATCTCTTGTCTTTGGGGCACACTAGGCAATCATTAGCACTTTTCTGACAGACACTCTGTACTAGATTTTGTGATTAACATATTCTGACCATTTCATTTCAAGAACAAGTCAAATGTTATGGCACGCTGTGTATTAAAGGAAAGTGCTCACTGCTGTAAGCTCCTCCTGTAATGCTGCTAAATAACGGTAATGATCATTAGTATCCATGTAGTAGAATAGGTTTACATATGAAATATGTAAACCTTTTTAACTATGAAAATAACATTTCAGAGTGGTAATCGGGGAAATATATACTCTCTAGGGAAATCCTCTGATTATCTAAAAATAAACTTGGTTTGTTTAAATCCTTCTTGCATGACCACAAAAGTTTCTTGTTTCCTTGGAATTAAAATAAAATTAAACCTGTGCACATCATTTTGAAATCTTCAAAACATGAAATACTTTCTTACTGTCTAGGAGGCAAGATTAGTTATTCTAGATACCTTGCATTAGTTATTGGCCCTAAAAATATTCCAAAAGGATGAGGTTTATGTTCCTCAGGGTCTTGCTCAGTCAAGTTCTGAATAGCTCTAAGGGTGGATATTCCACAGCCTCTGTGGACATCTGTCCCAGTATTTGGCCACATGTATGGTTTGTGCTGGGCATGACAGTGAGGACAGCAGAAGATTATTATTGACTCATTAGAATCAGATTAGCTAGCTGTCCAATTCACAAGAGTCCTAGAAGTTAAAATTCCTTTTTGTAAACTCATAAACCATTTGTGAGTGCGATCTTAGTATTGAATGTGACTCAGAGGTTTGTTATACTAAAGTGGGAATTTAAGCTTCCATTCATGAAGTATCTGGAAAACAGTTTGGGTGTTGGAGCACCAATGTGCATTGGTCTCTGCACTAACCCTCGATTAATAACAAGCAGACAGCTGCAGCCTTCCCCAGCTCCAGTTTGTGACTGGCATAGTGCCATGGAAAGAACATGCACTAGCCCAGTCCCAGTGAGACAAATGTAGGGAATAAATCTCAGAGAAACCTACATTTATAAAAATATAATTCTAAAATTGCCCTGTTCTACAGAGGGACATGGAACAAAGCCCTTTGCCACATTATTGCTGCCAGTGCATCCAGGAGCAGCTGAGGTATTCACGCAACTGCCAAGTTAGGAATCTGACTAACAAATACATGGAAAATTTCCTCAGTAATATATTCACTACTTACATATTCAGTACTGCTTCGAGCATAGACATTTCTAAATCGTTCCTCAGCTTCATCAGAGTTCCAGTCTCACCCTGACACTTGATGGGTCTGTACCATCTCTGAACAGAAACAGAAGGTAGCTGCAGGATGGAGATGTACACATTCCTCCAGTAACTCTTGGAGTGATCTGGCCAGCGTTTGGAGCAGGATGGCAAGTCTGTACCTTGCCACCTGAGAAACGTCTGTGTTGTTCCTTAGGACCTCCCTGAAAGGAGTAATGGATTCCAGTCTAGAGCAACTTCTATGACTGGAAGTACTGCCAACACTTGTCTGAAACCTTATCAGGAATCATGATGACCTGAAAAACTGAAGACTCATCAGTTAACAAATCCTTGGCTTGAGTGAATTACCAGGGCTAACAGAGGACTGGCTGAGATGAAGGAATGGTGCCCATCTGTTGCCGAGGGCAGCTTTCAAGAGGTGAAGGGCCTGAAGACAGCAGGAGGGTAACCTGTGGTTGTCTCCTCAGCACACCATCAGTGGCTGTGATTGCAGCTCCCGGGGACTCTGCATTGCCAGAGGAGTTTCAGGGCAGCGAGTGGCCAGAGCCAGAGCGTGCCATGCAGTGTGGTGTGGTCAGCCTGACTCACTGCAGACACTGGGACAAGCCCACATGTGCCTTTCACCCGCCCTGGAAGCAAACAGCCTCCTCAGAGCCCAGCTGATTGCTCCAAAGCACACTTCTGTTAAATCAACGCCTGTGCTTTCACACTCTGCATCTCCATGTTTAGAGCACTGTCCCCATATTTTAAATGCAGATTTCTCATTAGCTGCACTCTCAGATAATTTAAGATGCATCTGTCAGATGAATGATGACAGCTTTCATAACTGCCTTTACTGCTGACCATAAGATAGTTTGTTCCTTCCAAGCACCAGTAGGAAGTTGGTTTTACACTGGGCAGAATTCAAATCTCAAGCATAAATTAAATCTACAGTGAAAACCAATGCAATAATTGAGGCCAAAACTTGGCCTACTGACCCTGCTCATCTGAATCCTATTTCTGAGGGGATAATGATGTATTATTCTTCCTTTTTGACAATTACTCCTTCACAGATAATTTTTGAAATTTTCTGTGCCATTTTTCTGTGATGTTGCTCTGGTATCCTGGATACTTAGTTGTAATATTCTGTGCTCCTGTCACGCCATTATAGTTGCCTAAAGCATGTTTCTTTATTCCTTTTCTGCTCTACCTTTCTTTTTGGCTCTTTCCTGTATTCTGCCACCACATTAACTTCATTTGTGTAACCAAGAAAATGAAGAATTCTACTGAATTCTGAAAGAAACCTTTGTGTTTCATAAGTTTTCTTCTCTTATTATCCCACTACTTTACAAACTGCTACTTCAGCTTTCACTCGAAGGATCACCCCTCAGCCTTCTGTATTATAAAAAGTCATCTATTTTTAGCCCTTTCCCTTTAAAAGCTATCCCTGCATGGTATTATTCACAAATTTGACTATTACTTTTGCTGTATGGATGTTCCAAACCAGTTGCCCCCTATTCTAGTCTGGATGGAAAGTATGAAGTGGAAATATGTTTTATCCTTCTCATATCACCTTACCCCTGTCCAGTCACTCATATAACATGGACATGGTTCTGCATTTTCTCCTCCCTCCTGTGTCAGTGGTGGGGAGAGATTGCTGTCCTCCTTCCCATTCAGATCCGTCAGCTGGGCACTATGTTTGATTGGCTTCTCTGTCAGGTATGTATTGCTGTTGTCCTGGTTCTGGCCAGGGCAGGGTTTATTTTTTTGTGGTAGGCAGGAGGGGCATGGCCAGTACCCTGATGTTGTTCTGTACCACCTCACTTCATTGCCAGGGGCTGGGAAAGGGACTCACTTCCAGGGAGAAGGGGTTTCTTCCAGCCCAGAAAATGCAGTAGAGAGAGCTGTCTGGTATTGTTCACTTACAGGGAGTTTTTCTGCATTAATTATTTATTTTCTTATACCTCTTGTTGCTCTTACTGTTTATTTTTCTTATCTCCTTGCTGTTTCCAGTAAATTGTTCATATCTCAACTCATGGTCTTTGCCTTTTGTGCCTCCAGCTGGAGGGGGAGCAGAGGGGTATTAGTGGGAGTACTAAGTTGGAGAATATAATTTCTAAACCATGACAATAATTTAAAAAATAGTTATATCTCCCTGTGTGCAAGAACTACAAAACACATACTGCCACTGGAGATTCTTTACACAAAAAATGCTGTTTCATGTCCTAGATCTTGGAGCAACTACATCTCATTGTCCATTTGTCTTGTTTTCCAACCCAGAGCCTTCATTTTTACCAAGCTGTCATTTCAAACCTTGAAAATATCTGCAAAACTATTGCATTGTCCTGCCTTGGATATCACTGTAAAATCCACTTTGAGCCCTTTAATACAATGGCCACTTGGACTGACCAGTGTCCCCTTGTAGCCCCTTCTTGTCCCTCATCTCCTCTTTGCCATGCCACCTTTGCAGAGCCAGCAAGGCCTCCCTCTTCAGCTGCTAAAGCCGCTCTGAACATCTGAAATCCCAAATCCTCAGCATCTATAGACACATGTAGTGACGCAGGGCTCCCCAAAACCAAAGTTTTCACATGCCTGTGCTCAAGTTTACCACTTTGCTGTAAAAGGGCTAAGAAAATATTTTTCTACCTACCCCCACAAGAACATGTGGTTTGTTTTATGACAGTCGTACCAGTAGCATTTGGAAAGCAGTGACTCACTGAGTGGTAGTACAGCAAATAGTTCAAATATTTGTTTATGCTGTATTATAGCTAAACCTTTGTGTTTTTTTTAATGTGGAATCTTCACTTCTGACTAAGCTTTGGGATGGATGTAAAAATGTTGAACTGAGGTCCTGGCCTTGAGTTGAATCTGAATGAAGCCCATATGGTGAAGAAAAATACTGCGTGAAAATACTCTGTACAAAAAAACACCCAAAAAAGCCACAACTGAATAAGGTGTCTTTTGAGATTAATGGAGTGTTCGCTGGTTTTCCTGGGAAGATGTCAACTGTTGGTTTGCCTAAGAATAATTCCGATGAGAAGTGGCTTCCCTGTAGTCTTTAAGACTATCCAGCCCTTTCACTTTCATTCTGACCTTCCAGGTAACAACACAAATTTAGTGCTGAGGGGATTTCATAGCTGGACCTACTCTGTGGGTCAGATTCTGAAGAGAGTCCCAGCACCCATTCCACTGTTATTTTTCTAACATGAATACTGGCTGCTTCAGAAGGCACGTTGCCTTATTTTTTGTACATCTGGAACAAATGCTCCAATTACCAGATTTTGTCAAATCAAATACAAATAAGAAAAACAAAACTTAAGTTACAAAGACAAGAAGGCAAAAGGTTGACTGCTAATGAGATACAGTATTTCTCAAAGCAAAGGTAACAAAAAGGTGGAAGTTAGGGCAACACTGAATTTTTAAAAGACAAACATGTTGAATCAGATGGCCTTTATCTCTTTCAGAAATCTTACTGCCTTTGCTTCCTCGGCACTTTCTTCAAATACCCTTCCAACACCCTCAGGCACAACATGGGACAAAGACCTCCAATGAAAAAAAACCCACATACACCAGTACAAGTCCTGTAATCATAGTAATGAAGGGCAGTTTTTCTAGTGTCTGTCATGCAGTCACTCTGATGCTCTGAAGAGTTCACTAGCAGAGACCATCTCAACACCTCTGATTACAGTTTAAATTGCTTACATGGATGTGCATGGCAAGAAGAGGAGATGACACGCATTTATTTTGGAAATCACTAAGTAGATCTGCAACCTTCCAAACCTTTCTAGAAGTTTGCTGATCTCCCAGAAGGTGTCTTCTGGGAGCACTGGGATTTTTATTTATGCTCTTCAGACCTGTGAACTGAGATGAGTATGCTGTGCTTTGACTCAATAGTTACAGCTGTAGAAATAATTCCATAGGAATTATCCTTTTTTAACTTAGCCTAGATTTAGTTTTTGATAAGCAAACAATAACACTGTGGGGTTAAATGATTTTGACACAGAATTTTGTGTGAAGGAAGGGTGATGGGGTCGTTGTACTCCGCATATATAAGCAACACTTAAGTTTATGAAGCTCTAGATATTTGTACTTTAATTCACTATTTTTTTTATTTCATATGAAGTATAGAATGCAGATATATTTTTAAAGGCTTTTTATTTATGACTTTCATCCTATTTTGTGTAGCTGTGTATAGAGCTAGATTTAAGGCTCCTTGGAAGCTTAAAAGTGTGTTGCAAATGCATTTGCACAGATGCCATGTTCTCATTCTATTTGTTCTCTTTACAAGTATTTATATGGTAACGTATCAGAACCTCATTTCATCCAGAATTAGCCAGCAGGGGCAGAGAGAGGGAGAATCCAGGGAAGTGATGGCACATAACATTTCTAGCCGTCTTTTAACTGTGATGCCTCTGCAAAGTTTGTTTGTAGTCATTACACTTTTATTAAATTTAACTCCTTAGTTTTCCAAAGCAAATACACCGAAATCATGGATTTGGCAACTGTAACTACCAGGGTCACTTTTGGGAACATGTTACTCAGTTCTGATTAAAGATGGAACTGAGGGGGAAAATGGAAAATCAGACACTGAAGCCCTAGATATTTTCTGCATATTCTCAGAAACATGTATTGCTTATTCTGGGGGAGGATTTAAAGTATTATTTTTATTAATCACTAGCTGTCACAGAATTATTTCTCATTAAGAAAACTGATATGATTTGTGCAACCTTAAGTAAACACAGAGAGATTATTATTTCACATACTACCTGTTAAAACAAATACACATCATTAAAAAAACATAGTGATGTTTGTTGTTATTGTGGACTGTGGATAGAAGGAAATTGAGATGGACAGCAGCAGGTGTGGCTAAAACCCTGATATTTATGCCTCCACTGAAGCACTTCCCAGTGGCACTCCAAAGGGGATAAATATTACTGAAGAACTTAAAGCCCTGTGATAGAGAAGGGACCATGTTGAGAGGTCAAGTATATTCGATGTTACCCTCAAATGCATTCAGTGAACAATGAGGCAGTAATGAGGACAGGAAAATATCTACTCAGACTTTTTAATGCATCATTAGTCAAGCCAGTGGGTATTATGGTTGAGCTAAAAAAATCAAGGAAAACAAACTAATTTTGGATTAAACCAATTTTTTTTCATTTTCTCCCCAACAAAACAAGAAATTGAAAAGAGGGTTGACCAGAAACAAAACATTTTGTCTTCAGTTTATTTATTCTTTATTTTAGTTAAATTTGTACATTAATAGTTTTGTTCTGAAAATGCTGTAATGAAATGCTTAGTCTCTCCCAAGTATATTTGCTTTCTGAATGTTTTTTCAGAAACTATTTTTTAAATTTGACCCAATTTCATAAATACTTTTATTCTCCCTTCATGATGTGTTTAACTGATTAATCACATTCTCCATTGCCATTATTTTATTTCCTGAGAACAAAGATTACTCATATTTTCTCCTTTTATCCTCCTAATTGAAATGCAGGATGCCTCATCACCAAAATACTTGAGTGTGTTCCATATTAAAAAACACCCGCCACAAAACCTATTTACATAGAGCAACATTGTGAAAATAAGAAATCTGTGTAGTTAAAGATATGTGCACGAGTGAAAAATGGTGAGGGGTGGAGAGATGGGGTTTTGTATGTGATCCCAAAAACGGTGAGGTATTTGTCCATCCTTTCTGAGGTTCTTCCTTCAGGTGAGCAAGTTGGAGAGCAAAGCTGGTGCAATCCCTCAAAGCAAAGACAAGTAACTCCCAAGTGGCACCAACCTGACACGGAGTTTGCGTTCCAAGTCCAAAGTCTTGAATTAAAAGGGAGGGGAATGCATGTGCTGTTTATATGGTACAGACAGAAAAGCAGTAACCCAGACTCTCCAGTACTCATAGCTGTGGTCTACCAAGTTTAGCAGCAATTAAATTTTTACCCCAGGACATACATGTATGTGTTTTTCTCCTTGGTATAGCGAGCTGCAGTAATTAAGGTAACAAATCCACAGGCAGCCCACACAGAATTCCACGGTTCAATGTACGGTTTTTCTGGCTAGTCGCTGATAGGAAGATGAAAGTATTTTAAAGCCAAGGAAAATTTGGACAGCTGCTCTCTATAAAGTCAACAAGATCATAATATGACTACTATTAGTTTGACGATTGAAAGCCGCACATCCCACATGAGGACAGAAAAAAATGCCAGTTCATTTATTTTGTGAAGCCTTTTCCCTCTTTTCAGACAAATGATCTCAAACTTGCCCAGGCTGAGCTTCAGTTAATTGTTTTGCCTCTCTGAGCAATCCTGAAGGGGACTGTGCTAAATTCAGAGCAGAGAGGGTGCTTTGCTTTGCTTCTGGGATGGTTCTGTGTAGATCTTTGATAAGCCAGAGCACAGGAAGGAGCTGGTTGGGATGCTGCAGTGGGAGCCCTGCAGATGGAGGAAGGTGTCCACTATGACTCAGAGACAGATATCTTAGCACAGTTCCCATGTAAATGAACTGAGATAGAAGTATAATGTTTAGTTGCTAATTACATTTAGACTCCTTTGGGGAACCCACCAAGATTTCTATGAATGTACAGTTCCAGCCAGTGAACAGACAGAATAATTCCACTGGTTTGCTCTAACAAGGGACCTAAAGTGAACAATTACTTACACTGCTGCGATTGCCCTTCTTCAAGGTTAAATTCTCCATACAGATTCCACTGTTGTTCTTCACGAGATGATTTTTCTTTGAAGAGCAGTGAAAGTTGTTACATGATCTATCCACTTATTTATTCTTCTAAATTAGCAATACTGCTTTGGGTTAATGATAATGATTTTCTTTTTCATAAGTGACATCTTTATCCTTCATAAACCACATATTAAAAACAAAATTTAAAAATTAAAGAATGAAAAAATAAAACCTTGGAGAATCTTTGAAGGTTTCCTTATCATAACTGATCTTCCAGCATTGACTTTTCATGGCAGACATACGTAACGAAAACTGTTTGTTCTAAAAACCCTCCCTACCTTCCCCACATTACCAAGTACTATTCTAATACTTAATTCCTACTGCCATTACAGCATGTTTCCTAATGACTTGATCTAAATTTCACTTGGTGCAGTTTAAGCCCAACTTGCTGCCAGTGGTGTGTTTGGATTTTCCTCTGTATTCTCCCTCTGCTTGAGGCTTGACCAACATCCAGGTTCCACAGCAACATGATGCTGTTAATTCACATTGGGCAGTCCCAATAGAGTCCATTAGCCCTTGGTGTAGAAATATTCCTTACAGTGACATTCTCCAGCACACGTTGATAAAATTCATTCCTTCCATGTAAGAGTCCTGCCTTAATGCCATTTGCTATTTTATTTTTTACTTGGTGTGTTCAAAAATTTTTTGTATTTACTCAAATATTGCATTCCTAAAAAAAACAAATTTTTATAAGTTGGAAGCAGCAAAGTGGATGTACACTACTGCCAACAAGATCTCTGCTGTAAAATACTGCAATTTGTTCTCATCAGTTCTCTGTTCAAGGTAGTTTCAAGACACAAAGAAGATTGGGGAAGCTTATAGGGACATAATACATGTGTGGATTCAGCAGAATGATCAGTAACTAACAAAACAGCAAAAAAAGCTTCATTTGGCTCCTTGAAACAAGATGTAGCTGAGGAATGTAATGGTAATAGTCTCATTTTGGAACCAGATTTTCAAAGGAATTGTGCTTTGGTTACTGATCTCAGAATCCCTCTTGTTTCTTCACATTGGAGCTACTTCAAGTGCTCAGATCAGATTTGAGGATGTGTTTTTGTCTCTCTAATGTTTCCAGAAGGGGCAGTGGCCTTGCTGTCAAAATACCACTGAGGCTCTGCATTTCACTCCTGTGCTGCCAAGTCAGTTCATAGGATTCTTTCTAATACAGTTTTGGTTTTTCCTTTTAGGTGGAGAGGATTGTAGACAAAAGGAAGAACAAGAAGGGCAAATGGGAATATCTCATCAGGTGGAAAGGCTATGGGAGCAATGAAGACACCTGGGAACCTGAACATCACCTACTCCATTGTGAGGAATTTATTGATGAGTTCAACAGACTCCACGTTACCAGAGAAAAGCGATCCAGGCACGGGAAACAGGCCAGCGCGCCAAAGTTATTGAGGGAAAGCCGAGGGTCGTCTGTGGAGAAAATACCACATAGACCTTCTGAATCTGGGAAGTCTAAAGGATCGACACACAAAAGGAAGAGAATTAATCCATCTCACCAAAAACAGAAACGAGGATATGCAGCAAAGCCAGGATCTGCAAATGACAGGGCTGCTAAAACTGTGACTTACCGAACTACTCCCAGCGGGTTACAGATCATGCCACTGAAAAAGCCACATAATGGTCTGCAGAATGGAGATGGCAGCCATGAGAAAGACTCCAGACATTTTGGGAATGGCTCACAGCAGCAAAACGTGGATTTAAATGATCACGAAGGAGAACAAAACTTGCCCAGCATGTTGGAAGTCAGTAACAATTCCCCTGTTGTGAATGGAATTGGTATGTGATTTAAACAACTCCTCTGTGCGGGAGGGGGGTGTTAATTACAGCAACTGCAAGTAAGGCCCACTCGTGGAAAAATTGTTGTCACACAAGTGATATGGTGAGAAACACACAAGCAAGTTCCACACTTTTCCTACATGTTATACACTTATTTTTATCAGTTGGCTTCTCTCTTTCCTTTTCCCACGGAGTGACACGAAGCAGTGTGGGCTCTGTCACGTACCTTTGCAGTGTAAATCCCTATGGGAAGTGAGGACAGGGCATGGAGTAGGAATGACATCTGAGATATGTATAATGCTGCAGCTTTGGGTTTGTGTATCAACACATAACAAATCACTACTCAGTTAGGTGTGCTCAAACCCCCAGTGCTCTAGAAAATCCAGAATTATTTTAGAATTAATACCACTCTTGCCAAAGTGCCCTGATAAGTGTGGCTGAATAAGATTCAAGTTCTCAGTATTAGTGCTTGTCATAGTCAGAAACACTCAGAACAGCCAGGTCCTGGTCTCTGACAGTGACTGGACACATCAAAAGCCCTAAGACAAACTCTAGAGGAAGGTACAAACAGTGTTAAAGTGAACAAGAAGATACAGGAGAAATTTCTCTCTAATCCTCATAGTTACTGACTGGCTTAGTTCTCAAAGACTAAGGTTTATACTCTCTATAAAAGCTATTCAGCTTAATGGAAATTAAATAGCTTCTCATTATCTATATATGTCCAATCTTTTTGGTTTGTTTGTTTTTAGTCCTACCAAAGTTACAGCTTCAGTGGAGTTTGTGACAGTAATTTCAAGGAGTTAACAGTAAGATGCGCATTTTTTTTTGTCGGGTTTTGGGATTTTGTTGGGGGGGAAGTTGACCTTTACTTTCATTGAATAGCCTCCTGTCCCTCTGTGAGGCAATGAAGTGCAGGATGCCCTGTCTGTCAGTAAGGCAGCCCCAGCCTTTTCAGCCTTCCTACCACCTGGAAGGCTTTACTGATTCCTGAGAGTTTTGAGTATCCTCTTGTGCCATTGGTGTGGGGGGGTGGTTTTAATACCTTTCAAAAACAGCAGGAGGTGTTCCAAATGATTTCCTACTGCTTACTGATACAGGGACGATAGAACCTTTGGAGAATTATTTTTTCTGCTCTTACACACTGCATAAAGGTTTTCATTGAGTGATCCACAGTTGCTCTTGGGGTTTTTTCCCTTCCATGTTACAGTTAATTTAGAACACAACTTTATGTATGATCCCTTTCACCATGCATTTAATCTGCTTTACTGTTGCCAGTTCACCTTTTTCTTTTGATTCAGTGAAGCTCTTCAAAATCTTTCTTAGTTTTCACTCTACTTATTTTGTATTGCCTTCAAATTTTCCTCTCATATTTCTCTTCCCAGTTCATTAATGCAGACATTAAATAAACTAATCCTTCTGCAGGTCCTTGGGACAGCCAACTTGACATGATAAAAAGTAACCATTTGTTCCAATTATTTATTTTTATTAGCTACTTTATATAGCCCATGATAGTTCTCATTTCCTTAACAGCTTCTGGTGAATTGCCCTGCCAAAAAGTTTTCAGAAGTCAGTGTAAATTATATCACGCCACTTTCCATTTTCCACCCTACTGGCAACCTGGCAAATGCTCCTTGATTTGGGAAGGAGAACTGATCTTGCCCAGTGTTACTGGCTATGTGTGATAGCTACTGGGATCCTTCAAATCAGACATTAAATATGCTGTTAGAAACTCCCAAACCAGCAAAATGCATGGTCAGATTTAAATGCATAAGTACTCCTGATGATCTCAATGAAATCTGAAGTTAAAGCACTTAAAAGTGTATTTTGGCTTTTGCATTTTGAGGAGTTTGAGCTCATGTAAGAATGCTTAAAAGGTTACCTGCTTCTTTAAGACCATTTGCATATCTAATTACAGATGCATATAAAGTTTTGGGGTTTTTTTACTGTTTCTAATGAAGTTTTTCCAGTTGTTTCATGTTATTTGTGGAGAAGTTCTGGTACAAAGCCTATCTTTGAAATGCATTAATTCCCATACTTTAGAATTGTTTGTTTAATGTCACAAAGAACTGTAAGGTCAAATGAGCCTTTCCTCTGTCCCCACACGAGCTAAGGAATGGCCTCCAGCACCCCTGAGTGAATAATCCCTGTCAGAGAGCTCTGGTTCAATGGAAAGCTGCTTTGCCTGAGCAGCCAGGTGTTCTCTCCTGGCCCAAGAGCTGATCTCTGCAGCTCCTCTCAAACAGTTCTTTATGACAGCTTTTACATTCTCCAAATCCATCACCTGTGTTCTGTATTTTGCTCCTCTTGCATTCTGTAGGCAAAAGCAAGAGATCTTTCAGTCTCTGCCTGGTTCCTTTCTGAAAAGCCTATACTCAGCAGCACTGCCAAGGTCAGAAATCCCTCGAGTCCTGCTGTGTGATACCCAGCACATGCAGAGTGGAGAAAACTACAAAGAGGAGAGATGAGACTGACTGAGTAAGAGCAGACAGAAACTGGGGAAGAAAGGTCAAAATGAATTCACTAGGTTTTTTCTTAATATTGCCCTGCAAGCTTGAGAGAAGCCACGTTTCTTGATGCAGGGGTCTGAAATGTCAAGGGGAAGAAACTTGCTCTAGTCTTCACCAAGTCCAGTAATTTCCTGAACTCCGTCAGTATTCACACTCGCACCGAGGATGCCAGTGTGATTCTGCCCTGTGTCCCATTATTATCACAGAAACCCACTTTAGTTGGGATTGATGCCACACTAAAACCAGGCTAAAATTTTACAAACGAAGAAAGTTCCAGAGAAAAAAATGCCCAATTTCTTGAATAACAGAAATTTTGTTCCAAACATCTTTGGTTTCAAAACTTTCTCCAAATCTGAGCCAAGGTCCTAAGGCTGTGTCCCTGGGGAGCAGGAGCAGTGTGGCAGTCTGCTTGGCAGGACTCCCACGTTTAGCTTGGAGGCAGCCAGCTATGCCAGAGGTTTCAGGCAGTCTGCCACTGAGTCTAGAAACTGAAAGCCTGGCATGCTCCATCAGCACTCGCAGGGCTCCCAGGCACTAGATGTGGAACAAAGAGGGAGCCTGGAGGACCTGGTTTGGCTCCCAGAAGCTGTGGCTCCCGGGCAGTCCTGTTCAGAATCCGAGGAAGCAGACATTTGTGTCAGCTTTGAGATTGCCTGGATGGAACCCAAATTAATGGCAGATTCATTTCACTGCTAAGTGCAAGACTGCACAGAAAATACGTACAGAAATTTTAGGTTTGTCTTGAGATGAAGCCTCGATTTGGAAAAGTCAAAAATTCCCAACGATTTGAAAACCCAGCTATAGGCCCTGCTCTGCTACCAGTGTGGGCTTATGCTTGAAGGTCTCCAAAGCCCACCAACATGAGCCAGTATTGTTTCATTTTATAATAATGCTTATTATTATTTACTGCATTGAACCAAGCAATATAGACAGCAATGTTTAAACTAGAAGTAATCAAATAATAGCTATTTTGTCTGTCTGTACATGCCAGTTCTGTTCAAACAAATAACAGCTCTTTGAAAACCAGCTTTTGATGACTCCTTGAATGAACTTCCACCAGTCTGCTTGGTTTTGTGTATAAATCCACTTGGGTACAAGTGTTTCTTCTTCAGCCTATAGACAGACTCCCATCAGGAAGCTCTTTACCCCAGAAGGATGAGTGTGTGCCTGCAGGTGTGTGCACAAAATGTTCAGTGCATCCCAGTGGAGGCCTTGGGACCTTGTGGAAGTTGGGACAGATCTTTAATACCAAAAACTGTCTTCTACCTTCTACACGTCCTGCCATAAGGAGAGCAGAATTATTTTAATGACAGTTATTTAAGGGTCTGCAAATTGAAAAATATTGAAAAACTCTGTGAAGAGCATCCATTGATGCTCCCAGGAGCTAACACTACTGGTCTTTCTGATGATATTTGTTGTCTTTTGTTACCACATTCCTGTTTCTCTCCAGATATTGTAATAGAGAGTGATTGTTTTGTCAATTTTCTTGACAGCACCGAAAAACATCTCCTTTTAATTTTCTCTTTCCTTTTTCTACATCGCTCCTTTTCTGTACCATCTGCTGAAGAATTTCTGCCTGTCATCTATCACTAACCACTATTTCTCTCCATTACAAAAATCTTTGTAGTCTCATGGTGCCCTTGATTTAAGTACTCTCTGTGACTGCTTCCTCTTGGTTTTTTAGCTTATTCTGTTTTATTTATTCTGAAAGAATACTGGCAGTAAAAGACAAGCAGACGTGCTTGCTCTCTCAATTTGGATAAAAACTCACTGCTTTTAGATATCTTACAGATGCTCCCTTAGCTGGAGAATCTGAAATTATTAGTAAATTATCAACAGAACACAGCTTTGAAGTATGTACAGTATTAACCATTACCCACAAGAAAGAAAAGAGGCAGTTAAAGGCTATTGGGAAAACTGAGGAATGCCCAGCTGCTTTACCAGGGAGAGTGAGGGAGCATGGCTTATTTCACCTAGAAGAATTAAAGCTCCATCATCCCTTCCTTTCAGCATAAATGCATACTGCTAACAAAAGCAGCAGTCCAGCTCTCCTTCCCAGGACACCCTGATTGTTATTCCTATCCCTCCCTGTGCTCCAGTTTTAGTACTCTGGAGGCTACAAGGTGAACTGCATCTGTTTGAAAATTAACCAGCTTTGCAGGGTGAGTTTTCAGGCAGAGGAGATCACCAGGCCAGTTCATGGTGTGGCTGCTCGTACCAATGCTGAGGTGGCTGTGGAAGGTGGTGGCCCAACTGCACCATTAAATTGGCTCTGATGGAACACTGAGAAAAGATGTATCTGAAAATGACAGCAGCTTGAGGTGTCCTCTAGCACTGGGCAGAAGCAGTAGAAGGAGATGTGAAGCTCCAAGTCCCCCAAAGCAGTGAGGGTCAGTGTGATCTTCCCACACTTTCCTCTCCCACTCTCTGTCTGCCTCAGCTTTTTGGAATATAAAATTCTGATGTGTTTTCTGCAATGCCTGGTAGAATGGAGCCCCAGTCTCAGAACCTTTGGCAGTGGTGGAGTGCTGTAGAAGATGCAGGGGTGGGCAGCTAAAATGAAGAGGATAACAGGAATAAAAGAGGCTTCAGTTAGGAGAGGGGGTGACTGAGGGGCAGCATGATCAAAGTTTACAAAATCATTAAGGTCTCAGATATACTAAATGCAGAACTGTTGCTCCTGAAATCCCTTGATAGCAGAACTAGGGACCATTCACTGAAACTGAACATCAGAACATCAGATAAAAGCACAGATGAAAGAAAATTCTTCTCTGTGTAGTGGCTACCCAACTTCTCAAACTCATACCACAGGAAGCTGTGGAGACAGACAGCGTCAACAGGCTCAGAAGGGGATTAGAGAGATCCATGAAAAGGTCCACAAGCAAACACTGAAGGAAACGGGAGGGATGAGCCCTCTCATTTTTCTATACAACACTTAGGGATGATATTATGGGAAAGGACTGCAGAAAGCAACCGAGCTTGCATTTTCTCCTTAAATAGCATCCTTTACTGCCATCTTTTACTGCCATTCTTGGAAAAGGATTACTGCATGCAGCAGTGGTCTGGGAACATCTTAGGTTCCCCTAAAAACATGTTGAAGCTTCACACAAATATAAATGTTGGCTTAGGTATTCCACAAATTCTACTGCTGATTAAACACAAAGTAATAATTAAACTCCCAGTAAAGGAAAGAGGATTTTCTCCCATTCTGTTTTCCTTTTGTACTTAGATTGAGCATCAAAAACTCACTATTAAGCCAGAAAACCACACTTAGATGTATCTAAAGCTTCCTTAGTTAATTTGTGACATCCTTAATTTGTTTTGTGTGCAGTATAAATTGCTTTGAGACTTTGAATGTCTCTTTTTGCCTGTCACAGTCACTTTTCACCTTGACATACTCAGGTGGCTGCTCTCCTTGTGTGCACTGAGCAGGTGCTGACTACTGACCCTCCTGCAGGGACAATCCCAATGGCTCCAGTGGCTCCAGAGCAAACCCTCAGGAGCTCCACCACCTCCATGCAGCAGACATGCTAAATTGGCCTGGGTCCACATCAGTCTTGTCTTTAGAGTGTGCTGATCATTTTCTCCAGTTTATCGGATTAAACAAGATTACAGGGATGCACTGGAGACACGGAAACAAGAAGATACTCACCTTATATTGTTCTGTTAAAGATCCACTTCTGGAAATGGCACCTTTTCATTTATGTTTCTCTCATATTTAATTTAGATCTTTCCTCTGGTGAAATTTCTTTCAGCTGGCATCCAGATAGTTAAAATGCTGTGATAAGATCTATAGCTTCTTACATCATATATTCATTTACAAACTGAATACATAAGGAAGAATAAAACAAACCAAAAAATTACTGTGAGGCTTTTTGTTGTGCTGGATTATCTGAGTTAATTAATCTTCTACTGTTCTCTTACCATCTGTATTTAAAATAGATGTAGAATAATCTTCCACACTAGGTAAGATAATCAGTAGTTAGTCTGACACACCTTCCATTCAATGGGGATTTGTGCCTCTTGATTTTGTAAGTACTTTACACTTTTTTGGGAGTTTGAAATCGCCACAATTCAGTAGCTTATTGCTGGTTAAGCATTGAATAGATAAAAATGCAGTATTTAATAGCCTGCCTCGGTCAAAGAGTTAATTAGTTTCAGTACATTATTCCCAATGGCATTGGTGTTCTATTAGTAATTTCACAAGTTGATTTCTGTTTGTAAGAATACGTGTCAAAAAAAAAAAACACCTTAGGAAAATGAAGAAACGTGCCATAGGAAATTATTCATAGCATTTAAAGTTCAAGCACATGGTAATTTCTACACTTGGAGACACTTTTTGTCAAGAAAACAAATTTCCAACTCTTCTGGTTTCAAATGATTTTTTAAAAGTGATGATTTAATGGAATTTGGCCATGTTTACATTGCACCAGGTAAATCCTCTATTCAGTGTAACATAGGCAATGCTTTAGATGATATCTCTTAATTCAACAACAAAAAAGAGTTTCCTGATTGACTGGGCAGGCTCCTGGACAAAGGTGGATGCCCATATGTAGGTGTGTGAGTACCCACATGCACACACCGCTGAGCACTGGCTGTGCTCTCACATCCCATCTCCTGACTGCAGTGCACATACAGGATTTCACACACTGTGAACAATTCCACAGGCCACTGCCAACTGTGAGGTGTCAGACAGATCAGTTACCTACGTAAGCATCAGGCTGAAACATAGCTAATCCAAAAGGAGGGTAAGTGATTTTGGTTTAGAGTCATCTGTTATGAATTCATTGTTCAATTCTATTCCAGCAGAGCATTTTTAATTGGATGGTGGTCACTTAAAGTATAAAACTTAAATCTGTATTCTAATATTCATGTTGTCTGCCCTTTAAAAATTCCTGGCTATTTGAAACCAGGAGCTGGAACAGGTCAGCTTTGGCAGGAGTAAAGAACAGAACAAACAAAGGTGTTTTCATTCAGCTCTCTCTTGGCCTTTCTTAAAAATGGTGCATTGTGGGCTGGTGTCTATATAAACAAAAACCAGTGACTTCAATCTCTGTCCCTCAACAACTTGTCTCTCTTTTATTTTTAATGGCAATAGTGTGAAACATCCGTAATTAGAAAAGGATTATTGCATACAAACCTTGTAAAGCTCCTTCAACACCCCCACTCGGCATTGTTGCCAGTCATCATCTATTGCCTGTTACAGAAACACCATCAGACATCAGCAAAGGAATGGTTTGTAGTTCATACACAGTGTAAGTGAGAATAAACTGTCTCTTAAAACTGGCTTATTATTGCTCTTACTTGTTTTTAAGGAGGAATTATGTCTTTCTCCTCACAGTTCTCTTTTTTCCCTACTGCTGGATACTCTCCAAAATGGCATCAGTTCCTTGGGTCTAGAGGTTGTCTGATCAGAGAACAGAAAGTTCTGCACGTTGGAGCACAGAATAAGAACAATGGCTTGAGGCCACGTTTGACTAGCCAGGCACATTCTTTTATTTATTTTTTTCTCACTGTTTTATATTTATTTATTTGTGTTGAAGCTAATACAGAGTATCACTCCATTTCTTTGATGGTGCAGAGGTAATTGTGCTTCGATTCTTTCCATCTGCAAGGTCCTTCTCTGGCCAATGGAAGCTTGAATCTACACAGCACTGTGAAAAGGAAACTTGATGGAGAGAAAGATTATGTCTTCGATAAGAGACTGAGATACAGTGTGCGACAAAATGAAAGTAACTGCCGCTTCAGGGACATTGTAGTCCGGAAAGAAGATGGTTTCACACATATTTTGCTGTCCAGTCAGACTTCAGAGAACAATGCACTGACCCCAGAGGTAAGTGTTCAGCCCTAAAAGCCAAAGATAGCCGTCCTAATGTGTGGGTTATATCGCAGACACTGCACTTGAATTCGATTTTATCTATTTTCTTTTCCCTAATTGATGAACTTAGAAAAGAAATCTGGAGTACAGACATATCTAAATTTTTCATGCTTGGGATTCCTATCCAAAAGCATGCAACGAAAATTGTATTTTAATTCACATGTCTGGGGAAAAAAAAAGTAACGAAAGGAATGGCAGAATCAGTATTTCCAGCATGGAATTGTGTGAAGCAGCTTTTCACACGTTTAAGTTACTGATATTTACTATCCTTAGGAGAAATCTGGTCTCTTTCCTTTTACTAATTTAAATAGTTCTCCAGTTGTACACAGAGAATTTCAGTCTATATCCTGAGACAGCCGTTCTAAATTCTATCTTGATCCCTAATTACTTTTTCTCTGAATCACTGTATGAGTCCTTATTTATGAAATCTTAACCAATTAAGGGCTCTATCCTCAGCTGAATTGCACACAGTCATACAACATATAGAAGATATAAATGAATTCCCTTGTGCCAAACACTATACACACAAGGGCAGACTCAGATTCGTACCACCCAAGTACACACATGGATCACTGGAAGGGCTGTGGAGCTTTTCCTTCCATTCCCTGTGGCTGCAGTGCCCTGTTAGAGCATTCCCATGTCAGAAGAAAAGGGGTGTCCATAAGTGCTTGCATCAGGATGGATGTCCTGGGGAGAGGAGACCACACCTGAGCCCTGTTCCACACCAGTAATGGCCTGATGGACAGGGGCTGCCATGGACCAGGGACACCAGGAGCTGCCTCCCAGCACCAGCCTGGCCTGTCTGAGCATCCTGCAGGCAGAGTTCCTCCAAGGGCTGCCCTCACTGGGGAGGTCTCAGCCTTTTCTACCCCCAGACACTCCAGCACAGCTGTGTCCTACACAGCAGCTTCAAGATAAGAGTGTATGAAATACCAGTTTGAGCACCACCTGAGGGAAGAGTAGATTGTAGCTTTGGGGAATCATTTTATTCAGTAAGAAAATTAATAGCTTTGAAGTTAATCACTTACAGTGGGCAGGTATGAGGATTCCCCTTCTCAAATGCACAAATACACTGAGTGATATTAAATGGCTAAAACTGATGGTACATAACATTTATCACTCCTAGTTTTTAAACTATCTAATATTTAGAAGGACTATCTTGGTAATTACCACAGAACACCAAACACTCGCTTTTAACACTAATTTCTTGAAATGAATTAGATTGCATCAAATCCATCACTCCATCTCTGTCTTAATTGCCACTAATTGACACTGCAGGTAATTTAAATAAAGGAGCTCAAGGGCCTGAAAAAATATCAAATCATGGACTTGTGTGTTCAGTCAGAACAGACATACCTTTACATTGCTGGCTGTGCTGTTCCACATCAGCAGTGTTCAGATGCTCTAACCAGGGGATTAATTCAGGCTTTTTGGATCTGCCAAACCAATCCATTTCATCCTTTGAAAGTTTTCAATATGCCAGGAACCCACCTCTGTGGAAGAATAAATGATAAGCATGTAATAGTCGTCTCCCTGCATCACCAGCGTAGACTATTTCTAGGACCTTTATTGAAGCTCACTTGAAAACCAGGAAATACATTTTAGAAAACCACTTTACTGACCAGGGTGGTCAGGAATTAATCAGGTATTGAGTTCTCCACATGGAGATTGTCTGTTTAAACCTCATCCAGGCCAAGAGCAGTGGCAAGCTCTTGCCCTTGAAAGACTCGTGGCTGTAAACATGAAACTGGTTCTTTGGCCTCGGTCCAGGCTGCTGCCCATGATCATTCACACCACAAAATCCAGCACCTCCAGGACTGGCAATTTCACAATCTTGCTGGCAGTTATAGCAAAAACCCCAGGAACTGAAAGGAAGAATGTGTTGAATGACTTGTCCCTGCAGTTTGTCACCCATAGCCATAGGTGAGACAAACTGACAAAGTATTTTAGGGAGGTTTAGAGCATTTTCAGTTTTGATGCCCATTATCCCCAGTGAATATGAAGTACAAACACACAAGTCCTACAGAATGAAGAAAGTGTGTTCCATTTTGTGTAAAGAAATGCTAACTTCAAGCTTTATTAGACATTTAATAAATTATGTTTGCCAAATAGCAAATGAATCATTTATTCAGAGCAGGTCTGTTTGATGTGCTTAAATAGTGGCCTGGTTAGACCCAGCCATCTATGTTAAAGAAATAAAAGGTGTGCACTGCAAACAATCATTTTAAACTTTTAAACTTAAGCTTATACAAAATCCCTCTCACCCCTCAACAGCTCTGCTTCCCTTTGTGCTTTGTAGGAATCTTTAGATGAAATTTAATAGTTGTGTTCAACCATTGGCCCCTGCTATTTAAAAAAGTCTAGAGAAGTCTACCTGACTCTTCATCTGTGTTGTTGGTAACCTCCTTTGTGCAGGTGATTTTAGAATGAAATGTGCCGATGCTCTTTCCAGCAGCCTTTGCACTGATTGAAGTTGGCTCAATGCCTCTTTAGTAATCGAGTTTTTTTCTACAAAAACGTTCAGGGCAGTATAGAAATTCTCTCTTACTTTTTACAAGAGCTTATAAAACTTCCAAGACACTGTCCTGAAACAGCAGGTCTTGTTCTTATTTCAGTAGCTTAGGCTTGCTACTTTTAAGATTTGTTTTTTAAATCCATTTGTGAAATAGTTCATTATGAATTCCATTAGGGCATTTTTTTTCTCGTGGGACTTTCGCTTCTCCTGAAGCTCCTTCTCCAGTGATGCCGCTGCTGATGTAACTCAGCACATCCGAAGGATCCAAATTCTGTATCAGACTAAATGGACCCATCTGCTCTTCTCATTTAACACTATTAACAGAGCTAGGAGTTAATACTCCCCTGGATTAAAAGTGGAACATTCCCTAAACGGCCAGTGCTTCCACTGAAGAGTGATAGAACTACCTCAAGTACCTTCTCATACACAAGAATCAGGTTTCAAATTTCAAATGTGAATAACAGGGTTTAAAGTTCTGCCAGGTGCATTTTGGAGCACTGGCTTGCCTTCGCTTTTCCCAAACTGGAAATAATAAAAAAGAGGCAGGTACAAGTTTACTGTTCTCTGTAGTTCTGCCCTCTACACAAAAGTAAATTGTGGGTTTGGACCAGTGCTTGTGCCTGCAGCTTTAGAGGTTCCCAAGTCCTTTAGGCGCTGGACAGAAAGGACAAGGAATCAGTAACACAAAGTTTATTTATGTAAAAAGGCACAAGTGGGGAAGAGCTTCTAAGAACAACAGAATGGCTTTAAAATTTTGGTTTACCATAATATTTACCTTTAAGAATATCACAGTGAGTCCTCAGAGATTCAGAGAAGTTAACTTTTTTAATTAGTGCTTCTATTTATGTGAACAAGAGATTTCTGTTCAAGATACTTTGTGTAATTACGGTGATGAATTCCTAGCTCTTTGATTTTCCCAGAATGTAAGCAAGATGGAAAGCAAAGGGCAACAAATGCCTTTGGAAGTTTCCTGCGTCCAGCAAAAGGCATTAAAATAAGCTCTTAGAAGTTTAGTGAAGTTTTAGCTGGTTCATGTTTATTTTGCAATATAAGATGTCCTGGTCAAGAACTAATGAGATTATTTATTTGACAGGTTTAAAAATATAAGCAACTTCTGAGAAGGTGATAATTTTATTATATATTTGTGTTTCAGTAGAACAGTAAGTGAAGCACTAGGTCTGGTCTAAATTTACAATCCAGTCAACTATCATAACCTAAATAACTGGCCCATACTGTTCTGTAAATACTTCCTCGGAAATTTTCATCAAATGCATTCAAATAGAAATACTGTCCCCATAACTGAAAATTACCTAAAAGGCCATAAAAAAGCTAATTAATAAAAGCATGGATCTGGAGAATATTGCTAAGGAGCTCTGGAAATAGTAGTATTAGATCTGGTCCACTAGAGAAAATAAAATTTAATTGGACAAATGCCATAGTTTTAGCGAGATGGGGAAAAGTTTAAACTCTGTGGAAGAAAGAAAAAGAATATGGAATCTGACAAAGAAATGTCAGTACAGACAGGCTGTATCTCTGTATTTGAGAACTGAACCCACCACTACATTAAACAGAAATTTGTCCTTAAAAACAGGGGGCAGTTCTGAACTGAAATTATATTTACTTTACAGTACTACAGTTCAATATACAGTTCTGCAACCCTGCAGACAAACCAGCTCTTTTTTCATTATTTACCTATTTGTAGCTTCCCTATAATCATAAAAATAGCTGGAGAAAAATGCCCATCCCCAGATAGCGCACAGGGAAAGCCAAGGCTCCAGAGGCAACAGTGAGCAGGAGTTGCCTTAACCAGGCTGAGTGACAAAGGGAATTGTGCACTGCACCAGCGAAAGAACCATGGTGAGGTTCCTGACCAGGGGAATAGCACTGACTTGCCTGGAATTGATGGATTCCAATGAGCCTCCAGGCACCTTTGGATGATAAAGTTAATGACAAACTTAAGGCTCTTTAGAAAAAAACACACTTTTTGGAGCCTAAAAATGCTGATTCATAAGGATTTCCTGGTTTCTTTTGATAGAAACAAGTGGAGCAGGGGAACTAAATTTCCCCTCCTGCTCAAAAATAGTAACCAAAGCCTTCCCACTTTTAACCATATCTGAGAAATTGATTCCTAATAACAGACTCAATGTCATCCTCTCCAGAACTTTGGAAAAACAGTCATGAGAATATTGGTTTTTCTTACAAGAAATGTAATGTCTGCTCAAAAATTTGGACGGGTTTTTAGATGGCTTTAGTCATCCAGATCAGGGAGGGGCAAGATAAAAAAGAGGCAGGTTTGTAACAGGAATGATGTGTGTGAAGGACAGCAAAGAGGTGGCACATAGGCAAATACCACTGGAGGAAGGGGAATCTTAAAGAAAATTGCTGAATGGGTATATGGCCTAATACTTAATGCAACATTCTTCACTGGATAGAAGAATGTTTGTGACTGGTATTCCCTAACATTATTTATACATTCACCCTAAGAAAGAGCAGATTGTGAGATCTTTTATAGTGAATGAAGAGAACAACATTGCATTCGCATGGAACTAGGAAAACCAATTTTTTTTTTTTTTAAATATCTACCACATTCTAAAGTTTCTCTTTTAACACTGAACAGAGGTTTTAGGGTTTTTTCCTCTTTGGTTCCCCATTATATGTGCAGTGTTGCTGTGTTTCTCCCAGCTGAGGGCTCAGACAGCCTCTGTGACTCTCAGAATAAACAGTGCTCCTGAAATCGCTGATGACATTTTTGTACCTGCATAAGAATTTCAAATACACTTCCAAATTCTGCAGCTTTTAATTACTTCACTTCCACCCACTATAACACACTCAGCATTACAGCCGTTTCTGAAGTGGCTCTTGTGGAAGTGGAGCATCTAAAAGTTCACCACCTGCTCTCTCATGCCCAGCCCAGCAGCCAGTAATACTCATCTTCACACAAACCCAGAGGGAAAGCAGCACAATCCATAGCATTTCTATTAAAAGGCTACCTAGGGGGTGGCATCAACAAAACTTCAGTGTTTAGGGACATTCCTTAAACAAGGAACTTTAAAGATCTAAAGAAGTTTTGGTAACAGAAAGTAGTGAACAGAAATGATCACAGGCTAAAAATCTCAGCTTTCTCTCACACAGAAACTCTATTTAAGTCCCCAGCCACATTTAGCTCTCTCTTACCTAACTTTACACCAACAGCAAATCTTCTGGTGCAAAAGAGAAAAATTTGAGACAGCAGGACCGTGTCTATAGGAAATCCTCTGACACATGGGTGTGATTAAGGACAGGAGGTGTCACACTAGATGGAATTAGGGCCATTGCAGTGAGGAGCAAGTTATTTGCAGTGAGGAGCACATTATAGAGGAGAGGGGCCTGAAACGAGTCACAGCTCACAAACCACACCCAACTGTGACCAAACGAGAAGTTACCCATCAGAAGTTTATGAAATAATATTTCCTTTTAAAAATCATTAGGAAACAATTCTCTGCTCGTGTGAAAGACCATTCTCCTACAATACCAGCAGCTCAATTTTATAAAGATTCTGATCAGGTTTGATTTATGGTGCAATTAATAGCTTGATCCAGTTGTAAAACAAAGTCAAAATGTCTCTTTTTCAATGGACTTTTATGATTTAACATTTTTAAACTGTAAAAATGCCACTGACCAGAGAAAAATGAAAAATACATTTGTCATGTCGATGTATATGATGTCCTCTTGTCCTGCTTTGGTCTGGTTGAAGTCGTATAAACCAAAGTAGTTGAAGAACTGAAAACTGGGTTTACAAATTTTGCTTTCAATCTCTTGAGGTTAATAATAGGCTTTTGCTGTGGTAAACATGTTCCCGAGGATACAGTGATGTACACAATGAAAATAAAAAAGTGATATTTGAAATTATTAAATTGCAATCAAATTAGCATAAGCTGGGTAGAATTTCCCATACAGCAAAGAACCCCCAAGTCCTAAAACCTTTTTGAATTAATAAAACATCAACAAAGCACTGCCAAATATAAAATACTTTGCAAACTCTCAGTGTTATCGTTCTAATGATTCTAATACCATTATATATTAAAATCATATATATCATTGATGTAACTATTAATAGTGCCCAAAATTTAAGTCTCTCAAAATCAATAAGGTTTGTAAAAGTAGGGAAATGATATTGCCACGGCATGCATGTCGAATTGTTTGCTTTTCTTTATCCACAGATCATGAAGGAAGTTCGGAGAGCATTGTGCAATGCATCAGCTGATGACAGTAAACTCTTACTTCTCAGCGCAGTGGGAAGTGTATTCTGTAGTGGCCTAGATTACTCATATTTAATTGGCAGGTTATCCAATGACAGAAGAAAGGAAAGCACTAGGATTGCAGAAGCTATAAGGTGACCCAAGCTTACCTATGATCTCTAAATTATGAAATGCAGTGTGTGATTATAAAAATATTTATCAGGTCCAAAAATGTTGTATAGTTAAATGTTGATTGCATTCTAATTATCGTCCTGCAAATTTGTTTAGTAGAAAGAAACTTGGACCTTTCCGTATTAGAAAAGAAAGCACATTTATTCCAGTGCTAATATCCATAGGGATTTATTTTATTCTAATTCTCTGTATTTAATATTTCAAATCATTCCTCCGAATTCAAATACAACTTTGTTGTTGTTTTTCCAAATTCAGTATTGCTTCATGTTCCTGAAAGGCAGATCTTTTACTTGCTTTAATGTTCATCATTTTAATGAATTTCAGTCCAAATGGGAATCCATGGCTTACTCATATTCTGTTGAAATAGCAGTCTGCCACTGTATTTCAGAACCTTACTAGAAGGGTCTCCACTCTTCTTCTTAAATTTAAATTACTTAATATATATGTAAATGTAGTTTTATTTTTGTACCTAAAATGTGACTTTCCTTATATATAAATATATAAATATATATATATATCTATATATATATATCACATCACCTTAGTAGAATTCCAGGGTTTATGACATGCAGTCTGCAAATCAATCTGCACAACACATCATCAAATATTCCATTATCCACAAGGTAGATTTTCCAGTATAAATCAACCTTATTCCACTAAAGCCAATGGTATTTCACCAGTCTGTACCAGGAGATGATTTGGTCCTTTTTTTCCTCTCCATTTCCTACAAATAAATACTCTTCTGAGAGATTTAAAACTTTATGCAACAACTCTATGAAGGAATATTAAAGAATTTTTTTATAAGATGTCTCTACTTGGGATTTATTAGTATAACATAAGATCAGGTTTAGGTATTACACAAAATATATTAACCACCAATTATCTTGCTTACAAATACTGCAGATCAGTTTGGATTCCAGGTTAAAAACTTCTGAAATTCTAAAAGTAGCAATTATTTTGAAAGACTTTAAAAGATAAATGTAGTAAGTTACAATCTGTTTATAAGACCCTAACTATGCTCGAATATCATGGAGGGATATTTTTTTAAAAGAGAAACCCTTTGAAGGACACAGCCTAAGTTTATTTTTTAAATGTGAGAGTTTTTAACAATGTGGAACAAAAAAAAAAAAAAAGTGAGGGAAGAAAATCACTATTCTTGTTTGAAAACACAGGCACACTCATCACCCACCAAAAGATACAAATTTAGTATTATTCTTGTAAAAATTGTGGACTTCGGTGTTGTTATAGAAGTTTACATTTATTTGCACACATCTAATATACAGGTATACTTATCAATCCAACATTTAAATAAGTATGAACCAGACTGTGATACTCAGTTTTTCCACCCTTGGACTCACAGAACACTCTTGAAATACTGGTGCAATGTACTGCTCCTTGTCAAGAATGTCGGCTTCCAGCCCACTGAAAATAGATTTTTATTGTACTTCTGGAAACAATACCCTACGTTTTCCATTTAGCACTCTCTGTGCTTTCTGTGAACAAAGGATTCAACTCATGGAAAATAAACTGTAATAAGAGAAGAAAAAATGTCCATTGCTTTTTTCAGTGGTTTGGATGTCCTAAAATGCATCTACGGATCTCTGCCTCCACTGCTTTACATCAAGTTAGACTTGAATCAAAGTGAGATTGAAATCTTGGTTACCATGTGTTTGCACTGTCCTAAGCATGCCTCTCCTATACTGGTCACAAGTTACAACTGAAGTTTCAATCGCTGTGGAGTCTCTCCCATGAATGGTTCCCTCATTGGTGCCGTGTCCTCAGCCACTGGGGTTGGCAGTGAACAGATGTGCAGCACTGCAGCTCCTCTGGAGGATCTGTGACCAGATCCATGCCAGATCCATCCCAGACCCACCAGCCTGAGCTGCCACCATCCACACGCCCTCCCACAGCAAGGAAAGGGCAGACAGGCTGCACACTGTGGCCTGCAGAGCCCTGGCATTGACACACTCCCTGGAAGGCATTCCCAGCAGCTGGGCAGCACTGTGGGACCTGAGCCACAACATTCTGGGTATGCTCAGAAGAAATCAGACAAGGACAAATTTACTTTCTCAGCTTCTTTACAGACCTGGATGTACCTGCCAGCCCTGACCAGCAACAGGAGCCAATCAGTGCAGAGGTGTTTGAGCATCCCACTTGGATTCGATGGTCAGCCCCCCAGATATGCTCTAGCAAATCCAGAAGCCCTCTGCAGACACTTTTTCCTGAAAATCTTTGAGCATCTAGATCTACTACAGCAACAACAGCTATAATCTGAAATCCTTTCCAAAAGACCGTTTTTGAATAGAAACAAGGATCAATTTCCAGCCCTGTGTGAACTTACGGTTTGGAGACAAGGAAACGTGCCAGGTTCAGGGTACAGAGATGACCCGGTGAAACAACACACCAAACAGGAAACAAGGATAAAAGGAGCTTCAGCTTCTGGAGACCAAAGGCTGGCATTTTTTTCCCCTCATCATTTCCCAGTACTGTAGCCTTCCACTCCATCCTATGAGTAGGATATTCCACATGGATCCATTTTACCATCCTCAGTGCTCCCCATTCTTCCCTCATGACAGAGGCTTGCTGTGCCTTCTCAGTGTTATGTTCCACTCTCTCCAGGTCCTCCCTTCCTTGCTCACTCATATGAAGACTTCTTTCAACCCTTCCCCTCCATTAATGTGTTCTGCTTTGTTCTTCCTCCACATTATCTGTTTCCTCTCCACATCCCTAATTGCTTTTCCATATTCACTTCCAGTCCCGTTTATCACCATGATTCCTGTTTTACTCCACAACACTGGTTTTATCTGCTTCCACATGGTCCTCAGATTTACTGCTACCATTTATCCTTAGTTTGCTTTCTTTTTACCTATCATTCATCACATCCCTGTCCCCAACTGTAGTCCTGTCTGGAAGGCTTACATAACTACTGAGGTTCTCAAAATTCTGGAATTAATGAGGTGCAGTGATCCACAGTCACTACTCAGTAATAAACAACCAAAGAAGTAATGAGATAAGGGAACAGAATTGTTTCTGCAACAAAAACAAATCACAGCTCTCCTTAACCCCGCTCTCATCTAGACAGAAATGGTCTTGACAAAACCAATGTTCCTTATTTCACTCTCTTTGTCTTGACAGTGATCTCCTGGTTTACTGCTCTGAAGAGAGTTGCATCAATTCTCTATTCTCCCATGGTCAAAAATTAACTCCTTACTAGAGGACTTGAAAACCAGAATGTATTAATTGAAAACTTAATGCTGGGTCATCTCAGACTCCTTGTCCTCATTTAAAATACAGCCCCTGCACTTCAGTGCAGTTGCCACATGGGCTCTCTAACCTGCAAGGCCCACCTGTGCCCCAGTACAGAGGCTGGATCCTTTTGACCTCAGTGGGAGAGCAGCAACTCATCAAAGGGTACATTTGACAAAATTTTCTTTCCTAAAATCTGTCAGCAAAGATGCACTCTGGATCTAATAAATACCCAGTGCAGGGACAGAATCTTCTCTTTTGCTTGGAATTTGATTTATCCATGTCTTTTTTCTAAAGTAACAGAGCATCTCATTTGCCTCCATATACCTGCTGTGCACTGAGCTGCTGGAGCCCATAATTTGCCCACAATTACACTCTTGCTTTTTCCTAATTGGTTTAAAGGCTGTTCCATTCAACAGATGTCTTTCCACAGTTGCTGGTAGGTAACTTATTTAAAAGATCTCCTCATTGCACAGAATTTAACATACTCTAGTTCATTCATCCGGATGAATCTGATGACATTTAACTTCCCTGTTATTTCTCATCACATTATGGGGTAGTCAGGCAAGGGCATCTGCTTTGTAACAGCTTTGCTGAAGACTTCTGCAACGAAGACCCAACTGAAGATCCCTCGTCCTGTTGAAACATTTTTCTCTCTGACGTCCCCAACACATCTTATTCTTTCTGCTGGTGGGCCATAAACGTTGACAATCTCCCAATCCACTGATGGGACTTGCAGTAACCTTTGATCTTAAGAGAACTTTTCGAAAAAAATAAATATTCAGACTATAATGTTTCATCAGTAGCCAAACCAGGTCCATCCCAGCCACTGTGGAGCAAACCAAGAAGTGCTGTGTGTACAAACTCAGGAGCTACTGGTTTAGAAGTAAAACTAAACCCAGCCCAACCTTTCTGCAAAAAGTACAACACTCAGTGCCATCCACTTAACACAACATACACAAAACTATGCAATAGCCCAGGTACTCAAAGAGAAGAAAGATTAAATAATTAAAAATACACAAACTTTTCCATGTGCAAGCTAGAAAGAATCTTGCAGTTCTGACCTCATAAAACTGGACATTTGTTGTGTTCTTCTGTGGTTCTAATTTGTTTTCAGATTAAGTGCTTTAAACTTGGTTATTTATGCGTTACTTCCATATTCAAGATCTTTCTTTTATTTTTTTTATTTTAGGGATTTTGTAAAAGCTTTTATTCAATTTAAGAAGCCAATTGTGGTTGCTATCAACGGCCCTGCTCTGGGTTTAGGAGCTTCTATTTTACCACTCTGTGATATCGTTTGGGCAAGTGAGAAGGCTTGGTTTCAGACACCATATGCAACAATCCGACTCACTCCAGCTGGCTGCTCATCATACACATTCCCACAAATTCTGGGTGTTGCACTGGTAAGGTTTTCCATCTCAAATTGCTGAAGAACCTTTCATAAATTCCTGATCTTCTTTCTCTCTTTAAAAAGTAAACAATTTTCTTTAATTGTCTTTAATGGAAATGAAATCTGTGGAAAGTTCACGTAATCACTACCACCTTCTTATCACAAAATAATCTCAGAATTCAATATACAACACCTGCTGTACACAAGAAAGATTGAAAAAGCCAAGATTGTCAACATCATGGTAGAAAAGTGAAGAAATACATTAGCAGAATAACCTTGCAGAGTCCTTGTCTGCATTATGTTAGGAGTGGGCATATACAGCCAGATACAGCTCTCTGCTCTTTAAAGACAATCCACAATGATTCCAGTAAGACTGCTTAGCTTTTACCAGTATAATAAATCAGAATTTGCCCCACAAGTATTTCCTACTGGGTTCCATGACTCTCCACACAGTATCACTGACAGTTACTCTTGTAAGATCAGCAATACAGATTCACCGTGCATGCCAGCACATTTCTCTTAAATTAAACCCATGCTGTGCTCTGGCCACCTGCACAATCTTTAAATAGCTACTGAAACCCCTTTTAAAGTATTTTGCAGTATGGAAAGATACAGAAGAACATTTGTAATTTAATCGTAAAAATAGCAGGCAAGTATGAGAAAAAATTCAAGGGAATTATAACCCAAGATTACCAGAGTCTTTTGGTTTCACAGGCAAATGAAATGTTGTTCTGTGGGAGAAAGCTGACAGCACAGGAAGCCTGCAGCAGAGGACTGGTGTCACAAGTATTTTGGCCAACAACATTTAGCCAAGAAGTGATGCTACGAGTGAAAGAAATGGCATCCTGCAGTGCAGTGGTAAGAAATCAAATTCCCTCATTAAGTGACTTTTCACAGAGGTAAGGTGTGCTCCCAAGGCTTGTCACATGTGGGACCTCAGTTTCCACAGCCATACCTGTGAAAGGATGACATCAGAAACTTGGATGGGGATCAGTGAGCTCATGGAGTTTCTCGTTTCTCAGGGACAGGGGTGAGGGGTTATTTCCTTTCACCATATTTGCATTCATTCAATGAGTGGCACCTCCTTGCCTCAGATTTTAAAAGGGGATTTTAGCACAAGTTTCCTTCATGAAAGTGTAACAGTCTGAAACGCTACAACTGTACGGAAGAACCTCTGTAAGAAAACAGATTTGCCTTTCACTTTGTCCTGGCCTAGCATGTTTCAGCTGAATCTGCCTGCCTTCTGCACCTGCACAGCTCCTAGTGCTGCAGAATGTTCTACACAGCATCCCAGAAGGGTAGGATAGTGCCAGCTAAGCTCTGCTGTGAAGGGGAGGTGAGATCCAGACAAGAGGGATTTAAACACAGTCTGGTCACAGTGTATTATAACTTTCCTTTTGTGTACACCAAAGTTGAAAGAAAATCCTTTCCTATCTTCACTTCCTAGGGGTTTTTTTCCCTTCAGGCAGATATATGCCTATTCTGGGCACATCCTTGTTTAAAAAACATGCAGTGAAGAAAGTGATACTGGCTGCAATAAAACTGCAGTAATTAAAGCGAAAATTGTTATAGTTTCTTGCTATATTTCCTATGCCTGAAACTGTCTCAGCATCCCTCAGTTTCATTTAAAAGATCTGCTGTAAAAGGAGGTAGAGACACAAGAGATTTTTAATTAAACAAAGTGTAGATTAGATCTCACAGAAGACACTGAGAATGAAACGCTGGAAATGTAGCAGAATTTCATTTGATGATGATGAAATAACATGTATTATTTGAGTTGGGAAAACCTTTGGGCTTTACTGTGAATTCTTCCTTCCCTCACTGCTATTGGCTGTCAATGAAATTTTCTCAGGACTCCTTAGGAAGACTGGTGCTGACTTGTGGACAAAGATAAATCCCCAAAGACTTGCTCACAAACAGACCACAAAAAATACCCTAATTTGCTATTAACACCACTTGCTTGAGTTAAAGACAAATACCTCTTTGCAATAGCAGGGTTGAAACCCACAACACGCAGGAACTGGGCTTAACATGAAGGTGTTGACAAAGCTGAGTGAAGAGAATGCACCTCCCTTCCCACAGAACCGTTAGTTATATTAAATCTCCTGTCCTCAGAAAATCAGTAACGTAGGAATTATTATTGGGTTTGTTTGAGCAGTTGAGTTCCTTGTGAGATACATACTGGTGGTGTGTATTTAAAAACTAATTTTAAAGGAATCAATCTCAATGTGCTTAATAATGGGTCTGGGAAAAATGAGCTGAACTATGGGAGCAACCATGGACCTGCAGCTTGTGCCTTTCAAAACTTGCAACAATAACTAAGGGCTTGAGGTTGGGCTTTCTGTTGAAAAGATCTCAGGTGATTTGTTACATCTGCCAAGTAAATCTAGCTCCAGAACACAGTCAGACGGTGCTTGTTTTGCTTAGCACCATTCTTTCACAAAATATTTCACTTTTATAAAAATGTAAGCAAATAGGCTTTAAAAAGCATTTGCAGTAAAGGCCCTTTTCTATTAATTTTTGTATTCATAAGGAAATAATACATGAGGAAAAATCATTAAAGCTAATGGACATCCACATTTGGGTTTCCAACATGCCTAATTTTGAAGGCCACCTTCCAGAAAACAGGTAGCCAGTATATTGTCCCTCACACATTTTCATTTCAATGTGAGGGAGTTCAGCTCCTTCTTGTGCTTCATGGCAGACCTTCAATAAACTGAGGTACTTTAGAATCCCTCATTGTCTTAAAAACCTGGCACCAACCCATCAACCTCAATTCTTAAAGATGCTGACTATCAGCAAGTGAAGTTGTGGCTATAAATCAAATGTAATTTCTGTGCCCAAAGGAATTATTTAGATTGTAAAACAGTCAGTAGTCTAAAATGCTGGTCACACCATTATCCATAGTAATTTTTTTCAGATTCAAAATAAAATTCTGAGTCGTATTTTGGCTTTAGGTGTTGGAAGAGTCCAAATGTCTCGTGCGGAGCTTCCTGAAATCCGGACTTGAAGATGTGAACGAGAAAGAGTGTCAGATGTTAAAACAGCTGTGGAGTTCTTCCAAAGGACTGGATTCATTATTCAGCTACTTGCAAGACAAAATTTATGAAGTCTGATATCTTGGCCTAACTCAAAGAGAAGTTGCTCCAGTTGTGACCAGAGTCAGACGTGACCATGTTTGAGAAGCAGAGGCAATGCATCAGTGAGGAATTTGTGACAGTGATCCCAATGCCTGTGGCTGTGTGGGGCACACAGCTGCTCGTAGCCGGTTTGATTTTGTGTGACCAGGGCGTGGGCAGGCGTTCAGTGCACGTAACCTGTGCAGAGGCTGCATCTTTCACATTGCTCATCCGCATCCAACTCTACATTCCATGTGCTGAGAAGCACCACTGAGGCCCAGCAAGGCTCCACCTGTAAGGGTTTATTTTGTCTGTCCTTAACTTATTCTTGCTGTTGCAGCACATCTGGGCTGACACAGAGGGCTCAGTCTAAAATCTGGGTCAGCACAACCTTTTGTAGACCCAAAAACCATACGCTAGAAATATGTTAATTATTTTTTTCTAAGTTCTAACAGTTTAATGAAAAAATCTGATAATTTATATGTATAATATGTAAAGTTAGTTTACAAAAAATACTAGAATTTTTTTTCTTTGTTAAATTTATTTAACTTATTTATTTTGTGTTCATATTCAGCCGTTTATTGATCACAGATCTTATTTTCATATTTCCCTTTTTGACTAAATTAAAGGCATCACATGAGAATGCAAACACATTTTTAGCAGCAAAGTGAGTAGAAAAATAAAGAATATATAGAAAACCCACAGAACGTTGTGGGCAGTAAATGAAACAGCCACATGCATGCTCCTCTCTCTGTGTGTAAAACTGTACAAAAAAATGTATCAAAACAGATTCATTTGCCAGGGTTAAGAGAACAAAAGCGGGTTCTGACACAATGAGTCCCCCTTAAGTCTCTCTTCACTTTCTGCCTTCTAGAGGAGCACTGAAGGGCTTGCCAACCAGATGCTTTATTTAAGTTTACTATATTCCTGTTAGGCGGATATCAGTAACAGGGTGAGTGGTGCCGTTCCGTGGCATCGTACTGTTTTTCAGGTTTAAACACCCCTTTTGGTCTGAAGTCTAAAAGCAAATCCTTATGAGCCTTAGTCTAGTTGCCTGATTCCTCAGGTGTGAGATAATTTCTGCTCTGGAGGCCTTTGGGTGTGGGCCAGCCGTTTATACAAGGTGCTAGGCATTGAACACGTGGAGGCGGAGGTTTTCTTTCGATTTTCCCAGCTCTCCACCTGGCCACCCCACCAGCTGTTTCAAGAACTTAATGGCTATCCATAAAAGCAGTCCACAATAAACAAGGAAAATCCAATCTGCTCTTTTCAAATGCGATCCTAGTACTGTTCAGTGACACTGACTGACTTCTGAACACTGGATCTCTCTCAGTTCTTTCCTGCTATGGGCAGTTCGTGTGGAAAGGACAGGAGCATGCTCTGAGACTTCACCTGCCATTATAGTACGCCCAAATTGAAACCTCTTGAAGCAGAAGCTTTGCACATTTGTTTGCTTTGTAATTTGTGCACTTGCTCTCCATCCTTGAGCTCAGTGATTATGATTTAAACCTCTGCAAATGAGGCTGCTCAGCTTTCTCCCTCTTAGCATTTCCATAAAGAGTTTCAACAAAGCCTTTGTAAAGTTAACAAACAGGTGATGACAGTAAACAGTAGCCTTCAACATATTAATGTAACATTTCTTTTTCCACAAATAATTAGAAGTGCTGTTTTTATGCCCTAATTGTACCACTGAATTTTAAGGAAATCATCACCCTAAATGCAAGAGTTCTCATGGAAATTCTTCCTTAAAAATACAGAATCTGGCTTCTATTTAGCCTGTTTAAAATGTTTTTTAAAAGAAACTTATTGAAACCATTAGCTTATTTTAAAATGCCTGAAAGAGAACTCTTTCAGTAACTGTTTGAAGTGATGGATGCACCACTCGTTTTATACCAGCCCTTGCTTTTGTCCACAACCTGCCAGCAGTGCAGGGGCAGGTGCACACGAAGTCACCTGGAAAAAGAGGGATCACCCAAGAGAAAACCACTCACACACACGAGTTTGCACAATCAGGCCTCCAGCGTACACCTTCAGAAAAAAGAAAGGCAATGGAAAGTACCATGATTCCTCAATTTCCTTTATTTCCTTTATTCCCGTCCAGAGAGCCATAACTCCTAACCATGTGTTAATAAGATATTAGGAAGTTTATTTCCATACTATGCTTAGTTTTTGTAGATAAATATAGCAGGATTGCTCAGCAATGTGAAGGAATGCGTTCTGAATGAGAGTTGCAAACAGAGAAGAATCGTACATTGTTGGATCTTTAAACTGCACCATTTCATCTGAATTTTCAGATATCTGTATCTTAGCATTTTTTATGACAAAGGAATGGTTGAAATACATTTTCTATAATTATTTTTCCATTAAAGCAAGCGCTAACCATAGTTAACATTTTTAATTATTCATATCTATACAGTTACAATCTAGTTTTCATGGAATCTATTTTCCCTTCAAAAAAGAGTAATAACAACGTTGAAAGCTTCTTTTCCAGAATTTAAATATCAGAATCTGAATTTTCTCTTGTGTTTCTATCCTTACTAGGTATTCAGATATCTAGATGTACTGTACATATTAGTCTGGGTACCTTTACTAATATTCACAGTATTTAAGATTAAAAATGCAATTTGTTGTTTAAGTATGTTATTTTATTCTTGTGTAAATTGTTTTGTACAATCTTTAAAAATCTACAGTTTTGCATTTGTAGATATTAAAGGTAAGCAATTTATTTTGTGTTGTCCTGCATGTATATTTTTGCTGTAGATAAGTGTTGCTTAGTTTACTATTTCAGTACATTTCTGTTAAATAAGCTTACAAACTTTAATACAGTATATATTTTCAAAATATAAACTTTTATATTTCTGTGGTAGGTTAGGGTATGCGTTTTAGGCAATCTTTTTCACTACTATGAACTGTTCTTTTAATCTATAATATAATGGTTTTGTGCCAATAGTTTTTCATTAGAAAGAAATGCTCTTTTGATGTTAGGGATGAACAGACAATTTTGGTTGGGGTTTGTTTTCTTTTTGGTTTTGGGTTTTTTAATTTTTTTGCCAGCCTTTACAGTTTTAAATATAATTTATAAATGTATTGCATTTGTGAATAAGCCTTACCATTAGGTACAAGAAATCTTTAAAGCTGCATAATTGCTTATGTAGCACTAAGGACTTCCCCAAATAATTGCTGTAAGAAAGTTAGCAAATCAGAGTACAGGGCCTTAAGTTTTTCTTGTGAAAAGGATAATACGGGTTGTTTCTTTCGAACAACATAGGTAGACTTGTCAGCATGGGCTTTGTTATATATAAACTGTGCATTTGTGCTCCCAACCATGGTAGTTTAATCTCAGGCTTTGTGTGGCTGGGTCTATAAAAGTCAAATCTGGCTAAAGCCAGCACTCTTTAGGAGACACTAAAGAAGTTTACATAAGAGACTTATAGACAATCTTATCATAGTACATTTGGGTACTTGCTATCCTCGATGTGTTATCTGTGTCTGCCCAATTAACCGTATGTTTTAAGCCATATTAAATCTCTTTACTGCTATTTTAAATACTACACTGAAAGTCATTCACTAGCTTGCTTGCTCACAGACAGGATTTCGATTTTTAGTGAATAAAAATGTTATGCCTTCCATAAAAAAAACAAAGGACCAAAGAGTTGCATTATTCTAACAAAGCATTAGTTCCTTTGCCAGTGAACTAGTTTGACATTTGTACCGAAGATCAAACAGTCTCTTTTTGCTTCAAACACTGCGTCCTCATCCATGTCAGGTGTAAGGGGGAAAGATGTATCCACTGAGCTATTGGGAAAGGAGTGATGTTCAGCTGGGATGGCATGTCTATTGGTAAGGCTTATTACCAAACCTCTGAGATGAAGCAAAGAACCAAAAATTCACAAGTTATGTCAATGTAAATTTATTTTCAGAACTTGCACAAATAATTAATAGTAGAACTTTGCAAATTAGGCCCTTAAGTTATTTTGTCAGAATGCCATGGAACAGACTAAAACAGTTTCTAATATTTGTAATGATGAGTACATATTATAATATTATAAGGGTACAGGCACCCCTATATCACAGTGTTGTAAATATTTTCTGAAACTGGTACAGTACTGAGGGACTTGTATCTTCTGATATATCAAATATTGACTGTCTAGATCAAATTGTACACAATTTATTTGTTGATGGTCCTGTAACTAGTGTATGGACACATTTCTGGGTGCCTTAGAAGTTGTATTTTTCATGTGTGTTAATATGCAGTATTTATACATTGTGAGAAGCTGCTTTGAATAAAAACATTGAAACTTCATTTCAATGCAGTGATTTTCAGTTTTACATAATCAGAATGAACGTGAGAAGGGGTACCCATTATATATTACAATACTATTCACGGGCTCCTGCCCTCCCAAAGAGACCAGGCACACAGTGGGCTTTTCAAAAGAAAAATTTTTTTTTTCAAAAGACAAAACCCAGGGCACTAAGAGACACTGCATTAAGAACTCTAGGAAATTAATTAGGATCCATTTCAATTACCATTTCTTGGTCAAGTCCAAGAAAACCACCAAGAGCCTTCTCACAAAAGCACTTGTAGGACACCATTATCACCTCCCCTGTTTGATATGTGCATGTCACCTAAAGCATTCCTGCCCAGAACCAGCTGTTCCAGGCAGGATTTTGGCTCCACTTGAGGGAATTTGATTTTGATGTGGTGATTGCCAGGAAGGCCAAGATTCAGCCCAGCCTGGTGCAGGAGAAGATGGATCAGCCTGTGGGCCCCCCACATGGCTCTAGACACATTCTTGCCGGGGCTCTTGTGTACCAGAGGATCCTTTGCCCATAGCATCCACAAATGCTATTTCCAATCGTGTCTCCTGTGATTAGAAGAGTAACTGTAAATTACTTCTGCCTGGGGCAGAAAAGGAAGGATATTTTTACAGAGATCCAGGGTTAGCCAACCCAGCTATACAAGGTCCGAAAAAATGATCTACACTTGACTCAAAGGAAAAAATTACGTTCTAGCATTTATATTGGTCGGCTTTAAACTGACCAACACGGTTAGTAAAAACCGTGGTCAGCTATCTGGAGCAGAGGATTGAGCAATTTAGTGTTGCTTCACTATCAACAAATACAATTATTTATTACGGTGACTCTTGTCAGGAATTAACTGACATTATTGTAGTGTCCAATGGACAGTGAGCAACGTGCACATGATGAACAGGATGTGACAGCTTTCCTGTCTAATAGTTTTATTGATAAGTTTGGTTTAGTTTTGACAGAAATTGTCAACATGTCAATTTCATCTTAAATGACTCGTTTTTAAAAGAAGGCAAAAATTCTTTAAAAACTTCATCCAAATATTGGGGGGGGGGTTTCAAGCTTTTTCAAATGTCAGTCCTTGTTGCAGCAAATTAATACACGAATTACATGGAAGAGGAACCTGTTATGTAGATATAAAGAAGTAATTGCATGTATAAAAGAACAGGAAGGTATTAATCCCAATTAACGTACAAAAAAGGTCAAAGCCCTGCATACACTAAGATGTGCCACTTCTCATTTTGAATAACAGAAACAATATTTCATATGGCAAGAACAAGGAGAGGTTTTGAAAGCAAATGAAAGCATGTGAAAAAAAACAGAAAGACAGTTTTAAACACTGGGGGAGTTCAGAGCAAAACAATTGTCAGAAATTGGACTCGGGGACAGTTTGACTGCAGAGGAAAAAGTCAGGTTTGATTCTGGACATAGTAACTTCAAGAATTCACCTCTTCTTGGGTGTCTTATTTGTCATGAAACCCCCTCAGAAGTAAAATTTAATCAAACATAACGCATGTCTTCGCGACTCTGACTTCATCTCAAAACCAACCTCCAGTCATAGCATGGAGAGTTTCAGATTACTAAGAAAGCCAGACTAACTACCCCCTCTAGAATTCAAACCATTTGAACTTTGTTAGCAGCTCTTCACTGTAATTTATAGTCTTTCCTTGGTTTTACAAATTTGCTCATTATAGATATATAATAAAAATAGAACTGTTAAAAACTTTGTTAAATTTCAATTATTAAGTCCATCTGGTGTGACTCAGTAATTTTCATCTGTAACAGTTAAGAGTACTATGGGAGAAAGAAGGCAATTTTCATTTTGAGAAAATGAAACATTTTGTATTTAGTAACTTTAAAAATTCTATGTTGGACTGTATTACCTTTGCTTATCACTTCGTGACACTGGTGTCACTTGAATAAACCCCATGGTTCCAGGTCAAGAGCCACCAGCATCAATGGAGATTCTCCTCCTGACTTAACTTGCTTCTAAAGAAGCCCCAGTGGCTGATGGATACCACAGCAAACTGCTTCACAGTAATAGTACAGGAATATCTTGTAGCCATCTCTTCAAAAGATAAAGTGCTCTTATGAGAAACATATAATTAGCTTAGGAGGAAGGGCACCATTATTTCAAAATTTAACACCAGTGTCTATGAAATTTTGTAGAGATTTCAACATTTTCCATGTTATTGCTGACTCCTGTTAGTAGAAAGTCATGCCCTGCTGTGTTTTAACCTTCCTCAACTCTTCAATCACATTTATCAATTTGCATTCTGGATGACTGTGTAACACATCTGTGAAACTTACTTTATACATTGGTCATATATATATACATTTGTACATAGACAGAAATATATTGGTGAACAACTGTAAAGAGAAAAGTGAAAATGCTCTTTGCAACCAGGAGTCATACTTGAAACAAGGGCTGTTGAACTGCTGCTGCTTCCTAAGATGAAATAAAAAGCTTCATCTAACAATGGAGTTTCTAAAATGAAAAATTATTTAAACACTAAGCAGCAATCTTGACTCGTTAGAACTGAGTTAATTACTATCATCTAGAAATAAGTTATTCACAGTTATCCAGAAATGTGTTTCTGATGTGTCTGTAAATAAGTACTACACTATCTAGTACTCCAAAAAGATGAGCAATTTCCTACTGCTGTCCTTCCAGATGCCTGCTTACTCCATATGCTGCCCACCAGGCTCTGGGGTATTCACTTTCACTAAATGAATACAGGAATTCACACAAAACTCTTCCCATGTCTAATTATCCAAGATCTACATGATTTTAGCCTCTCACTTGTTATTTTATATGCAGCTGCAGCAACTTTGTCAGGGGCTCAGGCTCTGACAAACAATTCCCTTCAAGTCTACCTTTTGCCTGTTAGACTCAAAATGAGCAACAACTCCAAATTCCCATGGCTGCACTGCTGAGGGATGCTCCTGCTCCGAAGGTCAGATGAGCACAGCTGGGATGGCTGGCAGCAGCATCCCACTGGTTGGACTGTGGGCTCCAGAGTTTCCCTTTATTTCTGAGAGCAAGCCTCACTGAGATCAGTGGTCCAGCCCTGAGTTTTCATGTAATGACCTTTTATCACTCCTTTGCATAGGGCTGCTCCCAGAATGAGGTCTGAAGCCATGTAATTTATTAACTTTAAAGCAGCCCACAAGCTCCTTATGCCCATGGCCAGGGCATCTGACAAATGCCCCAGACACGGAGCTGATAACACCACCTCACCCCCAACACCTGCCTTCATCAGACCAGAAAACCAGCACATTTTATTCTTCATGTATTTGCATGTAGCAGGATGGAGCAGACTTATTTTCCTGGATGCTAATGTGATGCCAGCTGGAAAGGAATAGCCCAAAGCACGTTAGACCTGGTAGGATTCATCTTCCATTCATGGCTGTAAATAGGTAGAACACAAATACACTGTCTCCTTCTAAATGATGCTTTTTAAATAAATGCTTTTCATCTGAAAATATATTCAAAGATTAAAACGGAGCTTTAAAGGAACAGTCTGCAATGTGGCTGATTTGAAAGGCTAAAACTTTCCCCAACCATTTCAAGTATGAGAAAATCCAACAGCTCTCCATTTGTGATTCAAGCACTTGGTAAACACACTCCACAACTGTACCATGGCTGTGTGCCAATGAAATGGTGAGTCAGCAGGCAGGGGAGGGAATCAAGTGTCAAGAATGCATTTAACCCTCGCTCAGAGAACATTCTTCTTACTAACAGAATGAAAGCACACCATACAAATGCAAAAAAATCACTGGAATTCTTTGACCACTAATACGGGAGAACTATCTCAATTTTCTTCCAACTTTACAGAATTTCTCAAATTTTAAATTAGGACAAACACTTAAGAAAATAGCTAACAGCAAACTGATGAGAAAGAGGTTCATGAACATGTATCAGTGCGGTCCTAAAATCCTTGCTCTGACCAAAATCCCAGTGATAACCCTGGCAAGACTGAGTGCCGAAGGGTTTCACAAGAGCATTAGAATATTTAATACTTGCACAGATATAAAAAGGAGTATATTTTTCTAATGAAAATATAGTTCAACTCATCTATCCTATTCCCAAAGGAATATTCCTATTCCTATGCACACTACTTTGCTTCACAATGTTCTTGTGGAGTGGTTGATGAAATCACAAGAATTCCTAAATCATTTTTAAATTAACCCATCGTAAAAAATTCCCCGCTGAAGCATCACTCTAGGTACTCTATTCAGGATGGAAAAAGAGCATACAAAAGTGAGGATTAAAAAAAAATATCTATGAAAGAGTACTCAATCATCCACCTAAAGACTTGAACACTCACCTACAAGGCTGTTAAACACTGCCAAACCTGAATGACAGCATTTTATACCTACTTTCTTACTCTTCACATGTGTAAATAACCACGTTGGACACCTGGGGAGGAGGAGAAAGGAGGGGGGAGAAAAGACTCCAGTTATTACCTTCAGAATGTTAGTTAAGGGTAATTGTAGACCAGCTGTGAATTTACAGCTTGCCCCCATTATGGAAAAGATACAGGTTCCAGTTAAGGGTCTGCTGTCCTCCGCTGCTTGAGCCTACAAATGGCCTACCCCTAGCAGATTTTTTAAACATCTGGCCCCACTGACCTCCATGGCCTGAGCCATCTCCTCCAGGAGCTCAACTCACAGCCAGTGTCATCCATTTACTGTTACTTTGTCCTGACCTGATTAAGCCTTGGCTGTGAAATGGCAAAGATAAGAATTAGTTTGTATAGAGTATGTCCAGGGTGGAAATACAGTAAGCATCCCTTCAGAGATCTATAAAAGGCTTTTCTCCCATCTAATGGCCCTCATAAAGTCCAAGTCAAAGTTAGACAAAACCATCACCTATGGCATTAAGACACAAGGCCTAGCAAACCCTGCTGGACTGGTCAGAAAGACTTTCCCTCCATTCCTCAGCTCTGTCTTTCTGCCAGATGTTAACAACTGTAGCAGGAGCTGCAGATTACACAGACACATCTGAGCCAAAGGAGATAAATTTGAGCTGACTGTGAGCTCAAATGGTTGACCTAGGACCTTGACCTAGAATCTAGGACACTTGAAAGATGGCAATGTCCCACAGAAGAACACAACAGCAGGAAGGAGATTTTCTCTTCAAACACCACATTCCCCTCCATCATCTTACAGGCTGGAAATACAGAACTATGACCAAAGAATAACTTTATGAGAAACCAATGTCACTCATTCTGAAGGATTCTGCCATGGGTTGCACTTGACCTACACAAGTGTGAGAACAGAACCAAGTCCTGCAGAACTTCAGTTTAGAAAGCAAATTCCCCATGCATGCTGCTAAATTCCTCCATTTGAGATTTGAAAAGAAAGAGAAATGCAAAAGATTGTCAGTGTGCAGTATTAAGCTTGCAGTTTAGGGAAGAAAATCAAGACACATCTTTCTTGTATGCAAAAGGCTCTAAGTAACCTTCCATCATTATAACAATGTTAATTCCCAGAAATTTTGCAGAGCTCCAGAACTCTCTAGAGCATTATTTTATATACCCAACACTCCTCCATTAAAAATTATGTTTTTAATTATTCCAGTTACAAATAGGAAATTCTTTAACTTTTCTCCCAAACCCAAACACCTTTTTGGTTTTCTTTGTATACCTCCCTGGGAAATGACAACATCTCCAGGTCATTCCTTTCTACACTGCTTGGAACCCATGGAACACCAGGAGAGTCAGAGAGCAAAGGAAATGACACATATAATGACACTGCAAGGCTAAAACAATTGTTGATTTAGCACCAGAAATAGCTGAACGTTTTAGCGCTTGGTGGCTTCTTGTATGAAGGCTCTTCAGCTAGACAATGTAAATAATTGTTGAGAAATTTATTTAAATAATTATCAATTTTTATGCAGGAAGCATTAGCAGATACTGTTTTAAATAATTCCAGATACTCAGCACTAAATAAGTGGCTCATTTTCAAGAACCAACCAAGAAAAAACATTCCACAGAATGTCATATATTCCTTCAAAAGGAGTGCTACATTTCATTAGCATGGATGCTTAAGTGGAATAAGTCTCAGTATGGGGACTGTTTGCAGCAATGGTTGGTAATTAAGTAGTAAAGTACTAATAAAATGTTTAGGCAGGTTGCATTTAAATAGCAGTATAATGATATGTAATTACTAAAAACGAGTGCCAAAACCATTCTGCAACAGACCACTTTCAGTTTTCATGCACTGTGCAAATCCATTTGAAAACAGAAAGGATTCCAATGTCCACTGCACAGTGGCCAGGGCACAGGCAAGCTGTGAAACTTTCGCTCTCAGTCACAGAGGAGAACCTTTCACTTAAAAGCACACTCTTAAGTTCTTCTTACAGAAGCTACAGAAATTAAAAGAAAATGTTCTTAACACATACAGGAACAAATAAGCACACAGTAGGAGTGAGGCCAGCAGCTCTTCTGCAGGGTCATAATGAAAAACCACCAGGAAAACAAGGAAGAGCCTGTGAGGAAGGATAATACTCACTGACCTCATCACAGGGGACACAGCAGGAATCTGTCCCCACAGGACACGTCCAAGGGTGAGGCATTCAATTCAAAAGTAAACTTGGTGGAGAAGGTACCAAAATGTTCTGCTGCAGCAAGGTATGGGGAGATAAGTATAATTCTTTGTGGGTAAGCAAAATGTAGTGGGCAAAAGGAACTTGGCGCAGCCGGGATGAATTTCAACCAAAAGAAAATGCATATACTTAGAACTTAAAAATGTGTCAATGAAGATAAAGGCTCAGTGGAAAAAATGCATATAAGGGTAAAGCTGAAATGCACAAAATTGCCACCATAGCAGAAATTAAATAAAAAATACTGCAGAGACAAATGTTTATATTTTAGATATTATCTCTAGAAGATAAAAACCAGTAACACCAAGTATAGAGGTATCTTGATTTTCTAATAACTCCTCTTGTGATGACAGTAGTTCTCAAACTGTGGTATAAACGCAGTAAGTAGCTGACAGTCTAGTAGGTCCCAACATTGCTTGCAGAATCTTTATATTCTTTACAAATCTCTGCATTTGTCCATAATAGCCATTAATGTCTTTTAGACTAACAATAGACTGCCATGAACATGGGCCCCTGCTCCAGAACAGGTCATGTTTTTGTTCTTAAATCAAATCTAAGTGTCATTCATTTAATTACTGTGGTGACAAATAGATTATACATATACATAATAATTGTGAAAATTTTCATTTTATATTTGTATGTGAAGCTAAAGCCTGCCAGGCCCTTCCAGCTTAAATTATTTTATGATTTGCAAACTAACAGAGTACATCTCAGCACACTGACCCCCTCTGAAAATGGAAATTAGGTACCAAATGCACGGAGCTGCTTTGGGAACCTGTCTTTTGTGTCTGCCCTGGCAAGTTTCAGTGTTTTGGCAAAGCCTTTGTTCACCTAGAATTGTGCCAATAATCCCTTTTAAAATACCAAAGTGCCTGCTTTTGTAAGCACTGCCTGGCTTCAGCATGGCCAGTGAGCATGTGCTCAGTAATGCATCTTTCAGACAGTCATATTCTTAACGTGTCCATATGTTTAAAAACATTCTTCCTTGATCACAAACCCTCCTATCACCTTTCAAAAAACAGAGATACTTGATTTGCAGAGATTTGGATTATTTTTGCCTTTGTGTTACTTGCAGACAATCTACAATAACACTAAATCATTGGTCTGTTTTGGTTTTTGGTGTTTTTTTGGTGTTGTTTTTTTTTTAATTAAGTAGCTGACCACAGGTTATATGGATGAAAATAACTCCCTTTTTAAACTGGGAGGAATATCTTGTTCATTTGACAAGAATGGTTCATTTTTTAGAGATTCAAGTCTTACAGCTAGGAAAAATAGGTCATCTTCAACTGATATAAAAAGAATTATAACCAAGCAAGTACAAAATGCTGAACCCACATGCTTGGGGTGGGTTCTCACCCTGTAAGTCAACTAATGCTCTAAAATGTACGAATTTCTATTATGCAAGACCTCCCAATTCTCCCTGTATATAATCTGTGCTTTGAGCATTAAGAAAGATGACATTTATATTAAGGGGGTAAGATATTCAGCGGGTTAATGTTCTACTTTGTGAACAGATTACCAAGAAAGAACCATCCCTTGTTATAAAAGGCATTTCTGTTCTGTGGATTCAGAAAGCTGTTTTAACCATGTAACTGAGTCATGAAGGAAATGGCTGAGCAGCACCAGCCAAGAAAGAAAGATCAGGTTGCATCTACTGCTGCTCAAACCTGCACCTTTTTTTGCTCAAACCCAATTTTTACACAGTCACCTCAATCTCTTTAGAGCTCCCCTTGAACAGCAGTTTGGTTTCCTGAAGCACAACAGGAACTTCCTTCCCACCCTCCCAGGCAAGTGTCCTGACCCATAAATTCCATTGCTGTGTTTGCTCTCTCTCACTGATCTACAGAATTAAGAATTAATTAATAAAACTGAACAGACAGTGGACAAATTCACTGCTTCCAATGTGGCAGCAAGGTGATCAGTAACACCCAAATCTTTTTCCCCTTTTCTTTCCCAGTCTTTGATGCTGACAGATGTGGTATTAAGCAACACACTTATGTGGACCTGGCAATGTTATGTTTGGTGTTACGGTCAGACTCAAGGGTCTTAAAGGTCTTATCCAACCTAAATGATCTTATGATTCTATTACAATAGAGATGAGACCCTAAACCCAGATTTGTCTCTGTTGCCAAGATGCTGTGGTAACACAGACAAAGATAGTTCCTGTCCAAGGAGGAGGAAAATTCACCATCAGAAATAGTTATAAATACAGATACATGGAAATTTGATATTGACCTTGCTGCACAAAAATCAATAAGAGATTTTTCACCAACTTGAACGGATCAAACCCACAGATGGGAGATCGTCAGCTTTGCTCATCAGCCTCTACCTAGCCTTTGCACAATCTCATTTATTACAATCATCACATTGGAGGGAGGTCCTTAAGATCAATACAAAAGAGGAACAGACACAGTAGGTTTGTATGAAATGTAAAAATGGGCTTTGAAGCTGGGGATCAAGAGACAATGAGACAAAAGACAAGCAGGAAATAGCACAGGTTAGCAGGTGATTCAAATCGTTACAACTCCAAGAGAACCGTGAAAGATCTTTATGAATACAGGGCTTGGAAACTAACAGGGTAAAGCACAAGGAATGACGAGGTTGAAAATGGAGCTTTACTTCAAGAAAAGAGGAGTACACTTTTATATAAAGGTAATTAGGGGAAATAAAATGTTTCTCTCAAAATCGGGACTTGGAATTACTCAGTGGATTGGTTGTCAGCCCGTACAGTAAAAGGCACTGGGTAAGAGGGCTTTTAGTGATTTGAAGGGAAGTAGAGACTAGTCTGAACATGAGGGACAGAGTAATGCACTGACTGATTTACACAGGATTTTGAAGTCTGAATCAACAATTGTTAAAATAACCACAGAATTTAAAAATACTGAAAATTTGGTGTTCTCAGAGTGCACAATTACATTAATAAGCAAACAAGCTGTTAGTGGGTATCACATCATTGATTTTTGGGTTCACTGCTATGAAGATTTGATTGAAAAAACATAAAGATACTTCCACTGTGACTGATAGCAAGACAAATGAATTTGGGACTGCCAGTCAAAGAGTCTATTTTATCTCAAGAGGAGGGTTGCTTACTCATCTCTAGTCAACAGCCCCTTTTAAACATACTGGAAGTAATTTTAAAACCCCAAGGTATGATGGAATTTAAATTATTTGTGAGGGTGGAAGACTGAGAGGTTTTCCTACATGACCAGTTATTTCCTAGAAAAATATGAGATGTTCTATCATCATATTTATGATACTTTCCCCAAATTAAACTCCAACCAATACAGTTACTCAGACTCATCACAGCAAATCAAATTTGCTTTCCCTTTCTTTGCAATGTACAATTGTTGCGATCTGCTATTTACTTTTCTCATGGTCATATTTCTGAATAAATCAGTGCATTCAAATAATTCCATTGAAGCTGTTAATACTTCAAATGAAGTTCAAATGAATTCAAATGAATTTGTCGGTTAAGAGAGAGAAAACAAGTTAAGTAGGTCAAGGTGGTGGGTTTAGCTCTATGAAACCCAGGTTCAATCCTCTGCTCCAGCATGAGCTGCTCCACACACGTGGTGTGACATGAGAATTGCTTTTGGGATCAGTCTGCAAAATATTTAGGCACTTTTCACTGAAATCCCGTAAACCAGACAATCAATGAAGAACCCAAGTCCAGCAACAGTTTCAGAGCCATAGAGTGATTTTCGTTGCAAGAGTCCTTAAAGTTTATCTCATTCCAACCCCCTACCATGGGCAGGGATACCTTCTACTATCCCAGGTTGCTGCAAGCCCCATCCAACATTTCCAGGGATGGGGCAGCCACAGCTCCTCTGGGAAACCTGCCAGTGCAGGCACAGTAAAGAATTTCTGAGTAAAGAATTTCTTCCTATCATATAGTCTAAGCCTGCCCTTTCAGTTTAGACCCATTGCCCCTTGTCCTGTCACTACCTGCCCACATAAAAAGTCCCTCTCTCTCCTTTTTATAAGCCCCCTTTAAGGCACTGGAAGGCAGAAGAGACAAATGAGGTCGCCCTGGAGCCTTCACTTCTCCAGGAAGTGAAGATCAGCCCCAGCTCTCAGCCCATGGCAGATGGGCTCCAGCCTTCTGAGCATCTTCATGCCTTCCTCTGGTCCCCCCTCACAGATCCACATCTTTCTTGTGCTGTTTTCCCTTATATCCAAATTATCACAAATTGTAACTCCAAAACTCTGATCAGCTGTTTAAATAGAGAGACAGCAAAACCATAAGCTTTTTCAAAAGCTCAGATATCAGAGGGGAATGAAGACATATTTTTGTTCTATACATGCATGCCACTCTACACTTGAGTTAAATCTCCCTTTCTGAGATACTAAGGTTCCTCTGAAAAACAAACATCACACAGACTAACCATTCATCCATCCATGAGATTAAACTCAAATTTCCAGCTCTGCAGTTAAGCAAATGCAAAATAAAATGACTAAGAAATTAGTCACTGAACAAGTATATTTGAAAATAAATTATGCATATTACATGAATGGTGTCTACAAATCTCTTTTGGAAAGGGCAGAACTCTGTAAGCACTGAAATCAGTGATACAGCCCAGGTTAATTTCCACAGGTCAGGATGAGTGTCTTGAACCCTCTACTGATATCCTAGCCTTTAACCTGTGCTGGATCAGCCCCTTAGCATGCAGGTACTCTCTACAGGAAATCTACCAAGGATACAAAGAAAATAACATTAAAAAGAACATGAAGTCCCAAAAGTCCTTTACTATAAAGACAGACACTACTTGTGGATGAGTGAACCTCAGCATTTAGCTCTAATACAAGGCAGAGAGCTGCAAAGGAGTACATATTTCCATCTGGGCACAACTCCAATTTTATATTAATAAACTGGTTCTTTTTTTGTAAACAGAATCAATATCCTGTTTAAAAGCGATTCTCAGAAGAGCAGGAAATTAGAAAATATTAATATTAAATTAATCAAACTTCTTTTCATGAAATATTGTTCATGTTAATGAATAAATTTCTTTTTGGTTTTTTCAGTGTATATACAAATATACACTGAAAATGCTACCCTATGAGCTATATGTTCATTTGAGATATGCAAAGCTACATATTTCCTTCTTATTATTTCTGATTCCATGAACACTGAGGGCAATTTCTACTTTCAGGGATTATGAATTATAAATATGATATAATTTTTCAGGAAGAATCATAAAAAATAAGTTTCTTTTTGGTCTTTGGTATTTTTCAGTAATACTGGATTTGCCTCTAAAAGTAGAAGGAGCAGGAGGAAACCATGTAAGAAAGCTGAAACCTCCTAAAACATTTTATTTTATTTTATTTTTATTTGATTGCTGGCACACCAAAATCCCATTTCCCTGTCATTGTCAGGAAATTTCAGAGACTCAAATGTCATCAGGTACATCATTGGAGGCATTCTAGTCCATGGCTTGCATTTTTACACAGCTAAGGAATTTCTAAGTTTTCTACAGTTTTTCTTTTCTGGAAGGCTAATAGCAGTTCCCAGTTTAGAAGAAATGTATCCAAGACAGAGAGAGGCCACCCTGGGGAAAGAGCAATGAAAGCAGGGACAAGGAGGAAGAGAGGAATGGGGTGAGGTTTGGGGGAACAAAATGTCCAAAAAGATCAAAAATGTGGCTTGGCTTGAGAACCTGATGAGTAATGAAAGCATTATTATATTATTAGATTATTATTTGGTCTGAATATGGATAAGAGGTATGGGGATAAGAGAGGAAAAGAAAGATTTTGCAATCTTTCTCAAAATCTAAACTAATTTTAAAAATCTTCTTTAAGATGAAAAAACAAAATCTGCTGTAAAGAAATTAGTTTAAAAAGCAAGCTTACTGTGCAAGTCTAAATTTAACCATAGCATTCATTACCAGGAGCACTTTAAAACACATCACCCCCAGGGAAAGTTGGTTACTTACTCCATCCAGGCTTTCTCAATCTCAAAACTTTGCTTCCTTGCTGCATCAAGCTATTTTAACTTTTGAACTGAAGAGCTGCAGGGCCTTGGTATGACCTATCAAGGAAGTTACACTCGAGCACAACATACCTGAAAATATCAAGTGCATAAACCAAACACCATATTGAGAATCACTTGCGAGACTGGTGTTTTATTTACTGAGCCTTTTTCCTTCTGTGTCTGCACATTCACAAACAGTAACTTTTTATGATGTCTACTGGAACCCCAGTGTGAGAGTTCACTGTGATGCCTTTGAAGCAATAAGTAAACATTTTTAACTGTGTGTGTGCCAGATTAGCTGGGAATTTCCCCTGTCCTGCCCTGCAGCTGAGATCACTGTTGACTGCCCCTGAGTGTGGATTCCACAGGCTGGTGAGTGGAAGAAAGATATGACAGTTCCCTGAATTACTCATTCACCCCAACATACACTTGGTCTTTCATTACAATGTACATAATTCACTCGGGGGAAAGAAAGTAAAGTTATTCACAGTCTTCAACATTTCTACCCTTCCACTAACATATTTCAACAATTTTCACTCATCCCTCTTCTCTCTGTTGTCTTTAAAATGTTCAGGTGCTCATACCATCAAACTGGAGATGTATGTCCTCAAAACCAGGCACGTGAATCTCTGAGTTCTAGTTTGCAGTTCCTGACTCACACAAGTAAAAATGTCCACAAATTAAAACATTATGACTGCAGGTGCTCAACTGCACATACTTGCACATTGAGCACAAGCAAAGGCAATTCGTATTATAAAAGGGTAACACAAACTGCAGACTCTCTGTTAAAATATAATTATTTTCTATTGTTACCTCTGTGAACACTAATTGCCAAAGGATATTTGTATAGAAAAATTCACTGTTCTGTGTCACTGATTAAGGCTTCAACACAGCTCCTCAATCAATGCAATGCAATGCCCACAGATACAATGCATCTTTTCTGCAGTTATAACCCACAGTAAGCCCTTTAAATCAGTAGAGAATTTGGTGTTAAACACTAAAATTCTAGAATGCCTCTTTATTCTTATGCACTGAAGAAAGTAGAGTGATATAAATATAGTCAAAGGTTAAACCAAACTGTCTTATTTTATACACAAATGCAGAGTCAACACAGTAGCACATTTTACATATGAGACTATGTACAACACATAACCACAGCTACTAGGCAGGGAAAACTGAATTTTCACATTTAAAATAAAAATCAAACTTGTCTTGCACACTCTAAGCTAAGAGCACCTTTACTGAAGCAGTTAAATGTTCTTGTTCCAGGTGCAAGGTATGATCTCCCAGAGCAAGCCTGTCTATTGAAGAGGTTTCATTGCAAAAAGTAGTGAGAGGTTACACAAAGTGACTGTGAGTGCATTTAGGAATGATACTCAACCTGATTATTTGCTTTATTCTTTAAGTAAACAAATCATTACACCTGAAGCCTAATAAAACCTCTTGCACAATCCCATGCCTGGGAATTGCACAGCAGCAGCTCAGTAAGCCACAGCTGAGCTACAGGAACCCTCTGGCCTGGCAGGCCCAGCAAGGGAAAGCCCAGCAGCTCTCCTTCCAGCTCACAATGCCTTTGCCAGACTTTACACATCCATGCCAGTCATCTGTCTAGATGGAGGAGAAGAGTAGATAAACAGGGAAAAGAACTAAACCACATTTGGCAGGATAAGACTTTTCAGTGGGAAGGGAGAGAACTTGGGAGGTGCTATGCAAGGTGCCAGCAGAACTAGTATTTGGAGAAACATCCCATACATTATGTAGTATCACATGGCCCTAGATTATGTAATTCCATAATATTCTTCTCCACACTCCCTGGTGCTCAGGACAGAAACATTTGCAGCTTGGTTTCAGAAAAAAAAGCTCCCATGTTATTTGTCAAAGGTCACAAGCACATTTGAAATGGGAGGAAGTGGGCAGAGGAAAGCAAGCAAAAAGAAGCAAGTCTCATGGTAGGACAGCTGCATACTGCAGAGTGGAATGGGATTTCATGCTCATTTTTGATTTACTTTCTCATCGTTGGAAAAGCTTTTGAATCAAACTTGTCCCACAATTTCAGAGCTTCTGGCTGGATACAATGTTTCTGAATACTGACCTGCTGCACTGGAAGCTGTTCCCTGATCATGGACTGTATGGGTCCACAAGCAGGTTGAAAACAGGTAACTTGAGTCCTAGGTGTCACGATTTAGGCCATCAGAATTACTATAAACTGTCATTCATTTCCTTTGCTACAGTTTATTACCTGTAAAATTGGAGTGCTACACACATCTCTCAGACTGTTTTGAAATAAAATAATCCAAGAACAAACATGCATGAAAGCCTCTGAAGGAATTAATCTACTTGTCTAAAGGGTTGAGTGTGAATGTTGTACGTAGGTCAACTGAAAAAATCAGAAAAAACCAAAATACCAAGTTGCTGCCCATTTTAATGTACAAGGAGCTCATTCACAATTTTCACTCTTGAAATGACAACCTTTCCAGCAAACCTGACAATGTGCTTTCACCATTTTTGCATAAAACATTTACAGAAGGGATACCACTCATCGTTGAACTCAGCTGACATATAAACCTACAATGAGCTGGAAAGCAGCAATCAAGTCTTCAGTTTTTTGATGGGAGCATGCATATACTGAAATTCCCTTATTTTCTGAGCATGACAAAGGAGGCTGCAGAGTATTTTGCATCACAGATCTTCCTCAACATCACTACTTTTCTTAACAGAACCTGTTTTATTATTGCATTCACTCTGCTCCATGCAGAGCAAGAAGTACAGAAGAATTCTTGCTGTTAGAGAGAAGAAATTAACCATGAAGTAACATTAAAGCCTCCAAAAATATCTCGCTCCTTTCGAACTCTGACTGTAAGTACTTCAGAAAACACACACACTCCTGCAGAATCATGTGTTTATTACTGGAAGCCCCAGCTTCCTTACTCCAGTCTTTGTATATGGGTATTATCAGCATCTGCAAGAACAGTTTCCACTACTGCTGAAAAGGAGAGGAAGAAGCACAATGTTGAACAGAAAAAGTATGTGCACAGCTTATTAGGTAAGAAAACAGCTGTGAATGCATGCATTCATGTGCAAGGATTACTGCAGCAAAGCCTACAACCACAGATAAAATAAAACTGATCTTTTTCAGCCTCCATAGTCCTCATGTAATATAAGATTTTTACTTTCCCTTTCTGACGTGCCCTAAAGCTTCCTGCATTCCAATCCCATGGTCTTCAGCAGTGCTTAGAATGAACCCAAAGCCTCTTGTTCCTGTCAGCTGCACTTCATCAGATCTACTGGGAAGCACCAATACTCAAAAAGACCTACTGGGGAGACTCTGAGCTGTTTGCAGCATTTACAAGATCACAACTGCAGCTCATGGTACACATTTCACTCATTACACTTTTTATGTTTTAATTCAGAATTTGAGAGGTGGGGTACATGAGAATGACATGGCAGAAGCTGGTTGATTTGGTAACCACAGTACTTTGTCATAATATTTTTATACAATGAAAGCCAAAGTCAAAGAATATAATATTTAAAAAATCTAAACCCATTTCTTGTTTCTTATCGATCTGTAGGAAACAATACCAGATTTTAACTAGTTTGTATCATCTGCCAGAAACAACACTAATCTATCCAAGCACATCAACACTCAATATCCTTTTACAAGTGTCAGTGAACACAGCAGGAGGCTGAGATCACTGAGAAACTTGGTTTCTCAGTTTTAAAACCAACACGTGATCCCAGGTAAGACTTTTGTCATTTTCACAGCCTGATGAAGCATTAAGCTCAAAGGCAGTACTTGGATTGGCTATTCCTTCTCTCAAACTTCTCAAATAAAACATTTTCTGCTTGTATTTTTTAATGTCATATTTTCAAATCATTTAGATTATCATGGCTGCAAGAGAAATAGACATAAATATTCATGGCATCAAATATTGTAAGGAAAATTCTTCAGAACAAGATCCCCAAGTTCTAAATTACATAGCATGATCTAGTAGAATGTATGGAGCTGTCATAATTTACATCCATGGAGAACACTGTTCATTTCATACATCTACTGAAATATTTTGTCCCTTGGTCGTGATACAAACATCAAATTTAGGATGCTTTCATTTTGCAGGTCCTCTAGTGAGCATTACACTACAGAAGGCAGTGAACCTTACAAAAAACAATGCATCCAGATGAAATAGTGTCACTAATTTCAAAACATGCAGCTGATTTTTAACATATTTCAATAACGCTTCTAATCTCCCATCATAAAATACAAACCAGCTCTCTGAATGGCTAAATAACCAACTTCAGCTGCTATGATCTGCACAAAGACTCTGCTTCAGTAAAAGATATTTGGTTCCATAATTTTTAATATATCAGCTTCTGCTGTACTAGATAATCATTTATCCAAGTTTTAATTTCCAAGCTCTGTGCTGTTGACATTTTACAGTGTTTTCAAAACATGAAAATCAAAAACAAACACATGACAACAAAGAGGATGGTGAAGATGATCTAAGAAAATCTTTCTGGTTTTTTTTTACCTGCCTTATGTGTGTTTTATATTGTGTGTCCTAAACTCCTGCAAATACAGGAGTTCATATTAATTACTTATCTTGTTATTCTCTTAATAAGAATGTTCATAACAGACTGGCTGCTGGTTCATCTTCTGACAAGATTAAGAACTCAAAGTTTAAGCACACACTATACACCCACAGGAGATGCCACATAAAAGAACATTTCTCATTTATTGTTGTTTAAGGACATTGCTCCCAGTCTTTAAAAACAGAACAGGTTTGCTCTGCAGACACACATGAAAGTGTCCCAGTGCTGATGGGGACAGCTGAAAGCTGTCCAACAGCTGCAGCTCCAGAGCAGAGGCAAACGATAGCTTCACTCAAATGAGACCCAACACTCATAGCCAGGTTTTCTCCAAAATTCTGGTGGCAGAGCTGGAGAAAAGAAATAAAGAGTTCAGACTTTTTTATAATGTCATTTTTCCTGTTAAAACAATGCCACAGGTTCCTAATCAACGCCTCATTAAGGCTCAAGGGCACCAGACTGGCAACACCACAAAACACAACTTCTGCTTTACCTCACTACAGATCCTGATCGGCCTTGATCAAGAGATGAGAAGAGAAGGAAGATGAGGCTATTAATTCCTGAAGAAATGTCATTCAACTAATGGGGAAAAAAAGAAAATAAAGAGCAATACATTCTCAACATCTTCTTGCAACCATGAAGAAGGATCTCTGCCAATCCTTTAACTGACAATATGTTCAAGTGTATTTTCCTGAGATGTATCATAACAAGACTTCCTTGGGTTCTCTATTCCAACAAACTAATATACTGCACAGGAAAGAATAAGAGAGAATGGGAAATTAACATGGAGAGCTTTCTGCACCAAGTAAGTACCCAAGGGGTTTGCAGGGAGCCATTTCTTTCACCAGACTTTCCTTCAGCCCTGCAGAGAAGAATTTGGGGTGTGGACAAACACCCACCCTGTGAAGACTGTACTGGTGGAAAAGGTTTATCCCCAGATGTTCATCACCATCAGCTGCAGAGGTTCCTGCCCCTTCAGAGCAGCTCCCAGCTGTCCTCTCTAACCAATACCAAAACCACTTGAGCCAAAACAAAGTAGATTAGCACAGATCTGCCTCTTAATACTGTTAGAAAAATGCCAATGAAAGCTGGCAATACATCCCCTGCCCTTCCCCCTCCAATCCACTCATCCTCTCCCTCATGCAAAGAACAGCACTCAACTGACCCCTTCAGGCATCACAGGATGCTAAATAGACAAATAATGATTTTTTTATTGAACAGGAGAAAAAACAGGAGAAGGGGGAAGAAGGCAGGAAAGCCTTCTTTGGTTGCCAGCTTCGTGTCTCCTGAATTATAGTAACAAGCAAGCCATGGCTTTGTCTTCAGTACACAAATGGGAGAAGGAAGGTTAATTTATTTCACTTAATGAGAAAAGTACAGTGTTTTCTCTTTAGCAGATAAAACACAGAATGGACCAGAAAAGATTAAACTAAGTATACTGCAGGTCTAAACTATCCTAGGTCTTCCTCTCCTTTAGGATCAAGATCTTCTATCCTTTTCATGACAAGAAAGTATTTTACTGTTCACCGTTTAGAAAGACTATTCAGATTGGTTTACTTTACATTTTTCAAATCTGAAACACCAGAATGAATAATTACAAGTGCTCACTCTTTCTATTACTTTAGGGCCCTCTAGGGCAAGCTGTTTAATTCTTGCCTTTAAGGCTAAACACTATTTTTCCTTCTCAAGAAGCAGTTCAGAGAATGGCACGGGTTTGATCAAGAAATACTTGAAATACAGAATAAAAAGAATGTTCCATTACGGGCAGATGCTAGGAATCTCTTCCCTCCATCTCTTTTTTTCTGTCTTTGAGGAAGACAAATTGCTAAAAGTTTAGACATATAAAAACTAACAGCAGCATCAATTTTGAAGCACTGTGTATTTCAGCAGACAGCACATCAGTCAGTTTGTTTTATAGAACCTGAGAAATGATGTTTTAACTTTTACTGTTGCTTCTGTCAGAGTAGAAAAGATGTAGTTTCTCTGCTTTGGAGTACAATAGATAATGCTGTCATATTCAAAATTATACTTATTGCTCATGCATATAATAACTACAGCATTTGTCCTGCATTTAATTTTATAGCTGTGTTCAAGTGTTTGCATGGTTAAAAGAAAAAAAAAATGAGAAAAAACAGTGCATGTGTGTTCTGCATGTAAGTGCATTTTTTTGATGTAGAGTGTCTAATTTGGGGGGGGGGGGGGAAGGACGAACTGTTGTGTGTTTTAGGGAAGGTAATTCAAAAGCCTTATAATATTAACCTAAAAGATAATTATATCTTGGCTATGGCAAGTGCATTTCTGCAAGATAATGGTAACAAGCTCAGACCAAAACTTTCTGAACTCTTCAGTTTCTTCTGCCCACTGCATAGATAACCCTCACCAAGCGGTGTTGGTCTTTTTCCACATAACTAGCATGTTTTACTGCATTCAGGGTAGATCTTCCAGTGACAAATTTAACCCATTCACTAAACTGCCCTGAACAGAACACTCCAATATGAGCTTTTCTTGCAGAAGGTAAGGCCTGAGCAATCATGTTTGTAACCCATGGCAAAAACACCAGGTTGGACATAATACTGATGTGAACCAAGAGGTGTCTGATCCCTTCCACACTGAAATGGCAGGTGGAGGTGAACCATCCATACAGCCCATCCCTGTCCACCCTCACACAGCTGAGATACAGCTGAGATGACTTGAGTAACAAATAAAGCATTGTGTGAGCTCTGTCATGCAGTGGGGGTTACTCACAGTGCAAGACAGGCCCTTTCCTCCCTCCATACCTGGAGCTGAATCTCTCCTCATCCCACCACAAATATTAATCTTTCCTCCTGAGACGTATATCCAGAACGGCTTAATTCTATATCCTAGCTCCTAGTATTCCATTCTGGAAACATCAGCTCATTCTCCTTCCTTGAAAGCTGGCTACCTAAAATATTTTAAGTGCCAAAATATTAGTATTAAGCTAGAAATGCATTATTCAGCCAGACAAACAATACCTCAAAAGAGCAAGTACAAGTAGCACTGCAGCAGGATCAATAACATCCAGAGGACAAGAGCAGAACAGATCCCTGAGGGTCAGTCTGCTTGAGCTCACTGACAATAACAAAGACTAGATACAATAGATGTCTCTGGCAGTTGAGGCACTTCACAAACATAGTACCCTGGAACAACATACTCTTTGGCCCTGATGGAAGTAGCCCCTCTAAACAACACTCTCTCCCCCACAAAATCGCTACCATAGACAGACTTGAAAATTACTGATCTATTCCATGTGTTTGAAAAATGACACTAAATCCTAATCATTTCACAAACTTCCATATTCCTCTGCCTAGTCCATATAATTGTAAGCTCTTCAGGGCAGAAGCTAGGGGAGTTTTAACACTGCAGTGAAGAGTACTAAACCAAATATGGCTTTAAGCACTAGTTTGTTGTCCGAAAAGTGTTGTGTCAAAAAAGCACTAACTTATTGTCAAAACAATAAAGGTCTATTTGATCCAAATATCGCCTGATGGGTCAAAAAAAAGGACCATCTAGAATCCTCCCTTTTTCCATTTCTTTGTTGTAAGATTAGTAAATCTTTCACTGGGTTCATCACTTAAAAAATATATTTGACTCAGAAAGGACCCCTAATAAGACTTCCTCAAGATGCTACTCTTTCCTCACTGCTATGACTTTTGGCTGCAGACTCTTCCTTGTTTTGCTGACTTCTCCTAATTTCCTCGTGTGTGTGCATGCTTACGTGTGCGTGTGCGCATTTCCTCCTCCACTCCCCAGTTCTTCAAAGCGGGTACAGTGCTCCCGACCGACACACAGAGGCAGTAAGGGAAACAAGGAAGCCAATGTGACTCAGAGTGGCTGTGAAGAGATAACAGTTGAGTGGTTCGAATCGGCATCAGCACTCCCGGGCGCAGGCCCCTGCCGGCAGCGCCTTGGGCCGTGTTTCTACAGAATGAACCGGGCTCTCCCCCCACTGCAAGAAACCCCTCCCTGACCTGCAGCTGCCAGGTGGAAGTGACAGCCAAGAGTCAGCACTTCCTTTGTTACCAACATTCGTGTATTGATCTGTGTCCCCCCCAAAGCACAGAACTCCAGCCCAACCTCAGCTCTCTCACCACCAGCTGATTTAGGTCCTGGGGCAAGCAGAACACTGAAGCCTCATAACTGAGACCCCCTGCACAACATTGCCGCTTTACTCCTGAGCTGGTATTTTACATTTATCGATGGATAACCCTGACCAGGAGCCTTTATACCACAGCTGTGAGTGCCACATCAAGCTGAGAGGAAGGAAGATGAGAGATGATAAAGTGGCACAGCATTTAATTTCTTCAGTTCTTCCAGCCCCCCTGTTATTGCTGGAATAAAACATTACCTCTTTTCATATCCTGGATGGTCCTAACCTTATATTTTAACACCAAAACTCTCTAGATTACTGTCCCAAAGAACAGCAACAGTAGATGCCAGCAGAGAAGAAAGAGCCTAAGTGGTGCAAAGGAGAAAAAACACTGAGAGCGCCTGTATCCTCATTGTGATCTGCTTTTCCTGCTTCCCCAGGATTATGGGCTATATTTTTTGTTGGTGTGAACCAACACAGGCTACATCTGCTACACAGGGTTGACATCACAAATCTTGTAAACACACAAACGTCTAGGAGGAACCTGCATCCTTCAGCGCCATGCCAGCGCCACCATCTCCTCAGACACACTTAGTAAGCATTGCCCCAAATGTTTCAACAAATCTGACAAGGTACAAGAAGAAGCTGTAGAAGAGGTCTCTAACTTGACAGAAATAGGTTGCAGGGCTGGAAGATGGCCACCTGTCCACAAACTATTGGAAACCACAGACAGACATCTTTGCCAGATTCAGCTGAAGTCTACACCCATCTCTACCTTCTCATCAACATCCACCAGGACTGTGCCCTCCAGCAAAGGTGAATTAACACCTCTAGGGAGAATTTCACAGGCAATGTTCACACAGCTTCTGCTACAGTACAGAAACCTCTGGCAAAGATAAGTTTCTGGGGTCAGCAAACTGCCTCTGTAGCTCAGAAAAATGAGCTTCATTCTATGGCCCAGGAACCTCTGAAGTAGATGAAATGATATAAAGGCAGAAACAGCTGCAGCGTGGATCTAGGAATTACACAGCTGCTTTTGTGACCATGAAGAGCATACAAAGAGGCAATGCAAAGTAGAGGTGGAGGTAAGAAACAATCCCACCTCAGTGGATCTGTCCCTGTGAAAGCAGCCTTTTGGATTTAGTGACATTCTACCTGTACTTCACACAGGTACAAAGCAAGCAGTGCTGGAGCCACGATTCAAGGCAGAGAATGGCACTTCCCTGAAACTGCCTTGTCACAAAAGCATCTCCTGCATCCCAAAACCTGTCTAAATTACCTAAATCAGCAATTACTCTCCTGATTGAACAGTTTTCACAAGGAAGGGTATTTTCAGAACAGTTTTAGGTATCGATGGGTGCTAACCACTGGCAGTAAGAAAAATCATAAAAACCTTGAAGGATGATACAGACTTTCCAGGTGTGAAATATCCACTTGTCTCTAAGAGGCAACAACAGCTACAGCAGTGAATGCTGAGAAGCCTCTGCTGTCGTAATGTTGTGTTATTTTAATACAATCTTGTTTTTATTTTCACAGAGAATCCAGCCCCTTTCCTGCACTGGTAATTTTATGCCCTCTAGAATGCAGTACTGTAAGAAATGCTCAACATTGTGATGAGTTCCCAAGAACTGGTGATGACATGATATTGTCAGCACCACTTTTAATATCCATTGAGCTGGGACACTGAACAGACATGGGGACCTTCCACACAGACAGACAGAAATAAAAGCCTCTGTTCCTGCAACAAGATCAATATATGCATTAAAGGAGATTCAAAGCAAAAGTAAACTGTATTTCAGAAAAGTCTATGCAAATGGAAAATCAGGTACATTGTTTTAACTATTAGGCAGCCTTTTATGTGATATGACAGAGGATGCTGGTGTGTCTGAGTTCCTCTGACTCACATCTTTGGTAAAATGTTCCATACAGGCAAGTCACTGTCCTCCAGTCCCACTGTCTTTGACATGAATTCACAGGAATCTGATGACACAGAGGAGTCTGCAGCTGGTTTTGGTGGTGAATTCCCTCCCTGAACATCCACATGCAACACTCCATGACGTGCTCCTCAATACTGTGCACAGTGACCCTGCCCCAAGGAGATTCAGTCTAAAAGCTGCATGGCAGAGCAGTCATGGAGCTTGAGGAGAGACAGGAAATGTGATTCCTGCCAGCATTCAGTACGGCACCAAGTGAAATCACTCATTTCAGCAGCTTATAGATAGACCTTAGTTAAATTTATATTTAAGTGCACAGGGCTTTCTGTTTTTTTCCTTTCTAAGGCTAGAAAATGAGGTTATTGTGGACAGCTCAGGTATCTTGTAGATGCTTCTGTGGGGTATGCATTACCAATTAACTTTCCTGAGTAATGAGGTATAATTCCCCCTGAGAAAGCCTGCTTCAGCTGTGATACATTCCCCACAGAAACATAGAAATCTCACATCCAAGGCTCAGATTCATGAGATTTTGGTGGGTTTTTTTCAGTATTCTTTGAGAAGCGACAGGAATAAAATGGGAGCCCTTCTACTGTTTTCCTCTCTGAGACAAACACTATATAATCATTGAAAAGTGTTTTAACAGTTAGAAAGGTAACAATATTTTATAATCAGTGCCCATAAAAAACTATGTGTATTAAAAAGTTCAGCCAATCTCTCCAGAAAACAAAGAAGATAAATGACTGCTGTGAATTAGTTTGGGGCTGTTCCTATAAGACAGCTCAGTTTCTCTCATATAATAGGTAGTGAAATTAAAAATTTACTCTGGCTTTTATTCACTGCCACTGTAATAAAACACCCCAACAATTTGGCAGCAATATAAATGGTTTCCCATCAACATGAATAGTGTCAGTGTGTGGACCTCTATCTATTTTTACTTGAGCTCAAGTAAATCAGAAGTCAACCACTTCAATGTGAATTACAGTGATACAAGTTTAAGAAGGAAGAAATCAGACCTGGACACTAATTCTGCATGGCCTTTGCAAATAAAACCAGCTCTGTCATTGTTTATACCCTCACGGAATGATCTCACAATCATTTCGATACAACAAACAGCTCTTGCAGATGGCTGACTGCTAAAGAGGAGGAAAAAAAAGAGGTGTATAATGGCCACACTAAAAGGCTTTGATAACAACACATCAACTTCATAAACTTGTGTCCTGCAGTAACACAAGTGAACACTCAGCTGACCACAAGAAACAAAGGAGAATGTGGATGACTTCATCAGCCATTAAGTCTGTTGCGCCCTGATCTAACAGCATGATTCAAAACTCAAATAAAGGAAATTTGTCAACAAGCATTTCCTCAGCTCAGAAGAATCCTCAATTGTTGTGGCTTTTCCTCTGCACCCATTTGGGAGTGTCACACAGAAAATGAATGGGGAGGACTGGGAGCAGACTGTCGCTGTATTTTACCAATTCTGAATCAATAAGCCCAGTCACTGAGGCAGAGGTTGAGCCTGTATTGGGTTTAATTTACTCTGGGGACTGGAACAGACATACACCAGCACACTCCAGCAGTTGCATCTCTTCCCCCTGCACCAAGACCTTCCAGGCTTGTTCAAATGCAGCGAGCAGCCTCTGCTAGTCCAAGTCACAGCAGTCCTGAGAAGTGAAATCCAGAGTGGCTTCCTGTGGCAGTGGAAAGACGTTCTTCAGCAATGGGAGTTATATGGAGAACCAAGAACAGATTAGATGAATATTCATTATTCAAAGTAGGATTAAGAAGTAAATGATGGTTTGAGGATGTAAATTATGAGGGAGAATGACACAATCCCATACCATTTAAAGAATACCTTCTCAAACTGCCCCCGTACTTTCACACCCACACTTTTTCCCTTCCCTTAAATGTTAAAGAGCTGGGAAAGAGGCCTCATGCACAGAAACTGCATATGGATACATACTCATTTTTTCGTATATTTCTGAAAAAAAATCTGAGCTCTGGAATATGCAGGAAGAAAATGGCATATAGGACAAATTACTTCAAGGCATATTTCACTCCTCTAGCCAATAAGTGTTTCCAACTCAGACACGTGGCAACATATTATTTTTCTGATCTGGAACCTTCTCCTATAAATACTGAGCCAGTTTTCAATACTAGTAAGAGCATTTCATACACATCTTAACTGACTTCACATTTTGCTTTACCAATGAATTCAATCATTTTTCAGCAATTAATCTGTTTAAGTGTTATTTTTAAAATTTTACGATTTTTCTCTGATGATACGCAACATAAACGATGATCTTTATTCTAGTTTCATCCTTTAGAAATCTAGTTTTTGGCAGGTGTTCAAAGCAGCAAGTGTTTCTATAAACTGCAAGTGCAAATATGTCTCACAGAATGCACTGAAAGCAGAGGACTGAGGAGACATTTAAGAAAACACAACTGAACAAAGGGGTGACCTCGATTACAGGGGTAATTTGTTTTATACACCAGTATTTTATACATGCCAGTATTTGTTTTTGGCCAAAACTCTATTCTTTCCAAGCACTCTGCTGAGTAGTGTAACAGTGTATTCTCTTTGTACTCCAAATTTTCCGGCTTTTAAGGGTCTCAGTCTTAGAATAATTAAGGATTAAAAAAAAAAAAAAAAAAAAAACAACAGAGAAGAGAAGCAAGAAACCAAATTAAAGCATAGAAAGTAACTCCAAGCACTCTATCCATAGCTGGTAATCAGCACTCTATAGACATGGGTAAAGCAAGGAGTGGAGTTTACCTGCCTAAACTCACAGCCCAAGTTAGTAGGACAGTCAGGAACAGAACCCTAATTCTCCCTCCTCATCTGAGCACCAAGCTACAGCTCTTAGAAATGGGAAAAAATATTCACAAAAAGCCTATTCCTATAAAGGAAGCATAGGAGAGAACAGTCTCATTGAAGTAAATACTTATTTGTGGAGATTACTGCTTTCTCACCAATACCCCAGGGACCAACTTGTCTGCACCCATAATTAAGGCAAACCCCTCTGTAACTGCGTGAGGTCATGTTTTTCTTTCAAGCAGCAGTAAATTACCATGCTTGTTATCACTCCTCTCTCTACACAGATTCTCCCAAAAATTAGATTATCTCTAGGGCATCCTCTGCTATTTTGTCATTTGCAATATCATTCTCTGTATAGTAGGAAAAAAGGCCAAAAAAAATCAGCATTTAGGGTTTGAGAAACAAAGACATTAATGCATTAAGGGGGGAGAAAGAGTGAAAGAAGCAGATCATCCTGGAACTGCCAATTTTCTGTATCCTTTGAGGATTAGATCCAAGCTTATAATTTCTGTGCGCAATTATCTAAATAGAAATGCTCTAATTGCACTAGGATTGTGTTTTCTCTGGAGTGTTATTTCTTTCAAGTATCCTGCTGTTTATTTATATTCAGCTAAATAAAAGGTGTGCTGAGTTACCCAGTGATTTACACTGCAGCAGGGACGTTACCAGTGGTACACAGGAGACTGCTGGGGTAGCACAGAAAGCACTCTAGGCTGCTCTAACTTACTAGAACTAAGCCCATTCCAGACTCTGTCTTCTAAATTCACAGTTTAATAAAGAAAACAATGCAACACTTCCTGGATGATTGCCAATGAGCTACTTTGTTGCCTCTGGAATCACTACTACAGGGAAAAGTAGGGAGAAAATTAGGCATGATGCACAACTACGCAAGGAAAACAACTTACCCAGCTTGGTGTCCCAGGAGTCTGGAGGTGTGTTAGAGGAGAGCCTGGCATGGAGGCAGAATACAGTCACACACATTGTGCCCTCAGCAGTGACAGCAGCTTACACTGATCACTTCCATGTGCTTCCATGGCTGCTCTAATCAATATTAGATGACTGACAGAGGCAACAGCACCACAACAGCCAGGACAAAAGACCCAACACTGAATAGTGTTTCATTCCTAGAAAAGGGAGGTTATACAGGTTGGTTTCTACCATTACGCACTGTGTGCTCCATTGCTCAGGAAAAGTTCTATCTGTCTTAAAGGTTAATAAACCTGTATAATGGTCACACAGTGGAGGGAAATGCAAAAACTCTCCTTCACAGGGAATTGTGGTGATTGTCCAAAATGGGGTCCTAGTCCTCCTTCTCCCAAATCACAGCAAAACGTCAGAAGAAAAAGCAGCAAGGGGAACTGCACAGCTCACTGCTTTCAGCTTGAAAACCAAAATGGATCACATTACCCTACAAATCTTTAGTGACAACATCAGGAGTGGGATACAATCCTTATTCATATTAAACATTACTTACTACCTTAATTTGTGTTTATTTATGTTTATACACAGTAAAGGAGGGGAAAAAAAAGGCAGAAAGGGCCAAAACTAAGCGAGTTTAGAAAATTCAGGAGATTGCATGAAAATTATTGTTTCAGGGGCACTAAGTATCAAGTCAGGAATAATTCCCTAGAAATGTCACTGATTTTTCAAAATTCCAGTCAAAAATAACTGCCTTATGTTAACAGGAAAGAAACAACAAATAGCACATTCCTCCTTTTCTTAATGTGCCACCATTCAATGGACTACTCAACAGGAGGAGTAAGTGAAGAGGATTTCTATCTGTTTTAATTCTATTTCTACATAGAATAAATTAATTTTAACCATTTTCAAACAGGAGGACAACAGCTTTTAGAACCATGGCTCTGTTCTCATTTCAAATTTTAAAAAAAAAAAAAAACACAAAAAACATGACAAATGGGAGTTTGTATAGAAGCCTAATTTTTGTACCAAATTTTACCATGCAAAACATGCACAGAGCACTTGTTGATGAGCCACAGGAATCTGTGAAACAGGTCCCAAGAATAAAACACAAAAATATGTTAGCTAGCAACTAAACCCATAACAGCAAATACATTCCAATCCCTGTCAGGGACTGAAAAACATGTATTTCAGACATACACCTACTTAATTTTCTATGCTGCCATGGACATTACCATCAATGAAACAGAATCTCCTTGCCTGTCCTTTAACAATGAGGAAGATGACTGTGAGTAAAATAAACATGATAATTTCTTGTCCAAAGCTGTCACTCAGATTGATGGAACAACTCAGTTTTTCCACAGCTGAATTAAAGCAGAGACATCCCTGATAATTGTATTGCTTTTCTCTGTTTCTCCAACTGAAGTGAGAACCTTCAGAGCCTGGGACATCCAACACCAGAACAGACAAGTCCTACTTACGCATATGCAAAACTTGAATTAATGTCAGAAAAGGGTCTGCTGAACACACAAGATTCAGAACTACTCTTGAAGGAAAAAAATCTATTTTAACCAACTGGAATTTTTTCTAGTTCAGTGGGTTTCTACCCTTTAAGTCCATAGTTCACTTCAGCTACTTAAATATCCTTGTTTCTCAATATCACAACAGAAAATTTTCTAAGTGCATTTTAATGACTAAGCCTTTGACACAAGAGGGATACATAAACCTTTGCTTCCTTCTTGTTTAAGTTTACTCCCTTAGAAACATGAGCTCAAGCACCTAAAATCTCCATGAGGAAGCAGAACTGCACAATATGAATTAAGTGGGTTTTTTCCTCCTAAAAGGGAGGGAAAGAAAAACAGTCAACAAAGGAACATGATAAAGGGTCCTGGAGAGCAGAGCACTCAAGAATCCCAGCCCAGTCTTCAGCTCTTCCAAGCTTTATTTCAGCTGAAAGGGCAGGAATGTGCCAATGAAGACTTTGGTGTTTAAACCACCAAACACAGATTTGGTGATTGACCTTTTGCAAGTCCTGCCTGCTCATCTTTCTTCTTCTGGCTCTAGAGGAGTGAAAATGGTATTCAAAGCCAGAGCTTTCAGGGCATCTTAATGACCTTGGGATTCCCTGTCCTCCATATGGACCTCCAGATGAAAACCAGGTCCTTTATATGTGATCAAAGGTTTATGTACGTCTCTCTTCAGGATGTTTTGCTATTTTTATACAAAATCATGATATTCAGTGGCAGAAAGAAAGCCTCTCTGAAACAAACTCATACCCTGCTTTGTCTTCCACAAAATAAAAATTTTACCATCTAGATTGTGAAATGTGATTGCACAATCCCTCTTTCCAAATTCCAGCAACCATTCAAATTTCCAGAAAAACAGGTCTATTCAAGAATACCAGATTTAGAATTGAAACCTGGAGGATGCACAGAAAACCAGTACTTTAATTAGTTGGTAGCAAACCATAAAATTCTATCAACAATTTTCTTCATTTATTCTTTATAGAATAGCATTGAATAAAAATTAGAAGTTTTCCATCTAGGATGGGAAAAAAAAATTGAGATTCCTCCTTTTAAGACAAAATAAGAAGAATAGTTTTTTTCTGCAATTAATTTGGTATTAATTTTTACTGAACCATTCAAGGAAGAGGCAGTATCTCGAAGGCTCTCAGTATCTAAGATACTTAATGAACAACCTCTGGATTCTGAAGGCACAGTTTGTATCTCAAGCTTAAATCCTACTTTATCTCTGCTTCATTATCTCCATCTCAGTGGAAGACAGTTCCATACTGTTTTCCATGTCATTACTGGGTGCAGTAGCATTGTATTTCTATTTTTTATGAATGCAGTACTCTCTCATCACACATCCTCTTCTGGCTGCTTCAATGATGTCTTCTTAAATATATTCTTTGAACTGTGCTCCCAATTTCCTGTGAATAAGACTCTCTTATATGAAGATGTCCCCTATAATAGCCTTCTCTTTCCCACACATTCAAATATCAAATGGAATCTGTATTTCTTCTGTATCTTAGTAAATTTTTGCATATTAATAAAATTTTAAAAATCAAGACGTTTAACAAAGAGAGTATTTTCCAACCCCATTCACTGCACTGGTGACCTTAAAGAATCAAAGATCCAGGGATGTAAACTGTTTTTACACACTTTTTTTTCATTACTTCTCGGGATCTTTCATCCACAGCAGGCAGAGCACAGGTGTGCAAAAGCAACCAGTAGTCACATTCTATGCTCTAGAGCAATAGTGGCTTTTCATTTAATTAAGAGATAATATTTAAAGCCATCACTGACTCTATGAACTGTTCTTCTCTAATATAAATGGAGGGAATTACCGTGGTGTCTATGAACAAGTTTTCCATACTACTCTTCTCCTGTCTTAAACCAGCCTCTAAGTGAAGATGTTTAATTGCATGTGTGGATGAAGATATACTAAGGTAGCACTTCAGGCTCCAGAAACATGGAAAGCACAAGCTTTGAAAACTTTATCAGTTTGAAACTGCTTAAAAGTTTATGAAAATAAATGACAAAAAGTGATACTGAAATTAAATACACAGAAATAATTGCAAGTCTGCACTAAATGCATGTGCTGTATACTCCAAAGCCAAGGGGATGGGATCAAATGGGTTTGCATTAAACAAGGGGACAGGGGTGGAAAAAATACTTCAGGAAAACAGAACAATGGCATAATTTAGTATATTTGTACTTGGGCCAGATCCAGCAGATTGCTTTGGAAGGGATTCTTCTCAAAGTGAAAGGTGAATAGAGGAAGGGAGCTCAGGAAAGAGGTGGGTGTTTGTCTTTAAAATAAATTATTTGGAGAAGGCAATGAGCAGTGAATTTATTATGTTGCAGTAAACACTCCAAATACCTCAAGAATACTGTAGCAGTGTCTTCATTGCTTTGATTGTTATTAGGTAGAAGGCAAGCAAGTGTTTCTTTGTGGAAAAGAACTTGGAGCTCTGCCAGGAATGGTCATGTCTAACACACATTATTTATGACTGTATAAAGTGCAAGAATAATAGTCACTTAATGAAAAGCTGGAGGATGTCTGTTACAAGATATGAAATGATCATAACTTTTAAAGAAGGTTAAAAATGGGAAACCCTTCACTCAGGAAGCTGCTGTGAGTCTCCACCTCAAGTCTACAGAAACACAGGTCCAATATTCTGCTAAAACAGGTGTCCCAGGCATCACTGCTGACCTTCATAAATTCAAGACCTTTGTCTTCTCCAAATCTCTTACACACCCTCACTGATATCCTTGACATCATAAATTACCCATCTCTCCCTGAAACTTCAGTTTGGGCTTCCTCCTTGCCCTTCTTTCAGAGCTCCATTCAATGGTCTATTCTTCCTGCTCCCTTCACACCCTGTGGACATTTTCCAAGGGGCTCTTCTCACTCCATCCCTTTTCCACATTGTCTATTTTTACCCTTCTCTTGACCTCATTCACTCATATGGTCTCTTCTCAAGCAGGGACTGACAACCGTCAAATATTCCTCTTTTGCACATCTGTACCCTGCTACCTTTCTCTTGGCTCACAGATACTGCAATACTAAATACAACAATAGAATTACACATTTATCCCACCTAACCTCATTCCAACCATCACCTTCCTCTCCAAAAAGAATCTTTTTACTCAACTACAGATGAAGATTTTGAAACACAGCAGTCATAAGATAGATATTTTTCTTTTATTTATACCTTACTTATTTCCACTTTATATTGTTTATTCTGCATATTAAAGAAGGAGAAAAAAAGAGCTGTCTGAGGAGGAGGAAGTGTTTTTGGATTTATATTCAAACAAGGAGATGAAACAGGACAGGAAGAAACAATAGCTTCTTGTTGTTGTTCAGAAGATAACTGAAATTTTGTGAAATGCAGAGCTCTTTGTACCTGGAATCTAATTACATAAAGTGTTCTGTACCTCTTCCACTGAATGCTGTGAGTTACAGGGTTTGTTGCTCAGTTTTAAACTGTGCTTTAGTATTATTTTGGCTCTTTTAAAGCAGCTCCCCATTTTCCTAAAGAATGGCTGCTTCCAGCCATCAGACTTTGCTACCTCTGCTACAACAACGTGACTGTGCCTGGCTAAGTACTTGCTCAATCTATTTATTCAGCTTCCAACACAGCTCAGCACCATGTATCATACACATCGTGCAAAAAATTCGCTCGAGCATAATCATGGTTCTTAAAACTCAAACTTTGCCACACAATGACAAGGTCTCCACATTACCAGAATTACTTTCCCTCCTCCTCCGCCCCCATCCAACTTCTCATCAGTCTCAAGCATGACTCAACGCCGTTGAAAAGCTGTAGGTTTACAAGTCATTTCATTTCTTTCAAGTGAGATACATCATATGGAGGAAATAAATAAAATGTTTTCAGTGTCTGGTCCCCAGTGGATAATAGGGTCTATCTGGTTCCAAAAGCTGCTTCTAACTGGAAATTTTTCTACATTAGTTGTGCCTTAACCAGAGTGAAATCCCCATTTTGAAGCCCACTCTCTGATGGCAGCAGAACCTCACCCAGTAGCACATCAACATTTCCTTCTTGCTCTTCGAGCTGACAAATGTATTTTGGAACCATTCCTGTTCCAATTCCCGCCTGATCTCCAAGACTGCGGCAGGGTAAAAACTGCCTTCGGACAAATGCATTATTCCTGAGGTCCTGTGTTGAGAGTCATCTTTTACTTGCCAAAACCCCCGACTTCAGCTACACACTGAGGTTTTCAACACATTTTTAACCATTTCACTTCCAGATCCTAGGCAGTTTATTGGCTAGCCAGGAGATGCTTGTATATGCACTCTTCTCTGTCTCCCTCTCAATGGTCTGTGTTAAAATTTAAACAAAGCAAAAAGGATGGGGGGCAGGAGGAGAGGGGAGAGAAGAAAATTACTGTTATGAATCATCATAAGGAAAATGAAGTTAAAGTATCATGTTTTCAGTAGTCCTTAGAGATTAAAAGCAGAAGCAAACATTTACCTGGAACAACTGATACACCATTATGATTGCAGCTGCTTCCCTTCACCAAGAGTTTTATGGGGTTAAAATTTTGAGGATGAATTATGTCAAGTTTTGAGTATCCCCTGCTAGCTGCTACTTGCCCTAACTTCTAGTCAAATCACTTAACTGATCACTGTCAGCACTGTGCAGAATTAAAACCTCCATAGGAAAAGCATCCCCAAACCTACAATAATAATTGCAGAAGAATCAAAAGGGGCAGATGTGAAAAGAGAGCAGTGAAGGCTAACAGAGAAGAGATGGTTCATTGAATTGAAAGGGGCCAGGTAGTAGCTGAAATTTCAGTATTATAAATAGGACATTATGTAGCTGAACTAAAAATAGGAGTTTTATTTTTACTTGATGTTCCTCGCTGCTGGCTGCTGACCTAGAGAAAGAGGACTCAGAAAGGAGAATTAAACAATTCCCCACTACCATGCAAAAAACAAAACCACTAGCCTGGTGCCAGTGCCTATTCGTAAACTAAGAAGAATACAATTTTTTGAAACCAATGTCAAAAGACGTGTAATTGAAAGAGCTCCCTAATACTGCTGTGAAAAGAATGTAGTAGAATAGAACAATTTCTGCAGAAAACCAGCGGCGATTACAAATTCCCTGTCTACACACTCACTTGTAAGAGAAAATGGCTGGTGTGTGTACTCTGATGCCTTCACTCACTGTGCACATGTACAACTGCTCTCTATGCTGGAAGCACTCTCTGCTCAGCAGTAATAACACATTCCAGTACTCGGTTTCAAGTCAAGATTGAGGGGCCCAGCAAAGGTCTGGAGGAAAATGTCTGTTAACTTGCCACCTGCCAACTGTCTCAGGGCAGCATCTTGAGTTCTTCCCTTTCCTAAGGGCCAATTTTACACTTAAACTGAGAATCCCAATTTAGGTATGGTAAAATGGCAGCTTTTCTGGACAGCTGCTGAGGTGGTTGTTCATACTTTGTTTCATTTCAAAAAGAAAAGAAAATAAGCACAAGCCTAAACCACCAAATCTGAATTTAAGTTTCAAGCCCATGCATCTGATCTTCAGGACAAAAGAGACTTGAAACCATGGTTTTGGTTCTGCTTACAAAGATAAGAGGAAGTCGTAAAACAAAACCAGATCTCAATCTGACTTTAAGTTCACAGCTGTTTAAGACCATGGCTTTTGGAGGAGCCCATCACTAGCTCAAATCTAAAGGACTCAATAGACTTGAGGTTTCTCTGGGCTGATTTTGGCTTTATCTGCTAAATACTGGATCTTTGCAACCTACCACAGATCCCAAGGGGCTGTGCTCAAGTGTTTATCCCTCACCACTTTTGTAGAAAGCTCAAATGAAGATGAAACATGGTGATTTAATTTTGAAGAGTAAGCCATAATTACTTAAAAGATTTTATGGCATCAACAAAAATAATTTGCATTACTTGTCATTGCTGATCAAACTGAAATAAAGGTATTTATTATAAGAAATTATTGTAATTATTTAAGGAAAAATACTTAGCATCTGTGTAGTCTATATGCAAATCTACTAGTCAGTCATCCTTTCCCATGGGCTGAAAAATAGAAAAATTCGTATTTGCTGTATTAGTACCCTATTCACATCTGTCATTACATCAGTGATCTGATTTGTTTGGGAATGCTAAGACTCAGAACACAATTCTGCACTTAGCTGAAATAATTCTAAAATGCAGGTTAGCAGAGTGGCAGATGATAATTCAAAACTTCTTGCTGCTGCTAAGCCATTTTAGCTTCTCTCACTGTCAAAGCCAAGTCAAACACACCTAAATTAAAATTCCTATTTGCAGTGTGTCAAAAGACAACAGAAAGATTAGCGTATTTCGTTTTTGCTCTTGATTTTTGGTAATACTTTTTCACTTTTCATATGGTGAATCAAAATCTCCAAATAAAAAGTAAACACCCTCACTGAGGCTGCAGTGTTGTATTACTGCTGGGTTTTGATCCATCAGACAGCTTGAGAGGGGTGCAAGGACCATAACCCTTCCATACTGGAAATGTTGGCTAAATGGGTCATCTCCTTTCTTTCATCACTGTACCAATGTTTATACATTTATACATATCTATACTTACAGATATAGGTACACATGCACACACACACAACACTACTCCAAATCTAGTTTTACATGCTACTAATAATTTCGACAATCCAACATTTCTGCCTTTACTTCTTCCTTTTCCCATTCCTTAATAACTCACTTGCATAAAACAGACAAGAGTTGCTGGGCAACCTCTGGAGCAGCAGCAAATGGAATGGACACAGCAGAGACCCAGGTTTGCCTGACCCATGTTTGCCAGGCATGACCTACATCTCTTAAGCACCATTTTTGGTGTAAGGGCACAAGGAAACTTCACCTTAACAGCATCACAATACACTAAAACTGGCCTGATGATCTGTAACTACATCAAGCCACAAATAAAAGTCCTGATGATTAATGTCCCAAGTTCTTCCTCAGATATCCAATCTATTAAAAGTACATTTTCAAACAAACCAGGTTCCCTTCCTGCTGTTCTGTTCAAAGGGAGAATTCTCACTTCCCTTGCAGGTATCTTTACTTTCTGTTTCTCCCATAATACATATAGTACACAACTTCTGTATGCAGTCTCTTATGAAACATTATAAGACCTAATTAACAACTAGAGATAAAATTACATCTCCAGTGAGTACTGGACACTGGAATTGGTTTCCACTCAATGCACCACTCCCTGCAATAATTTGCAACTTCCCAACCAGGAGATTTAGATCAACTAAATCATTTTTGCCCTCACCTTGAACACAGCCCCAAGCACAGAAACAGAAGGCCATGAACATAAGCCCAGCACAAAAAAAAAATCCACGGGAGAATGTCTAGCTGTTGTTATAACCAGATGATTTAAGATTCTCCACTTTGAATACCAAGAAGCTCCAGAGGAAAGTGTCAGGTTTCCTTGTTACTGCCCCTCTTCAGCCCTCACTATCTATTCTTGGCCATCCTGCAAACAGCACCAACAGCAGCACAGCTGCATCACACTGAGGACAAACTGGCTTTCTGAAGGAACTTCTAGTACTTACATCTTCTCCTCACACGAAATATCATAAATGAGACTTTCCTATTCTCCTAGTTCAAATAAACTCTCCTATCACAAAAAAAATGCATCTTGACACCAATTCTCCACAGTTGTTCCCTCTCTTGCAGTGAACAGCCAACAGGTTTTGGACTGTTTGCTGCCGCACACCACACACTTGTACATCCACCTAAACTAAGCCACTGTGGACCAATTATGAAAGATCTGTTATTCCATTTGGAGCTACTCATTTGGGGATTTGATTTTTGATTTGTTTTCCTCTGAGGTTTTTTGGAAGCACCAGTGGGATGAAGTTTAAATTAAATTGGGACCATCAGCATCCCAAAGACAACTATTCAGTAGCACACATTTAATATTGATTTAATATGATTATGTGGGCTGTTTGTAACCGCAGCTGTCTAACTAATGCCACTTAGACACAAAGTACTTGATATATTCATTACCAGGAATGTTAGAATATGAACCAAACCAAAACACAGCTAAATATTCCACATAAATATGTAGCTCTGAAAACTACAGGAAAGTTAAGAATTAAAAGCTGCAGTTTTCAATTAACAGAGACAGCTGAGGTGGATTGTTTTGTGCATTGCACGCATGGTCTAAGCTGCCACTGGATAAATAATTACAATATTACAGAATACCCAGTGCAAGTGACAAACCAAGCATTATGCTACACAAAATGAATGACTAATAAATCAGAACTTCATCCATGCTAGTTGTCTTTGAGGATGACCTTTTATTCCTGGCTGCTTCCAGAGCCAAGTGCATCAGCCAGTTCCAGCATCCTGCTGAACTTTGGAAAACAGGAATGCCTGTATTAGGGCACAGCATATATGTGTAAAATGTCTCGTATAGCTAGAACTACCAATCCAGGGGGTGGAAGAGAGTGAGGTGTAGTTTTCTAATCCCACCAAACACTGTAGAGATTTTTGGTAATGTCAGCGCCAATCCCCACTGTGGTTTGTGGCTTACACATGGCGCCCTGTGTCAGGCTCTTGCTCAGTGCTGGACACAGCAAAGTCCAACCACGTTTGCCAATTTCAGCAGTGCTGCTCCGAGCACAACTTGGACTTGATTTCAATAAATTAAGAAAAAGCGGGTGATAAACAGAAGCAGGATTGTGCAAGAGAATTCAGCATCAACGAGTGATCAGCAGCATCCCCAGAGTATGTCAGAGCACGGGGGTAGCTGTGACAACTTCTGCCCACTTCTGAGGGAAGAGTGTGGATCTCGTTTTACTTCAGGCAGACACTGTGGTTGGGCTGCACAGAACCCAGGCGCACCTCACCGGCACCCCGCTCTTACAAGGGCTGAGGCCATTGCTCAGCAGGAGCACCCGGGCACACACCAACCCCTCAACACCGCGAGGCTGGGGCAAAGCCAGCACCCAGAGCTCCGCCAAGATGGCGGCGCGGCCTGAGGGAGCCCCGCCCGCGCGGCGGGGAGGCCGCCGCCTCCCGCGGGACGGAGCGGCCGCTGGGCGGCGCTGCCGAGTCCCGCAGCGCGGGCCGCGGGAACGGGCTGGGGCATGGGAGCGGGATGCGGTGTGGGGATCGGGATACGGGAAACGGCATATGGGGAACGGGACGCGGGCAACGGGATACGCGGGACGGGATACGGGAGGCCGGGTCGTGGCCGCCGAGCCTGGCGACGTTCCCGGCTGCCAGGCGGCGAGTGGAGACGGCGCTGCCGATGGCGGCGATCCCGCAGCGCCAAGCGCTGGCGGCTGGCCCCGGCAGGCAGCGGAGGCCGCCTTGGGCAGCTCCGAACCGGCCGCTGTCCCGGTGTGGGCACGATCACGTCCGGTGTCTGTCGGCTGACAGCGAGCAGTTCTGCCAGCGCTCGGGAAAAATACCAAAACATTCGCAATGTTCTTCCTGGCGGTGTGTAACGAAGGGTTTCCCAGTGGCACCGCCGGGACGGAGCCGCAGTCCCCGCGGGCACCGTGGCACAGCTGGACGCGGTGATGCCAGCGCCGGGAGCAGCCGCCTCAGCCCGGGGCTGGAGGGGAAATCAGATTTACTTCAAGTCGAACAACTCAGGCGTCGGGCTGCTGGCAGCAAAGGTTATGAATAGCTTTCAATCAAAGGTTTTTGTAAAAATTAGACCGCTAATATCGTGCTAACAAAACACGTCCTTTGCTCTGAACACCTTAGTGTTGGATGACATGGTCACATCAGCGTTCCTGTCACTTAGCCACACATATCCATACTCTTCAAGGCATTTGACGCTTTTGCCGAGCTGAAACAAATCTCCAGGTTCTGGATGGCTGACGTCTGTACTGGGAATGAGTTCTGTCAAGCCATCAGTAACATCTTTCCAGATAATTAATGTCCCAAAAGATTTTTCTGCTCACTTATATCTTTCAAATGTATCTTGTTTTATCTAAGGGTTTACATTAAAATACCAATAAAAGTCTCATTGGTTAAAGCAATAGCTCCACATGAAGGTTCCCAGCCTTTAAAATGTCACCAAATAGTGCAAAAGAATTATTTTAAAGCATGATGGTCCACAAGAACCATTTTCAGGCTAATCATATATTTTGTTCCTATTGAAATATTTTTTTGGTACACAGCAATTTACATAGGTTTGGAGAACCTGATGTGAATTTACTATTCACTTTCAAGTTTTTATTAGTAGACCTTCATGTACTGCAAGGCAGGTTCTGTTGATGAGCAGCATGGTTATCACTGAGCCTGTAAAATAAACGATCTAATGGGACCATAAGATTTGCTGATACTCCATTCTAGTCCGTGTTAATAAAACCCGATGTGTAACATAAGTTATAGCACTAAAATCCATTGTGTTGTCCAGGCAGAGCATCTCCTTTGCTTAAGCACTAATGTTAATAATTCATTTTTAACTCAACTATCAGAATCTGGTACCAGTTTTCCAGCTGTTTAAATCCTTTTAGGTAATCCACAGAAGTGTGCTTTTATTTATATCAGAAAAAAATTTGTATTAGATGTAATGATGTTTTTAAAGCATGGGCAGTGCCAAACTCAGGAATGCCTGACTGGTGAATATACTTTATACAAGGTGTGGAGCTTCAGCAAATTGCATAATACATTGGAAATAGTAATTACTGTGATTTCCAGTGACAGAGGGAATAACTAACTCACAGGACTAGTCCTCACCCAAATTGTTCAGTCAGCTCAACTAAATGAAGGCTTTGCTTCAAGGTCTAGAAACTGCACATCATCTTTATCAGCAACAAAGGACATAATTCCTTGAGGATGTTACCAACTAAAGTTTACAGGGAAAGATGAGTGGTACATTCGTATTAACACTCAGCACTGCAGCTTAACAGGAGCACAGGATTCAAGCCCTGTTGTATAAAGAAATTAACACCAGAGCAAGAACTCACCCTGCTCTTCTTACGCAATTGCTGCTGCTTTCAGCAGAGGATTTTTCCTTCAAGTAAAAATTAATTTTTAAAAAATAACAATATAAGGAAAATAGAATGTCATTTCGTTTTCCAGAAAGAGAAAGTATACTACAAAGAGTGTTACCACATGTTTCTGGTAAAACTGGAGGGATTTTGCAGGACACTTATAATTCTCTTTGCTCTGTCCTCCTGTCCACCTAGACTTTTATGGCACTTCAATATGGAAAATCCTCACCATTATGGTCAGAGTTGCCATTTGCCCTGTTTCTCCCTTCTTCATTTTCCCATGTGAAACACCCATGAGCTTCTCACGTGCAATTCAACACAAATTACATCAAATTTGTTTTCTTGTTTAAATACACTCTTTCAGAAAGAACAATGGGCAAAATGCTCCTATAGACAAATGACATTGCAATAAAGTGTCTTCAAAGTCTATAGAGATAAGGTTTATTTCAGGTTATTTCAGGTTTATTTCAGGTTTATTTATTTATTTTACTTTATTTAAGGTTTATTTTTGATCCTGTTTCACTTTAGGAAACAAGAAAAAAAACCACATGTATTATTTCACCCTTACCCCTTTCTCTGTCAGATAAACCACCAGTATTATTGCACCATTCAAGATCAAATTAGCAACAAGAACTCTCTGTCAAACAAAAGGAACAAAACCCACAGGAATCAATGGACACTCTCATATCACACTACTAGTGGGCAATTAGCAAAGAGAAATAGAGGGAAGCCCATGATCGGACTTTCACTAGGTAAACAAAGCTGATCTGTAAAATAGATTTATAAATAAATGCAGTTGAAAGTATCAATAGGAATTGTGTGTGCCATTTGGTCTTTCATTCACTAAGCACATTGATCTTTGCAAACATGATTCTGACTAATGAGCTGTGTTAAGTGGCTCTTGGTTTCTTATTTTGTTGCTGTGTGAAAGACTGGGACTCACAGAAGCTGATTAAAGAAACAAAAGCTTCAATGCTTCTGCACTCAGAGATCAGCTTCTCAACCTAATCTCTGGGACAATTCTCAGTTTATTTATTTACTTAAAGACTACAAATCCTTTTTAAGAGCTTGCCTGAAGTAGGTTGTGTCATCTCAAATGGATGAAGTATCATGGATGCAGAGTTCCCAGACAGGGGAGTTCAGTACCAAGTACTCTTTGAAAATACTCTGAAAAGTAACAACAAAGGCTCCACCACTTCCAACCATTCAAGTATTAATTCAAACAGTGCATTGTTTACTTGTTCTAAGAAACAGAGTGTCAAGATGCAGAAACAATTGCTTCAGCTTGGCTTGGAGTTTTCCCTGAAAACATTTGTGGTTTAATTTTAGTGATTTAATTGGGTCCATCCAGGTATTGAAAAATAAATTATTTTATCTAATTCACCCTTCAAAACAGCTCACAAAGTACCATTTTCTTCCAAAAATAGCGGCACGTAACAATTTCAAGATTGAGTATCAACAATGGTTTTTACAACAAACCATGTAATTCACTGTAGAATAGGCACCTTTTTTCCAAAAGGTTTCAAGATACTTTGTATGTTTGGCTCAACAAAATTTACTTTTTATAAAAGTCTTTTGCTGCTAGGCAGAACAGAGGCATTATTTAAAAGTAAGGTGAATCCAGACACACAGAGAAGCAGCTCCATCACTGGACAAACCGCTGTATGTTTTGATATCAAATCTTCTGAGTTCTGAGACTTGTTCTGGGCTTTCATCAGTTTGCTGGCAAATAAAGATCTTTTATAGGCAATTTGGTAACACAGTACACATTGACTTGCTGGAGAAAGTGACACTTTTCTTTCATTTCAGTGTCAGCTTTGCTTCAACCTCAATAGTCATAACTTGACTTCACCTTTGTACCAGAGAAAATGGAAGAACTTTAGCTTGTATTTTTAGCAGCACTCCTCTTCAAAAATCACTCAGCACACATGGATTGTACTCAACAAAAATCAAGGGGAAGCTTTGTAAATCCCTGGAAATGTTCCACTCTGAATTTCTAAAGCCGCTTGCTTTGGGTATGATGAACAAATTGTCTTACAACAGTCTATACTGTACATATGGTTGGCAGGGAGGATTTGTAATCTTCTCAGCTGAAGACAGTAGCTTCATCCTTTTAGCTCCAATAAAAATACTAGAACTCCAATTATTCCTGGATAGACAATTTCCAATTTCAAGCCACATCCGTTTAAAAATTTCTTTTTCCTAATCCATTTAAAAAGTGTTATCACTACATTACAAAAAGTGATGGAAGAAGTAATTTAGTGTTTTGCAATGAAAAACAAAAAAAAAGCTACAAAACCCAAGATTATGAAAGAGAAACTGCTAAACGTAAGGAAATAAATGCAACCCAGTACAAAGTGGGGAACACAGCTGCCCTAAACACATAGTATGTCACACACACCAAGTCCTCATTACTCACCATAAAGCTGCCAGAACAAAGACTTGCCAGAGTAGTTTTCTTTTAGAGGTCAAAAATAAAGTTAGGTTGTGAGCAATACAATAGTATTTTATTTATTTTTTCACACTGTTTGCCTTGTTGGGAATGAATATGTATTAGATGCATTTATTTTGTCACCATTTCACAAACCAAAGGCTGAACAGAGGTGGTGAAACACAAGCATTCTGTCAACTTCCAAGTGAGTGTTCCAGTGGGGCTGCAGCTATCCAGGCACAGCACAGCTTCACTTCTCTGAGGCTTTGTGAGCATTTATGATCCTCTGTCGTTTCTCCCGGTTCCTGCGCCTGTTTTCTTCATACTGCAAGCCAGAGAAGGAAATTAATAGATCAGCTGTTCTCATTGAACAGGTATGTCGAATTTAAAACTGCAGAGAGCATTTTTTACCTAGGAACAGAAACAATATATTTGACTGATGCATTAGAAATACAGCTCTTGTTAATATCTAGATACAGGTTCATTTTTACTTTGAAATTAACATTTATTCCATTAAAATACAGGTTTCTGAGTTTGAGGTTATTAAGCTAAAGAGTATTAGAACATTCTAATAAAGAATATTCAGTTAATCTTAAGGAGGAACTTAATTATACAGTGATCTCACATATGACAGCTACACTTCACACACAGGAAAAAACATTGCACTGGTGCTATTCTAGCAGACAGGTCAAGCTCTTTTCCTTCTACAAGATACTGATTAATGTGTATCTGCCCTCTGAAACATGAATTTGTCATCACAGGCTTGGTCTATTTTTGATCCTGGTCATTAATTATATGCACAGATAAAGCAGGACACCAAGATTAAAGGAACAAAGGCAAATTTGGACGGAATGAGGGTAAGGCATGTGAAGATTTTAAATGGTTAAACAAGAACCACAACAGAGGCGAGACTCCAGTGTAAAATGGAATCAAGAAAACCTTCACAGTTAAGATACATGTATAAGACCACCATGCTTTCAAGTGTGCCCCTGCACTAGAAGCTTGAAGAGTCTTTCTTTCATTCCAAACAAAAAGGAAACTTTCATGGCTCAAACAAATGAAAAATGAAAAATCAATGCATCATTTGATATTTATTTCATGAGAAGCAAATTATTCTTGTCCTTAGGTTAGAGCATATATTTGTTCAATATTCTAATAATTGGTATCAAGAATAAAACCCAAGTAAGCCACAAATATTCAATTCTCTATATAATGTAATAAACTACTAAAGAAATTGATTTTGAAAAGGATTTGCAGTTTTTCATCCATTATACTGATTGGTCTATAACTGAAATAATGACCCAAAACATTACTTAACATTTACAGAATGCTTAACTTTTTCCCTTGCCAATATTTAATTTTTCAATAACCCATCCATGTTTTTATGTTGAATGAGAACAATGGATCATTAAAAGCTACATCTGTACCTATTCAATATTTGTGAACAACCTTTCAGGGCCTTCCTAGTAATGGTATATCAATATAAGCACATTTCAAGAAAGCAGACAAATGTAATCATCAAAAACTCCTTTAATGTAAAGGCTTCAATGGAAGAAAAAGTAAAAATAATGAGATTATGTGGAAAGAAACTTTTTAGTATGGTGAAATTTATGTAAAAAATAGTAAGTATAGTTTCAAGGTAAAAGTTGTGTGAAATGTTCATTTGCATGTTGTCATGTAGGTACAACCACCATAAATACAAAGAACATTCTTCTGAAAATGTGCCTATTAAAACAGTTAATCCACATAAACTCCCATTGTCTTCATTCCTTCGTATCTGCAGATATTTTCATTTAGGGCCTAACTCAGCAACTCATTAAGTAGTTTCAGTCAGTGAAACTGACTTCAGCTTTAATTGTTACTTACACAGAGGTGACCATTACTGCCTTATATTAAATCCTGTGCAAATACCACTACTAAAAAAAAATTAAGGAAAAAGTCAGAAGCAATCTGTGGTGTCAGTTCCTATCTGCAATATTTGTTTCATTAAAACGTGTTTGCCTATTTTTGCATATCAAAAAATATACCACGCCATTTCTTAATGCCAGATTTTACTTGACAAATTTATTTTTTAAAAGTTTAGATTTGGTCTCAAGTGCCCACAGCAGAATGTGCTTACATTTATTGATTCATATTACTTAGTAAAAAGCAACTCTAGTTCTTTCCCATTTTTTATTAACCATTTAGTTCACATTATTTATAATTTATTGCTTACCTCTTTTTTTAAGCACTTCCTCATCTCACGGTCAATATCATTGCAATGGCCAAAAAACTTCAAAACATTGTGCTGATGAGTTGAGGAGAAAACAAAATTACAATTCAAAAGTTTGTTCCTCTGAAGCTCCAAATTTATTTAAATTCATTTGCATTTTTCAACATATCCTGGTCTTCTTTTCCTTTCCCTTTCTCATGAAAAGTGGTAACTTTTTTGGTAACTTCTTTCCCCAAGTAGGCAGAGGTTCTCCTGAAGCTCACTTGAGCCAGCCCTGCCTTGCTGAAAGCTGAAGGTACTCACTCACACTAGGTTAAATAATGTACAAAAAAGAAATATTCTGAACTCCAGGTTGTGATACAGAGGCAGTGTCCTCCCTGCATTTGTTTTCATTATTTCTTTGTGACCTAGAGAGGTAAAGGATTCACTGCTCCATTATCTCAGCTACATGAAGAATGTGGTGTTAGTCCAAGAGATGCAGGCACTGGGCTTAACTGACCGGAACATTGCAACCAGTATAAAAAATCTCTCGGGATCTTGAGGTTAATAAATAAGATGCATTTACCATCTTTATGGCACAGCTCAAATGTTTTTAAGTGTTCTAACTTTCTAAAAACCTGCAGGCCTTGTCCTCATGAGGGCTCACCACAGCTAACATGATGGTATTTACCATAAAAACCCGTCCTCTTGGCCAGGATTTCTCAAAGCAATTCCATACTACCAGGCATTAAATCACTCTCAGAATGCATGCTTGTACTGCTTTTTCAGGGGGATGCTTGTGCCACGCCAAAGAACCTCATGGCAGAACCTGGCAGCAGAGCATCCAAAGTGATTCAGAAGACCTGAAGGAGAGGGCTTTTAGTAAATATCTGCAGCTTCACAATTAATGGAGGCAACGGCAAAATCCGGTGCGGGTTTTCACTCCAACCAGTCAACTTCATTCCAGACTCTGGCAGGAATCCTGTCTGGGTTTTCTCTCCAACTGGGCAACTCCATCCCAGACCCCAGCTGGAATCTGGTCAGGTTTTTGCTACAATGCACTCCATTCCGGACTCTAGCTGGAATCCAGTCGGGTTTTTGCTCAAACCCACTCCATTCCGGACCCTGGCCGGACTCCAGTCAGGTTTTTGCACAACCCACTCCATTCCGGACTCCGGCCGGACTCCGGTGCGGTTTATGCTCCAACCACTCCATTCCAGACTCCGGCCAAGATCCGGTCAGGTTTTCACTCTAACCAACTCCATTCCGGACCCCGGCCGGACTCCGGTCCGGGTCGTTCTTGCAGACAGCTAATGAATTTAAATAAAAAAGACCCAGAAGAAAAAAAAATATGCAAATGACGCCCTTCCGTATTTCAGAGGGAAACCTGTGTGCATTTCCACAGCTGACCAGCAGAGGGGTGATACATGAACACTTTTAAAGATCCAAACAATGAACAAGATCTCAGCCAACAGAACACAATTGAACTAGGAGTGGGTTAATAAAGTTTATGACAAACACTTAACTATTGCAGTGCTATAATTAGCTTGTTTTTACCTCTGATTTGTAAAGGGCATCAGATGACTCTGAAGCAATTGCATGGAATAAGTGACCACTTTACTGCACACCGATCTTACTTTTAAAACATGTTCATTCCAGGTAATACAGATTTAATTTTGTATTCTACTTGCATACCTGCATGTTAAATTTCAAGGTGAACGCTCATGCTAGCTCCACTCTGAGTAGTGCATACAGAGGGTTTAATCTATGTTTATTTAGCCAGATTCCCAAAATGTCAACTTCTTGGCTGAGATTATAAGGGAAACAAAGAATCAGTTTCTCAAAAATAGCTATTACACCTATTACAGTGATACAACTGCAAGACAATACACATTTCTTTGAGCTGCTGCCTATAAAAAATTGTCTATTTATAGCACATACTTGGCATCAGAGTGGAGTTATTAAAAAAAAAAAGTGACATCAAATAGAAATCCCATTAACCTCTCCTCACTAGATACAAAACTTGATATACAGGGCAGGTTCAAGATTAGGGATGAAGTAAATCAAATTGACTGTTGTGAAAATGGACACCCAATTAAAAAACAATGCTTTTCATCCCTCAGGAATGGTGACTTAAATCGTAGATGAAGGTTCTTAGGACATTTTGGCTTTGTAAGAAAACAGCAAGTAGTCACCAAAAACTCATTAAGATCACTGACTTCAGATTTAAGTGACTTCAATTTAAAAAGAATATTTCAGTACATTCCCCTTGAATTTCAAATGAAAAAGTATTGCACCCTTTCAACTGAATGTGAAAAAGTCATCCTCAGCCCTTCTGCTCTGAGACTGCCAGCACAAACATCCTCTCCCAGCTGAGCACAAGACTGACAGAAGTAATTCCTCTTCATGTAAAGATCAACTTCAAACAAAACCAAGAGAATATAATTCTGTGCATTACTATTACTGCTGCTCCCAGGCCCTTCATAAGTCAGATTGACAACAGGTTCCTTTGAATCACTTGCTTCCAAGTGATCCACCTTTTAGTTCCAGTTCTCAAGGCAGGCAGTCTAATAAGCTACACAAGTCCATAATATTTCTATCTTGACATTCATTAAAAAAAAAAAAAAAAAAAAAAAAACCTCACAAACAAAAAACCAGCCAACCATTCATTACTTCCAAGCAGTAAACCAATAATCCTGCATTCCTACCCAAGGCACAGAAAGCCCCCCTATGCATGCAGGACAAATCTGAAGGTATTTTCTTTCCTAATTGGATTTGTTTTCACAACTATGAAAAAATAATTACCACACTTTCATTTTGCATTGCTTACATGCTGCCTATTCTCCTAACTGAGAATAAAAATAGTCATTTGGCAATCCTTTTGATAATACAGTAGTTAATGTACATGTAGTCTTCTCACTTAATTCTAGCTACTGAACGTTTACCTACATTACAACATCAAAGTTGTTGCAAAAAAAAATCAACTAAAAATTAAAGGAAAACACTTTCTACAATCTCTCAAACTACCTGTTTAAAGCATTTTTAGGCAAATTAAAATTTCTGAACTCGGAAGAAAAGCATAGCTCCTACATTTAATTCAGCTTTTAGTTTTAAAGCTTGGAGATGTTCTGTACAGGAGCAGTGGAATGGAAAGCACCACCCATGAGACGGAATCAACAGACTGCAGAGTGCTTGAGCTGCAAGATACTGCACTCTAAGTGCCAACAAAAACAAATTACACATTGCTGAAGAAAACCAAGACAATATACTCCCTGCAAATGAATTTTAGTATTAAAATTCTGCTCCCTTCATTGCTGTAATTTAGAAACCATAACGAAGTGTGGTGCTGAAAATGTTTTTAATATGTTACTTTAGCCACATTAAAATCTTGCAAAAATGTTGTTACCCCTCTTTCAGATAAAATGTCTTCTCTCACATTTTGTGAATTATCAGCCTTAGTTCTCATCCTGTAATGGCGTTTGAAAAGAAAAATTTACAATTCTGTTTCAAACAGTAAAGCTGACATTTGTATTGTCTTAGAATCCAATTGCTTTAGATAAAAGTATCAACATCAAAACTAACCATGGAGGTGAAAATACTGTAGATTGTACGTAGTGGCGTAAATCAGGGTTTTCACACTCATAGTGAATATTTAAATATATTTTTATCTCAGAAATGAAATTTAACTTTTTTATGCACTAATACAGCAAGATTATCTCTGCAGAACATCTATTTAGAATATACTGGGAAAATAATTAACAACATTGCAATGATGCTACAGAAAGCTTCCAATGCAGGGGCCAAATCTTCTACATCTAGAGATATAGAAGATGTAGATAAAGCAGATTTTTAAAAAGGCTTTTAAACAAGTGAGATTACAATTCCATAATCTTGAAGCAATGAAGAGCCTGGAGAAGCCTGAAGACAATTCAGCATTTCACATCCTTGAGTAGGTGCCTATTCAGAAGATGGAAGTCAAACAATAATTCCCAATTAGCTCTCCAAGCACTGAACATCAGGCTTGTGGCTGTTGGGATCCCCATCAACACCTCTGCTCATAACCACACTGAAGCATCTGCCCCAGGGACAGCTGGAATATGGAAATGCCATGAGCTAACAAAAAGAGGGCGTTTGAAACTGATTTTATCATTACTTTTTGAGGGGTACACTGTACTAAGAGGTGCAGAAGTTATTTCAGTCCTTAAAACAGGTCCCTAAGGTTTAAGCTGTAGCACAGAAAATTTTTAGGTATGTTTTATTTCCTAAATAAATCACTGGCATGGTTTTACATCCAGTCATCAAACATCTCTTCATGAAAACGCACCAGCTACATTCCATGGCTGCTCTGCCTAGAGGAGGCTTTTCTCACCAGGATCATATAATATCATCACTAATTTCTCTGACACTCATTTCCCCCACCCACCCCCTCCTTTCTCTGCTCAACACTCCTTACCTCCTTATGACACTGCTTGAGCAGACTGATAATTATGTTACACTCTTCAGTGTGCAGATGAGGAGACAGGTCTGGATGCATCTTTAGTTAGGGGATGATTTTAGTAGCACAAGGACAAGAATCTGAGAAAATTTCCACCTGCCAACATTAAAATAGTGTCACTAGCAAGTCTGATTTAACACAGAAGATATTATCACAGGGTTATTTTAACAATATTTGAGATCAAAATGCAGTTTAATGGGTATAATTTATATTCCATGGTTACAGTCATTAAACCCAGCACATGTCTGATCTGCTAACCAACCCAAATGTTAACAGTCAACCAGAAGTTTATAATATTGGCTATCACAGACATTAAGCACACAGCTGAGATTTTAATTTTCAGGGACTCTCTAGCAGCATTAGCCTTTCTTGAACTCCAGATTATCTTTTAACCTTCCTACTTCAATTCTCTGCTTTCTTGCTTTAAAAAGTTAAGTGCATGCCATTTTCGTTCTACTTTTTACAAAGATTACAACAGGAAGCACAATGCTATTCCATTACAGCACTCAGAGAACTAGCATCTTTTTTAGCTGTCTACACACTTTTTAAAAAATCCTAATCCAGATATTGGTGAGTCTTTAAAAAACAGTACTTAATCACGTTATCAGAAAAGTAATGATTTTTTTTTTTAATCACTAAGAATTGAAATGTCCCTTCTTGAAACTCCACGTTGTTGCCTCTTGCTCTTTCACTATGCTCCTTTGAAAAGCAATGGGGCTGGTCTTCTACATGAATCCCCCACTCAATCAGACAGTGGAAGGAAGCACTTAGGTTTCCCTCGTGTTTTCCCTCTGGAACACCAAAGGGGAACACCCTTTCCTGCAGGGTTCTGTGGGGAGGGAGCGAGTTCTTTAGCTGAAATGGATTGAAAGTGTCATATGACAGTGGCTGAAGGAAGGTGACATTTTTGTTCAGGAAGATCACCAGGAAGGGGAGGAGAAAAGTCCAACTCATACCAGGACAAGTGGGCTCATCTTGGTAAAATTTTATTTTTATGGCTCATACTGCCACTGAATTAGACAGATGTCTGTCTGTTTGTTTGTTTAGTATTTTGTCATTTCCCCTTCTCCCAAAGGAATCCCCTTTCCAGTTGCAACACATCAGGCAAACATCACTACAATTGTACTGAGCAGCCATCACTGTCTTAACACTCCTGCTAGACAGACTGGACAAAGACAAGTAGCCAATGGTCAGATTTCACAATTGCAAAATCCCAAAGTTCACCTGCAGTGCTGACAGTTATAATCTCCACTGCTATTCCTACAATGCGCAAGGAATATATTCAGCTTAAAGAGCCACATACACTCAAATATCCAGTACTTCCCATCATGTGTTCAGCTTAACAACAGTTAGATGCCCACAAGCAAACTTTATTTTATAAATCCAAACATTTAAAAGCCACTTGAGAACCATGAGAATATGTTCCACGTAGTGTTGTAGTGATTGCTTCCAAAAACCTTCCCCCATACTATCTGGAAGTTTAATATTACACTACACTTACTCTGAGCACAGAAGTTGTTGGAAACAAGTTGCTTAAGCATTCTTTTCAACAAATTAACAAATGAACCCTTAGAAATATGACAGCAGGAGCACGACTGTACCAGCAAAGTGATTAAGAACCCTGCTGTGTTATTGCCGCCAGCTTTTGATTGCATGCCACACAAAGTCAATATGTTTTAAATTTATCAGCAGAGCTTTTTTGATAGCTCTGGAGTTAGCATTCCCCTGAGAGGGTGACCTGCTCTGTGTTACTCTAACATATGTGAACCCAGATGATTATTAAAGCTCTTCATCACTCAGCCTCTGCCTGCACTTCCTAGAGCGGTCACCCGAGCTGGAGAAAGCAAGAGCAGTGCCCTACTGAAACAGGGACTGCACACAGCACAAGCCAGGAGGTCACACAGAGCATTTCAAGGGCTAAGAGCAGTAATCACTGCCACGGCTTGCAGAAGTGTTCCCAGACTGGATGAAACCCACACCCATGCCACCAACAGAGCTGGTGGCACCTCATTAGTTAAACACCTTCTGACAACTCCAAGCGATTTTCCAATGGTGCCTCTTGGAGAACAGATGCTACAAATCAAAGCTCTTAACTGCCACACCAGCCCATGGATCAGTACTCCTGAAATTTTGAAATAACACTCAATATTGGAATGTTTCAACTTCTAGCACTCAGTTCTTGTAGGATGTGATGGACTAAGTAACAAAATATCTTTCTGTGCTTCTCTGGAGACAATGTTAATCTGATGTTTAGAATGTCAGATTAGACAATGGTCTATAAATGAGCAGGGAAGGCTGAAATCTTTTTGCTGGAGGGGAATGACTCTGACAAACAAAACAGTTTCAAGAGAAACAACAGTGTGTGAAGAAAGGACACTGGTTTCCTTGGTTGCTTTTTAATAACATCCTAGTGAAAAATAAGAATTGCAAGCTGCCACCTTACCAGGACTTAAGTCCAAACGAACAGAATTTTACAGAGGTGGCAGTTCCTTGGGACTTGATCTATAAAAGAATACTGGGAAGACAAAACAAAGCAAAGCAAAGCAAAGCAAAGCAAAGCAAAAAAAAAAAAAAAAAAAAAAAAAAAAAAATCCCAGGAAAGAATTGTGAATAAGCAATATAAATTGCTCTGAGGAAGCTACTAACAGAAATGCAGGGTAAAGAAAGCCAAAGTAAACACACGATTTCTGTACAAGAAATACTGGAAGTGAAGTAAAAGAACAGTATTTAGAAAATACAGGAATTGCTTTAGAATTGCAAACTGCTAAGCAAATGTTAATATTTGGAGAGAAGTACAGAAATTATCTTTTTACATAGTGGCACTGTCATATTGCACTGGTTCTCACAGAAATGTTCTGCCCTTCAATGTGTTTGATATAAGAATCAGTGCAATTTTGCCTTCCTTGATAAAAGTTACTTTCCATAGGTACCTCAATGATTTGGTTAAAATACCTTAAAAACACAAACTTCTATAAACTATTAGTCTCTGAACATAGAAGACATGGATAAAGATAATTAATAAATTAATTTAATTTCTTAATTAAATTATTAAATTAAAGATAATCAATAAATAGTTGAAAAACTTCCTAAACCAATTTCTAAATCTATGCTATTCTTCTGGGAAAAAAAATAATTAAGAAATTGTCTCATTCCAGTATCATATTCTGCTTGGTTTCTCCTTAAGTAGGGAAAACACAGGAAATTCTCCCTGTATGGTTTCCAACAAAAGCCAGATTTTTTTCTAAAAAAATCAAAGGTCTAAAGCTGGAAATTCTCTGATAATGACACTGAACTTCCAATACTAATATTTCTCTTTAGAAAAATCAGGAGATAATTCCTTGTGTAAGCAACCTTGGGGACACTTAGCATCTCAAATTTCCTAATAGCAATCAACAAATCAATTATCACGACATGATACTCATCCCTAATCAGAAAACTGATCTATACATGTGTTCAATACATTAAATGTTTCATACTAATTGCAAAAGGAACCTCCATGTACTACAGAATTCAAATAAAACTGCAGACACCCAAGAAGCAGCCAGCACCCAAAGGCTGCCCCAAAAGAGCAGGGAAGAACACTGTGGGCATTTCATGTTTGACACCAACATTTAGGATAAAATGCTCATTTCTGTCCACGTGCCCATTTCTCCTCCTGACTTCCTCAAACTCCCTGTGTGGAGAAACAAAGGGTTTAGTACATTTTCACTTCTTCCCAAAATCAGCCATGAGGTCAGCACATTAGGAGCCCAGGGAAGTTCCTTTCCTTTCTCAGAGTCTCCCAGAAATAGGAAGTGACCAGTTCCCTGATGCAGAAGGAAAACTGAATTAGGTTCCTTTAGTTGTGCTGATTAGCCCAAAGCTTCATCTTTCCATGCCTGACAACAGTGAAAGGAAAGTTTAGATCCAGGTAATTGTTTCCATAAGATGCTTTTCCCATATTTAATTACAACATGCTAGAAGACTACTTTTTAGACCGTGCTTTACTATCTTTCCATTTGAAAAGAACACAAGCTGGTTGGGTTTTTTTTCAATTCTAAGGTCAATGGTAAAAAAAACCCCAAACCACACAAATTCATGCACTGTTCAGAAAAACCACCTCCTGAAGCAAAACGCAAATCCTTGCTTAGCAACCCTGACGATGAAAAATTACACCTGAGCACCTACATGGCTACTGACGAAGCTCTTTAACAAGAACTCGGCTTCGCACAGCGCCACAGAACACAAACATTCGCTGTTCAAACACTCAAATAACGCCCACAGGGCGGCAGCAAGACCGTGCAAACCACGGCCGGGATTCACAGCAGGGCGGGGAATAAACCCGGGATTCATCTGAAGTCACTCTACTCCCCATCTCCAATATTTATTTTTGTAGCTAATGTCACTGTCTAACTGGAATAATACAAAACATTTGGAGTTTCAGGTTTTCAGTTACACGGTATTGTTGTGTTTGGAAAAAAAAATATTTACAATCTCAACAACTTTTTGTTTACTCGAATCCTGTTTTCGCTGAGATTTTACAAAATTTTAGCATTAAAAATTTACAAATTTTTAGCATAAAAAAAAAACCCAAATAAAAACACCTGAATACCTAACAGGCTGGTGTTTAGCTCGAGGTATCATTCGTGCCACTTCAGCAGAACTCCTGCATTCCTGGTATTCTTTCCTACACAAAGAATTGTGACAACAGCTTTGAATACTCAGTGATCAGTGAAATGAGAAATCACAGTTGATTTCACAACATTTCAAAACCCAAGGGAACTCAAAACTCAGGACTTTGTTTCTACCTCCCAGTAACATCATTACCAGCTTCCAGACCGGGCTATTGAAGTGTCACTCTGTCCTGCTGTCCTCAAGGCTATGTTTGGCACATTGAGAATGACCCCAAACTTGCCAGCATCTCCAAGAAATTTAAAAATCCGCTTTAATAAGGCAAGCTTAGCTATATCTTGCAAAATTTACTCATAAATTTCGGTCTCTAAAACTACGCACTGGCTCTCCAACGTTACTTATTAGAATTGAGGAAAATAACTTAGAAACATATCTATGAAGACTGGAAAGGAAATGGGAAAAGGATCAATTATGTCTAATTTGAGATCTTTTTAATTATGTAGAATGCAGTTACATTCCCTGAACCTAAAGAATAATATTTTTTTAATGTCGATAAATAAGATTCATATTTGATTTTCTTTTGACATGACCACTTTCTGTCAACAGCCTCCCTCACAGCAGCAGAATGAGCTAACCTGCTTTTAGCACCTGATGAAACTACATCACACCTGATTTCATACTCAGCAAAACAAATTAAGAAGGCGTTAATCCTAAGGAACATAACAGGTGCACACTAACTTGAATACTAAATTTTACAATTTTATTTAGGGTTGAAATAGGTGATCGAGTAAAGCACTGGAAGACATTTTTCATTTCCTGGCAATTATTTAAGGTCGTATTCGTACAAGAAAGATCAGCAGAGTTTTTGGCACGATTAGTGGGATGTTTTTATTATAACATACAGCCAGCACCACTGCACAGTACAACACTGTGTCACAGATTAATAAAGCAGTCTCCTTCTATTCCTGTTAGGCCTTTACAGAATATACAGTTAAGAATGACAAGATCCATACGGCATAAAACTCAAGCACTGTCTAGAGGAAGGAGTCCCTGCCTATGGCATCTCCATCTTATTGATTTCCTAAAGAACTCTATGAACGTATCAGAATATTCCCGCTCACTGTAAAACAGCTTTTCCCCTTCAGAAAGAGAGGGAGCACGAGGATCATATTTCCATGTTGGAGAAGACAGGCTCTGACCTCTCTAGCAGCCCGATCCGGTGACGGAAGGCAGGCAGCACTCGGCAGAAAGCAAACACTGTTGAGCAGCAGGTTCTGCCACGGGGTGCCAGGAGCTGGGGCGTCCCACTGACCCAGCCCGCGCTGTCCGCAGCCCCTCACGGCTCCCGGGAGGCCTTAGAGAAGCGACGGGACACACACAGACACAGGAAAAGCAGCTTACGGCAGCCACAAGGGAAAGAGCCGCGATCCCGCTCACAGCCGCCCTTCCAGAGCCCTCCGGGAGCTCCGCGGGACGTTGCGCGGCGAGCGCAGGGTCCCACAAGGTGGACCCGAGCTCGGCTCGGCACGGCCCCCCCCAAAGCCAAGCAGCTGGAAGGGAAAGCGACAGAAGGAGGGAAGGGTTTCCCTATACACCCTCTTTTCCCTGAATTTTTCCCTTTCCCGCTGGCTGCGCCCGAGGCCGCCCCTCACTCACCGCGGGGCGGGCGCAGAGACTGGGCCGGCCCCGGCCGGAAGCGGCCGCAGAGCGGAGAGCGCGCAGGGCGCCGGCGCCGGCAACGGGGCGGGGCTGCAGGCGGGGAGCAGGCGGGGAGCCCTGTGATTGGATGGACGGCGCACGGCGCGGGCTCTGATTGGTCGGTTCGAAAGGCGGGCGCGGCAGCGGCGGGAGGCGGCCGGGCCGCGCGGTCTCGGGTCCGGGCGGTCGCGGCGGGGCCGTCCCCGCTGTCCGAGGGCCCGGGGCACCCATCGGAGCGGACAGACAGCGACAGCAACAACCCCGGGCGGTTCCCAGAGCCCCATCCCTCTGCTCGCACCAGCCTCGGTCAGTAAGGGAGTCTTCTAAGGGCGTGACGTGACTCGGGCTGTTCGGCTTGAAGAACGGGAGACTGAAGGAGGAACTTATGGCAGTGCACAACTTTCTCGTGAGGGGAAGCGGAGGGGCAGGCATTGATCTCTGACGAAAGGATCCCAGGGAATGGCATGAAGCTGTGCATGGGGAGGTTTAGACTGGAGATCATGACAGGGTTTTTCATCCAGCGCGGGTTTGGGCACTGGAACAGGCTCCCCCGGGCAGCGGGCACAGCACCAAGCCTGGCAGAGCTGAAGCGGAGTTTGGGCCACACACTAGGGCACCCGGTGGAATTCTTGGGGTGTCCTGCACAGGGCTGGGAGTTGGACACTGATCCTGGTGCATCCTTTCCAACTCAGGATATTCTATGATTCAGTGTCTATGTAAGTTATTGCATGTATTTTAACTTGCCACTGTATGAATCCGTAGCAGTGCCGCATTTAGGACTGACATCAATGTCAGCCACTTGTGCCGAGGTGCTGCTCTGTGCTCCTTCGAAGGGAGCCAGTCCCCTGAGCCTGCCTGTGCCTTGGCCTTACCTTCTTTCACCTTTCAGCTCTCCGTCATGGATGAAACCGTGGCTGAATACATCCGAAGAACTGTGCTAAAAATCCCAAGGGATGAAATCAAGACGATGCTGCAGAAATGGGGCTTTCTCTCTGAGGCACAGCTGCAGAATCTCAATTTCCACCAGATAAAGGACAACATTTCTCAAGAAGTCGTTCAGCTCTGTGAGGTAAATCCTCTCCTTCAAAATATGTCAGTGACATATAGGATGCATGAGAAGCATCATGAAAAAAACCTGAAACATTAATCAACACAGCCTCAAATGGCACTTTGTAGTCTGGAAAATGTAAAGCTGAGCTGGTAACAGAACACCATTGATTTTTTTCTGATCTACACGAGTGTAGAACGGACCTATACTAAATATGCAAATATATGTTTTGAGCTCTAAGTTACATATGGTAGATAAAAGCTCGGTATGTTAAACTTTAAAAAATGGGTGTATTTCTAAATTGTAAAGTAAAGGCATTGATTGAGATGTCTACTCATTACAAAGTCCTGATTTAAAGCTATTTGGTATGGGTAATGATAGTGGTAGTTTATATCTTTTAGACTTTTAATGTTTTGGGGGGTTTTTAACTTTCCTTGCCAGAATTATTTCCATTCAGCATGTTGTAAGCAAAAAAATTCTGTGATTTGACTCTGATTTTAGTGTACCAGGAGTCTTCATATGTACTGGAAGTCTTTACTATCATAACCCCAATAGATACAGTTATTACTGATACATCTTGAATTCTGTAGCTTTTGATAGGATTCCCTCTGAATTTCATACTCAAAAATTGCTTACCTGGAGTGCAGATCAAACTACAGGAAAAAATTCTTAAGTTATTCTCATAAGATAGATAATGTCATATTTTAAAATAGCAATTTTTTTCTGGAATACTTGTATCTGTAACAAATTGTGCCATGCAGTTTCTTAAAAATCTTTTCATGCTGTAGAGCATAAATAAGCAATAACCAATATGTTAAAAAACTCCTGACAGTGAAATATTAGTCACTGTTGCATTGTCACAAATATCCATTAATTTCCTTTCTAATTGCTGGTACATCACACTGTAAGGATTATGTTCCTCTTGCTCTGCAGAGGAACATTTAAACCTTGCTGAAATTGTTTTTGTTATTGATTTCCCAAAACCTGGGACCAGGTGTGGTGCCTTTAAAGAGAGTGTTAGTGCTGTGGGTGGCAATGAAATGTCCTTTAAACTACCAAAACTGAGATTATTTTTCACTTGGTAACCAGTGTGATGAGGCATTCTGGACCTGCAGTTCACCGTGCACTCTTGTTCTTTCTAGGAAAATTCTGCAGACATAAAGCAAGCAGCACTTCTAGACATAATTTGTAAGTAAAAAGTGAACTAAAATGACATTTATTTTTTCTGAGTAAGTTCATAATTACGTAGTGATGACCCTTGTGGCGTGCAGATGCATTTGGGGTAAGCACATCACATTTCAGATGAATCTTATTGGGTGTGACCTCTTTTACCAAAAGATAAAGATCAACAAAAGGATGTACCTCCTAACTCCAATATCAATTCACAACTTGATTAGCTAATAGTTTAAATTTCTAGGTTTTTTCTGTTAGTCCACCTGTCTTACATTGGGCAGTTTAGGTAAAATCCTTCCTTAAACAGTGAACCCCAGGGATACCCCTTATTAGCCACTCACCAAATTACAAAAGAACTTTACATCTCTTAATAAAAAATAATAAAAAGAAAACCTATTTGCTTTTATGATTGCTATGAATGGTAGTTTAAGAATGTTAATACATTATATTCCATTATCAGAAGTAATGTTTTTAAAGTTATCTGTCTATAAAAGTATTGTAAAATTCTTAGTTCCTTTAATTCCTGTTTGATAATACGTTATGTTATTGAGCAATTCCCATTTTTCCTAGACAACTATATCTACCAAGACAAAAGAATCTGGAGTGTTTACCAGATGAAAAAATCAGGTAAAATGACTTTCCTTGCTGTAATCCCACATTTCTCAGCAACTCAGTGCTGAGCTGTCTCATATCCTACCTTTTAACCACAAATGTAGTCTCCTCTGGATTTTTGCTTTAGAGAGATTTTTAACATTTTACTGCAGCCTAGTATGGATTTTTCAATGGACGTTATCTTTAACGTTTTTAGAATACTTTCCATTAACTTCTCAAGCAATTATTCACATTAGTAACTACTAATTAAATATTAATCTTTTTTCTGTATAGCAATAATATGGGTCAGAATTAAAATACAGCTTTTTGAATAAGGTTATGCAATTTCCAATTTTTCTGCTTAATTTTGTTTCAGCAAAACTAAAGACATCTCTGCTTCTTGTACACACAAATCTTATTTCTGATTGGGTTTTTTTTGTCTCATAACAGGAGAAGAATTGGAATATTTCGACATAACAGATTTCAAAAAAAAGTTTAAAAGAAGAATTCGGTCAGCCTTGAAAAATGTAAGAATAAATCCATTCTAAATTTGCTTCATGGCTCTGGTGTCAATATGTTGTTTTCAAAACTGTTCCTTACAGTTTGAGTCAAGAATTAAATGGAATTATTCATTTGGGTATGATAGGAACTGCATGTGAATTAGGAAAAATGTATTGCATATCTGTTTTAGTGACTTCACAATTATGCTGGAAGGAAATAAAATGTAAGTTAGTCTTAAAATGTGACTGGCTTGAAGAAAATCAGCATGTAGGTGGTTTTTTATCAAATCTTTGCTCACCTTGCAGAAGTCTTTAGTTGCTTTAGTTCACCAGCTTCGTGTGGGCAAGAGAATAGAAAATGCCTCTGGCTGATCACCTGTGTCACCCAGTCACAACAGGAGAGGGCAACAAATCCAAATCACACTCACAGCCAATCAGCTGCAGCTCGCATTAGTCTCTTATTATAAAGTTTTGCATTGTTTTGGGATTTTTGTTGTTATTTTGTTCTTAAGTCAACATTTTGAGTCAAGGTAAAAAGAAGTAAACAAGGAGCAAATCAACAAGAACAGAAAAGGGAATGTTCAGACTTTTCATTGTGTATTCTTGAGCAGTGATAAATATTATAATCAAGTCTAAAATTACAAGTTGATCAGAAGTTTAATTTCTCCAGAAATGGACATATTGGAATTATTGCCACTAGCCCTCCTTCTATACATAGAACTTTGTGTTGTTTTCCCAAAAGAGAGATGGGTGCTTTTATAATAACCTATTTTAAACCTTCAGAAGAAAAAATGTATATTGACAAGAAGAAAAGCAATGTTAGAGTTTGAAAGGTGATTCTTCTTTTTGTCCCAGTTTGTGAGGTTATTTTTTTTTCTGTGGAAATTTTATTTAAATACAATCCTTACAACACTTAGTGGGTTTTTTTCTTATTAAAGCAGTGGTACTAAATTATGTTTGGGTCTTGTAAACAGAGATGTTTAGAGATAAGAAAATCTTCATGGATACCTAAATGTGTTGGTAAATCAAAACTTTTCATTTTCTATCAGGTCACCATCACCTTTAAGGAATATGAGGATAATGCAATCTGGATTAGAGTTGCCTGGGGAACACCACATAAAAAACCAAACCAGTACAAACCCAGCTATGTTGTGTACCATTCACAGACTCCCTATGTCTTCATTTCTGCCTCAGTGCTGAAAAGCAACATGCCTCTGCTGTGTCAGGTACAGAACAAAACTGCTCAGACCCACAGTCATGTAGAGCTATCATTTGGTTTGCTTTTAAGAGGATTGGTAAAGACAGTCCTGTAGAGCTATCATTTGGTTTGCTTTTAAGAGGATTGGTAAAGACAGTCCTGTAGAGCTATCATTTGGTTTGCTTTTAAGAGGATTGGTAAAGACACCTCACACGACATAATTTGCTAAACTATGTATTTTGGGGTTTTTTTTCTCCTTAGCTCATGATAAAAATTGGGTAAAACCCAAATCTTTGGATTGGTGCATTGTGAATAAATTCTGTTTATTGGGATTTTTACTGCTCCTGAAATTTAATTTCTTGACCAAGTCTTGGACAGTATTCCATTATATTGTCTCACAGAAGCTGAAGAATATTAGATCAGCTCTATTAACTTCAAGAACTAAGCACATGAGCTCATCAGGGAATGCTTAGAATCATTTCTGTTAGCTTGTGGTGATCAGCTTTGGTGGTATTTTTTCCACTATTTAGAAATGTCCTCAAATTTCTGTAGTACTAATTCAAATATTTTATGATTCTGTTTGTTTATTTTTTAGCTGATAAGACTATGGAACTTAGCTTAATATTGTGAATGCTTTTAAATATTAACCTGAGCTGTATAAAAATCTCAGATATGAAAATCCTAGTTAAAAGGCAGTTGCTTACCTTGAAACAAAAACATCACAATGTCTAGGGATGCTATGTTTTTTACATGTTACAAACACAGTGATGATTAAGACTGATGTTAAAACAATTTCAATTTTTATTTAAAGGCCCTGATTGTTGCTTCCAATTACCATGACATCCGTGAAATGGAGCTTCGAAGTCATTCTTTAAACTCCCTTAAAGATATTGTGTTTAAGAGATATAGCCAGGTGAGCCACTTCACAAGTAAATCCTAAGATAAGTCTTGCTTTTTGTTTCAGGCCTAGTTCTCACCCCCTAGCAAGGGGGAAAATTCACCTTATCCAAGAGACCATCAAGTTAAAATAATATTGAACTTCTGAGGTCGACAGCCTTTCATGAAGGTAACATTGCAATGGGGATGAAATTATTTAGTATCCCACGTACTCTTTATTATTGTAATTCTTAATGGCTAAACTCAGACTAAAAATTATATTAGCAATCCAGTCCTCAGCTTTTTTGGCGTCCTTTCATTAGGCTTCCTAGAGCCAGAAGTTGAAGGCTGTTGGAATGGGTGCTTGGTCTGCTCACCCATGTAAAACTTGTAAATAGGGAAATGTTCACAAATATCCTAAGACAGGCTTTTTTTTTTTTTTTTTTTTTTTTTTTTTTTTAAATTAGATTGGCTTCCAGACTTCTAGTAATGGTCAAAATTTGGAAGATCATTCTTCCAGACTGAGAAATAAAATAAAATATATGAAAGTTCTTTTCAGATAGTGGTTCTAAAAGTAGAACTTAACTAAAATCTTTTTTTCCTCTCTCTCTCTCTCCATTTAGAATTTCCAAACTTACACTACAAAACCTCTGCAAGGAGTGAAGGTAGAACCAGAAAATGGTATGTATATTTGAAATGTAAAGGCAGTTTAAATGTCGTTCCTGCTGGCTCGTGAGCTGAGATTGAGAAAAGGAAATGTACATATGCTCCATTCCCATTATGTTTTCCATCCCTGATGCCTTAATACTGGCTGGCACTGGGAGAGCTCAGTATTTCCCATGCCTGGCATTGGTCATGGAAACCAAATCCACACAATGCGCAGCATCTCACATTAGCTTGTGTTTTTCTCTTGGTAAGAACTGAAAATATAAATGGTAGAGACAACTACATTGTCCAAAAAAACAGTCCAGTGAATTCATTAAAACTATTATTTACAATTTTTCATTGGAATGATCTGATCAGAAAAACAGTATTACAGCAGCTGACAACGTTGTCTTTCTGGTTTCTTTTCCCTACTCTTTTCCCCTGCAGCAGATATAAGGATAGTTCAAGAAAACAAAAGTGAAAAAGAAAGAATCTACAGACTGAACCAGGAAGTTTTTGGCAGTGGTCCCCAACCAAAACTGGAATTCGCACAATACAGGGTAGGAAAAGCAACCAATATGATTTGGGGTTTTCTAATTTTAATGTAGTGGTAGTTAGATTCAATTTCAAATTTAAGAAATATTGTGGGGTTTTTTAAACATTAGGGAGGACATTTTAAAATAAATGAGTTAAAAGTCTCTGTAAGAAACAAATTGAAATTTGGTCAGAGTTTTAGATCATGTTTCAGTCTTTCAGCCTTGTGAACTCAGCATTTGGACCTGTTTTTGTAATAAAGGTAGATGTTTTTGTAATAAAGGTAGGTTTAGGTTAGCAGTGTGTCACAGCATGAGAAATTAGGGTTATTTCAAGTACATGCGAAGATTATGGTGTGTATGACACCATAAGTGACTTTTCAATGATGCACAGGTTTTATTGCAAGGAACAGATAAATTGAAAATGCTAAGAAATACTTAATGTTTTACAGTATTAATGAACAAGCTGCCTCTTGCTTTTAGTAGAAAATTCTGCCACACGGTGGCACCCTCAGATTTTACTACAACATTCCTCCAGCTGGAATCGTGTTATTACAACTGGGAGCAGTCTTTTTAAAATGTTTAAATGTAATATGTAATAACATATAAATAAAGTATATTCATTGCTTATGCTCACTGGTTAAATTTTGTGTTAACAGCTTGAGACGATGTTTAAAAGTGACCCTAAAATGGACGTTTTGGATAGAAAAGAACCATTCAGATGTTTGGTCAAGTTTTCTAGTCCCCATCTTTTAGAATCACTGAAATCCTTGGCACCAGCAGGTAAGTGTTCCAACTCCATAAAATGGAGGGAAATTCCAGAGTTTTAAATATTTTTGTCATCTTACATTCTGCTTGTATTTTGCATAAGGGAGCAACTTCATAGTTTGTTTAGAAAGAGAAACATAGAATAAAAATGTTGCCACTTAAACTTATGTCTAAATAGCTCTCAGTTCTCTAGAATTACTAGTTTGTGCATGGATACTCAAACTGTGGTTTTAGTGGTTTAGTTTTGTGTTTCAGTTTTATTAACAGTTATGAAAGGTAAATAATGGTTGAGTACAGCTGCAATTATCTATCTCTCTTTCTCCCCAGGTATGGCTGATGCACCACTTTCACCGCTCCTTACATGCATACCACATAAAGCTAGGAATTACTTTAAAATTAGAGAGAAAAAAGGTTTATTTCCAGAAAGCTTTGTAAGCCCTTAATTCTAAACTGCTTCATAGAGAATATGCAACTCATTTATTACTGGTATTAATATAAATCATCCTAAGCTTTAAAAAAATAACTTATTATTTCTTAATACCTTAAAGCTTTTTCCACATTATAGCTCTTCATCAGTTATTTTTCCGCAGTTGTCTTTAACAGAAGATAGCCTTAACTAATAAAAAAGCTAGTTGCAAAGACTGCTCTTTAATGTATTTTGAATAGTATTTGTGAAGTTAAAAAAGACACAATAATAGCTGTAACTATTCAGTTTGTGTCTACTTGGTGTATGTAGAATGCCAATATACTTTCAATATCCCAGTGTGCAGAAGCAGCTGTATTTCCAGAGGTTGTATGGGTATGTTCTTTAAACTGTAAATAAATGTGTAAATTAAGCCTTCTCATAAAAGTTTGTTTGGCCTGGCTTGAAAACATTACTTATCATATACTGATTTTTGGTTTGGCTTGGTTTTCAGCACCTCTATAACTCACACATGAAAAGAAGTTTGGAACTATGTACTAATGGTATGGATTTTAGGAATTCCACCTGTGTGATTTAAATGTTGATTTGACAAAATACTTAATGCTAGGATTCTGGAAGAATTCCAGGTTTGGTGTGACAGACATTAAGAGCTGGCTCTTAACATGTCTCACCATACTTCATGGATTCAGATCCATTAAGATTCCAGCATATATTTCACTCTGTGCGTCTTCTTCATAATGCTCTCTCCCAAATAACCTAAATGCCTGAGAGGGCAGTGATTTACCATAAAAGTAAAGTTCCCAAGTGCTCTCGAACACTGTGAGTACCTGGCCTACTGCCTCTTGTTTCTGGGAAAGGCAGTCTCCATCCCCCTTTCAACATCCCCTTTTGGTATCTCTGATTTTCAGTGATGCTTCATTTCTGGCTTCCTGTGAGCAGGGATATTCCAGGAACTACACAGCATTTCCAGGCAAGGGGGTGTGTATTTATTAATTTGCAGGAAGGATATGCAACTCTGGGGTTCCTTCTTGCGGAGCAGGTGTCCCCATTGGGGAGGTGAGGAGAAGGTAAGGCAAAGGGGGAATGCGGAGACCGGTCTTGCCTTCCCTATTCCAGTTAGTCTCTTCCAGCAAGCTGGTAGTTTGGGATTGGACTAGATGATGTTTAAAGGTTCCCTTCAACCCAACCTATTCTGTGCTTACCCCAAGCAGCAGAGCACCTGCAGCTGAGGGCACAAGGAACACACATCCTGGAGCTGCACCTGTGGTATAACTCTTACCCAATAAACGGTGCTCATCTTTTCCCTTAACTTGACCAGCTATAGAGGAAAAAACTTCTGTGTGTTGTCCTGTGATTCCAATGTCAGGAAATCACAGAATATTCTGGGTTGGAAAGGGACCCACAAGGCTTGTCAAGTGCAACTCTTAGCCCTGCACAGGACACCCTAAAAATCCCACCCTGTGACTAGGAGTGGATTCCAGAGGCTCCTGGGGCTTTGTCAAGCTGCTGCTGTGGCCACTTACCCAGGAAGTCTGTTCTAATGCCCGACTACATTCTGGAAGAAGAACCTTTTCCTGATATCCAACCTCACCCTCCCGCCAGAGCTTAGGCCATTCCCTCGTGTCCTGTCATTGCTCAGCAGAGAAATCAGAGCCTGCGTCTCCACAACACAATGCCCGCAGCCCCTCGGCCGAGCAGCGGAGCCGCCTGAGCCGTGTGTGCCGGGCGGGCTCCGTGCCCGGGCGGGCGCTCGCCGCTTCCCCGGTGTTCCCGGTGCGCCGTGTGCGCGCTCTGTGCCGCGGGAGCGCGCACCGCTCGCAGCCGCCGCCGCGGGGCGCTGGCGGGCGGGGGCGGGGCCGCGCCACGTGCCTCATGAATATTCAGCGGCCCCGCCGCCGATTGGCCGCCGCCCCCGGAAGCGGAGCGGGGGCCGAGCAGCTGACAGCAACATGGCGGCGGCGGCCGGGCGGCGTGGTGGGGGCTTGGGGCGGCCCCCCGCGCCCGTGAGGGACGTGCCGCCCGCCGGGGAGCTGGTGCGGCCCTCGGTGACAGAGCTGTCCCAAGTGCGGACCAACATCCTGTGCACCGTGCCCGGCTGCGGGAAGGTGCTGCCCAACAGCCCGGCCCTCAACATGCACCTCAGCAAGGCGCACCCGCTCCAGGTACCGCCGTGAGGCCGGGCCGGCCCCGCCGCCCGCTCCCGCTCGGCCCCTCACCGCGGCTGCGGGGCTCTGTCGCGGCGCAGCGCCGTGTTCCGCCCCGGGGCCTGCGGCCGGTCCGGGTCCGGGGGGCGGCTGCCGTGTTGGCTGTGCCGGGGTTTGGCTCGTAGTGAGATTGAGTGGGGGCGAGATTCCCCGCCTCGAGAAGAATTGAGGTTCTTCCGAGGGATTCTGAGAGAATTGGGATTGTTCAGCCTGGAAAGGAGCGTGTTTCGGGGTGACCTAATTGAGGCCTTCTGGTACCTGAAGGGAACTCGCAGGAAGGATGGGGACAAGAGCCTGGAGTGGCAGGACAGGGGAGAATGGGTTCAAATGGACAGAGAATAGGTTTAGGTTGGCTAAAGAAGTTCTTTAGTGTAAGAGTGGGGAGGCCCTGGCACAGGGTGCCCAGAGAAGCTGTGGCTGCCCCATCCCTGGAAATGTCCAAGGCCAGGTTGGACAGGGCTTGGAGCGCCCTGGCAGGTGTCCCTGCCCATGGCACGGGCGTGGAACAAGATCCTGTTCAAGGTCCGTCTCCAACCCAAACCATTCTGTGATTCCAGATGGGGAGTAATGAAGTGTTTCTCGTTGTCTCTTGTTTAAATTTCCCCTTGTGAAAGTCTCCTGCAGGTCCATGTATAAATAAATACACAAGTATGTGTGTGGACGGGCTGGCCAGTTGTGTTGAGGATTCCTCTGAAATTACTTACAGAAAATAACCAATTTTGCACGTTTTTGTAAACATACTACAGGTAGTTAAGAGTTCTTTGGGGACTCAGCTTCTGTTGTTTTACTTGCTTATCACCAATCTTTCTGCAGTAAGACTTTAAAGCCCCACTTGTGAGGTGCTGTGCAAACATGCAGCATTTCCTAACCTTATCAGCTGGCAAACCATCTCCATCCCAGCGCCGAGGGCTGTTATGCTGGGGTTTTGTTTGTGTTTTTTTTTTTTTTTTTTAAATGTCTGAGCTAAAAAAACCAGCAAAACAGATGGATGCCATTTTGGAAACAAGCCCTCATTTCCATAATACTCCTGAGCTAAGCATGTGCTGGGGGGGAGGAGAAGCACAGTTCAGCAGGCACACACTGAGAGTGTGCCTTTTGGGAAAGATATCCTTGCTTTTCCCCAAATCAGAATGCCGAGCGGGCAAGGACAAATTGCATTCCTAGAAAACTTCATAGCTGCATTCTGAAAGTGCAGCCTCAGTGGGTGAACAATAAACATCCCTGTTTTGTGAAATGGCCACAGAGTCAAGTGTGGGTCACGCGTGCTCGTTGGTGAGGAACAAAAGGAAATAGTGTCAAGCGTACTTGCTGTCTCCTGTCTCTGGGACGTTTTAATTTCAGTTCCTACAGGTACTAACAGCTTTGCCGTGTGCTGTGTCTTAGATGTCATATGTTCGTGTGGGGGGAGGTACAGCAGAAGTTCAAAGTGCTCTCTCAGGTCAGCAGAGTGGTTTTGGTTGTGAACTGATGCTCTGAGTGTGCACTGCAGCTGGTGGGTTACATAATCAGGGTGTGATGGGTGAGGAAATGCTGCTTTCTCACCCAGCTTGCTGTTAGCCATCAGAGCCCTGTGGAATTAAAGCATACTCCATACACCTAATTACTGAATCTTGTGGTAGCTTGGAATCAATACTGAAATGTGGATGGATGCAGATTTTTAGAAACTTCTTGACTTGTTTCAAGGGCATTGTAATTGAGACTAAAATATTGTTGAGGCTTAAGGGATGCTATTTTAATATTGGTATTCCCTTTAAAGAGGTAGCTGATTCCCCAGATAAAATGAATTTTAGTTTCTTTAATCAAATTGCATTTATTCGTGAAATATGGAATTAGTGAAGAGGCAACATGGCAAATGAGTTGGTAAAAAGCTATTGGGGAAGGAGAGAACATAGTACTCCTGAAGAGAAGGGAGGATGACTTGGTTAATTTTCATTAGTAAAAGTAGCACCAGTAGGATGTTTTGATCCCAAAACCCAGGAGGGATTGCAGTGGCACAGGAAGGACATTTACATAGGAAAGCAAGATTACCCTATAAAACCAGAGTCAAGTGCAGCAGTAGCAGGTTTTAGTCTTGTGAAGTGATGACAAACAGTTTGATCAGCTCCGGCTTTTAACAGAAATAACCTGAGATGGGAAATACTTGCAAAACAATTTGGTCATACACAGATGAGCATTTAGGTAAAGCTGCTGTGAGAAGGGCAATCCTAAAATATGGCAGAGGGATATTCTATGTCAGTACTATAGGGTAAGAATCTGATTCAAATAAGTTAAAATAAAACCAGAAGATGTGTAGAAAATAACTGCTAAGGGTGATGAATGGCAAGTGTTTCTGACAAAGGGAAATCAGAAGAATTTGACTTGTTTGGCCTAACAAAAGAAGATATAACGTGTTGATATATAAATTTTTATTTACTGGCTCCTTGACAGAGGATGAGTCAAGAAAAAAAAAAAGAAGAGAGCAGTGGATAGATAGATAAATAGATACTTAATATATTAGACTTGATTTTTTTTTAACTTTTTGGTCTTTTGTCTATATGATTTTATGGGAAGAAGGGAAACTACTCCTGCATAGTTTAAAATGAAGCTAGAAGAGTCCATGTAAAGGAGAGGTTTCTGTGGACTGCTGTTATAACACAGAGGCTGTAGTCAGTGTGAACTGGAAAGGGTAGCATACCCTTGGGGTAGGTTACTCAAATACTGCATTACCACCATAGTTGTTATCATAAGAATAAATGCACTTCTCTCCGTGTCCTATTTAGTACAGAAATGCCTGAACTTCTGCTGCAAAAGCCCTCGTGTTTTAAGTAGTTGCCTGCAATCTTCTGCAACATCATCTGAAATTAATCCTTTGGAGTGAGCCTTTCTGGGGCAGGAAAGCAAGATGTCACTAAGTTCACCTTGACTAAGTCTGTAGCAAGGACTGTAATTCCCATTTTCCAAGTTATTGTCCCAAGCCATGTCAGTATTCCTTACAGTGCAAATGTCTGCTCTGGAAGAAGTTCATTGGACCAATATCTACCAATAGTTTTGGATGTTGTAGAAACATGGGACATAAAATCAGATAGGTGAGTTAGGGAACTGTGAGAATGCCTGAAACAGGACTGGCCAGGTGGGCCTTGAGAAGATGCAAGATTAACCATTCAGAGCCCTGAGGACTTGGGATAGCTCAAAACAAGATTACTGTCCATATATGATATCTTATATGTGTAGAGTATCTCTCAACTTGCCACAACTCATGTGTTGTGGTCTCTGCCACTAAAGGCTGTGTTCCAGATGTTAAAAAAGCATCTCACGGGTGTCTATAAAGCTTTTAAATGCTTGGCATTATTCTATACCTTAGTATTTCAGTAGTTTTAAATAAGACGCCTGAGGTTTACCTGTTAAGTGGCTGAACATGTTTCCCATATTGCCCTGTCAGTTGTTGGGTTGTGATGTAAAATATAACACACCTAATAGCATTTTATTTACAAATAAGTAACTCTAATTGCCAGTTACTCAGCATATTGGTATCATCTGCAGTGGGAGAGGCCAAACATAGCTTTGACTTAAAGACAGATCTTTTCTCTGAGGACTTTGACATGTGATGAAAGTGTTGTATGTAAAATCAGAGTTAAAACGTGGAGTTAGGGCTGGAACAACTGGATTTCCATGTCACGTTCCTTTTTGGGGCAGTGGCTCTGGGAGGTACAATGGTCACAGTGGTGATTCAGCAGAGATAGAACAGGCCTGTTTGAATGGGCGGTCCACAGGGAAAACTGCTGCACATAAAGGTGCTTAGAAGGTTAAAATGTTACATGAAAACTCCCTTTTTAGGGAATTATTCCAGGTTTTCTTGATTATTTTGGTCAAGAGGCTCTAAACGTTGCTTGTTTGAGTCTGGTATGTCGTTAATAAAAATGAACTTGTGGCAATGTCACGAGGTAGCTGTGTGTGGAAATATACTGAAATCTTGCTTGAAGGGAAAACATTTTACACAATGTGTCTTAGCTAAGAGGTGATTAGAGGGAAAACAAAATCATGGAAATACCCCCCTCCCCAGCTTCCTGAGGTGTAAGTGAGAGGACTTCAAGAGCAAGGCATGAGTGTCAGAGGGACAGCATTGTTGGGTTGTGAGTAACAGCAGGTGGGTAAGAGGTGGGGTGTGAGCAGTGTAGCCCTTTGGGTCGTGGCAGCTGAGGTACATTCTTTGTTTGCTTCACACTGGGAGGACTGTTGTGCTTTGTGCATTCTCGGTGTTTGGTGTAACCTCTGTAAACACGACCAGCTGGAGATCTGCCCAAAGAGGTAGTTAGGGAATGACTGGTGTGAAATCAGCCTTCCACCACGGACTGTGCTCGCTGTCCTCGTGCTGAGGAAAATGGGGTGCAGAGTTCAAACAGGGCATGGTCCCACTACTTCCCTGAAAAATCATCTTGAGGATGCCATCATGGACTACAGCAAATGGCTCTGGGGACTATGTTTGGCCTCCCATTTAGTCTCAGGATAGAAGGAGACTCACAGCTACTCTGAGCATCAGATTTTAAATACATCACTTTTAATTTTTTGCTTAGATGCCTGATGCTTCCACTGAGACCCTTTCAGATAGGGTATGCCTAGAGGTAAATGTCTTGCCTGGTTTCCATGCCTGTCTCCTTAGTGGGAAGGGCTTCTATGTGGTTGAACAATCTGGACAATCCCACTAGTATGTCCTTCTCATATACACTTTTGAGGTGCTCTTTGACCAAGTTGTATTCTTTGTTCTATGTGCATGTGAGGTCAGTGAGACAACTCAGATGGAAAGCCTGGATAGATTGGTCACGTAGTGTTTGGAGGGTCAAAATTAGCATACCGGTTGTTTCACAGACTTAAGTGAGATTTGTTTTATGATCTAAATTAGGTAGCTGAGCATACTTGGCCTTTTTCATTTTATTACAAGTAAACTCTAGTGCTAACAGAATTCCAGCATCAATGAAGTGTGTTTCAATGACTAATCTTAATGGAGCTTCATATACTGTGCTACTAATGATTAAAACCATATTGAATCAGCAGTCTAGGGTAGTATCTGTATGGAATTTTTTTTTGGCTCAAGTAACAGGAAACGTGGGACAGGGAGTGTCTTGGTAAAAGTAAAGAGTACAGTACCACTACTCCATAGAGCTTGTTGTGATTGAACCTGGTAATTTTGATGGGATATTTGCAAAGTGGCATCCACACAGGGCAAAAACTCCATTTGAACTTTCAGATCACACAGGAAGGTGCCTCCAACTCATTGAGATGTGTCAACTCAGTGAGCCATAGTTGATGTGTATTCTGAATATTGTCTTGAATATGCAAACCTGTAGAATTGTCAACTTCTCAACTGGTTCTTTTTCAGGATGGAAAACTTAATGCACCAATAAGGAAGGGTTTGAAAACTTCACAGAAATTCTACTGCTGTCCTATTGAAGGCTGCCCTAGAGGACCAAACAGACCATTTTCCCAATTTTCTCTTGTAAAACAGGTATTCCTGTTTCCTGAAGTATTTTCACACTGATTTAGTCCTGTCTCTACTCCAGAGAGTGTGCACTTTTGCATACAGATACGAGCATAATCTCTCAGCACATAGGCAGAAGTTAGAGAACTGTATGCAGCAACTCCAAGTGCACATGTGATTCATGGGTTTGCATGTTTGCATGTTGATATTAGAGGACTTGAACCTTTTGATCAGACAGATGCCAGTATGTTCTAAACCTCTCCACAAATTAAATAAGTGGAGAAAGATTAAAGAAGAGGGGAAAAAAATCGCAGTAGCAACTAATGAAGGTTTAAGCTGTGGCTGATGCTTTTAACTGCTTTTTCAAGTGGTCAAGGATTAAGAGCTTTTCTCTGCTTTAATATCAAAATGCATTTGTTTACTAGTTAACCTGGTTAAGAAAACATGTAAGACTTGTTTTTGTATTAGTGAGCAAAAAGAGCACTGTGCTGCAGTTGGTTACCTTGCTGAGCTGGGGACCCTGTAGGAGCTGAGTGGCTGGCACTTGGTGCCACAAATGAAAAGGAGAAATTCTGCTGTTTGCTCTGGCGTTGACCTGTATGACTTGAGATTATTTGCTTGGTTGTAGATCTTCAGCAGCGTGAACACGTTGCAGCGTAGACTTGCTGTGCTCTTTTGGCAAGGTTGATCTATAGATTTGTTGATGTCCGTGGGAAACCTTCAAAGGCATTAGAATACATAAATGTTTCTCTGTATTTTTAAGATGCATGTAGCATCAGCAGATTTGCAAACTTCAGATTCTCTCTATTTACTTCTTTAAACTTATTTGTAGTAACGCTTTAAAAAAATAATTAATGCTACACTTCAGTGCTACTTAGCAACTAAAAAATTGCAGATATTTTCTCCCCTAACCATGATTTTCTTTTTTTAATCTTCACTGAAAGCTAATGTTTACTTTCCCTTGTGTATTCTAGCACTTTATGAAAATGCATGCTGAAAAGAAGCACAAATGTGATAAATGTAGTAACTCCTATGGCACAGAATGGTATTTGAAACGGCATATAGAGGTCTGTGGCAAGACTTTCCAGTGTACTTGTGGGTGCCCTTATGCCAGCAGGACAGCATTACTGTCTCACATTTACAGAACTGGCCATGAAATTCCTGCAGAACACAGGTAAAAGTGAAGCAGTGATACATTTATCACCAAGTCCTGTGTGTCTCATGTGCTGCCTTTTTGTCTCCTTTCTGTTGACTAAATAGGAAATAGGATCGTGTTGTTTTAGCTGCAAAGCTGTTTGCAGTTTCTTTGTTGCTTTTAGGAGTTTCTGTTTTGTTGAAGTCCGTGGTGATCATCTAATCAGTAAGATCTGGTTTCCCTACATAGAAAACAAAAAGTACTGATGACACTGCAGTGCTTGACATAAATGGTGGTGGTTCTTGTTGCATCTGCTTTTACAGTTCAGTGAGAGTAGAGATGATTTGGAAATGTTTATAGCTGCTAACTGAGGTGTGGAATGCAGTGCAGGTTATTTTCTTGTCTAGCCATTGTTGAAATAGTTAATGGATGTATTTTTTACCACCTATCTCTACATATTTGTATTTATAGTTTTAATATGTACATATATTTCATAAAGGGCAATCTACTTTCTGAGGCCTAGCCTGTCTCTGAGGTTCAGCTGCAGCAAAATTTAAGTTTTATGTGAAGAATTGCTAAATTTTATCTTCCATTTCCATGAGAGACCATTACCTGTACACATATTTTAAGAGCTCTGTCCCTTCAATGCTCAGTCTGAGTCAGTGTCAAAGGTCTTCAAATCAGAGTGCTTAATGTACAGGGGGGAAGAAACCATCTAAACTTGCACATCCATTTGGAAATAGGTCTCCATAAGGGGTAGTGTTTATTCTTTTTTAAAATGAGAGAGCATGGAATGACATTTAACAAAATTGAACTTCATGGAGTCTTTTTATGTTTTAATCTGGATTAATTGTCTTCTCATATCCAACCTCATCTGTGACTGAAGTTTGTATTTTCAGTGCAGTGACTCAAAAGAATGGAAGGCAGATGTTCTGTGTTTGAAAGAAGTGTAAATTGTTGATCTCATGTTCACAGGGATCCTCCTAGTAAGAAAAGGAAAATGGAAAGCTCCGTACATAATCAGCAGTTGGCAGAGAAAGCAAACGAAGCATTCAGCAATACACACAGTACTGCTCCTGGCACTCAGGAATTGGAGTCCTCTGAAGTGAAAGTGTCAGCCTCTCTTGAAGGCTCCTGCAGTTCTAACTTCACCAACCAAATGCAGCCAAAATGTGCACCAAAGATGCTTTTACCCAAGCCCAAGGTGGCTTTGGTTAAACTTCCAGTGATGCAAGTTGCTCACTTGCCTGTGTATGTATCTGCAACAGACTCTTCTGTCAAACCTGCTGTAGTGGCTGTTGATAGTCAAGGCTCAGTTGTAAGTACTGTTCATTTATTGCCTCAATCTATAGGAATTCTGATTCCAGCCCTGGAGGCAGAAACACTTGTATTTAAAGACAGTATGCCTGTTTCAAAAGTGACAACTTCTGGCGATCGTGAACCAGTAAGTACTGGTGTACAAGTTGAACTGGACAAGGTTACATCAAATAACACAGGGCAAGAGCTGGGGAATGCTTGTCACAAGAACAAAATTTCTTCAATAAATATACAGACTGACTTATCTTATATCTCACAGAGCTTTGTACCAGCTGCAGCCTGGACTCCCAGTTCTTCTGTGTCCTCTTGTTCTCAGACAGATCTGTCATTCAGTTCCCAGGTTTCATTACCCATCAGTGTACAGACACAGACACTGCTGCCTGCTTCCAAGCTGACTTCATCCATAGCTGCTCAGACTGATGCTTTCAGCCAGGGCTGTTTTCCAACGTGTGGCATTTCCAGAGAGACTCAAACCAGTAGGACACAGGACTGTATTGATGGAAGAGTACAGATGGACCAGGCTGTAATGTGCAGTAACATTTTTGACAATGTTCCTTCATCATATAATGTTTCTACTCACATTGAACTTCCAGAAAACAATTTAATGCCTGCAAATATAGATCAAACCTTGCTGCAAAGAGGTAGTTGCAAGAGCCTGACTCAGGATACGGTTAAGTCTGAATCCCTTATCAGCTTCAATACACAGGCTAATATACTTCCACCTCAAAATACAACAGATAATCAAACCCAGACAATGGACCTGCTAAGTGATCTGGAAAACATCTTTTCAGGAAACATGTCTGGCCAGACACTGGATAATCGTGGCCTTTTGTCTGAGACAAGTTCTAATGCTGACACACATCTTCCATCTGGTCCATCACAGAGCACAGGGATAGACTTCGACATTGAAGAGTTCTTTTCAGCATCCAATATCCAAACTCAGACTGAAGAGAGTGAGCTTGGTACCCTGAACTCTGAGCCAGTTTTGGAGTCACTGGACATTGAAACTCAGACTGATTTCTTATTTTCAGATAGTGCCACTCAATCATATAACTGCCGAGGCAATTCTAACTTCTTAGGTTTGGAGATGTTTGATACACAGACACAGACAGACTTGAATTTCTTTTTGGACAGTACTACCCACCTGCCTTTAGGTAGTATTCTGAAACAGTCCAGTTTCTCGATGAGCACTGACTCATCTGATACAGAAACCCAGACAGAAGTATATATGGCTTCTAAAAATACACCTACTCAGAATATTGAAAGCAAAGTCCAGCTCAGTAGTGCTGAGACACAGACTATGGATAGCTGCTTTGAGAATCTGGGGAGTTTATTCCTTACCAGCAATGAAACACAGACAGCAATGGATGACTTCCTTCTGGCTGACTTAGCCTGGAATACAATGGAGTCCCAGTTCAGTTCAGTAGAAACACAGACCTGTGAAGAGCTGTGCTCCTTGTTCCAGAGCTCTGACAAGCCCAGCCACTGAGTGCTACGTAATATAACTGTTTCCTGTGGTTTGAATTTAACTTATTGGGGTGGGAGAGATGGCTTTACCAAGTGAATCACTTAGCGTTATTGAATGTACTTGTCATGAGCAGTTGACCTAAGAGACTTTTCATGCTGAAGGTACTCTATTGAATATGTAACTTTACATAAACTATACGTGTATAAACAGAGGGGAAAGGGGGGGCTGTAACATGTTAATGTACATTTGAACCTTAAAAAAATATGTGGTGCCTATGTTTTTTCCTCAAACTTCTTTACAAAGCTGTTACTGCTTTCATCTAAGTGGAAGAACTTTTAAAATTGTTCTCTATAGCTCTCTCTCTCTATTCCTGGCTGACATGCAGGGTTCCAATGTGCTGGACCAAAACCCTGACCTGTTCAATTGAGATGCTTCCCTGAACTTACGGGGGAGGATTCTATTAGTGTAAGCTACTTCTGTTTACTTTTTTTAGTAGCTTGTATTTTAAATCCGGCATGAACATAATCAGCCATATTGTCTTCTTTTATTTCTGCCTTCACAGCTCTTTCTCCTGCATAAGCTGACATTTTCCAAACACCTGTCCAACACACTAGACACACAGAGATTCTTGAATTGTTGAAAATATTTATTATTTGAAATGTGTGTAGAAAACAGTATTTTTTTTTTCCCTGAGTGACACTGATGCTCTTTGAAGGGTAGGAAAAGAACTTGGAATTCGTAATTGTAGGGAAAATTAGTATGTCGTCCTTTTAGTTAGTGTAATAAATGGGACTAACATTTTTAGAGTCTTCAGAAGGGATTACCTTAAATTATCTCTGTCTGTAAGGTGCAAATGTTATGATGTGTGTGCCTCAGAGACTGGAATCATATGCTTTTGCTGAAATTCTCCTAGCTTTATTGAGATACAAGTTAAGACATGTTACAGTGGTTTACTACCTTAAGAGGAATTTTTAAAAGTGAGCAATTAAATTCCTTAAAACACTCACCTTGACTCCTGTTTTTGGACTTCCTGCTTCCAAAAACAATTGGAATCCATAGAGCAGAGCAGGGAGATTAGCTCACAGAAGTCCTTCCAGAACAGCTCTATCTTGCTTTTGCACATTGATCTGCAGCCCTCAGTTCCTGCAGCTTTCACAATTTCCCTGAATATAGTCAAATTCACACAAACTGGTTTTTCAGAGAAGAAGCATGTGACCTCTTGGCACCTTGTTTTTTTAATGTTTAGGGTTTTTTCCCTCGTGCCACTGTTTGTGGTATTTTTCATTTACATTAAGCCGGTTGTGAATGTATGTTGGAATTTGGCCTTAAGTAATTTTTATCTCTTACTATAATATCTGTGAAATGTAGGCCTCTGGTTTTGTACTGGACAGGTTTTAGTTTCTGTAACCTTAAAGGAAAAGAGAAAACTCTTTGTGTCAAATTCCTGGGCCTGTAACAGACTTTACTCCTCCATTGTTAGAGGAGGGGTATTGGTTGCATATTTACTGTGCAGCCCAGCAGCAAATGTATGTCCAAGCCTTAGGTTTTGAGGACTCCCTATGCTTTGTGCTGCATATTCTCAATTCAAAGATGTGGGAGTTAAGTTACTCATCCATTGCAGCCAGCTTGTTTTTGTTGCAGATGAGCAATACCCTTCTTTTTTCCTGTTTTTCCCTTTATCTTTTCTTAATACTCTTTATATTGCCGTGTTGAGTGTCTTTACCTTTTCTGAAATAATCTCTTTAGATTAATCCTGAAACTCACATTTTCCTTCTGAAATCCCATCTGTGTTGCCTGTTCAATTTTTCAACATTTCTAGTTCCGATTTCAGACACTTCCAGTCTGGCTGAAGAAACTGCAGGACGGAATCTTGCAGTTCCTCAGGAGATAGTAATTCTGCTGTGGGGAATGCCCCCAGGTTTCACAATGTCTGTAGAGTTCTCATCTGAAGGGTGGGATATATTTTAAAAAAGGAAAGCCTCACTTGTAATTTTGTTTCTTGCAAAGATATGACTGACTCATATTTGCCTGCCTACTTTGAAACTGAGAGATAAGATAAAGAACAAAGTTAGGTTAATTTATTCTATTGCAATATCTTTCTAGTAATGTTGCAACTTCACATTTTAAAGTGCTTTTCCTTTTCCTTTTTTCCCCTGGCTGGAATACCAGAGAGCACTTCTTCATACACTGATTTATGTGTTTCCCATGTGCAAGTTGTCTGTACTGACATGTGAAACAGAGGCAGTTTCTATAAACCTGGTTTGGAAAAAGGGTATTTTCCACAGCTGTAGAAGCTGTTCATTACCTCTGAATTTAGAAAGTCAGTCTTCACTCTGCAAGAGAAGGAATCTTGAGTGCTGAGGAGCAGAATTAATGAAGGGTTGGAATTGTAGCCATCTGAGATATCAGCAAGGTTTGAAGTACTTTGAAACTGATTTACAAATCAGAGTGATAATTGCCATGTTATTGTGTAAGCTAAAGCTCTTAGCATCAGGGACTGTTAGGAAAACCCAAAAGTTTGTGTGGACAAAATCTTCTATCATTACCCAGTTATTGTATTTTGTAATTAAAAGTGTTTCTGAGCTTTGTGTGTTTTATTAGAACATGCAAATCACAAACCATTCACTCATTCTATTGGTTTAAAACAATTTGGACTTTAATTAGGTGAACACAGTACTACAACATGAAGTCATTTATTGAAAGTGCCGTGTTAAGAAATTGTTAAATGTCTGCTCTGTCTTAGGAAAGACAAAATTAACTTCTAACCAAAATTAACTTCTTTCTTCACTAATTTGGTTCTCCATAAATTATTCATAAAAGTTAAAAACAGGTTTGGATCTTGTATGTCTGGCATATGTCACTCAGTCTGAATTTATTGAGTATTCTTTTGAAAATGTGGAGACTGCAGCCAGACTTCATAGTCTGGTGAATCTCACACAAAACTTCATGAAACCTGATCTGAAACACTATTGCTGAATATTACAAATCCTTCACAAATTCTTGAAAAAGGCTGATTTTCTATTTTTGCCTTCATTATAAAATAAAGTTCAGACACAACTATTTCTGGGTAGAACTAAATGATACTTATCTCCCTTTCTCTGCAGTTTGGCTCTGATTTGACTTTCAAGGCATTTGTATTGTAAGTATTGGTCAGCAGTGACTTGTGATCTTACTCTTTTTTGTATCTCCTATTGCCATTAGAGCTGCTGTACAGAAAGTAACATCAGATTCTCTGTAGCCTCTTAGCACAGTTGTTTATCTGGAAGTGATACTAATGTTACATGTTTTGACCCTTTGTGTTTCCTGCTTAATTCTGTTAAGCTGTGATTGCTGGATCTTGATCTGGATGCCTGTGTAACGCTATTATAAAATGGAATAAGTACTTTTGTAGTTTCATTTGTGCTTTTCTTTAATATATAAAGAGTCAAACAAAGGAAACAGCAGATTTGGTACTTGCATTCTGTGAGAATATAAGCACAAATAAGCTGAAAAATGAAAGGTCTGTCTTGTTGCCTTCCCTATTTGTTTGTCAGAATGCTAAAAGTTTGTCTGGCAGTAGATGTTTCTTCTTCTTCTAGCTTCATTTGTGTCTATTTCTGATAATACACCTGTAAATACTTTCTGCTGTGGGTAGAGAGGGGGTCCTCCCCAAAACTTTGTGTTGGCCTGGAAAAGTTGGTAGTTTTAAGTCAGTTTGCTAATGCTACATATTCTTAGTTATGTGAAGCTGCTTGTGTCTAGAAAATTCTCACTTCCAAAGGATATGAAAGCATTTAAAAAATGTATCTTTACTTGCAGCTGTAAATGAAACAGCTGCAAAAGAAACCTTGTGAAACCTCTTATCGTTTTGAACAACTTGGTGTCTGTAACTTCATGTATGTAACTAACTCCTTACAAATTGTTATTCCAAGGCGCAATACACAGGTTTTTTTCTGTTGGAAGCAAGAGGCTGAATTTCCCTGTTAGTCATATGGACCCCAGTTGTGTAGGGGCAACAGAACAAAGAATGATGGCTGCCTTCCACTGTTCTAAATCCTTATGCTGCTAAGATGTGAATTGATTTTTTTTTGTGAGGCTGGGTAGAAACATAAGAGTTGGCAGGATTGGGGACTTATGGGGGCTAGAGGGAGTTTAATAGCCTTTTAAATGTAGGGAAAGTTAATAGAACTGATACTAAAGCAACGTAGGGTGCTCAACTTGCAAAAGAACATGTTCCTGAAATGGCAACTCAGAGGTGAACCAAATGTACTTGCCTTTATCATTAAGGTTGTACAGCTTCCTTTGCTTTAATATATTTCTGACATGTGCTGATTTTTTAAACATGATGTTAATGTACAATTTACTGTTCCAAATGCATTCACACCAAACTGTTGATAATGTTCTGGGCCTTGCAAGCTTTCTCATTCCTGTTTGATTTAAGGTGCTGCTATGCTTGTGTCTTGGTGGGATGGGCTTCCTGTAACCAGGGTGCCATTGATAACAGGAACACTGTGAGGATACAGCTGTTTAATGGTAGCAAACCAGTGCATGGTGCAGTCATGCATCTTCTGTTTCTTTTGTTGTTGTTTCCTAAGAGTTGATGTGAATTTCAATATGTGCAAGGAGGACTTGCTGCTTAGAACATGACTGAATTCTCTTGTTTCAAGTGCCATTGCTATGCAATGAACAGAACTCAGCGCTGAGCCCCGCAGTCAGGGTGAGGGAATGTTTGTTTGTGTGTGTGACTCTTCACTGAAAACCTGAAACGGTGGAAACTCCTCAAGGACCTGCCGAGTTCAGTGACACAAGTCCCTTTACTTGTGACCGTTTTTCATATGCTGGCTTTACAGTACCTTCAACAATTAGCAGTGGAATATAATAGATGACTTGTGGTAATGGCAGCTCTGCATTTCACAACATCCAGTGCTTTACATGCTTCAAGCACCTGCATGCAGGGCTAGAGTGACAGTACCTGTATCTGCAGACATTTGCAAGTGCATCTGTGATAAAGCTAGATATGAAAGATGGCCATATCTTTACAGCTTAAAGACTTCAACACCTGATTACAATCTCATTTAAATTGGTAATTATTTGGAATGGATGAGTAATAAATCTCACGGGAGAGTCTTTCCCAAAGTGTGTGTGAGTTAATCTCAGCAAGGCTGAGAAATGTCCTTAAAACAGTTTTCATTACTGGTGGGATTTTTTTTATTTAGTGGACAAAACTAGTTTTCAAAGGATGTTCATATTTAATTCTTGCTATTTAAGCCAGTAAACTTGCAGTGACCAGATAAAATCACGCATTCATTTCTTAGACTTATTTTACAAGTGACAATCCCAAAGAAGGAATGTTGTCCTAGTAACTGTGAAACTTGTAATTACATTATTGCATGCAGAGAAAACCTTGTGCCAAAATACTGTTTCATATTTCCCTCTGTTGGAAACTGAAGTGTTACACAAAGCTACTAGTAAGTTATTCACAAGTATTGAAATGTTTTGTTCACAAATGAAGCACTTATTCAGTCCTGTAAATTATACATATTTTGGAATAAAGTTAACTTCAATCATTTTTTGCCTTCTGTTTTAATGGCCATGATCTCTGCCTGCAAAGGCCTGGGTGGGGGATTTGGTGCCTCTTTGCAAGTACCACCCGTTGCTCCTGAACATCCTGGTTTTAATTTACAAAATCTCTACCAACTCAAAAGCTTTCAAAATGTATCTTACAACGTCAGTTCTTGATCTCTAGAGGTGCAAAAAGGTTCTCTGTCTCAAACCTCTTGTCAGGGCATGCAAATGGTAATCTTTACCTCATACCTGCAGTGGAATGGAAACCTCTGCAGTTCCAGCTCTGTGGTATGAGAACTGTAGATGCCTCACCTCTGCAACAGACTCTTGGGCCAGAGTTCCTTTACTTTCTTCCTCAACCTCACCATCTACCCCTCCTGTAGCTTTTAAGATCTCTAGTGTCATAACACCAAGTAGAAATTCAGCTGCATTATGATGGTTGGTTTTCAAAGTATCCTATCTCTCTAACACCTTGTTATTTTGTAATGTATTTTATATAACTGAGAAGATACTTTTTGCTACTGTAAATGTTAAAAAAAAGCCCAAACGCTAGAGTGGCTTGGTTAGAGTATGTCTCACACTCTGTCCTTTGTCTTCCTGCATAGTTCTCATGCTTGGTGATGATCCCACCATTTTCTGTTAGTTGGAGGATATAAAATGCTGATTTCTGTTGTTACCTGTAAGTCTTGCTTGTGTGATTCAGAGGAGCTGAATGAGCAGAAGCCCCGGGACTGAAGGTTCATCTGCGCTGTTACCTCAGCTGTAGTCCTGAATGAAACATTCCCTGATGGACAGCAGGAAGCCTCTGTGTTCAGCCCTGTCACAGGCTGAGGTAAGCATTTGCAAACAGCAGCATTCAGGTATTTCCAGAGGGGAGGATGTCATAAATATCTAGAAACTAAATTCCTGTTCAGAGTGTTGAAAATCGTGGAACAGTCAGGTGTGGAAAATCCCTCAAGGAGTAACAGCCGTATTCCCATCATAGGGATAGGAATTCTGCTTTAGATGAGGCTCTTAGTTCAGGCTTTTCATCATTCAGAACAGATTTAACTTATGCCCAAAAGTCAGGTATTTTGGCAGACTGCACCTCTGGAAACTTTACAAATGGTAGATAGTCCAAAAGGCAGGAAAAACTAACTCTTGGCTGAGAACAGACTGAGAAGAAAGTGGCTGTTCAGAGATAGGGAAGCCCCATGTATTTTCAGACTACTTTCTTGCCTGCTGTTGCTGAGAATTTTGCTGGCAGTGGAAGTGTTCCTGACTGGTTTGGGTTTAGTTCCTGAATTTCCTTCACTTGAAGAAATTGCATGCTGGCAAGCTGATTGTTTTCCATCAGAACAATGCAGTTAAGAGGCTGATTTTCTTTCTGGCTCCAGGATTTGACAGTGAATCAGTCCTTTGGATGTTTGGACCTAAAACAATAGGAGAAAAATGTTGATTTAACTTTCAGGTGTTCCATCATTGCATTTTTACGTTGTTGTCAACAATGCACTTGTTTTGTTTTGGCACCTTGAATGCAGGAAGCACTTCTGCCTGATCCAGCCTGTAACTTTATTTCCTTTCCTTGAACAGGAATGGTGTTGTTCTTGAGAGAACTTAACACAAAAGCAAGAAGCTGTTGTTTCCTCTGCTGGAAGAACCCAGTGTATTCAAAGGCACGTAACTTGATTAGGCTTATGCAGGCTGAAGTGTTGTGTACTTGTGTTCTAGGTCTTTAGTCAGCAGCTTTTCTGGCCTTCTGCTTCAGGTCTTGTAGAATAATCTGTGAGTGTGGTCTATGTTCTTGTATCAGGTTGTTGTAAAACCTCTGTCTAATCTGTCTGATTTGACAGTTTCAAAAAACACAGCAAAACTCTTACCTGGCATGAAACACTGCAGAACATGGAAATAATGTTTATAGTTTTCCCTGCAACTGTTGCTAGGGTATTTTTTCTTTTTCACTGTCTTAACTGGACTTTTTTTTTTTGCTCTCTCTAAAAGTCTTAAGCAACTCAAGAGTCAACAGACGGTTAATGCTTAATTAATAAAATTGTTTGTGAGCATCATCATAACACTCTAAGGCAGATTCACAGGGTCATGAACGTAGGCAAACTCTTAAAATTCTATTTTCTTGTTAATGCCATGTCTTCATTTGGATCCCGGTATTAAAAAAAAAAAAAAAAAAAAAAAAAAACCACAAAAGAAAACCAAAGTCCTGGAAATAATACCCAAGCACAAAACACCCTTTCCAAGTGTCACATCTCTTGTTTAGCAGAACTTTCAGCCTGTTGGAATTTACTCACTGATCATTGTTTGGCATTAAATATCCGTGATATAACTCTATGAATCAAAGAATTCTCACCTTAATAGATAAAGACTGCATAACCTGGTTAGTAAAGATAATATTTAATACAGAAATCAATACTATTGTTCTTTTACAGAATCCCTAATTTTTTACATATATATATATGTCACAAGCACACTATCTAATTCTAATCTAGCACTTCATGAGATATGACTAAGATGTTTTCTTGGGGAAATAAATAAAGTCTGAGTTAATCATCAGTGTGGGAAGGTATTTTTGGAGTAGAAGCATGCAGAATAACTGTATCACACATGCAAGGCTTACAGACTGCCAGTGTAAATACCATTGTCACATTCATGTTGTCACATATGATGATTACACTCAGGGGTGATATTCTCATGTAACATCCACATAGTCCATCAGCTTCAGAGGAGCTGCACAAATGAGAGTAGAAGTTGACCTTTACAGTTCATGTACTGAGTCACAACTTCATCTCCAAAGCTGCTGTAACCGTAATGCACTTTGCCTTTACATCCATTTTATCTGCCCGCGATTCTCATTGCTAAATATAAACCTGTTCTGGAAAGTTAAAGTGGACATGTGACAGTGGCCACTTTGGATAAGCCCCAGCACTCAGACACTCTGCCCTATTAATGGTTCCATCATAGTTCTGCCTAATGCTCCCCAGCGCTGGTGTTTGCTTTCTCCTAGATTACCTGGGCTCGACACAATCAATAACTGCAGCAGAAGAAAGCTCCCTGTTCACTTTCTGCTACAGTTCTGTCTTTTTTCTTTGCAAATCTTTTAACAAAGTGGGACCAAACGTCTCTGTTCATTTCACTGGAAGTTCTCAAGCATCAGACAGATTTTAAATGCACTTTGGCATGGCAGAAATGTCAGCGGCACTCAGCTCACTGTAGGCAAACAAGAGGCTGTCTTTAAAATTTTTGATGTCAGCTGGCAGACGCAGAGACAGGTCAACAAAGTGTTATTAGGACAATGTTAATTAGGACAAACCTTTATCCTGTGACCGTGCTATTTAAATCTGCAGAGGGAGAGGAATCTGGAGGAATGAAAACAATGCCTGAGCACCATTTCCTAAGGCTGTCAACAATAATTGCAATGTAAGACCTTCTGCTCTTCTTGCCCTATAATAAAACAAACTTGCATATCTCTAGCATTTATAAGATGCTGTCTCTGTTAGTGCTGGCACCTTCAAAATTATCTTGGCATAAAAATACTACTTTTCAGTAAAAAGATAATAGGTATTTCTTTACAGGGGGTAGCTAGGGCAGTGCTAATGATTTCTGTATGCTTGGTTTTGACAGCATTATTTAGAAAAGAGTCTTGAAAAATGTCCTTACAATAGTGCTATAAAAGCAGAGACAGATTAGGCTTTGAAACTTCAGTGTTCAAAATTTTGTGAACTAAATTAGGATCGAGAGGGGGTGGTGATGGCTGCCTACTAGTGCATACATTAAACCATAGTGCTTACTTGCTTCTAAGGATTTCAGCATTTGCTGTGTACAAATATTTATAGTAGGCAGACCCAAAATTTCTTTTTAAATTTCCTTTTACAAATGGTGCCTGATGCTTCCCATCTTTAACTCCAACCACAGTTTCCACGTCACAGAAGGATGCACAAGGCTGCAGGCTATTTGAGGGAATGTCGGCGTGTATATTTGTTAAATTTCAGTGCTCAGGACTTTCATTTACTGCATCTGTCTTAAAATTGATCAGAGGGGGCAGAGCAGCCTGGTAGTAAGGACACCCTCAGAAGTGAAAGGCGTGGGTAAGAGTTCCCACAGCTCACTTGGCAAGTGAGCAAGAGTGAAAGAAAGGAAAGCAGTAGCAACCTCAGATTCAGTGAGACTTACTAGGAATGTTTGGATTGAGAGAAGAAAGTGAGAAATACCATTGTGAGAATTCTGGTGGTGTTTACACAGTGACAGTGCTTGAGACAAGACTGAGGTGCCCCTGCATCTCATGGTGCCTTGACCTGGCTAGTGCAAAGCTTTATTGTGTTGGTTTGGGGCTTTTTTTTTTCTTTCTTTTCACTGTAATTTCTCGGGGTTTATGCTATTTTTTTTCTTTCTACTTTGGAGGAATCTGTATTTTCAACTCAGTTACATGAACTACCTCACCTGCAATCACCAGAGAAGAAGAAAGTTGGGGTTTTTTGGTTCCATGTAATACCATAATTGTGGAAGGAAAGAGGAGACCTGAGAAAGCCAAAAAGCAATAGTGTTACACAAGTTTATGATAAGAAGAAGTTGGGCAACTAACATTACCGGAAGAGGGGAAGTGGAACTTGACAAAGGTACCCCAAATGTGTAAAGTACAGGAGAAGCTACATTACTCCGAAGTTGTGTTCCCAAACATACCACAAAAACATCCTGACCTGACTGAATGTGTAATTTGGTTTAAACCAATTTAGCTTATTAGTGCTGATAGTTTCACAGTGGTTTAAAAATGCAAAGACTTTGCATATTGATAGGAAAAATAAAGTTCTCTCTACTTGATTTAAAGTAAAATGAACATCAGCAAAACCAAATGTTAGTTCATTAGAAAATGTTCATTATGACAGAGAGAAATTACAGGAAAAGTAATTCAAAAGGACATAGCCTTAAAACCTGTTTGAACAATTACTTGGGTCTGTTCTTGTTCTCCCCCATATTAACATGAGTAGATGAAACCAGACATGAGTTCGTGTTGTTTTACTGAAATACTCATTTCTATGAGGGGGACACAGGAAAGAGACCTAAAAAAATCTTTCCCATGGTGTGCACTAAAGGACAAGTGAGACAATTTAAAGATTCTGGGATAATGAATTCAGATGTACTTCTTTATGTTGTTACTATTTGACTTTTTAAGACCTGTAATCAGGCTGCAAATGTGAGACAGTGGCACAATGAAACATAATGGTGTCAAATTTAATACCGATGGGCATCATTTTCTCTACTTATGAATCATCTGTCATTAAAAAGATTTGGAAGCCAGCAGCAATAATCTAGGAATTATTTTCATACTTATTAATAAAGGAATTAAAGCTAATTGTTCTAATATGAGTCAGTGGGTAACTTTTCCTTGTGTTCTAGTGGCTTTTTTTTTTTTTTTTTTTTTTTACTCTTAGTCCTTATCAGGTTTACTTGTCCTATTCTTAATCTTATCAGCCGCATTTCCACTGCCTAGACTGTCAAAGGAACACCAAGTGCTGCAGATAAAATGCTAGAGGTGTAAAAAGCTCCTGCTCAGAAGCTAAATCAGAATCACATGTCAACACAGTTCAGGCTCAGGCTCCGGCAGGATGGTAGGATCATTGTTTTTAATGCCATTTACTAATTAAAAATGAGTCCCAGATTACAGAAAGTCTGGAATGAAGCGGCTTACTAAAGTGGTGGTTTAGCTCCTTGAACTGACTACACCAGAGTCTGTCATTAAACTGTCATTTATTTGAATATTGCTCAGCAATTTTCAAATGTTCTTCTGACAAGAGGCAGTGCGGTTTATGTTTCGCACAATCCTCTCCCCGTGTTTCGGCCGGAGCTTCTTTTACCCCCGATGGAGACGCGTGGCAGGACTGCGGCAGGTGTATTTTATTCGGCAGATGTACTGTAAACGCATTACAGCAGATCAGCTGGATTTTTTCCCTTTAAATGTACACTGTGAGATCCAACTTGCAAGCCAGCTGTTTCTTATCGGCCCGTGTAATCTTCCCGAGCCCGGCTTTGCCTCTTCCTCTCGCAGCTATTTCTGTAACGGGATCGGACGAGCGAGAGCGCCGCTATGAATTTTAATGCTTCCACTGGGGAATCCCTGCCGCCTCCTCCTTTTGGATGAGATCCTCGAGGAAAGACCCAGAACAGAGCGAGGAGGAGGAGGAGGAGGAGAGGGACGGCGTAGCCGCGGTACCGGGAAGAGCGGGGAGGGGGAGCCGCGGGGTGTAGTCAGGGGCCGTGGCGGGGCCGACACCGAGGCGGGCACTGGGGCGGGTGGGAGCCATGGGGAAGGAAGGATGGCTCGGGGCGCGTGTCGCTGCCTGACCGCGGCACGTCACCAGCGGCAGCGGCCGGAGCGCCGCGGTCCCGCCGCCGCCCCCGCGCACATGCACCCGCCGCCATCCCCCGGGGCCGGCCGCGACCTGGACAGCGCCGAGGGCATCCCGCTGGCTCCGGGCGAGAGACAGAGCCCGCGGACAGGGCGCTAAAACCGCCTCGCCATCCGCACGCCGCGGTCCGAGAGGAGGAGCCCCGGGTGCCGCGCCGGCCGCCGGCACCGCCGCCGCTCCCGCCGGCACCCCATGGATAAGGCGGGCTCGCTGCACAGCTCGGTGCCCGGGCCGCCGCCCCGGCTCTACCTGCCGCGCAACTTCAGCTGCAGCGCCTGCCTCTATGGCAGCCTGGCCGAGCAGTGCAGGGCGGGCTGCAGCCCCGACGGCGATGCCGCGCCCACGCCCGTGGTGCGGGAAGCGGCGGGCGAGAAGCCGCCGCAGACCCGCGGCCGGGAGCCCACGCTGCCCGCCGTGCCCCCCAGCCCCACGCAGCGCCGCCGAGCCAAGTCGCTGCCCACTCCCGGCGACCGCAGCCTGCGCCCCGCGCTGCAGCAGAGCCCGTCGCGCCGCAAGACCGTGCGGTTCGCCGACTCGCTGGGGCTGGAGCTCACCTCCGTGCACCTCTTTTGCGAGGCCGACCTGCCGCGGGTGCCTCTGCCCGCGCCGCCGACGCCGCGCCCCGCCGACCTCCTCAAGACCAGGAAGCCGCCGGCGCTGGGCGACCTGGAGCCGGTGCTGTTCGGGCCGCCGCCGCCGCTGCTGGAGCCGCTGTTCCCGCCGCAGCCCGGCGCCAGCCCCGGCTTCGCGGAGCGGGTGCGGCAGCACAAGGTGAGGCTGGAGTGGGTGCGGGCAGAGCCGGCGGGGCTGCGCGGGGCCGTGCGCGTCCTCAACCTCGCCTACGAGAAGGTCGTGTCGGTGCGCTACACGCTCAATGGCTGGGCCAGCTGCGCCGAGGCCGCAGCCACGTACCAGCCGCCCGGGCCGGCCGACGGCATCACCGACCGCTTCGCCTTCCTCCTGCCCCTGGGCGCCGCCGCCGCCGCCGCCGACACCACGCTGGAGTTCGCCGTCCGCTACCGCGTCGCCGGCGCCGAGTACTGGGACAACAACGAGGGCAAGAACTACCGGCTGCGGGGCCGGCAGCGCGTCCCGCCCGCCGTAGGGCCCCCGCAGGACCCCGACAGCTCCGCCTGGATCCACTTCATCTGACACGGGGCAGCGCGGAGCCCGCGCAGGGTCGGGGGGGCCCTCCCGGGGGACGCGGTGCTCTCCCCCCGCCGCCTGCCCCGCGGGCCGACCGGAGTTTGCCCGAGTTCCGTTTACAGAGGGGTAATTTGTGTTTTCTGTGTCGCTAGCGGGGCCGGGGAGAACCCTGGCTCGCCTCCCAGGCGCTCAGGGGCTGTGGGCAGGGAGGCCGGGCGCGGGTTCCCCCTCAGAGTCCCGAGCACTGTGGCTTCCACCAAAGCAGCGGCTGCCGGCCGGGCTCCGGTGACAGCGGCCGGGAACGTGCGGGATTTGCCGGCCAGGACCGGGATCCGCAGGTGAGTGCGCATCCTCCCGGGCCCGGAGCTCAGGCTGAGCTGCTGTCACCTCAGCGGGTTACACTGCCACAGGGCATCCCTCCGTCCTATTTGCCTAATCCTGCTCAAGCAAAGCCTGGATCCGCCCTCAGCGCCTCGCTGACCCATTCGTGTTAATTGTTCCGCGGGGTCAAGGGCCTGATAGGGCAGGCTAAGGGATAGATTAGTTTTGAACCCAAGAAGACAAAAGTGCGGATGCCCCAAGGTGTAGCTGTGTTTCATTATGCAGTGAAAGTTCGATTTCAAACAAAGATTTTTTAAAAAAAAACCCTATTTCAGGTATTCAATAATAGTCAGAAAGAAAAAAAAAAATAAAACAGCGTCACATCCTATTTGAAATGCAACTCACTGAGAGATTTTCGAAAGAAAGTGCTTTGGTTTAGAATTCGTGTGGTATGTTGATGGAAAATTTTGTCAGGATCTGGTGTTTGTTTCAGTAGGATTGGTCCCACAAAGCTGCTTGTGTTCAGGTCAGCAGGAAAGTCGTGGAATTGCACCAAAGGAACGAGAGACGGCAAGCGTTGAATCCGTAATTCCAGTCTGCAATGAGCAACACCTTCATTTTTATTCCTGTTAACAGTTTAATTAAACAGTATCAGTGCAGGAGCCTGCTTTCTGAATTTTCTGCTCCAAACTCTTCATAATAATTTCAGTAAGCGATGGATTTCACAAAAGAGGTGAGGTTTAATCAGACAACTCAAAGAAACTTCTACCTTGCCATATAAAAGTATATCAATCAAAATTATACAGCATACTGACTTCTGCCTTCAAAGGTGTGTTTTAAATTATATTAGCACTAAACAAAGCATTTTCCTTTTAAAACATGCTTTTTCAGGAGTTCAGCTGCATACAAGTTGCGCTGGTGCCAAATCTGGGTGCTAATTTTCCAGGATTGAGGCATGTATGTGTTTGCTGGAGAGGGGGCTCTGCAAATATAACTTCTGAGAGAGGCAAAACCATGTCAGTGTGATTTTCTGGATGCAAAGGACTGTAAGATCAGGCCTTTAGGTTTTGGATTTTCTGTAGGTTGTTTCGAGATGAAATGCAATTTTTTTTATATGTATTTTTGTTTCTTGAAAGGGTTAAGTGTCCCAAGCAGCTTGATTAATGTCTGGAATAATGAGTTCTCACAGAACCTTTTGACTCTGGTGAGAATTGAGAGCAGTTTTGTCTCCTGAGGGTGTGATTCAGTCAGAATAATTAAACATATAAATTCTGGGGAAAAAAAAGAGGTCTGGAAACTCAGTGGGAAAATGGTATTTAATTTCATTTCTGTAGATTACTGGTTCAGATTTAATGGAAGTAATAGCAAGACTGCTTTCTGTAGTATTGGTAGCTTGGTTTTAATTTCCTACTCAGTGTTCTAATCCTTGTGCTTTTAATGAACCCGAATTTAACAGAATACACTGTCAGCATCTACTGAGTATTTCACATTTTAGTATATTAATGTCCCCATCTTGTAATACAGTAATCTGGTGAGTTACTAGAACACATTTATAAAGCTAGAATTGCACAGCTAGGGTCTTAAAATGTTAATGATTAAAACACATTAAGTGGTGTATTTGATAAAGCAAGCCCAAGTGTCTTTTAGTTGAACTTTACATTCTATAAGAGCCTTAATACTGGAGAGAAGGAAAAGGACTTGTCTCCATTTGAAAGCACTTTGAAATCTGCTAGAAATACAGCAAACCATCATTTATTTATGTGTTGTAGCTTTCCAGAGCTTGGCCTTTCTAACTGACAGAGTGAACCAACAGCAGTTATGTGGACTAATGAAAATGCTTGGAGAATAAAGTAGTTTCTATGCATTTTAGAACATCTGATGCTGCAACTTTGCTTATTAAGTTTTAACCGGATTTCCTGATTATTGTTTCAATGGCTTTAAAAAACATGGACTGTGCTGAAAAACATTTTTAACACTGAGTGATTCTAGAACTCGAAAAATAATTTTCCAGTGATTGGCAGTTTTCATTATTGTTTGATTTATGCAGCATATGTAGGTCTCTAAAATTTCTCCAAAAAATCTCTAAAAAACATTTTAAATCTTCTTCTAGCACCTGTGGCTTAAACACTTTCAATTTGGATTACCTAAGTGGATGTACCTGCATCAAGTGCACAAGGAGGTTGTTGTATTTCATTTGATTTTTGATCATGACTTAGGTGCACTTACTGTTGTTCTTGGTTGGAATTTTACAGGCAGAATTAGGCTACGGCTTTATAATACTGTTCAGATATTATTGTTCTTTTATTCATGTCCACCTTGGCGAAACACAAATCTGAATATTCAACGTTTTGAAGTCGTAGCATACCTGGAGAGTGTTTTGCAAAGCAGTGTCCTGAGCTTTCAAGCAGTTAATCCTGACCTCAACCTAAATTTTGTGAGTAACTTTATGGGCTTGATCAGAGATTATTGATGAGACACGTGCAAGTGCAGTAAAAGATGTGGTCTTGTAGAAGATTTTGAGATGGCTCTATTGTGATGCCTGGAAAGAGAAGGCTGCACCCAGCCAGCTTTGACCAGAGAATGCTATTGATGAAGTCTGTGGGAGGAGATTGAGGTGTTTTCATAGAAATTACCAGTAGCATATGCCAAAGCTGCACTACCTTGATTACACATTTGCACTTCTATCACGTAGATTTATTTCCAAGAAAGGTTTATTCACATTTCCAAACACAAGTTCAGTTCAATGGCTGGGAATGACTTTTTCCACTTTTTCCAGCATTCATGTAGTTTTCAATCCATTAGATTTCAATCTCAGCCCATCTATAACACTGTAATACTTGCTAGAAGCAAAGTGATAAATGGAGATTAAATAGAAATGTCGAATGATATTTATATAATACATAAACAATGACTGTGAGGAGAAAAACTTGAGTTGAAGGGGGTCAGGTTGGCAGGACACCAATTATCTTATTGGGAGCTTGAGCAAAACCTCTTTTAAAATTTTGTATTTTCAAAGAATTTCGTTCAAGAAAAAACTTTCACAAGCAAAGTTAAGTATTTGAAAAATTTCCAGCCTGTCAGTTTCTGGAAAAAAATGGTTTTCTATGCATGAATGGGGTCCATGCCACCTCCCTTTCCAAGTGATACCAGAATGGTTTAGGCAAGGCAATAATCCTTAGGTCATGTACATCAATTGTAAGTGAATTATTCATTGCTGATGTCTCTGTAGGTGTAAAAGTGTGTCTGTCATTTATGGTGCAAAGTTGTGGCTTTATGAAATGTGCCATGTTGTTTTACGTGCACTATAACGCTCATTTATACAGCGAGTGGAGTTGTACTGTACGTCTGATAGACATGGATGTTTGCTGCTTCATACTGGAACTGGTAGGGGTTTTGCATGTCATTCTATGCCTTCTGTGGCAATATTTTGGAGATTTACCCTAATTATTAGAAATCCTAAAAGAAATGAGAGCGATTAAGTGACCGTAAATGGAATTTCAGCTAGCTACACGTATTATTTATTAGCATAAAATCAGTAACTGAAGGTGGTGCACTTATTTTCATTAAATGTACATAATTTCAGGTAAATTTTTTTTCTCCTTTTACCATTTGCAAGTAACTTTTTGATGTGAATGTGTGTGCCTCAGTATCTCAGCAAACAACAGAGTAAGTGCACACTCAGTTGTTTCAGCAGATGTGAGGGGCAAATGTATCACTTGAATGAACAAATGTCTGTTCATGCATGAGCATCAACCCTTTACAGATATGTGAAATGTTTTCCCATAATGCCAACAGGCAAGCAGCTGCTAATTTTAATGGAAAGTAACCTGCAGAAATACTCAGAAGTTGATTTTTTGAACATATCATATATGAAAATTTTAATGTGCCTTTCAGCATTTCCTAGAAATAAAGCTCACGTGTTCCTTAGCTCTCCCACCACAAGTCCAATAATGAACTTGTCATTAAAATGAAATTTTTACAGAAATATAATAATCCTAATTCCTGACACATTTTTAACTGTGCCAGAAATTGTGTATCTATAGCAGCCGGAAGGATTTGATAATATTTTCCTATATTACAGTGGAAAAAATATTAGCCAGAAATATGTCTCCTGGTACACCTCCACATTTATGTAGCTAAGTAAAAAAGAAACCAATTGTGACTTAGAGTTAATATAACAGAACACATTTGTTGTACATATTCACCTCTTGCACAAATATTCTAAATATATATTCTATCTGAAGCCAGAAGTTCTAGTTTTCTATGAAATCTGCTTGTGGACACCTGGTCTTTTCAACTTTACTCTTACTTATCTGATGCTGCATAATGCATATTGTTAAATTTTTTTGATGGATTTAATCTGTCTGCAGGGTTTATATCATGAAACAAAAGTGCTCAGTGCAAGGAATATCTGAAGAAAATTACTTTTACCTTCCAGCTATTCTGCATGGCTTTTTGGCAAATCCTCAGTAATTCTGTTTCCTGTAGGTACTCCAGGTGCACATGCTTGGAGTAAATGGAAGGATTACTAAATGGAATGGAAAAATTTTTGAGCACTGAAATTAAGGATTGTCCAACATAAATAGTTCAAGGCAAGAAGTAAATATAGTCAATTGTTGCTGTAAAATAAACCCCACTGGCCTTATGTAGAGCTGAGCAGTATTTTGTTTAAAATGGAAGACAGTGGTGTATTCCAAAATTAAACATGTTCAGGGAAACACACCTGTTTCAGTGAAGGTTTTCTCAGGTTCAGCTGATAGGAGAGAATTGCCCTAAAATAAAGAAATGATAAGAATATTTCCTTACATCTGTGAATGGGCTTGAATGTAGGTCTTCCATGAGCAAAGTGGATACTGAGCTATAAAACCATTGGCTATTGCTTGGAGGTTTCCTTTATCCAACTTACAAATACTGTTTTAAAATACCCTCATAGAAAGGATTTTGAGGTTTCCCCATCTCATGTGAATATTCTCTTCATTAATCACTCTGGCTTTTGCTTGAGGCCTCTGTTGTGGAGGAAAGATTTGATTTTATTTTTATGCTACATAGGAAGATTATTTTATGTTAGATTTTTGAAGGGGAAAGCAGGGAAAATTTTTTCCTTGCGATTTTCATTTTTTAGATATTAAACAATAGCATGAAGTATAAAAATTGCTTGAAATTACATATGCACTAGTGATTCCAAAGAATATAGCTAAGAATAATGTCAAGTGTGAGATGTGCTTGTTAAAAAACATACGTGCTTTGATCTAGAAAGGCAGGGAGAAAGTCCTAGTCTCCAGTGCAAGCTATTAATGCCAGGGATTTCTTTCTATGCAATTCTATGGTGCACCTGTTTTTATAGGGGTTAACTTGATTGGTGTAGTTCATGTATCAGTGTGTTATGTATAGAATATTCTGTTTAAAGTATCATTAAGGAAACTGTGTGTCTTAAATGGTGTTACAACTTTAGGCTCTTTTTTGTCCAGCCCGACTTCACTAAATCATAAGAAACTCCTCTGAATAACAATGATAAGACAATATTTCCTAACATTGCATAATCAAGTTTCACACGTTACGCTTATCACCTTCTAGGATAAAAGTTGTGCTACTGTTGTGAGTTTTAAAATTTTTGTATTTCTGTACCTTAAAACAAAAAAAGCCAATTTGTGCTACACTTTTAAACACAAAGAGCTAATAAGTGTGTTTTTGCAGCTGATAGAAAGTAGTCAAACTAAAATTGGCTTGGATTACTCGGGCGTCAAGTTTCTAAACTGTGGCATAAAAAATGTTTGTGTACCTCCTGTGCCTCCTTCTTGGGGGGGCACCCTGGGTGCAAAACCTGCCAACATCTGGACACGAATCCGGGTTGCACTGCAGGAAAATTGCTGTGACAGGATTGCTGTTCTTGGAGAGGTTTGAACAACCCCAACTCCTCCCTTGCAGTGTTACACAAATAGAGGTTCTGTCTGTTGAAGAGAATGTTCTTCAGTATGCAGGTTTTCTTACTGTTTCTTTAATTTACTGTGACTTCATTCTGAAAAAAACAAAGTAACTTAACTCTGTACTTGACTAGTAAATTACTTTTGGTTGTAGTGTCTTCTGCAATGTTTATATTTCACCAAGTAATGTTTGTTTCTAATGTTTGTAAAAGTAAATGTAATATCACCAAAAGTCAAAATCAACATTTTCTAATAATGCCTTGTAATTTACCTAGCCTTACAGCATTTCAGAAAATTTTCCACCAAAACTGCATCTAGTCACTGCTTGTCACAATTATGAAAAAGAAATATGTATAAACCTGTAGCTTCTAGCTGCCATTAAAGATTAATGAGACAGATCATGAGCATGTGGTGACTATAAACTTTTTTTTTTTCTTAAACCGACAAACCACGATGTCTTTTTTTGTTGAGGATCTGAAGCAATGATGTTCCAAAACCTCCACCGTGCATGTTGGGATGTACCTGCACATCTGAGACAAATACCTGAGATTTGGGTCTCATTTCCCAGCCAGCCTGTCCTGAGAGTGTCTCCAGTGAGTGTTCTCTGTGGAAGCTGCAGGAGGAGTTTTGTTGGGGGCATGGGATGGGATGTAAATGTATGTGGCTGTTTTTATTGTCTTGTTTCAATAGCACCATTTCAGCCCCATTTTAGTGTTCTGTGGTTGAGGACAGGCCTGAACTGCAGAGCTGGGGCTGTCCCAGTATCAGCTAAATGCACTCTTCCAAATATTCTTTCTCTGTTCATTGCCTACTTCAAAATATTTGTTTCTTGAATTGTTACAGTGTGCTGCTATTCAATCTTTTAGTGTACTCAGTATCCTCTCTTGCAATGCCAAGAACAGTTTTCAGCTTTTCTTTAACTAACACTTTTAAAGCCTTTTTAATAATACAGATAAAAGCCATACAGCCACAAGGAGAAAAAATGTTCTGTGTTTGTTCTCATATAATTGGTACAATGTATTTTTCTATCCTCTTTCAGAAAGATCTGCCTAGCTGCCTCATTAATAATATTTTTTGTGTGCATGTGTTTCTTTGAGAGGGTGCAGTAATTAATATTAGCCCTAGATTTCTTTCCCTTTTTTTTTTTTTTTCCAGAGGGAATGGTTCGTGATTTAACATCCATCTAATCTTTCTGTTCGAGTAAAAATGGACTCTTATCCCACATAAATTACAGAATCCAGAACTCTTTTCTTAAGATGCCATTACATAAATATTAGTTAGAATCACAGAGTGTATTTTTGGTGAGGAATATGCTTTGAATTTAAAACTGCTATTATACTTGAATGGTCCTGAAATAATGAGATTACAGTTCTGAGTGAAGATTATAATGAAGGTTAGTTTTACATTGTTCTTGGATTAATTTTTCTTCTTTTTTCCACTCTTCCATGGGCCAGTATTATGACTATGGTAATTTTTCTGATGATTAATCAGAATTACATGTTGTAGATAGTCTTATTAATAACAGGAGTTAAAATAAGTGAAGTATTCAGACAGTCATACTACTAGTAGTGATAATAATAATAATTATTGTGGATGAGGGTGATACACTGCAGGAAAAAAAGAGCTATGCCATAGTGATATTACACCAGGTTTATCACTGGCTTTGCCTCGTCAGTTGTGGCACACGTGAGGGCTTCTCAGGACAGCCAGGAGTTGCCAGGAACACTTAATTCAGTCATTTTCTCTTGATCCAGACCCACAGTAAAGAAGAGAGGCAGGTGATAGCAGAAAGCAGTTCTCTTGTGACCTAAGAAGTGCAGACTCATCCTCTTTGCTTGACTTTCATGGTCAGAGAAAGGTACAAGTGCCTTACCTACATTTAAATGCTTCTCTAAGCAAAAAAAATACATTCAACAGCATTAATAATTGAACACTATAAATAAATGACCAATAAAACAGCCTTATAGCAGAGGATGTCGGATACTTGTACTACATTAAAATAGATCAGGTCTGAAATGACCGAATTATGCTTTGTCAGGAAGAGAGAGAGACATCAATATTGTGGGGTAAACTCAAGGCAATCCAGACACCACAGAGTCAGTTCTCCTGCCAGGACTGTTCTTAGACTGTCTCCAGCAGTGTGGGAAGAGTGGAGAAAATGACATCAAGGACACAGCTAAGCTGGTCTCAAAATTTGTCTGTGCCATCTGCAGCGTATCTTGGTGGTAATTAGCAATGATCGGACATTGCTCGGGAGTGGTTTAATATCGGCTCACGGGCACGAGGTGCTGTTCCCTGGAAACAGCGTCCCCAAGGGCGCTGTTCTCCACCAGGTCGGTCACATGACGATGGGTACAATGAAACGAGGTTTATGTTAATTTCTTTGTTACATGCAGTGCGGTGAGAGATGTGTTTGTGTGTTTTAAACCTTTTCAATGGAGCAGGGTGTCTTCATTTTTTTTTTTTCCTTTTTTTTTTTTTTTCTTTTTTCTGCTCTTGCAGTTGCCCTGGGCCAGTGCGTGGCCTCGGAGCTGCGCTGAGCCCGCAGCCCTGGCAGCCGGAGGCGGCTTCAAGGTTCCAAGTGCCACCGTGTGGTGACTTCGTGCGATAATTCCCAGTTTTAATTGCAGTCAGAGCACCCGTTGCGACCTGAAGCTTTTTTTTTTTTTTTTTCCACAGGTGACCTGTGTTTATTAAATAGCTCTGCGATATTTTCAGGTTTTCTTTCTCTACTCCAGAATATTTAGTGCGGGTGGTGCAGTTCCCTTTGCCTCTTTGCTGTGTGATCTCACATCACAGCAGAAAAGCCTCGTGTGCCCAGGGGCTGATTGATTGCTGCAGTTCAGTTTGTTCACTCGGCTGGGCTGAAGATGGATGTCACGTCCTTTCTGTGTGAGTTTGGCAGATTAAAACTCAGTGATGGGAACCATTTCTGAGGGGAGATTTCAGATTTCCCACCTATCAGTCTGAAGGAAAAGGAAAGAGGATCCTTAGCCACAGGACATCACTTGTCTGCAGACACCAGTTCAGGCAAGCATTGGATACTGAGATTTGCTGCATCTCTAGTCAGAGCTGCTTAAAAGATTGTCTCACTGTTAATTTAATGACAGTGAAGCTGACATTGCCCTTTCTTTATGCTCATCAAAACACTGCCAAGTGTTTTGATGTATTTTAGTTCTTTTCATTTTAAACATTGATTTTTGTCTCTCTCTGGTAAGAAGTAACAATTACGCGACTTCTATTTATATACATTACAAGCCCAAGATTCACAGAGAGATGCAGGACTCCATTGGCTGAAAAACAGACAAAACGTGAGGTATTCAAGCTTTTGGGGACTGATGCTGATAAAAATCTTGGAAAATAAAATATGGATTGAAAAACTTAGTTCCAAGTTTAGCTTCTATTAGTCAGATAATTGTGGAGATAAAAGATTGGGTACTTGCGGAACAGTGAGGAAGTGTTGGCACAAAGAAAGGTGATGATATAAATTAACCCCCAGGAGATACAGAGATGTTAATTATTGCCTGTGGGATTATAATTTGCTGTAAACCAAATCTCTCTATTGAATCTATAATGTATATAAATGATCCTGTAATTGTTAAATTCTTAAGCTCAAGATCAAGACTTAAGAGGTCACAGAAAAAAAAAATTGTAAGAAATCACCTCCTTTATTAATTTTCTGTAGGAGCACACAGTGGTGAACAAGTTTGACGTTTTCCCCAACAATTAATACAAAAGCATTTAAAATTGTGTCATAGACCAAAGGTAATGCACATTCACTCCATCTTTTTATCTTGATAAAGACATTTATTGTGGATTCATGTCACCAAGTGCTGCATTCCTGCTCTTGCAAGTCTGGCTTCAACCAGTGCCTGGTGGTCTGCCCGAGGCCTCCTGCTGCTGCTGAACTTAGTCAAGTCATGAGATGCTTGGAGCTCTGCTTGGGTAGCATGAAACATCAAACAAGGAAGAATACATTCTTTTGGCAGCATAATTCAAATAGTTGAGTAAATTGTAAAAAGGTATAAAAACATTTGGTCCAATAGACATAATTTGTCCTGAAGTGCAGAACACCACAGCTCTTGGCATAAAACACATTTTTTTAAAAAAGCACCTAAGTACTATTGTTCCCATTTTAAGAGGAATAAGTCACTTTAAAGTTGTAGAAAATTTTAAAAGAATTGGGGATAGAGATGTTCTTGCTCCTCCTCTTTAAGCAACAGAACATCACTTTTCCACCTGTACACCATGAAAGAGAGGTTGAATTCTGTTTCAGGTACTTTCCTCAGACAGTTGTCGTTTATCCACACTGATGTATCTAAACTGCTAATAGTTAAAATGGGCACAGTTTGAGAAGAGATCAGGTTTGCCAGTCTTTATTGTTCCCCAGGTTCCCTAGGTCATTACAGGAATTAATGTTTTATTGATCAAAATAAAAGAACACAAACATTTTAAGGGAAAATGGTATAAAAATGTGTTACAGTGCTCTGGACTAACCTCTATGGGCAGATCAACAAGGGTCAGGTATACAGGACAGAGTGACGGACCTGTTACTCTCTAGACGAGTGGGAAAAAAGATGGTGAAAGAAACAGTATCAAATAGAAACATTTTCCCGCATTCCTTCCTCATTTTGCCTGCACTTACTGTATTTGAAACAAACTTTCTCTTTTCCTATCCGAGGTGCACAAGGGGGAAAAGACTCAAACTGACGGAGGGAGTTTTTAGGAGGCCAGGACCAACCTCCCAGCTCTCTGAGTCCCGAATGTTTTCACAATAAATAGTACATGGAACTGTGAATAATGCATAAGTACTGAGAGCTTTTAAAACATTTACACGAGGTTTAAAAGAGCCTTTTGTTTATCAACCACTGTCAAGTTAGAACTCCTGTGGAACAGCCAGACTCCCTCTTCCCTCTTACTCATTTTGCAGTTTAACGCCTGTGGAGAAGATGAAACCATCTTAAACACACAGTGGATTCTCTCTCGGCAGAGCTTTGATGTGTGACTTGTGCAGCAAAAGCTCACTCCTGGGATTTAAACCCAAAAACCACCAAAGCAATTACTTTGACATCCATTCAGATCATTAAAGAAACCCTCTTTTTATACATTAGAAAGGTTTCTGTATTACCAGCAGTGTATTTATGCACTTTAGGTCTGTGATTCACATCCCTTTAGAAAGAAGGAACTTTCAAAGGAATATGAATTTTGCTTTAGTCATCTTACATGAACTAAGCATTCCCTCTGCTTCCTCTTCGAACAACCTAAATCGCTGGGGTTTGTTCCCATTTTGTGCTTAGCTGCTATCAACCATTTTTAAGTTGTGGGGAAAAGTTCTAGACCAAAACTCTACTGTATCATTGTGTTTTCCTAAAGAGCAGGTGTGTACAACTCCACCTTACCATTAGATACCACATCAACTTTGAGTTCACATTTGTGGAGTCATTAAATAATAAGTCTAATGGAACCAGCTGCTTTAGTTCCCTGGTTTGCAAAGGGGAAGTTTTGGGTTCAGTCCCAAGATGTCATTAGAGCAGTTGGCTACTTGATCTTAAATACAGACACACATGGATACATGATATGTCAAACTACTGCTGATCACATGATTTCCACACATACCTGCTCTGCTGAAATCACCACAATTGCCAGGAAAAAAGATGTAAAATTAATTCCTTAATTACTTGTGACTTAGGTAGTGCTTACCAGACAAAAATACAGCCTAAATAATCCACGGTAGAACCTTGATAAACAATCACTGCAGCACTTTGCACACTAGGAAAGCACAGAAAGGGGAAGGCAGGGCTCCATTCCTCCTGCCTCACAGGCAGGACTATTTGATTACACAGATTAAAAAAGAAGGAAAGTAAAGGATTTATAGATTCTGTAAAGAAGTAGAAATCACACGGGGTAGTTGATATGGCTTCTCATTTTTTGGTATCATCTTTGCAACCCAAAGAAAGAAGGATGTGATAGATTAGGAAGACACTGCTTTTCAATGGTTTGGGAGCAGTAGAAAAATATTTCAGGGAAAACTGTAGTCCAGGTTATGAGAACAGTCATGTGCCTACAATAGAAGGCTGTTAGTAAATTTGATGTCAAATGAATCTATGGAACTACACATTTTAGCAAGTGAATTTTGTTTCCCAAAATATTATAGATAACATCTGCAGTTACATGAATCAGAAAACAGAATAAAAAACCCTCACAGGTACACAGATGTGAAACACATTTGTCACTATAATTATTTATAGTCTTGGATATGTGATCTTAAGTGGTATTTTTCAAGTTGCCAAAACTGGATATCCAGTATTTCCTTAATTGATGACAAACTACACTGAGATATTTTATATGAATTTATTTCATTATTCCAGCTCAGTCCTCAATGGATTTAATGTATTTCTCATAGGCATCTTCGGTCATCAGTTCATCAAGTTCAGCAGGGTTTGCCACAGTCATCTTGATAAGCCAACCTGTAGTTAGGAAATGAAAAAGAATTGGTAATATCCTACAAGAACAAATTCATTCATGTTACTGCCTTAGGAAAGCACTCCCAGCAGGAACAACCAGCCTGGGATCACTGGAGAATCAGCCAGGTTTTTGTGCAGGCAAAAGAACAGTTCGGTATTTAAACAAAATGAACAACCAACCAACTCATTGTAGGAAATGGCCTTTTGAGTCAGAGCAGTTGTGAAATTTAGTGCTGGCTGAAAGAATAAAGGAGCCTGACCTCTCAGGATCACGAACTCTTACAAAATCCAAACTCTTACAAAAACCCAGAAATGCAGTCAAGGCAAATAGATTTAAATTCAGCCACAGAGTATATCTGGAAATAAGATGTTTTAAAACAGCTGTTCAAAGATGACACTATGATAATGCTTTTATGTTAAATTTTACTGGGCTTGAACTATATTCAGTATATTCCATTTAAGTCTCCATACTATTAAACTGGAAGAACAGGAATTGCAGAGCCATTTGTAGAAGCAAGAATCCACATAGTATTCATTATTGAAAGATAAAAGTGACATCTTACCATCTTGATAACAGGATTTATTGACAAGCCCGGGATTATCTGCAAGGGCAGCATTAATCTCAGTCACTTCTCCTGAGAGAGGGGAGTAGAGTTCACTAGCAGCTTTCACACTTTCCAAAGCCCCAAACTCATCTGAAACAGAGAATATGACTGAATGTTTCAAAGGGGAAAACACAAAGCACTTCCATTTGTTCAGTCAGACATTCTGGTGATGACCCAACCAGTGAAGAAATGTCTTGATCTTGAGCAAGAAAACAGATTGAAGTCACCCACTTAATGAAAAGGATCAGCATTATTAAATTTGATGTTTATGCTCTTGTATTCTGGAGAATTTGTACTAGCTAGCTACTACAGAAGGACAGAAATTCTTTACATTTGGTTGATCCTTTGCCTAAAGCCCCACAGCACATATGATATTGACTTAGAAGGAATAACACCCAGCTCTTGCTGCAAGAGACTTAAATATGCCTTTTCTCTACAATTTAAATATTTTTATTTGTAATTTGGTTACAAAATCAACACAGCCACAATTTCAGCAATCCCGTTTTTCCTTCAGAAACACAATCAAGTGTTATATTTGCACTCACTGGAAAACACACATTAGTATTCAGAAGCACCACACTGGAAGCACCCAGCAGCTCTTCCCTTTTTCCTATTTTGTGGGGAGTTATGGAAATGGTTCCTGGAGCAATGTTAGTCCAGAGCAGCTCTCAGCCACAAGCAAACAAGACACAGCCTGAAGGAACAGGGAGCTGTCACAAGAGTAGATAGGCACCAGCACAAGGGATCTGAGAACAACTTGTTCTGGGAAAGCTTGGAATTAGGCTGAGGCCAAAATGGGCAGAAAAGAGAAGAACTTAAATGGAAATGAAATTCCTTCAAATAAAGCAAAACTACAAATTGGTTAATTAAAATCCTACACAGAGAGACCTTTTGGCTAACAGTCTGCATTCAGTGTAACAGATTTGGCCAAAACAGTTTGATAGGGATCTATTCCACAGGAAGGATGGCAGAAGAAAGGCCTTCTGCTTTACCTCATAAACCCCCATTCCTTTTTTAAAAATTGTCTGAAGACAATGACAATCTTTTCTTCACATACCACCAAGACAGCTCTCTATATTAATACAGGGAAAGGCTTTTCATTTCTACCTGGTAATGTTCACTCTCTTTAACAGGAAAAGTTACAAAATTGAATGATGAGGAATATAATAATTTGTACATCACTAATGAGCAAACCCCCTCTGATTACATTTAATACCCCAAAATTACTGAGTCTCTATATTTGTAGAAAAATTAGAGCTTGATACTAATTAGAAGTTTCCCATCATGCAGCTCACAAAGTGCATAACTGAAGAATTATAAATAAACACTTGCAAGACCAAATCAAAGCATAAATATTTTAAAAACAGAATGTAGATAAAATTATTACAAAAAATATTTTAAACACTTCATTTTTGGATAAATTTCTTCACAGTTTTAAAAGCAAGTATTTTCTGATGCTAAGTACAGTGAGATTTTAAAATTAAATTACTGTCTCTTGTAGAAATACCTGAATTTATTTTGCATCCAGAAGCTCTATAATGGTATTAATAACCATAAATATTATTTCAGAAAATCTATCTTTGCAAAGGAAGAGTGGGATGAGCAGAATAATCGCTTCAAGAGCAGCTAGAACTGAAACTTACCGTGTTTACTCAATTTTGTTCCAACTTCTGGAAGACTACAGTAAACAACATCTCCTAATGCTTCCTTAGAAGAAAAACAAAAGCATCAGAGCACACATTAACAAAACTACACATATGAGAGAACTGATCCAGTAACTCTAGAATCTGCATAGAAGTATTCTCTGTCTCTAAATATTGATCTCATTCTTCACGGATCGCATATTTTTCACTTTTTCTTAGCAAACACTTAATATGAATAAACTGTTGTGTTATCAGTGCTAATAACCCTGAGGCTCAGTTTATATGCAGATTTCTTCTGGCAGAATGAGGAATAACATCTGCTGATTGTCTTAGCATCAGCTACAGAGAGCTGTTAGCACACACTGTGTCCTTACTGACTTAATTAGGACTCATCACCATAAGAATTGGCTCAACTCTTCCCTGACACATGTACTCTATCTCACAAAAGACCAGAGAGTATTAGAGTTATTGACAGAAACCTGAGTTTAGAAGAAATGCTGCTTGTCCTGAGAAACATTAATTCCATTTACTGCTAGCTTGTCCCATTCTTTCTTAAGTTTCACATACAGCCCAGAATTTGCCGTGACTATTCCAAATCAAGTACCTTCATGAGAACAAAAACTCCAAAGGAATTCCTGTCATAGAGTAAGGAATATGTGCCATGCTGTACATCTGTTCACAATTGTTCTTCAGCCAGAGAGATTTCACCATATTTGTGTTCAAAGGAAATCTGACCTAAAAACATACACGATGTCCTCTTCACACAGCCACAAAGTGCTCAGGCTTAGACCTGAACACTGAAGTTTCTCACCAAGTTCAGCTGTCCACAGGCTCAGTCTGAAGCCATTAAGACCTTCCCAGAATGCTGAGGTGGCACAAATATCACAAATAATGTGATAGACCCAGGTCAGAAAAAATCAGTGTGTCGCACATGCAGTTAAAACAATAAAAACCCCGAAAATGTCCAAAGAGCAAGGACAGAGCAGATAGGCAAAAATAAATATTGCAGACCTGGGCAAGGGGGGAGGATCAATACCTGTGCAAAATTGCTGATTCCTACTGTTCCAATGCCATTTTCCACAGATATCCATTCATGCTTGTCTGTGAATTTCCGGGCTAAAAGGAAACAAACTCGACATTTCAGAAAGAAGTGACACGTTGCTCACTTAAATACAGTAACACATTTGCAGGTTTAAACTGTGGGGATTTTCACTGAGTTTGTTCATTTTTTTCTTGGAAAGTATTTTAACCAGCACATGCAATTTACAGAAGCACAGAACATGCTCAGTGACAGGGCAGAGGCTCACTGGGTGTCCTGCTCAGAGTATTATCAGTTCCTGTGCAACCATCTGGAGACTGATAAAGTTCAGCAGCAAAAGGAGCAGCTCTACATCAAACAGATATGCAAAATCTAAAGCTTAGATGTGTATTTTACTCATAGTTATACATTCTTATGATAGCACAGTGGCTTTTCAAACATATTTAGTGTTTATTCCTGATATCTACTTTGTTATGGCTGGGAAGGCCAGTGTTAGTGACCCTAGAAACACTGTCAGCATTACAGCATCTCATTCAAAGTGCAAAGCTGGCACAGTTCTATGTAATATTAAGGCAAATTAATACAGGAAAAATTAATAAGGCAAGTCATATAGAGGACTGCTACTTAGTAGAATTTGCTCTCTATTAATATTGTTACTGTGAGAAGAACACAGTAGTTATTCTGTTCACTTTAAAATAAGTCTGTTAAAACCTTGATAAGTCTTTTCACAGCAAGGTTACAATTCTCCTTACATTTTAGATCTGGAAGACTCAACACAGCTTTATTAGAGGCAATTGTTTTTATAAAGTCATATGGAGAAACTTCAAAAGAAGTAACTGAAACAAGCAGCATTTTTCTTGCTAACAGTTTTCCTGGGACTTTTCTTACTCAGAGAATTTTCAGCCTGCTATGTCCATTTTCTCACTGCTATATAATTTCCCTGTAAATACCTTCCTACTTTAAAAAAAAAAAAAATTATTTTCCACTTGCAGCACCCATCCAGTCAGTCATGGGATGTTGCAGAAGCTGGAAAATGTAATTTCTGAAACAGCTCCCTGAGTGATTAGTGCCAGAGTAGTACAGCTGCACCTTCCTTTTGAGTTCAAAATTCTCCTCAAGCTCATCCTGTGGGCTGGACTCTTTATGGCAAACACCAGACAAACTACACTTCTGCAAATCCTTATATATTTCCTAAAATTGTATGTGAAGGAAAACAGAGGAGCTCACTGTAGACCTGCTAAAATCTTTCCAGACAGTCAATACTTTAAGCTTCTTCAGTTGCAGTGATCCTCTTGTGTCTGAAAAGTTCAAGAGTAGCAAGTCTCAGATAAAACAGTTTGTCCTAGAATTGGGCCCAAGTTTTATAAAGCTCAGTAGAACAACATGTGGGTTTGCAAGCACAGTACACAAACAAACATGAGTAAACTGTAAATATTAAGTATTTTCCCATGAATTATAAGTCAAAACCCCACAGAATTTTATCTAGCACTACTTATAACTACAAAAAAATCTCACTACACACTCTAATGAGCAGAGTCTTAAATGTCTCAAATAATTTCAAGCCAAGATGTTAAACCCATGGGAATTCTATTGGAAAGGAGTAATGAACCATAAGAATGGAGAATGACAACTGATAAATCTCAAACCCAAGCTGAACGTTAGTGATGTTACACATGGCACAAAGAAGCCAACCAGTACATCTTTATTCAGGATAATGACATCGTATGGAATCTCTTTCTAAAGCAAGGCTAATAAAAAAACCAGAATAATTTCACAACAGTTTGGAATACAGCAGCGAAATGTCCTGAACAGTTAGAAGAACACGTAACTTTCTTGGAGGACAAAAATAATAATAATAATGAAAAAAATCTGAGCATGCAACAAAAACCACTGCAAATAAAGGTCAATTTAAAACCAGTTAATAAGTAATCTCAAAATCTGAACTTTGAGCTTATGTGGACAGCTCATTAAAGAAATCAACCTAAAGGAATATGAAATGTCAATGCATACCAAATCTCTCTCTGCATTCTTTTGCAGAAGAGCAGCTGAATTTACTCTAGCTTCATTCATTTCAACAGGACTTTGGTTTCAGCTTAGCTAGCACATTCTGCTCAGCCCTTCATTTAGTGTAACCTGCCTCTATTAAATATTTCATATATACCTGAAGAGTGAACTCACACCTCCACAGAGGCATACAAAACTTTTCCTCTATGCCTCAAACAAAAGTACTGTTTGTTATTCCTTCAAGTGATGTGTATAGAAAAATAATGGATACATTGACTTGAATAGTGAAAAAAAGCTTAGATCTTGACTCAGTTTGCAAGTAATGAACAATAAATATTAGTTTTTTCACTTGAAGCAGAAGGCAATTAAGCAGGTAGGTTTGAGATTGCTAGTCAATAAATGGATGAGCTTTCCTTAGTGGCACTCATTACTTTAACAGCATCTTCTTCTCGTCTACTTTTTAAACATTTCTGTTTGCTAGAGTACCACAGATTGTGTTTTTCAGACTTTCGTGGGTAACTTCCATTCGAGGAGAGCTTTGACAGCAGCAGACGCTTTCAGAATTAACTACACCAAATGCACACTCGCGGCAAGCACTGATGCCCGAGTCCATCCCCTGCCGTGGGATGCACAGGAGCCAGAGCCAAACCCGCGCAGCCCAGAGCGGCTCAAGGCCCCGCAAGCCCGGCTGGGTCCCTCCGGCTGCCCAGACACCCACCCCTGACCCTTCTTGTGCTGCTGATGCTCCTCGGAGCCAACATCGAGCTGACTGTGTGCGGCAATTCCGGGAAAAGCGATCCGCTATTTCGGGCAAGCTGGCCCGCTCCGCGAAGCCTCTTTCTGGGACCAGAGGGGGATTAAGCCGCTCAAAACCGCAGTGTGGGGACGAGGTTAAAAGTTTCCGGGCAACTAACGGAGGCGAAGCCGCTCCTGCGGGAGCGGGGTCGGGAGTGCCAGTCCGGGGGCAGGTGAGGGGCCCTCGGGGGTTCAGCCATCTTGCGAGGTTCTCCGCCGGCACCGGGGGGCTCCGGGCGGTCGCAGCATCGCGCTCCGAGGGCCGGCCGGGACACGGCACGGCGGGAAGCAGGGGAGGAGGAGGGGACAGAGGGACAGAAGGCGGCTGCCACCCGGGGCCGCCAGCGGGACCCGCGCTCCGGCCGCTCCGCGCACCCAGCCCCGGCTGGCTGGGCCGGGGCGAGCCCCCGCAGCCCACCCTGCCCACCCTCCCGGGCGGAGGCACCGCCGGCTCCCCGCAGCACCGGGCCGCCGTGCCGCCCGCCCGCCGCGCACCTCCCTCCCTCGGGCCGCCACTCACCGGACAGCAGCAGCGAGCCGGTGCCCAGCCTGCGGGCCGCGGGGCCCCGCGGCGGCAGCGGGAGGCGCGGGCAGCGCGGCGCCAGCACCGGCCCGACCCGCCGCAGCGCTCGCCACGCCATCTTTGCCGGGGGCGGGCGCGGGCGGCGCCGGCGGGAGGCGGCGATGGCGGCGGGGCGGGGCCGGCGCGGAGGCCGAGGGGACCCGCGGGCCGTGAGGGGCGGCCCGGGCCGCGCCCCGCGCTCCGCGCCCCGCGCCCCGCGCCCCGGCGGCGGCGGGCACCGGGCACCGGGCACCGGGCACCGGGCACCGGGCACCGGGCACCGGGCGGCCTGAGGGGGCCGCCATGTTCCGCGCGCCGCCTCGGCGGAGACGGAGAGGGTTTAACCAAACAGTGCGACAGCCGCTCGGTGTTTATTAAACAGATACAGGCGTCAAGTGTACGGCAAGTGCACGTGGGACGTTTCGCCTTAGGGTTGCCGCTATTTCTTAGCTATTGCTCCGGAACAACACGCCGGCAGCACTTTGGGGGTGAACACCGCGTTTTCTCAGAATCACGGAATAGGCTGAGCTGGAAGGGACCTTCAAGGATCGAGTCCAGCTCCTGGCCCTGCAGGGACACCCCAACAATCCCACATGTCCCTGAGAGCATTGTCCAAATGCTTCATGAGCTCTCTTAGGTTTGGCGTCGTGCCCGTTCCCTGGGGAGCCTGTTCAGTGCCCGAACATCCTCTGGGTGAAGAACCTCTTCCTAAATCCAACACAAACCTCCCCTGACACAGCTCCAGCCATTCCCTTGGGTAAGCACATTTTAATCAGAAGCTGTAATAACCTAAGCCTACAGCCTAACCTAACACTAACCACTGCAGCTGATAGCAAATAATTAAATACTTTGCCCGCAAGCAAAGTGATTTTTGAAGGTGGTCTTCATTCACTCGCTGACCGGCTGTTCCAGTTGTTCGCCAGTGCCCGGCTTCTCTTCCTTCTTGCATTTTATCCCAAAGAAACTGAAGACTTTCATTAACATTAGATCAACAATCTCCTCTTCTTCTGAAGCCTGAAATAATAACAAATAAGTTACTCAGAGGTGCACACACAAAGTGGATTCAGTCTCTGCTGAAGTCAGGGCAAGTTGCAAGACAAAATCTCTACTTGAGGTCAAATAAGCTGATTTCCAGCAGAGCATGAGTGACTGCCAAGCGAAACATCATGCCAATATTTTTATCCACATAGAAGCCCCAGATGAGTATGGGCACTACAGAAATTTTGTCTGTCAAATCCCATGGAAATCTCTCCACAGGAGCTGGAGTGCACTTCTCAGCTCCCATGCAGCTGGTGATATACACGGTGAGACACTAGGTGAAGCAAATGAGAAAAACTAAATACATATCCTGTCTTCTATCAGCCATATCCTTTGTTTTCATCTCCCTTGACTTTATTTAAAACATTGGGGAATTCTGGGCAGCACTGGAGTGCTAAGATGGATTTCACACCACACTATCAATAGTTTGAATGGGTCAGGCACTCACAGTGAGAGATTGAAAAGGAGCTGTAAAGCCTCATGCACTTCAGTAGCAGTTTTGGCACTGATTTCAATATAGGCCAGCACAAGCCTAAGAGATTTTTGATGGATGTATTATGTGAACAGAAGGCTACAAATCATATCTGAACAGGGACTCATCTGAACAGGAATGGATAGCGTAAATCTGGAAAATCTGAAGTTAACTTTCTGAAAAAAGGTTGCCTTCTTAAGAGTTGGACTGAGTTTACATGGTTTTCACCCATGGTTGAATACCTGAGTAAGCACTGAACAAAAAATGCTAAAAGCAGGATAGCTTAGATCAACAAACCTGGTAATGCTTCTGCTCCTCACTAAAAGCAACCAGAATCACCGAAATGAACAGATTCAGTACCACAAATGTCATAAAAATTATGCAGGATCCAATCAAGAAGGAGCCTAAAATTGGATTGTAGTCCAAGACCTGTATAATGCATAAGGTAAGACATCAAAAAAACAAACCAAAAAAGCATGCATACATACCTACATACATTCATACAAGCAGTTGAGACCCAATAAGAAGTCTGTCACCTTGAAAATCCTGTGTCTATTCAATTATGACATATGTATTATACACATATAAAAATTTTTACTCTAATATTGTCCTTTGTTGATATGATATAGTACAAAGACAACAGAATATTTTGTATATGTGTGTGTGAATTTGGGCAATCTTTGGGGGGTTTTAAGTGTTTGCATTTGATTTTAATGGTATGACAGTTTCATATGAAAGTTGACAAGCCTGGAGAGCTGTTTATCCACAGAACAGCTGAAGCTTCCTAATGCCCCAGCTTTCAAAATAGATTAAATCCCTGTATGCATTTCATTTATTTTACTGTATGCTTTACAAAGAGGCACAGTCAGACTGTCAGAGACACTTATAAACCAAGGGATGTGAAAAATAAAAACACTAATTTTCATATAACCTACAACGTAGGAATATATTTTCATGATTATCATGTAGGGGATGTAGATGTGGAAGTGTGCCAAATTACTGCTCTTCAAAGCCACCCATATCCTATTGGATCCATGGTCTAAAAACGTGCACCAAGGAGGACTTCACAGTCAGGTATGTCCAACAATTATCCACAAAGAAATGCTGTAAGGAAATTGAAATGTTTGAAAGATTTTACTGGAAAAGTGGTATATAAAGAATAACAAAAAAAAAATTAACATGAAGTTCCCTTGTGGGAGGTCTTGCCTTTCTTGGGAAGATAGAGGGGGTGTTCAGAACAAACACAGGTCTTTACTCTGATTTCTATCTGTAGATTTCTAAGGAAATTGCTCAAAACTTTTTGTAATCAATTAGTAACATCTCTAATTGAAGTGTGAGCAAGTTTCTTCATGAACGGTTCATTATGAGCCTCCTTGTGGTCAAAATAGGACATGAAAGAGTTTTCACTTGATGTCTTTTTCTTGCTCAGAAAAGGTGGCTGCTTTAGGGAGCTGTGGAGCTTGCAAAATTAGATTAATGTTTAACACTAATTGAAAGTCCTTCTACTTGCTGGGTCAAACCATATTTGGTAGCTGAAATGCCAGTTGTCCACCTGTAAACTTCTCAAAATTAGATGTGGTACCTCCTCATAGTTGAAGATTCCCAGCTGAAGACTGACCATGGTCTCTGCCGAATCAAACAGAGTTTTGTAGGAGTAGAGCTTCCAGCCAAATATCAGGTTTGCCTGCAGAGGACAGAGATCATGTCGTGTGTCATGATCAGACAAAATGCAAAATGTGTTGAGCTTGCAGACCTTTTATCATGAATAGGAGAATGTCCTATATCTGCTCAGGCTGCCACTAGATATGTAAAAAAGGTAATTATTTGCCACTTATAAACTAGCCAGACAGAAAATGGCACTTTCTGAATGGTCCACAGTTTAAGCTGTATCCAGAAAATCTTCTTTCCTGTACTTTGTCACATCTACTGCACATAGAGAGTCCTTATTTTTCAGCTCAGTTTTTGATTTTTCACTAAATTTCAGTTTGCAAAGAACAGACAAGTAGATGTTTTAACTTTTCTTTCACTCATACGGAAGACCTGTGCTCCAAGCTGCTAAATTAAGATTTAGACAGGCAGCTTTATTCCATTTTACATGGCAAAGCTATGTTGCTTTTAGCATTCAAGAATGGTTGATTTAACCCAGCAGTACCTGGAAGCAGACTGCAGACAAGAGAAAGCACCATGGTACTCACAGCAATGGAATAGGCAAGGAACATGATTGCAATAACAGTGAGGAATCCAGAGATATCACCCCATGCCCTCCTTAGTGTTGAAGTGATCATGTTCAGTTTAGGGTTGAGCCTCAGCAGATGCCACAGTTTCACAGTGGAGAGAAGCACCAGGAATGCAATTGAGTAGCCAAGAACTGCATCAGCTCTTGCTGTTTCACTGAAGCTTATAGAGCTGTTTGGAAAAAAAAGAAAATACATAATATTCCATGCACACAGAATCCTTTGAAGTGCATAAATGGGTATGCTGGAAAAGCCAGTCACCCTGTGCTGGGGTTTCAGTGGAGACCTAATGAGCTCCTGCTTGAGTGTTTCCACCTGCACTTCCTACTGTGTGCACGCCAAAAGTTCAGTTATGCATGGCTAAGATTTTTAAGGAGAGGAGGTCTAGGCTGTAGCCCAAATTCTGCTCATTATCCCGTGTTTCTCTCATCTCTTTCCTGTATGACCATTTTTTAAAAGATGCTATAACTTTCCATTCTGTACTAAATATGCCATTATTGTCCACTAACCAATGGCTTTTTACAACAAAGAATAAGGCAGATTATGTGCTTTCTGGGTGGGTGTTCTGTAGCACAAAGGCTTGTTGGTTCACAAGAGGGTGATGCAGACAGCAAAGCAGGAGCTAAAAAGGGGGACTTAGTGCTCAAGTCTGCTGGATTTTATTAGAGCAGCATCAGAAGAAATCCTATTGCTGACACAAATCTCAGCCCTGACACACTTACAGGCTTCATGAATATCTAGCCATCTAGGATAGCAATATCTAGCACAGACAATGTGCTAGCTGGGAAGAGGAAAAATAGATTTATTTCTGCATAAGTAGCAACAACAAAAGCTGCACTAAATAGCATTAGTACTTACTCCTCCTTGTGTTCCTGGTAGTAGCTGATGTCCCGGGTCCCAAGGACTGTCCGTTTTACAAACACTGACAGAGCACTCCAGCTAATCAATATAATGGCCATCTCCAGGAGATTCCACTTGCTGTGGAAGTATCTCCATCTCAGACTCTTCAGCAGCTTTCCCTGGGAGGAGTTTTACTGTTTCAGTCTCATGTCTCCATATCATACAATGCACCTCTGAAGATTAGGTCAATGCCCTCCACGGTAAAGCAGACGGCTCTGCACTAATAAAACTATATCTTGCACTAATTTCTCATTATCTTTCTCAAAAACAGCATCCAAGCCAAATAAAGTGTTGCCTTCCTATTATTTAATGCTGAAACTATACCTGATTCAAACTTCCATTGGTGTAGCAGCATCTACACTACTGAAGTCAAGTACAGTCCTAAAGCTTTTCTAAGTGAAATCAACAGCAGGCACAAGATAATGCTCTCAGCCAAACTTTCCATTGGCCTCACCTGTACTATCATGTAGTACACAATAAAGAGGAAATAAATGACTTCTGCTGCAACCACAAAGATGTGGAGGCTGTTGGTGTAGGGGTAGAGCCGGACACTTTGCAGCTCCGCACTTGTGAAGAAGGCCCCTAGAAAACAAACAGGGATCACCTCAGGGCTGGTTTTGCTTTTATTCAAACAGCTCAGTTCACCTGTAAGACTTCTGCACTTGGCTTCAGGTCAGCATGAGGCTGAATCCAACCACTGAACTAAGATTTAGACATCACTATGTGAGTAACCCTGTAAGGGTTTGAAATTTTCCTCAAACAGGATTTTCAGAGAGTCAAGGCTTTTGGAGTGGTATGACTTGTCTCCTTGAGTCTTGTGTGATAGCACCATAGTAATCCCAGCAGGACTGAGTTTGAATTGGACTGCAAATGCAGAAATACAGCAGAAGGACTTGGAATTTTTCAAAAAGCTGAATCTCATTCTAAACCCAGAATGAGCTCAGTTTGGGCTTTTTCCAATACTTGGACACACCCTAAGGAGGCTGCTGCTCAGACCAAATGTTTTTCTGTAGCCTTTAAACCAGAATCTGCTTTCACTATTCTTTTTTTTGTATCCAGATTATGTATTACATTATTATATAGCTAAACATTAGAAGTCATCTGGAACAAAAAAAAGACAGATTTTCATTTGCATGTTTTATCTTAATATGGTATTGATTACCTGAAATAATTAGGAAACAGAATTTTTCTTGTTCCTGTTGTGTAAATTCTCAAGACCAAGTTTCAGCACCATGTTTCCTTCATCAGCAGATGACCACAGCATAAGCAAACATAAGATATTCCATTATGGTCTATATTACTGTGATCCTGCATTTTTTCTAAATGGTTTAGAAAATTTGCATTGATTTTCTCATTTATTAATACACTTCTCTTTCCTGAAGAAAGAGCTAGGAAAACACTGATAGTGTGTAAATCTACCTTCTGTAGGTGCATTGCTTGCTGTCTTCAGAAATGTGTAACTTAGGAAAGGCTCTCACCCAAAGCGTTGCTTTCAAACATCAGGCTTATGATGCAGAAGAGGTTCACGTTGGCATTGTAGACTGTGAATTCAACAAACACTGCTCTTGTGAAGGTGTCAAGCCAGACATTGTTGAAAAGGTACTGGAGAATTCTGCCAAAAGAATGTGTAGCCAGTGATATAATTCATACAAGAATGAGACAGTATCACATGGAGGATGCACTGCTAATTTACAAGAACACAAGTGGTACCTGGAGGCATTTTTAGGGTCAGTTCCCAGGTGAATCACATATCCCCCTCCGCCGTAGACAGCAAGTTTACCCCAGCTGGAGTGTCCTCTCAGTTTGGACTGACTCTGATACTGCCATGCTGAGCTCAAGTCAGAGGAGTTATCAAAGACTGAGCTATTCCAGTGCTCCCCATAAACTGATTTATCTTCTGTTTGTAGGGAGTATGGAGCGTGGCATTCCTCAACTATGTGCTGGAGTCTGGGAGAAACAGGGCAGGTGTCTCCTCTCACTCTTACTTGGCGAATTCGAGCACTACCCACCAGCTTGGAATTGCCATCTGTAATGAATCCTAAACAGGAGATGGAAAAGAGCAGCACTGGCAATATGACAAAATTAATAATATTTCTTCATTTCATTTACGATTCACTGATGAATTAATATTTTGCCATATATTATTTTCTCGGAAACACTGTGAGCAAAATAGTCATGAAAATGAAACCCTCATGTTGATTTGAACTGAGTTCTTAAACATTCACAATAACAGAGTTCTGTGTCACCCCCATCTGTATTTTATACAGAGGAAAAGTGAGGCCTAGGGAAGAAAAGTGACTCACCTCGAGTCCCATAGAAGAGTAGTTTTATGCAGTGTTCATGTGATCTGTCATGACCAAAGAAAACTCTGCTAATGTATTTCAGTATTTACCCTTAAATGTGATCTGGAAAATGGGTCATATTGTACTGGGTATGGCTAGATAGAAACACGCTGATACTGCATAATTTGCCTTCACGTTGACCCAAGTCATGATGCAAACAACTCCTGAGGAAAAGCTTTATGGTGCCACCTGTCTGCCATTTATTTTTAATGGAAAGAAAGGTGTGTAAAACTGAGGATATATCTGAATATCTGGAGTAAGTAATATAAAATGTGAAAAATTAAGCATTGCAATGCAGAACTTTTGGGTTATATTGAATATAAGGAAAATATCAGGGGATGTTTAATTTGGGGTCAAGCTGTGGGGTTTTGTTATCCACTGGTGTTCATATTATAAGATTCCTTTCTAGCCTCACAGTCCCTTTCTCCACTCAAATATGCAAGTTAGAGTTAAGTATAATAAATAATGTTTCAGAATCTGGCAAACTGAAGGGAAACAACATGACTCTGCACCTTTGTATGATCCATAAAGGTTTTTGAGTAAAGTAGTATTCGCCCATGTGAAAAAATCCTGGTAACTGTAGACATCGTGGAATCCATCAGTGAAGCTGTCTTCAATGTGTTTGTTTAAATAGTAGGAATTGGGATCTCTCTGCCCATAGGCAACCAGTAACAGCATCCATAAAAACCCCAGATAGGCTGGAAAAAACAGGCAGAGACAGCACATCTGAGTTCTGAATTAACAATGCTGTTCAAAACGGATTGCGTGAATGATTACTGCTGTCAGCACCTATTAGGCCACGGAGGTGCTTTGTAGACTCTGAGTGACCAGTGCTAATGAATGCACCCAAGCTGCTCCAATGTGCTGCAGTTTTAGTGTTTCACACTTGGAATATGAGTAACAGTCAAGAAGGTAAGTGGGAAGGCTGCACAGAAGTAGCCGTGGCAGCTCCAAATAAAATGAGTAGTCTAACTTTGTTCCAAGTGAAGTTGAGGTAATTTTTTTTGCGATTGATTTTAGAGGAAGTAAAACAGGGGCATAAATCATTATCTATAGATACTATCTGCTTTTAGAAGGATGACCTCCATCTGCTCTTTGATTTCAGCTTCATTTAACTGTTGACCTCCTCCTTTTGTCCTTTCTACATTTCTTTAATCTCTGGTGTTTGTGATGTGTTTCTTTACCATAAAACGAAGCCTTAGCCACTCTTTTTATCTCCAGCTAACATTCCCACCTCCCTGCAGCTCCAGCTGCCATGGAACAGCCTGTCTCTACATCATAACGGCTGGCAGAAAGCTGAAGACATGCCAAAACTTTGTCACCCAAGAGAACAATATTTTCGCTGATGTAAAATTACTGATGAGTATTACTGAATAAAACAAGACAGTCTACATATGGGTAATACCCAGGATTTCTCTGATGAGGGCAAATGCTTTCTGCTCCTTCATGCAGCTGATTTTCATTTTCTCCACATCAGCAGCAGGAGGTGGCCGGTAAATATTGCTTCCACTGTTCCTTCGGACCCCAAAGAGAGGGTGTGAATCACCTGTGAGGGAGAACAATGAACCCCGGAATTAGTCGGTTGATCATCCATGTCCTGCTTTTTGTTTGTTTGGACTTTCTAAGGAAGCATTTCTATTTAATGCTTTCCCTCAGGAATATGAAGGATGTGATTTAAACAATTACTACAGCAATTGTAAGGCAAACAGTGGGGAGGGAAGGAGCTCACAAAAAGTGTTTGGTTTAGGACCAGGTGTGGTCCAGGTGTCTCTCTCTAGGCTGAGCATCTCAGAAGGTGCTGTATTCATAGCCTGAGGTTGAGCAGGGGGGAAGGTGAAGATCAGATAACTTTGCTGTGCCCTAGGATTCCTGTCTGCTAGTGAAGGCTTTATTTAGATATGATTATGACTGCAGGAGCCACTGTTCGGTTTAGGGGAATAATACAGATAATTGTGGCTGTGGAAAAGTATGTAACCTGAGAACGTCCATATAGGGCTTAAAGGATGTGGGAAATTTCTTTTGTGAGAGGTTTTAGTTATGCTTGTCAGATAAAGAGCTACCACTCTACATTTTTTACTGGTCACTTATTTATTTTCACTAAGCTGTGGAATAGTTACAGGTTTTGTTGCAAGCCAGTTGAGCTTAGTCACATATTTATTCATAAAGCACTCCAAAGGCTTGGAGAATTCTGCACGTCATCAATTTTTAACTTTGCAGGCAGTTACCTGGTGCAGATAAAGGCCCATCAATAGCTGTGTTTTCTTCATCCTCATGTTCCACCTTCTTCAGAACCAGAGCAAAAAAAGCAGCAAATCCCAGCACCTGGAAAGAATCAGCTATAGACTCACCATATTCCTATTTCATATTAAGAAGCCTTTGGCTTTGACCTGGATCCCTTTGGATCCAGGCACTGCAAGAGAACAATTGAGCTCTGGGTTTGTTGACCCATGCAGCTGAAGCCCATAAACAAGAAAACAGAGCATAGTGCTGGGGTTTGTCCAGCTAAACGGATTTTGTGACACACCCTCACTAGTCAGAAAACCCTCACTAGTCAGAAACCTCATTAAACCCTGACAAAGCAAGGGAGATGAAACTAATGGAGTTAATGTCAGTAAAAACCAACAGAACTCTGTAACACAATCACCTGCCTGCTCTTGTTTTGAGGGCAAAGACTTCTCATTTTATATCCTAAATCCTGTAGCTCTTTAGAACATGTTACATTGTCTTCCTGCAACGGCAGCAGATGAGTTCATCTTGGCCAGTGGTTGTGTTTCTGAGGCTCTCACCTTTAAGGGCTGTGTGATGAAAAGACTTTCCAAGAAGGAGATGACCATGGAGATGAGCCACTTGATGGAGTTCTCCTTGCCATAATGGAGTCCATAGAGCATGGTAAAGAACCCGGACACACCGCTGGTGGCTGCCACAAGGAACCAAGCAATGAACACAAACCACCAGGGCAGCCCTCTGGGAGAAGGACTTTTCTTGTCATCACTGGACAAGTTTGGAGTATGGGACCACCTTGAGAGTCAACCAGAAGAGAAAAAAATCAGTCTGCGATGGAACAGGAACCAAAATCGCAGTCATCAGGTTCACTGGGAATAGGCAACATCTTATGATATAAAATCAAAATATTCTTTTAATTAATACAGTTATATAGGATTGATGGATACCAAAAAGTACAGTGAGAAAAAAAATTGAGGAAGGGTGCAGACATCAGCTAAAATCAAAATAAATGTGATGGGCTTATTTACTCCTCAGTTCATGCATAATTGAATCCCCAGTAGAATTATTGACAAAGTTGTGAGTGCATTTAAGCTGCTGTAGGCATCTCTTGTGATCACCATAATGGCCAAGTGACGTAATTAGTGCAATTGTTTTCAATACTTCCAACTTAATTATCATATTTCACTGAACTATTTTTGTCTGCTTATTAATTTTTCTTTATCCATACATTTTAAGAGATTTCTGTGCCTTTGGAGCTGGGTGATTGTCCCAGCCCTTTACTATCACATGGCATTGTACTGTAACTTTCCACTTTGGAGGCAAAAATGACAAACAGCAATGATCTGTCATTATTGCCTTTGTGTGCAGCTCACAGTGCATAGAGATTTCTTTGTAGCTCCTGCAGTCGTATAATAGTTAGACTTATTTTTACAGATGTAATAATAGTTATCTAGCACATGTTAAGCAGTAATTATTTGGGCTCTGTCATCCTGTCCAATTTTGAATTCATGACCTGAATTTACTTATACTGAGAATGAGAACTGGGTTACCCCTCACTGATGGATGCTGATGAGCAGATTTGGTTCTCCAGGAGGTTCTTCATATGTTGAACCTGACAAACAGCTTGTGTGTAACTTTGAGGCATCTGAAATCTATGGGGCCCCAGTAATTCCAGCTCCATCTCTACATGCTGGAGTTGCATGTACAAGCAGCGATGGTAATCACTGTATTTCAGCTGGTCACAAATTCTTTTCTCTGGAGTTGGACTTCTTGTTTTTTCTGCAGGCAAAGAATTTTTTTTTTTTATTGAGAAAATAAATAGTCCCAGATTAAACCACTGTTCAGTACAAAGGGTGGTAGAACTGGAGATAAAGATCATGAGTGTGATGAAGAGAAACATTTGAAGGGACATGTCAAAGCAGCTTTAGTACTAGAGCTTAATGCCCTTCTGCTGGAATGGCCTGGAACTTTTTCCAGAAGGCAAATGAGTTAAACAGCAGTCCTGAAAGCTTAATAGACAGGTCAGATCAGATCAACGGTTAATTTGTTCATGGTACCTGTGCAATAAGTAGCTTGGAAGACTCCCTGGAAAAGCCAAATGTGAGTCTTAATGAAATCAGTGAGAATTTTAACTCATATATTCTTGTTAGTTTAGAGTCAGACTGAACGAAACAACAGCACAAGGCCAAGAAGAAAAAAAAGAGGACAGGTCAAGGAGTTTGTGAAACAACTGATATTTGTGAGTATTTTCATTTGTAGATGCTGATCCAACTCCCAAGCCAGACTGGTAGCAAACATTTGATTCTACACCATAAGAAACAGAGTTGTCTTTACTTAGCTGGATGCTCAGTGGTGCAGTGAAAGAACAAGAAGCAATGGGCACATCTTAAAACATGGGAAATTTCTGAACGTATGAAAAAACATAGATTTTGCACACTGGAGTAGGTTGCTCAGAGAATTTGTGGAGTCTTCATCCTTTGGGACATTCAGCAGCTGACTGACTTGATCTTGAGCAATCCTGCTCCCACTGACCCAGCATGGTGGGATCCAGAGATCCCTTCTAACCTCAGCTATTCTGTGATTCTGTTGTTGCCTTTGAGTCAGAATGTAAGAACAGCTTGGGTCATCAGATCCAGTGCTATCACCATTTTCCTTGCAAGGGTTTCACAGTGTATTATTTACCTTGGATATCCATAGCACCCAATGTGACAATTATAGGGTCATCCTTCTTGCTCTCATCATAAAACCCTTGCCCAGCTCTGTTCTGCTGACAGATGGTGTCCTCAACCAATGACAAGAGTGTGTTGATATTAGTTAATTTTTCAAGGTCTGGTGCTGAGATGAGAGATGGAGTCTTCAGGGCTTTAAAGAGTGAGTTGGCAATTCTTCTTATGTCCTAGGAAAGAGAGCACAACACAGCAGTGACTCTGGCTGCAGTGGCTTAAGCTGATGTGATCTGACAGTACCACTGGCTGGGAGCTGCACCAACTGCTAAAATCTCCAGAATGGATAAAAATAGCACATCCTACAGTGCTGGATGTGACAGGCAGATTTCAGGGAATTCAGCAAGGCAGCTTTTGGGGTTCAAAAGGTCCTGCCTGAGGACCTAAGCTGAGAAAGATGCCTTGAAGGTCCATGATACCTTTTATTTTCACTATCTTACTGTGTGTTTGCTTTAACTCCTGAACACAGTGATTTGGTCACACACAATAACTGTACAAGGGCTGGGATGTACAAAGGCAGACCTTCATGAAGGATTGCGTTTAGGTGGGCAAATGAATGCTTTGCTCCAGTTGCAATTGGCTTTTCTCTTCAGAAAGGCTGAAGGGCATCGGAACAGGGAAATTTGTGGAGCTGGGGAAGCCGGTAGTGTGTGGCAGCAGAGGGCAGTGCAGGACTCACTGGGACTTGCCTTTGTCACAGCCTCTGGAGTGAGAGAGGCAGCCTGGGTGGCCCCTGGGGTGGGAGGCAGGCTTGGGGACACTTGGCCATTCTTTCCTGGCTTTTTCTCTCTGCCCTGCTGGGCTGGCCGGGGTCGTATGTTCCTGAAGATCTGCACAATGAGCAGGTTGATGGGGAACATGAGGAGGGAGCTCTCAAAGCCAATCATCACTTCCTGCCACGTGAACTCGATCTTACCTGTCAAAGTCAAACAGAGGAGAGGAGGGAAAATAACCCCAGGCAAAATAAACCATCAAGTCTTTCTCTTGTGAAAAAACCCATTTATTCAACTCTTGCTTCCAGATTCTGCTGTCTCTCTATTTGCCTGCCCAAGCAATGGTGAGGACTGTTACCCAAATCCATTTTCTGCTCAGCAGGATCCTTTGGCACCCCCCAGAACATGATGCTGGTCAGCATGGTGCAGAGGAGCAGTGAGAAGCAGCAGGACACGCGCTGGGCTCGCGTGAAGGAGCTTCGTGGGGAGCGGCTGAAAACTGAGTACCAGATGTGCCCATCCTGGAAACCCTTGGAGGTCCTCATGAAAAACAGATTGCTGGGAAGGAGAAGAGGGAAATCAAATGGATATGTAGAAAGGAGAGGGAAGAATAAAGGCCTAGTTCAAGGTCCCAACCTGTTCATTCTTCTAGGCACTATCAGCAGAAGTAATAACTAGGAGAAATTATCAAAAATCACGGCTTGATTTGCATAGAATGGTCATAGCTACTTATGTCCTTTCCTTTTGGCCACAGCATAGAGGGAAAGTGAATAGCTCCTATTTAAATTGTTAAGAAAATTACACCTAAGAGAAGATGTTTGGGTTTCTGTAGGTTTGTGTTTCTGTAGGTTTGTCAGGTTATTCTTCTTTACCAGCAATGTTTTCAGTATGGTACTACTGTTAGGGTAATGATTAGATTTATGTAACCATCCTCCCTCTCTCCCTTGTTCAGCACCCTTTAAGGACAGTGGAAACACCTTCCTTTGTTTTCATTTTTTTCTAGGGCTTTGGTCTGTATTTTCATGCTTGTTTTTCCAGACTGACTGCTATTAAGAGTAAAAAAAATCCATGAGGTACCTGAACTGCTTCATGTCCTGCTCTGTTGCTACTGGGAACACTTTATCTAGGACACATTCTCCAATATCAATGGCTAGCCAGGAGTTACAGAGGAAATACCATTTCTGATCCCAGGCCAGATCATGGACTAATACTCGATTCACATACCTGTTGGAAAAACACACAAGGCACAGTCACATGTCACTGTGTAAAATCCAGAGCTCAACAAGACTGTGGAGGACAAACTCTGGCCTTCAGCTTCTTAGAGAGACTAAACTGTAAGGCACAGGACATATCCCATCCTGTCCTGGACATAGGATATGGGAAGTACTCTTGGTCCTGCAGTTTAGGCTATGATTTTGTCTATTTAGTTGCAAAAACTAGAATTTAACACTTCTTTTCTTTCTAGAACTGCAGAAAGGTTTATTTTTCAAGTGCTAGAAAGAGAAAGCTGTTGCCATAATAAAAAATTATTTGTGGATTTTTACTTCCCAGCATCTCCAGACCTTTACTTACCAGGAGGGACTGTCCCCTGAATTATCATGCCACAATCTAATACTCTGCAGTTCCCCAAGAGGGAAGAAGGTACAGAGGAGGAAAACATCCACTCCTCCACGTTCAAAGACTGGTGTATCAGGATCATTTAGATGGTGGGGCTCACTCTCTCCATCCAGTCCATAGAGGGTGAGAGTCACCTGGAAAATGAAGAGGCAAAATGAAGATTTGCATATCTCGATCCTATGTGTGATTATTTCTCCTTTCATCAAACCTAAGGGCTTTCTGGCTCAGATTGTGCATTTGAGCTGTCCTGTTCCATAGCCTCAGGTGCTTCATTATTCATCCAGTTCTCTAAGCAAATAAACTCTCCTCCCACACCGTGCCACTGATACCTTGGAGGTTGTGGCTGCCCCACGGCGGTGTCCTGTGAAAACGGTCACGAGGTATTGATACTGAGCAAAGGGGTCATTGTCTTCCAGGACTGTGATTTTCACCTGCAGAGCCACATAACACCAGCAGAGTGTTAGCTGTCCTGTAAGGACAGATTCCTGAAAGCTGTGAGTAGGATATTGTGATCTTGTGAACGATGTTTACTTACCAGTAAACAGAGTTACAGGGAAAGGAGTAGGATTGGTTAAAGACTTCCTATTAAATGGTGGGAATTGGCCTGAATACATTGACTTAATTAGCTGGAGACTTACTTTGGCTTCATCCTGGATGTCTTTCCTTCGGGCCCAAATAACTACAAGCACATATATCAGAAAGATGCATCCTACAGTTGTCACCACCACAGGATTGTCCACGAATGTAGCAAACATCTGTGCTGTTCTGGTGACATCTATGGCATTGGGTATGACAAAGAAGGAGCTCCCAAAGAAGGTCAGATGGTTGCAGAGGCACTGTGTGCTGCTAGGATTTGTTTTTGGTCCTACCTGAAACCCAGAAAAGATTCCTGATAAAACATCTGGCTTCAAATTATTAGATGACTTACCAAGCAAATGAAAAGACAGTGCTTAGATTGGTAAGTCAGTGTAGAGAGCTGCTGCACACCAAATTGTTCAAGTTCCAATAACACCTAACCAGTAATGGGCATTCCAATATATTTATGACCTTGTCAGAATGGTTCCATTTCTTCTTATATAGAAGTTCATCCCAAGAAATAGAATTGGGAAAGTTGTTTAAAGTTTAGTTCAATATGACAAAACTTCTTGAGTTTATTAAAACATCTCAGAATGATCTTGTTTCATGGTGTCAGTTACTACATGATGGTGGTTATGAGGGCTGGCTTTGAATTGTGTAGCAGACACATTGTTTTGTTTTGCTCTACTTACGTGACATCCATAGCTGTTCCAGCCTGCCTGGCGCTCGTCCCAAAATACACAGCGGGATGCAAAGCAAGTGGCATTTATAGTTAGACCCTTGTAGACTGTTGAATCCATTCCCATGTCTTGTAAAACCATGAAATAGTAGGTTCCCTCTCCAAAAATGAGTTCTTCTGGGCTGAGAACCCAGCTGTTTGTCTCACCTTAAACATAAATATTTTTGTTTCAATGTGTATATAGAAAGGCTAATTCAGAAGTATGCAGCTGTATTGCATGTAATAAATGAACCAAAGAAACAGGCATGAAATCATTCTTGGCAACTCATTGATCAAATCATCCCAATCTTTGCTCCTGTTAATTAACACTTTATTCTAGACATTTTCTAGGTTTCTTTCCAGCTAGGCACCTGAACTCATGGTCAAGGCTCATTCTGCAAGTTCATGGGTCACTAACCACTTACCTCCAGATGTTTTCTTACAGAACAGACGATTTTTCATATCATAGTTGGTTTCATTTGGGTGATAACCATACCCCAAGTAAAGTATTAGTGGAATGTCATGTTCAGATTCCAGGTGGATCACTATAGATGTGTTTTCTGAGGTAACATTGACTTGAAAAGTGCTATAATTGCCCAGATTCAACAGAATCTTATCTTCCTGAGCTGCTGAAAGCCTTGGTAACATGATCTGTTTTTAAACAGACAGAAAGACATAGGTTTAAATACAGAAAAGCATTTTTCTTCTCAGCATGCAACCACATGCTAGATTGTCTTTTTTCATAACATCAGGAAAGCATGGCCAGCAAAAATATCACTTTCAAAGTAGTTTTCTTGATTCTGTCAACTAACTTCTGGAAAGTTAATTTGAAATCTGTGTAGACTCATCATAAAGCCTGTGACCCTTAGTGCATTTCTGAACTGAGAACTGCAGTTATGACTGAGACATTGGCTGCGTGAAGTGTGTATGAATGATTTAGATGTCAGTTTATATATGGGCTAGGAAGCCAAAGAGTAGTACAATAAATACAGTTGGATGATGAAATCAGACTTCACATTGTGCTTTGGGACAACTGTAATCTGGAATCTATTTCCACAACCATTAGCATTCTTACATTCATTAAAAGGAAGAATAAAATGCCTCCTTTTCAAGGAAAGACAAAAATATTTGTTATTTCATTCAACACATCACACAAATCCCTCCATCACAACTACAAACAGCAGCAGCCCATTATCTAATGTAATGAGCACTACCAGTATTTGTGTTCACTTCACATATCACAGTTCATTAACGGAAAAAGGAAAAAATTGGGAAAAGAAGGTGAGAGTTATGAAATAGTGGATTTACCTCAATGTTCTCTTTGAGGTTGCTGACTGGTATGATCGAACCATCCAGACCAGTTAGACTTAGACCTCCCACTGTTCCACTGATGTCAAAACTGCTGTCACTGGAGAAAAAGGGATTCATGGCAAAGCTCACCATCTGTTAGAAGACATTAACGGTCAGACAACTGAGCTGTTGTCAATATTTCATTTTATTCACACTCTGAATTGCTGCTCAAACCCAAATATAAGTCAACTTCCAAGAAGTCTGCATCCCGATCTAAATAAGACTCTACCTTATCTCAAAGGTGGGACTATAAACCTTGAAAGTGATTTTCATTCTGAAATGTGTACAACAATCTTTATTTTTTCCATGCACTGTGACACCTTTTTGGCAGAGTTGGAAAAGATGCAATGAAAAAAAACTGTTTGCAGGTAGTTTAGGAGTCTCCTGAGAGGGTCAAATCAACCAGAGAGATCTTCAGAAAATTTATTATGAAAATATGACAATTATATGCAATGTATTGTTCTGAGGGAAAAAACACCACATCCTAATTCAGATGAGGGACGTGCTACCATCAGCACATTTGTCTCCTGCAGGATCTGAGTGCCCCACAGTCAGGTGTTTCTTGCTGGGATGAAAGAAGGCTGCTGTAGGTTAGTTTGAATGTGATATGGACTCTGAGCTGTTGCATCCTCCTCAGAGCATAAGATGTAAACAAACAGCACATAGGTTTGTAGGTATTGATTCATTCCATTGCCTGCTCCTGCCATGCATGTGTGAATCCAAGTGTATCTAAGGGGCTGATGGGATGGGGAATTTAAGAATTCAGTTGTCCTTAAGTCACTGAACCAACCTCATGCAATTAAGATAAAAGAAGGCTTCCCTGACCAATAATGTCAAATTATTTTCTTGGCATGACAGGTGGAATGATGTGTGCTTGTGTGTTTATTGTGAGAGGATAAACAATTCTGAAACCATTAGATCAAGAAGGTAAGCAGGATATCAGATAGAGTTAGATAAAAGCTGTTTACTTGCCCTTATATCCACTGTTTCACCATCAACTCCTGAAACATTGAGAGAGGAAGCAGGTGGGAAAGTAAAGCTGGCAGAGCTGGAATTGGAGATGTTAATGGATGTGCTATCCATGTTTTCTGTTTGTAATCTGTCCAGTTAGGGTTGGGCATAAGCAAAGTGGGATAAAAGAGAAAAAAACTAATAAGAGGAAAAAAACCCCAAACATCAATAGCATGGACTTCATATATACAGAGAAAGCTTTCTCTCTTCATGAGTATCAATTAGTTGCAGAACTATTTCTAAGTCTGCTAGTAAATACTTCACACATGAATCTGTCCCTGATGCAATACTCCATGTAATGCTACCATAGAATCATCAAAAAAAGGGTGGAATTGGCGTATCTGGAGAGGAAATTTTACCAAGGCATACTTATTTGAAAGACTTGGTTTCTGTGTGAACATGCTCTTGATTTGAATGCACAGTTTGATGCAGATGAAAACCAGGCTCTTGGGGAACAATTTAGGGATGATTATAGAGAAAGGAGAATGCTTGTCAGGCTCCTCAGGATTATATTTGCTTCTGCCAAGCTGGTTACAATTCCATATAACCTGTCATTATAGGCAACTTGGAAAAGAGAAGAAACCCTTAGCTGACATGACATGAGTTTTCTGCATAATTTCGAATGTAAGTGACTACTGCCTCTTTCAGGAAATACTAGTAAATTCTCTTCTGGTTAAAGAACACACAGCATAGGAATTTCTGAGGTGATGTTCCTGGAGTCCAGGCTGTTCTTACTATAAGCCACTAACTACAGCCTTGTTGCACTATTGAAATTGTCATTATGCTACAATATTTAGTTAGCTCCAAACATTCTGTTTAAGCATAATGGAATCAAAATTTGTAGCTCTCAGAGGCTTCAGTGGAGGACACTGCAGCTGTTACCTGTGCATATACATTGTGGCAGAGGGAGAGGTGAGGACTGTTGGCTCATCACCTGGTGCCTTCCCGAACAGAAGGGCACTCTGGAGATTTTCAACTGTACTCAGGAGCCGGTGTGACACTGAACTCTGGAAAAGGATTAGAGGAGTAAACTTACAACAAAGGTACACAGCATCATCAAGCTGAACATTATTTGTCATTGCTTCCATTTAATTTTGGTGTCTTACTAAACTGACGAACTTGGTGATGAGCTTCCTAATCTCAGAGAAAATTATTCTATTGCAATTCAGTTTCTGTAATTCTCATTGAAACATTGCAGACAGCAAATAAATGCCTTACAGATTCTACTTCTAGATTGTAGTATTTGTAACTTCTACACATTGAAATTACAAACATGACATCAATCAATATATTCATGTACTTTTGTGTATTAATGCCCTTAGCTGCACATGTTAGTGTTTGGAAAAGCAAGACCTAATTACATATCAATTGTGTATTATGAGTGGGTTATTGTTGGGGAACTTGTCCAGTTCATAATCTTTTCTCTCAGGTTAGATTTATTTCATCCCTACTCCCTTGCAGTGATGAAATTAAATTATGTTCAGCCCAGGAAACACACAGAGTTAGCTGGGATAATTCACATGTAGATAGGAAAGGATAGGACAAAATAATTATGTTGTGTCTTTCTGAACAGATAATCAGAGCTTTCTGCAAAAGTGTAAGCAGCAACCAGAGCTAGTTCAAGCTGTGAAGTAGTGGCAGCAATCATGAATATTTAATACCTGTGGCTTCCTTGAATTATGGGGCAAAAGGAGGGGATAGAAGCAAATCTGAAAAAAAATCACAATGTACTTGTCATCAATTAGAGGTCAGAGCTGAAGAAGTGTTCTCTCTCCTGTTCAGCTTTCAATGGAACAAATCTTAAGAGGCCTCTATCATCTTCATTACCAGACATTCAATCTAACATATCTAACTGGGGAGAAATTTTCTCTGATATTCAAGTCCATCATGGTGTCACAATGAACTCTTCCCAGTGCTAATTAAAAAATATGGGAGGCACCAGAGATTTAAAAAAACTCCCAAAGCAAACAAATATTCACACATAGCACGGTACAAACTGGACCAAATCTAAATTACCTGTTCTGCCTCTGGCACTGAAGTGTTCCCAGCTCTGATTTCTACAGAAGCTTTAAGAACATTGCTCACTGCATTAAACAGATAGTTGGCTGCTTCCTTTAACTCCTGACCATCTCTGCTGTGCTCTGTGTTTACAGCCAGCAAGGAGGCACTGACATGTTCCAGGGTGTTGCTGGCTTCCACCTGCATGAGAAACCCAGGGAGCAGTTTATATGTGCTGGCATATAAATGACAGAAGTGACACTTGTGTCATTTAGTGAATATTGCAACGTCAGTAATCTCTTGGGACTATTAGTGGGTAATGCCATTTTTACTGTTATTATTTGGCTGGGGTAATAATTCAAATGCTAGTAAAGATGATATACTAGCTGGTACACCAAAATGGAATACAGGCATGAAAAATGCAGCCTGCTTCTACAGATGTAATCCCTAAAAAGATGAATAACATCTGAAGAAGGCTTGTCTGTCAAACCCTGGGCAAGGATAGCTTTTAGATGTACAGTAAAGTAGTAAATTAGGTTATATGTTTCTATCTTAGTGCCAAAGTGCTAAGTGCCAAAGGAGGATGAGTTTTACAATATTTATTTTGTGCCTGGATGCAGCTTTGTGACTGGGAAAGCACTGGGCAGATTTTAGCCCAGGATAGTGAAGGAGCCAAGCAAATTCACTACACCCATCCCCACAGTCTGTGAACACTGAGCAGCCTTTCTGCAGGGTGAGGGCTGGACCTGAGTTGTGTTCTTGTCTTGCCAAAGTTAACCACATCCTGCTGAAATGCTCCCAAGCCATTGTCTGGCTCAAATTCTATAATACATCAGAAATCAGAACAGCTGTTTTTATTGCCTGCGTATTTGGGAAAATTCCCCCAGTGACAGTTTGTTATGTCCTGCTATATGCTCAGCCCCATAAGCATAAATAGTTCCTGAACCATTGCCTTTGTGCAATTTGTGCAGTGCCAGGATCAGGGATGAATGAATGTGGGCAATTCCAGAAAAACCCTCTTGGAGCAGTTCTTCTTCAGGGTTCTAAAAGTGCTTTACAAGAGAAAACATGCACCCTGACATGTTTCTGACTAAAAGTTAAGGATTCTGTCTCAAAAATGTATGATAAATGTAATGGTCATAGCCTGGTTTGTAGAGATTGCTGAGATAATTTCTGAGACTTGAATTTACTTACTTTAAACAGAATCAAAATACTGCTATTCAAAATGCACATGCTGGTACAGTTGAAAAAATGAATAAGAACAGATAATTATAAGGCACTGAAACTCTTCCAAGGTCAGTGGGGTAATTAGAGTCTCTGCTAATAGTGTGAGGAGATATAAGATGAATTGCTTCTTACCTGTGCTGAGACAGACAGCTCTTCACTCCTGTAAGTGATTTCTTTCAATACCTCTGACATCTTCAGAGCAGTCTGCATTGATGTTATGTTAACAACAGAGAGAGTTGTCAGCATCAGCCGTCGGAGCTTGGGATGAAAAGGGATAATTAGGCAAAGGAACAAGATGCTAATTAGCACTGTGAAAGTAGTGCTGTGTATTGACAGCCAGGCTTGCTGTAAGTTATGCAGTAGAGTAAGGATCCACAACAAGGATCATTTGAGCTGATATTAGCTCTACTGACAAGATGCCACTTGCCCTAGTAATTATATAATCATGAGTTTTATGTTACCTCCCAGCACGGAGAATTCATACACTTAACATCCATTAAGAGCAAGGAGAGTTACTTGTGAGAATTTGTACTAATGTATGTGAATTGCTGTGTAAATGCCACTTCCAGAGAAAGCAGAGCCATGTGTGATTGATGTTATTCAAATAATGAATCTTAACTGAAGGATACATTCTCTAGATCACTTCATCTGAGGCACTCAAAGCACTGTACAAATATCAGCTTCTGACTGAAACATCAACTGGTGGCTAAAATGGACAAAAGAAAATTACCTGCCATCTAGTGCTTTTGGGGAAAATTAGATAGGATATTTATCCCACTGGAGATGCCATTTTATTGATATTTAAAATTGCTTTGGAAAATCAGGTTTAGATTAACTAGTTTAAATTAATGAAATAACAATTGAGAATTAACTGTTTTACTGATGAGTGATAAAACAAATAATTTATGTAGACAAATAGTGAAAACTAGCTGAAACCTGTGCCAAACCCTGACACAGATGCTAGAAACTTGAAACCTTCACTGATTTCAAGTGGTGATATGTGAGCTTTTTATTACTTAAGAGCTGTCAAAGACTATGAAGAGTCCATTATATGACATTGTACTGCAAGAAAGCATTTTGCTGACCTCTTTTCGTGTGTTTGTCTGTAAAGACACGTTAAAACTTTCCTCTTGGATCTGCTGATTAAGGACAGATGTCACTGACTTATACAGCTGGAAAAGACTCATGCTGTTGTTCCCATCTTTTAGGATGGTGTTTGCCTTCTCAGATATCACAGCCTGCAGGCTCAGGTTCCCATCCATCATATCTGCAGGTCCAACCTGAGGAAGAAATCAGATATGCTCTCAACATTGCCAAGGCTGTTGCAATTTTCTTTGAACAGCTTCCATGATCGTCTTAATGACAGCCTAGATAGAGTGGGACATAATACTTCATGTTCCCCATTTTAAATGTTTTATTTTTAATGGCCTGACAAGGGTCTCCTTCACTGTGGCACTGGGGGAGAAGCAGAGTAACTCCAGACTCAGTAAACAGGCTTATGCTGCTCAGTCAATGTCCAAACAATTCTTTTAGACTTCTGTTCTAGAAAAAAAGGGCAGTAGAAGATCTTTTGACCTTGACCACACAGAGAATAGTCTCTGGTAGATAGAAAAATGGTGATTATGGCACATTCAGAAGGAAGTAATATATCTAAAACAGGAATAAACTGCAAAACTCAATTATGGGTTAGTTATCAACTTGAGAGTTCTTGAAACTAATTCTACTGTGTACCTTCACTGAAGCATTTGTTTGAACGGTATCACCAAAGTTGTTGCTAACAATAATTGTCACATGTAAAATAAAATTGTTTCCCTCTTCTCCAAGTGGAAGGTAAACGGGGAAGAGTTCAGGATCCGGGCTACAATCCAGGAGAGAATCTGAAACAGGAAAGAAGGGGTTAGGGACCAGACTCCACAGAGACACCTCGTGCTCTCTGAGAGCAGGGACTCAGGGCATGGTTCACCCGTGAGCAGAGCAGGGCAGGTCGTGCCTTTGCTCGTGTTAGAAGCCAAACAGGTCGCCAGGGGACTTACTTGGTGTCACATAGAAGCAATATGTGAGCTGCCTGCCAGGGCTGGACCGGCCCGACCCCTCCGCGCCGGGAGCGCTGCAGGAGACTCTGAAGGCGGTGAGCACCGAGCCGTGCTCGGGACTCAGGGCACAGCCGGGGGCTTCGGGCGGGGGCACGGTGCTCACCAGGAACGATCCCTCCCCGTAGCCTCGCTGAGTCGTGGCTGGGAGCGGAGGGAGCAGAGCATCAGCCAGGACCGTGCCCCAGCAGCGCCGACCTGCACCGCGCCTACCGAGCAGCGGGGCTGCCGGCTCAGGGCCCAACCACGGCAGGGGGGGCCCAATGAGGAATGAAATCCTGCTACTGAACAAACCGTAAGAGGAAAAGAACTATTTCGAATATGTTAATTTTTGCATTATAAAGGAAAGCTCTATTATTTGATGAAGCATTCAGCATAACTTTGTTTCAGGTGAGCCTTAGCAAGGTTATTAACAGCTTGGAGAAAGATAACTAAATTTCTCCTGACATGCAACACCCCAGAACAAACTTATATCTTCATTATTTTAAAGAACTCACATATAAAGTAACACCTTTCAACTTGTGGACCAATTTACCTTCATATTTCTCAGCAAGGCTACACATATGTGACATCTATATGATGTCATGTCAGCAGAAACTATCCAAAGGAGTCTGTAAACCCTAAAAACCCTGTTAGCCCCTACCTGTTACTTTAATCTGAAAAGCTTCTCCCTGTGTCTGCAAGAAGGAGCTGGTCATTCTCAACACAGATGTGTTGCTTTGAAGCAAAGTCAAAGAGTTCTGCTGGAAACCAGTCAGGCCACAGGCTAGAGGGAGGGTTGTAGACTGGAAAACCAGACAGAAAACAACACATGGCAGTAGAGGCTCTTTGCTGTTCTTCCTGTTGTGATTTATTAGGAGCAGGGTGGCAATTTGGTGCCCTTCATTATAACCCCTCCCAATTCAGGCACCCCCTTGTCTTGGTCTTCACTAGTATTTTCTAAGCATCCACTTGACAAAATACCCCTCTGAGGCCATGTGGCTTTGTGGATATTTATTTTTGTCTGTACATTATTTCTGACAAATCTGGTGCTCTCACCTTGTTTTGGAATGTGTTATCTAAATACCAGTTATAATGTATGGCCTGGAAGTCCTCCTGTTCAGAAACACTCAAAACAACTTCATCACTAACATTCACTGGCTTGCAGTTTGCCTCACACCTGTAAGGAAGTAAGGTGGGAGTTACACACAGTATGAGATGTCTGAGAGAAATTCCAGATATAACTCATGGTATTTATTCCTGTTGTTTCAATGAGGTTGACACATTGAATTCTCCAACACTGGAAGGATGCAGTGGGGTCAAAAACTCTAAGTGGTTTTTGGAAGAATGTGTTTCAGTTTATGAAAAGGATGTGTTTAGAAACATGGACTGAAAAATGCAGCAAGACTTATTTGGTAATTTTAATAATGGTAAGGTGTAAACGGATTTAGAACAATAAGTTTTCTGTACTGTGAAGGTGTTGAGGCCCTGGCACAGGTTGCCCAGAGAAGCTGTAGGTGCTCCAGCCCTGGAAGTGTTCAAGGCCAGGCTGGATGGAGCTCTGAGTAACTTGATCTAGTGGAAGGTGTCCCTGCCCATGACTGAGAGGTGGAACAAATGATCTTTAAGGTCCCTTCCAACCCAAACCATTCTGTGATTCTATGATTCTAAAAGTATAATACCACTTTATTCTCATTATTATTGGAAACTCTGGCCTTGCACTGTGCTTGTGCAGTAATAATATTAACCCATGAATACCAGGGTTTAAAACCAGACCTGATGTCCAGTTGCAGTTCTTGTTTTGCAGTCACATAGAGACATTGCTCGTCCTGCCTCTCTTCACTGCCGTGGTTTTGGACGGTAATCCTGACAGTCACTGCTGATTTTGGAGGAGGAAGGCAGGAAGGTGGGATTTGCACCTCACTTTGGTTGGTTAGAATTAACTGTTGCCTCACACATTCATTCCAGGCAGGCCAGCAAGCTCCTGCAGAAACATTTCCTTTATAGTTAGAACAGCATTTTATAAAGGACTTTCCTGCCATAAGTGTCAAAGAGCTTTATAGCCAAGTTTCCTGAACACAATTTAAAGAGTTGGTAATCTGGATTACCAAAAATACAGGCTTTTCCAAAGTCGTGTATGAGGTCAGGGATAATTATGGGGATAGAACACAGATGGCCTGAATCCCAATCCTGTTTTCAGCCAGAAATGTTTTTGCATCATGTTTAATGTTAATTATTGCTGTTTTATTGAGACACATGTACTTTGCAAATGACTGTGTAAGTCACTTGGGACTAGTCCTTGGCTATGAGAGTGAAGCTTAGGACAGGTAGATCTTGAAAAACTGAAGAAGTGAAACCATTGGGAGAAGACAAAATGGAGTACTATGCCATATTATATACCATAATTAGTTGGGTGCCAAAACAAGGGTTGGGTAGAAGGACATTCTTTAATTGTTTGCCACAGTGAGTGGAAAACTTGAAAGCCAGAAAATGGAGCATCCTTAAGTCAGATTTTCAACACTGGATCTGACACAACAGTGAGTTTGTTACTCATCGAGTACAAGTTGGTGGAAAAAGCTCAGGAAATTCACAAACCACAGGTCCAGAGAAAACTGGAATTATTGTTGTTTTCTGGCCAGCCAAGTGTAACAGTTGTGAAAGGATCCACATGGCGACTCGGTTTAATATATATTTTGCAATCCTAAATAAGAAGTAAATGTATCAGTTAGAACACAAACATGTATAAACATATACATATGTTGCTTCTTTATAATGAAAAAGGTCTGAAAGTTTAGACCCCAAATCACTGGATGCAGATCTGTAATTTATATGATCTTTCCCTTATCAGAGGTAGTATGGAAGTAGAAGCTATCGGAATAGAAGCAGATGGCACAGAAAAACTGTGTGGCAAAGTTCTCCCAAATGCAGAATTGCATTAGGAGTGCAGCTCCCATTTTCAAAACTAGGTACTTAGGAAATTAATTCCTATTAAACCTTCACATCTGGACCAAGACTTCTAACCCTTGAGCAATAATTTGTCTTCTGGTGGATCCCTTCTTTATTTGAGTTGGATATATTGCAGCTATAAACAAAGAGAAGAAGGGGTAGCTGAGTTTGTCTTTCTGTGTACCAAACTGTGATAAACTTGGGTTTGCATTGGATTTATATTCCTCTGATGCAATATCTTTTTACAGGTAACCAAAAAGCATGATGGCTTCTTGTGAAGCAGTATATTCTCCTATAGCAGATGTCTGCTAGTGTTACAGTTAAAAACTAGACTTCTAAGGTGATAAAATATTCTATCTGGCATTTTTATTATTTAAATTTGGACAGCTGGTAGCAATTGGTGTATCATTAACTTCTTAGTTTGCCATAAACTGGAAAATTTTGCATTGCAAAATAATTTAAACACTTCAATACAGAAGTAGAAAACACTTGGGAACCATTTAAAATATATTAAACTCTACTTGAAGGATCACTCTGCAGACAGAGGTTTGCATTAGTCAAGTAGATGAATCAAAAAATCATCTAAACACATTTTAACTTCCAAAACTGAATTGTTGAAAGAAGTTCATTTTCTTTAATCTTTTGAAGTGAATTGAAGATGGGATGCCTGTAAACACATTTGTCTCCAAGACTTGTGGTATAGATTTTGTGTTAAGCCATATGGGGAACAGAACATCTAGTCCATCATTTACTATGCTACAAATACTTCTTTTCTCTGTCTTATACAGCACTTACACTGGTAAGAAAAAATTCTAGGCAATTTTAAAGAAGGATCCTTAAATAATACTTACATTTTTCTTTTGGGTATTTGTTTTGTAGTTGCCTTCTTCCTTAGCAGAATCTGTTTCAAGCAAAAAAGAACAGAATATTTTAGTGTTACCTGTAAATGTTTCAGTCATCCTCAGTGAATATGACTTAAATCCACAGGATTTGACTACTGACAGTGTGAAAGATAGGGCTGTAAGAATCAGACTCCAGAGCTGTGATAAACAGCACAGTCAAATAGGTAAAACGCTTATCACAGACTACACAGGAGATGATCCTGATTCTCCAAACATAATGCTATAAATCAAAATATATTCACAGAAGGTGATGTAGTTTCACTGATGAAAAAAAGGAAAATTGATGGAAACTACTGGAGAACTTTCAATACAACTAGTGCTAAGGGTTTTTATTTCTGGTATAATCTGCTCTTGTAAATGTAAGGATGAGCCATCTAGAAGCCATTAGTGACAGCAATTTATGAGACTGCTGTGATGCAAATATTTTCTGGTTTCAAAGCCATGTCCCGAGCCATAAACTTCCCTCATTTTTTCTAGGGACAAACAGCAAATGTGCAATGTGTTACATATACGGAGTGATGCTAATTTATCACTACATCAAAGCCAGGGAATCTGCCTACATCAGGAAGAAGCCTCCACAAAAGTTTTCAGCGCTGTTGCTGGAAGACAAGCAATTACCACATGCAAACCATAAACACTCCATGAAATGCTCTGATTGCAAAAAGACACTTACTTGGTCAAAATCAGCACTGTCAGATTAATGCAGTTACCTTTTTTATGGGAACTGTTTGCCAGCACAGTGATGAATCCAAGATCCAGACTGGTGTTTGAGAAGGCATTCATGGCCACCACTTTCACTAGAAAAGTACCTAGAGAAGGCAAAGGACCAGGTAAGAGTAGCAGTGGGTCCAGACCAACAGGTTTGAGGTATAATATCCAATTTGTAAAGAAAACCTCCTTCTTTTCTGTCAAGAGTTTTCAGGGGGGGTTTCTGATAGGGGTCCACTTCTGAAAGGCTTTTCCTGGAATGTTTTTCCCCATTGTCTCAACTTCTTAGTAACTCAGCTGGCCTTTTCCAAGCCCTTGTCATGCTATTCTTTGTCAGCTGACTATGATATTATCACACAGGAAACTAGAGGTGTACAAACACTGGAGGCCAAATGAATTTAGGCATCTTGAGACAGCAGCTATTTTGTTTGAAAATTTCTGCCTATGGGGAAGGGATGTTCAAATGGGTATAGGGAAAAGAAATAAAACTTTAATATTGAATAATTTAAAAATATGAAATGAAATCATAATTAGCTTCTACTAAGTGTTCCCACTTTGGCATGGGGTTGGAATAACTCATTAGAGGTGGAAACTTTTTTATCTTCTGCCACTGTTAATTAACTCTTAGCACAATCTGCCTAATTCCACATTTTAAAGGCTTTGACTATGTAATAAAGGAAGGGTAATATTACTAAAATGTTTATTCATAATTAACTCAAAAACAAGTTGTGTTGGAAATGGACACACGGAAAAACTCCCCTTTTCTTTGTCTTTGTCTACTGAGAACTCCTCAGATTACTTCAGTGCAAAATGCAGAACAGTTTAAACTTGAAACATTATGAACAAACAGGAGGAAAACACTTTGCTATTCAAGAAAATGTTCTCATTTGTACTTCAATCAGATGGTGCCATGAAAAAAGAAACCCTGTGTCTTTTCACTGTGTCTCCTCCATTGCAAGAATCAGGTGAAACCTTGCTCTGAGTCTGCATGTGCAGACCCATTTGTCAGCTCCGTTTTTTAGCTCACTTACATAGGATTGTGCTGTTCATCCTGCTCTGCAGACTAGGTTTGAGCAGTCAGAAAAGCTGCCAAATTCAGCTGTACAGTACTGTCCCCTAGGCCAGGATGGCTCTTTATGTGACCTGTGGTGTTTTGGAAGCACAGGAGGTGTCAGTGTGCTGTACCTTCCAAGGGCACGGGAACGCTGTACGTCCGTGGCTCCCCATGAGCGCCGTCTGCTTTGTGCCAGTGGGTTTGCTTGGATCCAATCACCTCAAACATCAGCTTCTCTGGGGCACCACGGGACACAGAGACATTCACCTCCAAATCCTCCCCCAGCTGCAGAGTGTGGGAGGCTACTGCAGCCTGAATTCCAGATACTGGCTCAATTAAATGAACAGCAATCTTCCCGGAGATCTCCAATGCCGTGGTGTTCCTGGACGCTCGGATTTCCAGCTGATGTATCCCTGGGCCTATCAGCTCTTGAGAGGCACTGTTGAGTGTCAGGTTATGGGGGACAAGACCTTCCTTTGCGCTGGATTCAGTCAGTGTCCTGTTATTTGCCAACATACTGTAGGTTACTTCGTTGCCTGCAAAAAGACAGACGAAAATTTCTCACAGCTTGTGCAACAGGCCAACAAATTCCAGCTGCTTTGTGCAGCATTCCAGGGTTTATACAGGAGTCACAAGAACACTACAGCAATGCAGTTGTTTTTAACAAAGTCACTTAAGGTGACTTAATGAAAATCTATCGTGTCTTTTCTGCTGGGAATGTTTTAAGAGAATTCAAACATACACAACCGAATTTTAACTTTTTTTTCTGCATATATGGGGATTCCAGAAACTTAAAGGGAGAAAGAAATATACACCAGCTCAGAGTGGATCCCTCTTCCTCTAGTCAGAGGAGCATTTCCATGAATTTCTAACTTCCAATATAGAAATATTCTGACTGGCATCATATGTATTTTTGTGACTAAAGGTATGCTTGTGCTGTCAGCTTTGTCAATAGAAAAAAAAAGATTTATACTTACACTTTAGGTGGTGAAATATCTCTGAGAAAGGACCCCTTCAGGGGAACTGAGAGAATTAAATTGCAGGAATACAACAATTAAAGGGAAGGCATTCACTAAAAAGGATTATTTTGCATGATCAAAATCTCACTTCTATCCCATGGATGGCAGTAATATTTATCCTTCCCTTTAAATCGTTCAGAGAAATTATCCTCACCTCCACTGAGCTGAACTTGGATCCACAGCACCTCCCCATAGAGCGTTCTGCAGTGGGAGCTATTCCCTGTTTCATACTGGCTGTAGCACCCAGTAATGCTGAGCTGATCCTCTTTGTCTTGAACAGTCACCTGCCTCTGTGCCATCACGTGCCACTCGCTGGTGGTGCACTCCACAAAAACTGTAAACTCCCCAGGAGAGGAGTAGCTGTATGTGAGGTTGCTGACCAGTCTAGAATAGAAAGAGAACAGCTGCTCTTGTTGTGGAAGATTATCCTGGGAAGTTCTTCACCTCACATGATAACACATCCCTTAATTTCATTCATTCAAATGTCATTCCTACCACTAAGACAAAATCTGATTTTTAAATCCAGCAGAAAAATGTTTGATCTATTAAAAACAGGGTTTTTATGCAATTAAAACAAAAAAAAAACTAGAGAATGTCCTTGTTATATTTTAATTTTTATCAACAAACACTCTTTAAACTTAAGGAAATAATATTTGCTTGTAGTTTGGCAATTACTGACATGTTTTCAATAATTTTGAGTCTTAAGATCTGGAACAGTCTTGGAAATAGGAAACACTTGTTATAATAGAAGAAAGATTGTGGTTGGCAACTTAATATAAAATTTTGTATTGATTTCAAAACAGGTTTTTGCAGAATCCAAGTCCCTCATACGTATGTTCTGTTACTAAGCTACCTAGTTTTTAACATCTCATTTATGAGACTTGACACATTTAATAAAGTGCAAGCAATGAAATGTACAGTTTGTCTGAAGAGAAATGAAGGCTATATCTTACGTTAGAGGGTAGTAAGGATCAATGGTGTGACCATCTCCAGTGCTAATGGTGCAGGAAAGATTCCCGGAGTATGGTGAGAGCAGCCAGTTCAAAGTGACCGTGATGTTTTCAAAGACAAAACATGTGTCTGTCATAGCCAGTTGCAGACCTGCAAAGCAGAATGGCAATTCAGTGCCAGTGTTTGCCTACTTTTCTTAAAAAATTCAATCAATTTTCAGGAATTGAGAGCCAGCCTGCTCCAAACCACAGCTGGTACTGCTGCTAATTTGTGTGCATTAGTGGTGTGACAGAGAGCTGATTCTTTTCCAAAATCAAAATTTTTGTTGGAATATAATTTCATCTAAATGTGTTTTATGTGTCTGAATTTCTGGGCTTTGTGTGCTACCCAGAACCCTCAGCTAGGACAGGGAATCTACATTTTTGTGCCTGTTTTCAGTGATCACCACTATGCCAGTTTCTTCTCTGAGGATGGAACAGTGATTTTTAAGATAAATATCAATGGTTTCAGTGTTACAGCAAAGAACAGGGCAGGCTTCTAGTGTGGACAGCCCCATCCCTCTTACCTTCCTTGCAGTGGTATTGAATAGACAAATAGCTTCCCAAAGCTGGGCAAGGATCTCCGAAGAAAGTGCCGTCTGCTGCCACCTGGCAGGCCTGCAGACCATGACACTGGCCTGAAAAGGGAGCATTTCAGATCAGCAAGTGGCTTTTGCCTTTACTGTCACAATAGCGCAGATGAAAGATGATTGAGAAACAAAGACGGCAGGAGGAGCAGTGTCATGTCTCTGATTTCTAGACAAATTTCCACATCACTTTGACTTTAGTGTGTTGCTTATTGTGTGGCATTTCTGAGCACCATTTCATTTTATTGGAGCAAAGCTGAATTTGAAAAGGTACCAAAAAACCTCCACCAAACCAACCCCAAAAACCCAACAAAACCAACAAAAACAAACAAACAAACCAACCCAAAAACAAAAACAAAAAAACACCACACCACCTTATGTGTTCTGTTCAGTTTTGGCTGGAAGCCCTAAAGATCACCCTGGGGACAGGCCACGGTCACTGTGTAGTCTTCAAGCCTTTGGCTCCAGCAGGGTGTGTGCCTGACACACGGCAGGCAGCAGCAGGTCCCCCCTGCCCTCATGTCTCCGTGGGTGTCAGCCTTTTCACCCCTCCTGGTCTGGAGTTAGGTTTGTCTGGATGTGTTGCCTTCCATCTCTGTCAAACCTTGTGTATCCCACTGAATTTGTTAAAGGAATAAGTATGCTCACAAATTTTCTTCCTACAGTGGCGGGAGCCTGGCACACCCTTGTCCTTTATTTGCTCCTCCCCTCCTCTGAATCTTCGCTCCTCACTAAACGCCTCCTTTTGCTCCTCCTTCTCTGAATCTTTGCTCCTCACCAAAACCAGCCTCTTGCAGCAACCTCCTCCCTGCCAGGAGTTCTCTGTGATTCCCTTCATTTTAGGAATAACCCACTTTCCCATTTGCTAACTCTACTGGAATACAAGATAAAATATTTAAGGGTCAAGGAATTTTGGTACACACTCTGTGTTTCTGACAAGCAATAGTGCAAGATACCACCTGCTACTTCATCCTTAACACTGATCCAGCTGCAGCCTTCATCTGTTTCCAACTGGAGAGGAGTCTCTGACACACAGTAGTGAGGAGTCTTCCGCCCATAGAAGCTCTCTTCTATTTGAATAACTTCTCCTGATCCACACTGTGCTGTGGCATTGTAATTATCACAAGCAATGCTCTGGCCAGATTCTAATAGGAGAAAAAAGCCCAACCCAAATATTACCTTTTTGAATTTCTGAAAAATCCTGCTACAATTCTACTCCATGTCCATTTTGGTTTTTTGTCTTTCTTCCCTTTTGCCTCTTTTGAGCTAAGCAACTAAGAAAATTTAAGAAAGTAAAAAAAAATTTAAATATTTATGTTTTTAAAACCTCAAAATTAATAGATTTATCTTTTTACTGCCTTAAAACATTGAGAACATTTTCAATAAGCAAAAATATTTTAATTATAAAAATAAATAGTATTTTTGTGGAAAACTCTTAGTATTTGTTTGACCTGAACTACTGGAAGGTTTAAAGTTACTCCTTACTTCCGAAGGAGATGTATGGATTGCATAATATTCAGGTAATTGCTTTGGAGAATAGTTTGTATATTAAGTATGGGAGCTGATCCCATTTCTGCTACAGAGGCTCCTTTGTTCCTGTGTGATATTTGACTGACTTCATTCAGCAGAACTGCTCAGATGGGTAAGGTCATAGCTCTAAATGCATACACCTCATTCTTTGATTAATCTGGGACAGTTAATTATCTTTCAGAATTCTTAGTATCATGTAGTAATCAGGATACTTAATAACCTGAAGAGGAGGATGTGGATAACTGCTCTCATATAGGAGTGTTGCTAAAGGATGTTTCTGTTTCAGCTGTCTCAGGTTTAAATACATTGTCCTCCCGTTGTTGTTTGGATCATTCCCCTCAAGTCCCTTGATTAACAGTGCCAATGTGTGCACACTGCAATAATTGTGTGCTATTGTTATTTAAAGGCTAAAGCTAAGCCTGGCTGTAACTATAGCAACATGATCAGTTTGCAGATTAGAGCTCTAAATAAGCTTGAAAAATAACTTGCTGGTAAATTCTAGTGGGGACTTTTATCTCATGCCATTTCTTGTTCTCTATATGAAGATTTCTCACAGTATTTGCTGTCTCAGAAACTTTTACATGGAAAGATGTACAAAACTTGGTCTGTGTTCCTAGGTACAAACTCTGGCTCAATACATACATTTTTGCTATAATAAACTGCTAACCTACAGAGCACCAAATGGTAGAATTGCCTTGATCTGGTCTTGGTTTCCTGGGTACTGAAATGATGAATGTAGCGTAGGATATTGTTGCTCTTTGAATTTAATGGGCTCTCAGTCAGATCCTATGGTAACAAATGATAGTTTCCTTACAAACAGGCAGTTGTCTACCGTGGTTGGAATGGAAAAATAATTTTAGTTTGTTTTTGCAAGGAAAATAGGCTTAAGGGATCGTGCTGTCTGCCAATTTCCTCCCCCCCAGTAATTTTTAATGTTAGTCATCTTCAGCTAAATTTGATGTATAGATATAAACCTCCAACACCCTAAAATTTCGGGAAATGCAATATCTAGTGAGCAGAGAAAGAGCTACATCAATATCTGTGAGGAGTAGGAATTATAACCCTATATTTGCCTGTTCTGGGACATGAAATTCAAGTGGCCAGCACATACAGCTGGAGCACTGGAGCAGCTGTAGGGGAGAGAACTGAGGCAGTGAAAAGCATTTGCAGAGGTGAGACATGCTGGGGATATGGGAGTGAACTGGGAGTGCTGAGGAGGAGGGTAGGGAGGGGGTGTGCAACAGAAAATCAGGATAGGGAACAAAACTTTATTAGTTCTGCCTATTGCAGAACAACTTGTTATTTATGTCAGTAGTATTAGACTTCTGGACCAGGTAGTAGCAGTTCTAGGGCTTGTGGAAACCTGTACTTGCATACTTGATTGGAAGTCTTTTTTATATTAGTGAGTCCACAGCCAGACTATCCTTCCAGTGCTTGTGACCCCAGTTCCAGCTGCAGCTTACAGTACTCTTGTGCGAAGTGTGAGGAACACAAATTCCCCTCATATCTATATGTTGAAAGAATTCCTTTCCAGAACTGTTTGTTCCAAGTCACAATTTGAGAGACATAGTATCTGTGGATTTTCTGTCTGAGCACAGAAAGTACAGGCTCTTGTCTGCTTCCTTAACCTGGGGAAAACCTTGAACTTTACCTGGTGGAGGGGTCTGAGAAGAAACAAGAAAAACTTGCTCTCACTTTTTGCTCACTGCAGGCTGCAAGGAGTGGTGCCTCTGGAAGTCTGACTGTATTTTTGCTGCAGTTACAAATGGAAATTTTTCTGGCACACATTAATGAGTTTTTTACAGGGCAGCCACACGCGTCCCACCTAGCTCAGGTGCCATGGTTTTGTGGGAGTTTATTCTTGCAGCCATGTTTTAACCTAGCCAGCTTATGTCCGCTGAAGATGTGGACAGCTAAACATTAGATTCACTCTAAGATTCATTTCTATTTTACCAGCCCTCTGCTGGAACCCTGGACCTTAATGTCTGGTTGCTGAGCACCTACATCTCCCAGAGGTTTGTGGGTTCTTCCTTCTTTGGATCAGGTCTTACTGATGTAAGATCATCACTGGAAAAAGAGCACCTGATGGGATTATATGGCTTTTTGCTTGTTCACATTTTGTAAGATTCATTAAGTTATTTCCCAGCTACTTTGGAAGCAACAAGGCAGTTTATGCCCCATTGTGAACACAGAACACTCACTTCACTGTTCCAGCTGTTGTGTATCTTACCAAACTCGCAAATGAAGTCAAATTCCTGGCTGCAATTTTCAGTCACGCCCCACTGATACTTGGCATTCTTCAGGATGTATCCACACGTGGATGAGAAGGGAGATGGCTGATCTTTGTACCAGTTACTGTAGCTTATATTTGAAGTGTCCAGCCAAGTTATTGACCCTATGAACAGAGAAATTGTGTCCTAAATGTTTATTTTCCACAGTAATACAATTAGAGTCAGAGCCTGCAGAGTGGGACTGTAGCCCTGCTCCTACTGAAGCAGATGTGGTTTAGTCTGGGCAAGGATCTTCAGTTACATTTTATATTGAACCTGATGCAATCATGAAAGGAGGCACTGCCACTTCCACCTGTGCTCCCAGCCTCAAGATTTCACCATTTCCCTTGCATCAGACCTTGCAGCACTTCCTAGTGGGATGAATTGGCTTCCACTGGACACTTAACACAGCACATTTGTTTCACTGGGTCAGCATGTTGTTCTTATTCATCATGTGTTCACACAACCACAAAATCCAAAGGAAGGCGTGATAACATGCAACAACAAAGTGAAGCAGGCAATTAAATATCTTAATATAAATCTGAAGATACAGCAACGTAAGACAGAGGCTTTTCAGCAGATATCTACAAAGGCACTGCATTTTTACCATGTTAAGAAAGCATCATGAGCTGATACAATTTTAAAGACATGATTTTAAAACCACCTACCATCAGTAGTTTCATTCAGCAAGGAGTTTGAGATCAGTCCTATCCACCATTCCTGATCCTCAGCAATATGTTTTTGCAAGAACTCCTGAGTGTCCTCATTTTGAATAAAGACAAGGTGTCCTCCTCCTCTCTCACACCAGCTCTGGGCACTTGTGAAGGTTTGCTGCAGTCTAACAAACTCATAGCAGGAATGCTTGAAAGCATGCTGGTACTTTGAGCAAGGTATTCCTTCATCAGTTGCTTCCCCTGTGGCCAAGAACACAGCAAGAGAAATCAGAGCTGTGACCCCCAGCCACATTCTCAGCTCAGTGCTGTGTGTCGCACTCGTCTTGCTTTCCAGGACACCACTCCTTTTGCTGCCTTCTTCAAAAGCTTGAGATGTCATCCTTGCCATGCCTTCAGCATTTCTCCTTCCTCTTTGCTGCTTGCCACAACAGCAGCAATAGCACATGGAACAGAACAGAACTTGTAATATATAATTGTGATTGCATCTGGGGGGTGTTGCACTGTTGCTAAGCCCCTGCACTGACCCTTGTGAGCTCTGTTGTACAAATGTCACATCCCATGTGAGATCAGTTTGAGAAGAAGACATTAAATCATTGCTTTCCTCATGAGCAGAGAAGATTAGGTTGATATATGCTGCTGTTGAACACGTGGAAAATGAGATAAAACTCCTACATCAAAGGTTTCATTGTGCGAACATTGAAGTTGGGAGGTCTTTGCAACAGCAAAGAGATACAATAGTGAGAACAAGAAAAATGAGAAACACAAGGAGCTATGAGATGGGAAAACACACTGCTTCTCTAGATATATTTAATTGGTCTGGATTGCTTTATTTGTAATAATTATTGCTTGAGGTGCTTCTTTTAGATGCTAATGTAATGTCTGTAATTATTGTATCATATCCATCCTGCCCTCCTGTTTACGCATGTGAAGATTCATTTCAGCTGTTCCAAATAAGCTTCATTTTGAACTGTTGTGCCTGCTTAGAATTCCACACACCAAGTGAAATGTTCCCATCATCCCTTAAAAGATAAGCTGCTCAACTATTTGGAGCTACAGTATTTATACCTGCTGGGAGGCAGAAGAGAAGACCAGAACTTAAACCAATGATTTAGGAAAGATAAAAATATTGCCTTAATCATCAGAACTACTTGAGAGCCCTATCTGTGCATTCCAAAGGCTGCTGATGGACTTTGGGAAGCAAGCCCAGCAACATTTAGGAGCTGAAATCTCTTAATGCATCTCCTTATAACTTCCTTATAAAAGATATCCATCAGGTTTACAAAGCCACCAGCTTTGTAGAATCATAGTACAAATAAGGATTTTAGCTATTGTGATCCTCCTCTCCTTGGCATTAACTCCATTGAGTTTGATGCCATTATTAGTAATTTATACCACCATAACCCAAAACTGAAAGTACATGCACTTGTGTTTAGACATGGGTCAGTGAGCCAGTTACCACAGCACAGAGGAATCAGCAGTGTTTGATGGATTGCTGCACTGCAGAAATGCCTCCTGCTCTGCACTGCTGGGCTGAGGGCAGTGCCAACCCCTGCAGTGTGCCAGTCCAGCTCCTACGCTTGCTGCCAAAGTCAGCTCATGCACTGTATTCAGTCAACATCTAAGAGTGAACTTCAATCCCAAGACCTTTCTGGACCTCCAGTTCATGGCTGTCATGCTCAGCTGGGAAAAGCAGGACTGTTATCAGTGTTTTCAAGATAAAGTTAATTGGAAAGTGTTTAATGGGTAGGAAAATTGTGGGGGATGAGAGGAAAGGAGAAGAAAATACACTATGCTGGATGTCTTCCTTCTCACCACACCTGTAAATCAAGAGTTCAGCCATGGAACCCTTGGAGCAGATCCCAAATGAATTTCTGTCAGATTAATAGGGAGAGCTTATGGAGCAGCTAAGATGTGAATATTCGGACTGGATTTCCCAGCTCTGGAGAAGGCCAATCCATATTCTAATTAGCTAATTGGCCCAGACACTCATCCCCTTCCTGGATGAGACTGTGTAATTACGATTATCAGCTGCTTCTCTTGGGGGTGTCTGCAAACTAAGAGTCCCTTTCAGGCCCCATACAAAACTTCAGTTTGGGAACGGCCAATCCAACTGTTTTATATTCAAGCTGTTGCAGCAGTCAGAGCTGAGGGCAGCTGCTCTTCAGTTAGTTGGCCACTGTATGTTTGCATGATGCTTTTTCCAGACTCCCTCCTTCTTCTTGGGCCCTGCTGTCTTGCCAGGCTTCACAGCAGCTGGCATCCAGCCCTCCCACTTTGTCCTTCTAGATATGAGAAACACAGGCTGTTTCTGAAAGCAGAGGCGTGATGAGGGAGACTGTACTTAAATGTAGTGGCTTGGTGATAGAGACATTTCCAGTAGGAGCTCACTTTTTTGATGAATGGTTTCTGTAGCATTGTCCAGTTCATTCTCTGCTACTGGAAGTCTGACTACATGAACATATTAAAAATGCCAGGGCTGAGGGTGCCACAGGCTCTCCCCTGTGAATCTGCTCCAAAGGCATTGAAATTAATGGAAGTCTTGTCTCTGGCTTTGATGGATTTTGAAACAGGCCCTGAAAAAGAACAAATAATGTTTGGAAATGTCTACAAATAAAGCCAGGCTCTCCAAGTGACTCTACTGTTGGCAATTTCTATAGCAATGTGCATTTTTTTCCTAATCTACGGTTGCTACAAGTTACTCTTCAGCTGCCTGCAGCAGATGGAGAGTGGAAGAAAGACAATTTCCCTCTTTGGCAGTTTGTTGACTTTTTATACTTCAGTGCCAGGAAAGCATTCTGTCAGTCTATTCTGCTTACCACAAGAAAGAGAAAAGAATTTACATGAAAAGAAAATACTGCTTTTAAAGCATCAAAATTATCAGCTAGGGTCTTCAGGAAGAGAGAAACTTCCAAAAACCCTCTTCACTCATAAGTGAGAACTCACTTGATGTCAAGTAAACAGTGCTCCTTGAACTTACCTTCTTGTGGGAAACATGTCCTTTGCATTCTTTTTTTTTTTTTTTTTAAATAGCTTTCTTATGCCAGAAGTCATTGGCTTTGGAGTGGTCCTGATCTGTACCCCAGTGCAGATCACAGATCACAGCTGCATCATGACAGCCTGAGAACGTCCTGTGATTCCAGCTGCAGCACTGCAGAATAGCTTGACAATCCATAGTAAAGACCAGAAAGTGCTAGATTTGAAGAATTAAGGAAATGAAGAGCTGCCAAAGAGAAGGAGTAAATCACGCCCCTGTTCATTTTGGCTGTTGTTCATTTGCCTTGAGGAAGAGCTAGTAAATTTACTCTCTATAGAAGGATATTACCATCTTTACATTCCTGAATATTACTGAATGTAATATACAGATTTTATCAGGAATATAAACACCTCTGTGTTCTATTAGTTAAATAAACATAAAAATGGAAAACTGGTTTCTATTACTTTGAGGTAGAAAAAAGATTATTTTCAGGCATGATGAACTTGAGACAAGATTATGAGTAGTCCATTTTACTGTGTCATGTAAACTTCTGCAGTGCAAAGAACATTGTTACCCTGATAGGTAGGAAGTGCTGAGTCCTGATCAGACTCTACACCTTCACCTACACCTTCCGTCTCTTCAGTTGGCATTAAAAATGCCCATTTGCCAATTAGTTTAAGAAGGTGGATCACAACCCCACTTCCTTCCTTGCTTCTCTCCTGTGTTGCTTATCCCGATGGTGAGACCCAGTTATTGCTGACTGAAAAGGGTTTGGTCTTGTTGTTGCCTCTACTGTCTAATTTTCCATGAGGCAACACACTGAACTTACCAGTGATCCCTGCCAAGTTGCAATTTTGATGTTATCTTGTTTATAAAACCAGGGAAAACAATTCTTATCTGTACAGGGTGCAATAATTGAATTAGATGTTCAAGCCTGGCATGATGGGGTCAGGATAAAGATAAGTAGGATTATGTTAAGGAGCTGTTGGTTTGAACATAATTTCTGTTTATAGGACGTGTATGGTTACCTAGATAAGTCACCTAGATAGGTCCCTGAGGATCTTCTCATAGGAACTGTCCCCTTGGAAGTGTCTGCCATTGCCTTTAGGCTCATAGCTGGCCTTTCCTCACTGCCACAGTCGATGCCTCAATCCCTGCCTCTTTCCCAGCTTTCCCTTTGCCTCTATTGCCTTTCAGAGCAGAACTTTGACTGTTAAGAAGAAGGGGATGAGTGGGCCCCATAAGAATATTGATCGAGCTGGGCTTATTGATGGCCAGATTGAGTCCCGAGTTCACACAGAAAGGAGCAGAACTATCTCAAGAACCTGATGACTCCTCATGTGTCCTTGTGATTATGTTTGACTAAATGGCACAGTTTAGATCTGCCATTGCCTTAATATCTTAATTAGAGAACTGTTCAAAGCATTAAAGGTGCCCTCTTTGGGTAAAACATTAACTGGTAGATACAAATGGACTGAACTTCGCCCAGCACACACAGAGGTAAAATAAATTGCTTGGACCTGAATTTACAGCCATCATTTACAGCCACTGTCTCTGCAGACTCTTCAGATTTCCATAAGTGTAAAACTGGCCAGACTTCTAAGGTGTTTCAGTTTCCACCTCTTGCTTGTTTTATTTAATTTGGTTACACATTTTTTCTTCTGCTTATTATGAGCTATTTCAGAGCTTACAGGGCATGGAAACAGAGAGGAAAGAAAGCTCTATTACAAGTTGTTTTCATTGGTAATGTCTCTTACGAGTAGAGATCCAACAGCTTACAAAAGAGATCAGCTTCACAATCCCCATAATGAGAGGAGCAGAGGCCCAGCAGCCTCTGTGTTCAGGAACACACTGTTTTTGTGTCAAGCCCTCTCCACTCAGTTGCCATTTCCTAAAACCAGAGAGCAGTCCTTTTGAGTTTTTGTTTTTGTTCCCCCAAAGATGTACAGTAGGCCAGCAGGTTGTATAGAGTGCAGCAACATTAACTTCTGTCATTGTACCCATTTGTGACCCCATTTCTACACCTTCAGTTGTGGAAGCGGATGCACACTTTCATGTTGTCATTCTGCCCACTTGAAAACACATGACTGAACTGTATAATTTACATATTAAAACATGTAAATGGGGATGTTGAAAGGTGTAGATAAGGTTATAAAATTCTCACAGAGAGGAAGCTTATGTGGGTACTGTGGTTGTTTATTTGTTTTAATGCCTAGTGTTTAAATATTTGGGCATTATGACCACTGGCCAGGCTCAGTCTGATGGATACCAGTATGGGTAGGCCCGCAATTCCATGCCTCAGCACTTGAAGGGTTTTAATATTAAGTTACATTGTACATTTATTTTAATGAACAAGTCAATATTTCTTGTGATAGGTATTAAAACTATGACTGTAAAAACGAAAGCAATCCTGTTGTTTATCAAAGAAATTGTGAATTCTCACTAAAAACTCCTTTCCCCAAAATTAAAATATTATCAAGGAAATTAAAATCTCACAAACTCAGTTATTTTTGTCCAAATAAAGAGCAAAACAGTGTATGATCAAAACAGTTTTGACCCAAATAATATCTGGTCAGAATAATATTGAGAAACTATTATTATTTAAATTTGAACAAATTGCATTAGTAGTTTGTGTTTGCAATTGTATCTGGACAGTGCAAGAGACGTGTTTCTAAATAGTCTGGTGGCAGTTTTGTGAAATGAGATCATGCCAATAAAAGAGTATTTCACACAGATAAGAACTTGTGTTTCTAGAAAGTGAGATAGCAATCAATGTGATTTCAGCAAGAACAACTCCTAAGTTCATATCAGTTTTACTACTGCAGCTTTATTTGGTAGTGGTAGATAACTGTTGATAGCTGAAAGTTCTTAGCACAGCTTAAAGTCATATATATCTAGTCAATTTGATGTTGGTTAATGGGCTTTAATTAGAACTCAATTTCTATAAGCAAAAGATTGAGATTAAAATAAAGTAAGTACAATAGAGATAAGGAATTATATTGGTCCCTGTGATTAATAAGGCAATAACTTGCTTCTTGGTAAGTGAACCAAAAGTACAAAGGTAGGCACACAGTGGCATTATTGCTGTACTAGAAATGCAGTTAACAAGCTCTGCTGCCTTGGAAGGCTTTGTTTTGATTAACCACAGAGATGACACCCAAAATGTCACCCCCAGCCTCCAAAAATGTCTTCATGGCCCTTTTAAAGTCTGGGAGAGAAGCTCAGGGAAGGCAGAGACTGGAGGGAACTGAAAGTGAGAAAGGGCCCAAGAGAAAACAGTTTGTGGCCTTCACCACAGTTGTTTAGAGCAGAAAGAAATATAGTGAAGCAAATCTGCACATGGTGGGGACTGGTGATTTCAAAAGTATTATCATGAGGGATGAATAGAAAGAGGAAACTGTGGAGAGAACTGTGAGATTTGATTTGGGGAAGACTTATATTTGAAGGGTTTTGCAACAAGAAAAAACATCGAGAAATAATAAAATTAGAAAAATCACCTAATCCACATCCTCTACTGCTGATAATTGCACATTATAATTGTAAATCAATGCTTTGATATTTTGCCATTTCAATGTAAAAAGGGGGGAAATCCACAGTTGGCAAGAAAATTTATCTTCACATACTGTACTAAACAGCTTATTTGTCATTAGTGTGATTAAAACGACAAAAAAAAGTGTTTTGCTGGTAAATGAAGTGTTGTTTACTGACAAGCAGGAAAAACTAACTTCATAAAACTTCTTTATTTAAGTTGTACAACATATGTGACAAAACCTTCAGTGAGCTAAAATTAGCTACCAAACACATTTAGGTTGATTTCAGAAACTGTTGGATGTCTGCAGCTCCATGTTCTTCCATGCAGACAACTTTTAACAAGGTTTCCAATTATCTCATCATGGCTGAACCTTAACCTGCATGAACACTTGGGGTGGAGGAGGCAAAAGAGGTTTGAATTAATCTTTTTATTGCTTGCTTGCTCTATGGAAATCTTAATATCACTCCAGATTAGACAATTTACAGGTCAGATAATTAAAACTGCAGCATTAAGATCTGCACACATAAATTAATGAGGATACACTGAAACAAAGATATTAAAGTGAAACAGAACATTGTGGAGGGAGAAAAATTCCCCATGGCTTAGTGAGAGTAGAGGTGGGCAGCCTTGGTTTTTTGCCAGATCCTTTTCAGTCCCTAAATGGCTGAGAAATCCCTTACTCGGCTTTGTGAATAAAGTGAATCAACATCTCAATGCAGACTCTCACATATATGCAAGTACACATGTGCGTATATACAGTGGATATACATATCTACGTGTATGTGTCTCCACATTTATGTGGATTTTGATCCCCTTCATCTCCAGCAGCCTTCTGGCTGAATGCTGCTGTTTATTAATATTACTAATTCAAACAAAGACCTTATATTTTCTCTTCTAGTCGGGCTTTTTATTTTGTTATCATCTGTTTCTGTCAGTGCTTTCCAAAAAGAGACCAAGGCACGCTGTCCTGATGATCTCCTGGGGTGAAGATCAGCCATCAAACAGACAGGAGCTTTGGAGAAGAGGAATAATGTATAATCAATGTGTCAGAAAAGTTCGTAGGACAAATTGTATTTTGAATAAAATAACTGTTACAGTTCTAAGAGATCAGTCAGTCTTAAAAAGTGATGTTAAACATTTTGGGAACAATGGTGATTCAGCTGAAAAAATCGGATTTTAGGGTAACCCCATATGAAATTGCATAATATATAATTGTGCAAAGATTTTCTTTATCCTTCATGGTCAATGGAGCCTAAGATTTACTTTGCAATCACATGCTTTATGTTGAAATAATTCTCTTTCCAGAAGATTTTAAAATTAACAACATTGAACTCAGTTAAGTACCTTATCTAGAAACAAAAGCACAAAGTTAAAAATCTGCCTTAGTTTTAATGAATCCTGCCATACTTTCAAATGTGGATTTGGGTCACATATGGGAGAATATGGTAGAGTGAAAAGATATTTAGTTCAAAGATGTGCCACTCTGCCAGTTGACTCTGGAACGGCTTGTACATGAAGGAATGCATCACATGACTATTCAATGGTGCTAATTTGTTAATTTCCAGAACAGCCCACTTTAAAAATCACAGAATGGAAAGGAAAAGACGATCCTTTGCTCTGAATTGCTCCCAAAGTTCCAAATCCAGAACAGTGAGCAGATTCCTTTTCCTCTCCATACCAGCCAAATGGGACAAGCATCCCTAGCAGTGTCTAACATTTACCCGGAAAACTGCAGGTTTTGTTTCAGCCACTCCAGCTGTCCCCTGGCTGTGCCTGCCTGCCTCTGCCAGGTTCAGAAGGAGCAAACAGCAGAGTTAACACATTTCTTCCTTCCCCTTGGAGCAAGTGAAGGAGTTAATTTTAATACGAATGTGCAAGAATTAGAGTGTATGTGCTAGGGATTAAAGATCAGCTATTATAAATAGTCAATCTATAAGCCACCGGCCACCAGCTCGAGCTGCACTTTGACCTTATCTTTCTATGTAAAAGGAAAGAGCCGTTCTCAGCCCAGACCGGGGGGGACAACGGCGCCTGCGGGAGCGGCCGGGCACAGCGCAGGCACCGGGCGTTTATTTCACCAGAGATGGATACGCTATATGGCAGGAATAAGGAAGAGCACCCAGAGCCCATAAAAGCTGAGGTGCAAGGTAAGTGAAAGAAGAATCCGTCGTAAGACGAGCCGCTATTTTGGTATTTTTCCAACCCGTGAAAACTGCGACTCTTCTTCGCCCGAGGCGCCGCTGGAAAGGGAAGATGAGAGAGAGGCGCAAGGGAATTTTGTTTAAAGGACTGATCTCAGACAATATTTGTGACTCTACTGGGGGATTTTTCTCACTCCATGAGCATTTCTGTGTACTTTTCGAAAGTCTGTTTGAACAGGACTCACTGAAGTTGGTGGTGAGGCAGAGACCGGGATTTCAGCCGGGACACCCCCTCCCCCATGGCTCTGCTCACACTTTCGGTTTCTCCTCTCCGTAACCCTGCCCTGCCCTCCGCTCTCCCGGGGAGGGTCTCTGAAATCGGGGCTCTTCACCAGCCGCACCGCTAAGTACCAAAGCACCAGTGCAGGATGACACAGGGTAGCGATAAGAAGAGGGTTTAGAAGATAATCCAGGAGAAACTGCGGGGAGACAGTTTAAAGTGGCTCTCTAGGGATGACACTCGACCAAGCTGTTGTTTTTCCCCATTTATTTTACTTTACAGAAGACTTCTTTTTGGTTACAGCTACAGGATAGTTTTGTTGCTGGGAACCCCTACTTAGTAAATCTTGGCTGTGTTGTTTGTGATATATAGTCCAAAAAATGGTAGGAATCTACCATTCCCGAGTACAAAACTTAAAGAGATGACCAAACTTGCAGGGCTTTGTTGCTCTTCCGTTTGGTGGCCGAATTGGAGAAGATTTTGTGTCAAGTCAGATAAAGTGTTTTGTTTTAATGCCTTTGAATTATTTTATGCTTATATGGATTTATGCTTTTCAATTTTTTTTTCTCAAGATAACAAGTTATTATCAAAACACATGAAGTTATTTGCAAACAACTAATCAGACCTGATCTGTATCAGAGCTGTATTATGCAATAGTTTATTTGAACGAAGTCTGCATATTTGAGAAGGTAAAGTTACACATGCAAAACATTCCTTCGTTGCTAAAGAAAATAAAAGAGAACCATGACCTCTTAAAATATTTTGGTAGTCCTGAACTCTGCCAGTATTTTGGCTCCTTGCTAGTCAATATGTGCACTGTAAATATCGATCAGACTTCTAACATTGGCTGCAATTATCCCATGCTCTCCTACAGCCATGTGATTTTCTGAGATTCTGTTGCTGCCATAGTTAATAAATTTCCAAATATTTGGGGATTTCACTGTGTCACTAATGTGTCCTCCTACATTACAGAAAAGAATAAGGTCCACATTTTTAAAGCTTCATAAGCACTTTTGGGTGCTGATTTGGTACCTAGTGTGATTTTCAGAAATGCTTATTTCCAATAAGATGAATTCTCTGAAAACCTCACTAGATGATCCTTTGCTCCTTGTTTTTCATACTGAATTTTTGTCAGAAATCACATGGAATTGCACCAGAAATTTTAGAAACTGAATAAAGTCCACAGTGCTTTAAAGATCTTTTTCCCTTTCTTATCTTCCCCAGCAAAATGATAATATATAAAAATATACTATAGTTATTGCTTTGGACTTTCCTGTGTTAGAAACTGAAGTAAGGTTTAGTTTTCCAGGCTCTTCTAGAAAATAACAACAACATCAGCAATAATAATGATGATGATGATAATGATGATGAAAGTTCATCCATTGTGTTAATAATTTTTTATGTACCTCATGTATTGCAGAACTGTAACCCTAATGGAATTATGCCCTAATGATAGTGCCGTATCTCTGGAATTGCTCAGAGCCAGTTTGGATGGGATTTTGAGCAACATGGTCTAGTGGACCTGCCCATGGCAGGGGTTGGAATGAATTAATTTTTAAGGACCATAGGAGGACATTTCTAGCTGTTGTAAAGTGGTTTTATCAAGAAAGTGTCAACATAATCAATGTAGAGTCACAAACTCAATGATAAGGAGAAAAAGAAGTTGTGAAGGGCTTTTCATGCAAGGCAATACCCAGTGCAGGAATTATGTGGAGAAGCTGTATGTGATCCTAAATATTCCCTCAGGAGTCATATGCACAAAGAAGCAAATCAGGCTTTTTATCTAATATGTGATATGCCTTTGTTCGTCTACTTAAACCTATTGACATTCTTTAATTGTTATTATTCCGTGAGTCAAGTGATAGGTGATGCATTTCTTGCAGGGATTTTATGAGGAATATTTGTGATTCAAATCTCAACAGCACCTATACAATTTCAGTACAATATTCATATACTTTACTTGTGTACAAATAAGTACATTATGACTACTGTCACAAAAGCACTTCCCAAATGACACTGTATTATGCTGTGTAACTTAAATAATGAAATTTTTAGTGAAATTAATTTAGCCTGAACTCTGAGATGATGTGCTGAAAGCCAATGCAAGTCATATAACCTATAAAAAAATGTTGATTTCTGATAAGCTCTAGCTTTTTCTGGCACAAGCACAAGGGTTTAAATGTGTCACTGTAAAATATGAATGCAGGAAGGAAAGGTCCAATTTTATTTACTTCCTGATAATTAACAAATTACATTCCAGCAATCTCATTTTCTTATAGTAATCTCCAATAGCAATAGTCATGCAGAACATCACTAGTGCCACATTTTTGAGTAGGGGAAATTTTAGTTAACCCAAACTCAAATATCATGATATGGTACTGCAAATCTCAACACACCTACAGTCTGTCTGACTACGTGAAGCCTCTGCCTTTAGGAAAACTGTCCTAGAACATTCTCCTTGCCTAAATGAATGATTCAGGTAACTCTTTCCTATTTATAGGGCAGTTGCCCTCTTGGTTACAAGGGATACTGCTCCGAAATGGCCCAGGGATGCACACCATAGGGGACAGCAAGTACAACCACTGGTTTGATGGCCTGGCTCTGCTGCACAGCTTTACATTTAAAAATGGTAAGTTGTTGCACAATGGATTGAAAGGAACTCAACAACCCACGTTTTGGTGCCTTACATTGCTAATTCTCTTCTGAGCTGGATTGGAGTGTTGTGGGTTTTGTCTGCAGTGGTGTGTGAGGGGGGGCTGCTGTGGGGGAAGTCTCTCCTCACACCCCCTGACACCTGACCCTTCCCAGCACAGCTGGAATATCTCTGCAGGGCTGTTTGCAGGGAGATGTTGCATTGTCCTTTCTTCTGCTGTGCCCAAGTTCAGTGCTGCTGTCACCCCAGGACAGCACAAACCCAGCTCTGGGCAGGTCACTGCAGGGCAGCCTTTGCTTTCCACCGGGGGCAAGAAAACCTCTGTTGTTTGGAAAGGAGCAGCCACAAGTCTTGGAGTGCCCAGAGGCCATTCTGCTGTGGGTGAACAGGCCAGTTTCAGGGAGGACCAGCACTCCTCTTTTGGGATTTGGTTGCAGCTATAACAGCTGCCAGGAGAGAAACTGGGCCACTGTGTCACTTCACACATAAAACCTCAGTACATTTGACGCCCCACAGCCCCTCCTCCTGCTTGTCATCCTTATGGAGGAAAATCAGGCAGCTATCTATCTTAATTCAATTTTTTTTTTCAGTTAAAACATTTTTCACCCATTCAGCTGTTACATAGTGTGAGACAGGATGGTTTACATCTGGATCCTTGTGGCAAAAAATATGTATCTATAAAAAAATGGGATTGGCTCCTGTTATCCTCTAATCCTAGTATTTACTTTTTAGTTCCCATTTCTGTGATTGGAAGCTTTTAACGCCATTGCAGGATTTCTAGGCTGTCCAGCTCTACAAAACAAAATAACCTCTGAAGAAACAATCAGTATTTTTAAAATTGCCAGTATATCTTATTTACCTAAAGCAAACAGAGCTCAGTTCCTTCAAGTATAGTAATTCATTAAACTGTTCATTCCTTCAAGCAATCTGTTACTCCCATAACTATATTTTGCCAATGCAGGAGATTTTTCACCACCCATACATGGATTGTATAATTAATCGTTTTTGCACACATTGCTTTATTTTCTGGAACAGTTTATCCAAATCCCTCCTTTCCCCTCAAAAGTTCCCCAGTATTACTACTGGGAGTCAGGGAATCTTGACAAATTATTACCAATCTCAGCAGCCATAAATCCTTTAAAACAGGGAGTTGAGGACATTGTTGGTTTCATTCCATTGCTAGCTAAAGGACAGCTGCTTGAGAAACTCTGGCTCTACCTGTGCTAAGTTTTTGAAGGACTAAGTATAAAATGTGATTGAAACCTGTTTGTTCCTCCTCAGGTGAAGTTTACTACAGAAGCAAGTATCTCCGGAGTGACACATACAACTGCAACATAGAAGCAAACAGAATTGTGGTGTCTGAGTTTGGGACTATGGCTTATCCAGATCCATGCAAAAACATATTTGCCAAGTAAGCAATGCTTTTCCCAACAAGATTCTTCTATCCACTTCTCTCTTCAGCACAGATGTCTTTCTGTTTACCCTTGACACATATGTACAGATACAACAGTTGAATTGTAAATTTACAATTGCTGCACATTGGAAAGACCAAGAGATATGTACTGCCTATGGGTTAGTCTAAGGCAAATACTTTAAATTAAGTTTATCACCAATATTTGCTGCTTTATTCAGTGACACAAGTAGATTATATAAAAAACAAACATCTTTCTCCAGTGTGAGACATTTTGATGCTCTGCAAGGAGAGAAGCAGCAAGAAAGAAAAATATTTAGAGATGGGGAAGTTATTAATGCACAGTCTATTCAACAAAAAAAGATAAGCACCAATAACTACAAAAAAAATCAGAAAAAACCTTTTGAATAAAGATGGTTTAACAGAAAGGTGAAGTATAGGCCATCATGTTATCCTTGGTCCTGTAAAATTGGCTGTAGGGATTCTCTAGCAAGTGCAAATAGGTCACCCTTCTGTCCTACTTGTCACTGAACTACCTCCAGTGACCTCAAACCTGATATTTGGTAAGGACACATACTCAGACAGTTACTGCAAAAGAGCTGATATGTTGTAAGTTGTCCCCCTGAGATGGAATTTTCTTCCTTCTTCCAATAGCAATAGAGTAACTTTGGCATTTTTAGTTCAAAAACAACTTTGTCTTGGCTTCTAGTGACTATGATGAAATCATACAATGATAAAGCAAAATGTCAAGCCTATGTGAAGTTCAATCTTCTTTGAAATCAGAATTGTAATACGGAATAACACTGGGAACAAAAATATTCCATTGCTGAGTATATGACTGCATCTATTTTATGAAGGCATACACTGAAAAACCTACCAGCTTTTAGGTAGGGACTGGTAGGCCAAATTTTCCCAAGATAGGCACAGCAGAGTGTGTAATTAGCCCATCCTGATAAACCAGTGCATGTCCTAGAGCTGACAGCGGGAATGGGCCTGGATGCCCATTTGTGTGTGGAAAAACTGTTACTTGCATGTCCTTAACCCTCAGCCAGGCCAAGGGCATTGGGGAAGTCGATCTCCTCTGCTTTCCCACCCTCTCCAGGGAGCTGCCAGGAGTGGGCACAGCAGGGAGGGGCAGCCCCAGGTCTGTGGCACTGCAGGGTCACTTGTGCTCCGTGTGGGGGAAAGGCAGCTCCGGCTTCCACGGCTCTAATGAAATTTCCCTCTGGACAGGGCATTCTCCTATTTGTCTCACACCATTCCTGAGTTCACTGACAACTGTCTGATCAACATTATGAAAGCTGGGGATGATTTTTATGCTACTGGCGAGACTAACTTCATCAGGAAAATTAATCCAGAGACTCTGGAGACATTGGAGAAGGTACAAACCACCATCTGTCATGCTGGTTCCTTGTCTGCTGATGAATAAATTTCAGGCTGATTCATAAGGATCCTTTAACATGTTCAGGACACAAAATACTTTTCTTCTACTGTTGCCTTACTTTTGAAATTGTGGTGAAGTGAAATAGTGAAGAGACCAAAAGATAAAAGATATCTTTTATGTACTCATGAGTTCAAATTTAAATCCTGTTTAGTTTGGGAAAAGCTGGCCTCTGAGCAATTTCACTTGTACATAATCTAGGAAGGTTGCAGGAATAATAGCACAGTTACATGACTATTTTGGATGATTGCCATTATTATGTATCTGTAGTTATAAAATTATTTACATAATTAAAAAATCAGTAGGTCAGTTATATGACTATTTTTAAGGACCTTATGTAAGATATTATTTAATTATTAAAATGAGAACTTGAGATATTGAAATATATAAAATTATTTTTTTTCTAGCCTGCACTACAGTTTGAGTACAATTTCCAAGCTTTAGATAAAATAGAAATCTTTTTACTCCAGCAGATTGCCAGACACCCCTGTTAAATAAAGTGCTTTCAGGGTGAAACGGGCATTTGCAGAATACCTTGCTTAGCTAATCCTCCCCGATGTTATGTGGCTTCAAGAGAGAAGTGGCTGTAATTCAGATTCTGTAACTTCTTTTAGCCTTGAATAAGGAAATCATTTGAAGCACTAGACAAGTCATTTGGTTTAATTATTTAATTTTCAAAGCCACTTGTAAGTGGGGTCCCAATGTAAGGCTGCCAGGGCTAAATACCTGGTGGGTTTGTGGTGTTAGCTGAGATCAATTTTCATTCTCTTACACATCTCTCAAATCTCTTACTGTATCATTTTCCAGGTTGACTACAACAAATATGTAGCTGTAAATGTGGCAACTTCTCACCCCCACTATGACAGTGCTGGAAATGTTCTCAACATGGGCACTTCAATAGTTGATAAAGGGAAGACAAAATACCTTCTATTTAAGATTCCTTCCTCTGTACCGGGTAAGATATATCTGTTACTGGTGTTTTCTAGAAACTTGTTAGCAATTTTTTTTCTTCAAAGGGCAAGGGTGGTGATACAGCTGTTCTAGTAACCCATGGTGTTAATTTTCTTAATTTCAACCTATTGTGAACTTCATATTAACTGCTTAGCCTGTCTGGGCATGTGCTATTACAAAGGCTCTTCTTGAGTACTGTGTAAATAGGGTGTTTCAGTAGGAAGAATCTAACTTTTAGATGAAGAATCAAAAGCAGTTTTCTCTATAGGGCAGTACATATAATTTGAAGTTGAAAATTTTAATTTCTTTGTAAATGAAAATTTTCTTAAAGTGCTGATACTATAATTATAGGGAAGCATGACACCAAATAAAACCTAATATAGAGTTAATTCCTCTCTAGCCTGGCCAACATTGGCCCTTGCTGAAATGCTGTCCATAGTTCACAGAGTAAATCCCTTGCTCCTTTTCCTTCAGGATCTTTTTTTGCTGTGTGTTGTTGAAAATCAGCTGCTATTGTGCTGCCTGTCCCTCCTTGAACAATCGAGAGGCCTTCCACTGCTGAAAGACCAGTTTGCAATTTCTAGCTGGAGCTCAAATTTGGGAACATCTCCTTAGAAGTTAAAAAACACGGAGGCATTTGAACCCCTTTTTAAAGCTGCTGATTTCATTAAACATATTTCTCCTCCGTGCTGGGACTTCTGAAGACAGTAATCAGTGGAATCAAATCCCAAGACGAGGGGGCTGTGCCTGAATGGATCCAGCAGTGTGATTTCACTGCGTTGTTTCCTGCATGCAAAGTTCTATGTTAATTATACAGGAGTAAACAAACAATTTCTTAACAGGAAAATGCAAATAAAACTCAGAGGAACCAGTTCTTCCGTGCCTGGGAGAACAAGGAGCACATTCCAAAGTACAAGTTTGGAATGGAATTTATTAGAAATATAATTTTAATTTTTATCATTCATCTTCAGAACAAGAAAAGAAGAAATCTTGTTTCAAGCACCTGGAAGTGGTTTGCTCCATCCCTTCTCGCTCTCTGCTCCACCCCAGCTACTACCACAGCTTTGGACTCACAGAGAATTACATTATCTTCATAGAGCAGCCCTTCAGACTGGATATTGTCAAAATGGCAACTGCTTACATCCGAGGTGTGAGCTGGGCTTCCTGCCTGGCCTTTAATAAGGATGATAAGGTACTTTTCCTACTGCCGAGCAATGGAGTCAGGCAGGCCAGTGACCTCTTCCACACTGTTCTGTTTTTCATCTGCTTCATTCATTTCAGTAGTCACTTTTTTTTTTTTTTTTTTTTTCCAAACTTTGACTTTCATGTTGCACAGTTTTTTTAGAAGGTGTTTTGGAATACTGTCTCCCATATCCAGAAATTTCTCAAATAAGTATATGATGCTGAAGCTCTTGAGAGAGAGGATAATTTGGCATTGCTAGAAATACTGCTAGCAAAGAAATTCCAATCTGCACTAGCATCCAAGACAGATCCAGTTGCTCCTGGTTCAAACAAAATTCTGTCTGTGGTGGATGAGATCTGCTCCACGTGCACTGTTTGTGCTGGAGAGCCAGACTGGTGGAAAAGCCTGCCCTGAACAAAAGAAGAGTCTTTCACTGTGGAAACTGAGGGAAAAACTGTTTTCTAAGGATCTTATTTCAACATGCTCTGGGCATAAACACATGGGACTTGCTGAGGTACAGGGCACCCGCACCACAGAAAATCTCGACCAAGCCAGATTTATTTAACTTAAAAAGAGAGTAGGGGATTTTCCAGGTTTTTCTGGAAAACTTCAATCCTCACCCTAGCCCAAATAATAATTTGCAACAGTAAAATGAGCTTGAAGGTGTCCCACACTCATTTTACTGCTGTGTTTTCTTCAGGATGGAACTCCTTGTCTCCTAGCAGCAAACCCTGAGTTCTTAATATCCTTCAGTACAAACACACAGTGACAGAATATTGATGGTTACCATTAGAAAATAGTTTTCTAAATAACTATTTGCTGATTATGAATGTTTAAAATGTTTTCTCTCTTCCAGACTTGGTTTCACTTTATAGACAGGAAGACTAAAAAAGAAGTGCCCACCAAGTTTTACACCGATGCTATGGTGTTTTTTCACCATGTAAATGCTTATGAAGAGGATGGCCACATTATTTTTGATATTATTGCCTATACAGACAATAGCTTATATGACATGTTTTATTTAAAAAACCTGGGTAAAGACTTTGAAGAGAACGTCAAACTTACCTCCATACCAACCTGCAAAAGATTTGTGGTTCCTCTGCAGTGTGACAAGGTAGAAAGAAAATTACTTTTTAACCTATTCTTTGATCTGTAATTTAAAGTACATCAGGTGTGAATAATGGGTACATTATTAGTTGCCAGCTCTTATGTGCAAATTTCTGATTCTGTGATGCCCAAAGCATACGGAAGGTTTGATTTTTGTGTGTCCTGTGGGAAGTGCCTATGGGGAACTGGGCATGGTTATGGATCCTGGTTCTTACAGCATCCACTCTGGAGAACAGGGCTGTGAAGAACATGTCAGTTTCTTCCCAATGAGATTATTCGTTAAATTCCATCAAATACAAGCAGATATTGGCTGTTAACTGCAAGGGCATGCATGAGGTTTTGCACAACCTCTTTCTTCCACTTCACTGGAAGCCCACATACAATACACATGTGCTCCCAAGTGGTGCAATGGTTCAATTAAAACTAGAAGATTTCATTTAAGTGTGATATATAGCAGGAAGAGAAAAGATTTTATCTTTCAGTTTAATTTAAAGCATCACTTTACATCATTGTTTGCAGGGAAGATTTTAAACTGCCCAGCAACTTGGGCAAGTTTCTGCCTGGCACCTTTGGAATGGATATTAGTTTTTTCTTTCTACATCCTAGAACCTTGCTGCTCTGTTCTTGTCTCAGAAACAGCTCTGCAGCATGACAAAGGATGTGTTGGATCACACCAGCTGTTCTGCAATCTTAAGAATTCAGCAGTAGGACATTGCAGAGTATATCACACCTATTTTTGTACTTGATTTTTAGGAGGTGCAAAAACCTAACCTTGGTAACTTTCAGTGAAAATTTGATACCTTGTTCCTTGAAACCCATCTTCATTTGTTAAATTCTTAAATTTATGGTACTTCTGGATCACAGCCATGTGTATCTAAACATTTCTAAAGACTCAGTGTGATTCAAAAGTATTCTTCTATGTTATATTAAAATACTCTGAGTGCAACAAGATTTCTAATGAAAACCTCAGAATCTAAAATGCCATAAGAAGGATCTTCTGGAAGCTTGTTTTTTTAATCCCCAAATTGTTAATATTAATATCAAACCTGATAAAAATCTAACTTAGAAGCATATGTTTAGAGATCCATGACTTTTCCAGCATTTGTCTCTTCCAGGATGCTGCAATGGATTCTAATTTGGTCACACTTCCCTCTACTGCAACTGCTGTAAAGGAGAAAGATGGAAACATCTATTGCCAACCTGAAATACTATGTGAAGGTGAGACACATCCTTTAAATATGTGATGCTACATCAGTTTTGTATTAATACAGGATTCCAAGTCTGACCTCACAATTATTAATATATCTTGCAAATCTACTTGTTAAAAGAGTAATTTTAGTTAAATAAGTCTGTTATAAGTAGTAGTTCAAATTTAGCTGTGTTTTATAAAGATTGCCTCTGAAAGAGGATTTTTAACCTTTTATCAGGGGATAATAACAGGAATATGTAAATATGTAATTACCTAAGGTGAGAGTAATTTCTTTGAACGGCAGCCTCCAATTCTATCCCAGTTGTTCATGTCATGTATTTATAAAGAAAGAAAAAAACCAAACAAACCAGAAAAACCCTCATAAATTCCAGTCTAATGAATCCCTAAGAATGAAAAATTGTTGCCTTTTGAACTAATAGCCCTGGCTTACTTTTATTAATACCCGTCTTCAGATTCTTAGAAATTCAGACATTCAAAGTCTAGACAACACCTTACTTAAGTAGTGTCAAGGTTTTTTACAGGGCAAAACTTCCTGAAGATTGGTGTGTCTATATGGATGTACATTTGAGGTGTTTTCTCTTGTCTTGTTCCTAAGTCTTGAACTTTATTTTACGCAGGGATAGAACTGCCCCGCATCAACTATGACTATAATGGCAAAAAGTACAAGTATGTCTTTGCAACACAAGTCCAGTGGAGTCCAGTTCCTACAAAGGTATAATTAACATTTATAAAGTCAGTGTTTTTCCATTGGTGGGTCATTTACATGCAAAGAAACATGAAATGCCTAAATTCTCATAAGGAAAAGTTAATTTTGTACCATTTCCCTCATAAAGTATTCATAAACTCAAGCTTCTTACTCCAGCTTTATATTCCATGAAAGTCTCTTGAATAGTTAGTGAGACCCTCACTTCTCTGCTAAATTGGGCTGAACCTTCTGTGATGTGCCAGGAACTACAATGGAGAGAGTAGGAAAAAGAAATATAATTCACATTTATATATTTAATATTTTTCCCTTTAGGAAGCCTAACATAAAAATAAGATATTGCAAAACTACCTAATACATTTTAAATATTACAACAATACCTAATTTTGGGGAGGATTTCTATTTTGCTGGCTAGTTCTCTATTAGAGCCAGCAAATGCTTTGTTTACATGTGCAGGATGCCAGGAGACAGCCTGGAGTACAAATGGATTAAAAGGAAAAGTATTTAGATTTCAATGTTTAAGTATTATATGGACAAACTCACTCTTTACAATTCTTATTCTGTGACTACAAGGCAGTGCAAATTGAAGTCACTGTTGGTTCTTGCATATAACTACCACAACTGATTACAAAATAAAGCTGGATTTCCGCATGATGCAAGAAAACTTATTGCAGTACATCTGACAATAATGCAAACAAATCTGCAAGTTCATGATTTACAGTGTAGATAATGTCTGCTTGTCTCAAATATAATAAAAAATGCTGGTAGGAGGATCTTCTTTCACATTAGTTGCAGTTTAATGAATGCAAGCACAACAACCTAATCCTTAGGTAAAGTCTGTCAGTGAAAGTGCTGTCATCTTGGCTAGAAGAGAGAATTCTTTTTAATTCTTCCTCTAGTAATTTGAATGGTTTCACTTCTGTGTAAACGTATTTTTGGCAAAAGATCAAAATGGAGAAGAATAGAACTGCATCTCTATGTGTAGAGAAAAGGCCTTAATGGAAGTGAACTAAAAATGCCAGGTCTCCCCTCTGGCCATTGGTCTGGCCACTCAGTGGGATGAAAATCCACACTCTGTTCCTTCAGTAAACACCAGTGTCTGCCTCACTGGTTTAATTTTTACACCTCACTAGGAACAGCCTTTCTTCTGGCATATGTACCCTACTGCACAACAGAAGGCCTTGAGGAATATGGAAGTAGCAATAAAAGAAAAAAAAAACAGGATTAGAAAATGGCAAGTTTAAGTCCTGCTTCCTGCTTTACTACAGAATCTCAGTGAATTGGGACAAGTCACTTAAATATTCTGTGTCTTGGACTCTCTGCAGTGAGGGGCATTACTTCAGTGATGAGACTCTTGTGACCTGTTAGCATTTGTGAACTATTAAACACCTGTAAATGCAAAGTGCAATTGTAATCTAATTAAATGAAATGATTGTGTGATTATGCAGCCATAAAATGTGACTCCAAAATTTAACATTTTCCAGGTGTTTTATCTTGTGATGATACCTGCCTTAACACTTAGCATTATTTCCCCCCTGCCAGCCATCTGTTCATGTTGTACCTTCAGAAAAAGCCACTGTCAGGGTCACTGACATTTTTCTTTTCTTGTCACAACCATTTAGATTGCAAAATTTAATACCCAGACAAAGGAAATGCTCCACTGGGGACAGGATGACTGCTGGCCATCCGAGCCTGTTTTCGTTCCCAGACCTGATGCAAAAGAAGAGGATGATGGTAAAATAATGACAACGTTCTGAAAGCTGGGGTTACATGAGTTTTGTATTAAATGTTATAAGTTTCAATATTTTCAGTCAAGAAAGTTGGGTTGATGCTTCCACTTTGAGATGGGGTTATCTTTTCTGCTTAGTGAAACTTTTATATGCTTCTAATTCTTCATTTGTATGTCACAGGTGTTGTTCTGACCTGTGTTGTGAAGACTGATCCAAAGGATCCACCCTTCCTACTTGTCTTGGATGCTAAAACCTTCACAGAGCTATGTCGAGCCACAGTAAATGTAGAAATGCATATGGACCTGCACGGAATGTTTATACCACAGCAAGCCATGAAAACTGAGACTGAGTAAAATCTATTTGCTGTATTGCACAGACTGACATAACCTGCTGCTGAATGTGGGATAATATCCTCCAGGAAAAGCCTTCTCTTATAAAAAATTACTAATTATAACCTCCTCAATACCTACACAAAATCTCTTAAAAGAGACAGAAATGACTTTATTACAAATTATTGTGTGCAAAACTGGTATATCACTATTCCGAAAGAAGAATTATCAATATGAAGTGCTAATGTTGAATACAGCTTGTGGGGCAAGGAATAGGAGACAAAGGTAACAAGAAATGTTTTATTTGAGTAGAACAAAGCTTTCTGAGCAAATGAAGTACTGTATTCATAGGGTGACACATGGCATGAGTCACATGTCTGCAGGTCATGTAACTTCCAAGGGCTGTTGCAAGACTGCAGCTGACAATGAAAGTTGTCTCCTGCCAGAAAACCTCATGTTAAACTCTCTACCATGATACCAATAATTCATGGCAATGTATTCTCTTGGTGCTTGATTTCTTAATCTCTACCATAACCAAAGTATTATGCTGAGGTGCTACATTTTTCTTATCCAAAACCTAACCTCCCCCAGCTTTTCTACTAATTTCATGGTGTATTTTTTGCTTTTATGTTGACAGAATCAAGTGACTTTATTGAAATAGAGTACATGGTTATATGTAGCATTCAATTATACTTTAGTGACATTCAGTCTTAAGTAGTTTGTATTTAAATCAGTTTTCCTTGGGCAGAATATCTGCCATGGCATTTCACGTAATTTGATGATTACATTGTGTAAAAGATAAGAAGAATGGTAGCATTTGCTATTGCCACTAGTCTCTGTTAATGGCAGTATGTATGTGAATGAGTGTATTCAAGCAGAACTCAGACACACATGGGCAACAAATAGTTCAGAGAAAGAGTGAAAGATCTAATTTAGGCCTCATCTGAACCCCACAGTAGCTGAAACTAAGAAGGTGTTATTGCCATAATTAAGCATTTGCCTTATGACTGCTTAGGAGTATCCGTGTTCTCACACATGTTTATCCTTTTCTGTACCAGATGCTTTCTAATAAAAGTGCACAACTCTCACTCCCAATCGCAATTAAAAAGTACATTTCAACATAAAGTTCAAGTGCCAAGCACAATGTGATGGGTTGTGTTACAGAAATGGCATTTCTTACCCCCCTGAGTGTATTCCTGATTTGAGGTATTGACTTTTCCTTAAGTGAGAGCTTTTTCTGCTTTGAATTGTATTTTCTCATGGTAGACATCTTTGCTGTTGGAAGCATCTTTACTGACGGAGAAAACCAGGTGCACATCCATCCATTTCGGGTGTTCATCTGGTCTGTCTGTATCATCACACAACTCAGGTGCCTCTCACTTTGACACACACATTCCCTCAGTGCCTGTGCTGCTCACAGTGTTTCATGGGAAGGAAACAGAATGAAATTGTTGACATGTACTACCCCCCAACCACCTGAGAATCTGTGTTTGGTGACCTGTTTGTGATTACCTAAGGTGTTTGTGTCAGAGCAGGAACTGAACCAACACAATCTGTAGTTCCTGTCTGCTCTGTTCCTCTGCTTAAGTCATTGCACTTTGTTAGGATAAAGGCATACAGGCTATTTTTAATGTAAAAAACCCCAAAACTGTGGTCAGATCTAGTTAAAACATGCAGGTTTGGGCTTTCAAATGTTTACATGCTCCATAAAATGGAAATAAGCACTTCAGTAAGGTGTGTCTGCAGAAATAGTCACTTTTAGTGTTTTTAAGGCACATTACCATTAGTGTTTAATAGCACTTTATCGTCTAACAAAGAAATTTCATTCCATTTTTGTAAATAATATGGAACCAGTACTGGAAGAGACGACTGACTTGTGATATTGGCAACAGACACGAGCTCTGTTTCTTTTCATATGAAAAAGTCTGGATTTAAAAAATGTCCACAAATACATTTCTAGAATTACGAGGTGGCAATGAATCAAAAGTCCAGCCATTATTACTGATTTCCTTCTAGGAGTTTCTTCTCCAGAATTTCTTCTGCAGTACTCACAGGGTTGTTTGTGGATGATCATGGGTTTGGATACAGGAGTTGCTTGACTTCTGAGGAGATAATTTTTACGGGTAGAGATGACAGGGTAGGGGATACACTCATCATAAAAACAACCTGTAGTCTAAGAAAGCAAATGTGTTATTTACATTCCTGTAGAAATAATGCAGAAAATAAATGATTGGAACTTGTCTTGGGGTATGATTTTTTTAAATTAGATGTGCCATATTCCCTTGGTCAGTACTACACAGGATTGGATTAGCATTAAGTTTGTAGTCAACCTGAGGAGAAAAACGGTGATGTAAATCTACATTTGCTAATCCCAGGATCCTCCTGCAGCAGAGACAATAGGAATAAAACCATACAGCTAATCACAAATTTGTTCAGGAATGTTTTTAGTGGTTGCAATACCAATCTGATGAAATATTTACCCTGCATATGGTAACACACTATCATTTCCAGGCTGACAGAAGCAAGGGGAAATGCAGATATGCTTTGCCAAGTGGCTGCAAGACTTGTAGGGGTTTTTTTTATGTGGTAACCTGGCACGTGGTAATGAGTGTCATTTGGTTTGCTTCTGACACCCTTTGCTATAAATGAAATACCAAGGGTTTGCACCAATTTAAGTCATAAATTAGCCCAACAAAATTCATGGAATTATTATAATAATGGCTTAACACAAATCTAGATGGGGTGACTGCAAATAAAAAATAGTAAAGATAAGTATCTCCATTAAAATAAAAATACATAGTTGAGTGAGAGAACCAGGCCACGGGTATGCATACATATAATTAATTACCTCAGAGATGCTACAAATGGACCTTGATAGAGTGGTTTGGTTTGTAGTTGGTTTGGTCTAGCTTTTGTTGTTGTTGTTGTTTTGTGGTTTGGTTTTTTTTTTTTTGTTAATACACCCATTAAATGGAACAAATAACAAGGTATAACAATGAATTTGCTCTCTGGAACTGGATATTATGTGTTACACCTTGTCCCATTGCCCCACATAAGCAGCAGGAAGAAGCAGAAACAGTGTTTACCAGGACACATTAAAAACCAGAAATGCAACAATGTTTTCCTCTGTAACAATCTGTGCAGGTGGCAGGGAAACACACCAGTGTCTTTCTTCAAATAACCAGGCCACTCAATGACAGCTTTTGCAATAATTTAAACCACTGCTCCCTGGGCTCTTCAATTACCTGAGTATTAATGACAAGCAAAATACATCCTTCCCCTGCAGCCAAGGAGCAGTGAAGGCTCTCTGCCTTCATTGCCCTCAAAGAGAGCTGAGGATGTGTCCTCTGGATCCTCAACCTACGCCTGACATCCTGGATAATTACACCCAAGCAAGAAAAAGTGGCCTTCTAATATTTGTAAATGGGTATGTACGATGGCAAGTGTTGCAGAGCTGCTGGTGTTTCACCCACGTTGCTGTGGGTTTAGGCCTTCTGTCCTACACCCTCTGCTTCTAAAGCTCTTGTTCAGGGCTGCACAACAAAGCTGCAGCACAGTGTTCCACCCTGTGACCCCTCTCCAGGGAGAGAGAAGTCAGGGAGCATTTCAGCAAGGGATCAGCTGTAAAGCCTGGCTCCAACAGGGCTGAGCACACTCTTCACGCAGGCCCTGGGTGCAGGGTTTGGGCTGCTGGGTGATGTGTCAGGATGTCCCAGCTGCAGAACAAACCAGCATTGTGTCCAGCTGAAAAAGCACAGGGCTGCCTTTGTGAAGGCATTGATTTCTGTTTCCTACGGGGTCACTTCCAGATACCCTAATTCATTTTCCAAAGTGGTAAAATGATTTGGAGACGCCATCAAACTGAAGGAATGATAGAATTTTGTTACATTCCACTGAAATGCAAGGAATGAGAGCAATAAAAGCATGTCACCCACCATAGCTTTACTAGATCAGACCCTCTGAAAACGTTATTTTCCCAGTGAAGGGATGGGTAGCATGACATCCATTTGGGTGCTCCAGAGGCTGGGAGATCCCAGTGCTGCTGTGCCTGTCAGCACAGGGAACACAGTGAGCTGCTCTGCTGGTCCCTCCCAGCAGCACCAGCTGGGTGTCTGTTTTAGAGCAGATCACAGTCTGTGAAACACTTTCACTCAGTGCTAATAGTTTCACTGCTTTAATGTTGGATGCTGTTAAGAAAGCAGATGGAATCAAGTAATCTCTTAATGTGCAATTAAGCACAATAATAAATGGCCTAAAATTTACCATGTGAACTGTCCTAAAGATCTTTTTTTGCTGGAAAAGGCCACATTTCCAGTGGGCAGCAGTGGAAAGGGGCAGTGCCACAATGAGTCTTGTCCCTTACTTTTCCTTGTGCCTACACTCATAACATTTACCTCCAGCTCATGTAAGGGAACAAACAAACAAACAAACAAACAAATAAAAGGCCAGTTTTATAGGGTCACAGAATCAATTAGATTGGAAAAGACCTCTGTGATCATCGAGTCCAACCTATGACCAAACCCCACCGTGTCACCCAGACCATGGCACCGATCGCCACTTCCAGGTTTTTCCTTAAAAATCTCCACGGACGGTGATTTCACCACCTCCCTGGGCAGCCTGTTCCGATGTCTGATCACCCTTTTTGGGAAGAAATCTCTCCTAATGTCCAACCGAAACATCGCCCGGCGCAGCTTAGGGCTATTTCGTCTTGTCCTGTCGCTCGTTGCCTGGACGAAGTCTAATCCCCCGCGACTCCATCCTCCTGCCAGGGAGTTGTGGAGAGCGAGAAGGTTCCCCCCGAGCCTCCTTTTCCCCAGGTTGAGCCCCCCTCCAGCTCCCTCCTGGTGCTGCAGCCCCATCCCCAGCTCCGTTCCCTTCTCTGGACCTCCTTCAGTGGCATTCCAAAGCCGTGAGGAGACAAAGCCGAGATTTCCGCGGGCCGTCCCCGCCCCGCCCGCGGAGAACCCGCGGTGCCCGAGGGCGGCGGGGCCGGGCCGCCCCCGCGGGGCGGCGCGGGGAGATGATGCCGGGAGATGATGTCAGCGGCGGGCGGGCGCTCAGCCATGGTGTGAGGGCAGGGACTGAGCCGGCCCGGCCCGGCCCGGCTCGGCGGCGGCAGCAGCACCATGTCGGGCCCGAGCGCCGTGTCGGACCCGCAGCACCCGGCGCGGCTGCTGCGGGCGCTCAGCTCGTTCCGGGAGGAGACGCGCTTCTGCGACGCGCACCTGGTGCTGGAGGGCGAGGAGATCCCGGTGCAGAAGAACATCCTGGCGGCCGCCAGCCCCTACATCAGGTACGGCCGGGCCCGCAGCCCCCCGGGCGGCCGCTCGGAGGGGCCGCGCTCCGGGGAGCGGGGCCGGGGTTATGTAAGGAGCGGGATCCGCGGCGTGTGAGGACGAACGGAGCCGGGGAAGGCCGGCGGGGGAGCTCTGCGGACCCTGGGTGCGCCTCGGCCCGGAGTTGGCCCGAGCGCTCCGGGAGGGTGTGGAGTCTCCCTCTCCGGAGACATTCAAACCCCGGCTGGACGCGTTCCTGTGGCACCTGCTCCAGGTGACCCTGCCTTGGCAAAGGAGCTGGACTGGGTGATCTCCAGAGGTCCCTTCCAACACCGGCAATTTTGTGATTCTCTGGGAGCAGCTGCTGAGCCGCCTCCTTCCCTCCTTTCCTTCTTCCCTCCTTCCCTCCTTGCCTGCCCCCGGCCGGTGCCGCCGGGCCCCTCCGCAGGAGCCGTCGTGTTCTCGGCATCACACCGCTGCTTTTCCCAGCGCCGAGAGGCTGTGTCACCCACCAGGGAGAAAAATCCCCCCAACAACTTAATTGCTGCCAAGAGCTTGGTGTGCACAAGTGACCCCTAAAGAATGAACTGTGAGGACGGTGAGGGAGGTGTCCGGCCGAGGGGCAGCATCCCAGGGGCGTTGTGAGGCGCTGGGCTGTGTGTCCCTCGGCCGCACCGAGTCAGCACTTCAGCATCATTTTTTTTTTCCTCCTTAATGTCTTTTAACAAGGCAGGGCTCCAGGTGGTGGTCATGAGTTCTAAAGTACATCGGCTTCTAAATTAAAAAAATCAAAACACAGGTTTGTCTCCCCATCGCTTGTGTCCCCACAACGTCTAAGAACATCACTCGGAAATTGCCAGAGGGACAAAGGCTGGCCGTGCCAGGATCGCAGGCAGCTCTTGGCAGGGCTGTCGCCAGCATGTGCAGTCAGAACTGTGCCACTTGACAGCGAGTGCTGGGGAGGACGAGCTGCATTAGCACAGTCATGGTTTCCGAGGTGCCTGCCTGGCAAACAGCTGCTCCTGTGCAGGGAAACCCAGGTCAGGGAAAGTCCTGCTGACACCGGTTTGAACCCCATCACACTCAGTGCTGACAAGTCCAGCGACATCAGGTGAAAAGAACATACCCACCACGAGATGTTGTGGTACATGTCGGAGCAGGTAAACAAAACGTACCAGTGGTTCATTTCAAAGGGTTTTTAAGTCCACTCATTTGCAGGTAGTAAAGGCATTTGTTTTGTCTTCATGTGTAAAGTAGGAGCAGACCTTCAGTACCATTTAAACACAGGATTATCATAAATCTGTAGCAGACTTTTTGTACTGTTTGGACATTTCTTTCAGCTGCTGCTTCCTGTGAAGTTGACATAAAATTTGCATTTTTTTGTGCACTAGGTGAGGATGGGGATTCTTTATGCCACAGTCTGAAAAAATGCAACCTTCTGCAGTGTCATATCATCTGTTTTTAGGGAATATGGTATTTTGAGTGACCACTGTAGTACAATTTCAGCATTCTCAAGTCCAAAAATAAACTAAAAATAAATAGAATATGAGGCTGGTGAATAACTTCTAAATTGCAGTGATCCTGCACAGACTTAAGTAGACAGTTCTCTGCACTGATTGAGCTAGCAGAGCTGAGTTATGAAATAAAATGCACAGAAAAGGAAGATCATCAAGAATTTGCAAAAAAGACATGGTGGAGCCTATGTACTACTAATAATTTCTCGTCACTGCTTGTCTTGAGGAGCAGGTTTGGAAGACTGTGGTGAAAGAAATCAAAGATGTGAAATAGAAATGAGCCATTGATTCATACTCCTCAAAATGCCTGAATGCTTTTTAGGTCATTTGCCATCATATTTTAGGTGACCATATGCCTGACATTAAATTTCAGAAGAATTGCTGTAGGTGGTAAGAGGTCATGTCCTTGGAAAAACTGCTGTTCTATTGTTACAGCAGGATGAGTTTACAGAAAATGTATTTTTTTTTTACTGTGAAAATAAATGCTTAACTAAAAGATACTGTAGATTATCCTACGGAGAAGTGCCTTTTCTTAAAGAAGTTCATCTTCAAGTTTTACATTGTTTTAATCTCTGAAAAATGTACTGGGGAAACATGGGTTAATTGTGTGTGAGGAATAAGAACTCCAGACACAACTACATTAGCAAAAAAACTTGTAGTCATTAGAGTTGTGGCTTTTTTAAACTCAGAACTGTTCAGGTTCAGATCTCAAGAAGGAACTCATTAACTATGTGTGAAAGTAGGTTACATGCATTAATATATAAATATGATTAAGTGTGGGGTTGTGTTTTTGGGTTTTTTTGAGCTTACTCATGTCTTCTCCTCCGGCTTTCAAGATGTAAAGAACCAAAAATACATGTACCTAATTCTTGTATGGCACATTGGGAAACACATCTGTATTACCTACCTTTGCAGAGCCTAATTTTTACTTGCTGCCTGTCTCTCTTCTTTTTATGACTCCAGGATCTCTCTCTTAGTCCAGCTGGTCTTCACACTGGGTAGAATTGGTCAGGTAGGTTGCCAGTGTTGGAGGACTGTGCTTCCAGCCAAGGGTAATGTTTCAGTGGCTCTTTTTGGAGATGAAATTAATCTCTACCTTTTACCTAGTCTGTGCAAGTCCCATTTATTTTGAGTGTTGGTTTTTCAAAGAAAATCAGTTTAGGCCTCTATATAAACAGTTATTGCAGGAGAGAGAAGAATTTCCTGCCCCTGTATTTTAAGGGCAGCTGATTCCAAAGCTCTGGTACCACAGGCTGTTACAGTCTCCCAAAGCCAATTGATTCCGATTGCTCTCATTTGAAAAATGCCAATATAAAGCTCAGGAAGAAATCCATTAAGTGATTTCAGAAGTAAAACTTGGAATAAAAAAGCGTTTATGTGGAACTTGAAGTGATGCAGTGGAAGTATGAGTTGATGTGGTGTTTTCAGTGTCTGGCTGTGTCATTATGTGCTGTGGCTGTGGGCAAGTTGGTAGGTGAGTTCAGAAACTGTAGGGTTTGTACGAATGCCTAGTTTAGGGCGTGAGTAGGAAAATAAGTAGGCATGGACTTTGTGAGGGGGTGGTTGGGCGTGAGCACAGTCTGCCTGTGCTGAAGGATTTGTGCAGCCACAGAGAGAGGAGCATTACCTGTTTTTTAGTTTTGCATGGGAGCTCTTTGGCTGATTGGTTATGAGTAGGACACTTGTAAATTATAGTGATGTGTTTTCCCACTAGTTATTTGGCAACTGGATTATTCATGCAGCTCAAAGATAGCAGCTTCAGTGGGGAGAGAAAAAAAGGCGTGAAGGGGCACAGAAACACATTGGGAGTGTTATTGGTGTCCTGAGTTCCACCTGCCTGTCTGATCCATAGTGTGGCTTCAGCAAATACAGAAAAATAAAGAAGGCCTGTTTCATTTTCAAATTTTCAGTCTGTGGGACCAGTGACAATTTTAATTTTTGTGGTAGTCTGATTCTTGAGGTCCTGTCTCAACTGCTTAATGCCAAGTGGTTTGTAGCTCTCTCAGTACAATGAGGTCTGGGGTGGTTGTGCGAATTCCTACGAAATTCCCTTATATGTACGGGCTTATCTAATCCCTCTGTGTGCCCCTGGAGCAAATCCTGGCATTTACAAAGAAGTCTCCCTGCATATCTCTAACATCTTGTGGTATGTTCCTGAGCCTGAGAAAAGGAGGGTTCCTCAGGAAGAAACCGCCACAGGACAAAGCATGGTTTGGCTCAAGGTGATGTTGCTGTGCATCTCAGAGTAGTTATGTTTGAGACAGCTTTGCTCTTGCTTTTCTCTTCTGTAACAAATCAGCCAGAAACCTGCACTTTTTTTGGTAGCACTCTTTGTTCTGACAATTGTCTTAGTGTAGATCCATTGCCCTGGTTTGATTAATTTAGTTTGAGAGCCTGGTGTAAATTACAGTGGCATAAGAGGGCTTTTACCCGAACAAACCATGCTTGCACTGGTAAGTTTGGCCTGAGCTGTGGCATAGATCCACCAACCTTTTATAGGATAGATTAGGTCCAGGCATTCCTGGTATCCTCAGCAGTAGCAGATGTTCCCATCCGAACAGATCTGTCACTGTCTGGCATGAGTCGTTCCTGGCCAGCTGAAACTTGCAACTCTTTATATTTTGCTCACTTACTGTCTGCCTGCCTGGATCACAGGGAGCATGTGGGAGCTACCTGAACAAAGAGGATATTTAAGCCCATATTCTTAGACAAATTTACTGTTGTTACGCAGGGGTTGTGCTGCTGCATTGCAAATTGAATTAGGACATTTTTGTTACCTCAGCAAGTTTTGTCTTTGATTTTCACGCATCTGCGTGAGCAGATTACAGATGGCTGTATGTGTTCTGTACTGTTCCCCAAGGCCTTTCAAACTCAGTAATGGACCAGTAATCATATTTAAATCTTTTTTCAGATGAGTATAATTTAACTAAAAAAGAATGTAAATGTAAGGTTAAGTTCACATTATTTTCACGTACTTATAAACAGCTGTACTGCTTGTAAAGGGCTTTTGGTCAGAAATAACCTGACAGCATTTGCATCTTCTCACTTGTCCTGTTCAACCTTCTGACACCCCTAAAGCACTGCAGACCTTGTAGGACCCTGCACGGCCACGGGCAATGCTGGAATAGATTTCCATGGAGATGTGGGGGGACGTGGCCCCCATCACTGACCTCCCGCCCTTTCCTCTGTGTGCTGGCACTTGGAGCATTTGCAATTGTCATGAGGGGAGCCTGCTGAGACTCCATGCCTGTGTGAGTGTGTCCGGGAGCATCTGTGAGTGCTGGTGTGGGAGGTGGGACGGGATGTCCCTCCTGCACCCTGGAGGTGTGACTGGGCACTTCTTGCTGCACCTGTTGGACCATGAATATTGTAGAGCAAGGTCAAGTAGGAGCCAACACATGCCAGGAGCTTCTGCTGCTTATTTCCTGGTACCTGTTTGGTTTTTACTGACATTTATAGAGATCTTTCATAGTGTTTTTAAAACTTTTCTTCAGTTTGGGATGAATATTGAAGTCAGGAACACAAATGGCAGCTGGAGCTGGGAGCTGTTGGGTTGTCAGAACCCCCCATGCTCCCAAGTTCTGCTTTAGCCAGATCATGCTGTACTTGTGCCAGGACTTGTTCCCTCTTCACTGTGGGTGTGCAGGGCAGTGTTGTGGTGACTGCACTGTCAAGGAGGGCTCTAGAGGCATTGTTGTCTTCAAGGTTCCTTTTGAGAAGTTTGTTTCTGGCAGTCTCCTGGGAGCTTTGGAGTCTGCCCTGGCAGTAGGAAGTCAGGAACAGATCAGACCAGAATTTGCTTCCAGACTTTGTTTTTTAAATTGGGCATAGTTTTGTTTTGGTTTTGATTTTAAAAAGTTAAATTGAAATGCTACCTATTGTGTTTTAGTAGTAGTTGAGTTGTAAAGTCTCTGTGACTTTGAGAGGCAATAAATCAAAATAGTTGCCTTGGCCAAACTCTCTGCCTGGCACAACTCCGAAGTGCCTACATGCATGTTATGTTTGGATAAGCAGTTGAGGGGCAACAGTGATAAAGGTATGTTAAAAGTTTATGGTTTAAAAAGGGATTTAGAAGCCACTATACCAGGCTTGAATGGGGAGCTGTTAATTATATTCCTGCTCCAACAAGCCCCTAGAGATTGCCTGAAGGGAAGAAGCCATAAGGCTCTTACCCAGCCCAAAATAGTGAAAAAATACAGTTGGGCTGCTGCTACACGTTAGGCAAAGGGAGAACTGGGAATCAGAGCATCTTGTTTACCCAGGAGAACTAGAGATGAAATTTCTTGTCCTTTCTTTTATCTGGAGACGCTCAGCTCGTCCGCGTGCCTGACGTAAGAGGCGAGCTGGGATGGAAGGTGTGGCAGGATGGGGCTGCTTGGGATGTCTGGGTAATTTATGCTTTGTAGGTTGCCTTTACACTTGTGTTAATTGCCTTGTTTGGCAAAACTTTTATTATTAAAAGAACCTTTCTTTTTTTTTTTTTTTTTTTTTTTCTTGATTTAGAATGTATTTTGTGGCTGGAACGGGGCTGCTCTGAAGTTGCTGATGTGTGTGGAGCTGATGAGTCTGAAATGCTTCACTTGTGTTTTGGGGATTTTTGGTGGTGTTTTTTTTTAATTATTGAACCTGTTTTGCGTGTGTTGGTCTCAGCTGCAGTTACTAAAGGAACTGTTTCCTGGTGTGGACTGACAAATACGAACAGTAACGAGTGGTTTGAAAGGATTTGTTTCCTCACTCTGATCGGACTCCTATTCTGAATATTGTACTGAAGTTTCTCTCTGTGCTGGTACTGAGTACCAATGTAGTGCTACCCATACACAGGGGAGTCTTCACTCCTGTCTTTGCCTCTCATATTTTATCTTTTCCATGGGTTAATATATCCAAAAAACCTAAATAAATCACCGTTTATGCACAGCTCTGAAAGTCCTTGTCCCTGTCAAGGAAGTATGTCCTTAATACCATGTGGTTAGTGGCTGGTTTATGTCCTCAGGCATGTTGGTTTACATCCCCTGGATGATGTGGGCTGCCTGGTGCAGCCCTTGTTTATGGACATGGGGAGTGCTCGGCGTTGGAGGCTCCTGTGCTGATGAAATCCATGTTCTTGGTTCCTTTTTCCTCTTGGCTGTGGCATTGCTTTCTGTGAAGGTCTTGCAGATCTGTGTTTTCCAGCTCTGGGCATAGCCAGAATTCCGGTGCTTCCCTCAGTTGGATTCCAGACATCTTCCAGCTGTTCCACAGCACTACTCATGCACTTTTAATTTTGTCCCTTTGACTTCATACTTACCATCAATTATGAAAATCTTTTTCCCACTCTGTTGCTTATTCCTCCCATGTGCTGTAAGGGTAAGTGAGGTATAAAAACCTGGTTAATCCAAGTTTTCCCAGCAGATCTATTGGTGTTTGTTAAACAATAGTATTAGTAAGTTACAGGAATATTTGAGTTATTAGACACATGCTACACAGCACTGCATTTCTTAAATATATTTAACAGCAAATTTAGCAGCAGGGGTATGACACTGTACTTGTTTCTTCTAAAAAAGCATTTTTAACAAGTTTAAAAGTAGAGTTAATTTGAAAGTAGACATATTTCAGGTAAGACACTCTTCATTTCTTGGCTTTAAACTCTATTTCAAAAATGTCTTCCCTTGTTTTTCTGAGGAAGTCCTGGTTCCAAACTGCTACCTAAAAAGTGTGACAGTGCTGGGAATCATCAGTTCAGTGTGTGGACTCGAGTGTCAATGGAGCAGAAAAAAACCCAAACCCAAACCACCTTTCTAAACCCAGTGGCAGGTGTTTCTATCACAGGAAGGTCCATCGCAGACTGCTGAACCAGGTCTACTCCACCACATCACAGACGAGCCTGAGCTGTGCTTCGTGCCACGCACGGGCTGCACGAACCACAGGTGCCAGCAGCTCATCTGCACTGCCTGTGTTTGACTGGTTTGCAGTCTCAGCTGGTGCAGTTGCTTGGTTGTTTTCTCTGCTGGCTGAAGAAACCTGAAGTGAAATGACCCATCAGGCCCTTGGTGCTGCTGAGCACACCCAGGGTCCGTCCTTGGCACGGTTTGTTGAATGTGTGTTCTGTCTACTTAGGGCTAACTCACATGTTTAGGCAAGACACTCTGGTTGAGGGTAGATTTCCAATTTAGATTACAATCTAGCTCTGGATGAGCTCAGTGTAATCAGGGTAATTTCAGATTTTCATGGTAAACAAGCTCTTCATTGAGCAAAGCCCACGAGCCCTGTACACGTCCCCTGTGCTGCTGTTGAAGGAATTGCCTTGTTCCCTTTCTCATGGAAAGGGGGTAAGCCATTTTTTGGCCTGACTTAAAATTTTCAGTAGTTGAAAAAATTAAGTTATGTGTCATAGTTTTTGTTTCTCTTAAAGCAAACAAAGCAACTTCTGCAAGTTTTGTGCTGAGCTGTTAAATGAACTCCTTTGCCTTGAGATCTGAAGTTGGAGTTACAGATAATCTTAAGGAGAGAGACACAGGAGAGGCATAGCCAAAATCCTCTGAGAGCTGGCACCCTTTGCAGGGTGTGGTGAAGACTGACTTTTATGTGTGGTGCTAAAGGCCAGGGTGCGACCTCAAAGGAAACCTTCTGATTTGGTTGTAAAATATCTTTTTGGAGGATGGCAGTGGGTGGAGTGAACTGCTGCATCATGTTTTTTATGTCTGACCTGTTTAATAATGTGATTATTAAGGAGTTTTTTTTGCACGTAGGAAGACCAGCCTTTATGGGAGAAAACATTGCAGGGATAAAGGCAGACAAATGAAAAACTTCACCATTAAAATGGTCAGTCCTAAGTAGGACTTAATTAGATTTACCATGGAAAGCTTGTACTTGAAAGATTCAAACCTACATGAGGAAGCCCAGACCAGGAGACTAAACTGACCTTGTGTTTGCATCAGAAGCAGATTTTTTGTTTTCTCCTTAGTGATGCAAAATCTCCAAGTACTCACTTGTCATTTTTGGGACTGAGTCATCCTTGTGAGCATGTTTTAGGTTTGGTGCATGTCTTTGCTGGAACCATTTGTTGGAGGTCCAGCTTCATTTTAAAATGCTGATGCTCTCTGGAGAAGGCCAAAACACTGGTGCAAGTAAAGGATAAATCATCAAACCCCAATTTTATTGCCCTTTGGTTTTGAAGGACAGCTTTGTGTCTCGAGCATTAACGTTTGCTAGTGTGGCAATACTGGCAAAGCATGTGTAGACCAGCCCTTAATGCCTAATCTGGAGCAAAATCATTAATTTGGGAAGACAGCTCCTTTCCAAAAGCCAAGTGTCTCCCTGTTGTCTCCTGCAGTCTGGTTCCTGACACCCTGCAGAGTAAGTAGGTCAGAGAACTGCGTTTGCACCGCGGTGACGTGAGAGCAGGTAAAAGTTTTGTGTTGCAAAGCATCAAACGCAAAGTGTCTGTCTCTTGTTTCCCAGAGTTTCTGATGCCTGTTCACTGTAAATATTAACAACCTGCTTGTGGTGAGTGTGGTCTGGAGCATTTTCATAGGTACAATCTTTGCAGACAGGTGTTTTCTTTACTTGTTTAGGTTCCAATATACCAGCACTCTAAGGATTAATGCTTTCCAAGAGTTGTGCTCTTGTTCTCTGTATAACTTATGTGACCATTGTAAGAACAAATCAGTTGTCTTTTTTTAATACTTAACAGATATGGCAGAGATTTCAAAGACAAAAAATATTCCCACAAAATTATGTCTGATTCAGGAAAGGAAGTGGTATCTGTGGTGGCCAAGTTCTTAATTTGAATTTTCATTTTGTTTGTTGTTTTGTCTAGTTGAGTTTTTAAAAGTGATTATTCCCCTCCTGTAAACTCTCAACTGTAAAATGTAAGAAAATCAACTTTTCAGACACATGGATTTTTTTTTTCAATCTGCTTCTTATAAATCTTAACTGTCCCACAACGGTGCTTTCACAGGAATTGACTGTAAGGTTGGAAGCATTGGTTGTATTTTAATTTGTTTTGCTCTTTTAATGTAACAGTAAGTTGGAAGCTCCATCCTAATTTTAACAAGAAGTGTGGATAGTCGTAATTTACCTGTTGGTTTGGTTTTTGCTTGTGTTGTTTTTTTTCTTATTATTTGAATCTGTTTTATGTCATTAGATGTAAATTGTTCCTAGCAGTATCAACATCAGTTCTGGAGCCTGTGTTTTCATTTTGAGGATTCACCTTGCTTACACTGCTTACATATACAGAAGAGGTACTGGAATTTTTATCCTCATTCTGCCTCATATAGAGCGTTTCAGATGACTCATTAGGATTGTATTCCTTAAGTGATGTGGAACAGCAGATTCTAAATTTGTCACACAGACAACATCAAAACACAACATCAATCCATTTGTTCTTTTGCCACTGGCTCGAGGTGTGGTGTGTGCCAGCAGTTTTCCTGACGAGGCACAAGATGTTGGGGTGGATGTTGAGCATTTATAGAACAGTTTTATGTTACTGGAAGCAATTTCAACTCACAATCATGATCTTAATTAAAAAATGGAAATTATTGTTTTAAAACATGTATGGAGTCAAGTTGCTCAAAATTAAATTACTTGAGAAAACAGGATGAAGAAGTTGCCTTGTTTCATTTCCTCCAGCTCTGTCTTGGCTGTGCTCTGCTCCCAACTCACGGGGGTTTTGGTTGGCTGGGAGGGTTATTTCCTTCCAGATCTTGATGTTCTGGTCTTCCATCTGAATTAAAGAAGACTGAGGCAGCTTTTTCTGGTGTGGTTTGACAGCTTGGAGTGCTTTTAGAGTAATTAGAAATGTTGTCTGCAGTAGGAAGCTGTCACATGCCCGTGTTAGAGGCAGCTGTGCTGCAGCTGGTGCATCTCTGCACCTTGTGTTGCCACTTCCAGCTCTCAGCCACACAAATCACAGGCTGAATAAATCACCCTGAGGAGGAGCATGGCAGAAAGAAGGCAGCCTCCTTCTGAGCTGCTGACAGATTGGAAAGCCTCTGCTTAAGCATAGCTGGTAACTTATTTTCTAAAGTGAAATTTGATAGAGGGCAAGGATTAAGTATTTTTCCATGTGCTGCCCATTGTCTTACTGAACTGGGAACAAAAGTGTTTGGAAACTTTCTCATTCTGTGTGTTATGACAGGGATGCCCAGGCCTCTGTTTGCTGGCGAGGTGTGGGTGCAGGTCACAGCTGGTGCTGGGTGATGCAAGAGGAGATGTGGCTCCTTGCCCTCTGCTTGCACACCTCCTACTTTTCTCTCCTCCTTCAGCTTTCTTTCCATTTGGACTCATGATTTTTTTTTTCCTTAAACTTTTCCAGCCCCAAACCTGGTTATAATATTGGTTGCATCATATTTTTCCTCCCCTCTTCCCAACAGCCATTAGCTGTCCTGCAGTTTTGGTGTGAGTGACAAGTTGTACCTCCAGCTGCCTTTGGGAATGGCTCTCTTGGCATAGCTCAGAAGTACTTGTACTGAAATAAATAACCTTGTATTTTATTAACCAACAAATTAAAACCATGTGACAGATGGATCACTATTGCTTCCCATGACAGATGACAGGAACAAAACTTAATCTGAACTGGGAAGCATTTGCATAAGGTGAATGTTTGCCTAGATACGAGTGTCTGTAACTTTGAAGTGATTTTATTTGTTCTCAAGGTTATTTTTCTGCTTTGGCTTTGTGTTTTGGCCTTGCATTAGGGTCTAGGTCATTTCTTTTCAGCTTAGGAACTGTTGATGCCTGAAAAAGTACACAGTAATTAGAACATCTACCTCGATAAGACCCAAAAACTCTGAACAACACTCTCTTGTTACCAGGAGGCGTCAGTGTAAAGTCCATGCAATAAGGTGATTTAGCTTGGGTGTGTACAGGTGATGCTAAGATGAAATTTAGTGATAAATAGCACGAGTCCTTTCCCTAATCTCCCCATTAGTGCTGGCATCAACATGCTTGTTGTATGCCTTGAACCTGTTTTAAGCCTCACAATGTGTTGGACACCCCAGGTTCTGTGTAGATACTGCTGTGTTTGATCATAACAGCTACTTAGAGGTACCTGAATCATGTGAGATCCCGGGATCACCCAACTGTCTTTTCTGCTGAAGGAAGCCTGACACTGTGAACCTTGATACATTTGATGTTAAATTAAAAGAAAACACAGTTTCATCCTAGGAATCAAGAAGTGCCTTTTGTTACAAACCGAGAATCCCAGAACTCAAGTGTAAATTGAGGTGGTTTGGATAGATTTAAAAATGTGTGTAAAGAAACCTTTGCTCTGTTAGAAGTGAAAAGGCACCTTGCCCTGTGTGTGTATGCTCTGTGGCTCGTTTGGAGCTTGTGGACGTGAAAAATGCAGCTTGCACATGGGCAAGGATGGCTCAGGTTGAGGTACACGTTGTATGTTCTGCTGGAAATGCACATTTGGGACAGGAGTTTTCAGCTGACAAGCTGTAAATCAGTGCCTGCTATTGCAGCATGCACTTTAATGGGAGTCACATAGTTTTCCTAATCTCCTTCCAAGTGTGAGGAAATAAACAATTTCCTAATCCACACCACGCTGTTGTTGTTGTTATTTGTATTGTAAGTTGTGCCAGGTGCTGCACAGACAGGGTGAAGCAGCTCCAGCCCTGGTGCAGTGGTACCTGGGCACCCGAGCTCTGCTGTCTCCGGGTGTTCTGCTGAAGGGAAAAGGGATGTGAAGACAGGACCACAAGTATGATGAACTAGAGGGCTAAAATTACTGCCCTTATTCACACTTAAAAATAGCTCCTTACAGATGAAGGTTTTATTTGATGGGAGTTGCAGCTTATTTTGTGAGAAACTTATTTATTCCGATATGAGTAAGTGTGGCAGAATCTGCCCTTAGCTAAGACCTATTTATGTATTTGCTTAGCATGAGTGTGGATAGTAGGAAGCTGGACACTTTCAGCTTAGCAAAGCCACAGCTTTTCACATTAAAAAACTGGTTCTATCTAAGGATATATTCAAATGAATGTTAAAAAGTTTTAGAAGCTTTTATTTTAGTGTCCTGTGGTGTAGATGTAGGTCGCTATATATATACAGAGGTAGTGAAACAAACTTTCTTGTCTTTATATAATGTATTCTTCATTGACCAAAATGTGGAAAAATACGTTAAAAATTATCTTTTATTAGCTCTTGTGGCTGTTTGCACCAGACTGGTGGATGCTGCTCCCTTTTGAACACTTAAAGTTGTCTCTCCTGGAAGAAGTGTTTGCACTGACAGCTGGTTGAAATCAAAGTGTTTGCTGTGCTATTTTTACTTCCTCACCTTTTCCCCTAGCCCCCAACATTCTATTCACAGGCACATCACAGTGCTCCTGGTACGTTTAAAGAAATTACTTGTAAGTGAAGTGTCCACTGATGTAGATGAATATTTAAAGCTCTGCTGAGCAGCTCACGGGCTGTTTCCTGCAACTGCGAGTGCATGGCTTGGTTACAGCCAGGCACAGCATTAGGCTGATAACATCATAAACTACACAAAATGGTAATGCAATCCAAATGTTTGTGCTGTCAGTGAATATTCTGATCACATCTGCTAACTCTAATTATTTCTTCCTTGGTTAAAAAAAGTTTTGGTTTTGTTTTGCTCTGGCTTTTTTTCCACCTTTATCAAAGCAAATTCTTGTGTTTCATCTGTCAGCAGAGCTGCTGTTCTGTTGGAAGGTCTGAGTGAAGTTTTTGAATGTTTGTGATGAATGAGCTGGGATAAAAAAATACTTTGGCTCTTTGATGGCCTGGGTGGTTTGCAAGTCTGACAGATTTGTTCAGTTTGGAAATGTGATGAGCAGTATCAGAGGCCATACCTATGTGCTAATTCAAGGCACAGTATTTCCATCACATTAAAAGGTTTTAACATCTCTGTTGTGGCTCAAGAGATCCATATTCTGAGATCTCAGATTCTTCAGAAACTAAGAGCAAGCAATGCCTAGATTTTGAACTTTCCTCTTTTTATTTTCTCTTCTCTTAGAACAAAATTGAATTACAATCCTCCAAAGGATGATGGCTCAACGTACAAGATTGAACTTGAAGGGATATCTGTTGATATCATGAAAGAGATACTCGATTACATCTTCAGTGGGCAGGTATGGTATTAAAAAACCCCTAAACCTCACTTGGACTGTTTGGCAAAATAATTTGAATTTTAACACTGCTGCCCTGAAAGATGTTTAAAGCTTTGTGATAAAATTCCTGCATATGAAGTCGAGGCAGTAGGCTCTGCAGGAGTTGTCTCTGCTCTTCTTGTGCAGCAAGGAAGGGCTTTAAAATTTAGAGTCAATGTCAAATTCTTGTATTAAAATTGGTGGCTACCTTCAGTAACCTGCTTTAAACCAGGCAGTGTTTGTCAGCTGTGACAGAGGACTGCCTTGGTAGCCACAGAGATGGAGACCCCATCGCGGAGCATTACAGTACACCTGGCACCCTCCCTCGCTGCCCCCGGTGCCCACCTTGCTGGCCTCCTGTCACATCTGCCTGCCAGCAGCCTTAGCAGGAATTAAAGTTGGTGTGTCTGGTTTATTTGGAACCAGACTGAGATTGCCGAATGAGTTTAGCTTTCTGCAGAAAAAGAAAAAGCAGATTTGGCTTGAAATTTATTCCTGCATGTATGTTTAAAAAAAGTATTTATTTATCACAGCAAAACTCATTTTAGGTTCCTGGATGAGAAGAGCAATTTTATGGTTGGTTACTTCAGGAACTTATTAAAATTTCTGCTCCACACCGTCTGTCAAGCAAATGCCATTCCAACTCTGTGTTAATTAATAAATGGTTAGCAGTCATATCAGTTTCTCCTAATTTTTACACTGGCATTAATACTCCATTCTTCAGCTACTGAGAATGAGTGTAATGAATGCAGGCATGTCATGGAACAAATGAGTGATAGTAGCTATAACTTCTAAATTAATTCTTGCAGATCAGGCTAAATGAAGAAACTATCCAAGATGTGGTACAGGCAGCTGATCTCCTGCTGCTTACAGACTTAAAAACTCTCTGCTGTGAGTTTTTAGAAGGTTGCATAGCTGCTGAGAACTGTATTGGTATTCGGGACTTTGCACTGCACTATTGTTTGCATCATGTTCACTACCTTGCCTCAGAGTATCTGGAAACTCACTTTCGAGATGTCAGCAGCACAGAGGAATTCTTGGAACTGACTCCTCAAAAACTGAAAGAAGTGCTGTCCATGGAAAAGCTCAATGTTGGAAACGAAAGATACGTCTTTGAAGCGGTGATTAGGTGGATTTCTCATGATTCAGAATCCAGAAAGGTCAGGACATCCAAATGTTTGTATTTTGAATGTGGGGCAAATCAGAGTGTTCGTTCTAATCAGTGGGAACTTGAAATAGATCTGTTTCTTTCTTGACTAACTTACAGAATTTATTGAATTTTGCCTGAAATGCAGACCATGGCATTGCAGTAAAAGGGTGAAAGCTGTGTTGATATCATCTGCTGCCTTTATTATTTAATAGGCATTAAGAAAAAAAAGGCACTATTTTCACGTTTGATGATATAATCTTGTTTACATGGCAAGAAATTAAGTAGCACATTTATAGAGAAACTTTGAGCACTTGATGCATTTTCCTACTAACACCGTGTAGTATAGTTTATTACTTACCAGCATCAAAAACTCTCAAGTATTTACTAAACATCTGCATGTCGGGGTGTCTCTGTGCTGGGGGTGACTGTGTGTCCCTGCTGCCTCCCCCAGGTGCACATGAAGGATGTGATGTCGGCGGTGTGGGTGTCGGGGCTGGACGCCGCCTACCTGCGCGAGCAGATGATGAGCGAGCCGCTGGTCCGCGAGATCGTCAAGGAGTGCAACAACATCCCCCTGACACCCCCGCAGCAGGGAGAGGCCATGCTGGCCTCCTTCAAGCCCCGGGGCTACTCCGAGTGCATCGTGACTGTTGGCGGGGAGGAGAGAGTGTAAGTGTGCTGTGGCATCACAGCTGGTCCCAGTGCCAGCACCCACGGCACTCTGGAAGCACGGAGTGCAGAGGATATGTGCACCTATTGCTGATTACTCCACCATTTGGGTTTGTTTTACTCAGGCACACCTACAGTACCTCTGGGGGTGATTCAGCAGTAGATAGTTATTTTGTTTCTGACATTCGACCTGTAGTAAGCTTACGGTAGGGTTGTTTTTTCAGTAAGTGTTAGCTGGTTTTCTTGTTTAACTGAATAGACTTAAACACAGAATCATTTCTGATGATCTGAAAAGCATCTATAACAAAGCTTAGAAGTAATGAATGTGTGCTTTAAACTGTTTTGTTCATAATAGATGTGGTTCCAAAAAAAAAAGTCATTATTGGTGGATTTGGGATAAGGTGAAAATTCCTGTTCCACACAATAATCCCTTTATTTTCTTGAGTACCCCCTGCAGAAGAAGGGAGGGTTCTATTTTGTTTAAATAAATTCAGCATTTAGATGTTAGCTCTTTATAGAAACATAGTAAACCACTCAGACAGCATTTTGCGTATCAGTTTGGGAATCACTTTACTCAGACATTACTAATACTCCCTTCTTAGCTCGTTCAAAGTTCATAAAAAAAGGTTACAGGCTGATACAGTAGGAATGCAGTGAATCAGCTTTTTATGTCTCCACGTCTGTACAAACTCAATTTACATGTTTGGTTTGGGGGTCTTCTCCTTACCAGGGAAATGCCACGTGATGAATATACAGGAAAACAAGAACAAGCAAGCTTTGGACACGAGGTGTTAACAGTGAACTCGTAAAACTCTGTCTTTGTCTTTCTGTTTCTGCTTGTTCCCTCCCCACCCTGTGTTCAGATCACGGAAACCAACCTCAGTGATGCGGTGTATGTGTCCTCTTTATGATCCCAATAGACAGCTCTGGATTGAACTTGCTCCTATGAGTATCCCAAGGATCAATCATGGAGTATTGTCAGCAGGTAAAGGGGAACTTTGTCTTTGTAAAGTCAATGTTATGAAAACTTACCAGTGCCTCAGAATCTGAGATACAGCTTATAATAATATATTTTCTTCAATACTGACTGCACTGGGGTTATTTCATGCTTCCCCTTTGTCTGCCCAAAACTGTGATTTTGATTCTGTGAAAATCCCTGTCATCTGAGTGTCTTAAAATCACTATTCCTGCAACATCTTGTGGGAATCTGCTACATCTGTCTCTCCAGGAGTATTTCATGTTTTAAGTAAATTCTAGTTGCTGCATCACTGAATATCTTGAAGGGTAGCTGCAGGGGTAGACTTGAGGCAGATGTAAGTATGTGCTTTACCTTCTCCAGTCCAGAGTCTGACCTGTGACTGGTCTGGATCTCCTGGTGAATTCCAGAGTACAACTCACCAGTCATGTTGTTTTGCTCAGTGTGCAGGTGTGAGTCCTCTTCTTGAGAGTCCTGTTCTAAGATCATGTTACGTTTTGTTTTACAGAAGGATTTTTATTTGTGCTTGGTGGTCAGGATGAAAACAAGGGAACGCTAAGCTCTGGAGAGAAATATGATCCAGACACCAATTCATGGAGTTCCTTACCACCAATGCTTGAGGCAAGATCTCTATCTAACTGTTGGGATTTAAGTTTTTACTTTGGCAAAATGTTCCTTTTCTTCTGCAAAATTTTATTCTGAATCTCCAGTCGCTTGCATCTTACACATTCAAAATCATGCTACAGACTGACTTCTGTTTATATCCTGTTGTTCTTGTGGTCTGATGCTGACTGCTGGATCTGGAAAAACTAAACAATTGGTGAAGAGCTAACTGTAAGATGAACTACAAAATTTCAGGAATTTCATAATGAATCAGTCCTGTAGTATACTTAATGTTCTGCGTATACTGGCCTTCTAAAACAAGAGACCTCTGAGATGGACAAAGGGATCGGACTGTGCAGAAAAGATGGACAGAGGACTGGCCAACATACAGAACTTGGCTTGCACAGACATATTTAGGTTTGGTTTGAGTTAATGCTTCCTTCTTCATAATTACATTCCATCCAAAAGTAACAGTTTGTTATTTGTAAACATAAATCCTTAATACACCTGTGTTTTTTATCTTAGTAAATCAGCACAGGGTGTTTATTAAGAAGTTGTTTACCACAGGATTTTCCTCTTTGCAATCTCTGCTTGACAAAGGCATGTAGATTTGTGTACAATTTTAGTTATGATGCATTAAGTTTCCTGGTTGTGATATGTGAGAATGAGGGGTAGCTGGGCTCATACATACAAAATAGAAGAGCTGCCTTTGCACAGAGAATGGGTCCAGGCTTTGCTGCTATAGAGACCTGAAAGCAACAGCTTCATTGTGGAGACCACTGCTATGGGAACTAAAATATGGCCAAGCTCTGTTCTTAGATTTCTGTGTGGTCTCTTTGGCTTTTGCTGCTCTGCCCCTTTTTTTTTTTTTTTTTTTTTTTTTTTTTTTTTTTTTTTTTTTTTTCTTTTCTTTTCTTTTCTTTCTTTTCTTTTCTTTTTTTTTTCCCCATTGTTGTTGTTTTGATACTCTTTGTTTGTATAGTTGATTAAATTAATAATCTTATGCTGGTGTTTAGGACTTCACTATTAAAAAAAAACAAAACAAAAGCCAGGCATAATACCAATAGCACTATGCAGAGAGATACTCTGAAAAATAAGACCGTATTCATTTATTCACAATGGCAGTAATGTTTTTCAATGTTGACTTTGTTGATGTTCCTTAGGCACGACATAATTTTGGTGTGGTAGAGATTGATGGGATTCTGTATATTCTGGGAGGTGAGGATGGTGAAAGGGAGCTGATCTCCATGGAGAGCTATGATATTTATAGCCGGACCTGGACCAAGCAGCCAGACTTGACCATGGTTAGAAAGGTAAAAACTACATCCTGTTTATTGTGTTGCTTCTTGTTAAACAGTCAGTGCAGATACATGTATACATATATATATTAAAAATTTATTTTAATCTCTTGCTTCAAGTAGAAGCTGTAGCAAATAGTCTCTAAATGAAATGAGAGTGAGCAGCTGCTTCTCTCTTTATGCACCAAAACAAAATTCTGGCTGAGCATTTTTATTCCTTGCATTGTTTGACGCGTGGTACAGGCAACCCAAATGCCTCTGTGTGTGTATAGACAGCTTTCAATACTGTGCATTTATTTGTCATTTTAGATATATTTTTCTTTTTTTTCCATAAGATTGGCTGCTATGCAGCTATGAAGAAGAAAATCTATGCAATGGGTGGAGGCTCCTATGGAAAGCTCTTTGAATCTGTGGAGTGTTACGACCCCAGGACTCAGCAGTGGACAGCAATTTGTCCTCTCAAAGAGAGGAGGTGAGAGAAAATGGAAGGGGGGGAACTAGACTGCTTTTCCAGCCTTCTGATGGGAGGAAAGTGTCCTTTTTCTGATGAATCTGTGAAGATGGCCTATGAATCTCACCAGGTCTTTCTGAGTCATGGTGGCCAGTAGTTAATGTGACTGAATAAAGACAAGCATCCAAGCAATAAATACAAATTTTGTAGAAATATAGGCCTGATGTTACAAGCAATAGTTCCCTGATGTGAAATAAAAACTAGAAATTATAGTTCAGTTGGAACTTCAGAATATTTTTAGAGAGAAATACTTTTACTGTTTTTTTCTTTTGTGATCTGAATTAGGTGCTTACAGTTAATATCCATGACTCGTCTTGTTGGATATTTAAGGCATCTGCATGTATAAATAAATAAAAGAGTAAAAGATGAAGACAGTTCACAAGGGTACGCAAAAGGGTTTTGATACATTGCATTAATATTCTTTCTTTTTTGGATTTTCAGATTTGGGGCAGTGGCCTGTGGAGTTGCCTCTGAGCTTTATGTATTTGGTGGGGTCAGGAGTCGTGACGACAGCCAAGCCAGTGAGATGGTGACATGCAAATCAGAGTTTTATCATGATGAGTTTAAAAGGTAACTGGCTGCAGCTCTAAACACAGAAAATAACTTGCCATCCAGTCATCTGCCTGTTCCCTCGCCCCTTGTTCCTGCACTCCAAAGCACATGAGCCCTGTGTCCTGTGTCTGTTTCTCATTTCATGTTTTGTGACTCAGTATGGCTGTTACTGAAGGCCCATCCACTCCACTTTTCCCTCTAACATGCCAAGCCTAAAGCCCTGGAGCCACTGTGTGGGTCTTGAGTGCCCCTGGACAGGAGAAGCACCTTGGTCACACAGGGAGTTTGTGGTTCTTCCCCTGCACGCTGCAATTTCCCCAAGTTCAGGGTACTGCTGCCCCCACCCCTACTCGTGCCCACAGCTCCCTGCTGAGTGCTCATTACAAGTCTTTTCCAACCTAAATGATTCCATGGTTCTACAGAGGAATGTATGTATGTACAGGGATGTTTCTTCATGATCCAATCCTATCTCCAAAGATTTGCATCTTAGGGAATTCCTAAACTGGAGGTGAGAAATTTCATGCATTTCTGTTCCAAGCATTTATAGCTGATGGCAGCCATGTAGGCCTTTGCCATAGGAAAGACACTATGGATGCTATACATCCCACAGCCACCTCCCCACACTGCATGGCTCATCTCCTTCTGTTTGTTTTGAATTTGCTTCTGATTACTTCATTTGTTATCTCTTGGCTCTGGATGGTGGAATCCACCTTACTACATGTGGTAACCATTCAAAATGTTACCTTACATTGAATTTTTTGTTTAGTCACCTTATTCTCCAGTCATAACTGACAAGCTTGGTTCCTCCAGTGACTTTTTTCTTGCATATAACAGTAAATTGGATTATTCTTCTTTCATAAATTAAATTTTAAAAAGACTTTGTGGTCAGATGTTTCAAGGCTTACTAACAAGTGAAGGAGATTAGCATGTCTTTATTAGAAGATCAATACTGATTTATGACAGTGACCTGTATAAAAGGACACAAAAATAGAACAGTAGATGTAAATTCATTATATAATTTTCTGGCAAGATATGGTTCTAAAGAGACTTTAATTTCTGTATGAAGAGGTCTTCTCTGTTGTTCAAAGTGATGTCTAAACTAGCTATAATCAAATGAAGCTGAAGAAAAACATCCTTTAAATTGGTTAAAGAAAGCAGACAGATCAGAGGGGCTGTTGCTGCTGATGCTCCCTTATAGTGTTTGCTGGCCTTCTGGGGGCTGGGGAAATGGTAGAAGTTTATTAATGTTTTTCAAGATGTCTTTGAAAGGGAAAGAACTGTGGAAAGAAATGCTCCCCTCTCTCCTACTTGCTATTTTCAGCTGATTTACTTGCAATATTTCCAGCCTGATTCTGTTCTTCAGAAGGTTATAGCTCGTGGCTGCTCAGCAGTGGCTGCAAACCTGTTCCACTGGTTGATGTAGGTTGAGCTGCCACGAAGTGGAGTTTGGGGAGCTGGGAGGGCCCAGCCCGGGTGCTGCAGGTGAGCCCGTGGTGCCACCTGCTGACTGCAGCACCCACACCTGCCACGGGATGCATTTGTGTCCTTGCCCGGTGGCATCCCCGAGGCCTTCCAGCATTCCAGGGGAACAGCGGTGGAACTCCAGCTGCCCCAGTTGCTCTGAGTGCTGGCTGTGTGGTGTGAGGGCTGTGCTGGCACAGGAGGCAGCAGAGGTAACTGATGGAGCTGATGGAGGAGGCACATGAGATATCAGACTTTGCCTTTCTGCTCTGCCACTGCCCAGTCTGAGCTTAGAAATTTAACTCAGCATGAGCCTGCAGGCAGGGCACAGGTTGTGGGTGTTCCTGTGGACACTGGGGACCAGGGAAGGTTGGGATGGTGGCAGCTGCTGCCTGGGGATGGTGCTCCCGGGGTTTGGAAGGCCCCAGCTCAGCCCAGGGGTGCGGTAGCCAGAAGAGGGTGCAGTGTCTCTGTGTTATTTCCAGCACTCAGCTTCAGGATCTGCCAGTTATCCCAGGTTTCGGAACCCTCAAAGATCTGTGTAGCAGATCAATTCTAGCCGTCTCAAACCAAAATTCACTGTGACTTTTTTAATATTTACGTGCCAATACTGCATACTTTGTAATGAGCTGTGGGCTTTTCCTGCTGTTTTTAAGTAAATGCAGAACCCCATGATGTTCACTTTCTCTGTGGAGGGAGAGAACTCTCAGGACTGTGAGTTCAGCCGTGGGATGATGTTGGTTATGGGGTACGTGCAGCAGTGCACACCTGTGTCACCTGCACAAATTTCCATGTGTGCCTCAGGCCTCACTGCCAGAGCACAGGGTCCAGCATCATCCCAGGCACGCAGAGCTTGAGTGTCTGAGTTACAGGTTTTCCTCCAGTGTGAATGTCTAAGGATGCACTCACATCAGTATATAAACATATTAATTCATGTAAGCTGCCATAATTCTGGCTTGAATTGGATTAAAGGACTGGACTTGTTTAATATTGTTTACTTTGACAGTAACTTACTCCAAAATAACTCACAGTGCAGAGTCTTTCAAAATTGTTATTCTTAACCATGACGCAGACTTTTCAAAGACTGGGGATTTGCTGAGATCTTCACACTAGCAAAAAAATAAACATTGAGACTCCTGTTAAGCTGTGCTGTATAAACAAGTAATAAAATAAATGAAGTGAGACAGAATAGTAGCATCCACATGAAATGTGCACAGGGTAATGTAGGAAATAATTCTCATAGTTGAAGTGCTGCTGTGACTGAGTTTTTTCAATTAATAAATGTTTTGTCAGCCTGTCTTTAGAGTCATGTGCATGAGTGGATTTAAGTGAACCCAAAGATAGAAAAAGCTCTATGTCAGACTGCAGGGTTTTTGCAGGATGTGGATTTTTTTTTTCAAAGGCTGTAGATTGAGCTTTGTGTGCATTGTATCCTGTTTTTTAAAATATCGATCAAGCTAAAAACAGATTTAATGAATGTAAAAATGGAAGAGGGAAACATGAAGGTATCTTTCACTCAGTGATCCAGTGTTGATCTACTCCATAAAAAGCAGCAAGTCTTAAATACATATTCAAGACCTTGATGGGTCAGACTTTCTTTCTATCTGAGTTCATAATTTATAATACAGCTTTTGCACCATGTAGGTGAGTGGAGAATTGGATGATGCCTGTACACACTTGGGTTTTTCTTTTCAGTGTGGATGGTTGGAAATATTTAATAGAGCCCAAACTGACTTTAGGGTTCTTTGCAAGGTCTGCTGGTGTATGGCCACTGCTGCCTTTCCCTAGTGGCCTGTAAGTGGGGTAGGATTTCTTCCTTCTTTTCATAATTCAAAAAATAATTCTAAAAAATTGCAGGTATTAAGGGGGATAAAAGCGAGAGATAATTTTCAGAAGCAGTACTTCGGTAAAATATCCTTTACAATGTTCTTTTTGCTACTGGAACATCATAAAAATAAGGAAGAGCTTTCAGTGGTGTATAACTAGTGAACTAAATCGTCTTGTGACATAGTATGTGTAATTAGCAACATTCTTCCAGTCAGAGTACAGGAATTTCATTAAAAGCAAGTGCTTATGCACATGTAATGAGAACACTGACTGAGTGATAGCACTGTCAGATGAGAGGAACATGGATTTCCATTCCTTTCCAGGCTTCCTTTCTCAGCTGGGGTGATCTTGAGGTGACGTGCCTGGAATATGTTGGTTCTGTATCACATCTTTATTTACTTCCCACTTGGAAACAAAGCAGTTACCCCCATCCCACTCGTTAATTACAGCACTGTGGATGGATCATTTTGTTTGTCTCACTTTAAGACTGAAAAAAAATCAGGATTCCTTCCCTTCTTTTTTTAAATTGGGTGGAAGCCTGTTCCAGTTTCAGAGACATCACTTCTGCCCGTGTTTGCAGCAGGACTTGCCTTCCCCCTGCTCCTCTTGGACTCGGTTTGAGTGGAGCCATCCCAGGGAAGTACGCAAGAGTTCTGTTCCAAGGACTGTTTTCAGATTCCTGAAGATTGTGAATTTTTGGTCATGGTGTTTTTTCCATACTGTTCAAACAGCAGGCACAACCCACATTAAGCTGGAGCTTAGTCAAATTCTGATGAAACGTGACCCCTTGCCCTTCCTCTCTTTGTTCCTTCCTAGTTTTAACTGCTAAAGCTTCTGTGAATGTTCCTGAAAAGTGGTGCCTGGTTTTTAAAGTATACACGTTGAGAAAGACTGAGGATGAATTTTCACAAGCAGCTACAGATATTTTAATGTTGTCCTTTGGTGGTGCACAGTAGGAAAATGCTTGGGTCTCACCCTGTGGGTTTAGGTCTTTTATTTAAACTCCAAAACCCAGAGTATCTAGTGCAGATAAACTCCTGTTTTGAGGCTTTTCCTTTTCTTAACCTGGTCCTATAGTTAGAATTAAAAAAAAAAAAAAATCCAGTCCTCCTTCTGCATTTCTCTGCCACTTACTCAGTTTTCAGAATTCTAGGTCACTTGCTGTTAAAAAGCAGTGAAGATACTGTGTCCTCCTCCTACAGTGAGGGAAGGAAGCTAATGAAATATGGTGCAAGTTGTTTTGATCTGTGAGGGTTTCTGAACCAGTGTAGAGAACTTCTCCTTTTCTCTCCTTAGTTCATCTGTCCTCCTCTGTGACAGCTACAAACCATTTCCTTGCTTAGCACAGAGCGTTAATCCTTCAGTGTACAGCACAGAAAAAATAATGGATGGCTAATCCTTTCATTTGCCCTTTAAAAATTGATTTCTGTCTCCAAGATAATTGATATGGAGCAGCATCTCCTTCAGTGCCAGAGGAGTGGTTTACTTCTGAATCAGGAGTTCAGATGATGCAGAATTTTCAAAGGTCAGCAGCATCTGGGAGGGCATTTTCTAACTTTTTCCTTCAAATTAACCTGGTATGGCCATGAAAATATATGGGATGATTTTCAAAGGTTTCTCAGACTTTCATGTTCTCTGTAAATTATTTAATAAAAAGTGGGGGAGCAGTCCCCTAAAATGCCCTTGATTTGTACATCTCACAGTCTGTACATGAACTGTCACAGCATCTGCAAAGGTGCAGCAGCATTTTGTAGGAATTTGTTTCAGGACCACAGAGAGGATGCTGATAACCTTTGGACCTCTTTATAAACCAGCATCCCACATGCATGAGGAGTACATCCCCACCTGTTTTCCAAAGGCTTCAACATGGAAAACTGCTTTTCATTTGGTGGAAAGATCAGGCTGATGTAGTGTTGAAATGAGCCTGTGCTTACAGTGAACACTGGGGAATTGGAAGATTACTGTAGGAGCTGGGAAAGGTTTGAAAAGAGCCTGGTATGTGATTGGGAAGGTCTGTGGCAATTCCAGATAAAGGGCATTTCTTTTCCAAATTCCATTACCACTTTGATTTCCAGTCTTCTATCCCTTGTATCCCTTGTTTGAAGTTAAGCATTGCCAAGTGCTGCATTCTTCATAGCAGGCAAGGATTTGTTGTCTCTGATAAAGCACTGTTAAAGAAGTTGAAGAGTTATATGGGGAGACACTGCTTAATAACAAGGTTCTGCTATAGCAATTTGTTATTTCTCCTGCTATGGATCATTAAAACTTATATGTGTTTATTTTGAAGACAATTTAAAGATTAATTTTAAGACAAAACTGCCTAAAATTTTCTCTGTAGGGAAAATTGACTGGCATAGCTGTTGTTGGCTCTCTAACATGCTTGCTCTCTTCCAGAAGGTCACACTGGGGGGTGCAAAAAAAATTTATTATAGGTAGATTACACAGATGATTGGAGCAGTTCTGAATTAAGCAACTTCAGGATACAGCAGTACTAGCTGCTTTTCCTGGCTGGGAGAAACCAGGACTGTTCCAAACTATACAATGTTCTCTTTATATAACAAGTGAATATGTACACTCTGCTTTTGAGTCAAAGATGACAGCTGCAAAAAGATTCTGGATTACTTTTTAAAATGTGCTCACTAAAAATCAAATTCTGTTTTTTAATTGTTATTTTTACAGGTGGATTTATCTAAATGACCAGAACCTATGTATCCCAACTAGCTCTTCTTTTGTGTATGGAGCTGTGCCCATTGGAGCCAGCATATACGTGATTGGAGATCTCGATACAGGTCAGAACCAGGACTAAAAACCTCTTTGTGCTCATTTCCTTCCAATATTCTGCATATGTGGCACTGATGGGACTGAACATTGTAAGAATAAGAAGCTGGGGCACTGTTCTGTCACTGTGGGTCAGGGGGATTATGCTGGACATACAGAAACACAGATTAGTTTTGGACCTCTTCAGTAACAAGTTCAGTGCTATGAGCATTGGCTTGATTTGGTTGATTAGTTTGAAGACCGCAAGAGAGTGTGTTACTGCTCTTATCTAAATGTAAGAAGACCTGTTAGTGCCTGAGGTTGTAGCTCCTTTCTTTGCAGGGGGAAACAGGAAATTCTGCATTCTGGGGGCATCATCCAGTGGTTCATATGGATGTGATAGTGACTCTTGGTTCTCAATCCCAGGCAAATAGATGTGTGCTATCAAACATATCAGTTCTCCGCTGCCAGCATCTAGCCACGCTCTGTAAAAGAGATTTGGAAGACTTTTGTGGCCGTGTGTACATATGAGTGTGTAGCAGGGCTTTCTCCAAAATACAAGCAAATGAAACTCTAGATTTAAGTAGATCAGAAATGTCGTAGCAGTTCCCTTTTGATGACAATTTCAACGTCCCATCCAGATACTGATTTGTGTTCCTGTGCACACTCTCCTTCACGCATTTGCCTTACGAGAGTTTAAACGTGGTGGCAGCTTGTAGTGAGTTTTAAGCACCCCGTCTCTTTTTTTTTTTTTCCCTTTGTCAATTCAGGTACAAACTATGACTATGTTAGGGAATTTAAGAGGAGCACGGGCACCTGGCAGCGCACCAAGCCGCTGTTCCCCTCGGACCTGCGGCGGACGGGCTGCGCCGCGCTGCGGATCGCCAACTGCAAACTCTTCCGGCTGCAGCTGCAGCAGGGGCTGTTCCGCATCCGAGTACCTTCTCCGTGATCCGCCTGCTGCCAGGGGAGGAGACTGGAAGAGTTCTGTGCAGTCCACCATAATCTAGCTCTATTTAAAGGAAAAAAGCTGAGAAATTACAGCTGAAACTTACACTGTATGCTGTGCTTTGGTATGGTAACTGTTTTTGTTTTAAATGCTTACAAAGCTTGAGTCTCAGTACTTGTTTTGGGAACAAATAACTTAAGTACACATTAAAAAGAAGAGAAGGGGAAAAATAAAAGGGGAGGTCAAGGAAACACTTCAGTCGTAACCATTTGGAGTTTAAACCGTGTTATTGAAGGAGGATTTTTGTGTCTGAAACTGGTGGGAATCGGTTTCCTTTGGCGAAGCTTATTGAAAAGCAAAAAAAAAAAAAAAAAAAAGATTTCAGGTGCGTTTCCCCTGCGGGGAACTGATACGAATCCATGTGCTATCTGGAACTGGATAGCTGTAATACACAGAAGCTACACGATAACCAACCTCCCTGGTGTGCTGCTGTTGGAGCATGAGGCCACAGGAGGTGTTGGTCATTGCACCTTTTATTTCTAGTCCTTTCTCAAAAGATAAGGTCTGTGCCTAAAAAATGGTGGAGGTGTGTACATACGGTTTTTCATTCATTTGCAACGGTTTCGTTCCAACAAATATTTTTAATATCTATAAAAATGGACTAATCTGAAATGGATACACCCCAGAAAATGGATACAGAACACCGCAAAGAAGTAAACTGTTTTTTTTTTTCTACACTGTCATTCGAGTAGCCTGATGAACTGGTCTGCAGGTGGGTGGCGTGCACTTCTGGGTGGGCTTTGGGGGTTGTTTTCCTTGAAGTGAAAAGGGAAGACATGTCTGGAACAGTTAGTGATGATTGCTGCTTTTGGTAAGAGCAAAAGGACAAATTAAATAGATTGTGTTCCTTTTTACTTCAGGTTGCTTGCAAGCTAAGAATGGTTTTTAAGACTGAGGATCACAGAAAGGTGTATTTTGTCTCTTAGAACAAAGGTGAAATATGACAAGGATATATTTATTTTGCAGAAAACGTGGGGTTTGGACTAAGTTAAGGAAAATTTGTACAGTGACTTTAAACTGGGATCAAAAGTTGGTTTACTAATGATATCTGTGCTACAGTACAGTCTTGTTTACTGCTGTCTGAATTTGAAAGCTGGGTTTTATGGTGTGGTTGTAGTGAAGAACTTAGTATCTTGCATTTTATTTCTCACTAAGCCTTGTTCTCATCAGTAGTGATATTTAATTGACTTTTGTTTGTAGTCAAGATCAGCTGGTAGAACAGTTTTACCTCAATTTTTGATTTCATTGTTGTTGTGATGGGCGGGACATAACCTGTATTTATTTAAAAGGAATAAAATGGGAGAGATGGAAAATAGAAATAATACCTCCTGCCCTTCAGAAAAAAGAGACTGTGCAACCAGTATTATAACTATATACAAGACTTTCCACTCTGCAACTCTGTGGACCTCAGACAAGCCAAACTCTGCCCTCAGTTGTGTTAGTGTACACCTTTGTCATCTTTATTGAAATCATCTTACATATGTTGAAATATGATCCCAAACTAGTTCAAAATATTGGTACTTCATGAAATAGTCCTTGAAGAGCCATTCTGAAACTTATTTCTCCTCAGTCCTTCCATAGCACTGATGTGGGGTTGGAATTACTCTGATTCCTGAGCAGAGGAGCATGGGAGGGTGGGGAAAAGGGCAGCAGCCAATCCACTGACCTTTTTTTTTTTAATTTTTTACGATGCTGAAGTGCTGCAAAACTTGAACTATATACATGGATTTTCTGACCTATATTAGTTGGCATATTAAAAAGTTTATATATTTATGCATTGCAGGAAACTTGGTGTGTGTATATATATGTCTTTAGATTTTAAATTTATATATAATGCTTTACTACAGAAATGTGAACCACTATTTCCATCCTTGGCTGTCTTGTGAAATAAATCAAGTGCTGTTAGTGTATCTGTAAAACTTCCCTTTTTTGAAAAATCTTACATGGATCAATTTTTTTTTCCTCAGACAAAGTGCCAAGATCCCATATTCAAAAGTGATGAATATTCCTAAGTATCTGTTTCACTTTGAGCTCAGTTTTCTAAGTGGCTTGGAAAACTTCCGAAAATGTTATTCAGAATATTGCCAGCTGCTATCTCCCGAGTCCCTGTAGCTTCCCAGTACACTTGAGGGCATTCAGCATCCAGAAAACGTAAGTGATAAATGCACATGATAAGTCCAAGTAAATACTCTAGCAGTGTTTTGCAGTTCAAGTTACTGAACCAAATGTTTACACTTAGAGTAGGATTAACACTAGGTGTTCTTAGTTTGTTTTTTTAAAAAAGAAACCATAAATAAAACAAACAAATCTGCTGGTGATTGGAGCGTGTTGCAAATGCACTCAGTGAGATTTGACCAAGAAGTTTAAGCCTCTGTATCGGAACCAGTCACAAATTGAATTTCTGAGCACATTGTACTGGTGTCATGTTCCATGTGGCTGGGGACCAAGGCTCCAGGGATCTCTCATGGGGGTTTTGGGTTTGTGCTCAAGATTTAGGCACTCCTGAGATCTCAAAACTGGCTTCCTTGGCCTTGCCTAAGGGGATGGGACCATTCCCCATCTGCATTGTCTGCGGGATTGATCCAGGAGCTTTTTTAGCCTCTGTGTGTGCAGGAGGGAAGGGATGTGTCTTCTGGGGTCTGACTCCTGTCTGTCTGTCTGTCTGTCTGTCCAGCTTTGATCTGTGAGGGCATCCCTTGGATTGTGCAATAACCAGGCTCGATTTCCTTCTGAATTTGGAGCAAGGCTTTGAAGCCAAAGCTCCCCTTTCTCCAGGGATTGCATCAGCGATGGTGTAGGAGAGAAGAGGCAGAGCTGACCTCTGACTTTTCTTTCTCTTTTCAGAGGGATGGTTGACTTCAGAACGGGGGGGAGGCTGTGATGATTACAGAGGTGCTGAGAGGAGGGAGGTCACCAGTTTGCTGAGTGTGTTGAACGTGCAAACAGCTGTAGATTGAACTGGGTTCACTGGTAAATGGCACCACTCAGCTGTCCCTGCTCTCCTGGCACTGTGTACCCCTGCACATGATGGCTGAACCACATGGGAAACAGCTCAGGAGTTTTTCTGAGTTGCAGTCCAGGGGTTTGAGGTGGTTTGGCAGTTTAGAAACTTGTTTAATTTGTCCTTGCTTGGCACAGTAGCCTTAATTCCTCCCAGCTCATGAGTCGGCACTGACATTCAGCCAGGTCCTCCACAGGTTTGAATGTGTGTCCCAGCCAGCTGTCCATGCAGGATGAGCACTGGCTGGGCCACCTGGAGCTTGAGGCACTTGGGCTGGTCCTCTGCATCTTTTTTCCTTTCCCTGCTGAGGAACTGGACCAACCCCAGCTACTGAAATCAGAAAATCACCAAATCCGGGGTAGGAATTGTGGAAGATGGGATGAGTGGTAGCTTTTTTCTTCCCTCACTCCGTCTCTTCCCACAATTCCCCCAAGAAAAGTTTGTTCTTCCTTTTTTTTCATGTGCCACAGATAATTTTGGAAAAGTTGTGGAATTGTTAATTTCACAGGAAAAGCGGGGGGAGGGGGGGGCAGAGGGAAATGTACCTATTATAAGCACACAGCAGGATCCTCTGTGCTTATTTTACACTTGTAGTCTTGTGGCTGCTCTGCACAGCAGAGAGGGATTACAGAAGCAAAGGTGTAAAGTGCTGTTGCTCTCATAAAATAAATCCCTTGAGTTTCTGAGGGAGGCACATGCCTGGCCTGGCTCTGTTCCTTACCTGGCCTTGACAGATGCTTGTATTCCTAAAGAGTCAGGGTTGGATTTCAGATCCTCTCCCTTTCTGGTTTTATAACCTGAAGAAGAGGCATCCTGAAGAGTCTTCTGTTTTGCTGTACCATAGCAAGGTCTGGTTGTCCTTAAATATTTTGTCAGTTAGTCCTTAAATTTTAGTTATTGTGAAAGTGCTGTGTCAACCCAGCTGCTTCTGGTCAAGTGAATTTCTGTACCTTTGAGGGTACTTCACCTTTGAATTGAAGGCAATTTAATATGAAATTACACAAAAGGACAGAGGTGATTCTGAAAGCAGAAGCAGCTCAAAATCAGCATGCTGATAGCTGTGGGCAGGCTGTGTCCCTGGTGTTTGACTGCACAGCACGTGCCTGGCACACAGCCTGCCTTCAGGGAGCAGAGATCTTGATGAAAATAAGAGGTTTTTATCAAAGCTACTGAACCGCCTGGCTTATGAACTCCCCCTCTGGAACACACCAGGCAGCTTGGTTGCTTTGCAATATTTCTGGTGCCTGCATGACTCAATAAATGCACAAGTACAGGAGTGAGGGGTTTGGGGAGGTTTTTCCCTGTTTTAGCTGCAGTTTCTCTGTTCCATAAATGCTGTGGCCGTGCAGCCTGCATGGGCTCTGCTACCATGCATGTGCCATGCAGAGAGGAGGATGCAATATCAAATGCAAGTTGTTACAAGTGCCAAACTTCTGGGTTCTTCTGTGTATAACCATAATTCAACTGTTTGACTAAAATACAGAGATGCTTAAAATTCACTGTGTTCCAAAAAAGAGCAGCGGTTTTTTGGGTTTTTTTAAAATGAATGCTATTGAAAGCAATGTATTTTTACTTTTTTTTTTGTTTTTAATACTGTTCTGCAGGTTTGTGTTACTCTTCACAGCTGCCTTGAGTATCACTCCATGTGATGCATATGGACACTTTGCTCTTTATGAGAGCACTGGTGCCACACAAGTATATAATAAAAGGCAGCTGACAACAGGCTTTAGTATTTAAAATTCTAAGTGTTTAGATTAAGTGCAATTTGTGTGCATTAATCGACCTGCCGAAAGGAAACTGTGCCTCGGGAAGTGTGGCCGTGCCCAGGGACACAGGCAGACTGAGCATTGTAACTGAGGTGTGGTTTGGTGCCACTCACAGTGATCCTTTCCAAGGAATGATATTTAATTTAGTGTTAAATGGATCCTTTCTGCCTCTAATTTAGCACAGAGGATTTGGGGGTTGTGTTCTCTTTAGCTCTTTGGAGCACTTAAACGGCTACTTCGGGTGGGTGGGAGGGGTGTTAATTGCATCCGTGTTTGTAGAAGCTGCTATTTCCATTTTCGCAAAGGAGTATTTCCTTTTCCCGCTCAGGACTGAGTGCAGGCCTGTGTTTCAGTCGTCACTGCTGCAGCCTTTTGACATTTGCCATTTTCTGATGCTCTTCCTTGTTTTTTCTTGGAGCTGGGAGCTGTGTCCGTAGGTTCTGTGTTTCCAGGGCGCAGCACCTGTGAGCCAGTAAAAGCTGAAGGCAGTGGAGTCTGGGGGAAACTGTTTTCTGTGGGGGTCACCTCTGTGTGCTCTGAAGTTTATTAATAAGTTTGGCACCTGCTTTCCATCATCCCTATGGGTTGTGGTGTGGTTTTTTTTCTTTTTTCTTTTTTCTTTTTTTTTGTTCCCTAGGAAGTTCCTTGCTGTAGGAAGGATTGCAGCCAGGGTTTAAGGTGACACCTCTGACCAGTCATGCCCAGCATGACTCTGCAGTCTGACTGCTGCAATTAATTGTCCTCCAGCAATTAAGTCTCTCAACATTTTGATAAACAGGTTACCTAAAAATATGGACTAAAGCCATGCAAAGTGCCCAACTAGATAAGCACCTGCTTAAAAGGATTAAGGGTAATAAGAGAATTAAATTATGAGCTACTACCAACAGGTGATTATGTTGAAAATTTATTGGTGATACAAAATCTGAATAATATATTTTTTAAATTTTGTATTCTAGGTAGCTGCTTCTTAGTTATAAAAGTATTTGCAATGCATAAAGGACTTGTATATAATAATATTGGGAGGTTATTTGAAATAATCTATTGAAATGTCTTGAAAAGTGAGCTGGAAGATTGGAGCTTTTCAGTGGAAAAAGGCTAAGTCTTGGTGCCCAGCAGTTTTGCAGGGTTTCTGTGAGCAGAGAACACCTGCCAGAGCACTTCAGAACATGAAGCTGCTCAATGCCACTGCCTACCTGTGCCCTTGAATTTGCGTAATGAAATGAGGCTGTTCTGAGCCCTGGTAAAACCTGATGGGTCTGATTACAATAATAGAAAGAAGCATCCTCTGTGTAATTAGTGGTATTTCATTGATAAAACAAGAATTTAATTTATTTTTTTTTAATACTGGGGGTTTTGAATTACCACCTTAGGCACTTGGTATATTTAATTTTTCTTTTAATTTATTTGACTCTCCTCCATTTCTTTGGAGTCAATGCTGAGACATCCTCAGTTTTTTTGTCGAGGGCAAGTTTGTTTTATCTATAGTTCTAAACTCTGTCAGAGCCTGACTGACCCCCTGCCGCAGGCTGTGCTCTTGTTCCCCAAGTGTCATTTCTGTGCATTCTGTTACTGGGCTGCCACCTCTGCCAATTTCAGAACAGGGGGAAAAAACAAACAAACAAAAAAAAACCAAAAAAACAAACAAACAAACAAAAAAACCCCAACAACCCAAACAACACCAAACCCTGTGGATTTTGTACCTGATGAAAGCAAGAGCCATTTTGGAAGGTTTAAATTTTCATCTGCAGTAGGCAGTGTGCTACAGAAACCTGATCCTTGGCTGGGCTTGAGGTTCTCTCCTGAACGATCTCACATGAGAAAGCTTTGAGTTTTATTAATCTGTTTTATTAATTTACACATAATAGCAGGAAAGCATTATCATCCCTGCCACTTGTTTCACTGTTTTTATGTCCTAAAAAGCAAAGCCTGCTTATTTATTAGAGTGGATAAAGTAGTACACAGGGGTATCTGCTGAGGTGATCAAGTTAAACCCAGCTGACATTCTGTAAAGCTCTTGCTATAGTTTCTTTCTGAAGGAAAGCCAGGGAGTGCCCTCTTAAGAAATACTTTCAAACCCTTTCAGAGCTGGTCTTGAACTAATCCAAAGGACTCCTCTGAATTGCCTAGAGAACATGAAGTCTATTCTAGCTTTTGTTTGCTTGGGGAAACACCTGCTAAGTCAATTTTATGTTTTTTTAATTTCTTGTTTTTAATCCTTGACTTCCAAAACCTGAGTGGTTTTCTTCTTGCAATTGGAACATGTTTGTATTTAAGGGTCTGAGAGTGCATTTTGCAGTGCATGGGGAGTGTTCTGCCCCATCCTGGTTACATGATGTACACAGCAAGCTGTGTTCTGGGGGGCTCCTGGAAGCTCTTTTGCAGTGCTAAGGCATGGAGAAGGTTCAGTACAAGATTCTTTTTATCCTGCACAAGCCTTGCTCTGAGTGTCAGCCAGGGCAAGAGGCTGGGTTAGTTAGCTGGGTTCTGGGCACAGAACTCACGGAATTGCCATCACTGCCTGCCCTCCAAAGCCCATCAGAGGCAGGTCCTGGGTGTTCCAGGCACGATGTTTCCTCTGGCCTCAGGTGTTTTCTCTTTTGCTGTTACTAACAGGATTTTGCTTTCACTCTCCCTCTGAACACACGGCCTGTGCCCAACGGCTCCTGGGAGCACAGCTCCTGTGGGTCAGAGGGTGGCCACACCAACTTGCTCCCTGTAGCTTCTGCACACCTCTGCACATCAGTGTGTTTGGGGCTAGTGCTTAGTACACAATGAAATGACTTCTCACTGAGCTTGTAAAACTGATGCCAGCAGGTCAGAGATCACCTGAACACCTGTAAGCAAAGCTGCAGGTAGAGCAGGTGTAGCCCAGTCCCTCATGAGTGTCACTGTGGCTGGAAGTCTGGCGCCTTGTCCGGGGGGGAAAAGCCCTTATTCCCAGCTACCTCATTCTTTCTTTCTTTGCACTTTGTCAAATATTTTCTTTTGTTTTGTTTTAAATCTCATTTTGTCCTTCAAATAAAAAAAAACCTTAAAGCAGACAAGAAGCAGGACAGAATGGTACCATTGCCCAAGGACAGTTTCATTTCATTTTGAATTAATGTTTCTGTACAAAAAGACCAAGGTTGACCTGCAGCTGCTGTAAAAAGTAAATAAAAATGTCTATTACTTGAAAGTAACTATTATACTTGGAAATGAGAGTAGCAATTGAAAGGCTGTCCTGATGATTTTTAAACAGGAAAAGATCTGTTTAAAAAATAGAAGTCTCTGCTCTTTAAAGGACAGATCAGATAGTTTTCTCTCTGCCTCTACGCTGCTCTCACTGTTTTGCCTGTGAACTTGATCCATTATCTCAATAGGGAGATTCACTGATTTTTCTGTAATGTCTAACTAGATATTTTTCTGTGGAGTTCCCCATTTGATCACCTGCAGAGGAAAAACTGTTCAAATCAATACCCAGGTATGGAAGGTGACTTCCATACCTGAACTTATGTCATTGCCCATTTCTTTGTGATCTTCAGCTATGTGGGGTTTTGCTTAGATTGAAGAAGTTTTTTAAAAAGCGTGTTTTCTTCTGCTTCTAAAGGTGCTATTTTGACATAGTTTTGAATTCCTTACACTGTGCTTGACTTCTAAAAGTACCAATATAAGCTGGTATCAGCTTGTGTTTGTTCTGTGGAGTTTTTCTGTGACTATTCAATCTCTATTTTGAAAAGCATCCCTTTTCATAAAGACGACTTCCAAACTGTCAAAGGCCTTAATAATACAAAATGTAATGGGAAAATGGTACCTTTTTCCTTTCTTTTTAAAGGCAAAACCCAAAAAATGCTTCGCAGAGAACATCTTCCTCTAAAATTTTGAGGAGCAGCTCATACTAACTTTGAATTCAATGTAGCAAACATTTTAGTGGCCATGCACAAATAGTAGGGGTGAAACAAGGAGCTATTCATAACTCTGCAGACTGTACCAATTAGCTGCTAATTCCAGAGCCTTCCATTAGCATCATGGTGGCTATTCCATAAATATTAATCTTACCAGGCTTGGTCCCAGGACCTGGCTGTGTGTCTGGGACATGCTGACCCATGTCAGCATGGAGAAGAGAGCTGAATTTTAGTCCTGCATAGGAACTTTGTTGTTGTCCTTTTTGTGCTGTCTTTATTTTTGTTTGATCCGTATCAGTTTGGTTTAGGCATCTGGTAACGCTGCTACAGGAAGGTTTTTTCCTTTTCTGAAGCACATTAAGTCCTACTCTTGCCCTGTCTGAAGCAGCAGGAAGGATCAAGGGTTGATGTTTGAATTTGTCCTATCTCCAGACAGCAGGTTATTTATTGCAGGTTATTTATTGCCTTCTCACAGGCTCGGCAGTCCCAGTGCTGCAGCATTTCTCAGTCGTGTTAATCTGAGAGCCCTTTAGCCTTTTGAAAAGAGTCCAGAGACTGTCTTGTCCTTCTCCTCCTTCACACATCGGGTGCTGCCCTCTGGGCCATCCGAAATCATCCAGGCTGTCACTGCAGAGGAGCCACCGGTTGGTGGCCTCACAGGAGTGTCTGTGTTACCTGCAGCACTTCTGAAAAACAGCTGATAAATGAGAGGCCATGGAGAAACTCTACTGAGCTTGAAAATCCCTGATCCTCTCATTCTAGAGAAGGCTGAGGAGAAGCATCATTCATTGCCTTGCAGCTGCTCCCTGCTGCACAGGTAAGGATGAGTCCACACTGTCCCTTACATAAGAGTAAGATATAAAGACTTATGGGTTGTTATAGAAGATCCACTCTTTGGCATTTGTTGTATTTAAATCTGAAACTTCTGGAGGTATGGAACTGTGGGTTCTGGAACCATGTCTGCAGTGTGGAACTACAGGTACTGGCCTAAATAGCTGGGGAGCTTCTGGCCACCTGTTTTTCCACCGCACTTTTCTCTTTTTTTTTTTTGAGAAACCAGAGATGTGAAACTGCATCCCAGTTTGTATGCCCACTGTTTCATAATCCAGAGTGGGAGCCTGATAAGCTGGAATTGTTTTACCTTCAGAAGGAAAAACTAAAGATTTTTTTCACATCAGATGCTCTATCTTCAGAGTTTTTCCGCTGTAAACCATTTTTATTGAGTTCCATGAATCTTGTGGGATTGGGTTAAAGAATATGAATACTATTATAAGAATGATAACTAGTGTACTTAGTCTGACTTTGTATGGTACAAATACTCTATTTTATCTTTAGAGAATGAAACAACTGTTGAATAATCCAATTATGATATCTGTTTTCTGTGGGATAAGTAATAGGAGGGTGTTGGAATGTGATACCACATTGCTGGCACTCTCCTAAAGGTTCAGTGTTCTGTCAAATCTAAGATCTTGATAATTACCAGGATATTGTCAGAATCTAATGCCACTTTTTCTACAAAAGGGACATTGGTGTGGTGAGGTAAAAGCACTCACCTCTTGTTTACCATCTGTGGCCTGCAGCTGGACAGCAAGGGTTATCCCCATCATCCAGCTGTTGTGCTCTGACTCCTGTATTACAGATGTGCTTACTGTTACAGGCTTTCTATGTGTGTATGTGTTCTGTGGGTCCTTCTGTGCTTTGTGTGGGAATGGAGTTCTAGCTTTTATATGTCCACCCCAAAATCTTTAGAAATGACTTGATGAATCACTTGGGGCCAGGGTTTGGAATGCTCTGATTGGAGTATGTTGAGTTACTTCTGTTTAAAACAGGGAAAAATAAGACATAAATGCTCTTTGACCTCAATCAAACTATGCAATACAGCACACCAGAGAGCTGAATTCCTTGTGATACAGAAGTGCAGCTCCCGTGTCCTTCCAAACCCGGTCCTTGGTCCAAGGTTAGGAGAGCTTGTACTCAATGGCTGCCCAAGAATCTTGTATCCAGATCAACTCCAGTTCACTGCTTTTCCTCCTACCCCCTCGCCTGGCCCAGCAGTTTATCTGGTTCAGGTTGTTGGGTGTTTTGGCTCGGAATGATGTGATCTCCAAGTGTGTCCCTCCTGTTGTCCCACGATGTTGTCAACTGGAGCTTGTCCTGTAACCCCACCAGTGTGGCTTTCCCCGCTGGGGCCACTTCACCACGTTTGCACCTCCCTGCCCTAGAGCATGTCAGGTGTTTGGGGTTTGCTGTGCCCCCTGGGTTGATGTTGTCTTGCTTTTCCTGTGTCTGTCAGCTGTGGATCTGGTGCTCACAGTAAACAATCCCTGTGATGTCTCAAGTCCAGTCTAAGTACGTTTTCATTTCTGCCGCTTCTGTGTGAGTTTGATTTTTCTGCTTCTGTGGCAATTCAGGGGTAAATGCCCATGTGGTCAGGACTGCTGGTAAAGGTTCTTTATTCTCCCATTGATTCATTTTTCCAGTGAAATTGGTTCCTTGTGTTCCTTTTCTTCCCCCTGTTAAAAAACAGGTACTGTTTTTCCTGGTTCTGCCTCCCATGAGGAGCTCTCCTCTCCCAGGTGATCATGAATTCTTCATTTACTTAACCCACCCTGGACCTCGTACAGTTTCTGCCTCCTACCTCCCTTTACTATTTTGTCTCTCTTTAATTCAGATTGACCTCAATTTCTTTCTCTGATTCCAAAAAGGGATTTTGGTGCATAACCTGGGAGACAAGCAGGAAAGCTCTCTCTGCTGGTGTCTGTGTATATCCATTCCCTCCCCAGCACACACAGTGTAAGGGGCTCAGCCTGTTCCATTCCTTCCCCCAGGTTTTTCCTAGTGCTAAGCAGACCACAGGCTGAAGCCATTTCTTATTTCTTTTGGTAATTGAAAATGTTAGGAGATTTTCTTCTTTGGAAATAGCCACTGCAGGTGAGCAGCTGGCATGAGAGAGGGTTGTTATGCTTCCATATTCAGTATTTTTAATTGAGGAAAAAATAATTTATTTTGGGAAAAAATGTAAATTTTTTTGTATTTGTATGTCAAAGTGGCCTTTATAGGAAAAGCACATAAAATATTGAGATTAAAATTGCTTAGTTGTGTAATTTCAGTGGGGATTTTTGTATTGACAGGGTTTCTATGCATTTTTCAAAATATACTTGCTGTTTTGTGTTAGAATTATTGGAAATCTTTTTAAAAACATGTATTACCACATTTTCCATGGTCAATCCCTTTACTATCATTCCTTTTGAATACTAAAAAGATTTTAATTAACCCTGTAAATTAATTTCCCCCACAAATATTTGCATTAAGTCAATATAATGAGTTATAGCATGGGTATGTAGCTTTAAGGGAATAAGCCGAGTAGTGCAGTTTAATTCTGGAGATGTGTTTGCAGAAGGGCGGTACAGCAGCGTTTCAATTGCACTTAAAACACTAAATTAGGAAATTAGGTTTTTTTGCTGTACCTCACTAGGGTTTTATTAAACCGTGTCCATCCTGAATTGTTTACACTTGAGCATTATTTAACTATGTATTATTTGTGCAGTTTGCAGTTCTCTGTTCTGTTGGGATTATGTGAACGTTAACAGATAGGAAAAGTTTTGGAGCGTGTGGTGTCCTCATGGGTTTGATGTGAGTTTGGGGAAGGAGGAGAGAGGAAAGTTAGTGTATTTTTCCATTTAATTATGTACACATTTTCACATTAGCTGAGACTGAATTACTGAACTTACAATTGAACTGTGAGTAAAATCAGTGGTTTGGGGGTGGGGGAAATGAAGGGGTTGCAGAACTTCAGGCAAAACCCCTTGAGTTGCACTGTGGTACAACTGCCCTGACTGCCTGTGCAAAGCATAGCCCGAGGGGATCCATCAGACCCTGCTAGCATTGCTCTGGTTTTACTTTCTCTTCTTGAGGTGTTGCTGCAAAGTTTGCTAAGTAGGACCTTCCCAGGAATGTCTAGCGACTGAGACTTGAGTTTTATCATTTTATGTTTGTAGTTTTAATTTTTGTTCTTGTTTCAGTTTTGTAGGAGATCCCACATGTTCACAGGTTAGTGTTAAAGTGCAGGCTTTCAGGTGTAGCACCAAATGAGCGTTTCATGCAGCCATGCATTCTGTAACTGAAGAAAAATGTGCAATTCTAATGGCACTTTGACCCATTGCTGAAACACTGGGTTTTGCAATTGAACAAACTCAACAATTGAAAACACTCTGTGTCTTCATTAGATGTCTTGAAGGTGAAGCAAAAGGCAGTTACTCCAGTTGTACCCATGGATAATTTGGTATGGATTTTTGTTTTGCTAATAGCTTTTTTGGTCTATTTTTAGAAAAACACTCATTTCTTGGTTTACTTTAGTTGCCATAAATTGCCCAGTGCAGAGTCTGGTCCACCTCCATTTGTTTATTTTTATGGAGTAGTTGCACAAAAACTGGTAACAGCAAAGTAGGGAAGCTCTTTGGTTACTCACCAGTAGCTTCCCTTGCAGAATTGCTTCGTGGCTCACACATGGTATGAAAAGGGACACGGGAATTTTCCTGGATTCAGTAGCACTCGCTTTGTTTACGTGTTCAGTAGAACGTTGGGTGACTAAAGGGAGGCTCCCTTTTTAAAGTATTTGACTTGTGCTTTGAGGACTTAGTCGCCACTGTGCAAATTGTGCTGTAATATTGTACCAAGGATCAGTGAAAGTGTTTTATCTTTTTTAATGTCGTTTGTATTTGACCGGGTTTTATAAATGTATGAAAACAGAGTGTTGTATTTTGATCTGAAATTTGCGTATGGTAAAAGTAACTTTGCTTTATGTATCGGAGGTTTGTTCAGAACTTGAATCATTTTATAGAAGGGTACAGACCAAAATTAATTGTCTTAAAGGTGTTTAATAAATTAACCAAATAAAACATTGATTGTTTGAAAACTTGTTAACTTGTTCTGCTTTTTCTTTTTTTATTTTTAAAGGGAAGAACGTAGTTCAAGATTTTCTCTCAAGGTCTCACAAAAAGTGGAAAAAAAAAAAGTAGATTTTATAAATATCATCTCCCATGAGTTATCTGTTTTATTATTAAACATTCCAACATGCCAAAAGTTTAATCAAAGGGGAAAACCCAAAGGAAATAAATGGAGGAGGAAAGGCAATGAGGAAATGAGGGGAGGCGGGATCAGTCCCTCCCTGGCTCTGCCCAGGCAGTAAATGCTTGTGATTGCTGGGCTGTGGATGTTGTCAATGGCCACCTCAGAAAAAAATGGGAGTGGGAAGGAGCTTCTGCTCACCTGGAAAAGCTGTCATGGTTGTTCCCAGGTGTCCATTCTCCGCAGCAGTCACCTTCATTCATCCCCTTCACAAGTACTGCTCTTCCATGTGACCTTTCAAAGCGGAGGAGAAAAATATGTGAAGCATAACTGCTCCCAAGGGCAGGTACAAACAGCTCCTTCCAGGGCTGCCTGATATTCCGACCCTTGGCTGTGTCACAGCGTGCAGACACAATCCCTGCAAGTTCAGAGACCTGCACATTTTTAAGATGCCAAGCAGCTGCAACTCCAGTTGAGCAATATTCTACCTCCGTGCTGTGCTGATCCCTGCACTGGGGTACCGGGCTTGCCTCTGCTGGGGCTGCCTCCCCTGGGTTTGATCTTCAGGAAAATATCCAGAGCTCTTTCTACTTCTTCCTAAACAAAAGGACTGAGGCAAGGCCAAAAGTGAGGTAGGAGTCAAGGAAAAGCTGAGGTTTTGGGCAGCTTGTGCAAGGGGAGTGAAGGGGGAAGGCAGCAGCATGGCTTCAAAGCAGAGTGCAGAAACCAGGTGCTGTAAATATGTGTTCTAAAACAGATGGTGGGAACTAGGACAGAAAAATGAATATTTGTTCCATAAATCCCCTTTCTTACTTAGCTCCACAGCCATACCAAGGTCCAGGACTGCCAGCCAGGTTGGTGCAGGGAGCCTGAGGCCTCCAGTGTAAACACAGACTGATGATAGGGAACCTCGTGTTGATTTACCCTTGTTGCTGGTGTTCCCATGGTTATGGCTGCACAGATGGGCTCTGCCATATCTCCCCTGTCTTACTGAGTCTTGGAAACAAAGACAGGAGGGTGAACTTGGATTTATCATTATTCCACAGCCTGGAATCCTAACAGAAAAGGAAGAGGGCTGCTGCCTGGTTTCCTTTACCTCTTATGCACAGAGGAGATATAACTTTTGAAGTTCCCATTTCTGCCTCCTTTAACCCCTCACATTTTTTTTCCTTAAGTCTCACAGGAAAAATCCATAACTAGTTCCTCAAACAGGATTTTCAGCTGAAGCTCTTGATGCCTGGGAGCAAGACCTCTCTGTGCCTCCTTAACTGCAAGGTACTTGCCAAGAAGGCAAAGTATTGAGTTTACGCAACCGGGCTTGTGACTCTGGTGATTTCTGTGTCACAGGGAGTCACAGTTGTTCACCAACTGTGAGAGTGTCCCATCAGCTTTCTCCTGGCAGGAATATGCAAGGAGAGGCATGCAGTTGGCAAAGGATCCCTGCAGGTTTGAGCTGCTGTGGAGGCATCTGGGTGTGTGATCAGCCCCAGCTTTGCTGAGCCAGGCTCTTCCCAGGGCCGCTGCCTCCTTGGTAAGAGGTGGCAGCTGTGTCCCTGTGTCCTTTGCACAGCCCAAGTTTTGGAGCCATCTTTCAACAGGCTGAGTTTTCCAGGTGGAGAACACGCTTCTGGCCTTCAGAATCTCAAATCAAGCAGTGAGACCCTGCTATTCACTAAGCTCCATTTTACTGAGTTGTCCCTTTGCACAATGATCACTGGAAAATTAACAGAAGAACTAATTGCTGTTCCGAATTCAATACAACCCGGAACATTTTTTCTGGGAGCAGCTGTAAGGGCAGAAAATTAATGTGGAGTCCATGGGGTCTTGGTACAAGTCATTTGAGCTGAATGTTTTTGCCACTCCACAGATTTCTTTGCTCCAGGTGAAGCCAATGGCAGCAGGATCAGAGCGGTTACTTTTGCTTTTTCCCCAGTGCGTTTGGGTGCGCACAGGCCAAGCTCTGTCACGTGCGGCCTCTAAGGAATCATGAACCCCAACACTGTGGGCTGGGCTGAAGGAGTTGGCTAATGGAGAATTTACGGTAAGAGCAAAATGTATTTTTAACCACCAGGATATGCTTATCGTCAGGAAAGGGCAAGCAGCACTCCTATCTCTCTAGGGAAGGGGAAGTGTTGAGCGTGACTTTATTTTTTTCCAACTCCTTTTCAAACTCTGAAAGGGTTTTTTTTTCCTTGCTGAGACATGTCGTTGGATTAAATCAGGGAGTTACACAGACATCAATCCTGGGTCACAGGTGAAAAATATTAAATGCCAGGCATGCAGTGTTTTTCCACTGCATGAGATGTACGTTCAGGAAAGACCTTTGGAAAGAGTGCTTTGAAATGAGTCTGTTTTGCGTTTTAAAATACACCAAGAGCCCGTCCAGAAGCTTTTAATTTTTTAGGATAGCTTTGATGTTTTCTGCGTTGAAGAGGAAAGCAGATTCCTCTCCTTGTACCCCACCCTGTGCCTCTGGAACAAGAAGCACATCAGGTGCCTGCGATCGCGGGCTGCTTTTTGGCCTGGGGTGTTTGCTCTGAAGGGGGCTGGAGCGTCCCCTTGTTTGTCACCATGCCTGCCCGGACTCTGCCACCCAGGACCGCCTGTCCCCGTGTTTGTCACCATGCCTGCCCGGACTCTGCCACCCAGGGACGCCTGTCCCCGTGTTTGTCACCATGCCTGCCCGGACTCTGCCACCCAGGAGAGCATCCAGGGACGCCTGTCCCCGTGTTTGTCACCGTGCCTGTTTGGACTCTGCCACCCCAGGAGAGCACACAGGGACGCCTGCCCTCGCCTCCCGAAGCGAGTCCAGGGTTCACCTTACCAGCAGCAGCAGGGCCCTGACATTTTCCATTTTCTATTTTCCACAGCCGGCGCTGCTCTCCCTTTCCATAATCCTGCGCCAGCACCAGGAAAGCCTTTGAACGAGACACGGCGATTTGCTTGCAGGACACAGCAAGGATGCCTTTCAGGCCACCTAGGCAGGAGGGACTCGGCTGATCCTGTAAATACCTGCTTGCCAGTTTTAGTCAGCGGTTGGAGTCACAAAGGAAAGGAACGCTTTGAAATGCTAAAAGCTGCCTGACCAAAGAGACGGGCTGAGGCTGTTCCCACCCTGCCCCGCTCCATTCCCACGTGCGCTGCCCACCCCTTCCAAACCAGTCTCGCCTGTGCTCCCGCTGTGTCCTCATCAGCTGCCGGGCCTCCCTCTCCCCCTTCCCGGCTCCCCGCTGCCCGTCCTGGGGCAGGTGTCGGAGTCCGCGGAGCTCCCATTTACAAGCCCACGCCCGGGAAGAACGGCGCGGTGCTGGAGGCGAGGAGCAGGGCAGCGGCTCCTCCAGGCCCACCGGGCCCTCCTTGCGCTTCGCCTCAGTTCTTCCTTCAGCGCTGGGCTGGGGAGGGGAGGCTGGGCTGGGCTGCTGCTCCCCGCCAAGGGTTTGTCCCGCATCTCTTCCCTGGCCGTGGCCGTGTGTGAGGGGGAATCACGGCAGCCCGGGCAGAGGGAGGCGCTCCCCGGGCGCTGCGCCCTCGGAGCCTTGGGAAGGGCCTTCATCCCTCCATCGGCTGCCCGCGGAGCTGAGGGCACTGCCCTCCTCTGCGAAGGCCTTGGCCTTCAGGTCGGGTGATTCTTTGCCTCTTGCTATCTGTGCTTCAGCAGGTTTTGCTGATTTGCAGTTAAATTTCCTTTCATGTTGGTTTTAATTGCCTTCTCAGTTCCCCGTACTAGAGAGTAATGCTGAAGAATCCGTTTTTAGCCTTTCAATTCATCTCCTCCTCATTTCAGCTGCATCTGTGCTTTTCTCCTTGCTGTTGTAGTGTGAAATATTCAGGGAGAAATGTGAAATTCCCTCATCTGAAAGTCATGTACCACATCTTACAGCTTGGCATGAGGCACGGGAATGTTCCTGGCTCTACCTGCTTTGAAGAGTCAACAAAGGAAAGCTGCAAGCACCACAGTGTCTGGTCTTGGCAGATGCTTTGGAGACCGGCCCATTTTCATGGAAATTAGGTTGTTGCTATTAGTTTATTTTTTTTTGTCCGGACCTGAGCGATTCCTTGATCACTTTTCCATTTTCATGAAGCAGTGTGTGAATCACATACATGTAAAACGAAGGAGTTAGCAAATGCTGCTTCCCTTGGATGTATGGTAATCCTGCCTTCTCCGTTCTTAACTGCTCCCTGGAATTTTCCATCTTAATATGAATATTTCAATGAAAGGTAACCAAGAAACCCCCTCACTATCTTGTACTCATTTAAAGACAGCAGGAAGGTTGTGAAAGCTAAAACGAAAACAAAACTGGTTTGCAGTTGAATGGTTGTGTAACCCCCATGTTAAGAAATGAGAGAGGAAAGGCTGCGGAAGAACATTCAGAGACAAACCCTTCAGGTGTAAGGCAGTGGTGAAGGTTAAACAGTCTCTGCTCAGGGAGCTGTGCTGGACTCACTCCTTGGTACAGGTGTAACATTATGCCATTGGAGCATTCTCCTGTGTTGGAAAAGTGGCTTTAAACACAGACATGCTCCATCTGTCTTCATTTGGAGATGTAGCATCAGGATCAAGCGCATCATAACTCAGTTGAATGTTTACATCTTTTCCCAACTTTTTTTTATTCATGCTGAGTGGCATTTTATATCCTTGAGATGTTAGTTGGGTGGTTGGTATAACCCAAAATCTAACAATTTACCTGCTGTCAACTGCTCCAGCTTTCTGGGCTTTTTTTTTTTTTTTTTTTTTTTTTTTTTTTTTTTTCCCCCCTTAATCCAACTCGTTCCTTGGAGTTGATGTAATTAAAATGGTATCACCCTCAAACCCTGCTCTGACATGACAGATGCTCCTGGGATTTGCTTTTCTTTGTACAAACCCATTGCTATAAAGGTCCTAAAGATTAACTTTTCCTTGCCTAAATAGATGCTTGGAATAACTTAGGGGTAGCGTAGCTGTTGCCTACTTTATCCTTGAGTTTGAAAAGGTATAATATTATTCCAAATTTTTTAATTTCAGTAGAAGGGAATTTGAACAAGATGTCTTCTCTGTTTCCACGTTTTCAGTCTCATTGGTGGTGTAGTGAGAGAACATCTTCCTACAGGATTTCCCTGGTACATTCAGTTCCCTGGATGTGCTTTGAATTTGTGGTTAAATGGAGAGATGTCCTCTCTTTCTTTATGACTGCATTTAACATTTGGGAAAAGGCAGTTACTGAGTTGGAGAACACTAGAATGATGATATTTACTAGAGGAAACAGCCATCCTACCAGCCACATAACATCTCTATCCCTTTGCTGGTTTCAGAGAAATTGGGGAGGAAGAAATATTCCCCAAAATTTCTTGGGCTGAATCAACACCGTGTTTCCAACATGCGATGTCAGTGTCGCTCTTGGGGCTGACCCTGGGTTATAAGCACTAAGATCTCAAAGTAAGGCCCCAGTCCAGCAAATATTTAGAGCTCTCCTTAGGCTTTTATTTGCAAAGTCTGCTCTGACATTGCAAGGCACCTGTGAATGTAGCAGACTGCTAGACAGGGAGGTGTTGCTTGGACCTAGAATGGCGTGTGGTTGGAAGCAGAACAGATTGGGAAATCTGAAAATTCAGAGGACCAAGGGAGTGTGTTCTCAGCAGAGTTTCTCACAGAATCTTCCACCACTCCCCCACGGTACCAGTTTATTAAAGAGACCTGAAAAAAAAAAATCCCTAGCTCTTGCCAGCCTGGGTGACTCCTATCAGAGCTATGACAGGTTTATTCCATTTGCAAGTCAGAACAAGTTTCTCCTCTCTTTTGAAGGTACATAATTATCAAGATCATCCTTACTGCTACACCCGTTACCATTGCCTATAATCTTTGGGTATTTGCACTTTCCTGGCACAGTCCTGACTGGCAAAACAAAGCTTGCATGTGTGATAAGTTTAGTCTAAGAAACTCTTCTCATCAGTGCTGGATGCCATGAATCAGAGTGATTAAGTGATTTGTCCAAAGCACAAAGCAGATTTAGTGTTTCTGCACTGCAGTCCTAGTAAATCATAAATGTTACCAAATTCACAATATCACCTAAAAATACGAAATCCTAATCTCATAAATGTGATCTGTTTCTATTTATATTGGAGGCCTCAAACCTTAACTATTAGTTTCTTTCTTTTTTTAAAAAAGAGGCCCTAGTAACTTGAAATCATGGTAGTTTAAATTTTCTTCATGCTGAAAAAGTGTTGTTTGGTATCAGAAAAGTGCCTAAAATTTTATGTTTCCCTCAGTTAATTGTCCTTGCTTTGGCCAGCTGGGGTAACATACCTGCTGTGTGTCAGTGAGTGAGCTGCAGGTGAGAATGCTGCAGAGCTATTGTGAGAAACTCAGCAGAGATGAAGACAAATGGTCCAGCAAGAGGATGGAGAATTGGTCCCTGGTGGTGGCCTCAGTTCTGGTCCTTGCCCTTTGCACACCTGTGTGACTGGCAGGTGAGAGAGAGGCAGACCCTTGAATATGCCAGAAAGTTGTTCAGGATGATCCTCTGAGCTTCAAAGTCAGGTCATACCTTGGAGGAGCTGTTCCTGTCAGGGGAGCACAGAACTGACTGGCCCTCAGTGCTGACCCCTGATGACTTGAGGCTCTCGCCCCTCCTGAATGAGGCTGTTAGAGCTCCTGCAGTAGCTCTGGAGGCTGTTTGGGGAGCAGAGCCATCTCAATGGTGTGTAGACATGGGGGAGAGAGAAAAGGCTGCTCAGGGAGTTGGCTGATACCATCATGACTGGAAGGACTCTGCTTGAAGCTTCTGCTGTCAGCTGGCTGTGAGATAAGTGTAATTTCTTGCACTACTCCTGCTCTGAAACTCCCCTGTAGCTGCAGGGGCACCTCTTTTGCCACAGGGCCCAGTATGATGGAAAGAGATCTCACCTTTAATGCCTCAGTGCACAGCAGTGCTGCTGGAAGGAGGAAGTATGAACAGGATGAAACTGCTCGAGCACCTTTAGGCCTCCCTGCTCACTCTCATTGCTTTTCTGCTTGGCAGAAACTCTATTCTCCAGGGAAATGAACCTCCTGTGAATGCCCCTGAGCTTCTGATGGCAAGAGGAATGAGTTCCTTCCCTTTCTAAAAAAGCCTCTTTGGTAGATTCATGTTTCAATTTGCTTTCATGAGGCTACTTAGTGATAAGTAGCACCATAACCTTCTCTGAGGCTCCCCACCCAAAGTTTTATGCAAATTGTATGTAAACTTACCATGAGTGATAACCATGAGATATGTCATGCTTGAATGCCATTTTGTTCCTGGCTGTCCTGGGGCTCACCAATGCCTAGTGTCCTAGCAGGGGTCCCCTAAGGCGTGCACCAAACCTGGAGCATCCCCAAGGGGTAGGGAATTTAGGAGCAATGGTGACTCATGAAACTTCCTGGCTTCCAGCTTACACTCTCCAAGTCTTCCTGCTGCAGCATCCAGCCCTCCCAAGTGGCAGTGGAGCTGTTTTGCCATATCAGCATCATCATGACTCTGTCCAGAAAGGAGCTGCCTGTACTCACAGGGAAACGAGCCCACAGAAGCCACTCAGTGCCAAAACCCCTGTATGTGGCTGCTGTTACAGGTAGAAATGGCCTGGCTTCCAAAATGGGATGGTGAGCTGCCTGGGTGTCAATGCAGGAGAATCCCACATGCCCCTTCCCTCTGGTGCTGGCAGGTGGTGCTGGCCAAGCCCAGCCTGCACCCAGAGCTAACACAGCCAGGGCAACAGCTTCTCAGGGGTGCCAAGGTGCTGAAAACACACATGGACTTGGTCATGTACTGTGCACTGAGCATATCCTGCTCCCCACTGCTTGCACACAGTGCAAATCCCAGTTCCTCTGGTGCTCTTTCAGTATTAGCAAGTCAAGTCATGTGTCTGATTGGTCAGGGACAGGGAAGTCTGATGAGGGCTCTGTGTACATCTGGTGAGGTCTGCTCCCTTTCTGTAGCTCCTCCTGGGCCCTATTCTTGTCTTTCTTCCTTTCTTCCTTTTTTTTCCCCACTTCAAAGGGACTTGTACCTACAAACATTAAGCACCCCTGGGACTACCTCTGTCTTTGCTTTCCCCAGGATCACCACTGTTACTGTTGCCATGCTAGAAGAGGAGACTGGAGTGTCTACCAGACACAGGACTTTTGGGAATTAAGAGCAGTTGGTTGTGATTTATAGCCTAAATAATAGAACCTGAATCCATGTTTCATTTATGCCTGGTGGCTTACACTGAGAGATCTGTGCAGGCTACTTTTGTCTTGCTTTTTCATCCCAACTTTGGCATAGCTTTCACATCACTGCATGTAATTACTCCAGCAAAGAGGGGCTGGAGGGTTTGAAGAGCTGGTGAAGATTGGCTTTTCCAGTTCGTATTACCAAGGCAGTAACTTCTGCAATGAGTGAAGGAACAGGCAATTCTTCAGTCACTGTGCAAAGCCAGGCTGTCAGGCCACAGGCAGAAGAAAGAAGCAGCTTTGTCAGCTCTCCAGGTATTTGAGGACCTCTGCTCTGGTGCCACTAAAAAAATTATAGGCATTTCTCATGCACCACCCTGAGAACAACTGGACTGTTTACACCACCATTTTCTGGAATGGGTTTACATGCCATGCATTCAAACTTTAGTTTCCTTTGTCCCAACTTCCCTGTGCAGGCAATCCATGAGTAACCACGTTGCCCAAAATTACTTGCCCACTTGAATTTGGATAAGTATATGCTTTCCCAGCTGGCTCATTGTTCTGCTGCTAAATATTGCTCAGATATCCTAGCCATGCCAAGCCTGATTTTTATCTGTGGATTCTGCAAGGCAAGCTGTGCAATGCAAATTATTCCAGTATATTTGCAGGTCTGTGCTGAGGAGGAGATCCCTGGAGCTTGATCCTTCTGTTTCCCAGTGAGTCATTATTGTTCTGTAGGTTGTATTGCCCCACCACTTTGAGATACCAAACCTGGGGTTTTGCAGGTCATTTGTCTTTTGTAAAATAACACAGTGTCACAAAATCTCTGTGTGTGTCTACCAGCATTCCAGTGGTAATCACACTGCTACTTGAATGCAAACCATTCTTCCAAAATCTCACCCAGAATCTATCTCTAGGCAAAGGCGGTGTCCTCTCAAGGCTTCCCAATGCTCGAGTGCCTAGGGAAGGAACTCTGACTCCAGACAGTGACTGTTAGCATAGAAAAGTCTAAGGACAAGCAGGCAGCTTTCTGCAGGCCCTTTTGTTTCAGGCAAGCAATTTAAGCCTTTGCTTTCATTTAATAACCCCAACAACCAAGGAAAGGTGGGGGAATTTTTCAATAATTAGATGTTCAGTTGATAAAGTGCACATAAATGACTGCTTGAAAATTCTGTTAACTCTTGAAGTGACGTTCCAGTTGCTCTGGTTAGGTGTCCTTTCTAGATAGAGGAGGCAACTTTATCAGCTGCCTCTGTGTGAGAGAGTTTCTGGCTTCCTTACACAGAACAAGGCAAGAATAGGTTAAAAAATCTTCCCCCACACAGTACTGCTTCCCAACAGCCAGCTATCTATCTCTCTGCAGTCAGGCTGGGTGGATTAGCTGCTGTGCCAGGAAAGAATGATGATCCTCCTGCACCCACTCGCCTGTGGGGAGGGCTGACCCAGAAGAGAGCTGGGAGAGGGTAGGGAGTGCTCAGTGAGAGGAGGCACTTCTGCCTTGGGAGCAAATTAGAGCCTGTTTGATCACTGGATGGATCTAGGACATCCCCACAAAGCTCAGTTCTGCCTGAGAAGTCTTATGGATTAAATGAATGTCTGGATCCAGGGATCTGAATGCTTATGGCTGCTTCTTGCTTGCTTTGAGTTTACTCTGAGCTAATACTGTCATAGTGACGTCTAGGCCTGTTTTGCCACAGGCTTTGGGTTTTTGCAAGGAAACCCCCGAGTTTCCTCTGTTTGCCCCTGCTTCATGCAACCTGCCCTATCCACAGCTGCTGCAGTGGGGAATGTGGATGTGGACACTTGTCCCTGGTAAGGCACAGAAGGATGTGTTTGGTGCCACAGCAGCAGTGACCTCGCAGGACAATGGACACAGGTTTTGAGTTTGCCACTGACGATCCTCTCCACAGAGTGAGGGGTTTTCACTGTTCTGGAGACTCAGGCCAGGCAGTTTAGGTGATTTCAGCAGAATGCAGGCGTGGATTTGACTTTAAGTACCTTTCCTTGTATTCACAACTAGTTTTAAAAAAATGCGGGCAATAAACAGCAAAATGTTGCTCACTTTAGCAAATGCAAGAATACAGACTCCTCTATTTTCTCTATTTTTGTGCTTTATTTGACAGTGGTTTTTGACTGACTTCCAGCAAGGCAATAGTCAACCTGACTAGTATTTGTCACCTCCTATGAGCTAAATATAATTTGGATTCTATTTACCTCATAGTATTTCTTTAACAAGATGTGTAATTCACTCTCTGATGTGAGGTTTTCCTGGAAAAAAAGAACTCCCCACATTGCTGTCCTTACGCAAAATAAATAAAATCTTTCTGTCTTCTCGCCACATTTAGATCTATATATATCCCTGGTACGCAGAGGAGATATCAGCTTGGGAATTGGCACATAATATGGCACATAAGGAAAATAAATGAATTTACAGTAAAGCCTGGTTATTGTTTTTAAAGACCTATTGAAAGGAGAAGACTGTTCTTAATTTTCTCTCTTAATCTCATTTCAAGATGTTTAGCTCATAAAGTTCTGTCAGAACAGGGGGCCTGGACTTTTATCTTCACTCTGCAGTTGAAAGCCTGGAGGACACTCTGGTTTTTTGCTCCTGGCTGTGGTCACAAGGAGAAGCAGTAGCCAATACTGTGCAGGATCCTGTGGGCCACCGCCGGCCCGATTCCTTGTCCAGAAGTGAAAAGAGCTGTTAATCCTGCCTTGTTTGCTTTGCACACCACACCCCTGCTTATTGCCTACAATCTAAATTACAGAGGCGGCCAAACTTGCTTCCTGTTCCAAACAATAGCCCTGGCTGACACATCCCCTCGTAATGCACGGAGCAAAGTGCTGGAATGGCCCTGGGTTTGATGGGCTGGGGATGTGGGCACTGGTGGGCCCCGCAGAAGGGTCACCACCTGCACCCCAGACAGGATGGAAAAAAAATCTTAGGGAGCTGGAGAAAAATGTAGGGGCTTTTGTAGTGTGCTGTGGAAATAAATTCCTTTAAGGAAGATGTTAATTAGAGGAAAGATGTCTGGAAATATGGGGGAAACTTCCTGAAAAGAAGTGTGAACAAGATTGTCAAAGGCTTATGAATTTAGTAGGAATTCCTATAAGGAAGCTAGTTTGTAAGTGTCCAAGTGTCTCAAGGTCTGAGTCATGCTTTTCTCTGTAAGAAAGATATTATTTTGTTGCCGAAAATATTTTCATTCAGTAGTTTTCATTTGAAGGATCATACATGGGAATATAAATTCTAATTTCCTCAGTTTATTTTACCTCTGCTAGGAAATGGATGCAACAATCAGAGCTGATGTTACTCATGTTTAACAGCACTATAGGGAAGAGTTGTGCTGCGTAGGAGTACCTCTGCAAACAAAGGAAATGTAGAAAACTTCCCAGGTATTTCTCAGGAACCGTACTGGATTGCAGCCAGATGTCATGGAGGACGTAGGTAACAAACCCACAATTTCCATGTATAAAAATGTTGTGTTCACACAGAACAATGTGTGTTCCTGACAAAGGCCACTCCAAGGTAGCATGGGCACATTGCTGTCCTCGGAATACCTGCCTTCCAGTGCTGAAGACTTCTGATTCTGGGGTATTATGATGGTATCTGTGGTCTTGGGGTGTGTAACAGCTTCCAGAACAGGAATTACCTTCCTCTTGCTTGAAACAGAGAATGTCACAGTGCGTGGACAGGGCCACAGCTGCTTCCCCATGTTTCCCCTGGTGAGGTGCTGCTGGTTCAGTTGTTTATGCTGCAGCTGAACTGGGAGAATAGTGAATAGTGCAGAGAAGGGGTGGTGAGTCAGGCCCATGATTAAGTGCAGGAAAACAAGCTGTGTGTGCAAAGTGATCTGGGCACTGGAGCTGGAAAATCCATCCTACCCCTTGTGCTGCTGCTTTGAGGAGACTCGTGTTATGAAAGTGTTCCTGGGCCATTATTCAGACTTATTTTTCAGGGGATGCTAGCACATTGGGAAACTCTGCATTTACCTCCATTTTAATGTTCTTTTGTTCTGCATTCTGACTCAGAATAATACCCTTCCCTGTGAGCCGGAATCATGGCTGGAATCAGGGTACCAGGATACCAGATACCTTAATCTGGTATCTTAGAAATCTACCTCAGTGATAGCAGTTAGAAATCATTTTCCTTGTCTCTACCCCCACTTTCTCAGGGAATCCTGGGCATATGTTGTGAAGGTTCTCTCTCCCTGTTTTTATCCTTGCTTGGGATCAGATGACGTCTGGCTCCATTGCTTTCTGAGCCTTTGGATAATTTACTCTTTCCATTTCTCCTCCAGCATGATCTATACGATCCTCCCCTGAGACATTTTAATGTCTGGAATGAACTCCCCCATCTCCTCCAGAGAAGACTGAGGCAGATGATTAACTGTAGCCAAATCTATCCATTTCTCTCTAAATTATCCCTTACTGTCTCCTCCTTCCTTCCCTTGGTTTTAACGAACAACCTCATGAAACATCTGACTTCTTGTTTTTTCTAGGGAAAAATTTTAAACAAAACCACATTCAGACACACAGACATACACACACAAGGCAGACAATGAATGCTCAGAGACAACCAGCAGCATGCTCACAGAGGCAGGCTTATATACAGATACAATGACGTAAATCAACACCCAGAAGCATTTATTAAATTACCCAGATATATACACAGAGGGACAGACAGATGGGTTAAGGCTGCGTTTTTATTGGTGGATAAATGAAAACATCACTTTAATGCCCACAGGAGAGTATTTTGGAAAAGCAGCGGCAGCAGCAGATATTAAAGGTGATAATATCTCTTTATTCACTCTTGCAGACTAATTGGCTTGTCCTAGGAAAGGTCAACTACTGCTGCATAGCAAGTGCAAACCCATGCACATTCATAATCAAAAATCAGTGTGAAAGCAGCACAGCAGTCAGTCCCAAAATCATCCCCTGTTCCCAGGCAAGGAGTGGTTCCTGGAACTTGCACCCCTAAATTTCCATTTTTGATTGCTCTGGATAGCCATGTCTTCCTTTTCTCTTGCTCAAAGATATGAGAGCGAACTGAATCCCTGTGCACAGTCACGGGAAGACTTATTCCCAGAAACCAGCTGCACAGCTCTTAACGTATTAAATACCCTGTTGCTTGAATGCCCATCATCCTCCAAGTATGGAGCATTAGCTCCCACACCAAATTAAGGAAGCATTTTAGCCATAGATGTAGGTTAACTGAAACAACTGTATGAATTAAAGTGGACAAATAAACTGTCTTTTCAGGCCCACATGCAGGACTTCTCATTAAAAACTACTGCTAAGCTAACAGTAATTTCCTTAGATGACCTTGAACCATGGGATTCACCTGTATCTTCATTATGGTTACAAGTGAGGTGGAAGTTACATACCATCAGGCCTCTAAACATGGTAACTCAGCCCCATCATCCCTGCTTACACCTTCCTACCCACTGCCCCACTCCTGCTAACTCCACCCAACATTTTCTTTGGTTCTTGTTTCGCTGTTCAATTCAGATAAGTGTTTAGGACTGTAACGATCTTTGCTCTTGACTGCAGGACAAACAAGAGGCCAAACCCCAGCTGCCTGCCCTCACAAGCAAGGCCTGGAACACACAGAATGCCTTTATTCTCCTGCTGTTGATAATGATAACCCAACCCTGCTCCACACTGCCCACGTCGCATCCACTCCCTTTGCTCCCATCACCTGTGTGGCTGTGGTAAACAGATGTAAATTGATATCTGCCTTGGTGCAATTTGCTGGTGGAGTTAACCAATCCACAAGACGTTTTGCAGCAACAGCTGTACTATCCTTAATGCTCTCAAGGTCTTACTAGAGGCTCAAGAGCTGGTGCTGGATAGCTGGTGTTTTCCTGCCACGTCTCATTCTGCATTTTTATCTTAAAGCTTTCTATAGCATTAGTGAAGAGCTTAATCCAAATGTACTCTTTTCAGCTTATCTTTTTCATGTTCTGAAAAAATAGCCTTAGATACTGGAAGAAATTTATATATCATAGAAAACACCTCCGTTTTGCAATGTTGTAGTACCTCAGGAACTCTGATTTTGATGGTCAGCTGCAGCCCTGGGCACTATTAAAATTACAGGCATAAATTGGGGGGGGTGGGTTTAATGATTTTTTTTTTTTTTTTGGTATTTGCTTATGATGTGTGGTGCATTTCTTCTAGGTATATGGTACAGTCTGTCTATTACTGACCATCTGTTCTTTTCAGAGACGAATTCTCTGGATTTGTCATCTTCTTGCTCTGGTTGCATTTCACCTAGGGCCTGTCCTAAGAAAATGACTATTATTTTTCTATTTTCTGTTGCCTTTTGGATTGTAAGGCCTTCAAGGATATTATACTTTCAAGAAAAAATCTATGCTCTGCTGATGGGCAGGTAAAAATGACAAGGTATGTAATAACCAAAGTGTTCCTTTAGCTGTATCTGTGAATCTATAACCATGAAAGATAATCCCATTAAATTGATGCACCTCTCTGTCCTTTGCATTTGTTTGCTTAGACTTCTTAGGCCAGAGTCTGTATTAGATGTGTTTAGAATGTTCTTAGCACAAAAGCCTCCAGCACTGGATGATATGCATTATCATCAGATGGGAGTTTATACTTTACTTTATAGCCCAGCTGATATTAAGGTAAGGAAAGGACTGTGGAGAAGTGGGAGAGCTTCAGCTGCCTTTTGTGTAACATTGTTTTGAAGGGATTGTAGCACAGGAATTTCACTATAAAAACAGTAATTAAGGATGTTTTGTCTTCTCTTTCTATGACACCTTTTCACCAGAGAGCCTGTGATACTAATCCTGCTAACACTTGATGCTTTTTCCCTATTCTGCTTTTTTTCCTCCCCTTGGTCTTTAAAAAACTAATCCAAATCTTTCAGCAGTTCATCCACTTCTAATTTCACTTCCCCATTTGTTGGTTCAGTGAGAGAAGATACACTTCCCTAATCTGGGGGCTATTTTTTTCTTTGTTAGCTGTTCTTCCTCTGTTTTGGGGAAACTTCACCATACTGCAACAAGCTTGAACTCTGCATCATACCCCATATTTCCTTTTGACTTTTTATGCCTGGTTGTGTTGCAGTGATGTTTTATATGTGTCAAGAACTAATAGAGCATTTCGAACTGATTAGCACCTGCAGCTTGGAATGACTGGTAGGATGTAATCTATTGATGAAATAGGAAATATTAGCTGGAGATGGGAACAATAATGCAGACAGTGTAATGGAAATAGTGACTTTTCACTGAGTCCTGTCAAATGATAATTTTTTTACATACATCCTGATGGCAGTAAGCATAAGAGTAAATGGAGATGGTAGCCTGATGAGAGCTTGCCTTTTCCAGGACTTTTTCCATGCCTGGGCATGTGGGTGGCCCTGGAAGAAGAAGGCCAAAACCAAGAAGTTTAGAACTGCTGTAAATTGGAAGGGTGAAGGTGAGGTACCTTAGCTGTACCATCTGGTTGGGAGAAGCAAAGCAAGAAAAAAAAAAATTCAGGCTCTTTCTTGTCTGTATCTTCTGCTTATCTCTTTCCTACTAATTGCTTTATTTTAGTTGCCTCTTTATTTCTATTTGTCCAGTTCAGATTTAGACCTGGTATTGTAAGAGTCGGGACTTCCTCTTTCCACTTAAATTAATCCCTTCACCACAGAAACTCTGTTAATTCTGCTTCATTTCAGATACATTTAACCTACTTTGTATAGTGCTTCATCCCACTAAATCAGATCTGGGAAAAGTCAGACTGGAGTGCTGCTCAGATCAGCAGATGGCAGGCTCCTTCTAGCAATTGGTACCACCAGCTTCATCCTACATCCCCCTACATCAGAGCATCTGATGATGACAGGCAGAAAAAAAAAAGGATTTCTGCATCATGCACTCAAGAGTGTGCATTATGTCAGTGAGGAATCAAAGATATATTTGTCCCCAGGGTCTGCACAGCTCGCAGTCAGCCCTGCGCTGTGATGTGCATCCGCTGGGAAAGCAAGAACCCAGCGACTGAGTAATTTGCAGAAGAGTGGAAATCTGAATGCCAGAGATGTCAGAGAATTGCAAGCTCTCAACAGAGTCTGATTTCCCACTTACTACTCCTCTGTGAGGTGTCTTTCAGAATTACTGTTAGTCTCAGGAGTGGGTAATGAGAAATTTGGGGAAAAGAAAGAGCTCCTTGTAAATCCAGTCTTTATTTTATGTGCCTGTGATCAATGGTGCCCTAATCAAGGCCTTCCTTTCCTCAGGGGCAGCTACTTCTTGCAGGGTGGGTGCCTTTAATCTTTATCTATTTAGGTTTAAATGTTCTTCACCCCTTTTGGGAAGCAATTCAGTTGCCCAAAGCTTTATGACTTACTGAATCCTCTTAACACCATCACACTGATTAATTTAAACACACTTCAAATGCAGGACTTCTAGCATTACTGAGACTGCATCTCTTTGATGTTTTAGGTGTTTGCTTGAATGTGTTGTATTCCCCAGTTTCTCTGTAGAGTGGTTTAAAAGTATTTTTTAACAATACAGCATTGTCATGAAAATGAGCTGACTAGTGAGTCTGATAGCAGGAATTTGCTCTGAGTCAACAGTGGCAATTTGCAAGCATTGACTAATGAATTCCATAATCCAGGCAGCACCTCTGTGAATAAGGGAGGAAAGCTCCATTATCTCTAATATGCATCGAGGATCCAAACATGAGAGGAGCAGCTGCTGTATAAGTCTAAACTGATATTGAATACAATTTGGGAATTCCTGGTCCTTGTAGCTCTGCTTGGAAAAAACATATGAATCTCACATCTCTGAACAGGCAACTCCCAGGGATGTGCTAAGCAGACAAAAGAAGTGGGGGTTTTTTTTGTTTGTTAGTTTGTTTGGGATTGTTTGGGGGTTTTGTGTGTGCGTGTTTTTGGGTTTTTTTGTTGTTGTTGTTTTTGTTGCAGAAAGCATGGCTGTGGTGGGCCCTTACAGCCTCTGACAGAAAATTTCACTGAGAGACAGTAAAAGGAGATTTATCTTTTCTCCCCTCTTTGATTGACTGGGAAAAGAGTTCGCCAAGTCATGTGTTAGTGTTGTAACACTGTAAAATGAACCAGGAGTAATTAATAGTGTAGTAAGTGATTATTATTCCTTTTTCTTGTTTTCTCCTTTAAAGTATACAACAAATCCTGCAAAGCTGCTGTGGGGACAGCGGTCAGCACATCCCCTGTTGAGGCATGTAATTGTCTGTGTCTGGCCCTTGCCACAGCTCCTCTTTTAGTTCCCTCATAGCTTGGCAGGTATCCACTATATGGGTTTACACCCAGACAAGGTGACTTTAGTCAGTATTTTTTTTCCTGCATAGGTTTTGGCATCTCAAGTCTTTTCTCACAGGTGTTCCAAGCCCCTCCTCACTATGAAACCTGTGCTGGTAGCACTGAGCACTTGGCACAAATTGCTGCTTTGTTTCCTTCAGAATATCACAATTCTTTTGTTTTAAGACATGGTTGTATGTAGGTGTTACCAAGCTTAAGAAGGTAGGTCAGGAGACTGCTTCTGTGTTAGCACCCAGAAATGACCTCTGCAGAACACCTGATGGAACTGACTGCAGATCTCCAAGAGACCAAATGCTGGTAATGTATAAAAAGTGGCAGTTTTTTCTTAAGACTGGAATCCCAAGTATTTGCAAGTGGTTGTGTTAATGCTCTTTTCTGGTTTTACAGACATACAAGTGAGCAGATGAATATTCTGAATAACATATGTCACAACTGAATTGGTTTTGGAAAAAGGGGGAAAAAAAATCTGTTGCTGACCCAGAAGCCTTATCTGCTTTAAACTGGTAGGTTTACCTCCAGTGGGTGTATCCATGGTAGGTATATCCCAGGTTTCCAGGCTACAGTGTCTTTCAGGAAGTGATGCTTCTGTTTACAAAGCCTATTATGAAATGGCAGTGAATAATAAAAAGAGGGCAAGATACAAAGAAGTGCAAATGAAAGGGCAGAGTCCAGGAGTAGGGTACAGAACTGGCAGGTGGGTCTGAATTGCCCTTCAGTCAATGTCCTCTCTTCTGGAGAAAACCTCTTTACCTCTGCTCACTTCCCTGCCAGCCCCACTTTTTAGTTTTGGTCCAGTTGCACTGATATTTCTGCAGAGTAGAAAAAATCTATCTCCTTCCCTCTTCAAATTTGACCTGTACCTAGAGGCCGTGCCTTAAAGGAGCTTCTACTTGGTAGTAGTATCAACAATAATGAATAAACTATTCAATTTTCACTTTCAGGTGTTGTGTTTCTCTTGTAGCACAGAAATAAAGTATTTCATAAAAAACCTCACAAATTCTTGAATTATTCAAAACTAGTATCGTGCCCAGAAGCACCTTGTGAGTAGCTAGAGGTATATTTTCACTGATGTGCTTTTTATTGTGAATTATTTGCTCAGTGTTTATTATTTAAATGAATGATTGTCTCATACTCATGATAAATTTCTGGTTGGATTTGTTCATTTGGGGGGAAAAAAGAAAACATGCAGCAATTCCCCAGACACCACCTTGAAATACTGCCAAGCATGTATACCTGAGATGTCTGTTGTGCTGCATGGAGCCAGAAGAGGAAGACTGGAAGAACAAAAAAGCCAGGATTGCAACTGATCCACTTCTGTTAGCTATAATTAATAGGAGATATGAGGAAGGGTGTTGATTTTAATGTATTCAGCCCTGGGTCACACACTGGCTATTTATTGCAGGTTGGATGGCTAATGTGCATTTTGGCGAGCTGGGCAGCCAGCAGCCTGTTTCAATTTCACTTGTCTAGACAGGGTTTTGGGTTGCCCTGTTCTGGCAGGCAATGTGAGATTTCATGCCTTGATCTTATCGTGCTCTGCTGAGTTTACTTCAGAGAGAAGAACACCTGCAGCCTGAGAGTGAGGATTCAGGGGGAGCTGCAAATACACAGCACGTCTGAGGATTTGGACCTCTATCCTTGGCAAGTGCTGCTAGGAGTGGTTTTTGCAGTGTCTCAGTGCATTTCAACACTTTGGAATGGTGGATTTCTGGACTTGCATCCTTTCAGGTAATCCATGGGTTGATCACTATAGACCAGTCTTGATTTTTTGCTGCCTTCCATGGAACACAAGTGGAAAACAACTGCTCTAATTTGCCAGGAAATTCACTTAAGGACACCAGACTCTTACATAACGTCCTCTTGTTGTCGAGCAGCTCTCAGTGAGGACAACTGTGGTAGACTTAAAGCAGTGGTTTGAGCAGGTGGCTCATTTGCACAGACTTTCGCTGGAATAGTCCCACTGGTTTTATTTCTGAGTGAAGTGTTGGTGCAGGTGAGTGTATGGGAATAGTCCTACTATCGACATGATTATCATTTGTACCAGAACAGTGCCTCAAATCAAACAGGTCTCCCTTGTACCAGGCACCCTATGAACTCCTGGAAGCAGACAGTTCCTGCAGCGAAAACTTGCATCTAAACAAAGCTGTCCTTTTCTACTTTGATTTGCAAGTATTTTTTCTTATTATTTTTATTGCAGTTCCATCCAGATTTATAGGTATGAGTAGATCTGGGTTTGTTTCAGGGTAAATGCCTGTGTCACTCACCCCTTGCAATATATGGTGTAAAAAACTCGGTGGGAGCTGCCTGTAATGTTTACTACACAATGACCAGTCATTTTGTTGAAGTTCAGGAGGTAAGTGATTACCAGGACTATGAGATACTGACATTTGGAACCTCTGTAAAAGACATTTTTGTCTTCCTGTTGGTTGTATTATTTATGTCATTAAACGAGTAGCTTTCTTCTAACCTTTGCCAAGTTGCATAATTCTGCATCAACTGGTACTTGGGAGTACTGTGGAGATTTCCTTGCTTTTTATAAATAATTTTGATGTTGACATGCAACAAAAGTATCCCCCAAATTTGCTAGTAATTGATAGGTTAGAAACCCCTTCTTTTCTGAAAGTGTTTAGACAGCAATTCTCCTGTCAAATGCAAGCCTATTTCAACAGAACAGCTCCGTAACAACACACGTGATGGACGTGCTCGCTGTAATTGTGGTCCAGCCGGTCATGTATTGTCTTTGACAGCAGCCACTACAAAAGGTTTTATGGCAAAGGTTCCCAAACCTTTCCAGTAGCAGCTTGCCTCTCCAACAGATAATCTGTGTGTGACTCGTGATGCAAATAGATCAGATGAAAGAGCTTTCTCTGGGGTGGGCTGGTGACGCTGCCTGCAACTGCTGGCACCTCTCTCGGCATGGTGACCTATCCGAGAACTATTGCCCGGGGAAATGCCACCAGAAACCAAGCCAGGGCACACACTCTGGAATAATCGGCTCACCTCAGAGCAGACCCTCTCCCAACCTCCCTCAATCAGAGGCGAGCTTACACTTTTAAGTATTTCAAGTATAAAGGTTTATACTTTCTCTGAATATGTTGCAAGCACGATCTAAAGCAGCCCTCTAAGTTCCTTTTAAATTCTGGACCTTGGTAATAAGCATTGTGAGGGGTCCCACCGTTCAATGGCATGTGCATGTATTACATAAAATGTATTTTCTTTAATTGGTCCCAACCTGGTTGTGCAAATGAGGAAATTGGAAACAAGATCTGAGTTCTACCACTGAGAAAAAAGCAAATATCGATGGTATAATTTCTCCGGGCATGGCATCCACATTGCACACAGCATCCGTCAGCTGTTAAGCGGTTTAGAGGGCTTAGAAGGGAGTTAGTTTTTTTCATTGCCTTTTTTTTTTTTTTTTTTTTTTTTTTTTTTTTTTTGGATAAACGATTGTGCTGCTTCACCGATTATCAGAAGACACTAGACACTCTGCTCAGCACAGTGTGAGTAGGTGCTGCTCTCCCTAGGCTTCCAAGGGCTGGTGCATTGGGGAGCGCAGCCCTTCCCAGTTTCCCCATAAAGCCAGAAGAAAGGGAATATCCCTGCTGAAGTGCCAGCAGCCTGGCACAGGCTTCCTTGATCATTCTGTGCAGGTGTTGTACAAGAGCTTAACGCTGGAGTGAGGATGCTCAAAACTCAACCTGCGACGATTTGTCACTTAGAAGGAGACGCGGTCACAAGCGCTGCGCCCTGCCCGGGGGCTGGAGAAGGGGACACTGACCGGGGACACCGGCCGCACCGAGCCTCCCCCTTCCCTCAGGTTCCACCTGGGGGTTCCCCTCATGCTGGAAGGGCCTGGCGGTGCCCGCACACCTCCAGCCCTGCCCAGCCTCACGCCCCGATGTGCCGCACTAGCGTTGGACGTTCGGAGGGATTTCTGCACAAAAAGGGCGATTAGACATCGGAACGGGCTGCCCAGGGAGGTGCTGGAATCACCGTCCCTGGAGGCGTTCAAGGCAAAGACGGGACACGGCGCTCGGCGCCGCGGTCCGGCTGACGAGGCGGCGCTCGGGCACAGGTCGGACCCGGTGATCTCAGAGGTCTTTTCCAGCCCGAACCATCCCGGGGCTCCGTGAGGGGCGCGGCGCTTCCCGCGCACCTCCCGCGGCCGCCGCTGCCCGGAGCCGCTCCGCGGCCATTGACGTCAGGCAGGGCGGCACGTGACGGCGGCGGGGCCAATCGCGGCTGGCGGAGCCGCTCCGGCAGAGGGGCTGTGTCGGCAGCGCCCGCCGCTCCCGCCGCCTCCTCCTCCTGCTGCCGCGGCGGCGGCGCGCGTGGGGACCCGCACACACAGACACGCACACGCAGCGGCAGGCACACTCACACACGCGCTCCCGCCCGCTCCCACGGGCGCGCACCCGCACCCACATACATGCACGCGCGCCGCCGCACGCTCCCGCGCACACGCCCCGGGGGGAAGGAAGGAGCCGCGGCCGGACGCCCCGCAGCCCCCGCCGCCGCCGCCGCCGCCGCCGTCAGGAGCCCCCCGCGCCGCCACCGCCGCCACCACCGCCGGCTTTTGTCCGCCGCCCCCGCGGGAGCCGACCCTCCGCTCGGCCGGCGCCCGCCCGGCAGCATGGACGCGGCGCTGTGACCCGCCGGGGGCGGATTGGGAAGTTTGAATAAGGATTTTATCGCTTCCCTTTCCCCCTTCTCCCCTCGGTGCGGCTCAGTCCCTACCCCCATCTTCCCCGACAGGTTTTGTTGTTTTTTATTTTTTTTTTCCTTTTCAGCGTGCAGGTTTTTTTTTTTTATTTTAAATTTAATCTGCCGCGTGGGGTTGGATTTTTTTTTTTGTTATAGTTTCTGTTTTGAATTTTATTTTGTTTGGTTGTACCCGTCTCTACCCAGCGTAGAGACCGGTCCCCGCGGGCGGCCGAGCGCCACCCCCGACCCGGCCCGCGGGGCTGCCATGGATCGCACCGGCGGCTCCGGCGGGGGCAGCGACCACAGGCAGCCCGAGGAGAGCAAGCCGCTGCTGGGCGAGATGTCCGCTCCCGAGGGGAATAAAATGGGTGCCGCGCCGTGCCGGAGAGCCCTGCTCCACTGCAACGGCATGAGGTACAAGCTGCTGCAGGAGGGGGACATCCAGGTGTGTGTCATCCGGCACCCCCGGACGTTTCTCAGCAAGATCCTCACCTCCAAGTTCCTGCGGCGGTGGGAGCCGCACCACTTGACCCTGGCGGACAACAGCGTCGCATCGGCCACGGTAAGAGCCCGCCCGGGTCCGGCGGCGCCGCCGCGGGGGCGGGCACGGAGCGGCCGCGGGGCATCCGCGGTGCGCGGGGCCGGGGGATGCCCGCGCCCGCTGCCCGCGGGCGGCCGGACCTGCCGGGGACCCCCGCGGCCGCCGCTGGGCGAGGGGGGGATCGGCTCCACTGGGTCCCGGAATGCCGGCGAACAGCCTGAAAGGATTTTTTTTTTCCCCCCCTTGTTCGTAATCCTATGGATGTTTATTTTTGCAGCTTTTCGGTGTTGCTTTTATTATTATTATTATTATCATTATCATTATCATTATTTTCTGAGCAAGACTACTATTGCTGCTATTACTGTTGTTGAATTTTTTTTCCTTTAAAAAAAAATTCTTTCTCTCTCAACATGACCCGACACACAGTCACCATTCCGAGCCCTTTCTGTCCGAAACCAAAGTCGGCAGATACCTGCTGGCACCTTGGCCAAGTTGGGGGTGAGGGAGGTGGAGGATGCTTTTAATTCGAGGGAGAAGGCTCGGGTTGTGCGCCGACTTTGCTGTGGTTCAGGCCTGCTCTGGGGGCTCTGGTTTGGCGGTCACATAACCTGCCCAGATACAGGCAACGTGATTGGAAAATATGGAGATTCCTTCAGGGTTTTTCTTCCTGCTGGAAAATGATGCAAGAGAAAAATGCGAGGTGGTGATATCAGCGTTACAGAAGATGTACAATAGACGGATACAGTCTTGAAAAATATGATTTCTATTTTCATATCCGACTTAAAATTTTATGGCCAATATTCTTTGAATATTTGTGGAGTATGTAGAGTGATTACACGGATTTTATCTAATAAGCGATTAACAAAACATGTTTTACAGTGCTCTTTAATCAGTCGGTACTTGGATCCTGTCTTTTTTTGCTTTATATGTAAATGTCTCATTTTTCTCAATGGCTTCATTCTGGCCTTCCTATAGGGCACTGATACGAGAGAGTGGATTGGCTTTTGTGTAGATTTCTGTTAATGGTGTATTTCAATGGATTTCATCCAGCCTGTGCTGTGCTCGGAGGTTGGGTTTTTTCACACCTTGGTACACAGACATAGTGTGTGTAAATGTCTCTCCTGCATCATGAAATATTCAGAGCAGGTTTTCAGTGGGAGCTACTTTAACCTTCAGGTAGGCCAGCTGCCTGTTCTCACAGGGCTCTTTTTTGTGCCACAATGACATCTCTGCTTGCCGTTTCCACTGGGCTCTCGAGGATGTTTCCAAGGGAATATTTTCTTTCTTTGATAGAACTGCTGCCTAAAGGGAGAAGGAAGATTTGGTCGAGCACTGCTGGAGAAAGCTCCTGAAAGACACGAGCACGAGGAGTTTCTGCAGTTCTTCATTTTGTTGAGATACCATCATTGTAGAGGAGGAGTTGAATATTAGTGGGGATGAGGCATTTTCCTGGCAGTACCCAGAGCTGATTATTTCTAAGCCGAGGAGGAGGATACGGGTAGAGAGAGGCATGATCACGCTTCAGAGGTTGTTCTCTGCAATGTGGCAGTACCAGGCATGAAGTTGTATTTTTACAGGACACGTCAAACTCTGCTCGCTGGCAAAGCTGTCACCAGAGAAACCATCTCTGAAAAGATTTCTCAAGTCCTATGGGGCTGTGCTTTAATTAATGTTGAGGTGTTCTCATTCCTAATTATTTTATGTGTATAAATAGCAAGAAGATACTAAAGCATTGTGCGTAGCATTGCAGGCTCCATTTTGTTGAGCACTGCTCTTCCTGCTTGGTCTTGTGCCTTACCATTTTTTTCCCAGTGCTAACTCACCCTACAAATACTGTTGCTCACAGAAATATCTGTGCTTTATTGTTCCAAGCAGTGTCTTTGGTTTCCGGGGGGTAATTAGGGGACAAGGATAAGATCTGCATTCACTTGTTGCCTGTGTGGTTGGGTTTAGCAGGTATCTTTCAGACATTGGTCCTGTGACACCTACGTTTTAGTCTTTTTCATTTTGAGCTGGAAAGATGTGATTTAAGCAAAATCCGTGGTAGTTTAACCCCCACCCCCTACAGAAATGGGGTGCAGGCACAATGCCAAAACCTCCTCAAACTGGAGGTAGGCATTTGAATGCAGCTAATTTGGTTTTCAAGAGCTGTAGAAAATTATCCATTCTGTCCATTGAAAGTGAGCGTTGGGAGCACTCAACAGCTTTGATAACAAGGTCATTTTTACACATGGGGCTTTCGACAGGCAGGATGCTTTATGAGCAGCCAGTAATTAACCTTCACATCATCCCTTTGCAAATCCTCTGGCATGACGAGTTTTACTGCATTCTATATAACATGAATAAAATAACATCACTTTGTTTTGCATTTGAAAGCAAAAGTTGTAATGACAGCTAAATCCAGATCTGGCAAATTATGTCCCTGAGTACAGAGGATAAGTTATTTGTTGATTCTAAGCACTTTATATCCTTTTTATTGTCACTTGAGACATATATTTGAATTAAATTCTTCTCCCCGCAAGCTCTTACTTGTCAGTCCCTGGGCTGCATTAGAGAAGTTAGCATTAGTTTGTGTATGGATTATTCATCTACAGTTTATTCCATGAATAGACATGGTATGTGCCCACATATATAGTCCAAATAATGAGACTCTACCAACATTTTTTTTGAGAGATAACTAGTTTTGTTGTTTATTTTGGGCAGCTACAATTTTTATGCTGACAAGATAGTTTTTTTGGAAGCAGAAGTGCAATGCAAGAATGCAATGGAGCACCTGTTAATTTAATTTTAGCAAAATTTAGGGAGGAAAAATAATGTTTTCTGTGAAGTGCATTTTTTGACATTATGACAAGTGACTGTTTCAATTAATATAAGTCCGTGTTAATTAAATAATAATAATAAAACAAGTGTATTCTGAATTGGTATATGCACCCAGTTAATAAAAGTGGAAAGGTATTAATTTGTGGACAGTCCCGTAACTGTAGGTGTTAGGACTTCATCTGATTTATGTGTGTTTCCATTGTTTGCCTCATGTTCCTATTTCTCAAGGAATTGCTTAAATATAGCACAGTGTCACCATTACAGTTCCACTCCCATCACGTCCAGGGTTTCATTCTGGTTAAAAGAGGTTTTTGGAGAAAGTGAATACAGATCTGTAGCTTTTTTTCTGTTTTGTTACTGTAAATGCTAAAGTCCCAGTAGGAAATTTTGACACTTAGAAACTTTGTTTGTCAGACAGCAGCTTGCCTGGGGATGAATTTGACTTTCTCCCCCATGGGAGGAATAATGTTTATTTTATAAACACCTACCAAACTCAAATGTAGCACCCTTACTGGTTTTTCTTTCACCAGTGAAATCTGTCCTTGCACAGCTTGAGGGGAAGTGATAGTAAAAACAAATACAGAAATAAGGTCCAATTTAATATTTCTTACATAGTTTGTTGTTTTGGGGTTTTTTTTGGGAGGGGCAGGGTGGGGTTAGGAGTAACCCTTTCTTCAAGAGAAATGTAAAATTTTATTTTTGGTAGTCTAAACATAGGTGTCATGACTGTTCTGTGTCTTTAATATCCTTCTGCATTGTCTCTTTCGTGTCTCTGCCCTGCTTTTCTCTTTCATTCTTTCTCTTGCACCAGTGAGGACTAGATGTTGAGGACAATGAGTTTTCAAGTCCTGGGTTGCAGGGAAGACTTGTGATACATATGTATGTTCAGCAGACAAGGAAAGAATAAATAAGTGATTCATTGTCTCTGGCTAGGGATGACCTCTCTAATTCCCATCTGGAAAGATAAGGCTTTATTGAGGCCTTGAAGTTACTCATTAATACCCTTCAAGGAGGTGGAAACTGGCTTTTTGTGCCCATTTCCCCTTTCTCGGTTTTGCCTTGGCAGGTGGGCTGGGTGTAATGTAAATGTTTTGTTCAAAGCTGGTGACAATCCTGAAAAGACTTGAGTTTCTTTTAAACATTTTTCTGTCCAGACATGATGTGTGAGGACAATAGTTTATTGACAAGCTGGCTGATCGTAAATGCATTTGAAACGAGAATGTAAGTGGATTAGGGAACTGCATTTGTGTTTTCTTCTAGAGACAAGAACATACCTAATTAATATTAAATGAGGCAGGGCAGATGATCTGTTTCAAACAGGAGAAGTGGAGTAGAAAATTGTCTTCTAATTGTTTTTTAAAATTCAACAATTCTGCTACTGCGTGTGTTTCAGCAGGCTATTACATGTCTTTCCTTCCTTGTTTTGGTAGAGATAGAGCAAAAATTCCTATCAAGCTGGACTCATTGTTTACTTTAGCACAGATTCCCATTAGTTAGAAAAACACACTTCTAAAAATTAAATTTCCCTTTAAAAACAATTAGCTCAAGTGGGAAGTATTATGCAGAGCTCAAAAGTTTCAAAACAATCTTACAAGAAGAATTTTTAAAGCCTTCCTGATAAAGGAATATTGTAGTATTATCCAGATTGCGAGTAGAATTAATAATAATAATAAAAAATAGTCTGTTCAGTTATCCAAGTGCTGTCTTTAAGTCCTGCACTGTTGATGAGGCTCTACGAATGTGACTTTAAATGAGATTGGAGTGTCTGCCATCATTACATATATAAATAAGTGTGAACACATAAATAATAAAGCAATTTAAGATAATTTTTGATTTGTTATAATAATGGAAGGATAAATTACTATTTAGCTTTAATATTTCTCGTGGTTGACTGTTGCAGATGATGGCTTTTATTTGACGAGAAGTGGTAGCTGTAGGTTCTGGGTGTTCGTATATTTGCTTGCTCTGGTTTGTTGCTGTCTCCCTGGTATTTGGTTCAGGTGCATCAGAAAGAGCACCGAACGTCATAATTCGCATAAAAGCCACGACAATTTAGAATTCTCTTCAAATTGAGAACAAACTGCTCCATGTTATCTGTACTGATGAAATTGAGATTCTCTTTCACAAGTGAAGGCAGGCGTGTGCCTGCATTAACAACCCCCAAATTTTTCTGAAGACCTGATGATTTAATGGAACATTGCTCTGCTGTGACAAACGTATTTTATTGCTATATTAGTTAGTAGTTTGACATAAGAAAACCTAAAACGGTATTTCTTTAAAGTTGTTTAGTGGCTATCAAACATACCTTTGCATATATAGTTCCTGCAGTGGTTAAAAAGCATATTTATAAGTCAGTAGTGTTAAGGTATGTGTTTATATGTCACAGAGCTTCTATAAAATATGAAAACAGAAGCCATATTCATTGACAGAGTGAAAGCTCTCAAGGCTATTAGTGTTAACACCCAGCCAGTAAATTTTACATGTTCAGGAACATAAATAAAAAGGATACTCAGAAATACTTGCGCCTCATTTTTCGTTTTGGCTAGGGAGTAAAGATGTGGTGCTAGTAACTATGTGGTGGTAATAGTCCCCATGGGAGAGACTGTAAATTGCCTCTAGTCTTCAATGGGACCTGATCCTGCATCAGAGCAGGGCTTGGAAGAGCTCAGCATCCCTAGCACCTCACAGGGCCGGGCCTTTGTGGAGCTCTGAGATAATACTTCTTTTTTGTTGTTGTTGTTTTTTGTAGTGGAACATTGTAACTGTGATTATAATAGTGATGGGAAGAATCTGATAGATCATCCAAGGTGGGGTGTAGTCCTTCTAGGAAAGAATGGCCAAATCCCTGGCAATGTCCAAGGCCAGGCTGGACAGGGCTTGGAGCAACCTGGGACAGTGGAAGGTGTCACCTCCGTGACACAGGGTGAAACAAGAGGATCCTTAAAGGTCCCTTCCAACCCAAACCACTTTACGATTCTGTGAAACTCAACATTTGGTTTTCCAGAGGTGAATGGCTATGCTGAGCATCCCATCTGCATTGGTGTTCCAATAAAAAGAGTGATTTTTTGGAACTGTTCAATTTATTGTGGATAATTTGCTGGTACTTTTGAGGTTCCTCGGTAACAGATGAGTTTAACATGATAGTTTCCTTCCATGTTAATAAGCGTGCCTGACCTAATAGGGTTTTGCTCATCTCCTCATATAGGATTTATGGGAGAAGAGACCTACCTCAAATAGTTCAAGCCTTTTGGAGTCTTTAGAAGTTATTAGATTGTGGGTTGCATGGGTGGATTGTGGCTTGTTTATTGGTGTTTTGAGCAGTGCTAGGTGCATCACTTTTGTTCTGTGTACTCACAGATAACAGAGTGCTAGATTCCACAAACACCCAGGTGTTTGAAGGTGATTGATACTTCACGTATAATCCATTCAGAGAGCTTGTGCATGTATGTGCACTCAATAAAATAACTTTTTTTTGCACCATCTGCCGATGCAGTGTCATTGGCAGCAGTGCTGGCTGAGTCAGCCCTGGCCTGTGCCATTCATTTCTGCATCTGTGCCATACCCTGTCAATCCATGTTTTGTAAGCGCTTAACAGTTTGCAGGGTCAAGTTGAGAAAAATCTCTATGAGCTGGCTGGGGAACACTCCCTCAGTCTGAACCTTTTGCGGATTTGTTGTCTGTCTTTTAACTGGATCAGGGAGCTGGTGTGTTTCAGTGCACAGTCTGCCAGACTGTTGAGGAAGAAGAGAGCGGGAAACATGGCAGGCTGGAATTGGTGCCAGAAAAAATGTATTATTAAATCATTGCGTAAAATTTTCCTGTTTTGCACAATATTTAAGAATGCAGGGACAACACCAGGAAAGGAAAAAGACAATTGTAAAGCATACATTGTAACTGATCACGTCAGTGGTGAGTGAAGCTTTAGCTCCTGTGGTTGTGGAGGAAATCATGAAGAAGTCAGAACCAGATGCGAAGTTAAAAGGCCTTTACTTCCTAGGCTTAAAAATCAGGAGAATTTAAAAATACTCTCTAGGTTTTGGAAGAGGGGACTCATGTTCCAGGATTTGTGGACATTTGTTGTTACCAGTGCTGCCATTTCCAGTACTTAAAGTGATTTGTTGACTTTGGCCTTTGGGCTGTCCCGTGACTGATGGGACAGGGCCAGTAGAGTGGGAAATAAAAGCCAGTAACCTGCTGGGTCACAGACTGTGGTGTCCAGGGAATGAGGGTCTGGTGAAGGCTATGTTCTTCTACCTTAATCTGAGTTTTTAGCAAGCTTCTAAATAATATTAAGTATTTTTCCTTTTTTTTTTTTTTTTGAGAAACTTAACAAAAAGCCGCGTGTTTTTTCTGGATTTGAGTGTCTCTGCTAGATGTGTGCCATTACTAACTGAGCTCAAGAAATCCGTCAAGTTGCAATGACTTAAATCTGAACTGGAAGTACACTCAGTCACGTACATTCTTGGTCTCGCTCTGTTGAAATCAGGAGGGTAATTTGAGGAGAGGGATTACCATTCATTGCCTGTAACGTGAATGGCAGGATGTGCTGTTCAGAGAGCCAGGAGGGTTCAGCGAGGGATCACCGTGCAGCTCGCACTTGGCTGCTGCCTGGGGGACATGGCTGACACCACTCTCAGCCTTGTACAGCTCTCAGAAAACCCATTTTCTCCCTCTGCTTGGCGGATCTCAGGGGGCTGAGTGACCTGCGGTGGCTGGAATGGCTCTTCCATGAGCGAGAGGGTTGCTGGAAAATTCCCTGTTAGGCAGAACTGGTGTAGAAGCTGTTGCACTTTCACCCGTTTTATGACAACATTTGGACAGCACTGTCCTGGTGGGAAGTGAGTTTGTGACATTCATCTATGGGGAAAACCTCACTCAGGATCCTCCTGCCATCGCTGCTGCTCTGTGGGGCATGTGCCAGCTCTGTCCTGTCTCCCTTCCTCAGACAATAGAGTTTTATTAAGAAAAAAATGCTGCTTGCTACAAGTAGCTCTCTTTTCCCCATTTGGTCTCAAAATTTGCTGAAGTGCTGCTGTGGTATCTGGTGGTGGCTGAAGTTTGCAGGAGGGTGGGTCCTCTACAGGGGCAGCTGCTCCTAATTCCTAGAAGGTGTAGGAAGATGCTGCTTCTGCTGTTACCTTGCTTGATATTTGCACCTTGTGGCCGTGTTCACTTCTGAGGCCGTGGCAAGGTGAGAGGTTTAAAATGGAGCAAGGCTCTTCTGGGCCCTGGGAGCGCCGCTTTCCCACATCTGCTCAGAATATCGGCTTGTTCCAGAGGTAAGAGCTCTTGCACTGTTCAAAGTATGCTGCAGCTTCCCTAAAGTTCTTGTTCCTGTGAATGAAGTGCTGCATGATTTTCTCACTGGATGAAAAAAAATTTAAAGGAATAATTGCTTTCATTGATTCAAAGAGTAATTACCAGGACTTCAAAAAAGATGACTAAAAATGGGTATCTAATGGTTCTTAAACTCCAGATCACTAATTTCTTGATATTAAGAATGGGAATGTTGAATGCTTGGCACTGTCACTAAAGAGCTTTTCTTTCTTGGACTTCTGATGCTTTAAAAAAGGCTAAATAAAGTGAAATATTTTTCTCCTTTTGAAAAATTTAAAACTCAAACCTTATTAGCACACAGAAATGGATTTGTAAGATTTTGTTTTCAAAGATGTGGCACTGTAAGTGTTGCTTGAAGAAAGCTGCGATTAAGCTAAATCAGAGGGTTTTGTTGAGAATAGATAATTGTATTCCTGAATACAATTCTTTTACATTAATATTTTGCATAATATTTTTTTAGACCTAAAGAGAGGCTGTATTGGCAGATGAGAATCAGAAATAGGTTTTTTTTTTTTTGTCTCTCAGAAATAAGTTGTGCATTTTGAAATGTGTGAATGTCCATGTGTATTTTATGGATGAGATTTCTGATGATGTAAACCCAAAGGTAAGGCAAGACTTCTGTAAACAAAAAAGTGGCCTCATTTTTTATTTTTGTGTGGACAGTTAACGTCAACTGAGCAACATTTAGTAATTGCATTTGCAGTGAGACAGTTGCAACATTTTTAAAATAACGTTTTTTTTTCCCCCTTAAATCTCCGAAAGATACCCCATGGTGCAGTTCCCTGCAGTACATTTCAGACAATACTGAGCAGGTATTTCTCAGTAGTGAAACTGTGATATTGCTTTTTCTTTTCTTCTTCCCAGTCTTTGTCTGTTTTGGCTATTTGAGTATAAATGTTTGGGGTTGACAGGGTCCTCTTACCATAGCTGGTTCCGGCTCTGGTGGGATTCTGTTGTACCACAAAAGTTTGTTTGCTACTGTACTGAAACGTGTGAGTATTGTGAGCAGGCTGTTTTTGCTGTCTAGAATAAAACTGAATGGCTTTGTTACCCATTTCCAGGGATGGGCATTATTAATAGTAAAAGTAGGGACTGCTTTTAAAAAAAAGATTTTGAAACTTGCCAACTTTTTAGTCAAAATACTGAGGGTGTGTAGGTTTTTTTCCATAAACATGAATGTGTGTTTGACCTGTGAACAAAAAAGAAGAGGGATTATTTTTGGCCTTGAAAACAGGGAAAAATGATTTTTTGGATGACAGTATAATATCTGCATTCTAGTAATACTTGTGTTTCAACTTCACTGTGCTTCAGCCATCTCAAAGTGCTTTATGGTTAGTATTTTTGTATTTGGAGAAAACAAAGAGTCACTTAAATGTAGATCAAACATGTTTGCCATTGTTGGTTCATGCTTAGTTTGCAGTTCCTTCTTAGTTCGTGTGTGCATCTGTGGTTCACTCTGGAGGGCCTAAGGTTGGACACCTTACCCTAATGCTCCTGATAAATCACTGGTGGGAGCTGGAGCAGAAATGATTTTCCTTTGCTTTGTCTGCTAGGCTGCATCTTCCCTCCTGATTTTTGATGGCTATTCATTTTCTTAATGGTTGTAAATGTCATTAAAAATCAGTGGAAGCGTGGGAGAGTGACTGACAGCAGAACGTGGCCCAGAGTGTCATGCTCTTCTTACTACCCTTCAATCTTCCTGCAAAGAAAATATCTGCCGGGGAGCCAGGTGCCAATCAGTTCAAGTCTTTGCTTTCTGCAGCGTGTGTGCTTTGTGTATTCTCCTAATAGTCACTTCTGACAACCTACCACTTTGCTCTTGCTTCAGAGGCTGTTAAGACTGAATTCAGAAATAAAGAGTAAGTCAGGGAAACCTTGACTGCACTGAGATTTTCAGGATGAGAATGAGCTTGCAAAATTGTTAAAGAAGCAGGGCGCTGCGATTCTTTTTTTGTGAAAAGACTGGCAGTTCTCTCTCCCTTCTCAAACCTTGGATTTACTACTATGCGAACTTCTTGTTGTTGAGCTCATAAATTTAGGAATCCTTTGAGGAGAATATGATTGCAAAGGCATCTCAAAGCGCCACGTTTCTCGTTGGTACAGTGTAAGCTGTAACAAGGTAGGAAACTGAAAGTAGAACTTCATGTGGACTCTTAAACAGAGGATCAGTGAGTCAGTGGTGTAAGATGCTGCAGTTCTGCGGTCTTTTTTCTGGTGACCATGCAGTTGCTGGGGATCTGAGTGTTGGGTTGTTCCTGGCAGCTTGGAGGGGTGGTTGCACAAGGAGGGATTTCTTTGCCTTGGCTGTTGATGCCAGGCAGGGCACTGGATGTCAGTGACGGAGAGTTGTGAGCATGTGCCTGCCTCGAATGCTCTGGCTCCACAACGCTCTGGTGATTGCTGTGGTGTTCTGTTATCTCAACAGTTTGCTCAGTATCCTGGCTTTGAGAAAGGAGGTGGAAGGAGGGGAAGGAAGCTGTGAAAGGCCCAGTGATTCTTGAAGAACAGCGTGTTTACTTTTCGCAGCATCTCCTTCGTTTACTTTTCGCAGCATCTCCTTCGTTGGACTGGGTTGAATGAGATCCATCTGTGTCCTTGTCTTCCTCCTCAGCAGTGAAATGCCTGTAGTCTGAGTACCTGTTGATTCCTTGTGGAAAATTAATCATGTCCAGTGAAGCAGTTGTGTTCCTTGTCCACAGGAACGTAGAGCAGAGAGGTTTATTTGGGTGTCTGGAGGAAGAGAAAACAGCGTCATGTCACAGATGTCGTTCAGTCGTTGTTTAAACCAGAAGAAAATCTGTGCAATTGCTGTGAACTTCTGCCTTTAGTAAATAGATTATAGTAGCACAATTATTGAATTGGAAAAGGAGCTTCAGCTTATTCTTTCAGTGCAGGAACATTGGCAATTCTTCAGATATTCCTTACTAAAGGAATATCCACTCCAGCTGTGTTATAAGGGCTTGAAGTAATATTCCCTATCATGTTTGTTATGAAATGCAGCCCCTATATGGAAGTGAAGAGTGCTGATGAAAGATATTATGCAAGTACAAATTATTCAAGATTACTTCGGTTTTTCTTTCAACTCTTCATGGTTCTTTCAGATCCTCCAGGTTTTTCCTTTCTTTGTGTGTGGGTTTTTTTTTTTTTTTTTTTTTTTTTTTTTTTTTTGTATTTTTTGTCAATGCTGTTATGGTGACTTTTGAGGAAAGATTTTTAATTTTTAACTAAAAAGTAGACTGACATCCAGAGCCATGGAACAGGCTCTTCCTCTCCCAGAGGAGCAGATGGTTCGAGTGGAGTCTTGGCATTGAAAATCCCATCTACTTTGCAATCAAATAATGTGGACATTGAAGCAAGTGCAAAACTTGTGTTGGCACAGAACTTTGTTACTGAAGGTGAAAGTGGGGACATGGTCAACGTGTCTTGTCCGTCTGAAAACACATTTCCTAAGGTTGGATAATTCATCTTTTGTGATTGCTGTGAACGAAACAGGAAATAAGGCTGGAAAAGCTTGAAATGAAATGAAATGTGCAGGACCGGATGTGCACTTTGGTGTTAAATATTGACATACCCCTTCCAGGTAACCACTTCCCCTTTGCAGCCCAGCATTTGCTTTGAAGACTGCATCGTCTTCTTTCTGTGGTGTTTATGGTGAAAAATTTGTTGACACTAAGAAATATTTCTAGTGGCTTCTTTCCTAACACTAAAGTACTCTTCTTTTGGTTCCATGTCACTGCTTCCCTTGAAATGAATCTCCTGATTTATTGTAAGTCATTTCAAATGTTCTTGTTGACTTGGGTTGACTAATGTAGTTTAAATATGGTGAAATCATAGAATCTGTTGGGGGAGCTGAGCGTGTATCGGGCTGCTCCCTCATACAGATAGACAGCATGGGAAAGTGCTCAGCCCTCAGTGGTGCTTACCCGAAACCAGGAGCAGGTCCTCTCTTGCTCTGTGCCTGTGGATTGGGGTTTTCATCGGCATTATCAATGTATTGTGTGTTCATGGTGCTACAGCATAGCCTGAGTGGGCTTGAAAGAGGGAAGGGGAAGAAAGGAGGTGATGGGAAGAAAGAATTAAAGCAGCTTTAGGCTAGAGGAGAAGATGGATCTGTGTGCTCCAGCTGAAAAGGGAAGTCTCTGAGTGGTGGCTGCTTGTGACTGGAACGTTTTGACTCATCTCAAAGGGATGTTGTCCGCAGTGCAGCTTCTTCACACGGGGCAGTGATAGCCCTCAGTGTGTGAGGCCTGTGCCATTGTGCCTTCCCTTCTGAACACGGTTAAAAAATGAAGGGAATGTTTACGTTTGGTGGGTTCTGTGTTTCCTAATGCCTCTTCATTTATCAAAGCCGCTTTAATTGAGATAAAGATGCAGTGCTGTGTATCATTATCTGGGTTTAACGTCAAGGGTTCAGGAGGTTGTGTCTCTACTTGTCAGATTTTCTTAGCAGAAGTGAGAGAACAAACTTACCCGTTGCATCTTCTTGCCTGTACAGTCTGTACCTGGAGATCTTCTGAGTGCTGCTGTCTTGAGACCTTTGTGTCTGATCTAAGGCTCTTGCTGTGCTCAGATTTCATGTTAGCCGTTTTTTTATTTTGGAATTGTAAGAAAAACTTGTACAAACAATGCTCTGCTGTTTCCAAACACTGTGAAGTTTCCCCCTTTGCTTCCTGTTTTTGTAACGTGTTTGTGAAAAGACCTTGTCTGCTTTGCACTGGAGTTGTGTTTAATGTAAATGCATTCTGCATCAGCTACTGTGTGTTCCAGCATGCAGGGACCCGAGCTGCTCTTCAGCAAGCGTCATTACTCTTTATTTATGGTAAGACTAGATTAAAAAAGACTGGTGCATGTAAAAGTGAAAGCAGAGGCAGTGTTAAATTGTGCAGTCATGAGCTTGTTACTTCCCTTCCCCCCAGTATGCAAGCCAGTTAGTAACCCAGTGATCTATACATGAGGCTTTAATTGGATATATGCCCAGAGTGCAGATTAATATGGAAAAGCTATAAAGGCACGGGTTCACAAACTTTATTTGACCACATGAGGACTGTCTGTGTGATCCCACGTGGAATGTGTGAGGGATTCTCAAAACAAAGAAATACCTTCATGTATTTGGGCAGATCTGTGTGTAAACCATGGGATACAGAGGTGATGTCTCTGCCTTGAAGTCAATACACTGTTCATTAAATAGGACTTCTTCAGTCTTAGGTGGGACTTGGGTGTATCTGTGGCCTCTGTAATTTACTCGACTTCTTAAGTTTTAGTTTTGATAATTGCTGGAGGTTTCTCTTTACAATTGGATATAATCTTGGCTGCCTTTGGAGATAAGGGGGGAGTGTGAATCTCTGTAGTGGAATAAAAACAAGCAGATGTCTGACTGCAGCTGGCTAGAGATAAATCATTTCATATAAACTTGCCTGGAGAACATGATCTTATTCTTCTATAAACCTACACTCCAGAGGGAAGGGAGAACCCCCATTAGTCAATGACACCCTCCTGGCCTAAAATTCCAGTGTTTCTAGTTTGCAAAGCACATGAAACACAGACTACTAGCTATATTCAGCAACGGCTTTCTCAATTTTGAAAACACTTGTAACACAGATTTTGTGTCTCTTCTGGGGATTTTTTATTTTTAATTAGAGTTGTGATATTCCTAAATGTGTAAAACCAGCCACAGTCGTGTCCCTGTATTCTCCAAGCTAGTTTAACGTTGGTAAAATCTCTTTTAAATTGGCATGGTATAGTGATAAAGAGTTTGGTGGCTTGGGGAGAGCACTGTTGCAGGCGAAGCTGATCTTCCTGACCCGTCACATCATGGAGAGCAGTAAGGCATTCCACCTATCTCAGAACTCTGTTTTTCCTCTTTACCCTCCTGTGCATGGTTGTTTGGCACATTGTTCAGTTGCTCCCTGAGGGTGGTGGGATGGAAATGTTACCTCCCGTAGCATAAGCCCTAATCAGCATGAAAAGTGGGGAGCTGGTGGTAAATATACTCCCATAGTTTCAGAAAAGAAGGTAACCTTAATTAAAGTTCTGTGCAAGTAGTTTTCAGTGTTTGATTCCAGCCATTTGCCTGACGAAGGCAGGGAATAGTCCTTAGCTCTGTGCCTGCAGCAGGAATATGGGAATTGAAGTGACTCATTCTCAGGGACGCAGCAATGGGAATGAGGCACTGCTGTGGTTGCAGATAATTCCCTGGAAGTCTCTGTTGTGCAGAATGCATTAATTGAAGAGATTCATGAGCTGCTTAATGTCACATCACTTCATTTCCTCATCAGGGAACTGAAAGTCTCATCTGTGTAGGAAAAAACCAGGATCTCTCTGGTTGCGAGTGAATCTTGACCTTTGTAGAAAGAGGGTGTGTGTGTTGTCCATCATATCTGCCCTGTATTAAACTTGTTGCTGCGTAGCTTGAATTTTCACTTGCCCTGTTACCTGTCAGCTGTGGGGACATAGTCAGCTGTGTAAAGATGTGCATTTCTTGGTGCCCAGAAATACGAGCAGTGAAGACGAGGAGGGAGCTGTTTGCTGCTGGGTTCTTCAGTGCAGTGCAGCAGAAGGATGGGTGGTTCCTGTTCGTGACTGATCACCATCTGCAGCCATTGCATTGGCCACAGCAGTAGAGGCATATCTTGATATTCAAGAGAGAGGATGTGGCTTAGGATACCTCTGCAGAGACCTGGAAATAGAATGATACTGTGTGGCCTGTTCTGGAATGGATGGGTGTTTGTCTCCTGCAGACACCAAGTGTTCCTGGTGGGTAGATCTGATGCCATGTGAAGGCAGCAGAACCTTAAACACTGCAGCCCACCATTTGCAGATTTAAACTGGAGAAGGGAGTGTGCTACACTTAGGGAAATCAGTCTTGCTGTGTGTGATATCACAGTTTTCGGAATCAGATGTACCCTGATTCTGGTTTTGCCCAAATGCCTGGTTTTCTGACTCTTTTGCCCTCTGCAGGCTTAGGTGAGGGCTAGTACGGGGTGGATCCCATGGCATTTGCCATAGTTTATCATGTGACCTCTTAGGCAGTGCTTCAGACTGAGTTTTTATTAGTTTTATGGCACGGCAGACATTGCACAGAAAAATACAGTTTACCACTTACGTAGCTACTTGTTAAAAAAAAGGGATATGTATTTCTTTTTACTAGAAATCAGCCAAAATCAAGAGTCCTGCATCTTGATGGAATTTTTGAGTGTAAAGGTTGTATCTTACATATTTTGACTTGATCGTTGGCCAAGCAGAGCTGGTCATTGAAAGGAAATGCCCTTTCCTGTGGCTTTATATGTCACTGCTGTCTAGAGTTTTGGTGGTATCAGTGAGACCTTAGGGCTGAACACTTTCTGTCTTTCTACCATCTAATTCCACCAGGAGGTCCCAGTGCATGACTGGAGCTCCCACCTACCACAAACAGCCATAATGCAATAGCTGTGCTCCTCATCTGTGGCAGGCTGGTTAAGAAATAAGAAGTACCTTTAACTGAGTTTTCCTTCATCTATGCCTTTGGGAACATTTCAGTACTTTGCCTGGCAGTGTATCACTACTCTGAATTGTGTGTGGAAAAATGTTTGAAGCAAATTAAACAAGATGACTTGTGAGTAAAAGATCAAGTCAAAACACTGTAGTGATGAAAATCATCGAGCTGATGAGTGCAGTCTATCTGTGACTGGGAAACTTTTAATGATGCCTGGAGAAAGGATTGACCGTAGTAGACAAAGCTGCACTTGAGGTTCCTGTGACCAAAAAAAATCAGTCTCTTTAATCAATCTCTTTATTTCTGTGATCACATGGCTTGAGGTGTTGCAAACACATGGGGTCTTAGTGGAAGCCACAAAAGGTTGCCTATCTCAACAAAGTTCAGAATCAACTTTACTTTTCTGAATCTCAGAAAAGTGAGGTGGAGAGAAGGAGAGAAAAAAAAGAAATTATTTTTCTGGCATTGTATTTGTGACTTGGCATGCCTAGATCCTGGGAGTCCATTCCATTGTTTTTACTCATAGCATCTTTCTCTCTTGTTGGGAATCACTAAGAGTGATTTGGCATCTGTGCCATACTAGTAAAAACAATCCTAACTACTTACAATTAATGAATTGTGTAAGCTGCCAGTGAGTGATTTGAGGGGATGGAATAATAACAACCATAAGGACAATATGAGTTCTGCACTGACTGGCAGCATATGTCAGAGAAAGTGCTGCTTTATTTTTCTGACACTGAATTGGTTTAGTGTGTGGACTTCTAAAAAAGTAGTTCTTTAAGAAAGTTTATCAGTTCCTTGAGCTGAAGCCTGTGTCTAGGATGGCTTAATGTTAAAGCAAAAAGCCATATTGAGATCCAGCAAGGGAAAAGAGCTTATTTTCAAATGGTGATACTTGTTCTTCCAGGAGAGAAAATGGTACTTCTAATTTTTATTATCAAGAGTTAACCCACAACAAGATATTTAAACAAAACAAGCTACCTGGACTCATTAAAGAGAAGATTTTTTTGGGGGAAACACTTTTTCAGGCTTTTAGGCCCCTCTCTGAACTGTGTCTTTTGGGTGTATATGTATGTTTAGTTCAGTTGAGAACTGATAGGACAGTACTTCCTTTGCTTTGATTCTTTTATTCTTTGAGCATTCCTCCTCACATGGAAATCTTACAAAATACTTCTGTTTCCCTATGGAAAGAGGGCCAGTTTAGGGAGGGTTGATGTTCTGGGCAGTATATCCAAGATAACTATAGATGCTAGAGGAAAAGAAAGCAAGCAGCCTCAGGAACAATAGGATTTAAAAAGCTGTTTAATTTGTGCCAAGATGGATTTTTTTTTTTTTTTGGTTGTCATAGAAATGTGCCAGCCCGTGTCTCTCACAGATGAGCTCACTAAATGAATGGCTGTGCAGGATGAGTCTGGTTTCAATGAAGATGTTTATACTTGAAGAACACAGATGGACTTAAACCACAGCCCAGAATCTAAACACCCCTGAGCTCCTGGGGGAGGGGAGTGATAGGAAATGAAATCTGGATTTTATAGCTCAGGCCTGCATCTGTCCTCCTTGATTTGGCTTTATGAGTTATTATGGGGAAGAAGGAGAGGAATATTATCTGCAGTAAAAAGGGTTTGTTTGTTGTTGGATGATGGGGGAAGATGATTTTGTATTTGGCCCAACTCCATTGGGTTGGGAGGACTTAGCTGCCTTGATGTCTCGCATGACCATCACAGCTGAGGTTAATTGGTAGCAGAGATGTTACTCTAAAGTACAGTCTTTAGCAGGTATTTTTTTTCTGTTGCTTCCTTACTCCTGTACTCTTTGTCTTTTGAAATAAAATATTTTGAATGAGAGCTGAAAATTCTGTCTCCTGCACTGCAAGTGAAATGCTGTGATACAGGTTTGGTAGAGGTTTAGAAGTTGGTGCAAATGACTAGAAATGATAGAAGTGACATCAGAGCCCTGAAATATCAAAGAATTTCCAGGTGATGCAACTAATAATCTTCAGTGAGGTGTGTCATTGAGCACTGAACAAATGTAGCTCAGTCAACAAATGGAGTATATTGAATGGGGCAGTGTTCAGTGTGGACAAAAATGTCCTTTGCAGGATTTAGTCTCTGGATTGTTTGCTTTGCTTTTGAGCATGATTCTGTGAATTCTTCTTGCTTCCAAGAAGCCCATTAATTTCTTGACTTCCATCCACATTTGGCACTCTCAGGACGCCTTAGAGGAGCTTAGGTGTAAAATGACAATAGCCACAGTATCTCCAGGGTTTTCAGGTATCCCAGTGATTTGTTTATCTGCCTGTCTTGCTTTCCTTGGTTTTCTATTCCTGGAGCTGGGCTGCTGGAAATGATGCACGTTGCTGAATGCAGAATAGTCCTCGCTGTGCCAAAGCATGTACTTGGAAGAATGGGATACTGTGTCCTCTTAATTGGTACAAATATCAAGAGTATGGAATAAATGAAGTACTGGCTGACTTTTAAAAAAACTTCTTTAAGTGTATTCCTGACAAGTGGCAGGTAGTATGTTTTCTGATGAAATCCACCCTTACCGGAGGTTTTCACTATTGGAGAATAATTTAAGGACGTGCCACTCAAACCTGCTTGAGTATATTTGAGCCTCAGCTTGGTCATAGTCTTGAATTCAGCTGTGCACACTCTTCTCTTGCTTGGTACTCTGGTTTTGCGTGTTATTTGCTCGTAACTGTCCTGCTTGAACTTGTATCGGAAGACAGGTTAGGCTAGAATTGCCTTGCCTTTTACGGAAAATTATTTTTTTAAGCTAAAATGGATTCTTCACATTCTACAAGCTTTGGGAAATGCAGTGTCTGTGCAGAGAAGTTCCTTTTCTGCTAGCCTGACCCGTGTTTTTTGGGATCTTAAAAGGTCTTTTAAAGACCTTGGTGTGTCGAGTCATCCTCAGAGAGGGGAGGGAGAAAAAAGGGAATCTGCAGTGAGTGGAGGTGCAGTCTTGTGCTGTGGACTCCAGCACGTCTCTGGCACCTGCTGTCAGACAGCTCCACTTGGGAAAGCCGCAGGTGAGGAGAGTGTGGAATAAAAGCAAAATGGTAGATTTACCTGAGGCCAAGGCTGCAGTGTTCTTCCCCCAGCAGGGCCGGGGGCTCCTGTGCTCCTCCAGCTCTGCCCCGACTCACGGCTCGCCAGGCTGCTCCCCACTCAGAAGTAAATCAGAAGATTTACTTCAAGGTTCAATCAATTAGGCAGCATCAATTGGAATTTTTGGGACAAACTCATTTATAAAACCACTCGGCTTTCTGATAGAGCTCTGTGAATAATTTGTCCTGTATTTCTCCTACTCACAAACGTTGACCATAGCTGTTTCTTTTCCCAAATTCGTCTCCTTCCATTCATTTTTGTAAGGGCCTTTCTGGAAAGGGAGTGCGCAACTGATTACACTGCATTTAAGGAACTATGAAGGGATCAGCATGACTGCTGCCAAATGCATGGAATTAAGATGGAAACAATTAAATGACCATTTAAAAATATTTTTTTCCAGTTACATCCTAGAACTCAGACCACAAGAAGATTTTTGGGTAACGCCACTGTTTTCATTGTGCCTTGGATAGGCTAAAACAGTGTCAAAGCAGAAATATTAAATGATCAGAGAGGCTGTGATTTAATAGGACACATTTGCTGTCCTACTTGCGTGAGAAGTTTGCAGTGAGGCAATAATATTGAAAATTATCACTTTCACTGTAGGAGCATTGATGCACTGCTATTGGGAATTACTGCTTTCACTGTAGGAGTGTTCATTTTTCTTCTGAGGTCATTAAAATAATCTTGTTTTTACTTTTGTAGTTGGCTTAGGTTGCTCTTCTTGGGGGAGGGGAAGCATTGGGTTTTTGTTGATGTTGGGTTTTTTTTTTCCACTTTTAATTTGAAACACAGTTTTAACATTTGGATTGTTTGAAACAAAAACAAGAGAAGTCCCAACATGAGCAGTGAATATTTTTAAAGGACTTTATGGCTCTAAGTTTCTAACACAGTCCAGATGTCTCCTATCTCTGCTCTTTCCGTAGCATTTTCTGGCACAGTGTCATTGGGTTTTGAACTTGGTCCAAGCTGTGTGCCAAGTCCTGAAATAAAGTAAATCAGTGAGTTGTTCTTGGACGTTTCTCCTTAATCCAAACCAACCCAAATCAAACTTCGGCTCTGACCTCAGGACTGCACATTCAAATATTTTCCTTTGCCTCCTCAGTTTCAAAGTAGCAAAAGCAGGAGATTACCACTTTGCAGTATTTAAACAGAGGCTTGTGTGACATCCGTGCAGCTGAAGCAACTGCTTTCCTTGGGACCTGGTGCCTGTTAAAACACCAGTGATGTTCTCCAGCACTGTGATTCTTCACTGGGGTTCCTTTTGTTAGGTCAGGATGCACGACCACACTGGAGCAGGGTTTATTTGGAGGCATACATTGTGTCAACAATTAGGTAGCAACCAAAGGAAATGTTCCATGGTGCTCTTCTGCCTAGATGTCTTGGAGAAACTATTTATAGGACAAACCTGGTAGCCCTAAAAATAGCATCAGGGCTAAGTATTGGGCTAAAGGACTGTCTCTTGTCTTTCCTTATGCAAGCACTGGTCTCCTTTGTCTTGAGGCATCCACTGAAGCTGGACTGCCATGCCAACAGGCTGTGGCTGAATGGGCAACCCACCTCTTGTCATTTAACATTCTGATGGCACTACAGTTTAGGTGGGGAAAAAAGTATTATCAAGGTGGGGTTATTTTTAACAAGAGTTGATTTGCTGGACCAAAGGAGACTAAACAGTATGTGACACAAAGTCTTTGCAGGGTTTGATGGCTGCTGGTTGAATTCTTTTCTGACTGGCCAAGTTCAGAGAAGTTTAATTAAACGTATTTGTTGTCCAACCGTTCTTAAGACCCAGCTTCCACTGAAAATGATATGAAGCTTTCCTTTGGCTTATCAGGCTTTGCACTGGGCCCTCAAAATGTATGTGATCTGGGTGTTCTGGTGTCATTCGTCGTCCTTGGTACAGTGATCAGAGCAGGTAGCATGCAGGGGTCTGGAGGCATTTCAGACAGTGCTGCCTTGCAGCGGAGAATGAGAGTTTCCAGCGTGCTCTGTGTTGGCCTCAGTTCAGGTTTTTGGGATCCACACTGCAACTGTATATACGTGTTCGGCCACTCAGGGAGTACTTTCCTGTAGAGTAAAAGAAAGCTCCTTTTAAAATTAGGGAGTAGCATATTGCCTGTTATCAAGACTGGTAGGATTGCTTTATTTTCCTTAATCAGTTTTGTTTCCCTCTGGTCTTAGAGCCAGTGTGTGTCTTTCTGTCTGGATTCTATATAAACATGAAATGGATAACTAATGGATCCTGCCTTGAGGCCAGAGAGCACAAAATTTACCTTTCAGAAGTAGCCGAAACAGCCATATGCATAAAAATACCTTCAATTTTCATATTGAATTCTCTTACTTGAGCTGGTTGTTTACCAGCACATTCATATGCTCTGGTAGCAGTGGGACATGAGATTACCAAGTTGTTATGCAGCAGTGAATACCTGGGGCATCAAGTAAATGAGGTTTTTTTGCAGAGAAATGCCATTAAATAAAGATTTCAGCCCTTGCCTTGTAATTCTTTCATTTCTTAACAGAGCTTTGGTATACAGATGGCTGATGCTTCCTGTGAGAGGCTGTTTGGTGCTCCCCTCATGGATGCTCAGGGCTGTTTTGCTCTCTGTTAGGAACATCAGGCAAGGACTGAGCAGTCACCCTAAGCTTCCCTTGCTTGCGTACTGGGCAGGGATGTTTCCCCCAAGTGTGGACCTTGTCTGAACTCCATGGCAGAGTCTCCAAGCTCTGTTGGCTCCTTGCACAAGGGCTGGACCTGTTTGTTTTATAGAGTGACCTTTCCATCAGGGCTGACCCGCTGAGCTCACTGGCATGGGATCAGGAAACCAATTTCTGACTCACTCTGGTCTTCTGCTGCTGAATTGTTTTAACACCCTCACCCTTAAACATCGAGATCTCCACCATAAATCAGAAATCACCTGGATATAACAAACTAGGTTCCCTTCTTTGTCATGCCAGGAAAGACCTAAAGTTGTTCTCTGCTCTAGAGGAACTGGGAGTGAATTTGCCAGAGCAGGAGGTATGTGTTAGGCTGTGGGAGGTTTTCTTTCTATCAGCGCTACTCAGAGCTTGTCTCTGGAAACAGTTTAGCCAAGATGCTGGGAGAAAAGCTGCAGTGGGCACAACCTTCATGTGTGTGTTTGCAGATAGATAAAAACTGCTCAGGAGATCTTACGGCTTTCACAAAGGGAAGATTTGAGATAAAGCTCTGTCAGGGAACTATGATAAAGGAACTGGAGCTGAAAATGAAAGAGCTGTTGGGTGATAAGAGGAAACTCCTGTGTTTTGAGAGCTGGACTTCAGCTAGATAAAAATCTTAAAAGCCCTATGCAGATCAGCAGAGTATTGGTCTTGCCTAGGTTTCGCTTAATTTTCTGTCTGCCACCCAGCCTGGAGGAAGCAGTTTTCATGCTTCCCTGGCAGCAAGATTTTTGAATGTGGGAAACCTGATAGTGTGTCTGCTTAACTACCAGACTTTGGCCTGGTGCCCTTTCTGATTTCCTTATGGAGTAAGTGCAGTGATGGGAAGAATGTGCTTCTTACACGTGTAGTCATCTCGGCGATAGTAAACTGTGACACCGATACCGTGTTAGCCTCCCCTGCCTGCACAGCCACTGCCACTGCCTGGGGGTCACCAGCAGCATAGCAGGAACTCTTGCTTTAGGTTTGCAGTGCAAAAGAAAAACTGGAAGTGAAGTTTTTATTTTTCTTTGGTCTGATTTGTTTTTTGAGAAACTGTAGATGTTTGTTCTGAACTGTCAAACTAATGCACGTTAATCTAATTTGCTGCGTTGAGGCTTTAGCAGTGACTGCTAATGTGCAAACAGAAAGTCTCCACTATGTCCTAGCAGCCGTTTTCTCAAATTGGTCCATTTTAGCTGTACTTAATACAGCCAGTTTGCATGTAAAATGTTTGCTTGGGTATTTAAAAAGCTCTGCTACAACCACTTGGACATCTTGGAGTCGATACAAAAAGAAGAACCCTGTGATTTTTGGATGGTTCTCCGTATAATTTCACATTTGTAAAATTGATTTTTGGTATCATTTTGTGTGATGTTCAGGTCAGTGGAAGGGAACTTAAGTAGTGCAAGTAAGAACAGCCACCCGCTAGGAAGCTCCGGCCTGGATGTGGCTGATGGTGTACTGAATTGGATGTGTAAAGCTTGCCAAACAAAAGCAACGTGTTTTGAATTATAAAAATATAAACTGAAAATATTAAGGTGATTAATTTATCCTGCAGATGAAGTGCTCCTAAGATTATGAGAAAATAGTTTTATTAGTTATTTGAATTTTAATGTTTGCATTTTGTTTGTTTTTATCTGGGGTATGTGTTTAGAAAATCAGCATGCTGGGGATGTTGCTCGTTTCAGACTTTGCTTTCTGGCTGTCCCAAGTAGAAATGAAACTGTAAGTGTCAAGCACATTAAAAATGAATTTAAGATCCTGGGGAATCAACAGCCAGGACTTGTAGATCTTGATACTGCAAAATACCGCATGGCCTGAAATCCTGCTGGGAATGGAATGCTCTGCAGTGGGCAGGGTGGGAGCCAAAAAGCAATCAGGGCAGGTAGACATGCACTAGGAAGTGATTTGGCAAACACTCATATCATCATGACAGAGCTGTCTGTGATGGTAAATGCTTACAGGATCCTTATGAGTTGGTCCCGAGCTCCAGCCACGCACAACTGCAGTGTAGGAGCTGGATGCAAAGCCTAATTAAAGTCGGGGATGTTTGGATTGGCTACAGTGGCCTTTGGATTAAATCTTAAGACTTTAGTTCTGAAGAAGACTTGTACTTCATGTGTAAGCAATGTATATACTGAGGAGCATGATTTCTAACAGTTATTATTATTGGAGAGTGCTTTGTTTTTCTGCTGGGAAGTGCAATTTACAAGGAAGAATATTTCTGAAGTATTTTGGAAGTTTTGTATATATTACATGTCAAATGGCAAATTGTTTATTGGTGTGGGGTCATACAAAGGGGCGTTTACTAGCACTCGTTAAGACTGCCTGGTACAGTTCTGCCAATTCTTGAGTTACTTCTTGTGGACTGTTATCCCAGTGAAGCTGATAAATCACGATGTGGTTTCTTGTGATACGCTTTTTAATTGGTCAGTATTATCTGTGTATCTTTGGTGGGGAAGTGGAGCCATGTACTGTTATCCAAAACCAAATCCAAAGTCTCTGTCAGAGGAAGAAGAGCTTCAAAAGTTCAAGTTAAACAAAGGAACTGAATGAATATTGAAAAAAATAAAAGGATTGTTTTGAATAGAGACATTTCTAACCCTGATACAACCTTCTCTTAAAATAGCAAGTCAGTTGTTGTTACAGACACTTTTGGCGATTTAAAGTTTTTCAAGTCAAATTGTGTTCAAGTCATACAAAGATTTAAATAGAAATGTAACTGATGAGCTGTTCTTAAAGACATATTCCCTCCTGGAGGTGCTCAAGAAATTTTACACCCCCTACATCATTACGATTTTTTGAGAAATAATGTTTCTAATACTTGGTGACAGGTTTATATCTTCAGATCCTTGTACAAACATGGAATAAAGCATTTAACTATGTGCTACTGGAAAATAAGGTTTAATGTTCAACTCTAGTGCCTCATTCAGTCTTTTCTCTTTTCAGTTTCATTCACCAAGAAATTTCTAATGAAAGGATATTTCTTAAGTCGTGGGTGAAGGTGTTTTCTGATCCTCTATCTGTGTCTTACGTGTCATTATTAATCTGTTTTGCCAGTCACATGTATGAATGGATAATAAAGGCCAGGAAAATAGGTCAGCATCAGTGAGCATCTTTATCTCCAGTGCTGCTAAAACACCTCACTTGTCAGATGCTATGTTTTACTACTTTTTTGTTGCTGCTTGTTTGTAGTCTCTCTGTCTTTGAAGGTCAGAGAAAGAAGGTTTTCAGCTTGTCTGACGAATATGTTGTTATTAATTTCCATATGGTACCAGACAAGTGTCTCTTCCATTTCATTAGCATTGCTGTTGGCAGTTTCCTTAAGAGTTGTATGAGTAGATCTCCATTTCTGAGGAATGGCTTGGAAACCCCCTAGTTACAGATATGGAGAAACTGTTAGTGCACCTTCCCAATGTCAAAGGAAGGCTAAGAAAGCAAGTGTTGCTGATATACCTGAAATTACCTGGTTAGGAAGGACCTCTGCTGAGAATGAAAACAAAGAGAGTAATCCTGATCGGAAAAGTTCCTTTAACTCTCAGGATGAATGTGATCTCAGGTGTGATGTTTTCTCCATTTCACTGGGACAGATTTTTGTTCTGTTTCTCTGGGTTTTTACAAACAGCAACAGGGGAGTAAAAACACTGGGACTGGAACCTTCTGAAAATGAAGGCATTTTTTCCTCACAAAGGGTTTTACTGCACATGATGAACTGGCTCTGACCAGAATTGCAGACATTCATTGGCACTGTATTATTTAAAGAATTGAGGGCATTAATTCTCTTTCACCCTGAACAGGCTTTTGCTGTATTTGTGGTCATCCTGAGCAAATCCTTGTGTCTTTATTAGTGTTGGTTTCTTTACTGTATTAGGCCAGTAGCATTCAGTAAACAATGTTAACTTTATGTAGCTGTTAAGTACACTGACCTTTAGTATTGGTTTGCACAAGCCATGCACAATGAGAGCCCCACTGAAATACCACGGCTGATTTAAGCAAATTGCTGTCCTGCAATCAAAATATGACATTTCTCTTAGTGACCAAATGCTTCATCAGCGAGAGTGCTATTTCCCACAGCTAGTTCTCTCTTTCTGTCTTTTGATGCTCTTGCAGTCTTGGTTTCCTCACCTGAAAAACAGAAATAAAAATTGTGTCCTCGGGAATAACCAGGTTAATATTTGCTGAGCGTGTTGGAGCTGCATGGTCCCATGATACGCTGTACAGGGTCAACGTGACTATTGCTAAATCGCACTCCAGTCAGAATTACAGTCATTAATAGCTCTGAGTCTGGGGAAAGAGTCACTGCAAATACTCTAACAGCTCCTTTAACTGTTTCCTTTTAAGCAAACAAAACCTCTTGACGTTTCTGCTGAGCAAGTCATAATGGCTTAACTTATTAAAATGCTGCAGAGTGTCTTGTTCCTCACTGGCCACAGCTTTTCTTTTCATTGAACCAACTGATTAGGGAAATTCCACCAAAAATGATGGCAGTTCTTCAGCTCAGTGGATTTAGAGAATGGCTTTCTTGCTGTTACTCGAGTTTGCGTCCTGAGAATATGCAGGCTACAGTAATTCAGCAACAAGAGAAAAGGGGAACCCAGAATCACTGACGCACGTTCTGTATTTCTACTTCCCATTCTCAGTGTCTTGGCTTTGGGTTTTCAGCACATGAATCAGCTTTGTGGAGGGGAATGCCTTGTTTTAACAAAAATTTAACTCTCTATTTCCCAGTGGGTTGTTGCTGCTGTAGCAGATATGATTTGAGAGATCAGGAGCAGGGAGGGGCTGCTTTCTGGTTATATTCAGGCAGCTGTTCTGGGGCTTCACAGTTTCTCCATGGCAAATACTGTAGAAGAAGTTGGGGGTTTTTTGGCTTCCCTCCCTGTGCAATATGCATTGAGATGAAAAGAGTGAGACTACACGTGCATTAACATTCTGCAAGGTGAATGAAAAATATGGGAGAGGGAGAATCCGCAAGATCCAAAGGGTTATTTGCTATAAAATTAACATAAAATAACTTTTTTAATATATTGGATTTGCCATCTGTAAAGTGAAAGGATTATCTCCATGCTTAATCACTGTCAAATTACAGAAAAACAAAAGCAAAACCATCACTGGAAAGAAATAGAGCGAAGTAAAGTTGCAGAAGCTATTGAACTTTTTCTCAGGTATAAACTGGTCAGAAATTCTTCTGTCAATCCTTTCCTTTGTTTTTTTCTTTTTACAAAACAGAAAGTATTTCCATAGGGGAAATGAAATAGGGGAGTGAAAATATTGCAAGTAACAAGCATTGGGAGAGAGAACTGAAATATTCTAACATAGTTAAAATCAGCGTGAAAGTGTGGGATTCTGTTCTCCTCTGTGGACAGCTAAGAAACGGAGATGAATGTATGCTTGGATGAGTGTGTGCAAGTGGCAGATGTCAGGAGAGGGGAAGTGGGGTTAGTCCCTTCCATATAACTCATTTTGTGGGTCTTGGCTTCCTGCTTTGTGAACTCTTCTGAGAGAAGCGCAAGGTGGAAGGTTTATTAGTCAAAAGATTCAGGACGAAGATTCAAACTGAAAGATTACCAGTAACCTTTTTTCACAGCTGTCTCTTTTTTCACTGACTTAAAAACAAAAAAGGAAGAAAAAAATCAACCACACCTCCTATTTAGTCTTTGCTAGAATGAACTGCAGCTCTATTGTGTTTTGCTTTTTCTCTCAACTGGAGCTCTGATGTTGTTCAGGCCTTTAATTAGGAGGGCTCCTCTCCAGATTCACACTGGGACTAAGATGAGCTTGGAACAGAGGGGTGAATCTTATCTCATTAATTTCAGTAGTTGACCATAACCAGGCCCGAATACATTATTTCTAGGATCAGTGCTGCCTTCTTTTTCATCCTTTTCCTATCTTGTTTTATCCTGTTGTGAGGATTCTGACTCAATAGGCAAACAAAAATAACCAGAAGCATCAAATGGGGAGTTACTGAGCTGAACATTTGCAGCTGAGGCTGGGTTTCTCTCACATGTTGTCAAGGACTGAGAACCTGAGGATTTCATGGTTTGTTTTAAGCCTGTTACTCTGTGTTGTGAACAACAGTTATATCCCCCCAAAATTGCCACCCAAGTCCCATTGCTCTTCTATACCTGCTTGATTTGTGCAGGTGCATATTTTGATTGAGCATGTGATCAACCGCAGATCTTTTATAAAATTATTTTATTTACCGTGTGGTTAATTTTTAGCTCTCGGTTCTCAGTTTAAATTGCAAAATTTATGCTTCTCATATTCCCTTGTGAATGGGTAGGAGTTGAGGGTACTCAGCCCTTACAGGAAGCCCTCAGCATTTTGCAGAATTAGACCATAAAGTGCTGTGGTGCTTAGCACAGTGTATATATTTAGAATCACCCTGAGATATTTTGGGCGGAAGATTATTTGGGGAAAACTGGAGGAGTTCCTGCTTTTCTGGTGCAGAAAAAAAAAAAAATCAAGTAATCCTCATAACTTCAGGCTGTGAAGGTTTTGTTTTAGCAGTTGGCCTGTGATGGGCGTATCCTGTGAGGAAAGAAATGGTGTTTATCTAAGATGCGAGGCAGTGAATGACAGGACAAAGGTTAGGTGTGTGTTGAAAAGGCTGGGCATTGATTTCCTAAAGATGTTTTTTTCCAAGCTGTAGCTATCAGGGAGCTGAGACCTCCCTCTACACAGTCAGACATGTTTTGATCAAAAGTCAGTGAAAAAGATATGTCAGTCTCCCTCTTAATGTCTTAGGCAGAGATGATAATGCTGTCATCTCTCTCATACTTCACTGTAAAAAGGTTACGTTCAAGTCTGGCTCAGTGACTGTGCACGGACTTCACCCCGTATTTAAGATAATTGCTGCAATACATTTCTGCCTGAGAATAAATTGATTTCTGAATGGCATAATTATTTCTTCACTGCTTATCAAACTGGTCTCTCCAGGCAGTTTGTTTAAAGATCAGATTCTTTACGCTCATGGGGGCACTGCGGGAAGGTTTGTTAATGGATTGGCAAACAATTAAAAAAAAACCCCAAATCAGAAAACACTAAGCTTCATGAAACAGATCCTGGTAGCTGTTTGACTGTCAGGTTTAATTAAGCTTCATGTTCCCTCAATTTTTAAGAATAACGCACAGTCTTAAATGGTAACTTTGGAGGGTTTAATGTATCTTCAGCACTGCTGAGCCTGTCCGTGCTCGCTGCAGGAAAAATGATGCTTCATTCTTCAAAAAGCCCCAGTATCCCCTTGCTCAGTCCGTGCATGTTTCCTTTCAGGCTTACTGAGCTGTCTTAGATAAAAACAAAAGCAAGGGAGAAGCAAGAAGTGGATCTGTTGACAGCTATGACAGAGATCAAATTCCAAACCAGGCCATGGGATTCCTGAGAAGGGACTACTTAAACAGAACTCTCCTTTGATTAATTGGAGATAGGGTGACAACTTGGACGTCAGAACTGTATTTGAGCTTGGAATCAGACGCAGAGGGTCAAAGAGATGAGATGCTTAAGGGCTGAAATGTGATCCCCGCTGCTTCCCTCCCTCCTTTCTCCCCTTTCTGGCTGTGGTACAAATCTGCAGGTCCTGCTCATGTGGCTTCGTTTTACGTTCGGCAGTAGCTCTGCTAACCATGAGTTCAGAAACTTGCAGCTGAATCGGTGCCTGTTCTGCACTGCATGGTCTTCTCTAGCACTGACACCCTAGAAATCAAACATTTTAATAATATTGCAGCCCTCTTGGTTCAGGCTTTGGAAACTTCCACCCATTGCCCAACTAGCCTCTGAAAAACCGCTTGTTTTGCCTCAAGCATGTTTCTCAACAAGGACGATGTTTTTTCAGTGGTTAATCACTTTTCTTTATCTTCTGTGATAGTAGCTCTTCTACTTGTGGGGTTTTGTTTTGGTTTTTGTGTTTTTTTCCTCTTTTTTTTAACAAGTGCAGATACTAAAAAGACAACAAAGCAAGGTCTTGAAACTCAAGATTTACTACCTTCAGTGCCTTGTTAGTGGATGCTGTGGAGAAATGCAAGGACGTAGCCTAGAATACATGTAAAACTAGCCTAAAAATAAAGATTTCCTCCTCGGCAAACCAATAACTTGTCTGATGAATTTTCTCCTGGGCAGATCTGAGAAATGTTGATCGGGGCACTTTGAGATGATGAGAGATGTTTGGCAGGTGTTTCTCCCCATGGCTTCTGGTTGGGCTCCTTTCTGAGTGCTGGTTTTGTAAGTTCAAATTAGTAATATCTAAAACATCCTATAGAATTTCTCATAAGCAAACACTGGCAGGCTGGCTGTTGGGGGAGCATAAATTATTGCATGGTATGTTTTGGAGCAGTGTCCCGGGAGTCTTGGCTATGTTTTTGTTAACAGTAGAACTATAAATACAGTTCTACCCTAAACTTTGTCAAAATGCTGGGAAGTGATTTAGTGAAGTGAATTAGTGCTGCTCCCATAGCACAGGGCCGTTAAATGAGGGATGCTTGCAGTACATGCCAGTGTCCTTGCCTTTAAAGCTTTCCTTCTGATTTGAGGTGATCCTGCATTGAAAACTGTCAAAGAGGAACCACCTCTTTGGAAAAAAGTGGCAAGTGGTGTTTGTATTATGGCTAGAAGGGCTCTTTGTGGTAGTGTTGTCTTTACCAAAGAAATAATTATGCGAAAACACATGCTGGGAATAACATGGTTGAGGCATTTGATTTACTATCTGAGCATAGTGACCAAAGTTTGAACTCAGCTTGCAACTGAGAGGCTGTTTAAAACAATTATGTTGTTTAAATGGGGAGAAATAAAAGGCAGCAGAAGTGTAACTTTCCTTGTAGTTTACCTGTGGCCAAAGACCTTTTCACCTTTCTGTGTGCTGTAAATGAGGAATCTCCCACAGTGTTCTCCCAGCCACCACCAGTCTTTGAAAGCCCATTCTAAACCCGCAGGGTTTTATCTGCCGGTTTACAGCCTTCATTTCTGTAGGGTTTGAATCCGAACAGCAGAAGGATACGGTCCTGCCTCTTGGGTGATGTGTCCTGCTGCTGCTGTTCCCAGATGTGTGAGAGATGACCAGGACCTTAGCAGGAGGCTCTCTTTGTGTGTATTGACCGTGAGGAGAGATTATTAACTCGAAAAGCTTGTTTGTTGTTCTGTTAAGATAACTCTAAAAGCTTGTTTGTTCTTACAGTTTTCACTGGTGATGCCAAACAATATAAAGCTGTCTGGTCCTGGACTTAGCTGGTTTTCTTTTGCCCCTTTTTCCCTTTCTTTTCCTTCATGGCTTTTGAGACTGGCCTTTAGCATGAGCCTTGAGTGGATGCTCTTTTTGTGGCTTTTGGATCATTCTTCATGAAAGTGAGCAGAACTGAAGAGTTACCATGGAAGCCATGCAAATGGGAATTTTTGAGCACAAGTCAAAATGACAGGGAGACAGGACTTTTTAAAAATAAAACTATCTTTTTAGCTGCTCTTGTTTGTTTATAGACAACACATGTTTTTGTTTACATACATGGTCTCCATAAATAATCCATTTTTGTCTGTTCTGTACATTGAGCAATGTATTTTACAGACAATTGAAAAATCTAACATTCATTACATGGGGTTTTTGGTTTTGTTTTTTTTTTTTTGACTCTTGGGAAGATCTCAAAACTGGAGTGGTTTCATAATCCCTCAGCCTCCCACAAAATTATTTTGCTAAAACTTTGGCTTTCTCTAATGTGTGGTGTTCAGGTTTGGCAGGACAGTGGTGCTTTTGTTGTCCAGCTCGTTCAACAGTAGATTAAAGTGAGGCAGACCTGCGTGCTGGAAATAACTCCTTTAGTTGTCCCTGGAGCCTTTGAGATTTTCATACACTTCTGAGATAGGGTCACTCGTCTTCAGCCCAGTACAGTAAATGAGAATGTTTCAACAGTTTCTATTTGTATTCCCTGGATCACAGCGTGAGCCCCAGTCCTGGGGCTGCTGACTCAAGGTGCAGAGCACCAAGGTCCCTCTGCCAGGATTTTTGCAGGCAGTGAGGAAAGTGATACCGTGGTCAGTTCAGGCCAAGGGTTGCAGTGAGGTTTCTTCCTTCATCCCTTCTGATGGATCAGTCTGATACAATGGCCTCGTAGTATTCCACTATTATTTTAATTCTGATTCTTCTTCTCACTGCACGTTTTGACACCATTGAGCCCAGCTTTCTCCAGCTGCTCGCACTCCCTTCCAGGCCTAGTCTGAATGCACATTCTTTGTTTCAGGTGTTGTATTTGTGGTAAGACATGAGAAAACTGCAAAGGAGAGTGGTGCTGGAGGAAGAATATGTTGCCCTTTCCTTCCCTTCATCTTGGAACACCAAGAGGCCTTAGGTGGGCGTCTTCCTGTATTTAGGTGAGGTGTTGGGGTAATTACACAGTTTAGGTGTATCCCAGATGAAAATATCGCATTACCTAATTTAGAACAGGTCAGAAAACAATATGATGCTGACATTGCATTTTTTCCACTTGAGTTTTGACGTTGGTTGTTTCCTTCTAGAAGAATATGTGTCCTCGGATAAGGTTGTTTGTGCCACATAAATGTTTCAACTTCTTGGGCAGTTCTCTGATCAGAATAGAAGATATTCCAGATTATTCCTATTTTACTGGAAAAGCCACACCAACTTAGCATCTCTGTAGGATACAGTTATAATTAGTAAACCAGCTTGTGAAATGAAAATACAGTAGTTTTTTTTTTTTTGTGCATGAGAATTGAACACAAACCTGTTCAATCATTTTCAGGCATGCTGTATTCCTGTATTATATTGATTAAACTGGCCAGGTTTTACCTGATATCTCAGAATATGATTCATTGCTATTGATCTGCACGGAAACTTGGTAGGAGGTTGAAAAACAAATGAGCAACGTTGCCTGGGCCCCCACCCCTACGTACTGGCTCAGATTTGACTCTCTACCACCCAAATCCTGACTTCTTCATGGGTCTGGCACTCACTGAACAGTGTGGTTTCCTCTTAAATTAGTCTTTTGTACAAGTGATGCTCATACAGGGTGGAATTGGATCCCAAAAAACTCCAGCCTTGGTGATTGCTTTTAACTCCAGCTGCTGCTCCTCAGGCAGTGAAGGGTCTGTTATAGACACACGTGTTCATTATTTCCTGTTTGATTTAATTTTAGTTGAACCAGAATTGGAGTATGATTTCAATACAAAACAATGCCACAGAGGTGAAGAAGAAGGTTTTGAGATGCAGGAGGAAATACCAAGTCCTCAAGACGTAAGAAGAATTAGTCATGGTTCCTCAGAACTAGGCAGCAACTTGGTTCACCTTTCTAATTAATCAATATTAGGTTAATCAGTTATTAATTCTTCTTGACCATGAAACCTTTGAGTAGGTGTTTACTTTTGGTCCCTTGCAGTTGATCTCTTAGGACATAAGTCATGTTTGCATGTCTTCTGGTGATAACTGTGCGTAGCTGAGTGATAGGGCAGGAATTTCTGATCTGCAGCTGACCCTGTGCATAGTTGTCAGAATGGTATTTATTTTCTCTTTCCACCTTTATTTCACCTCCTGTAAAACAGTATTAATCTTTAACTCTTTGCACAATGGATTATGGCAGTATTACTCATCCAGTGTTGTTGCACTGGGCTTGTCTTCAGTGCAATAGTCACTTGAATGAGCACACACGTGTCGTAGAGCTCGGATGGAGAAAGGAGTGACTGTGCTCTGAGACATCAGGAGCCATGTGAGGGAACTGCCTGAGCACAGGCTGGTTCAGCAGGAAGTGGTTGATGAGTTACTGGTGTGACAGGGTGAGGATGAAACCTGAGTTACTGTTTGAGCTCACAAATACGATAAAGAAAAGTCTTTACAGGTGGAACCTGTAACATTCATTTTTACTCCGCAGGACCTGGCTTCTTCCTGTGTCCAAAAAGACACCTTACCTAAGATGTAACCATGCAGTCAGCTGGAATTTCAGGGAGGAAAAACTAATTAAAAAAAAAAAAAAAAAGAAAAAAAAAAAGAAAAAAACACCAATTAATAATGCCTTGTATTAAATCCATAAATCCAGGTCAGTACTGACATAATCATTTGAAATCTGCCACATCAAAAACCAAGCCCCATGCTGGGAGTGGAAGTATAAAAGCAAAATGGTCCTTTTCCAGGAGCTGTCTAAACTCCTTGAAAGCTGTAGCCTTTTCTTTGAATCTGTGGTGCACAGTTTCCAGATTGTGTCTGGACAGGGTTACTGTAGTTCTGGCCTTGAAAATCATTTTGAAACAGAAGGAGTAAGGAACTTACAACTGCAGTCTGATAAAAGTCTCTTCAAAGCTGAAAGCTTACTTCTTGGGCCTTGGTTTTTATTGCCTACTTATTTTTTGAATTTTATTTTTATTTGAATTTAGTGTCTGGGATTTTTTTAGTGGAACATGGTATTTCTTTTTCCCCAGAGGAGCTGTGAATTGCTGGAGGCTGGAAAATTATTACAGGGGAAATCAGTATGTTTGCTAGAGGTGCACTGATGGACAGTGCTGGACGTTTGAGCTCACCAGCAGGGGTTTCTTCTTTTCCCCCATCTGCCAGAGGGCAATTCTAGCAGAGGATGCTTGGAAAATGCCATCTGAAAAAACTATTCAGTATGGTCAGGGTGTTCTCGTGGACTGAGGGAGGCTGGGTGTGGAGTCTGTGCATGAGGACATTTCTACATAGCTAAGTTATTGCAAGGTAAGCAGCAGAGGGAAAGCACAGTTAATTAGTTCCTCCTGTATGATCTCATTTGTACACTGTTAAGAGCTTTATCAAAGGTAGGAAATGGGACAGAGCAAAGCTTGGACAAGAAACTCCATGTTTAAGCTTAAAAAACCTGGCCTTACAGCTGTGCAGGGCTTGCTTTTGTTCTTTTCATCCGTGTCTGGGTGAGGGCAACCTACATTGCATGTTTGTTTGCTTTCCTTTCCTTTTTATCTTGTTTTATTTATATTTATTTGGAACACTAAAAGGCTGCCACAGAATAGTTTAAAAATGAAAAGTGGGGTGGTTTGTGGTGAAAATAATATTATGTGTGCCTCTGAGTTAAATTTCTTGGTTGAATCAAAATTCCTCCTGCAGGATAAGAACAAGAAACAAACAAACAAAAAATCCTTAGTTTAAGTGCTGTGGTTGTAGAGGAAGGAGAAAGGAGAACTACAGGGAGGTACTGGCTCATAACCCAAAATTCAGTTTTAACTTGGAGATTCTTCTGCTAGTAAAACAGTGGCCAAACTTTGATCCAGATGGAGTCCTGACAGTAATTACTTGTACGTATGCTGCAGTCATCGCTGCTGCTCTCACAGCTATTCTTGAAGAGACTTGAGTGGTTTTGTGTTAGATATCCCTTCCTGCTCCCTCTGCTTTCTAGGCATAGCATAACACTATTTTGTGGGAGTATTGATCTCTGCTGGCATTGATACTGCCTGTCTGGTGTCTGGTGCGTCTCAGAACTCAGTAAAATTGGGGTTTATTTTTGTACTTCTTTCGGAATTTTTTTTTTCTTTTTCTTATTTTTAGTCTGCCCTGTAACTACCCGGAAGATGTTGAAAAAATCAAGTGAATTAACTGATTTAACAGGAAAAAGCCCAGTATGTTCTCAAATCTGTGTGGCTCTGGTTGCATCTGATGCAGGTTCTTCTGTCTGGAAATGCCTTTTCTTCTCACAAGCACCTTTTGGTGAGAGGTGACTGGGCTATGACCAGGTGGCAAAGTCCTGGCCTGGTGCTGGGTGTATTTTATGGGGAGCTGTGTGCCTGGAAGTTAAATACTTCAGAGTTGTGTCAGCTCAGTCCCTTTGTGAATGTGTCCCCAAGTATTTGTGCCATCTAAAAATTCAAACAGAAGGTCAGATAATCACGGTTCCACGGCAATTATCAATATTCTTGGAGGACTTAGAGCAGAGGCCAAAGAACAAACTGGTGATGGAGGTTCAAATATCACTTCTGGGATGCAAGACTGAGTCCAGTTGGGGCTGAGGACGTCAGCTGGATTTTCTGTAGGCAGGGGCTGCCCTGTGGTGAAATAGGGTGGTGACCTCATTGTGACGCCTTTCTCCTGCTCATATCTGTTCAAGTTCACCTTTGAAACAAGTCACCAGTCTAAATTCTGTTGTGACAACCAGAGTGCAAACAGGCTTTGTTGGTCTGTGCTCCACAGGGACGCCAGGCGCTCTCTCATGTCAGAAGTGATTGTTTAACAGCTTCTCTTTTACTTTGTCAAAATGTGGCACAGGTTGAAGGCAGCAAAGTTAATAAGTAGTTCAGCAGCTGAGGAGACCAGAGCAAGTAGCCATGTGACAAGTGTGACAAGTGTTTCAGATGCCCTCCACGCCCAGTGGTACCAGCAGAGCTTGTCCCATGGAGAGGGTATCAAGATCTTGCTTTGGACTGCGTGGGTGAACATTTGGGCCGGGAGCTGCTAATGCTGTGGTACTCTGTCTCAAAGGTGGGGATGTAGCAGTGCAAGCCAGAGAAAGCAAAAGAAAAGCAGTAGTTAGGGAAAAAAAAATTCCAAAACCACAGTTGATAGCTCTTCCCTTTCCTCCCCCTTTCTTGCCCTGAGAGAAGAAACATGGAAGAGTTTATACAACCATGGGGCAAAAGAGTTACCTGAAAATGCAGTTTAAAAAACCTGTCACTAATTTAAAATGTATTTAGTTTAGTGCTGTGCTGAGAAATGTGCTGAAATTGAGCCATTTTGACCAGAACCCCAAAATACTAGAATTATACATGGACCTATAAAAAACTGGATGTGTTATAGGTGTTCAAGTGATGCCAGACTGTGGCAGCCTGTCACTTGTGCTTGCCACTGACATTGATTGCAAAAGTTCCTTTAAATTTCATTGAACATCCTGACACATAAAATTTTATGAGAATATTTAAACTGCCCCACTCCATGCAGTTACCTGCATTCAGCTTGTTCTTTGCCTTGCAATAACCTACCTACCCTTCTACTTGTGGGCTGCAAGGTCTTTTACCATCTTGAACTCAAAACACTCTGTTTGAGTTAATTTTACATCTGGGGTTAAAACACACAGAACTCTGCATCCATTGCCAGTTTATCTTGATCATCATAAACAGTAAAATGTGTGCAAATGTATGCCCTCTGACAGCTCTTTATATATGTGACTGAGGTTTATGCCTGTAAGTGCTGCCACTGAAGTCAAGCACATCCTTTTTAATAACTCGGGTCCTCATTGCTTTGCGTTGATTTGCCCAGCATGGCCACTAGAATGTTTTATTCTTTAGTTTCTTTACATTTACATATCAGATTTCTGTTATTTGGGTATTGTGGAGACAGAATTTTCTTCTATTACCACATATTTAGTCTTTTATTGTTGGATATAAAAATGTAAAACTGATAATTGCAGTAGCAATTGATCTTATAGTTCAGATTTAAAATAACAGATCTTAAAAATACTCCTAATCTCTCCCTCATCCTGTTTATCTTTCCTTTGAGAAGGTATTTCTAAGTATCAGTATCTGATTTATGCTGTGGAGAGGTTACTTGTTTTAAATCTGTTCACTGAACTGAGTTTATAGAGGTATGTGCCAGCAGAAATTGAAACTCTGGTTTGCTGCTGCTGTGGTATTTGCAGCTAATTGAATTGTGGATACTAAGAAATGAGTAGCTCAGCTTGACTTCTTGGCATTGCAGAATTTTTACCCTGGTTAGTAATTTCGAAGACTTGCTTTCAAACAATGGTTCAATGGGCACCCTCACAAAATTGTGTGCGTAGTGATGTCAGAAAAATTTACCAGCTGCATGTTACCCAAAAGCCTAAATCTTCTGCCTCAGAAATGTAAGAAGGAGATGGAGAAGTGATCTATGGGCTTTGTAAGAATGCCAGTTAGCAGAACTGAAGGAAATACTCATTTGACTTCTTGTTAACAAAAAGCTGATGGTAGAAAATGGAATAGTTTGATGGATTTTTAATAGTTCTGTAAATCTTGACCAGTACATTATATTCCATGAAAGGGACATTTGAAATGATTTGGCTTGCCATTATGTTCTATAAATTTGGGTCAGTATACTAGCAGTTCGTTAACACAAATAAAATAGATAATATGAGAGTCTGGTCTAGTAAAAGCACTGCCAGGGGAAAAACAGAAGAAAAAGGAAAAAAATTGCCAGTAAATATATTTAAAGGCACTAGGAGCTATTATCTTCAAACTTCATTAACTGCTTTCTATTTCCCCCTATATTGAAGTATGTTACCTCAAAGGTAATTTGTTTCATGCTCATCTAACATTAATGGTATTAATTTTTAATTAATCTAACAGTAGCGTTGTCCATCTGTCAGTGCAAACCTGATCTGTTAAACAGATAAAATCAACATGTCCACAAGTTCATTGTAGGTCGGCAGGCAATAGTTGCATGTGTGCATTCAGGGTTCTCTATTAAATATTGCAAAGACTTTATACAAATGCACAAGTGTAAAGACTTCTGAAACCAAATGTGCTAAGACAGAACAACTGATAAAGTGTCCTTGCTTGTGGTTCTAGTGTGCCAAAGCTGGTGATCTTTTTGGCCGAAAGCTGAAGTTATTCTCCCACAAACACCCATTTTTTTGGTGGAGTGGAGCCCTTGGGAGATGCTGATGAAGAACACTGCAGAATGCTTGATTCTCAAATCTGGCCTCTGCTTTGACATCCTTATTTGGAAACCTCATCTCCTCCATGTGCACCACCCGCGCATTTGGATCACAAAAGGCATTTTGAATGGAAACAATTGCTGGATGTGCTTTGCTTTCACACTTTAAATTTGGCTGGGTGGTTGTGAACAGAGCAGCATGTATGTGTGTCTGTGGGAACACTGAGCAGCTTATGGAAATGTTTCTTGTGCTACTAGGGGCTGAGAACTGCTCTCAGTCTCAAAAGGGACAAGTAAGACAAGTGTTGCAAAACTATTCCAGTTTCCTGTTTGGATGCTAAAGTGTGCTTTTGAACAACAGTTAAATTTAACACTGTGTTTTTGGTTTGGACAGAGATAAGCATCAGCCACAGGAGGAGAGCAGCTCCCTTGGCTACACGTGAAATAGTGTCTAAATGGCCTTTATGAAATACCAGGTAATGTGTCTGCTTTGTGCACAGCTGCCTGACTGGTGGGAGCCAGAACTGCCTCTTAAAAAGTGGGCAGGTGTGGGCTTAGATTCCTCTGGATTTTTTAGTTTTGCAATAAGCTGCTCCAGCAGCAGTTTTAAGCCGGCTCTTGCATCCACACTGCTCCAGGTTTGAGCTGGGTTGACTAATGCCACAAGAGAGTTTACTCATCTTTTATCACTTGAGTAACACAGGTCCTGCCTGTGCTCTCAGCTGTTGTTGGGTTGGGAAAGGAAAAAAACACTGAAACTGTTCATTGCTGCTTGAAATTGTTTCCCAGCCAGGCCTGACCATAGAGGAAAACAGCTGCTTTTCCACATTGTGTATGGAGGTTTATGGTTGGACTCTGTGATCTTTTCCAGCCTAAATGGTTTTGTGATTCTGTACTCTTGATTTCAGCTTTAGCTTGCTTTTCATCATCTACCTAAGCAAAGCTCTTGACAGCTGTGCGAAGGAGCGCACTGCCAGTGCTGAATCAAGTTTTAGGAAAGAAAATGTGTGTTTGAAGGTATTTCTGTGCTGGTAGAAAAGGCCATTGCTGCACTGACAAAGGCTGTCAGCTGCAAGCTTTCTCTGTGTAGGAGCTGGCTGGAGCTCCTCAGGCCTCCTGTCCTGTCATTCCCGCCCCCACGCCATCCTTTGCTTGGGTGGTCCAGCTGTTTACAGGCAGCCTGGTAGGAGAGGTCAGTGATGGAAAAAACGAGGAGGGGGGATTATTTTTGGCCTAGATCAGTTCCCTGATCACCTTTACCTTCCAGGCCTGCAATTGGTTGAAGTAGCCCAGCTGAGGGGGGGGCAGTGGTAAAGCAGAAATGGGTTAGATCACAACTTTGCCCGAGAGAAGCAGTCCATTTTTACTGACTGGAGGTTAAATAAAGAGCTTCAAGGTTGGCTTCTCAGCCAGTGGTTTATTTTACGTTGTGCTGGCTCACATAAGCTGTAGAAAGGGACCTTACCACATTCATTGTCCAAGCAGCAAATTCTCTTTAAAAATAAAGCTGCTTTGATAGCCCAGTGAATCTCAGTGCTAAGCTTTTTGGCAGGGATAGGGGCTTTGGTTACCTCATGTTCATCCAGTTCTGGCTGCATTAGGACAAATTCAGCCGTATGAACTTCATTATAGGTGCATGTTCTTGCCACGCTGTTCCTGTAAAGATTATAGATTAACTAGAGTTCTTTGATAACTACAGTTTATTATTGGGAATTTTTAGAACTAAAGCTTTGCTTGAATTCTCCACTTAAAAAAAAAAAAAAAAGTTAAACCAAGGGATGACTGGAAACTGAAACGGGGTTTCTGCTGCTTGCTCTGTCACTTCTCCATTGGTACCCAAATAGCAAGGAAAGATGTGGAACTGCCAAGCCACCTACCAGTCTGCTCCAGAAAGACAGGACTCTTCAATTGTGTGCTGAAATGCCAGGTACATTAAAATGCTCGTCTCCTCCCAGCTTCTGGGAAAGGTGTGGTGCAATCTGTGTGCCTGTGAGAAGGCTTGGTTGGTTTTTTTCTTTTTTTTTTTTTTGTCTTCATCAGGTAATGTATTAAATTTTGAAGGCAACACTACAATTAGAGAAGATTAACTTGTTGATGTCAGATCTGCTTTCAGGGTTGCTGTTCTGTCAAGCCTTGAGTTCTGAAAGTGAAATGTAAAGGTGGGTCCATGACCTTGTATCCCAGGGAACATCTCCCTGAGCTCATGTCAGGCTAAGGATTTTTCTCTGGGCTGGAGTGGAAAAAATCAGGTTCTGGCAGCCTCTGTAGCTGCAAGTCATGATGACAGTTGTAGGCTCACCCTAAAATACCCTGCACAGTGCCCAGGACCACCTGCCACGTTGTATTAGCCTTTTAGATGAAAAGGTAAAATTTTGGGGTTTAAATCTGAATTTTTCTTAACAAGGTTATTGCCAGATGCTGCTAACCAGCTCTACTGCTTTGCTAAAGAGAAATGGACTTGCAGTTTCTGGAGTGGTGATAACTGTTACAGAACTAACTTCCTCAGGAGGAGCTGCTTCCCACCATTCACTGGAAACTAATTGCTAATTGTTGCAAACTCCAGTGGGAGTACCTACATGGAGATAGGCAAAGTTTCACTAGTACATGAGTCTGGCACAAATAACACCATACTTGAGCTCACTGGCCTGCTAACATGGATGCTGGATTGCCTTTCGAAGCCTGGTGCCATGTACCACACAAGCGTTTTTACCATAAATAGGTAAATGATTGGCCAGTTAAAGAAGGGAGGTGGGGTTTTTTTGGTGTGTTTTTGTTTTTTTTTTTTTTTTTTTTTTTTCCCCCAAATGGCTGTTCTGAGCCATTTGGGAAGAATCAACAGGTATTTACAGCTTTTAGGCCCCAAATAATCTTCATCAGCCAATATAAATATCTGCAGTCATGTGGAATGTGTGGTGGATCTCTCCCTGGTGGAGTGTCTGTGATGAGGCAACATTATAAAGTTTATTCCACAGCAGAGTGCTTTTATTTATTTTCTAGGAGCTCTTTGCTGAGGTGAAATGGTTTGCCTGGTGGCAGAAGACCTGTGGTGGTAAGAGACCTTGCAGGGGAACATCCAGAGAAAGACAGCTCAATTTATCTGGCTCTCTCACCGTCTTTCACTGAGCTGAGAAATTGGCATCTGTATTATTTGCTTTCAGTGCCAGCACTGGCTGCCAGGAGCTGCTGCCTCTCTGGATAGGGCTCTCTCTGATGAGTGGAAAACCAGAGGAGCACAGAAGAGCTGTTAATTACTGCAGATAGACAAATGGGCTCCTGAAGGGCCACCCATGGCCTAGGCACACCAGTAAAATGTGCCTGGGCAGCCAGTCCTTTACTATGTCTTTGACCTGATCTAGGTACACAGGAAAACCTTTTGGGCTTTTTTGACACGGTAGTGTGCATGTCTGGTTGTGCCACCCATCTACAAGGATGGTCAGAAAGAGGATGAGGGGAACCACAGGCCTGTTAGGCTGACCTTGGTGCTGGGGAAGCTCATGGAGCAGCCCATCCCGAGTGCCATCACACAGCACTCACAGGTGAATGAAGCTAAATCCAGCTGGGGCTGGTCACTAGTGGTGTTCTCCAGGATTCAGTATAGGGGCAAGGTCTCTTTAGTATTTTTATCCATCATCTGGATGGGGGAATCAAGTACACCCTCAGTAAGCTGGACAGGTGGTGGTCAATCTCCCCATTAACAAGCGATAGGACAGGAAGAAATGGCCTCATATTGTTCCAGGGGAGATTTGGGTTTGAAATTAGGAAAAATTTTTTTGACTTGAAGAGTTGTCAAGCGCTGGAAGAGACTGCCCAGGGAGATGGTGGAGCCATCATTCCTGGAGGGATTTAAATGATATGTTGTTGTGGCACCTGAGGACATGGCTTAGTGGTGGCACTGGCAGTGCTGGGTTAATGGTCAATGATCAATGATCTTGGAGGTCTTTGCCAACCTAAATGATTCTGTGATTCTGTCTTCTGGGAACTCTGGGAACCTTTTCCTGGAAGTAGGAAGAAAAAAGTTTTCTGTATTCCAGCGTGTGCTGGACTATAGATGAAAAGACATAGTCTTTTCAGCTCTGTCTGAAGTTTCAGTTTTTGAGACAGTGGGAGCAGTCAAGAGAACAGACTGGATGTGAATGCTGCAATGTGGCGTGGCATTCTGACATTCTCATACAATGGTTTTCGATAAAAGTCCAGGCTGATGAAGGTCACAACCTGCGTAATAGATCTCCCAGCAAACTCCTGTGCTGGGACTGTTCAACTCCTCAGGCAGCTACATTCAAAATACTGCATTGCTCCCAGTCCAGTCCCCTCTTCCTGCTCTGCTCCCTCCATGTCACACACCATTAACCAGTTCAGGGCAGATGGAGATGAATTTGGCCATTGCACTGTGTGCCCATGTCTAGGGAAGGGTTTTGGATTGCCACAAAGATCATACATAGACAAGTTACTGGTACTTGTGTTTTGGTGTGTGGATTATGTTTGACTCCAGCAAATGCTGGTGTGAATAATCTGCAAAGCACCAAGCAAGGAGTAGGGAAGATTGAAGGGTATGAACAGAAATGCATGGCGTTCTCTACAGTTGCCAAAGACATAATTTGCTCAACTTTGTCAGGAAATTTGGAGATTGTAACTTCTGTTGGTCATTAAAAGAAAGTGTTAGTGTTTTAGAAGTAGGCATGTTTTCCAGAGAATGTAATGGTAAAGTACATGCGCTATGGGAGAAAAAATACTTCATGATAGTTGGGGGCATACTGAATTGAGTCCTTTGAAGTACAACAAATTGTTGTGACATGTCATTACAAAATGAGATTTATTTAATAGTTTTATTTTCACATAACTCTGCAGTGGTGAGTTTTGTTAATTATACTTTGTGTCCTTCTGGTTCAAAAGACTGTCCATATTTATACCATTTCCATAAACTTTTATCCAATTTGGAACATTGACTCTGCATGAAATATAGCAGAAATAAATTTGGGGAAGAATTATTCACTCTTTTCCACACACCTGGGGTGTGTGGCCTTTATTATGATGGGCTTTACCACTGCAAAAGTTGGGTGGAGGCTATAATCATTTTACTGTTTGGTGTGGAACTTGAACATCCAGCAACTTCTAACAATATTTGACTAAGAGTAATCTGTGCTTTTATGATTGTAAGGATGCAAATCGTGAAGAAGATCCTTTCTTATTTCAGAATCCTTTGTGTACATGTATTTGTGCATATATATACGTGAGTATATATATACCTGAGTACTTGGCCTGTGTAAATAGGAGAGAAAATTGCTTGCTGAGGTCTAATCTTATATTCTTGGTGTAAATATTCTTATATGCTCTGTTCCCTCACTGTTTTTCTAACAGCTGCCATCCTCTGAAGAGAGAGCACTGGAGCATGAAGGGAGATGGCAGGAGGGGGGATCTCCCATGCTGTGTGCAAATGTACCATAATTGTTTATGTTCATTTTTGGTTTGGTTGTGAACGCAAATCTTGTAACTCTTCGCATCTGTTTTGGGCATTTTCATCCAAGGATGTGTCAAAACTTTAATGAATAGCTCCTTTTACAGTGAAGTTTTAATGGCCTGGTTTAATTGAGGGGAAACTGATACTCTGGAAGATAAGCACTGAAGGCGACGGGCTAGTTGGGTGACTCCAGTGTTTGATCACCGGGTTAAGATACTAATGAGTTGTTTTCAGAGGAGCCACTGTGACAGGGGTTTCAGGAGTCTGGATCCTAGATGACTGGGTCCTGTTGGCTGAAATGAGCATCAATGTTTAGTTGCCAAGAAGTAGTGGGAAATTCCAAAAATGTTTGACTGCAAGAAACTAGGTCCTATCTCAAGGATTTGGTAGATCTGAGTGGAACATGGCTCTGTGCATTAAGTACAAATGAGTCTTTTGCTTTCTTTTTGACTCTTTAGTCTTTGTTTTACAAGACTGGATGAACAAGGTACAGAGTTTAACCAGCTGTTACCATGAGGTAGCTTCCTTATTCTTCTCCACTTCCCATTTATGCCCCTTTTCTTCTTTTACAGGCTGAAACGTAGTTTTTCTGACCAAAGCTGTTTCGGGAGTTGTGATGAGGTTTTGGTTAATTGCAGGCCTTCGAAATTTGATATCCTGAAATGCCTCATCTATCACACTTGTTGCTCCTTTGATTGTTCTTCGTCTTGCTGTTCCTACTGGGATTTTTGACACATAGAATTTGAACTCGTTTATCTTTTGCACAGAAAGGTTAGTAAACATTTTGCTGACAGCAAGGACAACACCACAAATAATCTCCAATCAACAACTTTTACCACAAGTTGGACAGGAAGCAACACCCATGCTGTGCATTTACTGCCCGGCCCTCAGAGCAGGCACGTGGCCATTTCCAATCACACAGCAATCGATTTTTGTTAGAGGCAGCAACTGTGCATGGGTGGGAACGCTGAGATGTGTCTCTTCCTCCTGGGCTGGGTCTGTGCCTTTGTTTGCTCCCTGACAGTGCTGACCTTCAGATCGTTTCTCTCACCTTGGAGCTGACCTTTTGAGACATAACGATTCATAACACAAGCATCCCGAAAATGTGGAGCTGGATGTAAAAGTGTATCACCCCTGTCTCAGGCCTGAATCTTTGCTGGGAGAATTGGTCATTTCTTAGGGGATCAGTGGGATTTGACCACCTGCCCATCTCTGCTCCAAGCACGGTTTTCCTAGGTGAAGTGAAAGACTCCTTCTTGGTGAGTCTCCCCTTTAGGTTTCTATTTATTTATTTAATTTACCTTTGCTCTGGTGCTCCTCTCTGTAGGTACTTCGTACTTCTGAAAACAGAAGCAAACATGCCATGTTAGCTACAGCAGATAAAGCAACTGTGTAAATATACAGTGACCACACTTTGGAGCCCCTTTGTTGGAACAGCCACTTTATGAGTGATTCCACTGTTCCTCAGCAACCAGCCTTGGTGCAGGAGTTCTGCTTTTCAGTTCTGTATATGGCTCACCTTTTACTTTCTGGCTCAGCTGGAGGAGAAAAAATGTCTGCCCTCTCATTTTTTCCTTCCTTTCTGAGATAAAAGGGTTCCTTTGGGATAACCTGATCAGTGACTAATATTTGTAGATCAGAGTTGGACAAAAGGGAAATGCCCATCTTTGTGTTCACCACTGAACCTGCTTAATCAGATGTGTGTGGGGATGGTCAGCTGGTTCCTCACTGCAGCTACCGGATCACATGCTGGTGCTTCCCAGTTTTTCCTTCCAGACTTGCCTTTTTGGGACAGCAGTAAAGGTCTGGCAGAGACAGGAGCCCTGGGTGTAGGCTATGCTTTGAGGATTTACATGAATGCAAGAAGCCTTTTACTGATATATCCTCTTGAATTAAAATCAATGTTCAGGACATCAGGTATCTTTCTTAAGTTAGGAATCAGGGTGTGATCACAGGATTCCTGCAGCCTTCCCTGATACCCTCCTGATGCTGTGCCTCCATCCAGGTCACCCAGTTGCTGGCGTAAATGGCAGCAGATCAATGTATCCCTCTCCTGCCCTGCCCTGAGTCAAGAGAGAGCCCTGGTTTGGCTGTGTGTGAAGCAGAGTACCACCTTTATTGCCTGCTGGCTCCTGAGACCAAGCCACAGTGGGCTGCACCACAGGCTCCAGCACTCAGGGAAGCTGCTGGGACAGCAAAGACTTCTTGATGTTGGAGCTCCTCAGAGTAGCTGGTCTTGCATGGTGCTTTCGGCAGCCTGGTGCCCTTTCATCTCCTCCACAAAGAATGTGGAAGTGCACCACAGTCACACACATGATAATGTGTGGGTTACCCTTGTTTGCAAGAGCTGCAAGTTTTCTGTTGTTCTTTCTCATATAAATACTAGCAGATGTAACCAGCGGTCTCCATGAAAGATTGGCATGAGGAAGGGAGCCTTTGCATTTAAAACCCATCTAAATATATAAATTCAAATAAACGTTTTAACAAGAGGCAGGCCATAAATGGTCTCGGGAGAATGATCTGTCCTTTGAAGACCGAGCTTTTTTGCTTTCCCCGTTTTATTCTCTGAGAGATGCCAAACACACAAAAGGAGGATTTCAGCGATGGCATGTGGAGCTGGTGTATATGACTGCTTCTCAAACAGGTTGTGTTTCATTTCCCCAGTGCCAGCCTTTGGGGAAAACTTGTTCTGTCACTTTCATTTTAGTTTAATGTTCTTTAGAGTTTAATACTGTTGAAATAGGGAGCAAAAAAGAGTGGTGTGAGTCCTACTCAGTTGCAGAACTTTTTGTGGAACAGTTGTTACAAAGGATGTGATTCAGTTTGCCAGTAAGTGAGACTGAGGGACCATTTATATACTTAGAGATATCTAGGGTACACAGGCTGACAGATGCAGCAACCTCTAGCAAACCTGAGCCTTCTGCAAAAGCCACTTTATCCTGTTGTATCCCAAATGGCACTGGACATCTGGGCTCTTGGGGACAAAACATTTTGGGAAGAGCTCTTGGGCCATCTGGAGGACCTGTGGGCAAGCCATTTTTTTAACCTTCTTAGTGATTTGCTCTGTAAGAAGAGATGATTTGTTTCATGCCTTAGTTTTCCTGAAAAAAGAGTGGGGATGATACCATAACCCTTTAGAGTTGCTTCCAGGAATATTTATGTGGATCAGAAGCAAAACAGGCCTTTTCAGTTTCTTCTAGATTTATATACTCTTTGTCCTTCCAGGGAGGGGAAATTAGGTTTGATTTGATTGTTTAAAGTGGTTGGCAGGATTTGCACCTCGTTGCAAATCATAAAATAAACTCCCTTGTGGTTATGTTGCTGCTTCTTACTTAAATAGTCTCTGTGGCCATTTAACCAATAAATTCCAGTAACAGCTGACATATTTGAGATAAAGGAGAAAAAAAACCCTTAACATTTAGGGCTCCAACAGAGAGTCTTACAGTGCCTTTTCATTTTGAGTATATCATCTTGATGCAATTGGAGGTCATCCAGACTAGCATTAACCCTTTGGGGAGAAGGAAACATGATGCAATTACCCTGTGTCCTTTTCCTACGTTTTCATCACATTGCCAGTCTGTAAAATGTCCCTTACCTATGTTTTTCTCTGTGTAACGGACATGATAAAAGAGCTCTGGCTGGGTGTTGCTTCACAGTCTGGTGTTCGTATTTCACCCAATAAATTCAGCCTACTGGAATTAGTAATTTCTGGGAGGATTCACTGGGATTTACTTACCTTCTTTGTGTTCTAAATTGTTGTCTAGAAACATAGTTTGTTCTATGCCTCAAGTACTACGCCCAGCTTTACAAAAAGATAGTAACATCAGTTTCTGCTCCATTTGTTGTGTCCTGTCCTTCTGCAATCTGGGGAGTTGGAAGGGAGGAACAGATGGGGAGACCATCTCTTCTGCAGAAGCGTGGGTGAAGGAACATTTGCCTCTGTGAGTGGCCACATTTCTTGGCCACTTCCTGAACAGGAGCTGCCAGTCCCTGTCGTACCTCCAACGAACAGCCGGAGCCCTCAGTAAACACACCAGCTCCCTGTGTGCAAAGGTATGCAAGAAGGGGAGACCTCAGCTGAGCTGAATCAAACATCAGACCTCCCCAGCCACGCATGGCTTCCCTCATTCCTCTCCCCTCTTCCAGGAAACCAAGGCTGCCTCTGTTTATCCGCACCCTCATCACACAGTCAGAAAGCCCTGGGCTTCAGTTTCCACTTCAAAGGCGGTGTTGGCTGCTGTGTTGGAGATGGAGCCTGATAATTTTGGTTATGAGTGGCTGGTATGTTCCTCTGGCTGGAATTACCGCTGGCAGAGGCAGCCTTGCCCAGTGAGGTCATCGGCGTGCAGCGAGGGCAGAGGGCTGGAAAAAAAGCTTTCCCTGCAGTGCTCTGCCCTTGTGGTGAGACCACCTCTAAGAGATCCCGTGCCAGTCATTTCTGGGTTTCTCCACAGATGCTCTTTGAAAAGGTGCCAGCTGCTGCCAACTGTGATGGTGGTTTTCGTGCTGTGTCCACTAGTAATTGAAATCAGGGAAACCTGTGGGATTTGGTGCCATGAGGAGAGAAAAGAAGAAATGTGTTATGTTGCATTACACTACACGCCACTTTAAAGCTAATAGGTTGTATCTTTCAAGAAAAAGCATTTGGCCCAGTCTAACTGGTACGTGCAACCGTATTTTTAGATTTACAGCGAGGTAGTGCTAGAAGAAACAAGCAGCTTGGGATTCAGGTTTTGGGTGCTGTGTGCAGTGGCTTGTGCAATAGTACAGCTACTCAGAGGATCTCTTGAAGTGTAACTGTGCTTGCTCATTCAGTGGTCAGAGTACAGGAAGTTCATGTTGGTGTGTGGTGGGTTTTTTTAAGGTTTTGGTAAAGTAATAGATACATCATAGGAAATGACGTGGCTTCTAGCTAATCCCTGGATTTGTCCTCTGCTTTCTTCTGAAATGCATTTAGTTTAAAAAGCTGTTACGCAGCTATATAAACCAAAGTGCAAATGTATGTCTCATATTTTGGAATCAAACCTACCTTGTCTTATTTTGAACCTTTGAGAAAAGTGATGTAGAGTTTTAATTACACTTTCCAGCCATGTAAATTGCAGAGTTGATTGTATACATTAGCATTGTCTGACCTAGTTCTGCTACTGTGCCTTTCATCTTTGGATCTCCAAGTGCCTTGCAAAGAAAATTCCTTCATGTGAGGGGATGGAGAACCAGAGACACAGAGAAACAAAGCAAATATCCAGCCTGACAGTGACTGAACACAAGGGGGAAAGTAAGGGTTTCTGAGTCTCAGTGGGCTAAGTAGTCCTTACCTTCTGTAGCAGTGCCCACCATTGCTGACTACTTGCCTACCCTTGCTCTACACGCTGAGTAACTGCATACCCATCTTTTTCTAGAAGATTTGTCTTGCATTTCTTATCCTAACTGAATGGATGTTGTATGTAATTTCCTTCTAAGCCAATCAGATTTTGTTGTAATTTATACTTTTGTTATATTTTGATGCCTGTGACACCTCCCATTTTCTCTACACCTGGCAGTAGGATAGTAGGGAAACAGAGAGGAGTCATGTTGCATTTCATTTTTAGCCTTTTTTTTTTGCCGAAGTTGATTGGTGAAATAGTGGCTTTGCTGACACACAGATCTGTGACGTAGGTAAATAATCCCACATATGGTTAGCCAAGGATTCGCTTTTCTACGTGCAGGGTGGCTTTTACTGTTTTGCACCGTGTGAGCTGATCATTTTTCTGAAATTGAAATCAAAAGGTAGCTTTCTGATAAGGATCAGTGGCAGTTGCACATTGCTCTGAAGTGTGTCTGTTTTAGCCCTGATGAAAGATGTTTGCTTATCTGCTTCCAGAATCAGATGTTTCTGTTTATCTACAGAGCTGGAGTATCAACAATACAGACTCCCACTACTACACATCCCATCACTTGCTCACTGAGGACAGCCTGTGAGGTCAGAGGTGCTTCAACACTCCTGACCCAGTTTTTCCTTTGGCCTTCATTCTGACTTTGCTCATGTCAGTCCATGCTGATCATGACTGAAATGGAGAAAAGCAAAGCTTTCTATTTCCTATGTTCCAGGATTTTAGAATGAAGAAATTAAATGGGATAGACAAGAAGATTTTGAGGCTGAATGATGTTGCTTTCCTTCTGTTCATTGATAACCAGCCGTCACTTTGCAAAACCCCAGTGCTGTGTTCATAACAAGTGCTTTCAGATCAAGAGCAGGAGTGTGAATGCTGTCCCCTGGTCTAGGGGACATGTTCCTCCTGTATTGATCCACTTGGTGTAACTCACAGTGATACATCCTTCATGCTCTCATTGTGTGAAGCACCCACAGTCAGTATTGATGGGTATGTTGGTGCTTGGGATGTGCCTCTTCTGTGATCCCAGGGTGTTGGCCTGTGTTTTGTCAAAAGCTGACACCACTACAATTTATGGACTGATTAAGCTAAATGAACTATGAAAATTGTTTAAACTAATTTGCATTTAAAACTGGTCAAAACAAGGGGTTCTGCTTGCTGGGATAAGCGGCCTACAGGAATATTGGCAGTAGAAGAGTGCAGAGTGTGTGTTTGAGCTGACTGCCCTATGTTTAGGATAGTGGTGGTATCTGCACTTTACTACCCTGGCTGTGCTGTGACAGCATCCCAGGAGCCTTTGTGATTTTTTTAGGAAATGTTCTCTTTGCTGGTAAAGAGACAATGTTAGCCAAGAAACTTTAGCTTGGTTGTGCCTGCAAGGATGGGGAAGTCACAAGCTGGATGGTTGCTTTGTAAAACTGGCACGTAGTGTTAGCTTGTACCATACCACGTTGTGAGTGGTGCTGTCCTTGCTTTTGCCAAGTTAATTTAGGCAGTTTGAGAAAATAAACTAAGCTCAGCTGTTGCGTGCTACTTTGTGATAAGGCGTGTTATGTGTGAGATGATTTTAGTTTGACAGATTCTTCAAGTTTGGGGCTGTGCCTTTTTTGCTACTCTGTAGAAAATGAAATGAAGCAGCTAGTTCTCTGTGGCAGCAAATGGGTTTGGGGCATTCTTTTTTTTTTTTTTATTTGATATACTTGGTTTCCTTTGGCCAAAAATAAAAGAAACTCTTTGTCAGAAGGCAGATTCTGAGATATTTCAAAATGAGCTAAACAAGAAATTCTGTAGGTAGACAGTGGTATGTTACCAGGCCGAAGGCACAGCCTAAAGGAAGGTGCAGGAAACCTAGAAAGCTTCAAGAGCCTTAAAGGTCAAAGCAGCCTGTCAAAATCATCAGAATAGATTTCTGGAAGCTGGGGCAAAGTTCCCGGAAGGGCAGTAACACGCTGGTGAACTTAGGTGCTGATGAGCTCCTCTCCCTCGTTGTGCAATTAAACCAGTTCTTCTTTTTCAGTTTCGATTGTTTGGAAGGTCTGCCTCCCTCCCTGGGACGAGTTCAGCTGCAGATGTCAGTGAGGTTACAGAAGCACTCTGAGCGTTCACTCTTGCTGGAGTCGCCCTTGCTGGGCCCCGGTCAGGGAGCACAGCTTGGAGCACGCAGGGTCAGCCTCGTCTTCCCTGCGTGGCTGGCCAAAACCAGGCTTTTCACACCAAACCTGCCGCCGAAGGCTCGCTCTCTGCAGATTTCTCTGCTTTCTCAGGGAATAAGGAGCAGAAAGTCCGGTTGCTGACGTCTTTCAGCTTCTGCTGAAGCAATTAGGGAGTGCTGGCGGCAGAGTTCAGCTCTCCCCTGGCCGGGCCTGGAAGGCCGTGTGAGGGAGGAAGCGCTGGGCTTGAGGTGGTTTCATAATCTTGGGTGGGAAGGCGGAGCGCGTCACTGCGGACAAACGGCTCCAAAAACTGCGCATCACGGCGCTGATACACGGCAGTAAACACAGGTCTCCCTCCACTCCTGGCTGCTTTGTTGGCCAAGGAGCTGATAGTGCTGGAATGTGGGGAGTTGGTGGGTGTGCGAAAAGTGTGGGATTTCTCCCTGGAGGGGGACTTGCCTCTGGGGCTGAGCGGTGGCCGGAGTCCCTGAGTGTTGAGAGGCAGTGCAGTGACGGCTCTCTCCTCTCTGGGATGCTCTCTCCTCTCTGGGATGCTCTCTGGGCAGTGATTCCCTGGCACCTGAGCTTGCTGAGAAAGTCAAAAGCTGGATGAACACAGACAGCTGCTGTTAACACCCCAAATGCAGAGGGTCTTTTGTCCCCAACCAGAGCGTCAACCATATAGGCATCATCTGTTGTCCAGGCTTTGTCTGATATTCGGTGGCTAATGAAAAAACCCATGTTGCCTTCAGGAGAAGATGGACTGCAGCCATAAATAGAAATTACTTGGCTTCTTTTTTTTATCCCCCTCAGCATGAGAACTGGGGAAAAGTGGTTCTTCTTGATTACTTATTGTTATGTATTTGGTTATGTTATATGGTCTTTTTTTGGTTACGTGTTCCTTATCTAAGTTTTTTCTTCGTGGTTTGGAGTCTCCAACATATATGTGTCATAAGAGCTTACAGTCCAAAAATTAACATCATGCTGCCTGCTGTCATTGCTTTTGTGACTGCACAAAAAGCTGAGGAATAGCATGAATGAAAGTTAGTGAATCAAAGTGGTAAAGACAAGATACTACTCCTAAGAATGATTTGTGTCGGTTGTAAAAAATAATTTTTCCCTCAGGCTGAAAAGGAGAAGTACATATCAGAATTCAGGAAAAAAAAGCTTTTATTTAACAAAAATAAAACTACTGTTTAAGTGTTAGTTTTAAATGGGAAGCAAAGCATGAAACCACAGGCAATTTGTGTGTGTGCAGTGTTGCAAAAGACACAAAAGAGACTGCCAAGCACAGCAAACCTGAGCTTGAGGGGCTAGTGTTCAGAAAGGGTGTCCAGAAATGCACAGCAAAATCTGAAAAGGATGCTGTGCTTTTCTCCTTGTTCTTTTTAAGCATGCAGAAAGTGGATGTTAAGCTCCCCTTGTGTGTATTTAAGGTCACTATCTCTAACTCACACCCTTGTGTACAGGCACATTCTGCTCAGAAGCGGAAGCATTTGCTGGAACACATTCAGAGAGCCCAGATCCTGACTGGGTGTTGCTGAAATTTCCATGCTGATTTTTAAATAGTTTCTCATCTGCACAAATTAAATTCTGTCGTTACTTGTCTTTTGACATTGTAGACATCAAACTTCAAAGGCTTTCTTGACTGCCAAATAAAATATTGGCATCCTCTAATTTCTAATAGTCACTAAAATGAAAGAGTGTTACAGGTTCTGAGCTGGAAGGAGTAAGTCTTGATCATGTTGGAATACAACTGGAATGAGAAATCTCATTTGCTCTTTGAGAATAATTTACAGAGAATTTGAGTAGAGCAGGAAGACTTGAGTTTTCTGTTTCCAGTATTGAAATAATTGGCTCATAATTGAAAAAGGAGCCTGATTCTGCACGCACATTATTTGTTATTTAGCATTATAGAAACACACCGTTTTCACAAAAGGGGATTAAAACACCCAGAAAGAAACCATTTTCATTTTTGCTCCTTACCATATGGTGGCTTTACTCTTAGGTTTCTGTGAATGAGTTACACACAAATTATGAAGTGCAGTGTTGTAGAACGAGAGCACAAAAGATCTGCCATTATGTTTGGCAGATCAGTGCTTTCAGTTTTTCAATGTTCTTGCCCTATTCAGAAATTTAAGGCCTATATTTGAACAGTGGCTGGAGAAAGTTGTCCTAGATTTCCTTCTTCCCGTAGTAGAGATATTGTTGCTTGTTGTTGATGAGCTCTTGCCAGCATCTGAGAAGATGTAATTTCTGATCAGTCTCACTGGGTTTGCAAATTTACTGTTCTGTTTGCTGTAGATTTTGCTAGAAAGAAAAAGAGCAGCATGGCAAATTTTTTATTTGACTGAGGGAGTTTGTGCTTTTTTCAGCCTCTACTTTTACCATTTCTGATGGGTGGTGGTAAACTCGTCTCTAAATATTGTTTTAGATATACAGAAGTGGATGAAGAGACTTGTAAAAACTGACAGGTTCACTTAATAAGGTTTTGTATTTTAAGAACTGTAGAGCTTTGGTGAGAGCGGCAGAGTGACTGTGTCCCCTTAACTGTGATTGCCATTAGCTTTGGGTCCCTGGTGCATTATAAAGCACTAATTAATACTAAAAAGCAAACAAAAAAGGCAGGAAAAAATGAAAAAAAAAATTCTAAGAAAAACTGGTAATATTTCCATAGGGTATTTCTAACAGTTTATAAATACAGACTTTAGCATGGAGTTAGTTTTGTCTCAGGCACTCCAGTGAATCTGGGTACTAGGGAGAGAGCAGGACTCCTGTTAACGCTGGGAGAGATGACTTCTGCTGCTGCTGTGTGCCAGTTCTGTGATCCCCATTTTAAATTCTGCTAAAGCCCACTTGATGTCAACACTTTGAGATCCTGCATTCTCAAAGCTTTTTCTGTTAGAATCAAAACACGAGCATAGAGGAACCCGTGGCTGGGCGACACTGATGTGCATGAGCCTGGCCAGATGAGTTAGTTAGATCAGAAGTGCAGTTTTTGCCATATGAATGTCTGTTTTCTGGGCAGTGAACTGTCTGGGTTTGGCTCGGGTCTCATGCTGAAATGCCAGGACTGGAACACAGTACAGAAACCAAGGCATCTGATTTGAGTCTTAGCATTTGATTTACTGAGACATGAATTTTCCTGGGCTTGATTTGATTTGATTGCTCATTGGAATTGGAGAAGCAACGACTCAGATTTATGAAATTCTTTGATTTCATGTGTGTGTTTTAATGATATCCCTAGAGCATTTTGGAGCCGTTCAGAAGAAAAAGGAAGAGATGCAGGAGTGTGTACTTCTTATTTTCCATAATGCAGTTACATATGGCTGTACTACATTTACTTTAGTATTTACATAACTCAGAGGGACATCTTTTAGCCTCTTGAATTCTGTCTGTAGTCTGAATTCACACCTTTGATGCTTTCCTTTGTGGAGAGCATTAGACTTGGCTACAGGTCACTACAGAAGTGTCGCAGAGCATCACCTGAATCATCTCCATCCTCGGCCTGGTTGAGTCTCAGCCTTCTTAATGATGTGCTGATGGTTCAGCTGCTGATTTCTGTCTCCAGATAATGTCAGTCCATACTAATTAATGCCATTAATTGATTAAAATGGTTCATGAGATGACTGAGATTTCAAGGACTCCAAACTTCAAGTATAATGGTGATCATCTGTGTCTGACAGGGCTGGAATAATTTCTGGGAATGGTCTGATAACTTGCATTCAAGATTCCCATAGAACTGTCCTTTTGAAGGCATTTTAATTAGATGCTGTGGAGATCAATTGTGTGATGTGGATTATTAGGGAGAAAAGTAAATTCCATAAAGCCTTGGTCACTTTTTTTCCTAGACCTTCAGCACCTGTGAGCTGCAGATGCTCAGAGCAGGTTTGAATGCTGTGAAGAGGACCAATAGAATGAAGGGTTTTATTCATCCTGCAGCAGCTAGTGAAGTGGTTGAATTTTTGCACCTGTGTATATGCCTTAAACATTTCTTGGCACCAGAAGTGTCATCTTCAGCTCTTCTCATCCAACATTTTAATGGTCTGCCATGGCTATTTATGCTTTTCTAAGGTTGATGGACAGTTCTCATAACGTCCCTTGTCAATGGCTCTGTTTATTTGCCGTGGCAGTGTTGCAAGCCTGCGCTACTTCTTTCTCAGCAAGGACAATACAGTTGCCATTCTTCTTTGTTCTAGGATGATTTTTTCCTGCTAGGAAAACTGAACGGGTGCAGCATTAGTCAGGGACCGTAGTTTCTAACGCCTGAGAAGAAACATTGTGATTGCCTAGTCTGACGTCTTCAAAACCTCATCCAGCAAGTTTGGCATTGACTTGTAATTTGCAGCTCACAGGCTTTTCATTCTGTTCATGAATGTGTGAGGGAGTAAATGACAAGTTTAGGGGTTGAATCTCAGTTCTTTATTCGTGATAAAGGTTATTGTAGCCACTGGTTGCTTGTCTCAAAATATGTCTGCAGTACCTGGGCTTCTAAATTAGGTGGACCAACAGTTTTGCTAATGACTTGTCCAAGATGCTCTTAGTTACTGAAGGATACAGTTATATTTCCCTTTCTTCACATGACTAAAACCTAGTGCAGCTACTGAATTAACCAATTTGAGTCTTCATGATGAAGCCTTTGTTCTTGAAAGTACAAGGACTTGCATTCATTCTGAAGACAGTTTTCTCTCTGCAATGTTGTTGACTCTTGTGTGCATCTGCAGCTGTATATTTAGAGCCGGATGTCATATTTCTAGAGACAATAATATACTTAATCTAGTGCTAGATTACTGCCAGGATTAGACGTGAGGGCCGTGTTCTAAGAAGTGCTGTTGGAATTCAGTGGCATCTACAGTGCATCTGCTGCCACCGAGGCACTGCTGCTGCATCTCTGCCTCTTGCAGAGGTCACAGCATCAGGCTGGAACATTGTTTCCAGCTCTGTGTCACAACCTCACAAAGGAACAAGAAACTGGAAAGAAATGGGGAAAAAAAATCATTAAAATTTTATTAAAAATAAAAGAATAGGGGGGCTGATGACGGGGTATATCTTCCTTGTGAGCGGGCGTGTAGAGACAGTGAGCGTAGATGAGATAATGAAGAAAATGGGAGACAAGACAAGAATTTCAGAGGTGTGGTTTGTCTGGCACTGCTGTTTGTGGCTGAGCCTGTAATGCTCTGATATGCACTAGATACGCTCACAGGCAGTTGCACCTTTGAAAATAAGACACTCCTCCTTCGTGCCTAATCCTTGCATCACAGGAATGGCTCCAAATGTACAGTAAAGCCTTTGATCTGTGCTTCGAGAGTGGTACTGGCAGAAAATTATTAGGATTGGCTGCGGAGGTGTTAGGATGTGGGTCAAACTGGAACTTTCTATCAGCACTTTGGATCTGAGTCTGACTTTATTTTTTTTGCTTTCCAAAGAACAAGATTTGAAGTTGAGGTTCTGAACTTAAATCTGAAGCAGAGAAGTGTTCTCTGAACTTCTGAGTTGAATGTAGGGATCCAAAATCTTGAAAATGTTGGTGTATTTGGAAACTATCTGCTATGCTGTTTACAGTGTTGAATTTGGTTTTGGTTTCTGTTTTATTCATTTCCAGTAACCTGGAATGCATTGCAAGAAAATAAGAACTGAATCTGATTTGAAATTCAAAGATCTCTATTTTAAAATTATATATTTTTTTCAGAAACAGAAAGCAAAAAGCTGTTTCTCAGCAGAATGCAGGATAGAGAAAATGACAGAGGTTACTTTATCTTGCAAGCTTTGTATTTCCTTTCCAATAATAATACTTCCCTAAAATGACTTGATAACATCTAGTTGAAGCTTGCTGAGCACTTTGGCCTTTTTCAGAAGTTAAACATGGCTGCTGTGCCTTATTTTAGGAGGCTTTATATTTATTTGACCTGTTTCTTTGTTTCTGGGGAAATTAATAAACAAATCTCTCTACAAAAAGCATTCTTCTGTAGAAGATACCTGGAAAGATGTAAGTAGGAAAATGACACTTGATTATTCTTGATTTTCAGCCCTTCATAGTCATTCTGCTCAGGTTGATTTGCTGGTAAAGCCACATTTTTCAAGATAATAGTGCCATGAGAGTCGGTTAGTGCTGTATGTAGCCAAGGCAATTCCTAGGTCACTGTTAAGATTGTGAGCTGTGCAGCAGGTGTCATACGGTGACGTGGTGGCATTTGTGGATTTTAATTACACAGAGGAGGGCAGGAATGCTTACCCCTTTTTTCCATTCCTGCTTTGAGTAAAGCTGATGCAAGCAGTAGTGGGCAAAACACAGGATGTGTGTTCAGGTGTAGAGTTGAAACATGCACCTAATTTGGAAGCTTTTGTATTGTACTGAAACCAAAATGTCACCAAGGGGAAGCGACTCATGTTTTCATCAGTGTTTAGAGTCCACATCATAACACTCACTGGTGGCTGTTAGTAAGACAGTGATGGATTGAATTCAGATTTATCGTTAAATCCTAATGTACTTCAGTAGTATTGGCTTTCTGATAGCTTTCTGTTGGAAAATCTGTGCCCAGTATAACTTTAGGCAAGCAGTTCACTAATGACATTCAGATTCCTTGGTGGAAATTTTTTAGGCTAATGGTAGTCAACTGTGCATTGAAGTCAAAGCTGTGAACAAATGCACTTTCTTCCCTAACTGGAAAACTCAGTCTTAAAAATATTTAAGGTTTTGTAGAAATGAAGTATTTCCTTTAGAGATAGTAAATAAATTAATACAGTAGTCCTGATAGAAGACAAGGATGTTGCTGCAGAATTATGCACAGACCTGACAATGTAATTGAGCTTGGAAACCAAAATATAACTGCCAAAGGTGGGAGTGAAACTTGCAGCCATTGTGCTGACACAACCTGAAAGTTCAGCTTGTTTAAAGGCTAGAGTTACTTCAAAACTGATTTTTTAATATGAAACTGGAAAAAGGGGGGTGGGGGGAAGTCACCCTAATCTAGATGCTGTTTTGAGAGGGTGTTTTTTTTCACGGAATGTGTAACTCTCAAGTGTGTAAGCCACGTCTGTGTTGATTGATTGTGTGCAATTTTTCCCAAGAGCACTGTGGCTTGTTTATGTTTTGAGAATATAAGTCAGGGCAAGTAGACAGGCAGAGGAAACCCAGAAAACTGATTTTTCCTGCAGCCTGGGAAGCACTTGTATTTCTTTTCACCTTCAGATGTGCATCACTAGCTGCTGGCTGTGTCAGTAACTGGGTTTTTCCAAAATTGCATCACCCAGAGATGGATCTAGATGGTCTGGTGTGTTGTGGGAGCCCCTGGCTCGTCTCTCAGGCTGTAGCAGGGAGGGCAGGTACATCTGTTTCTTTGCCCACGCGTGAGCCCTGTGTCAGAGCACGCAGAGGAAACAAGTGAGTGTGTCTTGTTGAGGGCTGAATCATCCTGTTGGAACAGAAAATGCTGCTGGAGGACTAAGGTGGCTTAGTTTTCCAAAACACACCGTGAGACAGAAGATCGTGATGCATTAGCTCCTGATAAACAGGGCTTCTCTGGAAGGCATCTCTTCAAAGCTGTGTGCACTGGGATCCCTGGGGGAATTATTGCAATTCCTTGGAATTCTTCTCCAGCCTTTCGGGAGCCACCCAGATGAAAGGGTTTGCCAGTTTCGCAGTGCCTAATTGTAGGGCTGTTCTCTTTTCTGCTTTTCAAAGTGTGTCTGTGCAGATGATGATAAGGACGCCTTTCTTGAAAAAGTAACTTGCTAGGCTATTAAATGTTGGATTGAAACAAAAAGTTTGCTAGCTGGGTATGCCAGTTTCATACCACTTCATTCTCCATGAGCACAATGCCTTTGTGATTTTAGCTAAATATTTAATTACTTTTCTTAAACCGAAGCGTCACTTTCCTATGCATGGTATCCTTTTGCATAGTAAGACAACTTACAGAGGTAATTTAGGTTCTAACTGGTGTTCTGTGTCCTCTCCATTATGCATTTCCCACTCAACTGATGCTTTTCTCCAGTATTTACTCTGATATTTCACTGCAGTTGCCCTCTCCTTCTCCATTCCCCCCTCACCGTCTCCCTTCCCCAGAGGTATTGCACAGACTTCAGTCAGCTCTATTTAAATAGCAGCACTCCCTCCCAGTACAAACAGCCAGTCAGATGTTAAACAATGAGGGAGACCAACAGTGGAGGAGGTACTGGGTGGTTCCAGGCTCTGCAGGAGAGTTCCTGCTGGAGGGAAGGAAAGGGCACTTTCCATTCGTGTCATCCTGTGGTGCTGGGAAACACAGGATCAGGGGGAAATCACTGCTGCAGACATGAGAGATCAATCTCACTTAAAATTAAGTAGACCTGTCCAAGTTATTGTAGAAGGTAAGACAGGTCAGACAAAGCACTGTCACTTTAAGCACATTTTTCCACCTCCTCCTGTAGCAGAAGGTGATTCCAAATGGCTCTGACTCATCCCCAGGAGGTGCCTGTTGTTTTTTTTCCTAATAACAGTGTGAGTTTAGTGAGACTGTCATTAGCAGGATATCTATAGATTTTTGAAGGCTCTGCTGCATGTCCTTTCTCTTCTCTATGTACAGCACAGAGCTGTGTTGATGTTTTTCCTGAGAACTCAAGACCTGCTCATATTTTCTCCAAAACCAGTGAGATCAGAGCATTCCCTATTGGGAATTCAGAAGCTTAGTTGGGTTACTGCACTCTCTGTTCTGTACTTGTTCATCAAATTGAGATTGGATGTGGTTTCCTGGGAACTGCAGGGTTAAGGGTGCATTAAAAACAAGAGGAAAAAATTGTTAATGGAAATGGTTTGAGTGTCCAAGTGTCTAAGGGATTCAGCATTCTGCAGGTAAAAGGCATGGACATAAGTAATGTCAGAGAATGCTTCTTGAAATGAAAACCAGAACTTAATGTGTATTTTATTTATGTGATGTTTAATTTTGCAACAATTCAATTTCTTGTAAATAAATTGTAGTAAGAAATGAGCTGGTATGAGCATTGAGGAGGTGGTGAGAACTGTCAGTATTGCAGAGTCCGTGATTCAGATTCTGTATTTCTAATGGGACCTGAGATCCTGGAGAGCTCAGCTTCTTTCAGATTCAGTAATTTACACTTGGATGGCCTTTCAGCTTTGACTTTATATTCCCAGGTGACAGAGGTGAATGTGTTGCTTCCCTCACAGCTGCCTTCAGCCTTTTTGGTTTGGAAAACCCTAAAATTTTCCATGGGAGGAGCAGATCCTTGCACAGCGGATGTGACCCTACTGATAACAAATGCGGTTTCCTTCTTCACCTTTTGTTGACCTAAGAGAGATAGTGAACAGGAGGCCTTTGGGGATCTGTAAACCAGAAGTAAAAACCACTACAAGTGCAAGGATGATCTGCAGTAGGAACATGCTCTTGGCAGTACCTAAACCAGTTCTGAAAAACCCAGCTGCACAGAGGTCTCCTGTTCACAGTGCTGCTTCCAGTTATTCAACAGACTGATTATCCAGGTGCCACCTTTGTATTTGAATCCAGCTGATGACCTTTCATTAAAGGGTGGCATTTTAATCTAGCATACATTGTGTCTGCTTGGTCTGAAATCCTTACACGTAGCCCTCTCTCCTCTCTCATTTAGCAGCACTTGATGCATTTCATGGAGTGTGACACAGCTGATTTGTTGAAAGAGAATTGATAATAGAGAGCAGCCTTGAACAAGGATGTGGTTTTGTTTTCTGTTATATCATCGTTGCTATAGTGACCTAAGATCTGTTTAGCACTCAGTAGGTATATCATATTCTGGGCAAAAGTTAGGGATTTTTCAATATTCCTCTAACAACTGTCTTACAGAAGTAGGTATGTGTATATTCTTTCTGCAAGAAGTCCCTGGTTCTCTTGCTGCTGCTCCTGTGAGTACCTGTTGTATTTTGACTGGTGGTGTCCCTTTTTTGCTGAAGTAATTTCAAGAAGTTGGATAAATAACATACCCATCTTGTCAAAGCTGGGGAGTATTTCTTCCCAAAGGTGAGTTTCATGGTCTGCAGTGATAAATACAAAAATATGAAGAACATGAAGCGTGCTAAGGAGTGGTCATTCTTAGGAATCGGTGACCCAGTTTTAGAGGAGGAGGAGGAGGGGGATGTTTTTGAAGCTGATTCGCACTGTTGGAGTGAGGAAGTCTGAGTTCTTCTCCCACATCTCTCAGGCTTCTCATGTTCTATCAGGTGTGATCAAGGGCATGGTGCAGCTGCAACCTTAACTGAGATTTTCTTCTCAATTGGAAAGTGGGGGATAGTAATCCTGCTCTTTGAGTTCTTTACATTTCTTGGGAGGTGTTGAAGTCTTCAGTGCACGCTTGGGGAGTTGCTGCTCCGAGCAGAGATGCTCCACCTGGCAGGGCAGTCAGGCCAGTGTCTGTGAAAGCCTCACTGTGTCTGGCACACTGTGTCAAACACAACTCCTCCCTTTCCATTCCTGGTTTCTGGCCTGGGACCAATTCCTGCCCCTTGGCAATGATCTGGCAGATTTGGCCACTGTCTCAGTGGCAAGCTGTGGTCAGCCTCCAGCTCTGCAGCGGGGCAGGTGCACCTGGCAGCATGTCCTCATCCCTGTTAGCAGAGGTCTGACAGCAGGAGACAAGGTTTCTTAGATGGGCTTGACCTTAGAGCTTTTTGTACACCAGCGTGGCAACCAATGTAACATTGAGTGCTACTGGAAGTCTCAGGAGAAATTCCCTCTGTCACGTTAAGCTGGCCAGTGAGAAAGGGTTGATTTCTTACAGGCTGCTTAGACAAGGTCATCTTGATAATGGGCCTCTTCAGAAAGCCTTCAAGATATGTCTTATTTTACTCCCAGAAATTCAAATAAGCAAACCTTCAGAAGTGCTCCTTCACCGGGGTTTGACAGTAAAGTAGATTAATGTCCTTGTTTAAAAAAAAAATCTATATGAATTTCAGCTAAATAATACATTTTTCCTGCTTATTTGACTCTTCTGTCATGGTACATATTCCATTACATGACCTTATTTTCCCTCTTTCTTAATAATGAACTTCTGTGCTTTTAACTTGCTTCAGATCTGAATTAATTTGAAGTTCTTCCCACTGCTGGTGTCTGCCACACAGGTTTTACATATTTTAAGCTCGTATGTCCTAATCTTGAGACCATTTTTTTCTTGTCATCTCTTTGATGGACAGTTTTGGCCTGTCCCTTTGCTAAAGCTCCACAGAAGTGATATTTCAGCCCTGCTGCAGATTGGAAGGTTTGTGGTTTTTTTTTCTGCACAGTGTGGGGTAAGCTGTTTCTTACTGGCAGCTCTTATATTTTTATCAGTTTTGTAAGGTTAATTAATGCAACAGCCTCCAGTCTTGGTTGTCTTAAATATTTAGAGGAAAGAAATAGATTTATGCACATTTTTGCTGCTGAGCTAGATTTGGTTGAACTTCTTTTGAATTTCTGAGTTAAGATTTCCAGCTGGTATAAATCAGTGAAGTTCCACTGATTTATTTTGGATGACCTGCTCTGTGGAGGATCTGGTCTTCCTCAGTTAAATCTTGTCACTGAACCTGAGCTACTTTGCACTGAGCATATGACAGTTGCTGCTGTATTTTTGTGTGGAGAATGTGGGATATATTTCTGCTATCTTTTATCTCTCTGTATAGAGAAAGACAGGTGTGTGTGTACATTTAGACACACACAGACATGCGTGGATGTTTATACACACAGTCACCCACACACAGAGAATTGTGCTGGAAAACCCCCTCCCTCTTTTCACCTATCATCACTACTGGACTAATACACCCTCGACTTTGACTGACATGGAACCTCACTGAAGATTTGAGTCACAGTGTCCAAATTTGTTTCCGTGTACCAAAAATTTTCAAATCCAACCAACCTAAACCCCGCCAAGCATCAGTACCCAACTTGGAGATACTTAGGAACAATGCAGCTCCAAGCAGAAATAATTTAGATTTCCCCAGTGGGGAGACCACATGGGTCCTTGGATTGAGCACCCATTTCACTACACAGAGCAGGTGGAATCTTTCCTTGTGGTCCAACACATAAAAGCACCTACTTACCTGGAGGAGTGGGGAGGGACTGGTGATGATGGGCAGGTTGGGAGGCTGGGAAGTCTGATAGATTAGATGAGAATGTTGTTCCAAGAAAGCTCAGAAATACCTTTGTGTAGTTGTGGGGCAGTGTTGGGTGTCTCCTTGCTGTTAGTCTTTTGGTCTGTTTTGTTATCAGGTTAATCTCTGCGAGATTAACGTTGACTCTCTCAAGTCATTATGACAAGTGAGCGTGGCAGTAAATTCTTCCATGTCAAGAAAAAGACAAATTGTACTGTGCTGCATATTGTGGCATAGTACTACTAATTGCTGAATTTGATAAATGTCTTCTGGTAGGTTCTGTAGTTAATGAGCAAAGATGTTAATTGCCCTTATCTGAAATATCTGTATTTGCAAGGACGTTCTCTGGAGCCATGGATGTCTTCTAACAGAGATTTATTTCAAATCAGCCATTGTTTTCAGCAGTTTCAGAGTCCATTACCCTTCAGTATCAATGAATAGCCTCCACTCCCATCAAAGTTTTGAGAGCAATCTGCTCTCCCTACGTGTTATTTAGCAGGTCCGAATTTTCTTTGGGTAGGAAAAACTTACATGTGATACAGCATGCTCAGAATCCTGGGTTACAGCAGGAGCACGGCTCGTTCTTAAGAGCAGCCAAGAGAGAAATCAACCCCTGACAGCAGAGGAGAAAGGGTCTGGAATAGCCCCATTTCCCCCCCACCATCTGGAGTATTTAATTGGGAAAATAATTCTCCGTTGTTGTTGTGTTGGTGGGAGTTGTCAGTCTAAATATGTTTTAATGCAAATAACCATCTCTATTTGTAGAATTCATCTTTTCTAGATGCTTTCTTTGGAAAATATGCAGCTGAAGATTTAGTGCATTATTATAAGAGTAAGTGCATACAAGGCTCATATTAACAATGGACGTCATGTTTATTCTTTCCCTTTTAGAATTTCCCATGGAAGCAAGTGGGCAGATTTTTGCATTATTGAGTAGTTTGCTGCTGCTGACTTTTCCCAGAAACACAAGAGAAAACCAGGCTTACGCAGGAGCCTACATGTTCTTACAGTTTTGGGAGCACTGGATTCCCCTAAGATTTGATTTGTAGTAGGTTTTGGTGTGTGCCTATTCTGGTGCAAAGTTTCAGAGCTGTATGATTAATAAATCTTTCTGGAACTGAAAAAAGACCAAGTTCTCACTGAGGTTAAAGCATACCTGATTTCCCAGCGGAGAAGTTGCATGTTTTGTTAGGGGGCTAAAGGCTAATGGGAAGAGAAAAATGTTTCCTTGTGGGGTTTTTGTTTGTTGTAATAAATTGCATTTTCGTTTATGAATCTCTTACAGTTTTTCCGAACATGTTCAACAGCAAGCAGCCTGAAGTTCAAACTGTGGCTGTGAATCTATAAGCTGACATATGTAGATTCTCTGGCCAAACTTTCTTAAGTCAGGGATTAATTTTGTAGAGTGAGGTAGAAAAGTCCATTATCTATCTTAGTTTCATAGATTTCAGGCTTTGCCAGGAAATACAAATCTCCTTTCAAAACTGACAGCTATAAAAATAAGTTACTATTTTCTAAATAAAGGCATTTTCAACTGAACTTGACATATTGCTGCTCAAGATGCTTTAGACTGTCTGATACCAATAATTAAACTGAAGTATTCAGGTCCTCAGCTCCCCTATATGTTGCCCCTAAGTTATGTAAACATACTGTTTTCTGTTTCATGTTAGAAATGGGGCTGAAGGAACTCAAAAATAATCTGGCAAAAGCTGGATGGGTTCCCTGATCTGCCTGGTGCCACAGCCAGACAAATATTTGTACGGGCAGGGACAAAGTGGGTGGATGGAGGTGGGAATGCTGCTTAAGACTAGTATTGATGCCAGATGCTTCGTGGTGACCCACTGAGGATCTATCTCATTTTAAGTGTTTTCAAACCTCTGAATCCACATTTCTGGCCTTGTGTGTTGTTCCAGTTTGACTTTGCCATGGAGAGACCTGGGGGATGAGGATGCAGCTTCTGGGGCGTGGGTGCAAGCAAGACCGGCTGCAACATTGGGAACGTGCAGCACTTGCACTGCTTATCTATCAACCCCAGTGATTCACTGTGATTGACTGTCACATACCTGATTGCCAAAATAACCTGTGTCTTAAGAGAAACCAGTGACTCAGGCTGTGGTTTTACCTCAGGCCATTTCCTGATAAATGGCTGAACTGTGCTTGGTCTTGAGAAATCACTGCTGAGGAACAGGGCTCTGTCCTTGCATCTGTGTGTGTGGAGAGGTGAGGGAAAGGACACCTTTGTGGGGGCTGACCTTCCCCTTGTGAGTGCCGTGGTCTCTGTGAGGAGCACCACAACTCTGTGAGCTCTGGGAAGACTCAGGTTTGATGGCAGCTCTGTTTTGGTGCTTCTTCAGGGCATTTCTGCCCAGCCCTGATGTGGGAGCATGGTCCTTAGTGGTGGACAGCACAATTTTAAGGAATGCTATACAGTGATAAATCACTGTGCTCTCAACTTTCTCAGTTGTGAAACAGAGGTGAAGCTGCCTGTAACTGGCATTTTCAGAACTGAAAGTATTTCGCTTCTTAGAACACGGTGTTTTTAGTGAAAGCAGAAGCAATGCGTGTGATGATGCTTACAGGGATTGAAGTATATTTGGGCTGCTCATTTTTTGAGTAAGACGGAAAACAAATGTACGTGTGTAGTATGGCAAGATAGAAGGTGGGGACATGGAATTATATGAATGCTGCGTAAAGTACCTCTGTGACTTTCATTTAGAGTGATTGACCATCTGCATCATTCCATTTTATGGTTTAGGCAGTCTTCCCATCCTTGGCAAACCGCAGAAATCTGCTCCTCCATTCTCCTTAAGGAAAAGGACTGTCTTGTGACAAGAGATGTGTGCCTGGGATGAAATCACTTGTGTCTGGCTACAAGAGCTGTGGTTGAACTGGCTCAGTTGCCTTTAATGCTGTTTAGATGGATGATTTAAGGTATAGGAGAAGCTTGAGTACAGATTCTGTGAGAATTCCTCAAATCCTCTTTGAAGTTAATGGAGGGTATTAAGGGCAGTCAGCACCTTCTTAAAAGAGAAATTTAAATTGCTTTGATTCATTTCATTTTATATTTGCATTAACTGGTTCTGGATTTCTCCCTTCTCCGGTCTTTCAGAGCATGTTTTTGATAACTTTGCCCCCTGAGCATACTAGATTTTACGTTGGCTGTTTTGATATTTTTCCCTGAGTGTTGTAATGCTGATTACCAAAGGATCTTGGGCCTTTGGCTTCCTGTGAGAACGAGATAATTACTCTCCAGTAGGCAATGCATGACGTACAGTATCAGCATTAAGCCACTGGGATTCCAGTCACTAGTGTAGAACAATATTGTGGGTAAATGAATAAGCAGAAGTTTTATCATACTTCCTGCATAACAAGGTTTTCGTTAAAGAGACAGTGAAAATTGTTTTCACCCAGGGCTGGTGCAGAATGAGCGCTGCTGCAACAGCCGTTAGGGAAGAAGATATTGAGGTTGAGTTCTGTGCCTCGCTGGGTTTTTCTTGCTGAAAAGACAGCTGAATTCTTGTAGCAGCAAAGGTGGGTGACAGGGCTGTCACTGCATTTTTGGTGGATGACGTTTATAGGCTCAGAAACATGTATGAAGTGTATAACTCCAAAGTACCGTTTCCAGATGCACCACCTACTTATGGGAGAAAGTTGTACCAATTAGAAGTAGAGACGTTCCAAATGCAATTTGCTTATTTCACACTCGCCCCCAGGAATCCTGTGTTGTGATTTTAGGAGTTGGCCCTGTTTGACCCTGAAATGGATGTGGTTTCTCCCTTGCCTTCATTATTACAAGACTGTCAGTTAAAAATAGCTTATGTATTGGGCACAGTGGGAGTGAGTTTGAGAAGCTGAAGTTATATGTAAATCAGTAATAGTGAGAAAATAATTCATAAATGTAATGAGCTCTATTCTTTTGAAAGACATGGTCAAGTCTATGGTTTATCCATGAGGTGGGATTAATTATTTTTGTATGAAAATAGTTTCTCTGCCACAGCAATACTGATCAGTTCACTTATGCTGTAGCACAGCAAAGTAAATGATGTCTTTGGAGGACCTCTGTTAAATATTCAATTACTTTAAAAATTACTTGCATAAAGTACAGTGTATGTAGGTATACTCAATAGATACACAGCTATAGCACTGTGTGTTTGCTTAGTTTAAAATATAATTTCATGTGTGCTTGCATAGATACATTTATATTTCAGCCTATCTCAGAGATAATTGTACTTCTGTAATGCCTAAGAATTACAGGGATACTAACAAGGAGTTTCATGTTTAAGTTTGTTTCCCTGCAATTATCAGTTTGTGTTGTATGTTTAAATCCAAAATGCAGTTACTTATTTATCTTCTAATTGTGACTTTGATTTTAAACCATTAGCACTCTCTGCAGGAAACCAGTACTTACCTATAGGCCAAGATGAGTACGTTGGTTGCTTTGCTTTTGCTTGAGCGTGAAACTTGAGGGCTGTATCTTTGGAGCCCCAAGAACCACTGTCAAATGAAGGAGTCTGGATCTTCATGATGTGATTGATCAAAATTGCAGCCGGAGAAAAGAAAGAGGATGTGTTGAATAAAGCAGTCTTGCTGTAGGCCAGTGCTGGTCTGTCTGTGTGATTGAGATGCTTCTTCATGCATTGAGAGCATGTGCATGGGCAGACCCCTTCATAGCTCAAGTCAACCTGGAATTAGATTCCATTGGGTTTTGGGTCCAAGACAGTTTGATATTTGTGTATTTCAGGCACCTTGGACTGGCCTGGTTTTGTTTTTATGTGAGTGATCTTAACTCTTGAATGAGTTGGAGGAAGGTGGCTGGATGGGTCTCTCTTGAATGACCTGGGTAGGAATTTTGCTTCTCAATTAGGTTTTGCAGGTACTTTCAACACCAAGAGTAATTTTCATAGTGCTGTTCTTACTTTGAAATTGTGAAACTTATGATGGCTCAGTAAACATTTTTTTTCCCCTTCTCCTTTGTTTTCTTGCAGCCCACTGGGTACATGGAAAACTCCATTTCCTACAGTGCTATTGAGGATGTTCAACTGCTCTCCTGGGAGAATGCCCCTAAGTACTGTTTACAGCTCACAATCCCGGGGGGTACTGTCCTACTGCAGGTACAGTAAATATAAAAGTGCAACTTTCTTTCTCTCTGCCTGTGAATCTCCTTCAACTTCTTGCTGTTTCCTGTGCATGAAATCTTAATTAGGTGGACTCAGAAAAGGCAGAGAGCTTGGTGCTAACCACCAGAAAATTTGCTCAGGGTGATAGCTCTGAAACTCTTTGTGGTGTTTAACAGTCAGAATGGAAATTTTGGACCACAGTGATTAAATCATCTTGCTGAATTTGTGCAGCAAAGTGGTGCTCTGTGTAAAGGCACACTGAAATGGGAACAATTGTATTTTTACATATAGTCCTATTCTTGCATGAAAGAAGTTAAAAATTTCATCCTTGAATTCATATAGGAAACCCAGAACTTGCACTGGAACTGGCAGATACCTATTTTTAAAAGATACTCTATCGTCACTGAAAAATTTCAGTGTATTTGTATGGATGTCTATATATGCTGGTTCTCTGAAGTGTTGTTTTCCAACAGGAGACACTGTGTTTACATTATTCCAGATTTCTTCATCCACTTGCAAGGCTTTATAGGCCCCCTTAGATCACGGCAAGTTTTAATGACAGAAAAGCACTCCACAGCACTGAGCTTTGGAAATGCTCTGGAGTAAGCAGGAAAAGCTGCATGGCCCCCAAAGAACTTTGAAAGGTCATAACTTAAAAATACCAAACTGGCTTCAGCTTAACTCTTGCATGGTTCTCTCTCATGTCTGAAGATAGTTTATTTGTTACCATTTGGGATTTTACTTTTTCATTTGATTATACAGCCATGACTATGGTGTGAATGTATTTCATCGAGGTAGGACTGTGAAGGTAAGCCATGATTTCCCAGCAGCTAGATTAGGGTCCTCGTTATTGTTGAAATGTTCCTTGCCTAATGCATTAATGGAATTAATTAGACAGAAAGTTGTCTAAATTTCTCAAGTTGGTTGATTTTCTCGTGATAATTTTGATTCTGCTTCTTCCATAAATTTCCCTAGTGGTGCTAGCATTTATGTTTATATCTATTTCAACAGATGGAGTTGTTACACCTGCCTTTCCAAACTCTGTTTCCAAGTCTTTATTCCGTAGTTTATGGCAGCTGCCTTTTTGGGTCTGCTTAATGGAATACAAGATAAAGCTTGAACCCACAGCTTCCTGCTCAGTGGAAAGGAAATTGTTAGGGTGTAGGCAGGCTGTAATCTGGAGCAGCTTTACATTTGTCTCTTTAAAAATAAAAAAATAAAAAAAAAGAAAAAGAAGAAGAGAAAAACAAAGCAGACGCATAAATAATTATGTTTGTGAAACAGTAACATCTTAACATGGATACTTTGGTATTTTCTTCAAAGAGATTGGTGTCATTATGTAACCTCATAGGAACTCATAAAGAAGTGGAGTGAGGTGGACTTCTGTTTATTGCTACCTTGCTGAGCACTCTGGATCAGATTACATTATAACTATGGGAATTTCAACATAAGTCAAAATACAAACTTTAAAAAATGTTTTCAGTATGACTTGGTCCTTGGTAGTATCTTGATTCATCAGATGTGGTCAGATTGGAGGGAGTATAAAATTAGATTTCCCTTATACAGTTGTAATGTGTATTCACAAATTCAAAACAGTTCTCAAAGTTATGTTTAGTCTGCTGAAGAAATCAAGTTGAAAAAGCTGGATTTATGACGTGGTTGAGTTCAGCAGAAGTTCTCTAGTATGTGTAACAAAAAGTAGAGGTATCCAAAAGACACTTTACTGAGGAGCAGAGAGAGAGTAGCCCTTGCATAGTTCAGTTATTTCCAGATTTCTGAGGGACTTCAATACATCTCTGGGAAATGGTGACTTCCAGTTTTTTATGAAATCATTCTGCCCTGCTAATGTGAGCAGCAGCATGCTCTGATGTAATGTCCAGCTCTAGTGTCAGGAAGTGTATGATAGTGGAACAACTCAAACTAGTCCAAAACATGTTCCCAGTACTGTTTCTTCTGAAGTGCAATTTTGGTGGAATCGGTATTTTTATTTTTTTCCAAAGCCTTTAAATAAAGTATGTGTGTATTTATGTAAAAATGTCTAAAATAGACTGTTTTGACTACCCCAAATTTATTTCATCTGATTAATATAAATTTTATATTTTGGTCTGTGTTTTTGCACATGCTGCATTGTAAATTCTTTAATACTGTGAGATAATATTGACATGATTTCACATAAAATGAAGCAGTTTAATACTTTGAATCATGTACAATGAAAATTGTCTTCCCAATTTTTCATTTTGAGAAAAATTTAAGATTCCAATTTCTGCTTCACTGAAGGCAGCGTGGATTTATGAGAGGCTGGTCCTGCTTGACCAACCTGACCTCCTCCTGTGACAAGGTGACCTGCTTAGTGGGTGAGGGAAAGGCTGTGGAGGTTTAGATTGGCTATTGGGAAAAAATTCTTCACCAAAAGTGTTCTCCGGGCATAGGCTGCCCAGGGAAATGATTGAGTCACCATCCCTGGAAGTGTTTAAAAGATGTAGATGTAGGCCTGGGGACATGGCTTAGTGATGAGCTTGGCAGTGCTTGGTTAGACATTGGATTTGATCTTAGAGGTATTTTCTAACCTAAACAATTCTGTGTGAGATGCCACAGGAGAGCCCCTGTCCATGTTCAAGTTTTCATCCCCTCTGTCTGCTGTCACCAGGGTCTATTTCTGGCTTATTAGTGCACAGTTATGAGTCAGAGAGGGAAGAGTGCCATTACCTTTCCTTACATCATCCTGAAGCCCTCCCATGGCAGCACTGACCCATCCCAACCTATTTTAACACACGAAATCTGACAGGCAGTGCTGGAGGTGATGCATCTCCTCTTAGGAAATGGGATCAATGTAACAGGACGTGTCTACCTGGGTTTCAGAGGGAGTCCTGGTTCCCAGGCAGAAGAAGCTTAATCTGGGCTGGGTTCACATTTAAAAGTAATTTTCGTGTGTGGAGTTCTTCCCACTCCGTGTTTGTTGAATAAGCACAGCTCTCTGTGCGTGTCACTGCCTGGAATTTGGGGATTCCCACTGTCCCACGTGGGAGTCGTGGACAGTCAGGTTTCTGGGGATCATGGACTGTCAGTTTTCTAGACATGCTGGGGGCTTGTGTTTTCTTTCCCCCTGCCAAATGTTGTGATCCCTGGTCCTTTCCATAAGCAGCAGTCAAAATCTCAGAATTTTTTTTCTTCCCTCTATCTATCCGATTCTTTCTATCCAGCTGGGATAGCAGGTGTGAAAGAAGGTGTTGCTGAAGCTGGCTCACAGGCCACAAGCTCTTGAGGCCAGGAAGTGGGAGCTAAATTTAGCTTTTGGTGAAGTGTGAGCTCTTTAGTATCAGGAATTGCAGGGCCTCCTTGAGCTGGGCTAGGCTTCTGCTCTTCTGCTTTCAATTTGTAAAGTACAAAGTGTGATTATGGTGTTGTGTGGATGATTACGGGGGGATGCTAACCTTGATAGTGAAATAACTGCAAGAACCTTTTGAAAGAGGTTGAAAAAAAGTATCATTTCATGAGCTGCTGAGCACCAGATGTAGGAAAAGTCCCAGGAAAAAGGTTTCGGTATTTCACTCATGGCAGTACTGCCTTGCTTTCCTGTGGTGTCCTTTCTTTTAGCCTCAAAGCCACCACTTCCATCCCTGTTGCTCGTGTTGTTTTATTCATTTCTTGGCAATGGAGTGTAGTCAGAAGGAAAAACAAACAGAGCAGGAAGCCTTGACAAGCACAACAGTCACACGTTCAGCTCGGTGCTTGACCACGCTGTTTGTGCCAGGGAGTCCCCACGGTAAATGTTTCCACTGGGTTTTCAGCAATATTTTATTTTAGTCTCCTTGGAGAACCTGCCTTTTGTTTGAAGTGCCAGTCCAGCCAGTGCTGCCAGTGTGGAGAGGTCATACAAGGACCACAGCACAGCAGAGGCAGGGAATGGTTTAAGGAGGAAAAGAGCATTTCTGGAAATTCCCAGCAACTCTGTGTGTACCCTGGGTTAAGCCAGAAGGGTTGCAGGTTTCCCTTGCGGCTCTGCCCAAGTCAGAGGTGCAGTGCTGGGATTTGCATCAGCAATGTGAAGATTTTGCACTGCTGTGTGCTTGCCATGGGGTTTGGCTTCCTGCAGCCCTAGGACACTCCTCTGTTTGCGTGGCTGATAATAAATGGGAGCAGAGAAGCCTGTGCTGTTTTATGGGTCCCAGTAATGAATATCAGCTGGGAAAAAAGCACAGCAAAACCCCTATCCTGCTGACCAGAAAGCAAGAGAGGGAGAATCACAGAATAAACTCATGAAGAATCAAAGCCAAAATCTGGATCATCAAATCCCACTTATTGCCACATCTTTTCAGATGGCAGAATCCCCTAGAAGCATGTATGTGAAGGACGCTGTTGCAAGGAGAAACTTGGGAACACTTTGCTACATGGACAAGCCTGTTCTTGTGTTCCTATGCATAACACACATGCCAGTAGGAAGGGATGTCATGGTGGTAATTTACTGTAAAAGGAATGGCAGAGGTCTTCACCATAATTTTTAGAGTGCTGTGTTTCTTGCTGTTTCAGGTGTTGTGTTTCTCAGTAATATGCAGGTTCCTATTTAATTCCCTCATTGCCTGGGTACAAATTATAGCAGGGGCTGTAACACTGGCATGAAGCAAGTGTTCAGTTTCCTATTTTTGTGAACAAAATAAAAACCTACCTTTAAAGCATTCACTGCTTTTTAATAATAAACTTGTATTCCTACTCATTGACTAAGAAATGAAGGAGTTGGGGTGCAGAGCAGATACTTCCTTTTTCAGCAGAGGTATAAATTTACACATGTTGACCAAAGCTTTGCATGTGCAAGCATTTAATCTCTTGCACAGTTTTTCTCCTGTGAGCTGTCTTTTTAAAGCAGGAGAGTTTAATCTTATGAGTAAAGTTTGTACTACAACTGATCCCAGGTGGCTTTTCCTTTCTGACTGAACCTTTACACCCCAAAAATATGAATAGAAAATCCTTCAGAACACAGTTCCAGGATCAGTTAATCTCAACAAAATACTGCCAACAGTAGATGTTCTTAAAGTAGATATTCTTCTTCCTCATTGTAATAATAAATAATCTACAAGTAGTTTAATCTTCTTGAGCCTTTTAAGAGTTTTGCACCCACATTTTCCTGTTTTCTAAAGTATTTTTCTACTATGTTGTGGTTGTACAAAAACAATGTGAGGTCTTGACTGTGCAGGAAGTTCAGTTGGACCATGTGTCACCCGCTACCCTGTTAAAGCCACTGCATTTGAGAACAATTGATTTGCAGAATTGGGGCCTAAATATACTCAACACACAAGGGGCCTAAACTATTATTTTACATACCTCTGTATGTAAAACTGTATTGAAGTACAACGAAGAATTACAAAATCTTCGTTGTACTTCAGTCCTGTCTCACTTACTATTTGTGACAACAGCAGGCAAAACATTTCCAGCTGAATTTTTTTCAGGTTGGAAAGGTAGCTGTCAAAACAGTGGAACGGAACTGGACTCTCTGCAAGGGCAAGGCTGGAAGTCAGAAAATTTCTCCCTGGGTGGTCAGAATGCCTAAGGAAAGCCTGGTTTAAAGTCTTTTCTGTCTCATTTTCTCCTTTTTATTGTACCCTAGAGCTGAACAAATACAGTAAACTATGCCCTTAGCTGCGGTAAAGAACTGTAGATGTCAGTTCCCAGGAAGTGATGACTTCAGTGCAAAAAGCCTAGGTTCTGTCAGTGCACATCAGATAAAACTGGAAATGTTTGTGTGCCGCCCCATAGATGAATTGTGGTTACCTCCACTGCTTTACACTTTGGTGCTCATTGCTTAAACTTCAGAAATGTTACTCACAGTGACCCGAGTGCTCGAGTAAGTCAGTGCCTGCAGAGCTGCCTGGGCAGCTGAGCACCCACAAGAACTCGGTGGTTCTTTTTTTCATCCTGGCATGCTATGAACTCGCTGTTCCTTTGGTACGGAAGAAATGCTCCCTGTAACACCTTCTCAGTGCAAGCCAGAAAATGAGGAGGGAGGACCAAGGGGTGTCGTGCAAGAGTGAGATCTTTGTTTTCCTTTGTGAAAGATCCAGCATTTCCTGCGCAGGGCTGTGGTTTTGCTGGAGTCAGGTGGCAGGAAGGGTGCACTGGGAGGATTAGTCCCTGCAGCCTGGGAGACATGGGGAATGTGGTGTCAGACAGCTCGCTCAGGGTAAGGGTGGTTGGGGTGCAGCACTCAGTCTGTGCTGAACGTGGTGTAAAGAGCACTGGTGACTATTGGCCATCCAGGCTTCTCTTGCCACTGAGTCCTGATCACTAGTAGAACTGTGGGGATTCTCTAAAGGTTTGTTTTTCTGTTTTCTGTTCACTTTGTCTTCTTTATCTTGATTTTCCTGGGAAGTGGTCTTGAATAAGAGCCCAAACTCTGAGTGTTGAGAGTGGTTCAGACTCCTAACCTAGACCCAGGTGCCAGTTTGCTTGATCACTTCTCTACAGTAACTAACTCTGCATGTAGACAGTGCTTGGTCCTACACTTGAAACCCAGTCACTTGGCTAATTTTACTTTTAAAATGCTTTTTATTTGTATATTGCTACCATAGAGTTGTACAAGCCTTTGCTTTGCCAGTTTTGGTTTTGTGTCCTGCAGCATTCATCATTTCTTTTCCCTCCCAGTATTTGCAGTCTACTTGTGCCTCCTCCTCTGCATGATGCCTCACTAATAGTTAAGGCTCCAGTCACTTCCACAATCTATCTACATATAATATTCTCTGATTATTTGCAGTGGTCTTACGTTCTGTGCTACTGACATCATTAAAGTAGGAGAATAAAGAACAGATCTCAATTTAGGGCTTCAGCATTTGCCCTTACTGTCAGACCAGGGTCTGAAGCAGGTTGACATTTTGCCCTTTGAGTGAAGTATTTCGTTCCCCTAGAATAGTTTTGATTTCATTGATTGAAATAACAGTATCTTAGTTTGTATAGTTCCTATAAACTCAGTCTTCCTAATTTTTTTAAAGGAAGTATTGGATGTGTACTTTGCAGTATTATTGGTACAATTGCTTAGTGTACACGAAGCCTACAAAAACCTTCAGTTCTAATCATTCTTTAGAGGGCTTTGATGCTAGAGTTTGGAAAGGAGGTTTTTTATTCTCCTGCATAACCAGCTGTCTCCTTAAAACAAGAAAAAGAAAAAAGGGTTCAATTTTAAAATAAGTTTTTCAAAGAAGTATGTTGAGGTTTTAGAGCATTCTCTCTGGGCAAAGATAAGAAATATCTAAGAGTATTTCCTTCATGTCTTTTTAATTATGTTAAAAATATTCTTGTGCCGTTTGGTGGCAAATTGTTTGTTTTTTGACCTTTTCGTTGTATTCAAACATAATATAAAGTATATTGAATTGAAATTCAATTCCATAGCATACAGGTAAAAAGTCTGTCTTGTGTCATAATGCGCACACATACAGAAAATACTGTGTAAATAACAGAAAATCATTAAATATTGGCTGACCAAAATACCCTGAAGATCTGCACTCCAAATGTTTTTACAATTTTCCATTGCATGCAAAGAGAAGATAATAGAAAAGGAAGTTTGTTTACATTTGTCGCAATTGCATACTCTGATATGTCAGCATTCTTCTTGAAATGGAAAGTTTTTGATAAATTCTGTGGTCAGCCAAGATTATTGCCTCACCATCTACTGGAGGAGCAATTGATTCTCATTAAGATATAAATAATATGTAATACATATATAAAAGGATATTACTCCGTTTAATTCAGAGTAATCAGTCCAAATTTATGTCATTGAACCATCAGTAGCTGACCTTGAGATTAAACATATTTTTGGTAACCATATAGCATTTTTACTTCTGGTATTCCTGCCATTATCAGTGGACTGAATGAGTGTTGGGAGATTAAATACACTCTGTAGTGTGGATTTTGAATACTTACCTGGAAAGATGTTGGGGAGTGAAACTTGATAAGTGATCTTTAATTTGCAAGAAGTATGTGCTTTTTGACTGGCAAAGAACCTCACTTTTTTTTTTTTTTTTAAACATGGATTTATAGGCAAACCTGTAATTTTCACTGTTTTTGTTAAAACATTTTGAAACGTGAGTAAAAATTGCCTGTTGGCAGCGTTGAGGCGGAGCTGGAAAAGCCAAAGGGCATCTCTACCCACTCAAATATTTCAGACTTATGTCACCTTGTTAAGCCATGCGTATTTACGTCACTGTACATGCTTTTATATTTTTTTAATACCAAGCCTTTTGACCTTTGGGAGTGTTGAACTGTTCCTTCATTGGCTACGACCTGGCTTCACACTGGGAATTCCTGGCAGCTGTGCTTAACACGGACAAAACTGGGTGATGGCTGGGAGTAATTGCAACATTTATGCCATTGCTGCAAACAGTCTGTGCATGTATCTGCACGTCTGTGTGTGCTGTGCTTTTCACTGTTCTAATATCACTGAAAGAGCTGAGACATTATTTGAATTGCTTTGGGGCCAGCTGAGGAGCAGGGCAAGGAAAGAAACCAGAGTATGGAAAAAACCCCACCCCTCCTATTAAAATATCAGCCCATCTTCCTACTCTGCTTTTAGTGATTAATGGCAGAGGCAAATGCCCCACAGGTATTAAAGATTTGACCCACACCTGATTGAATTCACAGAGGATTTTTCACAGTCTTTGGGCTGGACAGCATTTCATAGGAGGTTCATAAAGTTTTGGTTCAATATTTTATAATGCAGCAAGGTGTTTGTGTCACTGCTTTCTGTGAAAATAATAAAACTGGTTATAATATAAAGTACCTGAGTGACCTGAAGGACTGGTAGAAACTAATGAGTCTGTAACTTTTCTTTTTTGCAGGCTGCAAACAGTTACCTGAGGGATCAGTGGTTCCATTCTTTGCAGTGGAAGGTAAGTTCTGTACTTCATCTTCTTCATTCTCTGCCTCCAAGAGTACTTTTTAGAATTCCCTGTTTGTTCATTGTCAAAGCCCTGAATGGATAAAGTCTTTTCTTGCAGAAACCTTAAATCAGTACATGTCTGTGCTTTTAACGTGTCTGTGTCATGAATGAAGTGGACAAATTAACTTGTTACACAGCCCAGCTTTATCAACACGTGACTGGCTTCAAAGAGTAGATAGGCAGTTAACTCACATTTAAACAGGACAGAGACTGGATGGTTTTAGTTTTGTACTGTGAAGTGTAATGTGCTACAGTGAGTACACCTCATCACATCATCTGGACTCTTGGGATATTTTGAGGTTTTTTGTTTGGTTGGTTTTTATTTTTCTGAGAAGCTAGAGAGAAAGAGTGTCTTTTAGAGTTGTTTACTGTATGTGTAACATCAATCAGTTAGGCATCACTCTATGTTTATATTTTAGGATGATTTGGAATTAAAGGCAGTTTCCATTTCAGAGACCTCAAGCCCCTTCTGATTTTCAGTGGGAACAATAGACTGATTGCCCTGAGTAGGGAAAGTGCATCACAGTGACAACACTGTCTCTCAAAAGCAGCACATTCCTCATCAAAAACCGTAGGTGCTGACCTTTGGATGGAATCTGTATGGATCTTTGATGCAGTTGGAAACAAGTTTTGGCCAGATGCTGAATGTGGTTGTCCTCCCTTGCCTTGCAGTGGGAAACACGAGCAGTATCTTTTCAGCTCAGGACTTGTCTTCAGCAGGGTTTCAGTGAAGTCAGCCAAGTTGGCTGTGCAGCTTATCAAGATTTCAGCCTGCTGACAGCAACCGCATGGAAAAATATACGGAAGTCCCTCCCACTAAACTGGTTTTGTTGTAGGTGTATTTGATAGTTGCAAAATAGTTGTGTGGCAAATCTACAGTGTTGGTGTGCTTTGTGTAGCCCTCGGTGTCTGGCAGAATCGTGTTCTGAGCCGTTCCAGGTTCTTATCAGCAGAAGCCAAGTGTTGAGATCTCCTTTCCCAGACCACTGGCATGTTCTGCAGCCTGTTACCCTGATTGCCCAAACGAGAGCGGGACAGTAGTGCTGATAGCAGAAGGCTGGGTTGTGGTGTAGCACTTTATTTTGGCCTCTTGACAGTATCATTAACACAATACCCAGCCAGCCTTGATTTCTTTGCAACTCCTGAGAATAACAAAGCACTTAAAGCATGCAGAGGCAGTATATCCATGTGGCCATTATTTTCTCTCCTGCTTTGGCAGGCAGGGATGATCAGAGAAAGCATGGATAGAAATGATGATGGAGTTTCTTTTTCTACCTCACCCCCAGGCAGGCAGGATGGTTGTGGTACCAGTGTGCTGGTGGCTCATGCCCACTTTGTTCCTGCAGTGGGGGGAGAATTGGGCTTGGGAGGTGCAACTCTGGAAAACATCAAGTAAGATGTGATAAAGATGCAACATGGCCTTACCATTCAACCCAACAAATAAATTCTTAAAAAAAAAGAAAAGCAAGAAAAAGAAAGCAAGCAAGCCAGACTAGACAGAGTGACCCGGCTTGCTTACATGCCTTTCAGTCATGGAGAAGGAGCTTTGCTCTGTGGGAGTTGTTTTTAAAGGAGTATTTCTTAAACTTTCCAGTGCTTCTGACCCAAGCCTCTCATTTTGGGAAACTCTGAGTAATTTAACTTAGTGCAAAGTAGAATTTATTTTTGCTTCCTTGCTTCCCTCCCCACCCCCATTAAATTTGTTTCTGAAAAACAAGTGAAACACTATCTTGATTTGAAAGCCCTTCCCCTTACCAAGAATAGCAAATTGTGTTTTCCCATAAGAGCAGTGACAGGGTCTAGTCACTGCCCAGGTACTTGGCATTAAGAAGAAATTCCTCTTTGCTAAAATGGAGGTAATTTAGTTTTTGGTTTTTGTTGCTTAACCGTTCAGAGGAAGAGCACCTGGTAACTTTCTGCTCTTTGGCAGATTAAGTGAGATCCCAAGGGGCTGAAGAAGAAGGACAAGCTGTCAGTGTAGAAGGGAAGTGAAGGGAGTGCAGTTGTGTCTACCTTCGTGAAGTTTATCACTTTACTGGCACTGTAGCCTATGACTTTAAGAGCCAGGTGCCAAGGTTCATCTCACTCCATAATTTATATGGTTTGGTGATTAAGCAGGTAGTGAGGGAACCCACAAAAAACAGGAAACCTATTCTTCTGGAATGGGGCATTTACACAAAGCACCAGCTGGCAGGGAGATCGCCGCAGCTGTATTATAATTGGGTGGTTGTGCTGATGAATGATATATTTGTCCAGTGGTCTTACAAATAATAGGTCAAAACATTTCTGTGGGATGTGGAACACAGATGCAGACCGGTGCAGATAACTGTAACAGTTGTTCAGGGGAAAACATTCAACAGAGATGATTTTGCTATTGTTTGTACGTGTGTGGTGGGAGCATTTAGGGAGCCCAGCTGAACTCAGAGCCCCAATGTACTTGGCACTAGATTTAAGTTTAATTTCCTCCTGCCCTGCCCAAACAAGGCTGGAGGAATCCACTGTACAGGCAGCAAACTGATATTCTGAGAATTTCCAGCAGTGGGGATTGCCCCCTCTTAAATTACAATTATGGGAGCAGAGTCATATTCTGTCAGTGTCCTTTTGACTTTTTTTCCTGTGCTTGAAGCCTTGGGAGTCAGATGCTGCATGCACCCTGAGCTACATGGGAAATGGGTAGGAACAGTGAATAGCTGTGTCTCAAATATTTGGGGAAGCTCTTTAGGTTCAGGCACATGTTTTGGTTTTGTAGGAAGGTGCTGAGGTCTGTGAGAGAGCTTTGATATGGTGCAGTTTTAAGGTTTAACATGCTGTGGGAATTCAATTTGCCAACCAACACCCTGGAAATTATTTTTGTTCTAGAGACAAACACGGAAATAAAAATCAAGAATAATTTCTTCCTGAGACCCAGAGAATAATAAAAGAGATGGTACAGATTAACAGAAATAAAAGAGAACCAAGCATGTAATTATCCATGTTTTAGATCCAGCTCCAAGAAGTTTTATGTGTCATCCAGCTAACTAGCTGTCAAGGTGGTTAAACAGCTTTTTAGTTGTGTCTTTTTCCTTGAGTACTGTGCTCATTTGTGAAGTCAGCAGGGATGTAGGGACAGCGTGAATGTTCCTTATGTAGTCATCTTCTCTTAGGGTTTTCCATTTCAAACCCTCCCACTAAGGGTTGCTCATAATTCCTCATTTTATCTGGATATCAGTGAGTATCACAACTCCTAAAGAATTATTGGGCACCTCAGCCTAATTTTAGAAATCCCGATTTCCTTCGGGTTGTAGCAGAGCCAAACTTTGTCCAGAGAATAAACAGAACATGTTAACAACTCTCCAGCTCCTCAAACATAAATCATTAATCCATTGTGTAAGGAAAGTTCCTCTCAACCAAGGAGGTTGGATTGAAACCATGATACATAATCTTTGGTATGTGGAAACTGATAAGTCATAACAGTGTATCAATAAAGATAACAACACTTTCTGTAGATATACAAAAGAGAATAACACATGCAGTTCATTGCCCTCTCTGGATCCAGGGCACATACAGTGGTAACCAACCACTTCTGTCGGGGATGGATACAGCTAAACTTTGAGGGATACTGGGGCTAGTGATTTTGGGACACATGCAAATAGGCAAATACATACTCTTGGTATTTTCCCAGCCAGCATCCATCTACTTTGTTGCTTGTGTATGTGTTTGGGCTAAAGACTTTGTGTGCATTTGTAGTGCTGAGCACAGAATGGTGGCATCTTCTGTAGAAAATGTGTAGCCCCATTAAACTGCATGTTAAAAGTGTTAATCATTAAAAGGTACACTTGACTAATTTAGCACCACGTTGCATTTCGGTTAGAAAGACATCAGTGAGGTTTTTTTCCCCAGGAATCCTTAGGTCTTTTTTTGTGGTGCAGAGTACAGGTATAGATTTTCATTTTTTAGTGGGAATTCACCTAAGTTCATGCAGGGCACGTTGCATTTTTTATTGTGCTTGATAGTAAGCCCTGAACACTGCCCTCATTGTGGGGTGAGTTGCTCGTGTTTTCTGGTCAGCTGGGTGATGCAGCAGTCAAACATGTCAGTTGACAGCCTTTGGGGGAATGTCCTGAGTTGACACAATACAGAAAGCACAGAGCCAGGTCTGCAGGAAAGCATGAAGCATGACTCAAACTGAGCTTTGTGTGCCTCTGACCTGGATCTTCTAGAAAGGCTTGCCTGTACCTTGTCTTTCCCACTGATGCTTTTAACCAGTGCCTGTGTGTCCGCTAATGAGAACTGCTGCTTGGTTAGGGAGTTTACACATCTCTCAGCGGGGACAGTGCAAATGTGTTAATTGTGGGATTGTTTAGGTTGGAAGGGACCTTTGAACATCATCTGGTCCTCTCTCCACCCTCCCTACACTTGTCCTCTCGCAGTGCAGGGTTTCCTTTGAGGTGGTAGGAGGTTGCTGAGAGCCTGTGTGGCCCCAAAGCAGGCGCATGATGTCAACAGTGCTGAGCTGAGGGGAGCAGCCCCCTCCCCATCCTGCTGCCTGTGCTCCTGCAGCTCATACGGACACACGCCCCCGACTCGCAGTCAACACTCACATCACCTTTTCTTTTAAAATTCGTGTTCAACCCAGACTCCATGTTTTGAATCCCATGAATCAGGAAACTGGAACAATGTTGTCATTTGGGATTTGCAAACATTTTGCATTGAATACTAAAACAAGTGATGTTGGCCTTCGTTCAAAAACTTTAATTTTGGGTTAATACTTCTCTGGTTCTCATAGGGATTGTTCTATCTGTGTCTTCAGGAAACAGATACTTCCATGCACAAGCAGTCCTATTAATTGCAAAGGGATTGACTGTCAAAGTCATACTTGACCTGAATGATGGTATGCTCTCTGGTCTTTATTGTGACCAGGTGATGAATTTCTTGTTCATTCGTATTGGATATTTTTTATGCAATAGCCATGGGTGAGTATCAGTTTTTGTGTCAAATGGTGAATGTTCAGGGTGAATTACTCTTCTTTGAAATTTAAAACTGCAAAATATTAAGTTAAGAGCAACTGTTCTTGAAAGTGTGGTAAAGCCTTCCTTGTGCAAAGCACCTTTACGGCTTTGTCGCCATGGTAATGATTAAAAATAGTGCTGATAAAGGAGTGGGGGTTATATAGAATTTAAATGATGGCATTAAAGAAATTTACAGCCTTAAATCTCAGTAAATCTTGCCTTAAAACTGTGAGATCTGGAAAAAAAATCACATTGGATGTAGTTAAAAGGGCCAGTGTGTTTAGTGACGTAATTTATGATCTGAGAGAGGAAGGTTTGGTACCCTGTGACAATTCCATAGCCCTGTGCTCTACTGCATAGTGAAAATACTGTTTGAAGAGCTCAGCAGTTCTTTGGAGTGGTAGTTCTGGACTTCACACCTCTCCTTGGTGGTTACCCGGCACACAAAACTGTAACTCTCTTGGCTGTTTCTTTATTTTCTTTAGCTGAAACACTGAGATATTTTCACAGAACAGAGTAGTTTTCATTTTCTTTTACTTTGAGGTAAAACAATAAATAATTATGATACAATTAGGCCAATGGTGGCTTTTTTTTTTCCTTTTTCCTTTTGTGTCTCTGTGCAAGTCAATAATATAATGATGGGAACCAAAGCTGTGGAATTAAGTTTTGCCTTGCAAAGCCTCAGGGCTTTGGGAGCATTGTGGGCTTTGATGACACACTAGTTTTGGACAAGCAGGTTTATTGCTTGGACAGATGAAAGACAGCACACAAGTTTTTGGCTGCTGGTTGTATTCTTCCTCTGAAATGCTTGGGTACCAGTTATGGGAGGACCATGAAGAGGTTTTTAAGATATCTTGCTTTTCCTCTGCATCATGATGCTGTTCTAGGCCAGTCTTTGTACTCTGTAGGGAGCAGATGTGGGATCCAAGGGCTGTATAAATGGATCTGTGTTGCCAAGGAGTGAGACTAGTACCAGTTTGAGCTTTCTGCTGAACATAGTGAGACCATTTTTCGGTTTTTGATGACTCTTCTCATGGTGAAGTTGATGTTTGCTGGCATGCTTTCTTCTTCTTTTCTATATGAAAGGTAACATGAAATGCAGCTGTGTGTGCCTGCTGTTCATCTGGTGATTGATAAAACCACCCTGTCTGGTATCTGAACAACCTCATTGCAAATTCAGGAGCAACATAATGGAAATCTTGTTGTACTTACAGCCTTTTATTTCCATAACATTTGTTTTTCGTAGTTAAGTTGAGGGGCATGTCTTTTTTGTCTTTTTTTTTTTTAACTTTCTTTTTGGCTTCAGATATCTTCATGAGCACATGAAGTCTGTTGCCTCTCTCATTTTCCAGCAGAAGTTTGACAGTCTCAGGCCATCTGTTATCAGAAGTCACTTGAAAATTCTTGGCCTTGTTTTCTGTTTCTGGGATCTCATTTTGCAAGAGGTAGCTGTGCTGCCACAGCAGAAAGGCACAGATCTCACTTGGGAGGTGGAAATGCATAGATGAAAAACAGACAAGATGTTGACAGAAAGTTTTTTCTTCTATTCATTTTATGAAATGCTGGTAGTGTTTGAAGAACTGGAACAGGTGGAGTGGCTAGATTTTTTTTTTTTTCAGCTTTCACTACCTTTGCACTGGGAAAATACCTCAGTCTGTCTGGGGGGCCACTGGAGCAGGTTCCTCCCAGTAGGTACATCTGCAGCAGTGGCAGCTGAGTGTTGGCTTCACATGAATCACTTCAAATCTGGGAGCCTCGTATCCATGTCAGCGCAGCACTTTGTCCAGCCCAAGGAGGCTCTCTGCAACACGCTGGCATGCCAGCCTGGATCTGAGCTGCTGCTCTGAGCTGCCCTGCCCTCACCCAGCCATAGGCACACGTGCTTTGTGCACCCATAGCTGCCTCCTGCATTGCCAAAACTGCCTTTTTTAAGGAGTCAATACTCAATTAATGGCCTAGTGGTGAAATTTGAGTAGAAACTAGATAGTTATTTTCTATCTTGCTTTAGCTAAGTCAGGACCAGCTCTAAATTTTCCCCTCTAGACTTGGATGCTATCCTATTCAAACTAATATTAGGTCTGAAGATAGAGGGGTGTCAAAAACAGCTGAATAAACAGGTCAGCTTGTTATTGTGTGCTTAGGTCTGAGCTCTGAAGAGGAGCAGATACAATTGCTGGAATATGTTGTTTCTCAGGAATGCTGAGCTGCTGGCCAAGAGGGATCCTCGGCTTTTGTGCCGGTGAATTGCTCCTCTGCATTATTCCAGGGCTGACCTTATGACTAATTCTTTGCAATTCAGGATTTTAAGGTCATGGTGACCAAGAATTTCACCAAATCACAACTTCTCTTCTATAACTGTCATAATATAGAGATGGACCAAAATCATTCTCTTGTTTAGGTTTCTGGCTGCAGAAAAATCTGTTTTTAAGGAGATCTCTTGTGGAGACAGGACAAGACTGGTAGGCTTTCCCAGGAGTGTAATTATCCTCTTTGCCTGATGCATTGGGTGTGAAAACCTAACTCTGGGAGATGACACATACTAAGTGCCTTGTTAAGCTGCTGCCATGGGGCCCAGTTCTGCATTCTGGATGAGAACTCTTGGTGTCAGAAGACCTCCATGACCCTGAAGGAGCAAAAGGGGATCTAGATGTTGTACTAAATTTCTCTTTCATTTCTTGCACAGTTTTGTCCTTACATTACAGTATACATAATGCATTAGGGGATTATAAAACTGCTGCTAATACCCAAAGAAAACTGTAAAACAGTATATTGCAAGTGTCACAGCTTGTATCGTCTGCCCTAGCTCTTGCTGTAAGCCTCTTGTTTATCTTGTCTGTCACAGCTCCTTGTCTTTTTTTCCCAGAACACTGATCGTTTTAAAATTAGAAAAAAGTATCCAAAAGCAAGTGTGTCCTTCATTCCCATCTCTTCAATCAGGAGCCATTGCATTGCAGCTATTCCCCATTCCCTGGTCTCTGGTGCTCTTTACTGTTTTATTTAAGATAGGAATACTGGATTAGGCTGTGTGACCAGAGGGGAGATCCATCAAGGGCAGCAGGGATAGTGTGAGTGGTTCTGAACATGAGGTGGGCAGTGATCACCCCAGTGATCTCTGGTTTTCAGCAAGGATGTGAGCCTTGGGATCAGAAAGCTGAAAGCTGAGAATCTTCGTTCAGTCTTGCACTTGTGCAAAAGAGAAGGAAAAGAAGGAAATTGCAGAGATCTAGTGGCATTTTGTAGGCTGAAGAGTTGCAGGAGGTTCGGGGGTTTGTGCTGATGTAGCACAATAAGCTGCAATCCAAAAACATGGAACAAAGTGATGGGAATGTTTCAGATGCAAATGCTGCTCTGAAATTGGGCATCTCCCTGTGAGAAACCAGAAAATTCAGTGCTCCAAAGTCCAGTGATCAGAAGATAGAAATACCCTGCTTTTCTGAAGTCCCTTTTAAGATGATTACAAGCATCACATCAGCATCCAGTCCCTGCTCTCCCTAAGGCTCTGCAGCAGCTTTCTGACACAAACATGTTCCTCGAGCCGTGCACATCTCTCTTGCTGACGACATTGATGATGCAGGTGCACAAGAGAGAAGCCAAATTCAAAGCCATTTATGGTGTTGAGGAGCTAGAAAATCAGCAAAATAATACATTTGCCAGGGAGGAGAAAGTGGAACAGGTGGGTAAACGTCCATTTGGGAGGTTTTGCTGACTGGTGAATGGGGAGGAGAGCAGAAAAAGCTGAAGGTGTCCGCTGCCAGCAGTAGAGAGTATAGTAAGGAAAAGGGATGACGTGGCTTTTTAATCCATTTTGCATATCTGGGAAGAAATAATTGCTTTGTGTGCTACTTGGTGTTACCTCAGCTTACTGGAATTTCCCAGAAAATAGAAGGGGAATAGATTATCTTTCTGAGGTTATCTTTTGGTAGCAGTTACTACAGTGTGTAGCAATAGTAGCGGCTTACTCCCCGTCTGAGGTGGTTTCTCAGGTGGTGAGCTCTTCCCATCAGGGTTCTCACACACCTGAAATTACTGGCATCTCTTGTGCAGCCCTGCAGATGAGGCCACGTCCTGTTTTCCCGGTGATGACCAGCTCTCCTGTGCCTGAGTGGGATCTGAAGGGTGCAGTGCCAGAGCGGGGGGAGGCTCTGCACAGCAGGTATGCCTGGCTGTGCTCCATGGTGGCCTTGTGCGCAGCTTTCTGCTTTGCCAGACCTGGTCAAAGTGCAGTGATGATAAGATTGCCCGTGCTCCTTTTTTTTTTTTTTTTTTTGTTTTCCTACACAGGATCTTTTCTCTGCACTGGCAAAGTCATTTATTCCTGCCATGGGCTGTGAGCTGGTGGATGCCAAGGCTCCAGAGACACAGCTGTCATGTGCAGAACATAAAGGGTATGAAGGGAAAAGGAGTTAAGAACCTGGATCAGTTCAGCTGAGTGTCAGAGGAATTTTATAATGTAGTCAGTAACTGTAGGTCTCTGCACAAACAAGCACACAGCAAGGACCACACCTAGATGGCACTTAATGTCACAGTGCCTTGTGTCATCTGTGCTCTGCTTGCTGCGTGTTGAAATCCACACTCACACAGTGTCTGCTGTGCTTTAGTTACTTAATCCTACTTTTTTGCCCCTCTGCACTCAATGCAGTTAGTCCACTGAAGGCTTCAGAAAGCATGGAGTGTGTATGGTACACATATTGCTGCTTTTTTCTGGTATGCTCTTTTTTATTTTTTCGAATTGGGCATGATTTTTCTGACTCTGGGTCATGCTGCAAATACAGGAGCAGGACAGACTCACACCTCTCTGGAAACTGTGGGTTCTGCCAGAATGTGAGGCATTTGCTGCTCTGGAGAAAAGGGCCAAATATGCTGCAGCAGGGAGCAGTGAGGTCCTGCAAGAGGAGGAGGCAGTTGTGTCTAAACACGTTTGAAACCTTCCCTCTGCTAGTGAGTCAGAGGCTGTTCAAGTCCTGTAGCTTGAGCAAGGTGTCTGTCTCCTTCCCTGTTGTGTGAGGCCAGCAGCCTCTCTGGGAAGGTTTTTCTCACTCATTCTGCAGAAGATATTTAAGTTACTCAGGAGGGTTTGTAAACTTCCTCCTCACCAGCCTGCACTTAGGGCAAACCTTTCCTCTATGTCTGGGGCAATTGTGTTGACCAACTGTTTAGAAGTTTTTTTTTTCTCCTGCCCAAGATCAGGAGAAAAAAATATGTGACTTTAGCACAGTTAAAAAAACCAAACCAAAACACCCAAATGCTCATGGGCAACACATTTTAGAATATTTCTTCATCTGGGGAGGTGTCACGTGGAATTTTCAACCCAAGATACCAGCTTTGTCTCTACCAATGCTTTTTGCAAGCAGGGAGTGGCTTGTGCTTCTGCTGGAGTGTCTGCAGTCATAGTGAAATTCCGCATAGCCAAAGCAACATTAAAAACAAACCCCAACTTGGCTCTGGTACGAAAAATACGGAACAGCAGTTGCTGTGTGCAGGATGAAAGCTGATGTTTTGCCAACCTGAAGTGTAAAGCTCGTGCTGGAACTGGGGCCTGAAGAATGGGAGTGTTTGCCAAAAGGAAATGGAAGCAGGGATGGAGGGTTTCGGGGAATGCATCAGCGTTGGCCAGGCCAAAAAATGTCTCCCCTGTGGACAGGTCTGATTACAGGAGTAACCGCATTAGCCCAGGCAAAGTGCAGCTGGAGCCACAGTTGGCCTTTTGCGTTTTCTAGCTGGGTTTACGGCATCTCAAATGCAGGAATGAGGTAGAGCTGGGTTTGGCTCGACCACTTGTGTTCCTGCATCTTACAGAGACCAAAGGGCTGGGCAGGGATTTGAGAGGAAGACAAGGCACCAGCAGAAACAAAGCCCAGGTTCTTTGCTTGGTAGTGGGGAGGTCTGCCAAGGACGACCTCTTCCCTCCCTGTTTAGGGAGGCTTAGAAGAAAGCCACAATTCTTGAGTTGCTTACAGGTTTTGGAGACACACACACTGCATTTGCGTGCAGTTTTGTCTTCAGTGGAGCTCATGAATTTCATGGTTTTAGTTTTCTTCCTTTCCCTTGGGTAGAATATCCTTCCCATTCCATCCTCTCATCCCCTGTTGTTACGGAAGGATATCTTTGCAGTAGTGTTGAGCGCATCAGAGAGCAGAAGCCCAGAAGGATGGGCAGTCAGTTGACAGCTGTGTGCAAAGGAGGTGGAGATACATATATATATATATGTAGATAAGATATATAATATGCTTCAGGAGCAAGTTCTTCAGAGCATTAGTGTTGCAGCTGCCCAGTGTCATGCTGAGAGGTGACTGAGGAGCCTGCCCTGTGACCCTCCCTTTGTCCCGTGTTCACTTTGCACTTCTCTTGGTTCAATCAGAAATGCGTTTTGTCTCTGTTTCATGCTTGTAAAGTTGTTTATTTCAGCATTCTTTCCCTTTGCAGTGGTACTGTCCCAGTGGTACCTGAGCAAAGGACAAACCCCGTGCCCGTGGGAAGTGTCTGTGTGGTTGTTCCAGCTCGTGCATCAGTAACAGCTGAACCCACGTCACCGCTTGTTGAACCCACTGAACTCTGTCAGCTCTGGAACTCTGTCAGTGCTGACCTGAGCCTTGGGGGGTTCTTGCCTGGCTTAGTGAGATCTGGAGCAAGGTGGCAGACACTGGTGGAAAAAAACAGGTGAATCATGGTAGACTGGAAATGGTGGTGGCCAGAGATGGTGCAAAGGGGAATAACAGCAACAGGGTATCAACATTCGAGTTGCTGTGGGCACAGTGCCTGCCAGTGTTGCTTCTTGGGGTGCCAGGATCCAGCAATTGCCTTGCAGGCCTGAGGGTCAGAACACCTCAGTTCTACCCTGTTCCTGGCTTGCCATATGACCTCAAGGAAATCACCTTAGTTTTCTTGCTCTTTCTCTCCTTCTTGCTTTTAATCATCTAGACTGTGAGCTGCTCCGGGCAGAGAATGTCACTGGATGTATTTATTCAGGCCATAGATTCACAGGTGCCAGTCTCAGTGTAATAAATAATGGTGATTTTACCAGGATCTTTTTTATATGAGTTGGCCGAAAATGAAGTTTTGTTTAGGCCTTAACTGAGTGAGAACTCAGAAGAGCTTATCCTACAGTATTTCCCTCCATTTCTCTGGCCCGTGGCAAGGAATCTGTGAGAAAGTGAGCCTCGACCAAGGCAATTGCATTCAGAGAAGCAACTGAAGCAGAGAAGTTGATGCACTTCAGCATTTTGCACTGGGTAGAATGAAATATGCAAAAAATGCCATGACCTGAAAACATGGTGGAGAGCAAAAGTTTGCTGCTGCTGTTTTGCATCTATTTTAGTGAGCAGCACATTAGTCTTTCTGTACAGAACTTTCAGAAGGTCAGGAAGAGTTTGATTACTGCAGCATGAGCAGTTTGAAGTCCCTGATTTAGAAAAGTTTCCATAATCTGGCCCCAGCCCTTTGCCTGGATTGGGACTTTCTGCAGACGTAGTCCTTTCAGGCAAGTTTCTTTTTCTTTTTCATATTGGTAAATGTTGTAGGTAAGAACATACTTCCAAAAGGTTTCAGTGGATTCAGCTGGTGATTTAAGTCCATCTCTGATTAGCAGGGAAAATTGTATTAGCAGTAAGTTAACCTTAGATATTTTTTCAGAATACCATGAAGTAAGTGACACCTGCTTGTATTAAAAGCAGAATATGGGTATGGCTGAGTTTTGGGATGCCATGCCCTCTTTGTTTTCATGAAGATAGTGAGTTAAAGGTCAAAATGCAGCAGGTGATGCTGCAGAATACATGGTGCACCTGGGCTTTGTATGACAGGCCAACATGTGTGTTGGACATTGCCAGCAACTCTTCCTGTTCCTTGTTACGCAGCTTTTGAACAAAATGTTCTGCTGCACTGGAGAAAACCTTTCCCGAGTCTGCTCTCCATGTTGTTTTTATCTCTGCAGATTTGCATGTAGCAAGAGGCCACCTCCATTTTACATAAGCACTGTCAACATGGAAGTGTAACACTAGCCCGTGTCATCCATCCCCGCAATGAGCTGGGGGGACCTTGGTGCGGGAGCCTGACCTTTTCCCTCTTGCTGGAGCTGCTCCCGTTGCTCAGCAAGAAATAAACAATTGCTGGCACCCACAGCCCTCCAGGGCAGCACCCGTTCCTGCAGGAGCTGCAGCCTGTCCCGTTCCTGCAGGAGCTGCAGCCTGTCCCGTTCCTGCAGGAGCTGCAGCCTGTCCCGTTCCTGCAGGAACCTCCCTGCTAAAGACTCGAGCAATCCTTTGCAAGCTAGAGAGCTTGAATTTAGCAGGCTCTTGGGCATTAGGGATGGCCATTAATTTTCTTTCTGTAATGAAGATAGTATTTGCTGATGGGAAGACAGGTTTCTGAGAGTACAGAACGTTCCCTGGCTGGCAGTGGCAAAGCAGGGAAGGAATTTTGTCATCAAAAAGGCTAACTTCATTTTTCCCTTTTTGGATCAGGTGTGCTGGCTGCTTTAAGATGTTCCTAACATGAAAGGTCTTGCTCGGGCTGAACAAGGCAAATGTTCCATGCTGGCTGATTTTGTGCATTAGAGCCATTTTCCTTAGCTGTTGACTACATCAGTATTATCATTCTTCTCCATGTAAGTGGTGTATGAGCAAGGGCTACAAGATGAAGCCATTATAGGATAGAAAAACATATGAAGATCTTACTAAAAAAACCTGAAAGTTTCCTAGGCTCTCTTGAACTTTCTGTTCACAGCAGTGTTCAAAGGGTTTTGAGCACCGATGGCTAAACCGACTGCTTATAGATTTTTGTCACATTTCCTGTCTTAATAACTCTAGAAAAGTAATTTTTCATATGTAGACTTCAGTTCTTTTGTCCTGTAAAAGAGGATTGAGACTTAGGTCTTTGAGTTTCTGCAAGGCTTAATTAATTAGAGTGATTTGAGAATGAAGGATGCCCTGTCAGTGTCACTTATTCTCCTCATTCTGCTTCTTCTGGGTACTTATTAAATTCAGTGGTTTTGCATTTAAAGTCAGCATGGCAAGATTTTGGAGTGACACTGGCTGTGTGGCTCTGGCTGGTCGGTAACTAGGATGGTCAAATTCCAAGCTGGCATATCTTATTTTCACTCATAAATTTTCACAGGAGCTGCTGCTTTTAGTGCAATCCCCCTAGAAACTGGATTCCAGCACTGGTATTATTTTTGTTCAGGCTAATGATGATGAGTGTTGTGTGAATTTTTGCAGCAACTGAAGGCATCTTTTACATCTAGGGGGAGTGAACCCCCTGGATTGATATTCCTGTTCTCCATGTGGGTCTTTACCAGGCAGCTTTGTTTCTCAGCTCATGAATGATTGTTGCTCCCTGCTCCGGAGCCAGCACAGGTAGAATGGAGCAGATGGCTCGGTGTTGCCTAAGTGCTTGCTGAGACACAGCAAATTGCTTCTGTAACCCACTGATAGGTTTCAGGCTTTAATTGAGGCTTTCAGCAAGGCGCTCAACAGTGAAAAGCATTCTGCTGAGAAAAACAGCGCTGTAACCATGGCCAAAGGTTCAGGACAGCAGAGTTCAACCCTCTTGGGGATGGCTTCTCTCTTTATTTATTTATTTTCTGCTGCTTTCCCACCATCATTCAAGACTCCTGTAATGTTGTTCGCAGCCTGCAGCTCAGTCTGTCAGTGCCACTCAATCCTTTGTGCTGGAAACGTGAAGCCCACACTGATGAGTTTGGATTCTGTGCTTGCAGTAGGCTCAGTGTGTCTTTGAAGGTGGCTCTTCCCTGGTGCTCTCTTTGAGTCCCTGCCCGCCTGCCCTGAGCAGCAGCTTTGGTTGGTCTTCCCTTGGTGGCAGCGGGTACAGCTCCTGCTGTCTTCCCTCTAATGTACGTCAGCATCATCAGAACTCAGACTTTTAATGGACATCTCTAAAAGGGAAAGAAAAACTCCCTTGCTCCTCCCTCACCCCGAGCAAGAGTGGATTTGACAGCGAAAGAAGGATATTTGTGGTGGAGTTGTCTGAGCAGCGTCCTGTTGGGCAAGAGTTTCCTTCAGCAGCTTCCCCTTAGGCTGAAGGAGCTGCTCTGAAATGAGTTGTAACTCACCCAAAATGGGGCAGCCCAGAGAGGCAGGGATGCAGTAACCCAGTCGTCTAACTCTCATACCCCTCTGTCCCCACATTTTATCAGCTTCAATTCGGCTTTGAGTTTGACTTCTTCACAGTACAGGGCCAAGGAATAAGTTTCAATGTTGGAAATTGTATCTCTTGAGCCAGCTTGGTTTAGTGTCCTCAATTAATCAGAAAGGAGTTGTTTCCAGTTGAAAAACTGTCTGGTTGTCTTGGATTTAGTGCTGGAGTGGGTCTAACAAAAAGACCCTAAATAAAGGCGCTACATGAATAAGAGAAATTAAATTCTATTATTGAAGTTTCCTAAAGAGTCCAAGAAATCTGTGATGTAGAGTAGTGCTGGTAGCCTAAAATCACCATTGAATTTGCTCTGTCCTAAGGAGCTCAGAAGTACAAAGATTTTTGTGCAGTTCTGAAATCCCAGCCACATTTGATAATGTCTGCAGCATGTTTTTGTGTTCATTTAGCTTTTCAGTGGCTTAAAATGCACTGAAAGTGTGAACTACACTGCCAGTGTGCTTTTGTACTTGGCATGAATTTAATTAAAAAGATAATTGGATTGCTTTATCAGCCTTTACGTGTCAGCCTAGTGCCACTCTCCTCTCCCCTCCTCTAACAATGCTGACAAACCCAATGCATTTGAAATCTGTATTTTTCTGCATTGTTCTCTCCTCTTGTATTTCAGGTGGGAGTGCAGAAGTGGCAGTTTGCTGGTGAGCAGTAGATCTGCTCCAGGGTGGGAAGGAAGTGGCTGATAAGCAGAGAGCCAGCCTGGTCAGATGGTTCCTGCTGGGGCTGCCCTGGGCAGGCGCGGGGGGAAATGCCGGGAGCCGCAAAGCTCCAAAACAAAACAAAACAAAACATGCAGGCCCTTTGCAAAGTCCTCTGCCTGTGCTGCACTTATGTGCAAAGCTGCACGACGTGGGCAGTTCTTGTGATTTTCATGGAAATGCTGCTGAGGAATATGAGTTCCATTTTTTGTGCAAAACAATGATGCTTTCATGTAAACATGAGTGCCCCGTCGGTGCTGTTAAATAAACCTGAGCGTGTGTCCAGGCTTCTCTACAGCCCTTTTTGCAGAGGCTCATGCCGGGAGGGGAGTGGAAGGGCACGTGAGCCAAACACAAGTGGGGTCCTGGCAGTTACTGTCCCTTAGTGCAGAGCTCCTTTCCTGCCTCTGGCTCTGCCTCCATGCTCTTGCAGAGCCCCTCCTGGCTCATCATGTGCCCTTGATGTTATTTTCAGGAGTGATGTTTGAGCGCTCACCATCATTTCCTTGAGCTTGCAAAGTGCCATCAAGCCGCCTCTGGGAATTTGGGTTGGGTGGGTTTTCTCTAAAGATTGCTTTTTGTGCCGTAAAGCAGCCTCTCATCCAGTAGTTTGTGGTCACATGGCTGCTGAGGAGTAAGAGCTGTCCTCTGCTTATCCAGATGGCCTGTGTATGGGGCAGTTGATGAAATAGCTTGGACATGGTCAGGGACATGCAGGGAACTGGGGCAGATGGGGTTAGGCAATCAGGAAAGCTGTTCTTGAGAGTGGAAATACTGCTGTATGGAAGATCTGGAGACTTTACAAGTTGGATTCTCTTACAGCTGGAAGGTGACATGACTTTTCAGGCTCCTTCAAGACAAGAAAAAAAGCCTCTTGGTCTATGAGATTTTTTTTTTGCTTTGGTAAAATTGATTTAAACAAATTCTGAACGTGAATTCACATTCAGAATAAAGGGTCAGTAAGAATGGTGTTTTGATGGCCTCTCTCTCTCTGCCCCTTGCTTAATGAGTCTCTTAAAAAGAACTTAAGCTTTAGAAACAGTTCAATAGCAGGTATCTGTTGTAAGCCTGAGGAAGAAGGTGTTTGCAAGAGAAGATGATGAAAAGAAAGATGCTCTGCAGTTAAACTAATTTTGAAATTAAAAGAATCATGGTTTCTCATTGCTTCCACAGAAGAAACTGGTTTAGACATAAAAGGTTTTCCTGTCCGTTTAAATGTTTCGAGTTCAGCTTTTCAGCCAGCAGAAAAGGCAAAACGGGAAATACGGAGCAGGCCCTTTGGGCAGCAGGAAGCACAGCTCCGTTCAAGGGGTTTATGGTGGTGTCAGCGTGGCCCTTTCCCGTGTCTTGCAGAAGAAGATTTACAAGTACAAGAAGGTGCTGAGCAACCCCAGCCGCTGGGAGGTGGTGCTGAAGGAGATCCGGACGCTGGTGGACATGGCGCTGACGTCCCCGCTGCAGGACGACTCCATCCACCAGGCCCCCCTGGAGATTGTCTCCAAGCTGCTCTCAGAGGTACGGCCTCAGCAGGGCTCCTGTCGCTCTCCCATGAGACACAAACAGTTAAAAGTTTGGGGGTGGATTTTATTTTAACTTGGGCTATCAAAATCCTGCCTGCGAGTCTGCTCGTGACTTCTGCTGACTTGAGTGGAGTTTGCACTTGCTGGGGAGAAGGAAAATTTGACCCATGTTATGTAGATTTGACACATGTTACGTAGATTTCTAGAAACAAAACAAGCCCCATTTATCTTGAGTTTGTTGGTTTGGTTTATTTGGTTGGTTGGTTTTTTGTTTCTTCGGGGTTTTTTTAATTATCTGTGGTAAATTTATAATGAGTTTAACTCATGCCATAAGTCAGTGGTGAAGCTGCCTTTGACTTCTATTCCATTGGCTTTGCTTCCCTGACCAATAATTTTTGTAGCAATATATATGCACACACCAATAAATTAATTGTGTAGCTATTTTATTTTTACTAATTCTGGTAAAGAAAAACATTTTTCTTCAGAGTTATCTATCCTCCTCCTATAACATCTGTTTCAAATATTTAACTTTTCATGGGCAGGAAGTGCAGTGCCAAGCAGGCTTTTCTTGTCTTAGTTCTGATATGATAGCAGAAGGATTTGATATAAACAAAAAAAATCTGCTACTGTTTTTTCTTGCAGTAGTCAAAAATCTTAGCAACTCACACCATTGTAACCTCTGGACTGATCATGCTGCTGAAAAAGCACAGAGCAAACTCTTCTGCATAGGTGGTAGCATAGGTGACTTCCAGACAATTTTTTTGCTTTTTCTGGTGTCATGTTTAAAGAAAGAATTTTGGGAAAACTCACCACTAAAAAACCCACCACAACAATCCTTTTAGTAATTTTTTAATTGTCCTAAGAAAACATTTTAAAGAAATGTATTGCTGACTTTACTTTTTCAACTGATTGAGACCTCTGGCATCCTGGTGTTAGTGTGCTGAGCTGAAGGAGCAGTGAAGGTTTGCACCACTCCTCATAGCAGGCACTGTACCACCTGCTTTAGGAGAATGCTTTTAATGCCATGGTTTTTATTCAGAAAATAAGCAATTGAGTCTTTCTACTTGTGTCTGGTGTTAGCTGAGGACTGTGTGTGCTGATGTACCAACTCAAGTGTGCACTTCACTCACTCATCTTTCTTCTATTCAATTCTTTCAGAACAACAACTTAACCACTCAAGACCATGAGAGCATTATTGTGGTGAGTATCTCTCTGTCATAAGCTGAGGACAAATCTATATTGTTTGATAACAGTTCTATTAGTGCCTGTCTCTGCCCCAGTGAAGTAGGGCAAATGTGAAAGCTTTTCCACCAATGCTGCTGAGCTTAGGCAGGAATGAAAACCATTTGTCTATTTTTTTGTGTGGCTTTGTCATCTCTCTCTTCTTGTTGTGTAGATGAATTACAATAAAGCTTTCTCATCAGCCTGTGTGAGAGAGCACAGCATGTTGAGTGTTAACACTCTCTCCAAATGGCCTCCTTAGGAGGCTACACAGCAATATCCATATCTGTAGATGTACTTTAAATAGTCAAACCCCATCATTTCCAGATGTGTCCTATAAAACCCTTAGGCTGAGTAGTTTCCTGAGGGGCTAATGCTACCGTATACAGAATGTCTCCATTGCTGAGGGTATGTGAACAAGGGATTGCTCTTGTGCCATTTCAGTTTAACCCCCGCTAACTTATTTGAAAAAATACCCTCTTCAACTTTTTTTTTTCTTTTTTGTAGGTTACATGTATTTAGACATAGAAAAAAGTGAATCAAATGGCAACTCTGTTGCTTGTGAAACAAAGTATAACATTTCAACAGTTTATCAGAGAGGTGGGACTTGGTTCCCCATCACTGTGATTTAATTTCATTCTCTGGCAATTTCCAGCAGATTTTCCCAGTAATCTGGTCTAGAGCCTCACCATCACCTGATTGTATCACACCTCTATGACTCTTTCTGCAAAATAACAAGGTGGCAGGTAGCTGCCAGTAGGTGTTAATTGTGTTTAACTGCTGTTTAAGGTACCCTGGAATCAGCCGCTGAGGTAAATTTCTGAAGTAGCATTTACTTTTCTTTGCTTTAACTTCCATTTTACTCTAGTGCCAAGGGTAGTTCAGGCCCCCAGTTACAATCGGTTGTTTTTGGGGAAAAGATATTTTAATCAAAGATGTGAGGTTACCCTGCTGTGAGCAGGGAAGGTGAACCAGGTGGCCTCCAAAGGTCCTTTCAGGCTGTGTTTTTCCTCTGTTCTGGGTGATGGCTTCTTCAGTTCAGGTCCTGCCCTCGTGCAGGTTGTGCCCAAGCCACTAAGGAGCTGCAGTTCCTGGCCATTCAGAGCTCACTGCCATTACCCAGATAACCCGGGCTATTCCTGGAAAGAATTGCTAATACTGTGTATTTATGTAGCATGTGGAAAGTACACAGAGCTTGGCCATGCAGATGGGACCAGCTTTCCTTCTCTGGATGGTGCTGGGGCAGATCAATACCCCAGCCAATCACTTCCTGCTCAGGATGGGGAAGCACGTGTTGCCACGGCTGGGCAACGTGGCACAGCACGTGTCTGCTTTTGACCATGGCACTCGTAAGGAAAACACAGGAAAACATCCTTTCAGGCTGTCAGCTCTGCCACACTGACCACAGAGACACAGCCATGACCATCTCTGCTATTGTTATCCTAAAGCAAACAATCCCAAAGATGGGTTCAGGAAAGACCTTGAGCTCAGGTTTTGGATGGGGAGCGAGGATGTTCTGGTCTCACTGAATGGAGTTGTGTTCTCCTTCAGTCTCCTGTGGCTGGGCCACCACCAGAGGAGGAGTGAAGAGTTGCAGAAGGATGGCACATGATAATGATTATCATAGTTCTTACATGTAACCAAACAGAGCTTTGCGGGTGTGCTTGGGTTTCCTTGTTAAAATTCACACTAATATTGACCTGTTTGTGCATGACTGTGAAACCCAGCCACTGCAAGCAGACTCACAGGGCTGAGTAAGGAGATGAGACGGAGAGCAAAAACCAAAGCAGGATGCCTTAGTAAAACCCCAGGTGCCATCCAGATAAAATATCTGGTGTTCAGTTGCTTAATACAGAATGTCCTGTCTGCTGTGCTTAGTGTCTTACGTTGAAATGGGTACTGGGAATCCCTGTAACTGAAGAGTGGAAAAGCCCGAAGGCACCGCCACATAGAATATATTATTCTGGCACCGTTTTCTAATTTACAAAGGAAGTAACAAGAGCATAAGTTCATTACCCCCTCAGTGGCAGGTATGACCTCTAATGTGTTTACCTAGCATAAGCACATTGGTTTGCGTAGCAACAAAGGAATGGTTGATCTCAGCTTTTACAAAGTTAGATGCTTGTTTTGGTAAATAGGATACTCCCAGGTAAGAGCAGTGCTAGGTTGCTTTTAGTGAGCTCTTTCTCACAAAAAAGAGCTTGAACTCCTTCACAAAGGATATGTGTGGTGGTGTTCAGTTTTTTTCTTTTAGGGAGATGTTCTAACTGAAACAGTGAGCCAGATTCATTTTTTCTTTATTACATCCTAGAGCAATTGGTCTGTTCCTGTTTCCATTTATAGCATTATAAATATTGCACTCCTTTGCCTGTTTTACCTATTTACACTGATGTAGTTAAAAGCAGAGTTTTCCTGAGGATTCATAGCAGAGGTGTGCTTGAGCTTACTTGTAAAATAAACACGTGGCCCACCTCTAATTTCTCTATTTAGTCCTTTTCTAAAAGTGGGCTTTTATCCCCCCAAGAAAAATACTTTCCTGCATTATGCTTTTTCCAGTTGCCACCTTGAAATTCAATTTTTCTCCTTTTTCTCCCTTTCTTTTTAAAGGCAATTGCACCTTTGCTGGAAAACAACCATCCTCCTCCTGACCTCTGTGAATTCTTCTGCAAGGTATCAGAACAGCTTTGATCTCTGAAATCTCATAGTTGCATATGAATGTAGTTCTTTGAGCGGGAGGTTGTTTTTTTTCTTTAACTTCTTACCTCCTGCCTAGATTGAGTTCAGTTTTTGGTCATCCAGCAATGATACTGGAATGGTGAACAGCACCATTATGATAAATACAATCATATGCTTAGTATATCAGACTGTTTTGTCCTGATACTGTGTGAGAGTTAAAATTTTGAGACTCCCACACCTCGGTCTGGGTACAAGAGGTGTCCTACTGCATGCTGTATTTAACTAATGCAGAAATCACTGGAGCCACTGTGTTCAGATGTGTGTCACTCAGCCCTTATGGTATTTTGTCATTGGGTAATGGCAGTGGGAAGATCATAAGGACTCACCCTCTTTTCTGGTAAATCCATGCTTGTGCTGCATTTTGTGTCTTTCATCCATAAACTTTGGAGTACTTTAGATTGCAGACCTTGTGGATTTAAAAAAAAAACAACTACTTTCCTCGAGGCCTGTTTGTGTTTCAGTTTTAAGTCTGCTTAAATTTGCTTACTGATGACTGGGTATGCATTTGTCAAACATTCTGGATGCTGCTAGTAATTCCCATCCAGAGTTATTCATCAGCTACTTCTTCCTACAGAAATTGAGTCAAGTTACAGAAACTCCTCTGACTTGCATTTTTATGAGCGCTCTTAGGTCATCAGTAGCCTCTGACTTGATGCATTTTTATTCCTGATTTGGGATTTTTTGCCTTTGATCTCTCTCAGAGATGGGCATCTAATTGTCTGTAAATGTGTGTGATGGGGGGTGTATAGTTGCAGGAAGGGAAACAGGTTATGGACTTCTCAGAACAGAAGTGGAGAAGGTAATGAGAAGGAGAATTTATCTTCAAAATTGACCCTCTCTTGAGCAGGGGGTTGGACCAGATGACTTTCAGAGGTCTTTCCCAACCTAAATTACTCTGACTGATACATTATGATTATATATTTCATCCTGTGATTGGAGAGTGGGTTGTCGGTACCTTCCAAGATCCATTACAGGTTTTTAGCCTGGATCCCAGAGAAGGGAGGTTTGTGGCATTACACTGCCTGTGTGATTATATCTTCCTGTCCCCAGCCCCTTTCCTTTTAAAACTCTTGGCAATGAGACCCCAAAATGGTACATTGCAGCGAGTTTTGGGAAGAATAGGCAACAGGGAAGGGAATTTGCAGTTTGTGAGCTCCCATGGGAATCTTCTACTAGATGCCAGCAAATCCATAGGAAGAAGCAGTGTTATGAGTACCTTAGTCTCAGGAAAGATTAATTTAGCCCTTGGATCTTGTTAATCTTGGGGTAATGCACGTGTGGGGTGTGAAGCCAGAGGAGCCCCCTGTCCATAATTCCTGCAGCTCACACAATGACCTGTTGCTCCTTGCAGCACTGCCGAGAGCGCCCGCGGTCCATGGTGGTGATCGAGGTGTTCACCCCAGTGGTCCAGAGGATTCTCAAACACAACATGGTGAGTGCTCGTGCCACGGGGGCTCCAGCAGTTTGGCCAAGTTTTACTGCCATACCTTCTGTGATCAGCAGCTGCTCTGTTGCCTGTCACACGCTGTGGTATCTAAATCTGCCCCTCAAAGTGAGAATGCTGCATGTAATTGTGTGTTACTTCATCAGTGCAGAACTAATAAGCTTTCAGTGGGATCCTCAAAAACATCTAAGCAAAGCCGTGTTTTGAGGGATGTTTCTTTTGGCAGCAGTGCCAGCAACTCCAGCTCTCTCCCACCTGGCCCTTGGCTCCTTATTTACTCCCTGCATGCCATCCTTGCAGTTAAAACAGTTTAAAATCAAATAAATAACAAAAGCAGAATGGGGACTTTGTTCATTTTGAGCTGGGGCCCTCAACACTTTACCACCAGCCCTCTTGGTTTCCATTTTTGTTCAAGCTCATGTCCAGTGAGTTCTTACCTCGATTTCCTGAATATCCTTATGCTTTTCTACTGCTATTCTTCCTTCTCATTACAGGATTTAGGTACTCTGTTGTTGTATGGCTGTTCTTACCCAGACTTTCTCTCTTCTCATTGCAGACCAATTCCTTGTCAGTGTTTGAAATAAATGCCCTGCTTTGCTTTCCACCCTGTAGACCACATTCCCCTCCCCTAAACTCTGAAAATACCCTTACATGATCCATATTCCTTTCCTAATAGAGGTCTGGGGTATTTACCAGCTCTCCAGCTTTTGTGGCATATTAAGTTTCCTGCCAGTGTTTTTAAGTTCCATGAAGAAGTCTTACTTCACAATGCAGGGGCAAACAATAACAAAATATTTAAGGCAGTTAATTTGGCTGTGATCTCAAGGATGGACCTCTGTAACTTCATAATCAGCTTCTTTTCGCTAACATGTAATTTTAGAGACCATCCATTGTCATACTGTGATTAGCATGAACCCAGTAGAAAACAGTTAATATTTCTTATTTTTCCAATCCTATTATTTAACTCCCTTAGTTTAGAGAACTAGGTAGAAAGCCCAGGATGGCAAAAAGGTCATATTCCTGGCTCTGTGCCAGCACTCTGCAGACATGTAAACATTTTTGAATATTCTGTAGTGTTCAGTGAAATATTCTGTAAATGTTATTCTTGGATTCCAGACTGATTTTTTTAAAAGCATCCAGAGCTCTTGAGGGGTCTCAAATAAAATCTAAATGCATAGTGTAATGCTTGTATTTGGTTAGCTTCAGAGAATTGGGTATATTTACCATACTTAACATTTGCAGATTGAAAATCAACATGTCTGTACCGCACTGTGTAGTCTGAGAATTTATGGTGTCAGGTATTAATTGGAGTGGATTTGGGCACTTTACCACTCTCTGGGGACTTCTGTACTGAATAGTGCTTTAGAGAATGTGTGTGTGTGTGCACATAAATAAAGTTACTCATTAGGGGGACGCTAAACTTCATCACCTCAGGAGGCCCAGTGCAGTCCTTGGGGCAGGAGATTGAGCTGGCTCTTCCCGCCTTTGCCTCCAGTTTGTTCTGTGGCCTTTGAAAATTCCCAACAAGTTTTACCCCACAGTTTTCTGCCTATAAAATGGGGAAAGAGTGTCTCATTTATCTGTGATTTTAGCATCTCAAAAGAGCAAGGACAGATTATGATACTTAGGGCTTGGAGGAGACATTGCTCAGTCCAAGCTTGTTTTCAAGTTTTTAGTCATTTTCTCTGCCTGTAAAACTTACCAAGTATTAATACAGGTTGTGTTTTAGAAGTGCCTGAAAGCAAAATGAGTTAACAGAAGGTTTCAGTGCTCTGGGAGTTCATCATCCCTTTTGCAGACCAGCATTAGTTCATCACCATTTGTGGCATTTCTTTAACATTTCATTTGCCATGTATTTTTTATCAAGACAACTTCCACAGGCAGCTGCTGGAGGAATAGCTGGGAGTGCTTGTTTGTCCTCAGTGGACCTTGTTCCCCACTTGGAAATCCAGCTCTGTAGTTCTGCAACACCTGTGTAATAAGGTTACACCTGTGTAAATGTGAGGAAATGTGCTGTGGAATAGCACTCACCAGACAGCAGAGTTTACTCCTTTCACATCTAAAAATAGCAGGTGATGTGAGGAGATGCAGGATTTCAGTTAGCAGGTGGCTCTCTGACTGCAGGATTTGAAGAAAGGGACTCTTGAGCTCACCTGTCAAATTCACAGAGTAGCTGGAGTAAAATCCCTCAAGAAAAATCTGATCTCTGGTTTGGCACTTGATTGCTTATTGATAGAATGTCAGAATGATTTTCTCTAAAACCAGAATAGATGCCCATGCCAAGCCCATGGAAATAATATAGTTTTTGAGGGTTTTTTCTAAAAATCTGCAGTTTGGAGTGAAAACAAAAGCGCCAAACAAAAGATGTGTTTCAAAATCAAAATACTAATTGAAAAGTGCAAAACAAATGTAAGTGTAGGTGAGGTTTTTTGGGTTTTAGTTGTTTGTTTCGTTTTACAGAACTTTGTTTTCAAAGTGGGTGTAAAGGAAAGAAGGGATTGGAAACGCTGTCATTATTAGTGGGGAGAACATTACTGCAGTGCGCAGAGATGCTCTTCTCTTCAAGCTTGTCAGCATAACAGCAATGAGAATTCAGTTGTGTTTGAGCTGGTTTCTTTTGAAAACCCAGTTTTGATGACCATTCCCCATCTTCACTGAGTCTCTCCTTCTTGGACAGGATTTTGGGAAGTGCCCTCGGTTGCGGCTCTTTACTCAGGAGTACATTCTGTCTTTGAATGAGCTGAATGCTGGAATGGAGGTGGTGAAGAAGTTTATTCACAGGTGAGTTATATTTAATTTATGGCATATTTCCAATCCTGTGTCCATACTTTGGTGTGTTACTTCTCCAAACCCTGCTTTTTACTGGCTGTTAACAGTAGCTGGTGCTTTTTGGTTACTGGCAAACAGCAAATAAATCAAGTCCATCAGGCAGTGTTGCTGAAGTCTGTTTTTAAAAATGCTGATTCTCAGATCAGTCTGGGATTTTCTGCCTGCTTCCACACTGCAAGCAAATGGACTTTGCTGTGTGTATGTTCTTCATACACATCTAGCCCAAAGCCCCTGCAGAATGATTCAAATTAACTTTCAAGCTCATAATGCTCACTCAAGGTGTGAGATTTTGGGAGGACTTTAGGGATACCACATCAATTAATTTGATGATTTGGCTTACCCTTAATCATTAATAGGGCCATTGGATTTACAAGGTTAAAATATCTCTGTTATGGTCCTTCTGAAGATCCCTCAAGGATGCCTATCCAGGTGTCACCTCCTTCTGTGTGACTGGTTTTGCTCACAGAAATCTTCCTTGCAATTGATAGCATCTTGTTTTTTGTTTTTCAGCATGCATGGTCCAACGGGACAATGTCCACATCCCAGGGTCCTGCCAAATCTTGTAGCTGTCTGCTTAGCTGCCATTTATTCCTGTTACGAGGAATTTATCAACAGGTCAGTACGAATTCCCACCTGTTACTCCTTTCCAAACCCACAGCGCTGCTCAACAAGATCAGCGTGAGATGAGTGTGCTGGAAAACCTGAGAGACCCTGAACCTTCATTCCCTGGTATTCATCAAGGGAGTGAGGACAGGCAGGGGTGAGACCTTGAAGAAGGGGTTGTGTGTAAATCCCTGTGTATCTGCAGCTTTGAACCCGAGCTGGTTTCACAGCGCTGTCTCCGTTATTGTGGAAAATCTGAGTCCTCACTTGCCGCAGAATAGACGCCGTGGTTCTTGACACACGAGCCAGTTTCCAGTAGACACTGAGGGTTCCCCTCTGCTATGTTTCCTGTTTGTTTATGCCTATCTGACTTTCCTCATGGTAGAGCACGGACAGGGGCTGCTCAGTGTCTAACACAAATTCCAGACACGAGGGCTGCAGACAAATGTCTGGGCATGTACTATAGCCAGATACATACTTGGGCATGGATTCTGTTACAGCTTTGCACAACTTGGACAGGAAAGTTCACCTTTAGACTAAACTGGTCTGTCAATTAGAGTAATGAAAAGCTCAAATCTTTGTCAATTAGGGGCTGCAGAACAGTCCTATTGGAGCCTTCTAATGTTTTAAATCGATTTCAGTAATCCGACTGCACAGAAGAAAGCCATCCAGTGGGTTGGGGTGAAATGCAGTGGGAAATTGCAAAAAATCCCGTCTTCTCAGTGTTACACTCTCTGTCCCGCTCTCTGCTGGTATGTCTGCCTACTGAAATGATTTGTTTCTTTTTGAAATTCAGCCGGGACAATTCGCCAAGCCTGAAGGAAATTCGGAACGGCTGCCAGCAGCAGTGCGACCGAAAGCCCAACCTCCCCCTCCGCCTTCTCCACACGAGCCCTGACCTGGTCTCTCAGGAGGCCACCTTGACTGAATCCCGCCTCAAACCAGTCATTGTCACTTCCAACGAGATCCACGTGGAGGTGGAGCGCAACAACACGACCAACCAGAAGATGACGGCCGGCGTCGGCAACGACAGCGAGCCCAACCTCATCGACTGCCTGATGGTCAGCCCCACCTGCAGCACCATCAGCATCGAGCTGAGTGCCCAGGCAGACAGGATCCTGGGCTGCTACGTGGAGATACTCAAGATGCTGTGAGTGGCTGTTTTGAGCAGCTTTTAGAACAATGTCATCTCCGCAATGGGGGAGCTTTTCCCACAGGCCTGTTGTCTTCAACGTCTGTGGCTAGCCAGCAAATGGTGATAAATCTTAACTCCAGCTCTGGAGAGTCCAGCCTTTGAAAGAGGCATCTGGCACTGCCAAGATGTTCTAAAAATAGCATTAGGAAGATGAAAATGGAAAGCTTATTTGTACAGTGAGCCTCAGGCATTTTACAGAAGACGGGATGTTGGTGCCAGTGGTTTCTGTTTTTGTTCTTGCCCACCAAGAAGAAAATAAAAAACCCCATTTGTCTCATCCAGGGCTCTTGGGATTGCCTGAGAGAGAGCTAGAAAAGGCAGGTCTGTGCTGGGTTCAGTGCTGGGTTCTGTGCTGGGTTCAGTGCAGTGATAGGCAGCACCACTGCCCTGACTTTAGCAGGAGTTGGATACGGTGATTGTTGTTCACTTAGATGTTCTCCCTTCATGTGCTTGTGGAAGTTTTATGACTTACTCAGATTTGCTTTTATTAGAGTGGACTCTCTGTCCAGTTGCTTTGGTACTGCAGACCTGTATTGGGCCCCAGGTGTTCAAATAGTTTTTGCCGCAAAATGGTGGCAAGGTGATTCCTGCCAGGCACATCTGAATGTCTTAAACAGGAACATAAAGGAAAATATTCTTCAGGAAAAGCTTGGTTTTCTCTGGATAAAAGGAATAACAGAAAAGGTGGACTGCAGGGAGCTTGTAATAGAAGTGCAGTAAATCAATTTTGTTGACTTTGACAGCTAGCTCTGATACTGATTTGCAGTGTGTTTTGTGGCAAACTGTTAAACTTCTACATTAATTATTTTTAAATGGTGTAAGGCTTAATGAAGTGATAGTTGAACTTTCTAGAATCCAAGACATGGTGGGTGAAATCTGGACTCTGCTGTAAACCGTGTAGCATGTGCCTACACTGCAGACAAATGCACATCTGGGGGTCCACTCTCAAGAAATAAAATGAAGTCAAACTGCTGTGATGGAAGATTTTGTGAAGGTTTTGTCCCACGTTTTCATTTTTTTTCAAAATACATAGTATAAATTTGCAGCATCACTCTTCCACTCACTGCACAGCTGACTTGCAATTACTTGAACACTCATTCAAAGCTGGAGACAGGAAAAGTGAATACCAGATACTGTTCCCATTAGATTCTTGAGCAGGAAGTTGCTGTGAAAGCTAATTTTGTATATTTTTTTCCCTGTGGCCTAGGTTCTTCTGCCTTTAAAAATTATTGCATCAAAAAAAATCACAATTTGCTTCATCTGGGGGCTTCTAAGTCTCCACGCACCCAGGTGCTACATTAAACATGTCGTGTATTTATTCCTGTCCCCTTGACTCTCCCTGTTTTCCATAAACACTGTGCACTCTCCCAGTCCTGATGCTGGTTTGGATGCTGACTCACTAAGCATTGACGGTTTTGGTTTCATCATGCAGCTGACACACACTTATAAACAAATTCACAAACGGGCATGTTCTTCCCCACAGTCTCTGCACTTTTAAACATTTGGTATGCCAGGTGCCAATTCCCTTTAATTTGCTACACAAAGAACTCATTTCTCTCCATACCTTAAAACAATCTATTTTTTTTTTAAATGTGTTTCCTTTTTTTAAAAAATCAAGTTGCTCAGCAGCAGCAATGAAAATGGAAACGTGTGCGTGTTAGAGGTGTTGTAGGTGTGGGGCAGCTTTGGGCCCTTTTTCTGCTTGTACAACAGGAGTTCAGAAAGGTGAAACCTCACAGTGAGGGTCCAGTGATAACACAAAACTGGGGCAGCTCTCCCCAGAGTGCCCTGCCAGAGCCTGCACCCTGCTTGGGAAATCACAGCCTGTGAGAATATAGGGCAGCTGCTAAGGCAGAGCTGTGGCTGTAGCTCCACTCATTTGACTTCCCTTCCATTCCCGTTCATCCCTTGATTTTTTGGGTGCCTAAAAGCTGTAATGCAGAATCTGCTCCTGATTCTGCCACTGGCTCACTGGGAGGTTTTAGTTAAGTCACTTTTAAATGCCTCATTTTCCTTATTTGTAAAATACAGGTAAAGATTTTCAGTGTTGTTTTTTAAATGCTGAAACCAGTGATGGAAAAGCATTCCAGAAGGGCTTGTAGTTATTACCAAAAATCCAAGATAATGCTGTTGTGATGCTGATTACTTTCATGCTCTAACTCTTCTTGAACAAAGGGTTTCCGTTGCATGAAAATACTATTACTGTACTTTGAAAATCTGAGAATATGAAGAAAGAGAGTTGAAGAACATGCCAGTAGGAAGAAAACATTAATTATAAAACAACTGCTATCCAGGAGCTGAGCTCTCAGCAGGCATTCAGTAAAATAATGTTCTTATTAATAACAGTGGTAAGCCAAACATAAATAAGTTGTTTAGCATTGAGTTTGATTGTTCTTTTAGGTGTCTGACTCAGTATCATCATCAAAACAAGAGAGTCACCAGCGATGATATCTTTTTTACATAATTAACTTAGGGCAGCAGGGAGTAATTTATTTAGGCAAATTTTAATTATTGGAAGTCTAGCAAATAAGCATTCTCAACAGTAGCTTCAACAGAGGACTTTTTATTGTTCACCTAACTCTTACACAGTGCTTACTTTTTGGAGGAAACACTCACTTCTAATACTGATGGAGATGTTATTTACCAATCACTTTAATATTTCACTTTTTGCACAGAAAGCTAAAAGGGCAGTTTAGAAAGTTCGTCTGTGGGGCTCTTACAGCACCTAGAATATCTTTGACCCTTTTTCTAATGCAGTTGAGTAACAAAACACAACTATTGCATACTAAAGGAAAATACAAAATCATGATTTTAAAGATGTTGGCAGATGACCCAAAGTCTGGGCAGATTTTAAAGGAGATGCAGTCTCTAGGGTAACATAGTATTTTGGTCCTACACTCAAAAGTAGATCAAACTTCTATGTCAATATTCTGTAACTCATTCTGGACTCTGATATTGTTACTGACACCAGCCAATGCCTCCTGAATGCTACAAGTCTTAAATTGTGCATAGGAAATACACTAAATTAATTGAAAAATTTCTGTACATCATATTAAATTAGAGGCTCTGAGAACAGCTCAGCATTGCCCAGCTTCTACTTGCATGTTAGTGTTTCCATGCATTTGGGAATGTCTTGTACAGCCAAACTTGTGCTTGAGCAGGACGTCCATGGTTAGAGGAGTTGCGGTGGAAGGGGCCATGTGTCTGCTCCTTGGGCTGGAGAAGTTTTCTTTCACCTGGACTCCACTGGTTCCAGGGGGTGGGGAGACACTTAAACTCTCTCTGCAGTGAAATCTGGGTCAGCAAATAGCAAGGTCAACTGCTTGTGAGAGCAGACCCCTCCTGGGGAAGCTCTGTTGGTGTTGTATCATAAGCTGTTACCCTTTGTGTTATTTTTTGTTTCCATGGCTGCCTGTAGTGGCAAGGGTCAGTCCAGATGTCCAGACACTTCTACCCCTCTCTGGGGCCATTGTCACAGCCTGTTTTGGGCAACCTTGTCTTGCTGTTTCCTGATGCTTCCATGCCAACCGTCAGCAGTGGAGCCCATTTCTGTTCTCAGCAGCCAGGGCAGAACCTTTCTAGGGTCTTTCAATGGTGCAAAATTTTCATCTTTTGAAAATGCCAAACAAGCCCATCTCAAAAGAAGGCTAAGCATGAAAAGGCACTTCACTGTTTTGCAGATAGCAGGTTTGTGCCTTGTATTGACAAGGGGTCTGTTGAGGCTTTTTCTCCGCTTGCCCTGAGTGCCCTGAGCTAAACCTTATGTCATACAATTCAGGGAGCTGAACCTAGAGCCAGGGAAAGAAGGGATCAGGTACATGTCTGGGAGTATGGTCATGTTATTGTCTGACAACAGAGGTTACCTTGTCGATCTGCTCAGTCTGGAGAACAAGCTGCTTCCAAGTGGTTGCTCTTGTGTCTCTTCATTATCCTCCAAAATCCGAGGACCTGGGGCTTGCAGTGTCTCAGAGATGACAGCCACGGCTTTCCAAACACAAGCACCCACTGGAGCTTCCCCTGGCTACTCTGCATTCCCCAATAGGTCAGTGGCATGCTCTGAATATCCCAAGTGGATTATCCTGTGTCATGTTTATCGGGGTTGCCCTGGGCTGCTCGTATGTTTTGGATTGTTTGTGCCGCACATGACATGCGGGCAGGTTTTCATTTTGGTGAAAGGTGATCCCAGGGAAGGAAAATGTATTATGTTGGCAGGCCAAGAGCGATGATGGCCCAGAGGCAAAGTCACTGCAGTCAGGGATTATTTAATTAATATGGTTGTTCTGTGCTCTGGCCAGGCCCCTAGGACAGGTTTCAGGGTGAGGGAGGCTGTGTGCATGGCAGGTGATGGCTCTGATCTGTCACCGCCTGGCTCCGCGACCCCGCCATGCTCCCCAGGAACCCACAGGGTCAGGCTGCAGCCTGTCTGCTGTGCAGCTCACCTAGAATTGCAAATCCTGCAAAAATCAGAGCTGGGTGGTCATTCTCCCCCTTTTATAAGGCCAGTTGTGGGATTTGAGCTGTGTGATGGGTGCTGAGCCCAGCTCTTTGGAGAGCTGGGAAGGGAGTTTGTCACGGGCGCAGTCCCAGGATCTCCCTGTGGCTCTGCACTCCCTCCTTCTCCTGGCCCAGCTCTTTGTCTGGCTCATTGCAGTGGTTGTTAACTGCAACCAGAACTAATCCATCTCCCTTTCTTTCCCTGCTTCAAACACTTCTGTCTTGTGTTGGAGCTTTGAATGGACTGAGGAAAAAAAAAAGAAAAAAGCAACTGTCTGAAATGAAAGAAGAGTGCAGATGAGATGAGCACAGACAGAAGGAAAATGTTTTTGAAAAGGGAATGGGTGGGAGGAGGAGAAACACCGTAGGCTTTTAATAAGTAGTTTAGTTTTATTCTTGTGCTGTGTTTGTTTCATGTTTCCTAGCTCAGATTGAAGGGATTACAGGCTGTGCAGATTTTATGTTCAGGTCCCACTCACGCAACCGAATTTTATGTATTTCAATAGACGACAGTTTCCTTCCTTCCTTTCTTTCTTTCTTCCTTCTCCTCCTGGGGAAGCAGACTGATTTATTTTCACTGCGCTCTCACAGACCTGTCCTGCTCCCCAGCTTTGAGAAAAGTCAGAGTGATACTGTCCCGTTCTGTCTGCAGTTTCATTTCACAACTTCTTTCTTACTCTTGCAATTTCCTTTGAAGCTCAGCCATGAAAAATTGATTGGTTCATATTATTAGTAATCACAACTCTCCAGATTGCTCAAGAAGGAACTTCAGTGGTGTAACACTTAGCCTGAGATGTCACAGGAGCTAAGCCTCAAAGTGGGTCTCAGCTTTTGGCCTTCTGTTAGAAAAAGATTTGTGGGTGCTGTATCTCATGTGAAATGAAGCACCTTTTAACACCTCTGAATTTTCTAACTCTGCCTTTTGACTTCCGAGTCTCCCATGCTCAAAAATCTGCTTTTAGAGTTGTTTGCATCTACCAGTAAAAATGTGTTCTTTTTAGAATAAAATCAGCTAGGAATTTCCAAAGAGTATGCATATTTAAATAAAATATCTGGACTATGTTCTCACACCTGACAAACATAGTGAGACCCAGGCTGTGTGGTGAGACCTGTGGCACTTCTCAGGGCTGTAGCTATAGATAGGTTGCATCAGCTCTCTCCTACAGAGACCTGGTGTTTAAACAAGAGACTCTCAGCTGAACCTGAACACAGCCCAGAGTTCTGTGTCACTGACCCATTCAGTGTAGGTCAGAAACAATAATCTTGTAGATAGCTTTAATTAATCAAACCTTGAAAGAACCCAGAAAGCTCGTCTTAAGAGATGCTATGTCAGAGGTTTCCTTGCCGTATTTCAGTGTATGTGACAAGTCCCATCCTCAGGTGTGTCATGATAGTCACTTTACACTAAATGGAAGAACAACCCCTGTAATGAAGTCCTGCTTCATGTCTTGCTATTCTGAGGCATTAAACAGAGTTGACCATCTTCCTTATTTGTTCATTTATTTGAACTTATTTGTTCAGTGGCTAAGCAGGTGAGGGACTTTTTGTCTCTGGAAAGAACCTTATGAATAGGTGATCACAGAGTGCTCTTGCTGCCACTGACTCACACTGGCTTTAGGTTGTGAGACACCCCTTGTCTCAGAGTTGCCCCTGGTTTAGACCTGAGAACAGAATTTTTCATGGAGGAGAAAATTAGGTTCACTGGCTTCTAGCACAACTGGCATGGGCACGAGGTTTTTGAATTACTGTAACTTCACATGTGTTCTTCTGGTTTTTAATATACTAAACCTCATGGGCTGGTTGCTTGCATGACGTATCACACATTTGTGTAACCTGAACTCATACTGCTCTTGGGCAAGTGATAACTTGCCTGGTTGATTTTTACATCGTGATTCTCCATTCAAGTAAAACTCCTCTGCATGTTGCTTCTTAAGAGTACCCTGCTCATGTATTTAAATTTTCTTTTTCTGTCAACGTATCTTTGTGGATTGTCCAACATCGTGTGTGTTATTAGTTTATGGACATTTCTGGTTTATGTGGCTCAAAAGGTGGATGAGGCTTTTGGAAATGCATCCATCTTCAATTTCTCTGAGCTAGAACTTTCCCTTTGCTTTCTTTTGGAACAGTTCCTGTGCATATGTTGTCTGTCTGTAATGCTATCAGTAGATACTGTCCATTTGAGAACATTACACTTCGTTCCCTCCCAAAGACACATCACACTTTTGTGCCAAGTTTCCAGTAAGCTGCAGCCAATACTCTGGTTTTTAACACTGAAATCCAAAAGGTAGCAGCACTAAGAGGAGGTGGCAGGCTCCTCTGTGTTGTTTCTGCAGACATATCCAGGTGTTCCAGCCCATATGAGATTCACTTCTCTGTGTGCTCGTTGTTACTACTGGGACTGAGAGCCAGGGTCTGGGCTTTGGCTGGTGGGTTTTGTGCCAGAAATGGATTTGGGGGTAACTTTGTTTTTACAAATGGGCTTATGTCTTACAGCAAAGAAAAATTCCAGTTAATTGTAGAGAAGAGCTGTAAATAGCAGTGGCCTGGTAATTGCTCTACCAACTTAGATGAAAGTATTACTTAGTGATTAAATGTCAACAGGTTTCATAAACAGCAAATGTCTTTAAGTTGACATAAAGAAGGCCTCTCTGGAGGTCACTGTAAATACCAGATTTATTGTGCCTCAACGGAGAATGTGCTGAAACAGAAAAGGGAAATGTCACTGTAGATTTTGAGAGTGCTTCAGTAAACCAGAAAGGTTATCGGTGCCCACAGTAAAAAAGTTTTTAACTCCTTGAGCTAGCTGTTGGCAAACCATACTTAAAACCTGGTAATCTGTTAACAAAATGTTCATTTTGCAGGTCAGACTACGATGACTGGAGACCAGCCCTCGCCAGCTTGCTTCAACCTATCCCGTTTCCCAAGGAGTGAGTTTGCACTGTCTTAGTATTTACTGGCTTGTTCTTGTTGCTGTTTTTTCTATGGTGAAATATACGTCAAGTAAAGAGTGATGGTAACAGGAGCTTTGTGCCTCTAGTATTGATTTAGAAACTGAAGTTGATTTTGGCTGATGCAGAGGGATGTGAAGACCTCCCCATCTTCAACTTCCTTCCCCATTTCTCTCAGATGATCCTGAAAAGAAATATGGTTAGCTAGAGACAGGCAGACAGGAAGGGAAGGAAAGCTGGTGAGGAGGAGAGAGCAAAGTGAGAGATTTAGTGGAGGAGGATGCTTCACTGGCGTCACAGAGACTCCTGTCATTTGTATTTTGCATTAAATGAAGGAGCTGCCCCACGGATCAGCCGAGCTCCCTCGGAAACCTATTAATGAACAGTGGTGTTTATGAAGTGCAGACCTCCACGGACAAAAATTACAACCTGTAATTGTACAATTTGCTGGCTTATCACATCCCCTAATGACCTGATGTCTTGAATCACAGAGGTCTAATCCTCCATACCAAGTTACCTGGGCTACAGTGAGAGCTTGGAGATAGGTAACAGAGACATCATTACCGAAGTCAAATGTGAGCCTTGGGGGAGCTGTAAACCATACCATGATGCAAGGCACTTCACAAAATGACCATTAATTGCTTTACTGATGTATGATGCTAATTAGTTGTGACCATACCCTAATTGCATTGCAATTAAAGAATACACCTGGTTCTTGGAGGTAGGCAAAACTCTGTAATTATATGATGGTGTTGTTAGTCTTTTACTTTCTTCTGACCCAAAGCTCCTACTGACATTAGTCAGAGCCTTGTCTAAGACAGACTCAAGAAAAGCTACAAGATTTGTTCCAAGTAATTTTCTCCCCTAGGTTAATGAAAGAGGCTTTATCTGATTTTTTGAAACTTTTTTTTTGTCTTATGTCCTGCAGTTGCTTAGCAAGTCTTTTTATTATCTGGAAAGAACTGAAAAGTGCTTGTTTGGTTTTTTGGGCTTTTTTTTTTTTTTCCCCTCTCTCCTTTTTCTGCGATCCTCATACTCTTCTGTTTTCTGTTTTAAATTTCAGGGCTCTCGCGCATGAGAAATTCACAAAGTAAGTTTCTGGGGCTCCTTTGTTTTATTGAATAAATACTTGTAATAGTCAATAATAGCAATGATGCATTATTCAGTATTGTGTCTCTAGTGGCTTTTATCTGTGAAGGGCTGTAGGCATGTTCTGTTAGCAATAAAAAGTTTTCTTTGTAATTTATTGTGCTAGCAGGAGCCCAAGGACTAAAGCCACTGGGTGCTGATAGAATTTACAAAGGAGTTTGTCAATGCACATCTCTGAAACATTTTCTAAGCTATGTGAACAGACACTGTCCTTGGTAATCATTTTTAGGCATCATATTTCCCTCCTGTGGAAGGAGTTTAACTTGTTTCTCTCTAAAGTGCATTAATATATATAATTTTAGGTGTTATTCAAAAGAAATGTGACACTTGTGCAAATACTGCAACAAGCAACTGCTTATTCTTGTCCTTCTTACTCTTATTTTTTCAGGGAGCTGAAATATGTGATTCAAAGATTTGCAGAAGACCCGAGGCAAGAAGTGAGTTTGCTGGCAGTTTACACAGAGTGTTAGTTGGAGGGATTGCAGCTGCACTTGTTCAGATCCCTCCTTAAGTAGCTTGTTCTAAAACACGGTGTGGTTTCACTCTGCCTAAGTCTCTTAAGGAGTCGTGGCCACTCAGGGTGGTTTATGTGTAAGGTTTATTTGTTGTCACCTCCTTGTCTGGCATAGTTGATGTCCTTGTCCTGCAGTAAACTGCAACCAGCAAGGTTTTCCCCCTCTGTGGGATCACTCAGAGCTTTTCATCTTCCATACAAAAAAAATGGAAGCAAAATCCATGGATCCACACAGCTTACAAAATACCCGGTCTGCTGTAGCTGTGTTTCAGCCACGTTGTGTGCAAATGACCGTAATTGTGATGAATTGGCAGCAGAAAGGGGTGGGAGGTGTGTTGCTGGGCTGGGAGTGTTGCTGCAGCCTCGTGGTGGCTGCTGCCTCGGAGCTGCACTCAGAGCCTGCTCAGCATCATCAGCTTTGGCTGAGTCAGAGGGAACCTCTCATCCACAGTGACTCTTGCTTTTGGCATAAAGGCAAGAAAGCTCCCTCAAACTGTGGGTGAAGCTGTATCATCAGTGCCCAGAACTCCTCATTTTTATGGGTTTAGCTCTTGTGAGCAGTAGTTACCCTTGTCAGAAAAGACCTTGTCCTGGAATGGCACCAGGATTTCATCTGTCACTAGTGTTCTGTGCCCAAAGGAAAGAATTTGCCTCCCACACACGCACCTCAAAAATTGAAATGGAACTTCTGTTTCTTCAAGTGAAGAAAAAAAAAAAAAAGAAAAGGAAAAAATAAAGCTTAATTATGACTTCTCTATTAAATTGTGGGACTAAATATAGTAGTCTCTACAGTGGGCCAAATTTAGACTAATGGTTGCTCACTAGTGCCAGTTCTCCAGTGCAGCTTCCGTGTTATGTATCCCTGTTGAGTTTTCCCTGTGGATTTCCTTCACCCCGACTCTGGTCAAATTTTATTAGAGGAAGAGTAATAAGAATTGTTAATGACTGGTATGAGCAAGCCATAAGCCACCACCACATTTGGTATGCGGATCACATCAGATGTATAAACACACATACTGGGAGGGCAGGGGGAAAATGACAGAAGCTGAGACATTTGTGGGGGTTTTTTTGGTGGGTTTTTTTTTTTTCCAGGTGAAAGGAGCTGTTCTAGACTAGAGCCATTTCTTCTTTGATTTGTGTAAAGGGAATGAAAAGGGCCATGCAATAAGGGAGGATGCAGCTTGCCTCTTGGTTAGACTGAAAAAATGGATTCTGGGAGTGGAGACTGGCCTGCAGCTCCTTAGATTGGAATATTAACCATGAAATTTCCAGCAGTCCCTGGCTTTGCAGTTACTTTTGGCCCGGTGTGGGAGATGCTGGTGGTTATTGGCAGGAGCTGTAACCTTCCCAATGTGTTCACTTCTTGGCAGGTCCACTCGTGTTTGCTGAGTGTGAGGGCTGGCAAGGACGGCTGGTTCCAGCTCTACAGCCCTGGGGGAGTGGCCTGTGATGATGATGGAGAGCTCTTTGCCAGTATGGTACGTGTCTGCAGTGATGTGAGTTCAGAAACTTCTTCCTTGTAGCTAATGCCTAGTTGGCAGTAACAAGATTTACTTGTTTCTGTCAAAAAATAAATTATCGAAATCACGATTTTGTTAACCATGAGTGTTCACCAAAAAATCCAGATCTTTCTGCCACCAAATGCATCGACCTCCCTTGCAAGTCACAGTTTGGTTAGCACATTACTGTTCTCTTTTTGAATCTGGTTTTCTCACTGGTAGAGTAATATACAAACCATGCTTGTGTGTATGTATGTATTTCTGTATTTATAAAGATGTGTCTTTGTCTGTCTGTATAAAAAACCCTCTCAGGGAACATGGAATACTGGGAGACAGACTGTTCTGTACATCCACACCTATGGTTTACATTTATAGGCTGCCTTGGAATTTAAAACCAACAGTTGCATTGGCTTAAAGGATGGATGGATAGGTATAAAAAGGTGTTATCAGTGTCTCTGCCCAGTTACATTGTTGTGAAGAGGTGTAATTAGAAACCAGCATTCCATTTCCAGTTGTTATTTCTTTTGTAACTCTGAGAAGGGCTAGACAGAAAATAACAGGTTTTAATCAGTGATGTGATTCAAGCACTGTCTTCCTGTGCAACCTGGGTCAAGCCACGTAGATCTCTCTCTGTATTAATTCTCCTTATACCAAGTAAGATGGAAATTATAATACTGGATTTCCCTGGTAAGGGGGAAAACATTTGTTGAAGTTGGCTCTGGGTACACAGGGAAGTGACTTTCTACTCTTTGTGCATCTCCCACATGCTGAACATTTTGGGACATAGAGAACATAGATGTCTGTCTCTACCCTTAAATTCAGACAGATCAGATACCTCTGAAACTGGTAATGGAAGAAGAGTGTTTACAAAAGGTTTCACCCCTCTTCACTGTTCATCTGTCTTTTATCTTTGAAAAGAAAATTTCTTCAGAACTGTATCATTTCTCCTGAGAGCTGTTGTGGTTCAAGATATTTATGAGCATCAGGAGATGGCTTGCATGAGAAAGCACAATGCTAACACACATTAATATGCAGTACTCTGTGCCCTTTGCAAGGATGTTGATAAATACTTAAAGAGCTGCTAACGACTAACCATAAAGTTGGAAAAACACCCTGTTCGGAGATGCACCTAATGTTACTTTACTGTCAGTGTCAGTATTTTCCACTGCTCAAGAAAACCTCTAAAAAAACTTAATGAAAACTGCATGAAATTAAATCCCTTTTGGCTTGGAGTTTCACATTTTTTGAAGGCCACCTGAGCTGATAGATGCTTAAGGAAAATAAGATTTTCTGTTTTTCTAAAGAGCTTGCTGGTAATGAAGCCATGATTCACATAGAATTGACCTCATCATGGCATGGTTGTGGTATTTTCAGCAGTATTGAACATTGTGCAGGCAATGCCATGAGCCGGGGGGGGCACAGAATGCATTTACAAGGTCATTGTGGAGTAGTGCTGATGTTGAGTCCACATAATGGAACTCTTCCTGCCTAGGCTGTTGGAAAATGCAAATTCTCATGTGGTGTTCTGCAGCACATGGTCAATCAGCCATCTGGGCTATGAAATAAGACTTCCTTCTAGGAACCCAGACTTCCCTGCATTTAATCTCTAAGGCTTTTACATTGGAGATAATATGACCAACTTCTGTTCTGACAAGAGACATGCTTGATTTGCACAAGTGGCTTTGCATTTCTGCCATAGGTGTTACTATGTGATATCACACGCTGCTTTCTGGAGCTTGCAGAGTCTGCAGAACAGTTTTGTCAGCTCAAGGATTCGAAGGAGCGTCCCTCAGGGGATGTTCTTAGCAGTTCTTTCCTTTCAGGGAAAACGGAGCAAAAGAGAGAGCAGGATAGTGGCCCAAGAGCATGAAAACCCGTGAAGTCATCTCTGACTTAGTGCTCAGGAGTGCCAGATTTTCTTAAAGCAGTCCTTCCTTCCCCAGTCAGGTCCTGTCTGTTCATCCTGAACAGGTGATTTGTCTGTCACCACCCCTTAACCAAGGCCAGCAGATTGCCAGCAGCAAACTGCCTTTTACCTACACCCCCAGCCCACACAGCCCCTGCTCCCCAGCTGGCATTTCCAGAGAAACCCAAGCGCAAACAGATGCAAAAGCAAAATCCCCGGTGGTTCCCCCGGGGATGGGTTCATCAGGTTACTGGGAATGGGGGCAATTGCACAGCTGCTCTGATGTTTCCTGGGGAGCCTCTATCAGGCTGTCAGCTGGGCTCCTTTATGGAGAAAACCTTCCCACTCCCTCGGATCTCACTGGGCATCGCCTTCTTAGAAAAGTCGCTTCCATTCAGCAGTAAAGCTGTTGAGACTCTGTAACCCTAACTGTAAAGAGAGCCTTCATTCCTTTAGGTTTACTGCAAATACTTAACACTTTTTGACTGCTTAACAATATCCCTTCCAGCAGTCTGTGTGTTTCTTAGGCCTACACCCCTGATTTTACCTCTGTTTCTCAAATAGGTGCATATTTTGATGGGATCCTGCTATAAAACAAAGAAGTTCCTGCTTTCACTAGCTGAAAATAAATTGGGACCTTGCATGCTGCTGGCTTTGAGGGGTAACCAGACGATGGTCGAGGTAAGCCCTAAAATCATGTGGTCATAGAGGTTTAGGAGCAGTGTTCAGGTTCACGCTGCTTTCCCAGAACTGGCTCTAGCAGGGGTCAGGTTTGTGTTATATCGAACACCAGCAGTGGGTGGTTGTGTTTCTCTGAGTTAAGGGGAAAAGAATATTGTTGTTGTGTAGATATGAGTGTGAATTAAATGAAAGGTGGGTGCATGACTTTTTGGAGAAAGAGATTGTTTGCTGTAATGCAGCTAGAGAGATTGGGATGGGAAATGAATGGCCATGGAGGTGTAGGCTGTGGTGAGAGATCACAGTTCACAACCACAAGGCTTTTCCATTATGAAATGCCTGATTCTTGTTTTGCTACCTGCAAAATGAGCAGTGTACAGGAAGGGTCTTTATAAAGCCTTATTTACTTACATTAATACACATTTTTTTATGCTTATGATTTGTTATTTTTGTTGTGCTAATAGTTTATACTTATTTTTCTGGGTTTCTTAGGAGAAGTTTTTTGATAAATGTCATTGTCAGCAGAAAGAGAGCAGATAAATAGATGGACGGAGTTACAGTTTTTCATTGACTTAGATCTGTGCATGCTAATTTAGTCCAGTAAATAAAGGAGCATGCTGCATGCATTTGAATATCATGTTGCTGGATTTTTTTTTCTTCATTAAAAATAATTGAAATTGTGGAGGGAATAAAAGCTTTGCATTTTAATTGCAATGGCATGATACATAGCTGAAAAGGAAAGGCAGCGTGGAGGGGCAGCCTGTGTCTTAAATCTGTGTGACCCACTGGAATCATCCCTTGGGATCTGCCCTGCTCCTGGCAGTCCCTTCCCCAGGGTGAGCTGGGTGTGTTCCCAGTGAGGTGGGGGATGTCCTGGCCACAGCAGTGAGCTCCCAGCGTCTTCTCGTGGAGCCTCTCTGCCCTTGACCCATCCTGCCTCGTGGGCTGGGTACACCTCACACGTGTTCTGCTTGCACAGAAACCCCAGGACTCCGAGATGGAAAATCCAGCCCTTAAGGAGCTGCTTGGCTCTGCTGCTGCTGGTGTGCAGTGTCCCAGCTCTGCCCATGCCCAGCCCATGGACCTGGGAAATGCTGGATCAATTGTACCTGTTCTGGAGAGGGCTGTGGCGTGGAGCCATCTCCCAGGCCTGATGCAAGTAATTGCACCTCTCAGTCAGAAGGAATGAGCACTAATGGAAGGACAGGATAGACAGACTGGCTTTTGGAGATTACACTTCATTCTTTACAAATAAAAAATTAAATTCGTGTGTTGGAAGGGCCATAAATATTGCTATGATGCCCTCTAATCTAACCTCCATAATGCATGCTCTAAAAACTTACCTCGGAATTTAAACCACCATGCCCAGTGTAATTAGGATATTTGAAAGAACTGGAATGAAAGCCCTGCACTGACCACTCTCCTTTTGTTCTGCTGCTAGATTTTGTGTTTGATGCTGGAATACAACATCATTGACAATAATGACACCCAGCTCCAGATCATCTCCACCCTGGAAAGCACAGACGTGGGAAAGAGAATGTATGAACAGCTGTGTGAGAGGCAGAGGGAGTTAAAGGAGCTGGTATGTCACCCTGCACACATTGCCATAGCACATTGGGCCCTGTGCTCTCCACAAATGGAGGTACAAAAGAAAGACAAGCGGGGTGTGAAATTCCCAATTTACAACAGGATGGGAGCAGTCCTCAAAGGATTTCACTGTGCATATATATACTGTGTGATATTTACTGATGTGACTAATCCCATACTATGTTTATGAATGATATTCAATAACCTGCTTAGAATCTGTGTGAAGGAATAAAGGTGAAACCCTGCTGTCTCAAGATCTTACAAGTCAGCTTGTCAAATTCTGCCACCTTTTGACATATGAGTAGCAAATGGTTCTGGTGCTGGCCAGTATTTCTGAATGCTCTGGCATTCCCAGCATTTCACTGAGATGGCCTTTAGGTCTAGTTCTTAGAGCTAGAGCCTACAGAAAAAAATTCTTCCTAATTTTAAAGAGAGGATTATCTCTACTATTATTATTATGTACAGATTTAAAATGAACCTGCTCGCATTAGCGCTTTTTTCACCTATGCAAACATACCCACAAACTTCCTCTTCCCTCTTTCACGTTTATATTTGTCTTTAACCCCTGCTCCCAGCCTGAAAAGTAGATGCTTTTTTTGAAGTCAAGCAAGTGATTTTATCAGCTGCGCAGTCCTAACCCCTTTGCTCACTTTGCCCAGCACTTTAAAGCTGTTTCCTTTAAAGTGGAAGTAGCCAAATGCTGGCAGGCTGAAGCAGACAAATGGCACGAAGACCCACTTAGCTGTGGTTAGTGGGTGTCCCTTGGGGAGCAGCAGGCACACTCAGTGCAGGGAAGGCAGGGCTGAGGTGGAAGGGCTGGCAGGAAGCTTTGAAATGGGTGTAGGGTTTGCCCTAGTGAGGAGCTTGCTGTACTTCAGTGAGTCTGAAATGCAGAATGGCAGCTTGTTTGACCAAAATATCTTTTCTTTTACAGCAAAGAAAAGGTGGCCCCACAAGGTTAACACTGCCATCCAAGTCCACAGTAAGTTAATCATGTCAATAGAAAAGCAAGCTTTGTCTTTCCATATTTAAACGCTTGATTTATGTTTGCCATGTGGCATGGTGGTTTTGGGCAGTTGAGTGGGGAGCCATTCCACTTGCTCTGTCAACACAACTGGAGTTTACACAACTGAGGGCACATTTCTGCTCTTGGGTCTGTGCAGCGGTTTCCAGCACCAGCAGCAGGCTGTCACATTTACAGTGCTGCTCAGATCTGGAGTGGCAGCTCTGGGGGACAGGGTTTTGCATTACAAAGGCAAACTTCACAATGTCCAGTTCTGGATGTTAGTCATGGACATCTCAAAGAGATCCAGCACTTAAGCCTGGTGCAAACCCAGACTAACTTCACTGAGGCCAGGTAATGGTGCTGAGCACAGCTGGGACCTGGACTTTGTGGTTAAATCTTCACCATGTTTAAAGACCCATCTTCAGCGCTTGCTGTGACACTGGAACCTTTGTGTCTCATGAGGATACACACGCAAAGGACATTTTTGCCCTAATGTTTGGACAAATTTTTCCCAGGGTGTGTGAAGCAACACTGCCACAAGAGCCCAGCTGCTTGCCAAACAAACAGAAACTGCTCTGTGTGGTTCTCTGTTACTGTAAACAAGTGGAGCCGTTGTGCAACTCACTCTGGTTACCGGTATCAGTGACACCACACACTTCCAGGCTGGGCATCCACAATCTCTCTTACCCATGTCCTGTCTGTTTGCAGGATGCAGACCTGGCCCGCCTGCTAAGCTCGGGATCTTTCGGGAACCTGGAAAACCTCAGCCTGGCCTTTACCAATGTGACAAGTGCTTGTGCTGAGCACCTCATCAAACTGCCTTCACTCAAGCAGCTGAACCTGTGGTCAACTCAGGTGAGTGCTCTGCAGCCTGAGACTCAGAGCAGGAACCAGTGCTGACTAATTCCGAAATTCCGCACTACGTCAGCACAAGAGGAGTGTGTGAAGAGGCCTGCTTAGATGACTTTGTCTTCCTGCTATTTTTACAGGGCCTTCCTGTGGTTTAGCTCATCTTGGCAGCTGATTTTTTTTCTCTTCGCTCCTTTTTTTTTTTCCCTCCAATTTTTAGTTTTTGTTTTATTTTTAATTATAAAAGTGTTGCTGCTATCTTGGGTTGAATGTTCCAGTTGGGCATGGTTGCTGCTGTGTACTGAGATGAACCTGTGCTGCTGTTCATCTGGGAAATACTTCTGCTTTCCACCCAGTTAGGATGAAAAAATTAGGCTGTGCAGCTCATACGGTCAAGCAAAGCAGAGAGTCTGTGCAGTTTAGGCAGTGAATTGCTTGAAAGCTGATCACCCCAACAGCAACAAAAAGAAACTCAGATAATGAATAAGTAGAAGGAAATTATAATGAGAATGTGATTATTTGTAAGCAAAAAAAAAGACCCAAGTTAACTGAACAAATTATTCTGCTGTTAAATGAAGGAACTTTGAAAATTAGATTTTCCTTCTATGTTTCTCTGCTCGTTTTGCTCTCTGAGGTCCTCCAGTGAAAAAGTTTCCCCATTTTCTGTTAGCATCTACTTGTAGTGCTCTCTGAAAGTATGATGATTGTCAGTGCAACCACAAAAAGCAGCATTTTTTTAACCAAAATGTCATGTAAATATTTTTTTTGTTTTCCTAACTACTTTGTATCCCAGAAATACCCTTTTTTTTTTGTATGTGGAATATGAAGTAGGAACTGATTGCTCACTTGTTTTAAGGCTGTTTGTATCTCTTCCAGATTTGTCTTAACAGTGTAACTTCTGCATTTGAAAAACTTTGATGCTTCTTGTTCAAAATGAGTTTGATCTCACTGAACAAAGAGCCTACTTTTTGTGTGGGGTTTCTTTTTATTAAAAAAGGGGAGAAAAAAGGGTTTGGATTCCATTTTATTTTGCGATATCCTGGTTTCCATTAATCTAGAATTTAGAAACAGCAGAAACCAAGTGGGTCAATAGAACAATTACCAATAATAGTGCATTGTTCTTGAGACTAAAATAGCTAATTAATACCACTTGCACTGTGCTTTTTTTGTGTGATGTGGTTGGGAACTGGCTGAGGCTGCCATAACCATCGTGTATAGCCTGGGTGGGAGCCCGCTTGTACAAAGTCCAGCCTTCAAAGGCACCACTCTCATTAAGTAATGGCCTGTGGTTAAGTGCACACAAGTCGCTTAATTTCTCTGTTCCCCGCCTGCGAGGCAGGGATAAAACCCTTTGCTTTCTCTGCTGTCATTGGCGATGGCGACAAGGGATGGGAGCGTGGCTTTGAGGGCTGGGTCAAACCCCGTTTCTAAACCCTATTTCTGTGGCTCTGCCTGCACTGAGGTTCTTTCCCCAGGTGTGGGTACCTGCACTGAGGTTCTGGCACCAGGTGTGGGTGCCTGCAGTGGGGTTCTTGCCCCATGTGGGTGCCAGGTGTGACCCAGCTGTGCTTGCTCCCCACAGTTCGGCGACGCGGGGCTGCGGCTCCTGTCCGAGCACCTCACCATGCTGCAAGTGCTCAACCTGTGCGAGACGCCGGTGACGGACGCCGGGCTGCTGGCACTGAGCTGTGAGTGACAAAGAGGGGCTTGTGTGGGACACTGTTGGTGGGTTCTGAGGAATTCCTGTGGGTTCTGGCAGGAGATGGATCTCTCAGTGCTACAGCGCTGCTTCTGCAGGGATTTAGGACAGGCTGTGGCTGTGTTTAGGTTTAATGTTCCCTCCTCCCTGCCCAGTCCTGTCCAGCTGTGGGATGGTGACCTGAGCCTGATGGCACTAGGTGGCCTTGTGTGGGTTTTGTCCTCCTGAGCCATACTCTAGATCTTGCCTCTGGCATCACTGATGGCACCTGTCCCTACCTCACGTGGTGACCTGTTGCCCAGAGACTTCCCAGATTTCTTCCTATGGGTATTGTCTCTGGGTGAGACCTGCCATTGTGGTGCAGGAGGGGAAGATTGCAAAACCACCTGGCAGCTTCTCAGTCAGTTCAGCAACTGTGCAGCAGGTTCCATGCTCCTCCTGGCATTTTTTATACCTTTGTTTTTGGGGAGGTGAAACTCTCCCTGTTCTTAGTTTAAACAAGGCAAGGCAGGCAGAGGGAGTCATCCAGGATTCCCTGAACACTGAGAGCTGCTGGACGTGCGGGAATGGAACTGCCTCCTGCACCCAGCAGTGCATTACAGACCTCACTGCTGGGTTTGGAGGGCTACTTTAATAGGCTTGATCCTATGCAGACGTGCCAGACAGCTCAGTAGTTATGGCTCATCTTAGGAAACTATTCTAGTAAGTACTGGAGCCTAAAATGGGAATGGGGGGAGGAGAGGGAGGACTGCCAGATCAGCATGGCCCCTGCGAGCACCACGCAGAGCACTGAGAACGGGCACTATTCAGAATAATGTGCAGGAAACCGATTATGAGAAGTTGACTGAACTCCTTTGAAGTCAGCAGTCTTAAGCATATGCTTAATAGCCCTTCCTAAATAGGGACTTTTTCCTGGATGAGGGCCCAAACAGCTGTTTATCCATTTGTATTTCTATATTTTATGCTATTCAGCTTTTTCCTGGGAGTGCTGCACATAGTCATGTCTTGTTTATGCTTTGGCCTACTGTAAGCATGATATTTTAAGAAAATGCAGCATGATCATAAGTATCTGTGTTTTCTCTTTCAGCCATGAAGAGCCTGTGTAGTTTAAATATGAACAGCACCAAACTTTCAGCAGATACCTACGAAGATCTCAAGGTATTTGTGAATTGCATCTTCTAAAGATGAGAAGTAGCTGTAGCAACAGCATGGTGGTGATGCCTAGGGCAGGGAGAGCTGATCCTGTGGAGTGGGTAGCATGAAAGTTATCTGAAGAGGGTGAAGTGGATTATTTTGTGGATGTAATGACTGAAAGCAGCATTGGGAGGTTGCTGGCTTTGATGGACCCAGGAAACATTTAATACACTGAATGGAGAAGCATGAGATAGAATCAGCAGCTCAATCTTTTTGCCTGTGCTATCAACAGTAAAGGCTGTATCAGTAAAAGTTTCATAAATAGAAGCATATTGGTTGTTTCTGACGAGGATACAGGGACAGGTACAATCTAGTGCACACCATATCCTATACTGTTAACAGGACCAAAAGTAACTTGGGTGAACAGTGTCATGAAGCTTTGATTTGGAATGCAAAGGGAGAACTGAAAGCATTGAGGAAGATGCAAATTTATCTCAACACCTCTAGGACTGGAATTGGGTTCTGAGCAGAAACTGCATCTGCACAGATGCCCAGTTCTGAAATTTGACATGTAATGTCTGGTTTTACTGTGAGTTTATAACCGCTTAGGCAAAATGTTGTAAAGAACCCGGATGTAGCCCCAGGTGGTTTCAAAGCTTGCCTGAGATGTGTTGGCTTTCATGACTTCACGTGGACTTTGGCTTCGTTCTGTTGGTGTGTGAGTCGCATCTCCCAAAATCTTACCGCAGAGATCCAAGGACTCAAGATGAAACTTGACATTTGTTGTCTTGGATGTTGAAACAGATTGGGCCATGTTTACTTAAAAGGTCACAACCTTGGGTTGAGTTTGGAACTTGAAGCAAGTCCTGTAACTGCTCTGCTTTCAAAATTCACTGCAAGCGTCTATCTTTGGTTCTGGCTGTTGGAGCCAGGGCTCCCCCGGGGACTCAGCTGCAATGCTGCTTGCATGGAGTTTTCAAGATCAGCTTTTAAAAACTTGTGTCACAATTGTATATGCAAAGAACTCCTTGGAATTAACAGCTGGCTTGCAGATGGGTTCACACAATGGAGCTTGTATCAGGCCCCAGGCATTTACAGACAATCAAGGTCAGTGCTGTAATTGGCCTAGGGCTCTGAAATCACATCTATTGAAAGGCTCCTCCAGTCCCACCCCTGCTTCTGAGCCCCTTTGCCACTCACTTCTTGCTGAAACTCACCTTTTCCTAACGAGTTCCCTCTGCTCTGGTGTGGCAGTAATAGGCCTTAGCAGCCACACAAGGAAGTGACTTGCCAGGGCAAACAGCAAAACAGCCTGTGAGCAAAGGCCTGGTGATTGCAGAGAATTCAAAAAGCTGCAAAAGCAGACAGGCATCACTTTTTCCCCTTTCACCTCTTCCACTGAGATTTATCTTGGTGGCCATTTTTTTAGGGCTGTGTATGTATTCAAAGGCAGTAGCTTCTCTCCCTGGGGCGCGTGGTTGTAGGTTTGTTAAGAGCAGCTCAGACATCTAAGGACATATTTTTGATACAAATCTTCCCTTCTTCTCACCTTGGTCTGCAAGAGCATTTGGGGCACAAGCCAGTGATGACATTTCCTCTCAGCTCCATCCCCCACCCCACTAAACACGCTTGCACACACACAGACACCCACATATGTACCAGGCAGGCTGAACCAGACAATAAATAAACACCCACTACTGAAGTCATTATTGCCTAACTGAAAAATTATTTGCTGGCAGTGTCTGTAGGATTATGAATAGCTCTTATCAAAATATGCGTGCACATAAATCAAGGAGTGAGGTAATAATGACTCCTAGAAACTTCCAAGTCCTCAATTATGCCCTGGCCTAATTAAACGTGTTTATTTGTTTTGAGAGAATTAGCTGTGTAATTATGGTCAGGGAGCGTGGAAAGGAGATCGGCGAGTAGGAACAGCCCAAAGAGCCAGGCCCCATCTGCCTCATGTGGGGTGATTCAGGAAGGATATGGCCAAAAGCAGCAGAGCTGTTGGAGGGGAGACCACAAAGACACCAAAAGTTGCTGATGCTCCACAAGTTGTTTTAGTACGTGGAGTGTGGAGGCTGAAGGAGGAACGTGTCTCTCTCTGCTGCAGTTTGAGTCCACTGCCTTCATGGCCAAAGTTGGACAGACACGTTTTGCTGAGCATTTGCATAAAAAATGAAGATCAGGGTCTGATCTGGACCTGGTGCATGGGTTTTAGAGCAGGTGGGACTTGGTGTGTCTGTAAGGGCTCAGCATGGTGTTACTTGGCCCCACCCGCCTGCCCCAGCTCGCTGCTGAACTCGGCACTGAGCCCAGGGTGTCACACCTCTTCCTGCAGTTGGTGGTTGACAGATCAATCCTCCCAGTTTGCTGGGAGGTGCTTTGTCCCTTTCTGCAGCCCTCCTCCAGATCTGGACACCACCTCTGAATTGAGTAAGTCCGGGGATTGTTGCCACACAGGAGCTCCCGGGCCAGAAAGCTGTGTCTGCCCTTTGCCTCTCCTGGGCTGCCTGTCACCCTCACCACCCGTGGGCCTCTGTGCTTTCCTTGCCAAGGGGAGGTGCTCTCATCCTCTTTTGGGAGCCCACATTCAAAATACAAGCACGATCTTCAGACCTGCACAGGTCTCAGGCTTGCTGTCACACAAAAAGTCACAGGACGCAAAGTTTTTTTGGCCTTTACCTACCCTGGGCAGCCAATCATCAACACCAACGACAGCGGGGCAAGGTGTTCTCCTTTCCCAGGAAGTTCTCTCACCTCCCACTTCTCTGTTCCTCCTCCAGATTTGGATACCACTGCTCTGCTGGATAAGCGCAGGGAATGATCCCACACAAGAGATTGGATAGGGACTTTTTACCTGAGCCCTGAGCACATTGTTAATTCTGGCCTTTCCTCCCCTCACAGGCTAAACTCCCCAACCTGAAGGAGGTGGACGTCCGCTACACCGAAGCCTGGTGAACCCTCCCTGCCTCCCACTCTTCTCTTTTGCTTCTTGCGAGAAGGAAAAGATTTTTAAAACAGACAGATCGAAACAAACCAGAAAATAACTTTTGGCCAATTCCTGTAGAGCAGTGAGTCTGGGGACTTGGTGGCAGGAGTTGTGGTTGTGGGGTAGCAGAGTGGAGTTGTGTGTGTTGGGAGGACGGGGCAAGCCTGGACCCCATCGGATCCTTTCAGCTTTGTGATTTCAGAATCAACATAATTTAAATTGAAAAGGAAGGAAACAAACAAACAAAAAAAGGACTTTGTAGCAGCAAGAGGATTATAAAGAGGAAAAAATCACCTTTGTGGATTTTATTTGCATTTGTGTTTTATGCCGTGTGGAGAAAAAAAAAAATATTTCTTTGTCCTTACTTACCTGAGTTTCCTTGGCTGGCACCCAGCCAGCCAGAACTCCTGTTTCACCAGTTTTGCTCCAGAAAATCAAACTTCAAAAATCTCAAGAGAAGAAAACCAAAACCAATATGATTTTCACCTCCCCCCATGTCCTTGCAGTTGTTATGCAAAATAATTTTGTTGTACATAAGATTTACATAATGCACCTATTTAAGAAAATGGTTCACAAATAACAGGTCTGGGACCTGTCTTTTATTTATGAATTGGTAATTCTTTTACCCTTTTTTTGCGTATAGTACTGTATAAACTAGTTTGCTGTCTTGTTGTTATTATTATTTTTTTTAAGGAAATGTCCTCCTCAAAGAATTGCCTTTTAGTAATGCAAACTGTATTATACTCCCTCTTTGTCAACATTCATCGTGTTGTCTTTTTGATTTCAAGATGCCTCAAATGTTATCAAATAGGAAGGAAAATCTTTATCAAGGGGGACGTGGTTGTTGGGGGAGGGAGTGCAGGGATTAATAAAAGTCACAATTCCTTCCAAAGTCTGAAAACTTTTCTTTAGTCTTTTAAGCCATGTCAGGTTTCAACACGGGAGACGGGGAAGAGACGTTTATTTTGCCAACGGGGTGTTTGCAAACTGTAGATTTTACCAGTTGCCTCCGATGTTTTCTGTTTACGTCCGATATTTCAAAAAGAGAAAAAAAAAAAAGCTCTCCCTCCACTTTGTGCATCAGCTTTTTCTGGGTTTTTCTTTTTTCCCCCCATTCCCTCCCCTGTCCTGTGCCCCCCCGCCCCTGCCCTATTCTGTGCACGCATTGTTCTGCATGTTCCTCTGGGGAGACTGAGGAAATCGCGGTGTTGCTGATCCGATAGCTCTGACCTGTCTGTAAATGTGACTTGCTACATTTTTCAAATTCCACAGTTGCTTAGAAGAATGATTTTTTAAAAATCCTGGTTTCTTTTATAACTATGCTGTTGACTTTTTTTTTTTTCATAATGAGCCTTCATTGTACAGAGCTGCTTATTTAAAAAAACAAAACAAAAACAAAACAAAAAAGTTTTTTCTTCTGTTTAACACTTTTATTTTATTCTTCAGCACCTCAAAGTTTCACATACAGCCAATGTAATTTTTTATATAAATATATATATATATTTAATCTTATTCAATGGAAAGCCAAGCTTTTTTGTTCAAGTTTTTTTTTGTTGTTTTCTTTTTTAAAGTTTGTTGCTATGTAGACAACCCCATCCCAAATGATGTTGTTTTTCTCTTTTTTCTTTCTTTTTTTTTTTTTTAATAATGAAATAGAAATTGAGTCTTAACTCATGTAGTGTGTCAGGGTTTTTTTTTTTTCCCCCTTCAAATCCCAGACTGTATGAAGATGCAGTATGGGAAGGAAGAAGAAGAAGAAAAAAAAAAAAGAAGAAAAAATATGCCAACATTTTCCTTAGCACTGTTGCTTTTACCAATGGTTTACTACTACTGTTCTGTAGCTGTGTACAAAGAGATGTGAAATAATTTCAGGCAAAAATAAACTGTAAGTGAATATCTTTTAGCTGCGTGCTTTGTGTTTTCTTTGAAGGAGGCTTTGGCTGGCTGGTGATGTGGGGATGCTGTGGGTGGTGCAGACTCCAGAGCAGGGGGCCCAGCAGGCAGCCAGGCTGTTTCCACCACTCTCAGGCTTGAGGAACCACCTAGAAGGAGAAGGAGGAGGAAAAAGAGGAGGACAGTTGAGTTTTGTGTGTCCTGTTTTTGCATCCCTCCCCAAGCCTGTTTTCTGCACTGTCCCCAATCCTCAAAATGCTGAAGGAGTCCTTGCAGTGGCCGTCAAGAGTTGCATTAGTGAGGGGGTTTTTGCACTGGTTGCCTGATGTAGGCAGTGGGGGAAGCACTGGGGCATCTCCAGGCTCGAGAGGGTTTTCTGTTACATTAAGGTGTATTTTAGGGCAGCCTCCAAAATCAGGGGTGTGCTGTGTTTGCGTTCTCCAGCTGTTTTGATGGAGCCCTGCAGGGTGTGGGCTGGACGCCAGCAGGAGACTCAGCTGGAGCTCCACGACTCTGCCTCCATTGTCTGCACAGCTACTGAACTTCTTCAGCTTCCAAACCAATGGGCCCCACTTGAATCCCAATTCCTGCAGGTGTTCTGAGCGCTGCCTTCATCACCTGTGTTACCTGGCTCCTGTACTCTCACCTCTGTCTGTATTTTTGTTCCGTTCCACAAAACAGACTTCAGGACATGGAGAAACACGAGGGTTTGCACTGCGCTTCCAGCCAAGCTGAGAAGTGCTCACAGGATGGCCCTTGATGAAGAGAATAACCTGACTTGTTTTTCCTTCACTGAACCCAGACAGCTGTAGCTGAGTCTGTTGGGCTTTTTGGGTGCTTCCCCTTGATCAGTCACCACTGCATATGGGCTGTCCTGCCCTGGCAACAGCAAGGACTTCACGAAACCTTTCTGGACCCAGAAGAGCCAGAAATATTCCTGGGATGTTGTATGAGGGACTGAGAAATCGCCCAAGGAAGGAGAGCTTTAGGCCTTGGTGAGATTGAGGCAAATGTTGGATTCAGCTTCTCTTCCTGCTGTGGACAATGATCCTTCCCTGAGCTCCCCAGGCTCTGCCTTTGGGGCAACTGGTGACAGCGTTGGAGTTCTGCAGCCTCATCTGGATTATCAGCAGTGGGAGAAGCCTGGACATCCACAGAGCTTTGCTGAGATGCTGCATGGGTGACTTGGAGTGAGCAGGGAGCGGGCGTGGTGTGAGATCCCCCTTCAACACCTGCCCTGGTCCTGCCTTCTGCAGCAGCCTCCAAGAAACTCCTCCTTTGTGCTCCCTCCCTGCTCCAAGGCTTCTGAAACAGCAGAATTTCCCCTTGCCATGGCAGCAGGCTGAGCACCGTGAGATTGGAGGTGGTCAGTGTGGAGTTAAGTAAAATTGTCCTCCAGGGTCTGTCTAACATGGCTGGAGCCATCACTGTGCCAGGACAGCTGCCTTTGGCCTCAGGCCTGTGGCAATTACAGAGCAGCGTCTCAGGATTGTGTCTGAGTGAGGATCTCCTGTTGGTGACACGAGGTGGGGATTAGACGTGCTGTTAATAGAGATGCTGTGTCTGAGCTTGCGCTCCGGTTTTCCTGAGCTTTTTGTACCAGGGCGCTGGGCCTTGCTGCTGGCTGGTGGTTTCCCCTGGATAATGATGCCTTTCTGCCTGTGCCCAGCTGCTGCTTGCTGATAATGGAGCTGTTCAAAAGCCGCCTGCTTCCGTTTGGGAGGTGACTGCAGCCTGTCTTCCCGGGGATTTGGAATGCCAGGGGCTTGTCCAACCCGCAGCTCTCGGCTTTCAACCCGAACTCGTGCACTAGCTCTGATGCAAGTCCAAAGAGCACAAAGCTGCAGCACTGCCGAGTTTCAGGAGCAATTTTCTCCTGTCCTCATTAAAACCCTGTGGTTGTCCTGCCTTCCTACTGCTGCTTCCACTGCTCACAGCTACCTTTTTGAGTTTCAGAAGACCAAACACAGAGATGAATCTCACAAAGTACCTTTGCCTCCGGTTCCCCAGCTGTGTGGGCTCAGCTTATGTGTTGCTCAGAGAGTGAAATATGTACCTCAAATCCTGAGAATTCAGCATGGATTTGCTTGTAGAGGAGTGCTGAAACAGCTGCTGGCCCGAAGCATTGTCTGGTGGGATGGCCAGGTTATCCTGGCTGCTGGCCAGGTTGTCCGCAAATCCCATGGCTGGGGACCTGAGGCTCCTCGCCCAACGCTGGCTCACTGAGGGGCCTCACAGGGAGCTGTGGGAGATGGTGGCACTGGGTGGGTGTGGGGAATCTGCAGTGTCCCTGGGGCTCACCTCCTGTCCCCAGAGCGGGCAGGCCTTGTCCTGGGGCTGTGACCTGGCCTGGTCCCCAAGGCCTGGAGAGGCTCCAGCACCGAGCACAAGAAGTGTCTCTGATGCTCCTTTCGCTTCCCACAGAGCATCAAGCCTCTGCTCAGGTGAAGTCCTCTTGGGAATAAAGTGAGCTCTGGACTAGCAATCCCTAAATGCAGTAAAGGAATCAAATAGTAATGAGGTAAAAGCAAAGCAGGGATGCCAGCTCCAGCCAGACTGCTGGCTCTGGAAAACAGCAGCAGCTGGGCCTGTTCCATTCTCTGGGATTTCCTGCCCTGATGGCTGGGAGCAGCAGTACCCTCCTGTCTCATATGCACAAGGATCTTTAATCCTGAAACTCTACAAACCTCTCTAAGCAGTAGGGCAGTAAGTGCTGCTAAGGGCAGTGCTGACCTCTCCCAGCCCCTCTAACGCCGACCAGCTGTGCCCATTAGAACACATCACTCAGTAATATTGCTATCTCTTGAATTTGTAATGATTTTTTCCAACTAAATGGAGTACACATAACAAAATATTTCTTATAAGTAGATGTTACAATACATTTTTTTTCCATTTTCTTTTCTATTGACAGGGGAAAAGCTTAAGTAAGTATTTGAGATTAGTCATTTTTATTAATAACAGATCTTGGGATGTCTTCTTTTCCATTATATCAAACATGCAGGTATTTTTCCTGCTAGCCTGATACCTCGGTTTTGGTTTGGTTTGTTTTCAGGTAATCTCACTTGTATGCTTTTTCACTAGTCAGCTAGAACAAGTACTGTGATACCTTTGCAATTTTCCAGTAGGCCCTATCAGATTTTAAATACATATATACCCAAACCTCACAGATCTGCTGGCCATGGATGAACCTTGTTGATGTAAATGTCTTTCTCCTACCAACCTCTACAAAGATCCAAACAGAGCTCTAGGTAGGAGAACAGAGCTCTCAGTTTGTGTTCAGACCATTAAATTGGTCTTAGCACCTAAATTCACCAGTTTGCTTCACAAATCTGGCAGTTGATATAGTAACCAGTTTCTTGTTAATTTTTCTTCCAGCTGGGGTAGGATATCAAACATTAATCCTTTAATTCTTATGCAGCATACATTTGAAGTTGAGTTGTTCACAGTAGATACTGAGATCCTTTTAAATCATAGCAGGCTCTCCCACCCAGAATCTCCCATTTTTAAATAAGCCTTTGCTATGAAATCCCTGCCTTTGCATTAAATTATGAAAAAGTTCTTTTTGAAAGAGAAGTTTGCTTTGAATATGAGGTCAGAGATCCACTGACTGTCTCACTTTATTAGAAGTGTTGCTGCTGTCTTTGGTATGCACTGTACCTTCTTATATTGAAATACTGAAACCCTGGCTTAGGGACACTTTTCTTTCTATATTTTACCTAATAAGATGACATTAAGGATAGTTAATGTTAGTGACTCATTTGCCAGGTGCTTTATGGTCTTGGGGCTAGGTTTGGTTATTTACTGCTGCAGAGGGGCAGAGTGTGATCCCTGAAGGTTGCAAAAACACATTTATCAGGAACACTTCAAATGTCAGTTTGGGCCATAATGTTGGAAACACACAATCTGTGGCTGATTGTTGTTTATAAAAGAGAAAAGGTATTGTAAACCTGTCTATTGACTAGGATTTTATGTTCCCTGACTCTGTTTTACCAGCTGTCTCCCTTCCATGTGGTTCTCTCCAGGCCTGGCAGATGGGATGAGCAGCGCTGGGGCTGGGGGAACATCCCTGTGCCCCCATGCCTGGATGGGGCCCATCAAGATCCCCTTCACGATAAGGAAAAGAGATTCTGCTCTGCACCATGGCCTGGTTTAGGAGCAGGATTTGTCCATTGTAGCAACAAAAAAACCAAACCAGACCTTTATAAAAATCCCAGCTACAGCTGAAACAAATCTCCCTGTGACTCGGGGGAAGAGCTGTGTGAGGGGCAGCGGGGACAGCTGAGCTCAGGCACAGCATTGCTCCTGCCCTCACTGAGGTGAAATTCTTGTTTTAACATTGCAGTGAACTCGGTAGAGTATTTTTGGCTGGAACAGTCTGACCCAGACTTCTGCAACAGTCCACTATTAACTGATAAGTTAAAGGAGGCTCTGGGGTAATCGTGGATGTGGCTAACAGGATGAAATTCATCCCTGGAACTGAGGCTGGCAGAGGGCTGAGTCTCCTTGCTCAAGCCTGGTAAAGATGCCAGGTCCTGCTCCTTCACAACTCTTCAGAAAATGTGCTGGGTGTCGTTGTCAGAGGGAATTTTGGTTTAGAGCTTGGGGGAACCTCCCCTGAGCACCGAAGGGAAAGCTCCACTGTGCAGCCAGAGCCGTGCGTGGCCATCGGATGCTCACACAGGATCACGTCCTTCATGGAGACGTGGAGTTCCCTCTCTGGGGTCTGTCTGGCTCCTCCTGACAGGAGAGTGAGTGGTGGTGGCTCTGCCATAGTGCCTGTGACAGTGACCTTGTGTTCCTGCACAGGGAGATCTGCAGGACCCCAGAGTGCCAAGCCTCTGCCCAGGTCACCTCCTTCATATCTCGGGAACTTCCAAACCACCTTTCTTGGAAATGCAGTCCATTTATGAGGACAGGGAAAATGGGTCAGTGCACAGAGGGCAGAGCATGGTCCTGATGGGTGTTTCCAAAATGCAGCCCCATCCCAGTGGGGCTACCAGTGAGGGGCCCCCCAATGACATGAGGAGGGTCTGGGCTGGTGGACATCCCTGGATGTTTTGGCAGGCCCAGCGCCAGGGTCATCTCCTGTGAGGAACTCTCAAATAAATAAATAAAAACCCCAAACCGGGGGGAGGAAGGAAAAAAGTTGCAGTTGAGGTTGAGGCTGCTGCAGAGCCGATGACATCAATGTTTCCATGGCGACAAAATCTTCACTTAGGTATGGTGAGTGCCCTGAGCTTGCGGCTGCCAAGGAAACCCGCCCGAGCTCCAGCACCAGCCACTGCAGTCCCGGGCCTTCCTCCTCCTCCTCCTCCTCCTCCTCCTCCTCCTGTCCCTGCCCTGCTGCCCAGGGGCTCTGAGCTGCACCCTGCTCCCTGTCCCCTGTGGAAGTTATTTGGTGAAATTGTCCATTTTTTGCCCCCACTGCCGTGCCAGCTGATCCTGGGAATGATGAGGGAGAACTGCCATCAGCAGGGACATGGGGACATGGTGGCTCTGTGACTGTCCTTTGCCACACCACAAGTCACCTGCTGTCCATTGATGGGCTCCATTGTCCTCATGGTGGCCAAACAGAGCTCTTGGCTTCCTGCAGCTCATGAGTGAAATTGCTTTGGGTTTTGGGGTCTGGTTTAGGCTGACACCGTGCTCAGGGAGCTCAGCCTGTTGTGGGAACCCTTCCTTGCCTGGGACATGGTGTGGTGTGGCCTCAAGGCAGCAAGTGACTGGAGGGGTGACTGTGGAGGAGCAGGTGGGTGGGATATTTTCCATCCCTCCATGTCTGAAAATGCAGCATGAAACAACCCCATCTGTGGCCGCTCCTTTGCTGGGAGGTTGTCCCAGCACAGCATGGGTTGGGTCTGGGGAATTTTTTTTTCCTATGATTCAGGTTAAAATCCTGAGTGCCCACAGCGTCAGAGACCATCCCCAAGGAGAATTAGGGAAATTCATGACATGACAACAGTGTTTATCCTCCCCCACCATCACGTTTTCCCTCCTCTTCATTAGTACAAATGGGAAGCTTCTCCTGAAGTTTGGTTATTCTCTAGAAATGCACTGAATTCAGACAAGAGCAGTCATTAGTCACCAGGGTGAACCCAGGGCGAATGAGCAGTGAGTGAAGTGATGAAAAATAATTGGCAAGAGGTTTGGGTCTGAATAAAGCCGATTTTGGTGCTGTGCTCAGCTGAAGTCATGTCATAGTTGGCCGAATGTGGGCACCTTGACCAGTGCTCCCACAGCAGTCCTGACAGCCCAGAAGGACCCCACGGCCCTCTCCACATGGTGGCAGACTGGCTGGTGGCTGGTGGCCAAGGGCTCTGTCCTGCCATGAATTCATCTCCAGTGAAAAAGTGTAATCCAAATCCCACGAAAGTTGATGGGAAATGTTCTTCTCTAGGTCATTTTAAGGCAGCCCCCAGTGATTAAACAGCAGTCTGGGAATCTTTGTTTGGTTTTGTGTTTTTAAGTGGGTACTGAGAGCAAGCCTGAAGGCTCCAGTGATGGATTGTGTCACATGATGCCACCGCATCACTCCACGTGTGACCGTGGCCAGCCCTGTGTCACCCCACCAGGGACTGTCTCCCTTCCTGTCTGCACACCGAGGTACAGCTCTAGCTTTGATTTTAGAGGCTGGGGGGTTGGGTCTTGGTCGAGCTGTTGTTATTTCAGAAAAAAAAAAAAAGTCGAAAAAAACCCCAGCAATGTGTCTAAAAGAGAAACATCTGGCATGTGAGACACGGCTGGCGCTCAGGCCCCGGGGTCTGTGATCCATCAGGCTCCGAGTCGCGCCGTGGCTGAGCCGAGCCAGTTGCTGGGACGGAAAAGGAAGGGAAAAGCTCGGCAGTGGCACAGCAGAGCTGCCAAATCCCAATGGCACCAGCGAGCCAGCCTGGTGCTCCCACCCTGAGCACTGAGGAGGTTGTAGAGCAGGTGAGCAGGAGTGCCAATCACCTCATGCTGCTTTTATTTTGGGGGAAAAAGACACAAGTTACCAGGAGGCAGAACTATGGTTCTGCGAAAGCCCGACTTGCTGCTTGAGACTTTAAAGGAAGTCCAACAGTTTCGCAGTAAAATGGCTTAATTTTATCCCACAGCAGTGGTAGGAGCAAAGGAGATTAACTAACAGCAAATCTCTTGAGAAAATGAAGGATTTTTTTAGGCCTGAATTCTTGAGAATAATTATCAATTTATTGATATCCCTTCAAAATAATTATGAATTTTACCCAGTACCAGACCTCCACTACCCAATTCCTGGTCTCAAGAGAAGAGTGTAGTCAAAGGGAAATGACTCACAGCTGCCTGTGGTTGAAATTAATGAGATATTTATCTGGAAATATTCTTGTCAGTGGCTTTTCCTTGTATTTTCAGTCAGGACAACAGCATGGAAAACATCACTGAGACAGTGGTGTCCTCACTGTGTTGGCTGCAGGGACAGGAGGATCAGATCTGTTAACTGGATAATCAGAGGAGTGATAGGGTTTAAGGCCAAGAAGCCCCTGTCTGAATGTTCCAGCTGACTTGCTGCAGGAAACAGCCCATGATAACCCCACAAATGGTATTTATCGAGGACAGAAGGGAGAGAGGAGATGACGGGGAAAATCAGAAATCAGCTGAGATGCCTTGGAATGGGATTTGTTCTTTTAAAAAAATTTTTCTTTGCCCATCCCTAGAAAGCCCTTTCACATCCTGCATTATCTTTCCTGTAAGCAGCAGCTCTTCCAGGAGATTTAAATAGATGTGGAAGAGAAATCCTTCCCCTGCCTGCGCCCGGGGTTACCCCGCGCGTCATCCTCCCGGGGAGGAACAGCAGTGGCCGTGTGAGCAGGGAGCTGAGCTTTCTGGATTGCTTCAAAGCCCTGCTCTGCCAACCAGATTATTGATCAAGAGGAAACGTCGGCGTTTCAGAAGCTTCCCCAAAAAGGCACGGAGCCTACTCGGCTCCCGTGCGTCACCGGGGATTTTTTTATCCGTGGATTTTCCGGCATGTTTAACGCAGCCGGGTCGTCCAGGAGGGACCCTGGCAGAATCTCCCTGCCGAGTGACTCACACTCGCACATCATGGGAATATGGGTTGACTTCAACATACTGCACTTTTCAACTCTGATTCATGCCACCCCAGGAGAGTAAATAAGGCAACTCCACACACATCTTGGCCGTGATGAGCCGCCTTCCCACTGAAAAGGTGTCAGGGCGAATGACACTGCCTGGGAATGGTGTCACCTATAGCTTAGCCAGCAATTTCCCAAACAGGACAAAATGTCTCTTTGCATGTACACCACAAGTCCCCTTGCAGCCTGGGGTACCTGCCCTCTTGCATGTTGCAGGTCTTTACTAAACCAAAGATGCTGCGCTAAGTGCAGCGAGTTTTTGGCAGGTTAGCTAAAGCCTGGGGACATTCATTAGCCATCTGAGGCTGTCACTTTTCAGACATCATCATTTCTCTGCAGATAACTTCAGAAGGGTGACTGAAAAAAGCAGAGAGCCTCACTCGTCTGGATGATTCCCAAATTCAGGGTAAGCCAGGTCACTGCTGCAGAAGGCGTTACGTGATATGTTTAGCACCATAGAGACAAAAATCAGGAGCAGATTTTTTTAACACGATCTAAATGAATTATGTATCTGAAATCAGTTGTTTGGGGAAAAACTCCAAGTGTCATTAGTGGTACCTGAATGATGGTGAGTCACCAAATTATATCCTTGGGTTGGGGAAACGAGTAAGTGGATGTCTAGTTGCCTGTTAAGTCAGTGAAGCAATCCGGCTAAAGCACCTCCTGTACCAGTCAGATGATTTCTTCAGTACAATTTCACTCCAATCCTGGCTTGCAGCTTTGCCAGGAAAGCCCAAGGAAAGTGCCCAGGTGCTCCTCATAGCTCCCATTCAGCCTCTGTGGGCAGCAGCAGCCCCTGCCTTGGGTCAGCTCTGGCAGCTCCCTCCAGCACACGGCTCTGCAAACCCAGTGACTCAGCAGGAACATCTTGGCAGAAATCATGAAAAGAAGGAAGCCTTAGACATCTCCCGAAATCAGATTGTGGATTTGTGGTTTTTATTTTGCCTGATCTGTCACTGAGACCATGTAGCTATCGGTCTGTGCCTGGAGGGAGCGGGATTACAGGTGATTTTTCTGATTGCAGGTTGCTGATGTGAAGAAGTGAATGTGTTCTTAGGCAGGTTAGCCAAATGGAGGGGCAGAAGCTATTGAATAAGCATTAAGTGAATTGGGGGCTTAATTCCCAGTGAATGCCAGCTCCTCCAGTTCTTTCTCCCTTAGGCTTTAATAAAAATCTCAGCCTTATCCTGAAACCTGCAAGAGAGAAATATCCCCAGCAGCACAATTAGCACATGCTATGCCACCTCTTACAGTGCTGTAATACTGTCTTTCTTTCAAAGTAAATAAAGAAAGAAAGAATCCCCCCCCTCATTTGATTACATGTTCTGTTCTTTCCTCCAGCCTTGTCAACGTGAAGCCCAGAGATTGCCTAATCTGCTCTCGTTATTTAATTACGTGACTGCGCTGGCTTCTGGCCGTAACCCATCACGACTGGCAGCGCATTCCTGCCCGGCCCGCAGGCACCTCCAGCCCCGGTGGGTACGGGAAGTGTGTCCTGCCATCCTCTGCCTGTCGGCTCTGTGAGTGGGCAGCCAGCACCACAGTAAGGACGTGGCTCGGATCCAGCTGAGGAGTGGAGCGCTGGGTCCCCGGCACCCGGGCCTGTGGTCCCCAGGGGACTTCAGCCAAGCCCTTGAGGAGGAGGCAAGTGGAGGCATTGGGTGTCCACACCCTTCCTGGCATGCCCACTCCCCGGGAGTGCCACTGGGATCTGTGTGGTGGTGTCCTCCCTGTGCTCCCAGGCTTGCTGCTGGGCCCAGGGTGTGCCAGGGCTCGGTCCAGCTGCGGGGCCCTGGCAGCTCCTGGTGGGAACTGAGCCCCAGCCCTGGCACAAGCCCTCCTCTGGCCAGCCAATCTCTCCTGCCTTCAGGGGACAGCTGCAGCCTGCTTATGTCTGGGGGTGGTGTCTTAGTCCAGCTACTTTAAAAACACACTAAAAAAGCCCTTCTGCTAAAATGCTGCTCTAGGAAGGACAGAGGAGCCCAGCTGCATGGCTCAACAGCATGGGTGAGAGTTGAGTTTCAGTGATGTTATACCAGATGAATTTATCCTCTCAGCCTTGGTCAAACTGTCTGCATACCTGGATCCTAAATCACTGTTTTCATTATCTTGCTATTTATCTCTCTCCCTCACAGAGCTAAAAAAGTCCTGCAACTGCAAACATAAAATGTGTCTCCAAGACAGAGTCCGTGCCCTCTGCTGTTGACAGTATCCCCACATGAAGCCCTCAGCAGCGTAGCTGTGTAGGACAGAGAAGGAAATAAGGTGAACTTGGTCCCCCCAGCCTGAGCCTTGAGGCACATGGTGCTTTTCTTCCTCTGCCACTGGCAGGGAAATGAGTCACCATCAGGACGGCATCTGCTGCGTGAGGTTGGTGTAGCTCTGGGAGATGGACCCTGGCAGAGTGATGGAGGTTTGATGGCTCTAAGAAAGAGCCACTTCCATCAATAGCTTTGCACAAGCACTTTGGTTCTTTGCAGTTTTCATTCGGTGAGCAGCTGCAGAGGCACAGGGTGATGGATTTTCCACCAAGTCAGACCCCTTTGCCTGTGTCTGAGCAGCTTTGCCTTGGGGGATGGACCTTGTGGGGCTCCTGCACTGAGGCCAAATTCTTCCAGCACCAGCATGGTAACACATATGTGGGAGACCTATGGAAAAAAAAAGGATTTCAACTGAAATCTGGTGCTAGTGTTTCTTAGGCTTTGAGCATCCCCACCTAAATTCACAGGGTGCTGAAGGATGAGGCGCCTGGTTTTTTTCTCTGTTCTCATTTCATTTTGTTTCCTTTGTTTGGTCCCCATCATAGCAGCTCTTGGGCCCAGGCCCAGCACTTAGCAGCGGTAGCACAGGAATTGATTTCAGCAGAAGCAGACAATTTCCTAAATTATTAATGTTAATAGTGGACAAACCACAGGACACAAGCAAAAATATACAGAACAAAGAGCTGAAGAAAAGCAAGAGGACGGCAGCTGGAATCATCAGGGTGATGAGAGACAGAACAGGGATAGACAGAGATATGTCCTGAATAACCGGGACCAAGATGGAGCACACACAGAGAAGGTTTTGGGAAAATCCAAAAGCAAAGCAGTACACCCCTTGGAGAGATTCCCAATTGCTATGGATACATGCACTGTTATTATCAGGGTTTTATAACAAGCAGCTCACACGCAGAAATTTCTACGTGATGAAAGATCTGTGCCCTATGCCTGCATTAGAAACCTGCTGGGGGGCAGGGGAGACTCCTGTGTTGCCCCCATCCTGTGCCCTGCCTCGGGGGTGGTCCCTGAGGTTGCCCAGTCCCTCTGACACAGGGCAGCTCTCTGCCAGCCTGCCTGGCGCGTCCTAGTTGTGTTTCTCAGAACCCCTCCGTGTTTTCAGCTGATTTGCTTTGACATCAGCAGCCGGCAAGAAGTTCTCTGTGTCGGGGTGCGTGGGAGTGCTATGTGACACCTTAATCATGCTAAACAGGAACACACATTCAGATTTCCTCGGCATTTCAAAGAAATGTGATTTCCTTTGTGCTGCAAAGAAAGAGTTGACTTGATTGCGACTCTCTGTGGAGATCAGCTCTGGTGCCTGTGAATTAGGGTGCCAGGATCTCATTCTGGAAAAAAAAAAAAAGGGAGATAAAACACACCAGGCTTTTGAGCTGCAACTATTAGGGTTAAGTTTCTTGCTGGTAACTGGGGTTCATTTTGAGGAGACCTGTTTAATTTAATTGGCCAATGTGTCAAGAAATCAGATTTTGTTGAAAAATTAAAATTTGTATGCAGTCAAAGTACCACATCATACTGAAATATATATATTGAAATATCATATTGAATCCCAACTTTGGAAACAGTTATTAGTCGTTTAGCACAGGCATGAGAAACTAATGCAAAGTCCAAATGAGTGATTCACTTGTTAACTTATTTCTCCTCGCCGCATGGGCGACAAATATTTAAAATCTCAGTGAAGACTCAACTAGGGATGAATATAAATGAGTACAGATATAAGTGAGCATTTGCTGACCCAGACGAAATGAAATGATGGTAGGGAGGAATCATGAGAGACACCTGCCAGCACAGGGCCCAGTGAGGAGTGATGGTGATGTAGGGTGGGATTTTATTGCTGGTGCTATTTGCGCTGTGTGGCAAGGCCATTGGGAAAGCTGGATGTGCTGGTGTGTTCATCCTGCTGACCAGCCTCACTTGCTCAGCCTTGCTCATCCAGATGCAAAGGACTGCTTGGATGCTCAACATGAAAATGCTTTTCATGTTTTGTGATTTCCGAGATAACCTTAAAAACAGAACGTTTGGTAAACTACCACTCATGGTAATAAGCAAAACTCCTGTTGGATCTGATAAATGAATAGGAATGATTATACTCAATTTAGCAAAGCACTGTGTTCCTGCTGGATATGATTCCAAAGCATTGGACTGAAATGTGGTACTACCCTGGAACCCCTGTCAGGGGCACTGAGGTTTGCCATGGCCTTCACCAGACACGTGGTAATTGTTGCTGCCCAACTGTTTCAGTTTTCAGCACCAAATTAGCTGTTGCCTAACCCTATTCACATAGCGTGCAAAAAAAGTAGGTCACCCAAGGCAGCAGGTATTGCTGGGCTTGGAAATCCGCTTCTACATGTTCACAGTTCAGCAGCTCCTCTAGAGGAAGGATCACATCTGTTGTCACCAGGCTCCTACCCGAGCTGCTGCCTCAAAAGAGCAGTGACTGCATGCCTCTCCCCAGTGTAATGTGAAGGTGCTTTTCCTTTCCCAGGTGGGCTGCTCTGAGACGGGGAATGTCCCCTTCCATCTTCAGTGGCAATGATCTTCCTGTTTTAATTGAGAGTTAATAATAATCTCACCTGGCTGTCTGAATTGGGGTCTGGATTTCCAGTCTCAGACTGGGAAATGATATCTCTGCTCAAGGGGAAGCTGGAAGGAGGATGAATTTCTCTTCCCACGCCTTGGTCTCCTGTTCCTCTGTGATGTTGCAAAAGCCAGGTGCTGCCCAGGATCAGGATAAGCCCTGCTCCCTGTGGCTGCCAAGGGCTGCTGGGCTGCACGGTGGTGTCCAGGGACAGCAGGGTAGTCCCCATGGAGGTGGCACAGGAGCTGGCTGCTGGTGGAGCAGCACTGGAAAGCAGGACAGAACAGTGGCAGAAGCAGGGTGGGCTTGTCCTGTGAGCCTCTAGAGAGGAGTTCAGCATTGGATTGACAGCACTGAATGTTTGTCCACGATGAACTGCTCTTTCCCACGGTGCTCAGGCGTTCTCCTCAGGGGGATTAAGGCAGTTTGCATGATCAGTTCTTGGCACCCAGTCCCTAATATTTTGTGTTCTGAATCCTGCCTGCTGGGCTGGGGTTACCTGCCCTGGTCATCTGCAGGAAAGCACACGCAGGCAGAACATTTCTGCAGCTCCCTCACTGCATTGCCACACAGTCCCACACCCAAACATGTTTTTCTCTCCTCGTGCTCTTGCTGTATTTAGGTCTCCACATTTTGTGCCTGGCTGCTGGCCTGCATGGCTGGAGGCAGACCTGTGATGGCACTTGCAAACAGCAAAGGGTTCTTCGTCCCTCAGTTAAAACACATCCACTTGCATCGTGGTACAGGTTGGAAGGCAGCCACTGCTCCTTCTCCCTGGGTGGAGCAAGGGGCTCTCCCCCATCCATTTGCCAAATCAATGTTGTTTTAGAGCTGGGGTTAACCAGTCACATGGAAGTACCTGTGTAAAAATACAGTGCAGGGAATGCTAGCTAAGCTTCACTTAGATCACTGCAGATGTGTTATTTTGGGACACATTCATACTGTGCAGTCCTTATTCAGACGAAACTGCAATTGACGTAATTTTTTCCATAATGTTGCTTTTATTTGAAATCATATCTATACATCTCGTACAAATCAAACTAATAATAAGCACTTCCATGTCAGACTCTACTTATGGATTAATTTTGGAATTTAGTTTATAGACATGGTTTGACTTCAGTGGGATTTATGTCCTTAAAAGGGCTGCAGCAACAGGGGGCAACTGCTAGAAAGTGGCTTTTTGTCTATAATTCAACATATTTGTTTGTGGAACCCTGAACAGTGTTCTAATCTTCCATCTGAAAACTGCCTTGTCACCTCTTGATTTACAGCATTTTCCTTTGCCTTGCCTCTCTACGACTCAGTATTTCTTACAAAGCAGGTATTGTCAAATCTCTTTCTTGAAACATATAATAACCACCTTTTGTATTGAACAGGCATATAAATTACTCAGCTTATATGACAGAACAGAAAATAAAGAGTTGAGTATCTGGCAGAGATGCCAAAGAGTGATGTTATTATAACCTTACTGTGAAAGTTTTGCTAGCAGAAAGTTGCATATCAGTGAAGTAATCAACGACAATATTCCCTTTATTACACCAAATACCGGAAAAGATTATTGTAGGATATATTTCCAGACAAGTCACAACTCTCTTGTTGGGATGTTCAGCAGCCATCTCGTGCATCACAGATGGGATTCAGAGCTTAAATAGACCCCAGGCAATGAAAGACACATGATCACAGGGCTTGCCTGTCAGTGTTACAGATGTATTATTCAGATCTTCTTGGGAATTTTCCCACGATGTTTGTTTTTAAGTGGGAAATAATGTTCCTGCAAAATTAAAAACTCAGATTTTCAAATTTTCCTTTATGTAAATTACACCAGGAATGGAAGAGCTATTTCAATGGGGAATGGTCCAGATGACACCAAGTCACAGTGCTTGGCTTGGAGCAGTTTCAAGCAACCACCCATCCTTGCCTGAGCTGCCGACAGAAGTACGGGATTTATGTTCAGATGCTTTGTCCCTCCAGTGCCTGCAAAAAAGTTTGGCTCTTCTTGTGGCTGAAGAAGGGCATCCACCCTGGCAGCCAGCAAACACCACGTCCCTGGGCAAAGAGGTGCAAGGAAGCAGAATGTACCCTTGTAGGAAAAGCTGAAGATTTTGGTTGACAGGGGAAAAGAAGATTATAAGGTCGAGAGGCAGCTTAGAGAAAAGCATCTGGATCAGCCTCTCCATGCCCTGCCTCTGACTCAAACTGCTAGGCCCTCTTTAAGCCTCCAAATCAAGTGACCTGTGCACGGGTAATCAGGACAGCCCAACACACACACGGAAGCCCAAAGCATTGTCTCCACAGCTCCGTCCTTGGTGCCTGTCTGTATCCCGAAGCAACCCTTTTGCTCAGGGGACGGTGGGAATGGCCAGCCCTCCCCTAAACATCACCTGCAGCACCCGATCAATAACGAGCAGCATTACCGTCAGCACTTTCTGCTTGATTTATCGGTGCTTGTAAACATCAGCTGACTTTGGATGGAGCCCTAGGATCAACCTGGCTGAAGTGGAAGAAAAAAGAGCTAAAAGCCCTTGGTCGCCGTTTATTCGCGGCTGGGATTTGGTGCACGGCTCCACCTCTTGGCGACTGCACAGCAGAGCTGTGGTTTGGCCTGGCAGGGTGGGAATGGCAGCGTTTCCTTCGCTGAGTGTCACCAAATCAAACAGACTTAACCGAGACTCTGGAAATCAGAGTCAGGTGCAGCCGGGACCTCGGTGTTGAGCTTTTTCTGCTTAAGGCGTGAAAGTCGCTCACAGGCTTTGGCTGCTCCGTATCCTTTCCCGGTTGGAGGTGGGTGAGTACCCTGGAATCACGTTGGAAAAGCCCTCTAAGATCCTGGAGTCCAAACACTAGCCCAGCACTGCCAAGCCCACCACTGAACCACGTCCCCAAGAGCCACATCTACACGTCTTGTACAGCCCTCCAGGCATGGTGACTCTATCGCAAAATTAAAGTGTTATGCCCTCAAGAGAGGCTTATCTATCGTCTGATTCTCCGGACACAGGTTCCTCTCAGGCCCCGCATCCCATGGGATGCTCAGCACCGATTGCAGGAGTCCCTGTGGTCGCGAGGCAGGGGCCAGGGTGGCCGGGACAGCCGGGGGGGTGGGGGGGACACCTCCCCGCGGTGTCCCCGCAGAGCCCGCACGCCGCTCCCGTTCCGCAATCTCTGCTGCCCTCGCACGGCACGGCTGGGAATGGAAAGGAGCCGGCTTTGGGCACATTCGGGCTCGAACAGGACATGTGCCATCAATGACCGCCACTGCGGGCTCGCAGGCAGTCTGGCAAGTGCCGATGGTTGTGACCCTTTCCGCGGTAATAACACTGAAAATTGATGGTCGCTGGACTTTGTCACATTCAAAGCCGAGTTCAATAATAAATCTGAGCTTTTCTAGGAATGGTCTTGAAACACAGACCTAACAAGCCAAGCCATCAATCTGCATGTGTCCAGGCAGGGAGTCCTTGTCTGGTCTTTGGCAAGTGGTTTTTTTTCTTTATAATGTCATTTTGTTCTTCACTAATGCTCTCCATCCAAGGTTATCAGGAAGCCAATCAGCTGGACTTCCAAAGAGCAAATCATTACCTAGCAAAATATTACTCATCCTGAAGATCAAACACAGCCTTGAGCCCTGCCTTAAATGGGTATTAAAGAAGGCTGTTCCAACCTGATGGTAAGAATAAAAATGTCTTTTGCATTAGGGTCTTCTTACCGCTGTTAGTTAGCATTGTATTTTATAAAAGTATCAGATTATAGCTCTAGCTGTCAAGAAAGAGTGAATTGACTCTGCTTCTCAGCTATGAGAACCTCTGGTGCTCTGAGTTTCTCATACCCATTACCATTTCTAGCTATATATCTATAGACCGTTGCTTTCATTTTATTTAAGATTAATTTTAATACAAGACTGTTCTTACTGTTCACTGCCTGTGGGTAAATCCCATGGTGATATCTGCAGTGAGATGCACACCTGTGTGCCTGCTCTTGTGGCAGTTACCAAACCCTGAGCAAGCTCGTTGTACAAGGGAGAGTAACGTACAGCATGCAAAGGACTAAACGTGCCTGTCCCATGGGATGTGGGCCATATGCAAATATGGGTCACATGTGCAAGAGCAGATTTGAGAAGATAAGCTGCTAAACTGGCCTGTCTCTGGGAGAAAGTCAGGCTGGAACTGAGCTAATAGCTAAACTGATCTTTAATCCATCTTTGCTGTAAACTATCTAGAAAGGGATCGCTAGGTGCTAAGTAGTCTGTGTGGATTAGGTAAATGACAAAATCTGAGAAAAACCCATTGGGAAACTGGGAAAGTAGTAATTTGGAAACATCAAAACTACTGGAATTGTATAATTGTGTCCAGTGCAGGGCATATGGCTGTTGACGTGTCTGGAGGTGACTTTATTGATTCAGTTAGATTTAGTTGCTCACTTATGAGCCCCCTGTGAAAGACACCAGTTGAAAAGACCCAGTGGGTGTGTAGCTTGAAGAGGCACTTGGGAGCCAAGCCAGAAACTTGTACAATTCCACTGAGCAACACTTTTGCTAAATGAATCCTGAGCAGAAAGTCTGTTAATACTGGATGTAGGCAGTGAGTGGCATCGTGGTATCACAGAAGAAGCAGCAGAGCAACAAACTAAGAGGATTAGACACAGCAGAGGGACAGATAAGCGGCTGAAGAGGGGTAATTCTCAGGATGGGGATCCTACCTGTGTTTAGTGCTCTATTCACATGCCCACACATGATAAGTTTTATACACTGCAGCTTATGGAAATTAGTAGCATTGACCAGGGATTCTTGTGCTGTTCCTTCATCTCTGTCCTGCAGCTCCCAAGGATGAGGAAAGCAGGCATCTCTCCTCTCTCCCTGTGGACTGATGTTCCTTCTGCATGGCTTGTAGAAATGCACTGCACAAGCAACTGATCTTAGTGAAGGAAGCACCTGGTACGTTTGGACTCAGTGAACCATCACTAGTTTGTCATTAAAAGGGAGGATGGCATAAATGGTCCCAGAAGAATGCACACAAATCCTGCTATGAGTAACAAAGCAAGTGCCAGGGTAGCATGGATGGTATTTTAATGTCCTGGGAAAGGAGAATTTCAGGAATCTGAACCATGCAAAGAGGCTTGCTGGTGTTCCTGGGTCACTGATTTGAAACCACAGCAGGCAGGAGCTCCTGGAAGGTTTGCTGAGGGCTTCAGGCAGGGGAGTGGAATTGGAACTGGAGCGAGTTTCCCGACCGAGACTCACAGTCTGCACACCACAGCCTTCCAGCTTGAGGAAGTGTAGCAGAAGGGACGTATAAATGTAATGTGACATATATAAATAGCAATATTACTCTGGCAGTCTCCTTTTGTGTTATATTCTTAGTGGCAGCACCTATCAGCATCAGTTCTGTTATGTGTAAGTAAAAGATAGCGCCAGTATTATTTTGAAATTCAGTTTATCATGCAAATTCCAAACCTCAGTGCTGTAATACTGACTTTCTTTTTATGACATAATCCTTTGCCTTTGGGAAAGGAGTTTGGAAGGTATTAAAGTTGCCATCAACAACTGACGCTTTAATTTTTTTTTTTTTTTGCCAACATGATTGTATCGTATGGTAGCTGAAAAAATAGAAGTATAAATAAATATGGTTGGCATATCGGCTTCAGTATTACAAATTGGTTTTTTCAGTGCTACATGCATGCAGATTTAGTTTTTAAGCACAGCAAGATAACTTCTGATAGCACAGATTCCATCTGGAGTAAAACAATAGCAACGTTAGTTGTCGTGATAACGCTGCATTGGTGGTGGATCCTTGTTGATAAATAGTGTACAACAAATACAAATACTGCATCACAAGCACTCCTCCTGTATTCCTGATCCAAAATCTCAGCAAAGTGAAGTATCCTCCTCTCCGTTTTGCACCTGGGGAAGGTGAGGCAGAGTGATTTGCCCGAAGTCCCCAAGGAGCAGTTGCAGGGCTGGGGAGAGCAGCGTGCAGCTGCCACCCCTGCAGGAGGTGTGTCCTGCCATGCAAATCCCGGGCTGCGCAGACCAGCTGCTCCATGCAGGGACTCTGGTGAGGGGTTGGGAAGCTCCCATTGCAACGAGATGTTCTGATCGACCCCTTGAGAAAGGCTCAGTCTTTTGGAGTGCTGCTTCTCTCTCGGGATGCCTGGGCAGCGCTCTCTGCAGAAAGTTGTCCCTGTCCCCTTTGCGACATCAACCTCCACCATATTTGCAGTCCAAACAATCTGAGGGCAAACAAGGAAGGAAAACAAACAGCCAGCTGCTTTCCATTGAGTTCAGGGATTTCTCCTGGATACTTTGCAAGAGTTTTGTTTAGCCCAACTCTGGCTTCCGTCCGCAGTGATGTGAACAAGCAAAGGAGCCACGACCGCTGTCGTGTGAGTGCAAGTGGCCCAGCCGTGGTCACACAGCAGCAGCAGCTCAGGTGGTGGGGTTTGAGATGTGACCTGGTGCTACAAAACCACAGCACAGCCTCAGTGATGTCCTTTGGTTTATTATTCTGCTCTTTGTTCTCAAGGGCCTGCAACGAGGGCCAAGTGACAGAAGTAGAGAGGATCTGTTTTTTCTGTGTTTGGGATTTTAGGGTATTTTTTTTTTTGGAACAAATCGTTGTAAATCAGCTGCTAAAAATGTGTCTGTCATTTTAAAAAGGCATTTCCTGTAAAATCAGCTGGGATTGTCACTCTGCCTGGGCTCTCTTCTCCTGTGCAGTAACCCAGCACTTCAGTACAAGAAGCCTGGCCATTTCTTCCTTGTTTTTCTCAATTAAAACATCTCGAGATCTGACTGCTGGTTTCTTTCAATCAGAGGAAAGGCTAATTAATAAAAAAAAAATCTTTATTATGCTGGTAGGATCAGCCTATCCCTCAAACATTCATCTTTTAACAGTACAAATGAAAAGGAGGTAGTGTTGAACCAGGGTGATGCAAGAACTCCACACACACTAAGGGACAACTGCAGCTTTTTTTCTCTTCAGCTGGTCCAAATTTTTCTGCAGTGCCTGATTTTTGATAGAGTGATTAAAAACCATTTTTGAACAAGCCTGAGAAGGCAGCAAATTTGTTCTCAGCACACACATAAATAACGTCATGATGTCTGAAGGTCTAAAAAATATCTGTAAAACATATGTCAGCAAGAAACAGCACTTCCAAGGCAGCTCTGCTCTCAAGTTTTCTGCTTGAATATTTCAACAGAAATTATTAGTATGAATTTTTTAAAATCATCATGGAGGTTTTCAAAAAACTCCTGCTTGGTGATTCTTTTCCTGTTTGCAAAATGCTTTTTTTTTTTTTTTTTAAGTGAATCATTGACAAATTTCTTACTCTTTTTTTTTTTTCCTTTTTTGTCACATCAACTGAGATATATCTTAATGTATTTTAAGTTGTTCGTAGGTGTCTTGGCACAACAGATTTTTCCTTTTCTCTTTGTCAACACAAAGAGAAATTTGTTTGCTGGCTGGCTGGTTGGATTTTTCATTAACGAATTTCAAAACACACAGTGCTTTGCTTCATTACAGAGCCTCTATTTTCAGCTTCCTCATCAGAAGGTAGATGTAACTGTGTAACATGCAGATTGAATTCCAGGTATTTCAGCCAGCTATGCTGTTCAAGGATTGCTCTTGTGAGCTTCTGAGTGGTTCTGTTGCATTAATTTTCCATGCCCATTTACAGCAGTAGAGATTATCAGCTTGTTTATTGCTAATAAGTAACAACCATGAAAGGCCAAATTAAAAGCAGTTTTGTAACTTAAAGAGATATATATCCAGCTGATCCTCTTTTTTTCCATTGCCTGCAATATTCACAGTGTTAGTTTTGGATTTGTGTTTTTAGATTTCTTTCTTATCTATATGGCTCGAGCTGGGGCAGGGATGGCAAGAGGCAGACAAGGACAGCAGAAGCAGAGACTGCTTTTTTCCACAGTAAATGCTGGATGAAGATGTGTGTGAAACTTCAGCTTCAAACCAATTATGCCTCAGCTCTTCACCTGTGGGAATAGAGTTAATAATCTCTCATTGTCTTCCTGTCCTCCTTCTGCTATTATCTGTGCTGCAATCCAAAGGAGCACTGGTTTTAGCTATTTAGCATTTCTGTAATAACTGCATCCACAGAGGCAAAGTATTCCACTTAAAGTGACATTCTTCAGAGTGAAACATGATGTTGATGCCTCAGCTAGCGGTAGGTGAACTCAAAGTTTGCATTTTTAGCAAAAAAAAAAAAAGTTTTCTTGTATGCTCTTTCTCTCTGAGAGTACCACAAAACAAAAATACCTGTCTTTTAAATTCTCAGCCCCACACTTCCTGACTGACCCAATATGAACCACTGCTGCTCTGCACACATTATTTCCTCTCTTTGAAAAAAAAAAAAAAAAGAAAAAGAAAAAGATAATAGACACAGTCTGGCAATACCTTGCATTTCCATTGACCTTATCTCTCATCTTTTGGGGGCAGCAAGCTGCTCTTCACAAGAAGGGAGCTAAAAGCAGAGCAGGGCAGAGGCCGACACCGGGTTGGAGGCATTGCCTTCTCCAGCCCTGTCCTTTCTGATTCTGCTGACTGGTCTCCTCCTTGACATCAAAGCACCTCACTGCTGTCCACTGTAGTAGGAGGCTGAAAACATTTTGTTTCTGTAATATCCTTGATACTACAGAAAGAATATAACAAAATGGGGATGTTTTTTGTTGCTTTTTTGGCAATTTTCTTTGCAAAACATCTCCTTGCTGCAGCACTGCTGCTATTGCACTGCCTGGTGCTAAAGCCTGGCTGTTGTCACGGTACAAAAATCATCAAAAAGCAACTTTAGCTCTTGTCTTTGCTGTGCAAGTGAGGCTTTCCCGCCACAGCGGTGGCCAAGGTCTTCTCAGCCCACTGAAGATGTCTGTCACCAGGTCAGCAGCTCCATGTGTTCCCTCCATCTGTGCCGCCAGACCAGGGGAAAGCTGCTGACTGGCAGCAGGATTTTCTTACTTTTCCTTAGAGATCCTATAAGGAACCTCTTCTCCAGTTATATTTCTGTATGGCTGTTTGTTTCTGGTTTTCTATGTTTTCTTTTTTGTTGAATAGTGTCACATTTTGTTTTGCTTTCATAAAATATCTCAAAAAAATGAACTCTGTTTTGCCATATTCAAACTCTGTTTCGATACAAATATTGGTATTGCATTTTAATCTGTTAAAACTGTATTAATTTCTAAAGAGATTTTTCTACAGGTCTAATTATAAATTCTGATTATTATTTGCATACAAATCGATTGAAAACTTGTATTATTCAGCTTCAATGTATTCCATATTTTTAAAATGAAAAAATAAAATGAGTGCCAATTACCAGTTGTTAACAAAGTGAACCTTCTCTTAATCTATTTCCCTCCAGGGTAACAAACCAAGAGTTCTTTTCTGGTCTAACTTTTAAATCCCAAGTTCCACGCTTAAACCATTTTCTCCTGACAGCGCGTGGCTGAACACAGGCTGAATGTTTGCATATGTATCATTAATGCATATCTTGAAACAGACATGAATTTTTTCAGTTCTCAGAGTCTTGAGTTTTTTTCTTCCTAAGTGTTAAAGATATTTGACATTTTCCTAAAAGCTCAATGAGCAGAGTCCCTGAGCCTCTTAGTGTTTGCAAAAGAAGTAAATTATAAACCCCTTGGATGCAGAAAAAAACCAGAAAGAAAGAGCATCCCAAAAGTTTAGAAACCAGAAGGCAAAGAATTTAAAATTTGCCTAAGACAACCAGAAATTGTTAGAATCGCTGATCTCAGGTGGGGGCATCATTAACACATCATTAACATGCCAGGCTATTAACGCATGATGCAAGTGAGTGTGAAAAGGGCTCAGCCCATGAGGATGCTACAAGAGGAGAGAGTCCTGCTGGCTGGAAGCGACATATTTCAGAATTAGTGTTCCACTTTTTTCTTAGAACTTCTTTTTTTTTTTTTTTTTTTTTTTTTTTTTTTTTTTTTTTTTTTCTTCTTCTTTTTCTTTTTCCCCTTGCTAGCAGCAGCCATAACAAAATCTCTCCTTGCGAAGAAGTGAGTGTCATCAAAGGTGGCAACTTTTTTTCGTTTAAATTTTAAATTAGCTAAGAGGTCCAGGCGTTGAAAACTTGATTAGAGATTTTGTATGCTTAAGGGGTCTTAACAGTGTGCTTTTACCCAGGTGGAGTCAGAGTACAAAAAGGAAGAAACCTCCGTTTGACACTGCCTTACTAATCTCAGCAGTGTATCACTCATTATTCTGCACAGGATTAAAGGTAAGCTCTGTATTGCTGCCTTTGAGGCTCAGCAGGGCAGTCATCCTTTGCAAAAAACGGGGTTAAATAATTCCCCGTGTGTGACAGAAAGGTTCTGGAGAGAACATAGTTGGGTTTAAATTACCTGGCAGAGCTTTCAGTGTTCCAGCCTCTGTCTTCTCTCCTGTAAAATATTCTGCAGCTTAGCTGCAGGATAAAAGGAGTTTCTTAATCATAAAGGAAATTTAAAAAACGTATTTTTGAAAGAGGGGGTGGTACTTGAAAATTACTAGTCCGGTCTAAGAAGAAAAGAGGAAACAATTTTTGTATGTGTGTGTGGCATTTTAACTAGGATAACAAGCATTACAAGCACACAAAAGTCCTGGATGCTCAGCTGAAGTTAACCAATATATTTTTAATTGGAGATCAGGCCAAATAAGCACTTGTAAATTCATGTTGCTAGGTTCTTTATTCCAGACATTGTCTCCTGTTAAGTGAGGAGCATGTTAGAAATTCTCCATGGAAAGAAAGTTGGTTGTTTTTTATTGTTTTTTTCTCTGCAGAGTTCAAATCTTGTGTTTATTTTTAAAGCATCTCATAAAATGTCCAAGTTCAGATTTTCACTCAAATGTTAGTGATTGAGAGACGTTATAGCTAGTGTTTACAAACGTGTTGTGTAGTTTCTGAATTTTGCACAAATATAATCTATTTGGAGATGGGAAAGGATTTTTAAAAAATATTATAAGTGAAATAATAGGATTCTACCTATATTCTATATATACACACAAACATGTATTTGAGATCAGCAGCCATATGGGGTTGTTGATACCTGCCTGCATTTCTGAAAAATGGTCCTTTGGTCTTCTAAACCGCGGCTCCTCTGAAACTGCAAAGGTAAATTTGCTCCCCAGGATACTCAGAAGTCTCTCAGTACAGATCATGGTTGTAGATCAGCCCATACCAGCTCCTGCCTCCATCTTTTGGCACGCAGCATCTCTAACACTGCATGTTGAAAAGATGCTTATCACAAAAGTGGAACAGAAGGTTTTGACCCTTTAACATGACTCACTCAGTTATGACTACAGTGCAGAAAGATAACAGCAGTTCCAAGAGTGATTTGCATTCTATACAAATATGCTGATCCTGGAGATATACCCAGATGGATGCTTTTCCAAGGCACAGGCATCTGGAAGGCGTATCCCTGTAGAGTATCTCTCATTCTATCCCTATTCAGAAATTATCACTCAAGGATACCAATAATTTTTCAATCATATTTTGATTTTAGTGAGATTTTGACATGTTTTTTCCATGACTACATGCTTATCTGCATTAGGACCAGTGTGCCCATCCCCAGAGAATTCTTGTGCTTTGATTAACTAGAGAGCTTTTCTAAACTTTTCTGATGTAGCATGTGTCAGATTAAAGCTGATCTATGCATGAGTGAGCACAGATGCAAGGAACTTCTCCTCCCTTCCTGTGTGCCCTGAGGGAAGGCCTTGCACAATAATAAATCCCTGCAATCAGCCATGTAGAAAGTAGAGAAAGACCTGAGCTATCTCTGTTTCATGATCCCAGAAAAGCTTCCACCATCAGCAGCAAAATCAACGTCAGGAAGAGTTCAGCAGAAGGGGAGGAAAGAGGGAAATGACCACGGAGAGAAGCTTGGTGTTTTTCTCACACTGTGAGGCTTTTCACACATGTTCAGCCCCACTCATTGTGCCCAGCCTGCCTGAAGGGCCTTTTCTTAAACCTCTCCAGGCTTACAGGGATAATGAGTGAGAGCTGGAGGCTAAAGCAGGTGGTCACAGAGCCTTTTCTCTCCGCAACTCACTCGTGGTGCTACTCTGTCGTGAGAAAGAAAATGAAAGGCTGAAAGTTACCTAGAGGGGAGAGCTGGACTGTTTTTTGCTGAGTTACAACTCACTTCATTCAAAACTATTGTCAAATGCTGTATTTTTCCTGTCCTTCCCACTCAAAATCACATTTTAATGGAAGATTTTTATGTAATTTGCTTAAAAAGCACAGGAGAAATTTTTCTCTGGTTCCCTGCAGAATTTTCTGCAGTTTTCCTTTTCTTGTACCATTGGTATCAACTCACTGTTGATGGTACTGGTAATGAGCTGCTGGTATTTTATCACTGTGGGTGTAGTGTCTGTAATATTTAACTCTTCATCTGAAGGTGGTATTGCAGGCCCTTTAAACACACTGGTGTTTTCTGTGGTCAAAACTGGCTCAAGTTGCTGAGTAATGTCTTGTTAGTGTGTGTCTAAAAAAATGCACTTTGACACTTACTTAAAATATTTTTTCTTGTAGTTTTTAAAAGGTTTTTATTGAACTTCCCAAACCACACAGCAGAGTTTTCACTTGACTGAAACTTTTCAAAATATAATTCTGATAATGAAAATCTTCTGGCACAGTGAGCTTTGCTATGAGGAAATGCCATTCCAAAGTCAGAACATTAGGATAAAACCTGGAAGCAATGTTCTGCCCAAAGTGTGTAACTGCTGGGAGATCTTTGGCAAACCTCCTCACCCTGTGGGCCTGATGCCTTTGAAAATGTGATACAATGATTTCCATTATTTTTTAAAAATTGTTTTGACATCTACAAATGCAAATTGTTACAGAAATTGTAAGGGACAGTGCTGTATTTTGTGTATGAGGCCAGTGAGCAGTAACTCCTCAGAAGATTTTTTTAAATGCAGATCTTGCAAGTAACAAGAGACAGGGTGACTGAACTGAGGAGTAGCTCAACATTTGAGGATTCAAACATTTCAACAGGCAACAGGCCAGACGCAAGTACAACCTCCCTTCCTTCATGTCAGCTTTTCTGCTAGTGACCTTAGTAGTTTACTTTAAGTCAATATTTACTTTAAATATTATGATTAAGTGACAATAATTCACCAAGATTAAAATGCAACTCTGATAAGAATGGAGCCAAGTACACACTAGAACAGTTTCTACAAGAGATCCTCTTCAAGGAGCCTGAGCTCTGTTATGCTGCGAAGATGTGCTGGGAGTTTTGGACCTGTCACACTCTTGTGATGGTGTTGAAGGTAGATCTCCTATAAAATTCATTACTTGAATTGTGCTGCTACAGCTGGGCATTGCTCCCAAAGGTCAGCTTCATGCTACAAAGGTCCTTTGAGCCGCTAAAGATGATCACTAACACCTGATTAAGGCTTCCCAGAGTAGCTGAAGCCATTGCCATGAGGAGCTGGGGTACCACAGGACTGCACTGCCAGTGACGACAGTCACTGGGAGGAACATCCTTCACCTCTGCCCTCCAGACTGCAACACTTGTTGGTACCTCAACTCTCTGTGAATTCTCTTGACGGGTTTAAAATCAGCTTGAGTCCTGCAGATGAAAAGTTCATAAAGGCCAGCCTTGAAAATTAAGTTTTCTTTTTGAAACATCTGGCTATAAGTTTTGCAGCTCTAACCAGAAAATCTAGCTGAGCTAACATACATCCTGCTAAGGAGTGCAGATACTGTGGTGGTTAGTAAATCCTTTGGCTAGCAAATGTCTGTGACACTCTCTAAAATAATTGCTCCTCCTGCTTAATCACTCTTTAACATTTCTTATAATTGATGGGGTAAAATTTTTCAACTTCTTGTCTTCTACACAAAAGCTGTTTTTCCACTGTAGCTCCTGTGAAGAAGTGGCACCTGTTTTGTGACCCTTATTTATTATATCCACGAGGCTGCCTAGCCAGTCCTGTGCTTCTCTTTCATGCCTTGCTTTTTTCTTCAGGGGAAGCAATCAACACTTCATTACCAAGTATAAGACAGGGTTGAACTTTTCAATGCTGTAATTAAGAGAGTGTCAGTGTGAACACTATAAATTCCCTTTCTGAGGGATTTATGACCAAAATGTAAAACTATACTTCTAGCCAAAAAACTTGCTTTTCAGATCTTATAGTATGAATTGTGGTATTTTAACAATTGAAGGGGTCTTTAAAAATTTTAAGAAGGAAGTTAAACTGAAAAGAAAAAAGAACAAAGGAAGGAAGATTTCTTTCTAGTGGTTAACCTTCTTTTTAAACGCACAGGTTTTGCTGGGGCAGATTCTTCAACTTAGAGAACTAATTTTCCCACACCTTTCCTCAGTATGTGTCTACAGGCTTTTTTTCCTACAAAAAAAGGACTGGAGATGTCATCTGATAGTTATCTGTGACTATGAGATCCATAATCCTTGCAGGAAATGATGTTGTCTGCCTGGAACTTCTCACTTTTGAGGTTTGGTTGTTGGACGGCAGAGCTGCTGATTCTGATAATAAATCTGTTGGGATTGTGAGGAAGTCTGAGTACTCTTATTTTGGGTCTATTGAACGTGCTGAGTAACAGCTGGCATTTCTAAGAGTTACTCTTTTATTGGTTTGGTTTTAAGGATTGCTTAGTCCATCTGAGATTATGTTACATCCAGCAATTTACAGGATTCAGTGTTACGATCCCTACTGCAGCCATGACCCTCTCCAACATACATATTTTCTCTGGCTATATAACTCTTCAGCTTTAAGAGTGTTTTATCAGATAAGTCTAAGGTCATGCAAGAAATGTTAGGACTGGGTAGGTTTTATTTGTCCTTCCAAAACACCCATGAGGCACAACCAGAAGTATGTCCAGACCAAAGTTTTTCTTTGCAGCAGTGTTTTAACTACTGCAGCACAGCTCTAAATACCATAAAGATGAGCAGCTCTCTGCCTGTGTGGCTTCTGGGTTGTTCAAGGGTGGTTCCTGTGCTGAAGCTGTGCCATATGACTGCTGAGGAGACTGTTGATACCTGGCCGAGCGAAGCAGAACCAGGAGGGGCTGCTGGGGCTGGTATTTGCTGGAGCTTGGATTCACTGACCACGGACCCAGATGACCCCTGGATCTGACAGCTGACATTAAGTGAACACTGCCATCTCCTGCTTGTGAAATGCCCAGGATCACCTGCACCCTTCAGCTCTCTCTGGTGTGAATGTATGTTTGGGTATCAGCTTCTGCAGTTGGGGAAACTGGCTGCGTGGCTCTTGCTTTTTGCCAATGTTCACATAATTTCGAAGGTAGCTTCAAGATGAAACACTGAAGACTTTAAAGATGAAGAGCTAAAAATAATGTATGGCAGAGACATCATGGTGCGATTAATAAATATTCTGCTATTCTCATTCATTTACTACCACGGCTCCTGTTAGATGTTGTTCTGGGATTTTGTAACTGAGTCAGACATTATAAAGAGAGAAACTTTTCCCAGGTTTGGGACGTCTGGAAAAATGTGAAAAGTCTTCACAAAATAGCAAACAGTGATAAGATTGCAATGATCATTTTTATGTTTTGCATTTAAAATGAACCACACCTTTCCCAGGTATTGGGTTTCAGGCTTTTCTTCCTTTTGTGGTGGTATATTTTGAATGTGTTCCTCAGTTCTTTTCTGATAGGTCATACTTATTTGAAACCTTTTGGTGCTTTTGACCATGATAAAGGCTTGTTAGTTTGCCTTTAGGAAGAGTTTCCCAAATTGCTCCTACAGAAGAGCTGGACACAATTGACCTTTTCTTGTCCTTCTGTGTAGCTAGGGAGTATTATTGGTGGTATTTGCTGCAGAACCCCATTGCAGGTGTCATTTTGTTTCAGTAGTTTCTGCACGTATAGAGTGAAAGTATCAATTAATGTTTGACTACTGTTCGACCATTTATAATGCTGATTGAAATTATAGAAAACTATTTTTCCTCTCAATAGAGTAGGGTTAAAAGACCTGTGCTTTTCATTCACTTGTGCCAGCCACCAGTACTAGAGGAAGGGGAGATGAGTTATCTCCATGAAACTTAATGTCAGCACATGGGAATCAGCATTTGGAATACAGGACCTGCCACTGCAACATGGCACAGCCCTCGCAGAAATGGCCAAGATCTTCCCTGTAAATGCTGTGGCATCCCTAGCTTTGGTTTCTGAGCATTTGTTTCGATGTCTGCTGAACTGTCATGACTTGTACCCTTTGATGACCTTGTCATCCTGCCTATGGGTGTAGGAATTTCCCCCAGATTTACCAAACGGGTCTGGGACAAGACCAATACATCAAATTGAATGGCTGTACCTTCAAGCACCAGGGCCCGACCTGCAAGCAGGATGTCGTCCTAGCACTATTCTACCCAATCCCGGTCTGGGAAATACTTTTTGCATTTCCACTCCTAAACTGTCGCGCGATACAATTGTAGCGGATCACTTGGAGTCAGTTTTAACGTGATAAGGTAACTCCAGCGACAGTGAAGCCTTTCCCTAAGGCTCAACCACCCACCTCAGAGGAGCAGAGCATCATCTCGGAGCGGCCCTGGCCGAGGGGACCCCGCGCCTCAGGGGGCGGCTGTGGGGCCCTGCGGGGACAGTGGCAGCCGGGCGCTCGCCTACACACAGAGGGACGGGGCGAGGGATCAATCCCGAGCATCCCGGCCCCGCTTCGGCGCTCCCGGCAGGGCAGGGCCGGCGCCCCGGGGCTGAGGGGAGCCCGCGCCACGGGCGCCCGGGGTGGCCGCGGGGTCAGGAGGCGCCGCCCCTTCCCGGTGACGGCAGAAGCCGAGCCCCGAGCGGCGCCGCGGGACAGCGGGACGGCAGCGCCGGCACGGCCCCGCCGCCGCACGGAGCCCCCGCCGCCGCCGCGCAGGTGAGGGCGGCCCGGCGGTGGCAGCAGCGGCAGCAGCAGGTGTCGCGGGGCCGGGGCGGGGCGGCGGGTCCGGCGTGAGGGAGGCTCTGCGGAGGGCGGGCGGGGGATGCCCGGGGCCGGGGCGCAGCGAAGGGCGAGAGACGGTCGTGCCCGGGGGCGGCGGGCACTTGGGCTGGAGGGGAGTCTGGGGGCTGCCCGAGGTGGCCCTGCCACCCCGCACCTTGTGTCTGGCCGGGCCCCGGCGCAGCCCAGCCTGACGGAGAAGAAGGAAGGAAACCTTGGCGATGCCTGACAGCAGCCCGGCCGTGCGCGGCCCTGCCCGGCCGAGGGCCCGGCCTGCCCGCGGCAGGTGGGCACCGTCCTGCGGCGGTTCCGCTCCCCTGGCCGCCCCGCCAGGGCTCTGCCGGCAGCAGCTGCATGGCAAGGGCCGTGCGTCCATTGTTATTAGTTATTAGTGCTGTGGTACTGCGCTGGTGACACTGGTGGGGGTCCATCTGGCGAGGTGATGTCCTCAATCCAAAGGCGGAGCTCAGGGCATAGGATGCAACAAACCTTTTGCAATGTCCAGAGCGCATGGGAAAATTTGGAAATCGGCTGGAGACAAACTTTGGACTGCAATTCTTGGTTAACTTTCTGCGTCTGGAAAGCACCTGCTGTGTCATATGGGTGAAATTATAACAGATGGATTCATCAGGGGTTATCTGAGATATTCTTTACTAGCTGGTACATTTATAACTTGCCTTTTCTAGTTTTTCCTCTCTGTGTTACCATGAAGAGAGTTACGAGCTGAACACTGATCTTCTCCTAAGAAGGGTTTGTTTGTTAAAGTCTGAAGTAAAACTTAGTAGACAGGATAGATTAGATTTTTTTTTAAATGTCCATGTTCACTTGGTTACTTGCAGTGTGTCTTTTAGACTTTTTAGTCCAAATCGGTCAGGCTTTTCAATTAAAAATCTATCAGAAAAGGCCTTACACAAACAGTAACAAGTGATCCAAGTTTTGCATATGGTACAGGACACTTTCAAAATTTAGCTCCTGTAGTTTCTACAGTCAAAGGGAAAGAGTCATGTCTGTGTCTAAGCTGGAGCTTGTGGCATGTTTTGGTGATTACTAAACTCACTTGCTGAGTCCTGTAAGTGATGCTGGATCTTTCCAGCTTAGGCATAAGTAACTTTTCAGCAGAAGAGCAGCAATGCTTCCATTACACACAGCATCTTGTAGTTCACACTCTGCTGGGTTGGAGGCAGCCAGGTAATGGGGTGATGGAGATCATCACTGGATTCTGCTGCATGAATGGGTAGAAAGATTGTTAATTCAGATCGTTGTGCAGTGGTGGGTGTAAAGAAGGCTGAGGGGCACATGGGGCTGAGTGTAAGACAACTGCTGATGTTGAAGGTCTAATGCCAAGGGCTTCTGATTGTTTTTTTTTTACTATCAGGCATCTCTCTGTGATGTTACTCTTAAACTGGAGCAGGTAGCCAGGACACTCTGGGAGTGGTCAGTTAGGTTGATCAAATATTGCAATATTCTTTCCACCTTAAGTCAAAAACTTGGCTTATGGTTTAGGAGTGAGGTTAGATTGAATCCACTGTTTTCTCTGGTTTCGGGAGAAAGAGCTCCTTTGAAAGGGGAAGTCCAGTATATTATATTCAACAGAAACTGTTTAAGAAGCCACCTCTGAGAGGCAGTTCCTTTGTACTAAGGGAGTTATCTCTCAAAAGACCTGCTGCATTGCCGTTTATTAAATAGCTGCATTTAGAAACTTCTTTTCTTGTTTTTCTAAATCATATTTCATTTTACAGCTATACCTTGTACTGTAAAAGGCAGAGCTGATGTCTATTTTTATCATCTCTTGTAAAACTATACTCATTTAAAAGTTCATTTTTTAATTATTCAGTATAATTTTGCACAAATGCTTAAACCTTGTCCCAGATCATAGCACATTTGTTTCATTATGATTCTAAATGAAAAGAGTAAAGTGAGAAGACAGGGTTTCTATTCTTTTTTGGTCAGAAAACAGACACTTTTCAAAGGTTTTAATTTAATTTATTATTTTTCCCTCCTTTCATTTCTTAACAAATCATTGTAGCAAGATGACCATGGCTATCTTTTTAGGTTCAGGCCTGTCATAATTTAAATGATTATCTGATTATCTTCAGGTAGTCTAAAAGGATCAGTTACATTATGGCTAAAAGAAAATAATAAATCTGCTGTCACTTACAAGACTTCAAAGTTGCTCACTCCCTCCCAGTTGTAGGATTGGGGTACATAAATTTTTTCAGTAGTATAAGGAAAGAATACTCCATTTTTTTATTGCTGTAACAAGCCAATATAAAACCCTAAATAATGTGTATGATGTTTTGCAAACCATGGAGTGGTTCCTGCTGTAGAGCTCTTCAAGCTCACTGTTGGCAGTGTAGAGGTGAGAAGGGACTCTTGTGGCTTCTCTGTTAACTTTGGGAAAAAAAAAAAAAGGTGTTTATTGAAGTGGTAGAATTCAAAAAGGGATAGGAAAGATTGCCCTGGACAGCTTCAAGGGCAGAGAGATTGCTCCTGAAGCAGCCGGTGACACGATGTCCAAAGGCAGTTTCGCACTGTTGGTGAGGGAACAGCGCGGAGCGGTCAGGAGACACTGACACGGGCTGAGGGGGCGACGGCCGGCAGAAGTCAGGAAGGGGAAGCGAGAAGTGCCACGGTCGAATTAGCCATGAACACGGAAACTGAAACTGCTGGTGATGGAGAGCAGTGGTCTGAGGAGAGAGGAAGAGAAGCAGAGGAGACGCCGTGGCTGCTGGCTGCATGCATAGAGCTCCTCTAAACCTGTCCTGCTCGGGGAGGGCTGGGAGCTGTGTGGCAGCAACCCCTGCGACTTGTGTGACAGTGACACTCATTCATGGGTCAAAGAGCAGGTTGCAGACCATCCTGTTTGTAAATAATCTCACCAAGGAGTAAGCAGGCTCGTAATTAGCTGTTTAATGCAGCGATGTGGGAGACCGGAGAGCACAGAAACTTGCTAATTTGTGAGATCTGCTCTGCACGTCCATCCCTCTTTGGCTGTTGTGTGCCAAGATGTGTCCCGAGTGTATAAACACAAATATCTGCCACCCAACACGTGGGTAAGAATAGGCAGACTGTGTAGGAGGAACAGAGCCATGAAGTTTTAAAAGTGCAAAAATTGATGTTTAGATGTTGCCAGCACTTCATTGTTTGTATTACTCATGTTTTCCCTTCATTACAGTTCTCAAAAGGACAGGTACCTGCTTTACATTCTCATGTAGGTCTCATCCAGGTTTAAATTCCAATAGAGTGCAAGAGTTTACACAAGCCGATGTTGCTGGGTCTGCCCTCTGTGAAGGCTGTTTGCACCTCCTTTCAGGATAAACCAGCAGGCTTAATGTTGGCCATGTACCTGCCTTGCATTTGCACAGGCAGGAGTCTCTGTTAGGTATCTAACTACATAAATATGATCTTTAAAGAAATGAAAATGCTGTTTTAAATATTGAATTTTCTCCCTTTTCTTCCTTATATTTTTTTTTTTTCTCTTCAAGACACTGAAGACCATAAAAGTTTGATTAAAAAGAAAAAAAAATGCCCAGAAAGAATATAGACTATGGAGTGCTGCCTGAGTATGAGAAAAGCCAGATCAAAAGGACCTTGGAATTGGGAACTGTTATGACAATATTCAGTCTTAAGAAGAGCAGCCCCGAAAGAAGGACTATTCAAGTCATAATGGAAACCAGGCAGGTAGCATGGAGCAAGACAGCTGACAAGATTGAAGGTTTCTGTGAGTATTTGCAATGTGTACCTGAATTTGGAGTTACTAATAAATTGAAGTACTTGTCAAATACTAATTTAACAAGCCTTTTGTTAACATTATGAAGATTTTGGCTGAAAGAATTTGGTAATTTGCTGAGAATATTTTGAATTGTTGTAATGTAGATGAAGAATCTTCTGCAGCTCATTATTTAGATATATAACACTACTTAAATATGATTAATATGCTTTTGTCCTTAGCCTTGTTCTCAAAGTTTTCATCTTTGAATATGATGGTGTTTGTGTTCTCAGAATTGACAGACTGTTTTCCATCCTAATGTCTTATGAATTCAAGTGAGTAATTATTCTTTACCACTTCTCTCTTAAAAAAAAAAAAAGTAAAAGAACCAACTAAACACCTTCACATATAAGGAAACTGAATTCACATTTTGGTATTCTTGGGCAATTTGCTGTCTCAGGATGGAAGTCATTATTTAGGACCATTATTGGAAAGTCCCAATGACTTAGGAGGATGAAGCTGTGAGATATGAGGTGGTTTCAAGGCCCTGAGTTGGTTTTGGCTCTTTAGTTGATATTGGAACTGACTAAACCCACTATTTATAACAAGGTCAGGAAATAGAAGGGGAGTGTAAGGCTAGATAGGGCTGCACAAACTAGAAGAGAAGAATAAAGTGAGACTAATCCTCAGTTCTTATGAGCACAACTGATGCCAAGAAAGGTCAGCCTGGTGATTCTGTGATTTGGGCAGCTCAGGGTGCTGTAATGTAATTATAGTGCTTGCATATGATTATATGGTAACTTTTTTTAATTATTGTGAGCATGATTTTACTCTGCAGCTGCTAAGTAGTGTTTGTCCTCAATAGAGGAATTGAATAGTTTGTCTGAAATGCCAGAATCATTTATTGGTCTGATGAGGTGTGGGTTTTGAGAAGGTTTTGGGTTTTTTTTTTTTTTTTTTGGTAAATACATGGTAAGTTAAAAACCCATTGATCTGTAAGGTTGCAAAGACAGGCACTGAGAATATGCATGATTTTGGGATTGTCTGAGCAGTTTCTCTTCATGCTCCTGACTTAAAAATATTGAATCTCTGCTACTGTTTCCATTGATTCCTGTCTCATTCCTTATGGAGGCTGGACCTGCAACTGGAAATGTGATATAGTGGAAATAAAGACTGGTTGTCTGGGAGGATGTTTTTATCACTGGTGGTGAAAATATGGTGATATTCAGTATTCTGGGGAAAAGCAAACAGGTCTGGACACCCAATTAACAGGTACTCTGGATCATAATCTTTCATTGCCCCAGTTTGTTACATGACAAATGAGGGTAATTATCCTTTCCTATTATGATGTGTGTGACTGCAAGTACAAGTGTATTGCTGGTGCTGTGCCAGAAAACAAGTCCTGAGAGGGCATGTAGAATTCAGTTATGAGAGCAGTGCTTGAATATTGTTTAGCAAATAAACCTGGGGTTTACACACAGAGCAATAATATTAAAACATAGCAGAAAATGACTACTCAGTGAGGGAAGGAGACCTTGGAGTCCTCTGGCCAAACCAATCTCTGACCGTGTTTTGAAGTCTTGTTGTTGCCATTTGCCCAGAGGGGACAAATTTAAAGCTGAACAGACTGCCAATCCAGATGTTGGGGTCAGCTTCTTCAGTCCTGTCTTGTAATCACCTTTTATCAAAGCTCTCTGGGGATGGTGTGTGTTTCTGGTAATAAATAAACTAGTTAGCTCTATGCGTGGATTTTGATGCTTTTAAAAGAAGGTGAATATTGTTATTTAATTCTTAAACCTGGGTGATCCAGCAGGGTAATGACTTGGCTTCCAGATCCACAGGTAGTCATTGCTAGAACAGGGAATATTGCTCCAGACCTGTGACTTACCCAAAAGCCATCTGCGTCTCCACGAAGAGTGTAGTAGCAACTGCTGTAGCCGTTTTTTTAACTGAGCAACACTTCAGTGATGTGTATAATGATGGGAACAAAAATATGTCCTAATCAAAAGCACAGATATGCAAAATATTACTTTATTGTCTTAAAAAAGCAATGAATGTGCCCCATCAAGCTGTGTATTGCAGGTAGTGTTCCAGAATATGGTATGAACATTGTTCCAACTCACCATGAACCGTATCTGGTCTACTAGAAATGAAAGTCACTGCAGTTTTAACTTGCTGACAGTGTTTTTGCTGAAGAGGAAGGAAGTATTTTATTTAGTTAGCTATTTGTATGTTGCTGTTACTTCTTTTGAGTGAGACTCAGGCTCTCTTTTTGCTTGAAAAGTGGAAAAATGATGGATTTGAAGCTTCCCTATTTGATAATTGAATAGAGCAGCCTCTTGAATATGGATATGTATATGAATGACCCCAAATATGTGCTGATGAATTGTCTTGGCTTTGTGACAAATAAACCCCACATTTTTGTTCTTTGATTTTTTTTTAAAGTCGTTGAGGGTAGAGCATTATCATCTCAAGTATTATATCAATACACTTATGCTGTACAAAATCTAACATTCACGAGGTGATCTTAATGGTTGCTATTTGTGTGTGTGTCAGTCCCAAAAGAATTAATATTCAGTACAAGTGGCAAAGTTAAGATGGTTTCCTGTTCCCTGTGTGCTATTTTAACTCAAGTTTGGCAACTGCTCTTTACAGAAGGCACAAAACTCACTGTTTGCATCTGCTCTGGGTTTGTGTTTCTAAATCCGATAGTGAGGAGAGTTCTTTAACTCTGGGACACAAAAATAGGCTGCTAATAGATAGTGAAGACAGAGTCCAAATTTTATACTTTATTTTAATATTCTCCCTTTGGAGATGAAGAAAAAAATGTGTTTGTTTTTTTTTTTTCCTCTCTCTCCCTAACTGCCCTGTGTAGAGTTGGGAATTTTGGATGTCATAGTGCTGATTTTCTTGCTGATGGACTGTAAATGTTTGAAGAACACTCAAATTCCTCTAAGCCAGAGTTGATTAGAATTATTACAATGACCTTTTTTAAGTTTGGTCAATATTATTTTGGAAGTGATTTAAGTTAAGCCTCACAATAACAAAAAGACAGCTACTCTTATTCTGGAATAAATTGATCAGGGCAAGGGAGAGATGTAGGATTAGCTATACTTATATAAATATTTACACAACCCAAGAGTGGCACTGCTGTGTATTTTAAATTGCATTGCTCATGAAAAGGCCCCTTTTGTTGAAAACCTGCCAGCATATCTGTATAGAATAGAGTGAAAGAGTTGCTCAAGTTAAGGCTGTTTCCTGCTCAGTGCAGATGTGTTTCTCAGCATGAGAAACTTCGGGAAACTCTTCCTAGACCCAGGTCTTTGATGTGGTAAGAAGTGAGGATTTACAAAGGGTAGGAAATGAGAGACTTGAGTAACCATATACAAAAGGGATTTCTAACAGAAAGACACTGGGGAGAAACCTCTGTGTTTTCCCGTGAAGGAAAGAACACAGGTTGGTTGTGTCCTTTAGAGAAGGATATGCTATTTCAACAGCAGATCAAGAGGCACTGTATTTCTGACTCTGCATGACATTAAGTCTGGGGTGATGTTTTCACAGTTAAATTCCAAGGTTAGTCTCACCTGTGTACCCAGATAGGCATTTGAGAGAATGAACTTATTTTTGCTTGAGAGAAGGCAAGTTTGGTTTCCTTGTACAGAGCAATTTGATTTCCTTGTTTAATTTGTAAATGGACGCTTCTCTTACAGAAACAAGTCCCTGCATAGTGGGTGGGTGACTGTGAAGCTATGAGTTGCCAGCACGGTCTGTTGCAGTGTGTTACTGTGTATTTTTATTGTGTGTTGAACCTTTGCAGCTGTGTTGGGGTCTGGATGGGCACCCTTGGGTCACACACACCCGGGGTTTGTTCTGCCCACCTCAGACTGTCCCAGGCTGTCACCCAGAGGTGGCCAAGGGAGGGCAGGATTTGCCAGCACTCTGTTGTGTGGCTGACACCTGGGGTTTGCTGTCTGACAGGACACTCCAGAACTCCCAAGTAAAGGATCCCAAACTGTGCTATAGCATTTATATGCACAGGAATAAATCAGGGCCCAAAGTTGTGATATTTAAGCTTGTAGAGCAAGCAGGTGGCGAGGTGTAAATCTTGTTATGGATATTCCATTCTTTCTCAGTTGCAAAGTGTATTCAGGACAATTATTAAGGGAAAGCTCACTCAAAGACTTGGATTAGTCACTGGAAAATGTGTGAGTTTCTGCATATTCTTCCAAGAATGCCTTGAGTGAAGGGATGATTCACAGCCAGGAGAATTTAGACTCTCAGAAATCTGTGGTGCCATCCTCGAATGCGCAAGTGTGTGATTCTCTGTAATACAAGCATGCTCATTTCAAGGAAGATTCTATTTGAGGACAGAAGATGATTTCTCTGTTTTGGAATACTTAGGAATTTTTTTTTTTCATGTGAAGAGGTGACCTGCTTTTGTAAAATTATATCAACCATATTTTAATCCCTTGATTTTTGGAAAAGAAAGATCACCTTTTTTTTTTCTATGTTTTTTATTTATTGCAAAAGACTCCATAATAAAAATATCTAGTGACAATTTAGTTGTGCAAGCTCATAAGAAATAGGTTTAAAGTATCAGAGGGCCATATTTAGAAAAAGTTATATAATATATCAGCTGTGAAACTGCTCTTTCTGTATGCAGAATGAGAGGTCAGGCTGTAGGTAAGGCTGAAAGAGAAATGTTAGTATCAATTTAATATGAAAACTTTCTCAGAGGATGACGTACCTGGACTGGGGAGTGGCAGAGGTAGAGACATCATGTCAATGTAATTGCAAAATTACAAAGCAGGGGAATAAAGGCTACACTTAAATTGAAGCTTTTGATGCTTGTGGCATACCACAGTACAACAGCCATTTCTGTTTTCTGCAGCCCAGACTTTATTAATGCAATAGGACTATCTTGTATCTTTTTATCATTTATAACAGAAACTTATGTTTGACAATGCATAACATGTTATTTTAGAATTAATGTGGACTGCTCTTTTCACATTGTCTCGGTGCTCTAGATTTGCGTGTAATATTTTCCCAGAGTTTGTAGAAAAAAATGGCTACTTTTTAAATAAATTTGCCATCCCAAAGTCATTTAGCATTACTGATTTTTCATTTAACCTACAGAAAAGAGTTATCAAGTGTTAAGTTCACTTGAGATTTTCTTCCCTGCTGAAAAGGGGAGATTTTACAGAATTTGTCACCTAGAACATGATTAAAAAATCCAAACATAAAATGAAGTTGAATTTTCACGTTTCACAGGTAAAGGAAATGTGGAAACTAAAAACACACTGAGTAAATTCATGTTAAAAGTAGAATTAGAACCTGTGGGAGCTGCTGTTTTTTTCTCAATCTGTAAGATTGCCCTGTGCTCTCAGATTTTGTTCTACTGCCAAGCAGGAATCACCAGTTTCTGCCCAATGTTGCACCTGGATATTTAATGATCAAAGCTCATTACAGAGGCAGTGCATCTGTAATAGGGTCATGTAGATAACAGCACCAGGTCAGGCCACATTCAGGGTGAGGGGAAATGCAGGGATCTGCAGTTTAATTTAATGGCAGCCTTCTGTGTGTTGCCACAGGCAGTGCTGTTCTACCTTACAATTTTATCTTCATTGTTTTATTTTGTGAATTTTATCCAGCAGCATCTCTGTCTTGAAATTAAATTTTGATCATGTTGCTTTTAAAATCTTTGCTAAGATGACTGCCAAAGAGAGCAGATTTTGATGCTGTACATCCTTTTGGCTTTTACTTTGGGAACTTCAAAAACTGACACCTAAGAGAGTGTTCGTGCATGTGGCTCACATTCTTAAACATTGATTTTTTTCTATGTGTTAAACAGCTGTGTTATTAATTTTGTACAATGGTTAATATCAATGTAAATTTGTTCTGTGGTGGGAAACTTTTTTTTTTTCCCATTGGAGAAGATGGTTTAAACATTTACAGATCTGTACCTCTCTGGGAGAAGTGATGAGCATCTATATATTCTGTGAGGAGTGCGAAATGAGTGCTTCATTTGACTTGAATACTGGACTTGATCTTGCTGATTTCCAATAGGGACCTTTGTTTTCCTTACTGCTAGCAGAATTTTTGTCTGAATTTACTGTTTCTGATTTAAAGTAATAAATAATCTTAATTCAGATTGAAAACCCCGAGTCTCTATTCTGTCATTAGCTTTCTGTATTCTGAATACTGTTAAAGAACAATATGTCATTGCAAAGTGAATCCACTTCTTGCTCTTTCTGGAGTACCTTCACATAGGAACATTAAAATTCAGGGGTTTTTGGGTGTGTTTTGAAATGGCTGTATTTCAGTTGTTAGCCAGGGGATCTTTGTGTAAGTCTTCAGCTGAGTACATGAAGCTTGGTTTCTGTGGTCAAATGAAAAAATGAACATGTGTAGCCTCTAGCTCTTTTCAAATAATGTCTTCCCTTTAGCAGCTCAGTTCTGCAATGTCTGATGCTAACTTACAACAACCCGACTTCCTGTCATGGCCAGCCAGCAAAACAGGGATGGAATGAACTGCACAGACCTCAGCACCCCTAAACTGGTTGATCAAAGGGAGTGTGAGATGTAGGTACTTCATCCTTTTCCCAAAGTCAGGTTTATATGCCAACATTTTTGTTCTGTTGCATGGAGCAGAATGTGAACTTTCATGAGCACATATGTAAATTTTACCCTATACTTACACCATTTGGTGAAAGTGCCCTTTAATTTTTAATATGAAAACAGTAGCCAGGTGTACAGCCCCTTGAATTCAGAGCTCAAACTGGGAAGCACTGTAACATGGTGCTGTACTGAGTGATCCACTGAGAAGTTCTGAATTTAGTAGCAATTTGTTGTTACTGTACATGCCAGCTCTGTGTGACCTGATTACGCAAACTCCTGTGGGTTTAAAAGGTGCACTTCTCTAAACCTTGTGTCAGTCACTCAGCTAAATCCCCAGAGGACCCCTGGAAAGGTACTCAGGGGTGCTTTCTCAAGGTGCACCACACTGTCTCTCAGGTTTCATCCTTGTAACTGTGTTTTCAGAAGTTTTGTGGCTTGGCTGTAATGACTTCCTTGTGCTGCTGAATGTCTCAGTAAACATCTCTAAGAGCTGAACTACTTTCCCTGCCACATCTGGACTGCCATGCTGCAGGACATTTCTGCTTTCTTGTGACTTTGTCCTCTGAGAGAAACTTCACCTTGTTCCCTCTAGAGTCACACGTGATTTGTGTTTCATTCCTGCTCTGGAAAAAGAGGCTGTTAAAACACACCTTGGGTAGTTAATATTTAATTCTGCACAAGTGAGAGCAGAGCTGTTGTCCTCACCATGAGGTATATTTGCAAAAGGATTCTAAAGGCTTCCGTCATTCACTGGGCACTCATTTGCACACAGCTTCTGTTGCAGTGGGCAGTTTCTGCCTTTCTAAAATGAAATCTACTTTGGAATATTTTGTAATGCAAATTTTGGAGAAAAAAAATCTGGTTCTGAGTGCAGAATGTTACTATACATATATACACATGAAAATGCAATTATATTTATAGAGAGAATAACCACCCCATGTCTTGGTGCACACAGCTTGGGTGATCAGAGCCCCTTATTTTCTTCTTCAAAATATTGGCAGTAGTTTCCCCTAATCCTTCTTGAGGCTTACTGAAGTAATGCTCACAGCATGATTTCTGACTCTGTAAGCCTCCTCTGAATCTCTCTGTAGGCTTTTTCTTTCATTAAGTACATGACTGAGCTCTGATCCAAGCACTATTTGTGGCCACAGACACTGAAAGACTCCTGGGGAATCTGGGCTTTGAATCAGGAATGTTATCTTACAGAACTCTGGAGACCATAGTGGCAGATTCAGGTAAACTTCTACACTGTTAATGTAGACTTTTCTATCAAGAGGGTTGACAGCCTGTAAGGTTTTTTACCCATGCATGTATATACAATGAGCCTGATGTTCCAGCTTAGCATTACCTGACTTGACCAAAGGTGTTCTTGCAAACTCACCTTCCTCCAGTGAGCTTAGATGGACACTTCAGCTCACAGCGGGTGCTCTGCTGGCGGCACTGGCGGGATTTTTCTGTTCAGGTGCTGGATGGTTGTGTTCCCACCCGGAGGTGGCTGGTGGGTGCCCATTGTGGCAGACAGAGCCAGAACTTCTCTCTGTAAATAGCAGTGCTGGTTCTGTCCTGGAATGAGGAGCACAGTGTTGTGTATAACAGTGTAATGGTTTTTTTCACAGTTCTCCTCTTGACATAGTTTTCTACCTTTGGTTATCTTGTATCACGTCGTCCCCTCAGCTTGCACAGCGCCTGCGGTAGTAAAATACAGGTTCTGTTTTAGCATCTACCTCCAAGTGTGACTGAAGGAAATGTAACAGGAATTTGTACCTGCAAGTGTGTGACAGAACACGATCACTGCTGCTGGGTTATTTGAATGGAGATGTTGAGGATATAAAAAGTTTATTGTCAAGTTCATGGCAGTAAAGATCTCTGTCAGGTGCCCTGGAAAGCAATTAATCTGTGCAGTATTAGGAAAGCAGCTATGTAGTAGTGTCATGATCCACTGAATTCACTGATTTGCCAAACACACAGTAGCAGGAGCTGAAGTTCGGCAGCTTCAGGCTCTGAAGTGCCTCGAATACACATCCAGATCGGAGCCTGAGTCAGTTGGTAATTGAAGGTGCCTTGGAGTCTGGTCTCCTTAAAGAGCCACTTGAGGGAGTTGTCAGAATAATCCGTGACTGATGAGGCTGCTGAGGAGATCCTTTCAACCTGGGGAAATGGTCACATAGAGGAATGGATGAAATGTAAACTAATTGTGGGTTTTAGAGTGGCACTAGACTTGTATAAACTGTTTGGCTGAGGACTGGTTGTGCTGGGGGACTGCTCTCCTTGTCTTGCTGGATGTGAGTCAATTTCTCTACAGGGCATCATGTTTCCTTAGGAAGTATTTTAATCTTCTTTCACTTTTCTTGTGGAAATTGCACCTGCAAGTGTATTGGATTTGATTTGACTCTGCAAGGTGCATCTGTCCAGGTCTGTGGGTTTTTTTTTGGGTGTATCAGGCCCCAGGAATGTGTGTTTATGAAGCCAGGGCAGGATATGGCTCTGCAATTTACATGTGGGATTGAGAAGGTAGAAAGCTCCAGTATTTCAAGGCAGTACAAAAATAGTGTGTCTGAAGTGATGTGCCTGCAGTTCTGGCACAGGTATGAAATTACATTTTAATTGTTCAGCGACAGATTGTGGTGTAAAAAGTTCACAGTAACTGCGTAACAACTACGTTGGTACAGTTGATTTACCAATCTGAGTATAGTTCCATTTCTGGAACTATAATGTGTATTATATCTTTATTTCTGTAAAAATCTAAAGAATGTTTAATAAAACTTGCGTTTGTACATGTTTCATTTATTTTCTAAGGAAATGTAACGATGTCTTGCCCAAATTTTGCAGAATGTATAGGATACATTGCCTGAAAATAATAGGGATGTTAAATTTTGAATTTGAGTTTTTTAATATAAATATTTCTTTCTCCTCTCTTTCACCCAATTTTCTTCTCTTGCTGAACCATTCCTCTGTTTACTGAATGTTTGGCAATTAGGGTAGAGTGAAACTCTTTCTGAAAAACCAGTTGGAGAAGCAATAACAGGTCTGTGCATACAAAAATCCTTGTGCCACTCTGTATATACACATAGGTTCATGCAGGAGAAGGGGATGCTGGAGTTGAAAGGCTGTAATGCAAGGAGAAGGACTGTAGTGAGTGTGTGTAACTGAGGGGACACATTGGGTAAGTCTGGGTGCTTATTTCAGAGGTCAATGTGAGGTAAGAGCCCCTGGAAATGACAACAGCAATGCGGGTTGTGAAATCTCTTTTGTCACTGCTTCTAGTTTGTACTGTGAGAGGGCCTTCTGTTGTGTTGTTCATGTGTGTGGATTTAAAGGAGTCTGAAAGGAAAGGTGTGATTCACTTTGAAGTTAAAACTGTGGTTTTTGTCGGGGATTTGTGGGGGAAGGGAAAGCAGAAGGGGTGACTGGGGTTGCCAATGGTTAGAATGAGCCAGCCTAGTGTGCAGTCCCGTGCCATTTACTGCAGCCATGCAAACTCTTCCCCTCTCCATTTGGGTACTTGCTGTGTCTGCACTCTGCTTCTTCTCTATTGATATTAATGTAAGTTCATGGCCTAAGAAAAACTTTTTTAGATGGTGACATTTAGATACATCTTTGGGGATCCTAGTGAGACTGTGAGTGGTAAGGGGCTCAGAGTCATTATTAGGAGCTTTGGGTTCCTGGCCATTTATAGGCACAATGTGAATTTATTTTAGGAGTTTGTGTCTAAATTTAGGCGTCTTGACCAATGAGATATCCAGATCTTAGGAGATGTTTTTGTGGTTTGAGAAGGAGGCTGAGGCATTAAAACCTCTACCTTGAGAATAATGGTGCTTGGAAAAATTCATTTAAGAAAGATGCTTGTATCCTGTGATTAGTGCAGGTTAACCTTTGGGGTCTCATTTTCACAGTGTAAGCTGTTTAATGACTGTGAGAAAGGAGGGTCTGGTAGGAGTTTGGCCTGGGGTATTTTGCATAGAATAAGAACTTCCAAGACGATTTAATGTTTCATTATCAGGATTTTGTTGATGAACTTCCTTCCTTGTCTGTCCATGTTGGCATCATAGAAATGCAGCTTTAGACAGGTGGAAGCTTTACCATTGTTCCGCTCACCCTTGTCTGGCAGCAGAGCTGCTGTTTCATTATGTTGTTAATGATCTCCTTTACTGATGAGGTGCTCGTTTAAAACGGGAGATTTATATTGTGGCATTCTTAAATGCGTGGACAGAAACCCTCAGCTGTTTTCCTTGGATCTTGCTAGGTCTGATAAACACATTTCCAGAGCAGCCATGAAATGTTTTTCTTCACTCTTCATCCTGTAGCTTATAAGTCAAGACTGTCCAGAAGTGGAAAGAGCTGTTTATTTCTCTGGTCCACAGGCAGAGCAAAACCACTTCCTCAGTTTTCTAATAAGTATCTTATCTTGAGAGCACACATATTTCTATTTCAGTGCTGTCTCACTCCTGTTCTGCAGGCCCTGTAGCAAGGGTTTGAAAAAAGGGAGCTGACTTGGACAAGTGTGTGTTTGTGCAAGGTTCCCATTCTGCTGCACTGCAATGCATACCCGTGTTCTCTGGAGAGCCACGAGGTGAAAGTGACACAACAGGTTATGTTAAATAACACACATCTCTCTGGAGCTGGCCATGAGGAAACTCCCAAACATTTTAATCATTAAGCTCAATTTTCTCTTTATATTCCTACTTCAGATATTTTTCTTGAAAATACCAGTGACTGTACTAGCTGACAAGGTTAGCTGGCTATCTAAGATGTATGTGGATGGTTTGGGTGGGTAAGGCAGAATTGTATCTTTTCTTTTTTGTTTCTGAACAGTCATCATAGCAATTGGAAAATTACTTTGCTTAGAGTTAATGCCATTTGTGAAATCACATTTTCTGTGACCCAAAGGGCCATGTGTATTCACCTTGTCCATGGAAAATCAGTGATAGTGAAATAATAAAAATATGACAGGTTATTTTTCTTCTTCTGGTCCATTTCCACTATTGTCTGTTACGATTTATTTGTGAATTTATGGATTGCAAGCTGGCACAATTTGCATTTCTTGTCCAATACAGATCTGCATATGTATATATATATATATATATATATATACACATATACATATATACATATATACATATAGCTGTTTTGTATGTGTGTGCATACTTTGAGTTATCCATCTTCCCATTTCAGGCTCTGCAGTTGTACTGACTGAATGTTGTTTCCTTTCAGTGGATCTGATGGAAATAAAAGAAATTCGCCCAGGAAAGAATTCAAAGGACTTTGAACGTTGCAAAGCAAGGCACAGAGAAGAACACTGCTTCACTGTTTTTTATGGTACCCAGTTTGTCCTCAACACCTTGAGTTTAGCAGGTACTTTTATCTTCTTTCTTTCTTCTTTAAAGCTATCGATTGAACAAGTCAAACACATGGATGGAACAGGAATGCACAGAATACTGTGGTTTTAACTTCTGCAGTTCAGGAGTGCACCAGAGGCTTAAAATCTGGAGCCAGGCCTTTTACTCAGCCCTTCTTGTCTGTTACCTGCTGCATTTGGAATGTCTCACTTTCAAGCGGTGCGTCGTGCGAGTGTCGTTTCTATTTTTTCTAGCAAGGTAGACTTTTTCTGGTAACTCCAGTAAGGTTTTCAACACTGAAGAGCAGAGCTGTCTCTTTAAAGACAGCTGTTCAGTGTGGCCAGAATATTGTCCTAACACTTTTAGTCTGGCCAAAATGATTTTGGGTATAATAGCCGTAAAAAGTTGCACTGCAGCTGTATCACAGAAATTTTCCTATTGCCTATGAGGAATTGCAGACTAATTTGGAAAAATGAAGTTTTAGTTTGGGTTATTTGTGTGCATGTCACCTGATAACACTAAACCTCTTCTAAATAAGTACTAGGAGACCATAAATAAAATATGGAAAGTGATAATTTTAAAACAAAGAGACCTGTGTGAAACAAAGAGGATTTGTACCCTGTATCTATAGAAAGGGTTGGAGCACTTTTTATTACAGGCAAGATTATCCAGGGTCACAAACCCAAAGATTTTGAAATGAAAAGAGATATACACTTTTACAGTACAGGCTGAATACAATTTCTAACTAGTGGAATTGACAAAGAGATTTCTTTTCTAAAAAGTTTGTAATGAGTCATTGGTTTAGAACCATACAGACAATTTATTTGGAATCATAGTTCTCTCTGTCCTGAGCAGGAACATGCTTACCCATTTAAATCTTTAACCTAATTGCAAAATCTTAATGGGAGAAAAGGGGAGTACTTTGTAAATGTTTAAATACTGACAGCTTTTATTTTTTATTATTTATGGGATGAATTTCTTATAGATTGCAATATTAGAAGACAAGTTTTTTGCAAGACAAGACTGCTTGTGACTAATCCATTCTTAGAGGTTTTTAACTTTAAATAAGTTTTACCATTGTTGACTGAAGTCTGTGAAAAGTTTTAAGTGGCTGTGCTTACGTGCAGCTGTGCCAGGGACTTCAGCTTGATTTCCTCAGACAGTCCCCCCAGTCCCTCCCCCATGGCAGTTCTCAAAACAGCCCTCTGCCAATACTTTGAAGACACTTAGTGTACCATGAGCTGTTGCTGTAATGCTGAACTGCAGAAAAACATGATATAACTTTCAGTTAAGGGGGAAATCCTTTTCCTTGTTAAAGGACTTTGTCGTGGTTTCTTAAAACAATATAAAAGAATTGTTCCTTGAAGGGAATGGTAGCTATCAGAAAGGGCAGAATTGTCTTGGGAGAAGAATTGGTTTGGCAGTGGTAGTGGGTGTTCTTTCCGAAACTGTAACTCATTGAAAAACATTTCCATGGGGAGCTGAGACTGGGTTGCAGCTCCATCCTTGGGGGATAAAGCATTGTTTGAAAGTATGTTTAAATAAAATGTAATCTTCACCTTTTGAGAAACCCGTTCGCTTTGAAAGCTGATAAAAGTTTTCAGCTCCTGTGTGAAAATAATTTTCCAGATCTGGATTAATTGAAGAATGCCTTCATGCAATTTCAGAGGCAGCCTGCTAAATCAAATGGACTTTGCCCAGCTGAGGGCTGTAAAGATCACATCTCATACAAGGTTCTTTCAGCTTAGCTGGTATTTCCTAGGGAAAGCTGTGCCCAGCAAGCATCTTGCTTCTGTTGGGTTGAAGAATTACCAAATGCAGTCATGATAAATGATGGGAAGGATTCTTCTGGTTTGGGAAATAGAAAGGCAAACTACATTTTAAGCAAAACAAAGCAATGATGTACTAATTTGCAGGGTTGAGAGGAAGATGTACCTGGCTTCTAGTTAGGATACATAAGAAATTTTAGACCTTCTTTTTACTTGTATTAAAATTTTTTTATATACTCTACACCAGTTTTGTGCATTGCTTCCTTTCTGTTTTTCTTGCAGAAATTTAGTCTGGAAAAATCTGTGTTGAGAGGCATGGTTAAGATAAAGAGAAGGTGATTATGTCAAAAGCCAGTATATTGCAATTTTGTTGTAGGTTGCTGGGAATTTAATGAACCAGCTTTATGCTATAGAAGTACTGAGTTCTTTTGCCTGTGCCCTTCAAGTTGCTCTGATCTGGGTCCTGGGCTTTTGCCACTTTGGAGACAGAAGATAAAAAAATGAGTTTTGATTGTGTTACCACAGGAGCTCAGCAGTAGTTTTATAGTGTTTTTGCTGAAATACTGAAACTTTCCTACTCTGATAAACCATCTTCTAAAGCAGGTATTTTTTGTCAGAACTTACCTACTCCCAAATTTATGCTGTTTTTTATTAGTAGCAACATGAAGCTATGCAATGAGATTTATCAAAGAGGAAGGTTGGCAGCTTTGTATACTAGAGTTTATCTAAACAAGTTATGTCTTGGTTTTGTGTTGATTTTGTTTTGATGTTTACCACAGCATATGATTTTTTTCAGCCGACTCTAAGGATGATACTGATAAATGGTTGTGTGGTTTGAATATCTTGTATCAAGAGGTCATGAGTGCTCCCACACCTGCAATCACAGAGAGGTACGTAGACATATTTTCACTTCGTGAGACTGGGAATTGAAAGAGGAAAATCTGAATGAAATTTTTAAGGTGCACTAAGAAGACTTTTCAGTTAATGTACGACACTGAAACCTCATATGGAAATTCTCAGTGTCTGTTTTGCCATGTAGGTGCTCTGGAGTCACACTCTGCTTCATACACTAGTGTGAACTTGCAATTCACCTTGTTCTGGGCACCCAAAACAAAATCTCTTCATGAGGTCACAAGAGCAGCTGGTGTTTGTGTGTTGGCTTCTTGGAAAATTCAAAAGTCAGCCATACAAAGGTGAAACTGCACCTTTATCCCTGAGAGGATGCTGTGTGTGAAACTGCTCAGGCTCAGATTGCCAGTTCTGTGGACAAGGTTTAGTAATGTCTCCATACCCCATGGCTTTTCATCACTGCTGGCATTTTTGTTTGTGGCCACTGCTGTTAGTGAGGATATGCTCTGCCCTCGCTTGCTCCCTGACCAAATTGTGGCTTTGACACTGGTGTTGTCAAACAAGAATAATTCCTGTTGAGGCTGAAGATCAGTTTACCAGTGCATTCATCTTTTGGATCAAAATTGTGTATGTATTTATTTACTGTTGGTGCAACTAAAAGTATTTTAGTGTGCATCTAAAACTGACATGCAATGTAATGAGGATTTTCTTTAAATTTCTCTAAACCTCTCCCCCTTCCCTCTGCTTTTTAATTTTTATGCATCTAACAGATATTTGAGCCAGCAGCTCGAAGATAAATCTGGCAGAAATCATTGACTTTATGGAGTTAGTCCAGTTTAGATTAGCTGAAGTTTTGGCTCACTTTATCCTCTTACTTTTTTACAGCTTCTGGTTACTCATTCTTTTCTGTCCTGCCCACCCTTCCCCTTCCTGTGTTGTTTATGTGATTTTAAAATGCAGCAGAAAAGTACATATTTACAAATGTGGTTAAAAAACTGGCTAGATCCTTGAATGCTGCACTGGTAGCAATGTTTTTGCTTTGCAAAAAGAAATGGGTCTTAAGACTTTTAAGTGTTTCTATTGTGTTTTGTCTATGGATTTTGAAATTTCATTTGCTCTATATTCTTTATAATTCTTAGGGTTTTTTTTTTCTCTTTCTTTTCTACAAGCTGGCTGAGAAAGCAGATCTATTCTGTTGATCAAACTAGAAAAAATAGGTAAGAAGCTCTGTCTTTTTTCAGATGTTTTTAGTGAACTTTTGTTGTGGATTCTAACATAGAATGAAAAGAAATAAAGAATTCAATGTCCAAAATGTGGAGTATGAGATCCCTGAAAATGACATTTGCCTTGGCTTTAGCAACCTGAGTTTTGCCTTTTGCTAAATACAAAGTGTTCATAGCATTCCCTCAGGTTTATGTACATGGTATAATGAAGAAACAAATGATTTCTAAGTAATTTAAATTTTAGCCTAGAGTTACTTTGCCAGAATGAGCAATGTGTTATTGTAGGAGATTGAGCTCAGCTGGCCTGGCCATGGGCTTGTCTCTGCCTTGTGTTTGAACAGACCAAAGCCAAAGAATCACCTCTGACCTGGTGCTTCTCACGTAAAAGAAGTCCCAGAGGTTCTAGCTCCCAGTGTGATGTGTGGCTTCATGTGTCTGAGTTTCAGTAGTTCCTTTCAGGTCCTGTGTGATGTGGCTTTGTAGCTTTTACACGCAAAGGAGAATTTTTTAAAAAATGAATTCAGCTGCACACCTCTCCTTAGAGTTGCCAGAAATCATGCAACACTTAGAAGAATGTTACTTTTCCCTCCCTTCTGTGTTACTATTTCACCATGATTTTTCTCTTTGTCTGGAACATGAATTTGATTCTAAAGTAGAAAAGCTCATACTTTTCCTTTTGTGTACACCTTTTTTCCAAAAGCAAACTGCAGTGAGCTGTTTCACTGTGTGACTGAGGCTGTGGTGTTGCAGGAAATCACACCTTTGTGCAGACAGCCTGTGGCACTGTGCAGGGTGAGCTGAGAGCCCATTTCAGAGCTGTGTTTCCTCAAGTGACCACAGTCCCATCCTTTACTGGATATTGACTGATGCATTTTGAGAACTAGCCCTGCAATGAGCATGTGTTGTTGGGGTTCACAAAGCAAAAGCAAATGTTAGGATGGAGCAGCTGTGGCTGACAGTAGGTGTCTGCTGAAGAGGTTTCATTTGTTGCTTTAGGATTGTTTTATTGCTACAAGGCAGCTTGGTTGGGACCAAGGAGACTTGCACTGTGGAGAGGGCAGTTTTTCCTTTTCTTCCTAGATGATTCATGCTTTTAGGAAAATTCAGGAAAGGAGTTTGGACTGAGGTGTGTTGTGTTCAGGGCTGGGGTTTTTAGGCAGGTTAATTGTAAAGGTCAGGCAAGTCCTGTTCCACAGGTTGATTCTTTTTTCCCGTGGCAATGAAGTCCCAGCTCTTTGTTTTCTCTTGCACTCCTCTGGCCAGAGGAAATTGCTTGTTCTTGGTGTTCAGTGTACAAATGGAGAGGTCATTCTTGCTTCTAATAGTGTTTTTTTCCAGAGGTCTGGCGACAGGGCGGAAAGCCAGGAATTTCCTGAGTTCTAATCTGGCTTGGGCATGGACTTTGGCTTAGTTCCTTCTTGCTTTGCCTCTTTCCCTCTTGCACAATGGAGATGAGAATATCTCACAGGGTAGCTGCTTGCATGGCCACTGTAGAATGGAAGTGTTACTTTCATCTGCAGGCTAATTGGTTTTGTTCCTTTCAGGCAACTCTGTTCTGAGCCTGTGTTTGCAGAGGTTTAATGGCTTCTGAATTGTCCTGTAGGTCAAGGCAGAGTCCCTCAGTCTTGTTTTGTAGAGTGCTCTTGGTATTGCTTCAATATTTTGTGGGCTTCAGCAGTAGGATACACAAGTCTAGTACCTGTTTTCTGTTGACTTGTTGCCTTCCTGTTAACCAGAAAACTTTGGTTTTTGAAGTTTTTTGAAGCCGGGATATCACTGGGCATTCTGAAACTCTGCAGAAAGGATCAGCAGGGTTGTGTAAATGGAACTGGAAGGGAAGACTTGGTTGGGAGATGAGAATGAGATCATGTTCAGATGTTGCAGAAGGGAAAAGTCTCGCTGCTGAAAATCAGCATTACCAGACTGAATAACATCTGGAGAAAAAGGTTAAAATGGTGTTGAAAACTGGGGCTTTTTATTTTCTCTTTGTGCTTATCTGTTCGGTACAGCCTTTGCCTCATGTTTTCTGTGTCTGTAATCCATTTTGAATGGAAGAAAGGCTGCAGTTCATCTGACTGTGTATAAACATCTACATTTGAGCTGATCATCTAGATCGGATTCATTGCTGAGAGAAATGCATATCTATACAACATGGCTCTTTTAATTCCAAATTAATTGAAATGGCTATTCCTCCATGTCTAGCTTGCTTCTGTGTAGGTGTTAAGTTTATATAAGTTTACAGGTATGTGAGATGAGCCCTACCCAAAATGTTTCAATGGTCACATTTTTGTGTTGATAGAAAATATATGAGCAGCTGACTGGACACAACACAACTGTGGTGATTTTGCTATCTTTTTTTTTTTTCTCCTTTTTTCCCCCCCAGTATCAGTCTTAGAGAGCTGAAAACGGTCCTTCCCCAAGTAAACTTCAAAGTGAGCAGCATGAAGTACTTGAAGGATAAATTTGCGGTAATTATCTGATTACTTAAATATGTTTGGTATTATCTGATAGGTGTTGATGTTTCTTTTTAGGGCATTTCCTGGTTTTTGATTCCTATCATGTACTGTTAAATAAAGTATACTGATTAATTTGTCACCTTGGCTTTGCCTATATCTGAAGGTATAAGAAAATACAGACATAAATATTCCTTCTTTTCATTGTGTGGTTGACTAAAGCCAACATTTTGAGCTCCAGTACTGAGCAAGTACATAGAGAAATATTTTATCTTTCTTTTTCTTCTACATGAATTTCATCCTAATTTTTTTTTCTCAATATGATCAAATAATAACCTCTTCTCTCCAACTAATGCCAATATTAATAACTTTTGAAGGTCATTCCATTCCTGCAGGAACCTGGAATGTCCCCACCCTTTCCTACTTTCCAACTCTCCACCCTTAAAGCAGACATTCTTGCTTCTGCTGCCTCAGCTAACAATGACTAAATGAGGCTCTGCTTCTCTCTCAGTCATGGAAATGGAGTGAGGGTGCAAAATGCAAAGCCAAAGGTGGGGGCTAGGAGCACCACGTCATAAACCAACAGCTGTTTTCTTGTTTGTATTCTTAAAAACATAAATAAATGTAAAAATCCAAGCGGGTGAAAATAAATAAAGTTGGAGTGGAACAGACTGTGTGAGAGAATGCCAACTGGAATAAGAGTAACTTGTTCACTGTGCAAGTACAGTTCAGGGAGTTCTAAATTCACTGCGTGCTACTTTCTGTTGTAGGAAATAGGTGCTCACAAGGAAGAGCTTACTTTTGAACAATTTCATTTGTTCTACAAGAAAATCATGTTTGAACAACAGAAATCGGTAAGCTTTCCATAAATATCTTCATACTGTTCAACTGCTGCATCAGAGTAGTGAGAGCTGGTTATCTTTTTGTTACTGATTTTCTTTATTTCCTCATTCTTGTGCCAGAAAAAGGGCACAGTGCTGTACTTGAGGTGTAGCTAACAGTCACTATCAGCAATTGGCCTAAGGAGATGAACAAGTCATTCATGTTGCTTCTTGTGTGTTGGTAGTAGAGATAGGCACAGATATTAGCGGGTTTTTAGGAGGAATCCTTTTTGTGAGTTTGCTCAGGATGCTGAATGTCTTTTCATTAGGTTTGGTCTTTTATTTTTTACTGGTAGAACCAATTCCAGAATTCCAGCAGCAAGTCCATTACAGGCCATGCATCAGACAGTCCTTGGGAGGCAGAAATGCAGTGGAATTAGATTTTAGCTAAATCAAGTGGGCAACTGCTTGACTACTGTTTCCTTGTATTTGCTGTGCAGATTCATGAAGCTGGTGGAAACTGCACACTTTTAGTGACTCTGAAAGTTAGGAACCCTTTAAAACTGTGTGGAAACACATAATTTGAAATTACTTCCATGAATGTCTTTGTTGACTATGTGCTTATTGTGGATTCAACTTTAATTTTGCAGATGCTAAACTAGAAGCTTCTATAGTCAAAGTCAGTGCTGATTTGCTGGCAATAGAGCTTGTGCTGTTTTAAAGTGATGCTGAAATCATGGTGAAGTGATAAAAAACCTAGATTAACTGCCAGGGTTTTAGTTTTGGCCATGAAAGTCCTGTTAATTAGCTTGAGCAGAAAGCTGAAGAGTAAAACACACAGTAAGGAGCCTCTCTGACTTCCTTAAGCTCCTGTTATTGCCCTGTGTGAATCATTGCAAAGAAATTTCTCAATTTGCTTACAAATGCTTTGGGTCACTTGATAAGTTTCCTGCAATCTCTTAACGATGCTGTACCAAGCTAGAAACAATTTAGATTTTATATTCACTTGAATACATGTGGTGGATGATACTTAATTTCAGTTTTCCTGGGATGTCAAACAGTAAAATCTCCCCAGAAATTCGACTGTTTGGATAAGTTGCTTTATCAAAGCAAGTATTTTATCTGAGAATTGTGTTAACATTGAAAGGCCTGAAGTGGCAGTTGCCAGCCTTGGTAGTTCTTATGCATTTATTTAAAAATATGTCTTACCAACTTGTATGACACTTCTCTAGAGCAGAGGGGCATTTATTTCCCCTTTCCAAACCAATGGACATTATTAAGATGGGCTTAGGTAGAAAATTGGATATTCTTGAATTATTTATCTTTTTTCCCTTTTTCTATGTTTGTTCTTTTGTTTGTTTGTTTTTTGTTTGTTTAAGATTCTTGATGAATTCAAAAAGGATTCCTCTGTTTTCATTCTTGGGTGAGACTCTTCATTTGTATTATTTTTCTGCATTTTCATATGGTTGTAGTGTTGCAGGATTTTTTAATTACTTCACTTTTTTGTTTGTTTAAATTTTTTTTGTTCTGATGTTTTAGTAAGTGAAAAGAAATCATGAATATTTTTGCATTCAGAAAGGTGAACTTACATTGGAAGTAAGTCCTGGTGATTGTTTTTTACTTTCTGGCTACAAAAATGGCATGGGCTTGAAGTTGCCTGTCCTCTGATTTTATAAAGAGCTGAACAGAGTATAGAAGGACAATTTGGTGCAGAAATTTTTGCTTCAGTCTGGAGAGTGGTGTGGTGCACAGGCTTTGCCTAGACCTGAGCTGAATGCTGATAGTAATGGTTTCTGCATCTTCCACCTGATGGACTTGAAAGTTTAAGTAAGATATGTGCAGCATGAAAAAATCCCAGGCATTGCTAACCCATTGATTGTGGATTAAACTGGTGTATCTTAGTTTTGAATATGACACCAAGAGATTAAGGAAGTAACTTTAAAGTTTGCTCTGAGTGTACCGAGTATTTCCTTAGCTCTGGGTCATGTAATGAATTAAACTTTGAGGCTGCTTAAAAGCACAGATTTATAAGCACCTTCTTGGTACCAGATGCTGCTGTGTTTGTGACTTACAGAAGGCAAATCAGTGCTATCATTTTTCCTTGGTGCAGCTGCATCTTGCCCCCTTTTTCAGAAGATTTTGGTCTATCACAGTAGTTCATCTAAATATTACAAAGAAGGAATTACTTGTGAAGTGTGGCTCTGTGATAATTTAAAAGAAGCTTTTCCTTGTGCCTCAACTAAACTTACCAACACCCCAGTCAAGTTAATGCAGCTCATTTTCTACAAAGCAATATTGGACTACAGATTTGGTGCTTTCCCCAGTGAATCCCTCTCCAAAGTACATCAGGAATCCAGGAGGCCCGAAATGCAGTAATTGGATAACACAGTATTACAAGCCTATTCTAAATCCCATTGAAATTATAAAAAGTCTCTTGCTGGTGGCAGCATCTTTATACTGTAAATCGAAGATACCAACCCAAGTCATCTTCTGCTATAACATCTGATTAACCTCTCTCATTTCTTTAGCTTCACTTTCCCTTTCTTTTTTTAAAGAAATACTGACCGTCCAGATGCTTCAGCAGTGCACCTCCATGACTTCCAGAGATTCCTGCTACACGAGCAGCAGGTGGGAAGATTACAGAAATACTGAACTCTTTTTCTTGGAGTTGCATCACAGAATTCTATGCTCATTAAAAAGAATTGTGAAGACTCATAGAATATGATTGATGCCACTGTAATACTGGGCCTTGGAAAGATTTCTGCTTTGTTGCCACTGAAGTCCACAAGAACTATTATATTTCATCTATATAAAGCCTCTGAAGGTGTACCAGAGGACAAGAGGAAGGACAAAGTAAATAAGGTTTTAACAAGCCTCCACTTAGTCATGTAGATAAACAGATAAGGTTAGAAGCAAATGCTGTGTGCAGTCAGAGATGAATGCCTGGCCTGGTCACTGCTGTCACCAGAGCAGCACTGGGTAATGCCTTGGCCATAGCCCCAATTTTTGCAGCTCTCATATTGCTGCCTCTCTGCATTCCAATCAAAGGTAATTTCCTATTGAACGGAGCCAGTTAGGTGTTCTGTGCCAGCAAGCAGATAAGGATGAAGGCAGGGATTGGAACTGTGTCTTCACGGATTTCTATAATGTTATTTAGCACACACTCCATGTGAAAAAATGGTGCAATATTTGCTAGGCACCACTGAGCTCCAGGTTTGCAAATGTGATTGAAAAGTGAGACCTACATTTCCTGTGTAAGCTTGCTACTTTCTTTTTCTCCCAATTTCACTGTTTTCAAAGGATGTGTTCAGATTGCACTTAGAAATGAGAGAGATTATACTTAAGGCATGTCCAAGGAGGCCAGCTTTTTTCTTTCAGTCAGTGAACATATGTACTTAGGTAGTGTGTCTCTCTGTAGATCTCTCTGTTCCTTGTTTGATTTTTGTACTGTATAACACCACTTCTAAAATTGTTTTTTTTACTGTATTGCAATTATCTGAAGGAATCTTGGGCACAGGATCTCAGTAAAGTCCGAGAACGAATGACAAAGTTTATTGACGACACTATGAGAGAAACTGCTGAACCTTTCCTCTTTGTTGATGAGGTGAGATAATGGTACTTTGTAGTAGTTCCCATAGACTTCTTTCACAGAATTTTTACTGGGTGGCAGGACCTCTAAGCCCCTCTTGCTGCATTGCTGGGATTCTTCTATTCTCATAGGGTAAAAATGTTTAAATTCAGTCTCTCTTTGTATTGTAGTTCCTCGCTTACCTATTTGCAAAGGAAAACAGTATTTGGGATGAGAAATATGATTCAATAGATGTGCAGGACATGAATAATCCTTTGTCCCACTACTGGATTTCTTCCTCTCATAACACGTAAGTTACCAAAAGTCCCCTTGTCTATCCCAGCTCGAACAAATGTAGCAATGTGAGAGAGACAGTAAATTATGCCAGAAATGTGCTGTGTGGATGTGTGAAACCTTCCTACAGTGTGGTATAAATGTGGCAAATAGAGTTTCTGGGACTCTTTTTCCCCTTTCTCATAAAGATCTTACAGGTTTTGAGACATAACTCAGCTCAGCTGCCAGAAAACCCAAGTCTTGTTAAAAAATATAAAGTATTGAGTTGAAACTGTTCTGAAAGCCTCTCTCCTTTCAAAAATTTACGTCACTGAAGGGGCTTTTTTTTTTTTTTCAAGCACCAATAGTCTCATTGAGCTCATGTCAGAATTCATTTGTTATACAAAGTATGTGATGATGAGTTTGAACTGTCTTCAAATGAAGGAGGTTTGCTCATCTGGTGTTGTAGTAGAAAAAAAGATGTAAAGAGAGGGAGGAGAGATGAGCAAATAAAATAATGCAGGGAATGCAATAAAGTGCATATGGATATGGCAGGTGTATTTTAAAGTATAAGGTGTGTTATTACTCTAAATACCTTCCACATCCCTCCCACATCCTCATGCATGAGCATGATGAGGTTTAGGTGGGTTTCGAAGCTCTACAGAAGGATGTCAGAGTTGCTTGCTATTTAGATTGAGCCTTTAACCTCCTCTAATTTGGTCCATTCAAAAACCTGAGAGCATCAGGTTCAGCAAAGTCTGGTTCTTCCATCAGAATTAAAAAACTAAACCAGACCAACAACAAAATGACAACAAAAACAATCAACATACATTGTCCATGACAGGAGGCAAAATGTCACCCAGTGAGTGAGTGAGTGAGAGCTGGTTGAAATTAACTGCCTGTCTTAACATTTCCTTTCACTCTTTAGATACCTGACAGGAGACCAGCTTCGCAGTGAATCCTCCACAGAAGCTTACATCAGGTGCCTCAGGATGGGATGTCGGTGTATTGAGTGTGAGTAAAGAGCTTGTGGAGTGGTTTGTAACATGTTGTCTGTAAAAGTAGTTTCCCCTGTTTACCAAGAAAGAAAAAAGAACTGAAATCAAGAACTGTTTGTTTTCTGAATTTGAAGTTAGTCATATAAAAATCACTGATTCCTTAAATTGTTTTTCTTATGTCTCACCAATGCCTCATTCACTTCCTCTGATTCTTGTTCCCAGGCAGTTTTAAGAGAGTCCTCCTAAACCTCCTCTCACTTTACACTGAAAATCCAATCCTGAATCTATATGAAAGCTTAGCATTTAAGCTGAAGTACTTGTGTAGCATAGATAGTTTATTTACCTTCATTGTAATACAGACAAGCCTAAGGCACAGAGATTTTTGTGATGTGGTGCCTTTTGTCATCCTGTTTAACTTGCTTGTAAATCAGTTAATGTCTTTGTTCTCCAGCAATTGTATATGTGTCTTCAGCTCTGTGCTTGTGTTCCTTATTGAAAATTTTCACTTTAATTTCATGTTGTTTATTTGACTAATGCAAAATGTATCTCAAATTAGAGTTTCAGGGTTGAAATCAACAAAAGACAGAAGCTCTCAGCTTGTCACTTGTTGGAATGTATTTATCCCTGGAAAATTACTGTAAAAAAGTAGACTGACACTATAGTTGTCTGAAGCTCTTTTTTCCAGATCCCCACACAATAATGCTTTGGGAACATTTTGTACTGAATTTTATTTGTCTTGCTCTTACTTAAGCAAACTCAGTTTCCTCTGTGAGAGATACAAAATCATCTGATAGAATGTTTTATTAGAACATTAAGGTCTATGAATCAGTATATAGAACACTGAAGTTTTGGATGTATTCTTCTTACCAGAGTCCTTTAAGGAGCTATCTAGTCCCTTACTTTTTCCACTGCTTGTGTTTCCTAGTGGATTGCTGGGATGGTCCTGATGGGAAACCCATCATTTACCATGGATGGACACGGACAACAAAGATCAAATTCGATGACGTAGTGCAGGCAATCAAAGACCATGCCTTTGTTACATCTGAGTAAGCTTTATTTTCCCTCAGCCTGTTTTCATATGCTTAGACCCTTCTGAACTCAATTTCTCTGTAATCTAGACCAAAAAGTAATCAGACAATAATGGATTCCAGTAGCCTTCATTATTGCCATATGTAGGTCTTTAATAGATGCTGTTTTGAGGAAGGTCTCAGTGCATTACCATTTGTTGGTAAGGAAGATAGTGAGTACCCTAAAATGGTTTCCAGCTCCTTTTTTGAGTCTTTTATTAAGTTGAAACTGAAACTTCAAATGCTTAATAGTATGTCTTAAATCTTTTTAAAAATGAACAAAATAGTTCAATTGATAAATAATACATCTGTCAGGTGGTGTTTGTGTTGTAAGGAAGGTCTTAGCTGACAAGATACAGAACTCATAGCATGTCTCCTGATCTGGTAACATCAGTTTAGATCTGCATCTCTGCCCTTCTTTAACTTGTGCTGAGATGTCCTTAACATGAAAAATATTAACCAATAATTGGGGAAGAAATCAAGCTGTCAGTGTCCTGTTTTCCCATGTTACAATTTGGACACAGAGAGGCAATATTTTCCCATGTAGATCAGTGTCTACACAGGAACTTTTTGTTAGTGAGAACCATAACATGGGATGCATTATGGTTTCAGACTCTTCTCAGAGTACATGTGAAGGAAAACAGACATGATATTGAGGAGAGGAGAAACAAATTTTCACATAATGGTGCTTTAGCAGTGAAACTCTGCCCTAAGAGCTTGGAGGGAATCTTTGTCCTTGCAAATATTCAGATCTTTTCTGGATAAAGTTCTGAACAACCTCTAACCTAGGAATTGGGCCTTCCCAAAGAAGGGGTTTGGATTATAGATGGCCCTTCACAGGGCCCTTCTGACTTTGGGAACTCTGTGATTGCACAACTGTTATTATTTGTCGTGTCTATATCTTCTTTTAGTCTTCTTGTTTCCTTTAAATATTTTCTCTCATCTGGCGGTTGAGGGAGGGTATTGTTGCCTTGCCAGCTGCAGCAAAAAGAAATTGTCTTCATTCACCTTGGTTTTGTCCACCAAAGATACCCAGTGATTCTGTCAATTGAAGAGCACTGCAGTGTGGAGCAGCAGCGACACATGGCCAAAGTGTTCAAGGAGGTGTTTGGGGATCAGCTTTTGATGAAGCCTGTTGAAGCCAGTGCAGATCAGCTCCCTTCACCAACCCAGCTGAAAGAAAAAATCATCATCAAGGTAGGCTTGCTTTGTGTGCCGGGAGATAAAATAGGAGAACAGGAGCAGGAGCCTGAAATACTGTTCCAGACTTCACAGATTAGTTTCAAGAACCTCCTTGCTTGAAGTGTTTATTGGTTACATTTGGCAGTAATGTACAGTGTTCTGTAAACCTCTGTCTTGAAGTGCTCTTGGTTTCCTTTGCAGTGAGTGTTGGCAGTTCAAGTGCCAGATCAAACGTCAGCTCTTTTCTAAAGGTCTTTCAGCTCCTGAAATGTCACTGCTAAATTTCAACAAGGGTTCACTGCTGCAGATGTTCATCACAGACGTTTTACACCATGTGGCCTGCTTAGAAATGACAGAAGTATGTTCTTGAATAGGATGATAGATCAGTATTACTATTTCTTTTTCAAAGACTGCCTTTCATTGGAGTGAAACTCAAAGCTTGTGTGGCTGCACACTGAAGTTGTGAGCATTTCACAAATTGATGAGTCTTTGCTAACTCAGTGTGATTTAAATACGCAGTTTAGTGAGTCACTTGAGAAACACAGAGGCACTGCTCTGAGAAGGCAGTCCCTGTTAATGTCAGACCTTGTGGGAAGTGCAGGTGTCTTACAAGTTCTGTTGTGCAACAACAACCCAAGCCAAAGAAGATTTCTCAGATTGAAACTGTGGTAGAACTTTTCAAATGGCAAAATTTGGTGAAGAATCTCAGGGCTGCTCATGATCTCTGTAGTAAAATAATAATTACTTTTGTCCATGCTTCTGTTTTCTTGCTCTTGTAACAGTATTGCATCCTATGTATTAGACATCTGAATGGAGAAAATAAGGGTAGATAGGTAATAAGAATATGGTCTTGAATGAAAGATTGGAAATAACAGAACCCCACTATAAGGTGGAAAACTTCTGTCGTTAAGTTTTTGGGGATTTTTTTTTTTTTTTTGTTCTCTCCACACTGTCTGTTGTTTCCTTGCAGAGCAGAGAGGGGACTTGCATGGCCACATGATTAATAACATGACAGATCTGATTTAAAAGGAATTACAAACTACTACGAGTGTGCACAAGAGAACATCCATATCACTCTGTGCTGTCTAAAAGAACATTGACGAGTCTTTAAATGAATCAGCACGTGCCTGTGAGCTGGTTTTGTTGTTTGGCTTTTGTTTGGAAAGTGTTGTCAGTAAACCGTCAGAGGCAACACCTACTTCACTGGCCTGTGAGATTTTTCAGATAGGCCTCTCAAACTGAAATCAGCCAAGAGTAGGCTGTGCGGAGCTGAATGTGGTTGAGGTCTGATATGAGATGATTAATCCCATCATGTTAAGTTAAGTAATTAATATTGCCTGTGGCCCCTTGAGACACTTTTGTGAACACTCTGAAGAAAGTAGAACTTGACCCTTTTTTCATAAAGGCTTTCCCTTGTACTCATTTTTCTCGTAAAAGGGTGAATTCCTCATTCATTTTAATTCCTTATCTTTTCCTTTTGTTTTGATTTTTGTTCCTTATGTGCTACTTCCTGCAGAAGGATTCCTGTTTATCCTTATTTCTTTGTATGTGTCACTTCATGTTTTCTGTTCTGCAAAGAATGGTGAAATCTTATCAAACTACTTGTTTCTTCACTGCTTCAATGATACCTCTACTAGGTTTTTTTTAACCTTTTATTATGGGATCTAAATTTTAAAGAAAGGAGTTCCAGCACTGTTGTTCCTTGTGGAACAGCTGCTGTTATGATAATGACAGAAGGTGGCTGTGCAAGCGAGGGAGACACTTCCAGTAACACTGAGTGTGCTGAAACATTGTCACCAGTTTTATCTGTGATTCTCTCTGAGTGTATGAATGTTGAATTTTTTTTCTCTGGTTTTTAAGCACAAAAAACTGGGGCCAAAGGGAGATATTGATGTGAACTTGGAAGAAAAGAAAGAAGAAAAGAAGCAGCAAGGAGAACTTTACATGTGGGACACAATAGAACAGGTATTATTTCTATGACATCTGCCACAGATTGTTAATCCTGTTAAATTTACATGAATTTTCTTAATATTTTTGCAAATAATGTTGTCAGTTGAATTGGTGTGAATGAGGGGAAGAAATTTTTTTTTTTACTGTTGCACCCTGTTTTGATATTGTGGTTGAGAGTGGTTAGTGAGTTTCCCTCTGTTAATGGTTTTAATATCCCCCAACTTTCAGAAATGGACTCGGCACTACTGCGCTATTGCTGATGAAAAGCTTTCATTCAGTGATGATATAGAACAGAGTGCTGATGAAGATTCATCAAAGGTGATGGCTCTGTTTTATTGTTTGAACATGTTCTTTTTATTATTTCAGATTATTTTAATGTCTACAAATGTGTATTTTTTATGCTGATGAAATTGTAGACGTTCTGCATCAGATAAGCGTGGGGATAAAAAAATCTATAAAAGGGTCTTTGCCAAGGTCAACTCTAGTTAACCTTATTTTTAAAAAAGTAACTTTTTCCCTTGATTAGTGGAGGCCTTGCAGGGAGGAGTACAAGGACAATGAAATATAACTTTTGTACTTCTATGCTAGTGCTGATGTGTGCATTGTCTTTTAAGTATTACTGCTATTCTCAAACTAAGCAGAATGAACTAATGTGTATTGTGTTACTAATGTGTTACTTGGCTGTTGTGGATGATACAGCAGGGTAATTATAAAGGTGATTGGCTGAAGAGCTCAGGCCTAGGAAGAGCTGAAATCCTGAAAGAGTAGATTGTTATATATCACCAATAACAAGTACTTAGATTCAAAGTCATAAAATTAGAAATGTGCTATAAAAAGTTCTTATTTTCTGGTGTAGGAGGTGAAACGAACTGAACTGCACTTGAAAGAGAAATGGTTCCATGGGAAAATGAAAGGAGGGAGAACAACTGCTGAGAAACTGCTCCAGGAATATTGTGCTGAAATGGGTGGCAAGGATGGGACATTCCTGGTGAGGGAAAGTGGAGCTTTCCCTGATGATTACACCTTGTCTTTCTGGTATGGTCATTGTCATGCAAATATAATGGGGGATTTGTTCGTCTGGGTTTGGTGTTTTCTTTGCTCTTCTGGTTGGAACATTATAAGCAGTAGTGTCAGATGGATTTCTGACCCAGAGAACTGTCAGAGCAAATTTTGCAGAATATGCCAGATTTTAAACTACCGTCAGTTGAAAATTACTGATTTTGGTCCTGTAACCTCCCTTTTCAGACTCTTTGTTGCTTGTTACTTTGGCTGTTTTATGAGATGACACAGATTTCTTGCCTCTTCACAAGCTCCCCAAGTAGTTGACCAGGAATGGGTGGGGAAATGCTTTGAAAGAAGAAAATCTGTTACAAACCCTGTATTTCCCTTATACCCCCTCTATTCCTTCAGGAGGTCAGGCAGAGTCCAGCACTGCCGGATCCGTTCTACCAGTGATGGGGACACTGTGAAATATTACCTGACAGACAACCTCACCTTTGACAGCATCTATGATCTCATCCAACACTACAAGGAGGCTCACCTGCGATGTGCTGAGTTTGAGCTGCGCCTCACCGAAGCTGTGCCCAACCCCAGCCCCCATGAGACCAAAGAGTACGTACAGAGGCCAAGCACTGCTCTCATGGCAGTGTCCTTGCCTTGCTTTAGGTGGGATTTTTGCACAGAAGATTCCCTGGATTCAGGAGCACGCCTCAGTGTTGCTTGTCCCTGGAAGTTTGAGGAGTAGGCTTCCTGAAAGATGCTGAGGGAGAACACTGACTTTGTGAGAACCTGGTACAACAAAGAGTGGTTACTGGGAAAACAATTTCCTAGCAGCAGTGAGCTGTGGAAGAGCAGTGAGAACTGTAATGCTGTGGAAATGTGCCAATTCTTCCTTTGTCTGTGCAGGGTTTTACAACACCCAGTGGGTCGGGTTGGCTGTTTAGTAGTTGGCTGTGCTTTGGCAACTAAGTGGTCACGGTCTGTGCCATCTGGAGGCTCTGTCACTGGGGCAGTGAGTCCAAAGAGATACATTTGCCTAATCCTGCCCTCCACCTCACCCTGTCAGAGCTGGTTAGGCTGACTTCACCCCGTAGTGAGAGGAACTAAGCACGGTGTTGATTTCCAGCTGGTATTTGTCTGCCATAGATCCTGGGCAGAGCTTGCTCTTGTTTTCTGTCAGAACACTGTTATCGCTGCCCTTTGTTCTGTTTTCTTTGTGGTGGGCAAAAGTAAATCTTTGCATGTAAAATACTAATCCCTGACTTTAAAATTCTTTTTTTTTTTGCCCCACTGGGGTCTGGGAGTCACTGACCACCCACAGATAACTTTGGAAGCCAGTGAGAGGGGAAGGAGAATTTAAGGGTTGGACTTTCCTTCCTTTCTGCATAAACTGGAGATACACTGCCACTATGAGTGGCCACAGCTTCACTGAAGACATATTGGATCTGAGACAGGTCCATCCCTATGGTGAAAGATAAAATCAAGCTCTGAATAAAAATTAAAATCCCTGGTGTCTTTCTTTTGTCTGTGTGTAGGCTTCATCTTAAATCTACTGTGTCAAAACGGAATAAATACTAAAAACCGAATGGCAGACTAAAAGCAGGCTGCAGTGCCTTTGTTTCAGGAACAAATGCAGATTTATGTTTTATGATTTCAGACAGACAAGATGTTCTGATATATTCTTGATGCTTTCATCCAAAATAAACTGCTGTTTTACAATGTTTTGTAATAAACTGCTGTCATAGGTGCCAAGGTGGGGAAAATCTAATGCATAATTTTTTTTTAGAATGTTTGAAACTCTGTTGTTAATAACACTGTCTGTTACTCTCCATAAATGACATTTGACAAGCCTTGTAATGCTTTGCCCATTCTGGTTTTTCACTGTTGCAGTTGGTACTATAACAACTTGAGTCGGGGTGAGGCAGAGGACATGCTCATGAGAATCCCTCGGGATGGAGCCTTTCTCATTAGAAAGAGAGATGAACCTGATTCTTTTGCCATGACTTTCAGGTAAGAAAAGACAGGACTACCTTACCTAGAAGCCCAACAATATTCTGGTTTTTCTTTTTAAAAAAATAATGATCTTTTTGGATTCATGCTATTCTTGCTTTCAAACTTGGAATAATTAATGTGGTTGATTTGTGCAGCAGGTCCATGTTATGAGATTGTGTGCAAGAGTTAATTTGTGACTGGCCTGAACATTTATGCTTTTATAAAGATTGTTTGAGCACCAGCTGTCCCATGCTTCCCATAGAGAGCTATGAGTGGCCCCTTTCATTCTCTGACACTCCTTGTTAAAAAGTATTATTTTGAAGTTTCCTTCAAAACTGCAGTGCAGGTGCAGGTTCATCAATGATTCAGGGAAAACAAGAAGTACCAAAACTTCAGCAGCTTGAAAAGGGTTCAGGAATCTTTTTGGATGGGATGGTTGTCAATGGATAGTTTTACTGCATTTATCAGTGCAAACACCAACCTTGTGTTCAAGCACAAAAGCTTTTTATTTCTTTGAAAACTGATTTCCGTAGCTATCAGAATGATTATAATGATCATAATAATTGAATAAAAGAAGCTTCATTAGAGAAGTCAAGGTGCACAGAGCAGCTGTGGTGCAGTTCAGAGCTCTGCTCTCCCTGTGAGCACTGAGACCTTTCCCAGCTGTTCCCTTGTTCCGCAGAGCGGAGGGGAAGGTGAAGCACTTCCGAATCCAGCAGGAGGGGCAGCACTTTGTGCTGGGGACCTCGGCCTACTTTGAGAGCTTGGTGGAGCTGGTGACCTACTATGAGAAGCACCCCCTGTACAGGAAGATGAAGCTGCGCTACCCTGTGACAGAAGAGCTGCTGGAGCGCTACAGCACGGTACTGGGATGGACTGGGGTGGACTGGGATGGGCCCTGGCTCTGGTATGGGATCTCTGGGAGAGGTTAAGCAGGTCACTTTCTATGAAATTGAGATGGCTGTACTGACTTCTCTCACAAAGGTGTGAAGAACAGCTTCATCTTTGATTAAAAGCCAACTCTTGCCTTCCCCATGATTTAGGTAGAGAAGCCTTGCTGTGTACTGGGTGTTGTTGCCCTACTAAAATGAGATTTGATAATAGCCTTGCCTGAAGTTGGCCCTGTCTTCTATTGCTGAAGTGGGCAGTGGTCTTAAAATGATTGTGCAGGTGGCAATCGCTAAGATCTTTAGAAAAAATTGAAATATTCTGCTCTGCCTCTCACTCTGGACATTTCAGGGATGGTATCCTACTACCTTCTGTGGTAAAAGGTACCTCTGAAGGCTCACTCTGAGATAAGCATGAGGGAATCTCCCCAGGAGACTTGTCTCTAACCATTGACTAAACTAGGAGTGTAGATAATTAGCTGAGGATAAAGGGCTGCTTTCTGGATGGATGTGTTTTATTTTGAGGGAGCTTTGCTTTGGAAAGCCTGAGGTGCTGTCTTCACTTTTCAATATATGTCTTTTAGAAGCTACAGGAAACTACATCTGGCAGGTCTGAGGAAATCAAAACCTGGGGATTTTGATTTTTCTGGGGAGACTAAAAGGGACTAAAAAGATTTTAGACTTCAGGTTTTTTTGTAATGTTGCCTATAGCAAAGGTTCTGTATCCTAGGACTGGGTTCAAATGGAATCACAAGGAGAGGATAAAATGAAAAATATGACTCTGTGTAGTGTTGTAGAGTTATCTAACTGTGAAACCAATACTGGTACTAAAGTACTGTAACACAAATCTTAAGTGCAGGTATTTCTTTTCTGGTTGCACACAGAAGAGTACTCACAATCAAAAAACCTTTTGACTGATTAAAAGAGACATTTATAAGGTACTGCTGTTTCATTAGGTTTTACTGTTCATTAAACTGCGGCATAGACAGATTAAATAACGCACTTATCTTCAGTTATGTTCAGCTACAGAAGTAAGCAAAACAGAACTGTCTGGCTTCCCTTCTCTTCTGTTGGCCTATGTGCTGTCAAAAAGGTGGTTTCAGATATAAAAGTTCTATAAACATGAAGTACCTTTGTAATTTTTTGATTCCTGAAACTTGATTATTTTTTTCTTTCTTGTTTTTAGGAAAAAGATATTAATTCCCTCTATGAAGTCAAGATGTATGTGGAGCCCAGTGAAATCACCCCCACAGTGGTATGCTTAAAAAAAGGCACACTTACTGCAGACTTCTGAAAATTAGATTTGTTGGTTTCCTGTTGGCAGTAATAAGAAGAATTGAAAGCATCAGGTTGCTTGGTCTAGGGTGGGCTGGACAACAGAAATTGAAAGGGGGTGACCTTTTCTAGTCTCTCTTTAAAATTTGTACCTGTACATTTTCTTGTGTGCAGATCCTTTTGTGATTTATTCAGACTGGGAATTTGGGCACTTTCTGCTCTTGGGTCTGTGGAGGTGATTTGGTTTGGTGGGCCCCCAAATGAAATACCTGTGAGAGGGTTCAATTTGAGAAGGCCACATCTTCATGGAAAGAAAGTACAACATGGAAATTTCTGTGTCTATGGGTGTCTGTGCACTCTTGTTCCATTAGCAAACATGTTCTGTATGCACAAGTAAGTGCAGAGTTCATTCAGGTGCTTTCTATAAAAATTTGGTGCCTTTGGTCTATTAATGAGTTGTTAGAGTTTTTTCCTTTATATACTGTTTTGAAAACAAGTGTCCCAGCAAACATTATTTATCTGTAATTCTTGCTAGTGCCTGCCTACTTGTAAAGTCTCATGAAAATCACCTGCCTGTAAATTTTGTGACTGTAATTCTTTTTAAGTTTTTGGCCAGCATTGCTGCTGAACCATTTGGGTAGTAGTAAATTCAAGATAAAGGTTTAGTTCATCCTGCTAAAACTGCACATCTTCCTAAGGGAAGTGTGACCTGCAGGATAGCTGATGTGGTTTTGTAGGCACCTAAGCCGGAAAACTCCAAATGCCTATGAATGTGTTATAAAAGTGAAGGATTTATATGGCACTTTGGGTTTTAAAAAATTTTTTGTTTTATGTTTTCTACCTTAATTATGTTGCAGCACCCCAAGATTTTATTTTTTCTTTTTCTTTTTTTTTTTTTTTTCCCCCCAAGCTGGTAAGTGGAGAATACCAAAGTAGTATCACTTACTTCCACCAATAGATGTCACTCTGGAACTTCAGTATTTTGTTTTCTAAGCTTCATAAGAACAACAAAAAATCCAATCCTCCCTATTTTTTTTTTTTGTTTTAAGATTGCATTATTGATTATTTTATGACCTGTCCCCCCAGATGACCCCTTTGCTCTGTTTCTCTTAAAGCCTCAGAGAACAGTGAAAGCCTTGTATGACTACAGAGCCAAAAGGAGTGATGAATTGAGCTTCTCTCGAGGAGCTTTAATTCATAATGTCACAAAGGAAACTGGAGGCTGGTAAGGACAAAGATTCCTCCTGGGAGAACTTCTGGTGACTTACTGGATGGAGGAAAAAATGAGCTATGAGTAGTAGTTTTTAAAAACTGTCTGTTGTCAGACTGCTGCTTATTAACTGTGCCCTTATAAATCTTTATGCCGCTGTATTAAAAAACCCCCGCAAACACAAAATCCCCTAATCTTCAATTCTTCTTTCATGTCTTTTTCATTTTTCTATCCCACAGCAATAACCTCAGCCTGCAGAACCTCCATAGCCTGGTATATCTCATATTTTTTTCCTGTACTACATCCATCCTTCCTGAACATTTGTATGTTCTGGGAAGACATTGCAATCATTGCTCTACTTCTGTCCTTGCTCTGCTAAGCGTTTCTCAGGAATCAAACCCACCTTTTTTAGTGCTCTGTACAGTCTCCTTTCATAACAGGTTTTCTTTTTTAGCTGGCTTGTAAATTGCTTGGAAAGCTTGGGAATCTAATGTTTCCCTGTAGTTTCTACAGGGTAATCAACCACATAATAGTATTTTTAGTACTGGAGGGGGAAAAAGCCTCTTAAGTCATTAATTGCAGTTTACAGTAACTGTAATCCCTCTGAAATCATCTGTTACTACAGTTAATGATCACTTTGTTAGAGCTCTTAGCTACTTCATCATTTATATTTTCAGTGATAGCCAGCTAGACAATCTAGTATGGGGTATTAATGAACAATTTCTTGGGGATTATTGCTTCATTAATGGCCTTGTGAAGCTCTTTAGGTGTTTTTTTTTTTTTTTTTCATTCTCTCTACTTTCCTGTTTAAATTCAGGTGGAAGGGGGATTATGGAGAAAAAGTCCAACATTATTTTCCATCTAATTATGTTGAAGATCTGTCATCTGATAACTCTGCTGAGCTTGAAAACCAGGTGAGGGTAACAGGTTGTGCACTACATTTCCTTGGCAACCTACTGGAAGTGGAAGTCTGGTTTGTACACTCACAATTCCATGTGATTTATTTGAGAGAGCAGAATAGAGGGATGAATGCATTCTTCATTGTTCTCTGCTCCTGAATATTTTTGTCAGGACATCCCTTGCTGAAAGCTATTTAAGGAGATAGAGTATCTTGTGTTGGAGGGGAACCCCACATATCTATGATTTTATGATGGCTGAATTGGTGAGGTATTAGGAGATTCTGGTTGTTCCCTACTAATAAAAATCATAAGGAGATTAGATTTTTCATAGTATGGCTAAACAATAATGTGCCTGAAACTTAACTAGTTTTCCTGTATAATCACTGTCTTAATATTTGCAGATGAGAAAATTATATGTCCAAACACACCTAACTAGTCATTTTACTCTCCATTATCAAGTTTTTATGCATAAACAAATCCTGTTTGTTAAAAACAATCTAAAAATCTGGTCCCATGTCTTGGACAAAGAGATCTTGAACAAAAGAAAACAGAACTGAAGAGTAATAAGTTTTGACATTTTTGAATTTCTAAAATAAAACATTGAATTCTTTTGTTCTTCTGAAGCACTTCCAGTGATTTTCCAGAAGTCTTTGGAGAAAACCACAAGTATTACATTTCCTCCCCGCTGGTTATTGTAACCTTAAGCAAACTTGAGAAATGAACAGTTGTGTCAGGACAGAAGTAGTCTTGTTTTGACTGCTCTCACTGGAGAGATTCTTGTGAGCATGCTTTCAGCAAAGCTAAGATTAGATTTAATGGTGCACATTTATTATTTGTTAATGTCCTGTGCATGTTCACTCCAGAGATTTAGGGTCAGATTTAACTCATGTTTTTCAGATCATTGAGGACAACCCACTGGGCTCTCTGTGTCGTGGCATCCTGGTGCTCAATATGTATAACGTTGGTGTGTATTTTCTGATGCTTATGTATGGACTCCTGACCTTTCTCTATTGAGTAGACTCCTTTATGTTTAGCAGGAGGGATTTTAAAAAAAACAAATCAAACCCTTCAAACACCTACTTGTAATAATATACCCAGCAGAATTAATATGTTGAAACTTCATAATACTAAATGCTGCACTAAATCAACAATGACAACTTAGAAAAAGAGCTGTTGGATTTCAGTATAAATTTCTTGCTATGGTATTACCTAACAGTGAAAATGCCACAAGGAAAACACAAAAAGCCTTTTGTCTTCATTCTGGAGCCCAAGAATCCGGAGGATCCAAGTGTTGAGTTTGCAACTGATAAAGTAGAAGAACTCTTTGAATGGTACCAAAGTATCCGTGAGATCACCTGGAAAACAGCAGAAGAGGTATCGCTGCAAATTTATCTGTTGTTGTTTTAATGATGTACTGCTATAAATTTACAATAGCTTTTGGCTTTAGCTGCCCTATACTGCTAAATGTTGCTCTCACATGGTCCTTCACTCTCTTGCATATTGCTGTTTGTTCATTTTATTGTTGCTGTGCATCTTGTTCCATAACCTCTCTGGGGAATAGTAAATGAATTAGCATTTTATGTAAATCAATGTTAACAGGAGTTTTCCACCAGAGTACTGTCTGTGTTGCACCCTGTCCCTCAGTGAAGTGTGCTTGGTAGCCCAGAGTGGATACCACTACAATTTTCCATCTGGTCACACTGGTTCATCCCAGTGTTAAGCAGCAGAAGCTCTGATATCAGGCTGTTCTTTTCAGAGCTGTGAATTCACCAGTGAGGATGTGTGAAATCTGAGCTGCCTAAACTCTTCTTATCCTCTTTGCTAACTCTGTTTTCCAGTGAATGCAGTGGCACTGATAGGATTGTTTGGCTAATACTTTATTTGTAACTAATAACCACATTCTGGGTTTCCCAGTTCTTCAATACTAGTAGTTCCAAATACTTGCCTAAAGATTCAAGGATTCTGCCTGAATTTAGCTTTATGTCCCTCTACCGTCACTTAAAGACATTCTTCAAGACTTGCTTTTCCTGTTCTGATGTACTAATTTACCTCCTTGTAATCTTTTCTAGTATTTAAGAAGTCTCTGACTTGACCAAAAAGTCCTTACTTTGGCTGTGCTTAAGGATACTATTTTTTTTGTTGCTTTTATTTACCTTTTATTGTTAAGTGGATGATACGGTTAATGGAAAATGTGTTTCAGTACCATGTTGGCTCATGCTGTTTATCTGTCATATGGAATGGAAGTGTTCTGAGGGTCGTCCTGATCCTATTTATAGCAGACAAGATGATGTCTCAAGCAGAGGACTGTAAATACAGCAAGGGGAGAAGCAACAGGAGCTGTTGACCTATTGTTGGGGGAGGAGGGATACAGTTCTTGTGCCAGGCTTTCATTTAGAAGTAAAAATGAGAAAAAGAGAAACATGACCTAAAAGAAGTGTCTCCAAATTGAATGTTTTTATGCTACAACAATGGCTCTTCAGGAGCCTGGCAGCTTTTTCTCTCTCCGTTCAGTTGGAGAAGTATTAAACAGTCTGTGTTCAAAGATGCTTTAAAACTCATTTCTGTCAGTTGGGAGGCTTTTCTCACAGCGTGGCCTCTACAAAGTTCACATGATAGACTGACTGCTGCATGGGGAGGGGATGAAGAGGAGGAAAGGCCCTTGTTGCCAGTACAGTTAACAGGCTGAATTTTGGGGAAGGAAAAAGCACAGTGAGTTAAGACTGTGCTGCAGTGTGATACAGGGGGATTTTTAAAGGAGTTTGGTTTTGGGCAATGCCTGTTACGCACAAAAAATAAAACTGAGCTTCATGTCTCTTGTAGTCTCTGCTCAGTACTGACACTTGTCATGCTCCCTGGGGTGGCTGTTCCTTGCTCTCCTGCTTGGTTATCTCAAGAGGGTTCTGGCTAGAAATGAGCCCATGCCACCAAAAAGTGATCTTTTGCTGCTCAGAGCTCTGGTTACTGTAGAGTAATGTCTGGGAGCTGTGGTGGATCACTAAGTACAATGAGGTTTGTACAGCTTTTTCCCAAGGTTATTTCCAAGTCTAAACACTGTATTCCTCTTTGTTTTTCTTGGACTTCAATGTATAATCTCTGGTTCAGTGAGATATTCTGGAAACCCATGGCTCCCTAGTTCTGATTTTCATTCCTTTTATGTTTATCTTGTTGAGGGAATTCTTTTGGAAGGCTTCCTGATTGCTGCTGCTTCATGATCTTTTGTGCCAAAGCTAATCACTGTTCAGTGTGGGACTCTTCTAACATGTTTTATCCTGTAGCTGCTTCTTATGCCTGAAAAGCCTCCAGCCCAAATGTCTCCACTCAGGACACGTCTTGCTGCTTTTAGCAGTTCCCAGTCTCTGCTGGCAGGGAACACTGCTCAGCTTCCTCAGAGCAGGTGCTTGCAAATGTGGAAGTTGAGAGAGTGGGTTTGGTACTGGGGGGATTTCAATGAGATTGCACATGATTTTCCATACAGAACATGATGGGTTTGGTGCACAAATAGAAAACGACAGAGGAATGATGCTCAGAGGGTTTCAATTTCACTGTTTGGGAGCTGCTAACAAGACTTAAGTTCTGCCAAGGATTATAAATAGATACAGAAACACTTTACTACCCTTTGCATTTTTTCTGCATACATTTGCATTTATATGAGGTATAGGGTTAAAAATGTAACTAAAAATGAGTTGAGTAGAGCCACATTAAAAGGAAAAAAAATGTTGCCAGGATTTTGAGCATGACTGGTCAGGGAAGAACTGAAACCCTTGCTTATAAAACAACACCTTGCTCCCCACCAAAGAAAAACCCCTAAAAGTACATCCCCAACTAAACCTCACCGTTTGGTTATTACCTGTTCTCTGAGCTGGGTCTGAAAGTGCATTACATCTGTGCAAGTGTATAAGGTATCAGATAGGAATCTGGGCACCAAAGAAGGCAGTCATTAGAGTGCACCCTGGAGCTACTTTGCCATAATACTCACTGTTCCTATAATCTAAAACTTTGTTATGTTTTCCAGGAGAACAGGAGGAAATACTGGGAAAAGAACCAGTTAATTGCAATTGAATTATCTGATCTCGTAATCTACTGCAAGCCAACAAGCAAAACCAAGGACAATTTAGGTATTGCCTTTAATTTTCACCCTTTCTGCTATCATTACAGAAGTTAGTTGGGATTTTAGGTCTGAAGATAAAATCTGTCCTATTGGAAAACAAAATTCTACTTCACCCAGGCAGTTTTCAAAAGCACTTTGAAATTGTACACCAGGGAACTTGGTGCTGTTCATCTATCACAAAAGAACTGTCACAAATTTTAATTAGTTAACTAGAGACACCCTCTCAGATAAATATTCCATGGGGAAGCTCACTAGTTATGTGTCAATTGACTTTTTTGAGATTAAAAACTCTGGCTGAACACTTGTGATTTGTTTGTAAAAAACCTTCATAAATAGGTTTACTGTGCATTTTTTAATTTTACTGTAAGAACATGTTTGCCAGGAGTAAGCTATTGGAATGATGTATGGCTTCATAATCTAACTAGGCCTGTGTAAGTGCAGCTGTGCATTCTGACACTGAAATATGTACTTTTTATTCCAGTTTTTTGTCATTGCTGCTGGAGAAGCCAGCAAATGTGCCCTTTTTCTTTAAGTTTCTTTGCAAATGTTTTTAATAAGCTGTCACTGCATTTAAGACATTATAATTATAGTAATTTTTTGAGACATTGGCTAACCCTGGCTCACCCTTTCTTCTCCCCATTTAAACCCAGGAAAAGATGTCTCATTTAAATATGTGTTATAGTGATCAGAAGTACATTATTAGCAATGATGAGATGAGAACATGACTGCAGGCTCTTATCTGCCCTCCTGTAAAGCGTGTGGCAGGAAGGCAATTTTAATTTCCAGGCTTGATTTTCAACCACTTTGCTGTGCCTGTCTGAAAACAGTGCCAATTATTGCATTAAAGAACAAAGCAAAACAAAGTAAAACAAAGTGTTGGTGAAAATGCAGTATAAATGTCTGTTTCTTTCTTCCTTTGGTAACCACTCTTCTTCCTCCTACCTCTGTGTAGACAATCCTGATTTCAGAGAAATCCGTTCTTTTGTGGAAACCAAGGCAGAGAGCATAGTTAAGCAAAAGCCACTGGAGTTGTTGAAGTACAACCTGAAGGGCCTGACCCGTGTCTATCCCAAAGGGCAGAGGGTTGACTCATCCAACTATGACCCATTTCGCCTCTGGCTTTGTGGCTCCCAGATGGTGGCTCTGAACTTCCAAACTCCAGGTAATTTTCCCTTGGAAAAAGAATCTAATCCACCTTCTGTTTCACTGTAAATGAGCCCCTTTATGGCCCTTCTGCCCTTCTAATCACCATCCTAATTATTTGAACTTCTCTCCAAGAAGCAGTGTTTGCTTTTTAATGTGTGGGTTGCCATCCAGATCTGGGCCCCAGAAGTAGGTCTCTAAAAGCCCTGTCTCTGAGCCTAACTGCCGCCAAGCCCTAAAACATTTATTTCACCTTGATATCTTTGTGGTAAGCAAACAGAGATATTTACAGTGAGTTTCAGATGGCTGAACGGTTGTGCAGCAACCATTCCACTTCCTGGTGAGGCCAGCTAGTTTGTGATACACTTCTAGGAAGCTGGGTGGGGATGGAGATGGGTTTTTTGGGATTAGAAATGGTAAAAAAATGCCCTGTCAGATTCAGTTACTGAAGGAACCCAGATTCCCACCTTTGCAGCTCTTTCTGATGAAGTGGTGGCTAGAAAGAATGGCAGAGAGGAGCCATTAATCTGGTATTTCCTTAGCTTTACTCCAGGGGATCTTGTGTTGTGACTGTTGAACTCTATCCCCAGATAAATACATGCAATTGAACCATGCCTTGTTTTCCCTGAATGGACGCACTGGCTACGTGCTGCAGCCAGAGAGCATGAGGAATGAGGAGTATGACCCAATGCCAAATGACTCCAAGAGGAAATTGCAGATGATTATGACAGTGAGGGTAAATCTCCTTTATAAATTGTTTTTTTATAAGTCATAAATATCCATAAAAACTAAAAATAAAGCTATTATGTTTCAGAGCAAGATGTGACAGACTGTCAAAATACTGTTTTTAAATGTCAGTGTGTGTGTGAGAATAAAACTAACTTCACTTGTTCCTGAAAAGAAATACAGGTCTTTATCATGCTAATGAAGAACATGCTATAGGACTGAAAACACAATCCTGGGATGATTTTGTGTAATTGCTAATAAATACATCAAATGAACTAAGCTGAATTTCCAATCAAATTAGTTCTTAGTAGAAGGGTCCTATTGGAGATTGATTAGCAGCAGACTAACTAGTTCAGGGATTTTGAGTGTGAAAGAGAGATATTTATAATGATATATAGAAACTAAACAGAAAACCTAATAAGCTGATCCCCCACTTCATATTTAATACACTATGACTTAATCTGAATGTCATTCTCATTTTTCTTCAAGAGATGAGTTTTTCATTGGAAAATGTTGCCATCTTGACTGGGTGCCAAACAGGGTTGAACTTGTTTCTGTACTCAGTTGCTATGCAGTAGGACAGGTTCTTAAAAAGAATGTTTTCTGAGAAAGAAGAAACACATTAATTTCTCTTCACTCCAGTTTAAAGGTGAGGTAAACAGGGCCTGTGAATGCAAAGCAGAAATGTCTTGAAATGGGTATGTAATAATCACAGAAGAAAGACAACAAAACTCGTGCTAAAGGCCTGGCCTGGAGCTGCACACTGTGTAATCAATGTCAGCTACAGTGTCTTTTTTCCTTACAATGAAAATCATTGAATTACCTCGACTATGGGAGGTATTGTAATTGGTAGCACAGCTAATACATTCAAACATATTCAAGAGAGAGAATGTGTGCTTTTCCATGTTCTGGATTTTTCCCCCTCTAGTTCTGTAGACTGCCTTCTGTTCAGCAACAATGATGCCAAGTTTCCTTTGGAGGTGGTTATAATTTACAGTTGCTTTTGCAGGTTTTAGGTGCTCGTCATCTCCCTAAACTTGGTAGAAGCATTGCCTGTCCCTTTGTAGAGGTTGAAATTTGTGGGGCTGAATATGATAACAACAAATTCAAGACAACGGTTGTGAGTGAGTATCTGTGGGTTGCTGTGTTGCAGGGATATGATTCTGCTTCCGGAGTACTTAAATAAAGTGAGCAGAGGATGAACATTATAGGGGGAGTAAGTTATTATAGGTCTGGACTGATGAGTCACAAAGGCTTGTTCCCTTACTTATCTTGGGGCCTGTTAATTTGAGAAACTTCAATGTATATTAAATTTAGAAAAAAACAGTACTGTTGTGGTTTGGGGGAAAAAAAAAAAAAAGTCCCATTCTGTTATGTTGTTTCCCATGCATAAGTTTGTGTATTTGCATATTTTAAAAAATTACTGTCTTGAGAGTGCCTCCAACAGTGCTAGTCAGTTCCCAAGTCTGGCCCAAATGGGGAGTTACTACTGTGAGCTCCAGACTGTGTTTATTTAAACTGAGGTTCTAAGACTGGCACCCCCTTGGAGACAGCCTGGGTGTATAGGGCTGTAAAATAGTTTAACTTGAAATGCATCAGAAGTTTGATCAAAACTTAGTCCTTGGAAATTCTGGGTAAGGAATGTGTTTGGTGTATGTGAACTTAAGTGTGCTGAAATGGGGCAATATTTCAGCCACTTCATATTTCATCATTTAGTGTTCCTGGATGCAACAGTGTTCCTCTGGTAAAAAAACAGGCTTTGGTTCTGATTATCCAAACCAGCGATACCAGTGGAAAATAAACACAGCATCAGAAGCAGAATGTGCATTGTGGCTCCTCAGTACTTCAGAGAAGATGATTATGATTTAAACTTCTGTGGGAAGTGACCAAGTCTTTAGAGAGCAGAGAGCAAACTTCCTGGCTGTGTCACATATACCAAATCTTGGTGTTCTGTACATAACTACAAAAATTGGGCCAAGGTACATGAGTTTTCCTAGTGCTTTTCCTGCTTTCTCTTGGATATGGAGCATGAGGCATATGAATATGAGAAATTAATTAGCTTCTTCTTTTCTTTATAAATACATGTCCAAGGGGTTTGATATGTTTGAGTACAAATAATAGCTTTTCTTCATGGGTTTTCATCCCTGCCAAGTTTCCTCCCACCCCCACCACCAAGTAAACAAATACAAACTTTCTGAAGCAAGGTTACAACATGAGACAGATGGTAAATAGGATTTTTGGGCTTCTTTTCTAGGGGAAAATGTCCTGGGATACATACTCGTATGTGAGTGAAGTGAAATTATTGCTTCATACTGCAAATGTTTTCTTTTCATTACAGATGACAATGGCCTTAATCCAATTTGGGCACCTTATGCAGAGCAAGTGAAATTTGAAATTTATGACCCAAATCTGGCGTTCCTGCGCTTTGTTGTTTATGAGGAGGATATGTTCAGTGATCCCAATTTCTTAGCACATGCCACTTTTCCCATCAAAGGAATCAAATCAGGTGAGATCAGTGGTTATAATGAGGTACTGTTGAGCATTATTGTACTCTGCCTTCCTCTCTGATGCCAGACTCCCTCCTGCCTCGATTAAGCTCCTTCCTCTGGCTTTAGTTTTCAAGTTTTCCTCTGGCTTTAATTTTTTAAAGTTTTAATTTTTCATTTCACCTGATGTGAAATCAGGTGTTTCTCAATTTTGCCAGTCTTGCTGTTTTCTGCAGTTGCCATAGTAGAGCCTGCTCTCAGCAGAGGAGCACTTGAGCACTGAAGAATGTTCAAAGTGTGCACCGTTTCTGTGACAGCAAATTCCCCCTTGACGGACTCTATAACTGCCCTTTGTTTTCCTTCCCCCTGCCCCAGGTTTTAGGTCAGTTCCTCTCAAGAATGGCTATAGTGAAGATATAGAGCTGGCCTCACTTCTGGTGCACTGTGAGATGCAGCAAGTTCTGGTGAGAAGCACTGGGGTTTGTTGTGTGCACTTAGTGTGTCTGCTACCAGTTCTTTGGGGAAACCAGGAACTGAGGATTGTTTTCTGTTCTGTGTCTGTTGTGGTGTTGTCAGGCATTTCTTCTGCAGGTACTGAGGAAGACAAATAGAACAAATTGAGTTACTCTCCCTCTGGGTGGACAGATTACACGGTTGTTAAAAGAAATAATGCACAAACAAAGCCTCATTACCTCCAATAGTTTTTGCTGTAACAGCATGGTCGTTGTCTTTCTTTGTTAACTGACTGATGCCATGCAAAGCTAGCTAAAATCAGCTTTGGCTTCACAGATTAATCTTTTTTTTTAAAGGCCCTACATAAAAAGAAATCACTTCAGCGATAGAAGATAGTAATTTCTCCCAGTATTTCATTAAAATAAACAACCCATCAAGCAGAAGACATATCTGGTTCTTAAAGAACTGCTAATCTTCTCCTTTTAAGCCTCTCCAAACACCTACTTGAAATAGTAGTATTTTAAAACACATGGGGGAAAAATAATGATGCTCATGAATCCAGGCATTAAAGCAGCTGATCTGTGAACAGTGTTTCTTGGTGTTCCAAGGGTGCTGCTGTATATGTTGATTTGTAGGATATTTCTCAGACACTTTCTCAATAATATATTATGTAATTTAAATACACTAGCGATATGATGAAAGTTTAAAGATGCTTCTGGGAAGTGGCTGTTTCAGGGTGCTTTCCAGCACCCTTATGATTCAGAGAAAAAAAAAAGTTCAACTTCTTATTTGTAGTCTGTCAACCCTTTCAGGCCCACGCTGCACTTCACACCAGTTACATTATTTTTCTGATTGAAACATCAGCTTCTGTGAACTCTAAGTTGTCATGTCTCCAGAGAGATTTGTGCCAGCAGTTGCATACACTGAACTGAAAATTTCTGAATTCAGTCACATTGTTCTTCCCAAAGAAGTGGAAGCCTTTTTCAGACATCCTCTGTGGATGTTTTTACGAAGTCACCTTATAACACCTGATGTAAAATGACAGTGTGTGCAATAACAATGTTTGAAAGCTGTGGCAGGTTCCTGTAAATTCCTTCTGTGGGCCAGCCAAGGGTTCTGAGAGCAGGAGAAGATTAGAAGCTGAGACCAGGGATGTGTGTGTGAAGAGGAGACCTTTATCCTTTCTAGATAATATTTAAATTGTTCGTATTTCATGGACTCAAGTCTTGCAGGGGAGGCCTGGTAAACTGCTGGTTTTGGACTTGCTGCCTTTGAGAAAACTGACGAAGTCACCATTGCCTAATGCTGAGCATGGACATCACTTGTGGATACATTGCAAATCCCTCCTGCCGTGGTTTCTCTTCAGGAATCCAGATCATTATCTGCCTGGGGCAGGAGCAGCTCTCAAAGTGTTGTTCATAGCAGCAGTCTGTCTCCCAATCTGTCAGCACTGACTCCTTTGACAGGAGCACATTTCACACTCTAGAATCCCCTTCTGCTTGTTAAGCCAAGTGAAGATGCAGCTCAGCTCGGTGTTTTTATAATGTCTAGTGGTAATGCAGTGGCAGGACAAGTTCCAAAAACTCCCTGCAACAAATCCAGACTCACCACAGTTGTTAACTCTAGAACTTGTGCCAGATCATTCAAGAAGCATCAGAAAAGATCAAGGTTGCCTCTGCTCCTCTGCTTCTTTTTAAAAAGCGATGACCTTCCATAAAATAGTACCATTTAATAACAGGCCTGTTTATATACAGAGCCCATCTGCATGCACTGGGAGATGAAAGACAAAATTATAATGAGGAATTACAGATGGCTGTGGAGTTTATCAGGAATAGTAAAGCAAAAATATTGTAGACATAGGCATGCACATTTGTGAATTATTATGTGAGGCCTTATGTAGTTCCTGTAGAACTCAAACAGGTTTTTTGATATTGTAGGAATTGTGCTATACTGAGGTAGTTGTTGCATTTAAAAGCATGTCTTATTTGCTTTAAAGTTGATTTACTTCCTTCAGAAAGTGCATGTATTTCTTCAGCTTTTTCTGACTACACTCAGCCTAATTGGTGTATATGTTCTTGACTTAAAGATTGAAGTGGACATCTTAAAGTGCAGTTTAAGCTGTACCTTTGTGGATACGTTCATTTACAAGAACTAACAGTGGTACATATGCATCTTGATGATTACACCTGCAAATTGATAATTAGCAATCTGCATTTTCTTTGTGATTTGGGAATACAAAGTTTCCTACCCCTTTACAAACAAAAATTAAACAAATCACTCTTTAAATCATAATCAGTAGCATAGTGCTGAGGCTGTTTCAGTTGCTCCAACCCATGCCTGCATAGGAATGTGTTTCAGGAGGAAAAAAGGTTTAGGAAAGGATCTTGTTGCTGTAACTGAAACCCCTTGGGTATGTTGCTAAGCTATCAGTTTTCCTAGATCTGAACTGAATGCAGAAAGAGGCATTCTTATTAGTATGCTGCCTCTGAAAATGTTTGGATTTATTACATTTATTGATTGCATGTCATTTCTTGTAGAAGGAGTATCTTGTTTTGCTGCTGATGTGAAAATTAAGACTTCAGTCCTGCCAGTTCTATTCCCCACTAGTAACTCTATAAAGAGGCAGCTTTGGCATCCAAAGTTTTGAAGTATTAAAATAATTTGAAGTCCTAAAGGGAATCATGATGATTGTTTATGGTTGTGGAATATTTTGAGACCTTCTACTGTGGGCCACAATAGAAACTCTGACCTACCCAGTTCCTTTGCCAGGTACTGAATTGCCATAGTTACACAGAAATAGAAGATCTGTCCTTCTTTTTTGACCACCTGAGTATTTGCTGCTGTGAAGGGTCCTATTCACCAGTCAGTATTGTGACCTTTACTCTGCATTTCACTAGAAAATCCCCAGGATTGTCACTTTGTCACATGATGCACAAATATGATGGAAGAGCCAAAACCTAAACATTTTAAAAATGTATTTAATAATATTATAATCTGATAAGCCATCATGAGACACTATTTTCTGTTCTTTCCTCAACAGCCTAGCATGCTCTATTAGGGAAAAATATTCCAATGGAAGTGTTTAGATACACAGGTTTTGTGACCTGTGCTAGAATGCCCCTGATGTCCCTGTCAGAGGGTATGGCTGGTCATACTGTGGGGCTGAGGGGGTTTTTTTAGTGCTTTCTACGTTAGTTTGTTTCCAGAAATATTCCAGAAACATCCTATCAAAGTAATTTTATAAAACGTTCTATGCAGTTATTAAAACATGGTTAGGAAAACAAACTCATCCCCCAAACTCTGTCGATTCTGTGTAATTTTGGGAAAGTGTTTTACAAAATGACCTTGATCTCCAATCTTCCTTTGAAGGAGAGTGAAGAAGAGCTTTATTCCTCGTGTCGGCAGCTTCGGAAGCGCCAGGAGGAGCTGAACACCCAGCTGTTCCTCTATGACACCCACATGAACCTGAGAAATCCCAACAGGGATGCCATTCTGAAAGAATTCAGTGTCAATGAGCACAAACTACAGATTTATCAAGAGACTTGCAACCGCAGGTGGGTTGATGATTGTTCTCCCTTCTAAGGCAGCTCTGTGTAGGGAGGATTTATGGTGAGGAAACCTCAGGCATATCAAAGGGGGCATCTAAAGAGTGGTGAGGGTAGAATGAGCTCGTCTGGAATGAGGAAGGGCTGTGGAGAAGCCAGGCTGGGTCTCAAGCCACTAGAGGCCAGCAGAAGCTGAGGAATGTGTGCTCAATGAAATCTCAGTTGCAGTGATCACAGTGACACTTGTAATCCTGTCAGGTTTTGTATCCCTCTTTGCTGCTTTCCTGGAGGAAAGCCTGGAAGTATATACAGACAAATAAATAAACCTCTTCACTCTTGCTACACTATCAGAGTTATGTCCCTGGAAATGTCATGCACATATGAGATATGTGGAAAGAGATACACAGACCACAAAAGATAAAACCAGTATTGAGTTGTAACAGCGCAGCATTGTCAGTTCAGTGTCAGTGCATTCTCCAGAGCTCAGGGGAAGGTTCCTTCTCCCTTGCTGCCACCTTTGGGCTGGGTGTGGGGGAGGTAGAGGGAGGCTTCATGTACCAAGAGAAAGGTTTGAGTAGATCTCAAGACTTTATGTAGTCTTGCCTTTTTTTGTGTGTGCTGAACAGCTGCATGAATCACTTGTTTACTCCCATTTCTTGTGGGAAAAAAACTGCAGTGCTCATTGCTGATATGTTACTTGCCAATGGTATCCAAGTGCATTGAATTTGATAGACTGTTTTCCTCTGATAAATTCCTATTAGGCTTGACTTTTTCCTTTTCTTTTTCCTTAAGATTAAAGGAGAAGAAAGTCAGTAACAGCAAATTCTACTCTTAGAGCCCATCATTCTTTGATGTGTGCTTTGTGGTGCAATTCAAGAAGAGATGAATTTATCCTGGTCATCCTACCCAGTGACGGTCTCATCAGATGGAATGACTGAAAGAAGTGCAGGAAGAGGAAATATGGATTTCCTTTATAATTTCTTCTTCTAAGAAAAACTGTTTTAATACCTAGTAATTTATATTCTGTACAAAGCATACCTTCTGTGCAGGCCAGAACTTCTGTGCATTCAAGATTTTTAAAACTTGAGGATGTGTAGTTGGATGGACCTCACTTCTCATTATCAATACCTGAAATACAAATCATCTCCTGTATGTGGTTACACAGGCTGTAGATAAGACAGTCACAACAATTTGCATGCATGGCATCACACCACTTTTAACAACCTGGCTCCTCAAGATTAACTAGTAGTGAGCTTTTAATTTATTAAGTGCTGTAAAAGCACTTCTACACCAGCATTGTCACGTTATGTATGTTACAGAACTGGAGACAGCAGATTGTGCTGCTGATACTGTACAAAATATTTTGGGCAGCTATTGTCTCTTATTAAAAGTTTTCTGTTACATTTTTGAGAACAAGATATGTTAATTTTGTTGAAAGCAAATACCCTCTGGGACTGTAGTTGTGTTTTTCCTGTTGAACTCTCTTTAAAGGTTTAAGAAAGGAGCAATGTGTGAACTTCTATTCATAGCCCCTGTGAACTTCTGTTCACAGCCTCGAGGCACTGGAAGGAAAAGATATGCAGTAGGAGATATCTGTTTATTTGCAGAAAGGGAAGGTATTTAAAATTCTGAGAAGCACTTACTTTTGTACAGTATCATTTCTGCAAATCCTTTCAGCTGCTAATGTGCTTAGAAATGAATTTTTAAATGAACTGTCAATTTTTAATCTTGCAATCCTACGTAGACGATAGTCAAATGATAGTGTGCTGTAAATGTAGATCGTTTTCCCAAAATGTAACTAATCCAAGAATTATAGTGTGCACAAATATAGAGGTACATCCGTCTGGTGCCTTTAATCAAATCAAGAACATGAGGCTGCAGATGAAAATACTTGTTAGATTAGCAAGTGTATTTTCCTGCCAGAGCAGAACTAAAGGCCTTCAATGGAATATTTAACAGCAGTTGTCATAATTTGTGTATGTGTTGGTCCTTTGTGCTAGTGCTGGTATTGTCACCATCAAATTCCTGGTTGTCTTACCTCTACCTGGGATGGGTTTTGCTGTCCATATTCCCAACTTTAACGTTCAAATGTGTGCAGAGGAGTTTAGTTTTCAGAGTGACTGCCTGAGGCACAAAATGCTGCTTCCACAGAGTTGTACTTCTGATCACAGAGGACTTGCACAGAGATTTGGGATTCATGGCCTGATGCAGCTGCCTCAGCAATTTGCAATTTCTCTTGCTCCCCAAGCTGCGACTTCTGTTGTTTCAAGAGGCGCTTAAATGATGCCATTGTGCATTCACAGATGATGGTTTGAGGAACCCCCTTGAGGTTTTAGCTATTCTGTAAAGACAGTCTTGTCTCAGAGATGAAAGTGTTATAATAGTGTATCCCACAATGGGGTGGCATTTGTAAATTTTTTATTATAAAGAAATTAATTACTAATCACCCAACTGAAAAGCAGAGAAACGTCAAAGGCAATTCTCTGCTTTTCATCCTCCTTCCTGAAATCTCTTCAGTACCCAGCTGTGATTGACCTGTTCAAGGCTTAGATGGGTGTAAACCCTGCTCAAGCAAAGAAAAAAAAATCATACCAACTGTGGGTTTGGGAGGTGGAGCTGTAACCTAGACTGCTGTATAGAGCTAGTTTATCTTCATTATCCAGGTCTGGATTGTTCTGCCTGTCAGAATTTTTTTTAAGCTCAGTTCCAGAGCAGACCCAACAGAACTGTCCATTTGTCCTGGCTTCCTCCAGTGGTGAGTGTATTCCTGACACAGCACAGCCACTGTGTGATGGACACAGGTGTGAGTCCCTCATGCTGCTCTTGTGCAAATATTTAAGAATTAGCTCATTTTGTACTCCTTTGAAAAGTCCTGTGCACATTCTCCACTCAGGAGTTGTAAGAGTCACTCCATCAGTATTTATGCAACTGCATTTTGTTTTACAGTAAGTCTTTTCCCCAGACTATGATGTTACACGGTGTGCAGAATGAAAATCCTGCAGTGACTCTTCTGCTGACTTGCAAGGCTGTGTTCTAACTCTTCTCTTGGTTCTTGCATTGTGTGTTTTATCTCCCAGGCCTCACCTCTCAGTTCTTCCTTGGGGCAGACTCTGTAGCAATTTTATCACAGTTGCAACTGTTTGAGAATGAAAGTAGGTTTGAATGTGTGTGCTTTGAATGTGTAATTTTTTTAATCCAGGAGGGAAAACGTTTATAAATTTTTGAAGTTAACAATTGTTAACTTGTTATATTCTTCTAGCAAGTGTTTTAAATCATTGAAATAACTTATTTTAATAAATAATTTTTGATATCTCACATTGATGTGGATGATGCCAGGTGCTTGTTTAAGCATTGCTCGTTGAATTTCATGACTTTTGCCAGTCATTTGAAGCAGTGAGTTCTTATTGAAAAGTGATCAGCTGGTGTGGTATGGTGTGCTCTGCCAGAGGTTGGGAGAAGGCCATTTCTGTGTCTTTAAGATGAACTGACTTAATGATTGTTTCAGTAGACATGGTTATTGCACGATTGCACTTCCTCTGGCTCCAAACACACGAGGCAGAAGGAAAAGGTCAAAGATTGAGTTTAACTTGTGACTCCAAACCAGCCTTTTTCAGTGAGAGGCAGATACAAACTCCAGCTCTAGTGAGAATCAGATTTGTATGAGCTTGAACAATTAAATCTGAGCAAGGCAAAGATTAAATTTGTGGTAATTTGGAAGAACAGTAATATTGATGTTTACAAAAGAATTTTATCAGAACATTTTCTGCCTGTGAAGTTACACAGGGAGAACTGCTGCTGGGTGAATGCACTCTGTCTTTATGTGGTGATTTTTTAAATTGTTGGGAGTCTTGGGAACAAGTTTTTTCTCATCTTTTGATCAAAATTACATGCTTATTGAACATGAATCCATATGAGGCGTCTGCAGCCTAATTCTAGAAGGTCATTAAATGACCCAAATCACCTTAGTGAGTATTGGTATGCATGAGTTCTGGAGTCCAAAAAATTACTACATTTAGGTGTTTTATTGCTTGTATTGTCACTTTTTTCCACCCCAACATATCTATGTACTTCTCTGTTGAAAGCATTTTGTTAGTTTTGCAGTTCTTTAACCTTGGGGATGGTGAGGTGGTGTAACCTGTGTACCTGACACTAGCTTTAAATCCTCCAAACCAGTGGGAAAAAAATCTAAATGTGGTGTGGAAGCTGAAGTGCAGTTGAGTTCTGCTACAGTCATGTGTCAGCATTTTTAACTGCAGTCCAGCTAGTTGGCTTTGTTCCAGACTGAAATTCCCTTTATATCATGACAAACAGAAGTTAAATATAAGGAAAATTAACCTTCAGAATCAGTTTACAGATGAATTTATCTTCTGATCCATAACAGCATTTATAAACATGCTCAGCTGTTAGTTTTAAAAGAATTTAAATTAAATTAAAAGCAGTTTAATTTGTTGCTGGTCTACATTTTTAGCTGTTATTCCAGCAAAACAGGGAATTGTGAGCTTGACTAAAGTAAAGCAGTAGTTCTCCCAACTAGAACTTGTGTACTTCTGAATTGCAGTTTAATCCCCAGATTCTTTAAAATATGTGTAAATTATCAGTGTTCAGGACCCTTTTCTCTGACGAGCACATAGTGAATTATTAAAATACTTTGGAAGGTATGTGGGAATCAGTAATGAATAGTAACAAACGGACATTTTGGTTGGGTCCCTTAGGAGAAGGGCCTATAAAAATCTGGTTTGATTAAGCATCTCAGAGAAATATATTTAAATACACATAAGTATAAATTTTCATGTATATCAGGCAAACTTGTACCTTGAGATGCTGTGTCTGAGGTTAAGTAGCTGGCCAAGTAAACTATTCACTTTAAACATCAGCATCATTCTTTATAGTGAGGCACCTATCAGTTGTTCAGTGATTTTGAGGACTAATCGAAAAATTAGGAAAACTAGGAAAAATTGAATCTGAGCTACATTTTCATTTTGCTCTTTCAATTTTTAGGTGCATTTCTGGTAAATCAATTTCAGGAATTCAGGAAAACAGGCAATAAACTAACACACTTGAATTAATTACCCTAATTTACCCAGCTATTCATACACGAGGAGTAATGACAAAAACAGGAAAAAGGAGAGAGAAGTCTCATTTAAAAATACTTCAAATAGAGCAGCTGTGACTGTCTTTACAGGGATGGAATTTTCAAGCAATTTTAGAGTATCTCCTTAAGCCACAGACTGCCTGTTTTCCTTTTGGAAAGAGTAAGTGTATCCTTCACCTCTGCTGTGGTCAGGACTTTGGTTTTTTAATAGATGGAGCTAATAGACATGGAATTAATGAATCCCTTGTGCACCGGTGACGGCTCTGGGGTGTGTCCCCACATTAATCCCGTGTGCTGGAGCACACTCTTGGGCCATTAGGACAAAACAGTTCCTCGTGCTCTGTTATCTGAGAGTTCTGTCCTTGACTCCAGGCAGATGAAAAGCTTCACATGTTGAGCTCAGCTTCTGCAGGACTTCTGGTATTTGGGGTTTTGTTGGGCTATTTTTGTCTTGTCAGGAGCTGCTGTACCTCAAAAGCTGTCCAAGGCCTGAAGCTCAGCTGGTACTGACAGTGTGGATTTAGGATTCATGGCTTAAGGACCCTTCCATGGATGTTTTTCACTAGCCCCACCGCTGAGATAATTACAAATAGCAGTAGCTGAGTTTTGCTAAAAGATTACAAACAGCAGAGAAAATTCCTCTGGGGCACAGGAGTTCAGTTCCCTATATTAAAACCAATTTTTTTTACAAGACTTGGCATGAAATACCAATGCTGTTCCTGTGCAACAGGCTTGTGCAATTTCTTCTACATTTTGGTTTTTGTCGTCTGCTGGCATTTGAATTTTTTAATCTACTTCTGATAACATTGTGTCAAAGCCAGAGAACTTAAAGGGGAAAAGAACAAAGTGGTTTCCACTTGAAAAAACAGAACTGTTGGAAAGAGAGCATCGGCCTAGTGCTTTCATGAGGTCATGAATGTCTTTTTTCTGTTTTATTAAAAAGATTTCTTCTTTCTGCAGATGATGTTGTATATTAATGACTCCTGGAGAGTGGCCCTTGTGCCATCAGCGCTCAGTTGGAGGCACATAAGCTCTTTATAAGAAAGTGCAACGCTCCTGCTACACAAACAGCTTGTTTGCTATTAGAGAGGGGGGGAAAAGTGAGTTCTCTCTTGAGCTGTCCCTCAAGCTAAGTATTAAATTTAGTTTCTTTCATGGTGTACTTACTGGTAGGGGAATGAGGGAGAAAAGTCAGATTTCAAGCATAAAAATACAAAAAGTTCCCAACAGTGTGGGCTGGGTTCTTTTAAGGTGAATTTACCAGGAAGAGAACTCAACAGTCAAAAAATAATGCTGTTTTCAGTCACCATGAGCTACAAAAATCTGCATCTTCTAAGCAGGGGTGGCCGTGGATTTCTACCTTGGTTCCTCTAGTTAGGCTCTCTTGTTTTCTGAGAATCCTTTAACAATGCAATGGAACTGCTCTGCTTCTTATTCATTACTTCCCCATTTCAGTTGTAGCAGAGTTCAACAGAAGTATCTGGAAGTTACTAATAATTTAAGATCTGTGTAGCTTCAGCCATTAAAATGGAAAGAATAAAGGTTAAAGAGAAGTTTTAAATTCTTGAAGGATTCTGCTTTTATCAAGGGGTACAGAAGCTGCAATGCTGATGAGTTAAGGGAAAACAGCTTTGTGTTTAACATTTGAGGTGAAGTTTCTCCATTTCTATATTAAACTGACAGAGGGAATTGCATGGGACAGCAGTGGCCTGTACTTACAGTCTGATCTTCTAATCTTAAAATTCCACAAAATTATGAGTTTCCTTGTAGCAAGTGTTTATCTTCCTATCACAAAGCTGAAATCCTATTCAGATGGTGTCAGGTGTTAAAGAAGTATTAATAAAGGCTAAAAGTGTTTTATAAATAGTGGAACGTGAATACAATCACTCACCAAATGTCTTTGATGAATTATTTGTTTAACCATTCGATAAGGCTGGGAAAAACCATAGGCTTTATTTATGAATGCACTTCAGCTGGCTCATTCATTTTAAACAGGCATATTTTACTGTCAGAAAAATCTACAAATCTGTGGTGCTTCAAGCACTTTGCTGTAATTTAGATTAAGCACAGTGCATTTTCCAGAAATGTCATTAGATACCAGAGTTAACTGAGGAAAGCATACCAGAATGTAAGAACCCCATTTGTTTATTGTCTAGCAGTTTATCAATTAATCTTGGTTAGGCATATATACATCCAAGCTGGGAAGCAGAACTGGGGTTTGGAACATGATCAAAGAATAAGTTTATTCTCCTCTGGATCATGTAACACAAATGCTTCAGGAATAAAGGGCAGGGATCAGGAGTATAATCCCATCAGGGAGGAAGAGTCAGCCTAAGGACATTTGCTCCATTCTCTGTATTGTGCTGTTGTACCTGAGAATAAAATGCTGCTTGCAGTAATACTAAGCTTCATCTTGTTAGTGATCTGACCAGTTTTACTTTGAAGAGAAAGTATATACAAAAAATTACATCTTTTTACTTAGCAGTTCTGCTCCTTGGGGATAAAGCTGTTATTTACCTCAATCACAAAAGTATGTATTTTTTTTTAAATCTTTTATTACATGTCTGTCAAAACCAAGAGTAAGCAGAGAACATAACTAAATTCTGTCCTCAGCATTTCATCTTTCAAAGTGAAAATGTCACTGCAGATGGAAACCAGGAGACCAGCACAGCAATCAGCACCACAAGCAGTCCGGCATCCCTAACCAGGCGCATCAAGGTGTAATTTCTTGGCTTTGGTCCACATCCCTGGGATCTAAACCACTCCACCACTTCATCCAGGCTGTACTGCTGGGGCTCATAGCCCAGCTCCTTCCTGGCCTTCTCCATGCTGAAATAATGTGTGACACCAGTTTTGTAAACCTCCGTGCGAATGAGGAGGGGCTGGAAGTTATAAACGCGCCCTACAAGGGAATGGACTAGTTCAGTAAGGAATGCAAAGAAATAGACAAGGGAGAGGGGAAGGCGCAGGGTTGGGAACTCGTAACCCAAACCTTCCACGAGCGGACGGAAAAATTCAAAGTTATTTACAGGCCTGCCATCAGAAATAAAATAGGCCTGGCCTGCAGCAATGTGCTGCTTGCTGGCTCTGAGGGCCTCCGAGGCAAGGACGTGAGCCTGGACCAGGTTGTCCACGTGCACAAACTCTACCAGGCTCAGAGGGTCTCCATACACAAACTTAAACAAGCCCCTTTCAATGTAGCTGACTATTCTTGGGAGGTGTCTCTGCTCCCCAGGCCCATAGATCCCTGCTGGGCGGAGGGCACAGGTCCTTAGCACACCTCTCCCATTTCCCAGCTCAGCACCGTTTGCTTCCAGCACCTTCATTTCAGCCAAGGATTTCGTTCGGGAGTAGTGATCAGGGTGAAGGTGCAGAGGGAGATAAGGCAGAGACTCGTCCCCATTTTCTATAATCTGGCCTCCAAATATCACGTTGTAGGTACTTGTGTAAACCAGGCTCGACACTCCCCTGCTCTTGCAGGCCTGGATGACATTTTCTGTTCCTCTCACGTTAACATCTTCTATGAGTTTTCGGTTCAGCTGCTCCCTGCCAGACATTCCATAGGAAGCGATATGGAATACGCAGATCACATCTCTGAGAGCTTCTTCCACTTCAGACAGGCAGCAGATATCTCCCTGCACAAACTTTATTCCCTCTGGCAGGGTTTGAAGTGGCTTCACGACATCAAAGAGGATCACATCGACTCCCTTTTGATATATGGCACAACCTAAACTGAAACATGACAGAAACCGTATGTTAGGATACAGCACTGTGGTGCATGAAACATCTCACCTGGAAGGGAGATAAGACTATTAACTGTTTTCATGCTGGTTATTTTTCTGATGGGAGTCTTTTAAATACTCAGTCCCCTACTATAGGGAAGATTCAGCTGTGATAGTTTAGGTATTGAACTGATTTCTCACACTCCCATCAATACTTGAAGGGGAAAAAAAAAAAAGAGGCAAAACTGCTGTAAATGAAAATTCCTGAGAGAAATAACTGAAGTTCTGTCCCTTTCAGATCAGCAACAGCAACTTCCAGGCGTACAACTATTGCCAAATATTAAAAAAAAAAAGGCAAAAAAGCAGCTTTACTTCCTTTTTCTTACTGCTTTTGTGCCATCCCAGTCCTGTCAAAACAACAGGTTGGTCTTCGCTGTTGTGTTTGAAATTTATGGAGGGGTAGGAGAGGCTTCTAAGCTGCTATGAATACTTTGCCACATGTCTACATTTTACTCCAACTCACAGGTATTGACATAAAATAAAACTCTGGTGTTTCTCTTCCCCTTTCTTCCATTTTTGTACTTCTACTGTGCTTTAAGGGCATGAGAGTGGAGGGAAAAGCCAGGCAGAAGTCAGACAGGCATCTTCTGAGATTTTTTTCCCTTCCCGACTTGAAATTTACTTTGTTTTCTGGTCCTGGTTGTGATCTCTCTCCCCTCTTTGAGCAGTTATAGTCTAGGGCTCAAAATAGGATTTTTCCTTTGCATGGCCTGCAGAGGCCACGTAAAGCTACAGCAAGGGAAAATGGGATTTCACTGAAAAGTTCAACTTATTAACAACTCTAATCCAAAACCACCGCTGTTCATGAAAATATTAAATTCTTGAGAGCTCAGCTGGAGTTGCTAATCTTTAGAGCTAAGCACACGTGTAACTATTTGCAGGTCGAAAGAAAAATGTGTGTACAGGTGTAGGCCTGTCCTTCCGAGCGGGCTGGTGATCCCACCCCTCTACAGAGGGAGCACACAGGGAAATGTCTGCCAGGCAGCCGATGCCCGACTTTTGGAAACGAGATAACAGCGTTGCTTACAGCCTCTGACACAGAGTAACTGGGTTTGTTTAACACTGAGACCCCGCACGAACCAGAAGATGGGATCAGCTGGATCAGGTGTCTCAGGCCCACGGGTCTCCCTTTCACACACGGGTTTTGCTGTCTCCCGATGAGCAGCCTCTTCCATGTATTCCTGCATGTAATAACTATTTCGTGCACTAACCGGAAGCCAAAATAACCTCCTCCTCCAGTAATGAGGACTCTTTCCTTGGCAGCGTTTCCTTCCTCCATCCTCTTTCCTTTCGCACTGCGTGCTGGAACTGACCTACAAAACACACGGCGAACACACACATTAAAACCAACCCGCCTTTCCCGTCGTTATTCGCTGATCTCGTCCACGCTTTTGTTGCAGCTCTTGGCTTCCCCAGCCGCCGGGGAGGCAGAGGCGATTCACGCCGGGATGGCTCCAAAGGGAAGCCGATCCCGGAGCAGGGAGCGCCGCGCTGGAGCCGTGCCCGCCCCGCGTCCCCCGTACCTGCGGCAGTGCCGTCCCTGCCCGTCCCTGCCCGCTTCCCTGCCCGTCCCTGCCGCTTCCCTGCCCGCTTCCCTGCCCGTCCCTGCCGCTTCCCTGCCGCTTCCCGGGGCGGTGCCGATCCCGGGAAATGGAGCCGGGCGGGGCTGGCCTGCGCTGAGTCCCCGCCGCCATCTCGGGCTGTGCTGCCCACGCCAGCCCGGCTTGTGTGGGTTGATGTGCCGGGAGGGTGATGCCCGTGTCCTCCCCTCGCAGCCTGAGGTGCTCTGGAACGGGGGCTCGCGGCTCGGGGGTGGAATCGGAGCCTTTCCCGATGTTTGTGCCGCAGCCCAAAGAAATTGTGTTTGAACGGAATATTGAAGGATCACAGAATACCTGAGGCTGGAAGGGTACTGCCCTGTTGGACCCCTGCACAAAGCAGGTTCAGCCAGAGGGGTTCCGTGGGTTTGTGTTGGCACTGAATACCTCCAAGGATGGAAACTCCATGTTCAGCCACTTTCTGCTCATAGCTTCCAGAGCTTTGTGCTCTCTGAGCAGTGACCTCACGCTCTGTGTTGTGTGAGTAAATCCCTCTGTTTGAATAGGCAGCTGTTGACCTCAGGATGACGTTTGTCCCCTGGACTTTGCCATGTGTCCACGCAGGACAATTTGCAGGACCGAGACCCCTCTCTGTACTTTCTGCGTTATCTTGCTCTCTCTATGTCACCTACAGAGAGTGAATTGTGTCAGGTTATCTCATAGTCGTGGATATTGTGACTATAGTAAGGCAGTGGTTTGGATACTGTAAAGATGTTGCTCTTGAGCCACTATCAGTTTTATTTCTCATTATAGTGAGGTTTCCTTTTTCGCTTCAGAGAATAGTGAGGAACATTCAGACTTTCAAAATGGTGACATCTGTGAAAGCTGTGGGTTAATGTCGTCCTCATTTTACATTGGCAGATCGGTGTTAAGACTTGACACTCTCAGATCTCAGTTTTGCACAACCCATTTATTACTGTTTTTTCATTTCCTATGAGACACTGCTTTTCCTAAGGTTTTATGGACTTTCTGAATGTATCCTAAGTTCTGTTCTGCCATCATATGAATGGACTTGCAGTTTTATTTTGTGCATGATAGAATGTTAGGCCTGAGACTATGTCTTTCTTTAAAAAAAACATGTAAACCCTACTTTTCCTTTTAAAGATCCAGGTTTTTGGAGCATGCCTTGGATGTATCTCAGCATGCAGGGAATGAGACTATGCTACAGCAACTTGAGGAGATTGCACTGATACCTTGAATTGCACATTAGGGCATGATGTGTCAGGATAGAAGGATTTGCAGTGTAACTGGGAGTTATCTGCAATGAACCTGAAGTGGGCTGCAAAGGAATCCTGAAATCAGCTAAATAAGCAGCTGCCGTAAACAGTGCAAGTTAGAAAGAATAAGCAATGAAATAATTAATTATTCTTTGATAGTATGTTAGTTCATCTGGTTCCCTTAGCAATTGAAAATACTTAGCTGGTAAAATTACTTTTGTCATCAAAATACAAAGCGTGCCAGCAGTACTATTTCAGGAAGCAGGGAAATATTTCATCTGGGAAAATAAAGCTTAGTTTACTGTTTTCTTACTATTTGATTGATTTCTTTTAGGCATTATTTAATTGTGGTTTTTTTTAAATTTCTTTTTCATTGAACAATGCAATGAGAGGAAAGAACAAGATTTAAAACTCGGTAGGACCAACCATGTTTATGGCCTCATTAAATCATATAAAACCAATTGGTTAAAACAGTACTAAAGAGGTGGAAATGGAATGTATGTTGTGAGGGAAATTAGAATTGTAATGTTCAAAATTAGAATCATTCAGTCTAGATGACACTGGAATATATTTCAAGGAGGAATGTGTTATAGATAAAAATGCTAGTCTGAGTTTTCATCTTGCCTCTGGCAGAGGTTTCCTTAGTGACCTTCAGAGCATTGATTTGTGTTCTGTGACAAAGGTGTTGTTGAACTTTCTCCCTGCCTGAGGTTATGTTTGTGCTGGTTTAGTTTTGTTTCTGATGCTCAGGTGGGAGGTGCTCTAAATATGTTAATAAACCAGGAAATCAAATTTATGGAGATTAAAGAGCTCAGAGAAGTGTGCAAGTTAACACCCTTTGAAATTGTTAGCACTGACTTCTTAGGGCAGATGTTCAGTGTTGCTTGTGGAAGTGTCAGACATCTGGTGATGTGGAGATGACCATCCAAAATGCTTCTAGTTGCTTTTCCCTGTGAGTTCCAGTAATGGAAAAACCTAGCCTATCTTTTCCATACTGAGAAAGGGAAAGGATTTCAGTATTAATTGTATTTACTGCTTAGTGAACACCATTCAGTGAATTGTTCATTCGAGCTGTTGCTTTATATAATTTTCCTAATTTAATTCTCTGTGCTCTCTCACTTTAGGACATATGTCTTTATAAACATTTTAGTCCTGACTAGAAGGAGGTGCAGGGAGTAGTGGATTCCTTATCAAAGTAGGACTTCACAAAATGGGAAGTAGCCTCTACTCAACTGTCTTGGAAAGCATCAGACAGTTTGCAGAGTATTTTGAGATCCTTGGATGGAGGAAGATTTTAGTGTTGCACTGAAGGACTTGATTATGTAATTCTTTCTATTCTGTCAAAAAAGAAATCTCCATTTTATTATAGTTTTGGGATCATCTTGAGTGTAGATGTGGATTTTGGGCTGAATGTTAACCTGTAGCTAACAAGTTCCTTTTCATACATGTCCAGAAGCAAGATCCAGTGAAGAACCCATGGAGGAAGGGGGATGTTGTGCTGTCCCTGCTCACAGGGTTCTGTCTCTCCTCATTTGCTGGAGGCAGCTCTGCTCAAGGCTGTGCAGGAGGGAACCTTCCATCCTCCCTTCCCCAGGAGCACCTAGGCTGGGAGTGTGGGTGTAGGAGGGCGCAGAGCTTTCAGAAGGTACAAACTGCTCAAACTTCAGCTGTTTCACCCCAAAAGAACAGGTTGGGTGGAAATACCAAGCAGTTGCGGGTCAGACCAAGTACTTTAAGTGTCTGGATGGTTCCTTCTGCAGTTACAAACCCAGATAATACCCTGAGAGAGAGTGCTGCTGTAGCACTGACATCATTAATATCACTGTTGTATTTGATGTCAGGGCTTAGTTACTTATTTCACACAACATATGTGCCCTGTGTGGTGTAAACAACAGGCTGGCACAGGGCAGTCTTCCTTCCCACAGCACAACAAATTTAGGCTCAGTAGTCATGCCTTGGCTAACTTGAATTTTCTGGATGGGTTGCAGTGCGGTCATCCTCTGCATTAGTTATGAAAAAATCATTACTGTAAAAGACACTGAAAATGCTTTGGATTCTCTTGGCGAAGATTCTTGAGGAACAAGCTTGATTCTGAGGTGTCCATTCAGCAGTAGGAAGTGATGGATACATTCTCTGGAACCACCAGAAATTAACTTCCATCCTGTAATGCTTCAAAAAAATGTAGATTATCCCATTTCTAAAAGCAGCAGTTACTTATCCTAAAGGGAAGGGAAAAAAGTTTGCATATTTTGGGATAAGTGAACGGTTGAGCATAGAACTGAGAACGAGCTGTGTTCTCCCCTTTTACTTTGATGCCAAGTTGCTGTTTGTGGTCTCTGTGTCTCTTTGTGTACCCTGCAGGGCACATCAATAACCCAGTTTTTAGAATGAGTATATATTAATCTTCATAACCTCCATGGAGCTGAACGGAGTCTGCAGGGACTCACCCACTCCTGAGCGTTCCAGTCCAGGTGTCTGAAGTCAGTGTTTGCTCCTGTGATACTGATCTTGAGCTCCCTTAAGCCTCATGTGTTTTTTTAAGTGGTAATTTGACCTGATGTGTTACCTGATGTTCCGAGGTGTTGATATTTGTTTGCATAACATGTTACACTGATATTAGTTCTCAGCAGTACAAGGTGATGCTATCCAATGTAATTGCAGCACCTTGGAAGTAAAAGCCAAGTTTTAGCTCATCCTGTAACCTCATTAATAATTTCAATATCGCACACAGGACTGCAAGGGCTCAAGGGTTGAGCCTCTTTGTACCTGAAAGGATTATATACTTTAAAATTTAGTCTGTTAAGAAATGTCTTATGGGAAGGCTAGTAAAACACTATTGCAAATACTCTCACAGATGGTTTTGCTCTCAGAGTAGGAGAGGACAGGTTTTGGAATACAGTGCTGAATGTCTTTGATTCTGTTACTTGAAGGAAGTCTTCTAATTTCTCAATAGGAAGCTATTTCAGAAGGTAATTATACACTTATATTTCAGTAATTGTCTTATTCAGTTTCAAGTGTGATTGATGTGCATCCAGATGCCCTTATTTACCACACTAATAACAAGGAAAGGATTCCTGTCGCAGTAATTTGTTATTTAATCCAGCTATCCATGGGTTTACAGAAATCTTACCCTCCAGCAAAAGCAAGGTGAGGTTCGTCTGTTATGAATGGTTGACACTAATAATTGCACACCCAGCTGATGGTACTGCTTTGATCTTGTGGAAGGATCTAAGGGATCTTTCAGCTTCACAGGCAGCTAATCATGTGCTGTAGATACCATACGTAGAACAAACTCAAGGCAAAATGTGTTCATTAATCCATGTCTTGTACTGTGCTAATTTTCTCTGTGTGTGTGAGATGTCTGCAGCCACTGGTGGTGACGATGAGATGTGTCAGCAGGAACACCAGGGCCTGAATTTGTTGTAGCATTTCTGTGGGTTTCTCAGTGGAAAATGTACTTGATGAGGTGAAAGGATGTGTGTATTTGCTGAGGAAATGTTTTCCATCTTCACACCTCTGGTGCTTTCATATTCCTGGGTCTGTGTTCAAGGTCTTGGCCGTGGCCTCCCATTTTCAGGCAGTTAGAACTGCAAGAAAACAGGACACTGGTTTTAAAAGTGTTACTACCATTTAGTTCTGTAATGACCTTGAAAACATTCCAAAAATTACATAATTTTGCAGAGGAAAGATTAGGTAAGAGTTTGAAGCAGGGGAAAACAAACTCAAAAAAAGACAAAATCTCTTGCTTCAGCCCTGCTTGAGTAAGACAACATCCACAAGGCTTCCTTATTGGCATCTTGGTGTTTACAAGAGCACCACACTCTTGTGCGTCTTTGATACTGATTTATTCTGTTCTGTTGTGAAACTAATGATTGCAGAATTCAGAATTCATAAGCATTTTCTCATGGCCTGATGTGTGATTCTGTTCTGAGCTATTTCAAGGCAAGAGATTCTGACAGAAGCCTGAGTTTTCATTTAAAGGGGATTTGTTCAGAACCAAAAATTTTGAAGGTTCAAAGCACTTAGTCAAAACAAAATAAATCCATTAACTCTAAAATGGGGCAAAATTACTGTCGTTACAAAGATGAGACAGTTATAACATGCATCTTTCTCCTGTCCAAAAGCCTTATTTGGACATGTTTTATCCTGGAATGGTAACATGAGGAAGGTGTTCAAAGTGAGATCTATTCAACTATAACTTACAGTAATTTCCTGCAAGTTATTCTTGCTCCTGATTTTCACTCCTTGTGGCTGAAGATGTGGGTGCAGCATCTGGGTATAACTGATTGTGAATTTTTGCATCTTTTGAAGGAGAAGCAAGATCTGAATAACGAGGGAATTGAGATATCTGATTTTTTTCCTTTGATTCTTATGGTAAAACAGTTCTGAAGGAACCTTGCATTTGAAGTGCTGCTTCAATGTCTTTCAGAGAGTGTCCAGCCCATAGAAACAGAATTTGTGCCAGTGGAAAACACTGGATTAATTCCAGTCATGCATCAGCTTAATTCTCCATTCATCATAGGAACATGGAAGAATCAAACATCAAACACATTATGGACAAACTGCATAAGCTGAAATGTTCTTCTAGATGACTTAGAGGAACAACATGTTCTAGTAATTGGCTTTCTTGTATAATGAAGGTTTCTCAAGTCAAATACGTAATCTTCAAGTTAAAAAAAAAAAATTGTACCAAAGAAGGCCTCATTTAGCAGTTGTCATTTTAACACTTTCCAAAAGAGAAAACATTATCTAGTGCAGTTCTTTCCCCAAGTCTTTGACTTTACATTGCCTGAGCTCCTTTGCCCTTTTAAAAATTGCTCTGGGAAAGGCTGTGAAAGCAGTTTGAGTGGCCACTGAGAATCCCTTCAGTGCCATTTTGTTAATGGCAAAGCCAGCAGATTTCACCATTTGGATTTCTAGTGAAGTTTTGCTCCTGGCTCCTTTCCCTTCTGCCATAAATAAAGGTAATCTGTGCTAGGAACAGGCATCAACACAAGCAGGCAGTTAATCACACTTCAGCAGCATGCACATTATTAGCTTATCAGGCAGAACCATCCCCCCTCCCATCATGTTTTATCTGTTTATGAAGGAAATGCCCTCCATAGTTGTAACTGAGAAACCAAAATGACTCAGAGTTTGGAGGTGTCAAGAGGAATATTTTATACAGCCAGACTCCCTGTGTCTTGTGTGCAAACGGGTCACTCTGCTTTTGCCTTGTCAGGAAGGGTTTTGTTCATGATGGGCTTCCCCTGGTGTCCTGAAGTTTATTAACTTGAAGAGAATTTCAAATTTGGGATGTCCCTTGCGAGAGCAGGCTACAGTCATTCCTCCCATTTTATTTGGAAACTCCCTCATTATGTCTGGTACAAAAAGAAGCAGTCCAAGCAGGGCTGAACAAGGAGGCAGGGCTCCATCTCCTGTATATTGCATTTTAAAAAGGGGTCTCAGTTAACAACTACTGCCACCAAATTCAGTTCTCCTGGGTGGTGTTGGTGCAATATTACATCATTAATGAGTTCCATAATTTAGACTTCTTCAAATCAGAATTATTAGATTATTTGGGTTCCTGAATTTCTTGAACAAGTTGACTGCTTGGTGCTTCTGGCCATAGTGGCTGAAGTGATTATCATCACTGATCTCTTGGGGTGAAGGTGCTGTATGTTACAAACTTTTAATTTACTTTCTTCCTTTATGGAATAAATAGAGAAATATTTAATGTATAAATTAAGGCTAAATTAAACATATGTATGTGAGTACTACTGAGTATTGTTCACATGGAGGAGCTGGAGCTTGTTTTGTGCCTCATGCTGAAGGTTTCACAGCAGCACTCTAAGAAAGGTTGTCAGAGTAATTGTTTCTCCTCTGATGCCTGTTGTATTTCACCTGCAGTCTCTGAAGTCTTTGGGTGATGGAGCTGTCCAATTTTGACTCTTTTAGTAGTTGAACTGTTCTCTTGCAGGTGAGGTACCAAATGTAAACCTTTAACACCATTCATCTGAGTCTTCAAGATCCTTTACTGTAAACACTGATTTTATAAAAGCTTTCTGTGTTCTCTGGCATTTTAGAGATTTTAGAAATTACAAAAGGACGTATTTATAGCAGCACAAACCCAACTATGTGATGGCATTCAGAAGAATGGGTGAAAATAATTGTTGCCACTTCTCCCCTTTTCATTAGAAGCCTTTGTATTTCCCTCTTTATTTTTTGCCTTGCATTACTGTAAACTTGAACTTTTACATTCATGGATAATTTGTTGAATGCATTCCTGTTTGTGCAGGTGTGTACAAGGCTGGATTGTGCTCTAGCCTCGTGAGGTTGCAGTAGCTGTTTAATGTGCTCACAAAATTTCACAGAGTATAAAGTTCCCATTTTAAGAACTCCAGTGTTGCCAATTCCTGTCATGAATCTGATGATCCTAGGGGGTCTTTTCCAACCTAAATGGTTCTATGATTCTTAGCCCTTAAAAATACTCATCTGAGACTCAGGTTTGTACTTTTTCCATCTGTGAGGTATCTCCTCTCTGACCTCTGTTGGTTAAAATCCAGAGTTTTGCATGGAACTTCTGTTCTCAGAGGGGACACAGTGGGTGGCAGCTCCTCAGCCCCTTCCAGCTGGACTTGGAGTTAAGAAAGGTGTGTGAAAGGTAAGAGTGGGGTGCAAAGAATCCTCCCAGAATTGTGAAACTGAGGCAGTGCTCAGGACTGAACCTGTAGCCGTTCTGCAGAACTCTGTAAGAACCTTGCCTGGATCAGCATCTCACTGCTGCTTTCTCCGTGAATTCCTGCTCAATGTGCCTCTGCTGCAATGCAGGTACAGCTCGTGCCTCACTGAAGATCTTGGATTTGAGACTTGTTTTGATCGCAAGTTGGTTCAAGTTTGAACAATCTGTGCCTTCAACAAAAGAGTAGGAAGAGCCTCACCTTCAGAATTTTAAAACTCTTGTCATTTTTAAAATTCAGTTTATTTATCTTCAGTAATTGTGCTTGGATTTATCGATGCTAAAGTTTTGTTTCTGATAACAGACCTGAACCAAGTGAGGATGATAACATCAGATAAAGTAGATAGAAGAGGATTATCTTGTGTGTAGGAAACACTTTGTGAATCACAACTCTGAGGCCAGGTGTATCATAGTTACAATTGGCCATGGGCAAAATCTTCAGACAATGACATTTTTATTCTTGCTTTTGGCATGATTCCCATGGATTAGTAATATCTTCTTTCCCTGTCTTTCTGTGTAAAAGCAATTTTTTCCCCACCTGTATCTGCCCATTTTCATATGTAAACATTTCTTACGCTTCTGATTCAGAGAGATGCTGACACCTTTCTGATGAGCCCTTCCAGTCTCCACTGCCCACTTTGGATTTTCTCAGCTGGGCATCTTCCTACCTTTTCTCATTCTCCAGAGAAATTCTGTATCAGCATCTACAACACAACTGTCAGATGAGCTTTGCTGTGATGTCTGTTAGGTGTTATTTGATGGGGTGTAGCCTCTGTGTGCTCCAAGAGCACTTCTTGTGTATTTGAGCACCGGACTGAGAGCCACCATCCAGGAGTTCTCAGCTGGGATTTTTCACTAAATAGATGATCTCTCTGCTTCAGTTCATTGATGTGTTCTGTGGGGATGGTATTTACATCTTGGAGCATTTATGACAGCTAAGTGCTTAAATATTCTGGTGGAAAGTAGTGCCATTGAAAGAGAGATTGTGCCAGCAGAGTTTTTCTTCAAAATACCTCTTTCTTCTCTGTTTTCTGCTGTAGAGTCTGGTATTTAATTTAGAGGTACTTAATTCTTTCCCACTTTCCCAAATGTAATTGGGTGCCTCATTTCCATTTTCAGTGTAACTGTGGGGACAGAAGACTGAGGATGGATCAGTTATCAGCAGTTAAACATATGAAGGGAAAACTGTACTCCTAAGGATACAAACATATTCCATATAAGTTATTTGATTTAGTTTGAATTTTACTAGCTAAGTTTGATCAATATCTACTGATTTGCCTCAGTACTTCCTGTGGTCCAGTTTTAATGGCTGCTTGGAAAACCCCCACCTGTCTCTCTGCCACAGTCATTGCGTGGCTTTCTCTGGGACCATCTCTCTTTATTTGGCCCATCTCATTTTCAAGCTGCATTATTTTATCAAATTTAACGGTAACCGACTCTTCTTTCTAACCAGTTATAATGGTAAGAACTTTTAAACTTTGAAGTTTTAAATGACATTGAAATTCTTATTTTATCAGCACGAAGGTGTGTTTGATGTGATCTTTTACTTTCTTCAAAAATAAAAACCCAGTTCAAAGGAAGAGAAAATTACTCCTAGGGTCTTTCAAGTCCTAGCTTCAGTCCATAAATTTGACTGTAGGCTTAAATTGAAAAAACGTAATATTTAACAGGTAACATAAAATCCTTAAGAATTGGATATGCTCTCTGCTTTAAAACGTTAGAACTCAGAAAAAGGGAATCAAACCCACATATGAGCTCATTGTTAAACGTAATTGAGAACTAAAAGCCTCCTTGGATACTTGTGTGTATCCTTTTAAAGCTGATAGAAACAGTCTGAGAACTTTCCTGAAAGCACGTGCCTGGAATAGCTCTTGGGCACGAGGTATTTAATGATATTCCAGGCTGTTAGAATAGAACTCCTGCAAGCTGGAACACCTCTATGTTGTTTCAGAATGCTGTCAATGTGTTTACAGGACTTTTTGCCCCTCAGTTAAAAGTGTGGTTCAGTGTGAGCAAAAGTAGCTCCCTTCTGGTGCCCATTTGAATCCCATATTTCAGCTCAGATCCTGGAGACATTTGTTCACTGCTGAGGTCCTATCCTGACTTGCATCCCTAACAGAGAGAGGAAAAACCCTACCACATTATAGAGAATGGGTTAAGAATTATAAAGGGTTATTATTTTTAATAACTGTGTTCTGAACCTGCCCCTATATGTAGATATAAATATAAAAATCCCAGAAATCCCAGGGACAAGACACAGAACCTGTCTGCCATCTGACATTTTTTGACAAGCTCTCCAGAATTAATCTGTCTAGGAGCTACAATGCTCAGCTTAATTATGGGAAGGCTGCATCTGTGTTCAAAGCTGTTGAGAGAGAAAGAAGAAAGTAAAAATGTCCAGTAGGTTTGATTAACTGCTTCCAGCCTGATGAATAAAGACAGATGGTTACTAGTTATTTTTCCTAAATGGATTTTGGAGCTCCATTTGGTGGATGAATTAATGTTATAGGTCCCAAATCTGCCTTTGAAGCTACGCCTGCCTAACCCTTAGTGATTCCAGCAAAGTTTGCATGCCTCCAAGAGAGACATTTGCCCTGGGGCTGTCACATATATTGTTAAAAACAGTTTTGAAATTAAAAAATAAAAGTGAAGTGATAATTTACGGTACTAATAAAACAACTTACGAGCTCTGCACAGCTCAGGAAGAAATCCCTTCCAAGGGATGTTTATTTTGAAGTTCTTGTGCAGACTTATCCCTGTAGAATCTGTGCCTGTTTGGGAATGACCTCCACCTGGAGCCTGATGATATTTTAATACCAACTTTAAAACTTGGAGAAGTTAATTTTAAAGTTGGACTTGCTAGTTGTGTCACCTGGAAAGTAGAAATAAATAGTTTTATGATGTAGGTTCATTTGCATGAATCGATTATCATATCTCAAATCCAGGTGGGGAAGGTCTTTAAGGCAGGCTCTAATTCTGCAGGTGTGCATGTTTAGAAACAAGGCTGTGAATATTTCTTTCTTTACTTGCATGTGAATATCTGTGTTTATTTTTAAGAATGTGATAAGTGTTTGTTAATTTGGGCTCTTGGGGAGCATTTAGGCCTAATGGGTGTCAGGACTGTCATTCAGCAACTTATTAAATCATCTGTATAGTTTTATGAGTGGATAGTCATGGTGATTTTAACGGGACTAAATTTGCTTACATCCAAACAGTTTTTGAGTCAGGGTAAAGGATACTGCATGATAAAAAAATGTTTAAGATGGACAATATAATAAAGGGAAGCAAACCAACACAAAATTACATTGAATACACAGATTTTCCATAGTCAGTGGATTGCCCAGAGAAAAATCACCATTTAACTAAAATGCTGCCTGCCACAGAACCATCAACCCCCTCCCACCCCAGATCCTGAAAGTGACCTTGAGGGGTTGTTTGTCCCCTGTTGGAACCCCGAAAGCTGAGAATTTCAGGCTTTCTGTGCTAAAAGGCGCTGACCCTCAAGCAAGCACTGAATTGTACCTGAGGCCATGGAAAAGGCTTCCAAAATTGAGTGATAGCACTGGGATTGTGGGTGTGTGGTTTGAATAGAAGTGTGTGATATCACAGGGTGCAAAACTTAGGATTTAAGATTTTAGTATATAGTAATGCATATAGAGCAAGATGGAGGTTTTGGAGTGTTGGCTAAGTTGTTATTTTTCACTTTCTTCTTCATGGTTTTGGGTGGTGTTTTCTAATTGGGTGAAAAGGTCTGCATTGTGGACCACGGGTGGTCAGTTATTGGGCTAAAAGTAAAAATGATCTAGGTGTCATCTCATTATTGGACAAATTATGCTTAAAAGACCTTGGAAAGAGTTAGAGGCACAACCATTTTCTAGCTTGTTAGCTAGAACTCACAACTCGTGAGACTGCTTTAGATAAGAATTAATAAACACTGAATTCGAACATGAAAATCTGCGTCTCCCGTGCATTAATCCCGGCTCTAACAGGAAGAAAAGAAGATAAAAACCTCACATTTTAATGGTGCCCCGTGTGAGGATTGAACTCATGACCTTCAGAGTCCCCCTGCTCCATGGCAGGATCCTCTGTCACCTGGTCATTCCTGACAATGTCAGAATGCAATTGCAGCCAAAAAGCGCCAGGAATGGGAACGTCCTTCAGAGCCTGGCACCGAAGGGGAAATCAGGGACATCCAGTACATGGCATTCAGTCACAGCAGTAATGTAAGTCATTGATTACACACAGAGTGAGGTCACAATTCCTCACCAGGAAAAATACATGGCTTCAGCCTTTGGAAGCGAAGGGCTTTGTCCTTCAAGTGACAGCAAACAGAGTGCGCTGAGGGCAGGTGGCACTTTGTCATGGCTGATTGCTTAATGCCTTTTGAATCATGGCTCGTTTTCCATCTCATTTTTGCTTTGGCTTTCATTTCAAAGGCTGGCTGATGTAACTCCAAGGAAAACCTAAAAATAAACAAATTCCTCGGCTGAGAGGCGGAGATGTTTTTAAGGGTTTGCAGGTGGAGGGAAGGCACGTGGCAGATGTGCATAGTTAATAACCCAAATGACAACGGGGAGATGCTGCCACCCATTTTCCTTCATCCCTTTTGCAGAGTCCATGTTCCAAGCTCAGATGTGTTCTGCGGCCCTCAGTTGTGTGTGATTCATTTTGAATTTTGTCACTATCTACAGTGAATGACCAGTTGTGTTGACGGTGTTGTAAATCCCCCCACTTCAAAGAGACTCTTTGAGACAGTTTCTCTGTTTGTCCACACGTGCTTTAATCAGACTTTCGATTACCACGCTTCCCTAATTTTCTGGGTTTAGCTCTATATTTACATTGCAGTGAATTTAACTGCACCAAAATTATGCATAGATAATACCTAAATGTTTGAAAACATTTTGTGGTCTAATATTAAGACGTAATGGAAAAGGCTGGATGTAAACCAGATGTGTCTCCAACCTGCCAATGTTTGAAGACATGCAGGAGGAACAATTACAGAAAGATGATGCAAAGTGTGGTTTTTATCTGATGTAGATATAGTTGGTATGACTTGTGGTTAGGGCAGAGCCTCAGAAGTAAGGCAGGCAAAGCTGCATTTGCTTTTCAGGAAGCACCTGCAAAGAAACGATCAGGCTGTGGGCTGTGAAAATGTGGAAATCCTTTGTGTCCTAAGCACAGAGATGCTGAGATGCTGCCACTAACTTCAGAGAGGCAAAGCTGCAGAGAAGGGGAGGGAATAGGGAGATATAATAAAAATCTAGTTGGGAAAACAAATTAAACTTCCTATTGAGAGTAGAGTTTATGTCTTTATTTCTCATTTATTGAGGCAGCACTATGCTGTGCTCTGTCCTAGGCAGGGCTGGGATGTTACTCTTAGTATACCAGAGGAAATTTTAGGGAACGGTCTGTGCTGTCAGAGAAGTGCACTAAGATAAAGTGGTATCTTTTCTTCTCTCACACTGATGGTTCTCTGAAAACCGTTTCATGTTACTGGATGACAGAAAAAAGGCAAGCAAGTGTAATTTCTCATGAGGATAAACTGGAGATGATTCTTGGCTAACTTCCTAAAGAGTGCCTAATTGCCTTTAGGTTTTCTGATTCTGTCCTCTTCTTGGAAAATAATCACAATTGGGTTGATAAAAATTACTTATTTTGGAAGGAGTGCAATCCCCTTTGAGCTCTTCCTGAAAGCCCAGAGATGCATGGATGTCTGGAGAGTTCGGGGAGGAAACTTCCCTTGCAAGTACAAAGGAGTGCTCATAATTTTCATGATTTCTCTGATGTTTTGTCTATTGCAGAAAATTTACGAAGGGCGATCAGAGTTCTTGTAAATACTGAGGCAGAACTTACAGCCCTTGGCTTCATTTACAGGTCCAAATTTGCCATCGGTACAGACATTCTTCACTCTGAGATTCTTTCTTACATTTGAGAAAATAACAGGAGATTTAGCTGAGGAAATTGTTGTTGCTGTTGTTATTATTATTGTCTTTTGTTAGTAATAAATATTGAGGAATGATGGGCTACAGTTTTTTGTTCACTGCCAAGGGATGATCTTCAGGATCTATTTACAATTGAATTTACAATATTTACCATTATTATATTTCTAAAAACAAAATCTCCCGCAGCTTAGAGGTAAAAGATATATCTTACTTTTCTTTAATAGGCATACACTTTATTTGACAGGAATTATTTTCCCTAAGGGTCTATTAAATAAACAGATTGAAGACAAAAGAGAGGTTGCACAGCTTTATTTTCACTTGTACATAATCCTTTCTTGCTTTAATTCAGTTCATGCCTGTGAGTTCAGAGATCTTAATTCACAAAGGCTGCATTTCTAGCTTTAGGCAGAGTAATGGTTTTGTTGTCTTTACTGGGACAATTCATGTGCTTCAAGTTGAGCATGAAGAGAGAACAGGCTGAAAGAAGAGGATTATCTCAACCTTTGTACAGGAGCTCTACAGAATTTATAAGAGGAAGGTCTGTTTGCCCAAGTGAATTTGGTTTATGAACATTCAACAGTTTCTGCATCCAGGACTGACAGCCTGACAAGTGTTCCTGTAAGTCCACCAAAATCCAAATGTATGAAGGTGTTTATGTTCTCTCAGAAACTGCAGCAATAAAAAATAAGTAATGTCTTTTTTTTCCCTGCTCCTATATGTACTTACCCACTAGAATATTGTTTCTGTTTTGCTTAATGATTCATTTGTTAAAACAGATTCCAACCTGTTTTGTGGTGAAATTATTTTCCCGGAAAAGTAAGTGAATGTCTGTATTCAGACATTATGTGTGTCAGAACCTCCCTACAGAACCTGAAACGCAGAGCCCTGACCCAAGCCACAAAAGAACAAGAAGTACAGGGAGCAGGAGCTCTCAGGAACCACAGCTGAAAGGGCCTGAATCAGCAGGCAAAACAACAAAATAGTAAATTGAAGAGCTCTGTGGGAAATTATAACCTCAAATGAAAATAAATCTGTGACTAGCAGAGAAAGCTGAAACAGAGATTGGATGTGTAGAAAAAGTGCTTCATGCTTCTAGACAGTGTAATTGATGTTCCACTTGGGACAGAAGAGTATCACTTGTATCCAGTTGGGACAGCAGCTATTGGATATGACACGTGGTACTTCTGGCTGGAGGAAAAATGCTGAAAGGAAAAAAATACTGGCTAGTAAATTATTGGAAAGTGTAAAGAAAGCCCATGGGAAAAGCGGCCAAAGAATTGAAAAAAACAATGCAGGATGAGGTAACAGAGACATGCCTGAAAACCTCGTGGTTGAACTGGAAGCTTCTACTATGATGGAAAGTCACAGAGGCTTAAAGGAATTACTGACATCAGAAAAATCACTGAACTCAATGGGGAGCCATGAAAAGCAAAAGCAGAAGAGAGCTCATTGCCAAGGCAGAGCCAAGGAGGAGCTTGGTGGTGTATTTCAAAGAAGTTGTGACCAGGCTCAGCTTCACCACATTTCAAAGGAACAGGGGAACCTGGACCTTTCTTCTGCCCCTTTTTTGGTGTTAAGAATAGCAATGAAAGGCACAGGCTGCATCCATCATGCTGAAAAACATAGAGCCAGCACAGTATGACAGGACAAAAGCTTCAAGAAATGGGGAGGAAGTAAGTGAATAGTGAATGATTTTTGATTTAGCCTCCAGAATGGGAGTGTGGAGTCCACAATTTGATGTCTGTGACAAAGGTCCTGCACACTGGAGGGGTGTTTTTGCCTTGTGCTGGGGACAGTGTTCTGCAGGGATATTACAGCAGGTGGAAGGTGCTGTGACTATAGGATTTGAAGGAAGACAGGCTGAATTTTTTAGAGACTGACTGTTCATGTTGCTGATTTCCATGGAGTGATTGTTTTCCAGGAAAGCCATCTTCTTTTGCCATTGAATAATTGACTTTCCAGAGTCACCACGTATCCTGGAGAGATTTAGATGGCAGGGCACATGTGAGATCTGCAAAGTCCCCAGAAGAAGCATCAGGAGCAGGCACAGAGATCCAAGTGCTCAGTGAGGGCCAGCGATGGCACAGCTGTCAGGAGGATGCTCAGGATCATTCCTCTGCTGCTGTTTCCACTGGCATGGATTGACTCTGGAATCAGGGTCCAGATTTGAGTACAGGCTCTGGAGCTTGCCATGGTATAAAGGGACAGGGCACTGAGTTATTGTGAGGTGGCTCTGAAAAGCCATCCCTCTTCTCTTGGAAGAAGGAACTCTCCTGGCCAGGGTAGGGTGAGCTTAGCCCCAAATCAATTAACTTCAATCCATTCTTGTAACACGGATGTCACGGTGATGCAAAATCCTGACAATTTGGAAGAGCCTTCTTTTTTCCAGGAAATTCTAAGGAGGTGAGATAAGGGTGTATATTCACAGCATGAGTAAGCATGGCATAGAGAAATAGGAAATAATGCAAACTCAATGGCAATCCTGGGTTACTGTGCAGCTTTTAGAGCTGGAGACATCTCAAAGGGGTAAAGAAAAAAGTAGGCTTTTTTCAAGATGAGTGGTTGGCACAGGATGATAAAACTTATTTTGTGGCAAAAGTGTGCTGAAAAGTCCTCAAGCAGCAATCTGTCATTGCTGGTGTCAGAGAAGGTGCAGAGGCTTTGTGAAGTGGGTACTCCACGCTAGCATTTTCCAGCCAGTTTTAGATCATAACTTCCTTACTGGTGTGTATGATCTACGCATTTCAATGGAATTTTTTTCACCCACCAGGTTGAACACATGGCCAACTTCCCATTAAAAGAAGCCTTCAGTGGCTGTATTTGATACTGAAATGATAAACTGAGCATTGATTCAGGCAGAGCCAGTCCCCTCAGCTGTTCTGCAGGGGCGTGGGTGCAGACAGGTGTTGTGTCCGTGCACCACAGTGGGTGGGTGTGCAAGGAATGCATGTGGCACCCCCAGCTTTCCAAACATCCCCCACCCTGCCAGCTGTGTCTGAGGGAGGGGCTGTGCATGTGCACATCTTACATTTCACTGGGGGATGTGGTAGGGGAGACTGGAGCAGAGGGGGAATCTAATGGAGCCTGAGACCAGGCATGGTGGCCACCCCAGCGTGGCCCCTGGCCCACCTCTGCCTCATCCCCACAAGCTGAGGGGAGCCAGGGCAAACACCAGGCTGGGGGTGATCCCTTCTGCCCTTCATCCCACTGTGGGGAAACTCCATCTCTCAAGTGTGGGAGCTCATGCTCTAAATGCCAGCACATTTGTCATCATCTGAATCGCATTACAAAGAACAGTGATGGGGAGAGCAAAATTCCCCAGAAGAATATTTAAGAAGACACCTTAATGGACAGGAAGGTATAGCTGACCTCAAGAGCAGCATGCTAACAAAGGCAGAATTAGCAAGTGGCAAAGAGAAATGAAAATATTTTTCTTTTTGTTCACTGGTTGGAGGGTGGGTGGATGAGTGTTCACAAGAGTCATGAATGATGAGCAGACCTTGAGGGTGATGTTCCTTTAAGAAAGTGACTTCATCTCTGGTGTAAACTACCTGCAGAGGTATGTAAACATTTTCACTGGCTGGAAAAGTGTACATTCAACAGATCTATAATCCCTTAAAACCCCAAAGGCATAACGGAATGGGAATGTGCTCTGTTTCATGTCAGGTTTGCCCCACGTGCTTCAATTTTTGGTGTCTGAAATCGGATAGATCAGCTGGTTGGAAAACCAGCTGCATCATGTTAGCTGGGTCTGTGGTAATGTAGGCTTGTCTCTCAAATCAGTCATCAGGGATTTTTAAACAGGGTTAAATATGCATGGCTAATTTGTATCTCAATCCCTTTAGCTGGCTGGCTTTTAATTATTTTCTTTTAATTGCTTAAATAACTTCCAGAACACAGCACAGTAGGTATTAAATCTCTGTAATATATTTAATTGATTACTTTCATCCGCCCCCCACGCACAACTTGCTGTGGCTATCAAGCCAGTGATTCCTGTCAAAACCAGGGTGAATGTCATCACTGGAGTTTAGCTGGAGACTGGAGCTCAGGTGTGCTACCTGTGTTCACCTGACAAAGTGCCCCTCATGGCAAACCAGCAACCACCTGTTCCAGCCTCCCAGCACCCCCCGAATGTCAATTTACTGTAGGTCTTTGCTGAAGGTGGAGTAGGTAAATAGGCAAAGGTGGGCACTAAAGCAGAGAAGGCAATTTGGGGCTTTTTGTTGAAAGAGGAGGGTTATCCACATGTGATAAAGCCCAGGACAGTTTGTGTTCCAGAGATTAAACAACCCTGGCCTGACTCGTTTTTGTCACTGCCCATCAAAAACCACTTCCACTGAAACTACACTACTAAGTGTACTACTAAGTTTTTTAAGCAGGAAAGCCCAACTATTTCTCACAAAGGAAACTCTTTTCTCACTGTCTAGGAAAGTGTACTTTAAAGATTAAAAAAAGAAAAAAAAAAATACAGCAGTGAATCTTTTCCTGGAGCCAGTGCTTGCTGCATCATGTCCATTCCCAGCGCTGTCAATCACTATCCAGCCAGCACTCTGTTCAGAAGGTGGAGCTGTCAGGCAGAAGGAAGGAAAGGTAAAGGGAAGGAAGACTCCTGCTCCTTGCTGATGCCAGGGGTGAGTGAGATTATGTCAAACCCTTCAACAGAGTCCCCTCTCGCTGCCCCACCCCCTGCTCCTATATAACCCTGACTGCGTTTAGCAATACCTGCCTGCACCCGGCCGGCGCTGGGCTGTGAGCTCCGGCTGCTTCCCCCCGCTGCCGATGGATGCTGCGGCCGGCGGTCCCCTTGGCTGGCTCTGCGCGGGTGTCACCACCCTTTTCGGGGTCACCGTGCTCTGCAGGGCCCGGAGGAGCCCGCTGGGCAGGGCAGAGGTGCTGCTCTGGAGCCTGCCGGCCGCCTGGCTGTGTGTGGGCACGCTGGGGGCTGGCGGGGGGCTGGGGGTCTTTGTGGCCGTGTGCCTTTTCTGCTCCCTCTGCCCGGGGGACAGGGACCTGCTGCCCGTGGGGGACAGAGCCGTGCTCATCACAGGTAAGGGGCTGACAGACAAAGCCTGCCTCTGCTCACGGGTGGGCTGGAAAACTTCTTGTCATGCTTGTGAGAGTTCCTTTTATCTTTTCTTTTTCTGCTCGTTTTATTTGCTTCAACAGAGATTTTTAAAATTTTTTTTTTCCCAGGTAAATAAGTGCTCTGAAATTAAGTAGAAAAGCATCTTAATAGGTGCAATTATTTTTTAGTGTCTCATTTAATCTTTACAAGGCAGCTTTTTAGACATACTTGTGAAATTAACTGGTGCAAGGAGCAGAAGAATGCTTATGATGGTCTAATTTTTTCGGAGAAACAATAATTCCCGGGAGCCCTGAGTACACTACCTTCATACATTACTTCTGTTTACTTGAACTAATTGTGCTGGTTATGGGTGTACAGTTGTCTTTTGGGGGTGTGTGTGTACACAGTGCACACTGTGTCTATTCTGCACATATTTCAAGACACTGGTTTGGTGCCATCTCTTTGAAACCCTCTGTGAAATCATTTAGGGGAGAGTATTTCCCGTCACTAGCAGGGAAAGTTCAGAGCTAATTAATTCAGTCTCTGTTACCACTCTGATCTACTCAGAACTCACTTTTGTTTTGCAGGGATGGCGTTTTTGTAGTTTTATGGCTTTTCTCCTGTTTCCTCGAAAACTTTAGGTGTTGTTTATATAGATGTTGCTTATTTGTGTTAATCAAATCTTTAAACTGGACTGCCTGCCTACTGCTTCTTGCACTCTTAATTTGCTGGGGTTTATTTTCAGTGCTTTTTCTCCCTCTGGAATGCTGAATTAAGTTGCTTTGGTTTATACAGCAATTTCTAGCAGAATTTCATTTTGTTTTATAGGGACACCTGGAAATAATTTAGATCTGCCTAGCAAGCTTTAAAACAGAGATTAAGTGTAAAAAGTTGAGAGAGGACAAGAACAGCAGCAAGTTCTCCCCTTGCAGTTTATCTGCCAGCTGGGTTTCTCCCTGCAGGTGTGTCAGATGAAGATGGATATTGGTGGGGGGATTTGGAGCAATCCTTTCCCACCCCTGCACACTCAGGGGATGTACTTACACTTGGGCATCTCCTTGCTCTTTGAAAGAGTGCAAATCTTCAGGAAAAAGCACTCTGTAGGAGCTTATCTGCTCTGGGGTCTGATTTAGAACAATATAAGGGAGTTGGGAACGTTTGAGTATGGCCCAGTAAGGGAATGTGCTTTCCTTGTACCTGTGCTCCAGCTGTCCTGAAGAAATGCAAGTTTGGACGTCTCTGACAGCTGAGAAATATGAGGAGTCTCTTCTTTGTCTTTATTGGAATCCTGTGCTAATCCATCAAACCCTCCATCAGCTGAAACAGAAGTTGTACTCAACGTGTATTTTGGTTAAATTGCTCTGGGTGTGGTATTCTTCCCCACACCAACTACAGGATGTGTGTCCCTGTGCATTTGCAGGTGCAAGGTGCTTCTAAGTAGATTTTGGTGTTGTTTTCTCTAGTTTAGAGAAGACCTCAGGTGGGCACTTCATGGAAAGTAGTGCTTTTAATTATTTTTTTTTCTTTTTCCCTCTGCCTTTCAGCCCTGCAGGGCTGAGGAATGTGGCTGTGTCCTGAGCAGCTGCCACGGATTCCTTGTGAGCCTTTGGCCAGAGGCTGGAGTGAGCTCTGCTGCTGCCCCTGGGTTCTGTCACATGTTTTTCTGGTCCTCTTTGGATGTTCCTTATACCAGAGCCGCTCTGCATTATTTATTTAAGCCAGCAGTTCACTATAGTACCAGGATAAAGGGAAAAGCTGTGCCCAGTGGTCAAAACGGTTTTTCACATGGATAACTGTGGGCATGTGAGCAGGCTCAAAGCCATTGCTGGAACTCTGCTGTTGGATCCTCCTGCTGGGAGCAAGAGCTCCAATATCCTTAAACAGAAGCTCCTGGCATGCAAACACTTTAGTGGTAAATGCAATAGCCACCTTCCCTAAAAACTAAATTACTACCAAGGTCCAAAGTAACAGATATTGTAAAATTCTGTCCCTGGTTAGTCTGTGTGCAGTGAGATGAATTTCTCCAGTTCATTTGTTCTTTCCATTCCTGGGGGAGTGATTTGGTGCATGTCCTGCATGAGTTAATTGTAAATTCTCAGTAATGGGTCAGTCACAGTCAGTAGTGACTGCTTTCCTTAAAGTAAGTCTTCTCATAACCCACAAATTATTTTTGGCATAGAAACAAGTGTGTGATTGGGAGGGAATTATCTTTTTTTTTTTTTTTTTTCCTCTATGGAGACTCTTTGAATTCTAGGAATTGGAACAGTAAAGGTTCTCTGGACTTCAATAACAGGTTTGAAACTCAAATCATATTTGTTTCGGAATAAAAAAGCCAGGGACAAACCCAGCATCGGGCAATGATAAAAACAATTTTTATTGCTTTCTTGGAATTACTGTGCCCATCCCAAGCTCAGGTTGCATTGTATTCTGCCCATTTTCAAGTTAAAGCTGCGTTTTAAAACTTACAGGTAGTATGTAGCTGTGGCTGTGTACTTGCTGGGAATGATGAAAGAGGAAGGATTTGATCTAAAAGTAGGACTTTTCACTAAAAGAAAAAGAAGGAAAAGTGAGCCCACCCCCAAACTTAGAAATCTGTTGTGTCTGGGATATTTGCAGGCTTCTTCATGTCTCTTTAGAGAATTCAAAGAATGCAGGTTTGTTCTGTCAGGTCAGGACTGGAGAAGCTTAATGTGATATTTGTAGTGCTCTGGTGCAGCTTCAGCAAATTGCAGACTTCAAAAATGCCAAAAAGCTGTTTTTTTTTTTTTTTCTTCCTAGGAATTAAATAGAGCATAAATAATCCTTTTCTACTTTTTCAAGATGCACTGATTGATGCAGACATTTAGTACATGTTTTCTTCAAGCCACCTGGAATTAATATTTTTCACCTTTCAGGACTAAAGACCCAGTTAAAAGACAGAATCCAGAAAAGAGGATCTAACATGATTATGAGTCTCTTTGGCAGTCAAATTCTATTGATTATACATTTTAAATGTAGGAGCCGACCTGTGAATAACTGTGATACCTTTCTTGGATTGCCAAAGTCACAGACTAACCCTCAGAAGTTTATAGTAGGGTTAAGCAGGGATTATTGCAGCTCTTTCACAAACAAGAAAATAGTAAAATATCTCTCAGGAGCTCCAGTCCTTTGTCTCACATTCAGATTTCTGGAATTTGGAAACTGAACGTTGATGTAGTGAATTGTTATTGCAGGAGATCCTGGATCCCAGTGCACAGCAGCATCCAGGAGCTTTCTCTGCTGTAGTTACAGTGGAGGATCTGGTGCAGTATTGTGGAACAGGCTGATTATAGTTTAAAACCTGTATTAATTTATTAAACTCCTAATTTTTCTCCTCATCTAGTCCTCTGCAAAGCTCCTGAAGCACAGCCCCTATAAACTTCCCTGTCACTACCTGTGTCGCTTCACTGGGAGGCTTTGGGGACGTGGGTGGTGTTTCTTTTCTTATGGAGCAAGTTTCACTGTAGGTGGGAAGAATGGAAACCAGAATTTAGAAAATGGAGAGAAAACACTTAAAATTAACTTGTAGTACCTGGAGGTGTTGGTTGATGAGAAGCTGGATGTGACCAGATGTCCAGCTGTGTCCTGGTCTCCTTCCAAAACTGTGTGGGCAGCAGGGGAGGGGGGGATTCTGACATGGACCTGCTGGAGTGAGTCCAGAGAAGGTAACAGAAATGATCAGAGGACTTGGAGCACCTCTCCTGTTCATACAGGTGTAGAGAGCTGGGATGGCCCCGGGAAGAGACCTTAGAGCCCCTTCCAGTGCATAAAGGGGCTCCAAGAGAGCTGGAGAAGGACTTCTGACAAGGGCATGTAGTGACAGGACAAGGGGGAATGGCTTCAAACTAAAAGCCAGCAGGTTTGGATCAGATATTGGGAAGGAATTCTCCCCTGTGAGGGTGGGGAGACCCTGGCACAGGTGCCCAGAGCAGCTGTGGATGCCCCTGAATCCCTGGCAGTGTCCAAGGCCAGGTTGAACAGGGTTGGAGCAACCTGGGATAGTGGAAGGTGTCCCTGCCCATGGCAGGGAGTTGGAATGGGATGATCTTCCAGGTCCTTTCCAACCCCAAACCATTCTGTCTTTTATTCTGTAGTAGCAGCAAAATACTCTGTCACAGGGAGAGACTCGTGATTCAAATAATTTGTTAAATATCCTCATCGGTACCTGATGGGAAGGGCCACACAATTGTGATTCCCAAAGACCATTGTTTGCTCTAACAGTGCTTCCTGCAGCTGCAAGGTCATTGCTTTATATAGACAAAGTTTGGGAACAAGTTTGGAAGAGGATAGAGAGGATAAGAGAAATTCTGATGCAAATTTCCATGAATTCAGTAGCTGACTTAGCACAAAAATGTCATTTGGAAGCTTTCTTAGGTTCTGAAAGCATTGGACTGCTTTGCAGGTAAAACAAGCGTTGCTTAGTTTTGGCTTGGTTACAGTCTGTAATAAAAAGTGCTTATCTGAGGGATCTGTGTGGTGGATGTGTGAGTTAAATAATGTTACTTCTTAGAATGAAGAAATAGAATCCAAAAATTTGAATTTGAAAGCCCTATAATTGCTCTGCCCTTTGGAGATTTCAAATTAAAACAGTCGTGTGGTTTTATTTTGCTGTTCCTTTTTTTTTCTCTTAGATACTTTTGTTGTTAGGTTCCAGTCTGAACATTTGTATAAAACCAAAGTAGGGCTTTATTTCTTCCCTATGTGGAAAGTCAGAGCATCTGTCAGTGGTAGAGGGTGAGCTGATTCCACTAGCTCTGAGTCAGGAGAACAGGCCCTGTCAATCTTTGAGGAACATTTAAAGGTCCAGCTCCTCAAACTTCAGATCTGAACCTTTCTTTCAACTGATGTGTATTTCAAGGACTTTGTCATTGTATTCTTGCTTATATTTGTGTGGCTTTCCAGTGAATATATTTTTATTTTATTTTTTTTAATGATGCTGTAGGACAGACCTACTTTCCATGTTTTTCTGATGCTTTCAGGAAGCGACACTGGGATTGGACATGCACTGGCTAAGTACCTGGACAGCCTGGGTTTTGTTGTGTTTGCTGGGGTTTTGAACAAGGATGGCCCTGGAGCTGAGGAGCTGCGGCGCTCGTGCTCCCAGAGACTCTCTGTCCTGCAGCTGGATATCACCAGCACCACTCAGGTCCAGGAGGCCTACCTGATGGTCTCAGAGAAGGTGCAAAATGCAGGTACAGCTTTTTTTCTCCCCCCCCCTTTACCATGGAAGTCCTGATGTAGCAGCTTAGCTGGTGCATCTCCTCACTGTTGGCTGCAGCACGGCTTAGGTGTGTAGGACATTTCCAGAGTAAAGTCTTGGGCAGTCAGGGTATTTCCATCCATGTCCTGTTTCCTGGGGTATGGGAAGATGGTAGTGACTGGTCAAGGAGTGGGGAATGTGCATCTGCAGCTCATCGTCTCTGTTTTGGTCTGGAGTCACCATCCAGCTCGTGTGTAATCCTTACGGAGTTGTTTCCCTGGTGTGTTCCAGCCTTGTGCTTTTTCCTCTTCCCAGGGCTCTGGGGTGTTGTGAACAACGCAGGAATCCTGGGCTTCCCTGCTGATGGGGAGCTGCTCCCCATGAGCACCTACAGGCACTGCATGGAGGTGAATTTCTTCGGGGCTGTGGAGGTGTCCAAGACCTTCTTGCCGTTGCTGCGGAAATCTCAGGGGAGGCTGGTGAACATGTCCAGCATGGCAGGTGAGCTGAGCTAAAAAGCACCAAATAAAGTCCTGGAGCAAAGGCCAAGGAAGGTGTAGGTTAGTCTGGGTTGTCAGTACACCCAGAGAATAAATGTTAAGGTAATAAACCCAGGTTTTCCTTTAGTTTGGGACACTACTCACACAAAACAGCCTTTAAAGAAGAGTTTAATGTGGCTAAAAATATGCTGTGAGAAAAAACCCAGTAGAATTCAGATTTGGTGTTCTAGATGCCAGGAATGATAACCTTGAGAGCTTCCATAAAGGTGGGTGGTACATCACAGGTATTTCTAGAACATGTTCAAGCAGAAGTCTGTGACCACCTCAGTTTGTCAGATCTGCTGATAACTTGGGAGCTGTGTGTCTATATTTCTTTGAAAATAGTTTGGATGTCTTAGAAATACTTAGGCCTAACTTTTTAGCAAAGTGGTATTTTTCCATGAAAAAAAATCTAAAACCTTTTTAAAAATTAACATTTCATTTCCATTTCTTTCCCCATAAATTTTGATTAATATACATATATATGCATGTCTTTATAACATGACCTTCTATTCTAGGAGGACAGCTGAGGTGCTAAGATGTAGGAACTAATATAACACAGTAATGCAGTATCTGGTAGCGAACAGCTGAGGAGCAAGAATACTCCTTTGAAAATGAGACCTGCTAGAAGCAGGAGGTCATGCTGCTGGAAAGTATTTTGGAGTAAGATCTCTTAGGAATTTGCTGGGTCATGTGCTCCCCACATTTTTCTTTGCCCTTCTGCACAGCTGGAGTCCCCTGAACCCTGCTGCATTGCTGGGGTGACTTGTGAAGGTGTTACCTGGTGTTCCCCTTAGGCTGAGGATGTGGCTGCAGCCTGGCTCTGGCGCTGTTTTCTCTTTATAATCCCAGATATGCTCTGTGTTTGCATGGCTGTGTTCATGGTTTATTGCTGACCCTCTGAGAAATCAGGGCTGAATTATCAGAACCTTTCTGCTGCTGCTCTAAGGCCAGACCCCTGTTTCCTCTGTGCGCCCAAGTGACGCTGTCACTGTGGGTGTTTTGGGGCAGATGTTTTAATTCCTGGTGAGAATCCCTGAACTGCCTTGAAGGGATAAATGCATTTATCCCTGTGCTGAGTAGTTTGCCTTTACAGGAGCCGATAATGACCCTGCTTAAACTCCAGCTGTCTGCAGAGATGTTGTTGCACACAGGCTGGTTTGGGTGAAGTTTCCTCTTGATGCAGGGTCTGGGGGTCCTTTGGTAAAACATTAGTGGAGAAGTTAGTGAGGTCTCATTGTGCTCAATCTATTCATGTCTGTGTAGGGCTTATTTTACTGGGCTCAGGTTAGCCTGACCTCAGAGGGAAAAGTGTGTGATTCAATAGGCTCAAACCAGTCCAGCTTATTCAGATGCATACAGAAGAATAGTTAACATATAATTGGCCTGACTTCTTCAAGGGAATGGCTCTGTGTAAACAGCTCCTGTGATACCTTGGTCATCCCAGTACAACACCCAGTAGCACCAGTGGCTTACCTGAAAACCCCCTTATACCTGAGGTATTTTCCTTTAAAATACTCAGGCACGTGGAGATGAATGTGTAGCACGTAGAAACAGGCAGGATGTGCCCAGCTGCCCATGCAGGCAGGAGAAGGAGGGATGCGCCTCAAGGAAAGGATTGTCCATTCTCTTCCCTGCTCCCAGCACTGCCTGTGGTGGATCTTAAACCTGTGTGATCATAACACCAGCCTTGTGGAGAGAGTGGGAGGGCTGAAGAGGAAGATGCTCAAATCAAAGCATGTTTGTATTTTTCTAGCCCTGAAGAAGTGACAGTCTGCCAGTTTTTGGGACAGAGGAAATCTCTGCATTTGGAGGATACTGCTTTCTGGAAGCTTGTTTTTGTAAATGTGTTCTCTTACCTTTCCCATCTGAACAAATGTTTCTGGGATTGAAAAAGATGGGATATAACTGCAGGCAGAGGTCTGCTTCCATGCTGGGTCTCAGGGACTCCAGTCACTCATGGGGTGGGATTCCAGCTTTGGTTTGTCTCCAGAGGTTTTCCCCACTCTTGTATGCCTTTCTGGAAAGAATGGGAAAGAAAGTTGGCTTTATAAGGCTAGAATTGAGATTACTTACCCTGTTCTAACTTGTGGTTTATTGTAGGGACTTGAAATTTGTGTTACAGTGACAAGAACAGGAGTATAAAACTACTGCTTCACTATTTATATGAACTAAAACATTGTGTTTCTCAAATCAACAGTCATAACTTTCAGCAATTTTTACCCTTAAATGCAGTCCAGTTTATTTTTTTCTGCTCTACAAGGTGTCTTACCAGGTGTTACTGCCGTAAGCCACTGCTAATTTACAGTTTTCACTCTTTTTTAACCTCTAGCAAGAAATTATTCCCTCATTGACCTGTCTTTAACATCAGTGAGAGAGGCATAATTTTGGTTGTGCTATAATCTCCCTTCTAAATCATGAAAATAAAGGCTGGGATGAGCCACTGTCGAGGTTTATCAGGTTTCTATTGCTCCTGCAGGAGGCATTCCACTCCCGAGGTACGCTGCATACGGGGCATCCAAAGCAGCTCTGTCCATGTTTTCTGGAGTAATGAGGCAAGAGCTTTCCAAATGGGGCATTAAAGTCATGGCAATTCATCCATCAGGCTTCAGAACAGGTTGGTGTTTGACATTTCGGCTTGTTCTTTGTGCCTCTCCTCTTTCCCCGTAGTTCAGCAGTCTCAAAGAGAGCCCTGAGTGACTCTCGGGTTGGGCTTTTCCCCCCACCATTCTTTATGTGGGTTATGGAAATGAAGTTCAGTGTCTTTTGTGAGAGGTGTTCCCTCCAGCTCTGCACGCTGCCTGCCTCTCCTGGGCAGAGCTGTCTTTGCTCTGAGACGGGGGCAGCATTCAGGCAGTTGGTGCCTTCCCTTTGCTCCAGCTTTGCTGGGGCTGACAGAGCAGCACTGTGTGGCCAATGTCAGTGTTGTGGCTCACTTGTCCTGCCTGGGAGCTCCAGGTCCCCTGTCACCCCTCCCTTCCTCAATATCAGAGCTCTCTTTTTTGAGCTGCTCTGTCTTGCATGGCAGTATCTGCAGCAATAACTGTCACCCTGCTTGCTTGCTGTCAATATTCTCTGATCTTTCCTCTCCACTCCTTCCCCCGTGTGCTCCTGCTGCTTTCTCTTCCAAATTCTCCTCCTCCTTCAACTGAGCACTTTTTGCAGAGCCTGTCCAGGTTCCAGGCTCATCTCTTGCTGCACATGCCCTCACTGCACCCCATGCCTGCCCAGGGCATTCTTCTATGTCAATGTAAATCAAATTGGTCTTTTTCATAAAATGCTGCTTCCCTGAGTGCTTCCCCTCTTGGGAAGGGGCCCTGTGATGCTCTGACAGCTTTGCATGGTCAGTGGAAACTGCCTGAGGCATCACCTTCAGGGCTCTGCTTAGCTGTTCTCAGGTTTATGGGTAAAATTGAGTCCTGGGATTTGAGATTTAAATATTTATTTAAAGATTTTTCTTTATTTGCAATGCTTAATTTTTGGTAGTTAGGCAATAATTCCATCGGAGATGCCCCTGCTTTCATTCCTACATTATGCAGGTAGGTGGACAAATGGATTAAATTACGATGCTAAATCTGTCTTAATAGAAGGCTAATCCTTCAGGAAACTAGTTATTGAAACACTAATGTCTCTTGTGAAAGGGCAGCTTAGCACTTGGCCAACCCAAGTGAATCCTGATCATCCTGCTTTTTCATCTGTCCTCAGTTGTTTGTAAAAAATACTGATTGGAAACATCCACAAAATGAATTGGGACAGAATGGCAAAGTGGGAACCAGGGGGAAAGAAAAAATGCTGGTTTGGCTGTGAGAGAGCATTTTTAGGTAGAGCAAGGGAGCCAAATGGGGCATGAACTTTGTGCTTTTTGTGTAGCACAAAGTACTCGTGCTTTCCCTCCTCTTCCAGCTAAAAGCACTGGCTGCTGACCAGCTGTGGTGTTTGTTCTTTGCTGACCCACTTTAGATCAACTGTGACTATTAATTACAGATTTATTTCTGTTTAAATCCAACCCCAAACCCACTTGCTGTCCTGTGATGTTGCCACTGCAGGTATCGAAGGCACGGCTGAGCAGTGGGACAAACAGGAGAAGGAGCTGATGGAGAACCTCCCTGCAGACACCAGGCAGGCCTATGGGGAGGAATATCTCCTGGGGCTGAGGAATTACCTCCTCCACCTGCCCTCCCACTGTGCCCCTGACCTGTCCCCTGTGCTGGGAGCTGTCCTGCATGCTCTGCTGGCCAGGAGACCCCAGGGCCTTTACACCCCTGGCAAGGGGGCCTACGTCCCCCTCTGCATCTTCTGCTGCTTCCCCCTCTGGTTCTACGACTTCTTCATCAGCAAGATGCTGAGGGCTGGCTCCGTGCCAGGGGAGCTGAGAACATCAGGAGATGAAGGCAAGAATCTCTGAGGTGTTCCTCTCACTGGGTGAGGCAGCTGGGAAGAACTCTGTACAGACACTGCTGCTTTATTGTGCTTTGTTAAGTTGCATTGGCACTGCCTTGCAAAGAGGGAAATCTTTGTGTTAAGAGTAGTGTTTGGGAAAAGCAATGGATAAACATAAATAGAAGGCTATTCCCAGATGGGGCATTTTTTTTTTTGAGGAATTTCAGTGTTTCCCTGTTGTCTTTGTATCCTGCTTTCTGTGTAAAGTACCTCATGAAATTGTATAGTTCCTGTCTGCTTCTAGAGGCATCACCAGCACACAGAGAGATGCAGAACGTGTTTTTTTAAAGCAAAGCAAAACCCCTTAGAGACCACCAACCTTAAATCTTGTAAGAAGTTAAATATATTCCTATTGTTAAAGAGACTTAGAACTGTGTAATGCAAGTCTTTCTCTACAGCTTCAGCCTAATATATCTGGGTGTTTTCATTCTGTTGCTCTTGAACCTGAGAAATTACTGTCCTTTCCCCCCAGGTTTTGTAATGTATAGGCGTGAAGTTTGTAAAGTGTTCTCTTTGCTAGAATAAGCAACATAAATTAGTGGGGGGGGGGGGGGGGGGGGGAAGGAATGAGTGCAAACAGATCACGATCTTTATGAAGAGATAAACAATTTCCTTCCTGCAGTAATAAAAATAATCATAGTGGGTGTATCAGCTGCTGATTTGATCTGTCTGGGTCATTCTGTTCATTGCCTGTATGCGCCTGTGCTTATCCAATTGTTAGTAAACTCTGATGCCACTTCTGCTTTTTGTACAATTTCTTTCTCAGGTCTGGGTTTGGAAAGAATTCATGGTTTTGCCCACTTCTCCTGATACCTCCTTGTGTCTCCCTCTGCTCTGGGGGGAGTTTGTGCTCACTTGTCTGAGATCAGTCACTCTTCATGTGGCTTTGCTGGAGTCCAGCGTCCAACTCATGATGGATTGGGGTCACTCCCCTTTCCTAATTTCATTCCAGGAGCACCAGGTGCCCTCCCTGGTGCCCCATACCATAAACCCCTTGCCAATGGCAAGCAGTTGGGCAACTCACCTGTATTTTTCCTACCTTATTCCCTTTTTCCATTGTCTGTAACATCTTTGGGTTTTGAAAGGCTGTGATATTCTGAAAGACTTCAAAATCCCCACCCCCCTGAGTCCCATGGTTTGGCCATGTGTCCTGTCTTTGACAAGATGCATTTCTTCTCCAGTGATGAAAAACTAAAAGTGATCACATTCGGAGCTTTAAATGCAGACACACTTTTTTCCTTTCCTTTCTGAGCAACTTCTAACTCTTCTGGCATAATCCTACTTGTGTGATACGCTCTTGCACCCAACTGGACAAAATCCCTGTTTAATTTGCAGCTATGGTATTTATCCCATCACTGCCCTGTGTTTGTTACATCAGTGCAAGGCTGCTGTAAATGCACAGAGGGTGCTCGGAGGGCTCAGGCCACCTTTGGAATCTGGGCCATAGTGGGGGAACCCTCCTGTCCTTACACTTTGTCACAATTGCTGCTTTTGCTACTGAGGTTTATCACCTGGTGGGTTTATTTCAGTGCCCTATTTGCAGAATTTTACTTTCATTGGAGGAAGTGTACTCAATGTTTTGAACTCAGGAAATCTGAGATTATTTCTCTCTCTCTCTCTATCTCTTCCAATTTCTTCCTTTATCTATATCCCCAAAATTTTTTTATGTGTCAGCAAAAATATGTAATAAAAACTGATGATATTTAGTAACCAGATGGCTGTGACTCTTTGTCTTGTCTCACCCTTTGTGCTTTTTGGGGATCAGTGCTACATCCCCTCCCTTGTTCCCACAGCAGGAGAGCACTGAGGGGAAAGGGGCTGGGGAGCTTTTCCAGGGCAGAGGGAAGAGTTGCTGTTGATGCCCTGTTTTGGGCAGGATGTGATCCCTTTGATTTGGCTCAAAGGCAGCTGGTGAGCTGGAAGGAAAAGTGAGTGTGGAGTTGGGGGTGTGTGCTGGGTGGCAGCCTGTGAGTTCTGGCTGCCCTCAGGGTGAGGGAGCTTGCTGTCAGGGAGCCTATCTCCAGCTCCATCGTGGATGGAGGTGGCTGTTTTTCCCTTCACGCCCAATTTGGGTGTAAATTCTGTAGGCTGGAATTTTGCCCTCAGGCACGATATCCAACCGAAATTTGTCTTTGCAGTCAGTCAGCTGCTTTGCCTAGCAATCTCCGTAACAATCTTTAATTGTTGCTTTGTTATTTGGCTGTGGTTATAAAGTGTAATATTTTTTTCCTCCGTTTGACTTTCCTAATAGGTATATTATCTTGCACATTGCAGACATATTAAATTCGGCATTTACTTGGAAGTTTTGACTTAATTTTATTTTTTTAAACTTTTATTTCCCAGGAAATTTCTGTTCCAAATAGTCATTTTATGTTTCTTCACCTAACTACAAAGATATTTTAGCGGGTCTCTAATAATTGTGATATCAAAGATTGTTATTGTTTTGTTCCTACAGGGATCTTATTTTGTGTTTTAAAGATAATTCTGTTGTAACAGAATTATTGAATTATGTGTCGCTTAATGGGCTGTAGTATTAGGAGGAAATTTGTTTTGTTAATGGCTTTGCATTGCAAATAATCCCACCTGTGAGAATGGCAGAACTGCAGGATAAATTGTAGGTGTTTGTGGCCAACAAGCCCACAGGATGTTAGTGCTGACACTGGCTCATCCTCTCGAGGACAAATGTCTGGGTATTGTGGTCCTTTACTTGCCATAAAGGCTGATCTGATACTTGGGGAGTGGGGAGAGAGGATGTTGAGTTCTAGCAGTGGAAACTCTCATATTAGAAACCCCAAACTAATTATCGTGATTTGGGCTTATTTTCAAAGATAAGATTTTTTTTAAAAAATGCACATGGTGTGAAGAAAAGCATCTGTGAAACTGAAGAAATTGGCTGTGGCCCTAAAAAAGGATGATGAATAATAGTCTAGGAGATCACTTAATGCCCCACAGTAATCAGGTATGTATGTATCATAAACATGTGCATAGAGTAAAAAGGGGTTATAAACTCTGGAAATCATGATTAAAGAGCAGGTTTTATACGCATCCCTCTGATCCAGCCTCTGGAATGAAGTTTGTGACCAAGAAGTAAATGCTGTCGGATGCTTTTTACAAAGGAATTCCCTGGTTGGGGTCCTGGGGGTCCCACTCTCTTGCTCTGCATTCATTTCTCTGGCTGCCACACGCTCTCCCTTCATGTGAGGAACTGATTTGAAGATTTGCACCTTTGGGGAGACAGAAGGTGAGTTACAAAGCAATCTGGTTTTTTTACTTTTTTTTTTTTTTATTCTGGCTCCATTTCCCCTCTTTATGGGGCCCCTGATGACAATCCTGCCCGCATCATTGTATGTTGGGGAAGATGGGGAAAATATTGTGCATTTTTGTGGTCGTGTCACTGACTGGCTCTGGTGGGGAAGTTTTGGTGGCCACTTGCCAAAGGATCAACCCTGCATTTTGTGGAGGGTTAATGCGTGGGACTGACCATGTGGCTGGAGGTAAGGAAAAGGGCTGTGAGGGTATAAAGTGTTCTCAAATGAGAGCTCTGACCGGGGGGTTTGGGTTGGATAGAAAAGGTGATGTAGGAGAATGGGGAGCTCCAGGTCACTGAGTGTTATGGACTCATGCAGGGACAAGGGTTCATCCTAAAACTGCTTTCGAGCTCTATAGGAGGTTGGTCAGACCCATTTTTCACTAGGAGGGGCCAAAAACAGCAATGGGGAGAAAGGTAATAGTCACTTTGTCTAATTTAATGAGCATGGACAGTAATGTAATTATTTCTAAACTAAAGTATTTCAGATTTTGCCAGTTTGAGTCCCTGCTGTCTTTGGAAAAGAGGGAATTATTTCCATGTTCCTCTAGCATGTTGTGAGAGGTTTTTTTTTCTATATAGTTGTATATGAAAGGTTTTTAGAATTTCTGCATGTATTCTTTGTTTCAAGAGGATGCTTCCAGGGAACTTTCAGGTCTCGGTGATGTCAAAACACTCTGGTTTTGCTGTAAATTTACTCACCTGGGCAAAGCGTTGCAGGGCAGAACCAAAATGGGTTACATTTAATTTGCTTGAAGCCAAGAGTCCACATGAGAGTCCACATGAAGCCATCAGCGCCCATCTGGGCACCACTCGTATTTGCAGCATGTTTGGGACAAATGTGTGAATTTTGACATTTCTCCTAAAGAGGCTGATTCTGGGAATCTTTTCTGGGTCACAGTGTTATCTGTTTTACCCTGTTTATGTCTGTGTTTTGAAAGTCAACTGTATTCCTGAAATGATGCAACCCCCGAGGGCACTGTGCATCAGAGAGTCATCACATTTCTAGGAACGCTCAGAGAAATTAATTTAGAATCCAATTCATGCAGGCTTCAAAGGAAAAGGATTCAAACAAAAAAAAATCTTGGCACTTGTGAGAAAATTGGGTGGAGAATTTTAATTTTTTTTTATTTTTTCCTCCCAAAAGTCCAAGGATACATAAACGGAAAGTATTGCCACTGCAATACATTGCCCTGCACAAATGTGTCCTGGGGTGCAATCGTTGCTGACAGAATTTGTCAGCTGGTGCAGGGCTCCCTGAATGCAGCCACCATTGAGGCAGGATTTCTATGGCCAGTGCTTTTGTCAGTCAGGCTGAACATCAGAGCTGTTGCTCTTCAATTATAGATGAATTCTGGCAACCTTGAGGCAGTGGGGCTTTTACCATAGCAAGAGAGGTAATTGCTTTTTTACTTTTAAAGCGTGACCAAACCATAAATCAAGAATCACTGACATCTCATGAAAGGAGGCGAGTTTTAAATCCCTTTAATAGGATAAATGGGTTTTCAGCATGTTGTATAGGTCATTGTAACCTAAGCTAATGAATCTGACTTTAACAACCTGTATGAAAGTAATTACAGTGAAATAAACAGTCTCCACAGGTTTCATGCTTGGAATATGTAGGTTAAATGATCCAGGTTTATATCCCTGTTCATGTTGTTGCCTGTAGCTCTGGAAAGAGCACTGAGCAAGCTGGAAACTAATCCTGGGAGCTAAGAATTTGGATCTCAGCATCTGCCATGAGTGAGAAAAGGGGGGACAGCTCAGGGGTCAAAGGATGGCTCTCAGATCCTTGTGGAGCCAGCATGGCCTCTGCTACCAATCTGCTAAATCAGGTCTGGAGGTGCACAGTGTGTTGCTCTTTGCACAGAGCCTTTCAGAAATGACCTGTTATTAGACTGTTTTTCCTCTATGAGTTGTACATTCTGGCCAGGTTTCCGTGATTTGGGACCTTTTCCTCGTGGTATCAAAGGACATTTCAAAATAAGAGCCAGAATATGGAGCAGAGATCAAGGGGTGAGGATGAAAGATATAAAGAAAACAAAATGATAGTGACTGGTATAAAGGGAAGGAAAGAAGCAAGAAGGATGATTCTCAGGAAATGGGTTTGGGCAGATTGTCACACTCTGGGTCAGGCTGACCTACCCACTGTGTTCCACCACCTCCTTCCACACCTGACTTTTTAAAGTGTCATTTAACAGGCCGTGACCTGTGTTAAATTTACTTACTTTGAAGTCTGACATTTCTTGGTCTTGTAGCATCCCATCCCAGGAAGAAAGAGGACATGGGGTGTTGTGGTGAGGACAGGGGTGGATGCTCCAAGCTCAACCTGCTTCGTGTGGTAATGGGAGACACAAGTCTTGTATTTCCACCTCCCTGTGAAAGGGGAGAAGTTGGTGAAGCACTGCACTCCCACACTCAGCCCACACAAGCCTGGCAGTGCTGACTTCTTTGCTCTCTTTCTTAGGGATAAAGGATATCACAGTGCACTTGCTTTCATAATGGAAAAAGAGAAATGTTTGGCCTTTAGCCATAGTAATTTACATCCCAGGAATCTGTGAGGGAAGGCACTGCTGTCTGTCTGTGGGCTTGCACTGTCAGCAGCCCAACACCAATCCACTCTGGTGCATGCATGACACAGCCAACAAAACCTTCAGGATGAAGATGATGTGTCAGAGAATGGCCTGAGGGTGATTTATTCCCCTGCTGTGTGGGCAAATCCTATCTTTTTGGACAAAGGGTTAGGGATCAGTGTTATGACTTCTGTGTATCTCAGGAAGGATCTTTTTGCCTTTAGTTTTTTCAGAAAAAATTCCATTCATAGAGTCACAAAATGGTTTGGGTCAGAAAGGACCTTTAAAGCTCATTCATTGCACCCCCTGCCATGAGCAGGGACAGCTTCCACTTAACCAGGTTACTCAGAGCCCCATCCAGGAACAGCCTCCACAACTTCTCTGGACAACCTGCTCCATTCACTGCCTGAAGAGCAAAATCCAAAAGGACTAATTGAATTAAAAGGATGAACTGGGGAAAGCAGAGCAAACAGTCTGAATTAAGTGTTCTAATGTATAGACAGCAGTGTAATCATGTTGTGTGCTTGGCATAGATGAATTAAGGGAGTGGTAGGCCTTAAAAACTTAGCATTTTTGAAAATGTTTTATCATGTAGAAATGTGTTAGGAGTTCATGTTGGGAGCTGGCTGTTTCATGTTCATGCAGTACTACAGTGTGTTTTATATCCCTTTTTTTCCCGAAAGTTGCCACTATGGTTGCAAATGTGTTGCCTTAGAGCAGGAAGCACTACTCTCAAAGGTTAAGAAACCCCAACTAACCAACTAAAACCCCCCCAAAAAACATCCCCAAAACAGGATCCACTCACCAGCAGTGACCCACACCCACGACTTTGGGCCATGCCATCACTCCCTCTGCATTTTGCAGGTGTCCTTAGGGGTAGGAAAAGGCTAACTGCAATATTAAAAGAGGACTGATGTTAAAAACAAGAAGATAAATGATTCTGCTCCACCTCTGGGTTTAACATATGGTGTGGAGAAGCAAATGGGACGTGGTGACAGATCCACATGCAGTGTAATGGATGGTGGTGTTCAAAGGGAGCTGCACAACAGCCCAGCTCCACTGCAGTCAGCTGAATTTGGGCACCAGGGAGGAAAGGGTGCCTCAGCTGGAATGAGGGCAACGTGATGGATGTGCCATGTACCAGTTAGAGCTTAAAGCTGAGATCTGTCAAGGTGGTTTTGTGCAAATGAGATACAGGCACTCCTGGCCTGGGAGAGGCTGTGTCCTTGCTGGTGCTGTGGTGCAGGGGCTGAGTGAAGCGGATTTTTTTGGTTTTGTTTGTGTTGTTAGTTGGCTTAAAGCCTCTTGAAAGCATTTTTAAGCATTACAGAGAAGGAAGGAATTATGGGCTTTCACCCTAATGCTGTGTGAGACTTTGAACTGGAGGATGTGATGCTTGCACCCCACTGTCTGTCTTTTATGGGATTGATGACTGAAGATACAAATAAGGAAAAGCTTAGGGTTTCCTGACTGTGTGACCTGAGAGGCAGCTCTTGAAACCATTTGCATGCCTTACTCCAAAAATATCCAGTGCCTGCAGAAAATAGTCCGTCCCAACCCTTTTGAGGGAATTGGCTTAGAAGAGTCCAGTTCCTCTGAGAGGGTTAATCTTCCCCATGGAGTTTGCACAACCTCCTGGTATCCACTGAGTGTAGGCCCTGCTTTTGGTTTTCTCCTGTTACTCCACGGTGCTTGCTCAGCCTGGAGGACACTCAGTTCTGGCAGTTGTATGCCTGGGTGAGGAGGGGGGAATCAGGGCTGGTAGGAAAGGGTTTGCCTGTGGTTGTCCATCTCTTAAGGTCTGGTGGTCTCATGTTACTGAGATCACTTTTGCCACCACAGAAAATGGTTTCCAAAGCTGCTGCTTGGTCTTGATTTGGGCTGGTCTTGAAGAATCCTTGTTCCTGTGCTGTTCAGCCTGCAGCTGTACATCTTATGGAGGAAGGATTGCTCTGGAGAACATGGAGGGACAGGCACTGTGAGGTTGATCCTGGCTGTATCCCTGCCCGGGGCAGCACTGAGGGGCCTGGCAGGATCCTACCTGGGTGTGTGAAACACCTTCACAGGCCCTTCTCTTTCCAGAGTTGTTTGCACAAGCACGACAGCATTTGCACATCACAGCTGCCTCCATCTGAGTGTATTTACTGCTGGGAGTGGAGACAAGTGCTGGCTTTCCTTTGGGGAATGGGCAGTTGTTTTACATCCATTAGTTTGTTCCTGGCACACATACAGCTGGGCAGGAATGCTGCCAGAGCACCAGTAATGCCTCCAGGATGGCCAGGGCAGCATCCCACGCACATTACTGTTGCAGGAGGCCCTGGACATAAAGCAAATGCTTCCACAGAGACCTGGAAACTCTTCAGACTTGGTTTCCTTAACCTTTTGAAGCCCTGTTGTGGCTTGGGCTTCTACATCTAACAAATTCCTGGTGCAGGAATTAGTTTTTCAGTACCGAAGCATTGAAATGTCTTAATTTTTACACTAATGAGCTGGGATTCCCCACGGGTTGTCTCACAAGCTGTTTCAGCATCACAGAATTTCTCTGTGCCAAATATCACTGGTCTCTTCTGGGAAGAAGGAGTTTCTCTGACCCCTCTTTGCCATTAAGCTGGTTGTTCTCTGCCTCTGTCAAGGGTGACTTTGACAATCCAATTTCACTGATTTTTTTTCTCACTCATCTTCCCCATGAGCAGCTTTCTACTCACTTCCAACCTCAACCAGCTGAAGCTCCTCCTTCCCCTTGGTCTGATTTATTCAGCAGCTTCAGTGTGACTTGGGACCAGCAGTAAAAGTAGGCGTTGCTGGGGCACAGCCCATCTCTTGTGTGCAATATTTGAAGGAGTGTTGTTGGCACCTCTGTGCCAGTGCTCACAGGAACCTGGGGGTGGCATTCATTGGTAATTCCCCTTTCCCTAAAATCCAGACAGCAGAACATGCTGCTGCCTGCTCGGCTGCAACCACTCCAAAAACTGCTCAGACAGCAATCAGAGGCTGTGTCTCTCTGCCAGCATATTAACGAGACAATTTACTATGCATTGCTAAATATTTACAGCATATTTACACCTGAATTTGAGCAAAAAATCCTCTCACTCACGGAGATGCTCTGGGCTGTGAGGTATGATGCAACATGCTGAAAAAATAATCTTAAGATTCCCTTAAAGTCATGCCAGTTTTACCCAACAAACACACCGCCTCTGCTGTTGAGCTGTGGTCTCCTTAACTCCAGTAATGTAACGGTTGTAAGATTTAACAGGGAGACAAGCAGATGATTTAGCTGCTTTTCTGTGGTAGAGGAAGAGGAAAATCAGGCTGGAGTGGAGTGGAGGTGCCACCTGGAGCATTTGAAGGAAAGCCGGGATTTCCATGGCTGAGCAGCATCTGCTGGGACGGGTGTTTTGAGGATGTGTCACTTGGATGTGTGCTGCCAGGAGGGACAGGTGGAACAGCGCCCATCTCTGAAGGGCAGAGGTGAAAGTGATAAGGAAGGAGGCAATGGTGTGTTGTGAGGTGCCATCAGGAGCAGGTAATGAGGCATCCTGAGTGCCAGGCACAGGAAATTTGGAGTTGGCTGCAGGACATCTCCCACCAAAGCGAACGCTGCCTTCCCGAGGTGTCAGGTCTGCTGAGCACAACCCAAAGGCTTCTCTTGGCAATACTGCACTGCACCCAGTCCAGACTGGTTCTTACTGGTGCAGTAACCTTACAGCTCGAGAAAACAGAGGAAGGACTCTGGATCTGGCAGCTTTGAGATCATGTATTTTGTAGAAAGTTTTTGCCGCTTTTATAAAAGCATCGTTGCCTTCACATATATTTTTGGACTGAACACGTGGCCAGTTGCTCTTGTTAGAGTGATGGACCTGCAGCAGGTAATTCTCAATGTTTGCATTGAACAAGTCTGGGCTGCATTTTCTTGCTTAAAAAATTATGTTTGTGCACTCCATGAACGTAAAGCCAGTGATAAATGCAGTGGGAGCCAATCTGAATGCGCTAAGGAGGTGGTTTGCAATAAAGAGCACAGTACACACCGTCTCAGCCTAGAGCCTTAATTACTTTGAACAGCAACTAACTGCAAATTTTCTTCCCAGGTTAAGGAAAGAGAAGTGCCAACCATTTAACCTCCTTGCAGACACACAGTGTCCCCTTCTTTAGGTAAATGCACTGAGCTGAGGAATCTGATATTCCCATCCTGAGTAAATGGTTTCTGCCAGGGATATGCAGAGTGAGATTCACAGGATGTTCTCATTAAAATCTAGATCCTTGTAAACAGCAAAAGCCAAGGGGGAAAAAGGTATACAGGGCTTGAATTTACAAATGAAATCATATTTCATGCATAATTAGGAAGAAATTGTGAAATCTTCCCAGGCATGGGAAGCACTGAAGGTTGATGCAGATGCAGTTGGCTGTCCAGGGTCTTGCCAGGGCTCCCAACTTGTTTATCCTCAGCAAAAAGCATTTTAAAGGGAGGAAGCCAAGTCCCAACACCAGCAGTCTTTTCTTGTGGTCATCTATGTTGAATTGGAAAGCACAAAAGTTTCGAAGCCCGTCAGCCCCTTACCAGGACTTCTGTCTTTTTTTGTAATGTCTGAATAAGTAACACAGGTAGGAATTAAACAAAACCAAAACAGAACACGACAACATGAGAAAAACTGTCTCAGCTTATTGCACTAAAACTAAACTGGGGAGAACTCTCTCCTTCTCACCCATCCTTTCCTCTCAGTGGGCTCTGTTTCTTTCTTTGTGCCCATGATGCCCCTCAGGCTGTGTCTGGTAGAGGTTCCCAGGGACAGCATTAGTTAAAGTTCACCTCTCCTTCCAGAGCCCTTACACTCCTCGCTTGGGTCCATCTAGGCAGATTCAATTTTTCACCTTGAAACTTCTTTTTCTTCTTCTTAATCTATGTGACTGCCTGGCCATGCTTCTTAATTAGATGAGTTTTTTTTCCCTTTAAATCTTATCCAGAAGTACAATTTTATCTATTCTGCAGAGGCTCAGAGAAATATGAATGACAGCCTCTTACCATTCCATGCTTTCACAGCAGCTGCCACCACGGGCTTGTGCAATGATGGAGTTTATGAAGGCAAGAGGGAAAGTTGTTGTGCAGGAACAGGAGATGCTGTAGTTGTGTCACAATCTGCCATCTGTCATGAAGATGCAGCTGAATAAGCAGAAAGGGTGGAACCAGGAGCATGGTTGCACCCTTGCAGCACTTGATGTCCTCTCTGTCCTGCAGAAATTCTCCTTGGCCTCAGTGAGGTCAGGCTGTGGTTGGTCAGCAGTGGTGGATGTGGGTGACAATGGCCATGGGGTGGTCAGAGAGGAGTGTTTGCCATCTGTGTGCTAAGGAATCCTCTGGGCTCCTGCTGGACTTACTGCCCAGGGCAGCAGGAGAGGCTCAGCCTCGCTGTGTCCAGCTGTGCATGATCCTGCCATGGATGGGATGGGCTGGGTGTGAGGGGAAAACTAAAGGGAGCAACTGAGATAATCCTGTCAGAGTAATTCTGGCTTAGCCACTGGTGTGAGGAAATGTCTTGGGTTTCAGAGCGAAGTCATCTTTGCTTTGTCTGATGCAGAGATCCTCAGCTGGATCAGGGGTGTAGATTTGGGGCGTCAATAGACACTCCTGAAACACCTGCTTAGAAAAACAGACACAGGAATGCTCCCAGAAGTGCTGGCAGAGCCAAGCTATGTCTTCTATCCTGGATGTGAGATTCAGAAAAGTGAATATCAGCTCCAGTGTTTCCTTTGCAGGGCATCAGGTGTGGGATTTGTTTCCTTTCTGGGACTTCCCAGGAGCTGCCACAGACACTGAGGCTTCCTGACGTGCCCTGTTTGCCTTGGGACACACTGGGCTCTTTGCACCTGATCTTCTGAAGTGGTCCTCTAATTAAATTTAAGATCCAATTATTTAAAAGGTCTGTACATCCAGAAGTTTGATATTAATGTGACTTGGGAGCCTGCAATTCAGCACTTCAGCACAGCAAATGCCCCTGAATCCTGTGGCTGCCTCTAAAACCTTGTCTGTACCTGACATCCCTGAGCTCACTCAACACACCTGTCATGGAAGATGGAGTTGGGTGTCTCTCCCCAAATCCCATGTAGTGCCCCTGGCAGCAGGCTGTCCTCACCTCCAGCACAGCAGTAATGCTGGTTTTTAGCAGTCAGATTTGCCATTTTCAAGCGTGGAGCCAGAAGGAAGCTGGATAATGCAGTCAATTTAAATGGGCCAGTTCACTTAGAAAATCCTCCGCTAATTCCTGCTGTTTTCCAAGCTGCTAAAAAAGTTTAAGAAGACAATAATGTATGTCACTGTAGACAAGTAAAATAGCATAATTAATTGTGTTTTAATTTTTAAACCTCTTTTGTCTCGCAAGCTTGCGAGAAAGTTGAAAACTAGGATGTTAAAGAAAATAATTAAGAATTAAAGAAAATAATTAAGAATAATAAGAGGTAGAATTTGTATCAGAACAATTTCTGTTTTACAGTGGGTTAAATCAAATATCTGTATGTAGGAACGTGCAGACCATTTACTTTTTGCTTGTCTAGGACCAGCCTGAGTCTGTGTTATCTCCCTGTGAGCCTTCACTTCCAGGTAAAGCACTGTGGCAGTACCTGTCTTTTGTACAAGCCAGCTCCAGCTGGGATGTGCAGGCAAAAGGAAAATATTGTTTCACCTGGCTGCTCCAGTAAATCTGTCTCCTCGATGTGACTGGAAATCTGATGATGCACTTCAATTATTCAGCAAATTGGGAGATGAGTTAATTTTTGTGTCAAGCTGTGCAAATAAGTCAATGGGTTTAAAATCCTTCCAGCCCAATACCAGTCTTTTTGACATGCCTCTGAAAGCCTCTTCCTTTTTATGCTTTCCTCTACACTAAAAGAGAGGTTAATATTATTTATTCTTTCCAGAAAGAAAGAAAAAAACAATATCAAGTGTTTTGAAAGCTGTGACCTGGAGGCTTTCATTGTGCTGTGCAGTCAAGGGCAAGGCTCGTATTCAGAATTGCAGAGACACGGACAACAACGTGGATCAACATAATAAAAAGTTATTCAGCTGAAAGAGAGAAAAAACTCCACCAAAACCCCAGAGATCAAATATTTACTGGTAAGTGCAGTGAAACAGATATAAAGAAGTGGTTGTGTTCAGAGTTTTAAAGATCAAATTACCTTCCCAGCAAAAGGGCTGCTAAGTGAGGTCTCCATCCCATCAGCAACTGCTTCCTGCTGACGGGGGTGTCTTTTCTGTGAAATAATGGGGCAATTATGCCTTGTTGACCTCAGGAGTGTTGGTTGGGAACAAGAGGAGAAGCACGAGTTGGTCAAGGCACACTGGCACAGAAGGAGAGCATCACCCATCAGCAGGAGCTCCAGACTGTCTCTGGGACAGGAAAGCTGAACTGTAGTTTTTCTTTATCCTTGCAAATAATGCCCCCAGGCTGCTTTGATTCTGGCTGTCGAAACACGTTTAGCCCCACACAATGGCTTTGACTCATGCCAAGAGGGTGAGTGGGTGCTCAGGCTGAGCAGGGGAGATGGAGGCAGTGGAAGTCCCTGTGCTGAGGAGCTGGGTGCTGCCAGATCTCCTTTTCCCAGCTGCACAGGGCAGCCTAATGTGGGAGCACTGCAGCAGTGCAGATGGGCTGAGCTGCAGAAGGTAACAGAGCACTTCCCCAAATTTTCCCTCCAGTGCCTGAGCTTCTGAGGCTAATGAAGCTTTAAGGGATAATGTGGATTGCTGCATAAATTGATATCCTTTGCTAATTGCATCAGCATTTTGCTTTGATGAAATTCTAGTATAAGGTGCCAAGAAACTAATAACGTACAACATCAATAGCTATTTTACAAAAAAACAGAAGTCCGTGATTGATTGATTGATTGAACATCTGAAGATTCATGGAGCTGTGAGCCAGGTCACCAGGAATGGTTTTTAAAAGTTCAGTGGAAAAGTATTTCAACATGGTAAAGGATCATCCCTTTAAAAAAAAAAAATCAACCCCCAAACATTGTCAGAACATGATTCAGGCTACTAAGAGGAAGGTCACCTTGTCCTGCTTGCTCAGATGAGACTTATCACCACCCACAAGTTGCTTCAATCCTCTCTTCCTTTTCCCCCTGTTTGACTGCCAGCCAGCCATCTTGTCCTGGCTGCAGGAAATCAGGTGGCCTGAAACACTGCTGAAGGTCCTCAGAGCCAAACTGCTCTCAGGCCAGGGCTTCTGTGAATACCTCACCAGCATTTTCATCGCCAAATTGGAGAGAGGCACACTGGCTCTTTTTTAGCTCGGGGTCTGACAGAAGGAAAAGCCCTGGTATTCTCACACAGGGCTGACTCTGTGTCAGATGGTTGATAGCAAACAAATTGTTATTACCTGGCAGTTGGTCGGAAAGAGAAACTCATTCAGTCAAGCTTTTTAAGGACATAAAAAAGCTCATTGAAGTGGTGCCATTCCCAGAGAGCCAGGGGCTGCATCCTGCATGACTGTGACCTCCTTTTGCTGCTCCCTGCCAGCTTGTTTATCCTTATTTTGGACACTTCTCCCTTGACCTTGTGGCAGCCTTTTCTTACTGCCGTGGTGTTGACAAATGCATTTCACATCTCCAGCTTCTGTGCTGCAGTGAGGTCCCTCCCCACCTCCACTGTGTGAGCCAGAGGTGTTTGCAGGCCCAGCAGGGTCACACAGGGCCACACAGTCTCACCAAAGCCAAGAGCTGACTTTGCTGTCCTGCTGAAGGCAAGGATTTGATGCCCTTATTTTCTTGGGTTTGTGATGGAAATTTTGTGATGGAAACTGCTTGTGATGGCTGTGAGGAAGTGGCTGGCTGTCCACTGGTGTGGGAGGTGGATGCTCAGCCAGCAGTGCAGAACAAACCCAAACATCCCGACAGATCCCGGGAACACGTGACTCCTGTAGACCATGGACAAAAGCACTGCTGCCTCCTGAAAATATAGAAAGTTTGAACGAGAAGGGAGTAGAGATGAGCCCAAAGGCGCGCAGGGCCATGGGATGGTGTTTTGGGGATGTGCACACCCCCACCTCCTTGTGAGGTGTTAAAACATGTCTCAGTGGTCAACAGAAATCATCCAAATTGCATAAAAGCATTGCTAATCTCCAAATGAAGGAAGAACTGGAGAATTCCATTGAAACCATCTGGGTTATCCACCAGGATTTCCTCACCCTTCAGCTCCTGGCCCCTCTGCTTGACCTGCCTGACTTTTACTCCCATGTATTCCTTTTTTCATTGGCACCAAGCATGTCACTGGAAGTCTTATTGGATAACACATAATGTCTACAGGAAAATACACTGCTAAAGAGATTTCTGTGAGCAAATAATTTCAAGCCAATCTAATTTATTTCTGAGATGCAGCTACAGTATGCATTGATCTGTCTTCATCCTCACAGGGCTTCAGACGTTGTACCTGTGACATTCCTTTAAACCAGTGGAGGAAATACAGGTTAAAAAAATGTACCAGAAAGAGGATGAATTAAAACAGGAAGGATGAGAAGAACTCTCATGATCTCAGCTCTGCATCCCTGCAAAGTATCCAGGGAAAACTTATGGATGATTTGTCCAGGTGCTCAGGCTGATTATACTGGAAGAAGTCAGTCCTCACTTGCATGAAGGATAAGATGACTAAACTAAGGATAAAATGATTAAGTGTATTTGAAGTTTCTGTGGTTGTGGGCAGCAGTGTCTAAATCACACCAACAATTGCTATTAAGTCCTGCCAACATGAAGAATTTGCTCTTGTTTAATCTGATTCCACTTTTCACATTAATGTAGCTAAATGAATGCAAGTCACAGGGTATTGAGAGAGTGGCTTATTTTAATTAATCTTAAACCAGTCCCAGGTCAAATGCAACAACTAGGAAGAAGTCACTAAAACTGATATAAGTGTGTCTGTATAGGCATTTCCCTGTTTAATTAAATGGGGTTTAAATCATGCTTTTATAGAAAATGATGCAACTTCAGTGTTCAAACGTTTGGATCAGTTAAGCAACCTTAAGAATTTAACTTAAAAAAGCTACAAATTAATAAAATAATCAAAGATTCCTGCAGCAAAAACATATGAGAGATATCCAGGACATAACTTTCATCATTCTGTTGGTTTAGTCACTGGGTTTCCCTGTCCCTGTTGGCCCTGCAAGCCGTGGCACTGTGCAGCTGCACGAGGTAGGTGGGAAGCAGCTGAAATCTGGTCTTCAGCTTCTCCTTTCTTCCTAATTCCTGAAACATGATGAATTTCTCTTGCTTTTTAAACAGTGTGATGAAAGCAGTGGCATTGCAGGCACCTGGATTTGGTCCAGCTGGGGGGATGAGACTGAGGTAAGTGTGGAGCAATGATGGACTATTTGCTGATTCAGGATGGGTGCTTTGTGCCACAAGGGTGCAATTCCCAAATGAGTGGATCCCAAACCTTGTTCCCCCAGAGCAAATGATACAGCTCTTATCATTTTTATGCTTTGTTGGGTTTTTTTTGAATCAGCCCAAAGGAACTGTGTATGTATGGAAGATAATTGCTAACAGCACCATTTATAACTCTTCCTCTGCTTCCAGTTTATTCCTCAGCACTTGATGTTGCCCATTATGCAGAGATCAATGTGTCAAAATGAGGTAGATTTACAGTGAAGATAATTCTGCTTCTGAGTTTGAAAAAAAAGAGTGTGATATTTTCACTGAGTTAATCACAGGAATTCAAAGGGGGTTTAAATCTTTCAATTTTCCATGGCTCATGGAGAAGATGAAAAGTGTTTGACCTCCAGTAAACCAGCTGAATTCATATGGTGGCTCTGTAGATAAATAAAATGTCCACCCAGACAGAATATTGATTACTTAGGTGCTATTTGCTGAATCACAAATAGGACCATCAATGCAACAGCAAGAAAGTATCATAAAATACATCAGGGCATCCAAAGTGTTTGGCTTAATGCAAAAAGACAAGTTAAATAAGTGATATTAAACTAGCTGGGCTGAGAAGTGGCAAGATGCATGGTTCCAGTGCATTATTCATGTCAGTGGCAGGTCCTCTACACCAGCCACCACTCGCCCTGGCACTTGCTTTAGGGGGAAACTTGTTAAAGGGACTGAGATTGTCATGGAAAATTTGGCCTCCAAATGCTCTCATCATGCACCTGGCACTGAGACACGAGGCTTTGGCCCGGGTGATTTACCAGAAAAAGGATTACCCATCTGTGCCATTTGCAGCTGTATTTTTTTTTTTTTTTAAGTGAAAGATTATTTTAAAAATTATTTAATTTTTTAAGTCTTTGAATCAGAGCTCACAGACTGCTGAGGTGACCAACTCCTGGGGCTCCTGGTGACACTGGAAGTGTCATTGTTTGGGACAGTGGCCAGTCTCACACACTGCTGGGGTCATCGCCTCTTGTTAGACATTAGGAATGAAAGAGTTTTTTCACCTCTTAAGAGACCATAGCCCTGGCTGGATATATCTGCCTGGTTTAAAGAAAAAAAAAACACAAAAAAAACCCCCTCCAAAAAACGGCAAAAAACCAAACCAAAACAAAAAAAAAGGCAAATCTGGGGAGTTAGAGTAGTGTCTGATTTCTGAGCGGAGACCTTGTGACTCTGGTCCTGTGAGGGATTTTCACAGGTGGGCCCCGTGTCTCTGGTGGGCAGCGGGTACAGAATCACCTTCCCTACCTGTCAGGGAGATCTCTTCTGTGCTGAGCAGGGTGGGGTGGGAAGCAAGAGAAGAGGATTATGAAAAATGTGGCACGAAAGATGGAGATACACTTCTTTTTGCCTTCCTTATGGAAGTGAGCTCTGTCAGTCCTCCTGGTCTTACTATCAAAACAAAACTGAACCAGCAGCAGGGTACAAAGAGACAAAGTTACAGATATTCTCACAAGAAAGAAATTGAAATAAGTAATTTTTCCCCTTTTATATTTGTGCAACAATTCACCATGAAATGCGTCTCCTGTTTCACCTTCTTTCTGCAGAAAATACAAAAACTGCAACAAATTTCAAGGTTAGCAGCACTGCTGGAAGAAGTGATCATAAGCCAAACCTCAGACTAATGATCTGGTTAGTAATATTTCTAAGTTGAGATAATTTTGGACTTGTCATTTTTGGAGGAAGTTCCAAGCCAAGCATATTTTCTTTTGTATTAAATATTTCATGTGTCATGAGGCAAAAATGAAAATATCCCTGGACTTATTTTATAAAGCTGTCTTCAGACAGAGCTGTAAACACTCTTTTGTTTGACTTTTCTTGGATGACAGTGGACTTCAGATTGAAAGAACATGTGCTGTAGGAGGCCCAGAATAATCCTTTCAGCAGATGTGGGTATCTCCAGTAATTCTTGTGGTAGGGCGCAGACCTCTGGATCTGAGCAGAGAAATGGGATGGATTTGGGTCTGGTGAGGGTATGGAAACTTTCACCCTGCTATGGAAATCTGGAAGGGAATGAAATCAGAAAGAGACCCCTATTTACAGCAGTTTATGCCTTTCAGGTCTTATCCCTCCCAGGGATCTGCTGAATTACTGCAGGAGATGAGGTCAATACCTCAGCTCCTTCTGAAGGGCTTTTGTGTTGCTGGGTTTTGGTGAACGTGAGAGGGATGGACTTGTACAAACATCTTCTTGGACCCAAGGAAGCAGAACAACAGTACAGGGATGAGAATCCAACAGCCAAAGAGGAAGCTGCAGGCATTGTGGTTTGTGCTAGTATTTGGCCATAGGGGGAGGAATATGAAAATATCTGTGTTAAAAAACCCCAACAGTTGAAGACCAGGGTTTTTAAGAAAAAAAACCCAAAAGAATTCTGTAGGTAAATATCTTAGACTGTAGGTTCTATGTCTAATGGGCAGACACCTGAACTAGCACTGGCTCCTTGGTGTTAATGAGGGAGAGAATCACCAAAAGCAAAGAGGGGTTTTTATGCTTTGGCAGGGCAGACTTCAGGAGGAACCTGGGAGGATTTGCAGACAACCCTTGCTCTATGCATCCTGTGTTTGAGCACATATCTGGGGAGATTTCCTGTATTGTATTTTATTAAACTGGCACAGGTTTGGAAGTTGGGACACTGCAACAGGCTCCAGTGTTCATTGAGCTGGTGGTGGATTGCCAAAATCCCACCTCTGCCTGGGCCTGACTTTATGTGATTTTGTGCCAATGAGGTGAGAGATGAAGTGGATCTTCCTGGGGTTATGAGCACAATATCTAATCTTCATCCCCTGGATTATGAATGGTATGATTGCTGGTTAATAATTAACAGTGCAGGTTAGTGGAAATGTGTCAGCTGCACTGATCACTGGGGCCCTTTGTTTTTTTATGGCTTCACACATTTTGGAGATGGAGGAATTGCCAAAAATGGCTTTGCTGATTTGTTTGTACGTGGAGCCATTTGGTCCATCTCATCCCCAAATCCTCCCTTGTCCACTTTAATGCCCAAGTGGTGCTGCTCTTCTGCTTCTTCCCAGGCAGGAATACCAAACAGGGGGGATAATTTTACAGATAAAAAGGTTGGATAATTAAACAGAGCTTCTATAAGTGCATTAACGTTTAGCCTGATACCTGGCTGGAGAAACTTGATTTTTAAGATATCAAACTCTCCTCCTGCCATAAAAAGACAAAAGTCATGTCCATGCATACAGGTGCTCTGTCTAAATCCTCCCAGAGATGGGAGACAGAAAAGCAGGATGCTGGGTCACTTCCCCCTTCTCTGAGCTCGGTGTTCATTGTAACAGGTGGATAATTTTTTTCCTGTTAATGATTACTTATTTTCTTTCTATTTTCTTATGGTCCCGGCTGGGCACAGACTACCAAGGAAGTAAAATCCTGGTGACATCTAGTGGCTGCTGGGGCTTCTCTGAGGCATTAGAGGTGAGAGTGCCTCTGCTCTGGGCATTTCAGCAGGCTGTGCATAGAACAGATTTGGAAATGAACCTTTCAGACTCCCACAACCTGAATTTAGAGACCTCCCCATCTTGCTCAAGGACGATATTGCTGGAATTGCTTTGATTTGCGCAGCAATCTAAGCAGTCCTGTCCCACCTTCCTGGTCATACCCAGCACCTGTGATGTTTAGAGACACCAGGAGTGGGTGATGTCACCAAAGTACCACAGATCCTGCTTTCCTTTAGAACAGTCCCTGATATCCCACTGCCAGGCTGTGTGCTCAAACACATCACAGCAAGATTGGTTCGCAGATGCCTGATGAGAGAAATTCGGGCCAATTACAGAAATATTTTGAAAAGCCAATTTGCAGGGAACATAACGTGGCCCGATGCATTAATTAGCAAATCCAAAAGGAAATACTGAGTGAAGCTGGAAGATTTTTGGGCGGGTGCTAGAACACAGGCTGGTTTCATGCCAAGTAAAACCAGTCCTCAGACAAGGAACATTGATGTGATTTGAGTTTGGACACGTAGTTTGGGCAGCCTGCAAGAACACTGCCAGTGTGCATCAGCAGTTGTGGGTAAGTGTGGCTGAGGAGAGGTTTGAAAGGAACAACTGCAGGAAGGAAGCAACACCTGTGTGCTGCAGGGCTGGTGGCAGCTGTTTCCCCCAGGGCAGGCTCGGGGAAGGGTTACCCTCATTAAGGCTGAGCACAGATGCCAGCTTGGTCTTTTCCCATTGCTCTGTGCTGGGATGGGGAAACAGCCTTTGATTTCGTGATGAATGACTGAAATTGTATTTGGGTTCTGCTGGAACAAATCAGCAGTAATTTCAGAGTGCCTGAGCCAGGGACGAGGCTGGCAGCAGCGTGTTTCTGCTGGTGTGCTCTCCACGCCTCAGCAGGCAGCCACAGCCTGGCATGAGCTGGGCACTGCCTCACCCAGCCAGGACTCCTCGGATTCAAACACAGAATCAGCACACACACACGCACACACACACACACACGGACACAGCTTCAGTGAAATAAAAAACACCAGAGGTGCACACGGCCAGGCAGTTCATTCCTTCCCACGCACCATCTGCCCCTGCGGTCCCACATCTCCACATGGCCATCCAGCTGGCCTGGCTCTGGGTGGCTGTGGGCAGCTGGGAAGAAGCTTGCACGTGTCCTGCACTGAGACAGTTTGAAAGAGAGAAATTATGAGGGAAACTGAGGCTCCTGATGACAGGTTTCAGCACGGTCAGTCAACACAACACGTGTCCAGCTAGGGATGGGGGGTGGCCTGTCATGTATAATTCATCAGGAAATGGGAGCTGCAATTATTATGTGTTTGCACAGCAATATGCCTGTAATTATGGGATATATTTACACCCATTACAGCTCAGCACAGAGAGAAATGAACCCCTTCCCCTTTCGTGCTGCACTGCTTCCAACCAAAGAATGAATCCTCGGAGGAGTCAGGACTCAGACCACCAGAACCCTTCCAGGAGGAAAAAGCAAACAGGAACCAGGAACCCAGGTTAAAAATGATGGTTGGGTACCACTTAGGCAGCAGATAAGCTATGTGGGAATACAGGAACCCTGCAGATAAACAGACAGAAAGAAAATCCCTGAAGGCAGAGGGAGCAGGGTGCAGAGGGGGGAATGCAGCGCATTCAGATGTGGCAGGAGGAGGCTCTTGCCTGCCTTCCCCTGGCTCTGCGCTGCAGGGCAGGAGTGGAGCCATCCCACGGGAACCTGGCTCCTTCCCTGCTGCAAACCAAGTGAGAACTGAACCCTCAGGGAGGAGTACAGCAGGGGAGCAGTACAGCGTCCTGCAGCCCGTGTCAGCCCGGGCGGCACAAAACACTTCCATAAGTCAGAGCTGTGCATGGGGACTCTTACTTCACTCAAGGCCACTTGCATAAAGTGCCATTCAGAGTGAATTATGGAGGCGAGGTCTGACCATGAATAAATGTTTTAAGACTGGGGATTCACTTTCGTTTATAAACACCTAGTACTATTTTTGCATTCAAGTCCAATTTTCAAAATGGAGTTGAGAGCAAGGCTCCCTGGAAGCCCTAACCTCGGGGCTTGTCTGCAGGAGGAACTCTACCTGCATTTCTCCTGTAGTCAAAATGTAAGTGAATTAAAATAAATCCAATTATGGCCACGTTTGCCCTGATGGAGCGCATCCACACAGACTCACCACCTGCTTTAACTAATCTCTGCTATGAATTCATAGCCCTGTATTGTTCAATTGTATAGTCTTCTGGGGTATTTTTGGATAAACAAAGATTAAATCTGTTCAAAAATGTGATTTACAGTAATGTTTATGTAAGGGTGCTCTACATAACTTCAGTCTTGTTTTGAACTGTTTTCCATGCAATATTAATCTGTTTTCCAACTGATGAAATGAAATGTGTGCTAACTATTAACATGCAATCCCTCACTTTGGACTGACAGTGGTTTGTGCTGGCTTTTGTTGAAGGGGTTCTTGATTGAGTTGAATTTGTTGAAGTAAGTCAATGACCTGGAGAGACATTCTATATTTAGGGAGTTGACCGTGTTTAAATGGGGCTTAAAGCTGTCACACGTGTAATTGAACTGCTCCAATGCATTTTATGTATGCACAATCAGGTTCCAGGTAATCTATGGTCCTTCAAAACAAGTGAAGTGCATGCAATTCCTTAAGAGGAGCCTGCTCAATATTTGAAAGCAGATTCAGGATGTTATTTTCATTACTTACATGCTGTGTTTTCTCTGTCCCTCCTTACATTTTTTACCAGTTATCTCGAGGAAAGACCTTCCAGTGCTGCTCCTGGCAGAGGGAGACAACGAGAACTGGAATGATTTCATGTGCCCACCGCAGACATTGACCCTCAGGACCCTGAGCGTGACAGGAGATGGTGCAAAGCCCAGGTGCTGCATCCAGCATACCCCAAACCCACTCCTCCTGCACAGGTAAACCAACAGTGGCCCTATATCAGCTTTCTCCCAGGGCTAATGAGTCTCCAGTTACCAAGGTCTTCTGTCTGCTGGACACTAATATAACAGAGATGTGGTTGTAATAATGTAACAAGGTTCCGAGTCATGATAAGTGAGATCTGTTTGTGGGTACTTTAATTTCATTCAAGGTCACTTGCATAAAGTGCAATCAGAGTGAATTAAGCAGCATAATCCTAATGATAGCCTAAATTCAGTGGCAAAACTTTTAATAGTCTCTTTACTTTGAATTTGTCCCTTGCTGTTACTCATGAGACAAAACGTGGTTGTGTGGAGATGTGGAGGAGAGTTTCTAAAGAGGAAACTGTGTCACTTCAACTAATTAACAGAACCCAAAGGAAATTTAGGACTTTTTAGGCTGTGGCTGACAGAGAAGACAAAAGGTGTTTGACATCATCACCAACAAATCTCCTCTGGTGGTTCCATAGAAAAATAAAATGCTTGTCCAGAAGCATTATTGCTCATTTAGGCTTTCTTTAATGAGTCCTGAATGGCTCATCAGAACCGAGATGGTGTTGATACCAGGCTATTAGAGCATATTAGAGGTTATATTAGAGCAGCCAAGATGTTGGGATTACTAGAGGTGGACAGGCCATGTAATTTGGGTGAAAGTAGCAAGCCAGAAGGTGCCTTTATTTGTGGCATCACCCCCTGCCCAGGCAGCCCACCCCTGGCTTGTAGAAGTGGCAGCACTCAGGAGCCTTTAAAATCCTGTTGTCACCCTGGCAGAAGGTGACAAAGTCAAGGTGGAGGAGTTCAAAGGGCAAGAAGTTGTTACAGAAATCCCAGCTGGCTTCTGCCCAGCAGACACCCTCCCAGCAGCTCTCATATCACCCTGACTCCCTGGAACTGCTTCGCAGAAAATTCGTTTTCCTGGCTCTGAAGCTCTCCTGGATGTGTCCAGGCTCTGCCACTCTGTCCCAGGCCACTGCAGGGACATGAACACTGCTGTGGCCCTTGGTCCTTTCTCCCTGCTCACCAAAAGATGCCAGCAAAGAGCTTTGGTTCCTCGGGCTCAGCTGCCAGCACTGCACACCCGGGAACTGATTTTTCTTGAAAGACCTGATTTTGGCATATTCCCCAGTGAGACTGAAGTGCAGAGTGAAGTCTTATTCTGCTGATCTGGATAATGTCATCAGATGGAGACAAATGATTTTTAAGCAGGCATTTCCACTAATTTTAGCAGTGGATTCTTTTCCAATTTAAAAAAAAAAAAAAAAAAAAAAAAAAAAAAAAAAAAAAGGAAGAAGAAGAAAAGGCTAAATCCCATGTGTGCCCATGCAGGAGTGTGGTCTATAATATTTAAATTGCCATATCCCAAAGGCTGAGTACAATGGAGAAATCAACAGTTCAGGAAATAGGGAGTGTGGATTTGCATTGGCCTTGAAGAAATGTATTCTGTAACGTCTTTTAAGATAAGGAGAAGAGGCAAGATGCTTTTGTAGGGCTTTCTGAGTTCTAAAACCTGTGGTTTTAACTGAAGTTACAGTAAGAATGGGATGACTGGATGGAAAGAAAGGAGATGGGAGTGCTTAGATGATTGTGAGGGAACCTGGGCTCTCTGTTTGAGAGAGAAGTGAGGTGATTATTAAGGAAAACCAACAAAATTTTAAGTACATTTGGTCCTTAAAGCTACAGGGAAATGGGCAGAAGAGCCTTACAGATGTCCAGGCCCCAGTGACCCACACACAGCCAGGGCTCTGCATGGCTTCACACACCAGAGGGATTCAATAACTCACAGAAAATTAACAGGACTTTCACGTGTTGAGCAGAAACTGTGTACAGCCATGCGTGACACCTGTACACACGTTTGTGAATGTCTGGCCCCAAAGTTGCCTTATTTTTTACATTATTCACACACCAGAGCCAACAACTGCCCCAAAAAACCTCAGCCAAAGCTAGTTCTCCCCTCCCAGCCCAGGAAACCCTCTGTCAGGACAGCAGCTGGGTAATTTTCTGATCACTAAAAAATTCTTCAGAATGATTTTAAAGCAAGCCCCCTAGAGCCCAGGGATCACCAAGGTTCAGTAGGGCTGGAGACAGAATAAAATCACAGTGACATCTAGTGATGGTTAATGTTTCACAAGGGTGCTACCAGTGGAACCAATAAACATTTTTTAAAAAAATAATAATCAGCATTTTAAACACTAAGTATGAAAAATCAGAAGCCAGGAAAAGAGGTGGGCTCCAAGTGAGGTTAGGTTATGTGAATTAAAGTGCTGCAGGGCTGACAGAGAGCAAAGTACCACAGCTGCAGAAGGGCTGGGGGATGATTTCTGCAGGGATCTTCCCTGGGTCTGCATTTCTCCCTGCTTCAGCAGAGTTTGCTGATGGTACTAAATTGCAGCACATTCATATAAAAGAAACGTGACGTTTTTGAGACTGGGAATAGAACTAATAAAATGATGTGCAGCTCTGAAAGTACGAGCTGGTCCCCAGGGAGGGGAAAGCAAAATGAGCCCTATTCCGTGGATGGAATATGTGGTGTGGCAGCAGCTCTGCCTCAGTGCCAGGCAGACACCCAGGGAAAAGGCAAATAAAGAGGGAATGCCAGCTGGGCAGCAGAGCTACAATTCAGGTTTGCATCTTGAACCAAAGCGGGATTTGGGTTTGTGCTTGGCAGCAGTAGGAGCTAACTGGTTTTGTGATGTTGATTGAGTGTTTTCCACTCCAGGTTACTGATTGACTGATGGCAGTTAAAAAAAAATATTTTTTTTTCTTTTGCTGGTATCAGCCAGGCAATCTGGCCACAGTCATGCCCACTTGGCCAGGCTGGAGTTCAATTCTGCTGTCCTGCCCAAGCACCCTGCTGGGGCTGAGCCCCATTAATGGCACATTAATGAGCAAAGGATTAAAAGAAAATCTTTCTCCAAGGAGGATGGGGCAGGACATTGCCTATTTACGTGTTCATTGTGCAGAGTGATGAAAACCCTGTCAGCCAGGTTAGCTGGAGTTACAGTGGGGATGGAGAACTGATGCAGTGGGTGAATTTATTTTGCAGCTTTAACCCAGGAATCTTTGTGGCCACATAAATATGCAGGCGCATTTTCATACGATGAAACATTCAGGAGCTGCTTTGACAAAAGTTGAGAAGGAAGCTCTCAGCCAATTTCCAAGCCCTTCCCTTGAGTCCCCAGCAGCCAGGCAGGTTTAGTCTCTCAATTATTAGCTGAAAGCAGAATATACATTCTCACTGTCTGATTTTGGGTGCCGCTGGAGAATATCCCTCAGATAGATGTGCAAGGGGAGAGACAGATTCAGGCACATCAGATGCTATGGCTGCCTCTGACTGTTGTGAGCAATAACCACAGAATGGGAGTTTATTAAAAATAGTAGCACAAATTAACTACTGGGTTTCTGTCATTAGGTGTGAGATTTTCTAGGAGGAAGGAATGTGGAGTGGGACTTCAAGAGCTGCATTTCAGTAAAGATTTTGATACAATACTGTCTGGAGAGTCACTAGCTATGCTGACATAGACAGGAATTGGAGGAATAATTGCAAATTGGGTAAGGACCTGGCAAAAGACAGATGATTTGGTGAGGTTGTTTAGTACTTTCATGGAGGATGAAAGGGAAGGGTTTCATTTGCTGAAGGATTTACAGACCTGCTCTTCCCATCTTCCCTGCAGAGCTGGGGAGCACCTGGTGCCACTCATGAAAGCTGGAAAATAAGGAAAAAGGACATTGCAGCTGCTCTGCTGGCCTGGCTGGCTGCTAAGTCCTGCTGCATCTTGGAAATTTCCCAAAGGGTTTACACAGCTCGGATATTTTAGCACAAAGCTATCCTGAGTTGAAGGCACTTTATTCCATTTCACCACCCCAGGTTCAGGGTCTCAGCCTCCAGCCCCAGAGACAACAATGTATTTGTCAACATCATGTTTGAGTCTGTTTGTGTGGCCCAGAGGATGGCAGGGGCTGCACTGCAACACAAGGTGCAGCTGGGCAGGTCCCAGCACAACTGCTGAGAAAGCAATTAAAAATAGCGTTAGTGTGAATTGACAAATCTAGTGCTTGGTTTGGTCTCAGAGGGACGTGGCTGAACCACAGGCTTTTCTCCATGACAGCTCTATTTATTTTAAATAGAGGAGCAGAAGAGATGTTGCCTCCAGATGCTTAAAAAGCAGGTGGTTACTTTTCAAGGAGTATTTGACCAGAATTTCACACCACAGCTCCTATTAAATAAGGGTTTGGAAGGTGGAGGGCAATCTTCTATCATGACAGAATCCTCAGCATCTGCCTGTGAGGAGACACTGACCTGGGTGTAGCATCAATTTGCAACGGTGTGATGAGGAAAAGAAAATGCTATGACCACTGCAAGGAAATTAGTTGCCTTTTATCTTATGGGATGAAAATGCCCAGGGATGATGTCAAATAAATCAGGTTCATCATCTCACAGCAAAGGCCATTCACTGGTTTGTACAATCAAGGATCAAATTGCTCCTTGCTAGGGAAAAAAAAAAAAAAATCTATTATTATAGGTAATGTGTGGGTCATCACAGCAGGTGTGGAGCTCTTTTTTTGGGAAAGGGATGATTCTTGGAACTTCACCTCTCTTCTTTTCCATGCACCTCTACATGGTGCACATTGCTTTGTGCTGTCCATACCAGCTGTAAACATACAGGGCAGGCAGAAAAAACCTGTGAAAGGGGTATTTAGTGTGCATGAGTCCCTGCAGTGCCACCTGGGAGTCACACCAGTGTGTCCCCCCGAGCACACTGCAGGGCAGAAAGCCAATAAAATCCCAGTAAAGGTAAGTAAAAATACTCTGGGAGAGCATTTTTAATCCAGAGAATCTCTCCTTTCTTTTCCCCACTTGTACACCAAATCCAGCAGTGGAGTGGTGGGAATACTTTGTCATCACAAACATATATTATTTCTGTGATGTGTGTTAGTACATTGTAATGAAAATGTGTTTTCCGAAGGCACAGTTGCTTTTTCCCCCCTTTGCTGTCACTGTAACACTCTTCACGGAGATAAAAGGTTTCCTTCCCACCTATTTCCCCCCCCCCCCCCAAATAATATATATATAAATCCTGAGTAATGGGAATGACAGAACTCATGTAATTGTTCCTGCTTTGCATCCTTCCAGGCTGATTGCAGAATCCCACTGAAGTCCATGAGGGTTTTTGGACTGAAGGAGCAGTTTGGTTTGAGAGGAGTTTTTTTGAGGAGCAGATCCAAAGCCAGGTGAGTGGAAGCAGCATTGCCACGTGGTTCTGGTGGAACGAGGACAATTTAACCCTGCTGAGGATGAGGCTTGGTAGTTTCATGGCTCATAAATGGTGACTGCTGCTGCATTTGGGCATATTTACAGAGACTTTTTTTTTCTTTAGAGTTTAGAAAAAAATTAAATATATATATATATCTCACCAAAGGAATTTCAGAGGCTGAGCAAACTCTTATCACCCCCTTGTATTCACACACATGTAAGTCTCCTTTGGTCATTTCACCTTTTCATTATTTGAGAATATTTTCCTCTTAGAAAATACTGAAACAGTATTTTTTTGCATGTGGTGCACAGGTTGGAATACCCAGCCATTCCTGGGCCTGGCAGTGACAGAGACTGTTGCAAACTCTTTGATGAGGCCACTCAGGAGAGTTAGGATGAGAGAAGGATTTCAGTATTAAATTTAACGCTGTCAGCAGTTTAAATTTATATAAAAGTGAGTGCAATTACATTGAGGATCTCCTGAAAAAAATCCCAGCCAGCTCCAGCTCCTGTCAAGGTTGGGAGATGGTGTTTCAGGTGGACAGCAGTGTCCTTTCCAAGGACATTCCCATTTGCACACCCACCCCGTGGTCCTGTTCCCCATCCCAGCTGGGCTCTGCCCTTTGTGGCTCTTGGGGACAGCTGAGAGCACGTTGTGGCCATTACCCACAGCTGGGATTGCAGTTTATTGCCCCACTGGAATTAGCCCTGATGATCTGGCAGGGCACTGAACAGCCTCCACAAGGCTTGGGGCTCAGGATCAGCCTTTCCTTACCTTTGACACTCCCTGGCTGAGCTTTGCCCTGTGCTGGCCTTGGGCACAGCTGGGGAGGGTGGGAGCTCGTGGTGCCAATGGCTTGGCTGTAAAATGTGCATGAAGGAAAAGGAGAGTGATGCAGGGTAGTGAGCTGGGATGAGAATTTAAAAGATATGGAAGTAAATGCTCAGTATCAGGTTTTAGGGAGAGGAGTTGAGAAAAGCTGAGTATCAAAGTACCAGGTTTTGCTCCTTCTGAGTCAGAAAACACCATGTAAAAAGGACCTCAAAATTCCTTGGCACAGACCCTGAGCCAGTTCACACAAGGGAACATGGCAACTGTTCAGTTCTGGCACCCTCTTTGGTCCCAAATAACTCTGGACAAGGAGCATGGATGGGTCTCCTCATGTTGTACAGAGACGGCTCCATGAAATTCCAGGATGGTTTCTATCAGGACTGGGATCTGCCTGCTTGACTTTTGGCTTCTCCCTGTCTGTGGGAGGAGTGTCTGTGGGAAGAGAAGATCAGCAAGATCCAGAGTATGAACTTTCTCTTTGTACTAATTTGGATCTACCCAGATGAGCCTGATGAGGGCAGCTTCTCCTTTCCCTTCAGCATCTTGTGGCTTGGGCACGAGTTCTCTCTTGTGGGGTCACACACGGGCCACTGATGAGATGATAAAGAGCCAAATTTTGATATGGGAGTGGAGCTGTGTAATGGGTTATCACAGACATCTTAGTTGCATCTGATTTATTATCTCTGCTAATTATCCTAATAAATCAGTGTTTGAATGGAACTTGGCATTGACACTAAATGTGAAGGACTGGAACTACTCTTGGGGAGCTAACAGGGAAGATCCAGCAGTAGATGTCAGGAAATGAATGAATGAGACTTGACAAAATGGAAGCAAATTTGGGAGACACAAAAGAAACATGAAATACTCTGAGAGGATGGAGCTCCCTATGTGTTAATAGTTCTTAGTCATCACTGTGCGAAGAGCATCTTCACCATCAACAACATCTGCAGGTGATTCCTGTGGGCAAAGACCAAAGGAGACACACTGCTGGCCCAGAGCTTTCTTATATTCTGTGAAATTTGCTGTAATAAAAACCACATGGAAATCACACAGAGCAGAGGAGACAAAGGCACCACTGAAGTTCCTGTGCTGCGGACTGGGGTAAGCAGGTTGCAGGTGCAGGTCACTGTGCTGAAATCTTGCTGTTCTTCAGAAACAGTGCAAAAACCTTCTTGGACTGCACACTTACAAGCTTTCCTTCCCCACGTTTCCAAACAAATACTAATATAATGACTGGGTGAAAAAACCATGTCACCTGAGTACATCCAGCAAGCTGCTGAAACAAAAACATTTTGGTGACAGCCTGAGCAGGCCCCTGCAGACAGCATCAAACAAGTGAAAATGTGAAGCAGCCTCTGCTCTAACAACAGCTAGGTTTGCACTGCTGCTGGCTTTGCTGGCTCACTCCAGCTCTCATGCTCCACCCTTCGGGGTGGTGATTTTTTTTTTTTTTTTTCCCAGCTTCTGCAATCTGACAGAGGCGGGTGAAAGCAAGTTGAAGGAAAGGACATTTCCGTGGAGAGCTGCTGGAGAGCAGTCCTCAAGCCCTGTCTGTGCTAAGTAGACGACAGCCAGCCACGCCACTTGCTGTAGCCTAGAACCACCCCCAAGCCCCGGAGGTACCCTGGCACTTGATTTTCCAGGTAAGCCTTTTTCTTAACCCCCAGATCTTGGTAGCTGAGTGCTCTCTAACCAGGAAGTTAAATCTGCCTGGGGACAAAACACAGCAGAAATGGTGTAAGGGCAGAGCAGGGAGCTCAGCTGCTCGGTGTTGTAGATATGCTGGTTTATTTACTCAGTTGTGAGCCTCAAGCAACTCGGGCGTTTGTGCCATCTGCCCCATTTAAGCAACCTCCATTAAAACAGCCCTGTAAACACCCCCAAGAGATGGACAGACAGACAAACTCACACCAACATTTTCCCTGTAAGTAAAAAAGTTACTGCACATGTTCTGCTTGCTGTGGCGGAGGGAAAGGAAGGGAGAAAAAGGGAAAAACATCTCATTGCTGGTGATGCTGGTTTAAAATCCACGCGACAAGAACTAAGCCTATGCCAAGTTTTCAGAAATGAATAGAACTGTAGTTCTGGGAGAATCCTGGGAACAGCCAAAAGCTGAACAAAGAGAACCTCCTGATTCTGGTGCTCTTAACCCCATCGTGGATAATTCAGGCCTGCTTGGATTTTGAGACATGGTGGTGTCCATGGTTGAGAAAGGTGAGACAGGGAAAGCCTACAAATATACAGTCCAATAGTCAGAGTTCTGTAAAACCTCTGTCCTCAAGGTTACGTGGGGACCCAAACCATGGCACCCTCTGCTTCTGCCAGGATATTACACCAAATGGGAATTTTTCATTTTCATTGTTTTGTTTATGTAATGAAAGTATCTTACCAAAATTCCCATACAATTTTGGGTATGCCACCTTTCATCAGATCAGGAATATAATCTTGTTGAACAGTTGGATATTTTTCTTTTGATTTTACTTTGGGAGTTGCATACAGGAACTTGAAAGCATTTTTGGACCTCTTGGGTTAATAATGGGAACAACATTGCTCCATATTTACAGATGTTTGAAATTTAGCAGTGCCTGGGGAGAAATAAAAAAAGTACTTGGCTCCATCAAAATCCCATTCCTTCCATCAAGGGCTGGGAGGGCTCGAGCTGCTTTCCACCCCTGTGTTTGTGAAATAGCCGTGCACTGAGCCCTCTGCCATCCCAGAGGAGGGCAATGCCTGCTCCCTCACCCACGGGCAGCCACCCACCAGTGGGAAGACCATGAGCAGAACTGCATCCCCAAAAATGATCTCAGAAAATGTGAGGCCTTTAAACTTTGTGGTTTAGGCCCAAACCTTGGTTTCCTCCTGTTGCTGGAGAAGGGGCTGTGATTAGCAAGACTGGGGAGCTAAGCTGTGCTGTGGAGAGGCAGCTCACAGCAGATGCAGCAAAAAACCTCCCACAGCCTTTCCTGCCCTAAAAAAGCCTTCTGCACTCCAGGTCACATCTGTTATCACTAGCACGGGGAGCAGGAGCAGGTGAGACCAGCTCATGCCTGGCTGCCTAAATAATGAATGAAACACCATACCAGGACAGATTTGCTTCAGATTTGGTTGCAGAAGAGGCTCTGGATCACACTGCAAAAGTGGGAGGGTTTGTTTTCTGCTTCTGCTTTGCTGAGTCAAACCACGAGCAAAGCAGTTCAGATCTGGAGAGTCTCAGTTCCTATAATTTCTAGCAGGGAAACATCGCTGCTACTGCTTTTGTTCCTTCCTACAGAGATTTGTAGCTTTGCTGGGCAGGAACTCTGCTGAAATGTGCTTAGCACAGCTGGAGCCTCTTGTCACAGCTGTAAAAGAGGCAAATAAAAATAACATTTGTGCTCATCAGCAGTGCCCTATTGGCTTCTCTCAACACTATTACTCAGCTGCCTTTGATGCAGACATTAGTCAAATCCTGCTCCTTTTCTGAGCACCCCATTATAAGGGATGGGAAAGAGCCTTCCACCACTTCTGACAGAGCCTATTATTTTTTCCCACCCTTCTCTCAGAGACAGCATGGACATCAAGGAGTATTTTGCCAGAATTTCTTACTGGGGCTCCCACAGTAAGCCAGACCTGGCTATCATGTCAGATATATTCCAGCACCACATCCACGCTGTCCCTTTTGAAAACCTCAGCATCCACTGTGGAGAAGGCATTGAGCTGAACCTGGAAGCGACCTACAACAAGATAGTGAGGAAGAAACGTGGGGGCTGGTGCATGGAAAACAACTACCTTCTGTCTTGGGTCCTGAAAACTCTTGGCTATGATGTCACCCTTCTGGGAGCAAAAGTTTATGTCCCAGAGCTCGACGCCTATCCAGATGAAATCGATCATCTGCTGCTACAAGTGGAGCTTGATGGCAAATCCTACATTGTGGATGGGGGGTTTGGGATGGCCTACCAGCTGTGGCAGCCAATGGAGCTGATTTCAGGGACGGATCAGCCTCAGACTCCTGGGGTCTTTCGTTTCCAGGAGGAGAATGGGACCTGGTACCTCGAGAAGGTGAAAAGGAAGCAGTGGGTTCTCAACCCAAGCACCTCGACTCCCCAGAATGTGGAAAACGAGGTTTGCCGTCGGATTTATCTCTTCACCCTTCAGCCACGAGACATTGAGGAGTTCAGGGGCTGCAATTCCCACCTGCAGACAGCACCTGACTCGCTCTTTGTGACCAAGTCCATCTGCAGCCTGCAGACCGCCGACGGCATCCGCATGCTGGTGGGGTGGAAACTCACTGAGATAAAGTACAATTATAGGGACAACATGGATCTTGTGGAAATCAGAATCCTGGCAGATGAAGAAATAGAGAAAACACTGAAAGAGAAATTCAATATAACTCTAGACAAGAAATTTGTACCTGTCAATATGAGCAGGTTGTCTCTGTTCTAACTCACTGCCTGAATTTCAATTCAGTTCAGAGGCATTACAGGCAATTCTTCCCTCTCTTTCTGACAAGCATCCAAAGGTTAATCTTTCTCCTTCCATCTACACCACTGTAAGGCAGAACATACTAGCATGAATCTGGAAAATAAATGGATTTTCAAAATTATTCCTGCATTTCTTTTTAGGTTGGGTACAAATAATTCCTGCCTATCTCAATCAGATCATTGCCCCTCTGTCTGTGCTTAGCAGGAAGCAGACTCAGCCCATTCCCTACTCCTTTCATCTCTTAAAAGCTTTTCTAAACACACCCAGTGTAGCTGGGCAGAATGATGGAGCTGTATGTCTTGGCCTTTATTACCTGGTGCTGCCACCTGGGGAAAATCATACCCGCCTCTTAAATGAATACTATATTATTTTGAGAATGTAACAGCCAAAAAAACAAAGACATCCTGTGCTGAGTTTCTCCAGTTTCTCCATAAGCCTGCTCTTTTTGCTTTCACATCCACAACACCCTCTCATGTGGCAGTCAGGCCATCCCACACCTGTGCAAACACACCATGTGAGTACTTGAGGACAGGTTATTTATGACTTAGAACTGATGATAAGAAATGTTAGCGACAATTCTGTGTTGTTTCAGACTTTGCACAGCTTCTGTTCTCTTGGTGCCATAACCAGAGAGCAGCATTTCTTTGAACCAAAAGCATCTCCTGAGCATTTTGTTTGCTCACACTCAGCAGCAGACTGCTGGGAATACATGTTCCTCTCATCAGACTCAACTCTGGGTGTTATTGCACGTTAATTATTATGGCTGAACCCAAACACATGCACAGAATTATTTTTCTGAAACATGTCTGTTTTACGGAGGATGTGTTTGCAGTGATACTAATTATATTGATATAAGGAGAAATGATGAATCTTAATCACATACCTAATGGCTAAGATTTCTAGGAGGAGAAATTACTTAAATGTGACCACTTTGCCCTTTGAGAAGATCCTTGATGTTCCTTTATGTACAAATCTTGGAAACATTACAACTATGCACTTATAATTAAGCAAATTATATTAGTGGATTACAATTAAATAAAAAAATCAAGCACTGTGAACTAGAATTATTCAGATGTTTTTTCCCCGCAAATTACAGCATGTATTCCCAAAGTAGAAAAAAAAAGTCATCACTGAAGTTGTCCTGATTATTTGTATGTGCTAATATTTTCCAGCTAAGGCTTTAAAAAACACAATAACTCACTAAACCTTTTTCACTTGTTATGCAGCATGTGCAGCTTTCTGGAACTAGCAGTTTAGATTTAATAAAAGCTGCTATTCTGCATGTTCAAAATATATTTCTTAGAGACACAGCAAGCTCCTGAAACCTCTGTCTTCCCAGAGTCAAATTCACTTACATGGGCAGGCTGCAGGGCTGCAATTGTTCGTTACAGCACATGAGGCCCTCCCATCCTATGAGAAAATGAAATGTGGTTGTAAAAGAAAGAGAGGCTTCTTATGGTGTGGGCCAGCAGCTTGCAACACAAATAATCAGAAGAAATTACCCCAGGATCTGGCTTGTTTCTGATCTGTGTTTTTCTGTGGTCCCCAAATAAGTGGGAGAGCTAGAGGAGCTGAACTCAGTAGGACAGCAGGGACAAAACTTTGGGATGCAGGTAAAAGTCCAGGCAGGTCTTGCAAAGCTGTGGGGCAGGAGAAGATCCATGCAGAGCCAAGAAGCTCCATCCTTTGTGGGAATAAACACAGAAAACACCTAGAAAGGGCTGTGCCCACTCCTGTCTCCCTGTGTCAGGGCATTTCTTGCACTTTGTGCTGTTCCACAGGCTCAGGGGATTAAGTCCAGAGCTGTAAAATCACACAGACCTTTAAGATCAGAGTAGGGCATTATGTCCATTGCCCCCGAGATGCAGCGTGTGGAGGGCAGGAACAGGGAAAGGCACTTTTCTTTCTGCTGACTCGCCTTCTGTGCCTGGGGCTGCCCCTGCATGGCACAGCTCAACCCTTCTGCTCACTCAGAGGCACAGTGTCCTGCCAAGCAATACAAGAAAACTTGCTGTTGGAAGAAATAAAAAAAAAAAAAGAAAAAAAAAAAAAAAAAAAGAAAAGAAAGAAGGAAAAAAAGAACAAAGTTTTCATTTTGGATTGCCCTAGTTGATTTTTTCCTTATCACTAACTTTGGAGGCAAATACTTAAAGGCACAGCAGGTTCAGGGAGCTCAGAGTTCTCTGGGAGCAGCATTTTCCCTTTTGAAGGACAGGGCTACACTTTGAACCCAGGGGAATTTAGAGAAATACATGACTTGGCAAATCTGACCTTGTTGCTTTGCGGGGGCTGGTGTCAGCCACGAGGAATAGCTCAGAGTGGTGTGATTAGTTCAACAGTTGCCATCCCCACCAATAAATCAGTGACTTCCTGCCCTGGAGTACTCTCTGCCTGTCATAAATCACTTCCTACAGGGATCCAGACCACATCAGTGTCAACAGTGTAAAATCTGCATCATTTTTACACGACTGCTTTGCTGCTTTAGCATGGGAGCACCCAGCAAGGTGCCCCAGACACTGAAGCCCCTGGGTGACCTGCAGGGTTGAGGACGGGTTTACAGGTTATAACCACTTACAAAAGTTGCTCATGATGCCCATGCTTTGCACTCCTGGAGGGCTTCAGCTGTCATTCAGTGATGTGGAAGGTTAAAATCTCAATATTACAAGCAGTGTGGGGACTGGATCATTTTCAGGCTCTCCGTGCAGCACCTAACACAACAAATTGCATGACAGGGCTTTCCACACGTATGCCAATACAAATGAACCAACAAAACCATCAGAATATAAACTACTATAGAAGAAGAAACTCTCTCCCCTCTTTGGCTGCTCTGCTGTAGGAGAAGGCTGTCCCTGACAGGCAGTAAAGGCAGCCTGGACCTTTAAGAGCAGCAGTTGCCAGTGCAGCTCTTCCTGGGAACTTTGGAACAGCCCAGGGTGGAAAGCCTGAGCTGACTCTGCCTGCGAGGTAAGCGCTGCGTGCCTGATCTTTAACTTCACCCTGCGGCTTTGGGTCAGCCCCTTTGGGAAAGCTCACCCCTGTGAGTCTGCACTGCCTGTGCACAGCACTGCAGGTACACTAGCAAAGCATAAACTACAGGAGCCCCAGGGCTGCTGGTGAAGGAGCATTGCAAGGGCCTTTTCCAAATGCAACACGGAGTGTGTGAGAGTTAAACTAACCCTTTATTTTGAGCCAGAGCTTGTGAAAAATGCAGCTATTGACCCACAGCATAACTTAGAATTCAACAAACAGTGTAGGCATGTGCAAGAGGATCCAGCCTTGGAAGTCCCTCATGATTTTTAGCAGAGAAGAACTGATCCTGATATTCAGCCTAATTTCAGAAGGACCCAGCGATCCCGAGGGGCACGTGCAGACAGGCAGAACTAACATCTGAATCTCACTACCCACGAAGCTGCAGGAGCGCTGAGCAGAGCTCAGCTGCTGCAGGGGCAGAAGCAAACAAGGCTGATGAGGCTCGGGATATTTGGCAACTCAGTTTTGGAACACAAGCTGTCCCCTGGGACAGGGCTTGCTCACTGCTGCAGCTCGCACAGCGGGAATGGCCGTGCCAAGGAAAAATCTGCCTCCAGGAAGGCGAGGGAGTAAACGCTGATTTATGTGGATGCTCCCTAATGTCAGTGATGTTGTAGTGCAGCTTTATTATACTTAAATCTCTTTAAGTATTCATTGAGACCAGAGCACATTTTGTCAGCCACCCCAAGGCTGTCTCTGAAGCAGGCTTTAAATTGATGAGGCCGGAGAAGGGGCAGCTGGGGAAACTGAGGCACAGGCAGGGAATTTCCCAAAATGCTCTCCCAATATATTTTCCTGAGGCCTCATTGCCAGGGCCCCATGGGGGCTCTCCATGGCTGGATGAGGGGACCTGGGTTTATCCTGTGCTTTCCCCATGTAGTGGGGATCCCCAGACCCAGGAGATGGGTTACAGGGAGGGCATCAGGCCTTCTGCTGTAACCCAGGGCAGGGACTGATGTGGTTTTGCTTGAAGGTAAATTCCAAGCATGTCAGACCCAACAGGCTGATGCACTCCTCTGGACTCCTGCTGGTCACAGAGGTTCAGCTCAACACCCTCATGGGGTAAAGATGTTTCTATCTTCCTATGTAAAATTGCTGAAAGTGGGAATAGAAAGAAAAACGAAGCAGAAGACCACAAGATGAGCCTGCCAGTGAACACATGTGCTGTGTGTTGGGAAGGAAATGGCTTTCTACTAGTGTTTCCAAGGAGATCCTGCCAGAGATGAGTGCCCTTGTCCTAAAAAAGGGATAGAAAAAAGAAATCATAAAATGCATTATCAAAGAGACATTACTGTTTTTTCATGTAGACTCTTTGGGTCCTTTTGAAGTGAAAATGTTTATTTCTTATTCCTTTATTGGGATAATCCTCTATTCTATCATATTTTCCTGTGGGTTTGCATTAGCTAGTCTGAATGTTGGTACTAGTGCAGATCAGGATCAATACAACCAAGTCATGTGAGTTGTGCTGCTGGAATCAAGACTGGGGTTAGTCTAGAGATTTGGCCATTGGATGTGCTCATCTGCTGGGGTGAGGGCACTTCCACCTATGGATTTGAGGTGGGATTTTCACAAGTTTCTGGCATGGACATGGGGTCAGACTGCTGGGGGGAAACAGTTGGACCAAAGCTGAGAATACTCAGTGGAAGGGAGTTTGTCCTGTCTCATCCACATGAAAGGATTTTTGGAAAATCCCCCCAGGGAACATTCATACAATTGAAGGAAGCAAGAAATCCTCAGACTTTGTGGAAATTAACACAGCCCTTAACAGATTGTGAATTGTTCTGAACAACAAATATCTTTGCATGGAAAAAAAGCCACATTAAATCTAAACTAAAGGCAAAAGAAATCCTTGCAGAGGGAAGTCACTGAATTAGAAGTCTTACAGGGAACCCTTTGTATCCTGGCCACAAAACCAGTGCCAATGACAATGTCCTTCTGCTAATGAAAGTGGATCAGAGATAAAAAGACACAAAATAATTCCCATAATTTGATCTGAAACTAAAGCCTTTAGTTTGTAAAAGATGGTCAAAGAAACCACAGGATTATGAATATGCCTTGTATGTACTTTTAGATCAATTCCTTTGATCCTTAGGTTAGAAAAATTAAAGCCCCTTCCTTTCACCGCCAAAGCCCTGTGTAAACTCCTCAGGGAAATTTAAGAGATTAAGACAACAACGATCTACTTCACATGGAAACCTGTCTGAAATGGTGACACACTGAGATGTTAATCTCAGTTAACTGAATCCACAAATGCAAAACCTTTCAGTTAAATTATCCAGTGGGATAAAGAAAGAATTGCTTACCTGGTATAGTAAAAGAAACAGTAAGCTCTTCCTGTGATTTTTATGCTGGTATGGTGTGGCAGCTTTTCTGCAAACCTGTTGTTTCTTGATTTTCATGTGGGATCCTCCTCTGTGGCCAGGGATTCTGTTATGGCATGTGCTGTGTCTTCCCATGGGAAAAACACCCCCCTGGTTTGAAGGCAGCCCCCGAGAGAGGGAAAGCATTATTGCCACTTGTTCCTGTCCTTGTCTCTTTTTAAAGAAATACTTTAAATTCTTTTAGATCCTCAATAAAATGGCCCAGACTATATTTGCAGGCTGGTTAACCTGTGATACAGAGACAGGAGTGAACCCCTTGACAGCTGCACAGCACTAACTGGCTACTTTTCTGCTCACACAGGCAAAATGAACATTCAGGAGTATTTTGGAAGAATATCTTTCAACAAGCCCCATAAGGACACAGACTTGCAAACCCTGACAGCCATCCTGGAGCACCATATCCAGACCATTCCTTTTGAGAACCTCAGCATGCACTGTGGGGAGGCCATTGAACTGGATTTGCAGTCTACTTATGACAAGATTGTGAGGAAGAAACGTGGTGGGTGGTGCCTGGAGACCAACCACCTCCTCTTCTGGGCCCTGCAAGAGTTAGGGTACGACGTCTGTATTCTTGGTGCAAACAGCTATGAACCAGCAGAGAAGGGATACACTGCTGAGATAAACCATATCCTGCTAAAGGTGGTGATCAAGGGAGATCCCTACATAGTAGATGCTGGGTTTGGTGGCTCCTACCAGATGTGGCAGCCACTGATGCTGATTTCTGGGAAGGACCAACCCCAGGGCCCTGGCATTTTCCGCTTCATGGAAGATAATGGCACCTGGTACTTAGAGAAAGTCAAAAGGAAGCATTTTATTCCTGAGCACAGTCATAATGCCTCCCCTGATACTCCAGAAATGGAGAATATCCGAAAAATACATAGATTTACTCTTGAGCCACGGCATATAGACGACTTTAAGGAGCTAAATGCATACCTCCAAGTGTCTCCAGATAACATCCTCCAGAAGAAGTCAATCTGCAGCCTCCAAACCACCAGTGGGGTCATTGCCTTAGTTGGATGGACCCTCACTGAGATGAAGTACAACTACACAGAGGACATGGACTTGGTGAACATCACAACCCTTACAGATGAAGAAGTTGAGAAGACACTGAAAGATAAATTCAATATCGTACTGGAGAACAAACTTGTACCAGTAAATGTCCGTGGCTTGCCACCTAATTTAGTGGATAAGATCCAACTGTAACACTCTGCGAGATGGATCTTTAAATAGCCAAGAGGAAAATTCTAAAATTAACATTAATTACAATAACTTCATTTTTAACTTGAGCTAGTCACCAAGCTTGGTAAATTCTAGTACATTTCTAATTAACTGCATATATTGATTGCAGATTTTTTATTAAACCTCTCCTCTAGAAACCAAGACATCTTACTAGCACTGTTTTGCTCACATGGAAATTGTTTTTTGACTCCTTAACTTTTTGATCACCTTCTCAAAAACTCATTTTATTGCAGATATATTTTATGGCAAATGAGACCAAAATGATGCAGAAGGAGAGGTTGTGTTACCATTTTACACGAAAGACCTCTAACCTTTTCTGGCATTACTTCCAATCTTCTCAGTGACTTTTACAAATTATTTGCTTCCCTTAACAGTCTTAAAGTTGAGCTGAATTTGACTTTTAAAGACTTTGTAGAAAAAAGAAAGGTTAAGACTTTCTCAAAACAAGCCACCATTAGGTGTTGATTAGCTTATGAAAAGTTGAAAGACTTGAATCCTGTTCCCTTTTCAGAAATTGACTTAAAGTAAGATATTTATCCAAGGGTACCTAAACCTCCCAAAATCTCTCTAATTTTGAGTACCCACTTTTTCTGAGTCTGATTTATCTGTGTCTCTGAACTCAAAATAAAGTCTGTAGAAGATGAGGTGACTCAACAGTTCTTAAAAATCAGGCTTTTGGTATCAAAACTGGAAAAAAAGATCAAACCATAATCTAAACTTTCGGGACCAAGCCTTCATTTGATGTCAAGAGGACATGACAGTATTATAGATAAAAGTCCTCGTATTCATTACAAACAGTATTCTGCACAAAAGCTACTTTAAAAAGTGTGGATGCAAAAGGAAGCTCTGGGAAGTGAGGACATGCCACCAGTGTGACATCCGTAACACAGAAGCCTTTTACCTGATGATACCTGTGGTACTGTACAGGATGTGCCATGAAAGAGGGTGACAGAAGAACATCAGCCAAGGAAAAGAATTTGATGCTTATTTTAGTCAACCACACAGACTAAAACTCAGGCGCTTCCCCAGGTGCACTCTAATGTGCTCTTTGCCTTTCCCAAAGAGGCCTCCTCTGATATTCCACCTCCATCAAATGGATACAGGCTTGACTGAGGGAGAATTAAATAAATAGCACTGCAGTGCTTCAAGGATGCAGGAGGCCAAGTTTAAGAGCAGAAATGCAAAGCAATATTTGCCATGGCATTCGTTAGGTGTGGCAGCTCCACTGTAACTCCCTGCTGCAGCTGAGGGGTTGAACTGATAGAAAAAGTTCCCGTGTGGGCAAAGAAGGGTCATTTGTGCATCCATGGAGCTCAGGGACACACAGCCTGGAACACCTTGGCACCTCAGTGTCCCCACCAGGGCACAGATGAACATCCTCCACTGCAAAGTGCTGGTCTGCAAAAAAACAGTATTTAATTTTAAAAAGTTACAATGCCATGTGCAACAGCCTACTGTAATTATTTAATATGGAAAACGAGTTCATTCTGGTCTTAACTAGGGGAAAGCATAAACATCTACTAATAGAGAAGAAACAAAGTTTAATTTGCTCACGGATCAGCGAAGTCCAAAAATGTGAATTCATTTTGGATGGACTCTGCCCTTTCTTGGAATTTAAGATTCAGGAGCGAGGGCCAGCAGAGCTTAGAAAGACAACCCTCACAATCTGTATCCACTCCTGGTTTCACTGACTGCTGCCCCTGTAATAAACCACCCAGAAACTGAATACCTCAATAAAAAAAAGGGATCTCATAAGAGGTAAGCTTTTTTTCTTTAAAAAACCCCTCCAAAGAAAGATACAAAAAACCTGGTTTCTTTATGATGGTAAAGGTCATGGACAATAACGTAGGCAACATTGTCTAGGAAAAATGTTCTAAAAATGTGTGGATATAGAGCTAAAATATCACCTGTTAAACAGGGGCTCTTAAAGAGGGCAAAACACTGGTGTGCAATTTCAATTCTTGTACCTTTCACTCTTCAGGAGAAGCTTCACTATAAAATAGGTTCTTTTGTTTAGGTACAATAGTAGATATGAATTTAGAACTGCAACTTCTTGTTGGAAGTCATGCTTTTAGATACCTAAATTTGTTTAAAAGTATTGCAAGTGCAAAGGAAGCAAAAGTTCAGTATAATAATCAATAGATTTCTGCTTTAAGGGAATAAAATTACAGCCTTTTAAAAACAACTTTAAAAAATTACAGACTGGATTGTGTAATCCAGAAAGTCCATGTGCTGATGTATTAGGATAAAGGAAGACAAATAACATATTATCAACAGTGGAATTGCTGATACCGTGTATAGTCCTGGTAAGGAATATTTTTGTATGAACACCTTCATTTGCACCTTTAAAATTCTTCTGCTGATGTTTTTCTCTGCATAAATAATAGCCACATTTGTGGATGACCTTTCAGTACCTAGCTTTTCATCTGGTCTGCTCACATTTCAAAAGAACAGTGGCTTTCATCTCCTGCAGTCCAGATCTAATGCTGATCAAGCATTTTATGGAGCTGCAGAAAGAAATCACAAATAATACAAACTCGAGAACCAGCTTTATACTGGTGTGCTCTATTTAGCATTTACAGTCAGAGTGATATGATCAGATATACTCAGATTCTGCAAATTGAAAGTGCCATGACTTTTATGTTACACTTAGCAAATATTAGATTGAACAGATCCTCCAATAATACACTTAGGTATCACTGAAAGCTAAATTTCTCTCTGTAGCAGGTAACCTGTATTTTTTGCTGGTTGCTCTCCATTCACTTGGGGCAGCTGCCTCTACACCATGAATATGCACAGTAGGAATCTGCCACTGAGAATCATCTTGAGAAAGTCTAGTTTGCAGTAAACATTCAACAGTTCACTGCTGAGTTTAAGGATTGGTGAGTTTTGGGAAAGCTCAGGACCAGAGAAAGTAAATCAGCCCCTGTTCATTTTCAGGGTGGCCTGTGAGACACAGGGCACAGGAGGGAATGGAGATGTGCTCCTTGTCTTTTAGGCCACTTACCTCTGTTCAGATCCATCACTCCAACACCAAAATGAGTTCCTACAACACTCAGAGCAGACATAAGACTCAGTGGTCTGTGACTCTTTCAAAAGTCAGAGTTTTTTCAGTTATAATTATCTGAATAAAGCTTGTCACTTTATTTTCCATGTTAACTTTTTGTAAGTGGTGGAAGAGCAACGTGTACTGAATGAGCAATTCATTTACTGTCACGTCCATCAGTGGCAGACTCATGGAAAGAACGTGTGAATCCTGGCTCAGACTGTCCTCCCTCCCACTGGCAGATGACACTGCCTCCCCCAGTGACGGTCCTGTCACTGAGCAGTGGCTTTAGACCATTTCTCATGAACCCTTGTACACACTCCCCAGCATGATCTTACATTTCCTCTTAACCCCGCTGTTACAATGCAAATACAGCAAATCCCCAACTCACAGCCGCCTCATCTGAAACTGAAATGGCATCAGCTGTTTGCCAGAGGGATGACTCTAAGACAAAAGCAAACCGTCACGTGCACTGCTCTTTGCTCAGGGAACCATTTGATAGGAATACTTGTTTCCTTTAAAAGCTGTTCTGATGAGGTTCAGTGAATTAAAGAATCTTTGCTGGCAGAGCCAGGGCAGCTTTTCACAGCATCATAAATCACTGATGTAATGAAACCAAAACACAATTCCTTCCTTTACAGGTGAGATGAACCTTGAAGAGTACTTTGCAAGAACTGGCTACAAAGGCTCCACTGAAAAAAAGGACTTGGAAACCTTAACCGATATTTTCCAGCACCACATCCGTGCCGTTCCCTTTGAAAACCTCAGCATCCACTGCGGGGAGAAAATTACTTTGGAATTGGAGCACGTTTACAACAAGATTGTGAGGAGGAAGCGGGGTGGCTGGTGCATGGAGAACAACCAGCTGCTGGGCTGGGTGCTGAAGGGCCTGGGGTACGACACCAGCTTCCTGGGAGCCTACGTGTTCAACCCCCACCAGAACGCCTACGCCACCCTCATGACTCACCTCGTGGTGAAGGTCGTCATCGATGGCAAAGCCTACGTCGTTGATGGAGGCTTCGGGGTGTCCTACCAGATGTGGCAGCCCATGGAGCTTGTGTCAGGGAAAGAGCAGCCCCAGGCTCCCGGCGTCTTCCGCTTCACAGAAAAAAACGGCGTCTGGTACCTGGAGAAGATGAGGCGGAAACAGTACATCCCCAATCAGAGCTTCTCCAACTCTGATCTGCTGGAGAAGAAAGAGTGTAGGAAAGTTTATATGTTCAGCCTTGAGCCACGGACAGTGGAAGATTTCCGTTTCCAGTGCACATACCTGCAGACCTCCCCAGATTCCCTCTTCACAAAGAAGTCCATCTGTGCCCTCCAGACCACCGATGGATTCCGAGCGCTAATTGGGTGGACGCTCACTGAGACCACGTACAACTACAAGGAAAACATGGATCTGGTGGAATTTGTAACTCTTGAAGATGAAGAGGTGGAAAAAACCCTCAAAGAGAAATTCAACATCACCCTAGAGAGAAAACTTGTCCCCATTAATGTTAAAGGATCTTACACAATCTAGATGGCCAGGAAAACCTACAGTAATGCTATGTGTGTACAGCACCTTCCACTGTCTGTGCAATCCATACTGCAAGGTTATGGGATTCTTTTGCAAGTGACTGAAGGATATATATACATTAATATGAGATTAATGTGAATTTCACTTTGGGGAAAATCAGGAATTTAAGACTCTTGAGTCAGTTAGGTAAAATTATTTGCTGGGAGATGACTGCAGTTCAATTTTTGGCACAAATGTAGGATTTGATTTGAATCTGGTTATAAGCTTGGGTAAGAAATATGTCTGGGGAATTTTGGACTGCCTGTAGCACATGAGTATGGATTATTAATTGTGATATGCTGCCAGCACATTTTCTAAGGTTTTTATAGGGAGACAAGTCATCTGTGAGCATTTAGACAATGAAGTACACATTTAAAACTTCATTTTTTACAAGATCCAACCTCTCACAGCTCATCTCATTCCTCTACCTTTAATATGAGTAAAACATTGTCATCTTGGAAAGGAGCATTAGGAGGCATAATTCTTTCACCATCATCCTTAGACAAACCATAGAACAAAGTGAAAATCATCATCATGTGCGTCCCTCCGGCCATTGCTGCAGAAAACTGCCCCAAGTAATTTTTGGTATGTAGCTATTCTGGTGATGAAAATTCTATATATCGCAGTGTTATTGTGGCTGATGGGCTCTAAGGAGATAACTACTAAGCTTTGTTCCTGAGATATAATCATCCTATAAACTGTGACTGGTACTTAAATGTCACAGCTGGCTTAGATTTACTTTTGTCCCAAAAGGGGTGGAAATTCTGTACTTTTAGGACTCCATTATATTTGTATATGAAGCTAGGCCTGCTATACCCTTAATTTTGTCCTGCAAACATGAGTGTCCATATGGCTGTCCTGAATGGGTACCCCTTAGCACAGGAGCGTTAATGCCATTAGTGTTTGTTCATCTGTATCCAAGCAACCCAAGGAGCCAGCCAAATCTAAAGGAAACCTTTTTTCACAATCACATTTCCCCATTTTTCAGAAAATGTTGTTTCTCCTACCACGCTTTTCTGCAAAAAGCCCAACCAAGGAAACTACTAAGAAAGAGGAAACATTCTTAAATGCATCAAAAATAAGCAGAAACACTGAAAAACACTCTCTCTCCCAGTCTGTAGTATTGGTCAAATGTTGATTCCTCCCACTGAATAGTCTTTTGGCTCAAAGACATCATCTGATCATTGATCTCACAAATGCTCTAAGTGTATACCTGAAAATAAATAAAAGAAAAATGAAGACATTACAAGTTGTTTCAGGTACAGCTGCCCCCAGCTGCACTGACTCCTGCACACACCATCTGCCCAGTGAGGGCTCTTCACTCACGCTGCTGATCTGCTGGCCAGCCCTTCCCACCTCCAACTTCTTAGGATCACAGGATCACTGAGGTTGGAAAAGCCCTTTAAGATCATCGAGTTCAACCATCAACCCAACGTCACAAGCATGTTCACCATTAATCTCTGTCCTCAGGTGCCACTTCCAGGGATGGTGACTCCACCACCGCCCTTGGCACTCTTCCAGTCCTTTCCAACCCTGTGAGAAAATTTTCCTAGTATCTAATCAAAAGCTTCCCTGGCATAATTGGAGGCCATTTCCTGTTACTCAGTCACTTGTTACCTGTTCCTTTGGAACCTGTTACCTGTTACTTCTTGATCTAAACAGGCCAATATTGAAGAAATACAGCAGTGGTATTGGAGATGGCGAGTTCCTACAGGTACCTGGATGAAGAGGTCATAGGCTGAGGAAGATGATCAGTGAAGAGGAGGCCCAGGAGTCATCTCTGCTGGGCTTGGCAGCCAGCAGCTCTGGGCTCATTGTGGTGGGTGCCAGCTCTTTCTGTGACCAGCCACAGTGGCAGCTCATGGCCTGGGTGCACAGATAGTTGCACAGCGATGAGGAACTGAGAGCCAGGCAGGAGGTGACAGGGGACACTGAAAGACCTTACACACAGGCCAGAACACAGCTTTTCTGTTAATAATGGAATTAAGGAATTTGTTCAGTAGTTTGCATTCCGGTTATTCCCTCATATTAATGTCCCATTAAAGGTTTTTACCCCTTTCTAAGTAATTGGTCATGACAAGGTGCTCCCCAAGACCTCAGGGAACATTACAAGCTTCAAAACACTGACCACCTCCATTCCGATGGGATTCTCATTTACCCAGCTCACCAAACCACATTTCTCTGCGCCATCAACCACAGCTGTTCTACTGTCTTGAGGACAGCCATTAACAGGGTGGTTATTTTGCCCCACAACTTCCCTGGAGGCTTTCCTGCTGTTGCTCCCAGATACTTGCTTCGAATTTGGTATGCAAGGGTTTCTTGGGCAGTCATGGGCTCCTATCTGCATTTCACCGGGCCTGCAGCGATGGGACTCACCCAGCTACCCCTTCAATTGTTTGCTTTTTACCAAAGATCTACAGTGCTGCTGGTGACAGGCCCCAACCACCCTCCTGACTCCCATCTGTTAATAACCATTCTCTGAGAGGGATTTTTCATCTTGACGTGACAATTATAATCAGGTCCTCACTGGGAAACATGAAATCACAAAAAGAAATGTCAACACATAGAGCTAAGGAACAGTTTCACAGTTTAACTAAAGCTCCCCAAAAGCTGATGAAAGCAGGTTATTGAGGTGTGAATGGCAGGCCCAAAATGCCTCAGAGGTTTGAGATGAGAATGCTGTAAAACCAAACAAAACCAAACAAACCCCGAGGCCTCATGCTGGGGTTCCATTAGCAAGGCAGTATTGTAGGAGCTGATGTTCTCCCAGCCTGAAAAGGAAACAAACCACCAAATCCTTAAAGCATCGGCTCTCACAGAAACTTGAATTCACATGTGGTGGGGAACTGTGGGATGCCTGCCATCCTTCCCTACCCCAATGCTTTATTAGCACTCTCAGAGAAAGGTTTAATGAGAGCCTAAGAGATTTTGCAGTTTTAGTTGTGGACTGTTGTTCAAATGAAGCAAAACAAATGCTGAGAAACCGCCCCCCTCCGCCCCTAGTCTCATCTAATTCCAAATACAATTTTAAAGCATGGTATTCCAATCAAGAGAAAGATAAGACAACTTCTTTTAAAGTCTGAATGCTGGATGAAGTCCCAGAATCCCAGCCCAGCTGCCCATTACACGCACAGGAAATGCCCAATGGCAACAACAGCCACCCATGGCTGTAACATTGCATAATGGAGTGTCTCATTAGGGAACAAGACACAGGGCACAAGAAACACGGTTCAAACTCCATGGCACCAATGAACATCCTGCCCCTCCCCAAGAACCAAAGTTTAATCAGCTCAAGCATTACTAAATTCACACTGGATGCCTCACTTCAGTTGGACTCTGGTCCTGGGCTTTTTAAGATCCAATACTAAGCAGAATAGAAGAGAAACATCAGCAAGAAAGACGAAGTTGTTCAGTACTTCCATATTTTCAAGCCCAGCAGTTATTACAAAATAAGCACCACCAGCCTGCCGAAGGGAGGGACCAAACTTCTCATGACAAGGGACAGAGATATGTGAGCTGTCAGTGAGCACCACCTACAACCACACTTGAGGCACCTCAGGGTCACAGGCACGAACACTTCTGGTAGCACTTTACCAGTTTCATTTTGCAGGTAGCCATTTTCTGAAATAAAAACACTACTTACCCAGCTTGCTTCTGTTGTCAAAGAAACACTTTTCATTTAGAAACATGACCACGTGGGAAAGTCCTACAGCTTAGGAGCTTGCACATAAAATGTACTGGAGTCTGACAGAGCCCAGAAAGCCTGAATCAATGCAGGTTTGCTTTGTGAATATTTCACTGCCATGCTTACAACCTCAGTCAAGAGTAGTTCAAGCACAGATTTTATACAGCAGAATGTTTCTACCTCAGGTAGGAAGCTCGAGTCAGATTTAAATCCAAGCATCCATGTATTTATACCATTGCAAATGCAGACAGGTATTTCAGAAGATCCCACCATGTCTGCTTGTAATTCTGTACTTAAAGTACATTTAAAAAGTCACACAGGGCTGACTTTTGGTTTTGTCTTGTTCACAGTAACACACTATGGATGGTGCTTTTAAAGACACATTTTGCAAACGCCCCATGAATAAAAGATTGTGCTAAAAATAAGTAGCTGGTCTTACTGTAGCACTGAGCCACCAGCTGAATATGAACAGCAAAGCCCCCAGATTGAAAGACATTAAACTAAAATCTACCTTTTCTTCAGAGTTGCTGTTGGGCATGTTTAGGAAACAGAATCAACCTTCCTCTGTCCCAGTTCATGGACTTTCTAGGAAGCTCTTTAGCTTCTCATGTGCTTATTCATGGACTGTGCCTCTCACATATACAGCTACCCCTCAGGAAATTACATGAAATTAAGGAGGCAGAATGTTCTTTGATGAGAATTACCCCCACCGGACCGAACAGAACCCTGCAAAGCAGGAGAGTTCTGTGCAGAACCCTAAAAAAGGAAGGCTCCACATAGAATTCATCTCAGCCACTGCTGTTATCAAAATAACCCAAAAACTTCTTTACATGGCACCACTGGAAACTTGCCCAACCCACGGTCTCCCAGGACATGCAATTGCAGTGACATCTCCTGGCTGCTGCTGGTTCACCAGAACACACTTTACCCCTCAACTATTCAGCACAACTATGCAGAAATTCACTCTCCATTCAAGAAATGCATTCAGAGAGAGAGGAATCATTTTCCTACTAATAAGCAAGAAAGAATAATGGGATATATTCCACGTTTTTCTTGTGATGACCAACAATAAATCATTTCTTAGCTTAGGTCACATCTTCCATGGGAAGAAAAATGTCTTGCCATCATTAACTCCTTTTCAGCTAGCAGTAATATATGATCAGGTTTTAAGTAATTGAACCAGTAGCATTTAATTAGCTCTGAAAAACTATCTCAGATCATGAATCACAGCCTTTCCACCTGCACAAAGTCCCCTCACTAGGTTAAAAGTATATTTCTCTTTCCATGTGTGATCCATCTTGAATATCTAATTAGGTGCTCCTGATATATGGATCATAGTTCATATATCACATTCAAACTACAGCAGAGACAGTGTGTCCTTTTTTAAATAATTGAGTTTCATGTCTTGCTTCACTGAGCTGTTAAAAAAAGACCAAAAAAAGCCTCATGCCCAAGGCAGAATGGCCACTCCTCGCTTCAATTAACAAACTGCTCTTTCTCCAGAGAGCCAGGGTTAGGAATGAGTAGCTTGGACATCCTGAGGAAATGTAGCAATAGCAGTATTTCTTGTTGAAAGGCTGCACACAGAGACCTGCTGTGATTTCAGACAACACCACACTGATGTTTTTCAACAGGCCCAGAGCACCAACTGACCAAAGAGAATGGTGTTTCTATCCTAATACTACTTCAGATGGCTTCACCACATGCTAAATAAAATCAGTGCACTCAGCTAATGTTGGGAGACATCTGTGGCCAGCACAGAACAGGATCACTCCTTGTATCAGACTGTATTAAGCACGATTTTTTACATTAAATAAGCTAATCCACAATCATTAACACAAAACCCCAGATTTTATTCAGCCTTCAAGTGTGTTTCTGAAACTGTTATTATGCTTTTATGACAAGACTTACATAATTATAAGATTGGAATTTTTTGCTGAAAAAGAGGAGAAATTAGGAAACTTCTTCTGGAAGGCAGAAACTAAGACTCATAATCTGCTCAGATGTCAAACTGTAAACGTTGCCCAATATTTTGCTTGCTGTATAAAAAAAAGTTTCACTACAAAATCCTCTATTTTTAAATAAACTTTATAAAAAATAAAATTCAATAAAGTGGATTTTATCTCTCTGTTCTTCTCCCATCTTATTTTTAGCGCAGTAAAAAAGCCCACAAGCCAAGCATGTTTCTGCTACACTTTTTTAATCTAAAGAGAGCACAGGTTTCATTTTCATAATAAAGCAAGCAGTGAAAGCTGAACTGCCTTACTGAATTGGACACAGCTCATCTTTACTCCAAATTCTGCTTTCAGATGTTATCCTATATTGTAAATAATGTTGCTTTTGATTGCATGCAACACTCAATTTAACTACGCAGAACATTTAAAGAGACTGAGGGGATGAGTGCCCCACTCATGAAAAGCTGCTGAGAGAGGAAAGGATGTACAACATCCATTTTATAAACACCCACTTCAGAAAGTGTCTGTCCTGTGGATGGCAGAAATTTCAATGAGAATAGAACAGATTTACAAATCCACCCTTTACATTAAATAGCAAAAACTCCAATCAATCTCCAGTTCTTGGTACTCTTGGTACTCCACTTGTGCAGTTGACATTAATCCTGAGGTTTTAAGAACATTTTCTTAGCTCTTTTACTAGGTCTTTTGTTATTCCCCTCTTCAACTTCAGCATCTTCATCTTCATCATCATCCTTGAGTACATGTTGGTCCCTTTTCCTCAAAAATTTCTTCCCTATTGTTCCCACTAATGTTTCATATCTGTAGAGAGAATAAAAAAAATTACACCTTTTACTAAAATCAGAGGGAAAAAATCATGGGGCATATCCTAAACCTAATCAACAGTTTAAGTGGTGTAAAAACCTGGTCATTAAAAGCTTGGAGAAGCACAAGCACTGCATAACTTATTACATTACTATTCACTCTGATGGTTTCAGTTTGTTAGCGACTGGTAACAAGGAGGGAATTAGCATGGAATACTTGGATATCAAAGGGCAGAAAACCCCTATAAGTTATTTTACCCCCCAGTGTGATGTAGATTCAAGTGAATATACACCAGCATTCCTGGAAAATCAATCTGGTACAGTTCCATACCTATTGTGGGCTTTTTTCGTTTTGTTTCCTTTTTGGGTTTTATTTCCCCACACATAATATAGTAACACATCATATTCCTAGCTAGTACTGATTATGTCACAAAATCTAACTTACCTTCTGGCCATTTCTTCATCTGATACATCAGCCTCCATTTTATCATCCTCTTCAATTTCTTCTTCCTTGCACTTTGAGTTCATTTGGATCATTAACTTCTGAAAATGAAGCGAGAAACAGCTTAAACATGTAACCATGACACAATGGCAACAGTGCTGAAATTCATTGGTGGAAGAGCGTAAGAGGTAAGAATCAAATTTAGTAGTTATCATTTTCTGTTCCTGGTTAGGGTAGAGCTCATAATTATGAAAACTCATGAAGAAAAGGCAACAGAGAGATGGTGTTTTCAAGCTTCCTAAAGGGCACTCCAAACATCTCCAGGAGACCAGAGAGTTAGATCATAATTAATTTTTCATTGTGATGTTAGCACAGAGACCTTGAAATGGTTTTGTTAAGAAGAAGGAATATCTTCAAGGATTTACAGTAAAAGCCATGAAGCAATCATATGCTGAGTCACAGGGACAGCAAGTTCAAAGTAACTAAAAGAATTCCCCAGTAAATTACCTTACATTGCCTTCTGCAAATCTCTTAGTCTTTACACCTTCATCCTCCTGCTTCAGTTCAGTGGTAACCTTTTTATTACTGTCCCTGTGTACTTCTATCAGCATGAATCATTCCACAAAGAAATTATAGACTCTCTTGCCCAGCATTTTTACTTTGGAACTCTAAGCCCTTACTTACACAAGCAAGTGTTGAATAAATAGGGTTGAATGTTTGTAGATTGGACTCTGCATTCTATGTCAGGAGGAAAAGTGAGCTTCTGTTTTGGTGAGCAGCATGTGGGATGGTTTCCTTACTTCAGGGAGGGAAAATCTGCAGGAGTCATGTAATTACTGACCAACAACAGAGGGAGGTAAAAACATTCTATTTACCAGATGCTGCATTGATCAACATTTAGGGTTGAATGATGGGAGTTTCCGGACATGGGAGGATTTATGGAAGGTGCTGCAAAGGCCAATAAGGCTGCAGTGTGAACACTCAAATCCCCATCTCCAAGGGCTTCAAATCCTAATGTAACACAAACTCAAACCAGGACATTGAAATGGTACCTCAATTTCTGGATTGAATCCTTTGAAGGACATTCTGCCATAAACGAGATCCTCACATCGCAGAAAGCTTCTCTCTTCTATTATACAGCTCCTGCATGAAACCCCAAACCCAGCACTTTGTCAAACCATGCACTTTAAAATAATCAAATTAAACAAATGCAGAAAGGATGTGCTGTCTTCCCCCCACGCAAATAAACAAAGCCACAGCGTATTTTAAACCATCAACTACTTTTTGCTTAATTGCTCTGATAAATCTATCAGTACAAGGAGCTTGGAGTGCAAAGGAATCCTTTTCGCCAGTAAAGCTGTGCCAGTTCCACAAGCAAAATTAACTCTCCTGACAAAAAGTACTCTTTGCTGGATGGTTCCACCTACATTAACATTTTGCCAGAATAAAAATACCACATAAATATCACTCCCCAGGTGGCACTACTACACCAGCAAAAGCTTCTAATTAATTTTTCATTGTGCTGTTAGACCAGGCATTCATTGAATCTGTCAGGGTATAAAACACTGTGTCACTCTCTGTTCAGCAGACAGATTTCCCCCTTCTCCCTCCTTTTTTTCCCTCTTTTAATGAGCATGGAGTGAGAAAAGAAACATGACCCTGAGGCATTCATAATACACATATCGGATAAAAGTATTTCCGTGGATTGTTCCATCCTTTTCCTCACACATATGTACCTGTTTCCTCATCCTCTTCATCTCCCATGTAAATCAAACTCTCATGATCACAGAATTGGGGCTGAGCAGACTGAGCTCATTGTCCTGCCTCAAGGCAGAATCAGCTACACGTGTGCCAGGAACAGCAGAGGTCCAGCTAACCTGTCCTCAAAAGACTTCCCATGATGAAGAATCCCAGTGTCTCCTCAGGCAATCTACTCCAGAGCTTCAATAGCCTTATTGTTACAAAAACTCTCCCAATGTCCAGCCTGAACACTCCTTGCTGCAACTGAAGCTCAAATACCTTTCTGTCATATCCACCAAGAGTTATGGAAAAGAGTTTATCAATGGCATTATTCAATTACAGTTAATTCCTTGGTTCCCAGCTTTTTCAAAAGTATGTGTGTTCTCCCTCAGAGGAATTTTTTTCCACTTTTGAAAGGATGAAACCCAAGCAATTTCAAAAGTAGTTCTTCTGCTATTTAAAGGACCTTTCTAAAGAGCAGGACACTTTTTTTCCTTATTAGCTAAGCCTTCCTTTATATTTGCCATTCTCTCTCCTATTTCAAAACCAGGATTTGAAGTGAGCTGGACACAAGAGGACAGAACTGTCCTGAATCAACCATGTGACTGGAGGTGAATTTACTAACACAAGGTTTCAAACTTCTTTTTTCAAATGAAGGGGAAAACCAGCAATGAATGAATTGGATCCTGACTGAAAGAAACTAATTACATGCATCTAGAAGAATGTTTGAGTGAGAACAACACACACAAGAATTGAAAGTAGGTCAAACTACACTAGGCAACCTCAAGAACAGCCCTAAAAATAAGTAATAAAAAACGTTGTAATGCCAGTCTGTCACTATTTTTGCTTCTGTTAACTGGTTATTTATAATACTTATCTTACAGGAAAAAAAAAAAAGAATATGCTATTTCCATTTCAAAACAATTCAATAATGATAAGAAGTACAAAAGATTACAAGCTTACTCTTTTTCCTTTAGATCTGGTACATCAAGATACCAGTGTTCTTCACTAATTATCTTCTTTTCTTCCTCTTCCAGTTGTTTTTTAGTTTGTGAATCCAAACCCCTTTGCATGAACTAGAAAGAAAGACAAACACACAGCTTCAGTTTTCTGCATTGTGAGTTATCTTCTGAATATGCAGTAATTACATGATGGCAATTATCCATTACATAATGTTTAGCAGTTGATACAAAGTAAATGTTTTTGGTGATTTTTTTCCCTCTGAGTTTGGTCAAAGTTTGGGCCAATAGACAATGGAAAATTGAAACAGCTGCTGATCTGCTATCTACCAAAAGTCAACAGTCACACCTGTACTTACATATGAAGAAACAGAGCTGTCCTGGCTAGTTCTGAGGGACTGGAGTTGTTACAATTCCCTAATTTAACTAATGTTTTTCTAATGTTTCAGCAAAACCCAGACAGAAGGTAATGAAGTTATTGCTGCACATCAGGAACCAACTCCACCCATACAAACTGGAGCTCAGAGCTGGGGGGGGGGGGGTCATACCAGGCTGGCCATTTTTTGAAACATCTATACTTTCAACCACCTTCTTCTTTTCTCAGATTTAATGAACTGGATTGCATTTATAGCTCTGAAGGCACAAGCCTGCCTTTGGAAGTGGAAAAATGTAAGACTTTGAAACCAGACTATGAAGAGAAGTCCTCTGTATCCAGCTGTGCTAAAGGAAGATGTTCCCAGCTCCTCAATTCTCACTGACCCACAGAAGAATGGCCCAGCACTAAATTTAATCACCTGTTAACTCACTGCAGGAACAGTCTGCCAAAATAGCTGAGACCAAAAATGAAGTTTAGGGCAAGAGTGCTATTTTCTCCTAATACAAGGACACTGCTGTCACTTGCCTCCTCGGGGATAACCTCTGTCAGAGGATGGGAACAGGCAGGTAGGAACAGTAACCTCTCAACAGCTGGGAGCAGAAGAAGACATCTGTCACAGCCCATAAAAAACTGCTGAGAGCACAGAACTACAGACCTGAGGCCTGTGAAACAGCATTTTAATTTCCATTTGTCTCAAGTCAGGCGCCTGAACTGAGTGACAATTAAGTCTAAACAATGTCAATGAAATATGCTGGGAAAAAAACAGAACTCTTCAAAATTTTATGGTGATAATCCATATAGCCCCACATCCCTGAAAGCTGGGACCTCCCTGAGGATCTACAGAAATTGGTGTTGGAATAACTGTGTCAGACGTCTACATTTATACCAACCTAACCCCCAGATAGAGGCAAGTCTAACAGCACAGTTCACACATGGTCCTGTAAAAATATGTGACATAGGTGCGCAATGTATGTATTATAGACAACCCACACATCTTTTCAGTCTTTACAAAATGCCCAACCAAACCAAACTCAGAAGTACAAGCCAAGAGAGCTAGTGTCTCATTTTTCAATTCTATTTCTATTTGCATCCACTGTACAAGATCTTTAATGAAAGGAAAATTTACTCCTGTTTTCTGAGTCGATTCAGAATATGTCAAAGCTTTCCAATTAAAATTACAGTATCTTCTTGAGGAAAATAAGTGAGTCTATCATGTGGAAAAACATATTGCTCACAGAAATTGGTTAGCCAGTCAGAAATCTCAACACAAGAAATTCTGCTACAAGAACCCAATTAAATAATCATTTCACACTCCATTTTGAAGATTATGTTCCTTAAGATTGCTACAGGAAAAACCTAGATAAAAATTATGTGATCAGGTTTCTCTTGAATGTAAACACACACTGATGAATTAAAAATACACCCATTGTGGTAGGCACAGAATATGCAAGCCAGTAACTGAGGAGATGTTTGGGTGAGTTTCCCCAAGCTGTGAGACCTGGATCAAATGGTGCAAGATCTCAAAGTTTGTCTCCATGTGGCCCAGTATGTACTGCAAATGATCCTTCCACCACCACCAACCACAGGTCACCCCTGGGTGCCACTTCACCCACCTGCCGAATCCTGGTCATACACTGGATCACTACCAGCTGAGGCAGCTGCTAAAGGCTTAATTAAAACATTTGTAAACAGGAAGACCCGCAGAAACAAAGTGCTCAATGCAAGATCTGTGCGTGACCTTTTCAAAACCGACTGATCTCTTCAAAGCTGGTTATTACTGCCTGGACTGTGAACCTGCAAATGTCATGGCAGCACATTCACATGGCGGGTTCTCCACTGCCTCCCACAGACAAACAACCAAGAAACCTGCTTCTGAAATCTCCAGGGGGTTAGTAAACTGGCAAACAACAGAAAGAAAAAAATTTCATTTAAAACGTGTATTATATAAAAATAAGGAAAAATAGTGATGCTGCCATCCAGGTTATGGGAGCCACACATTGCTGGCTGACTCAGTTCAACACCTACTCCCTTCTGAGAGCGAGGCAAGATGTATTTTGTTCTTTCTGTGCACAAGTTTTAGATTCAGCAGCATCTGTTAATTAGGGTAAATAGTCCATCATCCAACTGTAGCGGAGTGCACTTTATGTGAAAAATTGAACTGAAGTCAGCTAACTCTTTTCAGCCAGAACGTGAAATATAGGCCCCTAGAAATACGTGGGGGAAAAAAATGGCTATATAAACCACCCCTAGCAAGAAGCCACAAAGGCCCCATCATAGTCAGCTAAAAAAATCTGAATATTAACATTAAAATAATAAAAAAAGGAACTCAGCTTTTCCTGGTTGTTTTCCAGCAATAAAGGACCATCAGTCAGAGGAAAGCCTACTCTCATGAATCAGGAGTTGTAGTACATGGTGCAAAGCAGAATCCATCAGCCAGTGAGCAGAGGCTAATTTCACTCTGGTGACATGAGATTCGCAATTCCAAGGGTAACAAGCACATCGGGATGTTACTGAGACCCCTGGCATTTACGAGTTGGGAAAGTTGGCTAGTACTGGATATTAATCCCCATTCGGGCTGGGATTTCCTTAGCCAGCAACGTAAACAGGGGTAAAAAACGGACACACCCAAACCTAAACTTTCGTCCCTCAATACTAAAAGCCCCACCCCCAAGCAAAGCAAGCAGCATCGATATTTTCATTTTGATGTGCTACTGAAATCTTTTAATTTAAATTAAAATAATTGCCAATAAGCAACCCAGCTGCAGAGGAGCGAGGTGGAACGAAAAGGTGCGCTGGAGCCGGCTCTTGAGGCCAGGCTTTAGCTGGAATCACGAAGCTGCTCTCCTGCACCGAACGCTGCGGTGTGTAACCCCCGAGCCCGGCGGCCGCGCTCGGGCAGCAGCGATGTCCTGCCGGGGGAGCAGCCCGCGGATAAACACAGCTGTGTCCGGAGCCTGGGGAGAGCCGGGGCCGGCCGGCGATGGGCTCGGGATGCCCCGCACCAGGGACGGCCGCGTGCGGCCGGGGACAGCCGGCCCACAGCGCGGGGCCCCAGCCACGGGTACCCCCCCGGGCCGCCGCTTCCAGCCCCCCGGGCCGCCGCTTCCAGCCCCCCGGGCCGCCGCTTCCAGCCCCCCCCGCACGCCCTCCCCTCCTTCCCCCTCACCTTCATGCGCAGCAGGTTCTTGGACAGCTTGCTTTTCACCTCCCCGGCCATGGCGGCCCACAGGCCGCGGCGGATCCCCGCGCTCGCGTAGCGCCGAGGCCGCGCACGGCGCGGGAGGAGCGGGAGGAGCGGGGCGAGGCGGCGGCGCGGCTCCACCCTCCGGCCGGGGGCGGCCGCGGCTCCCTGCCCACACGGCCGGGGCGGCCGCCGCGGATGCCGAGCCGGCCATGGAAATATAAAGCTTCACGGCTGTGCGGGGTCAGGGAGGTCGGGGGTGCGAGCGGGGCATGATTCCGCTTCGGTATGAAATGGTAGATCAGCAGGGGAACCTGGCATGCCTTACCCGTGCTTGTGTGCTGTCTAGCACCGCTGGCTTACAGTTCACCCATAATTTTCTGATATTTCAAAAAGAGTATGAAATACTTCTCGCACTGGCATTTGGAGACTGCTTGACTTTTTAATTTTTTTTTTTTTTATTAACCAGCGCTGACTTTTTATTAAAAAAAGAAAAAGAGAAAATCACAAAATGGTCAAATGTGATTAAAACTGGAAAGCGCGCAAATTCAAGGATGTTGCAAAAAGCCTCAAAGCTTTGTTAGTCCTGGATGGTGATTTGTGAATTCGATGTTGGCAGCGCTGTTGTTGGACTGCCGTGCTGGGCACTGGGAGCTGAGGAGGAAATCCTGATGGGGAATTGCCAGCTGACTCCCAGTCAGAAGCATGTACCACAATTTCTCTATATATCCTCATAAATCAGGTTTCTGATGCCTGTTTTGACATTTGGCACATAAACCGGGTGATAAAGCAATAAGAGTGAAGGTTCAGTGTTCAAAACTTTAATGAACTGGTGTGCTCCAAAAGACAATTTAGGGAGAAAAGTTCCTGTATATGCAAGATGTAGGTCAAAGCTTGAAGAACTCTGTAAAGATTTATGCTCTAATAGACTCCGCAGAAAGGTATAATGAAGGACAAAACCTGATTGCAGTGGGAAAGGAGGAAGAATTATCCACATCCAGGCATTCTTATTACACATTTAAGCTCAGTGGACTAAAATGACCACAAATGCCAATGAAACATGGAGCCACAAATGCTTCAAGGCAAAGTCATAACACTGCACGAAAATATTTAATTTTCATATAGGGAAGGCACCTTCACTCCCTGGCTCTGTAAATGAGTTGAAGCTGCTCTGAAGTTCAAGGCCCCAGTGAGAAAGTCACATTGTGAGTGTGGGAGCTGTGCTGTTTAACTCCTTCTCTGTTCCCTTTCTCATTAAGAGCTATCATCTCTTCCCAACAAAAGAAGGCTGGGAAGAAATTTGCCGTTTTCTGAGTACAAATGTTCATCAAAGAATGAATATGTTTGAATCTTAGTGAGCAAACCAATAGGGGAAAGCTGTTAATTAATGTAATTGCACAGTACGGCCAGAATCTGTTCATTTTTGGTATTATGTTCTATTTGCTGTGCATTTTAATAATGCATTTACTTTCTGTTGATCATTGCAAATCAGAGCTCTGTGTTTAATTGCATGACCTTCAGTGTCAGGGCTTTTCTGAGCAGCTTCAGTTCATTTACAGTCCAGGAGTGTACTTTGAATGATTTCTTCTAAATACTGTGCTCTCCTCAGCACTTTGGCAGCCACTGAGCTGTGGTAGTGCCTGGCTTTGCTTGGTGGTCTTTGCAAGAGCTGTCTTTTGTCCCTCCATCCTGCAGAACATCCCAGCTCAACCATTCCTCAGCAGACTCTGCTCACAGCCTGTTTGGGATTTAGGCACGGCACGTGACAGCTCCTCTCAACTTTTGTTGAGGAGCATCCTGCCCCCAATTCTTGGGGAGCTGCATTGTAATAGTTTCCATCACTCTGCAGTGTCTAACTGGGATGAGGAGAGTGCAGGGGGTTTTCACCTTATCTAACCATGAAAATTATTCCCGGTGCTCCCTGGTCCCCCCTTCACCCCATGTCTTGGTGCTGCACCCCACACTTACACAGAGTTTCTGCCTCTGTCTGTTGGCGCATCAGCTAAAAACCCCCCTCAATACAGGCAGGAAAAATCATTTTGCAGTAAAAGCAATAGAGGTTCTGTGATGTTTATTTAGAAAAGTGGAGATTGTAAAAAGGCTGCCAAAGAATGTGATCTATTTTGGCAGTAAAAAAGTCAAAAGGAAATTTTTGGGTTGCATCTCCCATCGCTTGAATTGGATAGGGAGGTTATAGATAACAATCAGCTGCCTTGTGGACCAGATTATACTGTCTGGTAATGTGAAGACACTCCATTGATTGCAGGAGAAATTTTTATGATTTACTGGTGGTGGTGGAAGCAACTCAGAGAAGAATCCAGCCCTGTAAATATGCCTGCTTGTGAAGTGGAGTGAGGGTGAGGAGAGTTAGGGGAGAAAAAGAATCTCTCTACGTTTAGAGAAGAATCTAGGGTCATTGTTAATGACAATTAGACGTCTCTCCCACAGCTCTGAGTGCTGCACAGCAGCTCCATTTTCAACCTGGAAATCCATTTCTTTTTCAAAACAAAAATACTTGGGGAAATAACTTGGGGGAAAGGAGCTCCATCTCATCAAAGACTGTACATTAAACAAGCAGATAAAAGATTTTTCTTCCTAGGAAATGTGGTCCCTTCTCCCTCTAGTAATTACAGAAGTCAAATCAAAGTTGTCATTAACATTATTTAAGGAGTAATTTCTCTTGGAGCAACACATGTGGCAGCTGTGAAGTAATTTCACGCCAATGGGATCTAATTTGAGGGAACTCGTGGCTTACTTTTCCCATAACCTTTTATTTATTCATATTCTCGTAATAGTGTGATTTTAGTGCAAAAGGAGTATCTCAAACCTTACAGCAACCTCTCAGCTGGTTTGATTTCTTATGAGCTGTCTTTGAATTCCGAAGCAGCTTTTTACAGTTCTCAGAATACCTGAAGCCTTTCCCCCCCCCCCCCCCCCCCTTGCAAATATCAAAATTCCTATAGGATGATAGGCGAGTCAATAATTTGTGTCAGACTCCTCCACTGTGTTTCAAGTATGGATATTGTGTGTTTTTCTCCATGAATGAGGAAAAGAAAACGAGAGGTGGAGCTGCCGGAGGTCTGTTTGCAAACCTGAAAGGAAGGTGTGAAGCGCTGGGTGCGATCACGAAAGCAGTTCTGTCCCCTGTGCTCCCCACGGTGAGAGCGCCATGTCCTCCACGGGGCAGAGGTGTCGTTTTCAAGCGAAGGACTCGTTTTTCATCTCTCCTGCTCCCACCCCGCTCCGAGCCGCTAATGCAGGCGGTGTATTGGCAGCTGCTGAGGTGCGGGGTGCCGGGGGATTTGTTTCACTATTCATCACCTTTGATGCGCTCACGTACAGCCCGCGCTGCTCATCCCGCTTCGTACCTCAGCCACGGAGGATGCGGGCTAGCTCCAGCTCTCCTTCACACTGCACTCATCACCCTCTTCTCTTTAAAGTCCCGTTTTGCGGCATTGACACTGGTTTAGGTGGCAGGTGACACGCAGAGGGCGTTTTAAATCCCTGCCCCGCGTTCCTCAGCTGACCGCAGGTTTTCCTGTGGATGGGGATGATGTGGAAAGGAGGCAGCAGGAGCCAGACTCCTGTAATTTTGGGTGACACGGATCTGTGAGCACTGTTCACGTTGCTGACTCTTTCCTTTTAACAGCCGTCGGTAGTTCACAATTTATGCAGCACAGAAAGGTGTGTTTTAAAAATGTGCTTGTGGCAAAACAGAGTTACCAAATCTCCAGAACAACTAAGATGTGTCTTTGGAGAAAATGCCTGGTGTCAGTTTGAGAGAGGACAATTCGTTTTGAGTGCTTTTGGCTGGTCCAGTGGCAGGGTGACCTTAGTATGAATAAATAGAGTAATTCCTTTTTGATTACAGAAAGAACCAGCCTCATCGTGGTAGCTCCCTATATTCTGCCATCAGCTGAAGTGGTGGAGAGAACACGTGCAGGTCTGTCATTCTCCTGGCGTGTGGAGAAGCCTAAATCTTTGAAATTATTTGATATATCCCCATGTTAGGAGTCAGAGCCAAGAGAATGACTGCAGAACGGTGTGGAGCATCCTTCTCTTTGCTTTCCTTTAAAAATCAGGAGGCTTTTAACTTTTTGGATTTGATGGAATCACAATTAAAAGAGAAAAGGAAAACATCACTCTCCGTTTGTTAACTATAAAAATGCAATCCAGCAGTGCTGCTGGTGCTTTGCTGTTTCCCAGGTCAATAAATGGCTCCCCTGACTTTAATAAACATTGATGCTGCAGGCTTGTTCTACAGTGATTGAACATTTTTATAGTTTCAACCACTCGCATTGCATGAAAGCTTTAAGATCTTTTTTCTTTTCTTTTTTTTTTCCCACCTCTCTTTTTCAGGAGGCTTGGTTCTGATTGATTAAATTGTCATTTTCAGAGTTAGTTGCTGAATTATAACTTGGCATTTTTAACCATGCGATTTGTTTAAAGAGACAGCATTTTGATATAGCAAAGAAGCCGAGAATTTTTAAGCAGTAAAAGGAAATTTTGTTCACTTTGTTCTCAGCCTTTCATCACTGCCTGACAAAAATGCTCCTGAAAACAACATGAAGGCTATGATATGAAGAGAAGGTGCTTAGATCCATGCTCACTCCTTTATTCCATCACGGAGCTGATCTGTGCAGAACTATATTGCTTTCGATTAGTAGTCGGATACCTCATTGTTGTTCACAGGTTTGTCTTTCCAAGGAGGAAGGAAGGGAGGGAGGGGGAATTAGAAACATAAACTGAGTGCCACGCAATGTGATGTTAAGAGTAAGTGGCAGCACTGTACTTTGGACCAACCCCTTAATATGGATTTCTCCACACCAAAATGATGGGTTCCGAGTCAAAAACCTGCAGGGGTTTCACCTAAGTCCAGACTGAACCTAGTTCAAAGGGATAAAGTCCTTGTAATTCTTTAGAGATTGGGAAAATCACATCCACATGATGATGCAGTCATATTTTTTTATTTAACCAGCTGCCACCTTCCTTCTCTGTGGATAACTGCTGGGTTTCAAGGTCTGCTTTTTTTCACTTGCCTTCACTCCCCCCAAGTTAAATCTGTATTCAAGAAAGTAAAGCTGAAGTAATGGAGACTCACATTAAAAAACATGTGTGTTCAGATTGTGTTTGAAAAGAAAGGCCAACAAAACTGTCCTCCAGAACATAATGGGATATCTTTTGCTTTTGATTTACGGTGCCTGCAGGGGAAACGGGATAATCAAATGGCCTGAATATGGGAGAACTTACACTGCAGTGTTACCCTGGTCAGACTCTGAAACTGTGCTTAGCAGTGGAAATCTCAGGGTATCAATATGAAATACTGAAGTCCAATTATACTTCTGCTTGTACACTTTCCCCTTTCTGGCCATTTCAGCTTCTGCTCTCAAATAATAACTTACGGTGGCGCAAAGCTGAATTTCAGCAGTGAATTATATCCCTGGCCTCTAAATTTAATTGCATGGCACTGCAACTAACCCACTATCCATCTTGGTCCCTGGAATTCTTTCTGCCTCCTTTCTTCTGCTTCTATGCCATTCATATGAGACCTTTAGAAAACACAAAATAGGTGCCCAAAAAGAGGGTGAGTTGAGAAGGAAATGTTTTGACTTCTTACCTGCCACCAATTCTTGATGGTCTTTAACTAAAAAAGGGGGTGGGTTCACCAGCAGTGGGGTCAGGATGAGGTGCTGCAGGCTCTGGATGTTTTCCTGCAGTGCTGGGTACCTGGGGTCAGGAGGACAATTTACAAGCACCAGTTTGGATTCAATCCAGGTGCTGTACAGGATGTGCTTTTCCCACCATGTAGCACCTGGAAATAGAGCCAGGGCAGGTGCCAGATCAGGGCTGTGGTTCAGCACAGCAAACTTGGTGTTCCTGACACCGCTGTTCTGATCAGCTGAAGCTTTCACAGCAAGATGTTGATGCCTGAGCAAACCTTTTATAGCAAAAGCAAAAAAAGATAATCTCCAGTTATCATAAATACAATAAGATTATGTTTTTAGGGCAGTTACTCATGTTTGTTTCAAAATCATATTAAGGCCATTTTGAAGGTTGGGGAAATAAGCTGTAACATGAAAAAGAGTAAAATATTCATTAATGCCATAATGATTTATATCAAAACATTATGGGGTAGCACACTTTGCCTCGGACCAGTTCCTCAATGAATGTTTTTCTAATTTCCATAAGTAATTGACCCCTCATTAGCGACTCATCAGAAAAATTGAGGTGATGTGACAAAAGCAAACCCACTGCGACACAAACTCTACATATGCATAAATCATTGAAAACTCTAATGGATTCAAAATGAAGAACCACAAGGACCTTGCTTTCTCTGACTGAAAAAGGATTCTGTTTACATCTGTGAAGTGAAACATTTTTCTCTGAAAAAAAGATATATATGTATATCCTTAAATCCATACTTTGGCACATGGCTGATTTTCTAACATTGAACATTCACTTCTTCTCCTGGCATGTAACTTCATAGGAAAAAGAATTAGCCAAATAATTCAGATACATGTGTAAGTATAAGTCTGTGTCAAGTCCTGGTACAACTGTAGACACTGAGGTTGGAAAAATCAAGTACGCATTTTGGAACATGGACTAAATACAAAACTTTATTTTGGAAGCAAATAAACATCAACTGATGCTTCTCACTGACTCCATCCTAGAAGTAGATACGTTCCAGAAAAGTCATCATGCTGAGTCCTTGTCTGTGGGCAGTTTTAGAGGGGAGGGGTCTGCCTTGTCCTTTTTATATCCACTGTTAACCGACACAGGAATGTTAACAAGCCCAAGTAATAGATTTTTCGCATATTGACGTAGTAACTTAATAACCTTATATATCTGTCTTTTTAGAGATCAATAAATCAATTTTGAGCTACTTCTTCATCACTGCAATATTGTGAAAAGTGAAGCTGATATTTAATGTAGTTTTATGAGTCCTGGATGCTACTGGACAAGCCCAGAAAAAAATCCATTTATTTTTAATATGTTCCTTAAAGTTCTGATGCCCATCTGAAACTTATTTGAAAGTAACTGGATTTATGGGTTCCAAGTTAGTTTCATTATGAAGTTACCTGAGTATGAGAGAGGAAAAAAATCACTCTCTGAAAGTTTTGTACAGCAGAGATGAACCTCCCCTGACCTTATGCCATAGGGCTAAGAAACTGCAGGGTCTAAAAGGTGAATAAAAGCAGTGGAGTAATATTGTAAAAGAATGGGAAAAGCTACTGGCTTAGGCCTGCCCTGGGAAAAAGGCCAGCGAGAATCTCATTTTTCCTCATTTGGGAAGTGTATCTGTTGTCTGGCTACCCTTCCTACAGTGTGTTTTTTTTATTTTTCTTCCTGAATTCTCTTGCAGTGGACCATTACATAGCACTGCTTTAATATGGGTGAATATTGCTTTTGTTGCGCCAAAGGAAGCACAGGAGTGATCACGAGAAATTTCCTGTTAAGGGAGAAAAATGCGTTTTTGAAGGCTCACTCAGAAAAATCAGACTGCTTAGCTTTCCATGACATTTAAAAGGAAAATATTGAAAAGAGATGGTTGACAAACGGTGATGTTTCGTGGTGTATTGATTGTCTCATGCCGTGGGACCACTGCAAGTGATTAGTTTTGTGATGATGCTCCTGTGTCTTTTTTTTCCCCCTGTGTTGTTGCAGGACCTGTGGTTGCATAGTTTAGTCCAAATGTACAGAAAAATCTGATTTCCAATGCCTTTTAGCACCAGAGAACATTTCTTCTTAGAGCCATGACTGAGCTGATAGGAAACCAAACATGGTGCAACAGCAGAAAGCTGAGACCTGATTACCCAGAGATCTGTCTTATGTCCAACATCTGCTCTGGGATTTCCAGAGCTGCTACAGAGGTGGAGCTTTTAAACTCCTGGGCAGCCTTTCTGTTGGAATAAACCATCCTCATCCTGCATCTCTCTGCACAGCTCTGTCTGCTCCTTAGAGCCCACCCTTTCCCCCACAGTTACACGCTCCTATACTGCCAGGATGTCAGATGGGCAGAGTTTCTTTGGGATTTAGGAACACTTTGGGATTTCAGCCAGGCATGGAAGATATACATACTTCCTCTTATACCCACGCACATACTCAATATATTCCTTTACATATGGAATCTGAATCAGTAATACTAAAAGCCTGAGGTTGAAGGAAGGACAAATGCGTTTATAGCCATGTTTCTTGATAAGGTTTTTATTTTTTTAAAAGATCATTTATTCAGTCATTTTGTGGGAGTGACATGCTTGATCCATTGCAAGGTGGAAATAACACACAACGAGGAAATTCTCCTTATATAGATTGACTTTAAAATCCTAATACTAGGCTTCAAATTTATAATTTAACTGAACTAGTTAATAAAATGCTTCCTTTCCTTCCCTTGAAATGTAAGGAAAAAAGCTCACCTGTGGCAAATGTATCTTTTTTGCAATATTTTGGGTGTTCCCCTGCACTGCCTGTTAGTGGGCCCTGAGGTTACCTAGGACTGGCTGTATCTCGCTGCTTTATGCTGAAAGCTGCTAATGGGAAAAAGAGAGTGTTATGATTAGGGGCCCAAGCAGAATTTCCAAACCTGCAATATCATATCAGTATTTCCTGGGGCAAGGAGAGCTGTAGGTATTCAGGAACCCACCAGATTAGCTAGGAAGGGCATCCTTAATGACATCAGCAGAAGAAAATAGCAAGGTTTTTTTTTTTTTTCTTTTTTGTTGCAGCATGCTTTTGGTTGTTGTATGCAAAGTGGTTTAATATCACCTTAATCTCAGCTTGTTGTGTGAAAAATGACCCTGTCAATTTGACACAGAAGTAGAATATTGAGAAGTAGAACATTTTGTCTAATGGGGAAGAGCTGACAAAGACAGACTGAATAATACTTAATTGGATAAAACTGACTTGATTTGGAATTCCAAATGAAATTAAAAATATTACACTAAGATTTATAGGGTTTGTTTTCTGTCTTTTTTTTTTTTTTCTCTGCCTGTGTTTGCTGGGCTTTGCTTGTGTCGCCAATCTTTCAGTTTTAGCAGCACCATTCCATTCTTTATTGATAAAAGCCAAAGGCTAAATATTGCAAGACATTTGGCTATGCCGATATAAATGGGAATTCTCAGTTGTGTACAGCCCAGTTATTGATGTTTTTATTAGCAATCTTTATAAGGGCACATTCTGCTTTCCTCCTCAGCGGTGTAATGTGGAGATGAGGAAAATGACTGTTGGAATGAGCTAAGCACGAGCCAGTTTTGACTGAACACATCTCTGGCCTGTGCCCAGCCACAGGGCCAGGGTTTCTCAGCATTGCCTTTTGCCCCTTTGCCCCTGGACAGCAGGGTATGGGAACAAAGCAGTCTAATCTTCATCTGATGCAGGAACCACCATCCCTTATTTCTCCAGCTGCTTTAAAGAGCTCCCCACAACCCACTGAACTCCTGCAAAATGCGTTATCGTATCTATTCAGGGCAAGGCTTTGGTCTGAGAACACTATAGGGAAATTCTTTGGGAAAATGAATGTCTGAGGATTTTCACTAGCCACTATAAAAAGTTTTATCTCTGTTATTTTTTTCTCCCGCTTTGCTGTATAAACAAACATGACACTTTATTCTACAAAGTGATTTCTTTCTGAATTATAGAGCCACAGAAAAAGCATATAAAACCCACAAACCTTATTATTTTTGTATTCTTGAAACTCAAAATTGATTTAAACCAAGTTCAGCCAGCAATATTTCCTCCCCATCTGAGAAACTATATCCCGAGCTTCAGACTAAAGTAAATTTTTATAGGCATGTTGTAATTATAAACCCTCAAGAAATGGATTTTGTAACAGGGACACGGGCACAAAGCTTCCCTGTAGTTACTCTGCCGAGCACTGATGCGAAGAAGCTGAAAATCCATCCTCCCAAGAAGGAGCTTATTAAAAGACTGCAGTGGTTTTAATGACATTTCTTGTGACATCAAAATTATTTCGCTCAGAATCACAGAGCACCTCTGTTTCTGCATTTTCAAAGGTCCAGGGGGAAGTACTGCTGCAGCCTCATGGTGACTGAGGGAAGCAATCCAGAGAGATAGCTCTGCGTTGGTGCTGGGATCTCTCATGATGGGAGATGTAAATTAAGCTGTTTAATTAGAACAGCATTTAATAATCATCACCAGGAAGGCAGGGGAAGTGTTTGGGAAACACTCTGGGTTCAGCTTTTCCCCTTGAATTGATGATTAATGGCTGAAGGGTCAGTGATGACTGAACTCAAAATGAGGGGGTTTGGCTCACATCAGGTGTATGTGGTAACTTGTGTTCTTATTAAAGTCTGTAGAGATCCTGGATTGATTTTCTTGCAGTATTTCAAGTCAAATGGGTATTTTCAAGCAATGTACATTTCTGATTGGACTGATCATTGTATTATTTATATCACATCATTTGTGCACACAAATTCAAATCAAGCGACAGCAAGCTGCTTGGCCCAGGTACATCACACCATAAGAGATTAAATCCTTCTCCCTTGATGAACCTTAAATTACATTTCTCAGCTATACAGCTATGCAAATACCTTGCAAAGATGGATAAATAGCTTTATTGCCATTTTAGAGGTATTCAAAGATAAGAATTGTCCCCAAAACATGCACTAGCTCAGGGGCAGAGGTCTGAACAGCATCATCCCTCATCCTGCATCCACTGAAGCCTACAGCATCATTTTCACCTGGAATATCCAGCCTCTGGCAGTAAGTTTGCTTGGCTTTCTTCTGATCTCTCAGAGTTTATTCACAGGAGGAAGGGGCTAAAATCTGACATGTTTTCAAAGGAGATGTATAAAACAAGTGGTGGCAACAGCATTCAGAGAAGGAGGGGAGTTTGGTCAAGCTGATGGACTGTTGCAGGCTGTTGAATGTGAAATAGCACAGGCTGTGTTACAGCCCTTGAATTTTAGGGATTTTCTGGCATTGGCTCTTTGATCAGTCAGACAATGAGGTGGGAAATGGAAAACCACAGAGAACTCAACTTCATCCACAGTGCATGGGAGTAGCCAAAAATAGCTGATTGAATTGAATAGCAGGGCCGGGGGAAGTTTTCCAAAGTTTTTCAGGATCTCCAAGGAATTTTTGGCCCATATTCTGAGAGAAAAATCATGTTAGTCCCCCTTTCCCTGAGCCAGTTCTCTCATCCATGCACAGCTAACCCAGACATGTGGGACTGAACCCAGCTCCTCCTGAAGCCAAGGGAAAGATCCTACTGGCTTTGGTGGAGGCAGGATTCATCCCTTTGTGAGACAATCATATTTATATTCAATACCCTGCAACTTAAACTGAGGATTAGCAGAATTAAACTCTCCTAATTTGTATATCTCATACTGCAAAACCGCAATTAACTTTTGTGCATTCGAATTAATACGGAAAATTATTAACCACCCTTTTCCTCATGCAATTATCATTTTACACTCTTGGAACAAATTTCTTCAAAATATGAAAAGTAGCCTGCACCCCTGTGACCTTATCCTTTTTTATTATACTTTAGTCAGTAGAGTAGAAAACAATTTTTCACCCCGCTGCTTCCATGTGCAGGTGATGTTTTCCCAGTGCCACTGCTGGGCCGTGCACTCCACGGATCCAGTGGCTTTGTGTGGGGCAGCCCTCACAGAGGGACAGGACTCAGGGCTTTAAACTCACCCAAGGACAACACCTGTGTGTGCAGGCCTTGGAAAAGTTTACATCCAGCTGCTTTTTGTGGTGCTGTTTTTAATTGTGCAATGTGCAGGATCAGCATTGTCCCTTTTCTCCCATGGAAGTCCAAGCAGAATATTTTTTTTTCCCTGGGCATGGAGCTACAGGTTGACAGGGCAGGGTAAAGGCAGCCTGATGCAGACAGAGATTTCTGCCTTATTTTCTGCCCTTCTTTTGGATGGGCTGCCTGGACTCTGCCCTTACACAGCACTGGGAGGGCCCAGTTGGTTCCCAAAGCTGGCAGAGCATCTGCTTTCCCATGGGTTTTCCTTGTGCTGCACCACCCCTCCTTCAGGTTCCCTAAATTTGGTTTCCTTAGAAAAGTACAATTTTAAGCTATTTTTTTAATTAAGGGTAGGGGGAGATATGCAAGGCCAGATACACTTTAATTGATGTGTCCGTCCCCCCCCCTTTTATAGTAAATATGTTTGTAACAACATAATGAAATCATTGAGCAAAAGTTCTTTTCCAGAAGAATAATCTTTAACTGGTGTAAAATGTCTCGCTGGGATTTTCTCAGGTTTTAATTTCAGTTTGAATAAATAGTGTGAGACACCAGGCTGCAGAAGATAAAGGTGAATTTCATCTGCTTCCAGCTTGTCATAATGGAAATAATAACTACTTTAGCTAAAAACAAGTTTCCAATTAGTTTCTCTAAAATAATATTATCCCCTTTTTTAATAGATACTGCAGCTCATTTTGGAACCTAATTTTGATAATATATAAACAGTTCTAAAATAGCTATTTCCACCAAAAAAGTGACAAGCACAGATTTTGGCAGCACATGTTGGGAGCCTGTCTATACTGAAAAGCAGTCTTTGCTTTTTTTTGAGGCGAATCTTAATGAAAAACAGAAAAATCAATTTAAAATATTCTTTAGGATGAAGACATCTTTCCTGAAAGACTTTATTTTAAATGGCTGCATAATGGTAATTAAACAAGACATTCTGAAATTATAAAAAAATGTTTGTTTGAGAAAATACGTAGGCTATTTATTTTGTTATTGTTGTTATTTTAAGAATAATTAATGTGCTTTATGTGGGGTTTCAAGACACAGGAAAAGTGAAATAGCACTGGCTCTTAAATGCAGCTGAAATTGGCTGATTTATATGCAACCCTAAATTCAGAAAGCAACAATAACATGGCTCAGAAAAAAATAATCTCAGGTTAATACGAGGATTCTTTGCAGGGATGTAACAGGATCTGTATTCTGTCCTGTCCCACCCTGGGATCTCTGGGACAACTGTCACCTTAAATGCCAGTAAGGTGTAAAGAAATGGACTTTTACTATTTAGAAGGGTGCTTTTTTGCACAAGAAGAAAACAAAACCCGAGCTCTGGCATCCAATGCAATGTACAGCACTTACAGAGAAAACCTGACTCTCTCAAAGAAGCCAAGATGTGTGGCCCTGTTGATTTATCCATCCCTGCCTAAGCAGAGAAAGTAAATCTCACCCCAAAAAAATTCCCAGAATGACACAGAATTTCACAGACTTTGTATGACAAGACAGCAGGAAGTAAACCAGCTATGTTTAAACCCCCACATCTAATTTAAAAACTGAGTTTCATAATGCATAAACCTCTCACAAACCATCACATGTACATATGTGTGCAAAACTGTGGGGGAACAGATCCAGGAGACACTGATAGTTCCAGGGATGTTTTTCTAAATGTTGACATCTTGCAGTGTATTTTAGCTGTAGTTATGGAGCTGCATGGAGAGACAACTGGAAAATTATCTCCTGATGAAAGAATGAAAGAGCAGACAAATAGCCAGTATCTATTTTTGATGAATGTGGCTGTCAAACTGGCTTGGATGAGGGTCCTTCTAACCCACTGTGCTGTCTCTGCCAGCAGCTGACAGGAAATGCTGTGGATGAAAGAGTAAAGATCACGCAGGAAGCAATTGTAAAATAATTCACCCTTCACACTATCTTTCAGTCTTTTTTTTTTTTTTTTTTTTTTTTTTTTTGTGAATTCTTGCTGCTCATGTTTAATATCACTAAATGATTTCAGCAAGTAAACCTCGGGCTTCTGGTATGACATGGTGCTAACAGGAGACTCTTTCAACTTTTGTGATGATACAAGAAAAGTCTGTCATAATCTGGCATCAAAGAGCTGCTTGTTAACACCCGGGCTGGTGCTTGCCCGTGAAATCGTTCAAACAATTCTGAAATAAAACATTTGCAAACATCATGGGCTCTTTGCAGATGCAGGTCTCTGACAATCCCTCACTACCACCAGAAATTGTGAGAAATAATTAGATCAGCACAGGTAATTTTCTATGAAAAGAGGTTAAGAAAACAGCAGCAAAGCAGGGCAGAAGCAGGAGGTAGCATTGCTCTTTATATAAAATGCAAAATATCCCAGTTCACCTGGAGAAGAAAACCTCATTTGCATTTGCTTCCTGCTCTGTTGTAAAAGGAAAAGATATTACCTCTCTGATTTACAGAAGTATGGCTTACAGAAATGAAAATATGGTGCTGATTTGGCCAACCTGAGCATGGTAATTTTTGCAGTGAAATGCAGAAGATTTTGTGAAGCCTCTGAGATGCCCAGTCACTCACTTATAGCTCAGCCAGGCTATGAATGACTTCATGCAGCTGGTTTGATTTTTACTACCTGAGTAAATGGGCAACAGAGGGGAATTCTATAATGCAGGTAGCAGAAACCGATGTAAAATGGTGTTGCAAGGGACCTTTGAACTGTATGGAGGCTTTTGGCACCTAATCAGCTCCTTGATCACAGACCTGAGTTTCTTCCTTGGAAATCCAACGGGACCAAATTCAGCAAGAGCAGCAGCCTTCCCAGATGTGATTAGCTCCTAGGTGTGGTGTGCTGAAATCTCACCTTGCCCAACAGAAAGAGAAGGTACTGCTTTATAGACCTAAAGTGTGTTAGTCAGTGCAAGGTAAAAGGAATCTGTTACTCGAGAGCTGGGATATGAAGTTTATATTCCATGAAAACTGTCTTATGAAACTGTGCATTAAATAGGTTGTTAGAAATGTGCAGCCCAATAAATAAACCCGGTAATTCTACCCATACAATAAGGAAACGAGTCAGTAAAGGCGTGGAAAAATCAAGGAATGACAGGGAAGCTTCATCACGGTTACGCTGAGGGTGTTCCCAATTTGGGCAGGGAAGGGAGCTGTCATTTTTTCAAGCTGGCAAGCAGAAATCATTGGCTGGAGAGACAGCAAAACTTATGCTTGATGTAAAGGAAACTTAATATCAGCATAAACAGACCCACTCAAAAATAATGAAATGAAATTTTAAAAGGCTTTATGGCACTCCAGGTTCAGCCCCAGCAGCTGGATTTACATGACTGCAGGGAAGAAGCTGCAGAGGTGGAAGCTAAACAAGTTCTGTTAGAGATGGGAGTGAAGAGCCAAAGGGGTTCCAGGAGAGTGATAGCAAATTCAGAGGTGCTGAATGTTTCAGGGTAAACCTTGAAGATTTTGAGCTTCTCTCAGTCCCTTCAATGCAGAAAGAGTTATTAAATATTGTCGGCGCCTGGGGAATGGTTCACAAGGGATCTTTTGGAAGAGTTATCTTCATATTTAGAAGTGTTTTCTCATTATAATAGGATGATGAACTGAGAAATGATGTCAGCCACTTATGATTCTAAAAGCCCCTAGCCTGAATAATCTATGCTGATTTAAAGATAACAGCGTCAAAGGCAGAAGTCATTTAGCACAATGTCCATTTACTTACTCCGAAGATTTTACTATCCTGCACCTATTTTATAGACGCTTATAGAAGTTGATAATGATGTGAAAAGAAAAATGTAATCAAAACAAATATGTCAGTGTACAGTGAGAGCTACTCTGTCCCAGTCTGTTCTACAGACCTACCAAAACTGCTCCTCATGAAGAACAGTACAAATGCCAAGAGAGAGAAAAAACAGACAGCATTCCCACTGTGGTGGGTCACAGCCTCCTCGGGGCATCCACCTGCTCTGATATGGGCTTCTCCAGGCTCTGCAGGTGGATCTCTGCTCCTTCATGGGCTGCAGGGGAATCTCTGCTCTGATGGCTGGAGTAACTTCTCCTCCTCCTTCTTCACTCTGATCTCAGTGTCTGCAGAGCTGTTTCTCTGACAAAATCTCATTCCTTTCTTCAGCTGCTGTTATGCAACACCTTTTTCCCCCTGCTTAAATGTGCTCTCCCAGAGCTGATGCCAACCATGTCTCAGCCTTGGCTAGTTGTAGGTCTGCCTTGGCCAGCCTTGGCTCTGTGGGAGCTTCTGCTGCTTCTCCCAGAAGTGACCCTTGCAGCACCCCCTGCTACCAGAACGTCTCCATGCAAACCCAGTGCTGCACTCATTGAAGAGAACAAACTGATGTAGAGGATGGTTTTGTGTGCTGGACTCTGCAGCAGCACTTTGAGGGTGACGGTCACACTCTCAGACCGACAAAGGTGTTTGTTGCTTCACTGCTGGGCTTCCCTTTGGTAAGGAAGCCTTGATTCCACTGCTGCACCAGCTCAGGCTTTGGGAGGCAGAAGTCCTCTTTGATCACCTCTCAGTGCAGATTCCAGAGCTGCCTCTCTGCTGCAGGCTCTGCATTCTCCTACACACACATTAGCCCACTAGCACAGGCAGCTGTCCCTAATTGCTCCGGATCACAGCCAACACTTTCCCCATTTTGCTTCCAAGTCCTCATGACTGTAACATCTTATTTTCAGCCAGAGTGTTTTCCCACGCATGGGACAGCAAATGTTCAGGCTGACCCAAGGAGCTCTTTTTTTTCCTACATTTTTTGGGCTCTCTCTTCTTCAAAAGGTGATGATGAGCTCTTTCAAATTAGATCATCATAATTAATATTTCACTTTGTTTTTCTCACATCACAGAGACTGTGCTTGCACATGTCTCTGGTTTTAGGCAGTTTTTGTACTTCCTGAGGTGATCCCTGCAGGGGTTTCTGAGAGACTGCGTCATCCTGGGTGATTTGGGCTCAGGCATTTGGACAGTGGCGTCAACATTTCCAGCACTGCAGCAACAAAGGACAAGCGTGGGACAAGTGTTTGGCTCAAGACAGGAGGATATTAAGAAAGGAGACTGTAATTTATGTCTCTGCATTTTTTAGGACAGAGCTGATGGTACAGCTGAGCCAGGACAATGCTGGTTGTCTCTCAAATGGGGCATTCCTCATCCCTTCTCTCCTACACTCCCAAAGGCACAGCTCCCAGTGGAAATATTAATTTTTGACATCACACTTGAAAAATTGTTTTCCGTTCTAGCTGGTTCTTTCAGTGGGGATTTTTGGAGTATTTCTTTCCTCTAACCAACTCTCCTGTCTTCCAAACACAGCCTTACCCCTGCAGATCAGAGGTGGAGCAGACTGGTGTGTGATGTGTGTAAGGGCAGCTGTCCACCTCCCCCTCACCTTGTACCCTGAGGGTTCTGCATTCTTCCATTTCAGCTTTCCCTCTGCTGCTTCCTCTTGTGCTGAGACCTTCTGCAGTTGGATTCCTGTTTGATTGTGTAATAAACCCATGAATTATTAACAGTGTATAAAATATTGACAAACTGTTCTCTGAGATAGAACAGCTTTAAACTATTGATTATGAATCCAGAGAATTATAATTAGTTTCTGCATAAGAGATAATTAAGTTATTATTGTTTCTCTTTTCTCTAATATAGTGATGGATAGAAGGCATTTATACCAAACTGTATGTAATCTTATTAAAATTAAGACAATAGGTTTATGAGCACTCAAGATAATGGGAAAATAAAGCATGATGGGGAAGCGTTTACAGTTCCAAAGAGCTCAGTTGGCAACATCCTCTTGTTGTGGAAAGAAATAATTTCAGGTTTGCTCTGAGGAAACTCCTGGGCACAGAGATGTGATTGACTTCAAGAGAGTCAGAATCTCATTTCCATTTGGTTTTAGCAGAAATCAAACCAACACTGCAGTGCTTCGTGTGCTTGTGAGCATTTTGAACCCAGGGGCTGACTTCGGTCAAATTCGGCTGAGGGGGACACTCTTAGATATATTTTGTTTCTGCAGTTTTTATACCAGCTTGCTGACAAAGCCTTTGAAGTGTTAGTTTAGCTCTCATCAGGCATCAGAAAACTCACGCCAGAGCTCAATTTCCAGACAACAGGACACTGGTAACGAGTTTTTATGGATTCTGCTGCCCCAAAGTGATTTGTGCTTCCTTTAAGTTAGATGCTTTTGCCACGAGGCTACGCTTTATGGAAACCTGATTTTATTCCAGGGATTACAGTACAGGCAAAGTGTTCCCAGGCAGAACTGGGCAGCAGGGACACATCCTGCCTGCTTCCAGTGCTGTGCTGTGCAGCCCTTGGCTCTATTCCTTCCACAGCAAACAGGGAGAAGGGTTTTCTTCCAAGGTACAATTCATCTGAGCAAGTTTGGGAAGAGAAAAATCATTATAGGCATTTAAAGTTAGGCAGGGTGAATCCCATGCTCAGAGGGTGGTGTTGCAGTGGAGCCAATATAAATGTCAGAAATGAGAAGCTGTGGGCTCTGCCAGAGGAGTATGGTCTTCAGTGAATCCCTGCCTGCTCCTGCTTCCTCTGCCTCTTCCTCTGCTGCTCACAAGGAAAGGAAATGCTCCAGTGATGTGCAGTATGCCAGATCCAAGAACTGGGCGAGACCAAAATTAACAGGTCCCGAGACATATTCTCTTCTAATACTGAGGATCTCCTGCTGCTCTTTAAATACATATTACCTTTTCCTGGTTCCTGAGAGTCCCCTCTCAGGGTGGTATGTGGTTGGCCACTGAGAGGAAATAAGGTAGAAAGAGAATTCAGGAAGATTGTCCTCCATCCCTGTACACAAGGGCAGGATCAGCAATGCCAGAAATCTTCCTCATTAGACCATTTGCTCCTGACCCTCTCAGAGGTGAGGGTTCCCCACTTCTTCTTAATCATGAATTTCATGAATATCCCTATGATTACATTTCCTAATGAATAACTTTTTACAGCCAGGAACCTCAAGCAAAGAGAAATTTCAGACGAGTTAAATTCACAGGGTGAATTAGTGCTACAATTTCTCTTCTGAGAAAGCACAAAAACTGTGTAACACACCAGGATACTTGCAGCATCACTTCGGACAAACAATTGCATCACCTGGAACTTTTGTGCATTTTCAGTTGCTTTTCATCATTTTGAGGTTATGAACCTCTTGGAGTTTCTGTTTTCTTGAATCATCACTGGACAATTCTCACCACCAAAGAAGGACTAAAGGCACAGCTGAATTGACTTCCTTCAAGACACACCTTTTTCTCCAGAGAAAGAAAGGAATCTCAGACAGCAACAGGCAAACAGTTCTGTCCTGACCCTGACATGGTGCTGGGCGCAGAGACTGGAGCTTGATTTTGCTGAACGGCCACTTTCCAATGCCTCTCACCCCAGAAGGTCGTCCAGCTCTGTCCAGCAGCTGCCTGACCTGCTCCCCTGCTGGGCTGCAGCCCAGAACCATGCTCAAATAGCTGCTTTTAACAGCTTCTCATCTCCCAGCTTTCCTGTGGCATCTGATGGAGACAAATTGCCTTGCTAGACTTCCGCAATCAGAAGGAGCTGCCCTGCCAAAGCCATGTGGGTGACAAAGCCACATTCAACCATGCTGTCCAATTTAATCCAAAGAAATACTGCAGTCAAGAAGCTGGGAACAGAAGCAGGTAAGGAATTTATTTGCAGGTCTCAAGAACTGTGTTGAACAACTCATAAAACAAATGAAGCCTATGAGGAAGTGTGGTGGTAGAATTTCTACCAAGTTTGTGCCAGCCAACTCTTAAATCCCAGCTTCTAGGCCAAATCCACTCTAAATCTCTGGTATCTAATGGCAAACAAGCCTTGGATCTGGATGTTGCTAATGCAGGAGGAGTCTGAGGGAGAGGCTGAGTGATGAACATCTCCTGACTTGTGAAATGAAGTTGAAAGTGCAGCTGTCGGTCAGGAAAGCGGACACGACAGCCCTCCCTCAGACTTTAATAGGCTGCTCGTGTGGCTGCTTTCATGATTTAACATTTGTTTGATAGTCCCTCTCTCTTGCTTTTGGATGGAGATGTGAGCATCCTCACAGAGGGCACTGGTCCTGAGCAATCACTGTCTGCCTACAGAACAGATGAAAACGCCTCCCCACCCCTGCCAACAAAATAGGGCACCTAATTGAAAGCCACGCCACGAGTGCTTCTCCATCCCCCTTCCTCCCCAGCACTACGTCTTCATCACATCTTTTGTCTGCCCTACATCAGATGCACCTTTCTGGCTTGCTCTGAATGAAAACAATCCCTGCCTCCCTGCAGCGAGGATGACAGCCTCTTCCACGAGCACTAAATGAGAGCCGCGCTCGCTCTGTGTACTTTGGGAGGCAGGGAAATTTCGAGGGACTAAATTAATCCCTCGCATTTTCAAAGTGCATGGCACAGATCTGAACAGTTCCCACAGTGGTTAAAGCAAAGGAGAGGAGATGGGGTCCCCTGGGTTTAAATCCCACCGAGCCCCGGCGCGACGAGCGCAGCTCGGCTCTGATGTGTTCAGTACCGCAGGCAGGGGTGGCAGATGTCTGTCCTGTGGGATCTGTCCTCCCACTTCCACTCTGGGGAAAGCTTTCTCCCAGTCCTCCAGCTGAAACATCCAAGCTGTTGGGAAAAGGGCTACAGGGGGAAAGGAAGAATTGTGCAGTATGACAGTTTGGGAGCACACACTGGCTCTCGCTCCTGCAAAATGTGTGGTGTAGGCAAAGCGTGCAGCTGTGCAGGGTTGGGAACGGCCTCTTGGTGCTCCTGCCTTCGAGCCAGCACCATTTATGGGCTGAAAGGACAGAAGAGGCATGGGCTGTCTTGGCTCTGGGAGCACAGCAGCCAAGAGATAGAGACATGACTGCAAAAAGCAGCTGTGCCCCAGCTTTGCCAGGCAGTAGGTGCCTGTGTGGAGGCCAGGAGCGAGCTGGAAAGACACCGGTTCAGCAGGGCAGAGCCTGCCAGGATGTCTCTTATGCAGGCTCTGATGGCAGATGTGCCAGCCTGGCTCCCTCCCTCTCCGCCTTCGCTCATGGTTTGGTGCCGTCAGGGGTGCGTGGTGACCCAGCTCACCATACCCAGGGAGAATCTGGGTTTAGAGATTCTTCCCAGCTTTGCTTTCTCTGGCAGTTTTTCTTTACATGATATTCTCTGCCCCTTCTTTCACAGAAAAGAAATGGCAAAGTTCTGGCCTATAATTAGACTAAGAGATTCAAGCTCCCCACTCCCAAATGGTCTGTATCTACTGAAATCTACTGGAAATCAATGTCCCTCATCAGCTGCAAAATTGTTGTTGCAGGAGGAAAGTCATGAACAGCTGCTGGTTTTGATGAGTCCCTCGTACCTGGCTGTTCACCTGCTGGGCTCAGCTTCTCACTGAGGGGGAATGGTTTTATCCAAAACGGAGGTGAGAGCACCGAGTGCTGGTTCAGAGGAGGTTACCTTGGAAAAGAGAGGGACAACCTTCTTCTCCAAAGACAAAGAGGGAGTTTTTGATCCGACAAAGACTTCTCCCCAGGCTGTCACAACAAGCAGCTTCTAATCGAGGTTGCCCTTGCAGAGTGCAAAGTCTCTTGACAGCAAAAAGGCAGAGATGTGCTGCTTCAGGACAGCTGTTATTTGAAGGCAGCAAGTAACTGTGTGTCTTGCTGTGTTTTTCCCAGTTTGGATCCAAGCAGGGCTTCTTCTGTGTCTGTAGGCAGAGGACACCCTTGAGCAGAAACCCTTGCATCCCACAGTGCTGCACGATGTGCCTCAGATCATTAGGAAGCCCCCCCCAGCTCTCACTCTAATTTGCAGTTGTCTCTCTGGTGTGAGTGATTTGATCACTGGTGTTTTCCCAAGGCTACAATGTGCAAGGGGTACATGTACTCACTTTAATTTCAGAATTGAAATTCCAGCGTGTCACTCATCCCTTGGACCAGAAAAAAATTGTCCCTGTTGTGGAAGGGGTAGACTTGGCCACATTGTTAGGAACGAGGTTTTGGCCATGCTTTTTTGGTCACATTGTAGAAATGAATAGTTTGCTATCTTCCCTTCCTTTTCAAAGATACACAGATGCATTTGTCTTGATGCTGTAGAGCCAGAGCTCAGTTAATTACTGTGCCTAACAAATAATACATTTTTGATTACACACCTCATGGAGTTTTACCATGTCTAAATTCCTTAAAAAAACTTCCTGTACTCTTCCTTAAAGCAGGACACAACAGTCACAGTTACCACCTGTGTTTTACCAAGAGTTCTTTTTCCTCTCTTCTTTTCAAGCGTTTGACACAACTGGGCAGAGTCAACTTCCCATTTTCTCTGTGTGTGACATTGCTCAGTGGCAGCTGCTGAAAGAAAAGCCCCATCATAATCAGTGTGTTTTGCCTGTAGCACAAGGCATTTCAGCAACATTGAAAAGCTGAAAGGAAATCGGAGATAAGTTGGAAATCATGAGCTGAAATGTGCATTTCCATTTTAGAGATTAAATTAGAAAAATATATTATCGTGAATTTAAAGCAGCATCATCAGCCAGCTTGACAGCTCATCTGGGCTCACGCTGGGTTGTTATTGAGGGAACTTGGGCTAACATCCAGCCTCAGGACCCTGATCTTTCTGGTGTTCAAAGGCTGGATGGAGCTCTGGGGTGGTGCTGCTCGGTGGGGAGCAGAGGAGGTTTCTGCTGGAGCCAGAAGCTGCTGACTGAAGCACTTTGTGAACTCAGTGACCTGCCAGCAGTACCACGGGAAAGTGCTGCCAACCCATCAACAGCCAGGAGGGAAAGGGACATAATGGGTAAAAATTTGCACAGCTGGAAGAGCTGAGATCAAATAAAGCAGTCCTGTAGAGAATGTAACAGGCAGGTAAATGAACAGCCATTTCCTGGCCACCAGGAGCATTGCAGTTCTGTGCAGAGGTGACCCAGCTGCAGTTGCACGGGTTTGGATGACATTGAGACAATCCCCAAGTGACAGCACACAGGAAGAAAACTGGAGGGTATTTCCAATACTTCAGCTGATGTATCTTCAGAATTAAACCACAAGGCTCCCTGTGGAACACGTGCACCCCTCCAGAAGGTTGGGAACTCTCTCACCTCTCAAACCTCCTGGCTTTGTTCCTTTGGTGGCCCCAAGGCAGGGACTCTCAAAACAGCTCGGTAGGAAAGATTTGGGAAACGTTGTGTCCTGTCCTGCTACTGGTGAAAATGAGGAGTGAGTCTGTTCCCTGTTGTCATTGTAAGCATTCACTGCCCATATTCCTGCCCAGCAGGAATTCCTGTTTTCTTCCTTTGATCATTTTCTCCATGTAGGCATTCAAGGAGATGAATAGACTGCTATGTGACACCAAGCTCAACCCCTCTTTTTGGTGAAAGAGGAGGGAAAGATGCAGAAAAACTCTGTTATGAACCAGATTAGAGAGATATGTGCATTTCATCATCTCCAAAATATGGAAAAGGGTCCAGCCTTGACTGATGGAACATCTTCTCTACGCAATGCTGTTTCACTGGGCCTTTTGAAATGGCCAGTGTTCATGTGGAGTGCTGAAAGTCCTTAGGAAAAGATAAATTCTACATTAATTAAACAATCAAGCTGCAAGCTGTGTAAAGAAGGAAGGTGACACCTTCAAAGGCAGTTGAAGCATCAGATTGAGAGGTTGGAAGCACAATTTATTTACCACGGCTCAACAAGTTGTTGCAGTGTACCAGTAGGAAGAGCTGAGCCAGCCACACTTTTTGGCTACTGTGTGTGTAAGGTAAAATATGTGAGCTTAAATCTCTCGTTTCTGAGAGTCCTTTCCTCCAAGCAGAGAATTAACGCATGCGGAATATCAAAATAACTTCTAGAAGTTGAGCCAGAACAAAGAAGTGTTACCCAGGGAAGAAGCTGCTTCACAGCTTTTTTGGAATGAGATCTGCTCTTCAAGATGGTTTAATGAGGAGGGAAAGGCAGGAGATGTTAGCAGGCTGTGCATATGGAATAGGTCTAGTTGTCTTGGGAGAAATTAAAAATAGGTAGGTTATTTTGCCAGTTTTTCCTGTCTTCTGTCATAAATGGTCTCAAAATCTAGCACTGGGAAGATGCACAAACTGGAGGAGCAAAGCAGCACAAAAGGTACAACAAAGGGTCACTGGGTGAGAGCCACACTGAAGGTCTGAACCTCTCACCAGTGACAGGGACCAGAGCCTGGGCAGAGAATGGGCAGGGTTCAGGTATCATTTCTCTGTTCAACCACAGCTGAAGGAAATCCTTTCTGCTTTAGGGGTAAGACTTTGGCTCCATGGTATAGGGCCATGAGAGGTGCTGTTCCTGTCCCTGCAGGTCTGGTGGTGGCACTGGGGTGACATGTCACAGGGGGAGTGTGAAACCTGCCAGTTACATAATGCTGGAAGAGGCACTGATGCTGCTGAGGTGTCTGTGCAGGATGCAGAGTCACACAGCAGCTGCTTGATGATAAACTGAGGTTCAGCTCTCACAGAAGAGTCAAGCAGAATGTGAGGTTCATGTGTGGTGTGAAAGAAGAGATGTTTCTGCCTGAAGGGACAGTTGCAGTGCTATAAGGTCAGTGCCACATCCGGAGAGGGGAATGCATTCCCACAGACTTACCTGTTGAGAGCTCATTCTATTTTTATTTCACTGATCCCACCAAAGCCAGTGACAAGACTTGCTAGGATGACAGTTTCAAAGGAAGTTGTGATGCCATGTCAGCACCAACAGCTGAATTTTGGCTTTTCACAAACAGTAGGAAAAGTCACTGAAGGTCTTTTCTCATCGAGAAAACACATAGAAAATCCACAGAATGTTCAGTCAGTAGCAAGACCCACTGAAAGAATCCTGTAGGAGAAGATTCTGGCCTTGCCCGGCTTCTGGCTGGGAGCCTGTGTTGTCTGGCTCCATCACCAAACATGAGGACAGACTGCTGGGGATTGGGACTTTACAGCTGGCAAATATCACCAGTTCCTGCCCATGTGTACCACCCTGTCCAGGACACGTGCTTTGGGCACAGTTAGAATCAAGAATGCAGGGGAAGTGGAGCCTAGATGAACTTTTCTCCTGTATCAGAATAAACACACAGTTTGCATTAATTTCTGCTGATCTCTGCATGTCTCCATTATATGGCTGTATACATCTATAATTATTTCTATATAAATGAATGAAGGGACATTTCTCTCACAATTGCACATTGCCATCAAGATGAGGCTTGGCTGGAACCACCCACACAGCCCAGAAACGAAATGATTTCTCCTGTCAGCTGTCTCCTGAGTAAAACCAGCTCTACATCTTTGGACGTGCTGATCCGAGTTGGGGTTCTGGCATTGAACAAGGAGAAGATTAAAGCAGGGAGTTGGTGTACAGGCTCAATTTCACCAGTTCTGGTGCTCTAGAACAGGGAGTCTGGTCCCTGCTGTCCTGTCTGGTGGGCTGTAGAGCGAGGCAGCATGAGGAGGGGGATAAGGTCTGGCACCAGGTCATAGTGTGCGCACCTGGTGTCCAGCACGGCCCTTCTTGCAAGGAGCTCCCACAGATTAATTACAGCCCTCACCTGATGGATTTTTTCTTTGACCATTTCATATCTTTCCAGTAGTATTTTAAGATGATAAACCCCCCTGGCTCTTTGACTTTCCTGATTCAGGTGCATGCTGGGCTGCATTCAAAATTATGATACAATCCCCAAAGCTTGATCGTGAGCCAGGGTCTCTCTTTCCCAAACTGGCAGGCTGCAAGGAAAGCAATGAACATGTTTTTCACAGTTATGCATCTTGCATCTGACTCAGGTTGTTGTTATTATGCAGTAAGTGTTTCAGTCTGAACATTAAAGAAAAGAAAAAATGTTCAGGTCCTAAGGGGGGAACAAAAATCCACTAATCCAACATAGGCTTTATTTGCTTGTTGACTACCAACTGATGTTGAGAATGGAGGGACTCCCAGAGCTTCAAACAAGATTAGAGAGTAGGAAATAGGACATTTATTTCAACTCAGATACTTATTTAAATCTTCATTCTAGCTACACAGCTATGTATTTGGGCATCTGGCAAAAACACTTGGCAGTGCACAGGTTCTGAAAATGTTGTTAATCTTTAAAATCAATATTTCACTTAAGAAATTGCTCATCTACCTACATGTTTGTGAGAGCTAATTCATCCAGATGCCATTTCTAAAGTCACTAATTATGCAGGAAAAGGCATTTCTTTATCTCTCTTGGACAACTTATACCCTTCTATAGCCATTAATGTATAAAATACATTATTACTATTTATTCATATCAGTTGGGAGATTTTAAAAAATGTCTGTACATGATTTCCATAACTGGGACCCAAGTGGTGGTTAGAAACAGCAAACTCATGTGAATGTGTGGTTTGGACACGCCAAACTCATGTGAATGGATGTTGGGCAACCACAATCTGCACTTTTGTCCCTCTGACCACAAAAGACCAGTTGTCCCACCTGTAATTGTATGCTCTGAATCTCACACTGTTAAAATACAAAGGTGAATCTTGCTTCGCTTAAGAATCAGGCAGCTTGAAATAGAGACTGTGAAAGTCAAACAATGGGCTGGTTGTAATTTCCTGAAACTGCTGTATTTGATTTGCCTTTAACTCAGTTAAGTGTCTTGGCAAACCTTTAATTTGAAATCTGTACAGGCTGAGCATCACACCCTGCTAGGCCTATCAACAGATGGAGGAATTACTGGAGGCAAAATGTATATCTTTATGCTGCTTTTTTTTTTTTCCCCCCCCATCACGATACTAATCATGCACTGAAATGATCAGTAACCCCAGAGAGTGACAGATTTGTTTGCAGCAGAGGGTGACCCTGGAAAGGCGTGGGACTAACAGGCACACAGGTGGTAGGGCTTTTCCCAACACGGGCTGACTTTTGCTGTGGGAAACTTGGAAGCTGATGGTAAACAAGGAAATCAGGTTTGCATCCCAGAGAGTTTGGAGAAAGTGACGATGTTTGGATTGCCAGTGTGGAGCTGTGCAGGGGCTGTGACCCGAGCTCTGCCCTGCTCCTGAGGTCAGGGAGGAGCAGCTGGGTGGGCAGGACCAGCCATGGAAGCTGCAGGGACTCTGTGCCTGGTCCATGCCCTTTCTGGAGGAGATGAAACCTGTCACATCCCTGTGATGCTCCAGCACTGAGCCCTCTGAGCCTGGACCACCGTGGCAGCCCTTCCCTTTCACACTGCAGCACTTAGAGGAGACCCTGAACATACCAGGCTCAGTTCAAGTTTTGCAAAGACACAGGAAGAAAAATCCCTGAAATTCACTCAGCTCACCTCCAGTGTGCACATACTGCCCAAACAAACTGGAGGGAAATTACATAAAGAAGCCCCAGCATTTTCTCTGTACTGAGCTTGCTAAAGTTTTCTTCATTAATCATTAATCATGGAGCTAACTAAATTACTGTGGGAGTGAGCTTTCATTATTCCCCCCACACCCCCATTCAGTGCTGTTTTGTGCAGGTGCTCACACATTTCTGGAGTACCCACTCGCTGTGGTTTGCTCCTGCACCCTCAGGGAAGCTGTAAGGGCTGCAAACTTTCACATCCCACAGCAAAGTCCCCTGGCTTCCTTCTCACAAACTGTATTTCATCTGTCATTCCCAAAAGGACAATTTTATTTACTAGCAAAGCTCTTCAACAGAAGGCACATCCCAGAGAACTATTTGCTCCAGTTGCCCTCAGGGTGATACTATTTTATTAAAAAAAACCAAAACCCCAAACATTTCAAAATAATCTGTGGATTGAAAAAAAAATATACAGGTGCAGGTGAACCTTACTATAAAACCTAGATATGAAATGAAATTCAATCATGCAGAAATTGCCAACAGCTTATTATAGATGAATGGGGTGGGAAGTGCATTTTGTCTAATCCCAAGGCATTTTAAAATAACTATTCAGCATCCTCTCACCTGAAATGCATCATCTTCTTGATTTTGAGCTGACTTTTGCAGATTGACTCTGGCTGCCTGTTTAGCTTTCATGCTTTCAAGTCGTCAACTGCCCAGAAAATGGTGCCACTGCCATTCTTGAAGATGTTTTTAGTGTAACAGGCTTAAGGTGAACTAGAACAATAGCTGGGAATGAGAAAAGCTGAATAATATCTCCAGCCAGCTGGGAATAATGAGCACACAGCCACAGCTGAGCTCCTCTGTGATGGGATGGAAAATCTGGGTGTTTGTAAGGATTAACCAGCTACATAACCAGGAGAAAATATTTTCAACTGGAACAGGATTTTGTCAATTTTCACCCTGCAATGTGGTCAAACGTGAAGGAAATGTCAGGTCACTTATTACAATGATTTATCTGCCAGCTAAATTGTTCCTCCTCAGGCCTTCTGGTAACGTTCAAGATCTCCTAAGATATCTTCCAGGTTGCCCCCAATGTTGTCAAGCATAGAACTCTTTGCAATGGAGAACAAGCCCAATCAGGCCATAAACACCAGGGCAGAAAATGTTAAAAAGGATTAAAAAAAAAAAAAAAAAAAGAAAGCTCAGCAGATATGGGAGTGAAATGAGAGCATATCTCACTTTCAGGGTTGAAATTGCATTTCAGGGCTGGTTCACTGACTCATGAACTTGGACTGAAAGGGTTCCTGAGCCTGAGCACTTAGCAAGTCCATTCAAGTGTGCACGGCTGGGAGATTTCCCTCTGCGAGTTTCTGGTTAATATAATCTTCAGGCCTGACAAATTTATGCAGAATCAGAACATTTCAAACACAGCAGACTCAAATGCTATCCAAACAACTCCCTGTTCAACAAACACCATGGGCAGAGTTCAAATGTATTTTGGAGAAACAGAGAAGTGTGAGGGAGCATCAGACACCAGAGCTTGTGCGGGGTGTCCCTGGAACACCCCAAACTGGTGGGAAGATCCTGAAACTGCTCAGCCTGTCCAAGTACCATGGAGATGTGGTTGGAGGGCAGGATAAAGAAGCTCAGCCTCCTTCTAGCACCCCCCTTTGCTGGGACACTCTCTGGGGTGCCTGAGGAAAAGCGTTCTCAGCAAAAAGGTCAAATTTTGCTTCCAGTCTGAAAGCTGCAAATTGACCCCAAGTGGTTGCTGCTCTGGAAATATCCAGAGTGGGATTTAGGTCAAATAAAGCTGAGTTAGAGCAACTCTTCTGCAAAATTGAATGTGTCTGGGCTTGGAGCTGATATCCCAGCCTTGTTGGCCAATTGTGCATTGGATATGCGTGGGGTTCAGGTGTGTCTCCAACCTGCTACAAATGATTTGGTATAAAAACACAAGAAATTACAGTTCAGGTTTGTAAAGATGTACTGACAGCCCTCCTGCTTGTTTTGTAAGATTTCTTTTCTTTATAATTGGGCAGAAAAGCATCCAAAGACCTTTACAACTTCCCCTCCACTCAGAAGAAATCTGAATTTCCATGGGGCAATACAATTGGCAAGTACATGGGGTGGAAGTGGAACACTTCTCAGCATAGCTGATGGTGGAGATTCCAGAGCTGAAAGAAGGCCTCAACGTACAGCTACCATGGTTTGGGGTATGTTTGGTTATTTCTTCTACTCTTCTTCTAGAAGTCATTGTAAGAGTGGAGATTCATATTCCCCCATCCCGTCCTTGTGCTCCTGTGCTGTTGCACCCATCTGCTTCTGAAGCATCTGCTCATGGCATCATGGGGGTATCAGCAAAAGGTTTTACACCCAGAGAATGGCTGAGCAGTGGAACAGGCTCTCCAGGGCAGTGATCACAGCGCCAAACCTGACAGAGCTCCTGGAGGATTTGGACAATGGTTGGGACGTTGTTGGGGTGTCCTGCATAGGGCCAGGAGTTGGACTTTGCTCCTTATGGGTCCCTTCCAGCTCAGGATATCCTGTGAATCTATCACCCACCCAGGGTGTGGATGGAGCCCCTTGCTCTGAGCACAGACCAGCCCTCAGCCACCTGCTGCTCAGTGGTTTGGAGGGTAGAGAGAAGAAGATAGGTCCAGTGTGTAAGGAGAGCTCAGGGCTTAGGGTGGCCATGTAGTTAAACTGGTTTTGGCTGACCTGGCCATCCTTTCCCATCTGTAAGCTCACAGTGAATACCTTCACAACAGTGGAGGAGGCAGAAATGATTTTAGCACCTGCCAAGACCAAGCAGGTGACTCTGAGAGCTGGAGCAGCGAGATCTCAAGTACAGATTCCCCAGTTGTACCTCGCCTGATACTTCCTTTCATCCCCGCTGGAGAGAATCCAGAGCTGCCCAGCAGCTCCTGCAGCTCAGCAAAATGAGAGAACAGCATGCCAGTAATTCTGACATAACAGGAATGACACATTAATCTCACAGCTGGGCATCACTAGCAATGGCCAAAACTCAGTGCAGGCAGAAATCAAAGGAGAGTCGCACCGTTTCCAGGTCTCACCATTCAGGGCACCCGTCCCTCAAAGGGGAGCAGTGGTTTTGAGCACAATGTGGTTCATGGGATGCAGAGATTAAAAATGGAGCATTTCTTTAGTCTAAATTGTAGCTTTGGTTTTTGAAAATTAATCACAGCAGGTTAGAGGGCCCAACACATTTTTAGAAAGATACAAAAGCATGGTAATCTTTGTTAAAAAAAAAAAAAAAGGAAATAACGCGTTGTAACAGCAAGATTGCCAGAATTACATCTAATGTGGAACAACAGGGGCTCTGCTAAGCAGACATAACTTCACCTTAAGCATTCCACTAATTCCCAGGTACCATCAGGAGACAGCTTCCCTGTCAATCACTTCTGGGTGCATGACAGCTTATGGCTTAACTGCTCCTATCTTGTATCATTTAACCAGACATTATCTGTTTTGACATTCATGACTGAGATACTTGGCTCACAATTGGGGATGAGTACAACAGAGCAGAACAGAGTGATTTCCTTCCCTAAGGATGGTTGTTAGGGTGATGTGGCACTCTTGGTGCTTGACTCACCGCACCACAGAAACCCTCCCAGCAACGCTGCAGAACAGAGTGAGGGAAAGTTCACCTGTGGCTAAAACCAGGGAGTTGTCCTGGGGGTGCACAAGCAGGGGGACACTGCCCAGGTGCCAGTGGCCTCATCCATACTCATGTGTTGTGCTCTGCATCAGCAGGACCCAGGGGATGGCACAGCCCTGGCCCCAAACCAGGGCACACACGAGGCCAGAGAGGTGCCCCACTGCAGGGCAGAGCATCAGCACAACACGGGCCTGAGCTGTGTCCTCTGCTTGAGCAGTGTGTTATTTGGGGTTGTTTTAGACATTTAGGAGGATTCTAGACTGTGGAATTATGTTATCTCCTGCCTGGGTTGTTGTTTGCCTTCTGTTTGGACTCAATGGAGGGCAATCTGCAGACACCACAATGGAAACTGAGGTGGTGAATTCTGCTGTTTCTGTCTGAAGGGGAAAGTGTCCAGTGCTCAGATAAGGGAAGCCAGTGCTGCCCTATTTCACACCCACCAGACCTCTGGATTTTTCCCTCATTCAAATAAGTCCACACAAAAAACCTGATGCTGATTATCACTTAGATCAGAACCAAGATGGAGAAAGAAGGGATTTTACGCTGCGTGTCAGAACAGCAATATTATTCTTCCTAAATATGTATGACAGGAGAAAACTGATAAAGCTATCGACAACAATAACCAGAAAGAAATATGAGATGAGAGGAGATTGAGCTCCTTGATCTGTTTGATGTAACCATTACTGTCAGATGAGTATCCTAATTAATGCAGGTATCTCATTCTAACTGCATGGATCAGGCTACTTTGTCTTTTCAATAATCTATAGAGCTGTACCTGGCATTAATCTTATTAATGGAACTATTATTCTGCTTACAAATTAATTTCCATCTGGAGATATTCTACTGGATGTGTTCATGAGCAGAAGGATGTCTTTCCTCTGAACTGTAAGAATGGGAATCCCCCCTAAGTTCTCTGGATTTGAAGATTTCAAAATTGACTCCTGATGTCGAGATTTCAAATGTAGATTTCAAGTGTCCAGATGCAGGAAATACAATCTTTCATTTCTGATCTTCAAAACAGTGCTGCTGTTTGTATCACATGGAAGAAATCTTGTAGATCACAGTGTGATGATTTCAGATTAAATTTTAATAATGCTGCCAGGTGGAAAGGATTTATCAACAGATGTCTCTGAGAAGAGGAAAACAGCCTGTGGGGACCATTCATTGAAGCCAAAAAAGAGTTTTGGTTTTTAGTCCAAGAAAAGAGAATCCAAATGGGAGAGAAATTTAGGCTTCCCACCTCCCTCAGTGCAGTCCACATTTGCCAAAATAGCTTCCTTTGATGAAGTTTCCCTCTTCTCAAAAGAAGACTGTTGAGGTGCAAGTGGCTCTCAAGGGGCCAGGAAGCAGGAGAAAGAGCTCTGGAATTGAATGTCACAGCTGAGAGGAAAAGGACACATGAAAATGAAATTAGGAGTATAAAGGAAAACTCAGGGAATGACTGATGTGTCCTGAGCAGGTTTGAATGCATGCACCCAGGTACCTTCTTTTCAAAAGGCAAACAAAAAATACTAAATTGAGCTCTGCTATGCATTTGTTAATTGAAAAATGAAAAAACCCTTCAGCTGTCAGTTGAATTCCTGTATTTTTGCAAGTCTGTGTTTAGATAGGCCATGTGTCTTTTCAAGTTTTATTAAAATTTTTTCATGTTAGCTCTATATGGAAGACATTCTTTTTCTGGAGGGGATTGCACCTCAGATGTTGATTTTCCCTGTAGATTCCTGTATGTCTTGCACACTTGGTTCCTGCAGGTTTTCACCTCCCTCTGCCTGGAAATAAAGACTGCCCCATGCAACTTGGGAGGTTATGTTTAGGCAGACCCTCTCTTTATAGGTTCTGTACTCACAAGGCTGCAAGAAGAGAAACAGAGCAGCGATTAGGGTGTAAACTCATGCAAACTCACAGCTCAGCCTTGCTGACAGCAGTGGGCTGGGCTGAACAAGGGCACAGTGCTGGCACAAGTTGAATATTCACCCCAAAACAGAATAATAATCCATCCTTCCTGCTCTGAAGATGATCTGCCCAGTAAATGGGAGGCCCATCTCAGCCAGGATGAGGAAAAGTCATTTACCCTGACAGCTGAGAGAAAATCCCCTCTCCAAAAGGGCCCTTTCCAGTGTGCTAGACCTTAACATAGGCAGCTGTATTTTTTTTCTGCCTTACATTGATGGAGCATGAAAGTTAATAATTTAGATTTCTATTAGAAACACAGGCAAAAATGGAAGTGACAATATTATAATAGTACTATGTTTTAGCTACTCTTACCAGCTATGTTTGAAGCTTGAAGCTGTCAGGAACTCTAATAAAATGAAATTGAGGTGACGAAAAGAAACAATTCCTTGTTTAAAGCCTTAATTCCTGCACACCTGCTTGGCTGCAGCTACTATGTGCCAAAATGAGAGGAGATGGGGAATACCCCATCCCAGATGGGCTGAGACCCCTGTGCTTGGGGCAGCTGGTGCCTCTGTGTGACCAAAGCATGCTGAGCCTGGCTGCAGAAAACCCCATGAACAAAGCCATGTGTCTCCAAGCCCATAAAGCAGAGGTGGACACAGCCTGAGGAAGTGCAGGCACTTCATTTCAGCCTGAAAGTCACCGTGCAGTTAAGACGTGTATTGATCTGCGTGCTGTGTGAGCACTTTATGAGTGATTTCTTATGTAAGTGTCAGGTGAGAGGCATGAATAGAGACCTAATTAAATTGTATACAAAGTACACGCAGTAAATCTCCCTGGCAATGCCAGCCTGCCTTGGAGCAGCCCAGGAGAGCAGGCAAGATGGCATAAATGAAAGATAAAGAAATACTAACAGTCTGCAACAGCTTGGCTCATGAGACAGTAACGTGGCCCAGCTGGGGATATCAAAGGAGAAAATGTGCCATTCCTGGGACTTACTCCACAGTCCTAAACCACAAAACAATGGGAATTTTGCTCTTAAATAAAATTTTGCTCTTAAATAACAGCCTTGTGTTTCTCCCGTGTCCTAGCCGTTACTCCATCACTGTTTTAAATTAATGCAATCTCTATCTGTGCTCCATCCCGATAGGCTTCTATACCCACTGTAACATTGCAGAGACAAGGAGAGTGCAGAAATAATAGGGAAGTGAAAAATTATTATTATTTTTGTATTAGAGAACCATCAATATTAGGACAATGAAATATTGGGTTTTTTTTATGACAGTGCTACTGTCCTTTAAGGGCTCTGCCCACGATGAACTGGGTGAGATACAGGATCTTCACATTCAGCTTTTGGATGGACTGAATATCTCACAGCTACAATGAATTAACAGCTTTATGACAACATTTTCAAAAGCAAAATGATTTTGGATGTGTCTGTCAGGATGGATAAAAAGAGATGCAAGTTTTTTCTGCCTTCAGTCCTGGCTAGTTGAAAATTCTGGTGTGGAAGTTAGACACAGCTGCTTTCTGCTTTTGGGAAATACCACAGCCAAGGTAATAAATACTAGTGGAAATAAATACTACAATATATTGGCTTGGGCATAGCATGGCACTAACTTATCTCTACAGCTTTTTGGACTGGAGCTGGCTTGTGTTTCTGCACAGAGAAGCTTGGGTTCAGGTCAAGGTATTAAACACTGACTCCCCTGAATGACTGCCCAGAGCTGAATTACAGCTGGCTTGGTTTGGGGATTTGGGGTTGTTGTTTTCCTTAGCTTCTCCTGAAGATGGGACGCGAGAGTTTTTCCAAAAGGTATCACTTCATTCCTATAAAAACTTGGTCCAGAATCTGCACTGTATTCCCTCTAAACTCCTATGGAGGTCCTTGGACAAGGAGAAAGCGATTCCCAGCCTTTTATCTTGGCCGTGTGGCCTGGGACCTATTTAAATTTTACTCATCTGTTCTCTTCATTAAGTCTGCATTGGGGTGAGAGTCTTCTCTTTTACCTCTGGGTTTCCTTACATTGTGCCCGTGCCCCTCCTGGATAATGTGATGGAGCAGGGCACGCTGAGGAAACCTGCTCATTTGTAAAGCCAGTCATTAATGAGAATCAAGATGGCTTTGCCACAGGGGTGCCAGCATCACTTGGCTGACAATGTCCCTTATGATCCTTGAGAGATTTTAATGGATTGAACAGGTTGATGTTGTCATTTCCAATTTGCTGAACCATCTGACAGTGTTCCCAACAATTAGCACGTACAAAATACGGAAATGTGTTATCTTTTGCATTAAAAAAAGAAGACGGGAAGCTGCCTGGTCTCTGGAGTTGTATAACAACTTGTTATTCTGAAGTGCTTGCTTTGACTTTAAATAGATTTCAGTACAGCAGAGTCACCCTAACCTTGGGATAAATTTAGCTGTCGTGTGAGTCAGTAGCAGGGTTTGGGATCATTAAAAGCTGATCAGGAATTAGCACGTGCTTCCTGCGGTCGGAACTGCTGGAGCTGCTGGTTCTGCTCCTGCAGAGTATCCTAGAGATGGGCAATGCTGGCCACACGAGGGGACAGGGACCACTGCTGAGACCCCCACACACAGAGCCAGTCGCTACTGAGACCCCCATGCACAGTGCCAGTCATTCCACCTCCTCCACCTCTGCAATCCCCACCACTGCACAGCAAAGCACGGCAGGGAGCAAAGTGACTCACCCAAGGTCACACAGAGGGATGGACGCAAGCTCCAGGCACCTTGTGTCCTGGCTCCTGCAGGGGGACAGAGAGAGAAGAGGCAAGGCAGGACAAATGAACGCCCATGAATCAGAAGGTGCTTCCAGGGAGGTCATCCACTCTTGGTTGTTGAGGTGAAAAGGTTGCTTTTGTTTCTGGAGTGGACATGAGACCATGAAATGCAGCTGTCAGCTAAGGAGAGACTGAAGGGAGCACCTCACATCAAAACCCTGAAGGCAGCAGACATATTTTTCAATGTGATGGCAATTGCAGTCATTTTAGACCCACCATATCTTGTGTTAAGAGGAAATACATCTTCTGGCTCCTGACATGGGGCTGTTGCTTGCACTGCCTGTGACATGAAGTCACCTTCTCTGAGACTGGGGCAGATTGAGGAGGTTTTTAGCTCTCCAACAGGATGAGGGTTTTACATTGAATTCTGAGTGCAAAGCACTCAGGAGAGGCAGGATTCATCCCCAGGTTTTTCCTTCCCCACCCTCAGTGAGCATCTTGCACAGCTGTGTGTTGGGACCTGCCTGTGCTTTTGGGCACATCCTTTCTTTCTATCCTGCCGAGGGGGAGAAGGGGTTTGGGGAGCAACAGGAGGCTTATTCAGAGTGCTTTTGTGGGAACCACAGAGGAAATCTGGCTTTAAATAAAGCAACCAGGCTGGGCTCCATGATGTGTTCCCACCTAGGATGAGGGCAGGAGTTACACCTTCCCCTGCCAACCCCTGTCAGCAGGGAAGTGACCCTGATTTGTCACTGTGTGGCAACAGATGATGAATAATGGCTCAGGTGTTGCTACCTGAGGTAAGGCAGGTCCTGTAACCCAGGAGGTCGAAGCCTTGACAGGCTGCATCCATCTTGGCACTGAGAGCAGCACTCAGGAGCCACCACCAGCACCTCATCTCCTGGCTGTGCAGCCAGGGTAGGGGGACAAAAAACGGGAGAGGGGAGCCCCAAAACTGCTGCCTGACCTTCGTGTGTGCATTCAGCAATGCTCTGCTGGCTGCAGCTTTCCATGCTTCAGATTTCTGTATTTTTAACCTCTAGTGACTCTTCCAGGACTTTGGTGCACCCACTCATGGCTTGTAGGAAAAGCAACTGCCAAGTATTTGAGCATTTGAGCATCAGCCTCATAACCATGTAGCAAATGAAGGTCTCCTCCTCAACCAACCAAACCCCAAGCCAGGAGCGTAGGAAGATTTTTGTTTCTTTGCAGGTTTTTCATGCTGCTTTTCCTAGAGACAGTTTTGAGAAAGACTGTCAGAATGTCTTCAACAAAATAAAGAAACACACGGGGAACTGCAAAAGCTCAGAATTGAATATAAATATGAACTGACAAGCTGCTTCATTTGGTATCATTAAACTTCACAGTTAGACTTTTTTTGAAGACCAAATTATCATGTAAAAATATGCCTGTAGTGTTAAACTTGAGATGAAAACTGCTTATTTTTGTGTTTAGTGTGATAACTAGTAGGAGGAAAAGTTTCTGTGGTCTGATGTTTCATAGGGTTTTGATTTTTACATTCATAGCAGCTCAATTATGAATAATATTCATGATGCTGCAAACACATGGGGGTTATAAAAGTGAAGCAAACCAGGATGACTTGAAGATTGTTTGATACTCTGAGGTTTAAACCAAAAGCTGAAGGCACAGGCTAATATAGCCGAGCAGCTGAGTTAGAACATCCCGAGCAGGAGGAAAGAGCTCTCTCCTGGCCCAGCGCCTGCTGCTGCTCAAACATCCCGACTTTTCGGTAACAAAAGGGACTTTCCGAGGTTTCCCGGGCAGGCCGGTGTCAGAGGGACCCCGAGTGACCGCTGGATGTCACTGTTAAGTCACAGAAGCACAGCGGGCACCCCGAGCGGTGTCCCCAGTGCCCGGCGCTCCGTGCCCTGCCCCGGGCTGGAGCGCTCAGAGCCGGGACGGCCCCGGGCTGCGGAAAAGGAAAGGGCGCTTTTTGGTGGTTTCCTGTTATTTTTAAGAGTTATGCAAAGTTCAGTGTGCTGTGGCAAAGCTGTTCAGAGACAGGGTGAAATTTAGAACGGCAAGAAAGCAAAATGAGATCCTGCTTTCCCCTCCCTTTCAGACTAAGCTCTATACCCAAAGCAGCGTAGCTGAGCGCTACCCGGGACGTGGGTTTGTTTGGATATTCAACGTGTGAGGATTTGTAGGCCGCTTGATTTTCCTGCTATTAATGCTGCAGGAGTGAAAAAGAAAAGTGATGTAATTCACTGGCACAAACAAACAGGTTTAAATCGGAGCAATGAATCCTGCTGTGACCTGGGTGCAGTCCTCAGGACTTTTCTCCCAGTATGTGGATATGTGGATAAATTCCTCCCACATCTAAACACATGCTCAGTCTTAGAATCACAGAGCCATAGAATGATTTGGGGTTGGAAAGGGACCTGAAAGCTCATGTAGTTCCAATCCCCCAGCCATGGGCAGGGACACCTTCCACTATCCCAGGGTGCTCTAAGCCCCATCCAGCCTGGCCTTGGACACTTCCAGGGATCCAGGGGCAGCCACAGAGTCTCTGCGCACCATGTACCAGGGCCTCCCACACTCACAGGGAAGAATTTCTTGCTAATATCCAAGCCAAACCTACATTTTTTTCAGTGTGAAGCCATTCCCCCTTGTCCTGTCCCTTCAGGTCCTTGTAAAGTCTGTCTTCAGCTCTTCCGTGGGCCCCTTCAGGTACTGAAAGGCCACAATTAGGTCAGCCTGGAGCCTCCTCTTCTTCAGGCTGAGAAATCCCAATTCTGTCAGCCTTTCCTCATAGGAGAGGAGTGCAGTGGGTGTTTAGGTAGTGTTCTCCTAAAGGAGTCTAGAAATGCCTTTCTCCAGGTGTCTCCTAATTCCCTTTGTTCCCAGGTATGACAAAATACTTATTTTCTGTACAAACTGTGGACAGCTTTTAATACCAAAGCCATTGGAACATGGGCTCGTATTATCAAAGCCTCGCTAAGGAGCAGGCCCTCTTGATGTCCATTTTTACTAGAAAGTAGCCTGTTTTTTCTTAGTATGCCATCACAGAAATTTCCTTTGAAAGAAGGACTGTTCTTGAATTCACAATGGGCTGTGACAAACTGTGAATTTCAAACAGTTCCACATTTTGTTGCAGAAGTTTGTCACCTTTTTTCATATGAGGAAATCAGTGTAGATGTTTGCTTCAGGCCATTCCAACTCCCCATTGATCCCGTGGGGTTGGTTCTTGTGCTGTTCCCACTGATGCCAGCAGCCTAGGGGAGCTTTTGGGACCAGACTCATAAGTGCTCAATCTTTTATGATCGACAAGGTCATGGTTTCTTTTTCTTTTTTTTCCTCTCTAACACCAGTTTCTCATGACCTTGGCTGTGCCATGAAATCCCAAGAACGGGGATGGTACCAAGCACTCATCTGCAGCTTGCAGACTTCCTTGTAAGCCCATTCTTCCCAAAGCTCGAGGTGTTGATAAGATAAACCCTTTCCTGGGGCTTGCTTACCCCTTACTTTGAACTGTGAGTCCAAATTCAATTTACTTATTCCCTTCATTTCATGGACCCAAAATCAAAAATCTCACTTTTGTCCATTTGCCTTGATTGGTGTCAGCTGCAATAAAACATCTCCGTGCCTCAACCCACAGAATGCTCAGCAAGGTGTTTGAGGCTAACCAAAGTGTTTCATTCTCCCCAATGGCTGTCAGCAAAAGGAAGGACAAAATAATTCTCCAGAAAGGAGAAAACAATCTCAAGCCCTGAAATGTTTTGAGTGTATGTTTAAAAATGAAAGGTATGAGGAGGGCTCAGATTGCAGCTCATCTTGCTGTCCTCTCACCAATTTCTTTTATTGCTGAGCTTCCTCCCTATGGCCCTGGCTCAGCTCTGCTCATTTCAACCCTTCTTCTTCTCCCTCTGATCTCTGACATTGCCATGGATAGTTCAGTCCATCATGCTGAGGGAAAAAACAGTCATTTCATGCCATTTGGGCATTGTGAGCAGCAGTTGCTGAAGTAGGGAGAAATGGTTCATTTTAAGAGTAGGGTACAAATATCTGATCCAGAACGTTTTCCACATCTGTGTGAGAAACTGGGGAATTTCACCCTGTGGTGAAAACCATGCTGAATGTGAGGTGAACTGGGGAGGGAGCTGCCTGGTGGCACTGCCATGAAAACTGGGAGGAGGTGGGAGAGCAGCTTTCATGGGAGACTCCAGGAGACACAAATTTTCTGGTAAAAGAGCAGGAGCACATGCCAACACTCCCCAAGAGGTGGAGATGGAGAACAGAACAGTTTAGCACTCTTTGTTAGTGACTGGGGACTGCACTGTGACAAGAAAAATGTGGTCACTCACAGGAGATGTTCAAGGGGAAGGCCAAGTGTCCCCATATGGAGATAATAATAAAAGGAGTATCATGGGCACCAGAAACAACAGAAAATATCCAAATCAACCCATTGGTGGTGAAACATGAGCAAACCAAACTGAGGAACAGTAGACATGCCAGAATAGGAGTGATCAAAGCAAACATCCAGTGCAGCTTGCCACCACTGCAGAAGATGTGAGCTAAAGTTTGACCCTGAGGAGTCTGTGCAACATCTTTCCTGTACCTGCAGCTGTGAGTTCCCCCTCACCATCTAACACATGCAGACTTTCAGTGAGGGGCAAAACCCCACTGGTGTAAAGTACCCAGGCAGAGCAGGAAGGATCCCTTGACTGGATGCATTCAACAGCAGATTGCTCTGTTTCTGTAAGGACTGGGCAAGAAAATAAACCAGAACAAAATCCCTAGTCTGGGGGGCAGCTCCCCTCTTGGCTCCAAATCCAGCACTCAGCTTTCTCCCGGGTGCCCAAAGACACAGCAGATAGTGGCCAGCTCAGCATAACCTGTACTGACTGCAAGACTAAGAAAGACAAAGATATTCTTCAAATGAAGATTTCACAGATTGGGGAAAACGCAGTGAAAGACAACCTAAGAGTAGCAATTTTGATGAAGATGGCAGATTAGCAGTGGAGAGGAAATCAGACACAAGAGTCTGCATAGATGGAGACTGTTCAGGGTCTTGCTGCTGCTGTAGAGGTTTGGGGAGGGACCTGCTGCCAGGCTGGTTTGTGTGTAATACCCTTGGGGAACAGAGGGAAAAGCTGTGAATCCTTTAAGCACTCAAATGCTTTCAGCCATATAATGTTTGGATTAGGATCCACTCGAAGGTGCAGAGAGCTCACTTGCTGAGTTCAACACTGGCAGAGATGTGCTGGTGCCTATTACAAGGCATGAAGGAAAGAGGGAGTGTTCTTAGCACTCAATCAATTACCTACAGGTAGAAGAGGAGATTCTGAATGAGGAAATGAAAATTATTATTATCTGTACAAAACCATTCCTCCCCAAATGACACTAATGGCAATAAGATACGTCGGGCTGCCAGCAGGAGGAAAACAGACTTTGATTTTGCATTAGGAGGTGTCAGGGGGGCAGGTGGGAGCAGCACAAGGAAAACATGACTCCCTGGGGCTGGGTGCTGAGCATCCCTCAGGGCAGGAGGCTGCACCACCTGCCAGGCTCCGGTGCTTGGTCCTGCTCATTAGTGGCACAGGGATGGGAGGGAGCTCCCGGCAGAGCTGCTGCACTGCCCTGATTAGGGGTAGGAGAGATTGATTTGTGATGAATGAATAGAGAGCTGAGATTAAAGCACGGGCTAAATGGTGAGGAAGAGTCTGTAAGCATTTGAAGGGTGTTAGCAGAGAGAAGGGATGAATTAAGGTGGAACAGGGGGTTTTAGCTATGGGCAACGGGATGGAATAGGAAGGGGATATTTAGGTTTTATATACAGGGGTTTACCTAATTAAGGCAGCAGCTCAAAACAGCTGCTCCTCACTTGCTCCCAGGAGGGCACTTTGTGCTGCACAAAGACTGCTTTGAGCCCTCTGGATGTGATGGCAGCCATGTGAAATAAGAGGCATTTCTGCAGAATTGACAGTGCCCTTCGCACTCACTTCCATTTATTCCTCATCAGCCTCCCAGTGCAGACAACAAGTATTTATCAGTGTAACTTTCTTTTTTTAGGAGTGAGATTTAAGCCTGCGAAATAATCCCCTCGTTGGACATGCACAAGGAGCCACGATACTTGGCAGATGTGAAAACAAATTGGATGACAGAGAAAAGGATCTAAACAAGAGATCCTAAGGACGATCAGCTCCTGGGGTGGCAGCCCCATATTTACCAGCCTGGAAGAGACCCCTGAGCACCCTCGTGCCTGGACATGTGTGGGCACTGCCTGCACAGCTGCCTGTCAGACTGGGTATCTGCCCAGGAGGAGATCATGGCATTTCCCCCAGCATTTCCCCACCAGGGTGAGGTTTTCCCCTCGGGAGGGCAACACTCTTCTGCAGGAGTTGCAGAGAACAATCTCGTTAGGGATACACAGACTTAACTTCAACTCATCCATCTTAATAGGAATTATATCATTTTCCTTGATGGTTCTGATTTTCTATCCCATTAATAATAAAAGACCTTCTCTGCTTATATATAATGCAATTCAACAATAAGTCTCGAAGGAGGATCAAGATCACTTTGGTTTTCCATCAATTTGATACTGACGCCTCTCCAGTTAAATAACTCGAGTGTGAGGAGAGCGAAAGGGACCAGGGATGCATCCCAGCACACACAGCTTTGAACCTGAGTGTTCCTGAAAGCAGCTGATGTCAGTAGGCTTCACATCACCTCCCAAAGGGCGTTCCAGGGAGGGTAAAGCCTCTGTTTCCACTTGCTGTAAATCAGGATGCCTCACTGACTTTGCTGGAGTGAGGCTGATCTCGTCTACCTGAGAACTGGGCCAGAAGACACCACATGAGAAAGGTCTGTGGTTGTTTCTTCCTATTATTAGATCTCAAGTCAGTGTCTGGAAATGGGCTTGTTAGTCAGTGTTTGCTGAATGGAATACTTCATGACAGCACTAATTAAAATAAATGAAACTTGACTTTTCAAGATGATGCTTTTTTTTGTAGCAAAGTACAGTAGTTTGGAAACATCTTTAATTTAATTGCAAAATACTTTCTCTGGTTGTTTACTTAAAATTGTCTCCCATTGCAGAGCTGCACCAGTGTTTCTGGATGCACACTTTGATTTCGACATTTTACATTACATTATCAAGTTAATCTCCCCAAATCATTAACCCCCAGCAGGAAAGATTTTTAATTATGTAGATTCACCAAGTGTTTTTCAAGAACTGCATTATTTCTGTGAGTCCAACCCTAATGCACTGTAGGGAGAGGGAGGGCACTGTCCTACACTTGATTTCATGAAACATCATTGTGAAAGAGGCGTCCTAACATGCAGAAAATTTCAGCAAATTTATCTTATCCACAACAGAAAACAGCTAATGTCCTGGAGAACCAACCCCTGCCTTCCTGGGAAGGAGTGCTGATGTGCAAGAAGATAATTTAGACCAAACTGAACCTGTATTTCCCCTCTACCATAAACCAGTTTTATTCCAGTGTATCAGAGTTCTGATTTACATCTCAGGATGCGGTCTCTGAATCAGGCTGAAGCTAAAAAAAAATGTTCATGATGGTTAGTCCTGCTCTTCCACAGGTTAGAATGCACATAAAATGAAAAGTAACACCAAATCCCACTTCCTAACATAGTGGGGGAAACAAAGACTTGGGGAGATGGTGGAGGAAGGACACTGCATTAAATTTTAAAATTTAGCACTCTTAATAAAATGTTGGTTTGAGCCCTCACCCAGCACCTTCCCTCTCTTGTTGGGCCCCCATGGTGGGCATGGAGGTGTGGGCAGCCTTGCTCAGAGTGTCAGCAGGGACTCAGCAGCTCTCCCTGGGCTGGAGCAATGCGTGGAAGGGCTTCTCTCTGCAGGACACAAACACTGCTGTCTTAAGTGCTGGAAAAACCAGTGAGTCACAACTGGCAGAACACCATAAAATCGTCCTGATTTGCTCATCCAGGTCCCTATTAAAAGATGAGCAGCTGCTGAGAGGAAACAATTGCACAAAAGTGTGGTGTTCTCTCTGTTGATGTCACTGGTGGGCTGAGGAGCAAGGATTCATACCCTCAGACGTATACAGGATGATAAATGGTGACAATAATCCTACAGGAAGGGAAACATTTGAAGTGCCAGGGCTTGTCCTCCAAAACAGATGACACCAAATTCTTCTGACTTGTGCAGCCAAGCTCCAAAGAGAAATGAAGCATTTTGGAAAGGCGAGTGCATTTTGATTTCATGTGGGAGACATGTCCCAGTCCTGGCAGCTCGGAGCCACAAAGATGTCAAAGCAAGACTGGGAGCAGTGAAGCTTTTTGTGGGCAACTGACTTTACTATGAGAGTGCCCAGATACTGAAGTGGTTCCCTCTGTGAGAGATCACTGTTATTAGTAGATATTTAGAACAGAGACTCAAAAAGGAAAAGCCCTTGTCAAGCTTCTGAAGGGAGGACATGATGTCTTAAATTTTAACTTTTGTGTTTTTCAGATTCTCTGCTGCCCAGGGGTGCAGTTCTGAGCCTCACATTCAGTGTCACTCAGCTCTCCTCACAGAGCAGGGAGACAAAACAAATCCTTTTCCTGCTGAAGACCAAGGACAACTTTCAGGCCCAAAAGCACGAACAGAGGTGGACTGAAGGGAGGAACAAGAAAGATGAGACCTCACAACCTGAAGCTGTAACTGGACAATTAAATCCAATATGAAAATGGACCAAAACTTATAAAAATGTAAGATCTTGTGACCATTCAGCCATTTTGTGACCATTCCTAATCTATGTTGGGTATAGCCCTGGTCAGGCCCTGTCCTGCCCAAGGTGTATCCTGGAGGCCTTTCAATAAATATCTACTTTATTCTCTAGCTCTGTCTAGTTCTGTTTCAGGTCAGCCTTCCCAAGGAATCAGGGGAGTCCCAAAAATGTATTGCCAGGTGTCTCAGTATTTTACACAGTGTAACTTGTCAAGAAAGCTGATCCAAACATTCCTGTGGTTTGTTCTCTGGTACCTGCCTCATGTCTCTCCTCCTGCTGTCCTTGCTCCTTTGAAAGGGAGATGAGAAACCATGGAATAACTGATAGTTCAGGACTGAATTAAAAAGTCTGAATATTTTTGCAGGTGCGTGTGGTCGGTGTAGTACAATATAGATCCCAAGTTATGTCTTTGAATGCAGTGAGTCGGTGCAAAACCAACCATTAGGCACTTTCCCTCTGAAACAGCTTTCATGCTCTCTATTCTGTAGTGATCCAGATCCATAAAACCCCAACTTTATAAAAGTTTTATAGCAGAACTACAGCTCAATTGCTACAGTTCATATTTCTACATTGAATATTGGGTGCAGACAGTAGTGGGAAACACATGGTAGCTTTTACAGGTGTAAAAGCATCTTCCATGGCTACTTTTATCACAGAAAGTTCATTTCAAGTTTTATTTTCTTTATTCTTGTACCTGAAGCCTATAAAATCTCTAATCTGTCAGCCTATGTGATGTTTCACCCAGTGTTTCACACTGCTGTATCAAAGTTAGTAACAGCATCTCTATCTACTGCCACAGACATCATTATTTATTTGCCCTGTGCTGCACTCAGAGGTCCCAGGTGCAATCAGAGCCATCACTGAGCCTGTACCTAATTTAAACCTCAGTCTAATACCAGACAACCACAGCACTGCCTCTATAAATGTGTGCTCTCTGATCATGGGAACAGACTTCAACCCAGCAGCCCTTCAGCACCTTTCTGTCTTGGTTCACATCTTCCTTGCATTTCAAATTGGCCGGGACCTCACCAAAGACAAATCTGACACCACTGAGAGGAAACATGCTGTGTCTCTCCTCTTCACTTTCCCTACCTGCCTGCTGCGCTTCCCAGAGCTGCTCAGACAGATGACTGTGGAACATGGGATGGAAGAAAAGAGAGACAAGAACTAAATCAGCCTGCAGGACCTGCTCAGTGCAAAGGCTGAGGATTTGTTGTGGCTGCTGGGTTGTGGCAGGGGTGTGCTGAAGCATCCATAAGTTTTCCTCCTGGGAGATCTTCGGAGACAGCACAGTCTGGCCTTGGCAAAACGTCATTGTGTGTCTGGGTATGGGAAGAGCACATCTAATTTAGAGAGCACAAAAAATGCAATGTATGTGTAGTGCTGTGAGGCAACTTTCCCTGATGGTCTGGCCTGATCCTCCTGAGAGTCTTTAGGGAGATTGGTGGATGTTTTCTGGGTGTGCAAGCTCTCTAACAGGGTCAGCAGGAATGGAGAGGGTTTGAGAGGTCAGGAAAAAAGCAGTTGCTTGGATGTACTTTGTATTATTTGACATAAATGAGGTAAAGACTGTGTACTTAATGGAAAAAAAAAAAAAAAGGGAAAAATACTTGAACCCACTGTACTTTAGAACTGGCATAAATCAGGAATAGCTTGGAAATCAGCAGTCCAAATCTTCAGCTATTACCAGCCTTCCTGGGGTTTAAATGAAGTCGGAAGAGCTCTGCTGGTTTACAGGAGCTGAGGATACGTCCTGATGGAATCACACAAGCATGAATATATACTGTAAGGCAAAAGAGAATTAGGCCCATTATTTTTAAAAAAGCAAAGCTTGATTAAGGATGTTCAGTATAGGTTGAGAAAAAAAGAGAACTGTCACGCCTCACTAACTTTGCTGTTCTGCTGAAACATGACTACCAGGGAGGTATTACAGTGCCCTGGGATTTTCTTAAAAACCAATCAAGGCAGCGTGGTTTGGGGGAGGAGAGGGGGAACAGCACTTTTGTCAGTGCTAATTGCAGGCGTTAATAGCACGGAGAACTGCCTGGCACTCTGCGGAAGTTGGAAGCACAAGTGCACTTGGCTTTATGGGTGCAGACAGAGAGAGATAATTCCACTCGCAGGATGGAGAGGCAGGATCTGAGCCGGAGAGCAGACGTGCTGATCACTCCCAGTGTGATCAGTCTGAGGCTCAAGAACCGCAATGAATCGAGGGGGAAGCTCAGAAGGCATTTCTTAAGATTGAAACATAATTAATGCAAATGCCTCTAAGGCTTGGTTCTCACTTTTGGGAAATGCAGAGAAAGAGCTTTATTATTTTTAAATGAATTGGATAAAACTTGAAGGCTAAGTCCTTGGCAGAGTTGCATCAGCAGATATTTAACAGCAAAGCACAGTGTTGACGTTGCAAATTGGGCATGTGCTGGGGAAAAAAATTGGGTCTGGTCCTATGGAAAAAAGCCACATAAAGAGCTGTAGAAGACTGCAGCCTGCTGGGACTGGCGTGTGGACCTGACAGCAGCATCACTGCCATGAACACGCAGGGACTCTTACAGGAGAGTCACTGGGGTGGACTGGATCACAAAAACTGAGTGCAGGGTCACTGTTAGCACTTGTCACTGCCAGAGGTACCAAACATATCCCACACCAGCACTTCACTTCAAAAGCCTTAATTTTCTTAGTCATGTTCCTCATCAGAGAGCTTCACTGACTGACTTCACACCATCCAAAGTACCGTTGTGCTATCAGAGACGTTCAAGCAGTTGAAGCTGATTCCTTTTTTTGTTTCTTTGATTTCTTTGTCTTTCTCTTGAGCGATGGTTCCCCCATAAATGTACAAATGAGATCAGTGTAGAATCTGACCACTGACATTAGCAGGACCTCTGCTTGAATTCCCCTTTTTAGCAGTGTAGTGCAAACAGATCAAACAGTCCTTTAGATATGGTATTTTACCTTACTTACCTCATCTTCCCTCGCTCTTGTTTCTATCAAATCATCTTTAAGATTGAAAGACTCTCCTACACTGCAGAAGTTTATTAGAGGCCAGTGCCTCACGGCACCCTTGCATCCACCTTCCCCCCTCCTCTGATGCAGCTCCTCAGGCTTCCACATCCTCTGTCTCCCTTCATCATTTCTGAATAGAGAAAATACAGTCAGAATATTCAGAATATCACAGGTCCCCGTCTCCGGGAAACCAGGCACTGCAGCTGCCAGGGATTTCAGCTAACACCACGGAGCTCCTGAAAAGTCAAGTGTCTTCAGGAGGGGCAGACATCTGCTGCCATCCCCATATTTTTTCCTCTCTGTTCAGATTAACTATCTCTGTCCCTCTGCACAATTTGCTTGCTAGAGAGAAAGCAGGATTAAAGGTGTTTCTACATTAACACTCTTTCAGTGGGGAAAGGAAAAAAAAAAGGGGGCTTAATATAGCCTGAGAAACAAAGACAACAGCATGGGTAAGAAAGAAAGCACAGGTGTAATTTCTGGGCACAGTGAGAAGCCTTTTAAAAGCCCTTCAATGAGTAGTGTGTACATGTTTACCACCACTGCAGCTGACATATAGCCACAGGAGCACTGCACTACAGGGATCAAATGAGAACTTTTGGAGGGCTATTGAACACCGGGAATTTTCACAGTAAGGCAGAACAAAATTATTCAGCGCTAGGGGGTTCTCTAATTTTGGTACACTCGGAAAATAAAGCAGTGCCTTTGTCCAGGACTAATATTTGCTCACCAATGGCGAAATCCATCCATTGCTTTTCTTAGCTGTGACCTGGGATGTGTAGGCTAGCATTTGACATTTGGGCTGTTCAAGGAAATACGCAGAAATACTCACTCAAGGCTTGCTAGAGGACTTTTTTTTTTTGATTCTATTTTGGTTGCTTTGCTTACCTAACTTCTCCTAATCGTCCCAGGGCTTACACTTTGGCATATATTTAAAAATGTAAATAGATTTTCAAGGCTGGCACTGAACCTCAGGGAGTCTCCAGTGAGATAAACAAGCGAGCTGGTGAAACCCTTGAAATGTTTGCTGGGAGAGCAGAGGAAAACCTCCTGAGATGCCAGCCATGGCTGCAAGGCCTCAGATTTCACCGTGCTCGGTTACAGACATTGCCATGCCACAGATTTCAGGGAGGAAAAGCCCAGCCGCTCCTCCATCACCTGCATTTTGCACTGGGTTGGGACTTTTTGCCCCGCGCCTTGTAGGGTTTCGTCCTGTAAGGGCCGAGGCTGCTGCCAGCCGTGCCATTGATTGGAAAGGCCGCGGCAAGATGCCTCACAAGATGATCCCATTTTTATGGCTGAAATTACACTGTCTACAGCCATTAAGTACCTTTTTCTCCTCATTAAATTTTGATCGTTTCCTCTGATAAAATATGGCTTTGGAAGATTGCTGTTCCAGGTTCCAGCTTTTGCCTTGCTCCTGAGGCGAAGGTTTTGAAGGTGCAATCCTGCAAATTACTCCCCTAGTAAGGATTTTTATGCAAATCGTCCTGTTAACTTTACACAAGAAAGAGTTTGCTGGATCATGCCATTATCCCTAGGCTTACAATGGAAACACAACTGACCTTTAGCTGTAATGAGCACCAGTAAAAAAAAAAAAAATAAAAAAAAAGTGACAAAATTGCCTGGATCTTAGCAAGCTGATACAACTGTGTGGTGTGCTGGTAAGGGACAGATCTTCGAGCAGGCTGAAGGAGTTAAATCATTTCACGGTGTTAGATAACAGCTAATTGACAGCAGATAGAATGCATGTTGATAACCAAATGTAATTCAGCAGCTAAGAGTGAAAGAGCCCAAATATCTGCTAAACCAAGCTGTATAGGAGTTATTATAGGAATGTTCCCAAAGCTTTTGCAACTGCAGCAAAAATAAAAAACAAAACCAAAAAACAACAACAACAGCAAAACCCCAAAACCCCCCAAAAAAGCAAAAAAAAAAAAAATCCAAAAAGACAAAAAACCAAACCAAAACAACCCTGAAACTGTGATATAATACAAAAGAAAGAGGAATCAAAGCAGATAGTGCAGCTGATGTGGAAGGTGCCAGTGCAGTTGCACCTCAAGTGTGGCCTGTTGGGTGCCCCGAGGGCAGCAGGGGAATTGGAAAGGGAGCTGAGCACAGGAGCTGTGGCACTGTCCTTGTGGGATTACAGGTAGGATGGACTCCTTGGGTGAACTTGTATATGAGAACAGGGCAGAAAGATTTCTGATGCTTTGCTAAATTCAGTTCAGCTCTCCAGAGGCTTTTGGCAGGTTACCAGCACTGGAGAAAAAGGTTCAGGATGCAAGTGGGTTGTCACACCAATGGGTATTGGCCCAGACCTTGACATCATCTACCTCTTGGTGCATTTCCTCCCTTCTTAGCCCAAGGAGGTTGTGGAAAAAGGCCCAACATCCCTGTATCCACAGCACTGAACGATCAGTGCCCCTGCCAGCAGCTGCCTCTCCCCTCACATAACCAGGCATTGGTGTTATTAATGCAAACATTTGCTATCACTCTGAAGCTATAGCAGAAAGAGATCAGCACCACCATGGCCATTCCACACTTCCCTTTGCTTCATTTCCACTTCATTTCTCCTCCCTGCTTGTGCCTGCCCATGACTCCATTCCATTACTCCTCCAGGATCTCTTTATTTCCCTTGCACTGTTCTCTCCATTCCTTCCCTCATCTCCTTGTCCTTTGTCACCCCGTTGTACAAGTGGCTTTTATTTTCTTCATTCCCTTGCTTTTGCCTTTTCTCTCTGTTTTCTTTCTTTCCTTCCACTCTCTGATGGTATTTTTGATGCCTTCCCCTTGCCTCTCTTTTATTGCCCAGCTGCATTGCCTATTGTATTACTTGCCATTATCTCCAAATATATTTTGATATATTTCCCCCGTTTTTCGAGCCCAGAATTTTGTTCCCTTAAAGGCACCAGAAAGCACTAAGGGTTAGAGAGGGGAACTGAAAAGCATTCCAGTAGTTTTCCATCAGCCTGTGTATAAAGCATTTCTTTTTCCACTTGATGAGAAAGCAGTAATCAGGTTCCCCCTGCATCGAGCTCTTTTACACAAAGAGCTTGCTGCAAAAAGAAACCAAATAGATTTCTACCTGGCCTCCCCCTTATCTCTGCGTCAAAGCCTGGTGAACCCAAAGCCTTTTTGCTTGCTGTGGCTGCTGCTGCCACCCAAAGCACACACAAGGTCGAGGGGGCTGAGCCTTATCCGGGCTTGGTGGTGCAGGTCACGACTGAGATTGTGGATTGGGCCCTGCAATTTATTTCCCACCTGGAGAATTTAAAGCCTTGGTCCAATAGCAGGGAGAGGAGATCTCTAACTCTGCAACAGCTGAAATGGTGTCAAAACAGAAGGTAAAAGGAGAAATGCGACAGTGCTAAAAGTAAGTGATCCTCAGATTAAACATCACCCAGTCCCTTGGGTTCCCACCCTCCTACCTGTAACCACAGGGTTGAAAAATACTGATATGTGTGCAGAGGAAGGTTCTACTCTAAGGTGGTGTGGACTGAAATGCAGGTTTCAATCTGTTAAATGCAACATGCTCCCCTCCTCGGCTTTGCCAGCAAAAATCAGAGCAACCTCCAGGGACCACTTGCTTCTCCCACAAGGAGCGTTCCCAGCTCTCTTTCCCTTCTGCACCAGCAGCCACGGATCCAGCTGGGCTGGGCTGGTCCCAGTAGGGCCCTTCCCTGCACCACTGAGCTCCTGATTTTTGGGGGCTGGGTCTGTCAGAGCCCACCAGATTTGCCACAGACCAGCATTTCCCACAGAGGAGGGGCCAGGAACAGAAGCTGCCCTGGTGCAAGTCCTTCCAGTCAAAGTGTCCAGCTTCCCTTTGAACCACCCCACACAGTGAGGAGGTGCAGGGGCTGTGGTGCCCCCAGCCAGCCAGGCACCGCATCAGTGCCCTAAGCATTTCTGCAAGTTCAGAAGAAGATGAAACAAAACACAATCCTGAAATTATGCCTAATAAAGCAAAGGGAAAATGAGAACATACAGCCAGAAGGTGAAAGGCCCATTATAACAAATTTGGTCTCCTGTTTTTCTTTAAAATATAATTTCAGTCAAATGGATCTTATTTGCACGGTTGCAATTGTCACTCCATCTCTTTTCTGCAACCACACAATATCTCTGATGAGAAAATTCTGTAACAGCCTTTGTCTCATTCTCTGGTTTCTCTACTCTGCTTTCTAGCCCAGCACCAAAATAAAATAAAATAAAATAAAATAAAATAAAATAATAAAATAAAATAAATATGAGTCCCTCATCTAAGGCTGAGTAGCAGAGGTTTAATGTTGACAATGTGCTTTGTCACTTTGGCTCTGGAAAAGGCTTACAAAAGCTTTATTAACAGGCTCATTAGCACGGCCTGATTTACTTCTGCAGACTTTACTCTTTTACTAGTTTCCAGGAGCATCAGCATCAGTTGCAGGGCTAATGAATTCACTCAGATTTGCATGCTAATGAAACTCCCATGACTCTCTGTGCTCCCGACTTCAAATCGATCTTTGCTGTTGCTTGAGGAATATTAATAGAAATAAAAGTAAAGGGGAGCACCAGGCATTGCAGTTGGGCTTGCTGTAATCCAAGGCTGCTGTGCAATTCACGTTTCATACATTACACTGTTTCAGATCCCATTTCTTTCATGCCTTATTGACTCTAGCTGCACAGGAGACAGCACCTTCAGGAAATTCCTGGAACAGGGGTTGGCCAGGGACTCAAGGGGCTATTTAGGAAAATCGTACTTGAGCTCTCAATAAATGGGTTGGTCAGCAGGAAGTGCTGCCACGCACCAGTGCAATTCCAGGTATTTTTCCTCAAACATATGGATCCCATTTCTCTTTGACAGAAAGAGAAAAACCTCAGTTTCTGACCTCAGTTTCCTGCTGCTTGCGTGTGCAGTGCATCACACAGAAATGGGGTGAGGGAGCTCCCCTTAACCAGACCTTCACTCAGCTGAGTGAGGGGCCTGATCCAGGGGAGCTCTGGCTCAGGAATGGAGCCATGAAGGGGGCAGAGACATTTCCAGTGACGGCACAACACCCTTCCCTGCTGGAAGCAATGAGGAGACCAGTACCAAATTTATTCCTCACGTTCTGGGAACCATTGGGAATCATTTCCCCAGAGGTATCAATTCATTGCACTGCAGCTGACAGTATATTTATGCATGATATTCTATTATAAATATAATATATATAATATATTTATATCATCCTGGAGCACAGCGATTGCCATTTCACAGGCTGAAAATCAGTTTGTCTGAATGCCTTCTGAGCGGGGACTGCTTTGTTTTGGGCTTTGTTTTGTGAGAAAAGCAAAAGGGATTTGGAAGTGCAAGGGAGGATTCAGAGCCCCAAATCCTCTGCTCTGGTAGGTCTGTAGGAAGCCTTCCCCACAGGATCTCACTAACAGACCCAACCAAAACAAACAGCTCAGCGATGCGCCTCTGTTAATTGGAGATGTTACTCTCTCACTCCCGCTTCAATTTTAGCAATGATGAATGCTGGTAGTTGACTGAAGGCCTAGAAAGAAATCCCATTGTGCAATCATGTTTTTACAAGAATATTTTTGGCTTCTGAAAGTGCACTTAACACATCCAAATTAATGGAAAAGAGGATTCTTCACTGAGCAGCCTCCCGTGCCTGCTCTTCTTAATTTGATACAATAGCAGAGCGTACATTGAGATTAAAATGCTCTTTTGGATGCTCAATGGCAAGAAATTATTCAGCAAAAAACCAGGGCACCATTTTCATGATATCTCTTGCGAGTGAGGATAATCAAAGAGCTCCATTTTCCCTGCTGCAAAAATAACATAATTCCTACATACTTCTTCTTTTTCTTTTTTTTCCCCCTCCCCATATAGAAGTAAAGAAAATTAAATAAAATGTAAAGCAAGCTGTGGACTAATTATCCTTTTCTAAATGAATTCATATTGTAAAATAGCCTATTGAATGCATAATGAGCATCATTACCACCAAGAGGAGGAGAGCAGAGCGGTCATCCCGTCATTATCAGCTCTTATTTCCGGAGCAAAGCAGTGCCAAGGTGAAGTGGATGCTTTGTGCCCTGGGCACTGAAAAACAAGCCAAGCTGAGGGTCTCAAACTTCTCTTTATGTTCAGAGGCCTGAACACCCTGCCTCCAGCTGTCCTCCGTGAGTTTTGAAGGCCTTAGAGGCTGGTTGCAGCTGGACACGTGTATTTGGGATTGGCAGCTCTTCCAGCAGCTCTTCAGCTGGAAACAAAGGGCTGGGCTCTGTCCTCTGCTGTGGGAGCTTTGAAGGGGTAATGTGGGTCAGGGCACTCATGGGATGGGACAATTCTCATCCATGGCCTGGGAACCTTTTTTTCGTATTTATAGCAGCGTTTCCTGCAAAGTGGAATGATTTTCTGGGAGAGGCTCACCCTGGAGTGCCTTTTCCTGCCTGAGCTCCAAACTGGGCAGCTCCCACAGGCTGACAGTGACTGCCTCACCTTTCAGCAGGGCCTCCCTCTGCCCTACACACATGGGCTGCTGCCCCTGATTCCACTGCAGACCTGGGGGACTGCAGGAAAAATTCCCTTTTGCCCTCCCTTCCCATCTTTCCACCAAATGGATGCCAGGCACTAAGCACATGTATCGCACTTTCACAGAGATGAAAATACTCACAGAGACTAAAATACTCCTCCTAAGTTAGGAATGTTCCTAAACTGTGTTCCCTGCATATTTTCCCTGCTTTTAAGTGCTTTCAAGTCTGGATGGCACTGGCTCAGCTGAGGTGATGGCCACGGGGGACAGCTGCTCCCCACGTCCCCCTTCCAGTCTCACCCTCGGTTTAGCAAATCTGCTTCATGCTCTCAGCCTAAGAGGTCATTTATGGCAGTTTGGCCTGGATCAACCTGAATGAAAACATCCAATCAAGCCCTAATTGTGACAAATTATATTAGCCTGTAAGTTGTGCAAGTTGCATTGCAGCAAGTTAATTCAGGCTGTGCCTGGGAAGCCAGGAGAGGCTGAAGGGGCCCCTTGCACACACAGGGAGATGTGTGTGAGAGGGTTGAGCTTCCCCCTCCACCCTGCCGCTCTTCCCACAAGCAGACTTTCATCCCAAAGTGCTTATGTGCTGTCACCTAGATACTGCCCAAAATACTTGAGGAATTAAGCAGGTTAGTCCCACTCCGTGGAACTCACAGTTCGATGCTGGCTGAAAGACCTGAGGAAAAGAGCATCTGGCTTGTGACACTGGAAAATGTTAAAGTGAGGTGCAAGCAAGAGGAATGTGATGGGATTGTGTGTCCCTGCCCCTCTATTCCCTGCTTGTGGAAGGGAGATTCACTGGACCTTCAAATGGCTTTTCTCTAGTGCAAAATATGACAGTGAAGGAAAAAAAAACCCAACAAAAACCAAAAGAAAAGACAGGAAAGAAATACTAAAATTAATTTCCCTACATGACATATTTTAAAGGGCACTGTCAATTTGCTTTATAATTACATTTCTAAATCACTGGAAGATTACACTGAAAGGTGAACTTTACAAAACCTGAATATTTTTATTAATTTTTTTTTTAAATTAAAAACCTTTTTGGGGATTTAAATACAATCCCTCTGTGCTGTAAGCCCGTGTAACAGCAACAGCAAGGAAATGGATAGGATATGCTATCCTTGTTCCTGCTCATTTGTACCTCTCATTTCCCACTAAGGCTGCTAAACCTCATGGGATATAGCAGCTCCTTCTGTAAGGATGAGCAGCATGGTTAAGCACAAGTGCTCAGGTCTCCCCAAATTTTGACACTGCCCTCATTCCTCAGGATCGTGAGAAAGGGCTTGAAGTGTTAATGTTTGAGGCAAGAGGTTTATTTTGCTATCCAGTTTTTGAGCCCTTCCAGATATCCCCACTTCATGCCTTCAGGCTTTTCTCTGCGATGAGGAAAGCTCAAGGTGTCTTAGCTGAGAGCTGAGCTTCTCACCTTATCAAATTGCTCCAGGTCTGAGAGAGAAACCAGGCGTCAAGAGAATCAGCACAGAGATCTCCAACTCTGCCTTTGGGGGAAAATTTGTTCTGGAAACACTGGAATGAGCAGAGGGATGTGATCCTGCATGGGTGGGCACCATCCAGGTGCCCCCAGCCGAAATTCCAGCTCCTTTGCAACACTCTGTGAAAATAAAGCAAATCTTGGCTAAATTTGTGCTGTAGCCACTCAAGGGACACTTGTGAAAGGCACTGCGTTAAGCAGAGATGTGATTTAAAAGTGCCCTGGCTAAAGCACATTAAATTTTAAAATCACCCCTTTGCGTTGACGTGGGGTTGTTTTCACCTGAGCTCCTTTTGCTGCAAGATGAAATCCGGTTTAACTGATTCACTTTCCCACCTGAGCTAACTCCCTGCCTCGTCCTAACAAGGTACAAAAATCAAAGAACAAAGCAGCTCGACGTGGTAGTGGCTGTAGGAAATGATGGAGCTCCCTGTGCTCATCCACTACAGGAATCTATATTAGGTTTTTCAAAGTCTTACAAGCACAATGAGCTAATGCAGTCTCTCAGTGCAGGTGAGATTTATTTCTCCCTTTCTCTAATATATATAGGCCCAGATTCTCTGCTTGTTTAATCCATTGGTTTACATGGATTTACAGCAGATATTGGCATTTGATCTATGACTGGGCTTGGTCTTTTGGCTGTAGCTTGAGTGAAGGAATAAAGTTCAGAGGACAAATTAATAGAGAGAAAAATTAGCTTTTCATGTTTTGAAGACAACAAAATTGCAGTCTGCTATCAAATAATCATCTAAATAAATAACCTTGAGAAAACCAATTACTTACATAGGAGGAAGCTATTGGCAGAGGTGTGAGCATCCTCCTGCTGCACCAGACTGAAAAGCCAATATTTATGTATAAAATGGAAATCTGGTTACTGAAACAGCATTGCAATTCACCCATTGTAATTAAAAAAATAACAATCACGCTTCAAGATAATCCTTCAGGTAATCAAAAGCTGGATCAGCAGCAGGTGCTGGTACTGGGCCGTGCCCTTGCTGGCAGTGACAAAGCTCTGACTGACAAAGGTGTGAGGTGGCAATGTGATGGCTGATGGGGTTGTTTAGCCCAAAGAGGCATGAGGCAATAACCTGGAGAATTTGGGGACAAAAAAACCAAAGCAACCCTCTACCTACAAGAGGGCTCCTCACGTAATCTATTCAAATATATATGTGTGTATACAGCCCATTTGAATGGGTTACATTGGAAATTTAGGCTTTATGGTTCTGAAAGACAAAGAACATCAAATAATTTTGCTTCTAATATGAGCACGTTAGTGATTTTAACAGCATTTGGTCTACTGAAACAAGATAAGGACTGGAATAATAAGCGGCAGTTCAAAGATTTATCTAAATGTGTTTGGCAGTTCCCCCGCCCTTTGCCTCGCGATGTGAACATCCCACGATTGAGACCATACCCTGTAAATTACCACCCTCTGTGGGGTTCTCACGTTAAATTATTCCAAATAAGCAAGGCCAAATGCTCTCAACTTAGCCAGAGATAATCAACTAATGCAAAGCAATTTCCAACAGTTCTATTTTGCTGCTTCAGGCTCTTCAAAAGACAAACAAAGTCACATAGAAAATTGGCATAGGAAGGAATAAGAATTGTCACCTCTTGCTTGTTGGTGCTGGACCAGATTTCATGTGTGCTCCTAATTATTAGGATTAGCAGTGTTGTATACCCAGCCCCCTCTGGGATTCAGCAGCAGCAAGATGGGGCTCAGAGAGCCCTGCACTGGACACGGTGTTGGAGGCTGTGTGGAGGAGATCTTTCTCATTAGTCAGGCAATTCATCTCCTGGTACAAAGCCGCAGGAATTAGTTTCACTTCCAGGCCTTTTTAATTACGGCCAAACACAAGTGCACCAGTCAGACAAAGAAGTTGCTTTACCTGCTGAAATTTCAGATTGTGGCATTCTCTCCTTAAGGTATTGTGCTTGCTCTCTGCTCTGACTTTCAATTTACAGTAGCCGTTTCTTCTTGTAGCACAAGACAACAAATTTCACCGTATATTCAGAAACTCAGTGCAATGTAGATGAAATTCCTTAATTTACATAATCAACTTCTGAGCTGAAAGGTCTGGGTTTAGACATATACCTGAAATAGAAAGGCTTTTGCTTCTTTTCTTGTGTTTTGGAAGGTATGACCCCATCATTTTGCATAAAACTGTATAATTCTGCCTTGCTATTTTCAGTATACCCCATTATCAGTCAAACTAATAGGCCTGGAGAATGAAACCCCCAAAAGAAATCCACCACATTAGGGAAATAAATACAGTTAATGATGATAATTAAGTCACTGGGGATAATTGAGAGATTATCCAATTACTATCTATAATTCTTTGGCTTGCAAATAAGATAGAAGTGTGTAGAGCTAATCCATTCTAGCAATAATAATAATAATAATTAAAAAAATTAGAAGGGGAAAAAGCACAAAAAGCCCCCAACCCACAAATTATTAGATTGTTTCACAACTGGAGGTATTTCATCGGTTTAATTGCCTAGTTGGTGAGTTTTTCTAGTCTGGAGTAGTTTTTTAGGCAGCTGTTGCAACACTGGTCTCTTGAGGAGGAGGAAGTATTCTGGGTTGGGATTGAATTCCCTGATTCAATTCCTGATTCCCTGGAGGAGCCCTGCTGTCCCTTAGATCCAGACTAAGATGGACACATATGCTCCTAGCAAAGGTCTTGCAGTAACTACAAGTGAACTGATCTGAAATAAGAAGAGATGGGATCAGTCTGGGGTTGTGCTCTGGATTCTGATGGTAAATTTAGGACAGAAGCCTTGTTCCAGCGGGCTGTGCCCTACAAAAATCCCCTCAGGTCCCCCATGGACTGCAGTGCCACTCTTTTGTGTTGGTTTTGCACACATGCAGTCATGCTGTCACAGAGCTAAGGAGAGGTGGTTGACCCCCCTGACCAGGTCAGGTGCTAAGGGAGGTTTTGGTCCCAAAAATTTCTCAGTCTCAGGCAGCCTGTGTCACAGTGGCTCGAGTTTTCTAATTTAGCAAGTGGATTAGGGACAAGAGCCAAACCCCAGGAAAACACAGCAGCACACCGGCTAAGTTTGTATACTCAGGGTTAGGCACCATTTTTTGGGAGGAACATTTTTGTTCCCGCTTTCATGCATTTGTAGGGCCTTGCTTGGCACAGGTAATTTAAGGAGATCTAAATATGGCCCCCAGCAAGTCAATTAAGGATGTGTTTAATTTTAATGTGTGCATAGTTCCTTTGGATCCCATCCATGGAAATCAGTGGCAAGGCTGCTGGTGGTTTGATTGGCTTCGGATCAGAGCCAGCAATTCTGATTGTAGAGATCGAATGCTTGAAATTAATTATATGACTAATGCTTCACTGGATTAGGGAATCAATTAATGGAAGTGGGGTGCTTGTTAGCAGATTTCCATTAACTTTCATGCAGATCTTTTTCCTAAACACAAACTGCATATTCATTGCCCTTGAATGCATTTAGGTAAGTTGGAAAAATAATAAGATGGTTGAAATAACCAGAATTTTCTAATGAAGCTACTGAAAGGAGTGTGGGACTCTGTACTGGGAATTAAATCCTTGCATTGAAAGACCTTGTGCCAAGTCCTCCTACCAAATAGGTAAGTACCAGAAAGCTTTTCCAATCCTATTTATGCCAGAAGCTCTTCAGTCTGGGATTGACAGACCTGGAAGGCAATCGTCTTCATAAGCCAACCAAAAGGATCAGAAATGAGGTAGCAAAGTACAAACCTTTCTCCACACATTTTTTTCTCATCTTTGAGTAGCTGCTGGAGGGGAAAGCATCCTTCAGCACTTCAACTCCTGCTTAACGCAGGCAGCTCTAACTAAAAGAACATCCTTGCTCCCACCCCTATCCCCAGTAAAACCTCATTTCATGCTCAAAGTTCCTTATGAAATACCCCCAAAATCAGGTCCTGGCAGGCGTAAACATGCACTGCTGAGTCCCAGAAGCTGCTGTAGGAAGGGATGGCTCTTGGGAAGGTCCCAGCCTGGCCAGCCAGCACAGGCTTCGATGGGCTGCACTTTATAGCAGGATGGTTTTATTCCATGGCCACAAATCGAGCCCTGGGCTCTGGAAAAATTTCACTCCTGGTGGTGCTCAGAGCCCTGTCCCCAGTGCTGCCCCAGCTCTGGAGCCCTGGAATGGGAGCTGCCTCTGGGCTGGTCTGTGTGTGCACAGCCGCTCCTCTGTCAGAGCAGCGCATTAAGCCACAAAATGTTTCTGTAAATATTGTTTCACACTTGGGTGAACAAAGCATGCTTTTATCTGAGGGAGAGCGCAGGGTGTAAATTACATTTTAATTGAGGAATTGGAAATACCAGCTTTTGCTTTTTTGTGTTTTTTTTCTTTTTTTTTTTTTTTTTCTTTTTTTTCTTTTTTTATTATTATTATTCTTTTTGCTGGCTTGTTAGTGTGGATAGCTCTGATTGAAGCTGCCTGCAATGAGCCCACTCTCATTTCTGCAGATTTTCTCACTTTCCTTCTGGCTTGGCTTGCCTGTATTCTCCTCCTCCTTGCTAGTGAGGCTGTCTGCAGGCCCGTGAGCATTCCCAAGCCTTGCTCACTCACAGTTTGGCACTGTGCCCCTGCAATGTTTGCAGCTGAGAACGGCTGGTCTGGCACCCTCCCCACCCCCCCGTGCCCTGCTGCCCCTGCCCTCCTCGCTGCTAGGCAGGAATGGGGGAAGCTGACAGTCTGCTGAGACCCCACTGTGCTTCTCAGGGATGTAAATCAGAAAAAAGGCTCCTTGGAGGCAAGAAGTGTTTTGTGCTGTGCAGTCTGAGTGTGATCTTCCCCTCTCCCAGAGCAGCTGGCGCTGCACCCATTGAGGGCTCACAGGAGCATCTCTCGGGTCTGACACCCGAGTGCTACCAGCCATTCCAGCCATGATGCAGATGTTCTTTCTCCCCCACACTAAAATACCACCTGAGAAGCTGCAGATGCTGCTGGGAGCCCAAAGGAACACAGGGTCATTTAGGTTGGAAGAGACGTCTGAGATCATCAATTCCAACCGTCAACTCAGCACTGCCAAACCCACGTCCCCAGGTACCACATCTACAAGTCTTAAATCCCTCCAGGATGTTGGCTCCACCACTCTCCTGGGCAGCCTGTCCCAGTGCTTGATCCCCCTTTCAGCGCTAATATCCAATTTAAGCTCCCCTGGTGCAACTTGAGGCCTTTTGCTCTTGGCCTGTTGCTTGGAAGACATTGATCTCTATTTTGCTACAACCTCCTTTCAGGTCATTGTAGAGAGGTCTCCCCTGAGGCTCCTTTCCTCCAAGCTGAACAGCCCCAGCTCCCTCAGCTGCTCCTCAAAGGACTTGTTCTCCAGACCCTTCCCCAGCTTCACTGCCCTTCTTGCCTTTCATTACCCATCTTAAGTCTTTGTTCATCTTAAAATGTCTTTGCATTATCCCTGTCTCTCACAAGTAACTGCTGTGCCCCAAAGGACCAGCGGTCACCTAAGGCTTGCCAGGAGTGTGGGACCCTGTAGGATCTCTCTTCTTCCTGCTGGTGGAAACAGCCAACAGCTCGTAGCCCAAGCAGAGAGAGTCCTGGTTTCTGGAGTCTCAGAAATCCCCACAGAAGCTCCTGTTTAGGAAGGGAAGTGGAACACAGCCTCATTCCTCAGGGCAGCCAGTGAGCCATCAAGCACAGCAGTTGGACGTGGCCAGACAGGAGGAAAAGGCAGGAAAAGGAGCAGAGGATGGAGCCAGCTGTGCTAAATCTCTGCGTCTGGTGGGCAGCTTCTGCTGGAAGGGCTGGAGAGAGCCCAGGCTGGAGGCAAGAGCTGCATCTCCCTGCTGGGAGAATGAACGGGAGCATGAAGCACTTCCAGCTGGGAGCTCAGAACCGAAATTGCAGATTGCACCCTCGCTGCTCAGGGGGGTGAGTCAAGCCCATTAGCCAGCTAATCCTCACAACAGGCTTTTGTGAGGCTACTGTTTCCTTCTGAGGAAATGTATGATCTACTGATTACACAGCATCCCAACATGCCAAATGTATGCTTGAAACCAGTAAACAATAAATATTTAATTAGCCGGTCATTTTGACAATAACAACAGGCAACAATTAAACTGGCTTTTGATTTCCCCTTCATTTAGTTGTCAGTCTTGTATAGTCAAAATTAAATGCCAACTCTTGCCTTGACCACAGCCTTTAGTAAGGCTGTTAAGAGAATATTTAGGTTTGATCTGAGCTTTTGATTTCTGGCTCTGATTTCTCCCGCCTTTGCACCAGTTGTAGGCATGACTCAAATACCATTAATTTAATGTGGGCTGAATGTGAAACTTAGAAGCTTATTCTTTCTATCCTAGCAGTGCCAGCCAATATTTCAGAGAGCGGCCACACTTGGAAATATAATTGTGATTCAACCTGAAACTCCTGATCTCCTCCACTGCCATCGGGACTTTGCTCACCTCACAGGACCGTGCACACCTGATGTGTCCTCACAGATATCTTCTGACATCACCATCTCTCTGTGTATTCTTCTTTACTCCTCCACTGCTGTTTGTCTGCTGACCTTCTGCTCAACCCTAAAGATTCTTCTCACCAATGGGGTGACAAATTTCTAAGTGGAAAGGGGAAGAAGAAAGCTGTTTTCCAGCACCAAATTAAATTTTCCCGACAATTACGTTTGCATTCAGAGCTTCTGTATCCCAACTTATCTCCCCATGCTTTGTCTTTGTGTGAATCACCAAATTTTTCAGGCGGAAGGTCACTTTGTCAGGTTTGCTGGGGAAGAATTGCTCTGGAAACCAAACTATCCTTACTTATCAAACCTCTCCCATCTCCTGATCCAGGGCAGATGCTTGGCAGCGTGGGAGGAGGTTGAGGTGGGACTTTCTGCCACTGACAATGCTGTATCCATCCTTGGACATTAAGCAAGGCTTCTCCTACACAGCTGCCAGCCATGATGTGCAGTTATGACCAGGACCCGAACGTGGATTTTGTCTGGTTGAATTCAAAGCACCAGACTGCAAATGAGGAGCCTTGGCTGTAATCACAGCTCTCCTGCTGGATGGTCTCTGACTGCAGACGAGTCATTTCACATCTGCTCCCCTTTCCTCCCTTTCTGGGTTGTCTAAATGAAGGTGAGATCTTTACAGCACGTTAATGCCACCCTGATGTGCCCACAAGACATTTAGCACTGTGCAGCCCTGACACTGTTTGAAACATGGCAGCACTATTTTAAGGGGTGGCACAGGTATCAGGTTTATAAATATTGCCTCTTTTTGCATATTTTCCCTTCACTACCACAGTGTAACATCCTGCCCAAAGTCTCCATGTAATGCCAATCTTCTGATTCAAAAGTTTTAGCAAGTCTTGTTAGATTTTGGTGAATATCAAAGTTGGTTCAAATTTAATTTTGACTTTGTTGAGAAATGAAAACAGAGCCCTCAGCCCCCCCATGAAACAGAGGTAACTTCCTTCAAAATAAATGGATTTAATTATAAAAGTTGTCTTTGGATCAAGCCTGCTCTGTTTAGACCTACTAATCAGAGAGTATTTACAGAGTCACGAGGACCTGATAAAACGTGTACACAGTTTAAAATATCCCATTGTAGTGCATTGTAAACCTTAATTTAAAATAAGACAGCTTAAAAGCTTTATGGATTTGACTGATGATACACCCTTTATATTGATGGCTGAACCCAGCATGCTGTTATTCCTGCTTTCTCTTGCTAACAACAAAGTTCAGAATGATAATATATTTTATAAAAAGCTTTACTATTACGCTGCTGTGAAAGTGACTTTAAATAACGATAATAGGCCTGAACCACAACTTCACAGAGAAACAGCTCTGGAGAAGATGAATTTCCATACAGCAGGCTTGGAGGCAGCATGAGGATAATGCACCAGCTCTCCAAAATATTAGCATGTGAGCATCCTGGAAAGCAAAAGGTGAAAAGCATTTTGGAACCTGAGTGGATCAGACTCTCCTTTCTCCAGGAACGCAGCAGGGCTGGTGGCGAGCTCAGAGGTGTGTGACTCTCCAGCAGGGTCACATCCCAGGGGACCAAGCAGTCTGAGAACCCTGCCAGCAGCACTGAGCCTTCTCTCCATGAAGAGTTCCTCTTCTGTGGGGGGAAGAGCCAAGCCAGGAGTCTGCTTTAATAATGCAGGATTAATTAATTTGTTTTCCTCTGCCAAACCTGGCATTGTGATTGGATATAAAGGAGGCAGCAGAGCAGCAGCTTATTCACATGAGGGGCTGTGTCCCTGTCCATGGGGAGGAAGCTGGGTCTGAAAAAGCACCTGCAGAGCCTTTCTTCTTCCTTCTCTCAGACTTTGTGGTGTCAGATGGGTGGGATTTGGCTGACCTTGAGTGGTAGCCCCACCTTGCTGTGTGCTAGTTCCTGCACCTTTGAGATCCAAACTTCTTTGAGACCATCTGAAGAAAGCTTGGAGAAACAAGGAAATCATTAGTTTGTAGTAAGAAACTCTGTCCAACTCCCATAAATATATGGAATATGCACAAAAAATGGCAGGGAGCTCACAACTTCCAAACGCAAGAGCTTTCCCAGGGTCTGACCCCAGTTGTGGGTAAGACCATGGGATGTTCTTTAGCCAAGTAAGCACAGTCACCTTCCCACGTCTGAGACACTCCTGTGCGAAACTGAGGGGAAAATAATCACATTCAATTAGAGATAATTACACCAGGAGCAAAAATTCACCCTGTGCAGTAACTGGGTTAAACAAAAAGCTGCAATGGAGCCCTGACAGAAAAAGTATTTTTACATTTAAAAAATGGCAGGATTTATTCAAGCAGTGAGGAATGGGGCATCTCAAATTTGGAAATGACACAGGTTACAGGTTGTGTGAATTAATATAATGATTCTACAAGGCAATAAGTTGAAAAGTTGACAATCACTCTTAAAATACTATTCGAAGACTTAAATTAAACAAAAGAAGTGTCTACAATCGAAAAGACTTGTTCTAAGCTTTGCATGAAATACTGTCCAACAATAAGATGTCATGTGCAGCCTCCTGAACAGCCAACACTTTTAAATTCTATCTTCATTCTTACATTTACTGTGGATCAAATTTATGCCTATTACGTTATCACGAGAATATACAATGTGCAGCAGAAATACAGTATGTCAACAGCAGCTCAAAGTGTGAGGCAACACTCAAAGGGGGACTTTCCAAACCCATCCCTTATGAAATTAATTGGTTATCTTTACAGACCGTATAATTAACATTTCTGTGTCTTTCCATTTGTAAAGCAAGCATTTGTGTTCAAATTTACCTTGCAACCTCCATAATTATAATTCTTATGTGTGAGGAAGCTGTAGTTGGCAGTTTCAGTGTCTGGCACAGTTTTAGAGGTGAGAATTTATGATCTCATGAACTTCCCCATTGTAACCCAGATTCCTTGCTCAAAATGAAGTCAAAACAATTCAGCACCGTAAAATTGTGCAGTTTTATGTATGTTATTAGGGGTGTATTTTGTGGAAGTAATAACAAGATTGAGGTTGAAATGAATCTCCATTTCCTATTACATATACACACAGATACAATGAAATGCTGATTTTTTAAAGCGATGAACACATACACGGGCATGCATAAACAGCTGGAAGACTACCAACATAAAAAATGTATTTGTGTGCAGGAAACAGGATTGACAAAGACCTCACTCTTCCCTGGAAAATAGAAGATTTGAGGTTTGAACAAAGGGGACCAAAAATCTTATCTCCTTCATACAGGAGAGATGTTGTATTAGAGAAAAATGTGTAGAAAGGCAGTGAAGGGAAGCACCAACAGCTGCTGGGATGTGTTTAGACCCAAGAGGGAAGGAGGCTCTGAGGACATTAACTGGGCTGAATCTCATCTGAGAAATGCCAAGTTTCTTGCTCCTGCTGTGGGTTTGGTGTTGGGTAAATATTGTGTATTTCCAGGTTAAAACTATACCCTTTGCTCCTTGTAGGGTCTTCAAGACCTAAAGTGTGGACAGAAGCAGCCAAGACCTTTGGTAGGCACCAAAGTCTTTTTATGCCCAGAGAGCACATTTCAGAATTGTGATTATTATCATTGCTGGGCTAAAAATGTGCCAGGCAGTTCGTGGGACAGAAGACAACCCTCCTGTCCCGACAAGCTTGCAGTCAAAGGGGCCAATTTTGCAATTTTGTGTACACAGGGGTGGCAGTGGGAGTACAGAGGTGCTACCAGAGCTGTGGGACCCCAGGGAAATGTGAACCCCAAGGATGGGGAGGAAGCTGTAGGGATGAGAAAGGCTCAGCAGGACCCTTGTATGGAAATAGGGTCCCATCAGCAGTCAGTAAAAATTTTCGTCAGAGTCTCTTCTGGTATTAAAATTTATGAATTTGGGAGAGAGGGAAGATGAGTGAGATGGGAATTTATGACTTAAGTTTTTGATTTTACATATGTATGCAGACTCTGGGAAAGCTGTACTGCAGATTTTTAACTCTTCCTGAAATGGACGCTAAATATTGCAGTATCAGTAGTTCATCATTATTTTCCATCTTAAGAGAAATGCTGTTTCCGCCTTTGGCACAAATGTTCCTTACTGAGCCATGCAGTTTGGGGAAGATTTTCCTTTTTTCTTCCTCACTTTTTGTCCTTTCATTTATGAATCCTGACAGTTTTGGGGTTTGCTCCATCCCCCCAAGTTCATGTGCGTCTGCTGTCCCAAGACACACCACATTTGGAAAACTGATCATTACCAAGTGGGTTTTTCCCCTCTTTCCTGGTGGAGAATAGAAAGCAATTTTTCAGGTATCAGCTCCAGCTCTGTAGGCACCTCTAGATCACTTAATTTTCCTACTTTGAAAGGACCACTTGACAAAAGTTAATTAGAATATTGCTGTCTGGGATGGGGAGGCCCAGTGGGAGATGGTGGAAGTATCTCATTTCTCACAGCACTTCAGCCAGAAACCTTCCCAATGTGACTTTTATTATTAATAAACACACCATACAATAATTATAGCACACCATACAAAAATTATGCCTTTTACAAGCAGCACAGATTTGAATCCTGTGTTGTTAAGCCTCCTGCATCACTCTGTAAACAAGTTTCACTGTTCCCCAAATGCTCAGCCTGGAGGTGTTGCACACACAAAATTACCACCAGTGTCAATAATAATGACAGCAATAAATAGAGATGTGAGTCCAGTGCAAGAACTTGCTCGTGCTGAGGCAGCCTGGTGTGCTCCTACACACTCAGCTTCATAACACATTAGCTGCTTAATTTGGTAAGCAAAGAGGACTGGGAGAAGAAACAGAACTGGTTCCCCATCTCACACATTTCATGGATTTTCCTCTATTTACTCCTTTCCTACCCACTGTTCAAATTGACCTACGACCTAACTGATCAGGAGAACAGAGATATAAACTTCAGCCCAAAAATCTTCACAAAACAGCATAGGAACAATTCAGAGCTGCCCAAATAAATAAACAAACCCCTGACTCTGGCATATGTTGTGTGGCCATTTTCCCTGGGGAGTTTTTAAGTAATGGGACACAGCTCCATCCCCCAGGCTGTCCCCACATGCCACTGAACAAAGAAAATCCCATATCCTGACACCAAGTTCCTGACAAACAACTTCTATTTGTCTCTAAATAGATGCATCTTATTATGCATGCTTAGCAATTCATTCAGATGAGGAACAGCAGGTTGGATGACAGTATCTCCTGGTGACAGGTTTAGGTGTTATGAATATCACAGCCTTGACTTTCACTAAAGCTCCAGGACCTCATCTGCAGCTCCCACGTGACACCAAAGCTTGATCAGGATCTGCAGCCTTGGGGCTCTGCCATGCACGGGGGAAGGGCTGCACATCTGCAATGCCTTTAGAGCAGCTGATCTTACCCTTGGTGTGCTCTGGCTCCTCTCTCCCTCTTGGCCATGCGAGAGGTCTCCATGTGGAGAAGAAGCCTGACTTAATCATCTCGCACAGCTCAAATCTGCCCTTCGTGATCCCTGCCTTTCAGAGGAGCAGTATTTAGCTCCCTAAGCCAGCAATCTGCTTGGCTGTAGAGTTCATCAGGAACACAAATAGGGCTTCGGTCCAGAGAAGAATATTTTGCAGAGGCAGCTAAAATTAGGATCTGGCCCTGGGAGTGTGTTTGCAGACATCTGGATACAACACACCGCAGCACCACTTGTGTGGATCACCAGCATAATTGCAATAAATAATTCAAGAAACAGCAAATGATGGTGCAAGTGAAGCCTCCAGCTTTGCAACCAGCTGATGGCACTGTGGCCTGCAGAGGGGACACCTGTCAGGGTGGGATTTGGGGCTGGGAGCACTGGGGGTCCCCCATGGGACTGACAGTGACCAAAGGAGGCTGCAGGTGACAGCCAGTCCCTCTGGCTTTAGCCTGAAAATTTGTGATTGCAGTCTTTGGGTCCCAGGTAGGCTCCTTGGCTCCCTTCAAACCCACAACTTTCCCCAAACTGGGGAACATCTGAAAAAAGTAAGGAGGCTCCAGAGCTTTGCAGAATTGCAGCACATGGGATTGGGAGGTGAATGAAGCCCTGTGTGTGGTTCTCTGTGCACAGTCTGGGTGAGTGTTTGGAAATAACCACCCTCCAGATTCCAAGGTGAAACCAGACAGGAATTTTCCTTCATGCCCATTACTCTTTTCTCTGGCAATCAAGACCTTGGCCAGGAAAATATGTGATAACTCACAGATACAAGGAGTAAATACAGAGGGAGTGGAGAGGATAATTCCTCTCTGTACAGGTGACACTCTGCCATACATCATCAACCCTGACACTTCAGCACCCGCGGCCTCTGGTCTGGCAGAGGGACTTGTTTGGTTAAAAAGCAAATCTGAACACTATAAGGACTGTAAGGAAGAGGATCCCTCTGGAAATATAGGACCTTCAGTCATGTGAGTGGAGCAGCAGTATCTCTTGCTTGCTTAGAATTGAAACAAACAGGAAGTTCTTGTTTAATCAATTAAGGAAAAAAAAGACAAAGCAGGTCAGATGGCACCACAGCAGACAGAGATGGCACTACAGGGATAAACATCCAACAAAGCTCATCTGATCTCCCCCAAATAACACAGCCACCTTCCATCTGAGAGAGCTTATTAAAAAATGGGATCTTGGAGACACCCCTTTTCCTCCTCCATACCTGTGGCAGAGCAGATCTCACCTTTGTAACAGCATGAATCTAACACCCCAAACTCTGGCCTTTTTAGATGATTAACTGATTAATGTGAAGTTATTTCTCCCACTGATGCATTACTATATTATTTTCATAAAAGTGGGTAATTGTGGTTCACTTTTAGGTGCACCCAAAATTCTGACTCATGTTTGAATTAGAGTTTTGCAAAGGCTCTTCATACAAATAATGGGCACAACCAAATCTGCCTCCTTCCTCTCCTGCCTCACAACTTAGACAATTAAAAACCTATAAACAAAATGTGGCAGGTGAAGCCCATTTACAGTGAAGTGTAATTACACCCAGAATAATGAGCTTATGCAAAAGATTTCTTCTTGAACCAGTGCCTAGCCTTTGTGAGGCTCTGAGTCACGCTGGCATCACTTTCCTCACAGTATATATATATATATATATATATATATATTTAGTTATTACTACTGCTGTTAAGCAATATAGCTGTGGAAAGAAGGTTTTATTTTGCATCCCCTGTTATCACCAGCGACATCATCAGCTAATCTGCTCCTGGCAATGACCTACTTCAGGAAGCAGCAGGAAAGCTGGGTATTCTCAGATCTCGAGTTGAATTGGAAATCTCCTATTTGCCTTGTAAAAGGATGTCATTCCACCCACAAACCATTGAGAGACACTAGAAATGGGAGCTCACAGTGTTTATAGAATTCCTTCTTCGTGCCTTGAAGAGAAAGGAAGCAGAGACATCTCAAAAGACCAGAAACTGTGATTAAATGTAATTTTTCCCTACCTAGAAAAAAAAAATTACAGTACAAATACGTAAAACATCCAATAAATTTGCTCTCAGTGTCCTAACCCTTCTCCTCAAGCTCTTTAACTCATTCCAGCATCTATGATCTCCTCCTGCAGAGCTCCCTATGTTATGACACTTCCTCCACGAAAACAGAGAGGGGATGTAGTGGCAATTTCAGCAAAGGAATCACAGAGAAGCAGCAGACAGGAATATTACTGATCAATGGCAAAAAGATTAAAGGTAGTAACATCCTTATGGCACTGTGCTGAGCAATGAGTGAAGAAGATCAAAGGGATTATCAAGAGCAAAGAGAGAGCTTGTGGCTATTAAACTGACAAAAAAAGAAATCCTGTGGGAAATAGGAACAAAACTCTTAGCAAAAGACAAGGATCAGATTTTCTTGTTTCACTGAAGTGAAGATGTTGGAGGGACAGGTGTCAGGAGCTGCAGTTTCTAAGTTTCTAACAGTGCTGATCCTTGAAGGGTAAAGGGAGGAAAAGCTTGGGGGAAATGTCACCAGGAATGGACAGAACGTCTCCAGACAGTGGAACACCGAAACCTCCATGAGGAGCACAGCCCAGGTCAGCATGCAAAGAGACTTTAATGCTGAAATCGTATTTTATGCCTCCAGATCTGACCTGTCTAAGAATGGGTGTAACAGCATCTACCTAAATTTAAGGTTTTTGCTGAAGAGGATTTAGCAGACTTAACATTGAACATATTTTAAGTGTTTTCATGGATAACTTCAAGCAAGAAGAACGTGCGAGCTGGATTATGAATCTTCTTATACATTTTTATAGCATTTATAATTAACTCTAAGTCTATTTTTTCTTTTTTTTTTTTCTTTTTCTTTTTTTTTTTTTTGTGCTACTGGGAAGCAGTCATGCTGTAATCTTCTAATTAATAAATGGCTCAATAAATCATGAGATCTTTTGTCCATGGAGAAACTTACACATACTGTCAGAAATATTACACTCTAAAATGGGTAGTAGGCAACCAATCATATTTTTACTCCTTCTGTACTTTTTTTTTTTAAATTTATATTTAATTTGAAAATGTTTAATGACAAAATTAGTCAAAGAAATTGCCCAGTGAGGGCTGGTTATCGTGCCAGTTATTATCTCTGTGAAAACTCTGATTGGCACCCAAGGGCTTTGGTGATGCCAAGTCCAGCTGCACCAAAGCTGTCCAGTGACAAGGACATCCCACGGCTCGTGTCTTGGGCCATTGCTTCATTCACACAACGTGTTTCTGGGGAAAAGCCTGGTCCGGTGCACAGAGCGATGGGGAAAAGTCCTGCAGATGTGCGCTTGGCCCCTCACCCTGTGCTGTGAGCATCCTGCTCCTCCTGAGCCTTCTTTTTCTCCTTGTTTTTTTCATCTCTTTCTCACTTAAACTGAAAGCTCTGCCAGCCATGGGCCTTCCCTCACTCTGTGCTTGCAGTGCTCTCTTTACTGGAACATGAAACCAAGGAATGATAAAACTTGTCACAGATCAGCAGTGTCAGCACTGATCGACGGGGACCTGGACTTTGTCATTCATTAGCCAGACTTCCCTCTTGCCACCTCCTCGAGGCCGCTCCCTTCCCCCAGGGCAAAGTTAGAACAGACATTTGTAATTCTGTGTTTCCGGTTGTCACACACTAAACAAACACCTTTTGCTGTTCTCAGGAGAGAGAGCCGAGGATCCTCATCTTCCCTTTCTGAGTGGGGATGTGAAAGCAGAGACAGACAGGGTGTGACTTTCCAGCTAAAAACATGCATCCCACATTTATCTGGGCACTGGCTGTGATGTGACAGGGTGCCTGGGTGCCTGGGGAGTGCTCCAGCCTCCAGCAGCTGATGAGGAGGGTGCCCTGCTCACAGCCCTCCCTCCTGAATTTCTGCTCTCAGCGGCACAGGACATGGGGAACCACAGCCTAAATCAAACCCCAGTGCTTTGAGGCAGCTCACAAAGATCATAACTGTGGCAAGACCCTGAGAGTGACAGGAAAAACCAGCTCCTTGCAGGAGGTGCGCTACAGGAGCTCACATCTGGAGGGCTCCTGGCTTCTTCTGTTAACAGCCACTGCCAAAGCAGATTCCGTGAACCTCAAGCTCTCCCCACGTGGTGTTTCCTTGTATTTTATCATCCCCAAAAAGAAAAGTTCTTTATTATGAGCTACACAGACTGAGTAGGCTGTATCCCAGCAGGGTCTGAGAGCTGCAGCCGACTGTGACTCCTGAGGGAAGGTGGTTACAGTGCCTGTGGAGATGTCAGGGTGCACAAGGCAAAGCAAAATAACCCACTTCTGTTGTGTAAAATAAAAAGTCTCTCTGAAAAAATTGCTGTGTCGAGGAAATGATAGCACTGCATTTAAGGCAGCCCCTAAATGTCGAGGGAGCATCAATAATTCTCTTTATTTACAATAGTAGAAGGCACAGCCTTCTACTATATGAGTTGATAGGAAAAGAAAAGGGGAATGTGCAACTGCTTCTGTTTGAAATCTTAATTATTCCAGTAATCTTTCAAATACAGTTCATCAGCTGGATATAAACACTCTCCTAGCTGCAAGCATAGGTGCGAAAAGGGAAAAAATCCCATTATCAAGCAATCTGCAGCTCTGAAGACAATGGCTTCCTGCACCAGCAAATTTCTAACAGTTCTTTGTGACTGGTGCTGGCAATAGGGTAGGAAAGTAAATGAGTTCCTAACACAGGATGTAAGATATTCATTAAAGACCAGGTAGAAGAACATTAATTTACCTTTTAAAACATATTAGGAGACAAATAAGGCAATGAATTCATTAGTATGCATGCATTGCCTCAGCTGATCAGGTCAGACAAGCTCAGCTGTGCCTCCTAATGCCTGCACTGCAAAACACTGCTGATAATATTAACATTTTAATAGTAATTGTAGTCATATTTACTGATAGGCAAAGGCAGGATGTGATTTACTCCAGCAGAAATCTTGGATGGGTTTTCTATCTAGCTTGTTCACAGGTTCACACCACCTCTATGAATAATGCACTTAATTCCTGTTGCTGACTATGGCCAGCAGCAAAACACGTAAAACAACAACAACAACCTGTTTAAAAAACAGCCTGAAAACATCCTAAAAACAACCCAGGGAGTCTGAACAAGTCAATACTGCAAACATCCTGCACTAACTAGGAGAGCAGCTGAATAGAGGTGGATAAAAAAGGGGACAAACTCTTCTGTTTGGTAAACACAAGAAGTAAATAATCTCTATTCCACCCCAGATAAAAATGGGCACAACTTGCTGTCATTTATATTTTATAGCAACCCTCCCTTAAAGCTTCAGTTCCTTCAGCTGAGATTCCTGTTGGGACCCTTCCCTTGGCCACAGAGTCACTGTGTGCAGTGATAAATCACTGCCTTGAAAGCTGAATAATTATTTTATGACCCCCAAATTCTGCTTTGGGGTCTCCAAACACGGGTGAGATCTTCCTTCACGTGCTGGTCCAATGCAGTGTTAGTGCAAAAGCAGAAAACAACTCTTGAGCACTTTTTGATCTGGGTCTTGTCACGCAAAAGCTGGGTCCTATGTCAGAAGAGCTGCTGTGGGAAGGGCTGGGTAGCAATTGCCTGAAGTTACTTTAAAGTGAAGTTGCCTGCTGAGATTAAGCAAGAAAATGCAACAATATCTGCATATATTTATACTAAAAAGCATAATCAGGGAAGGCGAGGAGTTGGAGTGTGATCCCAGTCCACTGAGCCTGAGTGCACAGAATATGAGTTCTCAAGGAAGCTACTTCAAAGGCAGAATGAGAAGGCAGGGAGACATCACTGTGAGCCAGATAATACAGGGGAAGCAGGGCTTAGCAGCTAATTCATTAAGTGCATTTTTGCACAGGATTTCTGATGTAGCAGCTCCCAATGACACACGGTGCAGCCACTGCAAGGCAGAGGATGGAGTTATCTCCGTGGCTGGCTGCTCCCAGCCTCTCCCTGATCCAGCAGCCCCTCTTACACATCATTAAGAGACAAGCTCCCCACGGGGACCACCACTGGCCTCATCAGCATGGAGAGCAGCCCTCTTGCTCTGCATCACTGAAGGCTGGACAATCCCACATTGCCTCCATCTGAAACACCACGGCTTTTAAAGGCAGCTCTGGGATTTTCATGAGCAAAATAATACATCCAGAGAGGGTCACGTGAAGGATTTGTGATGTTGAGAGCAGCCTGGAAGCCAGGTGAAAGCACAGTCCAGCCCATCCAGAGCTGGTTCATTGGGGATTTATCATAAATGTTTGTGGGGTGCTCAGAGGGAGCCCTGAAGATGTGAGTTTTAATTGAAAAGGGATTGCAGGGGATATAAACCAACCTAAATGTCAGGGCACTGTTGCTTCCCCTAAAGGTCAGAACGAGCATACTGAAACCACAAGTCTGAAAATGATACCTCTGACAGTGCTGTTCCAGCCATCCATGGGTACAGAGCAATGCTCATCTATTCCAGCTTGGAAACTGGCAGGGAAGGATGGGAAAACAGCCTCACAGAGGGCTGGGAGCTGGATAGAATTTTTTGGATGCAGCTGCAATAAAAGAGTCTTCTGATACCGTCCAAAGGCACAGCCCAAGTTATTACAACAGCATTAATTTACCATTAGGGCTTGCCGGAATCAGAGGGGAAGATTTTGGTTTTTAAAAACAGAGTCAAAGAAAGGCAAGAGAGAGAAAAAAAATATATATTCAGTCCTTTTAAAACCTGACCTAAAAAGCCTTGCAGTGTGAAATATGCACTAAAAAATTTATGTCAGGTTTCTATGGTTATACCTATGTAGGGGTGTGATACAGAGCAAGCTCAACCTTGCTCCTGCTGGCCTTACACGCCATGGAACTCAAAGAGCTCTTCCCAGTGGAGGAGCAAAGCCCACTGGAGTCAGCAGGGACAGCTGTGCTGGCTGTGTGGATGAGCTGAGCAGCCTCAGGTCACTGCCCTCTGCCCCAGCAAGGCTTTACTGCCATGGAGGAGGGAGCTTAGGGTGTTTCTCCTGGTCCCCAGCACCCCTTGGGATGGGGTGGTTCCCTATGTTCCCTTCCCCTACAACAGCTCGTGGTCCTGGAGGTCCATGCTGACCTCGTGAACCTGGTGGTTACAGACTCAACTCCAAAAGGGATTGAGGGGTTACAGGTCCCTGTTCCTGACAAAGGCAGTCCCATGGACGTCCACAGCAGGTCGAAGTGGAGCAGCACCCCTGTGAAAAGGGTGGATTTGTGGGGTTGAACTCAAACAGAAACTTTCTTTGCTTTATACCAGGAGGAAATACCAGCCCCCCATCCAAGATAAAGGATTCAACTCTCCAGAATGACTAATGGTGGTTAAAAATGGAAACAAAGGGTCTGATTCAGCTCCCACCCATGCAAAGAAAACCCCCAAACCCAACCAGATTAAAGCCCCAATGTTGATGAGTGGATTCACGTATCAAGGAGCCTCTCTTGGAGTGTTCCTCTTGGTTTCTAAGGAGCCAGCTGTTATTTATGCAGTCTATTTACACGTTCTCTTGGCTCTTCATGCAGAGGAATTATTTTACAGTGTAAGCTCCCTCTCTTTATTTTCCCCTTACAAGTGCATGCACAACAGAAAGAGAAGGTAGGACAAAGATGTTTGAAAGAACTGCATGCAGGTATGTTTTAAAGGACAGAAGATATTTCAGGTTGTCAGTATGAAATTGTCAGAGAACATAAATTACTACTGTCTGTGCTTTTCTCCTTCCTAAGAGGATTGTGCTAATTAAACAAGAAGAGATTATCAAACTTTGTCTACAGCTGATAAAATCCAACTACAAATTAAAATGCATGTTAAAGCTAATCCATCACAAACTGAAAAATTAAGCTAGTGCATTTGTAATGTTTTCAGCATCCTTTGTCCTTCAGACAGTGCCCAAATACTAAAATTTGGTTTAGTTTAATGTTTTGCACTTATGTAGAGATTTAGAAATGTACATTCCATGCAGTTTTCTAAATGCTCATCTTCTTTGCATGTTTAAGATTGTGCCAGTAATTTGCATTCCCTTTTACAAATGGAATTGTAAAAGAAAAGGGAAAATGTAAGCAACTGGATTAAAATAAACTGTTGCCTCCTTCCAGTGCAAATAAGTTCGAAAAAGTTTCCTCTTGTTTTTGCATACCTCTGATGAGTCATGGCAGCAGAAATGCCAAAATGCCACCAAAGAAAGGCTTTTCCCTTTTTATTGTTGGAACAAGCAAGAACAAAAAGTTCTGGAAATACAGAGGGAGACACATTCTCCTGGGTCCCAGCCTTGCTCTCACGTATGGGTCTGAGTCACTGTGGCTGTGATTAACCAGATCAAAATGAGGGAGTTGGTCCACAGTGGCACACCCAAGCCCCAGCACTGCTGAAATTACATTTTAAACCTTGAGGGTACTAAATCAAAGCACCCAATCTCCAGATATCCATCTGATCCTTGCTAACTAAAGGGCATTTTCCTCCTGGATCAAGTCCACTGCAGTCCAGAACAGTGAGTGTGACAATAGCTAGAGGGTGAAGGAACAGATCTGAAAAGAAAAGATAACCAAGAGGCTGTGGGGGCTGGAAGAAAAATTACAGCTCCCAGCCACCGGACCTGAGGCCTGTTCCTTGGTTTGCTGCCTACTGGGACGAGTCATGTTGTGTTTCTCCTTCTAGTTTTTTTCTTGGTCGGATCACTTGACATTTCAGACCCCTTTTTGAGAAGGGGTTTTGTTCCACTCAAGTTTGGTGATACTGAACACTTAATGTAGATGTGACCTTTAGGACCTCTGATGATTGAAGTGATAATTGTACAGTGAATAAAAAATAAAAGATGTGTGGTGTCTTTCATCATAACAATCTTGTTCCTTTTAAAGTAACTTTAAATGTCTTACTCATTGCTTAAGTATTTATTATGTCAATTTTTGTTGAAGTTTTGAAGGATACCATGACTCTTGGTATGGAGTCAAGATTCTGAAAAGCACTGGCTCCTCCTCCTAGGCAGGAAGAAAATTCCCTGCAAAACCCAGTCTTGAGAGAAAAATAGGAGAATGTACATGAAATTATTTGCCTACAAATTACTCTGTTTATTTTCCAGATGACATTTGAGCACTGCTTTTATGTTTGCCCTCCTCTCATCTCCTTGACTGGACACACACACCGTGGTCAAATCCAGGTGGGAAACCAGCCTGAGAGGTGTCTTCAACCTGCAGCTCCCCTTACCTCTGTCTCCAAGACCTCAGACACTCCTAAAAGCACCAGCAGATCCATCCATCCACCAAACCCGCCCGTGCCCTGGGAGCTGGGTCTGGTTTCAAGCAGTGCTTACACAGAATCCTTTGTACACCACCACTGCCCATCCCAGTCCCAGGCACTGCCTGGCTCCCCCTGCAAAGGCAGCCAACCCCTGCAGCCTCTCTGTGCTGGTTGTGTGCCCACATGGGCCCGTGGTGGCCCAGCACAGCCAAAATATGGATTAGCCCTGGCTGGGGGATGTCTTATCTCAAAAGCTTCTGTCTCTGGGTCAGTTGTTGGTTAAGACTTGTTCCAGCCTCTCATGCCATGTCCCTCCAGGCAGAAATTGAGATCCTGCTTGTTGAGAAGAGGAGTAATTGCAGGTCTCTGGCTTTGCTCTAGTTTAAAGTGGAGCTAATTCCTCCTAGTTCCAGGCAATGGAATAACAAATTCCATGTGTCCCTGCAATGGCTTTGGCTTTGCGCTGTGATTTGTGTGTAGTAGGGTCCACTTAGACTAGAAAACACAAGGGTAGTATTTATTTAACTGATTATGCTGCATTCTTGTCTTATGAATCACTCTCCACAGATGGTACTTATGCCATGTCCTACTTTCTGGTTTGACAAACGACTGCTCTAAGACTCCCTTATATTGGCTCTTGCTCGAATGTAACTGCATTGAATGCAACGGATTTATTTTTTATTTATATTGGTGTCAACAAAGCTGGACACGGGGCCTTTAAAAGTAAAGAAGTGCCCCAAATACCTGTAAAATTCAATATGGCACATTCATTATTTATAAAATGACTGTTTCTGTTGCAGAACATTATTGATATTGTTATTTTGTGAGCTTTCCACGTGTACAACTGATACGTACAACTGTACTAAGTCAATACTGCTTGAGATTAATAAGACTGGTAGAAGGTTTTTCAATCAATATATTCACTCCCAAGAATATGCAACTGTGTGTATGGGGGAATTGATTCTGTTTTCATAGAGATGTAAATAAAAACAATTCTTAGAAGCAAAAGGAATTGTAAAAGTGGGAAATGAGAAGGCCATTTGTGATGCCAAGATTAACATACATTTTAAATACGACTTTGTGGCACTTTGGAGCCCATTTTGGGATTACAGTAATTTTATATTCAGTAAAAAGCAGCTTTCAAATATAGAGCCACAAATTACTTTTAGTGAGGAAAAAAAGCAAAAAAGCTCTTTTTTTTCTCCCCCCTCCCTATTGCCAAAGGGTTTGTCAGCTTACTCTTGCCAATCCTTACTAAAGAGAGTCTGGTTGCATGAATAGTACTGCCAGAAGTAGAAATCAGCAAGACTGAGCCGTCTAAAGGCTCACGTATGGAAACCAGCCTACAAAGTTCAAGGAATAATTTCCTATTGCATGAGCCTTTTTATTCTCTGAGGGAGAAAAGAAGGAGCAACCACCCTGCAACCCAGGGAGAGATGAGAAGAGCTTTGGCCCTTCCGTGGGTTAGCCTTGCAGGCTCTGTATGATGAAAGGAGTGTGAAAACCTGAGATCTAGTACCTTCCTTTTTTTTTTTTTTTTTTTTTTTTTTTTTTTTTTTTTTGTTCTTCCTCCCCTTGGTGATTTCTTTCACTCATCCTGCTCCTGTTACAGTTCATGGCTTCAGGACTTGTTCTTTGACTAAAGCAAATGCCCCTAACGAAGCCCCAAAGCTGATGAGTTCCTCTGTCCCAGCAGAGGCAAACCTGGGCACTGCCCATGAGGCACTTTTTAAAATTAATTCATGCACATCACTACTGCTCACCTCGCTTGCCTAATCCACCCAGGGAGCCAGTTTCCACCCCAGGGAACAGGAGTGGATTCAAACCCCACACGTGTTCCATGGTTTTAAGGATGTCCTGGCTCCCTCCCTGCAGCCACAGTGTTTTGGGCAGCTTTTGCAAGCAAATAGGTTTGGCTTTATACAGCTTGGGGAAAGGAAGGTATTAAGCAAAACAGAAAGTATTGCTGAGCAATTGAGTTGATTACATTTGTCCTTGGATGGAGAATGATCTGTGCTTGGGGAGGTGCCATCTCTGGAGGTCCCGTGAGAGACTTGTGCTGGACCCTGAAAAGAATTGACAACCTCATGACATTTCGTGCTGGATGTTATTGCTGTCCTGGCCAAACCACAATTTGGGTAATTATATCCTGCCCACCTCTGCGGCTGCTATACTTTCAATCAGATGTAATATTCTTCATATCCTGTCCAAAACTACTGTGTGCTGCAAAAATAGTTACTTCATTTTTGCACAGAAGTGACTGGTTTTCAGTTGTGGTTAGGACTCCTTGCAGATGTAAAAAGTAAATAAATGGGACTTCTGGAGAGAAAAATCCAGTGCAGCCTGTATTCTCTTTTCACATCCACTGTAATGCCTGATCTTCACGCATTAACCCCAGACCATTTCAGCTATTTTCTACCCAGTGCCCAGAAATGCAGAATCACTCAGGACCTTTCCTGCTTGGCACTGTGTGAATCTGCAGTGACAGTCCCAGCTGGGAAGAGTTTGCAGCCTGAATACCTAAGACAGTTCAGATAAAACATAAGCCCAGCAAAAAGCAGAGAGACTTGGCCAAGGTCACCCACGTCTCTGTGGGGACCTCACCTGCTGCTCAGGCTCCTGATACAACTGAACAAAGTCTCCCTTTAGCATCTCTTCTGTTCCCTCTCCTTCTCGATCAGTTTCCTGAGTTGAACTGGGTTTTGCTTTTCAGTGGTTTTTAATTTGCTCTTGCCTTCCTCAGACAAAAGCATGAAGTCACTGAAGTGTATTTTTTTACCTGTTGGATGCATTTTTAGAGCACACACCGCTCGAGTTGGGTGCACGGAGCAGCTGCTTTAACAGCGCTTCTGTTTAAAGTTGGATTGCCCTGAATCCTCTCTTTGTTTGCAACCAGCCCCTTTGCAAGGGGTTAAGGCTGCAGATTGTGTAGCAACAGCCCAAAAAGCCTTGGAAGTCCCTCTGAGGGCAGGATGCCATCTGGAATTCGCACTGCTCCTTGCTGTGAGCGTGCCTGGTGGGGTGGACCAGAGAGGGAGACCAGAGCCCCTGCCCAGAGCACCTTCAACACAAGGAAACATCACAAACCAGAGGCAAAACCTTCCAGGGCTCGCAAAGCTGATGTGATGGATCTCTCTGCCTTGTCTCCTTTCCTTTTTCTCTCTCTTTGCCCCCTCAGTCTGAAGAGGTGGCTTAAAGCTACTGAGCTTCCCAGCAGCAGAGTGATCTGGGAAGGGATTGTCAGGATGGGGTGGATGGTGGATGTGCCGAGATGGTGAGAAGGAAAGAAAAGGAAAATCCTTATAAGCAAGAGCCTGAAGATTTGATAAAGCTTCTGCAGAGTTTAGGGAGAGCTTTGCCTGACTCAAGGCTAAACAAGAAACTCAACACCTGGCTCATTAAGAGTGGTGAACAGTTCAGATTGAGCTTTTGGCTCCAATAAAGCCTTTTGCTGTCTGCCTCAGACACCAGCATTCAGGCAAGGATTGGATGGGACAGTGCAGCATAACCTTCACTTTTAGGGCTGCAAGATTATTATTATTATTACTATCACCATCACCATCACCATTACTAATGTCATCATCTCATTATTATTATATTTCAGAGGAAATATCACACTTGAATTTATATTTATGCTAATGTCTTGCTGGATCAGAACCTGTGAAAACGAAGAAGGGAAACCTGATGGACAGTCAGGATGAACAATTGAACACCGAACTGGTCCCAGTTAACAAATAGGAGAACACAGTTTGCTGTAAGTGCTCCAGACAGGAACACTGCTGGGCTGGAGAGGAGGCATTACAGGCTTCAGGATCTGTCCCAGAAACTCTTCTGAGACCATTTTTTTGATACAGATGCATTTCAAATAACCTGCAGACAATCCCTAGGCAAGCAGACAAGCAAAATTACCACTCTAAAACCTGCTGTCTGCATCACAGCCATAGACCAGCCCTAACTCTGCTATAACCATCCTGCAATGACTGGTGTTCAAAATAAATTGTCATCTCCTTTCTCCAGACACTATTACTATTTCTGGGCATGAAAAGGAAATGGATGTTTTATTTCATGTGCTACTCATGGAAGTGAAATGCTCTTACATGTGCCATACTCCCTGCCTGAGGAGTAATGGTAAAATACAACTTGCATTCTTAAACTTGGTCTATATTTGAATTTTTGCTAGCCCAGCTCTGACACGTAGGAATGTGAAAAAAAAAAAAAAGAGAAAAAAAATCACACCTTCTAACTAACGTAACAGCAATGTACAAAAATCCTCATCTATCTTTTGCCAAAATCACTTTGAAATCTGGTTTAATTTATCAGTAAAGATTTTTTTTTTTAAAATTACAATCTATTTCTTGCTAGGGAAGATCTCTAGGTTGGTGCTGGCTCCATAAATACAGATCTGAAGACAAACTTTAATTTTGAAATAGTTGGTACCTCTTAGAATTCTTGGACCCAACACCTGCTAAATGCCAGGCTGCTTTTCACCAGAAGAGCAGAGGGATTGGCTCCTACTTGACCAAATACCAAGGTGGGGTGAAGTGGATCCTGTGTGGTCAAACACACCCCTGGATGTTTTTAGTTTTTCTCCTTTTTTCTCTAGTTTTCATCATTTTGCTGTTGGTCATTGCAGGATCCACATTCCTGGCTTTTCTACCTCCTCCTTTCTATTGCTTTCCCCAAAATCTCAACTTTCCTGCCCTGTCTGCATCCCAGCTGCAGAGCCCCAAATGGTGGTTTGTACCTTTTATATCTGCACTTCTGAATACAACCAGAGCGGAGCACACATGGAGGTGCTGTGGCCTGGGTTTTCCCTGCAGGTTTTCCTTGCCCTACTGCTGCGGTTTGCTGGGGAAAAACTCAAGTTTCTCCATTTGGGCTGTGCTGAGAGCAGCATCTTGTCACCTTGCGTGTCACAGCCCCTGGAGCAGCCTGGTGCCAGTGCCTGGCATCGCTGCTGGAGGAATTCTGGCAAGCACTGAGTCAAAAAAACCCAGTGTAATTGGAAAAATTAGCATGATCACCAGACAGGAGAACATCCCCATATGTTTTCTTCAGAGTCCACAGTTTCTTTAGCACCATACACGGTCTGCATCAGAAAGGAGCTGCTCACTGCTGCCTGACTCCAGCTGCAGAGGCTTTGGCTGAGCACTGAGGTTCAGCACATTTGTCTGCACTCACCAGGAGAAGGGCTTTCCAAAGCACACAGTCAGCTCACTGGTGCACCACTGTGCTGCTGAAAGTTTGTGCTTTCTGGGTAAAACTTCTAAAAATAGCCTCCTCTTAAAATGAAGCTCAGAGCATGGATATTGCTTTTGGCATTTTGCTCACTGCTGGAGGAACTCTACCAAGGAAAAGTTTCCCACGGTCTGTTCTTTCAATTCTCTTTACACAGAACACAACAGTGACACCAGAACAGTCTAAAACAAGAGACAGGAAAACATTTCAGTTCTGCAGCTCTTTCCTTTTTTTTTTTTTCCCCCACTGGTTCTACTGTGCTGGGATACTACACTTCACATGGTGCTGCATGTGAGACAGACCCTTCTTAGAGAGGATGATAAGAGCTGCAATACCTACAGGAAGGAGAAGGGGAAGGTTGCAGTGAAAGGTGTTTCCAGCTGTACTTTAGAGACAGAAACCAGCTGTTGGACCTACAAGTAGGTTTTGTCTTGAGTTCTCATCTCAGGCTGGGCTATGTCTAGTGGATATCAATGCCAGGCAGTCTCAGGTGCAGAAATAGCATTTCAAGTAGGACAGCCTAGAAAGAACTGAAAGAACCTGCCCTTATTTTTTAAAAAAATTCAGCTCTCCAAGGCCTCATCACTTGAAACTTGGATACAAGGGGTCACATCCAGCAGAAGCCACCAGTGACTGATGAACCTCTGTAGGAAGGATGCAGTTATCCTTCCAGATGAGAAGTGAAGCAAACACTCTGAGCCATTCATTTACTGCTGCTGTGATCAAATGGAGCAGGGGGGGCATGGATCTGATCTACCCTTGTAGTCTGACCATCCCCACCCACTGCAGACACTCCATCCCAGAGGTGGAGCCTGCAGTGCAGCAGTTGGATTTTCAAAGGAAGGGTCACACAGCAGCAAGGCTGGAGGGGACAAGAATTGATGCCCTCCTCCACTTCACACAGAATTAAAAACAGAAAGAAGCTAATTCCTTTCCATGTTTCCACTAAACTAAAGTTCAATTTTCTAGACGCAAAATCTCCTGATCTTTCTTTGTCTCTGGACCAATTATCTTAATAAATAAATTCTCCGGTGCAGGTTCATAAAATAGATAAAACAATTTGTTTAGTGAATAGATAAAATCACAAAGTAAGGAAACAACAAAAAGAAAGCCATGCAAGAGCAACACAAACATTATCAGGGAGAAAATGATCAAACAAGATTCCCGAGAGATTTTAAAGGCCATGTTCTGCTTTGAATGCACACGTTTTACCAGCAAAATGTTAACACTTTCCATTTTCACAGCATGAAGAAGCCAAAGGTCTGGTAAAATTTCTACTCAAATATGAATTTTAAAAACCTACCCCTATTAAATACTCGCATGAACACACTCACATGCATGCAGACACCGAAGAGTCTCCAGCCTTTCTAGAGTTTTCCATTATTTTTAGAATAACAAAACACTAATTGAAGACCTGACTCCTAACTAGACTCTGCTGAGTTTTGGTCCCCTCACCACTAAAATGGTGACGTCAAATCAGAAGAATTTGTCTCTGCAAATAGTTTCTAGCTCTTTATATGTAAAAAGGGTTGAGCTTATTTGAACTACTGTCTTTCTCAATGCATTTTATTTAAAGATGGTTTTAAGATGTTGAGAAATTTTCATTCTTGTGACTGGGGGAATAATTCTTCTGGGGTTGTTGCCTTTTTTTTTTTAATTTGAACTGAAATGATTTAACTTTTCTGCTCACAAAGCAAAACAAATATTATAATTTTGCTTGACCTATTTAAGAATACACAACTGCCAGAAAATCGATATGAAATGGGCTCCTATATTATTAAAGATGTGTGATTTTTAAGATCACTTGCAGCAAGGTACTAGATATTCCTCCCTGCCAGAAAGTTTCCTTTCTACCTTTTCCCTCCAGCATGTATATAAAGAAATTAGCTTTTCCCAGTGCTCTGATGAATTATTCCCCTCTCCTACCCATTGTGTGATCCCATACACGATGGTACCAGGAAAGACTTTAATTTTGCAGGTGTCAGGTTTGTTATTGTTGGTGGTGTTTGCAGGTAGACTGTGATGCACAACATACAATTACCTTCAAGAGGAAGAACACTAGAGGTAAAACTTGAGCTCTATAACATCCAGGTTTCAGTGTAGTCAACAATAAAATTAAATTTTCCACTTTGGCAAACCACCTTAGTCCTGCCTTATTTACTGGAAATGTTCTGGGAGGTGATGTGATGTCGCAGGCCCCAGAGGTGTCACAGACATCACTGCCATCTCCTCACCCAGAGAGGGGTTTTGGGACCCGGGAAGCAGGGACGACCAGGGTAGAAAGCACAGGAAGGACCAGGGTAGACAGACAGTATAAACCCCAGCCAGCCAGGATTTCCTTCCTGTATTAAATATTTTCAAATCCAAGGCACTACACAAGGAATTTTCTGAGGACTGATTCACCACACCTTGCCACAGGACAGGACAATGCCACAACTTTCTCTGGAGCATCTTCTGCTAGCCTGGCTTTGGCCAGCCCTTAAACCCAGTGACATTGTTCAGTGTTGTTTCCTTCTGCTCATTTTCACATCTGGTCATTCGTTTCAGCTCCCCCAAAATCAAGACAATTCTATCTTCCCTTGGCTCCAGGACTGCCAGGCTGTGAGTGTGAGCCCAGGAACCTCATGAAGAATTTCTTGGTGAGAAAAACATCCCTGCTGCCTGGCATTTCCTCAAGGAGAGAACTGTGGAGCTGAAGGCAGAGGGAGCCTTTGCTACAACAATTAATTAAGGTTTAGTGATTCCCCCTTGGTTTTTTTTTTTTTTTTTTTGGTGTCAAAAATGAATGAACTGCTTGTCTGTCATGGCCTTGCAGGCTGGTGTGAGTCACACTGAGAGTGGGGGAACCTTGGGCATCTGCACACTTGGCTCTGCACAGCTTAGTTGTCTTAAAACCAAGCAAGGAGCTTTAGGAGCAGTGGGACAGGCAGAGAAATAGCATCATCCACTGAGAAACCATCAGTGCTGATGAAGTGACACTGCATGCACAGGTTGGAGAGGGTCTGTTTGCTTTCATGCATGCTGGAAGGCTCCAGTCCTACAGTCCTGACCCTGCCTGCTTATCCAGAACAAGCCCAGTGTGGGTGCCTTGATTTCAGTAGTCAGCATTCAGCAGGAATGGCTTTGTCGGCTTGGAAAAAAAAAAAAATTCAACTGAAAGGTTTTGTACAAGCATTGCTGGAGGGTCAAAGGTGTGTCCCAAATCTGAGCTCATGGAGAAGGGAGGAAATGCTTCTCTGCTGACAGCTGGTAGGTCTGGCTGTGGCTGCAGGGTGACAAGGGACACTTCTGGTGGGGACTGGGACAGAAGCTTCTCTGGAAACCACCACTCACCCTCACCTTCATCCACAGGCTACTCTGTCGGAGCAGCTGAAGGGGTGAGGGGAGAAATGCAGAAAAAACTCCTGAACACCAGTTCCCGGTGCCTCTGAGTGAGGGTGGTACCACTCCACACCTCTCCAGCTGCTCAGTTCCAATCCCAGCTCATTCCTGTGTCTGCTTTTGGCTTGGGTTGAGGGTATAACCAGTCCAGCACACACCCATTCCAGACCCCTCATTTCCAATGCATTTAAACACTCGGGTTGTCCTTTAGTTATAATTTACAATTTACTCATTGCATGGACATTGATGGCAAAGTGCTGTGTGTGTTTTAAAGCCAGCCCAAGTGCTCGGAACAACTTTTTCCCATGGTAAAATACTTGCTCAGTTGGTAATCCATGAGTGTGCATCCAATGCAGCAACCATTTAAAAATAATAGAACTGAAAAATAACTCTATCTAAAAAAAGCCGCAACCCTTAAAAAGTATTTTCAATGACACTTATTAAAAATGAAAGGATGTTTCTAATTATATCTGCCTTTATACTTTCTTGAAGCTCAAAAATAGCAAAAACAGAGAAAGCCTAAACAAATAGAACAATTTTTGCTTTCAGATGAGTGAAAAACTCTATGTTCTGCAAAATGATTTTGATCTATCTTTTTGGTGGAAAAATGTATATATTTTTCTTTTGTAGCATGAACCTTCCTTCCACAGTTTTAGTCTCTTTCCCATTTTCCAGGTGAACCTGCACATCAAAATAAGTGAAAAAAAAATAAAATCGATTCTCCAATTTTTTACACTCCTCTAACAAGGACCAGTCTCACCTGATGAAATACCTACAAAGCATAACTGTAAATTTTATTGTCTACCACACACCCTTGGTCGATTGAGTAACAGCTACGAGCCCTCAGAAATCAATCTATATTTATCACATAACCAAACCTTTGTGAAACAGAAAGCGGCAACAGGTTTTCCAGGCATTGTACGATCTGGGATTTGAGAGTGTGTGTGTGTGTGTGTTGGAGAACATTTTGACCACAAACTGAGCTGATTATCGATATAATTATGCTGCAGTCACACCAGAGGAGAGTATCCAGTAAATCAAATCCAACTGTCCGCCCACTCGCAGAGAAGAGAGACTAAAACCTGTCAGATCAGGGAAGAAGGAACAGGTGGCCTCATTTGCAAAAAAAAAAACAAACCAAAAAGGCTTCTCCTCGCATGGCCAAGTGCTGAACATCCACACTCACACACACACACACGTTTATTAAATGCAGAGTGTTTAATAAGCTTTCTGTGCAGCACATTAAATGTGCTTCTGGTGCCTGCACCGATATAAAAAGTGACACGCAGGTCTCCTTGCACACCAAGCAAATAACCTGAGACTTGCTAAGTGCTGCCATAAGTTTTCACCTTTTTAATGTTTTTAATGGCTGCTGACAGCAGCGTGCAGCCTCTGTGGCAGCTCTGCCCAGCCCTTCAGAGGCAGCAGCTCTGTCAGCAGCTCAGAGGAGGCTCCAGCCATCCTGACGTGGGACATCCTCTCTTCCTAATGTCTCTTCCTGATTTTGGAGACTGCTCTGCCTAGCTGGGGTTCTCACATGCTGGGTCTCAAGATATCCTTGGTGTCCCATATAAGTGGTAATTGCTGTCTCTCCAGATTTTAGAAATCACTTTAAACTGAAGGAGGGCAGTGTTAGATCGGATGTTGGGAAGAAATTCTTCAGTGGGAGGGTGATGAGGCACAGAGTTCCCAGAGCAGCTGTGGCTGCCCCATCCCTGGGAGTGTCCAAGGCCAGTTTGGACAGGGTTTGGGGCGCCCCGGGGTAGTGGAAGGTGTCCCTGCCCATGGCAGGAGGTTGGACTAGGTGAGCTTTAAGTTCCCTTCCAAACCAAACCATTCCATGATTCTATGAAATTTTGAATTTCCTTCATCTTGACCTTCTGACATGGTGGGCCCCAGTGGCCAGACCAAGAGACCCCAAAGCAGATGGCTCTGAGAAAACTCAAATCTCATGAATGTTACCGTATACAGTTTCCTCCTGTTGGATGGTGTCGGCATAGAGGGCACTTGTCAATCAATCAGTTTTGGCAGGGAGTGGCAGCAGGTATGGGAAGAGCCTGCCATGCTTTGGGATGTTTTTGGAAGAGCTGCATTCCCCTGTTCACACAGACTGAGCTCTCAGCCGTGGATGTTGTAATGACCAGACTATGAATCTTCAAACTCAAGGTTAATTCCTGTTTTCAGTAATGGATGGGAAAAGCTGAAAATCCATCAAAACCGCAAATAGGAGGAAAATGTCTCTGAAAGCAAATTCCTTGAGAAAGTGCTCACTGTAAATGAGACACGGGTACGGCAAACGCTGTGAGTACTCAGGATTCAAGTGGGCTCTCTTTCCAGAGGTTCCTGAAGGAAGAGATGAAAACAGCTGAATGTCTTAGAAGGAAGGTTGGGGCAGCTGCCCTCCAACAGGAGATTCTCAAAGGTTCTGGGGTGCCTCTATCACATATTATCTAAAGAGAGAAACTGTACAGGATTTAAACGTATGAAGAATACAAGACTCTGTGGGATAAACTGAACTGCAGTCATGAGACCGAGTACTAAATAATAAGACAGAATGATGATCTGTGGAGTCATTAAGTCCTTATTTTCCTAGCTGCAGATGATGTTGCCTCACAATTCCTTTCTCAAGCATAAAGCAGCTATGTTCAAGTCTTGGTACGGAGGTTGGAACTCCAGAGACCTATGACAAATCTGGTATGTATGCACATCCCTTAGTCCCAGGGCTAAAAGAATGCTTCTGAAGATGGAAAGCTCCAGGAGAAAATGCTCTATAAAGAAGTTTAAGGGCCCATCTGAAGGGGAAAGCAAGCATTTGCTTTAACTATGATTAATTTTTAATTGTTTTGTGCAATTTCAATGGACACAAGCTGATGTAGGAGAGAGACCCTTTGCAAAGACCTCTTGTTGCAGTGCATGCTCTATGATTTAATCTGTAAACTGCTTCTGAGAATACCCTGGAATGGTTTTCTGCTCTCAGTAGCACAGTGAGCAGTTGCCCACATAAATCCCCCATGAGACAGGTGACCCCTTTATGATCCAGCACACACAGCAGAGGGGAGAGATCCTGATCCACGCATAAAACCAATCATTCTTCCCTAATAGTCTACAAATTGCAGCCACCATAAAACCCGCCCTGACCATATTTAGCAGGCAGGAGTGTGATTCTGAGCTTGAATCTGAGCTTGATGCACAGGTCCATCCCCATGGCTGGACTGGGGAGAAGAGTCAGTAATTCCCACAAGCTACCACCAAATGGCACTGAAAACCAGGAATTCCTAACACAGGAGCCAAGGATCTCCTGGAAGCTGCAGAGTTCTGTTTGACTGGGCTGTGCAGCATTGGGAGGTGTTGATAAACTCTGTAGCCAATACACCCAGGAGTACCAGTGGAAACATTTTCTTTCCACAACAGGCACTGAGGTCTTAAAACATGAATATCATATTTTCAACCAACTCAATGCCTTGCCACCCTCCTCTCCAAGGCAGGCCATGGTGATGACATCTTCCTTATCATCAATAAAAATGATGTACAGCAGACTACGGAGTTATTCAACAAGCAATTTTCAAAGATCACCTTTACTACAGCGTATAAAACAGCTCTAGGACTCCCTTTTCAGGATGTCAGAATTTTATGAAGCATCAAGTCTCCACTTGCAGCTCCCTGTTATGAAAAGAGCAGCTCTTCATGTCAGTATACTGTGTTTTGCTTGCCTCAGCACATCCCCATGACCGTGCAAAAAAGGTTGCTTGCGATGAGGATCGTTATTAAAAGCATCACTGAGGTGATGCAAGAGAGGAAAAAACATTTGCAAAACACGCCTAAAAAGAGCTGAGCAGGTGTTGCTGTCTTCCAGCTCATCTTGCCTGAGCTTATGTGATGCCTTAAGTTTCAGCTCTCATGTATTTCAGGTTCTGTGCTGCCCAGGGGTGCAGTTCTGAGCTCACATTCAGTGTCTCTCAGCTCTGCACAGAGCAGGGACACAAAACAAATCCTTTTCCTGCTGCACACCAAGGACAACTTTCAGGCCCAAAAGCACAAACCAGGGTGGGCTGGAGGGAGGGACAAGAAGGATGAGACCTCACAACCTGCAGCTGTAATTGGACAATTCAACCCCAATATGCAAAACTTATCAAAGTGTGAGACCACATGACCGTGTATCCATTTTGTGACCATTTTGGGTCCACCTTGTGTGCAGCCCTGGCCAGGCTCTTGTCCTGCCCAAGTTGTATCCTAAAGGCCTTTCAATAAATCTCTACTTTATTCTCCAGCTCTGTCCAGTCTCTGTTCCAGGTCAGCCTTCCTAAGGCATCATATGGACCACCCTAGATGGGGATGGTCCCACCAAGCATCATGAACACAGATCAGTTCTGCTATTAATGAAGTTTTTCCTAACTAATGCTGTTGGAGTTGAAGATGTGGCCCCAGGAATCAATTATGTAAATCTCTCGGATGGATGGAAGCTTTTCCCAACAAAACTGAGCATCACAGATGATTATTTCTGCCATCCCTGCAGCAGTGAGGGCAAGCTAAGAGCTGAGCACATGCTCAGAGCTAAGCACAGACTGTTACAGGGATTTCTGAGTCAAGGACTCAATCTCTTCTTGAGGATGCAGTGTTGATTCCTAACTGTAGAGATGAGTCATGAGGAGTCAAAAGACAGAGCAGAAACACATCTGTTACTCTGCTGATCTGATGAAGAAACATTTTCTCCACCTCAGTATTTCATACCCGTCCTCACTTTTTCTTACCAGCACCTCCTCTCCCATAGCTGTGTTTTCAAATCCAGGGACATCACCATTATTCAGGAATAGGCCCTCTAGCAAAGATGAAATGAAAGCAATATTACCAGCTCAGCAGAGGCCAAGGATGTTAAGTCCTCCTCTACCAGGAACAAACAACTGTCTTTTGGTGATTTCTGTATCCTGAGATTTGCATCACATCTGGACACAGTAAATATAAGTAAATTAGCCCAAAAGAGTCAACATTAGATTAAAAAATCGGGTACTGTAACAGTTATCTTCTGCATTTCAGAGTGCAGGTAGTAGAATTTACTGCATGGAAGAAAAGGTGAATGGATTTGCATTTAAGTTTCATCACTTTTAAGGTCCCCAGTAGCCAAGCCTCCCTTTAAAAGAGCCCTAGTGGACAATAAACCCTTTTAGAAAATATACAGCAAAGCAGCAGTGCCCAATAGACATAAAATTAGAGTGCTGTAATGTTTCAGCTGCTCACTTCCTTTGATACTGGCAGCTGGCAGCAAGACACTTGAAAAGACAGAAGAACAAGTAACTTCTAATGGATAAATATATATTTTTTCCATACCATATGTGTTTTAAATATACATCAATGCACACACTCACACACGTGTACTAATAGGATAAATTCACAGGGCAAACAGAAGTGAACAGTCACCAGTATAGATACTCAGCTACCATTAAGCATTTAAAATAATTACAGCTTTTAAACCATGGAAACAAGAACTTTAAAAGAACATTTTTGGTGCATTTTCCTCCAGAGTGAAAATTTCTCAGGCATTTCCCCCTGAGTAAAATCAGAAATCACCAGTGCCATTATATTTTAAAAGCAAAAGCTTTCTGCAGAGGATTTGTCACGAAGGTGTCCCCAAATTAACCCTCAAGAAAGGACCAAGAAAAATATCTTTAATAAAATTCCAATATGCAATTAGGTTTTTTATTTCTTGTTAATTGTAATTAATTAATAATTATGTGGATGCCTTTGCATGTTACTTTCATGCTAAGCCATGGGAAGGGTTCTCCTTGCAGGTGGAGGGGAAGGTACATGTCCCTTCTCTCTGCACCCTCCTCTCCTTGTGCAGATCTGTGCTCCCAGGTCTGGCCCCATAAACCTTCCCTCTCTCCAAAGGGAAACCACTGGATTCTTCACAACGACCTCCTCAGTGAGACATGCAGGAATCAAAGGACATCCATTCTCCCGGAAAGGCCATTTCCATTGTGAGCCTTTCATTCAGCAGACTGAGCTGACCTGTCTTTATGTAAAACAGTACTCAACCAGTGAATTGCTGAAGAATTAACAATAAAAACTACCAGAAAATACGTTGGAAAAGAAATCATTGGCTTATTTGCATCAAAAGAACCCTCAGGATTCACCATAAGAATCCAAGATGCTGTTACGTTTCATGCAATAGATCTTTGGCCTCGCTTTCCTCCTCCTCTTCCTCCTCCTCCTCCTCCCTCCAGCCCTAGTGAGTTGCTCAAGAGCCAGGGGAGTCTGTGCAGCCTGGACCAGCCCATCCCCATCCCCAAAATCTCTGGGAGTTGCAGGGTGGGAGAGTTTTTGGGTGATCCCTGGGAGTCCATCTCCTCTGGACTTTCCTGCAGAAGAAGAGGGAGGTTTTTAACCTGTTACTCAGCTCTGATGTGCTCTGCTTTCCTTCTGGGGGTTATGTACTTCTTTTCATGAGTGTTTGCAGTACCTCTCCACTTTGCAACAGCAGGCTTTTTGTGCCAGGCAGAAACGTCAATGTTATCAGACACCATGTGTGTCAGTCCCCGTCTGTAGCTGGATGCAAACCCATCCCAGAACAACCCAAACAGATAATCTTTTCTAGAAGGAAAACCCCAGTATTACCTATATTTGGCTTGAAGACCCCATCAAATGGTTTTGTGGTTCTTTTTTGCACCTGGATATACACAATAGGGAAAAACCCCTATTTTCTCATAGATATGATTTCCTCTCGCCTCTCAAACACTGAATATATTTTCATCTGATTTATGCCATAAAGGTACAAGTCCTTGAGGTCTTTTCTCTTTTACAGCATGTGTTCAGCTCCTATTTTTGCATTTGTGTAATGAAAATAAATAGAAAGAGACAATATGTGTTTTCGTCTTTAATATAAACAGGTGATATATCCAGCAGGATGGGAAGGCAATGATCAGGGGCTGTTCTCCTGCTGCAGGAAGGGTTTATTCAGGTGCTTTGATTAACAATCCCTGCCTGGACACTGCCCTCTTCATGGAGATGCTGTGAGGCTGGAAAGGACCTCAGAGGCTTTGAGCTGTGATGATTATGGAGTGAACTGGTCCTGGTTAACAGATCTGCAACACAACATTGAAATTCCACACTGAGTTTCATCATTCTAACATGACGTTTGCCTCAGTAGCCTTTAAGGGTAGGGCAAAGCTAAGGTGAGCACACCAAATGTCTGCAACTCAAGCTATGATAAGAAAAAACCACAAAAGCCATCAAATTACAAAAACAAATGTTCTGCAAAAGCTTTTAAATCTTTGCCCACTGACTTCTATGTGGAAAACTGCTTCCCTTGCAGTGTTCAGAATCTTCTGGCTTTTTATTAGCAGGGGCTGTGGTTCAGGAGGATGAAACAGTGAGGGGACCACTCTGCCTGGGAGGAGATCAGCACCTTTGTGGGGTCTTGGGGGGATCTGAGAGACCAGGAGCTCCTTGGGGCTGGGAGAGGGCCTGGAGCGACCCCAGCTCCCTGAAGAGGCGTGGCAGTTCTGCCTTCTTTTCCTTGCCAAGGTCAGGGTGAACAATACACGGGAAATGTAGGTTTCAAATTTGAAGTTGGATATTTGTTATTTCTTATCTATTTACAGACTCCTGAGCCGTGAGCTCTAACTAACAAGTTAGAGAAACGAGGGAAAAACGGAGCACTTCTAACCCATTCCAAGGTTATTTAAGCAATAATCACCCAATAATGAGGTGATTATTATTTATACTTATGACTTATATTATATACTAATATAATTATATACTAATGTAATATATTATTATACCTCTATTATTTATACTTTTGACCCAGTAATGACCACCCAAGGCCGGCAATGTGGACCTTTTCCACCCAATTACAGAAAACCACCCAAACCCACGAAGAAAAAGGAAGAGGAAGGTAAAGAAGGACTTAGACAACACCCTATTCCTCCATCTTGACTCACATGTATCCCTATATACTAAAATCCCCAAATCCAAGTTTCCAGAATTCCAACAGAGAGGAGGCTTGAGGACCTTGCAGGTGGAGCTGGGACAGAGCTGGGGACTCTTTCACATGTCAGAAAAATGTGCAGGGCAGCATTGCTGCCTCCTGCAAGGAGAGTGCCGGGCTGTGCATCCCTCATGTGCTGCTGTAATTATTACTGCTCTCTTAATCACGTTATGCAAATGGGCTGAGCGGGGAGGAGGGAGAGGAGGCAGGCAGAATAACTGAGGAGGAAAGGGTAATACTTTTGGGTGGTTACAACTTTGCTCCCTGATTAAAATTCCTGGAATTCTCAATTGTTTCTTATCAAAAGGCTTAAAAGGGAGGATTTTTCTTTTAATAAAAATAAACGAAGAAAAATGGATCTCTCATTTCCAAGGGATACAATGGAGATCACCTTGTAGTCTGGCAGCAGAATTGATATGATTTGCATTACCAAGGATGACTAAATGGAGTGTTAAATTATCTCAAAAAAAAGAAAGATGTAAATTGATATTCATGACATCAACAAGGTTAGAAAGGAAAAAAAAAAAGATAGTGAGTCTTTACATGTCTACTTGTACTATACAAGTGTTCATCTTATATTCCATGGGCACTACACTACTCCAAAAGACATCTTCTGCTTTTGTGTGACACCTCTAGGAAATGATTTGCAATTATACAAACCAGCACTGGAATGTGATGCTGCAGCAATCAGCACTGGCTATAAAAACACTAATTATTTCTGATAAATTCATTCTGTGGGTGCATTCTGAACACACACAAAAAGTTTAGTGAGCTGCAAATTTGACTTTGGGATAAATGCATTGCATTCTAAAGTTTTCTGTTGGGAAAGAGGTGGGGGAAGGGAAAACTGCCTCGTTCATCAGCTATGGAATCCCTCAAAAATATTTTTGAGCAATATTTAAACTTCCATTGCTCTTAAAATGTTTCATTGCTCTTAAAGTGTTTCACTCTTGATATGGATTCCATCATCATTCATGTCTTTATCTATACACATATGCACATACATGGGAAATACATTGGGATATGCAAGGAGTGTACAAGGTATGTGCAATTCCATGAATAAAAATCCATATTTTGCCCCTACATGGGTTTTATTAACTTGGGTTGACCTTGGGCCAATGTTACCTTCTAACCTGGGGTGGTTCTGGGGCAGGGCAAACAGAAGTTGTAATCCCAGTCTTGCCACTGCTCCAAAATTCACTTGGGATTACACTTTAAAGGACTTGCTGGTCTAACCAAAATTTAAAAAATGCAACCTATAACTAGCATTGCCCAACTGCTTTGCTCAGCTTTTGGGACTCTAGTTGCCATAGCTGAAACTTTTTCTGTGAAGTCTTGGAGTCGTGGGAGTACAGCTTAATCGTGCTCACTTAGGGTTTTAAAACTACAATGATTTTTAGTAGGTCAGAGAAAACTGTTTAGAGCTATATGAGTTTTAAAATATTAGGTATAACTAATTTCCAAATGCTTAGGATGTCTGATAAGGCATAATTTCTACATGTACAAGTCAGTGTTAAACACTCATCAAATACCGCAAAGAACCAAAATATGGTATTTAGACACCAATTCTTAGCAAAATAAGAAGTTCTTGCCATAGTGCTGACACAAAATGCCTGTAAAATCATCATACACATGTCATTCACCCTCTAGACCAAGGCACAGACTTGTCACCCTAGCTCCAGTCCCCTGTAGGCTAAAGCAGTAGGGATTTCACCTGAAACACATCAACCCCTTTCCAACAGCACAATCAATTCCTGTGACAAGTATATCCATGGCCCGTGCTCTGCCCCTTCTCTGTCTCTCAGGGTTTTTCAAGAATTTTTTCCTGGTTGAAATTTTCACGTTTCCCTATCAGCCTTCAATTTTATCAGCTGTCTGGCAAGAGCACATATCTGACAATTTTTCAGCTGGTTTTCTTCTTCACTGTCCAATACTGAGAACAATTCCTCCAGAATGAGGGAAGGATATTGGCATTTGGTTAATACCCCAGGAAGGTGAGAGGTAGAGTGAAATGTAACCCTGAAGTGACAAAACGTACTAGTCAAATAACGTAGTCTGCTTCTTTTTATTCTTTATTAAAAGAAAAATTGTAGATATTTTCTTTAGCTTTGTATCAGAATCTCAGAGTGCTCAAGGATGGCAATACTGACTCATAGTCAGAAGCCTCCTTCCTCATACCCAAACTTCCTGCATCTCCATTGAAATGCATCAAGCCCTTCATATCTGTTGCTCATCTCACTTCCAAGACATTGAATTATAAGAGCTGATTGAACTTTTTTTTTATTTTAAATTCAGAATAGCAGTGGAAAGATTTATTTCACCTCTTTATCCTCCAATATTTCTGTATAGGTGTTTATTATAATGCTTTATGTGGATACTAACTTAAGATTTGCAGATAAGCATTTATGAATAAAATATTGTAGATGAGATCATAGATTAAGGCTAACAAATGCAGTAGCGATTTTTTCATTTGTAGTAACACAATGACCTCCTTTGCATTGCAAATTTCACTATATTTGGGCTGGGGTGAGGATATGAAATATGTAATATCAAATAAGGATCTATAATAAACCAAAAGTAGATATCTGAGGGGCAAGACATCTGAAATTCCCCTTGACTTGGACTGCACAGTTTTTGATGTCTCAGTTCACTCCACCCTGGCTTGGTTCTCAGTGAACCCCAGAATTTACTCTCTGCTGTCCTCAAATCACTTCTGCATTAAGGGTTCGATGGAAGCACTTCCTGGCACAGTTTTACACCCCTCATCTCGCATCAGGAAGAGCATAATTTTCTCCAGAGCCCTTTCATGCTGGTGGGCATTAGTGCCAATCAGCCCTGAAAAGTTCCCAGCAGCACAGGGTGGTTTGCAGCGAAATGTAAAATGCTCTATTTAACAACATGTCCATTAGTGGCCCCCGGATGAAAGCTAAATTAAACACCTGGATTCAGATGTTTCTAAACAATGTTTCCTGCTGTACTGACAAATCATACCTAGCTATTTTCCATGAAGGGTATTATGTCTTTAGAGGAAATCTGCCAGGGAGAGATCAGTCCAATTTTCTCCACCCCTGAACAGGAACAGGGTTATGCAAACCCACCCTTTGCACATTCCTGTCCCCAAATGTCACTTCACAAAAGAAACTGGACCTCTAATGTCCTTTAAAACCCTATCACAAGAGGATAACAGGAGGGGTTTAGAGAAGGGCAAGCACTTCAAAAGATGCACGGAAAAGTAAAATCATTGCTTTGCATCCAGGATGAGAAATGTTTGCTGTCAACCAAAATGTATTCTAAGTTCTGTCCACAGATATGTACCAAATTAATTGCTGTGGAATAGCTGAAACCAGGAGAGAAAGAGTCGCCTTAGTGCTACACTCCAATTTCATGTGCTCTGCCTTTTAAAACCTAGCCCTTCCTTTTGATGAATAGTCCTTGGCTGCCCTTCATCCTGGCAGAGGACTTTGCATTTCAACCTTTATTTCTCGTGGTGGTTTTTCAGTCCAGATGTTCTCCCTTTGGACGTTCCTGATCCACATTTAGCACCTCAGTTTTGGGTGCTGCCCACAGATAACCGGTGCTAAGGCCATTATCTTGCCGAACATCCGTGCAGCCAACGTGCAGTCAATTATTTTAATATTCTCTTTTAAATGAATCACTCTAATCATCCTGGCTGCCTACCTCCGAGGCCAAATTAACTTGTCAGCCTCTTTTGTGTTCTAAGGGTCAATTTTGGAGAGGTCTCAGCAATGGCCCAAATCTGCTCCCATTGAAATCAATGGCAAAGCTCCCGGGATCCTCACTGGAAGCAGGTTTTGGCAAGTTCAGAGCATTTGTCAAAATTCCAGCCTTCAGGACAAAATGTCCTCAATATTTCAGAGGTGCCCTGCTCTGTGGCATTAAAGAGACATCTCCCCATGACACACACGCAGAGCACTAACCCAGGGTGCCTTTCCTGTGCTCTGCATGCCCACATTATTCTCACTTTGCTTTCCACAGCTACCTGAAGTCATTGCTGCTTCCTAAATCCCTTTTCCTTCCCCAAATGATTTCCTACCTCCTAGATTTCTTCTTTTCCCTGTTGTTTTGACTGCACATTACAACAACCTGAATTTTACCACAGCATTAAACCAGGAAGTTCCTTCTCCCTCCCCGTTTTATTTTTCTTCATTTATGCCTTTTTTCAAACTGATACAACACTTCAGAATTTAGAAAACATTGCATTTATCTGGTGTTTACTCCATCTTGCATTTCGTTAAACAAAACAAGGTTTAACACCAATCCTCAATGTACCCCTAATTATTGTTTCTCTCCAGATGGATTCACCACAATTTTTCCTTCATCCAGTACGGATTCCATGCAATCATGTGCACCACCAGCTTCCTCCACACTTCTTTTTCACGTAGGAATGTGGAGCTGACCTGTTATAAAATGTAGATGGATTACAAGCACTGCCTTTCTTCTAACGCCCAGTTTCATAAATTAATTTTAATAAAGAAACAATCAAGCCAACAGTGGTTTTTGGCAAATCTCCTCCCTGAGGGATCCAAATTCCAGCCTTGGGTGCCCACGGCTGGGAGAACAGAACTACACACAGAAAAGAAAGTTCTCATTTCAGCCATCACCTGTTACATATTTCACAGCAGCATTAGGACCCCCAAACTGGAATGTTGTGCTGTGTTCCAGGACAAAGAAGGGACATCCTGCCCAATGGTAATCTTGATAAATTACTTAAAAGTCTAAATTAAATACAGAGACACACAAAATAAAAGGAAGGTCAGGGTTTGTTTATAAAGGAAAAAGATCTTGGAATGCTTATCACGCAGTATTTCATAGCAATTGATATGGGAAGCAGTGCTGGCTTACATGGACAGCAAATTTAGGTTTGGGATGGGTGCAAAGTCACAGAAGAAAAAACCCTTCCTGAGGAAATCCTCACCAGTGGATGTTCCAGGTTTTGGGGTTTTTTTTCTAAATTAACTCCTGACTTTCTCAGTTGGCTCTGGGAAGAGCTAAAGTTAAAGGAAATGGTGCCCAGGGCAGGACTGGCATGGTTGTCTCTGCTGCAGGGGGCTGACCCTTCCCTGAGCCTGGCAATGGAGCAAGGCACTGCACCTCCTGTTTCTGCATCAGCTCTTTGCCGTGGTTAAAGCTCTGAAAGACCTTCTTCTCACCCAATTAGCACCTTCAGGGTGGCTTCTTGGTATTCCTGGTAAGAAACCGCTATTCGAAACCTGTGGGCAGCTGCACTCAGCTCCTGGCCGATATCTGAGCCGGACAATCCCTTGCTTCCCTCCAGAGCACGGTGCCTCCTGGTGTCCAGTTTCTCCACAGTGGTTCCATGCATATCTCGCCCTCACGCTGCTGGAAATACTAGGAAAACTATGGGGCTGTGCTGCAAAATGCAGCTGACAACATTTAAATCAATGTCAAGCCAGCCAGGGGCAGTTCGCCTTCACCAAAACCCTGGAACAGCCAGGAAGCTAAGAATAGAAATATCACATCGATTAAAAACAAATAGGAAAAAAAAAATCCCATCATTGCTAATTTTCGTGATATTTCATTCAGATATGACAGTCATGCATTTAATACACTTTTCATTACCAAAAAGGCCACTCCCTACCCCCACACGGGGAGAAAAGGCAGGCGATTTATTCTTAAACATATTTCTCCTGAACTGACCATGACCTCACTGGGTGTATATTTCTCTGCACTTGACATTATCACAGAGTGAAAGAGTAGTTTTACCTTGCACATAAGACTTAAAAAGAGCCAGTCATTGATCTTGGTTTTTGTTTCTGCCACAAAGGAATGCACGGGCATTTTTTTCTCCCACAAATGCGGATTTGGGCAAAAGCCAGCTTTACTGGGCTGGTAATACACACCACCAGTTTGTGTGTGACTGGCAGATGATGCTCCTGCCTCTGAAAGAGGAGAGCTGTGGCATTTGTCATGGCATGCCTCTGACATTTCCCACAGCAAGGGGCAGATATTATCAAACTCCTGCTCATCCATTCAACTTCCCAGGGAGAAACAGACTTCAAAATCTAAACCCAAGGAAAAATAGGCTGTTAGACACTTGTCCTAAAGGCTGCAAGAGAGAAAAAAAAAAAAGGAGTTTATAAATGTTTCAAACTGCAGGAGCAGGATTTATCTTTGATTTGTCCTTGTTGGTTCTTGTCTGTGCAATTACAGCCCCCCTCTGCTAGGGCAGGGCTCGGCCCCAGGATCCTGGGGAGACACTGGAGGTTTGGGTTTAGTCCTGCAACAAAACCCCAAAAAATCTCCACACCGAGAAGGAGACACAGTATTTGAGAGCTTAATGTGTCACCTCTTGCAATGAAAAGAAGCGTCAGCAAAAGCAAGGCTGAGCATCCCGTGGGGTCCATCCATTACAGACTCCCTGTGCACCAAATCCCCTGGACAAACGGAAAAGCAAGAAGCTTCCCTGAAGCTTTTCCAAGCATCCCCAAATCCATAGGGCAGCACAACTGAGTGCCAGCCGTGCTACAGAGACACCCTGCTGGGGGAAGTATCTTGGGACAGTTTAATCTTGAAGTTTAATTCCTAAAAATACCCCAATTCCCCACCAGGCTGGATGTGCAGTCTGTCTAATGCCTCGTATTTGGGACATTCAGGTGGACAAGCACCGTTTGTGTCAAACATTGCACTGTCAGCCCGTTCAACTAAACAGGGGCTGGATTGCAAATTCATCCTGCAGCTGAGGGAAGAGAGCCAAGGGCCCGGAATGCCAGTGGCAGTGCTTGTCATGGCTTGGGCCAAGTCCACCAGCACTGCAGGATCTGTCCAGTCCTCTCCTTAGCATCCAAAAAATACTCCTCTGCTTTCCAAAAACATGACACTTGACAGGAATTATATAGTACCAAAGAGCAATAGAGAAGTCTTGCGCGGCTAAGGCACCATTATTTTCATTAAATCTCTGTCCATTCATTTGCTTATAAAAGTTTAGTTTCCTCTGGGTGATTTCCACGAATTTGTGTGCTTACAGCATAACACCAGTTGTAACCTGAAGCCATAATTCAGCCATATAAATCGAAAATGATAAATCCAGAATCTCTTAATCTTTGCCCTAATCCTCTTTGAGTTCAGCGCGTGTTTTTTTATTCTCTCATTGTGATCACATCCTTCTTTTATTTAGTGCATTTATGAACACATAAATGTTTATACCACCCATGCAAACCTCCCCATGCTGGAAGACGAAGCCTAAAGTGTACAAAACTAAACTTGTGTGTAGCCTTAGTTTGTAAATTTGCTGCCACAGAAATAAATTTCCTGTGTATTTGGACACAGTGTTGTATAAATTGCTGTTGATGGCTATGAGCAGGTCTTTAAGCTGCAAATATATAATTATCAAATAATAATCCCACATAATCCGTGTGTGTGAGGCATGTTCACATATAGAATATGCAGCACATGTAATTTAGTTGCAGTTTCTAAAGTGGAGAATCCAAGATTTAAACAGGAAGGCAAGAGTACAGATAGATGTCAGGAAAAGGGAGATGCAGAAAATGACCCAGAGCTGAACCTCGGTGACCTCCCCATCCATCAATATAAGTGTGAGAAGACTCAGTGCCAGAATTTCTGCATAACAAGCACAAGAAAACGCCACAATAAAAGGAAAACAGAGTGCTAACCTGAGGTAAATCAAACCAAGCCTTCCCCACCGGAATGTTTTTGCAGGGGTGTGTGTTTTGCAGGGAGATACTTTACTTAGCATTACAAATGTAAGTTAGACTATGGCGCATATAAGCACATCCATATTTCATGAACCTCTATGTAGCTCCATAGTATTATCATATAAGTGGTATAGATTCCTTTCCTGCCTGCAATGGCAGAGCGTTTTCATTTTAATGATCCCTGTTATTATGCAGACTAAAGGAATTCACAAGATCATCAGTACTTAGAAATTTCCAGAGTGTGTATGTGTGTTTGTTTTTTTTTTCCTCACTGGATATTCTGTGCGGTGTCGCCTTGATTTTTCACCTGGGGCCACATCCCCCAGCTAAACTCTTACTGAGATATGGGCCAGCTCTGTGTTCCCTTTGTGTTTTGAGGGATTTGGGAACGAGGGTGGGTGGGGTGGCCCGGGGCAGAGCGCTGGGTTTGGGCCAGGTTATAGCGGGTGGCCTTCGGAGTGAGCGTGGTGTGATTTACCCCACCTGCCTCTCAGACGTCTGAGCCTTCTGAGGGAGAAGAAAAGGAGCCTTGGCTGAATGTAAATGATGTTTTCATATGGAAATATATTACGTGGCTTGGACTGAGCGGTGCAGTGGCACGGAGTGCATTGGGGACATAAAGGAAAACAAAAATCCTTGTGCTGAAGAATTTATAGCCTAAAAGAACGATCCCTGGATTCTCTCCAAAGTAAAAAAACAAAAAAAACCAAAAAAACCCCAAAAAAAACCACAAAAAAAACCAACCCAAAAAAACCCTCTTGGGAATATATCCCAAAATATATTTGAGAGAAAGACTTTCAGGATATTATGGCTCATAACACTAACATCTAGGAAAATCTCAGCTCCCACCACATCGGAGGTAGGGGGATGCTGCTCCTGGCGCTCACCTTGTGACAGCCCTGCAGATCTGTGCAGGTCAGATCGTTTAGAGGAAAATATACAGCTTTCTGTAAAGCACTGCTGAAACTCACCGAGTGTTGTATGTGGAAGCCAGTGCTGAACTTTTTTGGGCTTTCTTATCTGTGTCTTCCCAGTGGGAGATGGGTCAGAGACAGGGACCCTGAAACGTGCCACACATTGGGTTACACTCATTAATCACTACGGACGCTTAAAGTGCTCCAGAAGGGGAAAAAAAACCCACAAAGCAACCCAACCCAACCCCCCCCCCCCCCAACCTCCTTTATTTCCAGGTCCTCTAAATCAATGCAGCATTTTACTTTTTTATTGTAGTCTCCTGGGTGTAAACCTGCATCCGTGTTTCTGAAAGAATTTGCTTCATGCTGGGCATTTGTTTTTCACAAATGCAATTTCACGTGTGGCACTGCTGAGTGCCTTCAGCCAGGGTGGCAGCTACAGGGGTCACACACCTGGGCACGGCCACATCTTCATCACCCACATCTACCCATGGGATCCAGCAGAGTTTAAATGTTGGAAACAGGGAAAAATTGGGCCACAATATCTACAACACTGTGTACAACCTGCATGGAACAGAAATCCAGCTTAGTGGAGCATGCATGATTAGCTAATGGGATATTACATCCCATCTATTGGCTTTCATCATCTCTTAAGACCACATGATTATGCCAAATGCACAGTTTAGGTGGGATTTACAGAAATGATGCCTTCCCACAAGCAAAATCCCAACCTGCAGGCTTTCAGTGGAAACAGCAATACACAAACACAAGGGTTGCTGAAGAGGACAAGCTGTTGAGAGGATGCCCTCTTTATTACCTGCACGTTGAGCATGTGCTGTCAGGGTTTTATATGTGACTATATTGGTTTAAACAAACAAGCGTGCGGTGTAGAGCAAAAAAAGCTGGCAGGAAGAATGATTTAAGATGAATCACCCCTTCAGCAGGCACTTAAGGGCTGGATGGAGGCAAAGCCTGGGTAATTGGATCGCAGACTCCACCCTGAGGGACCCTGCCGAGCAGCAGGAGTAGCTGCGGCCAAGCTCGCAGCCGGGGAATTCAAAGACAAAAAAATATCATCAAGTCTTAACGGGGGATCGGTGGCCTCGGTGTTAGATGAGCTGGATCTGAACACAGGTGACTTGTGAGACACAGAGAAGGTTTACGTGAGATGGATCTGTACAGGCTGTGGGTTGGTTTAAAAGCACTCTGAGCTTTGTTACAGCTGCAAAATATGGAGAGTGACACTCTATTAGGGTTTGACTGCACACCAGCAGTGCCCCATCGAGCTGCCCCTCTCTATGCCCACTCTGATTTGGTTCATGTGGCAGAGCATCCCCAAGGATGCAAAGGCTGGGATAAAACAACCCTGGAAGGTGTACTCCAGACGTGTGCAGTGTGCTCCCAGCACTAATGAACATTAAGCCAACACGATCAGATTACAGCCATCCATGAGGAGAATCCCCTAAAATTACTCCTGTCCCCAGCAGCTCCACTACAAACCTGTGCCATTTCCCAGTGTAAACAAGCCTCACCGTTGTTGCAAGAATCCATCTGGTAAGTCACAGCTGTCCCCAAAATGGACTTCTGAAGGGAAGGGGCTCACTTGGCCAGCCCCAGGCAGACACGAGGCTGGTGCATTCAGAGCAGTACAACTCCCCTCTCTAACCTTAAACAGAACTGTATGATCTGAGAGGAGATACCAATGTCACCTCTTTTATCCTCTTAGGTGTAGTTTAGTCAACAACAGAATTACCCCTGCTTACCTTCCTTGGAAAAAACTGCCTCCCACAAAACCCAGCTCTGTTCAGCAGTGATGGAAACCTCGAGGGGGACTCGGACTTAGCTGCTGGGAGGTTACAAAGCCCTGTGAAGCCCAGGATCTTTTCAGCAGCCTCAAGTTATGTGTCTCCACTCTGACAGCTCCTTGGATTCCACAGTGAGCACACCCTCCCCAGAGAAACAAACGCATTGTTTGGTCAGCAGTGAAATTGTTTAGTGGAAAGAAACCAACTCCGATAAACGCTGCCAGCCCTGCCGGCCCTGTAGCACAGAAGCCAAAATAGGTGAAATAATAAAATGTGACTGTATATATCCTGTGAGCATAAGAATGCTGAGAAGGAGGAAGGCGTAAATAGCAACAAATTATTCTCACTCACTTACTGGTAAGTCTGTTTATTAGATTAAATTAATATTAATGCTGCATTAACTGACTTCACTATCCAGCATGAACACTCAGGGGCCCACCTCAAAAACAGAGATCACATTTCTCTTAAATACCTTCCAGGACATTTCTTATTGAATAAAGGTCTCTTAATTAAGCAGTTGCCTTTTAATAATAAACCAGAGCCAATGATGTAGACTTGCAGGTGTAGTTGAAACGAAACTCCACTATGGATCCAAGGAGACTCTTGGAACCCTGACAGTTTCTTGATTTGAACAAACATTTTCAGCCACCCCTCCAAAAAAAAAGCCAAAAAACAACCAAACAAAAAACACCCCACAAAACCAAAAAAAAAAACAAACAAAAAAACCAAAAACCACCATCCAAAAAATCCAAAACAAAACAAAAACCCCAAACCAACTTTTATCTCTATTCATTTTCATCTCCCCTCTATTCTCCCAAGAGCTGAGTCATTAAAAGAGGAAACACTGAGCTGCTCAGGCACCATGAGTTGACTCCTGCAAGGGCAGGAGCCCAGTGCCCACTTCTGGGACACCTTTCACAGCCTGTCACAGCCACCTGAGCCCAAAGCAGCACCTGGACCTGCATCCCAATCTTCTGTAAAGCTTCCCCAAAGCCCTCAGGCATCGTAAGGAGGAACAAATATCAAATGATAAAACCGCTCACGACGCACACACAGAGCCCAGTTTAACACAGCACCAGGAAGGTAATATTTGAAGTTTACAGAAAGCAAATTCAAGTAAGCTCTAAGTCAATCAAAAGTGACTGAAATCTACTTTGGTCCAAATATGTGTTCAAAAAGGTCACAGCTGGTGCAATTATCCTTGCTAGACTTAGCACGTGTTCAGCTTAAGACTGCCAAGAGCTGAAGAACACTCTGGATGCCTAAGTAACTGTCACCTCATTAAAATAAAAAAAAAAAAACCAACTAAAATAATTATAATCCAGTGATTCTTCAAGCTATCATACAGGAAATAATTTCTTTGGGAAAATACTTGGAAGAGTTTTCCAAACCAAACTCTCTCTTTCCTCCGCAGAATCTCCTTTCTGCAGCAACAATCCGAGTCAGAAATACGAGCCGGGGTTCACATCGAATGGGATCACATGTGAGTGACAATATGATGGAAAGGGACTGAAAAACAAAGCCTCAAAAATGTTAATTGTATCTCAAAGGGAGAGCAAAATCAATAAATGCTATTTCTAAAACAACATAGTATCCATCAGCTAAGATACCTGATATAAATCAGTAAAAGCAGTGTTATGAGAATGGTAATTTTTCCTAGTTATGGGAAAGGCTTCCTCTTATTTATTGCCACCAGCACGGCCATCTTCACACATCTCTTTGCAAAAAATGCACATTTTGGCTGCGTCCCCCAGCCCCACCCTGTGCCAAGGACAGGCAGCCCCACAAACTCCAAAGGCAAAGCCGTAAATGTTTTACTGGGGACCTGCAGCACTCCTAAAGCAGCAATAATGAACTCGGAATCTATAGGGGTAGAGATTACTCGGGACAGAGTAAAAGGCAAGGGGAGAGGTTGGTCTGAAATGTCAGAAATATTAGCTACAGAGAAATACAGTAAGTGAATCAATGAGAACAGAGCTACTGGGTAAAAGGATTAAATGGCTAATAGAAGGGAGACTCCACTGACCTCCAACATGGGAAGGAGTTGATAATGAGATAAGTAAAGCTTATGAAGATAATAACAGTGTAATTATGGTCGAGTTCAAACTACTAAGTGTATATTAGGAAACCCCTGAGATATATATAGATATAAAATTCTGGATAACTAGTACTAAATGATTACCTTTTAGTCCAAAGTGTAAGAGGCTCAAAAAATGTGTCTGGATTTGAGCTGAACCTATAACCCGACAGTGGGACTACATAAAACATTTTACACCTCACTCTTTTAAGGAACACACAAGAAGGCACAGCAATTATGGAGGGATTTATCCTCTGCAATTTCTCTTACCACTGAGGTGGGGACTATAAATGCACAGAGATATCCTGGAAGACAGTCTTGTCCTGAGGAACACGAGTTCCAAAGACCCAGACACACTGGGGAAGGCAGGGGAATGGGGCAGGGCGAGTTTCTTGCTTGATTCTTGTCCCAGCACTTGTGAACTCGCTCTCATAATTGATATTTACTGTGAGGGAACAGTGTGTAAGGGGCTGTAAAATTACCCCTTTGCTTCCTGCAAGCAACTTCTCCGCATCCCCACTGCTTTATGTTTTGTTTCCCCATTTTTTAAATTTATTTTTTTAAAAAAACATGAAGCAAGGGATACCACCCACTGCTGAAGATGTCAAATCAGAGAGATTAGCCAACAATGCATGACAAATGCCGCCTTTATTGGAATAAGCACAAGTAAGCCTGAAGGATAACATTTTTAGGGGGACTTACTTCATATCTCAGTCTCCTGCCTCAATCCTGCAATCAACTGCCAGTGCGAATAGCAGGATTTGATTTCTTATCATCTAATTTGTGGGTGCAAACAGCAGCATTACACTGAGAAACTGAGCACTTACAGTTCCCATCGACTTCGTTTATCCTCACTATTTGTGCTTACAAATCAGGGCCATGCTTGATCTTTAAGTTCCATAATTTCCTCCTGCAATTGCTTGTACTCACAAAATTGCACCTGCGGTTGATTGCTGGAGCAGATTTAGGGGCTGGTTCTTCTGAAGATGTAGCCCATGATTTTTTGAAAAGCCAGTGTTGGAAGAAAGAGAAAAAAAGCAGCTCCCACAAACACGGGAATCGGGTTTTAGCTAAAACGACAGGTACATTATTCAGTAAAATAAAAGTGACAGGCATCAGAAGGTCTTAATAGATGCAGTATACACTCCTACCTGGAGAATACAAACACAGCCCAGGGAAACACTTTTCTGAATAGCTGTCAATCAGGAAGTGGCAATAAAAAAACTAAATAAATGCAGATCTCAAACATCTCAGCTCCATTTGTCCTGAACAGGGCATAGATAACTGTGCATCACATCACACGTGTGCCACTGTGCGTGCCAGTGTGGGGACAAATGACTGCTGAAGTGCATAAGTTGTAATTGGGTCATTTGTGTGCAGTCACCACCATTCCATGATCAAATCAAGGATATCACCAAGTGCCTGACCCTGCATTTTTATAGCTGAAATATATCTGTCTTTCCATCTTTTGCTGTGACTAGAAAACACTGGGACATGCATAGCAAAGATTAAGCAAGATTTTTTTTTTTTTTTCCAAAGGACTTCTTAGGTCACAAAAAAACCCAGAAAAAGTCAAAGAGACAGGTAGTAGGAATATGACTACACAAATGTAAAGTCATTTATTAATACAGTACAAGTGTGTGCTCTGGAAGGGACAGGTGGGAGATTACTGGGAACACAGGGCAGTGAATTATTTAAGTCAAGTGCCTTTTAGGGCCATGGAAACAGCAGCTGAGAAAAGGCTATTAGGCCACTTTGTCCATACTCTGCATCTAAGCCTTAAAAACCCCTTGCTGCTGAGCCAGATAATGAATTTTTAAAACCTTATTCACTGTTCTTAGATATTCCAAATGACGGAGCTTTTCCCACTTTGGGAAACAACTCTACTCTCTAATAAAAAAACCAAAACAGATATAAATTGCCAACAGAAGGATTTTGAACCAAAATTCTTCTGGCAGCATCCCATGGCTGCTCTTCTATTCCCTTTCAAGTGTCACACTGCAGAGATACCTTCAAAGGGGCAGGGTGAGGAACTACATCAAACTGTAAGAAATCCTTATGTCTAAGAACAATCCTTCAGCTTATCTTCCATGTAACTTATTTTTTTCCCAGGTAGTGGCAAATAGATGAGAAATGAAGCCTTGAAGGGAAAAACCTTCAGGGAAGGTGAACTCCAACTTAGTGCAAAACATGAAGGTAGAAGTGACACACAAGAGACCAGCCTTAATTCTCTGAAACCTCAAAAAAAGATGTGTCCCATTTCCAGCTCAAAAACATTTTTGCCTGACAGATCTGCAGGCTCTGCTTTGGATCTGAAGCTCACATTCATTTTCTCCCATTTTCTCTTTTTCCACACTTAGTCACAAATAGCAAAAGAATTTTAAGTTAACTTGGCCTCTCAAATCACCAGTTCACCATTTTTCAGCGTGTTCATTTTAACTCATTTGAGCTTGTGTGTGTGAGAGTGTGTGCATGCACCTAAAACTAAGGTCCAACATTTGCCCTCTGCTTGTGCCTGGTTTCCATCACTGATTGAGCAACCAAGGAGGGAAAACACATTTCCTCTCTGACACGGAAAAACAGAACCCAGAGCACACAGAGAGCTTGACCTTTTGCCAAGAGTTGGTCTTTTCAGAGGAAGATTGTGCCTTAAATAAAAGTGTCATTAAGCAAAACAAAAATCACCATACTGTGGACTTTAGGGTCAGCAATCAAGAACAGGCTGCACTTCCAAAGGCTTCCTCACGAGAAGCCTGGGGAGATGATGCAGTGGTCCGTTTGTTTTTAGAAATTTAATGAATTGTCTTGGCCCAGATTTTGTCCTTGTGCACCAGATATTGTCCTATTTCCTCACTGAGATCCTTTTCCATGGGGAACATTTTGCCTCTCTGTTCAGATGGATGTGGGACAAATTTCGCAAACTGGGTCCTAACTAAATTTGGTTAGGAAACTGAGTACTCTTTTTTGGGGGGGAAAAAATCCGTGTAAAAAGCAGCTAAACAAAGATTAAAATTCTCCCAGAATGTTTTTATATTGGTTATTTTAAGACATGAATAATTAAGGCTGTCTAGAAGAACTCAGATGGAAGCTGTGGGTTTATTTTATTTTCTAAACCAGCTACAATGCTGAGGTAGCTCATCAAATAACACCGGGGAGGGGAGCTGGGCCAAGACTCTTCTGGGCCTTCCTGCCATTTACACAGTTTAGCCTGCTTATTTCAAGAGGGAAGAGAGCCAGAGAGCAAATCTCTTGACCCTGTGAGCACCACGCCCCGAGGTTGAGAGCAGAAGGGTCCTTAATCCCCTGGTTACCAGCAGCTGGTTCAGTCTGAACTTAGATAGTTGGGCTTAGAAACTTATTTTGCCGTACCAATTAACCCCCACCCCTCCTCAAATAACAAAACAAAGCAGAGATGTTGATTTTTCATGAGACTTAAAAATGCTGTTCTTAGCATCTCTTTATGGGCAGGAAAGGAGAAAAAAAAAATCTCCTCAGCCTTGACTTGCCTCCATACTTTGCCTTGCGCTTTTGAAGGCTGCACAGCAAACCCCCAGGGCTGGATCTTCTCTGCTCTGCATGATGGATCATCAGACATACAATGCCCATTATTGTTAATGGCAGTTGTGCAGCAGATTACTGCAGGTGGCATTTCCCAGTCCTCTGAGCTCCCTGCTTTCCTCCTGCAGTACAAGCACGTAGGAAATGCACCAGGATGTTGCTGCTTTTGGAGGTTGTTCGCTGTGAAAATTTGTGCAATAAAAAAAATCTGCTGCTGCGAGCTTTCATTATCTTAATAACAAAAAACTACACAGAGTTTTCACTTTTTACTGCAGAGCCACCAGCACTTAATACTGTGAGGAAATCCAGAAAAAGCCAGGCAACAAAATTTAAAGTCAATCCGTAGGCCACCATCAGTGATAATTCTGGGGAGCTCTGCTAGGGGTTAATATTGGTATAGGGCATAAAACGCCATTGAGAAATACTTTAGATTATTTTTTTATCATTTTCTTCTAGTCATATCTTCCAAAGAAACAGGCTGGACTGAAAGTGCTGAGTAAATGGAAAGGGAAGAGTCACCGAGAGGGCAATCACGGTTAGAGGCACAAGTTACCCTTGCCTTTGAGGTGGTGGAGGCCAAGCTGCCTGTTTGTGCATCATGAGCAGCAGAGGAAAACTTTTCTCCTCCGGCATCACCTGGGACTGGTGTCTCCTGCAGTGGGACCTGTGGCACAGGGAGCACATCCCCGTGCAGGGCACAGGCAGCGGATGAGGTTTGTTACGAGGGTTTTGATCATGTCCTTCCCTCTCGTTTTAAAAGAGGACAAGAAAATTCCTGTCAGACCCTCGAGATCTTTTTTCTCCCTTCTTCCTCCACTCTGTACAATGTTTTCAAACTCTGTGCAACCTCAGTAAACTTACAAAGGAAGATTTAAGCAAATGTACATCTGCCTATAGCTACATTCTGCATTTTGTTTAAAGCATAACCAGGCATCTGTAAGGAAACAGACAGGTTACTCCTCTGAGCTATGAAATATTCATGGGAACACCAGTGTGATGCCTCACCTTTGCTCCTTCAAATAGACAATGGTCTGGCTGCCTCCCCAGAGCCAAGTTTCAGTGTCAGAGAGAGGAGTAAGTAGCTTATTGTGATGTTAATATATGATTATGCCATCTCTCTTAACACTCTCCCACTAAAGAGGCTGAGACCTCCAGGTCTGCAAATCCCCAACTTGAAATGGAGCTGGGGATTTCTTCTCCTGGCTCTAAAGCAGCTCAGCTGTAATATCAGCTGAATGGAGATTCACAGGGAAAAGGTTCTGCGGCTTTTTCCTTTCTTCAGGGATCCCATTTAAAAGGCTTCAGAACAGGAACTCTTCAGCACATAGTTTATCTTCGTGCAGAAGGATGGAAAAGACCCCACTGACCTGTTGCTGTCCTCTTGATCTACAGAAGGACAGTGGTTTAGACAGTATTTTTTGCAAAACTTGTTGCTTCCTTCACTGACAGTTGCACCTGAATGAGCCAGGAAACCTCCCCCACTGCAGCCTCAAAAAAGACAAAATTTATGGCCTCTTGAAATGGGGGAAAACAGATCATTTTCTTGCACAACATAAAACCATTCCAGAATCTGTCTGCTGGTGCCAGGGCCACTCCTGTTACTTCCAAGCCAAATTCCTGGACTACACCAGGTGCAAATCCCCTCCCACCTGGTTGCAGAGCTAGAAATAACAGATGGTTCCAAGAACCCAGGACAAACCCCAGTCAGCTTTTGAGATCTCTGAGTTGTGAAATAGAACTTGAAAGATCTCCCTGCAGCAATAAATAGTGGAACACAGAACCTCTGGAGTCTATAGATCACCCTGGCTTCTGAAGAGGATGCTGACCTCATTGTTCACTGCCTAAAAGTCCTTGGAACTTTATGGACCTGCATTAAAAATCTAAATCTTTTCTTTTGAAGACCTACTTTTTGATGGATACTGCAAATCAGTTTAAAGTAACACTTTGTCAGCCAGAAGTCCTGATAAAGATAAATTTAAGAGATGCCTTTTTAAATGCCTCTATAGTTAATGTTTCCAGGGTTTCTCCCTGCAACCTGGGGGAAATAAAGGTCTACTGGTGATTATTTTCCTACTTTTCATTGTGTCATGTGGATATTTTATTTTTAATGCTAAGGTCCAGGGTAGAAGATATCTGATTTATGTAGCTGGCATATTAATTGCCACTAACCTGAGATCATTTTTCTTTCTTCTTTTACAAAATAGATGTTCTGAAACCTGTCAATTCCTGTTTTAGGAAGAGACCAAAAAACCCTTCTAAAAGCTTTTTCAGATTTAAGAAGCTGTGGATTTGAGGAAGAAAAGAGCAGAGAGAGTTCTCTTTCAGAATTTTGGCCTAAAATGGTTCTAACATGGAACCATCAAGTTTCTGGCTCTCGGGTGCTTCACACATTTTCTTGGGTCAAATTTCTCATAAGAATATCCAACATCAAATTTTATCAACGTGGTACTGAAATTATTGGCCACTGTTAATCTCCTGTATTTCAGATGAGTCACTTTTGACTTTTATTGGGAGGTGGGAAAATCTCTTTCATCTAATTCCCAGCATCTTCATTCATGCATGACAACTTGTCTCCATTCTCCGCCTCTGCAGTGTGTGTGAAACAAGATGTCTCAAAGTCTAATTCTAGAATTCGAGTACTGAACTGAAAAAAAATTGCTGAAGTTTCTCATATATTTTTGCAGCACAGGCTGGAATTATTAATAGTCATAAAACACAAGGCCCTTTGCCCACAGCTGCTCTGCAGGTGGAAAAGCAGTGAACTTTACAAGAAATTGGCTTCCAACTATTTTATTTGAAGCACTAGAGGAGAATAAGGGGTCTAATCTTTCAAGGACAGACATAACTTCAGCCTGGTGCCTGCCAGCAGACTTCAATGGGACAAGTTAGGATGATAGATTTAATTGTCTGTTCGGGATGTTGCTGAATCAAGGACTGGACTCCAGGGGCTGATAGATGGTCTAAATTGTGAGACTTCATAGAAGTGGCTAAATAGCTCTTCCCAAGTGCAGCTGGACTCCTTTCTGCCTTGTAAGGAGATAATGGCAGTGTCAGTGAACGTTTGTGTGTCCACAGAAGGGAATTGGGGGGCAAAAGGAACACAGGGCTGAGCAGGGAATGAAAGTCACTGTAGTGCAAAGGGGCTGAGGAGGTGTTTCCCTACCAGGAACATCTCTGATTGCTCAGGTCGACCCAACACATCTGACAACACATTTGACACATCCTTGCAGTCTCCAGGGAGAAAGGGACCAGAGGTGCTTTTGGGGTTGCAGCACGGAGGTTGATCAGTTGCATAATGTGCTGTCTAAGGCTGGCTGAGGATTTTTGCTGAAGCATATTTCTGTTTACAGACATTAGCATGCCAGAGGAAAAAAAAAAATGTTTTACAGCAAATTCATCAAAATGTTTGTTGGGGAAGGTTTCTAACCTCCAGAATGAAGTGTCTTGAGAGAAAGATGCAAACAGCTAATTGGAGCATGCTCCCAAAGAGTGGGAAATACACACTCCTGTGATCTTGAAAGCAGGGAGTTGTTCTCCCACATCCCAGAGGCATTTCCCTGCCACTGCCCTGGAGCAGAGCTCCTCCAGTCTCTCTGCTGGGACTGCTCCATGTGGAGAGGCAGCTGGGTGAGCACATGGAAGCTCAGCCCAAGCCTGGCTTCAACTCTGATCTCCCACATCCTGGATGACTGCCCACCATCACAGAAATGCTCCTTTACAGTCATTTCCTTTCAGCTGTTATTTTGGGGGGAAAAGGAATATTCTGCACTAGTTCCACTAACAAATAAAACCCATGAAACTCTTGATGAGCCAGAGAAATTATTTCTCACCATGTCCACTGCACAAAGAGTATTAGCTGAACACCTGCCCTTGAACTTATGTTCAACAACTCCTCAGAGGCCATTTTTCCTCTGCAGAGGTCTGCCTGATGCATTCAAATTATGATCTTAAAAGAGCTTCCTCTGAGTGCCTGTGCTGCCTGTCTGGGGTGTCACCCTGCTCTGAGTGACCTCCAGCCACTGCGGGATCTCCTGTGCAGTCACACCTGCACGTGTGCTCAAAAAAAGTGAATATTTTAAAGCTCCTCTTAGGGCAGAGGAGGCAAACCATCACACATCAAGAGACAGCCCATCCTCATTTTTTGCTTTCAGTTGGTTTTGTTTGAAGAGGAACATGCCAAAAGCCTGGCTTAGAGGTGCAGCTGAAAAAAGATCAAGCCCAAATTCCTTTTTGTGGTGTTTGATTTCAGTGGAGCCATACACCAGAAATGAATCTGGCTTCACTTTCCCTCTCTCTCTCTCTCTCTCTCTCTCTCTCTCTCTCTCACACACACACACACACACACACACACACACACACACATGGTCTTACTGAGAAAATGTGCTTAAGTTCTGGAAAACCCCTGCAGTTTTGGTAAACCCTCAATTGTTCTCCTGAGGGAAGTTTCTGTTGAGTGACGTATCTTTAATCATCTTTGCTGGAGTTTCTAAGAATACGATTAATTAGTTTTAGACATCCCACTGCCAAGAAGGTTAAGTTCATCTTCATTAGGAGCGACCTCATCTTGTCTCCAATCTCTCACTGCTATCATCTGTAATGACACACCAGAGAGGCATCACTTGTCCCATGACTGAAAAGGCTCTTGGATGATTTGTTTATGACCAAAGCTTTAATTCATTAAATAGTAGGGAAAACAACTTTTTAATGCCAGTTGTTTTACTGCTCTCCAGACTGAGTGCTCGTCTCCGTGCTGCTGTCGCATTTGGGGCTAATTTAATGAATAATTAAATAATTTAGCTTTTAACTAAATTAATCATTTAGCTAATTCATTAATAATTATCCATTGCACTTCGATGGTGCCTTCCAGGCTAAGATATCAAAGTGTTTTGTGAGCATTATGGAGAAGTTCACCCTTCTTCCTCCCGCATGCAGCCTCAGTAAATGGATTTTATGTGAACAACCACGTTAGTCAGCTTCAAAGAGAGAAGGAATCCGGTTCTGATTCCATGGGCGGGGGAAAGGAATGGCTCAAACCACCAGTCTGCCATTTTCAGCAGACACAGACTCTCTCTCCAAAACCCTTTTCCCTTGCTAGAACAGCACGTGATGGGAGGCGGGGTGGCCTAACACTGGGCATGTCCTGGTGCAGGTCTCAATCCTTACTCTGCTGATGACTTTTTGGATGATCTATAGTCCCCAGCCACCTTGGCTGTCCACCAGCACCACAAGGTGGGTGCAAACAGCTTCTCATTTCATGCAAAAACACACCTAAAGCTGTGAAGCTTCACACCACGTTAAAGTAACCAAGCTGCAAATTTTGCAGCTCAAAAAGATTAAGCATTACCCCCATGAACACAGAGTTCTGTGGCTCCTCTCCTTGGCAGCAGGTGATCCATGCTCAACTCCCTATTCCAAGACATGCTCTGCCTGGGGACTGTTAAATTCTCAAGCCATTAGTAATAACTTCCTCATCAATATTCCATAGTTCCCTTTATTTTTCTCCCTTTGGTGCCTGAATAGCCATGAAGGTGGTTTTGATACATTTAATATTATCTTTCCATTTAAAATGATTTTAGTGTCAATCTGGTTCAACAAGGTGCTATTTTTAATACAGAGTGGAAATTAATTTTTTGTACATATGGAAAGAGGCTGATTATGTAGGGCACCATGGCCTCCTGTGTGGGAGCACAATCCAGAATCACTTTACTCGTATTTTTATTTATTTTTCAGGCTTAAGCATTGCCAAAATTCTTAATGGCACAACCTCGTGACTACCTATTTAAAGGAAAAAAAAAACCCCAAACAATTTAGTATTCAGGAAGAGTAAACTGACAAGACGCCAAATGGCTTTAACTGTGCAATTCCGAGGGAGAGGGGAACAGAAGTGCTTAAAAGAACGATCATGTTCTTAAGTGGAGACGTGGAGATGCATTGTTAAATGAGGGAAGAGTGGGGGCTGAGATAATGTGGGAGAGAGGAAACAACCTGATGCCCTCACAGGCCTTGGGAGAGAGACCCAGAACAATCCTGTTCCCACTTTGCCGAGCGGTGTGATGGTCAAGTACAATATCTGAGACCTCTGAGGGGATGGTGCTGTAGAGCAAGGAAGGACTTTTGTCACCTCCTTGGGAAGAGGGTGAAGGGGGAGAATGCCTCTGAGAAGTGGGCAGAGCTTCTCAGCAGCCACAGCACTCGTGGAGATGAGAGCAGCACAAAACACTTGTGATGGCAGGAAAGCAAACTGAGAGCGTTCAAAATGGTCCCGGAGAGGGTCTCAGTGACTGCAATTTTCATATGCATGCTGAAAACTCATCTGGGGGTGCTTGAGGGCTGATGGAAGTGCTGTACAGAGAAGTGGAGAAACAAGAAAAAATATTCCTAAGTGTCCTGATCATCAGCCTGATTAAGGAGGAAGCAGCTCAAGGGTAGATTGTGCTGATCCAGCAAGAACCATCATGTGCTGTGCTGGGGCTGGTAAATCTGCTGGTCCTGGAAGCAGAAAAACTGCTGGTCCTTTTCCCTCACACCTGCACAATCCTCATGTGCAACTCTAGACCCACATGAGCAGCCACATCTAGGCTGTATTTCTGAGGGAACCTCGTGGGAAACACAGGAATGGGAAACACCTTTGAGGATCTTGCGAAAGGTTGAAGTGGCAATCCTGCCTGCAAAGGAAGTGCAGGAGGAGCTGGGTGATCTACAGTTTGTAGCTAAGGAAATATTGAGAAAGAAGAATATTGGCTTGTCTATTTAAAGACAGGTATCTACGTAATTCAAGCCTTGAAATTTAAGCACTTGCTTAAGTGCTTTGCTGAACAGGAATGTCATTATCCTCAGGCTTTAAGCTGAACATGTGTTGAAGAGATTTTGGTGAGCAGAAACAGGGTTCATAAAAAACTTCAGCCTCAGCAATCATCCAACCTGCTTACACAGGAGCCACGAAACATCAGCCCAGGTGTTGCCTGGAGTTAAAACTGTTGGTCACAGGAGCTCTCTGTAAGGAGGGAGATTTTGCAAAGGTTGATGATGGAGGTGCACTCACTGCATGCTCAGCGCCTGCAATGGGCAAATCCATTGCTGGTATGAGTTTCCATGAGCCCAGGAGATCTGTTTTCCACACATTCACTTAGAATTCTCGCTGCACTCTCGTATTTTTGCTGGCTGTTGCAAATACAGATAATATTTACTAATTTGACAGCTATTGCTATTCAGTGGGCTGAATATTTGACAGCTCCAGTCAGTGGATCGCTCCTTCCTAGATAATAATTCTAGAATAATCAGAAACACAGTGAAAGGAAATTTAAAAGCACCTTTTTGAAGATATGCCACTGCAATGTCTTGTCCAAAAGAAGAGTTTGTCCTTAATTAGGCCAGAGGAAAGAAAAAGCTTCCATGGCGTATTAACATGCTTTTATCACTGCACTCAGAGTAACAAATAATTAACAAAATGAACCTCATGGAAATGTGACTGGTCCTGTGAAGCATCCCTTGTTAGTTGTCTCCAACAACTGCCATGAGGGCCTGTCAAATTTGTGTTAATATATGTATTAATGGATTTTTTAGTAGCACCATTTGCTACTTCAAAGATCGGGTGTGTTGTCTATTTAACCTTGAAAAAGCCACTGGCTAAAAGTATTTGGGAATACGAGGTGCTTTTCTGCCTAATTTGTTCTGTAAGTATCAAATGGAAGACGTGTCATGGTAAATTGCATTTTTAAATGGCAGCTAGTGTGACTGTCCAACATAGGACTTTTCTAACAATTTTCTAGACTAATTTATTGTTTAGTTGTCAGCCACCTTATTTATTGGCCATCCAAACCAGTAAACTTAATTCCTTATTTTTAAATACTTTCAGGTTTTATATTACTGCAATAACTTTTGAAACTCTCAGTTTAAAAGGTAAGTGAATGTACAAGTTCATTTAGCTGCTTAATTAATTTTACATCAGCTTTATCTAAAAAAAAAAACAAACAAAAACTTAGCCATGGCATCCAAATCTTTATGAGAGGCTTGTATTTGCACTATTTACACTTTAATATACATCACTTATTAAATTATTAATCAACTGAAGTTCGTTAAGCTCTTTGAAGATAAAAAGCACTCAGAGTGTTAAACACCATTCTTCTCACAATCATGTCTTCCAATTTTCAATGTTTTAGCACACAAAATACGTTTCACTCAGATCTAGAGGATGCTTAAAATTAGCTTGTTTATACATTTTGAGGATGCAGTTAATTTACGTAGGTTAATGATTCCCGTGGCATATTGAGGATGCCGCACAGAGAATAAATAAGAGTTTGCAAGCTGACTCCTGTCAAGGAAATTGAGACTTCAAGGATTCTGTCAGTTCTCAGTGACAGTAAAAATCTCAGATGAAATCCTGCTCCTGGGGAAAAAGCTCAAAGCTCCCTTGGCAGCACGAGCAGCAGAATTCCAGCCCTTTCCAGGCTGGACATCCTTGTGTTCCTCCAAGGAGCCAGCCCTGCCAAAGCAAAGCTCCCTGACACAGACAGCCTTTCCCAGGCAGGCAGAGCAACGAGGCCTCCCAGCTCCACATCTCCTGTCCCACTCCAAGAGGATTAATTGTACTTAGTTAATTGCAACAGGATTAATTGCACCTTCCACCCACCCCAGCTTCAGGCTTCTTGGGCGAGCTGATGTGAAGAATGGAGGTGCACAGGGCCCTGTTTGCTAATTTCTGTGCAGGAGAGGGGGAAAACCAAATCATTGTTAAAAAAAGAGCTTACCCTCCTCCCCAAAGGTTAAGAGCAAAAGGGAAACCCCTCAAAAAAAGTGATAAAAAGATACTTGTGAGGACAACAAATTGCCTTAATTCCTGCTGATGGAGAAGAATCAATGTTTGAGTAGATCTATCAGGATCACCACAGACATTCCCATTTGTTCATGCACAAAGGCAAGATAACATCCTCAAGTCTGGAAGATGTAAATACAGATCCTTGAATGAGAGCTCAGTAAAAATGTGACCTTTTCTGGGTCAGGAAGGATGAGCAGCCCTGCAGCTGCTGAGAGCAGGGGAGCAGCTGCCCTTTGCCCCAGCCAGCTCAGAGCCTGCTGTTCAGAGAGCTTCCTTTGGAGACCTGGGCTGGAACTTCTCCAAGGCTGAGGAAGATACAACAATGGATTTTGAATTTCCTTTTCTACTGCTCAGCTATTTGGGTTACCACCAGCTGGGGTAAATCCATTCTGTTGGTTGGATTTGTAAGGTTGTTGGTACATTTGCTGTTGTATTTGTGCTGAATAAACAACTAATTTTCCACATCAGTGAAGTTTTGGTTTAGCTACAGCAGCCCCCACTGCCCAGTTCAGATGCAAATGGATGTGAGTGAGAGAAGGCTGGTGGGGAAATCTTTCTTTTTTATCAGACCATTGTTTAGATAACTCTGCAGGGTGTTTGATATTTCACATGTACCATGTTTCTCCTGGAGGCTGGAAGAGATAAAATACCAACTTCTCTCTCCCTAGATTTTCACACCTCCATAGTATTTCCTTTAGCTTCAGCCACGCATAACGTGCTGACAAACTTAATTAAAAGCACAATTCATTTCCAGCATGCACTCTACACAGCTTAAAATTAAAACTTGTTTCTCCTCCACTTTTTGTAGCAACTGAAACCTTTGATTCTCTCACTTTTTTCCCAGCCTCGACTAACTGAAAGATAAACTTTGGATAACACATCTGTGATTCCATACCTTTAAAAGGCACATTCCTGGCAGCAGGAAAAACAGAACCATGTTGCATGAAGGATGTATGTAGCATTTTAAAAAGTTTTAACCAGCTTAAAGGAAGAGAAAAATAAATGGAGAAATAATCCTTTGAAAGCCATGTTTGGAAAAGAACATGAATACAATTAACCTCTGAAATTCTATGCTTGTTGCTTTGCTTAGTTCAGCGCTTCCCAGGGACCATTTATCTCAACAGAAAAGCATAAATACTGTGTAGCACTGACTTTATCAGTGCAACTTTAACTGAACAGTGTCCCCAGAGTCACTTAAGGGTTAATCCTTTGCATCTCATGAAAGGTAATGGATTTTGATTAAAGAGAGCACCTCAGTGGCTTGGGAGCCTAAAGCAGATGCACACATCCCAGCTTTATATTTAATTTAAAACCAGCACCCTCAAAGAGGAGCACAAGCCATTTATACCACCAGCAGCTGAACCAAAAAATGTAATGCAACTGACCTCAGTGAAATGGAAATTACAACCACGGCTTAGCTGGAATAATTATTTGCATAAGGTTTTAATGCCCGGCACATTTCATGGAATAGTGTATGGATTCTTGATGGAAATGAGCCCAGCTTTTGGGAGAAGGACTCAGGGTACTTTTTCCAGGGGTGTTTTGAGGTGATGGACCCTTCCCAAGAACCAGAAACTGTCAGCTTTCTCTATGGCTTGGCACTGGCCTCTCCAAACTGTGATTAAATTAGTCTTTACTCAGTAGCTGGTTGTTGGGACAGGAATCTTCACATCACAGGAAAGAAATTCAGGTTATTCCCATGCAATAACCAGCTCCCAGTACAGCACACTGAGACCTCCTGCACCAGCCATGGTCACTCACAGCTCCAGGAGACGACCCAAAGAGGGATGACCTTGCTGGAACACATCTGGGTTTAGACAAGGTCACAAGCGAGTTCACATTATTTTTCACACCAGGGTGCTCCTGAGGGAATTCATGCATATAAAAAGCTCAATTATATATGATATCAACTTTTAATGCACTGCTCTAGGGGAAAAAAAAAAAAAAAAAAGTGGATTGTCTCGCTGTGGATAGAGAGGAATTTAGGAATTTCATCCATAGCCCACATGGCTCCTTCATTTGAATTCTTCCAAGGTTCAGACAAATTCCTGAAGGTTGTGTATTGAGGATAGAATCACAGAATCATTAAGGTTGGAAAAGACCTGTAAGATCATGTCTGACCATTACCCCAGCACTGCCAATTCCACCCCTAACCTCTGTTCCTGGGCACCACATCCACTTGTTTTTAACCACTTCCAGGGATGGTGATTTCACTGCCCTGGGCAGCCTGTGCCAATGCCTGACCACCCTTCCAGTGAAGAAATTCGTCCTAATATCCAACCTAAACCCCCCTGATGCAACTTAAGGCAATTTTCTCTCATATCACTTGCTACTGGAGGAAAGGACCAACCCCCACATCTCTCCAACCTCCTTTGAGGTCATTGTAGATATTGACAAGGTCTCCCCTGAGCCTCTTTTCTCCAGCCTAAACAACCCCAGCTCCCTCAGCTTGGGAGGAACACAGAAACCCAAACCCCAACCCCACACTGTCCAGAACAAAAGCCAACCACAGGGGGAGAAAATATGTGGTCAGCAAGCAAAAGGCCACCCTCGGTTTGGATTTTAATTATGAAAATTTTTCTCTCCTGACAAGTGAAATGAATTTAGCCACTCATGCATGGTGTGAAAGTTGAATTGTCTGAAAATTAAATCAAAATAAAAAATGAAAACTACAACCCTGGCTTTCACTGCTACCAACAAGGGAGCCATCCTTTAGAGGTGACATTTCACAGCAGTCCCCGAGAAATGTGATTGTTCATAGCATTAAGTAAATTATGGTCTCTGAACAGTGTGGAAATAATTGAAAATGTTTACTGTTTTTAAGTAAATGTTATAAATCCCTGAAGGCTGTTTGAATCTGGAAGTGGAAAAAAATAAAATGTTTCAAACAGGAAAACATATGGGTAAACTGCCTGATGGTTTGGCTGACAACTGTGAAACTTCACCTGAAATATCAGCTGGAGCAATTTCCCCTTTTCTGCCAGGCTCACTTGTAGAAAGTTTTCCTTTCCTCCCTCCTCCCCAGCCAACACAACACTCACTCCTGAAATGGCAACACTTAACCAGACGTTGGAACAGAAATGTCAGTGCCTGAGCCCAAAAGTAACACAAACAAAGGCCGTGCTCCCTGGAATGCCAAAATGTGACTCCCTGACTGCTGCCCCGGGGCCCCGGGGCCTCTCTCTGTCGCTCCAGGAATGGGGACTGCTGAGGTCTCCTGATGCTTTGTTTGTAAAGAGCTCACATCTTTGGAACAGGATTCTGCTGCGATCCTGAGGCAGCTCTGCTTGTGCGTAACCTGCTGCATTTCGTGCCTAATCAGGAGCATCTGATATTCCTCTTGAAATGCTTTTTTTTTACCCTCATTGTGTTACGTCTGCCATTCCTTCTTCCAAATCCCTGATTATTGTGAATAAAAAGAAGCTCTTACATTTTTTGTTGAAGAGATGTAAGATTGTTGCTTAGAGTACACTTGTCGTTTTGCCTCATCACAACAGAGTGAGACTCAGCCCCAACACAGATATATTTACTACATCCAGACTGTGACACATTCGTGCAGAGAGGAGTCTCTAACACATCCACCCAGCACTTCCCTCCACACCACCCAGAATGGCTGGTACAGACCCACCACTCACTCCAGTCCTGCACTTATTTAATGATCCATCCTTGGAAATCCGGGCTGCAATTCCTGGGTGCCAAGCACAGGTGTGCTCCAGCAGACGTGCAATGCACTTTTGGATCTTTTCCAGGCAGCAGCAAGAGGAGGAGGAGGAGAATTAAGTGGCTTGGCTCGACACCAGCCATGACCCCACCTGCACGGAGCAGCTGTGAGATGCGGCATTAGCTCCTGACAAGTGGATTACTCACAGCAAGGAGACAATTCTATTACTCAGAGGAAGGAACAAAATATGTCACCGAAAGGTTTAAGGACCACGGCAGCAAACACATCAGCATTGTTTAGGAACCTCTTTATGCATAGATGAGCCTAGTGGGATTCACCAAAGCACCTGCATAACTTAGTCACCTAATTTGTACCAGCCATAAAGGTATTCAGAGCCTAATTGCTTAAGTGTTTTTGGAATTCCTGGTAGGCAGGAAAAGACCTTTGTAAATCTGCTCCCCTGTGCAACCCGATTTTTATGGACAGAGACTATAAACACCGATGCACAAATGCCTATTCTTGAAGTCACGCACTTCTGTTCAGTGGTTTAAGGATTATTTGCAGTTCTAGGGGTTTATGTGGGTTCAAATGAGTCCAGTCATAAATTTGCTATTAATCTGCATGTAAAATCTGGCTGCATGTTGTAACAATACATGCAGTTATGGTTTAAACACAACTTTGCAGAATACAAATATTCCTCCATCTTTCAACTCCAAAAGTGAAGGCATCCACTGAGACAGCGTGACTGCTCCTGTGTACTTGTAGTTGAGTTTTGATTTAAAAAAGCAGGCTTTCCCCTTCACTAGTTACAGCTTTTTATCCCTTACGTGAACTAAATTCCTTTACAAACAACATACATCTTGTACGTGAAGCTCTCCTTTTTCATTGCAGAGATTTGTGTGGAGAGCCTGACTCCATTAATTTCAACTGGATTGACTCTACGCCATCTGTTTTCTGTGCAGCTGCTTTATTGTGGGAAGAGAGGAAGACAAGAAAGCAACCCTTCTAAGCCCTACCGATGACATCCAGAAATAAGAATATAATTGGTGGAAAACCTTCTGAAGTCTGCTGCAATCACAACAGTCAAAGGGATTAGAGTGTGATCTGAAAGAAGAGATGCAGATTAGGTGTTTTTCAAAAGGGCTTGAAAAACCTCATCCCTCAGAAGTAAAATGAACATGGCCGCTGGCGTGAGAAGCAATTAGACTTGAATTTATACAAACTGGTGTTTCTCACTCTTTTGCAGCATATGGTAGACAGGTAGTAATCCATCACACAGTGATATCAGTGCAAGGAGCAGCAAGGTTGCACACTAACATTTGCCCACGGCACACAGAAGGGCAGTGCCTCAATTTTAGGGGAACAATCCTGGTTTTGCGTCATCTTAATCCCTGCTCTCACCCAGTGACGTTGTTGCCATGTCTGCACAGCAGCAAACAGACACAGTTCCATGCAGATCAGAAAGGAATGCAGAACAGAAAGAAATACTCCCAGTTTCTAGAGGGTGAATCACTTCTAAGCCAGAGCTGGGAAAACAATCCCCCAAAGTGGCTGCACAACCACACAAAGGATGTGCTCAACATGTAATATTTCACTAGCATGCACACACACTTTGTTTTGGTTTTTGTTCATGCCTGGTTATATCTGGGGCACACTACTCCTGTTCAGCATACTGAGCACTAATAAAAGGGCCTGTGGCAGGACTCTCCTCAGCATCACTCATTCCATGATCTAAAACCCCTCTGCATCTTCATCTTAATACTGCCAGTAGCTTCAGTCACATTTGTAAATGTGTTCTTGGTCCCAGAAACAATTTATTTGTGCTTGAAGTCGTTGTGATAAGAGCGCTGCCTTCGCAGGATTAACCGATGCTACCCATGTATTTATGACTCGGGCAACTTGTTTCTCCAGCTTTAATAAATAATGAAGTCCGGATGGCTTTTCAAGTGGGTTTTCGCCCTCCTGGAGCCGGAACAGAGCTCTGATGCCAGTCAGAGGCAGAAGCTCGTTCCTCTGCCTCAGTAATTCTCAGCAGAATGCACCAACCACATAATAGAGCCCTGCTGCTATAAATACAGCCCCAGCCTGGCCGGGAGCGGGGTGGGAAGTGCTGGTGGTGGAGCTCCCAGCACGCCGGGGGTCTCTTGCAAGGCTCCCATCCCCTCTGAGCTCCCTCTGCTCCTGCCTGCGTCAAACCCTGCTCAGAGGCAAAGCTGGGCCCTTAAGGGAAATGGAGCTTGACGTGTAGATAATACCTTCATAAAGCAGGCAGCAGCAATTAGCTGGGACGCACCTTCCCGTGCAGGGCTGTCAGACCCACTGCCTGCAGCCCAGCCCGGGATGGATTTTGCTGTTAGGGAGCAATGATTGCAACCTTTGTCTACCACACATTCTGAGGGAAGCAGCCCTTTTCTTCTGAGCAGGACGGTCATTGTGACTTACGGCGACAGATCAATAGAGAGGTGGGAAACATCCTCCGAGAACCTACATGTTCACAAAGGCTTTTTCCAAAGGTTTTTAATTTTCACTCTTACATTTCCCGTGCCTATTGTCTCCACAACTTTGTGGTCAATAAACTCGCACTGGTGATGTCCTAACAACCACCCTGCTCCCCCAGGACAGCCATCGGCATGGCGCCGTTGGAGCTCTTTAAACAATTTTGTTTGATTTTCAGCTGCAGAGACTGTTGATGAAAGACTGAAACTCTTTTCTGAAACTTTGTCCCTGAGGTGCACCAAGTCCTGCGTGACCCTGTCGCGCTCGTTCAGCATAAAAGCTCCCTCCTGTCTGCAGACTCCAGCAGCCAGCGATTAGCAGAGCAAAATACACCTCAGCTGATGCTGCTACCTCCTATTTCAGACTTTCACAGTTTCCAGTGCATTCATCTCAACTTTCATCAGGAATGGGGAAGTTCTCTCGGCTCAGTGGAGGGGCACAGAATTAAAGAGGAGTGAAGAATTCGACCTGAGCCTTGCCAAGCCTCTGGCTCACACCACACCCAGACAACAGCCGGGGCAGTGGGATGGCACAGCACCTGAGCTCAGCCCACCTGGGCAGAGTTGAACTGCTGTCTTGGGAGAAGGGAATTTTTACTTCCCTGTGTTCATTTATTCAGCCATTTTATACTTAATCTGCCTGTATTGAAAACAACACATGTTTGGGGGAATGGGGCTTCAGCTCTGAGTGCTTTAAAATGCTTATGCCATAGATATTTACATGTTGTACATGGCAGAGCAGTACTATATTTAACTCAAACATCACAAACCCAAAGTGTTTCAGGTACTCAAATATGTGCCCTAAAGCAAGCATTGTAAACACCTCATAAAAGCAAAATTCCCCAGTGTTGGCAAATAAAGAAGTTGCAGGGAGAAAACAAAGAAAGCACAAAGAAGAACCATTGCAAGATAACAGCAAATGAATAAAACACAGCTGGAATTATACCACAGAAATTCAATGGCCTCTTTTAATGGGTTGTGTCTTCCTTGCCTGCCTACCCCAGTGGACCAGATTTGGGAACACCTCACAGCTCATAAATGTGGACTAGTGGCATTGAATACTAATAAAAATATTAATATTAATGTGCACATATGCATGTGTATATAAATATATGCATTTATGCATGTAAACATAGACATTAATGCATCATATGCCTATGCAGGCTAATAATTTTTATGCATTTTTACTAAAGTTTTGATCCAACACAGCAAACAAGCAGAGGCAGAAAATCACGTAGCCCTGTGCTGTGTGCATGCACATCCTGACAGTGCATTTTAGGCCTATTAAGTTAGAGAAAAACCCCTGCTGCAACATGGAGAGCAACAACACTCCAGAAATGTTTTCCCAGGGTCACACCGTGCCTGTGTCTTATGCAATACAGCATTTCCCAGCTCCTGGGAGCTCCTGCAGGAGAGAGGTTTCCATTTGGAACCATCAGAATCTGTTTTATGCCAAACTGACTTGATCCAAAACATTTGCTTAGTAAGTACAGCTTTGGTGGCTGTACTGTGCATATTAAAGAGGCCACGTTATTATTACAGTGGCAATAAAAGCAATGAAGGGACTTTATGGGCAAGAAGAAATGCATAAAGGCTAGGTACATCTGGACTTTGAATAATGTATGAAGACCAAATTTTAAGGCCGGCTTGTAAGATAAATGCAGTCCCCAAAAGTAACTGGAACTGTCTGATCATTCTGGCTCATTGATCTTCAAGGGGTTTAGTGCAAACACACTAGTCCAAGGTACTGCCTTTCTCCATCAAAGCTCCTCTCAAAGAGTCAACATTTAGATGAATTTCAAGCTGCAGTGAGAATATCACAGGTTACCCAGGCAGCTCTAAATTCTTCCACATGGATTTCAGAGGGTGAAACACAAGGAGAAGTGAGGAGATACCTTTTGGTCGTGCAGCCAAGTGCCAAATCTATGATGTTCTACCCCTGCTCCAGGCAGCTGTCCCTGCCTCAGAGGTAACTCCTTGTTTTTGCAGATGACACATGAACTGCACAAATAATGGGGACATAACACCTCCCTTTGCCACTCTGAATCCTGAAAGACAATGCAGGAGGAAAATGGATCCCTGTTTTCCAGCAGGATGCTCCAGCTCCAGGTTATTGCTCAGAAGGGGGCAATTCTGCCTTTCAGCCACTGGTTACTTTTCCAAGGGCAGCAGGGGTCCCTCCTTTTACCACGTGGCTGTGACAGGGAGCAGAATGGAGCAATCCTGAGCAAACCAAGGCAGAGCTGCAGCTTGGAGTCAGGGTTCTGCCAATAACAGGAGCTTTCTCTTCCTTCACCAGCTGCACTGTTGCGACCACTCCGTTGGGGCTTCAAACCAAATCCTCTCCCTCAGCTTTGTGTCTGTGGTGTGTGGCTAGAGGAAAGCAGTGGGGATAGCAAGAGGCAAAGAGCTGAAATTCAGTGTTTGGGGTCTCCCCTGCAGCTCCCATCACAGTGTGCACAAAGGGTGTGATCTGCGCTGGAATCTCACACAGGGCAATGCCAAACCCTCCCAGTCCTGAGCCCTTCCACTCTGCTGCAGCTCCTCCGTGTTAATTTTTGCATCCGTGACTCTACAATTTCCTCACCGCCGTGCCTGGCGGGTACAACAGCCGCGATTTTCTGGCACAGGTACTAAGGGGCTGCCAAACTCGCATTTACTGATAGCACTCGTGTGCTGTGGATTGCAGATTTCCCAGGATTAGCCATCCATGCACATCCCCTCCTCGGGCTTTCATAAGCCGTGCTCGAAATGCTGAGGTCTCCATCTAGAAATGAGAAACAGCAATTAATGGAAAGAACATGTAGAAGTCCCTTTTGCAGTGGCTAAAGAATAAGGATTATAAATTTACTTTAGCAGCAAGTGTTTAACGTGGAGACACTTCACAACTGGTAATTGCCAAAAGGAATCTCTTCATCCTCGAACCTGTGCTGCTCACTCAATCAAAGAACTCAGTGATTGCCTCAGTAATGGGCAATCAAGCCATGGTCGGGCACTAAAACCAAACCAGGAAGGGACTTTAAACAGTTGGCCATAAATATAAAAAATCAGAGCCCCCTGGGTCGCCAGGGATGTAAATGGTGTTGATTGTACTGGAGGGCTTTAACTCCTCGAAGTTTTTGCTTCTGATGAGAGTGAAGGGAGCGCAGCAATGCCGGGGATGTGGCAGACAACACTGTTCCCCTCATTTTCTCCAGATTACTCAGATGAAAACAACCATCAGTTATCTTGCCCTCCCTGTCACCAGTTGGGAGGAGAGGGACATCAGAGGGGTTGCAGAGGACCCTCCCAGCAGGGTTAAATTTCCAGGGGCTTCCCAGATGCCATACGTGCTGCCATGGCATCCTCACAGTATTTCCAACCACCCCCGGGGTGCTGTGGGTGCCTGAGGCACCCAGGGTGCTGCCAAGGAGATGCTCAGCCCGATGCCAACACCTGGATTCTTGGGAAGGAAGGGGTGGAGAGGTGCAGAAGCACTGAGATTGCTTTATAAATTATTGCCTGGCTTCAGCTGACACATTTCAAGCTTCAAAAGAGGCATAAGCACTACTCATAGGGTTTAAACTGTAAATCCTTAAAAAAAAAATCCTTGAAAACCAAAGAAAGGCAACGCCAGAACCAAAACTTCCCTCACTTCATTTATATTTTACAATAGTTCAGCTTGTCAGTAGATATAATTTGTGATTCCTGCTCAGAAGATGCTCAGAACTGCCACAAAACTGCCAAAAGACACCAACTTTTGTTTTATTTTGTCCTTGCTGCTCCATCCCTTTAGAATGGGCCAACAATAAACTATATTTAATGTAAAGTATTAAAAGTGAAGTTCTCCCCAGGCTGATACTCAGTGCATGGACTTTCAGGTCTTCATGGTCATGTTATAAATCAGCTGTGAATTAAACCTCTGTCAAAACATGGGATAAAATGGCTCTTCTGGTTGCTGCTATTGTTATATATTGTACAATATGACGTGACCAGTTTCAGAATTGAATTTCCTGCATTGCTAACAAGTGTTTCCCATTTGGGAATGCTGCCCATTAACAGAGATACTTTTTATATAAGAGCTCACACCAACAGGTGCTGGGTGTTGAGTTTTTTGTTGTTCACAGTTTAACAGATTGACAAGTTTCAGGTTCATTAGATCATCGTAGCTGATTTCCTCTGTACCACACATTTAGATTCACTTCAGAGAACAGATTCTTTGTGCTGTTGTAAGTGCTCTTTGTAAATTTTATGTTCATTACATGTACCAAAAAGAGATAAATAAAAAAAAAATAAGATCAGCTAGGGGCTCAAAAGAAAACATCAGGCGACCATCACAGTTTATCTGTTGCTAAGTGTGAAGACCCCAGTCCTTGGGAGCACAGTAAGTTGCCACATGTCTGCACAGACATATGTCAGATGTATTTCCTGCCAGCCACTGGTTGCTTAATTTTTTTTTTTTCTGAAAATATCTGGGGCTAATTTTCCATTAAAAAAATGCAAAATTCCAGGAGAAAATTTTGAGGAATACTGCATGTTGAAAAGAAAATGTCTATTTTAATAACTACTGCTGTCCTCTCTCTTCATACAATATTATCTCTTGCAAGATGGGGATGTAACTTCTATCTAAAAAATATGCATGTGCAGATAAGTACAAACAGATTTGCCTTGGCTCAGCCCGGGGTTGTCAGATTTTGGGATCTGTGCCTCCTCTGCCAGTCCAGATTGCTCCCCACAGCCTGGCTGTCCCCTGCTTCCCTGGAACATCAAAATAACACTGCTTTTTGATTTTTCCAAATTAATTTCTCCAGGATTTTCCTTCTGATTGAAATTGTCATATACTCATTGGTTTCATTCTGGTTTTGCACAGAATTTTTTAAACTACTAGAATGTAAAGAAGAGCATTTTCCAAGCTCACACCAGCTCTGCCTTTGATTTTTTAAAAAAACTTGTTCACATCTCTTCACACTTAGCCCGGTCAGTCTTTTGTTTTGCTGTATTCTCATTGTCTGCTTCTCCCCACTGTATCCTGCTTCCAATTATGATTTAAATTAAGCTTAAAACTCTATCCCAAACATAAAGGTTCCTCTTGCCCTCTACACTGCTTTCATTTCCCTCCATCTCCAGGTTTTCTTTTGTTTCTGTAGCTGCAGAATAGCCTCACGGATCAGCCGACAGCTGAAATTCAGTTCTTTTGGATGTGTCTCCTCTTCTGTTCTGGGGACTCTTGGATCCCCTACTTGCCTCTTGCTCCCCGTGTCAAATCTCCAAACTTTCTTGTGAGCACTTATTTCTTGGACGGGAAAGAAAAGAAAGGCTCAGGAACATGCTCTGGAATAGGTAATGATGGAAAGAATAAAAATAAATCTCGTAGCTCTGACAGTTACTCATTTTAAAAGGACTGATGGGACACAAGCATAAAAAACACAAGCCCAAAAGCAGATTTGAGCAAGAGGGCAAGCAGCATAGATCTAACAACCTAATAAAGCCTCAGCCAAAACAATTTTAGAGAGGAGAGAGCTCCAGCAGAAGGGAGCATATGTTCGACTCAGCCTGATTAGAAGAAATAAATAGAGGTGCAGCCATCCTGGGAAGGAGAACTTCCTGAGTCAGCAAACACAGACCAACCCAGGGGTGAGACTATGAAAGATGAGAACAAAACTCTCAGTAACCTTGTAAATGGTGTGTGCTTAATTTGGGCAGTCTTGTTTCGAGAAAGGAAAATGCAAAACCAGACATAAACCAGAGAAATACCAAAAATAAACCCCAGAAAAATGAAAATAAGTGGAACCTCAGTAAAAGGAGGTATTCAAGATTTATTTGTTTCTTTAACAGGAGAAGAAAAACAAGAGGAGGTTATCATACCAAATAAAAGATGCTGCAGTGTTGGCTGGTCAGATGATCCTATTCAGCACGGGCCACAACAAGAGTCTCCTGAAAATGATGACACTTTCTCCTATAATGTGCATTAGTCTATGTCAGATATTGCAGGTGGATTTAAGGGGAATTGCACATTGGGATGGACCAGCGCTGTTACCAGGAGTTACACGCGCGCGCACACACACACACACACACACACACTGATTTCAGTCTTACAAAATGAGCATTCTTGTATGTTTTCAGGCTTCCCCCCATGCCCCCACCCCGCTTGTGTTCAAACAAGACCTGAATGACCATTAGGATGTTGATGAATTGCAGAGTAAAACGATTCATTAGTCCGGAGGGAAGGTTAATAAAACATAACCCCTTCCAGTGCGTGCTCAACACATCATCAAACCCAGGGCTTGAAACAGGCCCATCTCAGAGAACTGAAACTGCAGGAAAGATTTCCTCTGATGGATTTTGGATGGGCATTTAGGAGGAAACACAATGATCACATTGAATGGCAAACACCAACCACCAAGCAGGTGCCACGGGTGGGAGAGTTCAGGTAAATTTCCCAAGGCCAGTGTGCTCCAGGGCACCCACTCCTCCCGGAGCTGCCCACCACAGCTGGACTTTTTAAAGTGGACTTTTCCACTTAAAAATGGGGCTTTTAAGTCCACCACAGGACAAATTTGTGCCGTTTCGTTGTAAAAAGATATAAAAGACAATGAGTGGTTTTGCAGCTGACTTTTTTTTTTTTTTTTTTTTTTTTTTTTTTTTTTTTTTTTTTGTGCACATGGGCTTGGGGACACCCACTAATGTCTCTCTGCAGGGTAAAACTGTTTTTTTTTGCCCCGTGAATGTTTTGGTCTTGCCGGCTGCACACTCAGAGCAACCCTAATTTCTGACTTAAATCCATGTAAAACAGAGTTGATGGGTGTGAGCATCGATTTAAACTGATGTAAGATTGATACAAGCAGAAGGGCAGATTATTCCTGACAAATTGGATGGGAGCAGAACAGAAGGATGAGTTCAACACCAGTTCTGTCCCAAGTCTTGTGGATTGATCTGAATGGTTTAGATGTGTCTTCAGAAATTATAAAACGCATAGATGAACAATTATAAACCCTATTCATCTCTCTTTCTAGAGTATCAGGAGTTTTTTCTGGATTTTTTTTTTTGCTATTGTTTATTTTAAAAGTAATTTTTGGTTACATATAACTTTTTACATGTATATATGTATATATGATATTTACACAAAGAAGGAAAAGTCATTCAAAATAAAAATCACCCTAAAAAAATAAAAGGTGTTTTCCAAGTTTACAGTTTGATAAATAAGGTATCTAAAAACTATAGGAGAACCATCAGCAGCTAAAGCACCACCTAAAAATGTAATTCCCTATTCTTTTTAAAGCCAGCTTCAGCTAGCCTTTAAAATGTCTATAAAGCACAATTCACAATTCAGGGTTTTGCTGAGATGTTAAATTACACTTTCAAAATATTTAAGATTCATTTCCTACTAAGTGCCAAACTACATCTCAGGAAAAAGATGTAAATTCACAGAGAGAATTTAAGAAATGTATTCCAGGAGAGAACAGCAGAGTGCCACATTTCTTTTATAGTGACACATTAACCTCCTCATATCAGTATGTTGAAAGGAAAAAAATCCCTTCATTCAACATGACCAAAAAGCCTTATTTTTACCCATTACTGTTTGTTTGCATTTTTAGGATTCCTTTAAAGAAAAATAGCTTAATGCATCCAGGGGAGGGGGGACTAGATAATTTCCATCCCAGACTTCTGAGGGAAATGGCCAAACAAGCTGCAGGTCTGGTAATTTACTGCTCAAACCTGGACAAGTCCAGTGTGACTGGAGAAAAGAAAAAAGAAATATATAATGGAGGAAACAGGAGGTGCTTTTATTTAACCCAGGACGGCAAACCATTGGTTGTTCAGTCAGGTTTGGTATGCAGGGTAATTTGGGTTGCTACCAAGGAGAAAGAGTTATGATGCTTAGAAAATACATGTTTTTTCACAGCAAACCCAAAAGATTCCCCATCACTGGCACAGCCTCTGCGTGAGGTTCAGAGCTAATCATGGTGGAAAAAACCCATTTTGTTGAGTGGGGAAACAGAAAATGCAACTAAGCTTTCCTAAAAATAACCCATGCCAAGCTATCCTGATATTTTGTTTGAAAACAAATCCCCAAAAGGAATAGATGAAGTAAGGCGAGGAAATGCAGCGGATCTGATTTATCCCAGTGTCTCCGGAGCAGGCGGGATGAGGTGTTCTGGATGCTGGGAAAGTGGGGAGCTTTGAAGTGCTGCTGATTTGTCTGAATAAAAGCAGACATGAGAGGAGGAGGGAGACTAAAAATCATGCCTGCCATGGGTCCTGCTGAATTTTCCTATTTAATGATACAGACACAAGGAGGAGAAGCGTGTGGATTGTGCTCCCCAGAGACAGACGTTGGAAAGTGCTGCCAACACAGAATGTAGGAACAGGGCTGGAGGACACCAGGGCCGAAGGAGATGGAAAGAAATTCAACCTTCTGCAAGGGCACATACATGGAAATTAATAAAATCTTCAGCTAATAGCTAGAGGCTGCTCTTTTAAGTGCTTCATCCAAAGGCTTTCCCAGTGCGAGACGAGAGTTCGGTAACGAGAGCACATTTGCCTGCAGCTGCCATGGCTGGCTCCTCTCCACCACCTTCTCCCTCTTGCCCCGTGGCCTCTCTCCTCTCATGTGGCCTGAAATAAATTTTGTTCATGATCAAAGCACAGTTTCCTCTTACCTTTACACCTGCTGTATTCCTCTTACATGACAGAGGTGAGTGAAGCACAGAGCTCAGTGTCCTTGCTGGCAGCTGAGGCTCCTCGTTCTGCAGGGATTGCCAGGGTCATTCTGCCTGCCACCCCTCACCTGGTGTCCCTTCCCCATCTCCAGCCCCACTGTTATTTTCTGCTCTGTCACTCCAAAAGGAGAAAGGGAAAGTGGTTCCTGAGATTTATGTGTGCCCTCCTGGAGAGGAAAGGATGTGGTTTTGCCTCTCGAAGTCATGGAGGAACTCAGACACAGGTTTTTGCTGCTCTAAAAGTAGACTGTGGTTGCAGCCTCCACTTCCTGCCCCATCTGCCTTCTAACCTTGGCATTAACAGGAAGCAGAAGTCTTTTACTCAAAGTTGACAAATTAATTCTGGAATGGGGTTATGGGCTCTGAATCCCATTTTCGCAGCACCTCCTCTCTCATGGATGTGTGTCAGTGGTAAACTGTGGATCTCTGGAAGATTTCAGATACGCTCCTCTCGTTAGTATTTCCTAAGGCAGGCTTTAGTGCTCCCTCCCTTACTCACTGCCTGCCTTGAATCTCATTCGGAGGCACTTAATCCTCTCCCTTCACCCCAGAGGGAATTCAGGCATCTCACTCAACTCTGTGAACTCTGCTCCTGGAACAAAGCCTGCAACCACCCGCCCCAAAATGCCTCTTTCTGTTTGTGAGGCCAAGTTTTTGGGTTCTAATGGCACCAATCATCTCAGAGAGCACAGCCCCAAACACTTGGAGCATGACACAGCTTCAGCATTGCCTTGCAACCTTGTGTCTGGCTCTTGATAACAAACCTGTGGGATTAAGTGCTTTTCTCCGCTGGAAGCTGCTCATCAAATCATATAACCCAAGGAAAGTTGCTAAAAGGAGCAACATCCTAAGAGGCAGAGGAGGAACAGGAGGGTTTATCTGTGCTAGAAACAGGTTTTATAGCCCTGAAATTATGTGACTTTTTTATTTCCCCCTGATAATTTCAGGTCTAAATGCTGTGTAAACAAGGGATTCCTTGTAAATAAATGTAGGGAGTGGGTAGTGGTTCTGCAGGTATCTGAAAGAGAATTGTGCCCAAGCAGGAAAAGGAGATTCTTCCCTGTCACATGATTTGGATCCTGTCATGGTTTCCAAATTCAGGCAGTCAAACCACAGCAACATGAAATGCAGCTGGACAGCACAACAATCTTAGCAATGCTTAAACAAGTTCCTTCCAGGAAGGCAAGCACGTACTTTTCAAAGAGTAGAAAAATTAAAGTGGAAATCCATCTTCAGCCTTGGATTGGGGTCTCAGATGATCTCACAGCATCACCCTGTCTAACTGTTGAACACATATGGATCTCCATACCTGGAAGGCCATGTTTCCATGTCTGAGGTTACCAAGCGTCCCTGCCTGCTGCCCCTCTCCCCACAGCAGCCTTCCTTCCGCCTCACATCCCTTTCACTGTTCTTCTCTGAAATTACTCTTTTTCTCTTCCACTATCTTTCACCTGAAGGTTTAACTGCTTAAACTTTTCCAGAGCTGCTATTCCACCAATGGAGCTCTGCCAAGTGAGGTGTGGGAGCTCTGCCCTGCCCTGGTGCTCCTTCCCACTGCCCTGGCTTTGGCTCCCAGCTGCACACCAGCAGTTTCCTGGCAGTGCACCTGCCTGCATCTGTCATCCCACAAGCCCTAAGAATCATCCCATTTCCCTGGTTTCTGAATGCTGTTACAATTAGTTCTCCACCTTCCATAACATCTTCTTGTCCCTTAGTTAAATGGACTAAATCAAAGTGCCAAGAACCCAGCTGGGTGAATGGAGCAGGGCTGAGATTGAATGGAGAAAATCCTTGGAGTTATCGATCCAGTTGGTTTCTCAATATATTTTACCGTAGTCCAGGCTTTTAACACCACCCAGGAACACAAGGCCTGACTAATGGCCACTGAAACTCAGGCCTGAAGTTTTGAAAAGGTTTATTTAAATGAATTTTCCTTGGCATTTTCTTTACAAGTTATAAAAAGCCTCTTTCTTGCTTCAGTAGTTACACTGTGTATATTTTCTTGGACTTTCATACTCATTCTCTCGTTTTTAGAAGGCAAACAAATTTATCTCCAGCTTTCATCTACTTCAAAAAGAGTATTTGTTTGTTGCTCTTATGTCTGTGGTACATATCAAAACCGTGCAGGCTTATCAAGTGTTAACAGTGTTTATCTCTAAATTTTGCAGTTGTTTTCAGACACATTGAAATGTGTTTTTCTCATGTTCAGCCATATTTCATTAAGAGAATGTTATGGCTTTTATAATCTTTGAGTGCTAGTTTTAAGATAGATGCATGCGAATATCTGTCACATTTAATTATCTCCTCCATCAAATTCAGTAAGTGGCCTATTAAGAGCGAAATGACTGGTTCATACACTCATTAGAAAAGGGAGATTTCATGGTATAACAAAGAGGAAACGAAATTTTTATTTCCGACTCTACAAGAAAGAAGAGAGAAATCACGATGCTCAAAGAGAAATGTTTAATCTCTTGTATGAGCTAAAAGAATCAGAGAAGATTTGCATTTTGCTATTGGTACGAGTTACAGATCCTTTTATCACTGTATGGGGAGTGTGAAAATTATAATTAAATAAGTAATTGCTGGCCTATATAAATGAGCTGTTTTCAGCTTAGTTTTCAATGCATCGGCCAAAAAAAAAATCCACTTGGGCTCACTCCTCACAACACAAACCAGGCATGATTTTGCACTATGATTACTGATTGGAAACGGTTGAACTCTGTGACAAGGCACCAAAGTAATTTTTCCTTTTGCAGTGTAGTCAAGGACAGCATTATATTCGCGGTCTGGACTTGACCTTGAGCAGCAGGGATGGCTGGCTGGCTTTCTCTCCACTCCAGGAGCAGTTCTGTGATGGATTTCTGTGCACCAGAAACAGCTCATTGGTGCCACAGAGGCCCTGGTTATCATCCTGAAGTTCCTTCTTCTCCCAGATGCTGAACTTTCCTGCCCATGAGGAACTGCCTGGTGGTGGCTGCCCCTGGAGCCCAGATCAGAGGCTTTGTGGCACCACCCCTTCTTCTCCTCCACCTCTCCTTTCCGGGCCATTCCTTTGGTTCCACATTTCCTGCCTCCTCTGGAATTTAAGGTCTGAACCATGTTGTACTTCAGTGGCTGGATCTTTTTTTCTCCCAGCACCTGCTCTGCCTCACCTTGGATTCTGTCCATGAAGATGAAAAAAGAGGGGATAATGCCCATTTAATGGATAATGTCCATTTTATAGAAGTCATAACTGAAGTTATTAATATTTTCCACTCCAGGTTACCTCAGCTTCTTATGACTGACCCCGAAGAAGAACAGTTGGTTTATCACTTTATTATTTTTATAATCTGATAGTTTTCCAGGATGCTGAGTTTTCCTATTGTTTTCCTGCACTATGCTTCCTCTTCTGCTTTCCTTCCCTCTGGCATACTTTTGGGAATACCCTGGGTTTGTCTAAGCTCCTGTCTTGCCCCTGCCAAGTGGGATTCAGTTCAAGGACAGAGGAGGGCCCTGATCTGACAGCTGTGGTCGTGGCTTGAGAGGAGAGGCGTGGTGAGATGTGCAGTTCTGGGGCTGGGGTGGGAAATAGACACCATTAGATTTTTTTATGGCAATGGTGCCCCTCCCTACTACCTTTTTCTTTACTTTTAAGACCTTGAAAAGTTTAGTTGTAAAGCTTCCATTATTATATTCATGCTTTGTGGTTTTGTGCACTACCTGGTGACACCTCCCTGCTATTTATCCCCATGCCATGAGCTGTCACAAAAACACAGCTAAAGATGGCCGTTTGCACGCCCATCCTTCTCTTCTACTCCAGTTTTCTTCTTTTCCTGCTGATCTCCGTGGCTCAGTAATCCCCCTCTGTCCTTCTGCTCAGTCCCTTGGCATCATCCTGCAGGTTTTTCTGCAGGCAAATAAACTCACTTTACAATTTAGGCATCTGGGCTAACTGGATCAAGCAGCAGTTCTTCTGCTGAAGACAGTGAATGCGATTTTTCATCTTCATCAAGAGTAAAGTGCGTTTTCAAGTACTGGATTTGCTGCTGTGCTTCGGAGTGGTGGATTTATAACCTCAGAAAATCAGGATCTGAGGATGTACATATATTATCTCCAAGGAGCACAGCTATCTGTAGTAATGGGGAGATTTTTCTGCAGATAGCTCGTTGTGTGAGCCTCATAAAGGTTTCATGTAACAAAGCTACGCGAGGCTTTAAAGCCAGATCTCAATACAAGTCCTAATTTATGTTTCGCATTTAAATAAATGGCCAGATTTTCAGAAGTGTTAGTGAAAACCTTTGCCTCTTTTGGGCTCATGAGCCGGGTTCAGAAGTGAGGATTTGAAAGATGTGCACATTTTCTGGGAAGCAGAACTTGCTTGCAAGGGCAGAGGGGCTGCAACAGGGAAGTACATCCCAGCCCCTTCCCATTTCCCTTTCCTGAGTATACAAAACCCACAGTGTTTGATTGGTGCACAAAAAAAGTAGGTGGAAAGGTTTATGAGAAAACTGTTCTACTGTTTCTTCTATATTTAAAAAAAAAAAAAACCCACATCAACCAAAGCCAACAAAAAACTACCCAAAAACCTAATTAAAAAAACTCTACCAAACCCAGTGAAGCTGCCTGACATCTTTATTTTTTCCCTAAATACGGTTCTAACTGTCCAAAAGAAATCAAACTACGGTGGTTTACATAGCAAATCTACCTGCAGCTTGTCCTGATAAACCAATACTTACGTGCTTGCAGGTGTTCCACAATCTGCTTGGAAAATATGTGAAAGAAGCATCATGTAACACATTTAGCTACTAAGAGGGAGAAATTGCCACGTTATTTCACTTCTTTATTGTTAGACAATTTGATTATTTTGCAAGCCTTTCACCATATGTTGCTAATTGACGTACAACGGATGTGTGCTCTGTTGTCTTCATTAATTTGTAGCAACTAAATATTTTGTTTTTTACTTAAACTCGCTAAGATCCAGCCTGAAAAAAATCCATAATTAGGCTCATACTGTTTGTAGAGAGCAGCAAGGCATCCTGGCACTGTCAGCTGGGGAGGAGGAGGAGAAGGGAGAGAAGAATGAACTGCGTGAGTGAAATCTGCAGGCAAAAGAGATACTGGCACGAGCAATTACACTTTTGCAGTGTCCCTCAGCTATCTGTGCTTTGGGAAAGGGAAAATCAAATAAAGTGTTAATACGCCTTCCTGCAATGGAGATATTGCTGGGAACAAATCAGCCCAGCTTGGAGGAGAGCAAAAGACTGGAGCTTTTGGGAGTGCTGGGTTCTGCAGCCTCCATCCCCTTTGGCACTCTTTGTGCCAGAAGGACCTCACAAAGATTCACCCCAGCCAAGCAAGCACTTCTTTCCTCTGTGTGTTAATTCTGGTGACTGTCTGGTGACAATTCCCAGTGTTAGATCTGGTCACTGATGGTAATTCCCAGTGTTAGATCTGGTCACTGGTGGAAATTCCCAGTGTTAATTCTGGTGACTGGCCTGCATGGTGCTGCCTGCTCCTGATGTGCTGCAGAGCAGAGATCCTAAACCAGGTCGGACTTCTCATCCCCTTCAGATGATTGATTAGAGTGAGATTGAACAGCCATTATCTCTTCCCCACTCCTTTTGCCGAGTCCTCAGATCAGAGGGGAGGCTGGAATGCACAGCACTGCCTTGGAGCCTCAGGGTGCTGCTCTTTTCCTTCCCTTAAATCATGGTCATTTCATGGCTGGTTTTAAAGACTGGGCTGTCAAACTGTTACCCAAGCTCCACTTTTGCCTTCAGCACTCTGACTTTCTGCCACTCATCCCTGGAAGTCCTGAATCCATCCTCCATAAGAAATTCAATATTGCTATTATGTTGCAGGGCCTCATTAACATGAGCAAAATCCTCTGGTGAAAGGCACCATAGAGCGACAGAATTTTATCTTTTCCCTTTCTAGCAGTGATTACTTTTCCATCCCTGTCATTCAGTGGAATGAGCTTCATATTTATTTAGAACCTGAGAATTCAGATTTACTATGCAAAAAACTCTGCAGAGTTGGCAGCCCACTTTTTTTTTTTTTTCTAGGAGACCTCCAATGGCTGCTTGCAGACCCTCCACCATTTTCTCCAACACAAGTTCTGGGTCGTGTCCAATGCCCTTGTAATTATCAGCATCTTTTAATGCCTTAAGAGCAGGAAGTAATCAGTGGTCTAGAAAAAAAAAAAAAAAAGGAGAAAATTGACCGCCTATCTCTCTGGCTAGATGTACATCCAGAAAAAGAACTGAACACAGCAAAGCAATAACAGAAGTTGATCAATCTTGTATGCAGTGGCACTCACAGATGTATCCTCCCAAAGATGAATTTTCTGTCACAAGTCCAAACCACTAAAGCATGAGGAATAGCAGTAGCAGATACCGCTGATTGTAAGAAGCAGGAGTCTCTGATAGTTATCTAAATATCTCATAAAAAATGATTATTTTCTGTCTCCAGGCTTGCCTTCCAGGTAGAAATGGAATATTGCCTCTAAATGTTATTAAGGAACAGATGGGTCTGCACTCCAGATCAGCTTTCCCTCCAATAGCAGCAAAGCTCTTCATCATTGAAAGGCTGAACATTTGCCTGAAACTCATGAATTGCTACAAAGCAGCTCTGCTCAGGACAGGGCTGTGTCAGTAGATCTCCAAGAAATAAAACAAAAAGCACCAAAAAAGGCCCTGTAAATCCACCTAGACAGACTTTTTGATTTTAGCATGAAAACACAGTTTGAATTCTTGTTAATTACCCTAAAGGAAAGACAATCAGCTCAGGTTTGTGGCAGCTGAAGGACAGTGACTGACTTAGTGGCAATAACATGCAAACAAAAGCAACAACTGCTGTAGCTGGCGCTTCTGCAGAAGTTTCAGCTGTGGCTTCGCAGCATGGCTGGCACATGTCTCAGATGTTCTGGCAGAGAAGCCAGAGGCTGGTTTTCCTTGGCATGGCCCACAGTGTGGCACGAGAGAGGAGCAGAAGGAAGGGGCTCCTGTCCTGGGTCACTGTCCTGGGTCCTCCTGCACTGAGAGCAGTTCTGAGGCTCCCATCAGCTGGGTTGCATCACCATTAACCAGCTCCAAAATCAGACAAAATGTGCAGGCTCTCTGAGTCCTCCTCAGTGTTGGTTATGCAAAAAAACCCAAAAAAACAACAACTCATTTTGGCTTCAAAAATAACTAAAGTCTTCACAGTGAAATACGGCAAACAGTGTCCCCTGGCAGATGGCTCTGTACCTGTTTTAGAGAGGACTAAGCACTCCTAGTTCCTGTTCCAAAGGCTGTGGAGATTAATGATGAAACTCCAGCTGAAAGGAGTAGGTGTCACACCTTTTCCTCAGTGCATGGTATTTCCATTAGCCCCTTCTAAATCTGCAAATTGCTGAATCAGGCTTTTGTCAATCCATGTAATGACTGTAACTCCTCCATCACCAGGACATAACTCAGTGCTCACACACTTCTCTCAGAAGATGAAGAGAACAGAATTTGGTCTGTTGGAACAATGTGTTGCATCTTTTGATGTTGTCCCCACCTGTACTGTAACATTTTTGGTTTGTTTCGTGATAATTTTTGGGACTTTCTTTCCCATTCTCTGTATAATCACCAGGTTTCTTTCTTCTGAGTATTGCACAGAAAATACTGAACATATTTTCAATTTATGGTTCCTCATTGTCAGCATTGCACCTCAGTCTCCAGAAGGAAACCCGACAGGATGTGTCATTGGAGGGCAGAGCCTTTGGTCTCTCAAGTTATGTATGCACTTAAAAAAACCCCACACCTCTCTGAAATCAAAAGGGTGCATTGTCCCTCATGTCTCCCATTGTCCCCCATGTCTCTGAAATTCAATTTTGAAATCAAGGGGGCGATTGATTTAAAGTCCAAATTGAAAGCAAAGTCTTGAAACTGCTCAAAAGCCTGGCAATATGTCAGCCCCAGTCACGAGGTTCATTCATCCCATGGACATTTTGTGCTGGACAATCCATTTCGATTTTTGCTGTTCTGCTCTCCTCATAAAACCATCAGGACTCTCTCCTTCTTTCCGTCTTAAAAAAAAAAAAAATACAATTTTTCCAGCTAAGTCATTCTTTGGCACTGGGAACACAGGAAGTAATTTCTCACTGTCAGCTGGGAAACCATAAAGTTTGACTGGGTCAAACCTTTACTCCCTCTGCAGCACCACTGGTCACACTACTAGCATTGCAGAAGGGTTGTGTATGGGGACAGGACAGGGGGGATACTGCTAACACAGCCTTTTTTCCCACACAAGTGGCCTCAGACAACTAACTTTGCTTTCAGGTCTTAGACCCTAGGGCAGGATTAAACCCTTTTGCCCCCAGTACTTGGTAAGAAGAGGCTGGGAGAAAAAAATGCAATTTTCAAGTCCTAAGAGCAAGTGTTATTCACTGAAATACAGTGTCAAGTAAATAAATGAGTTGTACAGTCTGCAGCATAGACAAATAATGTTGAAAAGTTGTGAAAAAATAAACATTTTGACTTGTAGGGTCCATTTCAGGTCCTGTTATTTCTGTAGTTTCTTCGCCAGCAACTCGGATCCCACCAGCTGAGACTGACAGTGTTTTACACACCACAGATTTTAAATATCAAAATGACAGTTTCTCACATGTTGTTGTCCATCAGTATGAGCCATGATTGCTGTTTGGAGAAGATGTGATTGCCAACCTGTGGCTGGTGTGATTGCTCTTTGCAATCTGCTGTTCCTGAATGATTTTTGGGGGAGTGTGGGGGAGGTAGGCGGCTGGGCTGGAGTGCACTTCCCATATAAATGTTTCTGTCCTGATTTCTCCTGGTAGTGCTTATGCAACTACAGCGTGCTCTGTGTGCATTTTGAGCTATTGGTCTCTTTCAAATATTTTTATTCCCATTTTATACCCATTGGCTAATCTGATAGCTGTTAAGATCCTGTAGGTTTTCTATAGGTAAACAGGGAGAACAGACAACTGATATTTCCATTGAGATGAGGGTTACCAGGGGTCAGGAATATTTTCCTTGCAATGTTTAGCTCTTCAGAGAAACAGACACTAAAAATTCTTTTGTGCTTAATGAAAAAAATGATATTAAAAGGGAATTCATACAGCATCTGTGATTTAAGACAGTTGCATGGAGCTTCATTGGTTCCACTGTGCACAGACCTATTTGTTTCCAGACATTGTCTTGTATATAGAGTATATATGCAAACTTTGTTCCACCCCCTGACATAACCATATATCTGCAGTGAAAAGCCTGGCTGTAATTGCTGGGAGAACATAGAAGTTATTGGCTCTTTAGTCTGCCTAGTCCAGAGGAAAATGATCCTGGGGAAAATTCTTCTAAACCTTATTAGTGGCAGTTGACTTATGACCTATATCACAGTAATTTTTACTTGATATGAATAAAATCAATTGTGTTTCTCTGCAGTGTAACTATCCACTTTCACATTGTTTGCATATCTAATCTGGTTTTGGATTGAATTTAGCTTTTGTCCTCAGTGATATTTCATTTTGGCTAGAGCTGCTATGGATCACGCCATGCTTTCTTTCATTTTGTATCAGCTTTTAATTTGTCGCCTTTCAGATCAACTGATTGTGACTTCGTTAAGTGAGAGGGCAAATATCAGTAGCAGATGCATTTTTTCCTACTCCCCTGACTTTGTTTGTCTCCCTCTGTCTCTTCCCTGGGGTTTCTCTTGCCTCCACGTTACGTGGTCTGCTCTGTTCCTGTCCCTCCACACTGCTAATCACTTTTATTGCCACATCTGCACATTGTGCCTTCTCTCAAACAGGGTGGGTGAGTTCATAAAATTGTCCAGAGGAGAGCAGGAAAGAGATGCTGTGGAGCTGACATTAATGGAGAATCTCATAGGCCAGTGGTTCCAATTCAAGCTACAATGTCACAGCTGAAACAATGTCAGGACCCATTTCACAACCTATTACAAAAGAAAAACCACACAACAACAAAAGCTCATAACCCTTTGGATGTTGCCCTGAGACCCATTCACACTGACAGGTTCTGCAGGATATTGGATGTTCTCATCTCACTGAGCAGAAATCATTTGGTGTTTCTCAGGGAGGGTTGGGCTTCTTGGAAGTCGAGCCCCTTTTCTGCTGCTGTAAAAGCAATTTGAAGAGAGGGTCCAGAGTGTTGGGTAAATGCCAGGCAAATAGGATGAAAAAAGCAGAAGGAAATATAAAACTTACCGCATCCAAGAAGTAAATCTGAGCCCATGCCAGGAAAAGAATGTCAATACACATGTATGGAAAGGAATGTAGGCTATGTTTTATAGCAATTTAGAGTAATCATTTACCAGATGTTTTGGTTTACCACTGAAAAATAATATATATTAATAGCAAAGGCCTTCCTCTTTCAAGAGAGTGAAAAAGAATCTCAATTGCATTGAATTTATCACACTTTTTGTCCATTTGGTGGCAGATCACTTGTCCTAGAAGGTAACAGGCAGGGCTGCAGTGCCACCAGTTGCTTTTCTCTGCACATTCACATATTGATTAATGTCCATCTTGATTTATTTTCAGAGGGCATAGGCAATGTCCTGTAACAGACACACACTCGCACTAAGTAACTGTTGATTCGTTTTGGATGTCTGATCAAAACCATTCAGAGGCTTCAAAGCACTTTCTGTTTCATTTCTACACTTCGACCCCCGCCCCCTCCCACCCCCCCCCCCATTTTGTCCTTGGGGGGAAAAAAAGCAGCAAAGACATGCAAATGCAATCACACTGGCCTCAGATGATGAATATTAAAACTTCGATAGGTTCAGCTTTTTTTTTTCTGCTCAGTGTTGATGTGTGTTTGTTGCCATGGGTATGTGTGGGCAATGTGTAGGTGGCTTTTTTAATGTTTTGCAGCTCATCAGAAAGTTCATTTCTTTGAAGTCAACAATGAGTATTGTGCTCATCCATGTGATATTTACTCTTATATCTTATGTTGTGCACTAATTAAACTGATGTAAGAGTGAATAGGTTGACACTGTAAAAGTTAATGGCCCACTACTTTAGAAGTCCAGATGGTTTTAGGGTCATATTTGTAGCATTAATTTTGAATGTCAGGCTGTTTGAACCCTGCTGGGTGCACTGTTCAGGCATATATCAAAGCAGCATCTTCCCTGTGAATTTAGTGCTAGGATATTTCCCTCTTGTCTACAAAGAAAATCCACCACATATAAAGCAGGGTAAGTTAGAACAGAGTTAATTCTTGAGATGTTCCCTGTGACTCTGGTGTTCTGAATTAAAATCACTATCTGTGCAATGTTAATGCTGCAATTAAATCTCATTACATTTAAAGCTCAACCTTTTCATGGTGACGCAAAGAACATTCCTATGTACTTCTACTGATCATTGCAGTAAATGGCTTGAGAAAGTAGGGCTTGAAGGCCTAGATCCTCAAAAGGATACTGAGACCCCAAAGGGGCTCTGAGGAAAATTCAGCTGTTTGAGATCGAGGCTGCCACTCCACACCCTCCTCCCTCCTTAGGTGCGCAGGACAAGAGGCCACAGAGCTGTGTCTTCCGCTCAGTGTGACCATGACAGTGACCTGGGGTCCCACTTGTGCCATCCAATCACTCTGGCTGTGATCCACCTCCTCAAAAAGAGTCTTGTGTGGGCTGGGCTGATGGAATGGTCTCTTGAGGGCGTGGAATGCATTTCAGGATCCACCACCAGCTGAGAGGACCAGAGATCCTGGGGCATCAGTGCGAGGATACACACAGGCCAACCTGCTCCTGTTACGGGCGGCCTCTGACCTAACAGAGTGCTGAGTGGATTCCTGAGGGCTCCAAAAAACCCCAAAGGTTTTGTCTTTGTGTTGCAATGCCTGTATCCTGTTGTCTCTCCGGTGCTCAGCTGATCATTTAGACCCTCACTGAACCAGATTTCTGCTGACACCAACTGTCTCACTGGCTATTAGCCTGTCTCTAACCTCTGTGTTTACCGGAAAATTATTGAGGAAAAGGTAAAACGGCAATCTGGGCATCATCTGACAGGTTCTGATTGCCTCCAGCTCTCTGGGCAAGGCCAGCATCACCCAGGCAGGGAGCAGAGGTGAGGAGCCCGTGCTGATTCAATTATCAGCACTCTGAACTGCCCTCAAAGGCTGCAGGTGGCTCGCAGATCAGAGAGAAAGATGAGCTCGTAACCAGCCAAGTCCAAAGGCTTCCAAAGTCAATAGAAATCTTTTCATGGAATTCGCTGAATTTTGGATCAAGGCCATTAGGAGAGCTCTGACAAAGGGGCAAACAGAGACACTGAAGATTCCTACCCCCATCACATATTCAATAGAGATGGAAGTGGGGAACTTGACACGGAATCATGTCACCCGTGCAGCATGTTCTATGATTCCACCTAAAAAAACCAGGTCTGCATTCTGTATATGCTCTTTTGACCTCATAAAATAAACCCTGCAGCTCTTTGCCATGTACTCTCCAATATCCTACTGCACTTTTTAGGTGAACTCTCAGAAAAAAAAAATTGTACTTGCAATTAATCAATTGTGCTGTGTTGTAATTAAATGACTATATCAAAGAGGAACAAATTAAAACTGGATCCCTTAAAAAAAACTACTCAGTGGTATAATTACAGAATACCCTATGAGCAAATTAGCTTCTGCCTATGTGATATCTGACAAAATAATAAACACCTTGCTGTGTAAATTGAGACCAGGTATATTTTCAGACTCTTAATCACTGAAGCTTACTAAAGAGTGGAATGGCAAATCATTATTTGTTTTTTTTTTTTTTCCCTTTCTGAGTGAAACACTCATTCGCTGCTAGTCTTAATTCTTCATATATCTTTGGAAAGTTTGTTCTGTTTGTCTTTCTAATGTTGTCTATTCTTTCGTTCTGTCATTATGATGTTTACCGTAGAAGGAAACATCTAGTTCATTTATTCACTGCTTTTTGGTGAGTAGAATTCATCAACAGAGAAACCAGCATTTGGGAATGGTGATGTTTATGAACCTCCTGGCCCATATAATTCCCTTATCATGCTGTTTAGAAAAGAAAAGAAAAAATTCTGTGAATGTATGAGAAATCTTGTTGATTAAAAATATGCACAAAGCCAAGAACATTCAACAGGTAGTCTCACAATTTTTTCTTAATATTATCTCAAAGAGCTTAATATATGTGAAACATTCTACCAGAAGAAAAAAAAGTCAATAAAATGATGAAAAGTAATTACGCTAGGAAGTGTAGGCAAAAAGAGAAAATCAGAGTTCAACAGATCATTTTAATTTACTGTCACCAAAGACATAAAGTTAACAAATGAGAAGATACCATATTCATGTTGAAGTGTGCAGTAAATATGACAGAGCATCATAAGAAATGTTCTGATATGATTCACTTAAAGCTTGTTCAAATTAATATACTACTTGTTGAAAATGTGTAGGAGCTGTTAAGTTTATTTTAAGGAAATATATTGACTTTAGGGAAGGAACAGTCACTGTGACAGACATTAAAACACTCAAGTGAATTAAGGAACATTATACTGAGTGTGTAGCAAATGAAGGCATGATATCTCTGGAAGGGTTTTACAGTGTGAGAAATCTTTAATGAGGCATTTGAACTGCATGGAAGAACAGCTCTCATAGCCTTTGGAACATGACTACAAAGAAGATATCGATCTGTAGATGTTATCCGATTGTATTCCAGATTAAAAGACGACAAAATCTTCAGGAGGTAACTGAGAAGATTAACCTGTCAAGGAGATACCCCATAATGAGATTATCCCAATGTGAGACTCTTCACAAAGGGGAGGGATTATTAAGAGGGAGAGCTAGTGTTTAAAGGGATTTTCGGTGTGCTTGTTTGTGTGTCTGCATGCACATGGGTATGTGTGAACGGGCTTCAGTCTGGCAGCAGGGCAGAAACACACTGAGAGCAAAGACTGATCTGTGTTCCAGGACACACAGAGATGGAGCTCTGAGAGCCCTTCTCTTTCTAAGGCTCATTTCAAAGCCCACTATTCACTCTCCCCATGACCCCAGGCTCCACCATCGATGTATTAAGCAAAATACATTTTACAACCCCAGAGAGCATTTCTGAGAAATAATCAGCTCTGTGCTTCTGTGAGTAGCTGCAGGGGCTACAGGTCGTAGACTACAATTACCCCTCATAGTTGACTACACTTCCAGATTTGTAGGAACTAAAGGGTACTTTTAATACATTCTTAAATATATCTATATAGTATATCTGTATCTATATCTATATCCATGTACATATCAGTCCTGTTCTAGGGGTGACTGGTGAACCTGTCCCATCGTCTAGTGGTCTATCAAAATATTTATGTTGTTTGTGATTTGTATTTACTGCACATGCAGATTTTGCTCTGGCCTTGCAAATTTCTGTGCAGGTGTTTATAGAGCATTAACTTCTAGAAATTTTCTGACTGCTATTTGGAATGGTTTCTACCTTGCTCTGGGCAGGAGCAACTACACCCAGAGAGTTGCATTTTAATGGTTGCCATTAAAACGTTATCAATCACTAAATTCAGACCAAATGTTGCCTTCTACATAATGGTCTAGCACCACATCAGTTTATTAATAAAGGCTGATGAACTGATTTAGGTAAGTGCATTTTTCTGGTGTGTCGGGACATTTAGTCATCTTGGACTCACCTCTTTCTAAGCATGAGTTTATGATGTAAATCCCTCAGCTTTCCTGAGGTCTGTGTGCCATGGGAGCTGTTCAAATGTTTGTTGTTGAAACAGCATGAAGGAGCTAGAGGAAGTCTGTTTTAACAGCCAGGGCATGTCAAGGAACTTCCATCAAGGATGAATCAGATCTCTTTGCTGATTTCCTGCAGTCTAGTGAAGCAATATAGTGCTGAGTTAACTTTGAAGCTGGAATGATTACAACTCTGTATCTGCCCTCTTGTTCCCGACCATCATTTATACTCTCAAGGCCGAAGTCTATAATTCACGCACTGAATGATCTTGTGCTGCCTGGGGAGTCCTGACTGCTCATAGATGGCAGTGCTTCCAAAGACACTCCTGCAGAGCTGGGCCTGGAGCAAATCCAGGAGACTTTATTAATTGATTCTCTCTTTTAGAAAGATTACTACCTATCTTTGTTCCAGTTTTCCCCTGTGAAAGCTCTCTATTTCTGCTGGAAGAAGCTCAGAAGGCCAGACCTGATAGCACCAAAGAATAAAGATGCTCAAGCTTAGTTTTATGGCTGCAAAAAAAGGCCTGTCAATCTCAAGAGCCACCTGAGATATTGGATGAGCTCATGAGATATTGGGCCCTTCGAGTGCAGATCTCTTCAGCAGCATGGGAAGGTCAACCTGCTGTGGCATCTTGACAAATGTGCAATGATGAAATTCCTCTCAAATTACCTTTAAAATACTCGATTTGAAAGTCTGCTCAGCTTTGGAGCGCTGTTTGTGTCACGTCTTGTTTGGTTTCATTCAATTCAACACAGGACTTTTAACCCTCCCATTCCCTCCCTCTCTGACAACCAGGGGAAGCAAACCATCCCCTGAACATTTGGCATCCCTGTTCAGGATTTTTCTGGTTTGTTTTCTGTCCTTTCCCTTGGCTGTGTGCAGGTGGAATTCAGGGCTTCCCCACAGGACACCCCTGGAGCTGTACAGATGAACCCAGCAGGCTCAGCCCCTCTCCCCCTGCGCTCCCGTGAGCGACTCCACTGAGCACGAGAGCAAACCATCAGAGGGGAAACAGATGATATAAATTTTGCAGACTTAAAAGCCACACCACACAGAAGGTTAATCTGCAAAGTCAGCGTACCTGGTAGGTGAGGAAAGCTGTTCATTTGGCTCCAGAAAAAGCTGCTGAGTGACAAGGAATAAGTCACCGGCCCCGTGGCTGAGGCAATGGGATTGGTCCCATCAAGGATGATTTAGGGACTACTTTTCATGTTACATGTGTAAACTTGGCAGCAGGTGTACTTTGAGAAGAGAATGAATTTATTAGCATCAGGGAAGGAGGGCAACAAATGTGATGGATCAAAGCCAACAAATTAAAAATAATTTGACAAAATTAATTAGGCTTATGCACAACTAAATGGGTGATACACTTTTTAGAAGGGAAGTATAAGGTGGTACAGCAGGGGACAGAAAATAATTACAAGGCTGTACTCTTAGGAGACATTGATCATGGTGGGAGCTTAAAGATGGTTTTAGATGATAAATAGATATATAAGAGTAGAGAAAGTCCAGCAATAATTTCAAGAGCATATTGACTGAAACACGTGAAATGTAAAAGGTGAAAAGGAAGGTTGGTTGATGCTCATTTATTAGTATTGATTTGCATTGTAGTAGCAACTTTGTACCCCAGCCAAGCTCAGGATCCCATTCTGCTCGGCGCTGGATGAACACACAGTCAGAGGTATTTTATAACCTAAGTAGACTAGAGACAAAAAGAGATAGAAAAGAATTATAATCCCAAATGACAGGCAGAGAACTGAGGCAGAGAGATGGCAAAGCTTGAGCTGTTTGGAAAATGTGACCTTTTAATTAAAAATACAGCTGAAAATGAAAAATATTTAAATTTTGACACAATTCTCATGGGAAATTCTGAGCTGCAGTTAAAAACCTCAGTGTTTTGGGTAACAACAAAAAACAATGAAAATATTCCTGCATGTCTTTTCCTTTTCTGCCCTCACAAGAAAAGCTTTTTCAAAGGAAGTGGAAGAATGAATTAATTAATATGCACATTAGTTCTCTGCAAGCCAAGCTTCCAATTTAAAGAAGCACTAATTTGAAAGGAAATTTTCAACCATTTTATATTGAGTACTTTGATGTCTACCCACCAGGAGATGCACGGAGTACCTGAACACAACTCTCCTCCACGCTACTATAACCACAAGAAAATCCTTCTTAGAGACAGGGAAGAAGCTGCTTAGGAATACTTCCCTACTACAGGAGGCAGGGAGCTGTTATGGATTTTTCTCTGCCCTAGCTGCTACTTTCTAAAGCCCTGTGAACATTTAAGTTCACGGTGGCTTACTCCATGTTTAATAGTGTAAGAACTCATCCTCTACTCAGTGTGCCCTTAAAATGTCTGTGAGAGGAGTGAGGAGCTGTAAATTCATCCCTTGCTTTGCTGTGCACTGGTTTCTTGGGGTAGACAAGCCCACAGAACATCACAGTTATTTTAGCATTATGGGGAAATAAGAAAGACACCATTAACATTTTATGAGCAATTTTGGTCCTTGAAATAAATATAAGATACTCAGCAGAGATTGAAGTGGTTAGGGTTGGAGCAACAACAAAAAAAATGGGGGTTCAAAGGTTCATGGGATGTAAGTCAAAAGGAAAGATTAGCTAGTCATAGGGGATTATCTGAGAAAAGAGGTAGATAAACTCCTGACAAAGGTGACAGATTCATGCCAATAAGTTATCTGTGCTGCTGAATAATTCAGGAGAAATAGAGCAGGGATTGAAGCTGAGGGAAATGCTCATGCAAAAAGAGTTTCAGAACAGTTTTATATAGAAAACTTCAGCTGCCCAAAGTCATCAGCAGAACTGAAAGTTAGAAAAGGATGCTACACGTAGGAAAAAGAGAGATCAAAATTTTTACCTTATAGATTTTATAAGCAACAATTTAAAACCAGCTGGGGATGTCGTCAAAAATCAATTTTCAAATTTTCCTATTTATATGAGGAAAGGAACCCATAAGTCAGCACTGTATGTTTCAGGCAGAACCCAGCCATTATTTCTTCTCTATTGTGTCTTAGGTATTAATTATTTCATATTAATTATTTCATTGCATCCTAGTGCAATGACCTTTTCCTTCTTGCAAGCTTTTCATCAGTGTAAAAACACTGCAGGAAATATTTAGCTTCCCTTTTTCAGATACAGCATTCTATTCTGGAAAAAATATCCATCAAAAGGATACTTTTTTATGAGAGGATATATCAAAAAGCAAAATCAGTGAAAGTGCTGGCTGAATTATTCCTTGGCCTTTCCAAGATGTTTTAGTAACATCTATCAGTGTCTGTCGAATGTTAATAATACTTCATAGGAAACAACTTTACATTGCAGCTCCCCTTCAATAAACTTTTGACTTTCAGTGAATAGCTTGTAAGTCTGAGGAACTCAGTGTGTGACAGGATTCTATCTGTGGACACAGTGAAATCCTCATTTTTAAGGATTGAGGGTATGACAAGAAAACCATGCCAAGAATAAACCGATTTCTGCTTCTTCACTTCCCCCCCAACCCCAAACTTTAAATTTCTGTTTTCTAAAAAATACCTAGGAAAATGATTTAAAATTTGAAGGACTAAAATGAACTGGAACATATATTACTTGAGGACCCTATTTTTTACTGTAGATGTTAACACCTTCCATGAGCCATCAGAACAAGGCATTGTCCCCTTCCAGTCATAAGCATAGTTAGGACTTCCAAGGACACCAATATGCCACTTAAAGATGACAGGAAATACACTGAGGTCCCCAAGTGGAGGGAAAAAAACTGTCTTGGGAACAGTATCCAGTACCTGTTTAAATATTTAAGTATCTAAAGATGCAAGCTGAGTCAGGGGGGGATTTTCAAAAGATTTCTAACAGAAAAAAAAATACACAAAAAATGGCAGCAGAAGCAGCCACCGCTGCACTGCCAGGTCTGTGTTGTACCCAGCACGTGAGCAGCAGCAATCTGCTGGCTGTGAATCCCTGTTCCAACATCCAGCACTAAGGCAACACTAGGAATGTGTCTTGGGAGAGGCAGGGGTCTTGGGTTGCAATGCAAGATGTAACCAGCTGTTTGTATTCTATCACCAGCTCTTAAAACCAGCTGGGGTAGTGTTTTTTATCCCTTCCAGGACCCATCCTCCCTCCAGGGGATATCTGCTGTTAGTGGGCCATCGAGGCTCACTGCATGGCCGATACAATTACATCATCCCATTGGGAGATGCTCCGCCCAGGGCGAGGAGCCAAACATTTCTACCTGGATCAAACCTGAGATTCAGAACACCAGGACAGCCTGTTTGCACTGGATTCCCAGAGGAAGACCGGATCCATCTCACCATCACTGGACCTTCAGAGGAAACTCCACCCTTCTACAGGATCATTGCTCCAACAGAACCACATCTGTCACTGCAGGAGGACTTGATTGAACTGCCACCAACACCCTGACCAACCCTGACCAGGGTTGTATTCTGACTCTGTCAGTGTTTTCTTTTTGTTTGCTTGGTTTTTTTGTGCTACTACATTTTTATTTTAATATTTCTAGTAAAGAACTGTTATTCCTATTCCTGTATCGTTGCCTGAGATCCCTTTCATTTCAAAATTAAAATAATTCAGAGGGAGGGGGTTTACATTCTCCATTTCAAGGGAGGCTCCTGCCTTCCCCAGCAGACACCTGTCTTTCCAAACCAAGACAGCAGGAAGTGAGGGCCTGGTACTTTTTACTGGGACTTGCAGTGATTTCTCCTCAAATCTTGCCCCTTGTTACAGAGAACTAAATAATGCCCCTTCCCTCCCTGCACACATTTCCGACAGGAAGATGTGGGGAGCACTGCAAATCTTCTGCGTCAGACCTCACTCCCAGCTTAACAAAGAAAAAGTACATATTCACATCCACGTACTCATCCCCCTGTGTATTTAGTAGAGGAATGTGAGGGATAGCAGCACACATGGGACCAGACAAAAAATGGGAACCAGAATATATTCCTCCTCTTGTGCCGATGGTTTTGGTGCAATAAATCACCCTAAAATGGCTCTCTGTAGTCAAAATGATGTTTCGTGGATCCCAGACAAGAAGTCAAGAGCTCACCAGAGGATGACATTATGGAGTAAAAACAAAACACTGTCTCCTTGAAGAAATCTCCTGCATCTGCTCGAGCATTTTCTGTCTGCTTTTCCCTGGAAAAGAGGGAACTGGCACAGCCCAAAGGATTTGGATGGCTCAAGTCCTTGGAGGATGTAATGATGTGCAAAGCTTCTTTCACACACACACACACACATATCTATCAGCTGTGCAGAGTGCACTAAGCCACAGCCAATCTCTGGAATTCCTATTTCACATGGCAAACAACACAGAAAAATCTCTGCTGCCCCAAAAAATGGAAAAATCAGCAGGAAAGGCCAACAACAAGTGGGGCATTATGAGTTCCACAGTGTGCTACAACCAATTTGTGAAACAGCTTGTTTATTTTTATCATCATACCATTAACCTGGCTACAGCTGACAGGCACAATGAGGATTATTAGTTCTTCATTTTGATTTGGAAAGATGTTTGGCATTCAGTCAATAGTTTCCTATCACATTCTCTGGATATTTCCAATTTCTATCCTCAATAAAAAAATATGAATATGAATATACATATAGCAGAGAAGCAGATTGTTCACTCTTCATGAATAGAGAAAACTAATGCATGTTGTATTACAGTCAAAGTCTGAGCTCCTGCTGGCTGCAGGTCATTGCAATACCAGGTACATATATAATAAATCAAAAGGACAATAATTTATTCTTAGCCACAGAAGACAGCTCAAAATGGTTTCTTCACAGTTTTGAGACATACCTAAATGAAAAATCTGCAGCAAGATTGTCCCTTCATATGCATCCTTCAACAAAACTGAATATTAAAAAGAGCACCTGAAAAGACTGTTTCAAGACAATGTAAAATCACGTGGTGCTGTCAGCAAAGAATTCATGGCACAGCACCAAACACACGTCCTAGCTGACATGAACAGAGTAATGGAAATCTTTTGGGATCCATGTGCAGCACAAAAATGCATTAAGGGTATCATTTAGACCCCTGAGATGTACAATGACCTTGTAATTACTGGCTTCACTCTCCAGTGACTTCTCATCAGGTCCGGGACTGCTGCTTAAATTCCCAAGCCTTCTCCTTTGGCTTTAACTCTGCAGAAAATCTTATTGTGCTCAACTGCTCTCAATTTTTTTTTTTTTTTTTTAGAAAAAATAAACACAGCTGTAGTCATAGCAAGTTGAACCTTTTTCTTCAATATTTTTCCTGCAATTCGTTTCTAAGTGATAACCAACCACACAACCATATCAGGAAGGTCCTGGACTTTTCCATGCTTCTCCTGTGCTCTTACAAAAACCTTTCAGTCTTTTCTGTTTCAGGGCATAGAGTTACCCAAGCATCAGCTTGTTGCCTGGATGTTGTCCCTAATCACATCACATTCTTAGCAGAAAACTGGGCTGGGTGCTCACAAAATTCAGCTCAGAGACTGAGCAACACCAGCAAGGAATAAATGATGCTAAAGAATTTGTGAAATTAAATCCTTTAAGGATATCTTCCTTGCTGACATCCTGAAAGAAAATATTTCTGTAATTATTTCACCATGATTTATGATTGCAGCATCGTCTCCCAGAGAACCCCCAGAACAACATTCCCAAATCAGTCCCTTCCACCCGGAGGCTGCAGATTCATCTACAGGACACAATCTTCAGCCCAAACAGGTCACAGGGAAAGCAGAAAGATGATCCCATTTGAGCTGCACAGGAGCAAAATGCTTGGTTATTAAATACTAACCAAGTATGGTTTTCCTGGGGCTTGGGTTGACTTTTGAATACTTTGTTAAATGCTAGAATTTGCTTGACTAGGGATGGAAAAATCACACAGTTAACTAAAACCAGATTTCCCCAAATCCTCTATGAACCATCTCTTTTTGCTGTTACCACTTCATGCAGTATGAAAATTGCACACATATGGAAATGACTACTGGCTCTGTAAATTAGAACGATTTCTTACTGAATCCTTCTCATTTTTACAAATACGCATATCCTCATTTTTTCTTTCTTTTTTTTAGTGGATCTTATCTTTGGCAATTGGGGCAACAGTGAGATTATTGGGAGTCACCAGATGGTGCTATTGTACATTGTCTGTCTGGTTCAGTTCATCTGGCTATCAAGGGAATCTCCTCAAGAAATGCAAAGCGTCAGGTGTGGTGCAGTTCCTACCAAAATCTCCAGTAAACCTTCTCTCTTACCTGAACTCCCCTGATGAAAAATTATGTTCATAGGTACGAAATCTAGGGGACTTTTTAGTTTCTGTGGGAAAAGAACCAAAATACCCTGTGGAACCAGGTTGTCTGCATCTGCATTCCCCACGTGAGTAATGGTCAGTGCTATGAACTGGCCATTTATGCCACAGTTATGAATTGCCTAAAGAAAATTCAGAGCAAGAGAAAGCTCCTGCAGAGAATGTACCTGGAGACAAATGCTCCACTTCTCTGGTGGGGAATAAAAATATTTTTGCCTGCTAGTCCAGGATGGAGATAAAGATGTGTTGTTTGGATGTTTTATAATACTTCGATAGTTCTGTCAACTGAACCAGCTGCGTACATATTGTAAGAGGCCTGAAAAATGTATCAGCCTGAATGTGTTTTCATGCTGCTTGTTTCGTGGCAAAGAGGAAGGAACAAGACAACCTGTCGTCTCTAACGGCGTCTTACTTGCTGACTGAGGTTAATGTATTTCTTGGTGTGGAAGAAATGGTTTGGGATAAATTCCCTACAAGCTGGGAGAGCAAGGAGCTAAGCTCGACTGAACTTACTGCTGCTAAAACCCGTGAAGCCACGTGAACACAGGTAAAATCCTGCTCAGCAGTGGGTGCTGGGAGAAGCGGAGTCTCACCAGGCTCTTGTGTAACCACAGAACCGTAAAAATAAGAGGTATGCCAAGAAAGAAAATCTGGCATAAATATGTGACAGCATTGATTGCTTTAATCAATGCCCTCAGGATGTATTAGCACTCTGCCTCCTTGCTCCTCCGTGATTAATCAATAGAAACGCAGTTTCCAGTTAGGGCAAGTGTCACCAGCAGGCACAGCCAGACCTCCAGGGCTTTTTCCTCGGTGTACAAATCCGTTTTGTCTGTTCTTGTTATGAGGTTTATGGTCTGCAAGGGTTTTGCATAAGGCAGCAGCAGCAGCAGGTAGTGCAAAGCCAGTTTGTTCGTGCTGCAGGATTGGAGGGTGCAGGGGAGGGATGGCAGCAGGAGATGGTGATTTTGGATACTGTCACATCAGCTCACACAGAACCGGCAGGTTACTCTGCCGCTCCACTGGAAAATTGATTCCCCAAACCCCAATATTTTCAATCTGTCCAATATTCCAGCAATATTAGGTCAGAGCTGAAGGCTTTGGTTGAAGGATTACGATATTACGCTTTGCCTCTCTTCTGTTTTTGCATCATCATCCGAGTAATGACACTGTGCAAAAGAGTTCACAGTGAGATGGAGATTTTAGGGAGAAATATGCTTTATTTTCTTAACCAGTTGGAAAAAGAGGTTATGAGAAGCCAGGATTCAGCTCCATTTTCTCTTCCATTTTGGCTGAAAACTGCAAAAACTTGGATCAACTCCTATGTTAGCTGGCTGCATACCTGTACAAAACACCTACCTAACGTTGCCTAAAAGTTACCGATCAACAGATCCCTCTCTATTCACCCTCTTTATTAAGCAGAAAATATTAGTGGTGTTTTCTTTTTCTGTGCTAGTGATCCAGTACCTTGTCATGGTAGACTAAGGCTCCTAATTTATGTGCTCACATCTTTTGAATAAGGTATAAAGCTGAAATGTTGTCTGCAGCTCTTCTTTGCAACTGTTTTAAAATGTTGAAACAGCATTCTGTCTACATTGGAATTCTGTTTCATTATTTTCTTCCTTAACTTGATTTGTGGTTAAACCCATCTCTTCTCAGCTTTCCAGGCTTAAAAGCTGTTTCTCAGGAAGTTCCTCAACAGCTACTGTTTTCTGCTTTCAGGCTGATGGCTCCCTGGCAATATTATAACTACAAGCTTTGAAATGGTGTTAGATAGATAAATAATGACATTTCCCGAAGAACATACAACCTGACTGCTTCCTTCAGAGACCAGCTTTTATCACTTTCTAGTCAACTTATTTATTTAGTAAACTCCATTAAATTTCCATATAAGTAGATATCCTGAGGACTTTTTTCTGCTGAGTTTACTCGCTCCTTTTGCATCTGTTTTGACTGCTTTGACTTGGATCTAATCAGAAGTAAATTTTATTTCTTCCTATTGAAGCTTGATTGTATATGATTATCTCTTAAGACTCTTGGCATGTTTAATAACATTTGATTGCTATTACTTTATATCTCTGGCTTTCAGAGTTCAATAGACCGAAAGAGTTAATTGTCAATAATTATTATTAATAATTGCTTCCACTGAGCCAGCTTTCTTCTCTCAGGTGCACCCACAGGTTAACAAACTCATCTGCACCCGTCATTTTGTTGTATCTTACTTAAATACTTAAAGTTTGGTCTCAGACTGAGGGCAATCAGGAACGTGCTGATTCCAGTAGCTGAGTCAGCATTCCCAAAATCTCCTTTCCTAAAATAAAGCAGTATTTTAGTTTGTGCATTCTGGTCTGAAGTTTTATTTTAATCCCTCTTCACTTAGCGGGAAGAATTACAAAAAAAAAAAATGGAAAACGTTTAAAAAACCCAATTTTTCCTTTGCCACAGACCAAAAAAAGTTCACATCTCTCTGGGTGCCAGGCACAGAGCCAATGCCTTGAGCTGATGTTTTATTATGGAATGTCCTTGCAGCACCCTGGACGTGCTGGTCTCCAGGGAAGGGTGGCACAGATGGGACAAACAGCTCACTCCCATTGCTCCCAGAGCAGCTGGACCTCAGGAATGCTGTTCCCACCTGCCACCCACCCAGGTCATTCCAGGCTCTGCACTTGAGACACTTTTCACCAGAGCTTTCTAAGAGCTCTTGTTGCCTTGGTGCTATTAAATCTCTTTGAAACCTGCTGGAAAGTGGAAAACTGGCACCTCTCAGCATCTTATTATCTTCGCTGAATCCCCAAACTGTGATGCACAGATTTCCTTAGGGCTGCAGCTGGCCAGTGTTGCTACCCAGGGTGTGGTACCTAGGCTTTAGGAGCTCACTTTGGCCATTTTTTGGAACCAGACATTGATTGTTGTGAGGAATCTATGAGAAAACAGGTTTGGCTTCCCCAGATTTAAGCAGCTCTCTGAAGAAAATGTTTCTTTTGTTCTCCAGATGAGGACAAAAATAGCTACTTAGAAAATATCTCTATTTCTACAGGATACTTCTAGTACTACAGAATAATTCTTATTTATCTGGATTTTCCTTTTCCTTGCTAAGCTCTGTTCAGTGTCTAACACAAGAACAGCTGTACTGGCTCCATCCATCTCACCTGCACTGCCTGAGCTAACAGCATCCTGACAGGAACACAGCTTCCCCTTGGCACGGCACAGTCCCTGCCCTGCAGCTGCGCAGACCCTCTGCTTTCCTGCACTGGTGGCAGGGATGCTTGCCTTGATCAAAAACAAGGAAAAGGGGAAAATGATGGCCACAAGCAGAGTGGGATGGGTCAGCCCACACACCTCCTGCTCTGCCGTGGGGAGGGACTGCTGCCTACATGTGATGCTGATCCCTGAGATGCCAAGCTTTTCCACCATCGCTGCTCCTCTACAGGTGCCACTGCACCCAGAGCCCCCCACCTCCCTTCCCTCTGCTCTGCCCCTTTGCCTTCTCAGGAATTCTTTTGTCATCTTTCAGGAATGCGTTTACCCTGGTGTCTGAGACACCCACAGCAACAGTGGCCATAAACAGATGCCTAAGGAGGAGCAGGAACAAGCCATTCTCATGATCTTTCCCCTGAGTGCTTTTCCAGCTTCCAACTATTTGCAGCTCAGGGGATTTCCTGATCTGATGTTGTTAACAGTACCGTGAGGGGGAAAAAAGGTATTGTGGAGCTGACTGTGGCTTCTTTCATCTACTGGCTTGTCAGTGCTGGGTTCAGCTTAAAGTTGAACGTGCCCAAAGCTGCTCTAATAAATGTCAGTGGATTGCAGCTCCCAGGGGACCAAAGATCTGCTGCATGGCAGGCACGAGACTATGCAGCACTAGTTTTTTTTACCAAGCGTGGCCAGTAGGATTTCTTCGATTTTCCAAAGTCCTACTTTGACTTAAAATAGGAAAAAAAAAAGAGGGGATTTAGTACGTGGATGTGGGCCATTCTCACAGCATTCCATCCCCTCTTCATTCCTGATTAGAAGAAAGCAAATCTCCTGACAAGGGACCTCAGAACAGGGGTTAAGTGATGCCTCAGAGCCCCAGAGTGACCCACTGCAAGCTGTTTCCTCCTCCTCTGAGAGGCCCAGTCAGCAAAAAGCCGGTAATTTTATGGTCACAAGCTGACCAAGGTGAGGTAATACAAGAATATTTTTTTTCTAGTGTTAGAAGGTCCAGTTCCATCAATTCAAAAGGAGCTGTTTCACGTTGAGGCTAAGCCTATTAAAACATCCTAGATTGCCTCTTTCGTGGAGTACTGCACACATTAGAAGCTAAACCCAAGAGAGAGATTACAGATGAGCATGAGGCAAGGTAACCTTCTAGCATCCCAAGGGAGACAGCAAAAGGAAGAGGTTTTTTCCTCATATTTACAAAGGCTTAATGAATTTTACATAAGCAAGATACAAAATTGAAGACAAACAATGAAATACAAAGAGATCTCGAGATACATGATGAACCAAGAATTCATGCATAATATACAGTATTTCAAAGGCATGTAAAGAAGCAGTGTAAGAATCAGATGTTTTTGGTGTATGCAGAGTGGTTTGTTTGAGAAAGATTCCTCCTTAAGGAGCCAAAGCTTGAAGATGCATCAAGCCCAGTGCACCTTCTGGATGCAGGAGGGCAGAAAGGATCCCCTGATGCAGGCTGAGTGCTGCGTTTTATCCAATCTGATTATCCTGATCAAAATTCCAGTTATTTTCAGACCTAAAAAACCCAAACAAAACAGTTTCCTGGTTATTAAAAGAACATTCAATTTTCAAATGTTAATTTTTCCACCCCTGCATCACAAGGACTTTTTTCTTAAGACATGTCTAGATCTGCAGAGACAAATTTCCTCTAAGGCTACATAATATCAGAGAGTTTTGTCATAAAATGGTTTGATAGGTATAGAAAATTCCACGAGAAAGGGACACCCAGAAAATTTCCCAATGCAATTCCTACTTTTCAAGACTGAGAAAATTTATCATTGAAGAGAATATCATTGTTTTGGGTTGGCAAATCTACCAATGATAAAGAGATGTATCCTAAAATCAATTTTTGAAGCCAAAGATGTAAGACTAATCACTTTATTTCCATGCTTAACAGGTGCTGATACCAGAGGGAAAATACTAAATAGAGTATGACACCCTTGAGAAACATGTAAGATATTTATCTGCCTAAAAGCCATGACTGTTGCATAGAGAAAAGGTTGTGAATGTTGATGGGGAAGAAGGAGTTGAAGGATGGAGGGTGAAATCTTGATACTGCTGCAATCAATGGCAATTTGAGTTCAGTGGGACAAGGATATCCCTGAGCTCACCCTGAGCCTGGCCCTGTTACAGAGCTGGGGCTGCCCAGCCTGTTCTCCACAGCCAGGCTGTAAAATCAGGGAATTACAGAATGCTGGGACACCTTCCCCTAGACCAGGTTGTTCAGATGTGCTTTTTCATCTTCTGAGGAAGGTTTTGCTCAGGCCTCTTCCTACAGCCTCCCGCTGGGGCAGCCCTCTGGTACCTGACCCAGTTTCTAACCCAACACCACGCAGTTGCTGCCTTGCCCAGAGCTAATACAATCACCATTCTGATGGAGGGGCTTTGCAAACCTATTTTTTGTGATAATGGCATGTGAAATACATAGCTGCACTGGCCAGGGCAAAAAAAAAAAAAAAAAAAAAAAAGAAAAAAAAGCAGGTGAAAATGGCATGAAAGAGAGCAGTGCCCCACTCTCTTAACACCTCCAGTGCAAGCAGCTATGCCCAAAGTCAGGAGGTTTAACAGCTCTGGGCTGATGCGTCAGCTCAAGTCCTGTGCACAGAGATATTCAAAGACTGACACATTCTCCCTCTCTCTCTCTCTCTCTCAACTATTTTATTCCCTCTAAAATATACTTATGTATCTGCTCTTCCTATGTGAAAAGATGAAAGATTAAGCTGGCTTGTGGCTGGGTAAGAATGGTGAAATGTTCTACCCATAAGTAAGCTGTATATTCATGGTAGAATATTTTAAATGACCCTTATATCATAAGAAGGGATTTTTAAAACAAATCCAGAACTGTGAGATTTAAGAGCATATCTCTCACATGTGAATTTCCTAGATGATATTTGGTTGGGCTTTAGAAACTGTCACACAATAAAGCCGTTAAAATTCTGTGGTTAATTTATTCCTGCAGTATTAACTTTCCCATTACTCATGATGAATATCTTGAGTTTGGATATGTCTTAGGAGAACTTCTGACAGTGATAACTTGCTTTTTCTCCCATTTCCTGTGGAAATGTTATTTTTTTAATGTATAAAAGAGTAACTTTTCTAATAAACTTCTATAGTGAATTTTAAATAATGACTTTGAGTTAGTATAGTTGCTACCAAAATAGGGAATGATAAGGTCTTTTGTGCATTTGTTTGGTTAATTATTCTGATTTGTATTTCTGGGCCGAATTCAATATTACAGAGCCTTGGAAAATACAGACTCCATTGCCAAAACAAATTTTCTCACTCCTATATCCATTCATGTCCTAGACAATAGGTGAGGTCAGAAGGGAAACGAGGAGTCATTCCCGTAATAATGGCAAACAACTAATGAGCTGCCATGCATCATATTCTCCTTGCACGAAGCTGTAATTGCTTCCAGAACACCTGTATTCAGGCCAGATACAATCATGTGTAGGAGGGAGGGCAAAGGAGCAGTGGTGTTAAAACTAGGAGGGAGAGGCACATGTGGGGAATGGGAACAGACAGCCCAGCCAAGGGAGAGATGCTGAACTAAGCCGTGGTTCGTTTGGGTTTTGCATAATAACAGAGGAAGGTCCAGGGTTGCCCAGGAAGGCCACAGGTTCTTTCAGTACACAAAAAGACCAGTGCCTGAGGCATTAAACAATTTACAGCTCAGGGTCTGACCACCTTTATGATCTTAATCAGGTCCCTTTGTGTTGTATACCTCTGTTTTCCTTCTGGAACACTGCAAGAATATTTTTCTATACCCCTACGCTTTGGGGAGGACACTTATGCTGACAGTCTGTGAGATCACAGAATTAACTAGGTTGGAAAAGATTTCTGAGATCAAGTCCAACCTATGACCTAAAGCCACCTTATCAACTAAAGAATGGCATTAAATGCCACATACAGTCTTTTTTAAACACCTCCAGGGACAGTGACTTCGCCATCTCCTTAGGCAGCCCATTCCAGTGCCTTTGGATTACTGAAAACAGGGTAAATAAAGAGGCAGAATTCAACAGCCTGCCCATGGATAGGGGTGTAGGATTGCAAGAGGATGAATTACTGCAGACTGTCACTACACCGTGGTACCTGGGAGGTTTGCAGCTGGGGCAAGCTCACAGGACAAGCTCGATTGCTGTGATTCAGCTGAAAGGCACAGGTTCATAACAGACATGGGATAATACCTGCTTTGTTCCAGGAAACTTTTAGATGCTGCAAGGCAGCTGAGGAGCAAGAGCTTCTTCCACAAAGGGGCCCAGAGGAAGAAAGGAAATAAAACCGAACCTTTTTCCATAAAGAAGATGTCATGGTGAACCCAACCCACCACATACCTAAGGCTCATCTCACTCCTTTCCCATCTTGGTTCAGATGAAGGTTGAATTAAGGAATAGTTTGCTTCTGGTTCAAGTAAGGATTAGAAATTTAGCTGTACATTTCTGCAAATTGTTACTCTAGAATGATATACAATAGCTCAGTTTTAGAAGTTCAAGGTAAATTTTGTTTATGCGTAAAGTGCTCAGGGATCCAAAACCATGCAAAACTTAAACAATATTCCATTAAGAACTGAAAATCTCGATCCTGTGTTCACGAGAACAGGGATTTCTTTGATGATGATGATGATTATTATTTGTACAAAAAAGGGTGTGATGGTCTCTTAAGGGCTTTTTAAATGTAAAATTCCTGTTTGACTAACCATTTTTAGTCCTGTTCTGACAATGGAACACACCCTATTTCTTTCCACTGAAGTATCAGTTTGTTCTAGCTGCCTGTGACTTGTCTGTTAGCAAGTATGAAAACAAAACCCTTTTGCTGAGAGCTTGGGCTGGGATGTAGGGAAACAGCAGACAAAGCATTCAGAAGTCCCATAGGTTTCAGAGAAAGCTGAACTAATGCCAAACTTTCTGTTGTCAGTAAGTCCTTCAAGTAAGAAAGACTTGTAGGAGTTTGGGGTATTATAGAGGCCCTGGGCTGGGTACATAATGAAAAGATGTGGGCTGAAATTCAAACTGTAATCCCCCTTTTTCTGGTGTTCTTGTGAATCTTTCCCAAAGAAACCTCAGCTGCACTAAGACTGGAAATCCGTACCCAAACCTATTTTGATGGAACTGCCAAGCAGAAAACCAGAGTACCTGGAAATTCATTCCTCTACTCTCACTAAATCAACTCTGCTGCAGACTTCCAAATATCTATCCTCCAGAACAAAACATTATTGCAGCCAGTGGCTTCACTTATTCCTGCTGGAGAACCTCAGGTAGGAAGAAGGAATTTCACTCCTCTATGGATTCCAGCTCAATCCAGGTGCATTTACTACAACTTCTTATCCTACTGTCACACCCTCAGTTATTGTCCAGGGCTAACACCTTTTTCCAGGCTTAAAGGAAAGGGAACATGGTGAAGCAGCCAGGCGTGTAGACTGCCAGTACTGTGGCAGAGGAAATAACTCCCTCTCTCTCACATCCAGATTTCTCATGTGACCCACTTTAATGGGAAATTAAACTTTCCTTGTTCTGATAGGTTCATAGCAGCTGATCCTCAGCTTTTACAAAATAGGGCAAATCTTCTGAAGGTCAAAAGGCATTTCTGGCTGCATGCAGTCACTCCCTCATCTGCTAATGGGTCTATCTCTGAAAACTCCTTGTGTGTTGCAGGCAATTACTACTGTTCACATTAGCCTCAGCTCAGCATTGGCCCCTGTGGCCAGATAATGTCATGGAGAGGGACTGAGCTGACGTGTCAAGTTGCTCCACATTTTATAAATGAAAAAGATGGCATTTTGTGTCTAAAGACTACAGACCATATTACACCCATCAGTTAACATGGTTTTGGGTCAGAAAAGGTCTTGGCAGGAACTTTCTTTGTCACAAACCAATACCCTCTCAGTCACTGCTCAAGCTCACTACACATTTTGCGTTGGCAGTGAAGAGAAGCACAGCTCACCAAAAAAGGGGAGCTGTGGACCCTCTCATTAAATATGCTTTAAACATGAGGTTGTTGTTTCTATTACTGTTGCTCCACAGCACCTCAGCATTATTTCATTTGTGCAGCAAAGTTGCCTCAAGCTGGGGTTTAGAGAGAGACCACCCTCAATCACCAGCAGCCTTGCCTCCTGTCCAGCTCCTCAGTAAAGTTTTGTAGAGTTTGAACCTCCTCCCATTATCTAAAGCTGAGACAGAGGCTCCAACTATTAATTTCTAATTAAGAGCCTACCAGCTCTTCATTAATAAGCTAATTAGCAGAGAAGACTCTGCTCATAACCCCAGAAGACACAGTTGGTCTGGGGGCCCACGTCAAGGGGTCCAACCCTTCTCCTGGCCCCCATTGCAGCAGATGCCCCCCTCTCTGCTGAGGTCCCCAGTGACCCCATAACCCCACAGCAGCACTCAGGGCTGTGGTGTGCTGGAATTCTCCTCAGGGGTGCAGTGTCCAAGGGTAATTTTCCAGTGTGGCCAGGTCCTGTGGGTGAGCATTGCTGGTGGGCACAGCCACCCTCACGCTTGGGCACCATGTTGTGCCAGGGGTTGGCAGTGGCCTGTGGAGGGTTAGACCCTCCAGGAATGGTTAATTAGCCCTCCAGGAATGGTTAATTACCCCTGTAGGAACGGTTCTCATCCTTCCAGGAATCAATACTTGCCCTTTTAGGGGATAAGTAAGAGCAGCAGTGAGTAGAGGTCAAAGCAGGAGGGATGGGCTGGATCAGGGGGAAGAAGCTCTGTAGAACTGGAGATTAAAGGTTGGTGGATTGTGGGGTTTTATGTTTTTCTCTTTTATTATTACTAGAGCATCTTGGCTGTTTCTGGAGGTCAAGGGTTGTGATATGTGGCTTCTTTTGGCTGGGAGAGCCCCTTGGGGAGACAAGTCCTGCCCTGTGCCAGGTTGTGGTGCCCAGCCCCTCAGGATGGGGAGAGGTGCTGTGGCTGCAGGGATGGCCATGCTCCTGCAGGACCATTGGGAACACCCCAAACGCCTCGTTCCCCTCTCTGCCCCTGTGCCGGGTTGACCCCACAGCCGCATTGCGCCTTGTACAGAAAGTAGCTGCTCATGTTGGCTCAAATCTCACGTTGCATTATCCTGCAGTGAATCATCTACCCCATGACTTGACTTCTATTTTTTTTTTTTTTTAATGAGTGCCTTTCCTGTACAACAGGATGCAGATTTGCCTTTGTTTCTTTCGGCCACCACCTACTTCTGGTTGGTCTGGTAACTCACTCAGCTGTTTGGCCCCTGTTGGTGGGGCTAAGGATGTCTAAATCTTAGTGCCCCCATACAAAGGCTGTGTACTCTGTGGAACGGCTGGTGCTTTGTTCTATGGGATATGCCCTATAAACCCCACCCAGCCTGGCTTATAAATTCCTAGGTGCTCCTCTTGGGGCTGGGAATTATACTTGGTGGCAAACTGACTCCCTGAAAGAAAACTGGGAGGTCGTCAGTCACGTATTTCTAGTCATAGAGAGCTCTAAAATTTTTCTTTTTTACCCAGCTAAGCTGGTTTTCTGCTTAAAAATATGGATGAAAGAGAAAGCAACCTACCTACATTTTTTTTTTCTTTTTATATCCAAGAACCTTTAGTGGTTATGTAGAGTGTTATTATTGCTACTGGTAGTTCCTGCTGGGTTTTGTTTGGATTCTATTCCAACTCAAGAATTAATTTAAATTTATATGTAATGGAGGTACTGGAACAGAGTTATTGCTGCCTGTAAGGGTTTAGACTTGGAAGGACAGTGTTTCCCTCAGTTTTGGTCCAGTGGGTATGTAAAGGAAGATGTAAGCTCGAGCAGTAGACTAGCAGTGGTTGCATCAAACAACATTTTTCACAGCTGGAAGCTCCTGCTGATGCTGGGGAGCTCAAAGTGGTTGGCAGCTCCTTTGTCCTTCAGTATCTGCCTGCCTCCTTTCCCTCCCCACTTTTCTTCTCATCTCCACTAGCACAGCAGCCACCCGTGGTGGGGCAGCACAAAGTGATGGCAGCTGGTTGTGCTGGATGAGCAAGCGAGGGAAAAAACATCACTGATGAGAGCTGAGGAGACTTTTGATCCTTCTAAAAATGGGGGAAGGGTACTGCTGAGTACCCCTGGTGAAGTGCCAGGAGACAACTCAAAAAAAGGATTGGAGTGTTGTGGTACTGGGGAGTGGCAAGAGAGGTGGAGTTGGAAATTCATCCCTAATCTTTGGTCCATCTGCCTGGGTTGCTTGCTGGGCTGCAACATAACCAATCCAGAGAAAGCAGGTCCTTGAGACATCAGGTCCCCTCTTTCAGACAGGAAAACTTTTTCTAACTGAAGGACATGCACCTTCAAAACTCTGTCCTAGATTCCAGTTTGTTGAATTAAAAGCCAATTCTGCTATTACCTGAGCAGTTAATAAAATCTATTGCCTTATGATGCATTTTTTTCTGCAGGCTAAAATGGATCTGTCTTCATTGTGATTTGTGAGATTGAGGGGAAAACATAAAATATAACCATGTTTCTACTGCACTGAAAAATTTCACTGTGTTCTCCTTCTAGGGCTTGGAAGTAACCAAAACTGCAGAGATCATTTTTTTGAATTATTGAAAATAAGTTTACCTTATTAACATTTTAATAAAGAGAATCTATTTGCAGTGGTGCTCAGAGTTGCTCTTATTTCTCTCTGTGCAATTCCATTCTCTAAAAGGGAAAATACTACTGAGATCTGTAAAGCATGATGTTAGACTGAAACTAAACACAGAAATACACCAAAGCAAAATGCTTTCTAAAGGTGCTGTGTTTGTAGAGGTGCTTGCCCAATATGTGTGATGCAAAATGGGGATGCTTTGTGAAGAAATCATCCTTGTAAAGCCATTGGTTCTGGTCATCAGACTCTATCCAATGCTTTAGTGATGATGCTGCTGATCTATTTGGGAAGTTGGCTGGCTCTCAAGGCAGAGTCTCTTCTCAAAGGCTGTTTCACAGTGAAAATATGCTCAGTGCAGCCGAGTGCATGAATGAAAAAGCCTCTGGTACCTTCTAGTCTGGCAAAATGCAGCACAAAACTCAACTTACTCTGTCTTTTCTGCTGTCCCAGGTAAGAAATGTGTGTTTTTTCTTTGCTTTCTTTCATCTGTCTGCTTTTGTGCATTTGGATTTGAAAGTATTTCTAATTCAGCTCTCATTTCTGAGTAATTATACATTGCTCGAATTACTGTTTAAAGATGCAGGATCTCTGCTCTAAGCCAGTTGCTAGGAATGTAGGATCTCATAGTTCCCTGATTCACAATTACAACCAATTTGCCGTGTGATATATAGCATTTTTTTGTTTCCCTTCAGGAAGGGTGGTGGGGGGAATCTTTCAAGTGTCTCGGTTGCAGCTGCAGCGGCAATATTTTCTGTCATATCAAATGCTGCAACTTTGATTTGCCTCTTTCCTCTGTGGCTTGTGCTGGGTAGTAGGTTTATAGGCTGTTACAGGCAGCTCACGTTATTTATTGCTTTTCTTTTTTAAATAAAGGAGTTGGAGGGGGGAATATGGAGGAAAAATAAAAACCAGACCTTGCAAAAGGCTCCCTTCCCGGTACTCTCCCGATAGATGTGTAATACTCCGTTAGTGACTTGCTATGTAGCCTTTCTCTTATTAAATGTAATAGATTCCCCTCTGCCAGAAAGCAGAGGCAAAAACAGCCAGCCTCAAAAACACGGAGCTGCTGAAGCCCCGCTGCTGCTGCCTGTCAAAGCGCAGGGACTCGCTGGGCTTTCACTTCTCGGCACCTCCCGGTCACCCTCTTTTCCTCTGGCTGCTGTTCGGGGCTCACTTTTGGGCAGCTCGGGGCAGGTTTGGAAACCCTTTGTTGTTGGCCAGCCTTAAGGGCATTCTCCCTCCTTTTGTCTTACGAGCTCTGTAAACTTGCGTTTAGTGACAGCGGGCTGAGATCCTCTGCGCTGAGCAGGGATGAAAGTTAATTCCTTTTTGACTTGCGTTCGAGTGGTTTTGTTAACCCTTAGAGGGCTGGTGGGGTTTAGTGTCAAAGAAGCGCTCGGGACGCTGAGCTGGAACCCCCGTGTTGGTGTGACTGCAACCTCCAGCAGGCATTCGGTCTGCTAATCCCGAACAGGGCACTGAGGAGAAAAACGGAGAGGGATCACCATTGGGAGAGCTCCGTTGCTGAGAGCAGCTCCACAGCCTGTGAGGAGGAGGCAGCAGGGTGATCCACATGCTGTGCAGGAAGGTTAGGGCGTTCAGGTCCTGGTTTCACCTGGGCAGGAGTCAGTGCAGGGACGTGGGTGGCTGGAGCTGTGGGACAGCGGGAGCCTCGGCGGCTGGGGATCGGGAGTGAGCAAGCACAAAGGCATTTGGGTGGGTTCGGGATGACTATCCTGCTCCGGGCAGTGGAACAAATGAGAGCGGCTGCCTCGGGCCATGAGTTTGGTGCCGAGCAGCGTGTGCTGGCGGCACACGGAGAGTTCCCGGCACGGTCACTCTGCCAGCCCGGGCTGGGGCTCCCCGGCAGTGTCCGGGAGCAGCCTGTGCCTCTGTCGGGACTGGCTCAGGCCGGTGGCCAAGCTGCTGCTCAGGGAGGGCTGAGCACTGTCCCGTGGGCTGGGGAAACCCAGAGGGCTCCTGGGGACAAGAAGCCGTCACCAATGGGCTGAGATCCAGCCTGGGCTGGCAATGGGAGGCAATGCTCAGGGGGCAGAGGGGCTGGGGGAGAGGGCACAGGCAGTGGAAAGGCAACCTGTGGATGTACTGGGCTGGTGCTCTCTCATCTTGGCTTTGAGATCTCCCATCTGCTTTGCTTGGCTTTGTCTCTGTTTTCAGTCCTTTTTTTTTTGGTACAGCTTCTCTAACACACCGCTGAATTAATCAGCTTGAGTTTGGATCTTCTTTAGCGGACGTTTGTAGGAAAGCAATATGTATGAGATACAAGAGGATGGACTTCTAGGGCCTATTAAACATAGCTGGCATTTTTTTTAACATTAATGACTACCTAAAATCTGACAAGGTGGAGACACCTGATTCTGAAGACACCTGTGCACTTTATTGGTAACTTTCAGTGATAGTTCAGAGCTTCTTCCCAGGCTGGACTGAGTTCTGCTCTACTGCAGGGCTGAGCTTGTGGTGCTTAAGTGCTCAAATTGCACTCCACCCTCTTTATCGGCATGTACAGCTCTATCTTGACGTGTCTCTCTCCACCACGTGAGCTAATGCATCTCCAAGTTTACTTTCTAGATCGTGTCTAAGAGTTAATGAATTGGGGAATGAAGCAGACTGTATATGTGTACGTAATTCTGATTTCAGGTCTAGGCTGTTGAGTATTGGCAGGTTAAAGTATGAATTGGAGTGGGTGCCATGCTAGGGGAAGAAATGGGATTTACTGAAACGCTGTTTGGCTTTCCTCTTTGACACCCCACACGCACAGCTTTCATGTGACAGGAAAAGTAAACAGAAGAATGTGAGAAACAACATATTAAACAAATGCAGCCATCTGCTTGTGTAGTGGTTGTAACACATTTGGGGTTCTTTTTCTGCAAGTTTTCTTTTTTTCTCCCTTGGGAGTAGCAAGAATGTCTCAAATAATGCAATGCTAGTGGAACCAGAAAGGACCAAGTTTGATAGAATTCTTTCTAAGAAGAAGCAATCTAGTAATCTTTCTGTGGAAGCAGAAGATAGTGATAACTTAATTTCAAAGTAATGATAGCAAAGTTTACAATGTAGAGAAAAAAGTTTGAAGAAATTCTTTTATGTCAATAGAAACATGAACTGTAAATGGTTTATTTTTAATGAAAAGATCATTTCTAAAATTAGTAACTTGGGTTTTGTGTTTTCTTGGTCTGCCTCTAATTCAACTGCATTTTTAAAGTACAAAGAATTTGCCTTTTGAGGCATTAAAGGGATGAAGAATCACTTTTTCATGTCAAAGCAGCCCATTAAGTATGTATGCAAAACCTGTGGTAAACAGGTGGGAAATAAATTAATTTTTCCATTTGCAAGATTTAGTCTGCACTACTACCAACTGTTCTGTTTTCACCAAGAGAAAAACTGAGCATTAACTGGAATAAATGAGAAAGATGTTTCAAGTAATTCTTTAATTCAGACTCACATTTAAAACTCCAAAGCATAACTATAATATACAGCTTTATTGATCTGAAGCTGACAATAAAAACTAAATGTACTCTGGTAGCTTATGCAGTTCACTATACAGGGTACAGTAAGCAGTAAATGCATACTCTGATCTGATAGATTTAAAAATCTCCATGTTTTACATTTTCCCCAAAAGGATATTTTCTAAAACCTACATACAAAATATTTGTTTTAAGACAAAAGTTGCTCACAGGCTTCCTTTTCTATGCTATGTGCTTCATGCAAAGAGATAATTCAAAATTTGTAAGTAAGGCTTACAAAGTGAGGAAGAAACACCGTATTTTTGATAATTTTAACAATAACTGTCATGTTTCACTTGGTTGCAACTAAGTAAATTGGAAAAATGTGTGGATTTTACAAGCTTGTCATTAGAGTGTATAGAGAAAAATAGTCCTCAAACTCTTTCCCCTAATGCAGAGCCCACACTGCTGCATTCTTAAGCTTTTATTTGTTCAGATTTCTCCAGAAGAGGGCTCCATGCACAGCTTGAAAGGCAGCACCCAGGTATTGAAAGCAAAAGAAATTTAACAGCTTCAGGAAAAAAGACCAGTCTTGCTCACACAAGTGTGTTGATACAACATTGCAGATTATGCTCAAATTCTGACCAAGTAGCTCCCTGTTCTATCATTTTGCTGTAGGTCTTATTGTTTGAGAGTTCTAGGGAAGTCCTGTGGTTCTTGTGCTATATCAGAGTTGTAAAAATTCTATAAAAATGTTAGAGAAACTCAGTTGTCAATCATTCTGTATAATTAATATAATAATGAGCACTTTGTGAGCAGGCTGACACTTGCTCCTCACAGTTTCAGGCCATCAGTTTTGGCTTTACAGTCAAAAAACATCTTCCAGTTGCATAACTCATTTACAAGATGGTGGCTCCCAAAACACAGAGCCATTCCAGCAGTTGTCTGTCCTATTTCTCAAATAGAACCTTGGAAGGAAGGTTGGTGCTGGTGAATTAAAATGGCTTTTGGCTACACCTCTAACCTCTAAAAATATCTTTACACAGGACCTGGCCACAGTCCTTACTGCTAAGCAAGGAGGGTTTGTTATAGTAGACAAGGGAAAACATGAAAATGCTTCTGCAGTTACGGCAATTAAACTCTACTTTGTGTATCCCCGAGACTTAATCCTTCAATCTAAGATATAGCTTAGGTGATATGTTGGGACCTACTTTTTGTTTCTGAGGACCAAAACCTCGAAAAGGTTTTCTTACACATGTAATATTTGTGCTGTGATCCACTGGGAGTTATTGACTCGGCTTTTAGTTGACTTGGTGTCTAAGAAATTAATATTCCTAAAAGCTGTGTCAATAGATCAGTGCAACAGGGACTTTAAGAACCACGTATATGGCAACAGTGGTGCCCTTCAAGGAGTTGTGAAGTTCTGCCTTCCTTTTCTTCCTGTTTGCTGCAAGATAAGCAGGCTCTTCCCATTCTATTAATATGTAAAAGCAAGACAGATAACAGAGCTCTCAGTGTTCCACTCTTCCTGCAGCACTGCTGGAGTTGCATCTCTAATCCTCAGCTGCTGGGTTGCACCAGTGTGCTGCCCGTCAGGATTTTGGCCTCAGATTTCAGAGTTCCTAAGACAGCGTAAACCTTTCTGGATGATGGGGGCTTCATTTAGGACTTTGAGTACAAAGGTCAGGTTAGCAGGTTTTTTATTGTTTCATGGAGAGTTACAGGTGCAAAAGTCACTGTTTTGATGTGTATCACTGGTATTCCAGCCCCTGTGTCCTGGGGGCATCAGGCTCAGCTTTGCTAACTGGGAATGGAAGGGGATTGTCCTGCCCTGCTGTCCACTGGGGTGACCTCACCTTCAGTGCTGAGGGCACTTTTGTCACAATATAACAAAGATATTAAACTATTAGGGAGTGTCCAAAGCAGGGCAATGGAGATGGTGAAGGGCCTTGAGGGGAAGACTTGAACACTTGGCTTCTTCAGCCTCGAGGAGACTGAGGGGAGACCTCATTGCAGGCACAACTTCCTCGTGAGGAAGAGGAGGAGGAGGAGCAGACACTGATCTGTGCTCTGTGTGACCAGTGACAGGACCCCAGGGAATGGCCTGAAATTGTGTCATGGAAGGTTTACATTTGATACTAGGAGTTTTTCAACCAGAGGGTGAAATAGGCTCCCCAAGGCAGTAGTTGCACCACTGAGCCTGAGAGAGCTCAAGAAGAGTTTGTACAATGCTCTAGGACACGTGGAGTGACTCTGGAGAATGGTCCTGTGCCGAGTCAGGAGTTGGACACAGTGATTCTTGTGAGTCCCTTCCAATTCCACATATTCTGTGATCCTAACTAGAGGTTCATCTGTGCAGGCAAAAAGACAAATCTACAATGTCCACTGGGGAGGAGAAACAGAATGAGAGGCATTTATCATCCTTAGGAGACTAAGTGGGCTATTGCATTTCCCAGTTAACTCTGGATGATATTAGTGGGTTCTTGATCATGGCCATATGGTTGCACTGTGCCCTGCCCTAATCACCAGATGGATGGGATCAGCCCAGATGGGAGGCTGTGTTTTTCTGTCACTTCACGTGTCCTGCAGCTAACACAATGTTAGTCTACACAAACCAGGAGGATATTAAATGCCAAAGAGGAGAGAAAAATAAGGCTTGCTTTATTAGCCACTGTTTCAATCTTCAGAGGTCTTGGAAATTTGCCCACTACTGGTTTTTAAATTTTTTTTTTGTGTGTGTGATGTGATATTCTTTGTCAAATGGAAGAATCAAATTCTTTGAAAGCCTTACTGTTCCAAATGAAGGGAACTCATTCTGCTCCTATCTTATCCAATATTCTGCTGTTTTGCACCATTAATTTTCTTGGCTAGAGGAAAAAGAGAAGGATTTTAAGATTTGGTTCAATGGAGCTGGTTAAAACAGTTCTATGAGCAGACTAAAATAAATATGAGGTATTAAGAGTGGGGCGAATCTTTACAGCACACAGCAGTTTTCAGTATCTCTAACCACTTGGAAAAGCTGATTAAGGTGTTTAAATAACTTCTGATATCTATGAATGTCCATGTATGGTTGTCTAATTTGTTATCTTTATGGCCCTTGTTCTTAGGGAACTGAACACCCACCTTCAAGCTTTTGAAATGTCTCAAAATTCAACACCCATACACAGCTCCCTGAAATTAGTAAGATTTTTTTACCTAGGATTCCTTAGGCTCCATGTGATAAAGGTTCTACTCCCAAAACCATCATTTAAATAAATAAAACCCCCCTAGCAAACCCCTAATAACACCTACCTATTTCAGTCTAAATTATTTCATTCTCACTCTGAACAATTAATGCTTGTTGTATGCCTTATGCATGCCTTATTAGTAATGGCAATGTATATATTTCTAAAAGTTAATATTTAATTCCCAAGGACTTTGCAGCCCAGTTTGTAATGAAGAGCAAATAATTCTTGTGTGTATGAAGGCTGTGTTAACAGCGCAGGCAGCAAGTCGGTTTCTAAAAGTTTGCAGACGTTTTAGGATTTTGAGTAATCACGGCAGATGGACCTTGTGGAACTTGTGTGTAGCAGGGGCTCAAAACGCTGCAGACCTCAGGTTCTAGGCCATTAAGATGTCCCAGAACTGTTAATGTGGCTCTACACAAAGAAATATTTATCCCTACAGCTGGGATTTAGGATAGGAGATGCTCATTTGCAGATGTGTATACCTGTAAGCTCAGCTTACCTCAGCTGTTGCTCTTTGTGTGCTGAAGGCTGCTGTTTGTTACCCCTCTCCCTTTCCCTGAGCTGGGTGTGAGAGCTCCTCTCCTGCTCCAATACCAGGTTGACAAACTTGGCTGCACACACAGCTGAGGGAGTGCAGATTCTCTGTGTCCACGGCTGGCTGCCACACGGGCAGGAGCACATCTGTGGCACACATAGAAAGAGCACGGATAACTGCTTATATTCAAATCAATCCATAAAACCGTTGACACATTGAGTTTTGTTCAAACTGCTACGGAGCAAAAAACCCCAAACATGTTACAAAGCACTTATCATGCTGATAATTGCCTCCCCTACTTTATAGACACTCAATCTCTCTCTTTTCATCTTCTTGGCATAACTTGGAATTGGGCTTTTGTGTAAGTTGTCAGTAGAGACTCCTGGAGTCAAATGCAGGGGATTTTGAACCCCTGAGTGTAAAACAAAAGCTGGCAGTTGTCTGTGAGGTCACTGTATAAAGGGAGAGATCTCAGCTGTTTGAAATAGGAGTATGATCCACAGCTTGAAGAGACAGCATATAAAGATAGAGGCAGGGGAGTATCATGTAAAGCTTCCCCTTCCTTAGCCTGTTACAGTGTTCTTGTGTCTAATTTCATTTTCAGCAGTTGGTAACTGCTTGGGAGCAGAGAAAACCCCAGAAATGGTGTCCTCAGGATCTTGCATTTTCCCATAGACAAACTTTATTGCTTTGGGTTCTTCTGCTGCCAAATAAGGTGTATTTATACACCTCTCTGGAGACAGCCCAGTGCTGTCCCCGAGGAACCACGTTTTATCAGACAACAAACAGCTATAACAAAATGTGAGAACTGAACATAGCACTGCTCTGGAGTTGACAAAGCAGGAAATCCAGAGCATCTGGTACTTTGCTCCCAGAGTGAAAGGAGATGGAATTAGGCATTAGAATTGGACGGGCATTTCCTTCCCCATTAAACCCATTGTTTCAGAGCTCTGTCAGGGGAAGCTGAGCAACTCCAACTGTGCTCTGCAGCAAGAATGGGTATCTCATGTGTGGGTATGAGTTGATCTGTACAGTTAAATGACCAGCCAAATTAAAAGGTGTTCAGCCTGACCTTCTGCCAAGGTAACTGGTCTTGCCAGTGCCAGGAAGTCCTGGGTATTATCCAGGTGAAAGGCAAAATGAAATACCTGTGGGAAAAGATAAATGAGAATGATGTCAAAATAGAACAATACATAAAAATCCGTTTTGATGTCTGGGCATGTTCTTTCACTTGCTACCTGAAGGTTGTATTTTGTGCCAGGAAAAGTGAATTTATTGTTTTCTAAAATGTTTTTTTTTCATCATTCATGGCCAGATTGAACTAACTGTACTCTGAAATCCATAAATCTTGATTTATGGATATCGATATTCCTGTCAATTTACTGATACACAGCTCTGACCTGAACACCAAACTAGTCAGGTGCATATTTGATCATCTTTCCTTAATCATGGATCATAAAATGGTCTGAGTTGGAGAGAACCTTAAAGATCATCTCATTCCAAACCTTCTGCCATGAGCAGGGACATCTTCCTCGAGACCAGGTTGGTCCAAGCCCTGTCCAGCCTAGTTTGAACACTCTTAATCCATTCTCTGTCTTGCACTTGGGCTTCTGGAGCTGATTCTGTGTGGAATGTGGCAATATCATTGCAAGAGTTATTATTTTGTGGAACAAAGCTGTAGGGATGGTCAGGAAAGCCTGGAGTAATGGGAAGAACACCTTCTTGCCCCCACATTCCCTGCTTTTTGGGAATGTATAAGCCCCTGATATCTAGTTTTGAAATAATTGTTTTCTTCTAATGTTTTTAAACTAGAATGTCTCATTTAAAAATAATAAACAAGATTGTAATCTCGAGTTTTAAATGTCACCAGTAGTTTTCCCTAATTGTAATCTCTGCAGTTTAGTTATCAATGCAGAATGTGATACTCTGTGTGGTGAGGATATTGATTATTGTAATCTGGAAAAAAGAGCAGCTGATAAGTTCACATACCATGTGTTACCAGGAAGTAAGATAAGGATTCTGGGGATAAATCGTGAAATTTTGTCTCTTGTGGAAATTACTTCTGGTCTCACACATCTCTCAACTTCAGTTTTGTGCATTTGCAATAGCAAAGCTCTGCTGCTCACACCAACAGAGGAGCAAGCCTCCAGTGGATGTGGATTGATTGCATTGCCCCTCCTTTTGTTATCTGGGTGAGGGATGGTTGGTGTCAGTGCCATGTGCACGTATTGGGATGCTTACACGGCCTCTATTGCTGTGATATCTGAGCACCCTCCCAATGGTAATGAATTTATCCTTGCTTCCCTAAAATAACTGCTCAGTTACGACAGGAACATTATTCTGAAATGGGAGACAGCCTCCAACATCTGCCTGTTTCAATGACTTGGGGTCTGTTATCTTAGGTGAGTAATGATGTCGGCTGCTGTCACTTGGGCTGCTGGTGTTGATTCAGTGGTGACACTTCATTGTACTCCAGAAAGATTAATTCTGATTGGAGGGAGCCCAGAAGAAGTTCAGTCTTTAGGCCAATCAGAAGGTGGTGTTTTCAGCAGCATTTTAATAATGCAGCTCAACTTTCAAGAATGTAATTAGTTATGATTTGCCAAGGAACTGCCTATCTCTATACAGTAGTTACTTGCACAGAGAGGAAACTAATATGATAAAATATAATCATAGCTGCACAGAGCTCTTTAGGCATAAGGAAATGGAGAGTGCTTGCTCATAGCCAGTGTTTGTGATGGCTGGTGGAGCAGAAGAGGAGGATGAAGCTGGCAGTTCTATTTACACTCAAGGCGTTTCAGACCACAGCAGTTTGGGGTAGAAAATGGGGACAGATACTGCACAACCAACCCTACCTGGGTAAGGCAGAGGTTCTGCATCTTTCCCCTGCAACAGGAGACACAGTCTGTGGCAGAATATTTCTCCCACCGTCTGCTCTCTGACAGAGATTCCTGTCTTCCTTCCTTTCCTCAGTTTGGAGGAGGCAGTGCTGCCAAAAGCTTGGGCTGCTCTGGCAGGAGGTGAGCTGCTGGTCATGGCTGTTCCCCCCCCGGTTTAGTTTCTGGAAGTGGAATATTGCTGACCTAAAGTGTCACTGTTAAGGAGATGCACCCAAATGTTTGAATTCCTGGGTGGACTAGGACACGTGGATGCACCATTTGGTAAATGCACAAAACATGAGGCTCTGTGGATTTGTATGGACTTCGTTGAAAACCAAAGTCTGATTTTGCAGAACAGCTGCTTCTTCCTGTGTGTTTGTCTCTCTGAAATGTGGATTCAGTCTTGCACTTGCTTCCCAATAATAGAATTTTCCAAGCTTTTTCCTCCTTCAGGAGTCAAAGGCACACAAACACAGAACCTGTTTCTTGCTGTGCATGGGAGCTAAACATGGATTATGGGGAGGGTGAAGGAGTTTGTGTAAAACAAACTGACTTGCCTGTCTGCAATAACTCTTGTTGAACCTGAACAGAATTGTTTCTCCAACTTGTTCTTGACTTCTGATTTCTGCATGCTGTGTGTTTGTGGAGCCTAGCTGGGATATGTAGGAATAAAAAGCCATCATGCACAGCATGAATGGTTCTCTCTGCCTTACCTCCAGGCTGACTGGAAGCATCAGCATTCCTGTAATTTCCTTGTTCAAATTACTTTTTTCTCTTTTCTCCTCCATCTGTTTAAAATAATTCAGATAATCTGAGTTCTTTTAGTTTTTATACTCAGACTTTTCTCCAGAACTTCTAGTGTTGGGGGAAAGGGAGAATAATTTTTTACTACTGTGAATAATTTTTACTACGGTGGTTCAACAGGTCCTGCTGGAAAGTCCATCTCTGTTCTTGGTGCTTATAGAGGTTTTTCTTTTGGTGATAGAAGAGAAGAGGATGGATGTTTTCTTGCACTATGAAGAGAACCAGACACACTTAAGGAGTTGCTTTCCTTTAATATTTCACATGGGCCATATTTCCACTGGGTAATCTGAAGATTCCCCAGAGTTAGTACAGTGTTAAGTTCTAACCTTGGGTTAATGTGGTAGGGAACTCTAAATGTTGTAATGTCAGTCCTAGTGCATCTGGGCCACACCTTGTGCTTTTCTTGGTATGTTCATATCATCCTATTCCTTCCTCCCTCTGTCCCTTAGAGCAGTCTAGTTCTTTCTGCACATGGAAAAGAGGATTTAATTTATCATTCCTAGTAATGGTGTTGGGTTGGTGATCTCCTGGAATCAGAAGGGTTGGGGTAGTATTTTGTTAATAAGCATGCTGAGATAGCTGCTGAATTTCTTCTCTTTTTCACTGGTTGGTTGGGGAGTACAAGAAAGAAGAGAAAACCTTAAAGCATAAAAATGGAAGGGAAAGCAAAACCAAGGGAAAAAGAAAAATGAAATGGTATTCAATATTCTGTCACTTTTTGCAGCTGCTAGGATTTGGAAAGCAGACTTTTATATTTGTGATACAGTCAACAGATGTATACAGGAATGGAGCACAGCCTGCTGTTGCCTGATTTCCACATCTTCATTTACAAATCTTCCCTGAGAGCTTAGGCTGACACCCGTATCCAGAGCTCTTGCTCGTATCTAGATCTGAAGTTGTTGGCACCAGGAAATGGTGATACTGTTTTATGCACATTTGTGTATATCAGCGTGCTGGTTTATGAGAAGCAGGAAATTTAATCCTTTGTAAAACTCTTTATCCATTTCCAGCATTCATTAGCTGCCACAGAATTCTCCTCTCTTTTACATTTTATACTTTGGGGGGGCTTTATTATAATTTGTTCTATGTCTTAATGGCCAACATTTATCCCTACTGCTTTGAAGTTGTTGTATTCATTAAACCCATTCAACTGATTCTTTGGGAAACTTGTTATCACACAGATGAAATAAACATAGGACATCCCTTCCTCTAATTGACTAATTGGAAGGGGAAGGAATGGGAGTGGAGAGAACAGAAGACAACTGGGTATATAAATTGTGAGGCCCAAGCAGCCTTCATTGCAGGACAGCACTTTGCAATGTCATTTGTCCTGTTTACACGTCACTTCTCTAACTGTCTGAAGCTGGTTTGTGTGTATCACAAAGGTGACCTACCCTCTGTCCCCTGTGTGACACCAGTAGGATTTTAACTGCCTACTGATGGAAGTATGTCCCAAAGAAAATGGAAAGGGTCAGAGAACCTCAGAGGGGAAGTACAACTCTGTTATGGTTTTCTAGCAATAAATATGAAGCAAGGCAGCTACCAAGGACACCTGGGTGATGTCTTGCTTAGAATGGGAAACTGTTAGGAAAGAGAAATGCTCCAGAGTTTTGTCAGATATGATGTCACTTCCCCTATCCTATCGCTTTTGTTAATATATAATTTCACAGATTTATCCCTTTTCTCTTATTTTTCTGACAACTCTTGGAGGCTAGCTAAAGAGCAAGAGATTTAAAGGAAGAGAACCTGGCTTCAGGCACATTTGCAAGCTAGCTGTTAGTTTTCTGCAGGTCCTTCCGTGCTTCAAACAGAAACAATCCTCCCCTGACAGCTGACAATTCATGTTCAATGGATTTGCTTCTGACATTGTACTTCTGGGGCCTTTGTATGACTCGTGATTCATCTGGCACTGCTCGAGTTTAAGCACTGATAAAGGCAACACAGCAGAGTGCAAATACATTTGACCTTTCAAAACACTGAATAGAAAACAAAAATAGAAAAATAGTTACTTTGCAGTTTTTCCTTGTACACATGTAATGACTGCAAGCTGACCAGCATTCTGATTTCTGCCTTGGGAGCCTGGGTAGCACAGAGGCCTCCAGGCCTGAGCTCCACTGTTGTTCTCCCTGTTCCACTGTGTGTGATTTAGCCTGGTGCTGCTGTAGAGGTACAGGTCAACTTTGATTTCCCCAGGTCAGGGATTGGCCTGACGTCTGCTGCATCCAAAAATCTTCACTGTTTGGTACGCTGTGTTTGTAAAATTGGCACTCTGGTCTTGACTGACTTGCCTGGTGGGCAGGTGTCTGTATTCCAAGTGTAAAGTTTCCCTGGAAGTGTCACTTTAAATCAGTAACACTGACACAAAATTAAGGCTCAGGCACCTGTGGGAAGCTCCTGCCAAAATCCTCAGCCAGCTGCAGCCACGGCTTGGATGCAGCCACCTCGTGTCTCTGCCGTGAGCTGCGTTATCAAGGGAGTAACTCTGTGGGAGCTCTGTGGGGTCAGGACCCTGTTCAGTCAGGGCTGCGGAGCTCAGTCTCTCTGGATCCCTCCCGAAAGGGCAGGGGATGGAAAGAGAAGTGTGCTTGAGGCACATCAGCCCTGTGGCACTGCCACTCCCCACGGCATCACTGCTCCTGGGGAGCATGTGCGGTTCTGAATAATGCTCCAAAACATGATGGGAACTGAAGATCCTCCTTTCTTTTCCTCATAAAACTGTGGTTGATTTGTGAGCACATTCCTTTCCTTTACAGGCAGAGGAGGTACATGCAGTCCATCTCTCCCAGAGATGTACAGGCTGTGCAGAATTGTGTGCCAGGTTCTGGGCTAGGGGGAGGTTTTAGATGAGGTGACCAGGTTAAACTCTCATCTTGAACCTCTTTGGGGAAGGGAGGGATGACTATGCAGCAGCTGGGTAGGGCTCTGATCTGGCATTGTTGCAGCTATTCTTGATGTTTCTAAAACTACTTTCCAGTAACTGCAGTGGAATTTGGATACTTTTTTTGGTCTGAAGCTTCTTAGCTATAAATGATAGTCTATCTTTGATTTATTCATACTACCCTGCTGCCTGTCATATGCTGGTCAAGTCTTGTGCAGCAGAGAGAAACATTTTTTTCCCTCATCCCACTTGCTTATTCCTTGTTTCATTGTGTAGTCACCTCCTGTGGCTGTGTTTACATGAATTTCACTAACAACCAATCTTGAGGAATCTGTTTAAGTAGTAATCAATTTTTCTTTTAAATTGACCCTTTTCCATATTTTTGTGTGAAAGGATAAAACTATCTGATCGTTTTCCTTGACAGCTGTAATGAAAACTCTCTGGTTTTGTTCGGTGCTACTGGCCAGGCTTCAGGCTGAAACAAGGCTGCTGGACTGGGAGGGTTGTAGAATTTGTGGACTTTAAAAGGGGTAGAAGAGGAAGGAATAAACTGGTATTCTGTCTCATTTAGCAATTCTCTGCTATAAAATATGTAACTAGTCACTGGATAAGCAGCACTAACGAATTGAAATTTGCCTTTTTCAGACAAAGCTCTAACTGTTCCCTTCAAAGTAGCTCTCCTTTCTGCATACTTTTGGGACTACACCTCTGGCCTCTTTGCCAAAGCATCATATTTGTGTAACAGCCCAGCTTTGGCTGGGAAAAAGCAGGACAATGAGTTTACTCAAAGCTGTGGCTTTGCATGTCCTTAGTTTGAAGTGGGTTTTGAGCTTTGGTCTTCCCCTAGGCCAGCAAACTCTGTGGACTTGGATACTGTTTCTGTGTTTTAGTGTCTCTTTTCAGACTGTGCTGTTTCACTAAGACTCTGAACTGTAAGGCAGTGCCTTTTCCCATCCCACCAACCATATGCATCAGGCTGACCTTTGGCTTGAATGCAAAGTTTGGTGTCAACCCTGTGCCATTAGCAAATATCACATAAATCATAGTGACAAGGTTTCCAGGCAGCTGTGGCTGGGGGGGGGGGAGGTTGGCACTGAGTGTGTCTGAGTGACAGAAGTGATTTCTGGTCTCTGTTAGCACTGAAGGGCAGACACCAACAGGCCCAGGAGGGCAGGGCTGTTTCTTGCTCCATCCCTTGCCCTGTTTCCATGTGGATGCCCTCCCTCCAGCTGTGCCTTGCCTTTGCTGTTCTTGGGTCAGAGCCCACCCCTGGCACCAAGGAGTGGCTGCTGGTCCTGGTGGAGATAACTTCACGTGGAGCTTCAGCACTTGGAGCCTCAATTCTCTCTTAACAACCTCATCCTTGTTGAGCATCTTGATTTCAAGTGTCTGCTGAAGCACTGTAAACAGATTTCCTTCGGCTCTGCAGCACTCCATGCTGTGTTGCAGTACATTCTGTCTACTTTAGAGCTGTTAGTGATTCATTAGTTTGCTGTTCCAAAAACCAATTCCAAAGGGATCACTCATCTCCCTAGAGCAGTGAGGGTATTTTCAAGCTGGCTACACAGTGCTGTGGTGTTTTTTTTTGTTTTGGTTTTTTTTTTTTTTTTTTTTGAGGCTTGCCTGGTTCAAATCATGTGGCAGTGATACTGCCAAAGGCTGCCAATTCAATGGAGGATTGCACACAGATCCCATGGGTGGGAACTTGCAATATTATTAGACACAGCTAATAATAACTGCTCTTGACTCCTGAAATGTCAGAGTGGTCTTGTGGGTAACTGCACTTTGGAAAGCATTAACTTTATTTTTTGCCACCAAGAGTAGTCTCTGACACGCTCAATGCTGCATTATGTTGGTGACATAGAAAAGTATATTGGAAATGAAGAATCCTAATCTGTCTGTCTGTGAATTGCCCTGTGTCAAGATCTCAGAATTGCAGCATCAGTCTGCGAACCCAGGACTGTGTCCTCTCTGAACTTTTCCTGTCCAGGGATTCCTAAGATCTAATGAGCATGCCTCTGGAAGGGATTTGGAAACGTAACAGTGAGAAATCTCTGGTGTACTATAAAAAGAAAAAGATATTATAACATAAAGCAGTAATTCAGTTTTCTTTAAAGGGGTCAGTTGCTGCCTGACAGACTGTCCTGCAGTCAGGTCTCCAGGGTTTCTGGAGTTTCTGACTGTATCTTTGCCCTAGAACTGGTTTTTCTGGCAGGGAAAAATAACTCTGCTTTTCACAGAACTTCCAAAGTTTTCAATTGTTTTATGAACCAAGAGAAAACAGAAAATAAAACAACTCTCCAAGTGCTCTGTGGAACTAAGTTAATGCTCTTTCTTACATCAGCCATTTATTTCTTTTTGCTGTCTAGTGCACCCAGCAAGGTACCAGCAGTACGTCTCCAGCTGCAGGATTTACTGTAAGATTTTTATGGACTGCTGGAGACCAGGCAGGGATTTTAATATGTTGGCTGCAGAGTGGCAGAAACTGATACATAAAAAACTATGAAGACTAAATTTTTCGTCAAAAAGTGCCAGCATTTAGAAGAGTGGGAAGTTAAGCAATGAACTTTTGTTAGGTTGTAACTGAAATCATGGCTCTGAGCAGGTGAGCTGAGCTTTAGGAGATGTTGGACACTTGCTGTCTCCTGGGATTTGGATTAACTGGGGCACTTGCCGCTTGCAGGTGCATGGGAATTGCATGAAACCATGCAATGGAGGGTAATGCAAATATGGGGACAGACAGGTGGCCTGTGTTCCAAGTGACTCCTCTCAGTTGTATTTTACAGATGCTTATTACAGTTGTAAACACCTGGATGTGTCTTTCAAGGCAGAATTGCATCACTGAGAGCTATTCTTAATGTGACATAATGAAGGGACCTCACTTCCTCTACGCTACTACATCTCTGATGTTATTTTCCTGATTTCTCATGAAAGTTAGATGATAATATCACTTAAGAGCAGAGGAAACTCAAGTACAAATCAAAGAAGGAGCTTGTGAAAAGTCTTTTAGGAAGTCTTTATCAAGTAGGCTTTTCTTGCAGTCACAGCCCAGGATTCCCAAATCTCCCATCAGTACATGTTGACCCTGGCACTGAGAACCCAGAGCAGCCTGGCTTGTGGGGGATCTTGGAAAGAGTCTTGTACTCAATCTGTTTATTTGAACTAATTACTTTAATTATAGTAATTAATTTGTATCTTAATGAGCAATCCATCCCTCTATTTGTGCAGTACTGCCAGAATTCAGCGCTCATCTTAAAGCTGTGTTGCAGCTTTCTTGTACCAATGAAGATGTATTTTCAGTGCACTTGGGGAATTGTGGTTAACAGAATGACTTCACCCGAAGGGGAAGCTTGATTGTTGTCATTTTGTTCTTGTCCAATAATCTGAAATACATCATCAGCATCAATGCTTTACTTAAAGAAAAATAAGGTTAGAATCAATGGGTTTTTAAGAATATTATCCTCTTTCCCTGAGGTTTCTTTTTTTTTTTTTCTTCCAGAAGTACTCTGTCATTTTCTTTGCTTGGCAACTTAAATTAACTTGCTTGTGAGCATTTAAAGCAAATTGTGTGCTTACAGAACTGAGAAAAAAAAGCAGAAAAGATTTATCTCACATTAAGTTTTTATTCCTCATGCATTTATTGTACCTCCTCCCCTCTACCCTCTAAATCACGATAATCAGGCACTGAAGAACATATTTTATATGAGGATCCAGTGAGTCCTGGCAGATGGATAACGGGTTACTCTCAGCTGCTCTTTGCCATTGCTGGATAAACTCCATCTTGCACAGACTCACAGAAGTCATCAGGCTGTCCTTCATTTCAAGTTCATCCTTTGTCATCCTGATAGGCAGAGGCACTTGGGGAATTAAGACATGAAATTGTTGGTATTCTCAGAGAAGCAATGTCAAACAACCTGCTGGAACATGTGACAATTGCTGGATCTGTGTTTCTGTCATGCATTCTAGTTGCTGAAAGAATTAGGTTCCCATTCTCTCCATGTGCTGTCTGCAGTTTGCTGTGATCAAAGAAAGGAGTGGAGGTGGTCTACTAGGAATGCTTCTCTCCTTCTGCATGAAAGAACAAATTATTACAGTTTTCCCCTTCACTGGAATAATGTGTTCATCTGCCCGCTTCAGAGCAGTCAACAGCTCTTTGTGAAATATTAGTGCAGGCACTGGATGCTCCTCAGATGCCTCGAAGTGCCACATTTGTCACTCTTTCCTAATGTCTGTGGTTTTACTCTGAGCTAGTCCGAGGAGGGAAGCAGTGAGACCTGCCCAAACTTCCCCAGGGTAGTGACTTCTCTTCTATGTGTAACATCTGTGCAGCCCAAAAGTAAGATGTGACAATCCTTTGTGTCCCCAATGAAGTGCTTGATAGAAGTCCTACATAAAACAACTGGCAGCTGACTGCTGCAAATGGATTTGTTTTTTTTCTTTATAACACAATTCAAACTAGAGGTTGAACCTAATAGCTAAGAGTTAGTTGTTCGAATAATAATTGGTCAGATTCCTCTATGTGAAACACTTGGTAAGAAAACAATGATAGTCAGTATGAGTGCTACAATTTAAATATAAAATTCCATTATGGCATCCACAGGTATATTAGTCCTATCCTAGCACTTTTTTCCTTAGACTTGTTTTAGGTGCAATGCAGCATTTGACTGACAAGATCTTGAAAATAAATGCTTGCTTTTTAAAAGTTTTTAATCATTTTGACGTTTTCCTTGAGAGCAATAACTGTGGTGTCGTTTCTAAAGTCCGAGAGGTTTCTCTGTCAAGTGTTAATAACAGATAAACATTTTGTTTGCTTTCTGCATTTAATATATTGTGGTATTAACAGAAGATAGAGATCAGATTTTCTTTCTCTGATGAGTCCTTAAATTCAATTAAGCTGGGATGCTGTAAACAACACTATGATTTGAAAGAGGATAAACCTCCCTGAGCTATTAGGGAACTTGTATATGTCTGAATGTCCTTGCTATTATCATAACTTTAATCATTGTAAGCTGCAAGCCCATTCAAAGTATTATCTAAGCCTGACAACATCCTCAGTGTTGGTACAATGCATTAAAAAAAAAGCCTTTTGTGCAATCTCTGTCTCAAGGACAAGCCACCTAATTAACAGACTAGCCTGAAACACACACTGTTGTGTTTGTCTTTATTAAGACATAATGAATTGCGGAACTCAAAGTTGTGTTTTTGAATCAGAATGATCTGAGGGAAGCATTTCATGGCAGAGAGTGGAGAACTGTGAAGGCATTAAGTACCACAGTGAGGAGAATGTTAAGTGCATGCATGTCCATGTTGTGTGTATCCATTCATATGTGAAAATACATATGAATAGGTGTAGGATCATACACACAGTGTAGAACAGGAAAAAACCTGTGTTTTGTAGAGCTATAATGGCTTTTTTTTCATCCCTTAAGGTAATACTTGGTTTGTAAATTATTATTTTTTAAACTCATGGTCATGCCTTAAGATTGAAGCTTCTGAACTTTTGGGATTCGCCTTGAGTTCCTCTAATTGAGTCTGACATATTTGTATAAAATCCAGTCATAGCCCAGCCCGAACTCTTGCTCTCAGGTTTTGAACTGTGTGTATTTTTGAACACACTCAAACTCACATCAGTGATACGAAAGCAACTGCTCAAATGAGCTGTTCTGAAGTGCAAGGACTGAGTGTCTTTACAGCTTCCAAGTAACCTGGTCCAGCTGTGCACTAAACTCATGGATTTATGCTTTTGCTCAATTCTTACAATGGGAGCAGTGGTGAAGCAGCAGCAGCTGCAGACTGGAAATGTGCATGGAGTAGTTTGAAGAACTGGTCCATGAGAAGTACAAATAACTCGCCAGGTTTGATAGCTTTTGAAATATCTGGTTGTTATCCTCAAGAGCTTCATTCAGGACTACGTGGATCCTTCCTTCCTGTGTGGTTTTGGCAGGCTGGATCTGATAGTTTTCAACCACAAGTGCTTCCCTGCCTAAACATGCAGCTTCGCAGATGGATTTCTTTGGACAAGCATAATTCATATGATTAATATCCACAAGGACTTGGACCTCTATCAACCCAGTAGGAATTGTCACTTTAAGATTCTGGCAATACTTGCTCACAAGAGAATACTGATGTGATATTTAAAAAGAGCCTAGGAGCAAAGTGTCAAAATATGAGCAGACCTTAGAGATACATCAGGTATAACTATATGCAGGGCAACTTAGAGCAAACCACAAAATGGTGTTTTTATTTTCCCCTGTGGTGCGATGTTATAGCAGAGAATGGTGTGTAAAGCAGAAAATGGAATGTGTTTCCTTTTTTTTTTTCCTCCTGCTTTTAAGTACAGTGACATGTCCTAATTTAGACCTAATTTTCATTCCTGTAACATTGCTTGTAATAATGTCTAAAGTCCTCAGAATTAATTTGACTGGAAAAATTCCAGAAGGACTTTCAATTTTTCTAATTAAAAACATTATAGATGTCTTAATTAGGCGCTGTTATTAATAGTAATATTACTCAATTTAGAACTACACACTTAAGATGTGGTTACCTCTAGCGTGATTAGTCAGAGAAGCTCTGCTACGCAAGGATGCACACTAGAATTCTGAACAGTTAAATATTTAGAGCCAGATGCTCAGCTGTGTAAATTGTGTGGCGACTGGCCGCAGTGGAGCTAGACTAGTATACATTAACTGGGGATTTGCTATCTAAAGTTATAAACAATCATTTCTGGCTCATCTCTCTCACTATTTCTCTTTTTCTTTACCTTGCTTGTATCTAGCTTGCTTTTTTCTCTCCATGGTAGAATAAGCTGATGAAGTAACACACACATATGTTCCTGCTCCAGAATAAGCTGTTTAACCACTAAAACTCAGCTAAAGCCACTCTACACTCATATTTCTCTTTCCCCCTGTTGTCCCAGGGGGGATTTCCCTGACTTAAGTGAACCTGCTCCTGATTTAGAACACAGTTCAAGGACCTTTTCCCTGTGTCTTCCACTCTAATGGGCTCTGTTACAGGCTCCAGGTTGTGGCAATTTGCTTTGCTTGCTGAGGACCTGCTGCTGCTACATGTGAAGAGAAAATTAGGTGGAATCTTTTATTTGCTTGCCTAGACACAGGTTTACACAAACTTTTAAAGTACTCTGTAGACCAGTTAATGTGTGTACCTTCCTGTTAGAAGATTGAAAGCAGCTATTTAGGTTTACTATATTTGTGCCTGGCTCCGTTAGCGCAGAAGAACCCAGGACAGTGTTCAGGCCTATAATTACTGTGGCTCCTGTTTGATATCACTCATGTTTATTGTGATTGTGGATGGGAAAGGTTGTTGGCTACGTGGGCCATTGCTGCTCTGTGGCTTCAGTTGGGGAGCTTCTACAAGGTAACACCTGTACTTTGATTACCATTGGGTTATAAGACTTTGTTTTAAAAGCCACCCCCTCATACCCCTTAAAATCACACAACAAGTGTTCCAATTTTTAAAGTTTATTTCCAAAGTGAGGTGTAAATTAAGTTGAATGTAACACACCAAATCTTTGCAAGTCCTGTTGCTCAGAGATCCCAGGGTTTATATTCCAAGTGTTTTCAACGTGTAAATCGTTACCTAGGCTGTGTAAGAGCTCATGTGTGTGGCAGAAAATGCTGCTTTTTGTGTGAAGTGTGTGAAACCCAGATTGGTGTCATCCTTCAGGTGGTTCAAGCACGAAATGAACAGTCATCACACGTTCAGGTTCAGGTGGACAGATGTGCATGGGGCTGTTAAAGGCAGCTGGATATATAATTGGTGTATGGGATGGTACTGAAACCTCAAAATGCTACAGACATTTGCATCTGTTCACTGATGTATATAATGACGAGTTATTTGGGGTAGTGGGGTGTGAAGCTTAAGAGGAGCTTAATGATTTTTCCTTTAATAAATCATTTGACTACAGCGGTGTCATCTTTTATTAGCTTGCAGTTTTGTAAAAGTTAAGATTGAGCATAATGTTGCGTATAATTCTAAAACATCTGGTAGCAATATCTAGTAGCAGCTGTTTAGTACCTGAAATATAAACAAAACATGATTTTATCCATAGCTGTTATGGTTAATTTTCCTGGAAGTGCTAGTTTTGGAGTTGATGCACTATGCAATAGATCTGTTCAGGACAAAGAGTGAGTGAAAATTAAGATATTGTTCAAAACCTGAGCAAATAGAACAGGTCTGCATAAAGTGTTGACTAGGAAAACAGCTGTGTCCCTAAAAAGATTTTGTTTCCTATTGAAATGAAAGAAACTTTAGAAGAAATCCTAAAATGACTGATAGTCCTTAACTACACTGTGTCTCGGTAGTGAAGTGCATCCCATTAAAAGTTAATGATCTGTTATAATTGTGTTCATATTGTATTTTTTTCCCAATCCCTATTCCTCTGAGGAAAGTTACCCAGCGCTTTGACTGTGGTGATATACATAGAACTCTATTACTGGTGCTTGAACGCTAAAAGGAAAAGAAAACAACCGACAACCCCTCAAACAAAGCAGAGTGAAAATGAGGTGACAGCAGTTCACTTGCTGCTTTTCCCGTCTGGTTCTATCTTGGCATTCTCAGGAAAGGTGGGGGCTGCAGTGTCACAGGGAGCAGACACAGCAGAGGCGCCTTTGGGCGGCTGCACTTTGAGCTGCACCTGTGATACCTCCCCGGGGTCCCCTCTGCAGTGTCACTTTTCACAACGTCCCTCTCTGTCCCGGGGCATCCATCGGATGGATTTGCTCTCTGAGGTTGAGGGGATGATGCAGCATCTGCTGCACCTGCTGAGACTCCCCTTGACCCTGGGAGCTCAGCTTGTTTTTCTGACATGAGCAATGCCCATTTCAGGCACACCCAGTGATGGGAATGTGGTTTATGGGGGAACTGAATGTGCACAATCGAGCAGTATTTCCTGGGCTGTGTCTCTATAAACTGTTCCTTTTAAATCTTGTCACTGTAAGAAGCAGAGAGGTTTGCCAAGTAACCTGACTTTAGTGTTGCTTCTAGCAGATTCTGGTCACTCTGCACTTGGTGGTGGGATTTATATAGAAGCAGAATAAGATCTCAGAATATTGCATATTGCAATATGGCTCAGAAAAAGCCATTCATGGGGCACTAGCATCTTTTTCTTCTCTTTTGATGGTCCTTTCCGGGTTCCTCTGGGATGTGAATTCTATTTAGAGCACCAGTATTCAATATTCTAGCAAGCCTTTTATCCAGTCATGTGTAAACTACTAGTAGAGAATAATATCACTTTAAGGGTGGAATAATGTCGATATTTGACACTAGAATAGATTTTTTTTACTCTGTATGTGAGAATTCCCGAGGAGTGCAAATGGTTAACTGTGGTGCTGGATATCTGTTCTTCCTTTTCACTTAGTTAGGACACAAGAGGACTCTTTAAGAATATGAGCCCAATGAAGTTGATTTCTGTCTTGGGGCATTGAGTTTCTTTTGATGTTTGCCTGCCTCCAGCAGTGGATAAAGTCACCCATCCAGCATCTTGATCTGTGCCTACCATGAGTCTGTACCTCTGTGCTGCAGAACAAGTAGACCTTTGCCTGTGCAGGCACAATTTTTGATTTATTTTGTGCATGTATAACTAGAAAAATTCCCAATTTTCTGTTACAGTGAAATGACAATTTTATTGGATGATTCAGGTTCTTTACCTATAAGTTGATTTTAAACCCATTATGCAGTATGGATGTTCAAGTGTAAATAATTTATAATCATAGCCTCATGCTGGAGGATGCTAAATATCAGTAATTTTGTATTATAACTCATTAAGGATGACATTTGGGCTCCCAAGGGACTGTTTGTAAAACTCTCTTGGCCTCAGTAATGTCAGGATCTCACCATAAGTGTTACCTAAAAAATAAAATGATGACATTTCACTTCTTACTAAATCCAATTAATCTTCATTATTTGCATAATAATTTTGAATGTAATCGTATTTGAAAAGCTTGGGGAAGTGCACCAAAAACGATGACCTAGATCCTGCAGCTTTTAGCTTGTCTGTGAAATAGAAGGGTTTTTTTTTTTTTTTCTTTTTTTGTGCATACATAGGATAACCGGAGTCGTTTCTAAGTTACAGGATCGTGGTTTGGTTGTGTGCACAGGATATTCCCAGGAAACCAGATCTGAGCTGGTGCTGTCTGGAACATGATGCTCTCTCAAGCAGCAAATGCAACAAATTGTCACCAGGTTACAGCTGGAACAGGGGAGTTTTCCTTCTGCATCAACAAATCGGAGTTTGAGAATTGTTTATGTTGGAAAGACCTTTAAGGTCAAGTCCAAACCTTTATCCAGCACAGCCAAGTCCAGGCCTAGACCCTGTCCTTGAGTGAATCCCTTTTTTGCATCAACTGCTTTGCTGTGGTCTGTTGGACGGGTTGGTGCTCCTGGTCCTTTTGTGGTTGGGGGTCTTGGCCACTGCTGCTCCTGACCCCGTGGTCTGTGGGCTCCTGAAAGCTTTCTCATTTTCTGTAGACTTTCCTCTGGTTTGGGACTCCCCAGTGTTCTTTCCTGAAATGTTCCACTGCAGGTTGTGCTGGCACTGGGCCTGCTCACCGCGGCAAATGAGGCTCTTCTCCTGAGAAAGAGCAAATTGTGGGTTTGTGTCATCTTTGGACAGAGAACCAAGAGGAGTGTGAGTGAATGCTCTTGGCACTGGAGAAGAAAATAAAAGGACACAAACCCAATACCTTGTCATCGTTCCCTGTCACTTGGAAAGATGGATTGCCTGCATGAGAAGAAGTAGGCCAAAAATTAAATATCTCAAATAGAAAGAACTTTGTCCTACATCCTCTTGAGGTGACATAAGCTGTTGTCATATGTGCTTAAGACTGCCCTAGCAGTGGCCAAACATTGTGCTGGTTTTGTTTTATTAACCTGTCTTTCCCTGCATGCAGAAGGCCTGTTAGAAATGGGCTCTGCCCTGTGTTAATCCCCAAATGGGCCAGGGTTTTACTGGGAGCTAACCCCCAAGCTGTGCTTAGAACCAGCTGCCTCTAAGCATTTGCACACCATGAGAATTTATGTATGCTCTTTGCGATTGTGTCCAATGGTCCCTGTTTAGGAAATAGAGACCATGGGCATCTCTGGAGTTCCTGGAGCTGTGAATCTGAGTTTATGGGACCTTTTCAGTCCCTTGTAGCCAATAAGACCATAAAAGGCAGCAGGTGCTTTACCTTGGGTTATTTTATCTCAAACTGGTTTAAAACAGCAAAGATTTATTTGGTATAGAGCATGCGTACCAAGGGTAATCACATCCAGAACTTTTTTATGGCTGCTTTTCTAATCTGTTTCAACCAAAGTAAGCAAAACTGCTCTTTGTAAGATTTTAATTCATTTCTTTTGGGAGATCTTTGGTGAAGCTATTGCAGTGCCTCTCTATTAGAGAGAGAAAGAGATTTTGTTAGACTTCAAAACTCAGCTGAAGGAGGCCCTGAAGGATGTGGTCTGACTTTGAAGTTTTAAGGAGGAGGTTGGACTAATTGACCTCCAGAGTCCTCTTCCAACCTCAAATATTCTGTGAGTCTGTGGTGATCTTGTTATTTGCAATGTCCTTCTTGCCAAATGTTGTCCTTTCTCCTTATGGACATATTTATGTTACAAACTCAATTGGCTTGTGGTCCTATTGTACCTTTTAAAAATGAGAAAAATAAAATCTGTATATTGCAAGGGAAATAACTCCCTGCTACAACCACAAACTTGAAAGTAGGGGTTTGATACCTTATAAACAGGTGGAAAATTTTCTTATACCGTGAGTATTTCTCCTTATGTTTTTCATTCCCTGTAAGTCATTCTGGCTTTTTGATGGCAAAAAGTATCGAATGCAACTTCAGTAATTTCCCAAGTGCTGTTGGTGGCTTGTGTCATCGTGCAACCTACAGTTGATGGGCTTTGAATGTGGCTTTCTGTATCAGCAAGGTAATACAGACTTTCTATTCCGCTGCATCTGTGCCCCAGTAAGAGGTCTGCTACTGTGAGGGCATTCTACTTGATACTTGCCACCGTATTTATTTTCTGAAAAAGAGGTTCTTTCGGTGCACAGGTGTAACAGAGATGGAGACCTTTTTGATCCCACCATTAAAGCAATTCTAAACTTCGTGAACTTGGCTGTGGCAAGTGAGTTGGGCTTGAATTGTGCCTGTGCTCTCAAGAGATTTAGTGGCTTTGTTAAATGAAAGTTTTAGTGTCACTAAGTCAGGTGTGGAGGTATTTATAATTCCAGCATTTGCTTGTTTTCTTGCATTACAGCAGAATCTGGACATTCTGTATCAGAGACCCAGTAGATTGCTTATCTTTTTAGAGCAGTCCTTGTATATCTTATTTGGAGGAAGAGGCAAGATTTTCATGGGGTATGCACACTTTCATGGACCTATACAATATCTGCCCCTATTTATTGAAATGTCAGCTCTCTCTTCTACTTGTGATGAGAATAGTGGTGCAAATTCTTTCTCCTGTGCTGCCACTGACCCGGGAGGATCTACCCACAGCCGTTTGCAAAACCCCTTTGTTATCTTCATTTAACTGTTCTTTAAAATTCCTCTGTGTTGTAAGGAAACGGTAACATCACTCTGGAGTTATTGGCAAGCAACACTAATTGGGACTACCTTCCAGTCCTCTCTGAATTATTTGTTGTGTCCTAGACTGGATGCCTGGGGCATGAGATTTTTCCTTCTGAATTTGTGCGTGGACTGGCCCTGACCTGGGGAATCCTTCCACTGTGTGTGTAAATAACAAACACAGATGTAAACCCCCGAGAACTTGCCAAGGCATCAGATCAGTCTGAGCAAGCTTAGCATGAAACATTCAAGGTATTGACTCTGCACCTGAATCTCTTGAATGTGCTCGTGACACTTGTACGTATTCACAGGCAGATTTCCTAATGGTGTTTCCTGTTTTGCTCCCTTCTGACACTCACCAATTAGTAAATAAAAGGCAGCTTTGAGAGCAAGATTGGAGAAGGAAATGTATTCATCCCATCCAGATTTAAGAGCCTAAGTTAGATACCTAGGCTTTCCAATGGTAATTCAGCCTTTAGTAGGCAAATGAAAGCATCTAAATTAGGAATCTGGTTCTTTCTTCTGCCAGCATCATGAAGCTGTGTGCCTGATTCTGACAACTTCTGTAACGTGAATAATCGAAGCTGCTGTCTCATTTGTTTTTCAAGCCCCTGTGAGCATCAGAAGGGAGGACTGGGCTGTAACAGACCTTTAAACTCCTTCACTGGGGACTTCAGAGTGTCCCCATCTGCATGCAAGTTGTGAAAGAGGAGGGATTAGTCTAGTGAAAGACCCGAGAGGCTGGTTATGCTGGATGAGAATGTTAACAGAGCTCTCTACACTCTTTGTTTTGTTTCCCTTTTTGTGAGAACTGGGCAAATACCTCACTGGAAGGATTCAGTTAATGAACAGAAAAGAAGTAACAGTTTTGCTAATTGGTTTGCAGGCCTCTGAACTGTATGAGGAGAGACCAAGTGAGCATAATTTAACTTTCTTCTCCTGGCAATCATTACACAAATACCCTGTGCATTTTAATGATTTCACTAGGTAAACCTCTGCCATGTCGTTTTCTTTGACCCTGTGCCACCTCTTATGGCACAGATAAAAAGAGAGAAGATATTTTGAAATAACACTTTAAATCTGGTGCAAAAATGGGACCAGTGAGGTTAATTTTTTTTGTTTGGTTAGGGTTTTTTTGCTATTTGCATGTTATACCATGGCAGTTAGAGGCATGACATTTTATTCTGTTTTATGACACAGGATGCATCTCTGGCTGATACACTGGAGGCCAGGTTGCTTTGATGCTGTCAGCCTGCATTAACTTACAACTTCAATGAATGTGGGCCAAGTGAGACATGAGATGAATAACTCAAGTGGCAAAATGATGTCAAATCCCACAGCTTGTCTTCTACAAGCTGCCAGTTATTTATTAACAATTAGACCCAAGTATCTTATTCAAAAGAAACAATATGCTTTGTGAGCAAGGAAAGTGGAGACAACTGGTCTTTGCTCTTTGCTGGAGTGTTTTACTTACGAATCAGAAGTCTGTGTCTTTTAAAAGATAATTCTACAGAAACTCCTATGAAATCTTTGAGTGTTCAGATGGTTCTTCCTCGGAAAGAACTGCTGAAATCCACAAGTTATGGGTGAGCTTGTAGAGATTTGAATTTTTAGCAGCGTATTATTTGTAATTCTGCTTGGGCCATCAGCTTCAGTGGTTTTTTGTCAGTGCCATCAGCAGCAGCTTCTAGCTCTGAATTACTGGATCTATGCAGAAAGGAGTTAAAAAAAATGATCACCACCATCCATAGTGCAGTTATGCAACCAATTTCCTTTCCTCAGTGAAAGAAGGAACAACATTATGCTTTAGAACTTGCCTTATGAAAGGGTTTTGTTTTCTCAGAATATTCTTAATTTAGGCTAATTAAATGTTGATATTCAAACGTTTGTTTCTCACCATACAAAATGCACGTTTTTCCTATTAGTCCAAAAATCTTCTTCCATCTTCCTTCTCTGTTGGTCTGTGTCCCTCGAGGGAGATGTCTGTTCTAGCAGCAGAAAGGGGACAAATCCTGGCATCTGATGAATAATGGCTGAGCTAAAGCCACAGGACCCTTGGGATGAGAGTGTTGGCAGGTGCTGAGCTCTGGCATTGGATGCAAACTTGTATCAGAGGCTGCCTGCGAACAGGGAAAAGAAAGCATTTAAGGACCGGTGCAATGTATGATAATTCTCGGTTGTGGCAGGTGCTCTTGGGAGAGGATTAAGAAGGTCTTGAGTTGATTCAATGGACCTGAAGGAGCACTTAGAAGGTTTTGGTGATCTCCTTGTTTACTCTCTGTTAACCGAGATTTTTTTTCCCCCAAAAAAGAGAAAGGATGACTCTGTGGCTCTTTTGGTGCAGTGGGAATGCAGCACCTTTTAGTGCAGGGGTTAAGCGAACATCACAGGCTGCAATGCAGTTTCACTTTGGAGAGGATGATGATGATGATAACAGGGTATTCAGGTGCCCAAAGACGGTGAGACACAACCACACACAGCACTTGTAGCTAAGCCAACACTAAAACTGCCAAGCAAAGAGGTGGTTCCATGCTTTTCCAGTCACTTCACACTCCTGAAAACAGCTAATTAGGCCACATGCTCAAGATCCGCAAAAACAAATTAAACTGGACTTCAGCCTTCAACAGTGATGATGGTGGTGCCTCTTCTGCTGCACAATCAGCTGCTGGATGAAAAATACCAGTGATTATGCAAGCTGTATACTGATTTATTGAGCATTTGGAGTGTTCTGCAGCTCTGGCAGAGCTCTCTGTCACAGCCCTGTTACACACAGGTTTAGATACCTGCCTCTTCAAGTACTCAGGGTGTTGCAATCTGTCGTCTATCTCCTCTTGATTATTTTGTTAAAGAGGTTCTTGAGGAAAGATGCTTTTCAAAACTTATCCCACCGTAGAGTGCATCCTCTTCCCCTTGCAATTCCTAGTGCCAAGCCTCAGGTAGATTGAACAAAGGTTGTCTGGATGTTCAGGAACTGGTGTGAAGGAGGTTAGAACACAGCAAAGAGAAGTGGGGGAGGAGGGCCCGTATTCAATAGAAATACCATTTATGCAACAAAAAGAGTCTAATGCTCAAAGAATAAAGATCCAGAGGCAGCTCTGGGTCAGGGGTTCATTCCATTTCTTCCTTACAACCCTGAAATGAATGCCATGCCCTCTCTGCTTTTATATCACCCACTTACCCTGGTAGAAGTGGTGACTGCTATTGCCCAGGACAGGCTCAGGGTGCCTGAGGAACAGGGAATTCTTGTGCTGAGTGCAGGGCACACTCTCAGAGCAGAGCCTGGGGCTTGCCTGGCGCTCCTGGTAACAGTGAGGCATCCATTAACAAACACTGACAAACCACACGCTTTGCAAATCCTTTTACAGGCCTGCTTCTGATGCTCACACCAGGAGCACTGGGCTCTGCTGTGCTCTCACCAGCAAGAACTTTAATGGGCTTTTCGCCCTGTCTAAACTGCTCATTTGACAATTTATCTCAATGGTTTCTTGGCGTCTTTGCTCAGTTCTCATGCCAAATCGACAAATACCTGCTAAAAGTTGGCTTTTGACCTTGCTGCCACAAATTCAGCATCTGTGGATGACTAATTGAAGGTTGAGTACCAGGTGTGAATGTCAGTGCATGCTACAGTGAGTCCATGGCAGTCAAGCTGGTGTAATTCTGCTTGTCATGGATGGAAAAGTAGGGGGGCATGGCAGCTGGGGAGGATGGGTTGCTGTTCTCTGTTCTGCTTGCTTGGCTGAGATGGAGCAAGGTGTTGCTGGTATAAGCATCACCTGGTTTAAAAACTGAAATCTGAATTTTAAAAAAAAATTAAAAATCCAGACAGTGTTCCCCGTTTTCAGAGTTTTATTCCCTATTTTCAGAGTTTTGAGGTGTTTAATCAGCAGTTTCATTAAACAGCTCTTAGAAGTTGATGTAACCTGTACAGTATTTGTCCTAGGAGTTAGGAGTGCCTCTGGTGTTCTCTTGCAGGATCTGTTACTTCACATTCCCACATGTGGAAAGTGATACTGAGATCTCTTGTAAAGAACTTCAACCTCTAAGCAAGGCACTGTCGTAGCTCTATATAAGAACTTGCTGTTTCTGTTTTATAATCTTAACTGTAAAAACAGAACATCTGGGCTGCTGCTGTTACTAGGTTGACTGGCAGGGTAATAGTGGCTCTCAAATTAGTTAACTTTTTACAGTGTTTTATACTAAAAGGTTTCTACAAATGGGGCATCCTGAAAATATCCAGCTATGGCAATTCTAAATGGGAAAACTACACCTTCATTAGGTTTGTGGCTTGGATATGAGACAAGCAGAAATTATTCCAGCCCTCCACATGATTCCAAATGCTGCACTTTGAGGTTGGGAGCAATGTAGGAGAATTATTTAAATATCTGCTACAATTTCTGGTTTTTACATGAATTTTGATATTGGTTCCAACAGATGTGACCAGCTGGAACCAGCAAAGTGCAAGATTAGTCCTTGCTTTCAAAATTAAATTTTGTAAAACTTGTCATTGTAACAAGCTTAGTTTCTGTTTCTTCACTGTCTCTGTGCGTGACACTGATCACTTGCTGCATGTTCTCTGTAGTTTTGTCCTCTGAAAAATGTTTTTATATAGCTGAGAATTCTTTTAATGAGAGAAAGAGGAACTTGAGGATAGAGGAAGATCAGTGGCCATTCTCAGACTGACATGGTTGTTAAAAGCATTGACAGACACAGCCTTTGATCTGGTTATCTGAGAAGTTTTCTTTTTCAGTGCTGAACCAGGAGCAGTCAGACTACCATGTTCAAACAGTTTGTAGTCCATTCCGTGATCTAAGAACACTCCTTTAATAACTTAATTCCTTATAGAAATCATAATTCATTTCATCTAAAACCTCATATACCAATTGCCAAACTTTTCAACAACTTAGGAATGTCTGCCAGGTTTTGTTAACTTTCAGTCTTAAATCTGCGCCATTCACTTGAAGACATTTTTAGATTCCTTCTTGCTGCAATCCTGTGCAGTTTTAAATTGTAAACCTTTCTCTGCGCATCCGTAAATACAAGTGTGCCATGTTAAATCTGGAAATGTAAAATTGAAGTCTGTGGGGAGAAGGAGCAGCAAGAGATGTTGAGCTCCTCTGTCTTTGCAGTGAGCTCTAGGGGCCAGCTCCCAGTGGTGAGATCAGGGAACAGAGTGTGGGAGGATCTGAGATCCCTTCTCATCCTGCTGCCTGCCCTGGGAAGGTCAAGGGTTTCCTCCTTGCTGGCTTCCCATACCCTCAGAGTGAAATGTTGGGCAGATTGTCCCTTCCCTGTCATGGGCACGCTTATGCTGGCAAGGGGCAGCTGGGATAAAAGAGAAAATCTCTTGTCCTCCTTGCTGCTTGTAGAGCTGGTCCCAGCAACTCTTGGCAGTTTATGCTCTTGTAGAAAGACAATCAAAAGTTGAAAGCTTTCTCTACTGCTTTCTCTTTTTCTATTTTAATCTGCTGTTTTCAGGGAGGATAAGACTGGTTTTTCCCTTTTTTCTTTCCTTGCTTTGTCTCTTGATGCTGTTATTTTCAGCCTACTGTGCCCTGTGCAGGTAACCTGGTTGTGCAGGGAAACAAAGCTTCTCCTTTAGCATGAAAATGAAATTTCAACTTCTACTGTAACATGCAAGTATTGTTCCTACATCTGAATATAATAGTAACTTAACTGAAGTGAAAAAGCACTACTGTTATGAAATTATATTAAGTTCTTTAGCTACAATTTGCTCAGGCTCTTGAATGTAATTAATTAAAGGAAGTTTCCTCATTACTCCCCCCAAAGAGTATCAGCTATGCAGATTTGAGGTGTGATGAGATAACTATATAGTAACTTAAAATTAGATATTTTAACACCTTTAAAGAACACAGAAATACTATGAGATGTGGTTCATCAGAACCACCAGGGAAACATCCAGTGTCTTTGACAGCAGGGACTGACTGACCATGTCAAACCTTGCTCTGTTACTCTTTATGACTCTGAACAATGAGATCACTCAGGATACACACAGTGTGAGTCAATTAGGTAAAGAGTTGATAAAAAGGCAACTAAAATTGCTGATAATCTCTCTGTTGTCCTCAATGTGGTGTGCATAATATTCTGTTCATGGTGGTTGTGAAAGAGTTGAGGTTACACTGAACCAAACCAACTGTGACATTTTTATTTAACTGCAACCTCATAAATCATCAACCATCGTAAACTAACTTCGAGTTTTGTTATTCAAAGAAAAGTTTCAACAGGAAAACTTGTTATATATTAACTTTGAAATAATTGAAAGTACCAGAGACTCTTTGGAAAGGCTTTTCTGCTCATTTAATTATAGCTCACCTTCCTCCTGGAAGAACTTATTAAAGCAAGATCGGTTTAGCTGAGTATAACTCCTTGGTAATGCCACTTAGAGCTTTGGAAGTGGCATGACTTGTATCTTCTAATAGTTGGGCAATAAACATGTGTATATATATATGCCCCAAACCTACCAGGATCAGTAATTTTAATAATTCCTTACAACTGAAATAATTGACTGGTTCCTCTGCTGCTGTTTCAGGTGGCTGCAATGGGAATGTTTTGTTTGAATGCTTGTAAAGTGTGACAGATTTCACAGCCCACCAGTTTGGAGCAGTGGTGTTCCAGCTGTGGGAGAGTCCTATGGACACTACTCTGAATCTCCATGAAAATCAGGCAGAGTTGGAATAAATAAATGCTGAGTGGATTACAAGATGAATAAATCTATAGGATGTTTGGGGTGCTAGAGTATAACTCACGCAGCCGTACATGGTGCTTTACTGCGGTCTGTGCAAAGAAAAGTTTATTGAGAGATTTGTTATGCAAATAAAATGTCATAAGAGCTGGCACTTCAAAGGCCTGTTCGTGCATTTGCCATGTAATTGCCTGGAGAAAAAGGCTGTTTGGATGTTGAGCCTTTATTTGCATTTGGAGGATTAGCAGACTGTTTACTTTACTACCCTTAGATTTTAAGTGCTCTTAAGATGTTTTTCCAAGAGAGCTGAATTTATTCAGTGTAACTTCTTGATTGACAGAGCAAGAGGAGCACATCAACCGAACGTGCAGGACCTTGCAGCAAACAGTTCCTTTCCTTTGCGACCTTGTAACGTGAAATGGAACCAGCGGGTTTGAGTGAAAAAAAGAAATAAATACAGATTATTACTAGCATTACAGATTTCCCAAGGAAAAAAATGTACATAGATGAGGATAAAGATTAGAGCTGACAGAATAACGTTTCTTCCCTGTTAACTTTATCATACCTTAAAAATATTCAATGCATATAATTTATTTTCATTTTCATTATCTTCCCAGCTTAGGTGACATGCTCAGCTTCCAGAGAAGTTAATGGAAATCTTAGTACTGACTTCAGAGGACTTTAGGTCGGGCTCTAAATGACAAAGAATGAGCCCAAAATATTTATGCATATTTATGAATTGAGTGAAAATTTGTTAATGAAATGTTCATACACGCTTCATTCCAGGCTGGCTGCACATTCATCTCAGAAAGCACAGAAGGGCTTTTCTTTTAGTGTTCTGTTAAATGCTGACCAAAAAGTCAATGAGATTTTGCTTCATGAGGCTTTTGGGATTTGTGCAGTATTCATGTACACAAATCTTCAATATTTATTGCTAAGGATTGATGCTTACATGATGAACAGCTACTTCATGCATGAAGAAAGATGTATAACTTACAGCTTGATCCCAGCCGTGCTCTTTATTCGCCATGTCACACACCCTGACCAGCCGTGACTGTTCCTCAACAGGAGGCCCAGGATGTCCCTGTTTCTTCCAACCTGCCAGTTTTTTCTATGAAACTTGAGTAAAAAGAGACACTTGACTCTGTCAGTTTAACAACAGATTGGGTTATTTACACTAATTCAAAGCTCTTGCACATGAGAAGGAAGCGTGTGGCAGCTGGTGGGAGAGCTGAATCCTTGTGCTCTAGGAGGCCACATCTTCCAGGCTGAGCAGCTGCTGTCAGGAGATATCAATCATGGTGCCAAAACACCTTGACAGTGCCCTCCTGACTGCCTTTTTCAGAAGCAAAAATTGGATTAGATATGACAAATGGATCTTTCCTGCGGGAAGACTGGTGTCCTTTAGCCTGTGCAAGTACAGTTCTTTTCTCTGTGTGATATGTAGTCTGTTGCCCATGGATTATGAATTTTTCCTCTTCATCTAGCATGGAAACAAATGAGGTTTTTCCCTCTCTTGTCCTTCTAAAGTTGCTCACTGAACATTTAATCAAACTACTCATATTTGCATCTTTCCACTTTTCTGACTTTGAGGCTCTGTTTCAAAATGTGCCTTGGCATCAGGGCTTGATTTGAGCCTCCTCCTCTCTGGTTTTATACTGAACACTGCAAAAAGGAATATATCTGTATTTTAGATATACAGGTGAGAAAGCATTTTCCTACAAAGCGTAATTGGGGCTGACTGGCATGGAGAAGGTCACTTCTCAGCCTTGCTATTGCCTGAGGTAGATTATGTCTAAATTATCAACACCTAGCTGTGGGATTCACTGTTGCATAGGCAAATTACTTTTAAAAATAGAGATAAGCATTTGCTGTTGGACACAGGAGCTTCATTCCCTCTGTGCACACACTTCATCACACCTGGACCACATACTGCTGCTGTCCTAATGTGAGCCCTCTTTAAGAGACAAGAGACGTGACCTGTGCAATTTTGCTGAGGATTTGACTGCTGTGGTAAGGGGTAGAGCCATTTTAGCTTTGTAGCTGGACATTCACCTGAGAGTTAGTGGCTATTAATTCTTCTCTCTTCAATATGAATTTTTATTACATTAACTTAGTTAATTGGTTGTACATGATTCTTTCCCCTAGAGACTTCTCTCAGCCGATCTTCAAGTAAAAGCAAAATTTGCACTGTTCCTTTCTACAGACCTAAAGGAAAAGCCCCTTGGATTAGGCTTATGAGACAGAGTGGTTCTGTTTGAGCAGCCCTCACTGAAACATGGCCAAAATCCTTCCATTCTTAACCTCCTCTGGTGTTCCTTGCATGTGAACATTATTGGCTTGCACTTGCAGTTTTGTGCTTTCAGCATAAGGATTGGCAGAACAGATGACTTCTCTGATTGCTATAATTTAATAGGTTCCAGATAGATGAAGCAGCTGCTTGTTTGTGCATCAATTCTGTACTTTTACCAGTCATTAAGTGTGCAATTAAGAACATGCTTTTGGAAAGGCTGGTGATGCCTGTGCCCTTGGTACACCCTGAACACCTCGGAACAGATGTCTGGAGTCTAACAGGAGTGAATGTTTTGTTTAAATATAAACTGAAGGTGTTGCAAGTGGAACAGATTTGAGAAATGAAAAAGGTGTCTTTAGCGCTCAAACAAGCCTTTTGTTTTCCTGTGATCAAGGAAGAAAGAGCTTGTGAGAAGAGGGACGGGTTTTATAGCTTGATATCTTCCCATGTGCTGTGGACTCCCCCAAGACAGTTGGTTTTTGGGGCCAGGCAGTTTTGTGCCCACAGCAATTGTTCTGTGGGTGCAGGATACTGGTGGGGGCACAGCCTTCTGGAAAAGCCACTGCCATCAAGCACAGAGATGGCATGCAAAGCCGGAGGGACTGCGCCAAAAAGGGGGTAAAGAGCCATTCCTGTCCTCATTGCAGAATAACCAGATATTTTTCTTTCTAGATTTGGGGAATGAAGCTTGAGTTGGTTTTTCTTCAAACCATGAGCATTTCACTTGAACTGAAATGCCAGGGTGCAGCAGCAACTGCACCAGCCTTGTCAACAAATTCTAAATGGGATACACTTCTCCCTGGGAGGTGATAGAGTATCCCGATTGCTGTTCCCAATCACTGAATGCAATTACTTTCATATTTTCAACAAGTTAGGAATTACTCTTGATCTGGCCCTTGGCACCATCTATGCTGGGTTTGGGCACATTATCGAGGTGTGTATTCAGCAATTGTCGTACCTTGACCAACTGCACACAGAGTGGAAGCTTTGTTGCTTTGGTGATCTACTGAGTCTCTTACAGGTGTCGTCATCCTTGGAAGGTTATCCCTGCCACTTCAAAGGGGAAAACAGGACACCCGGGCATGCTCTGTGACGTGATTAATGGACATGTGAATAGCCCCCTGTGACTTATGATATCATCTCCATTGTCTTGCTTGAAAATTACCTTCCTCTGCTGCAGAAGGGCAATGTTTCCCTGTGTAGTTTATAGCACTCATAAACAACTCCCACCAGCATCTTTGCTGTTGTGTCCTGTCTCTCACCTTCTCCTCGTACCTGTTTGGAATTGGGCATGTGAGACTGCTCCTGTAAAGTCTCAGCATGGCCTAAGCAGTGAAATCCCAGGGCTCTGCAGCGAGAGCATCCATCTTCTGCTGAGTCATCTGTGATGACAGATACTGGAGTTTTACAGACACGCAGAGTCACTTTTGCTGACCAATTCATTTTAATTTAGCTGGGTTTCATTTGTTCTGGTGACTGTTATTCAAGGTGTTAGTATTTCTTGAAGGGAAGTAAGAGCAAGAGCAGCTCTCCAGGCTTAGCCTTAGTAAAAATAGCAAAGGTGAACTTCAGAGAAAGATCTCTCTGACTTGCCTGTGCCTGTACTCAGTTTAGAGCAATCAGGATTCTACATGCTTATATTGCTCAGTAATTTAAAATGCAATGCAGTGTATGAACATACCACTGTGATTCTTCTGAAAAATCAAAACATGCATTGACAGTCCTTTCTTTTCGGAGTATGAATAGGTTGGAAGTGCTCAGCTGCCTCTTGAAAACTGTGATGTAGCAGTGCTTTTTCTCTTTGGTTACGTTTTCATTGATACTCATGTTTGTAGTTACCCAGCTTATTTCAAAGCTTGTCAAACAGCTGCGTCAGAAAAAGGAGTAGAGGTGATATGTGCTGATGTGAAAGTTCTGTTTGCACCCCTTTTTTGTTGTCATTACCTGCCTTTGTTCAGCTGATGCATTTGGAGTTGAGAAAGGCTTTGAGTTTTCTTGCTGTCATCTCTGGCTCAGGTTTTCTTTCTGTTCTTCACTTCTGGTCTCCTTGCCTTCAAGAGTTAGGGATGACTTGTGCTGATGTAAAGGGAGTGGGAACATATGCATTCCATTAGTGCTATGTTATTTACTCCTATGAATTTCTCATGCATCAGTGCACTTTTTAGACCTCACCTATGCATTGTGGGTCCTCTTTAGCTGGGCTTCCCAATTTCCATTTTCATGGTGTGTTGATGGTTTCTCCATTCTTTGTACTCTTTCAGCAGTCAAGCAAAACCCTCAAGTTTACTGTGACTGGAAGGGCACATTCTGACAGTGGAATCCTTTTTTTGGTTAAATTTATTTGATCATTTGAAGCTGGCAGTTGGTGCCTTGAACACACATGGAATGAGACAAAAGATGCTCTAAGCTTTAGGGTGAAGGACAGAAATACAGTAGGTTAATTTTATATTATAGTAAATTTCCCTAGAATTGCAACTGACTGAAAGCAGTAAATACCTAATTTGTCTTCTTTCTCTATAATTCTAGAAAAATGTTTGCTATTTCTTTCTTTTCAGTAAGAAACAGTCAAACTGTACGTATTTTATTTTAAAAAAATTTTTGTGTAATATTCTTTGTGTCATGTATTAGCATAGATGCTGTTTTGTCTATTCTCATTTTGGCAAGGCTTTCTCCAGTATGTCTGAATGCCAATTCATGGCTTATTTTTTGAGCTGCCTTTTACAATACAGGTAATCATGTTCCTTGCAGAGAGCTTTCTTCCTACACTATTGTACAAATTAATCTGGGGGACAGACAAATCTTGTTTTATGGAGCTACAAAACATTGATGACCATTGCCACTCTATGCTTAAAGATGAATCAGTGTGTACAGAATAATTTAGAGAGTGAGAAACAAATTTAATGAAAAGAGTGAACAGAGAGAACTTTTGGAGGAGCTTTGTCCTTATTTTGAGCATTTCTTTGCAGTTCTTCCCAGATAAGGTGTGACCTCACTTTAGTGCCAGCACTGGAGTCACCCTGGAGAATAAGCAGTTGATTTCCTACAGTGCCAGAGGGCTGGAAGGGGCAAAGAGACGCCACAAAAGGTGTCTGAGGCAGGTGAGAATCGGGCTCCTGAGCTCTCTCAAGAGCTCGATCTGCTCTCTGCAGGGCTGATGGCTTTCACAGCTCTGCCTCTGAGAGGCAAGGCAGGGACCTGTGCTGTGGCCCCTCATTTCATAGGGACTGATTTCTTCTCCCTTGCTCTGGCCCTCTTTTTTTTTTTTTTACCTGCGTGGAGCAGGGGTTGCAACTGCAGCACTGCAGAGCTCGTCTTCAGGTTTGTTATTCCACCCTTGGGATGCCAAAATCCAGATTGACTGACACTGCTCTGAAGGTTTGAAGAAGGTTTGTGTGAAACAGAGGGAAAAGTGGTGAATGTTTCATTCCCAGTTTGTCCTGGTGCCATGCACACAGTGTTTGCTTTGCTCACTAGGGCATATTTAAACCAGAAAATGTTCCTTAGGTCATTCATTCTGGCCATCAGGAATTGAAGGGTTCTTTCACAATATCCCTGTTGTGACAAATTAGAAGTAATAATTCTAATGGACAATTGACAAAAGAATTGTTGACTGACCACTAGCATTTCAAAGTAAGATTTCAGCTTTGGTAACTAAAATATTAATCTGGAGGAGAGGGTTGGTTATTCTAAATTACATTCTGACTGCAACTTCACTTTTGCTGCATTTCCTGAATTTGTCTTTTTAAATTTCTGTAGGTGTTCATGCTATACAATCTTAATGCATCATCCATGCTTGATATAGCAATAAACAGAGCTGGCAGTACAACACATTTTGTAAAACCATAAATATTTTTATCTGTCTGGGAATGGGAACACAGTTATAACTAAGACAGCAATGAAAATTTTATTTACTCAACAGAAGTGATGTCAGGCTTAAACGGAGTCCTGATCTTCAATTTCTGTGTTCCTGACGCATATTTAACCTTAAGGTTTAAATGAAACAAGCATATTTTAAGTTTTTCTTATTATTGCTAGCAGTGGGAAGTGTAACTTCTCACAAGATTCAGCAAAGAGCATTTGATTGTAAATTTTAGAGCTCAGGTCAAAGTACTTTTAACATGAGTTTTGATAGGAAATCATTTTCTCAGGAAAGTGTCTGAGAATTTATTGGTTTTGCTTTGGCATTCTGTTATGATCCCAAGTCCTAAAGGGTTTATAATTTCTTTTTCTTAAGCAATCAATATAGACACTCTTGAATAGCCAGCAGGAAAAGAAAATTTGGAGAGCTTTAACTGAACCGCTCTCAATTTTGATCTGTTGGCTGCCCAGAAATTCCTATTTGTACCATCCTAAGATGGAGAGCTAAGGAATGTTTTTCTGACAAAACCTTAATCAAATCAGCATATTCCCTCAAAAGGGCTGCATTTTAACAGCTGTAGATCATTCAAAAGGAAATGAAAACCTAATGGCAATTCTAATTGCATGGTATATGATAGATGTGAGTGGTTGCTTAGATGAAGATAGCACAGATGGAGCATCCCCATGACCTTCCCTGTGGGTTCATTCAAAGCATGCAGTCCAAAACATTTCTTCCTTTAATTTAGATATCACAGAAAAATGCTAATATTGCTTGGTTGACTGAGGAATTGGAGCCAATTTGAGCCAAACTTGGTCCATCATTTCTCTCGTTGTGAGCCAATCCCTGTGTCCGTAGGAACCTTAGCATGCTTTTATTCCAGAAGCCCAGCTAATTATCTCCTGTAGAAGGATTTAAATTCTCTTACCCCAGTAGATACTTTAACCCTTAGGATGCTGCTTCTCTCTAGATTTTAGTGTTTTATTGAATGTGAATGCATGAAAATATTATGCCAATAAATGAGAGAATGAAGCATTAAAATATGTCACAGGAATGGATTAAAACCTAACATAAAATATATTCCAGTGCTCAGTGTCCAGTTAATATCAGTGTGATTGCATTAGCACATAATACCTGCTATTAATTCAACTTCAATTATATCCTACTGCTCTTCCTGTGAGCAGTAGGATAAAATTGTTCCTCATAAGAGAGGAACAGAGTGACAGCCTGTAGTGAAAATCAAGGAGAGAATCCGTTTGAAGAGTTCAACTTTTGTCTTTTTTTTAACATCAGCCTCAAAAGGAGACAATGGCTGCATGATTGCTTCAACCATTATAAAATCTTGGTCCTGATTCAAAGGACATAGAGATGATTATTGTGTTAAAACTGGTCTTGCTGAAGCTTTCATATCAGTGAATAGGAAACTGCTGAAGTGGAATTTGAGTCCAGGTGATGGAGGACTCTCACTGTCATGAAGCCTCAGGCCACATCTGAGAGTGCACAACAAGAATTCTTACATTTCTAGATTAAGACTTGTTTGGGTTTTATTTTTGTGGGATTGTTTTTTTCTTACTTTTGTCACAAGGCTGCTCAATCTAGTTCACTGCCAAGTCCATTATGTGGGGGAGAAATCTGTGAAAACTCCCTTTTTCCTGTGAACCCAACTTAAGTAGCATGTCCAGGAGAGCAAGGGGGAAAGTTCATTAAAAATTCAACACTCCCTTTCCATGCTTACTGTTTTGAAGTTACAGGCTGTATTTTTGGCATAGATTGCATCTAACTTAAAATAACATGAACAAAGATAAATAATGTAGCACCAGGGATGAACAATCTTAAGCAAGAAACTAAAGTATCTTTCTTTGTTTCCTGACTTACACTTTATGAAACTTTGATTAATGTGGCTTTGTAACATCTAAGCAAGTTCCCTGTATTTCACAGAAGGGTGAGGGTGGCTGTGGAAACCAAAGCAATTCATTTTCCTCGACAAGAGTTGCTCCAGTTGCCCTTCAAACCCGGGCACATCAAAAAGCAGAATCCCCCTCACAGATCTAAGGATCTCCTTGCTCTGCCGCGAGGAAATCCTCACAGCGAATTCTGTGTGTGATTTGAATGAATTAGAGTGTGATGGTATCCTCCACACGTCTCATGAAAGAGTGACCTTCCTCTGCTCCTGCCGATGGATCCATGGAGGAATCAGAATCTTAACGCTGCTTTGATCTCCTGAGCGTGTGCTGGTGGGAGCAAAGCAGCTGATCACCGCCCTGTGATAGAATCTGCTCTGTGTGCCAGCGCTTTCAAAGGCTTTTTTGTCATCTCTCTTGTAATAAGATGGCTATGAACGTTTCAGAACACGTGTGAGACGCAGTAAAAGCACAGAAAAAAGAATATTAGGCTCTATGCAGCTTATAATTAAAATCCTGGAGAGCAATAGCTGTGAAGTGAGTAAAGAAAAGTACAATAAAAGCAAGCAAACAAAAAAACCCCTCCACTTGATCCTGGAAAGCACAAAGGGAGGCTGCTTCGTATGCGAGGCTTTCTATTTCAAGTCACCTTATCACCAAGACAGCTTTCAGTTTAGGATGACAAACAAAAAGCCCCAAGGAATGCTTTGCCCATTCCAAGGGAGAGACAAGGCTCCCATGCAGATGCCTGGCACGTTTGAGCGCTGTCCCACACTGAGCGCTTCCACAGTTTTATACCTCATTGCTGTTTTATGATACTTCCAAGGGATTAACTTGACAGGGTGAAAAACAGCAAGATGTATATTTGAATAGAGATTAAAAATACAACACAGAGCATTCTATTCTCCTGTCAACAACTTCAAGGTGAAAAGACCAACAGCGTATCAAGTAATAAAAGCCACTTTGCAGAGGTTAGCATAATGTAACCAAGGAAAAGGGAGAGAATGAGGAAAAGAGCAAAACATCTTTGGTATGCTTCAAGCATTAGACCTCTTAGCTGTGGTCTGAAGATCAATAAGGCAGAACATTCTTTTTATTATATATTAATACAGTGTGAGCAGCAAGCATAGCAGCTACTAGGATCATGTGACTGCTGCATATACGTGTTTTTCCACTTTGTCAAGATGAGTACAGTTAGAATTTCATTTTGTCAGGTGGAGAGTTAAAACTTTAGAGTGGATAAGATGTATAAGCCTTTTTTCATAGCACCTAGAAAAGAATGGAGGGGCTCGTTGTGGCTTTCTATTGCCCAAGCCAGCAGCTGAAACACCTTCTAAAGGAGACTGGTGGAACACTGGTGGTGAGGTGTAAGATGTCTAAATAAAGGAGTTTCTGACAGCAATTGCATTGAGAAAAAAAATCCAAAATTAAATGACCTTGGGAGTTCCATATTTTTATCGTATCAAGTCATTCTCTTGTTTAGATTTTTGGTTTTTTTTTATAAAGAGGTTGAACCTTCATTTGAAGAACTCAAGGGATGAGAGAGAATCCAATGTGCCCATACTTGCACCAGCTGATTAAAAACTTGGAAACTCATTGCGATCTATTTTCCTTTAGAATGATTTTGTGCTACAAGTTTGAAGTAGACTAGAGCATGGTGTAGATTTGCATGCTCCTCTTTGTCAGATATGCTTTTTCTGCTTAATGTATGAAGTTTTACTCTTCTTGCTATCTATTACCACCAACAAAACCAATTAAGAATCTCATTTCTACTGAAAATATTTAACTTAAAAAATATATAAATTCATGCTTTAGTGCAGATATTCAAAAGTAATTTAGTAATAATACATCAAAAAAAATTTTTTTGTGGGGCTGCTGAAATCCAGTATTGCAAAGGTATTTTTTCCTAGTCTCCTGACAGCAGTTAAGATTGCTGTGCTGCTGAAGTGGGCCACATCTCTAACTTAAATTGTGCATTTCCTCATCACTAATTGCAGTTGTTTGAATTTCACTTCAAGACCTTGTCTACATCTGTCTGCAGCCCTGCTTCTGTTACAAAAACTCGTAAAAGGGAAGTTAAATCATTATCAGCTGAATGTCTGACATAGTCTTTTGCAAATTTGTATTAAAATGATTCTGTGTTTGAAAAAAATCGTGGGCTTGACAGGTGCATTAAAGCTAAAATATGTTTGCTAAGGTTAAACAGCAAAAAGACACATTATTGCTACTCTTGTTAGAGCTATGAAACTAAGAATTCACCACAAAGCTGAGGACATCTCTTGCTTTAATGGAGTTAGTTTGAAGCCATACAGTTTGTGTGGGTGTTTTGAGGCAATAACAAAACTGTAAAGCCAGTGACCAAAGAATGAGAATTTCTATACAGCGTTTTGTAATAAATTTGAGCAAAGCCTGAGGGTGACATTGCACAAAGGATGTGTCACTGGCCTTCCTGTGCAGCTGTGTGAGCCTGTAATAAAGGTCCTGAATGTTTCTGCTGCGGCAGAGTTGGGCTGATAATAAATACAGGATGTAGGCTGATGTGGGATGACCTTTTAAATAGCATCCCTTAATATGTTGTACCTTAATGCCTTGTGGACTGTCCCCAGCTCTCCCATTGCAAACTGGGGTAAGGTAGAGTTACATCAGCAGCTGATGGCTTCTCCAGCAGAGGCAGCCAGGACTCTTTTATCCTCTTTCCCCTGTCTCTGCCTGAGCCATCTTTTTGCGCAGTGAGTGATCCAAGAACTGATTAATTCATGTTTGCAATGTGCTTGAAAGCTTATCAAAGGGAAGGCGCGACAGAAGAAACAATTTTATTTTTATTCCAGGCTGCTGGCAGAGCTTGTGAGCTATGGCTGTGCTGGAGCTTCGGCGCTGTTTGTTTTGAGCACAGCACTTCAGTTGTCATCCCGTGTGTGCCGGCCCACTGCTCTCACACAGCTCTTCCCTTGCAAATGAGACTCATCTGTGCTCCCTTGGAGCAGCAGTGACAGCACCAAACACCTCATGGCAACGCTGATTTGATTTCTTTCTTTCCTGGCTTTTTTTTTTTTTTTTTTTTTTTTTCCTATTGCAAACAAACTAAGAAGTTCAATCAACATTTTTATTTCAGTCACAGCCTCAAAGAGTTTCCAGGAGAGAATGAACTGGTTCAGCTGGTGTCGTCTGTGGTGTCTCTGTAGATATGAAATGGGAATTTCTGTCTCAGGCTTGTGACTGAAAGACAGCTTATCTTTAAATCAATATCCAATGTCTTTCTAAAGACTGCATTGATGGTCTAGCCAATATATATCTTAGAAAGTTGGAGAGCAACTCGCTTAAACTGTGATCCCATTTCAAGCCCAGAATTTCTAGCTTGAAATTCTAGCCTGTAGATCTTGTTAAGATTACAGATTAAGGGCTTGCACCTAAACACAGTAGAGTTCAGGGGAGTATGTCTATTGAGTTTGACAGGCATAAAATCAGACCTGCTCAGAACATGACAAATCACACTTGTAAATCTTCATAGATCAGTATCATTCATTCCTTATCTCTTGTGAATGTCTCCTCATTATTTCCATTGTCAAAACTTGAAGCTTTTCATTTTCAACTCCCTTCTCTTGCCTTGTGTCTTGCTAGAACATGTGCAATTTCATTAAATCCATGTCATCTTCCTATTCCAGGCAGTGAAAATAAAACTAGAGGGGGACTGAATGTTTTGCAACATTCAATATGTAATGTCAGGATAAAAGATCCCTGCAAACTCTTGTTTTTCGAACGCTGTGCTTCTGTTTATATGCATAGTAAATTCCCAGTGTGATAGATCTCACCACTTCAGGCTTGTGGGATAAAAGACGCATGTGTTCTGAAGAATGATTTATCTTAAACCCCAAAAGCTGTGGATGATCTGTAAGTGCCACTAATGCATTTGAAAGCCACTATTGCACTGATTAGATCTAAAGAGAGTTCTTGTTACTCTCCAGTGACATCTGTTACCTGTTTTGAAGCTGTCATGTGAAAAAGCATGTGAGTACACTGGGCACACTTCTGGCAGGTGCTGCTTTTTAGGAGGAAGTGAATGCAAGGAGCTGGGAAATGCCAGTGCAGTGTCAAAGCAGTGGCTGCTGTCATCATGGGCTGAACTCATCCTCATCTCCAGCTCGTGGTGTTGCTCCCTCATGTTTGTGCTTGCTCTGAGTGTGTTAAGCCAAAATTATCACCTAGAAATAACAAGAGTTCCTCAATTTTATGGGCTAATATCGCTTTTTATTGTCCCCCTTCACCTCTTTCAAATTCAGACCGGCTATTTCATTACTAAATAATTTCCTGCTCCCTCCTTATCTCTGGAAAGATGAACAGATCAGCCTAGCAGCAAAGCTGAGCAGAAGCCCGGCCTCTGGGAGGGCTCCTCACTGTCTCTGGATTTCTGGGTTCTTCCTGGCCAGCTTTGGCTCTTTTGGTGATCTCCAAATTTCCCTGTTTTATCAGATCACAAAAAACCATAGTGGATAAAATTGATTTAAATACATGCTAATGCCACACTGGTTGTCATATTAAAAACTATATCGTAATTTTAGTCCTCAATAATTGCATTCCATGCATGGTACTGTCCAGTCAGCCTGTATGAAGAAGGGCAAGGTTAAAATTGAGTCAAAAAAATCACAAATGCACGTCTGTCACCTGGCAGCATGATAGAGGTCCTCTGATGTACAGGTTCAACCTTGTAGTGCTCCTGCTGTCCTTAATGTGGATTTAGTCCAATTTAGAAGCAGCAAGTGCTTTATTCCCTGCAAAAGCCCAAAAGTCCTGCAGAGGCAACTCAGGCTGAAGTAAAATGTTTGCTTTGCTGGAGTGGCACTTAGACTTTCAGTAGGACAACACTGGCAAAGTTCACACTGGCTTGGAGTGTAGGAATGAGAATACAGAATTACACAATAATTCCACGATGGTATCCAGTTGTGTTAAACCTTTCTGAGGAGAAAAGCAGTCAGTCTCTCACTTTCAGGGTGGAACTTGGTTAAAATTCTTCGTTTGTCTGCTGTTTTGTTGTGTGAATTATTTTAGACAGCTTTCAGCCTGGCTTGGAAAGAAAATAAATCCATCTATTAATGTGCACCTTAAAATACTTATATGAGATTTTGAGGGTTTGTGAGAGGTTCCTACTGGCATTAGAGCCAACTTTCAGTTCTGTCTTTTCATTTATTGTTGAAAATGAATGCATTGAGACACTGAAGTGGTGGGATGGTCATGAATTGATGCAGAAATGGAAAAAAAGTAAAAAGGAGGATTCCGATCCAACTTTTGACAAAGTTCTTTCATGATTTTTTGTGTAAGTTTTCCTATTGAGACTTTCTTAAAACACTGAAAAATGTTTGTTTCCTTCTTTAAATCAAGAAGTCCTCAACAGCTCTGATGAAACTGGTAGACATCATTTGCTGTTTGGCTAAGAGTAGAAGGCACCCAAGACCCTTAACTTAAATATTTTCACCTTTCATGAGTGAAAATATTCCAAGTTTCTTGCTAAATGAAGAGAAAAAGTTAACTACTTCTAACAAAATTCCAGATTTTGGGCTAAATGAAGAGAAAAATTTATTTTCTTCTAACAAAATGGCTTTCAAAGATGCGACACTGACGGGTCCTAACCACAGATAAGTTGCTCATAATTTGTGATGTGTCCCAAAACCTGTGATGTCGTGGCTTGTTTCGTAGTTTTCTCCACTAATTCCTACTGATCTATTGTAGTGGGCTGAGCCAAATAGATTATTTTAAATTTCAATTCTATCTTTATACTTCCTACTTGCCCTGTTAAAAAGAGGAATTAGAATTAGTCATCCTCTCCTTCACTGCCTGTTAATAACCCCAGATAACTCTGTGTGTTGAGCTGAATCCCCTCATTTCAAATATGCAGCCCTGCTTAACCTCAGGCTCTGCTCTCAGTGTTGGGTTTAGAGCTGGTGTAAATTGCTTTAACTGTCCTATGGACGCTGTAGTCGTGTTTATTTACAGCAGCTTCTTGTTCTACCTCACAATTTCCAATATTGCAGCATAGAGTTCAAACCAAACAAAAGATGAAGCAACTTGAGCTGGCATCCTCTGAGGTAATTTAATTTTTGAAGTCAATTTTTTAATAACTTATCTGAGAGAAAGGTGTGGACGGCTCTTGGTTTTAGGGATATTTACAAGAGGATGGCGTGGGAGTTTGGAGGCTGGTTTTGGGGATGAAGGAAGGGATCAACTTGAGCTTCCATTACTCAACACATAAAAATGTGTAGCACATAGACTCTACCTCTTCAGAAATGCAAAACTAATTACATCTTAATTTGCATATCAAAGCAAATTACAACCTAATGAAACATTTGCCTGCCAAACATTTCTTTATCTTAATGAACAGAAAAAGAATACCTATTATAGCCTGATTAAAATGTCTTTGTACTTGTCCAACAGGTTACACTCTGTATATATAAAAATATTGTTCACCATCTTGCTGGCAATGTGAACAAAACAGAATCTAATTTACAGCATAAATTTTATTGTTTGTATCCATAGATGTAAAAACTGATAGGGAAAATGTTTTGCATTTTCATTGGAAGCCGGAGAGAGAAATAGTAGAATTTTGAACAGGTACTAATTATTCTATTTGAAGTCCTATATTATAAAATAATGCTCAGAATCTGAGAAATTTGCACTATTACTTCATGCATTACTACAAGTATATACCATGATTACTTTTTTTCCTCAACGATGTTTGTCTTGTGGAACTCCCCTCAGTGAAACTTGAGAGAGCTCAGACAGAAAATGCTCTAATACTAAAAGCTAGTCCTGTTGGGGAAAATTTCTTTAGCCCATGTTACAAGGAATTTATGGAATACACCAAGGTTGCTACAACTTTGCCTGTAGATGCAGTGCAATAAATCTGCTGTACTGCGAGTACATATCTTGGGGTGAATATGTTTTATTTGCTTAATTTAAAATCTACATGCTGTAGCTGTTTTGGATTGTTCTCAGTAATCTTTAGTAATTAACCAAAAGCTGAAATAAATTTGCTGAACAGAACTGTTCTTAATACAAATGTTAAATCATTTTCCCCCAGTGTAATTGTACCTGAATAGATGCAACTGTAACATGAGCCATAAAAGGAGATAAAGCAGCAACATAATGTACAATTTCTTAGTGCATAATGGTAACTCTGAATAACACATGCTCCATGAAGAAAAGTAATTTAAACTGTATTACAACAAATGTCATATTTTAAAATGGAAGCTATCCATCATGTGTTGAGAGAAAGTGTTGGTGAACTACAATAAGTCTAAGGGATGTACTTAAGAATTCTTTTAGGAGTCCATTAAAAATAAATTGATGGACTTGCTTTTAGGACATTATAATAAATTGTAAGTGACAGATACATGTATGTTCCCTCCTCGTGGTGTGTAAAGCAATAATCACAAACTTGGTGGACAGCAATTGTACTGAGTAATCAGAAGTGATTCCTATTCCATAGTGGAAAAAGCCTTTGTTTTAGGAAATGATCAGAGCGTTTATAAATCATCGGTAAAAGTGCCTGATATTTAATTTAGGTTTTTATTCCAGTGGGTGTTAGATTTATAGCAGCACAGTAAGTTTTAACAGTGCAAGCCAAAGCATGGAAACTGGCAGTAGAAGACTCATGTATCTAGGCTTTGTAGTGGTTCTCTAAAAATAGAACATATGCTTATTAAATCCTTTTAAGCTCATAGATAATTCAATAGTGCATGTGTATATTTTATGGCTTTCAGTGAAGACTTCCTGAAGAGTAGAAAAACCACTTTTTTTGTAGTTCCCTTTTTAATCCAAAATTGTAAGATTTCAGAGAGGAAGGGAGCCTGGCATCCTGCTGACCTTAGCTTGGACTGATGCACATCACCAGAGGGAGTGGAGGTTTTGGAAATCTGCAGTGTACACTGGGGGAATGTCTTGTTGCAGAGGCCTTAAAAACCAAGGAAATAAAAGCTCTGTCCCCATCTAAATGTTGTTTCTTAGCTGAAATGCTTTTTTTGTTTGTTTGTTTCCTAAATTTGGAATAGTTGAAAATGTGCAGCGACCTCGGCACATTATGGGAGGGGGAAGAATTTACAGGGTTTGTTCTCCCTTCCTCTCTAGATATGCTTGAATATAAAAATAGGGAAATTCTACATATCAGGTGTCTCACACCCTCCATGATCTGCTGGAATATGGCAAGTGGGTTTTCAGCAAGCTCACTTTGTTGCCTCAAGAGACCTTGTTCCCTTTACTCCTTGTCTGCAAGAATATCTAGAATTTAGCCTGTAATTTTGAACCAAGATTTCTATATTTAAAAAAGAAACAGTTTTGAGTCAATCTCTCAGTTGGCTCCCATCAACATTTTGCCCTTAACTTCACTGACTTTGAGTTCTGCTGTTTTCCCGGAAGCTGTTTTCTATTTTGTTGCTCTGCTTGAGGTATTTTTAATAGGGCCTTTTTAATACTGCTGAAGAAACACCCTTTTGATGCAGCCAGTTTGAGTCCATTCAAACACTTGGAGGAAAGAGGGGGAAATGGTTCTGAAAACTGCTAGCATGTGGAAGGTGGAGGGCTGTGTAAAAATGAAGTGATTCCTGCTCTTGTACTCTTATTAACAAAGAGTGTTTGTAAAGCCAGTGTGAAGCACTGCAGAACTTTGATTTGGTCCAGAGAAGAATATAAGGAGAAAGTATTTGACCTTTAAAGTGTCAGCAAAGCTTTGGCAGACAGAATGCAGGCTGTAATATTTCAATGGGGTGTGACATATTTCTTTAATCTCTAATCCCTGAAAGGAGAGAAATTGAAATCTACTGCCCCCCCAAGTGTGTGGCTCAAAAATAAAACTCCAGGGGCATGATTTCTGTAAATGCAGACTTTGTTCTTGAGAGGTAGAGGTGATGGAAGAGGGTTTTGTCTTTGGGTTTTACCTTTGCCAGAAGGAATTTAACAAGTTGCTTGATCTCCAGCACACTTTAATAAAAAAGTGGAGAGTGCAGCTACAACTTTCAGAGACACACACCCGACCCTATTACGGGCTGAAACTTTCTGTATCCTTACTGGACTTTAGCTTTACCAAACTGCAATTATTTGTTGAAATGGTTGTTAGTAACACTAATGAAATGTTTCAATCTGCCGTGACTCAGTGGGAAAAAACTTCTATTTGGAACAAGGCTAAACAAAACCTGAGAAATTCAAGAGAGAGGAAGAAACCACAGTTTGGATGAGATGATTGTAAGGGTGTGGAGTCTTTGTCTAATTATTTTTCCTGTGGGAAGTTTTGTAGAAGAAATAACTTTTGATTAGAGCTGAATACTGGCTGAATATCCCATATTTTTTTGGCAGATGACTGTCCGAGCCTGAAACTTTCTTCTTCAACTACCTGTGTGTAATACATAAGGAATAAAGATAGCATTATGTCTCACTTGAGAACCAGGCTACGCAGCTGAAAAATCATTATTTTAGAATTCATGTCCTGTGTGATACCTTTATACATGCTTAAGTCTCTCTGTGTATTAATTTCTTGCAGAGTGTGCAAAAGTGTAACATGCTGTTTATGTTCATGGGTAGCAAGGAGCCCAAAGTTTCATCCTTCTTTCCTTAATGTGTTGACAGTTGGCATTAGTGGATGTGAAACAGCAATTACAGCTTTCACACACCTGACCTCCCCGGCTCAACAATGAGCATCCATTATCCTCCTCGGTGTTCTGCTGCAGGGAGGGAGGGTTTGATGTTGTAATTGCCCTGGTAAGTGGCTTTAACGTAATGGCAATGATTTAGGAGAGCTGTAACCCAGTGAGAGGCGAGACTAGAGGCAGTCCCGGCGTCCCCTGTCACAGACTGAAGAGTTTTTTTCGGGAATGGTCCCTTTTGAGGCTATTGAGTTGTCAACCTGACTTTATTGGGCTGTTACTTGCGGCAGCATTGAAATGTGTCACAGCTGCTCCAGACTTCCTCTGTCAGTCTCAGCAGGCCACGGAGATCGGTGTCCCCGTTTCCCTTTCTTCACTCTCTTCTAAACAAAGTGTCAGACTTTCCTCCCAGGTTCAGTTAAAATAAATTCATAAATCGAGAAGCCTTCCAGATTCTGCAGGGATTTAGTCTGTGTGGAAAAAAGAAAGATGTGAATTTCTGTTTGTCATTTCAGACATTATTAAACAACACATTCCAGAGACAAATGCACAGGTCGGAATTAAATTTAGAACGTGACTCTCACTTCTTGCCCGACCTGTAGTGATACTTGAAAATTTATTTTTCTAAATCTTCACTCTGTACTCCCAAGGCTGAGCATCTTTTTATGCTGATAGCTTTTCTCTATATTTGTCTCTCAGTGTAAACAGGAAGCCTCACTTTTCTCTAAGCAGGAAGGTTTATTTAATGGAAAAGAAACTGACTTTATTGAAGATAGGATGATGTAATCTCCAGGGTGCCTCTGTCCAGTCATACTTTTATATTTGAGGAAATAGACCTCCTCAGCCTCATCATACAGCACAGATGAATGCAAGATGAGCTGTGAAGTAGGAAAATATGGCCAGGTTTGTGGAGCAGATTTTTTTTTTTTAATTAAATCCAGTCGGGCCACTTCTGTTAAACTGTGCAGGTAACCTTTTTGAATTCCAATATTCCCTATTCCAGGTACAGTATATCATAGAGCTAATTTTCCTGGCCTTTTCAAAGGTGATCTTGGGGGTGCTGTAACTCATCCAGTCTGCACATCACTGGTGCTGATCCTGAATCTTCATCTCTTTCTCTGGAGTTATAAACTTTGCTGAAGTGGGTGATCCAGCTTTACTGGTTTAGCCTCAGCATAACTGAGATGCTTCAAAGCAGAGCAAGGCAGAAAAGCTTCACTTCTGTGGAATTTCTGGGTGCTGCTCTGTTATTTGGCTTTTAGTATTTGTTTTACTTGGAGACAATGGGTGAAATTTCGAAAATCCCTGCAAAGCAACAAAGATACTTATTCTGACTATCGATGAAGCTTTGGCATCCAGGGTGTCACCAAGTGATACCTGGTAGAGATTTGCTGCTGGTTTTTGTGCCAACTGATTCACCTTGCAGCTCCTGCCGTGTTCCATTGCTCTGTTTTTCCTTGCTTACATAAGGTCAGAAGAGCTTCTTCAGTACTAAATTCAGGATACAGCTCCTGTTTCAACTGTCAGCAGAAATGGCCTCAAGTACTCTGACTGATTAGGAAGGACTGAAAACCAGAGCAAAGTGCTTTGTTTATCAAATGAGTCTTGTTCTGCTCATATTTGCATGCACACAACTGTAAAATGTCATAATTCAAGTGGCAATTACGGCAATATGTGCAAACTGGGTGATTCTGCATGCAGCTGGCCAGTTGTGCATGCACAATTACCCAAATTACAAATGCAATCACAGATAAAGCCTATAAATGCTCCTCAGCAGTCTAAAAATTGCCTATTTTCCATCACAGGATGATTTCTGGATAAAGATGCGATACGTTTGAAGATGTGGAATTTTTTTGTCATGGTCAGGAAGTTACTTGTTACTGAGGGTCTTTCAAAATTGTAAACTGCTGTGTTTTTGAACCCAAAAGTCCAAGACACAGTTATAGATCAGAGCTTTCCTTTTCCAGGCCAATGTATTCCTTCTTATGTGTTAGTTTCACATGCACTACTCCAGCAATGTTTTAATAAAATGGATAAGGGGAGGTGTCTACTAAAAAAAAAGTTAGTTTTCTACTGAATTCACTGATTCTGAACAGTTTTTCCTGTAATTTTATTTAGTTCTTAGTCTAGGAAAGGCCGCACTCTAAATGGGAGCATCTTGTGTGCCTTGATTTGCTACCCCCAAGTGTCTGAGCTTGAGATGAGAAGGTGGTCAAGACTCTGGAATGGGGATTTAACAAGAGCTACAATATTAAAAAAATGGATTTTATAAGTCAACATAGTATAACCCTTTTACTATGGAAGTAAAAAGTAAATGCATCCCCAAATGTTCCACATTCACAATAAAATATAAGAAGGATGAGAAAGGACCTTTGGGAGGTGAGATGCTCTAGAGGAGCATGCAAAGAAGTCCTGGAAAAGCTGGAGATTCTCCAAGGCAGAAAGGTGTGGCCAGAGGGAGCCTTGTGGAGCCAGAACTTGCAGCAAGAAGTGGAACTAAAAACTCAGGGGCACTGTCAGGAAGTGTTTGGTGTAGAAGCAGTTCCTCACTTTGCTTTCCAATGAAAAATGATTGAATTGAGCTTTGCAGTATTGGAAAGTGTGCTGCTTCTTGGTAATGAACTGGCCACAATTCATCAATATTCAGTTATGTAGATATGAAATTTATATTAAACTTTAATGTTACAAATGACTCATTTCTGCCCCTGGTTCCCTCATAGGAACAATGGAAAAATACATTGAACAGTGGCACATAAAACTGAGTGAATAAGAACCATTTCTTTATCTTCCATCAAGACATAATTTCCTGATTGAAATATTTCATGTGGATAAGTAAAACACAAAATAATGAATGAGTTCTAAAATTCTCCTGTGTCAGCAGGCTGATCTTGAGCTGAAAAACAAATCCTTGTGGATGCAGGATGGCTGCAGGCTGTTGATAGGAGTGGGAAGGAGAGGGGGGTAGCTGCATTGCAGGGGACCAACCAGGAGATAATAATTCAGCTGTGGGTGTAGGGATGGGTGACACAATAATGCCTTAATGCCCTAAGACTTTTATCAGTGCTACTGCAAGGGGAGGAAACGAACTAATGGAATTTTCTCTGTGGTACAAGCCTTCTCTGAATAAATAAACCTCTCCTGGGGGTAGCACATCCCAAGTCACAGATGCACAAGTTTAGAAATTATCAGCTTGAGCATCTTAGCTGAAATTAATTAGCTGGAATGATCATTGCTATGTGCACTAACAGGGTCCCCTCTGACTAAGTGGAGAGGATCACATGCTAATGAAGACAGAACTCTGCAGTTGGGAGCCAGCAGTGCTCGTCCTCCTGAGCTGCTCCAGAGTGCCAAATGTTATCTCTAGGATCTGGGACAGAGGCAGAATGTCCCACAAGGATCCAGTGCTCCTTTCACTGGACACTTTTATATATATAGGTCATCTCAACACTCAGGAAAAGAAAATCAAGCCAGCTCAAGGTCTATTTCTTTTTAAAGATGTTGTAATTGATTTGCGTTTAGAGAGATTCTCCTACAGCTCTACCTCAGATGTCAGTTTTGATTCTTCTTCTGTGCCTGGACACAGTCTAACATAGCTTCTGCTCCAAAACATTTCTAATCCAAACAGTCCTGACTGACTTGAGTAGTAGATCTATGTTTAAATAGATGTGGGAGACCAAGGGATGGGAAGATGGGATATCTTGTCTTGTGGTATGTAAATATCGAAATGTTGTCTATCAACTCTTCCCTCTCTCAAATTTCCCTGTTTTTTTAGCAGCCCAGCTGCCTGCACAACCTTCTTTTACAAACATTCAAATCTCAGTTGCCCAAGGACTCCTTTATTTATTTTTCAGACATTTTAAAGTAATTTTGACAAATCTAGCATCTTTAGTATAGGGAAAAAAAAAAGACAGGACAACAAATAGCTTTTTGTAAAATATCCTCATGAGAAACTCAGAAAGATGAACTTAAAATACATCTAATTCTAGGTAGTGAAAAAAAAGCGGAATGAACGTAAATGAAAAAAACCCTACGATATCAGAAGGGATTAGTTTATTTATCATGAGGCTGATTTGAGCCCATCAACCTGATGTTCACACGGACATCTCTGTCCCAGCCGCAGTTCCTCAAGCAGGGGTAGCTCAGGAGCATTAGATTGATTGCCTCTAAGTGTTATCTACTCTTCATAAAAGGCAAATTGTTCCTCCTCATTCTTTTTGGCACCAGTTTTAACCTTGTTTCGCCTAAAATATGATTCCTTAATGCATGAAAATTTTAAGTATTTGGACTGTCTATGAAGGCTAAAGAAGTATATTGGTGGTAAATGTGATTATAAAAGGTTCTTTAATAGACTCTAAATGATGCTTTGCGCTGAGCTTGACTGCAGCTCAGCAGTTTGGGTCTGGGGCTCTGCAGCTCTCACTCCTGTCTCTCCTGCAGTGGTACCAAGCCCTGATTTTGGAGCTCCTTCAGGAGCTCTGCTGTGTCTGATGGATGCAGAACATGCCCATGCTCATTCCACCCACCCAGTTAATCTCTTCCAGGTTCTTGCACTCATGGTGGGGCAGGCAGGGGGCTGGATCCTGGGCAATCAGTTCACTGAGCTCTGCACTGGAAATAGCTGATAGGAGAGGAGACCTAGAGCTGCTGATAAAGCAGCCAGGCTGACTCACACTGCTATGGCCACTACACATCTCCTCAGTTAATTTGTCAGATTAAGCAGCCACTGAGATGTTCTCTGTTTATCACCATAACACAGCTGCTGCCTCAGCTTACAGCAGGCTCCTCCACCAGCAGCAAACTGATCCTTCTTCTTTAGTAGGTTCTTCACTTTACAGCAATTTAAACATGGTCTAAAAAGTGCCATGACTTTATTTCTTAAGGTGGAACTTTTTTGGCCGTGTCTCTGACCTGATCAATTTTCTCAGTAGAACAGTCATTAAAAAAAAAAAAAAAACCAAAAAAAAAAAAACCAAAAAAACCACACCACAACACATTTATAGCACAATTGTTTGCTAAATTCTCACCTCTCTGGCAAGACATCACTGCCTAATTACACAGACACTGCCTCCTGCACACCATTTGTCACCATTCTATGTGAGATGTTATGGCTCCTGCAGAGCTGGGAGCTTGTCCTTGCTCTGCTGAGCCTCCAGATCCAAGGAGAGGGTGGTGATACTTCTGTGACTTGTCTGGGTGCAAATCCCTGAGAGGTTTAAAGGCTAGAAAATGTTTTGCTGTGTGGTGTAGGCATATATGTGAAGACAGGCAGTGTGTTGGCTTCACATTTGTAGCTAAATTCTAATGAAAATTATAATTGTAGCTAAATATGAGTTGGCCCCATATTTGTAGCACAGTTATAATGAAAAAAGGGATACGAGAGGTTTGTGGGGAGTTGCTCTCCAGTGTCTGAAGCAGTACATCCAACAAGCCCAGGGGAGAGTCCTACACTCTCAATTAATCAGAGGATAACATCAGCCTCCTTGTGCCCCTGCAGAAAATCAAAGTTCTCTTCACACTTCAGAAAAGAAATGATGTCAGTGAAGCTATTATGTTTCTGTAGCTTTAAGTAACTGTCACGAACACAATTTCAGAGATAATTTCAGATGGCTTATTGGATTTGCTTCTGAAGCAAATTGTGTCATTGCAAAGACAAAACAAAAATCCCCGCAACATTAGAGCTGCTTTAATTGCCTCCTAATGCGTGCTGTTACCAAAGTTAGAAACATGATTAGAGTGAAACAGGTTTTTGTAAAATATCTTTTTTCATTAGTGTTATCGTGTTGCCCTGAATGATTCTTGTATTCAGACAAAAATGTAACTGGCTTTTGATACAATCTTGTTATGAGCCTGTCAGTTCCTATTAGAACATGTTTGTTTGGTTTGTTTTTTCTCCCCCTCCCCAAGTCAGTTGGCTTCTGAAGTGACCTCAAGTTCACTTAGGTTTGAAATTGCCTTCCAGTCTACAAATCAGAGTATTTTGTGCAGGAAGAATGAGAAATACTTTGGTATAAATGTCGAAATAGTATTAATTTTATTAATAGCATGCAAATGAGTTTACACAAAAACCACACTGACAGATGGTTTCTTTTTACCTGTGTCACTGAGCAAGGAAATGTGATATGAAAAAATGATTTGAAATGCTCTTTTGACTGCACCAGCTCTGAAAATAGTTTAGGCAAAATCTGCAGCCACAGGTGTTGGAATGCTGGTGGAGTTAATGACCAGTGCAGATCCATGGGGAAGGCGCAGGTGCAATACAGCCTCATCCTGGTTCTATGTGGAGCTTTTTGGAGCTTTAAATGTCACCTTTTTGTTTAATTTTTTGTTTTCTTAATACAAAACCACTTAAGCCTTCTGCACTTTTAGAGGCTTGCACAGGATGTTGAGAGGGAACAGCTCCTGGCTGTGATTGTGTCATTATCCTGCCCTTGTCCCCTTTTTTTTCCACAATTTCATTGCTTGGGAAGAGTGTGGCGGCAGAATTGAACCTTTTATAAGGATCTGTGTAAAGAGGAGTCCAAGCTGTAATTCTGCTTGGTGTTAGAATGGCCTTGAATAAAGGCTCTTTTTTAACTAACTACAGGTATTAACTTTTTTGGTCTTTAATTAGCCAGAGTAATACCAAAGTTCCTGTGCTATTTCTTATTCCTGATATTGCTTCAAAGGTACTCCAGTAACACTGTTTAATATCTCCTAATTTGATTAAGAACATAATCAGACTGTTATATAGCTGATTCTCGTCTTTTACTACTGATAATTAATTACTGAAATGCAAAATGTGTACGTTCTGTACTAACTATCAGGATCCTCTTGTATTTTTGTATGGCTATATCACTTTGATTTCTTTCATCACTTCTGCAGTACGGCGACTAATGTGTGATTTTTCATCAAGACAACGCTTACACACATTGCTCTGTTGATTAGCAGTTTACTTTTTCCTTCTAGAAAATGATTAAATTTCCTTACCAGTAAATTAGTGTTAATGCAAAGTCTAAGGAAAGGCTTTATTATTACTTTTCCTAGCACAGAAGAATACCAGTTTCCAAAATGTCTCTAAACTTGGAGATAAAATTTTTCCTATCTCCATTTTCATTTGTTTTCTCATTAGCTCTGTGTTTTTCACTGTCTTTCTCTTCCCTTTTTGTACTGGGGTTTGTTTTGGTAGAAGGTATTCTTTCCCTGAGAGAGAGGAGTGATAGTCCTTGAGCCTTTAAAATAATTATTTAATTGCACTCTGTTGTGTCTTAATATTTCCCTGAGACCCCATCATGTTAAATGTGATGCTGAGCAATGAGAACACCTCCTCAGAGGGTTTTCCAAGGTAATTGCTCAGAGGCAGCTGCTTTGGGAGTTTTCTCCTGAGGTCCTTTGCAGACACCAGAAGAGAAGGCTCTCCACTGATTTTGTTGCTGTTTTAGGCATACAGGTATTTTGGAATTGGGATCCACCATTTACACATTAAAAAGTTCTCTGAGAATTTCTCTGAAAGGAAATCCTACATGGTATTCTACATTTTCCCCCTCTAACAACCCAAAAAACTTTTTCCCCCCCGCCAAATTAAAACCTCTTCCCCAAAAGACTGAGCTCTGCTGCAAGCTCCCTCTGCCTGGAATCTTCTTTTATTAGGCGAAGGCACCTTCACCAGCAAAATAATGCTTTTGCTCCCCATCAAGCTGCTTGCTTCCCCGTCTCCTCCCAGTTCCAGTGTTCCCTCTGGATTAACCAGGGATACCTGTTCCCATGTTAAACGGGCCATCTCCAGATTGAAATATCCCAGTGACGTCTGAACTCGAACAACAAGAGTTCATTTGTATACATTGTGAATGATAAACAAAAAATCTGTCTGGAACCAACCTATTATAAAGTCTGATCAGTTCCTATTTCAAATGACACTCAGCAAGAGCAATTCTAACTCTGTAATACGTGTGACAGCAATTTCCACAGTTCCTGCTATTGTGTGGCGTGAAATTGGCTTGTATCCAACTTCCACAGACAGAAACTTGATCTGATAATCAGAGCAGTAAAACTGCATCCTGCCAGCTCGTGACCTGGGAGCAGGGATGTTTAAAGTCACAGGTCACAGTGTCACTGGGTACAGATATCTACCATGAGTGTCTCCAGAAGAACGGTGGCTTTTAGCCTTTGGGTTGACTGAAAGTATGTGCTATTTATTTTAAACAAGGCTCCATCCTTTTGACGTGAGTCACTGGCATCTCTGCCCAGCCCTGGCACACGGGGAGAATTAGTTGTATTGTTTCAGAGGCAGGGGAAATGTTTTCAGATTTAAAGGATAAATGGTTATGTGCAGCAGTAATCAGTTGTTGCAAACATTATTCTAAATCAGACTGATTAATGATTGCGTTATGATGGGTTCCAAATCTGGATGTTATGTTTTTGGCAGTGAGCAAAGACCATGTGTTTGGACTGCTTGGGTTGGTTCAGAAATTGATGTTCCCTTTTGATCGGTTCCTGTAAAGATCTGTTTTTCCTTTCCTGGAAGAGAAGGTGCACAAAAACATTATTACTTTATATGGTCCAGACATAAAAAACTGACCAAACCTGAGGTTTTGATCTATGGGAGAGGAGACATGTTTAGACATGCTGACAGCTTTGCAGGAGGTTGTTAATCTTAGAGAAGTTTGTGCTCTGTTACCTGAATATCCTTCTCTTGAATGAGATAATCCAGACGCCAGTCAAAAATGGCTGGAAGACCATGTATTTATATGCAGCCTTGACTTTGCAGTGTGGCTAACTCGTTTTCTATACTTATGCAATTCAGACTGAATCTCCTGAGGGGTGGGAAGTTGATAAAGCAAAAATGAAATGTAAAACAACTTTCTAAACATCTTTACTACCAAGCAGGAAAGTTTTGTGTTCTTCTGCTTCATGAGTCAGAACGATGCATGTTTATAAAGCCGGCAGAATGAAGTGGAGGTGTTCTGGGTCTATTGGGTAGATATTTTTAATTTTTTTTTTTTTTATCCTTCCCTTCTCCAAAGCAGATGGCATAGAAAAAGGTTGGCTCTTATTTTTTTTTAATGTTGTTCTCATTTATTTTTATCTGCTTTTAATCTTTTCAATGTTATCTTCTGCACTGCAGCTTAGTACCTTTAGCTGCCAGATGTTTGTCAAAATGTCATCTTGCCCTTTCTTATTTTTCTCCTTTTATTGACCCGATGAGCATCCAAATGTAAGAAACTTCAGCTTATTGTGGGAATGGAAGAGAGATATAAAGACAGATTTAAGGGATGGTTTGAGGCCATAACATCAACAATTTCTGTAGAGCCTTTCCAGCTAGGAAACTGCACTTGTGTGTGTTAGGCTGGAACTTGTGTTACTCTCTGGGCATTCAAATTTGTGTGATTCCGTGTAAGCTCAGGAGCGTCTTTCTGTATCTGGGTGATAATGTTTATCCATGGGTTCTGTACAGTTTGGGGGTGTGTTGTAATAGTATTGAGTTTGGGCATATCTGTAGGTATTAATTTCTTCGGCTGGAAATTTTAGTGATGATGAAATTTTGAAGAACTCTAGTAAATCTTGAATTCATGTTTAATACGCAGCTCTTGAATCAGACTAATCTGTAAAGAGAGTAATGCACCTGATGTTCACAGCAGGCATTTGGAACACCAGTGGAGACAGGGGTAGGATAAATCACTCTGAGTAAGAGTTTAATTAATTGCACTTTGAATTCCTATAAGAGATACTGTCTTTATGTGGTGAATAACCTCTCCTTAATTTCACATTCAGGTTTAGACTGGGTAATAAACAAACCTCCCATTGCCTGTGAACTGACTTTAAAAAGTTTTAGTCTTATTAGAGAACAATTGATTATAGACTAATTTGCTATGCATCTCTTAAAGGATTCAGATAGATTCTGAGGGATGTGGACAACTTTAAATTCTCTTAACCAACCAAAAGAAAGTTGCATCTCCATGGACTTACACTTTAGTTATTAGTGAACCCTTTCCATCAGCTTTCCAGCAGTGGCTCTATCTTGACTACGTTGTTGTTGGAAATAAAGCATTTTAGCAAACACTTGAGGTTCATTATAACTGTTTTCAGTAAATAAAGAAGGATAAAAACATATACCTCTTAAAAGTAGCTGAAGGTAGTTTTGCGGCTGCAGTAAGAACTAAGGAATTGGATTTCCCTGAATAAGAGAAGGTGGCTTTTATCAGTTAAAGGAGCAGTTGAATCAGACTAAGTATATTCATATATGTAGAGAGAGAGCCAGGTTCTCATAAATGCCCCTTCTTTGGGTGTTTCATTACATACATCCCACCTTATTTCAGTCTTTGGCTCTATCTGTCTTCATTTTCCTGGCTATTTTAACAGTCAGTGAAGAAGATTAAGCATTTTTTGCTTATATACTTGATCTTTTCTTCATACACAATCTTAAAATAGGTCTGAATAGTCAAATTAAAGAAACATTTCACTTTCCATGGATCAGAAGACTAACACTGGGGGGATCACATTTTGGGAAGCCAACCTGTGGGACAACTGCTGGATGATGGAATGTGGAATAGATGCTTGTGTTAGCTCGATGCTGAGGTTCCAAGCAGTGGTGCTTTGCAGGAAGGATCCACACGATTTCACTCTGCATCTCTGCAGGGTTTTACCACCAGGGTTTATCTGTACAGTGGAATCCCTTAACCACAAGACTGATCTCTGCTTCAGGAACACAGCTTGAATATCAAAGTTATGCCAAACCCAAGACCTTGATGAAGTCCAGGCTGTATTCCCATGAGAACATTAATTTCTGAAGATGGCAGATTGCTATTTCTGTGGAGAATTAGCTCTTGGATGCTACTACTTAAGTCTTTGCCCATTGGGAATAGGATGCTTATAAATCAGACAGGATGAATTTTCACTGGCAGTTTTTTCTGTGTTGATTCAAGAAGCAAATATTTCCTCAGTCCCACTTGAAGGAAAAAATTAAATAGTGTAACTAAAAAATCTGCTTTGGTTTTCACAGGTGACTGCCGACTATTCTTATCTTGGTACAGTTCTTTCTCAATATATTCTATTCTTCTTTAGACCTATTGCAGTGAGGTTAAATTCTCCAATGAACTATTCAGCTGTGTATGAGAACACAGCTGTTAATCCAGAAATTTTCAGTAATTAATCAGGACTATTTCTTTTATGTAAAAGTAACTGTAAGGTGCATCCAGCCCCACGAATCAAAGCAACCTGTACAAACATGATCTCCATCATCTCAAACTGTGGACGAAAACATAAATATGAGTTCCACTCACCTTGTACACAGGACTTTCACCTTCAAAAGCAATCTCTGAATTGGATTTTTAGACATTTTTTTTCCCCAGAAAATTAGATGGTATGGGTTTGAAACAATCTAGCCCTCAATGTAAGTTAGTTATGCCTACCTGTCTTAGCAAAAGTATTTATCTTTTCTTCTCTTTTGTAACCCTCTTTCTATTTTTTTTCAACATATACCATTATCTACCACACCAGGGAGTAAAATAAGTTAAGTAAAAGGAAATCATGGTTAAAATCACAAGTCAAGAATTAGCTTTCACTTTGGGGGGGAAATTATTGAGCACAAAGCAAAATACATTTTAGTGAAGGAAATAATGAGAGACTTACTTATGAAAAATACAATCATTTCAGAAAACCTTGTATACAGTGAGTAATAATCAGTTCTCTATAATATTAAAGAAGGAGCACTCTAAATTTTTTTGACATCCCTAATCATGGAGCCTGGGGAGCTGTATGGAACATTTGCATTAAATTACTCCTCATTTTCCCAGCCCTATCTGCCCCTTCCTTGGGTTTCGCTGCCAGTATTTGTGAATTTGGCAGAAGCCTAAAGATTTCATAGCTAATATTGTTGTCTCCTGCCAGGAATATCAGAGTGAGGTGCATTAGATGCTGCATGGCAGTTAAGGGTTGAGGGAAACCACGCTGATTTTCATGTGTGGCACCCAGGTGCCATCGCTTGTATCAGATTACTGGAGTGGTGTAGCAGAAGATGCTCCCATGCATCACTTCTAATGTCCTGGGCATTTCTGTTAGAGCTGTTATTCTGTTATTTCTGTTATTTCTGTTAGAGCTGGGTATTTCTGCCAGATGAACTCTGGCGGGGAGGAGGTGAGCCTGCAATTTCCAGAGTGCAGTGGCTGAGGGATGGAGCAGCTCTCGTGGCTCTGTGAGCTGTGTGTGCCTGCACTGTGCTGCTTTTTACTTGATTGCAGAGCAGGCAGCTCTGTCTGACATTTCCTACTGTGGCCTCTCATTCCCTTTCCCCAGTGCCACTGTCTGGGCTCCCACCACAGCACTGTTCAGTGGGCTTGGTCACAAGTGGTCATTCTTGGCCTAATTCTGCTTGCATTTCACGCCTTTTCCTACAACAAAAGTGGTGCCAGCTCAGCTGAATCAGTAGAACAGCTCTCTCCCGGGGCAGATCCAGCCCTGTAGGAATGCACTGCATGCATGCAAGTATTGCCCATGAAAACCAGGCTTTTCTGCACCTTTTTAACCCACGTAATCACATTAAGTCAAAACCAATGTAGTCAGTGGTGAAAATCTTAACACTTTTGGGGAATAAGGTCTTGCTGTAGAAATGCCTTAACACAAGGGCAGGTAATGATGGGACAAGGGGGAAGAGCCTTAAGCTGAAGGAGAGTAGATGTAGATTAGATTTCAGGAGGAAATTCTCTCCTGTGAGGGTGGGGGGCCCTGGCACAGGGTGCCCAGAGGAGCTGTGGCTGCCCCTGGGTCCCTGAAAGTGTCCAAGGCCAGGTTGGAGCAGCCTGGGATAGTGGAAAATTTCCCTGCCCATGGCAGGAAGAGCTTTAAGGTCCTTGCAACACAAACAATTCTATGATTCTGTGGAGGTTTATTAACTTTACTCATTTACAGCTGATTATAAAACCAATCCCAGTGTCTTTAGAGAAATGGTGTGTCTGCCTTTGAAAATCAGAAATAAACATGCCCAAGAACCGTGTAACAAACCCAAGTGTGCACATGTAGAAAGTCCCCCTGTGGCTTTTATCCAAGGTCTGTTCTGCTGGCCAGGATGCTGCAAGCTGAGGAATCTTCCCCCTGCTTGCTGAATTAACAGAGGTGTAATGCATGTTCCCTCCCTGGGCTATAATTATAGATGACACCCTCAGGAAAAAGATGAGTCTAGAGCATCTGGGTTGGGACTTCTGAGATGGAGTGAAACAAAATTTCAATTAAATGCCGTGGATTAGCACTGGCTGGGAAGTGGAATTGATATTCTGAAGGAAAGGGAAACACTTCAAGGAAACATTTGAATATTTCCCCAGTAAAAATTACTATAGACCTCAAGTGCCAAAACAAACAAAGAACCCACTGGAATTGTCTAAATGCCATATTTTCTCATTACTGAACCATTGTGTTTTGATATTAAATATTAAATTCTTTGGCATTCTGTAACTCAATATTATACAGATCAGAACATTAATTCTTTTGGCATCACTGAAATCAGGTTTAAACAGAAATAGATGCCCTTGAACTGTTTTATTCTTGGTAAAACTGCCTTCTCTAATAAAAAGCTCCTGTGTTGAAAACTAACTGGTCAGCTCTGTGTTTCAGCAAAAATTATCCCGTTTGTGTCTCTCTGGCTCTCTCCCAAACTGTTTCTGCTACCAGAACTCGATTTCTATTTTCTGATCTGCAGAGAGGGTAAAAGTTTTTGTCATGCATATCTTCATGCATGCTGTGTGAAAAAGAAATAATAATAAATATCCATTAAGGGCTCTTCCCATTATTACTTCCTCTGTTGGTATGACTTAATGTGGTATAGATTAAAATTTAGATTATTCTTGTTAGAAGACACAATGTGTTTCAGGCATCACAGGGACCCCTTCTGAGTTTTTGTGGGCCACCTCCTGAAGCCCCATACCAAGGAAAGCCTCTCTGGGCTGAGGTAGGTAAATCTCACTTCCAGGAAGTGGAAAGATGTTAATATTTTAGCAGTTGGGAGCTTCAGTACCCTGTGACATGTTCTCTGCTCCATATTTAGGGTTTCCATCACATGAGAATTCTGACCGAATACTTTTACATCCCTTCCTGAAGCAGAGTCCCTAAGTAGGCTACTTCAGTGAGATAGAGCATCCTCTTGTCCTTGGTGCACAGAGCTAAAGTCATTGAACTCAAAGGAGGAATTACTGAGGGGAAAATATTTGGCATTTGCTATGTAGTAGTTTGGACCTGGGTGTTCACCATGCTTCTTTTTGACTTTAAAACCTATGTCACCTCAAGAACTGTAGAATTCCAAGAAGAATTATAATTGTTTCCTTGGAAATAGTCCCAGGGATGGTGTCACTATAATGCTACAGGGAGCCAAAGCAGTCTCAAACCACAAGCTTCATCTGTCATGTAGGACTTCGGTCTATTGGAGAGCCCCCTGCACAGAGATTTCAGGGCAGGGAAATTAAAAATGCAGTCTGAAACATTCCAGTGATTTACCACAGAGTTTGCAAAAGCAACAGGACTTCTAAGTCTACCTTCTCTTGCTGTATCTCTGTCATTTATCACAGCCCTTCGAGGAGTTCCTCTTTGGGAGAACCCAATTCCCTGCTTGCTATTATGTCTTCTCCTTGTGATCGTGAATCCAAAGTACAGAAGTGCTGTTGGATAGGATTCTCTTCTGAAAGGCTGGGGAAGCTGCCTCAGGAGTAAAGTTACCGGTCTGATACATTTTTTCATCCACATTTCCTGGCTTCTGTCACTAAAGGCTCAGTGGGATCACTGCTGTGGGGCTGAGATCTCAGCAGGCAGAGGCAGCTCTTCCCTGTGACATGTGGCTTTTTTTTTTTTTTTTTGCCACACAGGTAGACTTGGAATTGAAATGGGCTCTGAAAGCAAAGTGGGAAAGGGAAAAATCCCCTGCTCTGTGCAGGTGGGCAACAGGAGAAATCATGGATTGGTGGAAAAGTCTGGCTAAAGTGTCCTGGGAACACCACAGGAATGTGAAAAGGATGGACCTATTTGATGGTTGCTGTTTGCTGTGTGTGCTCACTCCATGTCAGCTCAGCAGGCAGCAGTCTCTGCGAGTGTGCTCTGAGTGGAAAAAAAATCTTTGGGCAGCAGGATCTTCCTAATGGGATTGCTGTGTCTATCCAGGAGACATTTTTTTAAGGCAGAGAGGAAAGGAGTAAAAAAGTTATCATCAAATTATATTTATATAGAGCATTTTTATAAGACAATCTCAAAAGGACTTAGTACAAAGGTGTATTAGTTGAGAAGAAAATGTTTAGAGCTGAAGTTGGGTCTTTTTTTTCTTTTTTTCTTTTTTTCTTTTAAATGAAGTCTTCTAAATGAAAAATTCCTGTAAATTTGTTCTTTATAGAAGTGAAAAATACTGCCTGTGGAGCTGCTGGTGGTTCATTATTCAGCTGAGTACAGTAGCTTGTCTTAAAGACTGCTCTTGCAAATGATTGTTCTCCGTTTCTGTCAGCCTGTCCTCGCACTGTGGGACCCTCACTGAGCCAAGGCATTTAAAAGTCAAAACCTTAGTGTCTTGGTATGTTCAACACTGAATATAGTAGCAAACATACATAACACATGTGTGACATCTTTGCTTTATTCCTTAGCTCTGGATTCTTTTTGGATTGATTACCATGATGGAAATAAATAGAAACATTCTCTCAAGTCCCATTTCTGAGGCTATGACTACGAACTGAGAGGACCGGGACTGTAGAGAGGTCAGGGAACTTTTAAAAAGGGAATTGATGGATGTAAATATGCTGGCAAGGGGAAAAATTCTTGGGGTTCTTAACTGTGACCTGATCCAAGGAGAGACTTCCAGTAGACATTGGATCAAATCAGATATGGTTTGTGTGGCTTTGAAATAATTCCAAGGACTAACATCGCCTGGATAACTGGTGTGTGTCTCCACTGTGCAAATACATTCAAGATATAAAAAAGATCAATTGGATGATCTAGTTCTCATGCTTTGCATCTCCCTGGGTCTTGTAAAATTGCACTGAAAATATTAAAACCTGTTCCATGATGAAAAAGGTGTTTTGAGGCATCTACTGTTGATTTAGGGAGTACGTAACTAAAACAGAACTGCATAGAGGAAAAGGAAGGACACAAACCAATGTCAGCCAATGAAGTTTTCAAAGTCTCAGAGAAAGAACATGATAATATGCTTTTTTTTTTTTTTTCCTCTGGGCTTTGACTTGTTGAGGTGAAACCTAAGATAGCAGGAAATATTTTCTATAGAAAAAGGAATATGTTTCTATAGAAAAATAGTATATGAGTAATATAAAATAAATACGTGGTAGTCTTTTCACCATATAATTTATGACTTATATTGAGATACTCCATCTTTTTTTTCTGCTTTTTTGTTGGGTCCTACAATATTTTACCCTTTCTATCCATTTATTCTTTCTCGGTTTTATGCAGGAGATACCATGAATCCTCCCTTTGATTGTGCATTGATGTAAAATTGAACAGTCCCATGTCATATATGTGCTGCTGTCCCCTGGCAAACATTGGCAGATGTTTGAGTACTCATCACTCTCACCTCATGATCTGAGAAATGTGATCTCTTTTTATTATGAGGAAATATTTTGCTGCTTATCTGATCCCAACCCCATTATGATTTCCGGACAGGTTTTGATTGGTTTTCATAAGTTTTAGAATGTTTCTTATGATCTTTCAGTTCAAAAGCAGATTGTGGCAGTGTAGAAAAAGAAAGATCATAGGGACCTTGGCAGCTTTCTCCCTGGATTTCCTCAGAGCCTCTCTCCCTTCCTAGAGTCAAGTCACAGCCTCCTTTGCTCCTCCTGCCATCCAGAAGAGCTTTCCCATAGCGCTCTGCCTCATTGATTCTCCATCTGTTTTACTCTCAGCATCTTTCTGGTGACCTATGTTCGCATCTGGTGTAAATATGCTGCTATTCAAAGTGTTTTTACTCTGTCACTTGCCATTTCAGGGGATGATTTATTATAGCAGGGGCTGTGTGCTCTGTGCTGGAGAAAGGGAGGAAATCCAGGCACGGCCTCGAGGATTTCTCAGGTCTTGCTTGACTGGGATTGGGAAGCATGAGGCAATGCGGTGCTGGGAGCCGTGACTGATGAATCTGTCTCCCCAAATTATGGGATAAATGAAGGAGCTGGGGACCAGACAGGCAGAGAAGGCAGCTGTGTTAGACACATTTATTTCCTGAAAGTTGTGGAGGACCCAAGCCAAACCTCATGGATGTCAGTTAGAAGCCTGCCAGCCACTCTGAAAGACATTTGGAAGCAAACGCAGGAGGTTCGACTCGCTTTTCTGAGTTAGAGGACAGTGCCTTCATTACCATCCACTTCTCCTCTCCTTTTGCAGTTAGAAAAACAATATAATTCATATAGATGGAGAACCACATTACTATCTAATAGCAATTTGTATTCTAAGGCTGTTCAGATTTTTCTCTTATTTCAACTCTAGATTAACAGGGGAAAGAATTACAAAAGAATTGCTGTTGGAAAAGGAATTTGAATACAGACCAGGTGGCTAATTTGCTCCCATTAGTTAGTATGTTTAACAAGGGAGGGTGCAGTCTGCATTAAAGTCTCTGGAAGAACATCTCTATTGCTATTTAGCATTGCTGCACAGATTTGAATTTGTGCCTGCTTTCCTTTGTGCTGGAGCATTTTTTCCCCCAAAACACTGGGCAAAGAAAATAGCATATGGATGAGAAGTGGCATGTCTGAACAGCTACGTGTGTCTATGACATGAATTGGTACAGAAGAAGAGGATGTATCATCATGCTTTGATAACAAGCAAATCAGGAGCAATTACTTTTTTCTTTCAGAGAAAAGAGGATCACTTACAGTACTTCAAAATAAGACTTTTTTTCCCCCTGGAGAATAATAATCATTCTCTGTGTAAGCTGAGACACTATCATCTCTTTCAGTCTGGCTGAGTGTGAGGTGTCTGAATGCATCTCTGCACTTAGGAAATAGATTGGATAGGCTGTGCTGATGTCACTTCTCAAATATCGCTGACTCCTGATCCAGTTGGATCAGATTTTGATCTTTATAACACATCCTCTATTCTGAAGGAGAAAATGAGTAGAACAGATTGTTTTCCATAAGGTTTTGGCAACTAGAAAACATTTGTGAGGTGATAATGTAGTGATTGCTCATGCCTGAGTATGTGGAATGAAATTCTGTAAGGAAAACACTTCATTTCCTAGCCGAAGCCCATGGCAAATAAAGGTGGCTTATACACCACAAATCACAGGTGGGGAGAGGAACCATGCTGCTATTGGACAACAAACAGCATGTTCAAATAATGTAGATTGATATTAAGAACCAAGACAAGTACAAATATCAGTCTGTTAAAAATAGTCTTTTTTTTCCATGCCTGGCTTTTTATTTGCATTTAGTTGCTGTTTTCCAATGGGATTAAAAAGTTCAACAGTTTCATGGTGAGGCTTTTTTCTTTAATACTTGATGGGGCCACATGGAAAAAGCTGATTATAAAAACTGGTACGTAATTAATGAAATGAAACCAGTTTATTTGTTAGCCACTGGTGCAACATGCAAGAGGAAAAGCTGAGGCTTGGTTTTTCACTAGCCTCTTTGTGTGTATTTCCTTTTACTTTTAGCTCTGCTGCACCACAGCAGGCAAGAAATGTGCTGGAATGGCTTCTGAAGTTAATGGTGCCTCTCCACGTGTTTTCCTCAGCCAGCTGCAATATCCAGGCTGGCCTGGCTGCTCTGGTCCTTGCCCTGCCCGGTGCCCCGGTGTCCCCAGCAGGGCTGTCCCTACCTCCAGGCAGACGAGGTGCAGCTCTCCTGTGGCACTGCAGTTTGAGCTTTGCGTCCTGGAAGCACAGCCAGGACAATTTCTACAATTTCTTCAAGCCTTCATTCAGGGAATCAGCCTCCCTTTTTCACCTTTTAAGTTGGTCCTGAGCTATTGAAAAGCTGTTTAAGTCTGCCACCTTGCTCAGTACATTTGCCCTCTCTCTGCTGCTATTATGGCAGAGCCATAGAGGGATAGCATTACACTGGCTCCTACTGTGCCCATCAGAATTACAGGAATCAACAAAGCAGCTGTAAACCCTGTGCTAGGAGCAAGCCAACGATGGAAAAAAATACTCATAATACCTGTCTTTTGGTGTCAGTTGTTGTCTGCAAGGCACAATAGAACATCTGGAAGCGAGAGCCCTCCTATTCAGGGAGCTGAAATTGCATTAGCTGCTCTGGCATAACGGACAGGATTAGAACGACAGACCTCCCCACTGAAAAATTTTCTTTTGAATAAACTTGTCAAATGCAACAAGGGGTGTCATGGCAAAACTTTCCTGTGTCTGCTGTGAGAAGAGCTTCTGTTTCTGTGATGACAAGAGAGCTGTGTTTAATTGAGCTGCATTTTGCTGCTGTCTGCTGTAGGCAGATACAATGAAAGGGGACAAAGGCCAAGTTCAATTCATTGCTATCAAGCTTCCTTTCTTCTAGGAGCAGGTAACGGCAAAACAATTACTGCAGGCTTAAAGCAGGTGTGTTGTGGCAAGAATGGGGGAAGCAAGAAACTGCTGCAGTGGCTTCACATTAATTTATGCTCAAGAGACATTCACCATTCTTTATGGCACAACAGGGGACCCAAATATAATGGGGAATACAAACCAAGGAAGATAATGGAGAAGGAAAGCATCTTTCAATACCTTTAGAGTTCTTGAGTTATTCCTGTTTGCCAGGATCCACTTTGGTGAGCATTCACTCATAATGAAAGCGTAGCTTACCGTGTAGCTTTGTGGAAACTAGGTCAGGTAAATTTGAGATGCTATTATAGCTTTATTCATCTTTAAACTATAGATCAAACAGTTCTAATAAAAAAACTCTAGAAGGGTAGATTTCTCAAAACTTACATGCCATTCAGGACATTAAAACTAGACAAAGACCACAGGTCTGGCTTGTAACGCTTTAGGAAGTTATGTGGGCAGCTTGTTGGTAATTGATACACTTCAAAACATGGTCCTGACTTAGAAATGCTTGTCTTTGCTCTTGAGATCACTGTTTCCCCACAATATTTATTCCTCTGTTTGTTTTAGATTTGGTGCCTGTTTAAAAATGATTTGGGGTGAGGCTTGATGTCCTTGAGGTGCCTCATCCATGGGGCCTGTTTGGCTGCAGGGCAGGAACAGATCCAGAGGGGCTACTCAGGTGAAGACCCTGTCACACACTACAAGAGAGACAAAATTCCTGGCTTCCAGGACATCGTATAGCCGTTGAAGTATAATGTTCAGCTAACGTGAATGAATTCATATGATTTGGCTCTTAAACAAAAAATGAAGCATGCTGATCTGGGAGCCTTAACTGCTCATTTTATTCAAAAATGGTAAAAAAAAAGTGATTCAAGACTTCCAGGATTTTTTTTTTCCCCATACACTTTTAAATTTACAAAATGTTTTGTTGGTTTTTATGGTTTCAGGGTTACTTCCATGAAGCAGTTGATATTGCCCAGGGGAAGGGAAAAAAAATCACATTTCAATTCTTTCTCAGATTATTAAGTTATGCCCGACAGATGACAACAAATAAGATTAATATTAACAGAATGGAATGGTTTTATTTAATTTATTCTTTGTGAAGTCCAATTGTTCTTCATGCTTGGATCCCAGAGGAAAAAACAGTTTAATGTGATTTCTGTTCCCCATTTACTGTTTTCTAGTTTCAGATGGTCTTTTGGTCTCCCACTGCAGTGCTTTAATAGTGACCTACCTCAAAGATATGGACTTTGTTTGTTCCCTGAGCTCGTCACAAGCAGAAAGGTGCATATCAATTATTCAGCGGAAATTTTCTCCCTGACAAAACTTTCCCTTGGTATCTTAACACAGCCCTACCCATATACTGATTTCTTGCATCCTTTCAGCTTAGAAGTCAGTGTCTATTAATGAGTTAACCAAGCTAATAATTTCTAGCTCTTAATGTGTTTAATGTGCAAGCAAGAATTAATATTTTTGTGGAGGTGAAGGTTATAAAGTGTGTTGGTCTGGTGTGGCAGCTGCAGTGTAATTTCCAGGGGAAACTGGAATTAAATATGATTGTGTGTGCAAGGGTATGAAAAATTCTCTGAAAATACTCCCTGTAAGCACACAGGCCACCTATATCTTTAGAGCTGGCACCTGGACACTCCTTGGAGCGAGGTGGATGCTCTTGTCTCTGTCATGGCTGTGGAGGGAATTCAGGGACATGAGCCCCTTTCAGCTGTCCCATAATCCTGGCAGCCTCTGGGATGGGGATAAGGAAGCAGAAATGAAAGGCAAAAAGAAAGAGAGAACTCAAATCTAGGACAGAGGGCTAGCTAATGAGAAAAAGGAAATTGCTAAGTGAAAAGGCAAGGAGATTAAATAAAAATAAATGGGATGGGATTCTGGCTCTGTCACACATGAGACTTTCCTTAGGGGTTAGGGTGGATTTTGCCCTTGTTGGTTGATGGAATTCTCCATCCTCTAATCTGACTACAGCAAACTGTGAAAAAAGAGAAATGATTTCTTCTTTCTTGCCTGCTTTTAACAGTTTTTGGTAAGCATGGAAACAATATGAATTATGTTAGTGAAACAAATTGGACGCCAAGAAACCCTGGTGCCCTTACCAGGGTAAGATAAAACAGCACAGAGCCTGAGAAGTCTGTGAGCTCTTGAGGGCTGAATGCAGAACCACAGAACACCTTCTGTAATAACTCCTGGGAGCTTTCAGAGCAAGCAGGACAATTTTTCCATGTCCTCCCCCTCATTTCCCCTTCAGGTGCTCTCTGCTGTGGTTCTTCCCCCTTAGGCTAATTGATTTTCCCAGACTTTTTCCTCTAGTTTTTTATCAGTTGATTAGAAAAAAAAAAACCAGAGCCAACCGGCAAGTGCCTTCTTATCTCAGTACATGAGAATAAATTATAGCAGCAAACTCTCACTTTTCAGGAACTTTTCTACCAGTAGATACCTATTACCCCATCTATTGTATCTACTTTTCTGGATTTCCCTGTTTTTTTAAAAGTAGAAAGTAAAAAATGAGTGGTTTCCCAGACATTTGATCAAACAATTTCCCATTCTCCATCTGCTCCATATAATATTTGCTCCTCTTGCTACTTGGTATTTATTTCTGTGGCCAATGGATGCAATAAGGGATTGTAATTTAATTGTTGGCAGAAGTTAAGATGATCCTCTCATTTGCACTATGGCTTCGCTTTTCAAAATTTCCTTTGTCTCTTATAATGCAGATCTCTACTTTGAATTAGAATTGTAAAATTATCTCCTGTGTGGATTTGAAAGCCACTGCCACAGCATAAACATCTTTCAAGGGCTTTGTTCTTCAATCTTGTATATTAAACCTGACTTTTTGTTAGTTACTAATGAAGCCTTTGCCGTTGTCAAGGCACTAACGAGTGCAAAAGGGAAAAGACAACGTTGTAGGATATGTGAACTTAGAGAATGAGTTTTAATTGATGGGTTGTAGTTCACCATTTGGAGAATGTGAGCCTTCTGGAAGCCACGGGTGGTGGGCTTTGTTCGCTGTTGCTTCTCCAGCAATAAAGAACTTTCTGTCAGTGCTGGAAATCACAGAACTGAAAGTTTGTTATAATTTTCCATGGTGCTGAAAAGGACATAATACCTGGATGTTTGCCCTAAATACATACCTGTAAATTTACCTATTTAGCCTAATTAAAAAAGAAAATAATTTGGAGTCTCAGCTTTTTAGTTTTTACATTTTGTAGCTATTTCTCCCTTCTGTCCTCTAGAGAAAGTGTCTCTTTCTTTAAGTTTGATAAATTTACTGAAACAAACCACAGAGCCTCCCTGCTTTGTGTGTTAATTGCATTATTTTCATTTACAGATGGGGGAACATGGGGAGGTTAAGTGGTTTGCCAGTGGTGTGGCCTGAGTTTGCCTCCTGACGTGGATTAAAACTGAGGAAGGGAAATCCTTGTCGCAGTGACTGGGAGCATTGAGAATAACCAACGGGTCTAGGAGTGAAACCCGGAGCCTGCTTATACCTTCTGCACTAAAATGGCACTACAAAGGAGTGAAATATAGGTGAAAACATTCATACATTAAAACGAGGCTCCAAATGACCCAATTTGCTGTGCCTTCTGGTTTGATTTTGGCTAAGTTCCTAATCCAGTTTCCCACAAGAGAAACTCCTACTGTGAATAGCTGCCTCTTAATAATAGAATATTACTTTACTGATTAATATTTGTTGGACACTTAGTCTAATTACGGTTTCTCACAGCTACTTTAATTACTATAATATGAGGTTTAACTTAAGCAAAATATTCCAGATGAGTTTAGCCATGCTTTGCAACTTAATTCTGTACATGGGAGCGTGGCAGCTGACTGTGGGGAGAGAGGAGAACACACTCCTTCCCGAGCCCAGGACACGTGTTTCTGAATGATAAGATGTGTCAGTATTTTTGTCCCTGAATCAAAAGATGTAATGCTGAGGATTTACAGAATCTGAGAGCTCTGAAACCTCAGCCTGGGGAATAGCTGCAGTGTACATGATTAACTGGATAAAGGGGAGCTCTGTGCAGCGCAATTGAGGATGTCGGTGTTTACTCACTAATTGAAATTGAAGAGGCAGAATTAAAAGCTTGTGATTAGTAAGGTATGCCAATACCTTTGAGGGCTAGCTCCTATCTTTACAAACATGCAGAGGAACACGGGATTGTTGTTCTTGGTGAGAAATTATCCTATTTCTTCTATGTCATTTACTTTGGAAAGCGAGATACGGAGACAAGGCTTTGGAAGAAGTTAGTCAATAAATGTTTTCTTTCCAGGACATCCCATTTTAAACTGGAGGTGTAGTCCACATCCATATTTGTGGAATATCTTGGTGGAAAGTACAAAATACTTGGGCTGGATTTCTGTAGTAAATATAAATGCCTTGTCAGAGCATTGATGAAGGACACCAGGCGTGAAGAAAAGTGGAGGATTCACTAAAATTGTGACCTGGCACCTGAAGATCTCAGCTCTCCATTTGTACAGCTCCAGAACCATTTGCAAATCTCACACCTCAACTTCCTCTCCTTTTACAGGAAAATGCGCAAAAGCAACATATGTTCTTTACTATTGGGAACAATAAGTTTTCAATTAAAACTCAAAACCCAACAGATTTTTGTGCATCCGTCCTGTTATATCAGGAATGATGTCCTTGAAGTCCAACCTGAATTTTGACATACTTAATATTTATTTACCATAAACTTGCACTAGAAGTGCTTGAACTGCATATTCAGATAGAGGACTTGAATGCTTGATTGATAAAATGCCTGATAAGACAAATGTTGTGGGAATAAATCCTTCTCATTTTTTCAGGGACTCAGACTTCATCAAAACTTTGTTCTCCTCCTCTGAAATTGTTTATATCAGTTTAGGGAAATAGTAATATATGTAGCTTCAGAAACGCTCCTGCTTCATAAAATGTAGGAAGGCATGGGAATTTGATTATGGAAAAAGGGTCTCTTAAAATATTTAAAAAAGAAAAAAATCAGGTTTTGCATAATGCTGGTTTATTTTGAAGTGTCATGGTTTATGCTTTCACCCTTGCAAACTGATTCTTATTTAGGAGATGAAAGATTGTGGAAATCAGAATATTCTTGTATAATTTAAACTGGCTGATAATGTGCTGTAGCCTCCTAGAATTCAGGCCCAAACATTAGGCACTGATTTAAAAAAAGGCATTTAAATAATTTTAAATTGTTCAATGCTGAGCATGATCAGCACCCCAATCATTTTCAAATAAAAGTACCTATAAAAATTGAAGCAGATGAATAATTTTGAATTGCTTTATACTGTGCAAGCACCGAACCCCAATCACTTCCAGGCTGAAGCACATACAAAAAAAAATAATAAAAAAGATTGAAGTGCTCCAGTAAATTTAAATTGCTATATACAAGGAAAAGAGTATTTAAATTACTGGATACTTGAATTTTTTCTTTAAATTTTCTTATTTTTATGTACAACCCAAATAGTTTTACTTTGTGAAAATGAACCAAAAGATCTGATATTATAAACTTGCACATTACATTGACCTCTGTTCCATGTAGTGATGGTGGGACATTCCACAGACAAACCTCACATATCCTGTTGTAGGAATTCTGAGTAGTATTATTATTATTAAAGCAGGATCCAGGGCAGAGATTTACATTTTTCAAAACTTCTCATGTGTTTTATGTTTATTGTTTGTGTCTGGTGCCTGTTGAATGTCATGTGGAACAACTGATTAGTTTGGTCAATACAGACAATTACAGAACAATTAAATGTACTAGAAGTGCCATCCTCAGGGTTTAGTGGGGAGGCTACAGTGGCTTCCCGACCACTGCAGGAACTGGACTTGGTTTAAACAGTGGATTCCAAAAGCAAATTATAGTTTATTGTAGAGGTTCCATGGTGGAGTCTGTGGGATACAACGTCTGTTCTTGTGCCCCAGGACTGGCAGCTGTTCCTTCACCTAAGGAAAACATTGTTCTCACGGCTACAGCTCATTTTTCTATGATTATTGTTTCTACAATAAACAAAAAAATCCCCTTGACATCTTTAGCAATTACAACCCAACGTTTCCCAGAAGCACCGTTCCTTGATAGTTGGAAACAAAATTCTCCTGTAGAGAAATAAGAAATAAGTATTTAACAGGGTATTATTACTGAGGCTTTCTCCAATACTCCTGAGATCTCATTCTCAATGTGTCAGGGTTTTCTTTGACTACCTAATACATGTGAGGTCAATAGTTGAATCTTTTGCATAAAAGATTTCATTCAGCTTTTAAATTGCAAGCAATTATAAGAGAGAGGGTTATGGACCAAGGTCTTGGTTTCACATTATTTATGTTCTAATTAACTTACCAGACTGATTTTTTTCCCCTCCCTGCTTTGGCTACTAAGTGTTGATCTTTAATAGTTATCTGTTCCTAGCATTAATGGGTTTTATTTCTTTGGAAAGGTCATTCTTGATGTAATGTCACTGTTAACACAAGGGAGCCTGTAAGTTTTAGACATTTTGCTTGATTGTGATGAGCTCAAAAATATTGAACTACTTGCTGCCATTCCCCTGGGGGTTCCTTTCACTCAGAAGAGTTTAGTACAAGTTCTTTTTTATTTTTGGCTGTGTTTTTGCAATTCATTAAAAGTACTCCTCAATGAACAACTGACATAGCCAAAAAGACCTGGTTACTTCTGTTTTGTTTTAAGTCCTTTAATATTTATTTCTAGATGGCTCCATGAGCTTGAGAATTACTACTTGTTGTAGGTAAATACATAAGGTCTGAACTTAAAAAATGAGCAGTGATGCAAAAACTTTGGTCAAAATGAATTAAATCCACATATAGTTATTACTGTACTACCACTGAGGTACAGTTACTACTCTTTAGGAAAACCAAGTGGAGTCACTTAAAAACCAGCACTGAAGAAGATTTCTAAGCTCAGCTCGCAGGATTCTTGTGAAAATGACGAGCAGGTGAGAAGACAGAGAATGTGTTGACCCACTAAAAAAGATTAAGGTGATTTACAGCCCTGTCCTTACTAGGAGTTCACCTCTGAGTTTGGTTTTTGAATAGAAACTCATAGGAAGCCAATCTTCACAAATATTTATTTTAATACCATCATACTATTGTCAATATAGTAGTATTTGCTGTAAAGAAAATGTGACCATGTGATATGCAGATACCTTTGTGCAAAAGATCTCTACAGCTTGCCTTACAGGATAGATTGTCCTCCTCCTGTTGATGTCAAATAAAACCTTGTCAAAATTGGTAGAGAGGTTTGTGTTGGGCTCCTTGTAGAAATTTCTCAATTTTTATTATGAGTCTTTCGATGTTAGACTTGTTTTTTCTCCAATAACCTTGCTGGAGTCAAGGGATTTTACTTGAAAGTATTAATTTTAAAAAAAATCTTGCATTTGTGAGTGTTTAGGAGAAGGTCAGAAAACGTTCAGCAAATCTTTTTTTGAAGTTGAAAACCAGATATTTTCACTTGTCCTTATACTTTTATGAGTTCTGGGGGTTGGTTTCTGCTTTTGTAATGTTTGAAGGTGATAGAAGGGCGTTTGTGTTTAATCCTTAAATCCATGTTATACTTTCAAAGATTGTTTTCAGCAAGCTCATTTTCAGTTTTAGCTTAGCAGTGCAAAAGACAGATGTTCAGTGTTACACCGAGTTCAGTTTGTGCTGCAGTAATAATTGCTTTAGACTCTAACTTTGTGGAATATGAGGAAAATAATAGGTTGAAGGTTGTTTTTTCTTTTTGATAACTATCACGCTGCTGAGAAATTAAATGTGTATCATGTTCCTTAGAGTTTCCAGCCATCCTATCCAAAACCCACTATCTGCTGTAAGAAATATGATTTTAATTTTTTCTCTAACAGCTTCTGCCACATCAGTGTTTTCCTATGTGGAATAATGACTTTGCCCCATGCAACTCCATGTGAAGGGTTTTTAATAAGTTTAAACAATTTTAAATTTATTTCCTTTTTGGAAAACCAGAGATCCATATTTTCATTCATCTAAATGCTTCATGAAGTCATTACCGCTGGAAAAGAGGATCACCTGTTTATTTCATTAAGCAATAAATAACTAAAATGTTTGGTATGAGCAGATCTTCCAAAAAGGTTATTGTTGTAAGGCAGTTTAGGTTTCAGCAATTCCACACCTTGCAGCACGACCAGTCCAGAGCTCTGACTTTCAATGTTTCTTCTTTATGCCTCTTTCACTGGTACAGGAGTGCTATTGAATGGCTCATTTGCATTATTCTGTACCCTGTAAAATGAATTTATTATGCAGCTTCTCTAAATAGGCTAACCAGTTGTAATCTCATTGCGGTGGTGTACGGGTTTCAGCAAAACATGATTACTTCTTTCACAATGCCTAAAAACAAACGAAAAATAACCTTGGAGCCCAACCCGCCCTTTTGCTTGAGCCTAGTGTGTTAAATGGCGCTATTAATCACGATGGGTAGTTATTTACTTGTTAAATACTTGAGTAATTTAAAGTATTACTTACTTTGTGCACAAGTAACAGGTTTTGGTCTCTGTTATTAATCATTAAGATACTTAATGAAGCGGGATGAGAGCCATTCCCTGGATTACAAAAATCTGAATAATGTTCAGCTAGATCTGCAGGGCTGAAAGGGGAAGTTGATCCTGCACTCCATGTGGGTACAAATCATTCTCAGTTGGGAGCTCTGTTGGATCCCTGGGCAGATCCTGAACCTCAGCTAGGAATCTGTACGGAGAGGGAAGGCTGGAAGATCTCTGCTGACCGTGGGCAGAGCTGGTTCCCATTTGATCAGAAAGGACATTGATTTAACAATGCATGAGGGCTTGCATCTGTGTTTATATTTCATAAAGATTAATCCTGGCTCTGTTTGCAGAAGCTGCTTAACATTGTTGTAGGTGAATGGCGGTCATGCCTCCACCGAAGTCAAATTTCTCAGCTATCTTTGTGTGCTGGTTAATTTTAGAATGATTGTGAGCCACCAGCATGACAGGACTTCCAAAGGAATTTTAGGAAGCATTAGCCAGCATGTTTGGGGCTTAGGGAAATATCCAGACCCTGAAGAACATTTGTCTGGAATTCTTTATTCATTTTGTAGAGGTGGAGCTTAAGCGGGCACAAAGAAATGTTACTGAGATGATCTCAGGGATGTATCCAAATAGAAGGAGATGGAAAGAGTTTGGTTTGTCTAGCTCAATAAATTGAAGATTTAGAGGGGACAAAGGTTAATTTAGTTAAGAGACAAGACTTGTACAGGAATAAATGGCTATAAATTGGCTGTGAACAAATTTATTCTGGATACTATGAAATGACCATCAGAATAAGGGTCAGGAATTGTGAAATGTAGGAATTATTTATGGTCAGGAATTGTGAAATGTAGGAATTGTTTATGATCGGGATCAAGTGATCTGGCCAGCAGATCATGGTGCCTGCTTCAGGTGGTTTCTTGATAAGGGTTCCACAGAATCACAGGATTCTTGGAGTTGGAAGAGACTTCTGGAGATCATCCAAATCAACCTTCCCATCAAGATGGGTTACCTGGTTCAGGTAACAGGAATGTGTCCAGATGGGTTTGGAATGTCTCCAGGGCTTCTCTGGAGTTCCCAAGGCAAGGGAAATCTAAGCTATCTCACGTTCTGAGGCATGGAAAATATGTTATTAAGAATTAATTTAAAAGCTTATTTCAGGGTGCAGTTTCATGGCAGCTGTCCCAGGCTGGGGTGGAGACTGTGGGGGTCTCACACCAGGCCCTGTTTTTCCAGCTACATCATCCTGTGGGCACTGGGATTCACAGAACTTTGTGGTGACTGGGAGAGCAGGAAAAGTGACTGGGGAGAGAGGATTGTCCCAACTCTGCCTGGAAATGAGGATGCTGTCAGAGTGCCCCTGTACTCTCCAGGCACTACCCATATTATCCTTCTTCACCCTGAACATTTTGGGCCCCATGGTCAATTTGATCTCTGAGCAGACCCTGGGAGCAGAAATAAATGAATAAACCATTTCTGAAGAAAATGATGGTGCCTCTTGCAGAGCTCCTCAATTTCAGAAGGCGAGTGGCTGTTTGAAGCTCCCTGTTCTGACACCACCGCTGGCAAATCGCTCCTTGAATAACTTAATGAGGTTCCCAGCGCCGAGAAAGATGCACACCTTTTACTGAATATGCAATAAAATCCTTATAATAAACACAGGTATGTAAGGAAAGTGCTCGTAAAAGGGAAGTTCCTGTGGTAGATGGTCTCACAAAAGAGTTTGTCACATTTTGTTTCCAGTTAATGGATGCCTACCGCAGTCACACCGCTCCGGTGACAGGAGAACTGAATTCATTTAAACCAATAAAGTCATTCTAATTTGCATTTTCATGGCCCACTCTTCAGTTCTCCGAGTGTGACTTTCCCTTTTAGGACAGAGCTGTGCAGTAAATGGATAGGTAGGCCCTTTAAAAGGATATTTATCATCCTTGAAGAATCTTAGTGCCAAATCTTAATAGCATTTCTTACAAAAATGACTGGAATTCTCTATCAGATATGGAGGTAGAGCTGTAGCGATTGGGAACAGTTGTTTTTTTGTGTTTTTTTTTTTTTTTTCTTCTATCCTGATAGAAAGAAGAGCAGGTAAAGCCTGAAACAGTGAAAAATTCCCCCCAGAATGAAAATATTGTATAAAAAATTGCCCCAAATCATAGCATTCTAGAAATAAAATAATTAAAAAACCCTGTGTATTTAATTAATCTAGTCACATGCAGAGATTATTAATTCAACGTACCTTTATGTAAAGTTGAAATACCTTTGTTGCTTATGCCAATCAGACGATAATTTATTCATGTTTTGTAGGGTTATTTTTTGTTCCAATTGATATTAAAAAACACAGAAGACACAGAGGATTTCATGTCCAGTCTGTGTGTGTGATTTGATGAAATAATTGCCTCAGGACCTGCTGACACTCTAATTGGAGTCTGTGTAATGCAGAATCAGAACCTTACTTAGAGCAGCACTCTCTTTATTTTAAGTATCCCTCAGTTAATTTCATTTGAATAACTCCCTCATTTAAATCTAGAGAGAAGACTTCAAATTTCGTCATCTCCCTATGACTGTGTGCTGTTTATCACTTGTTTCCTTCTCTGTTGGCCTCCTCCCTATCCATTTTTGAGGGTCTGGTGTTGCAGCACCTGAACATGGAAAAGGTTTTAAGATTCAAAGATCTCAATCTGCATGATAAAAATATTTTGTCATGAGCAATTTCATTCAGTGTTGGCAGTTCTCATTATTCTGATTACTTTTTTCTCTCCATTCTCAGCTCTAAGGAGCACTGTATTTCTTATGAAAATCCGAAGTTTTCATATGCAAAAAGCAAATTTCTGTTTCTCATGTTTCCACAGAAAAGCTCAGAAGCATAAATTTTCGATACCCACTTCCAAGTAGATGAGTCAAATAAAGAAACCCCAAAACCATACTTCGAAAGATAAAAAAACTCAGAAAGTTCAAACAAAACAACCAGAACTAAAAACTCATTTCTCAGGAAGTGATTCACAATTTTTGAACTCTTGAAATTATTTCTCTTGGTAAAAATGAGAGTGATTTCAATTTTAGCTCCTTATTTTTGTGTTCTATGTTGAATTGTTTTCATTTCAGGTTACTCTCCTGAACTCAAAGGTAAAAATGTGGCCCTGCTGAATATCTTCCTCTGAAATGAGGTTTTTTTACTCTGTGCAAAATTCCTGTCTGGGCGGATGGCTTTCACAGGTGTCTGCACCATTTACATTTCTAATTAAATAAAGCCTTACACAAGGATGAATTTCGCACCATAAGAGTGTGTGTGTGAAATGCAATTAATATTTTGCAGCTTGTGTTTCCGTGCTAGGTGATCTCCTAAAGGTAGGGCTAATGAAGATATGAGGGTGTACACAGCAAAAGGTGAGAAAATTCATTTGCGGAGCGGGCATGTGGCCCAACTGAAACTGTGAGTTGAAAAGGACATGAAGATCCTAAAATTCTTTAAGAAAGACCTTTCTGACATGACTTTCAGTCACCAGAAGAGGAGGTAGAAGGACTTTGTTTTTTTGAGGTGTCGTGACACCCAAAGGTGCTTTAGCATCAGGGAGTTTATTCATTTCCTCTGCAGTACAGTATTAAATTGCTCTCATTTTTTGCTTTCCAACCATACTCTATGTAAGCAGCTTTCAGTGCAAGTGTTGAGGTCAGTCAAGGTCACCAGCATGTGTGTGCTGGTTTATTAACTAAAGAAAAGGTGTTTCTTAGGCTTGATATCTCTCCAGGAGTACAGTTCTAGCACAGTGGCCAGACTAGCACAGGAGTAATCTGAACTACGACATTTCCTTACACCAACTGGCAATAAATTCTGAGAGAAAAATTGTCAGAGTATGAAAACTGAGCCTTTGCTCTGTGCATTTCTGAAAAGCAGGAGGTTTGATTTTTGAAAAACTTTGATTTTGCTTGTTGGTGAACACAGGATCTGTAGGTCTGAGTAGTCACCATTCTGCTTTGCTTTTCAGACTTCTAGCCTTTTAGATCTTCATGAGCAAATTGTTTGCTGCATAACTGTCATTTTTGTCCAAGAATTAGTCTTTTTTCTTGGTAGCAGGTGAAGGATCCTTTTTGCATAAATTGTCCAGCTCCTGACTAGTTGTGTGAACAATATTTGTATATTCGGAGTTCTACATATGACATTTAATCATTATTTACAGTGTATTTAGATGAAGTCTTTCTTTAGGCACCTATCAGGCCATAAACCCTTTTATTATATCCAAAATGTGAAATCCACATCTTCAAATTCAGAATATATTCTGCCTTGAAAAAGTCTCTTTGCCTTAAACATATCTGCCTGGTTTATTTTTTTTCAAGATATTTTTGAAGACTACTGTCCCCACTGTGAAGAACCTTACCAGAAATTATTTTAATGAGATAGACATTTAGTTCTCATGAAGTTTCTTCATGAGAGAAGTAAAGAATAATTTTCCTTTTGAAAGACAATTAATTAAAAACTGTCTGTGTGACGACAGATTTAACATTTTGTCTGACATGTTGAGAAGAAGAGAGTGCCTGGAATTGCACAAGTGGAATAAAATGTTCCATTTCACAGCAAGGCCAAGCTTCAGTCTTGTAATTATTTCAAAGGGAGTAAAGGTCATTTTCTATTTGCTGCATCTCTATTATGTGAGGCCTCTGTACCAGGCTTACAGAAGTTAACTCATGACCCATTTAGATTGCCCAGATTTCAAAGTCAACTTAGACTGTCACAAATCTGATAAAGTAGACATATTCCCTTCTCTAAGTACTGCCATAGATGATGTCCAAAGAGGCTTTTTATTTATAGCTCTGTAAGACAAGAGTTCCAGCTTTAAGGCTTGAGTAGCTGGGAGATCAGAACATGATTTGCCTCTTGCTTGCTGTGTTAATCCTTTAGGGGAAGAGCTGTTTGTAGATAAATTTCAGGATATATGGCTGGGACTGTTTTTCTGGTGGGGAATCATTATATAACTACGCTTGCATCTTGAGATGGGAAGAGGTTTTCTCCTGCTGTGATTGCATTTTTATGCATATTCATCCAGGAACACTGAGTCAGAAAGACAGGTACTTTAAACCTGCACCTGTGCACGCAGAAGATGTGTGCAGCAGATGCATGTGTGCCTTTCTTCCTGTGCATATGCCCATTGAAATGCATATAAGGCAGGTTTTGTAACAATCAGTAATCAAGCTTTATGCACAATTTTCAGGGCAGGCTCTGAATATCTCAGTTCACATTCGCAGATGTCTCCTGCTGGAAGACTGAAGGGGACACATCCAATTCTCAACCCCCAAATCTCCAATAAAATCAATATACCAACATCATTTAGAGAATGAGGGATTGGGAGCTGTGGTTTGAAACCTTTGTAAGAATGACAGGAATAGTGTGATGATACCTAAATTAATAATAGTCAAGTGAATTGCACTTTTCTTGGTGTTTTAATCCTTCCAAGGGACCAACATGGAGCAGGTCAGGATGGAAGGCAAAGGTGTTGCATTTGCCTTCCACCAGATTAATTGCCATGAAACATTCTGGCTGTTTCTTGCAGTCTGCTGGCACTTCTGGCCAAGCTTTTATTGCAACTGCCAGTGACATGAAACAAATGGTCCAGCAGTTGGTTCCCATAAGAACAAATAATGCAGACCAGGTGGGGCAAGGCTGCCTTTGGATTTTGAAAATGGGATCACACAAGACTTTAAATGAGTGGGAAATGCAAGAAGGGAGAGGGCAGATCACGTGTCACTGTGCTTTAGCAAATGGACCGTGAGTGGTGGGGAATAGGGAAATGTGCAGATGTTAAAATATTGCAGGACATCTCTTTAGGATCAGGATCAGCAGACTTGGGTGATAAAGGAGTGGAGGTGGGACTGAGACATGCTGCTGGTATGTTGGGAGAAGTGAGAGTGTGGTTGTCACCCAAGCTGGTGAAGGAGAAAAGAGCTTTCAGCATTCGCTGGTGTGGTACTGGGGACAAACTGTCTTCACTTTAGCCCTGAAGAACTTCATTTCCAGAACTGTAATTGTGTGTTGAGGATATCTTGAGGAAATAGACCCATTGTGCAGAGCCACTTGAATTTGGGAGCAAATGTCATTCAGAACCCCTGTGTTTGTTTCCTTTCTGGTTGCCACGCGTACCCTCTCTAGTTGATTGTGCTGGGGCTGCCTGATAAGCAGCAGATTGCCCATAACAACTTTGAGATCAGAGTGGCCAGTGCACCACCTGAAAGTCAGGTTTTGTAAAACACCTTTAGATGTTCTAAAGCAGAAAGCACTTCTGAAAATGCACTTACACATATATGGGTTGGAAAAATGTGGTTTGGCTTTTCCCACTCTTAACATTGCCTCCTTTTGCCTCTCTCTTTAACCTTTTAAACTTTTTAGTAATTTCTTTTTTGCTTGCTGCCTCTTTCTTGACCGTTCTTACCTTCATGCTCTCATTTAACAGCTGCCAAGAAAAGTAGCCCTTCAGGTTGTTTTCTCTATTCAGGGATAAATGCTTGAGAGTCCGAGATTAGAATTGTACCTATTCCCAAGCAATTTTATTTTGCTTTTAAGCTTCTTCCTTTGATGTTCCCGTGGTGACACGGAACTTGGGTGACCATGCACTAACAGTGACACAAACTGCATTCAATGGAATCTTCAGATCCACCTCCACTATGATGCACACATTTCTTTTTCAGTCCTCCCTTGGTGCAAACAAGCTTTTGATTATAGGGAAAATGGACAAACTGTGGCTTAGAGGGAAAGAAAAGAAACAGTTTATACTTGCTAGCAAAGAATTTCTTTTATAAATAAAACTTCTGTATGTGAGACTTAACAGATTTGCAGCTCTTAATTTATCAGTTATTCAAATCAACTTGCATGTGCTTAATTTCAGTATATATTTAGGTCCAGCTCTATTTAGCTAGGCCTAAATAAATGTGATTTTTAGGAGTGACATTACATCCTGTGTGTTTATGGACCAGTATCATTCTTTATTGATATTCTGAACTGAAATTCACCTTGAAAGCTACTATCCTGTAATTTCAATGCCAGCCCATATATATAAAAGCAAAACCCTTACATAAAAAAATTGTTTAGCAAGATTTGAAGGGGAAGTGTGATGTGATGGATATTTTGTTTTATGAGCATGGACCCCAATGTTTTGTTTTATGAGCACTGAGCCTAAACCCGCTATGGTTCCCAGAAGCCAACATGATGAATGAAGGAGTGGATGTTAAAAGTCTATTTCTGCTTTTTTTTCCCCTCAGGTTCTGCTGCTTGCATGTGCAGAAGATTTAGAATGTGTCCCTGGATTCCAGCAGAAGGTTTTTTATATAGAAAAGCCATTTGAATTCACACAGGACCGACTGGTTCTGAACCGTATGTTGTTTTCATATATTACTATTGTGCAAAAATCAGAATTGTTTATGTATTCATTTCATTCCTGCCATTTATCAGAAAGCTCTTTTTGTTTTTGTACCTAAGATTTTGGATATTGCCATGATTCAGTCTGAGTTCCCTTGCATTAATCCTATGTCTCTACAGACTTTACTCTGTTTCATGTATTAGAAATGGCAAAATACAATATACAATCATTTGGGGCTATGTGAATATTGTGAAAACCTAGAATCAGCCACTTCTTAAAAATTAAATTTACTCTGGATTTTATTTAATAATCTTACCTATGAGCTTGGAAATCAGGTGTTGCCCATCGACATCTCTATTAAATAATCTGTGCAACTCAGATTGTGAAGTTTGCGTTTTGAAAGCATTCACAGCTGGTGCAAGTCCAAGTCTTTGCATGAAATTCAGTGACTGGAAGAAGTTTGGGATCATCAGTGATAGCAAAGTGTCACACAACTGGAATATTCAGTATATTTCCATTGAGCGTGTGTCACCTTATAAAGCCCAATCTGGCACTGTATACCCAAAGCACTAAACTGAAGGAGATTTATCAGTTTCTCCGTTCTGGGGTTAGCTCAATCCAGCACTTCAGGGTTACAAACTGTTCATTCCGTTCTGGGACTTCGGGACTTCAGCTCTGTCAAACAAAAGTGGTGCCTTATCCAGTGGTCGATGCCTTTAAAGACTTAAAAAAAGGATTTAAGTGCTGCCATTTTCATAACTCCCAAACACCCCTGCATTTTTACACGTGATATTTATTACTGATGATTTCTTTGTTGTGCTTGGCTGCTGGTACTGAACCAGGAATTCTTGGTGTCCAGCATTGGGCAGTAGTGCTTGGCTCCTGTGTGAAATATCTGGATCCTACAAGGGGATACATCCCATAGCTTGGCAGAACCGAGAACTGTAAACCAATATTACTCACCAAACGCACACATTTCCCATCTCTGTTCCCTCCAGATATCACTGCTGCATATTGATGTATTTTCACTTCAGATGAAGGTGTAATCTGTGCACATTCGCTTTAAAATAGCACTAACTTCTCAAAACGAAATGTCAGAATTAGTTGCCAAAGTCTATTGAAATAACTCTCTTAAACTTAAGTCATTCAGCCTCTGAAGATACTAAAATAAACCTCTAGGATAACATTTTTAGTCTCAGCATTTTGATATGTTGCTTAGTCTGAGCTGCTTTTTCACAGGAACTTTAGATCATGAGTAGTAATGCTAGTCAGAGATGTGAGATTGTTGTTCAGCTTAGAAAAGAGATTTCAAACTTCTTATTTCTTTGGGAAATTTCATTTTATATGGAATTCTTATTTTGGAGTTGTCAAACACATTATTCCTAGACGGCTGAAAGCTGAAATTCTTAGAATATAATAGTTTTAATCAGCGTGCAGATTTGAAGACCTATTAAAAGAAGCAATATGGATAAACTAGGTTTAATTGCATAAAAACAACCTTTGTTGAATACTTGTTCCTGCTTCAGAACTTTGGGGCTGTACTGTGGCTGGCCAGGTCTGCTGGTTTGGAGAGGATCACCCCAAGGATGGGTTGGTTCAGCCAAATTGAGGGGACTGCTCTGTGGTCACCCAGCCATTTGTGGTGGTGTAAAATGAGCACAAATAATTAAGATGCCATCATTAGTGAGACGAGGAGCGAAGAGCAGGAGGAGACTCAGAAATGCCTGGGAACAATCTTTGGAATTAAATTATTTTAACAAGCAGACACTAAATTGGCCTAATGTGCAGTGTTGGACAGAGGCAGACTGTCGACACGTGATCCTGGTTAATTCAATCACCCTCAAACAGGGTGTCCTTCATGCAGCACCATTAAACCTCAGCACAGTTCCTTCATTTTAGCTGTCAACAGAATTGATAATTTTAATTGTCTGTTTGAATACACTTTGCATGCTCTTGCATCTTTTTATGCCCATTACCAAGAGCAGTGTAATTTAGCAGTTGCATAGCAATGCGAGGCTTACCAGGGCTGTGTAAATTAATAGAGCAAATATGTAAACCAGGCCAATAGCAGTGATTGTTTCTGTAGTCCTCAATATGCCAAGGATCTCCTTAATTCTTTTCTGAAGTGCAATAACGCAGTCTTTCTTTTTTTCCTCTTCAATTCAAACAAGAACCTACTGTACATTTCATTGCTAGCATCATCCTTGTAATTAAATACAGGTTGTGTAAATGTAGATTCTTATGTATTCATTACTTCTACATATGGCAGTGTTAATTATATTTTACATTTACTGATGGCAAGAATGGAGAGAATACCATACTGAGGGTACAGAATTTTCTCTGCTTTCTTGTTCTGATTTCTAGCATTTTTTATTAAAGCCTGCTTATAAGCTGGCCACAACAAGTCCCGCTGTGTGTATGTATTTTCCGTCCTAATAGTTTCACTGGTATTCAGTTACTATTAGTTTTTCTGTCATTGTGCTCAGGCTGAAGTGGCTTTTAAATTCTTATTTATTTATTTGCTCCTGCATCTCATTTAGTAGCAGACTCCAGACTTTGACCGTTTCTTTGTCCCAGTTTGGTCATTATATTTTTTCCCCTCAGACCCCTTCAGATTTCCTTAAAACTTGTGTTTTCTATTACCATAAACAAAATAAGGCTCTTTTACTTTTGGTCTCCCCAATTTTTTTTCCTCTATGTGCAGAACCAGATATCTCCTTGATGTAGTGGGAAAAGATCCATGGAGTCACTTTCTGGAAAGAGCAATTATATCCACATAATTATTATTCCAACAAACAATTGTGTCACTCTTTTTTCCTTCCTTATGGGTTTTGTTTTTTACTTTACACCTAGGACCATCTTTGCAATCCAATAGAGAAGACCATCAAGATTTCCACGTTCTTGATGAAGTGCTAATTGACAGCATTTAATTAGAGCTTTTACACCTGTCAGGAGCACTTGTGGCCATGGAATGCCTCCCCATCAGAAAGCCTGGCCCTGCCAAGGCTGGCAGGTCACCGGCAGTGACAGGGCTCTGTCCCGCTGGGCTGAGGGAAAGTTCCTAATCAGACTCAACAAACGTGGGAATGTAATTGTGTTACATTAATCACGTTTATACTTAACACACATCGGGCTTGGCTTTTGGGGGTATTTTTAATTGACAATGAATCAAATAGTGCACTTGAATAATGGAGGCAATTAACATAAAGCAGGAGGTGATGCATTGTGCATACTAAACTGGGGAAGGCATTGCCAGTGCTTTAAATGGCAAAACAAAGGAAGTTTTGACCCTTACTTGAAAAGCTTTAATTTGGATGTTAATTAATGGCTGACCTCTTGTCTCTCTTACGTGATAGATTGCATGTTCAGAGCCTGGGCGGCTTCAAGATCAAGGTTTTGTCTGTCTGCATTTGGGTACTTTTTGTTCTGTGGATTTTAACAAAGAGCTTTCTATTCAACCATAGAAAAATCATTGTTTACTCATTTGATGTGAAATATCTTAGTGTACTTATTAATGCTTAAAAGCAGGTTTTCAATTGCCTGGCAAAGCTGTGGCCTCCAAAAAGATTTACTTTGTTCAAACCAAATAAAGCCCATGGAAAGATCAGAGAAGATCATTCCTCCTCCTCCTCCAGCCTGGTGTGCACAGGGATCATGGCCTTGGTCGTGCTCACATCCAAACATTTCCTGTTGATTCTGAGCTGATGCCGTGTGAGAGCTGGGATTTGTTACATCCACCCTTCCCACTGATTCCCTGCCAGCTGACTGCCCAGGTGGCCTCTTCCCATGCCTGTTTCATGCTGCCAACAGTGCTGCTGTCCCTCTCCTGCTTATCCTCATCCTCATCCCGGAGTTATCACACCCACCTCGTTCCTCTCCCTTCCTTCCCTTGCACAGAGCCAGTGTGGCATCCCCATTCAGCCCCCTGTGCTTTGCCCAAGCCTCTGCAGGGTTCTCACAAGGGTTTGGATAAGAGTGTTAACTCTTCATGCTGAATATTGCAGGGTTTGGGTAATCGGGATTGCTCGCTGTAGCTTGAAAAAGAACATGTTCAAGCAAGGTAGAGATTTTAAGCTTAGCAATTTCTTGCAGGGAAAACTGTCAGGACTTCTGGGTAATAGCGAGATAACTGTGGAATTTCCACCTTTTCAGTGTGTCCTTGCTGAAACTGTGTTGTGGCTTTTCAAAATGAAGAACTTTTTAATGCATTTTGAGTTTTACAAACATCTTAAATTTTTCTTTCAATTCACACAAATCACTCGCTGTGTTAAGAACGTGCTTCAGAAGATGTTGAAAAATGACTTGGTTCCTATTCCTCTGCATGAGGGAACAGGTTCAATGGAAAGAACCCAACTTTCCTACCCAGATAGGAGAGTGCTTGTTATATCCTAAAATATATATCCTAATGGGCTCATATGCATGGATAGAATTCGAATAGTAGAGATTCAATCTGACACTTGAGCACATGGTTAAGATAAGGCACCTGGACCTCTGATTCCATGTGGACAGAAATACCGGTCAGGACCTGAAGCAACACATTTTAAGCACATTATTCCTATTTAAATGGTCATGGGAAGCCAAACTCATTAAATAAAATTCCAGGAACTATCTGGGGGTGTGTGCAAAATGGTTTCAAAGTTGTGGAAGTTTTAAAGTGGGAGGTTGGGAGCTTTAGTCCATGCTTGTGGAGGCAGGGTGAGGAAGATCCTTTTGCACCCAAATATCTGATGCATTGCCTTTTAATTGAAGTTTGATGCTGAACTCCTACACGGAGGGAGAAAGTTGTCTGGGAATACATATTATGACTAAATAGTAGAGAATGTCTCAAATGTGCCTCTGAATAGAGACACGCAGATTGGTGTTGCAGCACAACAGTATCGCATCACCTGTTTAACTGCTTTCACACATGGTTGAGGCAAAACAAAATAGCAGAGGATAGTTGTTGAGTGCCAGGTGGTCAGACTATTCCCTCCCAAACAACGAGTGTCAGCTTCCAGGACCCGAGGGGAGAGGAGTCAAGAATAGACTGTTTGATTTTTATGCATATGCATTTAATTAAACTAGTGTTTGCAAAGGTAGGACATTAGACTGAGCAGAGTGAAAGAATTATTCAGTCCCTGAAAAAAACAACTTCAGGGCTGAATCAAAACCTCTCAGGAGTGCAGTCAGCTCTTGTGGAATCACAGAGGGAAAGGCGTATGTATTGATGATTGCCTCTCAGCATTTTAATTCCAAGGTGGAGGAAATGAGGATCTAAACCCGAAGTTTCTTGTCTGTTTCGCTGAGAAAAGCCACACACTCTTGTTTAAAAAAAACAAACCAAAACAAATAAACCCACAGGAAAAGTGGGTGAGGATCTTTGCAGTGACAGCGAATGCTCTGTTAGCGGCTCGGTCTGGATTTAGGAAGATAAAAGTAGCAGATTACTTGTTTTGAGATTTAATTTGTTTCTGGAGACTTTCCAAGAGCCATAGTGTTTCACAGCTAATACTTTTTTGAAATACGTGTGGGCTTTGGTTGGCTGAAACATGCCAGCTGTTCCCCTAATAATCTAAATCAATGGCCAACTGCTCGGTATTAGCAGGTTGGGTCTCTTGCTCAGCACAGGGCAAACCTTGTATTAATAATGTCCCCAGGTGCTTCAGCGGAAGACTTCTCTGCTCATTTCCAGTTGGCAATTTCAGAACAACAAAAAAAAACCCCAAATTAACTAAGCGATTACTGCTGAACCCATTACCCACGCAGGCCACGAGGCAGCTCCTTCTCTGCAGGTGTAGAAATATGTTTGTTGGAAGGCCCAAATCTTTTCATTTGGGGAAATGTAGGTGGCTTAGCTTGGGCCAAACTCCATAAGTAAATAATCTGGCACTGAATGCTTATGGCTGGCAATATTTTAACTGGGTCGTCCTACTGAGGAAGTGGGAGGTAGGGATGTGAGATTTCTGGTTATAGGTCAGAGCTGGGGTCAGTCTGGAGAGGATCCAGCACCAGCCCAGCTTTGTCAGGAGGAAGCCTTGTCCATATCTGACAAAGAGATGCAAATCACGCCACACTGAGACATTAATGCATTTCTGTAGAACATTTCTTGATATTTTCACAGACTGCCTTTCTGACAAGACTTTTAATTTGAGGATCTTAGGAAAGCACCATTCAAAAGAATCATGGCTAGCTAACCTTTTCCATTACATTTCAAAGTGCAGTGTGGACATTTAGTGAGAATTAATGGGAGTATGTGAGGTTAAATCTTCCTTTAAACATAGAATCTCATTTAAGTTAATGATATCTTAAAGCATGCAAGTATTCTCGAAAATAATTGCAGATGTAGTTCACAATTAATTCTGAGCTTTTAGGATTTCTCTCTGTTAATCCAAATCAAATTATAACTTTTCTAATGTAATTATGATCATGCTTCAACTTGCAGTTTTTCTTTCCCTTTGCTTATTTAAATCAGTCCTTTTCAGACAGAGCAGACTGTCTGCTTTAATGGACACATCTCCTTTTCATACAGCTTCCCTGTGCCATGTGATTTCTCAGTCTTGCCTTGAGAATAAGTACCCCTGGCTGTAAATTCAGGAAGTCTCTCAGAAATTTCTTAGACTGGGGGATTTTTCTAGCTGGAGGCTAATGCTCGGATTTTGTTTCATGCCTCTGTTCAGCCTATCCACCTGAACATTTTCCTCTAGAGAAGGGAAAGGAAAAGTAACTTTTAATGGATTGATTCTGAAAACCCTGGTTGGTCTGGAATGACTTTGTGCATATTTGTGTGCCTTGTACCTGCTGCTTCAGGGACAGACAAGTGAACCTGTGGATAGGGGAGTAAGTGCGTGTCATATTTTGTGATGTGAATGTTAACTAAAATGTTTGTCTTGTGTTTTTCTAATCCCTGAAAAAATATCACCCTGGGCAAAGGGTAGGATTTGCTCAAATAAGAATCCCTGCCTGTAAGGGATTATCTTTAATAAAATTTGAAATTTCTTCACCAAAGAATTCTTTTAAAACACATTAAAAAAACCCTAGGAGTCTTGGGAAGACCTGTAAGATTCCTATAGTGATCTGGGATGTTGCTTTTTTAGACAAGAATTCCACTTGCAATACTCACTTTGATTTGTTTGCTTTCTTTAAAAAAAGAGAAGCAATAAAAAAACCCAGTGCAACCTTCGTCACTCAGCTGTGGAGTGAACTGAAGCAGAACTGAGGGGCCTTTAATAAGGCAGCAAAACGGAGGCAAAGCTGGAGCAGCTTTACAGGTAGTCGATAGCAGAAGAGAAATTCCTCCCTGGAGTTGGAGCCAGCATTGGTAAATCTCTGACACTTTTGAAACGCTTGCTGGCAAGTACCAGACCCTAAAAGCAGGTTAGACTGAAGTAAGTGATAATCTCCTTGATGCACAGGACCATTCTGCTGCCAGGCAGTCAGGTTTGTTTTACTGAAGAGCAGATTGTGAATCTTTTCTCCCTTATCAGCAGGGTTGTCAATGCTCTGGCTGGGTCTGGCTTTATTGTCTTGCCTGGGACTTTTTCTAGAATAGGGTAAAGCAAGGTTGTAGAAAATGGGTGCATTTTTTATATTGTTAATATTGTATTCTATAATTACATATATTTATATTCTCTACTAATCATGCTAATAGGAAACATTGTTTATGTAAATGTATTAAGGCATGTGGGTTTTGTTTACCTTCCTTTGTGTGGCAGTGAAACAGAGGAAACACAAAAATGTGCTCTGGTCTGCTAAAAACCCAAATTGCCTGGTTACAAGTAGGATCCCTGCAGACTTTATTTAGCTGGAGTTTTAATTACAGTGCCAGCTCTCAACACTTACAATAAAACAGTAGGGAGACAGCTGTAATTTGACCTTTATAAAACATTAACACCAACCTATACAAAAACATAACTTCAGCTTAAAAGAATACAGTGGGAGGCAGAATTCAAGAAATTATGAAAACTGTACTTACGATACTTTAACTTTTGGAAGAAGCACAGCAGTGTGCTTGTGTGAACAGCAAAGTGTGACACTGGTGTGTTTGGTTCCCAGACCCTTGTAGAGAAATGCTGCATTGTTAGCAGAGGAACCTTCTCATGGTTTTTTCCATGTCTTGGGGAAATCGGTGCTGCTGTGAGGCTTGGGACAGAGGATGCTGCCCAACCCTCATGGGGGATGCTGATGGATAAAAGCCAGCTTGTTTCTTTCCCCAGAAAAGCCAATTCAGGAAAATTCAGGTGCCCTCCCATTCCCTCTGAATGTCCTCTTTGCTGAGGTGTTTGTGACAGTTTCCTGTGGTGAGTTGCACCCTGGGCCAAGGGCTCCTTTCTCCTGTTGAAGGTCAGAGCGGGATGAGGTGAGGCAGAGGAGGAGTGGAGCAGGACAGTCCATGCCCCTCTTGGATGGGAATGTCAATGCAGCAGAACTGCTGACCTATGAAAGGGACAACTGGACTGACTCCATGGTGTAGAAGCACCAGAAATGGTCACAAATCCAAATGCAGTTTTGGTTAATTCTGTCTGAAATAGTCCCTGAGTTGTGGTGTGGCAGCTCACAGCATTTGCTAATTCTGTCACCACACAAAGATGATGAATAGTGTGCTCCAGGTCTTCTCTTGTTGTTAATTTAATATATAATAAGCATAGTTAATAAATGTCACTTTTTTTTTTATGAAACTGTCTCAAAGCTGTAAACACAAGGATACTTTAAATGTCCCATAATAAAAGGAAAATTTGAAGATGTCTGAATGCCAAGGTTGCCTTTGTGTGACCTGAAACATTTTTCTTCTGCTGTTTCCTGGCAGGTGTATCATCAACCCCTAAAATCTCTTCTTCCCTAACTTTTGATGTGATGTTTCACACCACATTATGTTTGTGTTCAAAGGTGATGCTGGATGCAAACAAAAATCAGGGGGTGTAGGAAGGCAGTTATTCAATATTGTGGTTGAGAGCTTTCCAGGGGTTCATTTTGGCTGAATGAAAGGCCATGAGCTCAGCTGCCTAAGATTTGGTGTTTGGCTGTCCAGTTACTATTGCTCTGTCTTTGGGGGGATTTTATTGGTGTTTGTTTTTAAGCAAGGCTCTTCTAGCTAGAATTTTTATTCAACCTGGTTTGTATTTATGGAGGAATCACTCAAGTGTGTCACCAAAAAATATAGGAAATAGGGATTTTATATTATGTTTCTAGAGCAATGAAGGCAGCAGTATTGTGGGAGTTATACAGGGTAATTTGCAACCAAAGAGCTCATTTCATTTAAATTTTTAAAAGTTACATTTGTGACAGAGAAAAGAGTCTAAAATTATCTTTAATAACAGAGCTGATGAGTTCACTCTTCCGATTAATAAGAAAATGCAACTCTCCAAATGTTCTGTGAGATTTGGTGTTCCTTCTGAGAAATCAGTCAGATCTCATGCAGGTAGGCAGAAGGTTTTTGGCATAATAGAATAGCAGTTCTGTCAATTCAATGTAAATCAAAATAAGAAATTTTATTTAAAATTATATTATTACTTCTGGCACTTTACTTTTTATTCTTTGAGACACTGCCTTTAATAGCTTCTCCAATAAATTTCAAAGAAGCTGAAATATAGGAGCTTTAACACTTCCATAATAAATCTATTAATTGTGCTGCTTCTGAAAACATTGGGCATTGACTACTTACTTTTTATAAGTCAGCATCACTTCCCAGAACTGTCTAACTACAGTTAGCACTGGTAATTAATTGAAATGGAATTACTCGGATGATGAATGAGAGCTGGACACATTTGACTTAACTCTTTCTGGCACTGTAGCCGTGCTCTAGGTCCTGATTTAGATGGTATTTGAGTGGCACCTTAATTTCTGTTCCTTCCCCTCTGTACAGAACTCTGTCAGTAGCAGAGGGCCAGATTCTCTCAGCTCCAGCATCAATTTTATTTTGCACAGAATGTCCTCTGGGAAAGGCTCGGGCTGAGCTGTGAGGAGGCTGCTCCCTATGCAGCCATGCAAAAGGAAAGGTAGGAGAACTTCCCAGCACATAAGTTTTCTATGCTGAAACAGATGATTTGGGCTGATTATGCTCAGAACCATAACTACAGTGAGGAGTTCAATCTCCACGGGTGACTGCTGTTCCTGCACTCAATGAAATTGGGTTTTTCTGCACAAACCTGTGCCAAAACTCTCATCCTTCCTGTCCGCAAGGGCCACTGGATTTTAGGTAACTGATCAAACAAGTCTAGACTGGGCTTTTTAATACTCTTAGAGACCTCTTAAAACTAACAAATTTCTCGATGGGGCTGAGCTCTGGAAATAGGGGCAGGGGCTGGTGCTGCACCTGCTGCTGGCAGTGTGTGGGTGAGAACCTCGGGAGGTTGGGATGCTGAGCATGGCTGGGGGGAGCAGCTGGCACTGCCCTCAGGAGAACCGACAGATTTAACAGTTTAATAAAGAGATAAATATTTGTTAAATTAGATTAAAGGCCAGATTTAATGCTGCCAGATTGAAAATTATAGGCTATGGGTAAAGGTGATAAAATTGTTCTCTGTTGAGTTTATTATTCATGCAGGTCTCTAAAACCAGGTGTATAACAAGTCTTCCTGCTAAAGCTTGGGGTTTAGAAAGCCCAGAGGCAGCCTCAATGTGGGAAATAGAAAAAGATACCAGAATGAGGACACAGAACAATGAAGACTGTGTTCTTGTGCTGTGTAGAGTTAGGCCTTAGCAAGTAGAAAAATATGTTAAACAAGATAATAGAAAAGTTTAATGATGAGGCTCTGTGCTTTGTTTATAGAAGAGTATAAAAAGTTCCTGAATAGCAAAAAAATATGAAACGAGCACCTATTGATAGATACAAGGTATAAGTGTAGTTTTAATGATTTGGTTTATGCAGATGTCTGCATAAGCTCTTAAAATTTTTCTATTGGTTAGAAAACTTCTCAAAGGCCTTGTAACACAGAGAATCTCAGCTGCTGTTGGCAGGACGTGAGCTGTTGCCATCTTTCAATTGTCTCACCCTGTTCTGAAGCTGATAAATAAAACTCGAGGAATGTCTCCCAGCAGTCCCGTCCTGTTGTTCGGAAAAACTGGATCCAACACCTCAGCTTTCAGTTTGTCCTCTGGGAAAGCTCCTGATGAGTTTAACAGAGCTTTGCCAGTTTAGGAATGGTGGGAGAGAGCAGGCTTCACTCGATGGAGTGTTCCAGATTCCATCCTGGGTGCTTCTTTCCAGAATTAGTGTCTGCAAAGGTCTGTTAAAGAGCCTGTTCAGACCAAAAGGACACTGTGAGGTTCCCAGGCATTGCACAGTTGATGGATCCTGTGCACAGCATGTCTCTGGAGCTGGGAAGGTGTGGGATGTGCCAGGGGGTGGCACACGCTGTGCCAGCACCAGGCAAGACTGAATTCTGTGGTTGGGTAGTGCTGTGAGGTGAGAATGGCACCTCCTGCCTTTATGGGTTGTTTAAAAAAACAAAAACACACCAAAAAAAATCAAAATCAACCAGACCCCCACAAAACAAGTATAAACACAGAATAGAGCCCTCAAAGCAACATTCAGGCAAATACAGCAACCTCTGCTTCTCTTCCTGTCCTCTCACCTTTCTGTGATAGTCTGGGAGAGTCTTTGTGGCAATCCTTGAGATTTTACACAGTATTTTCCTGTTGAGGCTTTCCTGAGGAGCAGAGCTCTTACTTGAACTTAGACGTGCCATATTCCCAGGAGACTGAAATCTTAGCTGTGCACGTAAGCCTGTTTTTTATCCTTTTGTTGCCTCTTCTTTCTGTTGAAAGAGTTTTACTTTAAATGGATTAATTACATGTGCATAAAATCAGTGACTCCACAGCCTGGTAATTTGCCCATTTCCACGAAGTAAAGCGGTTGTTTAAATCCCTACTCACCTGACTGTTTATATTTTTTATGCCTTAAATCAATCAATGAATAGATAAAAACCATGAGAAGCATCAGTGATTTCAAAATAACTACTTTTATTGGTATTTTAATAGCTGTTGAGGGAGCTGGAACTGGAACTTGCTTGCGATGTGTGCACAAGAATATTTGGACGTAATCATTTCAAAGTATGTAGGAATATTTAAACATCACTTTTAGCAGGAAGCAGAGGAAAATGGGCCTTGTTTTCTGGATTTTCAAGTCACATGTAAGAGCATCATTCTTATGGTTTGTGAGTTTTTTTTTCTTTTGTCTTGCAATAAATAATGAGATACAGCTGAAATGGTTCCAGCAAAAGGGGGCTGGTGTAGGAGAGATTTCTGTAAAGTACAGGGGACAGTGCATGATCCAGCAGCTTAGAACAAGCAGGAGCCTTCCAGATCCTGGTGGGATTCTGGAGCTCCCGTGAAGAACATGAGGTCTTCCCCCTCCAGTGTATTACTTTGTAATTCTGGAACCCTATTTATCTGTCCTATATCTGTTAGAAATTCAATGTTTGTTTGTCAAGAAGAATGCTTTCTCTTGCATTGAACAGGTTTTTTTTTACTATGTTTATATTTGGGTAAGAAAAATGATTTTTTTCTTTCAAAATTCATTCTGATGGAACTCCTCAACACCTTCTGCTTGGCAGCTGAACCAAAAAAAAAATTAATTTGCACAGCCCTAATGGTGTCAATGAATTGATTTCCCTTAGAACACAAGACTGCATTTCCTCCCTGGGATGCCCCAAAGTGATCGTTATTAATGATAAACCACAGTGGAAATTTTACAGAGAAATTAATAACTGGGATATTGCTCTGAAATGAGAGCAGCAACGTGGATGTCCTTGAAGGATGCTGAACACATCTCCCTTCCTTTCCACATTCACGAATAGATCATGGAAAGGCCCGGCTGTGATTGATTTGCCAGCTGGTTTGCTCTGGGAAGAGCAGGGTTATCAAAGGCAAAGGTGATGTTACCTGGGCCTGCCCTCCTGTGTGAGAGACAGGAATGGTTGGAATTTCACTCATTTTTCAGAGCAAAACTCAAAATCATAACTCACTGCTGATGGCTGATTTCTAGGATGTCTCTGTGGATTTCTTGAGCATGTGCTTCCTCAGGTACATTTGTTTTGGAGACTTTAGATGGGAAAAAGTAGAGAAACCTTCCATTGAAAGAAGGGAATATGAAACAAGAGTGAAAAAACAATCCCTAAAGAAGAATTTTTGATTAGCAGCATCTTCTAATAAATTGTCCTGATCTCAAATCTCCTTTTCTACCCTGCTGAAAACAGTGATGGGTTTTTGCCAGTTCTACTGGCAAACCTGAACTCTGCAAAGTCTGATGTAATGAATGCAAATAATCTGTGTACTTCCCTTCCAATTCTGTGCTAAAAAAATACATAATTAGAAGGATTACTGGAACAAAATGGGAGAAATATACATTAATTTTCCTCCCAAACTAATAGAAATATAATTGACAATTTTAATGTGAAAGTTCCAAGGGTTTGTTGAAAACTGTTGAGGTGTAGTCATGAAATCTTACGGGAATTATAAAAAAGTGCTGAACATTCATTTGCAAATGCCATTTGTAGCTGACTTCATGCAGTTCTGTTTTACCTCTGGAAAATAAAATCAATTTCAGATTAGCTTTGACAGGGAGGTGTTGAGGTGTGTGAGTCAGCACTTGCTCTGATATTTCTGCCAGCCTGTTGGGAAGACAAAGAATTGTGATGGATATTATCAATAACAGTGCTAGCCTGAAAGGAAAATTGGCAAACTAAGTTAAGAAACACTTTCCTGCCTTGTCCTGGCACACTTAACAAAAAACTAAATTATAAGTTGCTATTAGTGTACAGAACTAAAATTTATCTTGAGAGTTAGGAACTTTTTTTCCCTGTTCTACCCCTCTTTTGTAAAAAACCCTGCTGTGATTGCTTTTACTGCCTTTTTTTTTTCACTTTGAAATCTGGAACAGCTTTTTTTCTTTTTTTTTGTCTGAAACAGTGTGTTTGGTAGAAGTCAGTACAGCACGATTGAAACAATGAGGGATTTCATTCTTTTTATCCACAATTGTGGAGCTATATTAATAACCCTTTATAATAATCTTTCCACTATACTGAATTATGTATTGATTCTCCTTTTGCAGTAGCTTCATTACAGAATTCCAGAAGGAAAATGGGCTTTTAGATGTCAACCTGAAACTCTTCACAATTTTGAATAGGGCATTACACATAATTCTGTGAGGACCTAATCACACATCATTTGATTTCAATGAAACAACTCTCATTGACTTCCCTGAGAGCTGGCTGAGACTTGGCTTGAACTATTGCTGTGGTATTGAAGGTATAATAAGCATTTTAATGCAATTTTCCATCTCTTTCAGGTCTTACATATTCACTCTGCTGTGCACGTGGTCCTGCCACACAGAATGATGTGGTTGGATTGGAAAAGCCCCCTAAGATCATCCAGCCCAACCATCACCCCAGCACTAAATCCCAGTGTCACCCCCAAGGATGGGGACCCAGCCACTGCCCTGGGAATTCTGTTTCAATGCTTAATAACCCTCTCAGTGAAGAAATTTTTTCCTAATAGCCAATATAAACCTCCCCTGCAACAATTTGAGGCCATTTACTCTTTTCCCATCACTTGTTAATTTTGAGATCAGCCCTACCTGGCTACAACCTCCTTTCAGGGAGTTGTAGAGAGCAATAAGATCTTCCCTGAGCCTTCTTTTCTCCAGGTTAAAAAAATCCTCAGCTGCTCCTCCTCACATTTAGGCTCCAGGCCCTTCCCAGCCCTGCTGCCCTTTGGCCACACTCCAGTGTCTGTCTCGTAGCTCTCACAACATGCAGGGCACTGTGAGGAGCTTTCAGGAGGACACTTTTAGAACAGCCTTTGAAAGCAAAAAATATTTATGCTTTTTTAAACCATGAATTTTGTTGATGGAGCTCCTGCAACTGCTGTGTGGAAGCTGGGTCTGTGGCTCTGGGTGCATGGGCTCCTTTGGCAGAAATTCCAGGGGTTAACAACTCTGGAGCACGCAGGGGTCTCTGGTCATTGATTTTTAGTGGTCGCTGTTACAGAAAGCACGAGTGGCATTTAAGAGAGACAAAGCGCCGCATTAAAGTTAATGTCTTTGATTTCCTCCAAATCATCTGTAATCCGTGTGGACCTGCCATAATTTATACCTGGCTCGGCCACGGCAATAAGTCTGAGGCTGTCATGTAATCTGCATCAACACTGGTGCACAAGAGAAATGGCACGTGCTGCTCACTGCACTTGGTGTCGAGGTATTTATCTCTCCTTACCCACAAGGCTGCCCTGAGCTTAATTGGTCTTTCTCATTATTCATATTGCAAGGAAAAAAATGGGATTAAATACCGGGAGAGGGAGATAATGGAGGTTTTGCTGCCTAAGATAAATAAAAGCCAAGTCCTGTTTGTTTCTAAGCATGATAAACGTGACCAGGTTTTTTTTTGGTCTTTCCCACCGCCCCCCCAAAGTCTTGGGGGTCTCCTGAGGATAATCTTAATAGGATAAAGTGGTCTCTGAAAGACAATTAGCAAGATTCCTATAAACTGGGCCATGCATTGGCCATGCTCAACCCTCTCCTGATTAATGCTCATCTTAATTCCATTTCTTGGGATTTATTTATTCATTTCACGTATAATGTATTTAGTTCCCTTAGCTCTGCTCTGTGGTTTGAAAGCATCCTGGTCCCTTTCAAGCCCCTGTCCAGCTGTACCCGTGAGCAGCCAGCAGCCCCAGAAGGGCTGGATAGCAGTGGAAAGTGAGCTTGGATCACAACCCATGCAAGGCCTGGTCAGTGCCAATAATTGAAATAATTAATACTGTAATTATGTTTATGAAAAGAAGATCAGCAAGGAAGACACTGGGCTTCTTAGGATGAAATTCAGCACCTTGTGTCAGCTCTCCTGGTTTTATTTAGAGGAATCATATTTCTTTGGAGGCGTGCAATTCACAGTGTAATAAAGCTCTGGGGAAAGTTCTTCTCTCTTACCATATGCCTTATGTGCTATACCACTAAAATGATTTTTTCTTTATTTTTTATATTCTTTTCTAAGACAGAAATTCAAAAGTTTGTCACTTCTTATCCAGTCTTCATCCATGGCTGCATTTGGAGAATTCCAGGACAAGCCAGGGTCTCCTTAAGTGTCTTCCAGCAGATACTATTGCATATGTTTAATTAATATTTCACCTTTACTACTGCAACTTCTCTGTACAGGAAGACTCTACCTCCAGGAGGCTTTGGAACTCATTTGATGTGCTTCAACACCTTTTATGAGCTGTGCTTATTTCTTTTATGTTTATTTCTGTCTTTGGAAATTGGTGCAGTGGGAAAGCGAGGTCCCTGCCACCCACCTGCTTCCTTGAGCTCAAACACTCCAGCACCAGCCCACCTAGAGACCAGAAATAAGCAAACAAACAGCTCTGACCAGAAGGTTTCAGCAATCAGCATGTCCTTCTTGTTCTAAAATTAAGTGAGATGCAGGACCTGTCTCCAAACAGCCTGTTTGAGGGGTAAGAGAGAGGGGAGGTCCATTATTGAAATTGCCTCCTATTTACATCACATACAGCAGCATCCTGTAGCCGGTGAATGTTCTAACTGCCAGAAGTAATATGACCTCTGAGGCAGGGAATGTCTTCCTACATCTATTTTCAGTTAGTGAGGATCTTAGCAGACCGCTGCTGGAAATAAATGGAGATTAGTAAGTTTTCCTGGCTTCACAGTACATCATAAAATGTTGGAAATGTTAAAACAATTCAGTATGTTCTGGGAAGATAAACATGAATAGGGCACTGGAGGGTTTGGAGTTTTAGGTAATGACATTTCTCAGGGATGTTTAGAGGCACTTTGTCCTGTGCACAGGTTGCTGCTGCCAAGCTGGGAACCTAATGCTGAAGGGACTTTTAACACCCAGATGGTCACTTTGAGCCCCTCACGCCAAAATAGTTGAGGGCCAGATCTGAACTGGCAGAAATCAGTCAGCACCTGCTGGCTTATTCCTTTATGGGCACCCTCAGGATCTTTGCAGTGTTTTCTACCTGGAATTGCTTTTGTTTACCTGGTTGCACTGTGTATTGATCTCGAACTGTCAGCTAATTTCCAGGCAGCATTCACCCAACACGGTGTGTGCACTGAGGAAGCAGGAATTCACCAAGCCCTGTCTGTGGTGCTCATCAGCGCTCTGCAGCCACATTTACTGTGCTGCTAAAGGGAGAGTGCTCAATGGCACCTGAGCCGGGTTTTGAACTGCCCATACCCAAACCTGTCCGTTCTCTCAGAACCAAACTGTTCCCTGTGCAGGATCCTCGACCTGTCGGGGCAAGGCTGGGAGTGCAATTAGGCTGCCACAAGGAAACACAAATGGAAAAGAGAAGGGGCTGCACTAAATGGCATTGAGGGTTGGGGTGCAGCTCTTGGCAGCAGTTACCAGGTAGAGCAGCTTTTACCTTGAGCATTCAATAGGGAGGGAAAATTAAAGAGCTGGAAGAAAGTGCTTAGGACTGTTGGAAATGGATATGATTAAGGAGTTAAGATCCTAAAAAAACGACTGCTTTTCCTTGGCCCCGCTATATTGCACAATGTACATAAGTGCTCCTAGTTAAGTCACTGAGGCTGCTGGCAAACTTATGCAAGCACTTATGAGGAAAACATATGCTTGTGTGGAATGCTGACTGGAAGTTTAGCTAATGATCTATTCAGCTCTGGGTGCCACACACAGATCATGAAACATTTACTTCCAATAATTAGCTGTTTTGTAGGTTGGGGCTTTTTCTTTTTTATTTCTTTTTGTTCTTTTTTAATCCTACTCAGGCATATTGACAAACATGGCTTTTTGCTCTGTTCTTGGAGAAAGTTGCAGCTGCAAAGGTCCCTTAAGTTATGCCAATCACTTGCAGATGTTCTTCTGAAAGCAGAAATTAAATAGAATTTCTTGATGCCAATAAATTAAAAAAGAATATTAGATAGGCTGTTATCTCTAAAAATATGTGCTCTGGTCACAGTTCATCAAATACTGCTAATATAATGATGACCTTTTAAAGGAAAACACATTATGCTGTAGCTGTCTTTGTATTATACCTGTGGAATGCTGGTATGCAAAAGTCAAGCTATTAAACAGTGGGAGAAATGGAATGAAAATAATCTATTTTGCTTTTGTCTGCTGTTGCTGTTCTGATAGGCAAATTCTTCTCTTTTTTTCTCTTGTGTTCAGTCTCTCTCTTGAAACCATAAAACACAGAGACGGATCAAGTGCATGATAACATTTTGGAACATTATATCCTACTGCATTTTGATGAGTTGGATCAAAATCCCAATGACCAAAAGTTGTTCTTCAATAGCAAAAATGAGCAGAACTGCAGAGGAAGATAAGGAGGGTCCTTGTCTACCCTCATCATGGTCAGAGAGTCTAGAGACCGGGAATTTGCTCAGAGCTGAGATTTCCCTTTACTCCTCAGAAGCTCAGATTTCATATGAGCAGTTATTTCAGCAAAGATCCCTGAAAGGTGTTAGAGTACTTTTGGTGATCTGTACCCAGATATTCACCTCTGTCCATCCCAGAGATGTGGAATCAGAACTCCTCCTTCTTTCCAAATGTGTTCTGGGATTGATTAAACTCACATTGGCAAGCTATTAAATACCTGCCAGCACTGAGTCAATTCCAGTCATGTTCCAGATATTTGGAGAAACAGGACTTAATTTCTAGGGCTGTTTCCCCAAAACCTTTTCTACCAGTTTGTCCACTTGGAAAATACAGTTTTTAAATTTTTCTTTTGTCAGCAGAAAAAAAGAAGAAACTTCCTTGTACTTGGCTATTTCCTAATCAATGGGCACAGACAAACAGAACTAAAGCATTTTTGAGCTTTAAGAAGCCCTATTTAGGAGAAGAAGGCTTTGCTTCTCAGCCTGGAGATGACATTAACTGTGAGCTGCTTTACTTTGATGGCAGGGATATAAGATTTTACAGGTTTGATACAGCTATTCTCTGGACACCAGTTTTGGGGTTTGATCCCAGTGGAAGCCAGAGACAGGTAGGACTCTGTGGTGGTCACAACAAGGAGCAGGTGCCCAGGCCTTGGCACTTGTGGAGGCTGGCAGGGATTTCCCATTCCTTGGTGTGAGTGCTGGAATTCCCTGTGCAGAGGAGAACTTCCTTCCTGAGCTCAGCACTTCACTGCCTCACCATTTGCAAGGGGCTCTGAGGCATCACAGGGAATAGGAGATGTGTTGTGTTTGCACAGGGAGTTAAATAAACATCTCACACTGTTATAATTTTCTGGTTTTCTCGCTGTATGAACAGCTGCTGGTGGCTTGTCAATCAGCTCCTACGTTGGTGCTCCTAATTACATAGGGAAACATTAAAAACAGACAAAAAAAAGTTTCAAGGCCGGTAGCAGAGAAGTCAAAAGGTTCTCAAACATTGTGTTTGTCTCCTCTCGAGATAAAGGATTTTCAGAAGGCCCTGGACCTGGAGGATCAAAGGGGGCATTTTGTTTGTAATGAGTACCCATCAGTGCATCCTTTAATTACCATTCTTGTTGGTGTCTATTAACAAAACCCCACCAGGCTCTGCGGCAGAAAACATTAATTTATGAGAAACGGACAGTGTTGTGTGAAATACGTTGCTGGGTATAAATCATTCAGTGTTTGAAGACTTAGACCAAAGTCATGTTTAGAATATTCTGTGTTCCAGCCGATGCTAATTAACAGCAGGGCTTTGCCACTAGTCAGCAGGAGGTGTTGAATCCCTCCCTTTGAAAATGAGCCCCTTTCTTGGGCTGCTCCGTTCCAAAGGCTCCCAGCCTCTCTTCCAGCCTGGTGTGTCTGGGGAAGAACTCATTTGAAATTTGCTCTCCAGAGCCCTTTTCATATTTACAGCCCTCAAACTTCCCAAAACTCCTGAGCAAACTCTTACTTTTGACGTTCAAATGAAACCTCCCAGCACTGTTTAACCACCTTGGGGCTGCACTTCCGTGGTTGCTGCTGGTGAGGCCAAACTGACCACTTTGATTAGCACCATTTCAGGCCAAAGCTGTTGTTTGTGTGCCTGGCAGTGGATCTGAGCACATACGGCAATGCCAGCACGTGTCAGGCACGTTTCTGGCAGGTTTCTTCTGTGAGGATCAGCAATATTGATGCCCTGAGCAGCCAGAGCTGCTGGAGATGAGCAAGGCCATTGTTCCTATCTGGCAAAGATATTTAGCACGTGAGTAGCCTTGGCCAGCTGAACTTTCCTGGGCTGCAGGGTGTGCACAGCAGGCCCTGATTCATGGATTAATAAGTTTAAAAGCTTGTAGCAATTTCTAAAGGCTGATCTGTGTTTGTAAGGTTAAGGCTACTCAGTCTGAATGCCCCAGCACAGAACGAGTGGAGTGCACACAGTGAAACACAATGTAATTCTTGCCCTGTCAGTAGCTGAATATGCTCACCACACCTGCTTGGTCAGTCATTACAAGGGGACAAAGTCCAAGTGTCCTTTGGCCATTCATGAGTCTGTCCTGCAGTTCTCAAAAGTCAATCTTTTTTCCTGGAGGGTTCTCTATTGTTACTCTCCATAAATCTGGCAGCATCTGAGCCAGTGTTTAATTTGGAGTCCCTGTGAATGAAGGTCATCTTCTGTGTCTGACTGCATTGTTTGTATCTGAGGGTTCTTCTTAAATTCAGGGCGTACAACTCTCTTCTGATAACGTGCTCTTAGAAATCTTATACAAGATAAACTTCGCTTGCTGCTCTGACTTTTTTAATCAAAACCCCCATTTGGTACACTTTTGCAAACTGGTGAGTGAAGTGTTCAGCATTTCCTTTTTTCATTTCCTTTCGAAGCTCAGGAAAACTAAATCAAGTTTTAAAGTGTCCATTTGTTTTATGACTTCTGTGAGGTCTTGGCCATCTGTGGTAACTCTGGTCATCTCAGAGCAGGGGGATACAGACTCGAGGTCATCAGAACTGAGGGTGAAGATTTTGTAAGGTTTTCTTCTGTCTAAATTGGCACTTTATTTCAAAGCACACAGGGAAGAACTGCTGACATGGAACACATAACGAAATTTCAAAGCCACCAAGAATGGTTTTATCCGTTTTTCTTTTATTTTGAAGAAATGGTAGTAATTATCTGTCAGGCTAAAACTGAGTTCAGTTCCAAAGGACGATGTTGAGAATGCTGGACATTTGGAGGGAGAAAAATTAGACTTAGTAGAAGCTCAAAGATGCTTTTCTATTCCAGAGGGGCTTTTCCTACCAATACAATCCCTTATGCACCAGCTTAATTATTTCATCATTTATCCTCATTAAAAGTTAGAGTTACAGGAATTATTACTGTATATTAGGAAATTTTATTTTATGGATACAGTAGCCCTTTCAAGAATTACTTTCCTCTCTAGAAGAGCAAATTACTTTCCTCTGTCTTCCTCCTGTTCTGGGATGTTTATTGCACTTATGAGAATGCTAAATTGTACATTCCTAAATTTCAGATCATGATAAATATCCCTGCCCCTCTGGAGCTTTTGAATTGCATTAACCTTAAAAAAACCCCAAACCAAACATCAGCATTTAAAGTTTTGCTAGGAAAACAATTCTGTAAAATATTCCTAAATGATTTATGATTAGAGTCTGCAATTATTGAAGTTAATGTACCTTAATGGACTTAATATAGGTGGGCAAAAAAAAAAAGAAAGAAAAAGTTATGTACAGTGAAGGTTGCCCAAGCATTTGCATTCAACTTTTTTGGTTTTCTTAATCTCTCATATCTGAGACATTTTTCCTCCGTTGTTGGAAACAGCATCAACCACTTGTTGTCTGTATTTTTATTGAGTTTCAATTTTATTTTACCTTGGAAAAAAACCCTCAACCAATACAAGCAAAACAGTTTTCTACTCAAAAAAGGAAAACAGGTATTTTTATATGCAGCAGGAAGAAGAACACCTATTTTCTTTCTGTAAAAACAAATCTTGTGCAGCTCACAGTTCAAGGCGTGTAGGAGGACAGTTGAAATTCAGTAACACAGAATTACTCATTGATAGGAAATGTTTTTATTTGGGTGAAAACTGGTTTTGATTTGGCAGGGGTAGAGGACTTTGTTTAAATAAATAAAGTAGTATATTCTATGTGTCTGCTTTATGGGCAGTATGAGCAGAACCTTCTTGAGGCTTCAGTACTTTTATAAGATGAAGACTCAGGCAAAACAAATTTATTTTTTTTCATGTGTGACATGATGTCTGTCCCAAAGGCGTGTGTTGAGTTCTTCTCTTTCAATAATGTATGATTCTAAAATAGAAAATTCTCTATTAAGCAAAAAGTAAATTCTTCCAATGAAAATGCAAAATGCCAAAGTTAAGTTTGCATGAAAACTCGGCTTTTTCCCCCTGTAAGAATGTTCTGCAATTGCACAGCTCCATCCTATTTGTCAGTTGAACTTTCTCATGGGAGCTCAGCAGAATTAGTGTCCATGAAATTAATTTATATCTTAGAAGTCTTTTAGAAGGTTGCAGGAAAAAATGTTGCCTCCGTGTTGCTGTGAAATCATTCTAAATAATTGTGCTAAATTGTACTAAAAAGCTCCAGGACAGAGAACACTGAGCAGAAGGATAAAGGTCATGTATAATTTTTCCTCTGCAATTCAAGTGAGGCAATCTGACATTGCACAGTCAACTGAAAGGCATCTTTTGCAATCAAATATTTGGGGGTGAATACCAGAATTTTGGCTGTTTATTCCAATCCATACTCTGAGGGATAGTTTGTCCAGGGGGCATATCCCTCCTCTTACCTGGGGTGTGGAGTGGAGGGGAATAAAAGGAAACACTGCAACATGGGCTAATCTATAGGCTTTGTACATAGTGAAATTGCTTCTGGAAGAGATGCTTCTGGCTGGACCAGCAAGACATTCACTGCTCTCACACTGTGGGTTTTCTTGGCACACCGTTTTTGTAGTTTCTCCAGCACATGCTGAATTTGGTTGTGATGAGTGCTTTGGACTTTCACCTGAATTGCTGAGGAGGAAAGTGGACACAAAGCAGACAAACCTGCCTGAGACCCAGCAGGAGAACGGAGAATGTGAGACTGTGGGAGCACTGAGAAACCAGGCTGGAAAGGGGTGCCTCCTGGAGGAATTTTGGTGATAGAGAATTCGGTGTTGGAAGCACAGAGCATTCTGTCTGTGTATCACAGGGGCAGAAATCAGGCCAGTACAACCCACTGAGGAGGAGGGATGGGTTGAACATGCAGATAAAACAATGTGTGCTGCCTGATAGACCTTTGGGGGTTTGGGATTACAAGACAACAGAAATTCCAAAAGCAGTGCAACTACTGCTAGACCGTGCACTCCTCTGACCTGGAAAGGAAGGGGATGCCAGCAGTATGATATTTGCTTTGTTTTCTGAAGGGAAAAGAGGAGATGGGGCAACCGTGATGCCTGGAATACTTTGCACATTAGAACAGCTAACATGTTCTGGGGTCCTCTCTCAGCAACTTGAGAAATAGATCAAGCCAGTGATGATTAAGGGTTATAGAGTCAGTACAAACTAAAGGGAGACAACTCAGGCAGAGATGTGGGAATTTGGCCTTCATGGTATGGGAGAACTGGGAATGGCCATCTCTGGGTGAACTTCTCAGGGGTCAGAATCCTATTTTGCCAAAGAAGGAAGAAAAGCTGCTGCCATGTGCAGTAGTTGAACAACGATTCTGCTGGAGGAGGAGGATGATAAATGTTCTGCCATATCCCAAGCATTCAAATGGCTGTGTGTCACAAGCAGAGGCCAAAATTCAACCAGGCCACTGGATCAAATCTTGGTCTGCTGTCGGGACGGCAGGGACAGCTCAGCAGCTCTGGGGTGCAGAATTTCTCATGCTTGGGAAATGATCTCTTGAGAACATGCGACAAAATTGTTCCAAGAGCAGTGCATGGATGAAGTGCAGTTATTAAAAGGCTCGAGGGGCTCTCAAGGGTAAGCAAAGTTGGGAAACTTGTGAGACAGAGAAAGAAAGTGTCCTGTATTTCAGAGTAACACAGGGCAGCAGTCAGCTCTCTGCAAGAAGGAGATCAGCCGGCACTGAGACATAGAGAAGAGGAAGGTTCATTGAGCAGTGTGTGATGAATGCAGCCCTCTGCAGATGGGTCTCCTAAATATAAATATAAAATAAAATATTTAAGTGGGGGGACTGCAGAACTCATCTGGAGAAAATGTAAAATTGGGAACCAAGCTCATAGGTTTCAGATTGTTGTATTTTTTGTTTTAACACCGATTCCTAACTCATTTTTTCTCCTTAATTGCTGTTTCCAGTGTATACTTAAGGCAATTATATTCACAGATTTACTTTTTTATTTGAAAGAAGAGTTTGAATATACACTGTGCATTTTAAACAGTCACCACAGTGAATTTTTGACAAAATAGATGATTATGAACATAGTACAACATGTTTTTCAGCTCAGTTGTGTTGGATTAAAGCTCAATATCTTTTTTTCTTTATGTTTATTTTAGGATTCATTCTTTAATCCCATTTTCATGGAGTAGAAGATTTTCTTTCTTGCAGTTTTTTCTGTTTTCTCTGCCTATCACCTTTGCTACAGATCTGAACCACACTTTCAATATTTCTGCTTAGACTGACTCTTATTAGTTCAAAGCAGAGCTACATATTTTAAATTGATCAAGGTTTCTGAAGTAATTATAACAACTGCTTCTGGAGGACACAGTTGCAGTTTTCATTTTGATATTATATGAAAGTGTGTTTCTTCAAAGCTACAAATGTAAGCTAGTAAGAGGCAGTTGGTAATTATTCTCTAATAAACAGAGTAGGAAGTACATGAAAAACCTTAGGGGACACATACACTGCTTGCAGAGCAATTAATAAAAATCTCAGGGCACTTAAAAGAAAATTCAGCCTGAGACTGTGTGTGCATTTGGCTGTGAATTTGAGTTCATTCCAAACTAAGAGGTCTGTTGTGATCAAATTTGTTATTTGTTTACTAACACCCTTTCGCTTGTTGTCGTTTAACAGACTTTAGGAGATAATTTTTATTCTTAATTGACTCTTAATTTTATCTATAAAATCCTTTCAGCTTCCAATCTGCTTTCTATAAAACCCAAATAATCAAAGTTTTGATATATTAATTCCCTCTCTATTTTAACTTGTTTTGCTTGTAAATATTTGAGCATGGGTAAAACTTCATGGATCTCCATTAAATAACTAAACAACTCCAAAGAACTGGCAAAATTCCTCTTCTTATGAATGGTTTGTTTATGCATTATGCCTCTTGGTTTTTCTGGCATATTTTTTTTTTTTATTTTTCTGACTGCTTTTTTGCTAAATCAAAGGTGTTTACTGAAAGATGAAAAGACAAAAGTGTGACCACTTGAGAAAACAGCAAAGAAAATGTTTATTGTGAAAGAGCTTCTTTTGTGGTTGCACTCAGGCTGTGAGTACTTTGTGTTTGCAGGGTTAAGGCTTGGTTCAAAAGAAAACCTGAAACCGAACGGGGACCTGAGCAGGAGGGAGGCACAGGGAATTAATCTGAACTGAGGAGTTCCCTTCAGGGACGGCAAAACCCTGACAAGCTGCACGTTTGGCAGTTCTGTAAGGCAGAGATGGAGTAATTGGATTGGGTGAAATGTGTCCCAAGAGCAGGAAAAGACCAAGCGAGAGGAAGAAAAACATAGCTCAGACTTCTGTAAAATGTAGCTTTTTCCTTGGGTGGAAGAATAAAAAGTTTGCTTTGAAGAGTTTATCTCTGTGACATCAACAAACGTAGGCTGTCACCACTTTCTGAGTGGAGAATTGTTATGAACCTCAAATCAGTTGGGCTTCCTGCTGCTCAAGAACCAGACTCTGGAGTACTTGCTTAAAAGGGTGAAATATGTTAAAAATGCAGTGTGTGTTCAGCCCCCGACAAAACTGCAAGTTGTGGGTTTGCCATTAAAAATGTGTCATTGTGGTTTTGTCATTTAAATCCAACTCATCCGTCTTGTAGCTTTGCCATGGCTTTGCATTAATGCTCTTCTAGGATCAGCCCCACTGTTTTGGGGTTGGGTGCCTTGCCAGAGGTTATACTCCATTCTTTTGTAAGTTATTATGTCACAGGCACTAAAATTGTGATGAATCAGGAGTTTATAGTTTTTGGAGAGCTGTTGGGTGTTTCCTCGCTGATACACAAGCTTCCCATGTGCCCCTAATTCTCTCTCTGCACTTGACAGTGTGAGATTTTAGCCATTGGTGCTGGGGAAATAAAGAATCAATAAGAAAAGTGTACAGATTTCTCTAGAATTTACTTGGGATACCAAACTGAGATGCACAAGAACACTGTGATTGTGATACCAATAGAGAAAATGTGGATACCATCAGGGTGTGATTTTAACCTTCCTGAGAGCCACAAACATAATCTCTGGAGGGACCTCGAGCTGACTGAGTCCATGTCAAAGTGTTTTATAAGCCAGAATTAAGTGGAAAACTCTCCATTTCTGTCCATTTTGGTTGTGTTTTTGAGTCTCCCTAGGAGAGTGAGTTCTCCCAGTGTTTTAAGCTTCTTTGCATCAGTTTTGTGCAGGTATGAGCACAGCAGTCCCTCGCTGGGTGCATTCCTCTTGGCAAAAGGGAAACGCAGGTTGTTAAACACAGCTGCTAGAGCAGATATAAACCGGTGTGCGCTGGAGCACCATAAATCATCCTGCCCCGAGACAGTAAAAACTGCCTGCTGTGGCCTACACCCAGCGAGCCTTCGTGGTTTTCCCTTTTTAATGCAAACCACCCCATCGCGAAACACTTTGTAGTTTATCATGTGCTGATGCTCCTGCACCGTGCCAAGTGTGCCGGCATGAAAATCACTGCAGCAGGCACAGCAGCACCTTCACTGCTCTGATTTCTGTCCTTGCTCTGGGAGCTAGATAACCACTTGAGGATTGCTGCACATTCCACTCCGCTTTTTTTTTCTTTTTTTTTTGTTTTCTTTTTTTTTTGTGAATTTGTTTTATTTTAACAAATAACTAGCGTTTTAAAAGAAACTGATAAAAAGCCTGCTCTCTGCTGATACGGCGGTGGCATTTGTTGTTGCTGCGCTGGGTGCTAGGTAGGGGAGAGCATTCTGTTACTAATGGTTTAAGTCATGACTAATGCCGTGTGCCAACAACAGAGATACAGATTCAAATTTAAATGAACTACCCAGGCAGTGTTTTACAGGATGTGTTTCTTGTTGGCAATTTGTTGTTCCTGACAACCTCGGATCCTCAGGCCGTTGTTACGCCAGCCGCTGGGATTAGAACACACACGGGCTGAGCTTATAAATGTTTCAAAACTGCTGCGATGGAGCAGCAGAATTTCAAAATGTAATCAGGTATTCTTTAGAAAGTGGCTAATGTGGAAGAAGCCAGATTTGGCGGGGTTTGATTTTAGTTTTGAAGCAGCATCTTTTTTAATACTTCAGTATGTTTTTCTCATGCTGCTTCCTACAATCCACTGACTTCTCTTGTCCACTAGAAATGAAAAAGCCAAGACAAAACTGAAAAGCTACAGGAAGCAAAGTTTTAGGTGCTAGAAGACTCTTCTGCTTCAGGTCCATAAAGGAGTAGATTTTCGTGGGATTGATCTCTTCAAGATAGATATGCTTACAACCCTTCCTCACAGCATCATGGCATTATTGAAGGCTTTCTTCTTGATTATGCTACTGAAGGATTCAGTATTTATCACCGGACTTTAATGACAATAAAGCCTGTTTTGAACTTTAGAAAGCTGGGCTTTGTCAGTCTGGCTTTTTATTTAGTCTTTTTTTATTAGAGCAATCCTTTATAACAAGATTAGCACATGGAAGGTGGCTGAGATCTGCTCCACAGGGGCCTTCACCTTTATCACATCAGTGCTTCAAAAGTTCCCCGACAGCTGCTCACAAACCCGGTTGTGAAGTGCAGCCTATTTCCTTATCTTTCTGTGGAAACGCTTCCCAAGTGTCTGTCCACAGGCATTCAATTCCACATCTCCAAATTAAAAACTGCTCTAAGGGAATACACAATAGACCAGTGCTCTTTTGTCTCCTGTATCAGCTCCTGAAGTGAGATTAGGGGAAAAGGTATTTTTACACAAAATGAGGTCTCTGTTTCTTATCTCTGTGTTTATCTAAAATGTCAGAGTTAAATGTATCAGACATGAATGCTTTGTGGTAGGAGAACAAACAGTTTATCAATCTGGTTATGATTGCAATAAATCCTTTGATCCTCCTGATGCTGCTGCTTCCTTTAATACCCAATCTGATTGATACAAAGTTTTTTTCATTTAGGACTTAAATGTTTTATTTGCTGTTTTGGAATAGTAACATGGCACAGAGTTGTGTCATGATCATAGCTTTTGTTTATCCATATGTTTTAAATAATCATAGAATTAAGTTAGTCATGGAACTAACACATTATTAGTGTGATGATTGTGAAAATCCCATACATTTGTGATATTTAGTATCTCATTCAGTCCTATTTTTCATGGAGAAGTTGTCCTTTCTTTAGGTAGAAAAAAAAAAAAAGCCCAACCCCCTGGTCTTGTTCGGATGGTGTACGTAAACATATGACCCTGAAATACAAACTGTTTATAACTACTCCAACCAGTAATTACAAAGTTACACTTTGTGTTCATTTGCTCTAATCCATTATTCAGAATCATGTTTCTTTTTTTAAATAATTATAAAGTATCTTTTCTTTTGTGATTAAAATACTGGTTTGGGGCTTGCTCTCTCAAAAGAATCAGGATAAGAAAGTTTTCATAAAATATTTTTATATAATATTTTTATTTAATGCTTTTCTTTCTGCCCATAGAAAGGCTCAGGACAGAATCAGTCATTTTTGAATTGCTGTTTACTTTCTATTGTGGTGAACTCATTCCACACACATCCTCCCCCATAAAACCCTACCAAAACATATTCTTTGTAAGGCACAACCCTAACTTGTCAGAGTGTGGTGGCATTGCCTTGTCTGCAATTGTTCTCTCATTTTAGAGATCTTGGATAATTCCTACACAGGCTTTCATCTGTAGTTGTGTTTCTAGGATTCTAATCCTGTTCTCTTGGAAAATACAGCAAAAGTCCAGTTAAATTCTTTGAAGTCAAGAATAAGGTGACTCCTCAGGATTGAGTAATTGGAATTTGCTGGTTGTGTCACGATCCTCTTAACCTGATGTCTTCCACAGTGCGATCTCTGACAAAACGCACTAGCAAAATGCAAGTTCTTGCTTTCACAGCTATTACTTCAAATTTGATCTTGTCCCACGTCTTGTTTGGAAGGTCACTCAGCGAAACAAGATTTTCTGTCAGTGTCAGACTCTTGTGAAAGCTCTGCTCTCTAACTTGGTAGAAATTACATCCCCCCATGTGGCTTGGAATTGGAGCAGCCCCGTGAAAACCACGAATTCCACAGCACGGAACAAGAACCCCAGTTACATTTATCTCTGCACCTTCAGGCTCCTGAGCCCTGCAAGCCTGGGTGGGAATGTCTGTGGCACTGGGATGGCTGTATGGAGTATGATTTACCCCTCAGACCTGGAAGGGAGCAATTAATTACTGTGATTTCATTCATTACTGTCATTAGAGCAGAGGATGATTTGTTTATTAGAGCTCAGAGAAGCACTGTCAGTGCTCACCTTTTTTTTTTTTTCCCAGAACAGGATGAGTGGTGAGCCTGCCCAACGCTCTTTCTTTTGGTGTACAGGTGACTCCTGCTGTGGCATGAGAGATCTGCTGGGTCGCTTTCAGTGCTGAATGGAAGATTTCTCTACAGCACACCTTTTGAAAACCTCATGCTCTCAGGAATTCTGTTTCATCTGGAAACAGCATTGGCTGTGAAATTCCATGGCCTAACAGCAGTAGCATAAAATACACCAAAGTCACTTTAACCTCCACGTGGATCTACCTGAGACATTGTCTCTGTGCCTCAGTGCAGGGGGATATTTCTGTGCGTGCTGAGCCCTAGCTGGAATAGTCACGTCAATTAATTGCCCATAACACAGAAGTACATTAGTCAATAAACACTTTTGGTGTGTAATTAAATGGCAAACTGAGGGTGAGGGATTTAGTAATCCCTAGGAATATTTGTGAACACACTGCGAATCGTTGTGTTTATCTCCTCCTGGATGGTGAGAAAAAGGGACATTCTGGCTTCCACAAGGTAAAAATAATGAGGAAAAAGCTCTTTTTCTGTTGCCTTGGAGCACTTTCTTCTTGCTCAGTTGTTCCACTACTAAGAATTGGGTTGGTGTCCAAAGGCTTTATCCTTAAAAAAAGAAAACAAAGGGTTTCTTCTCCCCCCAAAGAAACCAAAACACACTCTTGTATCTAGAAAGGGAATAGGAAACTTTGAATTTTTTCAACATGAAATCCTAATGCACTGGAGTTATTCCTGGCAGACACAGCTAACCTTCAAAATTGTACGACAAAGTACAGTTATGTATTCGTAGACTTCAGAGTTAACCAGATATGAATTTATTTGAAGCATTTAAACAAATCCAACAGGCAGGAGTCTGAGAGGAGTCTTTCACCAAAGCTGTTTTCAACAGGTTTCAAACTGCTTGTGTTAAAAGCTCTGCTCTAATACCTGCCTTTAATGCAATATTCAGGAAAAAAATGCCCTAATTTGTATCAGGTTACAAAAAAAGCCCCACCCTAAACCAACATAACAGCTTTATGGTAATATATTTTCCTGCAGGTAGTACCTTACTGTTTAGATGTGATTCCGAGAAAAGTTATGATCTCATGTAAGAGCAAAAAGTGTATTTTTTTTCCCCCATCATTAGACTTCCCTGTAAGAATGCCTTATTATAAGTTTGGCAGCACAGCAGGATTTATAATATTGAATACATTGTGTCAGCTCTCTTGTTTGCGGGAGGATAAAGTTCCATTATTCAGGGCTTTGCTTCAAATCCGTCCATTGTAGTGCAATTAAACACAGTCCTTTTTTTAGGACTAAACCTCATGCTTCAAGAAAATAAGCTTTCAAGATGAAGTGTGTAGGGTTTATGTATTCCAGGTAAAAGCCCAGCTCATTCTGTGGAGCACACCAGGTCTGAGCACAGCTGAGGTTGGACATAATCTCTGCTCATTTGGCCTCTTTATTTTGTGCCCTGGCCAAGGACCCTGCTCCGGTTGCAGAAAACACGGTTGACTGCCTGGACTGGAAGGATTTGTTTTTATTTATTTTTTTTTTCCTCTTTCTGTATTTAATTATCCCACTAAAAAAACATGAACTGGGTTTTATGATGTAAATAAGTGTTAGTGAGGTGAATTATGCCAGGGAACTCAAGCTATTTCCTTGGGCCTTGTGGAAATGTAAAGGATAATATTGAAGGGGATAGAGAGGAGTCGTAGATCTTTGTGTTTTCTGGTTTTTTTTACTTTATTGAGGACACAAATAAACATGATATGTGCCTGTAGGGCTCATGAGTACAGTCATGTGCCCCAGGAGGCCTGCAAGGATTTGGGGAGTGTATGAAGGGGATATGGGATTGTTATTTGTCTTCTTTTGAATTGGGAATAGTTACCTCAAAGCAAAAATATTCACTGAAGTTTCTGGTCTGGTCTGATTTTTTTTTTTTTTTCATCATTATATTAAACAAGAGGATGAACCTCAGACAGGAATGGGTCATGTCTCACCCAGAGCTGGAAAATTTGGTTTTTACTTCTTCTCACTCAACTCAAACTAAAACCTCACAGTTTATTTGAATATTACCATCTTTAGACAGTGGGTGGTTTACATGGATGCTGTTTTCTTGTTGGTGTGGAATTTGCAATCCTTATAATTCTGACTAGACTTACTAGGCTTATGACTAGGTCCTTTGACATCCAGAGCACTGAATTTCAGATTCAAGGAATCAGAATTTTCGTAAATGTGTCTTTAAAATACTTCCCCACATCCCCGAGCTATGAGCTTACACTTTATTTCTTCCTGTTTGGAAATAAACAAGTTCTGAAATATTTCAGAAACTAGCAAAAGTGCAAATATTCCATCTGACAAGTCCTTTGCCTAATGTAAGTCCCAGAACTCAGGTCTAAAGCCCATCTGTCACCACTCAGAGCTAAAAACAAGGCAGAAATAAGAATATTCACATCATCATAATGGGGTTTTGGAGTGCAATGGGAAAAGAACCATTTCCTGCATCGTGATTCTGATGTTATTTATTGTATTAGTATTTTTTAAGTCAGTTCTTATGACCTTTTTCTTTTGCTGTACTTTAAAATATATACCTCAGATATTGTATCAAGTGCTGTGCATGAGTGCTGGAAAATTTAGTTCCTACTGTATTATATTGCCTTGATTTCATAACCTAAATTCCACTCATAGTTGAAAAATACGAAGAAAGATGTTGGTTTTCTTGAAGAAGGCAATTCGGGGAATTCTTTGTGTTGATTTTCTTCCACTAATGTTCTTGCTGCCAGGGAGTTCTCTGAACTGGAGGGTTTACAGATTGCCAGGCCGGTAATAAAACAGATGTTCATATAGTTTTCAAAACCTCCCTAAATTAGACTTTCTCCTTACAACATCCCTAATGTTTCAGCTCTGCTGGGTTGGAGTTTGCAGTTATTTACAGCCCAAACTCCACCACACTTACAGGCTGCCAGCCTAAAGCTTTCTAACGAGTTAAGTCTGTTGTTAACCAGCTTAGTGTATTATTTATAACCAGAACATAAGTTAAGATAAAAACTCCGCTGCTCTGTGCCCTGCCTGGAAGGGTTTGCAGCCTAATTACAGAGTCAAGTGGATTTTGCAAACACGGAATAAGCCACAGGACAGCTCTGTGTGTGTCCAATTGGTTCTGGGTCGCTTATTTGTGAGTTACTAGCACGTTTTCCCCTGAATTCTCAGTGCACAAACTTCTGCTTTTCAAATAGAACCAGATTTGTTTTTGTGAGGAATGAGATGAGGGGGCCACCTCCCCCTTTTTTTTTTTTTTCCCATTGCAGCTGTTGGTTCTTCTGTGAAAGACCCTAAATAATTCCTTTCTCTCCTGCAAGCTGCCCTTTTCCTGTGTTTATCCAGAGCTCTCAGGTCCCACCTTTTGTTTTCCCTTAGCCCAGCTGGATTGGTCTGGCTCTCTCTGTCATTATTACCTCCGATCAATATTTCTCGCCCTCTGACTATTTGTACTTCACTCCAGTGACTCGTCAATGCTTTTCTGCAGGGCAGTGCAATATTCCAGATGCCATCAGGGCTATCAAAGGCATCATTTGATGCTCCCTGTGCCAAGGGGTGATGCCACTGCAGCCCGAACACCTCTCCCTGTGCCAGGCCGGGATGGATGTGTTCTCCCCCTGTGCTGCTTGAGTTCAGGACACTCCCCTGTATAACCACCGAACAGCTTATTATGAGGGAGTTTTATTTGCATTTATTTATCACTACTCGATGAATAAACATTCTTCAGAAAACAAAGACCTCGCCTAAATTCTGCTTGGAATAGCGGGAAGAATTCCCTTTGACTTCAGAGGCTTTTCAGTCAGGCCCTCACTGAAACATTTCAGGTACAGTTGTCAAGTAATTGTTCTGTAAATCGTTGTCTTTCTCTCGGTAGCGATTACTCTTTCATCTTGGATTAAGATGCATATTTTAGGTCTACCGTGTTCAAATTTCAAAAAATAGCATGTACAGGAGTTACATCTATTCTTGACTTCTGTTTGTGTTGTGAAATGTAATGCAGTCAGAGAAATAAATTTACACTTTATCCTTGGGGAAGAAGTATTTCCAGGCAAGTCATTATTTCAGGGTTCTTCAAAGATCAAAGACAAGGAAGGAGTTGAGGAAGAGTGAAGGCGATATTTTTTAATCAAAATGTAGGTTTTGTTTTGAAAAATAGAATTTGATTTTAGAATATATAATGAAGAAAACATTAGTGACCTCCTGACATAGGGTTGGTACTGTTTTGGTTTCCGTCAGGTGTTCATCTGATACAGGATCTGACCTTTTTTGCCAAAGTGTTCCTTGAAATAATTTGGTAGCCAACCTGATGCTAAAGAAAGCAGGATCTTATGTAAAGCAGAATAGAAGGCTGACCTAGTTAATGTTGTTTATTATCATGAATAGCTGATGAAATCCAGCAGAAAATTACAAAGTGTGAAGGGTTTGCAATGGAATAAATAAAATGGAGCAATATCTTCATTGTGGAACATCCCATGGCAGAAACACTAATTTTTAAATAGGGGAAAGCCTGCTATGATTTGGAAAGCCAGGTGAGGATGACAGGATGCCCGACAAACCCAACTGAGCAGAGACTCACCTCTGTTTGCACAAATGAGTGTCTGTAAGAGAATGAGACAATGAAGTTGGAAGACTGGATACTTGGCTTGGAATGAGTGCTTAATCCATCATTTAATTTACCAGAACACCCAGGCTAATGAGCAGGCCTTTTTAGATCTTATTTGATGTTAAATACGTGCTCGAGTGCCTCACTCACTGTTAAATACTCACTGCATGGACAGATCCTCTGGCTTCAGAAGGATTATTAGCGAGCTTGTAAAATACAAGGGTTTGAGGGTTCTATTACATTGGGCAAATAATCCTTGGCTGCCTTGTGCAGGATCAGGTCCAAATCTGGCTGCTCACTTGCTAAAACAGCACATGATGCTGCAGTAAGTGTAAGGCATCTTCCGTGGTGCTTTTGGGACAAGTTTATATCCCACCAAACTTTGGATTTCATCAACGTATCTATTTTACTTTATGCTGGGGGATTGTTTGGTTAAAACAGTTAGTGACCATTTTTCTCCTGGCTCCATTTATGGAGGAATTTTCTAGTGAAAAGGAAGAGGGTTTTATTTAATAACTTACTTAAACGAATATTTTACAATTACATTTCTTGCATGTACAGAAATGAGAGGAAATAGTTTAAATTATACTTGCAGGAATCTCAGTAAGAAGGCTCTGAAAAATTTCTTATTCTCTCCTCTCTAACACCACCTCCAAAACAGGTGGGTTTTGGTCCTTTAGCTTGACTCTGAAAATTTTGTTAGGCACAGCACAGAATAAATAAGAGAGCCCTTCTGGCTCCCAGCATCATTTCTCCCTCACCCTGGTGGAAATAACATTTCTCGGCTATAATTTGTTTTTGGTGCTATAATTGTTGTTCTCAATAAATAAAGTAATTTCAGAGTGACTAAGGAGGCATGTCGTGCATCAAATACACCATGAATGCACAGGGGATAATTATCTTAATTGTGTTATCCTTTATTTAGCTGGATGAATGGTGAGGGCTCATGGGTTTAGTGGATGAGTTCGAGAAGAGCAGGATCATTTTCACTTGGCTGTGTGAGCATTTGTGTTTGTGGGGCCTCTGCTCAGAGGATCAAGTCTCGTTGTGTCCATGACAATAACAGGGAGAGACACCAGAGCACAGACCACGCTTCCTTCATGCTCCACGTGAGAGGAGAAGCAGCTCTGATCCCTTCCCAGATTAATTCAAAGTTCACACTCATCAATTGCTGAGACTTTTTGTCATTCTGTTTCAAAAATGGTGTTTGTGGGTAAATACGCCTGAAAGCAGTGGAGCTGCTGGATTCAGCAAAGTCGTGGTAATAGACTGACAAAGTCAAATGAAAGAGCAAAACCATGAATCTTGTTAATTGTGTTTCTCCTTTTCATTTTTGTCTCTCTCTGATTCAGAAGCACAGAAAATCTGTTTTCTCAATAGAGATCTGCATCATCTCTTTGAATCAGAATATAAAAGAAGCAGGGCTCTGCTGCTGTTGAATAATTTTAATATAACATTAAAATGACTCATCATGTTTAATTAAAATACAGTTTTGTATCTGAGATATGTAGTGCAGATAACCTTGTTCAAGGGTGAAATTTATCATTCAAATAAGAACCAGAGATGTGAAACCTCCCAATAGTGAATCAATAATCAATCAGTAACACTCCTTAATTAAGTGCCAATCAGTTCTAATCATTGTACCATGTACTGTAAAAAAACCATTTAGCTTACAGAAGACTTCGCTATCTCTTTCAAACTGTGACTTGTAATATCACAGAATGCATTTTAATAGTGACTTCAGTTGCTGGACTATTGAAATATTTTAGTGGAGAAGAAGAAAATTAATCCTAATATTTTATAATATAATTAACTTTGTGCTTTAGCTTAAATATACAGAATTTCTGTTGTGAATTATGATGCAAGCCTTGACTAAGAATGTTGGGATGATTTTCAAAATACCATCATGGGGTTTTACCCATTCTAACATCTTCCATTACATTGAGGTGCCAGCAAATATTTCTGGTTTCAGTAATTCACATACTGTGGAGACAACTCAAAACTTACACATCCACAGAGGAGCCCTATGACTGCTTTGTTCTATCTCCTGTATTTATGGGTCAGGTGGTTTCCCTGAACTGGTTCTTCCTGACCCTGAGCAGTTCTGTGGGAAAGAAAACCAGAAGAAAATAAAATTTAAAAATGACCAATATTGGAGAACTGAGAAGAAATTCAGTTTCACCCTTTGCAAATAGTATTTATTTTGTCTTCTGAAGCAAAGTGGGGTGTCCCTCATGCTCCCTGTTTTCTTTGACTTCAGCGTGTGGTTGGATTAATCTGCAAACTCTCCTTTGGCAAAATCCCTGAGCTAAAGCAATTCCTGCTCTGCCGTGTCCCAGTGCCAGGAGAATATCCATGGGGGGATTTAACTCCAGAGTATGGCACACCCAGCGTGCTCACAGCCTGGCTTCTTTGGCAGCCCCATCATCTCCCTTCAGTGCACACATTTTTCTGCACTGAGATCAAACAAAGCACTTTAGCAAGTATATATCCTGATAATAAATGTTTTCTTATGGAAGGAGATATAAATTAAATAAATTAACCTTCTGTTAAAGGTGCTTGGGTCATGATTTTTTTCATCACTCTATTGGCAGCAGGAAAAGTTGAAGACCAGGGAGCAGAACACAGGTTCCTGTTCTGTTCTGATCACAGGCAGACTCGTAAGCTCATGTCAGATAAAATCAACATGTAACCAAGCAGCCCCAGTGGCAGCTTCATGTAAAGCTTTTGGAAAAGGCAACTTTCACTTGCTGTTAATTTGGTTTAGAAGCAAATGTTCTTCTACAGCCATGTCTTGCCTGCTGACATCCAAGTAATGCCACTGCTCCTGTTCTCATCCTTCTGGGGAACAGACAAATGCTTTCCATCAGCTTCCAAAAGCCAAATTTTCAGCTGAAATGAATCAGGATCTGTCTGTAATAATCAGTGTTGCTCTGAGATACATCACCTGGCCCTAAATACAGCAGGCATGCTGAAGCCCTTTGTTCCCTGTTGAATTAAACAGAGACTTCTGTTTAAAAAATCAATACTACAGCATACCTCACTGACATTATTTTAAAACACAAATGATTTTTAGTTCCAGATCTATATATCAAAATAGATTTTCTTTGCATTTTCCCCATTTACTCATAGCATTAGGGAGGTTGTATTTCCATAAATATGTTGGAGTCCATCTTCAGTGCGCAAGAGTTCAAGTGGAGGATTTTGTAGCACGTTTTTGTTGTTGCTTAGTGGAAGGATGTGGTAAAAATGCAGTTCTGAAAGAATCGTTGAAGGCTTTTCAGCTGTGCTGTATTATATTGCACATATTCAAATACAATTTTATGCCAGGTTCTTCTCATCTGTACTTAGCAAACCCTGGAATAATTATTTATCTACCTGCAGTGTGTTCCTCTTTGGAAAAACACTTTAGATTTTCATTGACATGGCCAGGGACATTTCAATGTCCATTTCAATCGATCTCATTGGCAATGTCCACACATTCTTTGCAAATGAAACTGCTTTAAGTCCATTGAATTTCAGCTCAGAACCCATTCCAGGTATTGAATTTACGACCAAGATGAATTAAAGCAGTTAGTGATGGTTTTCTTTTCACATGCATTGGTTTGGTCAGGTTAATCTAAACAGGATCAACTAATATTATACGTCCTTTTTTAGGGAAAGAAGAGAGAGGATTTCTTTTGAAATCCTGTGTAATCCTCCTCATATGCCAGTTAGGTGAATCGAGTTAAATTCACACTGGTTTATTTCAGCTGGATATATTCCAGACCTTCTTCCACAATCCTCATTGGGAGTTTCTTGTACTTCATACCCTGCAGAAGCGCACAAATGTCAAGAATTAGATAGAAAGATGACCTTGATGTGCTGGATGTTTAGCTGATGAGGTCCTGTAAGATTGAGTTCCCTTCTGGGCAGAGTTTCCACCTAAGAGTACTTTAGGTTTCCACCAAAATCCTGGAGACTTCTGAGGAAATACTCAGGCATATGAGAACAACAAAACATGAACAATTTAAAATTTCCTGAAAAGTCTGTTTCTCTAGAGAGCCACATCATCTGTTTGCTCCATCTACTGCAAATCTTAGGTGCTTTGGGCTTTGATTCTTTGAGCTTCTACTGCTATGCACATTTTGACAAACAAGAACTTGCCTGCCCAAGGACTGCAGGGCAGAGTCACACCCAGAACCTGCCACCCTCATTTTCCTGTTCAGTCAGGTTACACTCACATGAAATACAGTATGTGACATGTTAATGACATTGAATCCCTTACATTCTGATAATTCATCTCTTTTGAACAGAAGAGAAATTATATGTAAGAGCAGAAAAGAGCCAGGGCTTTTCAAAAATTGCAGGCATTTTACGAGATTTTTTAAACAGACAATTCTGTCTAGGAACCTGTTTTTTCACCATTTCAAAATGAGCTTGAAAATAATTTCAAGCACAAAAGTTGCATTAAAAAAACCAAACCCCAAATCACATGCACATTTATTTTTGCTAGAATTATACAATCAAAGCCAATGAGAGAAAAATACTTTTAAAAAAGGCATAACTTGTACATGATTTCAAGACTAATTTAATTTCCTCTCCCTGTCAAGTGATGTACTTCCAGTGTCATAACAAAGTCAGGAAAACATGTCAGATTTTTCAAACTTCTTCCACTTTCTAAAATACTGACAATGACTTTTTTATGCTGATAATGTTTCACTGGTTTATGTATGTTTAAAAAAAATCATATTCATATATTTATTTTTTCGCTGGTATTGTATAAGCTGAAAAAGACAATATTGCAGTAGTAGCCATTAGCTGCGTCTCACATACACACATTTCAATGCAAACACAAAATTCCAGACTTTCTATCTGCCATTTGCTGTTCCCACTTCCACTGCCCTAATGCATTGTCTGTATGCCAGAACACATTCTGGAATTAAATGGGACAAGGGAAAGGCAGCAGCACAATAGAAATCGCAGGTTATTGCAATTTAAAGATATTCAGCGGTGAATGAAATTTGAAAGTCTGTCATTTGGCTAGTAACAGCAGGAGAGAAAACTTTAATAAGAATTGAGAGGAAGAAATTTTTTAGCAAAGGTTTGGGGTGGGGGAAAGAGCGCCTAATGCAGGAGAGAGGAAAAGTGGTACAGGATGAGAGTGGCTCCAGCTGTGGGGAAACGAGGCTTTGGAACAAACATTTTTGGAAGAGGTCAAAGCTAGGAAAGAACAAAGGCTGTGTCCATGGGGTGAGACTCACATCCTTTATGGTATGGAGAGGCACAAGGAAAATCTGCATGAATGCTGGGTTTGATGAGGTTTGAAGAACATCCCTGCAATATGTCTGAAGGTACTTGTGGAGCTTGAAGACGACTGTGTCTTTCACCTCCCTCTGGCTGCTCTGTCATCTGGACAGGCTTTGCCAGAGCACAAGAACCGGTCAGGAAAATGGGATCAACCACAAAAAAAGATACACCAGGAACAGATTTATATATATACATATATATATAAATACTTTTTTTTCTTTTCTCCCCCACTGTGAAGTAAACCAGAACAATACATTGTGCTAGATAATGCCAAGCTAATAGTCTCCCTCTGAACAGAATGTTCTACTACTATTTTTATGTTAATAGTTATGGAAGACATAGCAAAAAAATCTAGTAACAGAATTGGAGATAAACAAGTCAACGCTTTTGTGAAGTTTTCAGTAATTGAGGTGCATTTTAACACCTACCAAACAGGAGATGACAACTGAGAGCACCTTTGCTTTGCTATTTAATTCTCAAAATCACAAACTGAGCTCCTAGATGGAGCTCTTTTGGGAAATGTGGCTGGGACAACTAGATGAGAAAGCAACAAATGCTGCTTGGAGCTCCATTTGGTAGGGGTGAGCACCGGGAAAGATCACTTTACTTCTGAAAATGATGTTTGCTACAGTATGAAAACGAGGCTGGGTTTGGGTGCAATGGCAGGAAATCAGTTTGAATATGGCCTCGCTGAAAATACATGTAAGGTTTGCACAGTTTCCTTTAAACCTCATAGGAAAGACTTTGGGGGCTCCTAAGCTTTGTATTTGTATCCAGACAACTGCCCAGACTTACAAAGTGGCTCAATAACTACTGTTATGGCTGCTACAAAATATAGTTTTAGCGGTGCTGACACCTACATTGTATTGAGTATTCTCTCGTGTGTCTTTGGCTGTATGTTATTTTCATTCTGCTTTAATCATGGAGCCTCAGAGAGGAATTGTTAGTCTAATGAGCTCTCTCTATCCTTGTATAGGCTGATTAATGCTGCCAGGGCAGCTTGTTTGTGTTATAGCAAAGATCTCCATGCTCTGATCTCGGCTGTGGTGTTTTTAGTGTTCCCTGGCTGGTGATAAAAAGGCCAACTGCTGAACAGCTGCACTCACCGCTGTTCCTCACTGCTGCTGCTCTTCCTTCAGGGATGCAGCAGGGCCTGGAAGTCCTGGTGCTTTCTCAGCCATGGAGAGGCCACTGTAGGCACAGGCTGTGAATGCCAGACCACAGGCAACGATTTTCCTGATTTGTTCTTGATTTGCTTGCAGAGGTGAGTTCCTCTTAGGCATCTTCTGGTGTTGTAACCATTTCCAAGTGTAAAAAACAGATGCTGGGGTTTTTCCTGCATTTATCTAGACTGGGGAATGCCCTGTCTGGTCGCACAAAGCATGAAGGGAATGGAAGTTCTCCACGAGATCTGTAATTTGGGTAAATCGGCAGTGTGGAGAGGGCTGGCTCTGTTCCCTGCAGGCTGCCAGAAAGGGTTTCTCTGGAGGAAGCAGTGGCCATTCCACCCATCCCTCCAGCAACTGGCCTCTTGCCCAGCTCTCATTATCCCAAGAAGCCCCAAAGAGCAGCCCCACAGCACTCTGCTCCCAGCCTGTGGTTTCCCCGGACCCTCCTGCCTTTGCCAAGGAACTTTCTGCCTGTGGATAACACAAGTCCCCAGGGAATGGCAGTGAGAGTAAAGTCAGAGCTGTTCCCTGGTGAAAGCTCAGCAAGGACATTCCATGGCTGCCTTGGAGGCTAAAGCTGGTGTGCAGCTCATTTTGCAGGAAGGTCCAGGTAAAAGCCATGGTAACATCAAAGGGCTTTGAGCAAATGACCAGCAAACAAGGAAAGACTTTAAAGACTTTTGTGTTCCTTTTGCTGTCTCAAATCTGTGTGCTTAAATGGTGCAGCTGCTATGGAAAATTTCAGGAGAAAGATCATGCCAAGAATCACTGAGTCTGTTCTTTAGCTGGTTTTTTAGAGAATGCTCTGTCAACTGCCACACTTGCATCTCTGTGCACATCAGGTGTTAGGCTTGACAAAAAGGGTAAGAAAGTTTCCTGATGTATAATATAGATTTTGCCTTTTGATTCCTGTGGATGTAAAACAATTCCTTCACCGAAAAAGGTTTGTGCTACGTCCATGATTTAGGACATGATTGTAGGATGCTCAGGGCAGGAAACGTGCTCAGTGGATCTTTTTGTCATCATCTTGGAGGGTGGGAGAGTAGAAAATTTCTCATACCTATATTTTGCCTTCTGTTTTAAAAATTCCTCAAGAGTGGTGAATGTGTAAGCAGTTCCCAGGATTTCCAAGATTAAGTGCCCCATACGCTGCCTTTCAGGAGAAATACCCTGCCTCAGCAAGGGCTGCCATTCAGGCGTATCTGGGTTTGAATTTAAACAGCTCTAAAACACTGAGCTCTACCTCTGCTTTGTCTAATACAAATGTAGGAGGCTTTAAAGACTGGCCACTGGAGCAATCTCATTTTAATAAAATACCTTCGATTCTCTTTCTGCTGAGCACTATCTGTTTTGGGATTGCAGCCCTGGGAATCTACTTAGCAAATACTGAATGGAATAATGGTTGCATTCAAGCGCTGCCACAGCAATGCCAGCTCCTTTTCTATTTGTTTGTTTGTTTGTTTGTTTGGGTTTTTTGAGCAGGATGGGATTCATTAGGGGTTCTCAAGCATTTCAAGTCATTCCTGTGTTAGGTTTTGCAGATTTTCATTTTCTCCCCATTTGGGGACCAGGCTTCAGATCTGATGCAGTAGCTCAGTGTGGCCATGCTGCATCTCTATTGTAATGAAATGTACTCCTTTTATTTTTAAATCCTGGCTATTGGAGATATTTCTTCTGAAGCCCAAACTTCACCTAGCTGAAGATGTTGGAATTCTTTAAAAGACAGAGAGTTTAATCAGACTTTTCCCTTTAAATTACTTGCCTCCTTTTAATTTGGTTCTACTCTGGAGATTTTACAGACCTAAGTGTTGTGTGCTTTCTGCCAGAATCTAATGGGGTTTAATGAGTGTGTTTGGAATAGCTGTTTTGGAATCCATAATGGAAGTTTAGGTCTCAGAAGTATCTCGAAATTTTGTTCTTGGCACTACTTAATGCCCAAGACTAGAAGACCATCACAAACCCACATTCAGCACCTTAAAACACTAATTTTTCTGCTCCTTAACACCAAGATATACAGTAAATGGCAATTTTTTTTCCCTTGTGGATTCTCATGTATTTATAAATCTGCTTTCTAAGTTATTTATACTTCAAGTTTTTCTGGAAATGGGAAAACAAACAAACAAATAGGAAAAAACCTAAAGTATCTTCAAAAGAAATTTTCAGTGGAATGAAATTGAATTATTTGTAGTAACTTAGAGTTTCTTTAAGGAGTAATAGTGGAGGAGATATCCCTTCATAAATAGATTTGTATCTGTTTTTTTAGACTAAGCTAGGGAATGGCATTGTACATTATTCTTGTAGTTGATCACACAAGCAGACCAGCCTTTTAATCATTGCAAATTCCTTGCACTGAAAAAAAATGACCTTTATAAAAATATATATATTGGGGTGTAACATAATTTCAAGGCTTAATGAGAAAGAAAAATCCAGCTGGATAATAGACAATTTTTCTTAATGAAATGAAGCATTCGTGGGGAGAAGCATTGATGGAAAACACAGGGGATTTTTGTTGGGTTTTCCCTTTGTGGTTTTTTGTTTGTTTGTTTGTTTGTTTTAACCTCATTAGTGTGAAGATCTAACATCAGTGGAAGATGGTGGGTAGGAAAGTGGGGATAGTGCAGCTCCTCCAGATGTTCTCTTGCCATTGCTTTGTCTCCAAGAAGCATCACCACCACTCACCATCACTGAGGTATAACTGATGAGCAGCTTTTCTCTACTACAAAATGCAAACCCATTACATTTATGATCTTCCTCACTCCCTCCTCCCTTCATTTGGCAGCATCTCCTGGTCACTTTCAACTTAAACATCTAAGGCAAGAACAATAATGTTAATAAAGGGATCTGTTAGTAGTTACTTGTTTATTTATAGACACTTGTGCTACATTTTCAGAATGTTGACTTTTATGCTGCTCTGTACCAATATATTTTACAGAACTATTGCTTGGGACAGAATGAAATTAACTGTTCAAATATTTGATTTTGTTTTCTTGCTCTGCTTTGTAGCACACAGCTCCTCAAAGACAGAATTGTTCTTCCATGATTTAAAAAGTCAGACGGAGGGATTTATTTGTCCTACCTGTATCTTTTTTTAAGCAATAGGAAGAGAAGAGCTGGGAATCCCAGCCTTCATATTCTTGAGGTTAAGAGAACGATTTACCTTGCAAAGGGCAGGAGGATCTGACCCCAAGATTATTTCCTTGCTTTAGGGAATCAAAATTTGACAGACCATGACAAAAACTGTATATGGCCCAAAACTGGCTCTTGGTGCTGAGGGGGATTTGAGTCCTCCAGCCTGATAATTTGATTCCTTATGAGCTTCTGGTCTATTCCTTTGACTTATTTTGTTTCCATAATCCTGAAGTTTCTATCTGTTTTGCCTAAACTGGCTCACAAAGTTCTGTTCTCCTGTCTCTTTAAACAGTTATTCAGAACAGAAGGAAAGTTGCAGTGTCTTTTTAGACATTTTTGAAGACTTCATTAAATAGTTTCTGGTTCAGTTGTGATAATACTTCAAGGGAAAAGTGGCCTTGGTGTTACTCAAGAATTTCACATATGTGAGACCTTGGTCATAGCAGAATGAGTGAAACGATGCCATAACATGTAAAATGTGTTGTTAACACATAAAATATCCTTTTTCTGAACTTGTAATTTTTCCACAGTTCGTGATGAACTCAGGATATATTAGGCGGTGCTGTGTAAAGTTATGTGTTCCCTGTGACTCACTGGAAAATGATGACACCTCAAAAATCTCCTTTGTTTTCCATTCCTTGGTGTTTGCCAAGCCATCCCCCCGCCCTTCCCTTCACCCAAAATTTTGCCTCTCAATAAAACCAAGCGTGGCAGGCAGCAGTACCCAAGGCAGTGGCCCTTCTCTCATGTCTCAGAGGGTGGGAAGAGCCCTTTCCATCACTCCACCATTCCACCCATTTTTAGCCCCTTGAGGAGCTAAAAATACACAAGCTTGATACATTTATGTAATTGTTTTAACAGGTGATCAAGTGTCATTACAACCTAAGACAAACCCAATTCAGACCTTAAAGATTCATACAAACTCACCCAATTAATTGTAACTAAAGAACAAAATACCCTGTGTTAATTTCTAAGAGAAATTCAGGAAGGATGGCCAGTGGAAAAGTCCACAGAGCAGGGTGATCTATTTTTGAATGTTGAAGTGATGCTGTTTCAGTCTCATTGGAGATATTTGATGAGGAGTTTCCTTTCCCCTCCTCCTCTGCAAGGATTGCCCCATCTTGGGAGAGGGATGCTGTGGGTGCTGACTGATGACTCCATGGAGTAGTGGGAGTGTTGTGCTGAGTGCTCCATGACAAATAAGCCTTTTACACTTTCCAGCACCGTTACAATGCTTATTTCTACACCATGTGCAGTGAGCTGGTTTGGAATTCTGCTGGGATCATCCCCACTGCTGCTGCTGAGAGCAAATCATGTTTGTTTGGGGAAGGATCTTCTACAGACACCAGGATTCCATGGGCAGCCTACAGGTACCAGGAATACCTGACAAAGCACTGCTGATAAAGCCTGAACTATCAGTGAAGAGCAGTCAGCAAGAAGAGAAAGGTGCTGCCTAAAAAAGGGCTATAATGTGCTGCTCACAATAATGCAGAAAGAGCCTTTATTGAATGCAAGTTCAAGTTAACAATGCTGTGTTGAAAACAAGCTGTCAGGTGTATGGAAAATACAGTCAGGCAGACATCGTTTACTCTTCCTTAAAGCATAACCTACAGAAAAGCTCACAGGGGAAGAACACAATAACTAAGTGACAGCTCACAGGCTGGCATTTTTTGTTTTGCTGCAGTTTCACGGAATCTGTGATAGAATTTCTCTTGGAAATTAACACAGGGTATCTTGTTCTTTAGTTATTAATAATTAGGCATATTTGTATGAGTCTTCAACATCTGAATTGGGTTTGTGTCTTAGGTTGTAATGACACTTGATGACCTGTTGAAAGAGTTACATAAATTCAGCGAGCTTGTGTGTTTTTAACTCCCCAAATTACCACCCACAGCGACAGTGTTGGGAGATATTTATCTTCCAGCCTTATCTGAAGTCCTGGTTCCTTGCACGCAACACTGCCATTCAACCAGGACAGAGAAAAGCTCTCTCTTTGCTAAAAACAAACAGACACAGGCTCTTTCAGAACTTCATGCTCTCTGAAGCGTGTGCAGCTCTCAAAGGTACACAAGTAATTATGGCGGGTAAATATGTGGATGATCCATTAGGTGTGCAAATATCCACCTGTCCCTGCTGCTGAGGGGAACACCTGCACAACTGCTCCAGCCTCACTGACAGATACTGGGACTGTACAGCAGATCTTATCAGCTGGCTCAAGTGTTTCCAGAGAGTGCCAGAGGAGCTGAGTTTTGTGAAAATGCTCGGGCTGGGGGATGGTGGCCGTCATGTTTTGATGTTGGTAATCAGAGCACGGAATGGGACTCATCGATGCTCTCGGGGGTGGCTGGGTGGCAGTCATGGAGGTTTCTGAGCACAGACTTGTGGGAACATCACAAACTCCTCACTCAAAATTCATTAAATATTTGATAAGTGCTGGAGAAAAGTTTCAGGTGGATCCTACGTTGTTAATATTTATAATACAGGAGATAGTGGCAGACACACTCCACATTTTGTAGCATCTCTGCTGAAAAATTTTTTCTGCTAATTTGTATGAGATCACAAAACTAATGGCAGAACATATAATAACCCGTGTAAACTTTGAAAACTGTACTTCTGAAAGTCTTGGCAGAAGAGATTTCAAAGTGATCCAAGTGCAGAAAGATGGAAAATAATTTCAGAAACATACTGTGAATATTGATATTCAGAATGAAGTGGTTTACATACATTTTTAGAAGTGTGCTCCACTATTGGGAGTTCCACCTACAATTTCCAACAAAGCTTTAAACAGCATAGTTTAAAATCCAAATTTTCTTAATATTGAGAAGGTCTTTTCAAAAAGACTACTCTGGCAAATAAAGGGAGCAGCTCATGACCTGAGCAGCCTACATTAATGGCAGAATCCTTCAGTGTTCTCTGTACAATTGTATGCAGATGGTGATGGAAAAATGTGTGTATGCAGGTGGGACTAGAAGTGCTTCAGCAACAGCCACTTGTTTTGATTGAACAAACCTTGGTAATGAGAGAGAAATCCTAGTTCCACCAATTCCCTGGGTTCATCCAAGAGAAAGCCACCCCTGATGCTGCAATTTGAGTCCCCAAAGCTAGTGAGTGATGATGAAATCTGATTGAGACTGTTCACTGTGGGTTCTGCATGAAAGGTGGGGCATTAAACCTGGATCTAACACCTTTGCAGATGTTCCTGGGGACCTGGTTGCAATTCCTGGGATGTTCACTTGGCCATTTTGAATGGCTCTCCCTGTGACACTGCAGAGAGGGGCACAATTTAAGAACGGCCCATCATACTTTGCATGAAACTGCAAAGCCAAATATGACAAACTCTGATTTTGAGTTTCCCCAGTTTTATTGCTCAAGATTTCAGTGTCACATCAAGCACTGAAATGAACACAGCTGCAGTGCCCCTCATTTCTTAGGGAATCCAGCAGCTGCACTATTTAGTGCCTAGATTTGTTAACAAGCAGAAGAGTGTACCTATACATCAGCATTAGCAAAATAACCATTTGTTTTCTTTACCTGTCAGCCCCAGTTGTGTTACAGAGTTGGCTTTTACATTGCTGTCGTTTTTATTATGGATGTCAGATTTAAAGGCTAAGAAGCTGCTTTGTCTCGTAACATTCAGTTTTGTTGCTTTTTCTGCACACATCAATATTCATTCTTCATATTTTACCCTGTTGTAGCCTCGCAGTGCTCTAAGGGGCCATAACACAAACTGAACCTGCTCTTAAAAAAATAAATCTGTGTCCAATAGAAATTTTCTGATTTTGTAAAAAACCCCCAACCAAATGGACAAAACCAAAAAAAGAAAAACCCCAAAAAGCAAATTACTTTCTTTTAGATGTGGACAATAATTAAAAATTGTGAAACAAGAAGGGAAAAGTGTTGACGTAGAAACATTACTGTAAAGACAGCAAAGCTTTCTAATGACAAAACATTTGGTTTACAAATTCACCAGACTCTGAATAGCAACAGTAAGTCTATGAAATAAGTTTATAAAATAATAAGTTTATGAAAGCTCAATTTAGAACTCCTAAGAGCTTTTTGACATGAACTGGAGGGAAGAGGAGAGTGAAATGAATCCGTGCAATCAATAAAGAGGAAAACAAAGCATTCTTTTATTCCAAATTTTCAAAGTAAACAAAATATGCTTCCGTGAAATGTTTGCATATTGAAAATAAAAGAAAAAGATTCTTTAGTCTGAGTTTTTTTTCCTCAGTTGCATTACTGGGCTTTAGATAAGGCAGGTAAGGAAACATTCCTTTAAGAGCGTTATAGAAATGTGAAGATTTCCTTTACTCTGTTAAACCCAAGACCTACATGAATTGATGCAGAAAAATCAATTCATTTAGTGAAAAAAAGTATTATTTACTACTAGCTAGATTCTTTATTTCTGATGGAAACAATTTGTTTTCCCCAATAAGTGTCAGGAGCAGTCAGTGCATTTGGAATGGAGTTTATTCAAGGGCTGAAATGAACGGAGCTCTCAAATGAGAGAATTGAGAGGTGGGAGAAAAACAAATCATTTTAATGCCATTCAGAAGGGGCCCTGACTAATCAGATTGTTGTTCATGGCTCCTTGCTGTTTAGAGGACAGAATAGCATAATTTAGTGAAATATTTGCACTACAATGCTTGCAAATTTGGGGAAATGGAATTTGGCTTAAGCCAGGATTATTTTTGATTTTATCCCTCTCTTTTTTTTTTTTTTTTTTTCTTTTTTTTTTCTTTTTTTTTTCTTTTTTTTTCCCCCCCTGGTGAATGTGAGCAGTACTGATGTACGTGCATAAAGAAAATGGCTCATTTTCTTTGAAGTGTCAATAACATTGTCAGGCATTTATCTAAGTAAACACACAGCAGAATGATTAAGTCAGGGTGAAGCTGAATGCATGAGACACAAATTAATTTTAGCATTGTTTATAATCTGTACACTACACAAAATCCAGAATGCTTAACACGGGGGAAAAATAAATGTAAAAGCTATGTAAGAAATGTCAAAATGAGAGATGGGAAATGAATTGTTACCTAAGAAGCTTTGGAAAGAACCCCTGGTTTGGATTGGTGAAATCATTACCAAAGGCATTTGCTAACACCAGGATAATGGGGGCAATTAGAGGAATGGCAATCCCAGCGCTGATGAATCCACATCCCAGTGTGGCTGGGGGGGAAATGTCATCTGCTTAGGTGTGTGTTGCAGTGGCACTGAAATATCTCCTTTTGCTCCAGCACCTCTGGACACTGACAATATATTACTGTGAAAATGAAGGAAGGTGAGAAGAAAACATATTTTTGTGAAGATTGGTCTGTCATAGAACCATGGAATCACAGAAGGGACTTTCAAGCTCTTGTTCCACCCCTGGCATGGGCAGGGATGTTGTAATTCTCTAGGGGAATGGTTTCTTCCTTCTGACCCCCTGGAGTTTCTTTACCACATAGAATGACCCTTCCTTCCTCCTCTGACCCTATTGGCTATGGTCCGACTATCTTTTCTCTGAGTGGGGGGCTATATAATGCCTCGCATTTCTTTGTTCTCTCTCTTTTCCCCCTGCAGTTTCGAAGAATAAATGCCTGGGACAAAGCTCCTGGGGAAAGGGCCTCTTCTGATACCTTTATCTCGTCCTTGGTTAAAATTCCCTCCAAAGCCTCCTAACAGCTGAGTAATCTCAAACCCCCGGAGGTAGGCAGGGGGTATTTTTACACAGGGACACCTCCCTCCACCCCAGGGTGCTCCAAGCCCTGTCCAACCCGGCCTTGGACACTTCCAGGGATCCAGGGGCAGTCACAGCTTCTCTGGGCACCTGTGCCAGGGCCTCCCCACCCTCTGAGTGAAGAATGTCTGTGCAGTTACATCTCAATACCAATATTTCCAGTTGCAGCTTAACCAGAACTTTCTGGGATCAGTGCAAAGCCCCTTTGCCATCCGGATCTGAGCTTGAGCCAGTTCTGTCAGTGGGTACAAACTTATAGCAGGCAGGAATGAGTGTCCCCTTCATGTGAGGAAGTCAAAGCAGAAATATTCCAGTGAGCAGATGAAGCCACACAAAGAACTCTGTGTCCCAAATCTCTCTGAAGCAAAAAAAAAAAAAAAAAAAAAAGTAATCAAAAAACCAGGCTGTGTTTACGGCAGCAGAGAGGTTTCCTAGAAAGGACGTGAACAAGCCACCAAATGTCAAACTCTACTTAAAAATCCTCTTACAATGTCAGCTCATTAAAAATGAAATAATTTTGTTTTACCAAATAACTTATTGAGGTTATTTTAAACTTCAGCAACACACTGTATGTTAAAGATCTGAGTTGTGTTTGTACACAGGATGGGTACTGGTATTTTGATATTGCAATCTCTCCATAAAATGTAATGTAGGGATTCAGTTTCAGTTTTATGTTTACACCACTTATTTAAAAACACACAGCAAAAACAATTTACAAAAATAGAGGAGAAAAGTTAAATCACTTCTTCAAGGAGGCATCATCCTATATTTATAGTTTGGTAAACACAACATTAATCAGCTGGAAAATGTTCAGCAAAATATAAAACCATTCTGGGCTCTAGCTCACTGAAATATATGTAGAAAAATATATCTAGCCTCTCTACTTCAAAAGGGAGTGCAAAGTTGCAGAACCTGCGGGAAAATCAATTTTCTGCGGCATAAGTGGCTTGCACAAAATTTTGCAGTGCACCATCTAGATTTTTTTTTTTAATTTAACTGATTTACTTCTGTTCCTCTAACAAGTATCAGGGCTGCAAAAGCATTCGGGTTACTCCTCCAAGTACTGTTGAAATGGTATTGAAACTCTTGTTGGAAAATAAAAATTAAAAACTTTGATGCCATTGAAAGAAACCACAGGAGATGCACATTTCTTGCTTCAGAGGTCTTGGCTCAAGCCTGCTTTCCACCAAAAACTGAGAGCAGAACTTGAGATTCTTCCCTTTGGTGGTGGTCCCAGTGAGGTGGCTCACTGGGTGATTCCTGGGTGGCACAATCTGGTCCTGACTTTGTGCAGAGAGGTGAGCGATTCCCAAATTTGCTGTTCTCTGTTCCAAAATGGGATAATCAGATCAAATCTCCATTGGAGGAAACGCACAGAACCCTCTTCTCTGTGTTTGTTCTGCTGAGAGCAGTGACAAAGTGCGTCCCCACTGAGTGAGTTTTTGTGATTTTTTTTCAAGAACCATCCCTAGAGAATAAGCATGCTACATTCCCTCTTTGATGTGCTGCCCAGGGACTTCAAAGAAAAATTTACACAAAATACATCCTCTTAAAAATTGCTTTGTTTCCAAATCCCAGCTACAATTATTAATGTAATGTAGGTTGACTTTTTAGATTACATTTGATTTAATTTTAGATTATGTTATTATTTCTTTGACCGCATTTTGTCTGTACCAATATAAAGGTGCATTTCTTAGGTAAACTTCCCTCCTGAAACGAGCAGGCTGAGTGTCGTACATAATCTATCCTCATTTCACATGATGAGACTTTCAAATTCGGATCTTTTCGACTGAGTGCCTCCTCCATCACTGCTGGAGCTCGCTGTTTTGGGGAGAGAGGGATGTATTACAGTAACTGATGGGCTTTGCTGGCTTGCAAACCTGTTCAACCCCGCGAAGCAAGATCAGGCTCCCTCATGTAAAATGCATTGCTGCTAGCACCGAGATATTCAATTATAACTGCCCTCTTCCAAGATTTATCTTCTGAAAAGTGATGGGAAGAAGTAAACTGTTGAAAGTTTGAAGGGATGGTGAGTTACCACTTTGAAACTCAGAGTATTTTTCTGTCCCTCCTGATCTGTGTGTAACCTCAGGCCATTTGTCTGTTATCACGAGAGTCACTGGGTACAAAGCCAAGTTTTAATAGTAAAGGTGCAAATGCAGGTCCCCAGCATGGGTAGCTTTGGAGGTTTTGAGATGAAAATGGGATGTTCTGCAGTAAATGCTAACACTGAGGTGAATCACTTTTCACATTGGCTTTGAAACTGAAGAACAAGAACCCCTCAGCCTTGTTTGACACTAGGGGAGCTCTGGTTTAGTTTTGGTTCTGAACTCTCTGAATGCCCGTTTCCCACCTCTCATTTTTTGGCAGAGGTTTTTTTTAGGGGCATAGTGTGAGACCTTCCCTCTGTGCACATCTGTGAGCTCCAGGTGCTGGAGAAGGGTGAGGACCCCTGTCTGGAGCAGGCCTGAGGGAATGCCAGGATGTTTTAGCTGAAGTGATTAACAACTCCCCGGCAGAATTCCCTCTCCTGGGTGGAAGGAATCCAGGTCTGTCCCTCCTGCTTGGAAGGACTGCTCCTTCCCTTCCTTTCCCTTTCCTTTGGGCTCCTGGGGTGGGATCTGTTGGGCTCCTCCCTCCAGTGCTGGGTTCACACTTTATGGATGGCTTGAGTAGGATCTAGCTGGGGTTTGTCAGCAAGAGCCCTCCTGACTCAGGCACCTTTTTAAATAGCAGAAAACACAGAGGCAGTTAATGTCAAAAACGTCCTCTGTCAGTCTTATGCTTTTTGGTAGTGGCTTTGCCACTGAAAATGACTGAAATAATGCCACAGAAATATCCGTCGGGGCAAGATATAGCTGTGTCTACACTGGAGCTTCTGTCAGTATGGAAATGTCAGAAAACATTATATTCAGAGCACAAATTGCAAGTATAGAACTGACAAAGTAAATTTTGAACTGTGTACTCGAGTGTAATGCTTGAAACACATTCCAAATTGGCAAGTTGCAACCAATCATGGAACAGAACCAGTGCCCCAAAAAACCTGACAGAGCCAATGTTGAAATCTGAATAATTGCAACTCCATTTTCACAGTAATTTAAATGGCAGAAGCATTGGCAGAAATTCATGAATAATTTACATATAAGAATTTAGCAATCTGTGGTGAATAGAAAAATAAATGGCAAATCCAATAAATAAATGATTGTTGGGAATTATTTGCTCTGCTCTGATGTTTGCTAAGAAGTGTCTTTTTTTTTTAAACTTTAGTAAAATGCTGGATTTGAACTCCTGCTTCTCAGGTAAATGCAGTTTTAAAGCAATAGCAGAAAAGTACATATCTACCGGGGGAAAAAACAAACCACAGTCGAAACAATAGGAATGTGCAACAGAGGCTGTTTTATGAAGGATACATATAAAAAGGACTTATTTGCCACGCAGCAGCTGCAATTGCAAAATCTGTAGCCTTAATGAGAAATGCTAGCTGATATATGTAATGGTGAGTTATACACTGCAACAGTTTTTAATTAACTATGTATAAAGTTTCAAGATTTATAGAGGAGGTAAAATCTGAAAAGAGAAATTCCTAATTCCCCTCTGTGCCTGTGGGAATGTGATATTATTTTAATAAACAAGAAATTAATTTACACGGCACCAGTATTTATTTCCACATGGAATGGATATTGGGTCTGTGTAAAAAAAAAGTTACAATAGATAAAATAGAAAAATTGCTTATATGGTTTGCTTTGGCTTTGCTTGAAACAAGATAAAGAACACTAAATAATTTTACTGGTTGGAAGGTGGTAGTTTTTTAATGAGCTCTTACTATTTTGTAGATATATTAATTTTTTTTTCCATAGTGAAATTCTGTTTCTGATGTCACTCTTGAGCAGTGTTACACGTCAGTTTATCGGAATAATGTCTCATAATTCACCTTGTGCATGTGTGAGAACAGTTGCTTTTTCACTCAGACATTTGTTTAAATTCAGAAATCTGTGGGACTTTTTTTTGGTGGGTTTTTTTCTCCCTTGATTAAATTTAAAATATTTTTTAAAATCTCTTAATATTGACATTTATTTTTGTTGGATCTAGAATAAGAAGCCGTGCTTGGAACAGTTGGTGAAGGCAGAATTAAATAAATCCCACGTGACCCTTTTACCAAACTTTAGTGCTGGTGTTCTCTTTCTCTACCAGCCCAGAAACCAGGACACGCATTTTGGGTGCAGCTTTTTTCTGTCACATAGAATCAAACACTCCCACCACTAATGAACTCTCCAGCTGTCCTGTGGCCTAAAAATTGCAGAAATTGCTCAAATGACCAGTAAGACTTTCCTTTGGAAAATGTGCATCTCCTTTCCATTTGTCTCTTATCCATAATCTTGTAAGATTTTGCAGAATCTAATTTTTGATTCTTGATTTTTTCTGCTTTCCTGTTATTGGAAGAATTGGTGTCTGCCTGTTAAAAGGCTGATCCATCTTTACAAATATTGCCTATCTGGGAATGGAAATAGAAATGTGGTATTTGAATCTTCTTTGGTGGATTTTTTTTCCCCATTCCTAATAACAATTAAATGCACTAATTCGTGTTTTAAAATATTATTGCCTGCATTCAGCATATGCATGCTCATGTTGGCACTATTGAACTTTAAACATCCTTTTTTAATCCTCAATATCAATTAGATCATCCCTGTCTAACATTTTCAACATTTTATACATGTGCTTGCCCTTAGGTGAACTTTCTCAGGGACTTTCCCTGGCTGTCCCTGGTTTCTGTAGGTCACAGGATGCATTTTGAACAAATAAATTTTCAGTACTTGTGGCCAAACCCCATTTCAGTGCAAATAAAAACCTGATGGCTTCTGTAGTTGGAGACAATGAAAGAAATTTAACCTGCTTGGCCTATGAGAATCTTTTCTGTTCCTGAGAATGGCAGTTTTTGTGACATGGTCTATTGTCAATTGGTGTTTCAGGTGATAGTTAACTTTCTGACTTTATTTTGTGCATGCTGACTGACTATTCTGGAACTTCCAGGTTTCTTCCTTGGCAAATCTTGATGCTTGTGTCCAAATGCTGTTTTTCTGGAACAAATGCACCTTCACCCTGTCATTTCCAACCTTAACTATTCCGTAGTTCTACGGAAATAGAGTTGTTCAAATGAGCAATTTACCTGGAGCTCCCAATGTTTTAACACAGAATAAACCAACCACATATTGGTTTATTCTCCATGGCTATAAAGGAGGGTTCTAGACACTTCAAAAGGAAAAGGGGGAGAAATGCAGAGTCTCCTCCTGGAGCAGCAAGTGAATGCAGTAGTAAAATATTGTTTACTCCTTTGGTGGTTTGGAAAGCTGGAGGAGGAATGAATAATTGGGAAACGAGCCTGGAAAGATAACTAAGTTGAGCAGCACAACTCATTGCCAGCTACTGTATGGGAATGTTGTAGGAAAGGTTGTGTCAGCAAGAGAGGGGGTGGGAGGCAGGCATGGGATTCATGGTAGGAGAAACACTTCCCCAAGAGCTGAGCACATCCCTCCTGGGTGCTGGTTTGGGAATGTGCTCCTGAGACGTGAGTCATGAGACTGAGTGTACAAACTAGAGAGGATTGGTCTGCAAAGGAAGGAGCAGGTGAGGGGGGATGTAAAGAGCCTGTATTTTATTTCTTGATTGCCTGTCATGGTTGGCCATGCAATCTACTTGCACTAAGCCAGGCCTGCTGGGCTCCAACTCTTTCTGTGAGGAAATGTTCTCATCTGTTGGAGCTGGGATTCACATAAGAAAATTGTTCCATGTCTAGGAAATGGATAGAAGGACTGTGTTGTTTTTGCCAGTTCAGGATCCATTTCTCTGTCTGTAATTCACTCTTCTGTGAAAGCTTCCCTGGTGAAGAATGTTCCAAATCCAGACTTGTCTCTGGCAGAACTTCAAAGCATTAATGGACATCTTTTAGGGTTGTAATGAAATCTGATTTTTTTCAGCTTTGGAAGGAAATTTTAGTGAAGAGTTTTGTGAAATAAAATGACTTGGAGGTGATGATCAGGAATTACTTTCCAAAAACAATATGAGATGAACAAAGTAAAATGAAGTATGGTGGCAACACTGCACCTCTGTCACTCTACATTGCAGTACAATAGTACCCATTGCCTGTGCAATAATGAGTCTCATCAGTTTCCAGACAGCAGGCTTTGTAATAACAGAGTATTTATGTAAAACACTGAGGGGAAAGAGGAGGGAGGGAGGGAATGAAAGTTGTCTATCAGGCTGAGTACACAAAGCGTTTCGTACTTCAAAACTAATTTTATTTTTAGCTAATATTCATTGATGCAAGTTCTAGTCTGTTATTAAGTGAATCTGGTGAATAATTACATCCATCACTTTGAAGTGTTTAAGACAAGTGTGGAGTTGTAAAACCAGTCCTTTGTATTGGAATCATCCCCAAAATTACGTTGTGGGAACCATGTTGACACTACAGTGTGATCATGTTCTGAGTCTGAGGGATCTCAGGGCATTCCCAGAATTGCTCCTGTGCATTGTATTTACAGGCATTAACCAGCCAGTCTCAATTTCTTGGGAGCCATGAGAAAGTGTGGGGTGCCTCTGAATTCTCATTTCCTTGGCTTCTGTCAGTGTTTGAATATGACCCATCTGTGGATGAGTGAATGGCAACTGTTTATTCCAGAATAAAGCATGTGCTGAAATGCAAACAAGCAGCCTACAGAAGCACTGAGCTAAGTTTAATTAGCTGTAGAGTTCATTTCAACTTCAAACTCCCAAGTTAACTCGCTAGGCAGCAGAGTTTATAATACACTTCTTGCTAGATGCCTGCCAGACAGGGGAGCTGATCATATTATATTTGTTGCTAGGTGATGAATTCTGATAACCTTTCTGCTCCTATATTTATAAACGTCTCATGCACTCTCTGCTATAGCATAATTACTTATTTACGCCTGAGTTCCTGGATGGAACTACTACAAAGTTGCTAAGCAGCTGTGGGTATAAATATATAACATCGTGTCACTTGAAAACTTTTGGCAACTCACAATTACCAGATGAATTCTCTGTTTGTCACGATTGTAGCCATTAGCAAAAGTGGAACACAAATGAGGGATATCAGTGTACACAAGGACACAGCTTTATTTGTCACAGGAGACTAATGCTGTGGAAGGGGATGTGAGCTGGAAAAATGCACAGATTTAGTGGTTTGGGGTGTTTTCTGGTTTTTTTTTTTGCATTCTTTTCTTTATTTAATGGCTTTAAAACCAGAAGCAAAGTAAAGATTGACTGATTATTATCTCACCTCTTTAAACTTCATAAGCATTATAATGATTATAGTTACTCTAATGTGAAGGAAAAGAGACACTTATTCAAACAGATGTGCTGAGGTTTCTGCATTCCAATGCTGCGAAGTGAGGTGAGAGTGTAAGAAATCTGTGTGAGTAATTCTCAGTGCAGCCATCAGAGCTGCCATTAGTGGGACCTATACCAAGCCTAAGGAGGAATGAGGGAAGATGAGAAATCAAGGGGTTTTTCCCTTTATTTGACATTGACACAAATTTTGTTGAGTTGACTGCTATGATGGCAGCTGCATTTCACGTAATTTTAGGGATAACTGTAATTTATTAAATCTAAGGGAGTATCTGGCAATAAATTTCTCAGATGGCTTTTCACTGCACTCTTTTCTTGACTGTGGAGTTTAATACAAGGCACAATTTTATTCACTGGTGACAACTTTCTGTGGAAACTGCCAGTTCTGAGCCTGATCCGTGTTCCTGAAGGTGACAAAAAAGGTTTGGAATCGAGAACAGCCTTGATCCTAGTCTTAGCTGGTGGTTCCAATGAGCTGTTTGTGTTTTCTCTTGCTTTTGTTTTTCTTTTCTTTTTTTTTTTTTCATTGTTCCTTAGTTATTAAAAGAGGCACAAACTTCAGTAGCTTGATGTTCTTCCCTTGGTTTATCTATGTAAACAAATTTCAGGTTGCTTATAAATGATCCTGACTGACAGAGTATACTTTCCCTCGGGTCAGTTCTTCTGTGGAAGATACCAAAGCCTGTCTTTCTTTAAAGTATAAAAGCCTGTGTTTGATCTGAATAGAAACTGTTCTGGGAATGACTGTGCAGAGCAAGATTACATGGTGCAATTTTAATTACATTGTTCTCAGCAGTGCACCTTGTCTGATCTCAGTGTAAGAGTCAAAATTCAAACCAGTTATTTGGTTCTGTAACTGTTAGTCAAGCACTGATATTGTCTGTAATAGATAACAATAACTTTAACAAGTTTAAAATCCAGCACAGTTCAGAGAGGTGGCTTTCCTCGTTATTCCCCGAAATTTTGTGTTTTAGCAGGTTGATTTTTGCGTGGCTTAAAGAATTATTCGTGTGTTAGAACTGGATGGTTACTTGAGTAAAACAAAAGCTTAACTACCAACTCAGTTGCAAAACTAAATACAGTTTAGATTCTGAAGGCCTTCTGAAAAGTTATAAATAAACTGTGTCCAAGGGCTTAAAATTATTAACCTGATTTTTAGACTGAGGGCTGAAAAGGAGTGTAGGTCAGTTATTTGCACATTATCAGATCAGTCTGGAGAAATCAGCTTTCTACATGTGGCTCTTAAAACAAGTTTGAGAGAACTCACTTGAGAGAACTTGGTAAAACCACTAAGAGGAATTGTTATTCTTCTGTCAGGTTCATTGACGGAGAAAAGGAGAAATCAAAATATTTCCCCTGGAACTGGGAGGACCTTTGTTTCACTTTTTCGCTGGGAAAGCTGAACAATCTACAGAATAAATGGTCTGAGCAGATTTTCAGGCATGGCATTACTCATTCAGCAGCTGGGAAAATAGGCCAGCAACCTACAGTATCCATTTTGAAAGAAAAATATTGCACAGTGGATTTATTACTCACTCTCATTTCCTTTTATGTATTGTAAATGATGCATCATCCTCTATTTCTGAAACATACTCCTACCACTGAGTGCTGTTTGGAAATTATTTCACAGGGCACAAGTTGAAAGCTTTATTCCTGGGGACATCTTTTAAGGAAACATTATTGTGCTTTTATAATTTTATAATTATTGTCATGCCAGAATAAGGACAACTGTATGTAGATGTCCATGTATTTGGAGTTTTTAATATTTCCTAGCACCTACTGACCAATAGTTTGGGCTCTGTTGGAGTGTTGAGGTGAGGAAGCAGTGAGCAGAATTGCAGATTAGTTGTCATTCCACACAGAAGGTGAAACCAAGACCCAAGACTGAAGAGGTGGAGGCAATATTGCCTCACACAGCATCTGTGGGTAATGTGCAAAAAAGCACTTTGTAGTGATGCCTTGTTTAATGAAAAGCTCCTGCCCTTTGACTTCTTGTCTCCAAGTACTGCCACCGCAGGAGAGATATCTCAAGCAATATTTTTTCTCCCATCTCTGATAAAAGCAAGCGTATGAGGCTGTGAGTAGCTGCCATGGATTTGGTATAGAACAAAAGATATTTTTTGCAATAGTTATTTCTTCTTCCAGCCTCAAATCACCGAATTATTTGAACTTGCCACTGGAAGAACAGACAAAGCTTCCATTCCTCCTGTGAGGCTCTATATTTCACTTCTATCATTTATTTGCCTTTCTTACTAATGGCCCAACCTCAGGCAAATGGAAATGTGTGTGTAACTCAGCAAATCTTCTTTTCATCCAATAGAATATCATAATTTTTCTTAGAATAACTTAACACTCATAGAAAAATAGTTGAGTTCTGACAGACCCTCGTGCCTTTAAAAAATAAGAAAAAAATTGAAAAAGTTTTGACAGATCACATTAAGAAATAGCAGATCACTGTAATTATAACAAACTGACCTTGAAGATAAACAGTTTTAATTGTCAACTTGAGGGAAAATATCCCCATGACCTTTGACTAATTGTCTTGTTAATGGAAAACCTTTACTAAATAAATTTGCGGCTTTGGAGGCATTTGAAACACATACTAGTGTAAATAAGATACTTTCTGGACTGGCTTCACTCTAGGTGCTTCCTGTGAGTGATTGCTTGTTGTTACTTTTTGACATCTGCTGGCAGCCTTTTATTTATACAGTTAAATCTCCTGGGACGCTGTTCGTTTTTTTCCTGAATTCAATCTCTACTGATTAGTCTTCAATAAATTACATATATCAAGAAATTTGGGGTTGTTAGCACTTTTGGTGACTGCTCAAAGATCAGATGTGTGCAGAAGACAAGGAAATTCGTGGTCAGTAGCACAGTGCCCCTCCAAGCTTCATTCAGGCAGCATTCAAAGGAAATAATCCATTATATCCCACTGGGAACTCTTGTACAAACTCAGACTTCTGTCCCATCTCCTTTCTTCTATAGACACGATTGATTTCATATCGACAAACTTCTCACAGTGATCTGCAGAGCCACGGACATATTGAATGCATCTGAAAGTCTTTGGTTCTGTCTGCCTGTGTCTCAGACCCAGCCAGTGAAGATACTGTATGAATCTAAAGTTAATTTCGTCCTACGTTCTCCTGGGGGTCTCAGCAGGATGTTGTGTAAATCCGCTAAAATGGGAAGTTATTGATCATTTGCATTGCAGTGGGAAATCCTTTCACAGAAACCAACAAAGTTTAAAAGTATCTTTTCTACTCATCACTGCTGGCTCTGGGGTCGGAATCGATGCAGCCTTAACAGGGAAATGTCACATTCCTCCCCAGATGTGACAGCTCCTGAGAGACTGGAGCTCCACAAATGTGGTGTCACTTTGTGTCCCCTGCATCTACAGAGGAAAAACAGCTCCGGTTAAACTGAACTCTGTGTTGTGCTCAGAAGATCAATGACTGTGATATAACATCTAAAGGTCCTACTTTTTTTTTTTTCTTCAGACACACTCCCTAACATAATATTTTTGTTGAAACAGTAATTTTTCTCTAGGGTTTAGAACAGCAGCTACAGCATTGCCATGCCTTATAATGCAGCCACTGACCCAGGAGATCAGTCAATAACACCTCTGTGCTGTAATAAATAAGCCAAGATAACTTCCAACTGAGAACAACTCATTACAGCTCCTTCCACCTGATTAAATTTTTGCCCTAAATAAGACAATGGGCAGCAAAATGATGTGTGAAGATATCATGTAATGTGAGCTGGTGTAGTCTGCTGGGGGAGGAGGGAACGCCTTCAGTTTTGATTGTAGTGGTTGAATTTTCCTGTAATTTCAAGCAGTCACAGACAGCTGATGGAGCGCTGTTGGGCAGAATAAATTTGTTGAAGAGCACGAGATGCTACTGAGGAATCTTCCTTTCTAGGAGAAAGGAAAGAGGGAGCATGGTGGGAAAAGGCAAGAAGTAGCAGTGGCATGGAAAAAGCCAGGAATCCTTGAGTTCGGTGCTGATGGAGCCATCTTACTCACACTTACATCTTGTCCTCTGTGCAAGCACTTGTTAGAATCCCAAACAGCAACCCCAGTGCTGCAGGACAAGGACCTTTTGCTCCAGTCCTGGGTGGATACAATTTGTGAGGCCTCTGTTTTTAGAGCAGAGTTGATCACTCCTAGTTCGGGGTACCAGAAGTGATGCTCAGATCAAGCCAAGAGGTGCTGTGATGAGCCAGGAGAAGAGAAGCAGAGCTCAGTGAGGTGTGGAAAGATGCCAGAGTCCAGTGTTGGGTGGGGCAGAAGGTGAGGAGAGGGGCAGAGCTGGCTGAGGTGGGGTTTTTGGTGTGGATGGAGTCGCTGGCTCTGGAATCACACATCAAACCCATCATCCAAGAGAGAGCCTTCAGTCAAGCATCACTCATTGCTCAGGTGATCTGTGCTGCAGAATTTCAGGTTTTTACCAATTTTCAGCTATTCTGTGACTCTAGGTAGTAGAGGATATGCAGGAGAGAGACCAGTGTGACTCTTTTGTAGGAACATCACACCTTTCCTTGGCTGAAGCTGGCTTCTGGGTGAAACCCCTTGTCTTTCCTCATCTAAGGAAGCTTATCTCCTATCTGTGATCTGCGCTTGCAATGAGCTCTGACAGCACAGAGAGAGCTGTGGCTATTAATAGGCACCATTTCTCCAGTGGACAGGGTGTTCTCCAAAGGGCAGGAACGAACACCCTGCGCCCGGAGGATGAACTGCTGGCCTAATTTCTGTATCAGAACAGTGCTCTGCACAAACCTAATCATCCCACATAAAGCACACAGGCATGTTTGCCAGTTTAGGCAATAATTTTATTTTTTTTTCAGGCTTGAAAAGTGTGCGCAGGGATGAAGTCTGTTGTTTAGTACTTGTTCTTCCAGAGAAGTTGAATATAAATGTGTATTTGTCTTGAGCAATTCTTGTTATGCTGTGACGAACATTTCGCTGTGGTTCACGTTCCCTCAATTTCTGACTCTCTGGATACTAAATAAGTCATCATTGTTATTTACTTCAGGGGCACATAAAGAAATTATATAAATGCAAGAAAATCATAAACATGCAGTGCAAGATAATAACCCACTGTTGCTTGTTGGATTTGCTAAAAAAAAATCATTCTGTAGCAATTCTACTGCAGAGTTAGAATGTAGCATTAAGCTGTATAAAAACCTTGTAAAAGGGTTTTCATAAAACTCATTTTGTTCATTTTATTAAATGTTCAATAAGTTTTTTTGTGTAAGTACTTCAGTCATGCTAGTAGGTTTCCTAATCTGTGAAATTATTATTTCTGCAGCACTTTTAGATATGAAACAATCATAATTTTAGATACGAAATAATCATATCTTTAGGAGCATCCTGTCTGACTAAACTGTTGGCAGTGTCTTGTCTGGACATTATTCTACCCTCAAATTTTCAAGGGGCAACACTTTTTCCTTCTGCTGCTCAGGTATTTTTGCAGAAAACCAGCAAAAACACACAAGCTATAGGCTCACTGCCAGAACTTGTGTTCCAGAGGTGCTTTTGAAGGCACCTCAAAGGCAGGGAAAGAAGCCTTTTCTCCTGGTGGACTTTTTTTGTTGGCTTGAAAGGCAGGATTTGTTTTGTTCCTCAGGTCCTGTGCCGGTGGCTGTTGTGACAGCTCCCTCTGTTGTTCTGGGATGGGTTCATGTAGTCCAGATGTGCTGGTTCCAGGTGGATTTTATGCTCCCCACCCTGGCAGGATAGCTCAGCCCTTGGAGCCTTGTGTCACTTTGTGCAGTTGGAGCTGCTGAGTGTGACGCTGTTTTACACCACAATGACACAAGACTCCGACCTCAGAAGGCTGGAAATGACTCCTTTATTTTTGGGATGTGTCTCCCTTATATACTATTCCACACAGACCAATTTGATTGGTGAAAGAAACAAAGACAAACCTCTTCAATCACATTGGTCAGCCCAGAGGGTCATCAAGAAGTCCCTCCTAGGGAAAGGAATGTAAACATAATACAGTTACAAAAACATGTCTCTTGTTGACAGAAATTTCCCTGGGAAAAGAATTTCAGAAAACCAAAACATCTCAGGCACGAACCAGGGCTTCACTGAGTGCCTGTCCCTCTCCCGCTGTTTTCACTCACTGCTCATTGCTAACAAGAGCCTGGCCGGGTCACGGCGCTTTATGAATTTTTATACACAACAACAGCACTCAGAAGCGTTTCCATTCGCCTCAGCCATCACTTTTCTCTCTTTGCAGTTAATGAAGCTCAGCCTTGCCCGTGTCTGTTGAGCTCCCCTGTTTTGCAAATGTCGTTGAGCAGGGAGGACTCCTGAGCAGGGCTGGGGGATCCCTGCTGGGCTGGGAAGTTTAGTTGCCTTTGTGCAGCTGTAATGTGCTTTTCTTGCCTCTCCAGACCTCTCACAGGTACACCTTCTGGCTTGTGGCTTCAATAGGATCTAAAGTTATTTGCTAGAAAGGAGAAGAAAAAAAAATGCGCAGGGTAACATTGCTTTGATGCTGTAATTCCCACGGATTTCAGCAAGGCTAGGTTATATTTACAAAAAGCATCCTAATATTCATTGATAGAGTAATTAATTTTCAATGCAAAAATTCCTCATTCAGGAGCCATTTTGTTTCTTGTTGTGATCAGCTAACAGAAAAAATATGAGTATCTGTGCATAGAGACTTACAGAGTTAGTTTTGGAGTGCTTATAGATAAATATGTGTATTTATTTATTCAGGATACCTCTGCGGAGATTTCACCAGAGAGAAAAATCATGGATTCAGTATTGCTGTTCAAAACAAATTAAACTTCTGAGAATTAAACTCAGAAAAAAAATTACTTTGGAAGTGGAATATATCAGGCCAACGTATGCTTTTGAATACAAACCTATTTCAGCTTGTTTTCTTCTGCTTTAGTTTACAAGAAGTGCAGCTTCTAACGTTTCAATGTTTTAGAATGGTATCCTCTAAAACATCTGTGGGTCGTTATCATAAATATCACAGTGGTGTAGGAACCTCACATTTGTGATACATCATAACAGGGAAAATGGGATGCACTGAAAGGAGGAATCCCAGGAACATGAGTGCTCTTGCTGAGATCTATAAAGGTTAACATTTGCAGTTACAACTTTTCCCATCATTGCACTTATGGACTTGGGATCCTGCACAAGGTTTTCCAACAGGTCTTTTGGTGATAATAAGCTCAAAGTCAGTGATTAAAGCCTTGGAATGCATGCAGGTATTGCTAATAATGAATATTGCTTGGTGGAAAGAAATATTCTGTACAATTCACATGTGAATTTTACAAAAAGGAGTAAAAGTCAAATACAGGAGGCTGAGAAACGAACAGAGGGCGGTGAATGACAGTCATGTTTTTCACTGGGAGCTGCTTGGCAGTGTTTTCATTTTGCTTGCATGGAGTTTTGGAGCCTGTCTCATAGCATGTGGCATATTAGGCACAATAAAGATGTTCATTTGGCAGCTGGAGCATGACTAGGAACATCAAAAGAGTCATAGATGCGTCAATAAATGAGGAACTCCACCTTCATATAAATATTAGATCACTGTTTTAATTGCCCATTGAATTCTTGTCAATGAGACATTCACTTGTCATGCCTGGTGCAGCATTACCGATGTTTTATTTTAAGGCTAGAGCTGAACTGTTGCTATTATTCATTTTTTTGCACTTTTCTAGCACCCTGAGCACCAAACATGAATCATTTTGTTGCAAGTGCTGTACAGACACAGAGTGAACACGTGGCCTTTGCTCTGAGGAGTTTAAAATCCAGCTAAACCCCTTAAGCTCCAATGCAGATTGAGTGTGCAGGAGAACACGGGAAGTTTTGGGGCTTGTAGCCCCTCTCATCAAGCTGCCACTCACCTAACCTGTTATAATACACGTGGGTAGTGGGAATAATGTCAATTATCCATCACAGGGCTTTCCTCACACCTCATCTCCGCGACAAATGCATGAGCACCACAAACATCATCACACAGACCATATGTCATCAGGGCTGCCAAGAGGAAAGGTGTTGGATATTCAGAGAGCACCTTTACAGCTCAGGCTGACACTTTCCACAGCTGATATCCACAGCTTCTGTCTCATTTCTTGTTACGCTGGTTGGCACTTGGGGGACAAAAGGAGTGAACAATTAATCACACTTTATAGTTCTTACATAGGGATTTCTACTGGCTTTATGTACAAAGCAAGATTTTTTCCACCAGAAAATAACTAAAAATCCTATTTCCCTTGTATTTAACACATTGACAACGTACAGGTTTGGTTAAGAGATAGATGTGATGCCATGGGTGGGAAATCTGAGGAAGCTGTTGAAGCTGAAACTCCTCAGAGCTCTCCTGAGTGCCTGGCAGGGAAGGTCAGTGTGGTCAGTGCCAGGCCCAGCTCCTTGGGTTATGTAGCTGCTCCTGGATTTTGCTACGGGCAGCTCAGGTTGGGTAGATTTTGGGTATTTGCAGTGGCTCTTCCCCAGAAGCCCCAGGAGTTTAAGGAAGCAAATATTCCCGATGAGTCACCGTGAGGATGACTGGGAATGCAATTCAATCTCGGGTGATGTTCCCTGGTCAGCCCAGTCCAGGAGACATCATCATCCTGATAAAGTCCACATTTGATCTCATGCTCAGACTAGGGGTTTTATCAAAGGATCCAGGTCCCTTCAACTCTCCCAAGAATTGGTTTCATTTTCATCCCTGTTGGCCCTTAGGCCAAATAATCTTCAGTGTTCTTTATCCCTGTGATCACCTCATCACCTCCCCCTTCTAATTTCTCTCCTACATATCAATACTTCCCAGAGCCTTTTCATTTTCTTTCCTTCTTCTTGCTATTAACCTCACTGAATACTCTTGTTTCTGCGGTAGGACTGGGAATTGAAAGCATCAGTGCTTTTGGATGAGATATGGTAAGAGAAAAAAAAACAGTTTCCCACTTTCAAATAACTCTGCCTTGGCTCTTTATGGAAAAAGTTGCAGGGTTTCATAAAGCAAGATGAACAGGCAGCAAAATATAAAAGGTTTAAAAGTGTCCAATTCATACTTCCAAGGGAATATAGGAGAGGTTCAAGTACTTCTCCTGATTCCACGTGCCAAATTTGCAGGTGGTCTTTGAGTTTCTCCAGAGCATGCACATGGCAGCGATGCAGGAATCCCAGGGCTTATGAACACTGAACAGAGAGCTGGGAGCAGTGCACTCCCAGCCAGCTCCTCCCTGCTTTGGGAATACAACTCAGTTTGTCCTTTTCTTGAAAGGCACCTGCAGTGTTGGGCTGAGTGATGCTACAGCTCTGAACCACGACATTTGATTTTCAGGGATTACTTTATGACAGTTTTCTTCAGCTTTTAAATTTTGGTTTCTTTAAACTTTTTATTCCTGATATAATTTCTCAGAGGCCAATGCTAAATTTTTCCGGTTGTAAGCTAATAATAGCAAATCAGCAGCAGTTTTTGATTATGAAGAGCACATATTTATTCAGAGAATCACAGACTGGCTTGGGTTGGAAGTGACCCTAAGGGACACGCAGTTCCAAACGCTCTGCCAGTGGGAAGGGATGCCACCAATACAACATGTTCCTAAACCTTGTGGGGATTTGGTTTGTTTGGTTGGTTTTTTGTTTTTTGGTTGGTTGGTTGGGGTTTTTTGGGGTTTTTGGTGTTTTTGTTTTGTTTTGTTTTTTGAATTATTTAGTTGGAATCTGTGGTTTTTAAGGGGATAAAAAAAATAAGAGACTTGTAATTCACAAAGGCTGCAATCTAAGCAGCATCTATACAGTGATTTCTACAGAGAATTTCAACTTCCCAATTTGTAGTGACAGGAAAATTTCGTGTTTTTGTTGGTTGGTAGCTTTAGGAAGTTGAAGTCTGTTAGAACACCTGTCATAAACCCAACATTAGCTGCAAAGGGTGGTTTTTCACCAGGGAGCCTCCCACCAAAATCCTGCTGTGGGCACCAGACCCTCCCTGGAAGCAGTTCCTTGCCTCTGAGCACTCTGAAATTGCTCTAAGATGCTGCTGCTCCCAAATTCAGTGTTTTTTCCCTCCTGGTTCTACTTCAGTACAAGACTTTGCAGGCAGGATCTGCCACATGTCAGCCTGAGATAGGTTTGTCTGGAGAGACTGCAGTGTCTGAGACTTCTTCTTTTTATTTATAATCCCCCTTGCTTTCAGCAAAATTCAGTGAAAGAGCAAATGAGCTGATGAAATTCTGGTTTTCTGTCCCACTGTGAATCCAAGGATAGTTCCCTTGCCCTAAAGTAAAGTGGTGGAAATGGGAGCAGGTTTTAGTTAAAAACATGTAATTGAGCTTAAACGTTGTGCAGCAGCAGATCCTTCAGGTGCTGGGGGAGTTTTTCTGCCAGAGACTGTGCTGTCTGTCAGGGTGTTTGGACTCTCCTCGGGAAGGGGATTGTCTGCTGTGAATTCACAGGGTCATGGCTTCACGGGGTGGTTTTAATTTTGTCTTGTTCTCAGCATCCACACCTATTTTAATTGGCAATTAAATTAATTTTCCCCAAGTCATTTCTGTTTGGCCAATGATGGTAATTAGTAAGTGACCTCCCTGTCTTTATCTTGTCCATCTTTCTTTCCAGTTCTGCAGTGAGAGAGTGGCTGGGTGGGAGGCTGGGAGCAGCCCAAGGCCAACCCTCCACTCTTGCTTTGGTAAACAGTGCCCCACGTCTCTTTTAGTGCCTTATTCTGTTTGAATGATTGAGATTTTGGCATTGTTTAATTTTTAATCTAGCCCATCTCATCAATATTCATCGTAAAATGAAGTTGTAAATTCTGGAACCAGTGATGGTTCTTGTTCCCTGCGGTGTTCTGCTTTGGGACTGAATCCCAGTGAATGCCCAGAAAGGAAGGATCTCCACAAGGTCCTCTGACAGCCCTGTCTTCATGTTGGTCTGCCTGGAGAGAGATACAAAATTTGATGAAGAGGATTTCTGTGTCAGTTCCCAGGAGTGCTGAGTGGGCCACCCACTGTGAGACTATTCCTGTGCTTTAGGAACAGTTACAGAGATTACACAGTCAGGAAGAGTTTTGGGATTGGCCAAGAGAGACTCTGGGATTGTTTCTCTTCCTTTAAAAAACAAACACCTAATCCAAGAAATCTATACAGTGAATTTAAACAATTATGCTGAGTGTTTTATTTTGTAGTAAAACTCCATTGTTGTTGATTTTATGTAGCTGGTATCGCCGTCTCTAGTTGTTTTGGGTTTTTTTTTCTGAAATTGTAATGCAGTTTTTAAAGATCCAGTGGAAGTGAAATGTAAAATAAAAATAGTGAGAGCATACAGGTAAGTTAAAAGTCTGCAGCAGCAGTAACTCAAGGAGAAGGTAGGGAATACAAAATAGGTTGTCTGCAGAAAAACCTTTCACATGGAAATTTATTGTTCAGAGATGTCAAAACCTGAAAAGTTCGTTTAGTACTTGCAAGTTGTGATGGAGATCTCTTACTTATATAGCTGGTAGTTAATTCACTAATATTTTATCCAATATTTTGTGCAAAATGACTCTGAGAAGAAATCTGAGACAAAGTCTCAAATCTTTGTGCTTTAGGGATATTTTCCTCTTTATGCCAGCCTTCCATGTAAAGTGAAACAGGATCATTGACAGCTACTGTTCGATTAAAAGTTCCCACAATGCTTAGATACAGTGCAGCTCATGAACTGTGTGACAATCCTGGTAGTAAGAAATGTTATAGTTTGGTTTTTCAGTTTTATAGAACTTTTGCAGTAGCCTGGGGCTGAATATTCTGTAAACAACCAGTGCTGAGCCTAAAGATGTGCTCAATATCTGCAAGCACTTTGCCACAGAAGAGCCTTTAGAGATCCTGGGCTGTGATGAGGAGCACAACAAGGTCTCTATTGCCACTGCTCAGCTTGTGGAGCTGCATGTGCATTTGATTGGAGGGATCACAAAAGTCTCATGTCCAAAGTGTTTTGTTTATCTGCTACCCAGTTAGAGTGGTCTAAGCCTCTCCATGTTTCTGAAAGTACACATTCACATGTTTGTTTATGAGGAGTCAGAAAAATATAGAATTTCTTTGAATGTTTTTTTTTTTCCTTTGAGAGACTATACTTCCCAACTTTGTAGACAAGCTAATAGCATAACAGCTCATAACCTCTGAAGATCGTGTTCCAACGTGGATACTTATAACGTGTTTTTTTTCCTTTTCTTCCTTTTCTTTTTTTTCACCCCCAGTGAAATTTGATGACTGCAAGGGGAACAACAAATTGAACTTCGAAGTTTCTAACCCAGACTTTAAAGTGGAACTTGATGGGAATTTGGTTGCACTCAAGAATGTGTCAGAAGCTGGCAGAGCCTTGTTTGTCCACGCGCGGTCGGAGCACGCCGAGGATATGGCAGAAATTTTTATTCTTGAAGCAAATGAAAAACGTGGGGCATTAAAGGTAAGATAAATACCAAAGATTAAAGTAAAAAACATGGCCAAGGAGATGATGCTGCTAAATGTTTACATTTGTCACCTAGGATTGTAGGCAATTTTAATCTGTTAGCAGAGATCAAAATCAGACTTCGATGCAGATATTGCTGTAACATTTTAGCACTTGGTTTAATTTGTGATGCAGATTTCCTGGGTTTTGGAAGATGTATTACATCTTCAGGTGTGGATGCTAAACATTCATAAAGACTTTATTCAAATGAAAGAGCCCAAGTATTAAAATTGGCTGCTTCTTCCAGTGTATGTTATGCCAGGTAATCACAGTTTGGCCACAAGTAAAAATGGAAAATCATACTTTAAATGTGCAATTTAGAATTTACAGAACCTCCACGTTTCGTTCCAAGTCTAAGTACATGGGAGTGTGTAATTCAATTTTCATATTGGTCTGGTTATCTGACATTGTTACATGGTAAACTGCTTCAACATCTGCACACAAAGAGCAGCATGCATTTACACTCTGTGCCCTGGTGATTTTAGTTCTGCTCTGCTCACTGAAAGTTTTGTCCTTTCTCTCCCCCTCCTGAATTTCAGTGTAAACCAAACCTCATCCTTTGGAGGATAAGGCACTCCAGAAATTGATTGAATTATTTACTTCACACTCCTGCAAGTAACAAAAGGAGATGTGAGGTAGCCTTCACCTCTGTGTCCTGACATTTAGGAGAGAGGCAGGCAAGGTAGTGGCTCACTAGACAATTAAGCCTGGTACCTTTACAGACCTATAATTTTGCAGAAGTATAAAGAGACTTTGATAAAAATGACTGATCTACTGCCTTGATTCGGTATTTAGACATTCAATTGCCAGCATTCTCATTATATTCCCAACAATATATTAGTATAACTTGAGTCTTCCATTATAAAAACAAATTATCTCGAGGAGAAAGGCTGAACAAACTTCTGAAAGTCTGTGGTTGAGGAAAGGTTTTGCTCTGCACTTTGAGCAGCACACGATGTGAATATGGATTGCCAGTGGGAGAGAAAGAACCAGAATGTGTAACCGCAGAAAGCTGATCGGAACGCTGAGATGGAATTTAATTTTATTTAAATATGCCGTTTCTTCACAAAATTAAATTTTAACACAGTCATACTTGAAGGAGTCTCTTACGTGGAGGAGCTGTGAGTTTAGGACCACAGACTGCCAAATTCGGAGTAGGAAAGCTACACTTGCAGGAGCAAGCTGGGCACTTGGCTGTCCTGTGCCTCAGACTAGCAAGCCTTGATCCTTCTGGTGCATTCACAAGAACGTTCAAATGGTTTCATTTTGAAATCTGAGGAGCAGTTTCAAAGTGGGGATCATCATTCTCTGGTTAGAAGTTACTAAAACCACTGAGGAATTTGAGACGTCTCTGACAGGAGGTCTGGAGTTAAACTTCAAGGGATTGGTTTACGTGTGAAGATCTGACTCCCTGAGAATCACATTCTCAAGATTTATTCTGGTTTTCCTAGAGAAGCAGCCCTTCAATATCTGTGATGGGGGAAATTCTATGGGAACTACAATGTAAGGGAAATCTGGTCATATATTCTATGGAAGTTACAGTCTAGCAGAAATCTTATCAGATATTATCAGAAGTTACAATCTAGGGGAAATCTTGTCTCATGAGTAGGAATTACAGGATGCGTATTTGTACAGACTATGACAAGCTCTGCCAGCGACCTTACCTCTTTATGTCCTGTTTGGGTTCTGGGGAGTCTCCCCTCAGAATGTTCCAGCAATATTAATTGATGCTCAGTGTTGAAATCTCTCTCCAGCCTACGCTTGAAAGCCAGGGCTGATCTGGCCCCACTCCTGGATTCTGTTCCAATCACTTTGTGTTGCTTCAGAGAGAGAAAACCAGTCTAAATCAGGCGTATTCTGCCACTTTGCCAGCCTTTCCTCACAGGTGACAATATCACAAGGTCATCTCAACCCGCATTCATCACTCTTCTCTGGATTTTGGTATTCAGCCCATAACCAGATGATTACCCGTTTAATGTGGGTTTAGTGTCTGCAATGCCATTGTAAGTTACATGATGACAATGTGTCCTGGGAAATCCATCTAGTGAGAATCACCCCCTCTCCAAGGGAATGTAAAAATCTCTGGGGCTGGCTGTCCTGCTCTGGCCTCACCCAGTCCTCTGTGGCTGTTAAACCAGTATTTCTTCCCAACCTTTCCATCTATTTGCCAATTTTAAACACCCCACAGCCAGCGTTGTCTTTTCTGTTTGTCATACTTGAGAAGGATATAAAGACTACAGTGTCCTATCTGAAGTGATTTTATGATAAATTTGAACTTAATCCTGTACTTTTGCAGTCTAAATGTGTCAGCACGGAAACAGCAGAACTTCTCCATCTGTTTATGCAAGGAGCCTTGGCTAAGAAATGCTCAGATGGAACCTTAGTAATTCAGCATAATTCTGTGGGGTTAAGATGAGCACATGGTGGAGCAGCGCTTAGCATTCAGTACTTAGAGAACAGTACCTTGTCTAATTAGGGGATAAGTAGTTCTTAAGTATTTCCCCACTGCCAGCAACTGCCATTTCTTTTCTGAAAGCATGTAACCTACATCTGTGAAATCCCATTGTTAATGTTGCTAATTGCAGATTCCCAACGTGTTCGGGAATGGCTCTCAACAATGATCTCTGATGTGCTGACTGGCAGTTCGGAGCCTCGGAACAGAGTGTAGCTCCTAAAACTTTCTGATTGCTACCGACCATACTATGGATGAATATGGAAATTATTTAGAGGTGCAATCTGGAGTGTGCAGAAGTGCTTTTGGTATTCTGCTGGTGAAGGGGTGCAGTTCTTTCTTGCTAAAGATAGGGGATGATTCCAGCTGGCCTCAGCGATCCGTCCTATGTGATTAACTAAATTAACTTCATGGCCGGAGTAAAATCAGTGGCTGTTGGAATATCAAAACTATTTAACTGTTATTTGCATTTGAAGGGCCTGTTTTCCTCCTCTTCTGCCAGAGGCACAATAGATCCACAGAGCCTGCAGCTTTCCATCCAGGGGTGGCCACGGCTGTTCTGTGGGCAGAGGTGGTTCCTCAGTCACGGGCCAGCTTGGCCATGGTCTGATCACTCAATCTCCTGCGGGAGCAGATACTGCATTGCTGCTTTTCCTGGTGTCTGCATGTCTAGCATACCCCAAACCCCATGAATCTCTGCCTACAGATATCCATACGTGCAGAAATCTGTCCATGAGGTTCCCCATCAGCTTCCAGATCAGACTCCATCTGGAATTGCTTTCTGCAGCCCGCTGGACGTGTCTCCTCCCTCCCATGATTTTGGATAGATGTACTGGTCTCTGTCTGTCTTGGCAGACGGGAATATTCCCCAAAATCTTCAGTCATTTCTCAGAGACTTTTCAATGTGAGTGCACAGATGAGCCTGTGGAAGGTGTTAATAATTAACTCTTTAATAATTATGTGCCTGTACAGATTTGGAGCCTGATGGAATCAGTGCTCAGTGAAAAAAAAGGAATTCCACATGTATTCCCCATGGAGCAGTGCTGGTGAACAACGGAATATTCCCCATGGAGCGGTGTTGGGATGTGCCCTGCTCTGCCTGTGCCTTGCTCTGCCCAGCGTTTGCTTGATGCCCTCTCACACAGTCAGGCCTGGAGTGCTCGGCGATATTGAGAAAAAAAGAAATGTTTTGATTCACCCAGAATTCCTCAAATGAACTTTGGATTCATTCTGAATAATTCAGAGAATTGCTAAGCCTCAAATCCCTAATGGAAAAATAAATCACTCATAAACCATAGTTGGGGAGAAAATGGCCGAGCCAATGACTGGCAGCAATCTCTTTTTTTTTAACTTGTGTCCTGTCCAATGCTTGATCCCTGCTTTGTTTTATGGAGAAAGTAGGACAACCGAAAGTTGGAAATTTCATTTCATCTGAACACTTGTCCAGACATTAGTGGATTTATGTATTTATTGTGAGAGTCAGGTTTTGTGGAAGGCAGAAAGCGTAGCCAGGCTTTTGTAGAGCCTCATAATAAATGGTGAGTCGCAAAAGGTGGCAAGCTGGGACTTGAACTGTGTCCCCCAAGGCTAAATAAAATGGTGTCTGCTGGTCCTGTTCCCCCTCTGAAATCTAATGCTGGTTTTAATGAACATACCCTCAGTGTACTGGGAGCTAAAAGGAAACCTTGGGACACAATCTGTCTCTGCCTCTCTGTGTTGGCAGCCTTTATTTTTTTCCTTCCCCACAGCAAAGGGAGTTATTTAGAACTTTTATTTGTTACACCATTACAGACACAGGGTGAGGGGTGGAGGGGAGTGAGATATCAAGAGTCTGGCACCAAAGCAGATAAGAGGGCAGGCAGATATTCAGAAATTCCGGGCTAGTAGTAACTTCACTGCATGGTGCTCAGCAGTCTTCCATACAGAAGGATGAAATGATTAAATAGAAACTGTCAAAGCCTCAGGACACATTTCAGGCACTAGATAGAAAAGGAGCAGGAGAAAGAAAAGGAGAGATAAGAGTGAGGAGCACACCCTGAGACAGCATGTTGCAGGCAAAGTTTAAAGCCATCTCCAGCAGCAGCTCAGACTGAAGGAAATGAAGTTGCCCCAGTCCTGCTACTTTGTCCAGTGCACTTTGTACCAGCCAGGGGCTGGGCAGAAGCTGCTGCTTTTTTTTTTCCCTTTGTCAAACCACTGCTTTTCCCATCGCCAGCACTTGGCTGTGCTTGTTACAGCAGGGACAGAGCCTCAGCATCCTGGCTGAAAACTTTCCGAATTCTGATTCCTACCAAGTCTCTGCCTGCATGGATACCTTTTGTGCAAGTTGCTTTCTGCCCGTGCCTGTTTCCTAAAGTATCAAACAGAAATAATGAAACTAAGCTCCTTGGATTTAAACCTTAGCATTTCTTGTTTGTGTCTTGCTCTCTGCTTATCCCCCACAGGATAGAGATTGCAAATATTATGGATATGAGATAAAAAGTGCCTACAGCCCTAAATCCTACATGTATAGCTTTCTGCCTTGGAAGAGATGATAAGGGATCAATAATCTTATTATGAATCAGGATTCTCTCACAGCAGAAAATATTCAGGCAAGGAAGTGTGAATAGCTGAGTTTAGTCATCTGGCAATTCAATAAGTTATTTGGAAAATAAGATCAAGAACCAGCCCCTCTGATATAGCAGGCAATCGTTCCCATTAACGTATATTAGCATTTTTCTGTTTAGAATAGAATTCCAAATAGGCTGAAAATGACTGTGCAGAGGTATGGAGATGGACTCTCATATGAGATATTGACAAACAGGCTCAAAGAGTTCCATGTTATTAGATTTTGCATACAGCGGTTGCTGCAGAAAGGGATGCACTGCATAAATGAAACACCATATTTTGCATTTAATTTTAAGGCACAAAATAGAATAAGTCACAGGGGGTGCATCAATACCTATGATATGTTTGAGTTATACTGATCAAAACTGTGTATAGAATATCATTTCCAGCAAAGCTTGGGAGATCCCTTGCCTTCAGATATGAAAGTGTCCTTCAGGCATATAAAGAAGGATTTTCCTAAAGATCAAACAACAAAAATAAAGTAATTTTCCCACTGTTCTGTTCAGTTTGGCAGAAAGTTTAACATATTAACATTCTCCCAGCTATTAAGTTATTAAGTTGTTATCACTCCTGTTACTTTTGTTATCACGCTGCAAGCACATATTGACTTGGAATTCATGCATAAAGAGCTGAGGCAAAAGTGATCTTAGAATTTAATACCTGTGTATTGGTGGCATTCTCGTAAATGACTTTTTCCTGCCATAATCACCATAGAATAGATGCTATTTTTTTTTTTGTTTCAAAGTCTGCAATGCTATATTTAAGATTTCACAGAATACATCTCAATTAATGTCAATGAAAGCAAGAGCTTGTTCTCTTCAATGGGTCATTCTGTAGTGTCATTTAGCTGCCTTTTAAACTATATTTTTATAAAAATCCCCTGTGCAGGCAACTTGCTGTGGCAGGAACAACAAAGAGCTCCTTTTATATCAGAAATCTCCTTAACCTCTCTTTTCCATAGAAATTCCAGTCACCTATTTTCCCTTTTTATCCCCCAGCCTGATGCAGGACCTGCTGAAATGATCAGATTCCAAAGGGTTTTAGCTCAAGCCCCGGGAGCAGGAGCTGTGCCTGGCAGGGCTGTGTGGCTGTGGCTCCCCTGCCCCTTTGCTGGGCACTTTTTTGGGTGTTCCTGCAGCCCCACCCAGAGCAGCTCTGAGCTGATGGACACCCACGCTTCCCTTTAGCTCAGCTCCACTGTCAGGCTTGTGCTTCCTCAGGCCTGCACTGAATTCACCCTTCCCAGCACCAAGGAAATGCAGGTTTCATATACACTGCCTTTGGAGTTTGCTCTGACAAAGATCCATTTATCTGAGAATTATTATGGTGCCAAGAGATGTGGCAGTTGCCATAGCAACAATTACATATTGTGTTGAATACCAGAGTAAATGCTGTAAAGAACAGGAGCCACTGGTGGTTTTCATTAATTTAATGTTCCTTTTTTTTGGACAAAGAGTGACTCGTAAGTTTATTCACTGCGTGTGTAAGTGCTTAGATCGAATGTGTGGGCTCGCTTTCCTCTTCTTTCCCTCAGTGTGCAACTTCAGCATGTAAATGAGAAGTACTTGGTTATTTAAGGAGAGAAAAATGGTCTTATAGACTGGAAACATGAATAATTGCCTGTGGAACAAGAAGGTGTTAACTTCCGTGAGTGTTCAGTGCCTTTCTCTGTGAGTAATCTACATTCAGATTCTCTGTGAGCTGGGGATGTGTTTATCCAGGAAAAGGGACTTTGTGCTCTTCAGCAGCAGGCAGAGCTAAGGATTGAATGTGTTTAGCAGTGATTCAAAGGTGAAATTAGATTATTTTTGAGACAAACGCAGACCTTGTTAACGATTTCAAATTATTTATAGACTGATGCGAAATGACAGGCAAAATTCTTTGTAATGAATGCATTTTGTTAAAAACCAGTTACAAACAGAACTCCTTTCAGCCCTGAGCTGCATTTAGGCTGCGCAGTTGGTTCTCCCTGCTGCAACAGGTACCATTTGGCTTGATGTGCTTCTGGTGGAAACTTCAGTTTTTTTGTGGAAAGTCAGAACCAGATGCAGTTCTGGAATTCCTCTATTTTCTTTTAAAACACAATGAAGCCTTGTCATCCATCCATATGACCTCATTGCAAATCTTCCACAAACCTCAACGAGAGCAGTTACTCGAGGATTGCTAAAGTCTTGTATTTGAACTAAAATTCATTCCGGCCAAGAAAATACCTATTTACTTCTTGTGACTAGAACATTTTATGAGAGTTTGAATGCTGGTTTAGTTATCTGAAGATATTTTGAATTTAATTAGCTTCTCTTTCTGATCCATTACATTAAATGTCACTTATCCACAAATAGAAAGAATCCACTAAATGTTGTGGATGAGTGATAAACCATCATGCATTGGCATATAATTATTTTTTCAAGCATTTATTGTTCTGACTCCAGCCTGGAAATTTTCTAGAACAGACAAAGCTGTGCTATCCTATGCCTTAATCTTAAGTGATTGATGGAATTCTGTGGAAACTCGTGCCAGAGGTGTGGGGAACATTTAAAGAAACCCTTCGTGAAAGGTTTAAATTTAAAATTCCTGTAGTAAATGAGGATATAAGTAAGAAAGCAAGAGGCTAAGCATGATTTAGTAGAACATTAGGCGAGATCATAAAGGATAAGTAGATGTCTCTTAGGATATGTAATATTTTTCATTTACAAAGTAGCTTTCATCCTGTAAGATCCTCAAAGTGCAACTATTAAGTACATGGGGACAGAATGTGTGTGTGCCTGGCTTAATACAAACATCTCTAAAAAGAGGCATTTGCATAGATATCTTTATTTTTGATACTTATTTCATAACACTTTTACACATCAGGATAAGAACAGAGTCTTCTCAAACAAGGGATTAGGGAAAAGGAGCTGGCGATTTTGATAGGATATGAGAATTGCCATGACAGCCTTAATGTCCTCAAATCCATCATGAAAAAGACATGTTACAGAAACAAGAAAAGATCTAAGACCTAGGGCAGAGAAGAAAAATTGTCCATTTATTCCTTGCCTATTCTTCCATCTGGCACCAGGAATGATGCAGTGAGTGCACCACAACTACCCCAGATCCACCCGAGAGCTCTCAGATTTATTAAGGAACAGAGACAATTCCAAGAGGAAATCAAACTAAGTTGTGCCCAAAACTAAGCTCAAGGGTTTTTTGTTTTTTTTTTTTGTTTTTTTTTTTTTTTTTTGTGTGTCAGAGACACAAAATATTGCCGATATTTTCCCACTATCAGCTTCTCCCTCAGCTTCCAGAAGCAGCATGGATTTGAGAGAGCCATGATAGGAGAAATTATTCACATGAGAGGATGATTCCCTGAGTAAGAGTTTAGTGATTTCTCTCCACTGGGCACATCAATAATAATCCCAAATGAATGCCCCAGTGTTTCCATGTTGATTTTCACAACCCTGAAGGAATATTTATTATGCTTATTACAGTAACGCATAGCACACCTTAAATATTTAATAGAGCATCACAGAATAAAAATCTTCATTTGTCCTCCCCCAAGGATTGATTCTGCCATTGCCAAGGACAGAATGGCTCCCTTTGGACCTAAATTTCCTTATTTGTTGATCATTACAATTTTGACGCTTTTATGATTATTTCTTTGCATCTTATTTTGCAGCTAGGTTTTTTTTTTTTTAAAGTACTTAGAATAACTCGGCAACGTGAAGAATGACAGAGTTAAAGCTTAGAGCAATTTGTTGTCTTCATAATAAACAACTCTGCTAATGCTTGCAGTCATCTTGGAGTTATTAATCATCCATCCCCTCACTTATTTCACACCAAATCCAACTGAATAACCTTTGCATTAAGCAGTTGATCTATCTGGGAAAAAAAATAGTTTTACCACTTGTTTTATACAGTTTCTCACTGAGAGGGCACCTGGGGTTGTGACTGCACAGGAAGAAATTGCAAATGCTTAACTCCATTTAAATTCTCTCTTATGGTACCAATGGTGCTGCAGAACTACTGAATATTTGATGTGGCCAGGTAATGTCAAGGCAGTGCGGATGGTTTGGTTTGTCTCAAGAAGGCTCAAACCTGTGACCTGACCTGTGCATTTGTAAATGGAAGCTTGGAGTCTTATTTTTGTGTGTGTGTCTGTGTATTTCAGATAAGACATATCTTCTACGAATATAAATGTATAAATGACCAGATTTTATGGAGCTTTAAGGATCCTGCTAATAAGGAACATCACAGACGTCAGCATTTTCATTCTCTCCTGATGGACAAAATCTTGTCAGGACTACCAGAACAAGTGTGCAAAATATATCCATCAGATGAAGATTTACAGTTTGCAGACTTATTGATGATAATCTATGAGCTATTAGAAACCATAAAAATCCAATTTACCTTTCTTTCTTTAATTCTTCTAGAATCCATCTGATGCTGTGTGTTAAATTACTCAATGTTTGCTGGGCTTTTATTACACTATTGAACACTGTTGCACTGTATAAAGATTTATCCTTTCATCACCAGGGAGAAGGTGATAGAACAAGTTTTTGTTGTTGTTGTTGTTGTTGTTGTTGTTTTTGTTTGTTTGTTTGTTTTTTATTTTTTTAATCAGGAGAACCAAACCAAACTTTCATCCTCAGATATTGGCACAGAAATATTTTGTCCAGGGATTTCAAGGGTGTGATCCCATGACGAACTGGGACATGATGAAGGCTTTATACCTGCACTGATACCAGGGTGCATTGGCATTACCTGAATTTTTGACCAACCCAAAAAAGAATATTGGCAGGAAATCAGTTTGTGTTTGCACTACTAATGCAGCTGAAAAGGCTGTATCAAAATGCAGAGGGTTCCCTGCAAGGCCAGCAGTGTCACCTCTCTGCAACAAGCACCTCAAGTGCTCTCCAGAGCCAGATCCTTTTGATTTGGATATTGTTGAATTCATGCTTGAAAAATATCCAATAAATATAAAATTTCTGATTGGCTGACAAATACTATGCATTGCAGTTTCTTCTCTGCACAGAGAGAATATTCTCATACCTGTGACTTTTTCCTTTTCCCTGAAGGTGAAATAAAAAGTCAGCTACTTCTGCTTGATAAGAGACTCATGACTGCTGGAAGACTGTGCTGGTGACAAAACCCCTGGTGGGAGGGCCCAGGTTACTCAGGAATGTGTTCCAGCCTGGCAGCATCTGCAACAAGAATATCCACATTAAATCTCTTCTTATTGCTGCTCTTGCTGCAAACTCTCAGCTCATGCTGTAGGCTAAGATGATAATTACACTAATATTGTGTCTGCTCTGGCATGCATTAATCCTGCCGGTCCTTTGCAGCAGAATGGTCATCTCGAAATTAAAAAAAAAAAAAACCACCAAAAACAAAAACAAAACAAAACAAAAAAAACAAACCCCAACAAAAAAACCCCAAACCCTTAGACTGAATTTCTGGTTTAGGAGATGGGAATTTCATGATTTGTTTTGGTACTACCTCAGTCAATAGTCATGGACTAATTCAGTTCTGTCATTGATTATATCAAAGCCTGAACCTCCAAACTGGGAGGTTCATTGGAGCTGGTCACATGTATTTTAATTCCAGCTATGTCAGTGGAAACATTACTGATGTATCAGTGTGGAATATCTTGCAGGAGAGACTAGCACAAATTCTGTTCAGTGCTAACATTATAGTTTTGTGTTGTATCTATAATAGAGATATAGGAATGTACATATGTGTTGATTGGGACAAAAAAAGGAACAATATTTGACAATTTTTCAACACAGTCATGTTCCTGCACAACTTAAACCTTAAAATTGATACAGTTGGTTGTTCTATCCAGTCTGTTTCAATAACTACTCCAATTTGGTACTAAATTTTTTTATTTGTTTGTCCCCCTTTCGGTTTTCAGTGGAGGTGAATTGTTTCAGCAACAGGTCAAGGGCAGAACTGGCAACTCTTCTGGGGATAGCTCACACTCTGTGTCCTTATCCCTTATTTGGATATGCAGGACATTTCTGACTTTATTTGCAGACAACTTCACTTTCTCTTAACTACTGCATTGTGTTGTCCTTACATGGTTCTCTCTTTCCCTCCATCCCCTTCAAGTTTTGGTCATTAAAGCCAGAATTGACCCTCAAAACTAACCCTCAAATCAGGAATTCAGGCAGAGGTAAGGGGAGGGGGGGATGTTAAAGCTTCAATTTAAAGACTAAAGGTCAAGGCTGGGGAAGATCTGGCTCTGAATTTAGCTCACATCTATAACACTCAAACTCATCAGTGACAAAGCTGCACGAGTGTGTGAGCAAGGCTGGGAGCTCTAAGTAACAGGGTTGATTTTAGGCCTGATTATTCACAAAACCGTGTAATTAATCTGTCATAGGAAAACACAGCAAGCAGTGCACCAAATGCAATCCCCATTAAGTCAACAGGAGTCATTCCACCGACTTTAATGAGCTTTGAATCCACTCATAAATCTGCTGTGAGGAGTGTCCAAATCAAAATTTATCTGGGGGTGACCTTGATGTTAATTGTTAGTGCTTCCATGTTGTTTAATTGCCAGGAAAGCTGAATGCATTAGTGGGACTATCATATGGCACGGTCCTTTCTATTGGATACTATTAGCATCGAGTTGATATATGTAATATTAATTGTGCATAATGTTAGTGGGTAGTCACAGTCTGCCAGTTATATTTTGTGTCTGTGAAACAGGGAAAAAAAAAATCCCTCTTCAGTTATTTTTAATGTCACTTCTGCCTTCAGCTGAATCCCTGCAAAATTAATGTTTTTTTGATCAAGCAGCTCTTCAGAGGATCTCAGAAGTTTCACATTTATTCAGTGGCTTTTAATCCCAGATTTTGTCTGACTGTAATTACTTTAAAATTATATCTCAAATTTGTAAATAACATAAAGGAAATTCTGTTCCGTCCTATGATGTTTATTAAATTTAACATCTGCCAGAAAAGTTCAATCATCTGTATCCCAAATGGAAATGTTTCCTTCTTTAACCTTTCGTATTTAATTCAATTAGAGGGAAAACATGGGGAATATATTAGAAGTACAAAAGGGAAAGGGTTCCTTTAATTTTTGTCTACTAAACAGAAAAGTAGATGGTTTACTTGAGGGGCGTAATTACTACAGCTTCTTGTGGAATAAAAATATGGGAGAGTTATAGTTGGAGGACTGGGGGACAGAAATGATTGGTTTTGTTTAATGGCTTTCCAAATTCCTTGTCAGTGCTGGTAATTATTGTGTCTTTTCTTTTTGTTGGCACTCAATGCATTAGGCTGCACTTAGGATCATTTTATTAATGGAAAATATGTTTCTGAACAATTGTGAATTAGATAAGTGGCTTGATTAAAACTCATTCTTTAAAACTACAAAATGAGAAAATAACGTGAATTAACCTCGAGTCTAGACAGTGGGAAGATAAAACTCTGGTTTCCAGTGAGGGTGTGCGCTCAGGAGAACGAAGGAAGAGCAAAACCCTCCAGAATGAGGGAGGGTTCATTTCACTGCAACATTGAAGCCCTGAGAAAGATTGTGGCTTTAGGAAATACATGCAGGAAATACAGCAAAGAGCTTCCAGAAGAAAACCCAAGCTGGGCAAAAGGAAAAAGTGCTACTAGTGACAACCTTCACTTTGATACCTCTCTGTGTCTGGTCCCTGCAGAAAATGGACTTATTCTGTGAGCACATTACAGGTGGAGGGTTTTACAAAACCAAACCTTTTGTCTTTGCTGCTGGAGAATCAGCAGTTCAGAGACTGAATTTCCATTCCAAGTGCTTGGTGGGTGCTGTGTGAGCTCAGCCCCAGGGGCTGGTGCAGTGGCATCCTGCAGGTCTGGAGGTGCCCTGAAATTCTCCAGGTGCAGCTGCCTGCCTTGGCTCCTCCCTAGGAAGAATATAAAATAAGGAATTCAACTCATACCAGCATGCCCAAGCAGATCTTTGCCGTTACCTTGTGCTCATCTGCAGCAAATTTCCTCTGATCTTTGGCACCCCGTTAGCACCATTATTATCTAGTCCGAGGAGACTAATTTGTAACCCTCTGATAACAGATTTATATGTGTGAAGTGGAATTTTTCAAAAATATCAGTGGATCTGTGATGGAATGCTGAGTTCTGTGGGACTCATTTAAGCAGATGTCTCTCTCTCCAGATATATGTGAATGCGCTACATGGATTTTGTCTCAACTAATAAGCATGAATTATGCATTCTTAAATGCTTCTTCCATTTATCAAGCTTAATGTTGTTTAAAAAAATCTGAAAACCAAAAAACAAAAACTTTATATAATTTTCTTTAACTTTCCCCATGCTGTAACTTTTACCATGGGATGAAAAATACCTTAATTCACTGTAATAATTGTATTATAAAAATAAAACACTAAGTGTGTTTTTCCACCAGAAAATTTTCATTTTGATTCCTAATATTTCATATCTGACACTGCACTAAATGAGAACAGGGCTTAACAGTTGATATTGATTTGCACGTCATTTTTTCATTTCACTTTCCTATTCAAAAGGAATCAGTGCTGACAAGTTAATGAACTCCAGCTACAAATGCAGAGATAAGCCACGGGATAGGTTTAGTGCCTGCCTTGTTCTAATTACCAAAGGTTTTCTTTAGGTGGCTGTTTCATGTTCACTACAGGGGAACTGGAATAAAGTGACTGTCAACAAAGCAGACACCTGGAAAAGTGACATAATACGGGGCTATTTATAGAACCTTTAAGCAAATCTACATCAATTTACTCCAGCATTTTTAAGTCTTTAATATTTATAGGTGGAATACAGTTAAAATGAATGTACACTGAGTCCTGGGGTTCTATGTTGAATAAAGATTCATAAAACTATACTACCTTATAGCACCTATTTTAAATTAACTTTTTGTATAAATTAATAGCTTTGGACAGTGGCAGTAGAGATCAGGACTGTAGAACCAGCTCTCAGAACATGTTTTCCCCTAAATTTCTTAGTACACCTTTTGCCCATGATGTATTTTCAATTAATATACCTGGCATCTAAGAAGTTATTCCAAGTTCTGTTTTGGTGCTGTTTTACATGGCTAAATTGGTGAATGAGATTAAATTGGTATTTTGGCTGGTATGTCCTACTGCTGGGAGATATGAGCTGGTCAAATCTCATTCAGAAATAAAATCCTATTTTGTAGCCTTAAGGGTAGATTTCTTTCGTCCATACAACTTGAAGCTGCTTCCAGAAGTACTGTAAAACTGCAAAATTGAATTTTACATTGAAACCAACCCATAGTGTACAACTCCGAAGTACATTTGGTGCTTTGGAGGAGGAGCAGACTGTGGTGCTGCTCTGTGGTGTAAATTTACTAGAAGGTAATTCTCCACCACCCGGGAATTTTCTATCAGACACTTCCTGTGCTGCCAGCAATGACAGAGATAATTAATCTGACCGGGGAATTTGGCCACTGAAGCCACTTGTGGACTTTTGGAATTAAAGACTCTCAAAGTGTTTGCATGACTAACAGGCCACGCGGAAATGGAGTGATGGTAGAGAGCGAAGCCCTGGATATTCCCTGGCCGGGACAGCGAATGTCTGTGGTGACCATAAAAGGCAGGGAACAGGACGTTCCCCCCTTCCCACTGCGGGTTCCCTTTCAGAAGGGCAGGGTGGGGAGGCCCTGGTGTTCTGCCCTGGATTCCAGCTGCAGGCCTTGCCCGGTGTTGCTCTGGCAATGGGAATAAACTCTTGTCTCTGGGGGATACACTGATGGTATTTGGCCAGCCAGAGCTGTGGCATAAACACAAGTTTAATACTGGATTTACAGAGCTGTTCCTGCACAGCTGGAGACACCAGTTCTGCCTCTCTGTCGTGCTGATGGTCACAGAATGTCCTAAATTGGAAGGGACACACTGGGATCATCAGCCCAGCTCCTGGCCCTGCAGAGGACACCCCAACAATTCCCCCACTGTGCCTGGGAGCCTTGTCCAACACTTCTCCAGCTCCGAGCATGATGCTGATGGGCAAAGACAAGGAGCAGTGGTTTCTTGGCTTCAGAGGGCTTTGATTTTGCAGGAGGAGGGAAAGAGATGTGCAGCAGAAAAAGTACCTTTTCCTCTCTTCTACCCCAAACAGGAATCAAAACACAGCTAAGGAGACTCAGCAGCAATAATGTTGTTTATTAAAGACGAGAGGATGAGAGGTTGAAATGGGTGTTTCAGATCTCTCCCCAAAATTATTATTCAGCTCTTGCATGGGGATAAGTCTGATGAAGGATTCATTTCTTTGTCATTTTAGTATCATTCATGTTTTCCGAACAGGAGAGAAATGTGAAATAACAAAAAGATTGCTCTTTATTCCGAGATTAAAGTTTCAAAAGCTTAAGATTTGAACTTTACTTAAATCTTTTGAAGAAGCTTGAAAAGCTATTACGCAATCATATCTTTCATTTCAGCTACAGTTGGAAACAATACAATCAACACAGCATAAAAATATTTGTTTTATCTTGTTTCCATTTGTATTGCAAGGGTAAATATCTTGCAGGACTTCCAACCTAAATTTGCAGGCTCAAGAATTTTGTGATTATTCAGGATAAGCTTCAGACAATTCTGTGAAATCCCAGCTATTTGTTTGGTGCAAATGCAGATTTCCTCTCTGAAGTGTAGCCATGCCTGACACGAGCAGAAAGTTCACTCAAAGTCTTTGTTGTTTCTAAAGGTAATGAGAGTTTCAGTGTATTCCTTGTATTTTTTAAGAAAGTTTAAATATCACCTCAAGGAGGTGGAGATGGACACAGAGCTGTCAGAATTAAAAATGAATGACAGGGAGAAATTTTGTTTGCATAAATTTTCTAGGAGCGAAATTGAGAAGACAGGCAAGGGACAGAGCAGAAGAGAAGTGTAGGATCCTAATGAGATAAAAGTTGTGACAGACAGAAGGGGTCATGAAGAGCCCTAAAATTAAAAATAAAAGAAGGAGCTCAGGGGGAAAAAAAATACTGCATAAAAATTAATACTGTATCTATTCTTATAGGTTTCCTCAAATTGTTTGTGCCCCCTCCCTCTGTTTTATTTTCCCTTTGCAGCCTGTAGCATGAGTCTCATAAAACTTCACTAAGATTATAATGCAATACCTTGGCACCAATCTCTCTTGTTTATGTGTCCATTAGTTCAAAGCCACAGACAGGCAATTTATTGGGTATGAAAAATGTCACCTATGGCACCCTCATTTGCATCTGAAAATTGATTTTTGTCACACTGGGATTTTGGGACAACCTATTTTGGCAGCCAACATTGCCACAAAGCATAATAAAAATAATTATGTGACCACAGAAGCAGGTGAGGTTCACTGTAAGTTTTAAGTCTCCAGGGAATTGCAGCTGGCAAGGCATTATTGATGAGCTTCTGATCCTTCTTGGTGATTAAATATTGACACCTAAACTTAAAACATTACTTGAGATTGCCAGCAAAGTGGATAACAACATAATGGGACACGATAATGTTTACTCAAACATTTCAGCATGATGGCAGAATATTAGTGATGTCACTTGAACAGTTGAACTATTAATTAAGATTTTTTAGATCTGGTAATTACTGAGCTATGGAACGTTTTTTGAGGAAGTATTGTTGAACACCTTTTGAGGCTCAGTTAAGACATGTCACCAGCTTAGCAATTTTGCATCTGCTAAGTCAATTCATTAATTATTTTTTGACTTTCTGATGTGTTTGGCTTTTGGAGTTTGCCAAGCTTTTGTCTCTCACTTGGTGTGATGGTTAACGTACATGGGAAGGTGTCATTTTCCATTGTGATGCTGAAAAATCCCATTAATTATCAGCGTTAAGTTGTTCAAACACTTTCATTAGTTATTTTGGCAAAACAGTTCCCCAGGGTGAGATATATTTATATAACAAATTCCACTAAAGCTGAATCAACCATAAATGGATTATGCAAACTTGTTTCCTTTCTTGTAGATAAATTGTTTTACAGCAGTGTTCATTATGAGTAAGTCCTTTGCCCACTGTAGCACTTAATCAGCACAGAATAATCTACAGCTTCGGTTTCAATGGTAAAAAGGCACCATTCTTTAATATGAATCCAGCTTTTAATCTTAGCCCAGGATGCTGGTTCTTCTATTTTTATTTTTTTATGCCTGATTTAAAGCACAGGCAAAGGGTGGTGATTTATAAGCTCATACTCCTTAAAGCAAGTTTCTATATGCAGTTATGAAGGGAACAACATGCTTTTGAAAATGGATGAGCATGATCTGACTGAGATGTGCCTGGGAGAAAGGATGGAGACAAAAAAGTGCTTCTTTGGCATTTAAGAAATGTGTGACTTTTTATACAAACACAGCAACGCAGTGGAGAAATTTGGGATTATTGAGGCACTTGGTTTTGTTAAAATATGAACTGATGCCTTTATTTTCTAAACAAGTTTATATTTAGTGTTTGAATAGTTCATTAATAACCTCTTGGCATCTGAGTGCACTCTGAGAGGTGTCCAGGGTGGGACAGCACTCCTGGCTGGTTCCTTTGCTGGGATTTATGAGACAGAGCATTAAACAGTAACCCAGGACTGCACACCCATATTTCACACCCACTCAGGCCTGTCTCTGCCAGCAGAAGGATTTGACCTTAATCATGGGTTACTCGCAGTCCACTCAAAACTAAGCCTGCTTTAAATCACGGGCGGCACAAATATTTTGCTCTGAAGTCAGGCTGCAGCTGCCAGGCAGTGGCTGTCATTTGGGACCCGCTGGCATCTGTTCCTAGCAAAGATGCCAGCCTGAAAAGTACCAGGGAAAGCCTGGGAGTACCAGGAAAGTTAGTCAGAGACTTTATCTAATTAGCAGTGGGATTTGTTTCTGTCAGCTATCACTAAAAATCAGACTCAGCACTTTTATACTTCCTTGTGTAACTAGCATTCAGAAGAACAATCTCAGAGATATTTTCTTCTTTGCAAATGAGTTTTATTGCCCTTGCACTCTGGGTTTAAATTTTTATTGGGGAAAAAAACCTCTGCTATTTTCAAACTTTTTTCTTCACTGTTTCAGCACTATTTCATCTTCCAGAGTTTGTTAGGTTCAGTCTTCTGGGCTCTGGTTGTATTTTGAATGTGGGATTTATAGTTGGTAGAAGTAGCCTGGATCACAGGCTGGGTGTGCTCAGTAACATTGTTTGTCCATATTTGGTTCTCTTCAACTGAAAGGACCAGTCTCTGCTAGCAAAATTCTATATTTAGTTTCAAACCAATGATTTCACTTTTGTAAATTGTTGCATCCAATAGAGAGGAAAAATCATTACCATCCGTGCAGAAACACTTAGGCAAATACAAGTGGTTCTTTTACAAAGTTAAAAGCGAAAATGTGTGAGTTTCCAATTCCCTCATACTGATAGAATCAGCCAAAAATTGGCTCTGTTGTATTTTATATAATGTACACTGAAATACCAATGAATACTTTTTTCAACCTTATTGAATGATACCAGGCTGTTACCATCAATATGAACACTTGCTCTATTACCTCTATTTCTTTGCTTGCCCAAAACTCTAAAATGAGAAAAATAATAGTTTACTTGAGCTCCCATGAATTTTCTGACCTACCCACCTATGTTTTAATCTAGAAAAGTACTATTCCCTGGAAAGTAATAATCAACAGAAGTATTTCCGTTGCATGGGTTCATTCTCCACAGCAAGACTATTCCAAACCTCATTCCATCTTTTTTTTTCCGTTTTGTAATTTATGCCATTACTCCTCCAAGTGGCACAGGCATCACTTCCCGTCAAGTCATTCAGATCACAGATATAACCTTTTTGTTTTCATCTTGTGCTCTAAATGTAATAAATCAAATCCTTGCCAAAAGCAAGTTCTGAATTTTATATCATGAAATTTGCATTTCATGCTCTGTTGCTTATTCACAGAAGCCATCCAATCTGAAAAGACAAATAATGCCACATGACTTGTGTAACTAATACAGACAAATGTTTCCAAGCAACTGCTTGAGCAATCTGAAGATCAAAAATTACTCATCTGAAAAACTTGCGTATAATGGTAGATAATGTATTTGTTCACAGATTTCAGGGTCTGCTAATGGACAGTTTGTAAACTGAAACAGGACCAAAAATGTATCAAATTAGGAATGCTGCAATGTATTAACTTGTCTCCATTAGAGAGCTCCAGCAAAATAAAGCTATTTTAGGCTAAGGAAGTCACACTGCACTTCACTGCTCTGCGCCACGATCAAGCAAGAGCAGCCAGACCCTCAAGCACGGTGCTGGAGGTTTGGGTTTGGAGCTGGGATACCAAAGGGGATGGTGTGGAGAAAGTTGAATGATACGGAGTTGAATTCATTTTCTTACGTTCCTTGGGAATTCTGCACTTTCTAGTAGCAGCATGCTGTGCCTGTTCTGACACACACAGAGGCCTTGGTCATGACTGGTGGCAGGACTGAAAGAGAACTGAATAATCCATCTTACACATTCCTAAAGACATTTAAATACACTCCACTCGAGGTTCTTCTGGGGCTGGCTGCATGATGGATAATTATGAGGGGTAGAGAAATATTGCTGCTGTAGCTCAAGCTGCGAGAACCCAGGTTTTCAGTCCTAGAATTGTCCTGTTTCAATTCCAGCATGTCAGTAGAGGCAGCAGACATCACAGGTCTGGCTTTAATGACTTCAGTTACTTTGGGAGTAAGAAAATACATATAGATAAAAATAGAACTTACCTGACAGAACTGAACAATTAGGAAACATGAGTGAAAAGGTAGAGGGGAAATAAAGGAGTGTATAATCTCTTTTGGCCAGAGCCCAGGCTTTTGAATGCGTTTGAACGTATCATTTCTTCCCCAGAAACACACTGGATTAGAAATCGAGACCTGAGCAGGGTTTTCAGATCTGTGGAGTGCTAAAATAACAGCATTCACTGGAAGGTCTGTGGGAGCAATTATTAGAACAATAGAGAACCTGTGTCTCCTCTGTCCCCTGTGGCTGCTGGGCTGCCTGTCCCTGCGCAGTCACTGCATCGGAGTTAACAAGGAGCACTGGAGAGCTCCAGCCCTGCTCTGACAGCTTCGAGAGCAACATTTCCTTTTAATAATCTTGATTTCTGCTTCCCACTGCTCAGAAGCACAGAGTGGGAAGCCCACGGCCAATGCCACAAGAAAACAAGTAGCACTGGAGTTGCCAGGCAAATGACATGCAGGGAGTAAGGCTGGATCTGTCTTCTCTTGGCCAGGAAACTTTAATAAAATCTGTTTACTTGGTGCTTGTGTAGGTGGGGACTGTTCCCATACCACCGAGATGCTCAGTTAAAGGTCAGCAGGTGTGAACTAAGGAATATAAATATTTCTGTGCTCCTCTGGCTGCAGGTTGTTAGGGCAAAATGCTCAGATTCAAACAAGTGAATTGGAATGATTTACAGTTGGGAGCTCTCATGTCACATTTCATGTATTGTAAAGTGTACTTGGCTTTAGTTTCAGCAGTTATAATCCAGAAAAACATCTTCAAACCATTGTAAGCTATGACTCCTGCCATTTTAGGCTCTTCTCCCTGAAGTATGTGGCAATTAATATTGTTAGCAGGTTGATGTTACAGCTCATGAATCATTGATCTGTTCCAGAACAGCAATTAATTTGCCTCTGATTCCTGACAGGTACACTCTTTGAATTTCCTGAAGCAGACTTAATTGCTAGCATGTGATTAAGAAGAAATGTGAGAATCCACAAAGATGTCCGAGCCTGTGTCTGGGTCTCCATCTTGCATTTTTTGGGAATCTTCTGCAAAGAAAGCTGTGCTTTGATTTTCCCATCCCGAAACAAATACAGCAAAACCAAAACAATGTTGCTATTTCTAGCCAGCATATTTTCTAAATTCTGCAGAAATTAAATCTAGAAGTCAAATTTGAGTGAATGACTGTTTGTTTTTTGGTTGGGGTTTGTTTTTTTTTTTTTTTTTTTTTAATGTGTCTTGGAATTAATACTTTTTAAAACTTGGTTTATTGCATGTGAAGTTTTAGACACCGTTCATCTAAGTCAGAACTTCAACTGGGTGCTCTCTCCTTTAGGAACACTCTGTGGGTCTTTGAGACTGTCCAGACTAATGAAAGGTTTAGAACCGAGGCATTGTCCTGTGAATTTAATTGGGTCACTGTGGTGGGAACAAATAACACGGGGCATGTTTAGGTCTTGTGTTCTCACCTTTGAAAAACGCACAGCAGAAGCCCAGCAGCGCTCAGGTGATAATGAAAAGCTGTTCACAAGGCACTCCAGCACTGTCTCTTTATTGTGCCACACAACACAGTTAAGCTGCTGCTGTCGGGCAGTTGCTGCCTGTTAATTTGTGTTGAAGAGCAAAACTACAGCCCAAATTGTGAAGTGGATGAATACACTGTGATTTCAGCTTTCTGGACTCAGTTAATGTCCATTAATTAATTTGTTCCGAGCGTAGCTGGCCCAAGCAGTGAAGTGGATTAATGCACTAACATTTCTCCTCTCGACCAAGTTTGAAATGCAGCCTGGTGACTGAGGAGCTGTGCTGGAGCCTGGATCTAAGTGGGCATTTTGTCTTCATCACAGACCACAGCTTCATTTGTCAGCCTGGCAGCTCCTGGATGGGAAACTCAGGAATGCAGCTCTGGAGAGCACCCTGCATGCATAGTCAGGCCTGATAGAATATCCCAGATTTTATTGTCAGCTAAACTTAATGCAGCCCTGCTCTGAAGCCTTGGGCGAAATTATTTTTTTTCCTAGGAGTTGGTAGAGCAGGAAAGGAGGGAAGAAGTCGTGTGGGCACATGACTGTAATATTGTAAGAGAGTGTTGTTAGGGTGGACATGATATATAGAGTGATACGATAAATTTTTTTTAAGTATTTTTATTATAGTTGTATGATATTTTTCATCTAGTCTTTATAAACTTTAAAGGTAACTTTTAATTAGTTAAAAGTTTTTATAAATATTTTATTAATTAATTAAAATATTTTACTTATTTATTAAATCTATTTACTCAAATATTTTACATATTTTTACTAATTTTTATAAAATAAACATTTTATTATTATAAATATACTTATTTTTTACTTTTAAAATTAATTATTATATTTTAAAACTTTTTATTTAAAAAATACCTTTATATGAAAACATACAAATTACTTATTAGTTATACTAATAAATACTGTACTAAATATGCTATACTAATAAATACTATACTCTACTAAATATATGCTATATAAAAAACCCCTAATTTTTCACTTTATTCTTACAAGAGACTACCAGTTCTAATGGAAATTATTGAAAGTCCCTCATGGTTAAACTCACCTTGACTGCTCCAACTAGAAACAGACTTCTCTGACTCTTAACAAATGTGGTCTTTTTTCGGTTTTTCAGCATAAGGTAAATGGAAATTTGTCCATAACTGGGTCTCCTCTATGTGATTATTTGTGGGCCTGACATTTTGGAGTCTGAAAGATTTTTAGCCTGCTAGCAGCTGCTAACTTTTTCCCAAGGAAATAATTCTCAAGAAAGTTTCTTCTCAAATCAATTTTGGCAAACAACTCTCCTTTCTCAAAACAACCTTTCTCCAGGTGGTGTTGTGCTGTTTCTCTGATTTAACCCATGGCATTAGAGAGGTGTCGTTCCTATTCACCAACCATGTTAAGTCTGTAGCAGAACACTTTATAAAAGATAGTAAGAATTAGAAAATAAAGCCCTTTTTCTACACTCTTTGCCTTCTGAAATATGTGGAGTCTTTCTTTCGTGTCCTACAGCGACAATTATTGCTGTGCAAAGAGCAGGGTTCATCTGAAGGTGCCCAGCTGATGCACCCGCACAGGTCAAGTGACCAAAACGTGCAGGGGAAGAAATGTGTCTTGTGTGTCCATTCAGACAGGGGTCTGGGACTGCAGCTGCCCTATCACTGAGCAGCACACCTGGCTTTAACACACTGTTTTTGCTGTGGGGTATCATGGAATTGCTTTAGTGCAGCACTGTTACAATGCAGTGAATTCCAGAGCACTTAAGCCCAGAATAAGGGTACAAAATGTGTTTTCTGCACACACAGCTGGCTGCCCTGCAGCAAGACACAGAAAGCTAGTTTTCCAACGTGGAACAACTTCTGCTATGAATAATATTTATTTTACATAAGAAATAAACTTTCTTTATTAGAATTTGGCCTTATATCCCAGAAGGGAAATGTGGAACTGCTTGTTCATTGTTGTTTTTGTAATTCCACATTAGGGGTTGTCATCTGTGTGCTACTGATCTGCAGATTTTGTACCTTCATGTAGGTTATTGCCCCACCAAAATTTCTCCTTTATCTCATTTATCATGCCTTAGAACTGAAATTTGTATCATGTGTGTTCTTTCTCCTTTTTGAGTGTTGAAAGGAGCCTTGAATTTTGAGTTTCTCCAATATAAGCAGGGAAATGAGTCCACTCAGTGGAATATTGAGAGTAGGAAGTTAAGGCCTTGTGTCCGTGCTGTGAAATGTATTTTCCACGCGGCTTTGGTTAAGTCTCAAAAGAATCAGATTTTTGACAGATTTTAATTGCTTCAGATCTCCACCGTGTTTCTATTTTCAGTAGCAATTTGGTGTCATACCCAAAAGCAGATGATTTCATTAAATGAAAGAAAAAACAAACCAATCCCTCTTATTTTCAATGTAAATTTTTACTACAGGGCACTTCTCTCAAGGCTTTAATGCCTAGGCAAAGGCATCAAAAATGCTTTTCTTATTTCAGTTACATTTATTTGAGGTGCTGAAGGTTTTGGGACATCTTAAGGAATTTTTCATTTCTCCTGGAGTGCTGTAAAAGCAGCCTGGTTCTGTTTGCTTTGCTACAAGTGTAAACACAGGGATGGAGAAAAGAGTATTTTTACCCGTGATAAGTGATGTGTTACTGATCTATCCTGGTCAAAACAGAGGCATAAGGTCAGCCATTGTCTTTCTCCTCAAGCCTGTATTTCAGTTGTGTTTGACAGATGAGGCAGTCAGAGCATATTTGGTTGTTTGTGTATAAGGGACACCTCATTATATTTAATGAGCAGTGTTGAACAAATATGAGATTTCCAGTAAGAGGGGGTGATTCACATATGCTTCAAAATGAGAATAGCATTCTCTAAATGATGACAAAAAAAAAAAAAAGCCTGAAACGTTAATTTGAATGAAGAGTGTATCATTCTCAGTACAGGTAACTCCCATGGCTAAAGCAAAGTCAATGGTACTTTGTTTGTTTTCATCTTAGAAAAACTTTTCCCTGTCACAGAATAAGGCAGGTGTGTAGATAAATAAAATTATATTTCAATAGAAGCAGGACTTCTCCATCACAAAAGCTAATGCAGGGTGATAATTGAATAAATTATTTCACAAAGTAAAAATACAGATTTGTCTCCACCACAGTTTTGTCACTTATGTGTCCAAACCACTCCAGAATATATCAGCATTGAAATGGTTCTGATTTACATGTGACCAAATGGTTTCAACAGGAATAACTTTTTTCACCTATGTTTTGACTCCTCTAAAGATAACAGGAGCCTCCATCCTATAAAAACACCTCTGTCCCAGGCAGATGGAGGTCCCAGGAGCAAAGCTGAGGCTGAGATTAATCTCTGCAGTTAATGAATATATCAGAAATTGGGCGGTGTGAGCCTCTGCCTCTCCACCTATGGAACAATTATAGGAGTAGGAACACCCAGAGTAATTAAATCAAGTTTCATCAGCAATTTCCATTACCCAGCTGTTGTATCTGACCACACATCACCAGCTTGGAAGTTTTTTTCTCTGAAATACCCAGTTCCCCTTAGCCAGCCGCATCTCAGCTGGGTTTGTTCTTCCCAAGTGCACAAAGTGATTTTTAGGGTGACATTTACGGACACTGAGGACAGACTACTTTTGAGCAGATGTTTGTGTGAATGCCATTGACCTTTACATTCCTTAAATTTATTCCTTGAGTTCATTATTTGATTAAACAGTTGTTCATTACCTTAAAGTTCCAGCACATTTCTTAGATTGTTTTATATTACTACTAATATGAGAAAATGTTTTTCTGGTTTAGGCTTATATTTTAGAAATAATTACCTTCAATACTGCTGATGATAACAATAGTCTGATGAGAGAAATAACATACATAAAGGAATTAAATATCACAGCATGATTTAAAATTTCAACTGAGAATTATATAAAAATTATTTCTTGAGTACACCTGCAAAAGAGTTCTAGATTTTCAGCATTTTTGTGATGTTATTTTGTAGGAAGACCAATAATTACCACACCCCATTCCCTATTTCAGATGAACTTTGCTTGCAACAAGCATCCAATTAATTTTACTCTTCGTATTTAGGGCTGACCCCATTTTATACCCTCAACCTTACTATAAAAGGCCAACTGAATGACAAGAAACTCAAGCACTTTTCTGGTCACCACAGTGGATTACAGATTGCCACTCCATTGGTGTTTCCAACCCTTATTGTGACAAATCGATATCAGAATTCAGCCACCTTATTCCCATGACAAGCTCTAATGAAATTTTCTTTGCCAAGAGTAATGGTTTGTGCTGCTGGAGAGTGACCAGGACATTCATTCAAATATTCAAAAACTGCGAGAAGGCCTGGTAAAAAGAAAGAAAAACAAAACAAAGAGGAGAGTTCTTGAAGGATGTAGGGAAACTGCAAGTTGCATGGCGTTGTAGTTTGGGCAGACTGACATCTCTCAGTTCAAGTTTAGCCAAAATGCTGGAAAAAAATGAGGAGGCCGTGTTTGGTGCTTTTTTATTTGCAACAGGAAATCAAAATTTATTGCCAGTGAATCAGCTAAGCTATGGTTGAGCTGATTCCAGGTCTGGAAGGGGAAATTAGGAAAGTCAAAAAGAGGGCGTAAAAGTTGGTTATGAAATGGTGGCAGTGAAAGAATAGTTGGATTCTGATCATAAACCACTGACCATGAAAAGTATATTTCACTCACCATGTGAAATACATCGATCACAGATATTATAGTGAAATCACAGAAATTACAGTGAAGCAGTAAAAATAACAAACCTGATACGATTTCTCTCCTACCATTTCTGTTTAAAAAACACACCAAAAACAATCAAAAAGATTGAATTTTTTGTTTTGGTGCACTTTCTTTTAGGTAGGCATGTATTCATGATATTATATATTTTTAAAATTTTGCCTATGAATGGGTATCTCTGGTCAGGCACTTTCATGTTCCTGTATTTCATATGAGGCAGCACATGTGGGAGAAGCAGATGTGACCACAACCAGCGCCTCTCTGGGTGCTGGTGGGACACACCCACCTGAGAGAGGCCATTCCAGCGCCTCCTGGCACAAAAATACTCCTTTGGAGTTGTAGCCAGTGTAGTTTTGATCAGCTGGTTTCAGCAAGGGTGATGGAGAACTCCTGTGTGGGGTTCACCCATGGCAAGGTCCAAAAGACCACTCCTGTGACAATGCCAGCCTGATCTTTTAAGAAAGCTTGGAGCAAAATTGCCAACTCTATCTGGATTAATTTTACATCCCTTGTGAGTTGCTTCTCCAAGAAATTAATAGGTGAATCCAGTAAAAATTATTATATATACAATACATCCATCCACGAATGAGAGTTATCAGTGCCTTGGCTGTTGAGTCAGGTTAGGTGCACCTGTAATGTCACTTTCCATGGCTTCTGCTTTTACACTGACTGAGGATCAAACCTGCAGCTGCAGCTGCTTGGCACTAAGCAAAATGTTTTTTCCTTTTTCTTAGTTCCTTAGAAATGTGGAAATCACGAGAACCACAAACAGCAGTGGATTATTCAATGTGTTGGTGAAGTACTCTTGACCTTTTCCTCTCCTCTGCTCACCTGCATTCCCTAGTGGTGCTTTTGGCCACTCATTTAATCAGTCATTGCTGTTAGCCACCAGGGGATGATAAGAAAAAGTCCTCATGAAGAAATCACTATTTAGAAAAACACTGTGAGATTTTAAGAATATGAAGCACTTTCAGAGAAGTACTTACATTTCTGTGCCTAATCTGCAGAACTTCCTTCACTGTGAAACAGAATAATTGTGTTAGAAAGAAAAGACAATTCTATTTTTTTTCTGAAGTTCTGCTTAGAAATCTGGACTTGAAGGCCTTAAGTCTTACCTACTGCTTTCGTTTAGATCTTCACTTCCTTATATTAATGACTCACTGGATATAACTTGGATTTTTCTTCCATTTGAATTTGAGAACCTTTGGGAAAGTGTAAGGATAGGCTGTCAAGGGAAATTGATGAGCTAACTGCTTGTGGGTCTGTGGCTACCAAAATTGTGAGACCCAGATGTTGAACAATCTGGAAATTGCTCCTTCATTTCAAACTCACACAGAAGGGAATGTGACACATTCAAGGTCATGTTGGACGGGACTCTGAGAAAAGTGTTCTGGTGGAAGATGTCCCTGCTTATTGCAGGTGGGACCAGATGGTCTGTAAAGGTCCCTTTGAAACCTTTCACCCATGACACAAAGATGAGCAAATCTGGATGTCTTTTTCATTTGCAAAGGCCTGGGAGTTCTGCCCTACATGTCCCTGAGCTGAAGGAAAACCAGGACAGTAGAAGGATTGAAAGGTGTGATCAGGTAAATGCTGTGCTGCTGAGCTAAAGAGCTGGAGTTTCCTTGTGGACATCCTGGGAGTCACTGCTGCTCCTCAGGATCATCTCAGGCACGTGTCAGCCCATCTGTGCTTACAGTGTAAGTGATTTTGAGAGCTTTACTGCTCTGTGCAATTTGCCTTTGGACGGGATTCGGCTTTTTTCGTTTGACACTTCAACTGTTTTTATCTTGAACTTTCTCATGAATTTTTATTAAGGAAAACTCTCTCGGGAGAGGAGTTGAAAGACAAAACCGGGGACCCGAGTGGCCTTCAGACTGAAAGATTAGAGAGAAATGGCAAAGCCTTTGGGAGAGCTGGGAACTCTACCAGGGGCAGCCTCAAAAAGTTATGAAAATTGGCAACATTGCGAGAAGGGATTCTCTGCAAGGTTCCCACTGCTTTTTTGACTTTATCATCACTAAAGCAAACTGATGAAAACTTGAGTTTTTCCCTTGCTCCTGTTTGTTGTCAAATTTGAGAAACGATGCTAAAGCCAGTAGAGGTGGAGCAGAGTTTTGTGGTGAGAGGCTCTTTAGACAGGAGGCATTGCCACAGAGGGAGGCAGAAGCAGCCTGTGGAGACCTTGGCTGATGGATCCAGATTGTGCCACCAAGAAAATTCATTCAGCTTTGAAGTTTTATAAAAATGCAGTCTAGGGCTGGAGCTTTCATTGTGCAATGAAGAATCAGGTATTAAAACGACAACATGGATTCCAGAACTGACTGCAAACTTAGGGGTTTGGAGTTTCTGCATGGAGAGAGTAAAGTGTTATCTTGTGGGATATAATTGCCTTATTGGAATGAGACATTTAATTCAGCCAAGGATTTTTTTTATAAAACTGTCAGGACAACCTGAATGGGAAGTAGTGAGTGAAATATTTTTCAGTTTCACAGCTCCTAATGCACTACAAAACTAGACTTTTTTGTTGTTAAGTTTTTGGTTGGTTTGTTTTGTTTTATTTCATTTGTTTGGGGGTGTTTGCTTGTTTTGTGGGGCTTTTTTTTCTTCTAAAAAAGGTCATGGATCAAGGGAGAGCTCTGGGAGATGGGGAGAGGCTTTTTTTGACCTTGGTGGTGACTGTGCTTGGAGAAGAGAGTTGCAGAGACTGCAGGAGGAAGCAAAGGAAGGAGAGTGGTCTCTGGGAAGCTGCAGCCCCTGCAGGGAGAGCACTGAGCAGATCGGAGAGCAGAAGGGAAGAGAAAGCACAGGTGTGGTGGGCAGAGTTTTCCAGGGGCCAGAGGCCACTGTGGGGAGCTCACTGTAGCTCATGAAGTGCTGAGCTGCCTGAAGTTCAGAATTAAAGAAATGCTCCAGATAACGCAGCAGAAAAAGAAGTCTTCTATATGAACCACTTTTATTTTTGCTCTTTCTGAGAGCATAGCATGAAGATTTCTCGAAGAGAAAGCAAACCCCAACACCAACAACCCGCTAGCTCATATTTTGACTTACACCTGGGGTTTGGTGTCTAATTTGAAGTTACAAGCTTTAGGTGTTATTGAGAGTTCATTACCTCAGACTGTGTTTGCAAATTCACTCTGTTCTGTTTGATTGAAAGCCTGGACTGAGAAGTGACTGAGTACAGATGATGTCTATCATCATCTGTATCTTTAGAGATATCATTTTGTATCTTTAGAGAAAATTCTCTAAAGACATTTGAAGTGTGGCTTCTTATTGGTCTCGTGAAACTATTTGAGGTAAACCAGACCTTGCTAAAAGTTTATGATTTAAGCAGTTAACAGGTTAGGATTATAAACACACCTGCTAAGGTTTATAACTTGCTTATTTGAGTACAAAATGAATATGGGCTGTCTACTGCCACTGAAAGAAGTTCAGTAACCTGAAAGATTAAATATGTGCTTTGATAAGTCATCACTAATTGCTGGAAAATGTATAATACTCGACTTAGAACCTGGTGGTTCATGGTAATTTTGCCTAAAGATGCAGGGAATGGGAGCAATAACAGAATATCTGGAAGTTTTTCTAAATGGTCTTTTTCTTTTTTAGGAAATCTTAAAGCTAGAAGGCAACCTTGGAATTCCAAGGCAAAAAAGGGCTATTTTGGCAACTCCAATATTAATTCCTGAAAATCAAAGACCTCCGTTCCCCAGATTAGTTGGCAAGGTAAGTCAACAAAATTGGATCAAATTTTGATATTAATAACTGATCTATTACACCTATAGTTTTACAGTGCCTATCACATTGGTAGCAAGATTCCAGATTCCTTCTTACCCTCTTACATCCCTTCTGCTTGTGAACAGTGAATTTTTTGGATCTTAGGCAGCCTGAATCTCTCTTGTCAACACTGAATTTTTGGATCTCAGGCAGCCTGAGTCTCTCTGTAGAAGTTCCTTCATTAAGATTTTTTTGGGGGGAGTTAAGGGTGGGAGTTCTGGTAGCTGAGGCTCCTCAGGCACAAGGAGACAAACCAGGCCTGTTGGTACTGCAATGTTTTCCTGGCATCTTGTCATCCTGATTTGTTCCCCGTTCCTGGAGTGCTACTCGGGGATCACAGGAGCCATGGAGGATGTACAAAGACAGAAATGTGAGAACATCTGGCAGGCTGTTTCTCAAAGGCCCTGAGAAGCCTGTCCTCAACTAATATTTAAATTATAGGAGAACTGCAAATGATCAGCCCTTTTAAATACTTGGAGCTGTCATAATTTTTACAATCTTTTATGGGTTTTTTTTTTCAGCATAGCTCTAATTTAGGTACCCAGATGATTAATTTGGCTGGACTATATTGCAAACAGAAAGAGAGAGAGAGGGGAGACAAAAAATTTTAGAGATATTTAAAATAATGGAGTGACGTATTCTAGGTCAACTGTGGTAACTTGCAACTGAATGTTGAACAAAGCATAGATAAAAGGTTTTGGAGTCTCGGACACTGATTGTATGGAAGAAATTCAGTAAAATCTGATGCTGAAGAGAAAAGCAGTTATTTCAGGTCTTTTTGACTTGTCACAGATCTTCATAATATAGGCTGTGAGGTCTTGCTAACCACAAGGAATGTCTATACTAAGAGTATTGATTCCTGTACCTGTTTCAGATCCTGCACAAACTGAAGAAAAATTGTTCATCTCTCCCCCTTAAATATAGATATTTATCGTCAACTTTCCATAGCTTCATGAATTTCAGAAAATTCACTTGGTTGCCCACTCCTGTAAGGTGTGACGAATGCGTTTATGTCCTCCTCCAAAATATTTTGGGGGTCATATTCAGAAGCCTCACAGGGCATCACATGGATAGAGGGATCACATCTCGTGCTGGGCATTGGTTTTTCCTGAACCTCCCTCAGCTTTGCCACATCTGCTGTGCTGCAATCCCTGCAGAAGGACACTGCAGGTTAGCTGTGGTTTCTGTGCTGTTTGGGGGAAGAGGCAAAACATCCAGAGAACGAGTAATTTGCCTGTTATGACAGAATTTCAAACCTGAGAAGGAAGGTGAAGCTTTCCTGACTGCATGGAATGGATGACAGTGATAATTTCAGACGTGGCTTGTTCTATGTGGTACCACCACGTGATCCTGTCTGGATGTTCATGTTGAAATCAGGTTTCCAGTGTGTTATTTTTCCTTTCTTTATTACTTTCCCTTCCTTTCCCCTGATTTAGCAAATTGCCAGTGTGGTTTATTAACCTGTCCTGACTTCCTCTTGCTTTCCACCCCATGCTGTGTTGGCTGGAACTGCACAAGGTTGTTTGGAAGTGATTGCAGCAGCCAACAGGTGAAATGCTGATTAGCACTTCGTGGGGAGCAGGGCAGATGTGTGGAAAAAGGGAGAACAATTAATTGAGTTTTATTTCACAGTTAGGAAACAATGTCATAAAGGAAAAAAAAATAGGAATTTTAGAGGACTTCCTTCATGAAGTTTTGTTATATATATATACCAGGAAGGAGATACTGCACTGGACAAGTGAAAGCAAACTAAGTTTACAAATTAAAAATTTTGTTCAAATTAATTACAAAAATTTCAATTAGTGTTTAGCTTAACAAGGAAGTACATGTGTCAAGCCTGTTCCCTGTGCTGTTACTGGCTTTCCAGCATCCCCACTCAGGAACTGGATTATTGCCTTGCCATTTCCACACCCTTCACTAGGGTAGCTCTTAATTAAATAACTGTCCTAGACCTGCTGTGCTTGTAGGTGGAGAAGTCTCACCTTTTAGCAGGATTTAAGATTTTGTATATCATGCTTGGTGCCTGAGGGAGAGCACTGAGATGAAAACATTTTAATACAATCTTGGTAATGTGGGCCTTGGTGACCAGATGGCCCAGACTGCAACCCTTGACTGTTATTGATGTGTTTTGTTTAGCTCTTGCTGATATAGCACTGGGATGTGATATTCAATTTTTAGTCTCTCTCCATATGTTACTTTTCCGGTTTATTTGTCCACATGAAGTCAAATGAAGCACAGAACAGTGGGGTGCAGGATTACTTTGTACTTCCACTGGCAGGTTATTCTCCACTACACCATGGAAATGTTTTCTGAGACTGAGAGTGGTGGCTCTGTGAATCTACAAAACAATCTTTTGACACCCTTTACCTGATGATGGTGCTTTTAGAAGTTTAATCCTCACACTAATGCAGGCCCCAAAGAGCACAAAGGGAATTGTGGAGATGCTCATCAAGTCCCAGCTCTTTTTCCACACAGCAGAAGAGAAGAACACCTGCAAAGTGAGACTGTGCTTATCCAGGCTCAGAGGATTTGCTCTTCGTGTTATTGACAGGCAAATGGTGACTCAAGGATTCTGTTCTTCAGTTTGAAGGAATTGTCCTGCGTAAGAATGAGTATTGCAATTGTTGGCGTGTAAAATCTGGAAACTGTGAGTGGCCTGGTGGAAATTGGCAGGACGTCTCATGCTCAGTGAAGGGCAGAACACAGAGAGAGGTACACAGGAGCCTTGCAGGAAATCACTGAATAAATCAAAACCAAAACTTTATTTTTTCCCCATAAGAATTTTTTTTTTTTTTAAATTTATCTGTTTTGTCTTTTGGAAGGGGGGGTGGGGGTCGATCAGCTATTTTGGATCAGAAACTTTCTACACGTCCTGCCTCTGATCTGGCTGTTAGCTGCAGTAACATGGCAGGACTGACCCCAGCAAAAGCTCAAGACTAGAACTGGTCCAGGCTTGCGAACAGGATAAAAATCTTTAAGATCTATGAGGAAGTAGGTTTTTGTTTGTTTTTTTTCCTCCTCTGAAATGTGAATTTAAGGCAAAGAGCAAATCCATCTTGTCTGCTAAAGCAGCAGTAGAAAATCACTCGAAGAAGGGAGGAAGCTGAAGAAGACTGGATGTAAAAAGCTGCTGGAAGCTGCTAGTTTTGAGTGGCTATCTTAGTGCAACTATTTATATACAATAAATCACATGCTTCGCAGAGGAGAATTGCCGTGGATTAAAGAAGCAGCTGTAAAAAAATGTCAAACCTCAGGCAAAAAATTGAAGTGTCAAAACAGATGATCATGATCTCTCAAGCCTGGGAAGAGAACCTAGAGAGAAGGTTTATAGGTTAGAAAAGACATGAGAAAGACAAGAGAGGAGCAACAGTGAAATAAAAGCTGAATTAAGAAGTTTTTTGGTACCACTGGAAAACTAAGCAGAAAATGAGAGGGAGTCTAAGGAGAAGTGGAGGAGGAGAGGACCTGGCAAGGATGGGTGTCCGAGCCTGGAGGATTATGGTGCTTGCTCACAGAGAGGAGAATTATGTGCAGAAACCTCAAAACCTTTCCAACACCACGAGAGAGATCTGTGTGACTGCTTATCAGCTACTTAGTTGGGAAAGGTCTGAATCCCAATTATTGGCCCAAATCTTTGTTTCAGCTACTGAAAATGATGTGGAGGCAAAAGAATGTATTTCTCATGATGGAACTAGACATGGGGCCTACAGGAAAAACCGACTGGATTTTTAAAAATGAATTTTTTAATACGCAATTGCTCATTTTTAAATCATCACCATGTCAAATGCAATGGTTGTGCAGTGCCAGACTGCGGTCAGAAAACAGGAAATGGTCATCACCAAGAATTTTGACTTGTCCAGAAGACAAGAATATTTTGGTGACAGCTGAAGAAGTGGGTGAGGAACTTTTTCAGAGAGAAGATGGAATTAGAGAGACACCAGGAATTCTGATCCCTTGAATAAGTTTGATGGCATGTAAGGAGAGCATTCTGTTACAGTATATCTACATTTCCATGTGGGAAAGGCAACTCCACAGCTGAGGATAGAGAAACAAGAAGCAAACAAGGTAGAAAAGTGTACAGGTGGAAAAGGGTGTTATTTATGAATAGCACTTAGGCAATAAATAAAGCTCTTTGAAATCCATCAAGAAACAAAGATTGGGTTTAGAGAAAAAAATCAAGTTATGGTCCAGGCACGGTTAGGTTTGGCAGAAATATATATGAGCTCAATTTGCTCGGCCTAGCAAAAGCATTTTCTGTAAATTCAGATGATTTAAGTGAAAGGAATACACTGGTAATAACTAATGGATCTAAAATTTGGCATAAGATTAAAAGAAAAGTTTCTGGTACCCAGAGAAGAGGAATTAATTTCCAACAGCAGTGCTGAGGAGGGAACACAAAATTTGATAAATATGTGATCACAGTTGCATGGTACAGCTGCTTCTGATCCCGACAGAACAGACACCTCGAGTTTTCCTGCTACTCTGGTGTTCCTGAAAATGTGCCAAACCCTGCTGAGCTGGGCCTCAATGGGTGGCTGGAGGTGTCAGAGTTTACCATCTGATTAAATTCATGGCTTGCATGGAGGAATGGCACACTCCTGACCTTCAGGGGGAAAAAAAAATACCAACCTACCTCTGCAATGAAAGAAATGAAAGGAGCAGCACTCCATTAAATTAAAGGGCTTTCATTGCCAGTACAGGAATTATTGAGCTACAGCATATTAATTCTCATTAAAGGATATGTATTTGATGTCCTAACAAACTATTAAGTGAAAACAGCACTTCAGATTTGTCTCTTTTTCTGAGAGGTGTCTCTTCAGCCCTCCCCTTTTTGAGAGTACTGACATTCACATAAACAATGCCAACAGAACACATTTGTTTTCTTTCAGCTGATAGAATTCTATTGGAAAAATTTGTTAAAATACACCTGTTTACTTAAGACTTTCAGAAGAATCACACATGAGTTGCAAATGCCTTGGAAAACTGGAAAACAATAACTTACCATTTTTTTTCAGTGTTTGGTGTTGCTAATAAGAGGAAAAGTATTTTTAAACATTTGGGGAATATTTTCTAATCTAGTTACTATGGTTACAAGTTTGTTGGAGATAAAGTGGTTACATGGCAATGATGGAATTGAATTTTCTGAACAATATTGATATATCCAGTACCTAATTTCCTGCTTCATAATAAATCATGTTAATGATCTGAAGGAAAGCAGCAAACAGAAGAGATTTTCTGCTCTAAAGCTGTTCAGCAAAGTATGCTGCAGTTTAACTGCCACACTGCTTGTGCTAACTTTGATTTCACAAGTTGATAATTTTAAACTGTGTTGCAAATTAAGGTAGAGGTGAGAAAGAAGTCTGTCCCTGCCAGTAAATTGCCTATGGAAGGTAACTAAGATGAAATAAAACCCTGGCAAGTAATTTTTCATTGGCACACTAACTTAATTGTAGGCTCAAGTTTAAAATATTTGGATTATTTTCAGACATAACAGCTATTTCATTGAATGAATAGGGATGGAGAATAAGAATTCCCATTCCCTAACTCCATTCCCTGTGGTTTTCATGAAACCAGACTGAATGTTTTGTTAGCTTTCATCTTTACCGTCTGCCAAAATGATCCTATATACTGAGCTGACTGATGGGAATATGTTGTTGTCCACCTTGACTTTCTGTCTTGTTTTAATTCAGTTGTTTGGAATACCCACCCTATCTGTCCAGCTTCTAGAATCTATGTTCATGTTGAATGTGTAGTTTTGAGCAAAAATTTGGTCTCTGCATTCCTTAGCAGGGCCAAATTCTAAACTTAACAAGATGTAGAGCCTGATTCTGTAATCTCAGATTGGTAAAACAGGATATTTGGATCCAGGATTTCTGTTTGCTTAGTCCCTTTAATTTGTAAAGTTTCTTCCTACAAATCTACTTAGAGTAACACTTTATCTTAAGTGGGATGAGAGATGCAACAGACTTATTTAGCTTTATTTAGCAGAGTGCTGTGTTAATATGTTACCAGTAAAAACATAAAAACTTCCTAATATCAAAGTCAAGGGAAAGGACACAACCACAGAGCTTCCTTTAAATCAATTAAGATATTTATTTGATTGCTGTGAACTGATTCATGCTGCTTCAGACATGATTGTTTTCCTGTTCCATTCCAAATAATTCCACTGGTTTCTTGTTATACAGTCAATTGTTAGCAAGTTTATAATGCAATACAAAGCAATATCTAAATGAATGACATTTTAGGAACAAAATTAACTTGTCCCTGCCAATTTACAAACTAGATACTGTCATACTGTCAACCTTGGTGCTTTCATTAATGAAAGACTTTAATAAAGGCATTTTGCAGACTGGTCTGGCGACAAATTTGATATTACCAGCTGTGGCTTGTTAAAATGGTATTAAGCAAAGATGGTTGGCAGAGCATTTCCAGAAGGAAAAAATTATATGTACTGTATATGGCTCATCTGTAAGGTGGAGTAAATAGCTGTCACTCAGGGAACAACAGTAATTTTCTTCCTTGTCTCTAACAGCTGATTCTCCTCAATGATTAATTGAAGAGAATTTTAACCTTTTTGTGTTTTGCCCTTGCTTTTATCACACATGGGTGATTCCTGGTTTTTTTTTTTTTCCCTTGCATTTTAGGGTGATGTACAGTAACAGACCAATAGGGTGAATGAAGGAGTATGATGCTATTATCCATAATGACAGCAGTGTTTTAATTCAGGGAACATTTTCCCTTCTCATTTCCAAAACATCTGGTGCTCTTTTCCAGCTGCCCTCTAAAGGCACCTTTTCTTAACCTTTCTGGTTTATCGTCTTTATCACTTTCTGTGCAACCCTGTTGGCTGAACTCAGAAATGGAATAAGTAAGGTATGGTCTATAGAGCAGAATCATGGAATGCTGAGGCTGGAAAAGATTTCTGGAATGCCTAATTTTGAAGTTAATGTCATTCTTCTCTATTGACCTATTTCTCTTTCTGGGTCAATTATATAAAAATGTAAATTATTTCATTGTAATCAATGTCTCACTGTTGACCTAAAATTTTCAATTACAAAAAAATCTCTCATATGGAGCAATTTTCTTTTGCTTGTGTTTGGAAGAGTTTAGTTTGATCACTCTCCTTTTTCTAGAATTACTCACAAAGAGAAAAATCACTTTCTGCTGCTGAAACTTTGCTTAAACAAAGTTAAATTAAGAATTCAGAGAACTGTACTTTTGGATCAACCTGCTTTCCAAAGTTCTGTATTTAACTTAGCCAAAACATTGATTTTTGGTTTGGGTGTTGCTAAATTTTTTTCAGGCTGTTTATGAAGTCATGGTGATTATTGGAATTTACACATTTGGGCTTTAAACACAGGACTCAACCCCTCCATGTGTTTATAAATACATAATATACATGTGTACCTGCACACATTCCAGAGATGCACAGCAATAAATGACTTTTACAACATATCCAGATCTTTATGAACTCTCTTTTTGGTCAGTGCTGTTGACTTTGTAGGTGTTTTTCTCCCATTTTAATCTATAAATTGCTGCTGTGAGTTCTTCTCACTGCCATTGGAAAGTCCGCTTTTCTATCCACAAACGTCCATTGCATTGTTGCTCTTCCATACTTTATTTCCCTGCCATGTCTCCACCTGCGTCACGTTCCTGGAGAACAGGTGGATAACACGAGATAAGCACCAAAAATAAATATTAACATTTATTGATATTTTTATTTATTAATATTGTTATTTATTAATATTTATAGAAATTCTGTCTAAGAATTGTAGTGACTGTTAAAATATCTGCACAATTTTGCTGGTGCATTATTCTAGTAATATTCTTTAGCTTGAGCTGCAGTTTAAGCTGAGCCTTTGTAAGCTTGTGCTTATCCCTCAGCACTGACGTGGAGTCTTGTAAGCACAGACTAAAACATTTCACTTTCCTGTATCACTGTCTGACCCTTAGCACGTTGAAGCTGACAGAAGTTCTCCCATCAAAGTGGGAAAGGAATTTTGATAAGGCAAACCCTCCTGGGAGATTGCAGTGGGAAAAAAGGACCCTTGAAGGAAGTGGGAGTTAAGCTGATCACGTACATATCAAGTTATACTTTATTCAATAAATTTTTAAGGAAAATTTTTAAAGTGCACTTGGAAAATAGGATTTTCATCAGGGTTCAAACAGCTTCAGAAATTTTTTTTCTTTTCATTTCTACAAAGCATGGACTAAACTATTAAGCATACATTTCCAATTGAGCTTGAGAATGGATTTGATAATAGGAATCTGTTCAACAATGAAGTCCAGAAATTGAAAGTAGTAGTGATCCCTATAATCCAATAACATGTGTCTTAATATATTTTTTACTTATTAGAGTTGAAAAAAAAAAAAAACTGTAGATGTAGCTGAGCTTGGCTACAACTTGAATTCAGGGACTATATTAATTTAACAGAATTCATGTTCAAGCCTGATTTACAATATATAACATGTATTTCGTGATAAGAGAAGTGATGAAAGCTGGTTTCTTAAAAATAATAGTTCCCTGCAAGAAACCCAGATGCTCTTATTGATGATGGCACTTCACAATGACCTTAAATAATCCTCTCAGCACCACTGGGGTTATTTTCTGCCTCCTGATATTTCAAACTGGGATAAGAGGGAGAAAATCCTGGAGCTGCAGCTGACCTGATCAGGCAATGAATACACACGTGAAAAATGGAAATTCTTACTTCATTTCTGTCATTGCAGGTCCCAATACATCTTTTCATTCTGCATTGCTCAGATTTTTGTGGAACTTCTAGGAACTTTGTATGTTAGACATTTTTCAATTGAATTTTGTCAAAACTAGCCAAAAGGCTTAAGTTGGATCAGTTGAGTCTTATCTTTTTCAGGAGATCAGACTAAAGAATCAGATGTTTAGCAAAACAGGCTGGCTTTCCTCAACAGATCCTTTTCTACTTGACAAATGTTCCTGAAGGAGCTGTTGTAGGGTTGGAACAATGGTTAAATCAGACACATGGAAAGAGCACTGTCTGCAGTGGGCAACTTGCTAATTATATAAAAGGAAAACTGTAAGGATCTGTTTGAATGTCATACAACACAATGGGCAATGGAGAGCATCTTGAAAGTGTGTAAATAGGAAAACAGAATAAATCAACTTCATCCCACTGTGCTGTTGGGCAAACCTGAATTTGCTAAGGGTCACTGGAACATGAAAATTAACTTGAATTAATAGAATTTATTATACGTGGATTTTTTTTCTCAAACTCCTATACTATCATTACTACATTAAGTAATTTTCTTATGAGAATCCATATGTTAATAAATCATATTCTTTTTTCTTAAAAAAACCAACCCAACACAATAATGCTTTGAAAAAAAAAAGTAATTATCTGTTAATGAGAAATGTTAAAAACCACGTATTGTTTCCTTTGGGGCATGACCGATGAAGGATGTTCTTTGTAAGTACTAGGAAGTTACTTTTGTAAATAGTAGAAAATTGATTGTGTTTGTTTCCCCACGATTCCATGAAGATTTGGATTTCTCCTTAGATGAAGTTGGGAACTACCTGAAGAGCTCTTCACCTGAGGAGATACAGGTGTGGTTCAGAGTCACCTGTTTGTACCCACCAGCTCTTTTCCTCATGAACTAGGAAACAAGCTTTGACCACAGTTTTCATGTTGAAAACTCCCATGCTGAACAGCCTTTTAATTCTGGGAACAAATGAAGCACATGTTCCCTGATGATAACTGATGTGTATGCTTAGGTGCTTGTGATTTATAGCAGATGGAGACAGGTACAATTTGGTCCAGTGCAGCAGAGCCAAGAACAAAAAATAAATTGTTCTTCACATGCTTTTTGAAAGAACTACTTTCTGAAATTCTTATTGGACATCAGAGTCAATTAGATTTTTAGAATTAGACAGATTTTTTTTTTTCATCAGCTTTTTAAATCAAAGACTAGAGGCAAAATACAGTTCAGCTGTAATTTTTTGTCCATGATTCTCTCAAGGAGGGACTCCCTGTTGCTTGTGTAATGAACCATGTGGACCCTTATGCAGTAGCTTTCAAAGTAAGAAATGATTATATTGAAGAGAGAGGGAAATTAACTCACTGCACATAATTTAGGAACAGGGTCTGCCACTGGTTTCAGTAATGAATTTACAGTCAGGAGATTTTGAGTTTCACAGATCTGGGTGACAATCAAATACCGGGCAAAGCATTCATACAAACAGTTTTACTTCTATTGGAGGTTCCAAAGGACTGTAGGAGGATTCTTCAAAATCCCCAACCTCCTTTAAAAGAGTGAAAGTCCTTGTCAAGATGGAAGAGAAGACTATAAACTACCAGTAAATATTTCAATTATTTCTGAAAGAAGGGAGGATGTGCCACACTGCAGATGTTCTCAGGGGAGGAAGGGGACTGGAGTATGAAGAAGCATCTTGAAGGGTCAAAAGAAATGGATTCAAGGCAAAAGAGAAAAAAATATATATAAAATAAGAAACAGCAAGGTTATAGAGAATTCAAACTGGGAACATAATTACTCCTGCACCTTGGCTTCACGTGCTCTGGATTGTGGGGTCACATCCTTCCCATTCTTTTTAAAAAGCTCCCTAAGAAGCCTTGAAAAATGTTAGGAACTACAGCCCACTGCATCCCATCCCTGCACCAGGCAGTCAGTCAGAGCCAGGATGCAGCAAGCATGGGAATAAATAAACTTTGGAAAGATCATGAAGTGAACAGTCAACATGGATCTTTTAAAGGCAAATCATATTTCCTAAATGTACTAAGATCTGTGGGGAAGCTGGAGGTGTAGATAAATCCGATCAATAAACCATACTTGGGTTTCTCTACTGAGAGGAAATGCTTCCTTCGGCTAAAAATGATTGAAACATCAGTGTGGAAACAGATTTCCACAGTGAAGGTTTTACCAATAGATATTTCCAAGGATTTATACAGTGATTTGTGTTGTTTAACACAACAGAAATTATCTGGAAAGGGAGATGTTGCAGTGACAGTGTTTGCAGATCATCCAAAATGAGTCATGAGACTGACAGGTAATGGCAGGATTCGAGTGTTGCAGAGCGATTTAACAGTACTGAAGGTTAGAATTGGTTGATAATTTTTGTCAAGCACTGTGATATTCTGTGCATTGTCACAAGATGTACAAGATGTAGAGGCCAAAAGGAAAGTGTGTCCTTGCTGTTGTGCCTGAGGGTTTCTGGTGCTGGCACAGGATGACATTGATCACCACTGCAGAGAGAATCCAGGGGCAGATGTATCCAGGAATGACCCCCAGCCATTCCTGTGGAATTTTTGGTTCATATTTGTTTTATTTGTACTGCTCTTTGTAAAGAAAACACGCTGCAGAAGCATTTCAGGGTGGCTGCACAAATAGTTACTTTGCAGTTCTGTAATTCCACAAACCACGTCTGGTTTAAGCTCTTGTTCTAAATACAATTTATATCACTCAAATGTGTCTGGAAAGCAGAGAGAAGGGGTGAGGAATGTCTGACTCATTCTTTGTCTTCAAATATTGCTTTATTATTTATAGAGTCGTTCTGCATTTCAAAAGCATGTAGGCAATGGTAGAAACAAGAAACTGTTTCTGGAAGCAGTGAGATTTAAATCACCAAGGCCCACATTTTCAGGGGAATTTAGGTGTCTCATTCCCTTCAACAGGGATGATCAGGGAATTTAGGTGTCCCCTTCCCTTCATCAGTAGATGGTGTGTGTAATCTGCAGTTAAAATGGAATTAAAGTTACTTCTTCTGGCATTTCTGATAATTTATGCATTTCCAGTTCTCCTGTAGTGTAAAAGGAGACGTTATAATCCCTACTACTGGGCTTGGACACAAACCCTGTGAGGGAGCTGGGGTTTTCCATCCTGGAGAAAAGGAGGCTCAGGGGTGACCTTATCACTCTCTACAACTCCCTGAAAGGTGGCTGTGCTCGGGTGGGGTTCGTCTCTTTCTCCAGGCAGCAAATGACAGAACCAGAGGACACAGCCTCAAGCTGCACCTGGGGGAATATTGGTTGGATATTAAGAAAAAAGTTTTTCGTGGAAAGAATGATAAAGTGCTGGAATGGTCTGCCCAGGGAGGTGGTGGAGTCACCACCCCTGGCTCTGTTTAAATAAAGACTGGATGTAGCAGTGGGTGCCGTGGTTTAGTTGAGGTGTTAGGGCTGGGTTGGGCTCCACGATCTTGAAGGTCTCTTCCAACCCAGTCATTCTGTGATTCTGTGATTTATTTTGTTTCCTTGCTGCTGCCCCCTGGAATGCTGGGCTGAGGCTGACACATCCCTAGTTTGTCCTGAGCTGTTCCATATGCAGGAGTTGTCCTGGAAGTTCGGGTCCTTTGAACTTGGGGTTTTGAATTGGGTGGTTTCAGGCTTCTTCTCCAAGATACTGCAGAAGGGCTAAATTCAGAGACTAAGTTTTCTAATATAAATTCCTCCAATATTTATTTTTCTGTAGGTTTAGTTTAATGCTGATATACTGTGCTGTCAATCGAAAATTCCCAAGATAGGTCAAAGTGATAGATGTAGAGAAGCAATCCTAATTGATGAGAGATCTGTTTTCTTGCCCATTGATTTCTCTGGCTGAAATTGAAATGAATGATTTGCGGTCGAAATGACTTGGCTATTCTTCCTAAAGATCAATTTCAAAGCCGTCTCTGCTCTTTATATTAGCAGGGAAATCCTGTGACTGTTTTAAGATCTTTCTGTATTTTAAACTCATTAAGTGTAACTATAGAAACATACATATTAAGGTGATTTTAATTATTAATAAACATGGTAGATGTTTCTAAATTATTTTTGTACCTCCACAATGGGTTGTTGACTAATTTGCATTTTAAAAAAGTTACTAATACCATTAAATTTTTTTTTACTTCTATTTGAGAATTGTGATCATATGCCTGCAAGCCTTAACTTCTGGTAAAAATTAAACAACAATACCTGATCCTGGGGAGATTAACTTGCTTCATTAATCTAAAGGCTCTTTTTGCCTCATTAATTATTGCTGCAGCTTTACCTGCATTTCCCTAAATTAGAAGAGAAAAAGACATTATTTTAGATTGACTGCTAAATTCTTTGTGAGGATGGGTGCACTCTTGTGCCTTCATCTTTATAGGTGTCAGCATATTATTTGGATGATCTCCATAGATTTCTATTTTCATATGTGACTCACTAATATTTTACAGAAGTCTAGCCCTTTTTACCTGAAAATACATAGTCAATTTGTAGCAAAACAGGTTCAGTAGCATAGGTAACATATTATTTGTTATCTTTATATGTTTTAGTCATAGTATAACTGCAGTTAAATATAGGGAGACAGCAATTAATTACATCAGAAATAGCTGTTAATGCTTTCATTTTTTTCTGAATAATGGAGCTGCAATAATGACCCAAGCCTGTCTGAGCTGGTGAGAACGGATTGGGCTGTTTGTTAGCACTGAGCTGAAGCAATGTCTGTGCAAACCAGGTGTATTTTGGGCTCACGCCGATGTAATTGAAGTCAAATATGGCCATGGGTGATTATAGATTATCACTTAATAATGCCACTATCAGTAAGGGGTGGTTAGCATGAAGTGTAAACAGCCATGGAATGAAATCCTGCTTTATTTTTGAGTGTGCCTTCTCTTTTCCCTTCGCTAGCAGCATGTCAGAGCCTTGTTAGGGCTGGGAATCCCAGGCCCCAGTAATGGCTGGGGGTTGTTCCAGAGCTGAAGCCAAGGCCCAGAAGAGCTGTGGCCTCCAACATTGAGGCACAATCCAGCTGGATCCTCTCTCTGCACACTAAAGTGGAGCAGGGACTGTCGGACATTCACATTTTGCCAGTTTAAAATGGCACTGGAGACCTGTGTTTGTGTCTGACTCCTGTTCTAATTCCATCATTACAGGATAGATGACACGTTTGTTAAGCACCAAAGGCCTGAGAACACTGAATTAAGGGAGGCACCAAGGGGACACTCCCCCAAGGGTGCTGTGGCTTCAGGGTCACTCATGGGGTGAATCCACCTCCCAGACCCTGTTCCAGCACTCAGATCAGTGAGGTTTTTTTCTCTTGGAATCCAGTACGTCCCTTAGAATAGCAGGACTAGATTGTGTCAAATTCATTCCCATTAAACAGCATTAAACGGCTCTTTTTTAGTCAGGTTAAAATTGCTCAAGCTTGTTCTGGTAGATGGAACAGAACCTCCTCGACTCCTCAGCTCATTTAAATCAAAATCTCATTGTTACAAAAGAGGGAATTTCTTTCTAACACTTGGAATACTTTATATAAAATGTCTCCCTCTTTATTTTTTTTGCTCTGGTATATTCAGTGTGAATTTTACTTCTTGAATGTCTTTCTCTATCCTTTATTTTCTTCAATCTCAGCTGAAGTATTAAAATGATTTTTTTCCACACTATTAGCTACATTTACATTCTGCAAGATAAAGAACGCCACAGCCATTATCCACCAATCCTATGTATGTAACACTTTAGCAATTTAACAGCTCCAACTTTCACAAAATCTTACTATTAGCTTTAAATAGTATTTTTTGACTTTGAACAGTGTTATGGCAAAGCAATTGTATGTAACTGGAAAGTATCTAATTTTGTCAGAGTTAGAAAAGATAAAGCTGCTGGAGGTAGTGGAAAAATGTCTTGTATTTAGCCACAGGTGGATTAAAAAGCTCAGAATTTTTTTGGCTTTAATTGTATAATAAATGTAATTAAGATTTAAGTAATGATAAATGATAGACTCAGAGGCTGATAATAACTTGCAAGTTTATGAAATGCAGCCTTAAAAAAAAGAAGAATCCATTATTTTTATTGCCTACAATTTTTTCTTGGCCTCAGGCCACCATTGGACAAAATCAAACTTTTTATTATAGAACCTTGTGTATATTTATCCTTTGGTTCCTTCCTTTAAAAATTAAATTTTATTCAGTTCGTTCAGGAACAGAATTTATGTTCTTTGTGTATTATATGGGTTCTTGAATGTTAATTTTTAAATTGTTAATAGTTGGTGAAACCTAACAATACTCTTGTTACACTCATGGATTGCAATGTGGAATATTTTTCCCTACAGACTTAGATGTCATTAAATAATGTTTTAAAGGTATATTTGTTATGAAAAGACTTAAGTTAGACACTGACGGATGGGGTTTCACAGAACATTGGAAAACACGGCTTCATATGGGATAAAAACAGAGATATGTGACCAAGATGGATTTTTTAGAAGTTGCATTTTAAAATTAGTTTGTTTATTTATATATTTATTTCTGGATGACAGTACCACATTTTAGGCAGCTTAGAAAGTTATTTTCTAAGAAGAATGCAGTACAGATTGTTATGTTAATAGTTTCAGTCCAGAGCTTCCACTAAAGGTCACCTTAGACTTTGGAAATGTTTCATATTTTAAAAGAGCATTTCTATTTTAAGCCCATATTTAATAATTATTGGTTAAAACATCCAAAGGTTGTCATGTGTAATCTTTTAAGAACCTATTTACTGAAGCTTTAATTAAGTTTACGTTTCTATCTTTAATTTTTTTTGTTGGAATCTTTTGCAAAAGTGGACAATGCTGAGAATCATTGCTACACATAATTACATTGTAGTTTTATTCATTGCTCAGTGAAAGTTGAGGAAAAGCTCTTTATTTATCAATGCACTTCGAAAACTGGGGAAATATTTTGAAGAATATTTTTGTGTTGCCTGACTTGAAGGCATTTTTTCTTATGATGGTCAACAAGACACTGCTTTGGCTGAATTCTGAAATCAAGCTTCTTTAAGGAGATTACCTCAAACTTGAAGTACAATGTAATTGATCACTCAACATTCAGTGGATTATTTGCTATTTATTCTCAGAGATACCAGTAAATCTGACTTACACTCTTAAAATAATCTGTTCGAGCTCAAAGCCAGCAGCTGTGCAGTTCTTTGCAATACCCTTGTAATCCCCTCAGTGTTTCAGATTATTTCTGTGGGAGATTTTTTGCTTTATGTGGAGTTTTTTTATTCTAAATGAGTAGTTAGATTAAATCAGGTTGACATTTGTTTGCCAGCAGAGAAAATCAGTGGCAACTGGTTTACTCAAGATAACTCTTGCTAGGGACTGTCGTTGTGGGAGCTTTCACTATGGAGAAAGGGTCGTTAAAGTGTTTCCCGTTCCAAATTTGCCCCTTTCCCATAGTTTCTCCGGGTACAGATGCCAATCTTTGCAAACAAATTCAAATGTTTATGCAGAAATATTGATACAAATATCTGTGTCAACAGGAGACGAGACCAAAACAAGGACACCCTCACTTGGAACAGTGACAACTTTTGGCTTGCTGAGTCAGAAAATGTAAATGCTCTCTGCATTTAAATTTTATGGCTCAGCTTCTAGTTTTTTGAGGAAGGAAATTATGAAATTTACATGAATTATCACACTAACCTAGAGCAGCTATTTGCTGCATAAATTCAGGTTGGGTAATTGGTGTTGTTGCAAAATGGAATTAAATCGTCTTGCAAATCCAGAATTAGGTATATGGAGTTATCTTGATGTGAGTAAACAGGAATAATTTCATAATATCTACGATTTTATTGGACAGAGCCCTTACAGAGGCCACAAACAGAGCCAGGCATGTTTACAGTGAATACATAAATCCTTGGTGTGCAGCAGTGATCTCAAGGTGCCCACCAGCACTCTGTGATTGCACTTGATCCATTTCTGGGTTTTTAGAAATGCATCAGCAGTTTTAAAAGTTCACTCCAAAGCCCCCCTGTACTTTTGTTGAGTTCCTGGGAAGGAGCAGATGTTCTGTGTTTCGGGTCTCTCCAAACCCCTCGAGTTACTGCAGGCTTAACATATTGTGTCTTGGGCTACAGTCCACTCAAACTCAAATTACCATTGTGAAATAAAGCTGCCATAGAATAAATGGCAAAATCTGCAGTGAAAATATCAGAATCAGGGATCCACCCTTCATCTTCTTCTGACTACTCAAGTCATGATTCCACTTTATGAACTGAGTACTAAAACCAAACAGAATTCACTCTGGTAGGTATTTCATTTCTTGTTTTTTAAATCTCTTTTCAGTGTTACCATGATTAGGATTTTTACTAATACAGTAGATTAATATAATATTATTAGAATTGTCTGGTTTTAGGTTTTAAACAAAAAGACATTAATGCTAACATACAGTCACTATAGACTGCTCTTGTTGCAAATTAGATGCAGTCAAATTTATCAAGGTGTAGTTAGAATTTCCTTTTGAGTAACATTTTCAGAGGTTTCTGCCATGTAGTCCACGTTAGATCATCAAACACAGTCACATATGGAACTGCTAACAAAACGTTTTTCGAATGTGTAGGTAAAATTTTTGATCAGGTTTGTGATGACATTGATAATTTAAGGGCCATTATGAAGAAAACACAAATTATATTTACCATTCATAACTTTAAGTTACATTTCTACCTACAATTTTTAAGGAGTTGTGACTACTCTCAGCTGTTTCAAATTCACCTCTGATGGTTTTAGATGAAAAGTGAGGTTGGAGGCATTGATAAAAAAATTGAAATGAGTGTAGAGAACCAAAATTAAAATCTTAATTAATTTTTTTTTTAAAAAAGCATGAAGTTACTAATAGAAGTATTCAGTGCTTCATCACAGTGAAATGTTTAAAAGTTTTAAATCTCGCAGATAACTGTCAAACACAGCTGCCATCTGCCCTTGGCAAAAGCACCAGCATCCGCTGAGATGCAGACCTGTGACCTCTAGATAAGTTTCTATACACAGAAAAATATTTATCTTCCTCCTATGACCTTCCATGAACAAGACATGAGCCATGGATTTGTTTCCTAGGGAACTAGTGACTGAGGAAAATCTATAATTAGATCTGTGGGTTGTTTGCTACAAGAGGGAATTGGGTGCTAAGCAGGTTCTTAAAGTATCCAAAAGTATTAGACAGACTTCATGTAATCGAAGCAAATTTAGAAAAAAAAATACCCTTCATCATGATATTTCTTTTTTAATATCTTCAATTATAAAAATTAAGTACTTATGATAGGGTACTTATTCCTCTAAGTTCATTTTAATTGCAAAATATTTTCACATTCAAGGCTCATCAGGTCGCTAGCTAAAGCAAAAATAAAATTAGTCAAAATCTTCCAAGAAATTTCTTCGGCTTCAACTGAGTCTTAATTCTCAAGAGCATTTTGAGGTGAATCATTCTCATCAGCCCCGTTTTCTCACTTTACTACTCCTATTCAGTTCCTCAGGTCGGCTCTGCAACTTCAGTGTCTCATTCTGCAATTCCAATTACTCCGCCCAGCTGGAGGGAGTAATCCAGATCTCGACTCCTTTCTTTGCTGCGTGCACGGATCTAAAGATAACTTTTGTAGCTGAGTCCCGGGGGCGGTAAATGTGGCTGCAGGGAGAGGAAGCAGCCAGGTTTTTGTGCTTCCCAGACCTCATCAGCAGATTATTCCAGTTCAAATGCTGCCCTGGTGCTCCCAGCCCGGGGCCAGATCAGCTCCTTGTGCTTGTCTGGGTGCTGCACAAGAGGCCCTCAGTAATAAATTAAGACTTTGGTCTTAATCAGAATAAATAGCACCGAGAAATAAACGCCTGGAAAGAGGTGCTGGAAGTTGTGTCTGTTCTCCTCCTTTCTCCCATGTTTTTTCCAGATTTAGCTACACCTGTGGTGATTGCACATTGTGTGTTCTGTCCTAAGTCCTGAATTGCTGCAATTCCAAATCATCAAATGTGGTAATGTCGCCTCTTAATTTCTGTCTTTTTAGATCTGTGAAAAGCTTTCAGTAAAGCTCTTCTATAAATCCACATAATCCCTTGGTTTGTTTGTTTCTAAGGGGATCTTTTGAGTTCTTTTTTTAATATTGTCAATCACAGGCAGGTTTTTTTCCTCTCAGACCACAGCTTTGGAGCTGCTCCGTCTGGCTGTCACTCAGCAGAGTGGTGCTCCAACTCCTTCAAGTGACAGGGTTTGCAAGTCACTTAAGCAACAAGTAAAATATGGTGCTTAAACGGCTCCTGAAAGGCCAGACCAGCCAGAGGAACAGCCAGGCCTCCTGTGACAAGGGACACCTCTAAATCCTTTCCCTTTGGGATCACCAAAACCTGTGTTTGTGAATTCTCTGCTGTCAGCAGGGAGCTGTTGTTGTGTACAGAATCCTGAGTCTGCAGATTTATTTGCGAAATAGGCTGCTAGAACAGGGAAAGGCAAAATTATTTGTAATGAATCTTCTTGCTCTTTATAAATTAGGAGTAAAAGGAAGCTGAGGAATTACCTGCTACAAAAGCTAATGCACATCTTGATGTGTTTATTGAATTACTTTGCTTCGATCTCCGAGCAAATGCTCACTGTTAGCTATTTATATTGGTTAAATCCTCAAATTTAAATCCCTGCAACTGCTGGAAAGGGTTCTTCAGGGAGAATTCTTGCATCTGTGTACAACTACAGTAATGAACCTGGGGCTGAGGGGATCCACCAGTGCCCAGGGCTCCCACATGCATAAATTCATTTTGCTTCACTTCAACACCTGTGCATCCCACTACAAAGTTGATCTGAATTTTGTAAACATTTATGCGCAATTATGATAAAAAGCCATTATGCTGAGGAGATTTTTTTTTGGTTGAATATCAAATATCCTATTTGTTTTGATTAGTCTAAAAAAAAAATCTGGAAAACGGAGCCCTGGTGGTGAAACAGCTTCACCGATTTTTAATATATTGTGTCGTTTTCATACATTGAGACACTTCGTTGAAATATTTGCCTATGGGATTTATGAAGCTCGTCAAATTTCAGGTTTGCAGTTGTTTCTACTTAGTAAAACCTTGTGTTTGCACTGATGTCACAAAAGGATAGTTGGTATAGTACATTTTACAGGAAGCAGAGCCCCAGTCCAAAAAAATCCTTCGATGTTTCCCCCTCTTTTTGAGCAGTGCAAGTTCTATTTCCTTCATGCACATAAAGTCCTCAATGTGGTGCTTGATCGGAGCATTCACAGTTTTGTCTGAACGCCTTGAGGCGAGGAATATTGGCACCATTTACAGCCCCTAAAATGCATCAAAAATATGCTAAAACCATGTGCTTTAATTCTCCCATGCCTTGTTCCTAAACCTGACACTTCCTGAAATGCTTTGCATGGCAAAGCTCAGAGTTAAAATGCTAAAAACGACCCTCTTGAGAATATCAGTGCATGTTATTTCATTTTTGTAATTCATTTAATTTCAATGCCTGATTTTTTTTTTTTAATTCCCATGTTCCTTCTCTGAAAGTTGGTATAAAAGTGTTCATGTTGAAAGTATTAGTACACCCAGTACTGAATATTTTAGAAATTTTATTCAGATATTAAAACACTTCAGTTTACAGATGTAGTACTGTAATAATGCATGTGTTCCTTTTTTTTTTTTTTCTGTAGTTCATGAGAGTCTTAAGAGAACAAGTGCAAAAGAATGTGACTAAGAAGTAATTGCTACTCCTGTAACAAGAGTTTTGCCCAGTGCCACTGAGGTTTAAATGTGTACGAATACATAAGACTAAATAACAAATAATCCACAGAAGTAACCACAGAACCCAAACTTTGTTAAAGGATTAATTACCTTGTATTTAAAGCTGTAAGTAATCTCTTTGATTGAGAAGCATTGTGCAATAATTCAACCAAATCTGTATCTTAAAGTGCAAAATTCAGAAATTTTGTAGTACTGTGTTTCACCCAGGATCTGAAATACAAAATAAGTCCTTTAAGTTTAAAATAACTGAGTTGCGGCTTTCTTTGCTGGGTTAAATTCAGTCTATTGTCTATGTACGTCTCTTTTCTCTGGGAGATCTGTAGGATCTTGTGATTGTTATTAGGTCTGTCAAAGCAAAATATTAGGAGCTGATGGCACGGAAAGAATGTCTGAAGTACTAAATGTAGTTTTTCCCAGCTCTGCTTCCCCCAGAACCCAAACTCTTCACCTCAACTTTGTGTTCCCTTGCCTTTTGGGATGTTGGGGGTGTGTTGTGCATTCCCATTGCTGGTGTCTTTTCCCTTTCCAGCCTGTGCCTGTGTTTTCTAGAGGGTCCCTCCAGTTGCGAGCACAGATATCAGGATTTTGGGGATGGGGTTTTTTTTTTTGGCTGCTTTCAGCTTTGTAGGAAAGCTCATGGGCATGGACACAGCTGTGAAAACCTTGCCTCCTCCATAGACTGGAGATGGAAAACTGGTCTGGAAATGGTTTGAAATTTAGGACTGTGATATCACCTCTGTTGCTGTTTTTTATAAACACCTATAATTGCTGAAATTTTGTTTTTCTGTTTGCGTGAATTTCTCAAATATTGTTCATTCTTGTCTCCATTAACTTGTTTTGGATGTTTTTGATAACATCCTGAAAGGACACCTGCCCAGATGTGCTTTGATGGATAATAGAGTGAAGTTAATAGCCCATTGTGTGAACAAGAAAAAGTGGTGCCTGAAAAATATCCTGTGCTGTGTTTATCCCTGATGATCACCAATAAAGGACACAGTCACTTAGAGAAGCTTCATAATTCCTTTTACTATCATGGGAATGAATCCCCTGGATTTCCTTGCTTGTCACCTGCACATGGAGTGAATCTGGAGCAAGTTCTAACCAGAGAGAAAGCCACGGTCAGGTTTGGCCAATATCTGCCCTCATCAAAGAGCACAGCTTGGCTCCTGTGCTCAGCCACTTTATCTGATATTTCATTAAAGAAGCTGGAGATATTAATTTTTGCACAATAAATTATTAAACACAGCAAACTATATAAATTCCTTTCTAGCCACGGGTTTTGGATGTTTAGCTTACAGTAATGAAGCAGTTTCTGTTGGTTAATGCTTTTGAATAACGATGGGAATACTTTGCATTTGTTTTGGTTGAAAGAGTATTTGAGTCAGTGTGGAGCAGATGGAGCCTCTGACTGTAAAGAGTAATTTTCAGTATGGCAGGACAGGAAGTGTCTGTTTATTTATGCAATATCTAAACAATGGGCCTAAACCATTGTTTTGCTCTTTTGGAGCACAGTGATTTGAGGAAAAAAAAAATAGTTCACCTTTAAATATTCCATGAATAAATTTGCTTCCTAAGAGTCTAGGGGAAGCAGGAAACACTAGAACCAAACAACCTTACAAAAAAAATAAAATAAAATAAAATTTAAAAAATCCCAAACCACAAGGGAGACACTGTAATGTTCTGAAATGAAAAGAACTGGGGCATGAACCAAATATTCCTGTCTGGGGGTGGGATTAGTTTTCTAATTAAAAAGTGAAACTATTATGATATATCTATAATTCGCCTGGCATCAAGAACTAAGAAATGATGGGAGGGGTTGAGGCAAACGCTTGAAGAATAGAACTGGTAACTGAGGATGGTGCTGTTTAGGACAGATTTGCTGGCGCTGCAGAACTGTGAATTCTCCCTCTCGGGGCAGCGTGGGGTTTTTGTACTTGTGTTTCTCTCCTTCTCTTGAGAGCACTCTGATTTACTTCTGCGATAAACCCGTAACAACAGGGGGATCACATTGCTGGAATGAGTTTAGCTGCGAGGGATACACAGTGTCAGCTGAAAAACAGCGCTGAGGAAAAGCGTTCTGGGCACGGCTCAGCTGAAAGCAGCCCCTGTCAGCTGCCTGATGCTCCCTGTGCTTGGAAGTGTCTTTCAGCTGAGCAGGATCACAGAGCCTTTGGCTGGGCTGTCGTGGGTGCTCTGCCTGCGGGATGGATCACTTCAGTTGGCAATTATTCCCTGAAGTGCCCTTGAAATGGGAAAGTGAGCGATGTCTGAGTGTCCACCAGTGCTGTCCTTGCGTCCTGGGTGAGGAACAGCCTCCAACAGCCCATGTGGTTGTGGGCTGCTCAGCTGGTGTCTATTCTGAGCCATCTGCCCACTGACAGTCCCCCCTGACCTGCGAGATCAGCACGAGGGAGAATGAAATAGGTAGAAATTGGGATGCTGGGTAAAGTATCCCTGTCTCATCCCTATTCCCAGTGGGTGGGTGGTGGGGTCCTGAGCTTCCTTAACAACTATTTCCTGAGAATGCAGAGCCTTTATATGCACCACGTAGCCACTGCCATTTGCTGCAGACATTTTCAGTATTAGAACCTGAACTGTAGTTCCTAAAGCAGCAGCAAAAAAATGATGGAAATGTCTATTTCTGTCTGGGCTTCAGGTAGCAGTGACTGTGGGATTTCATCTACGTGTTTTAGAAAGGTAAAAGCAAAGGCCCGAAGTAAACGTTGCAGTAGGAATAGTCTGGCCTTGTTTTATCTCCACCAGGATATTGGGGAAACATTGTTCTACAAATGCATTGTGAGCTAGGAAATCTTCCTGTGAGCAGTGCTGTGTTCATGCCAGGGCTCTGCATCTCAGCCTTGCCAGAGGAGATGTCAGACAATCCTCCTGTTTTCTTCCTTGCTCTTGCTGAAGCACCAAACCATATGGCAAATTAAGCCTGATTTTTATTAAACTTTTCGTTGTACTGAGCTCCGTGTGAACTGGGAAATGCACTTTCTTTGAACTATGCAGCCATTATATAAGCATCTTAATTAGGAGATGGTAATGTTCTCCCTGACATTCCTGGGAGTTCGCGGCTCCCTCTTGTGGCTAATTAAGCGGTTTTTTTAACGAACCTTCCGAAAATGGCTCTTCGCGAGCCGCCCACAGCTCCTGGGCAAACTCTGCGGTGATGCCCCGAGCAGCCCAGAGCTGGGCTCTGTGTCACAACATCAGGCTGAAGGCGCTGTGCAGCACCTGCAGGCACGGACAGGTGAACTCATGAAAGGAAAAGGTCTGCAAAGGGTTGCAGAGTGGATGTGACGACCCTCTGAGGTCTTCAAAAAGCTGAGTGAGCCCACCTGGTCACTTAGAAAAGCTCTGCCCGCTGGTAACTCTGCTCCTCCCACACATTAGATGGTGAAGATGGGTTTGGAGCTGGAGTGGGGATGAGATATGGGATGTGTCAGCTCCAAGGAGCACAGATCTTTCAGACACCACATTGGGATGTCTCAGCATCAAATTCAAGGCGAAGACCCTTGCCAGATTTGATGTGGAGAAGAAATTTTCCCACCAGTTGGGTTTGCAGGGACCACCATTACTACTACTAACACTACTACTACTATTATTATTACTATTATTATTATTATCATTATTACATTCTTGGTTTTCTATCTGGCGTGGAGAAAAATTTCCATATGAATATCTGTTTTTTGGTGGGTTTTTTGAGGGGTTTTTTGTGGGTTTTTTGGTTGTTTTTTTTTTTTTTTTTTTTTTTTTTTACAGATTCCCTTTTAGAGCCCTCTCAGCTTTTCTTTCTTATTGTGGATTGTTACAACTGAGGCATTGTGTTTATACTGCGTCTTAAATTTGTCATAAACAGTTAGGTAACGCTTGGTGGCTCTGGTGAAAATGGCTGTAGTATAAACATCTCTGAGTTAGACTTTTGTGCTGGCCTGGGGCTGATTTCAGGCCTTTCAAACCACTGTTCTTATATGGGAAGGTGCACTTGCCTCATCATAAGTCTCAGACCTCAGGGTAGAAAAGAATCAATTCATCTTTTCCCTACAAAAGTGAGAAATGGCCATGACGTTGCAATATCTCAAGCCTAGCTTTATGTTAAGGAAAATTTGTATTTTTAGGCTTGATGTAAAAATACCAGAAATTGGTCAAAAAATGACCTGAGCAGCAGGTAACTTTTCAGTAGGAGCCATTAAGATCGAGTTTCATCACCAAACCAGAAAGTGACTTTGCCCTTTTGTCACCTGCAGTGTTGTCTCTGCGCTTTGGCACAACTTACTCAAAAAAAATACACAGGAAGGAAACTTCAAGCATTAGTGTTTCTGAGTGCTGGAAGGAGGGAGGAAAACAGAGGTGAAACAGGTTTTTACTTTGAAATGTCTCTCTTCCCCAAAGGATTTGGAAAGCAAAACTTTACCTCTGAAAATGCTGATTTCCTATTTCATAACTCGTGGCAATTTTTTCTCAATTAAAATAAAGGAATAATGATTATGGAGTTAAGTCAAAATCTCACTGCCCAGTAATCTGCAAACCAGCATTGCTCAACCCACAGCAACAGGGCAGCAAACATTTATTTCCTCAGGGACATTATTAAACACCCTGCATATTTATTATCTCAGAATTGGAGAAGGTCCAGATTTCTAAGGCCACTTTCTCCCTTCCTCTTCCTGAGCTGTAATTCAGACCAGAATATAAATTTTTGACTTAATGTTTCTGCGGAAATCAGCGATATGAAATTGCCAGAAACAAAAGAACGCCGAACAGCAGAGGGAAGAAATGGCTTGGCAAGATTGCCAGCCTTAAAGGGCAAGATTAATTTATAATCCCTCAGATTCTGGTGTGCAAATACAAATTTGCAAAGCGTGTAGCTTATAACTGACCTTGTATGGCTCTGCAGGTTGGTAAATGTTACTGTCGCCAAAGTGAGGCTGCCATGAAATCAGAATTTTAGGGATTTTGTTCTCATGGGAAAATAAGGTGATGGTAACAAGGAGTTGCCATACACTCACGGGTGTGTGTATATACATAAATAGACATTTGGGAAGTGGACTAATTCCAGCTGTGGGACTCAGGAGTGTTCTGGGCAGGATATTCTGAGATTTCCACGCAGAATTTTTTTCCCTTCATTTAAAATCCTGGGAAAGGAAGAGTTTGAAAGAGAGCTGGGGGGAAAAAAAACCAACCTGAAAGAAGTGTGTGATGACGTCACAATGGCTAATAAAATGTTGTGTCATGACTCTCTGGTATCGTAAGTGTTTGTTTGAAATAAGAGTGCTTCTTGGCAATCAATAGAATATTCTCTTTTTTTTGTAAGGTTGTAGCTGTTCTATCAATTTAACTAAAAAGAAGAAATAGCATTGAATGAAATGTCAAATTTTAGACAGGGGGTGAATTCAGTGGTGGAATAACAGAAATGCTAAGTAGTGAAATTGAAGACACTAAAGATAAGATAGGAACTGGCCAAGAACATGAGTAGCTTTTCCAGGGTTTAGCACAAAAATTGCACAGTGTCTTGTGAATGATTGAAATCATATTTTATAGTTACATTTTATTGGCAGGGGAACATAGCTCAGCATTTGTTAAAAGGCTGAAACGACTTATGTGGTTTTAGGATGAGTTTAAAAGGTTTTACAATGTGGCTCATCACTTGTTTCCTGCCACGCAGGTCATCAGGAGTGAAGGGACAGAGGGAGTAAAGTTTCGTCTCTCTGGGAAGGGAGTAGATCAAGACCCAAAAGGAATTTTTAGGATCAATGAGATGAGCGGGGACGTCTCAGTGACCCGAGCCCTTGATCGAGAAGCGATTGCCAATTACGAGGTGAGTACTCAGAGCCATAACATCTCTGCCTCCGTGTTGATAGCCTGCTTTTTCTGAATGTGTATTTGCTCCTGGAAGATCTGCAGTCCAATTGAAGTCTCAGTTGCAGCCACTGCCCTATGAAATTTCAAGGAGAACCGTTGGAAATGGTAAATGTGTTTGTTTTTCATGCAGTTGAAACTTGTCTGCTTTCTGCATGGAATTTCTGTCATTTATCTTCAGTGGAAATGCTGTCTGAACACTGTGTATGCTTTTGATTTCTGAATACAAAATTTTGTTTGGACAAAGGAAGATCTTTTGGGGAAGTTGTCGCTATGGTACCACAGAATTATACATTTTTATTGTCAAATGGTCAATGAAAAGTACTATTGAACTCCATTTTTAGTAATGGGTGTCTTTAGTAGAGATAAAGAAGATTCTGATTATATGAAAATGTTACAAATGAAATGTACATCACCTACAAAGGTGTTGCTAAAGATTCTTTTCCTTGTCAATAAAAATGTTTCTCTCCATTGAATACCCTACAAATCGTCTCTGAAACCTGCAAAACAACTGCCCCCCATTGTCCCAAAATGCATAAAATAAATAAGGAAACCTTCAATTCATGTTTTCCACCCAGCTCACATGACTTGTCCTTGGCCACGCTGATCCAGAGGAGCAGCAGAATTCCAAGTGCTCAGTGGTGGGTGAATGTTGCCTTTTGTGTCCCACCACAGGGATTATCTCCCAGCCTGTGGCAGAGGGAGCACACAGTGTCCTGTCCCCTGTGGGGCTCTGGGGACAGTCCTGGCTGCCGTCTCTGACCCCTCAGTTTCGTCTCCTGCAGCGCAATAATCAACACTTGTACCTCCAGTGCTGTTTCCTGCCTCCTCTGGGAGAGTTTCCCAGCTTGGTGATGGGTCCTACTGCTCAAACAGCCCTGCTAAAATTTACCATATGCTGGTTTTCAACACTTGAACATCTCCTTCCTAGCTGGGTCTGCAGTGAAATGTATGTTAAGCACTCGCACAGGATTTATGGGAGGTGCTGACATCCTTCTTGCAAGACAAACATTGCAGTTTCTCTTTTTAACGCTGTTCCTTGTCTTCATTTGCCAGCTGTTTCTTATTTTATCCGTGGCTTTCCACCTTAACACGTTGAGTATAAACCTTAATTTTTTTTTTTTCTCCAGGAAAATCACAGTAGATTTTCAACTTAATGCAGCAAACCACAAATGGCCCTCGTATCTGATCTGGCAAAAGACACGCTTAAATTAAGACAAACCCATTTCCCCAGAGGAGGCTTTTTGAAGCCATGCGAGTTATGCACAAGAAATGTTGTGCAGCGGGTGATCCAGGGCAATGTGAATGTACAGCCTGGGAGGCTGGGGAGCTTTCCTGAGCTGTTATCCAGCACTCTGCTCAGCAGCTCACCCTCCATCCTGCAGCAAAAAATGGGCTTGGAATGTTCTGAAGGAGAACCCTCAACTTGGTCACTCTGTCTCAAACCCAGCCCATTGTTTTCCAGTAAAAATGTGTCGTGGTGTCAGGAGGACAACAGGATTTTCTCCGTGATTTCCTTGGTACACTGTAAGGTGAATAACCTGAAGTATCATGGAATTTCTCTCAAAAAAAGTGTTTTCTGGTTTTGTTTGAGCCTCCCCCTGCCCAGCACTGGACTGGTGGTTCTGAAAGGAAAAGTTCAAAGCAAAATGCAAATGAGTAAAGAAGAGACCATTGTAAAAAAACACAAGTTCTTTGCAAGATATCAGAATATCAAGTGTTTATTAAGAGGTGGGGGAAGGACGAAAAGATAAAAGTCTGTTTGAGTCCTTCAGCTACACCCAGGGATGCTCTGCCTGAGCACTGATTTACTGGAAAGTGGAAAATGTCAATAAGGTACAAAACAGAGCTTTGATAATCACAGTATTTCATAGAACTTCGCAGGTTTTACCACCTCAGAATGTTTGAAATTAGCTAAGAGTATTTTATCTGTTAATCTTTTTTCACTGAACATTTGAAAATCTGGGGTTTGCTGCCCTCTTTCTCCTGGAGGAATACTGAAAAACTTGTAGGAGTTCTCTGGATTCATGAAAAGAGAACATGATTAAAATAGAAAGCATTAAACTCAACACAGACAACTTTGTTCATTGTTTTTGTTAATCCCTTCTTTCTACAGTTTGTTTTTAAGTATTTTATTTCTAGTAAAAGTCAGAAAATATTTTAAAATTGAGTGAAAACATCTGTCTGAGGGTCAGGGTCTGTCTGCCAGTTTTTTTCAGTGGAGCCCATTTGTGTGGAAGTTTCTTTTCAGATGAGTTTAAAATTTGGTTTTTAACAAAGGAACTCAAACTGGCAAGAGGAATGTAAGGCAGCTCGTATTAATGACCCCACCCTCTGAAACAATCTTATTAATTCGCTTGGTTTGTGAGTTTATTTCTTATGAAACTTTGTGGATTGTGTTCTTGAAGTCCAAAGAATATCAGTCAGCTTCAGTTTTATGTGAAAGCTGCTTGTGAAGAAGAGCAGGAGGATTCAGGGATGATGATCAAACGCCAGCAAAGACAAACTGTGTTAGAAAATCGTGTAGCAACTCCTTTTTCCCCCTGAAGACGTTTGTTAAAGAGCATCCTGATAGGAATTCTGCAGGTCAGAGCACACAGGTGGATGTACAAGGAACGGTTTTACTTTGGGGCTGGCTGGAGTTTGTTGACAAAACTGCTAAATGATGCTCTGAAGAGGGGGCTTTAGCAGGCTGTGGATGGAATTGCTTCTGGGCTGGTGAGATAAGAGGTAGCCCAGAGCCCCTATTTAGCGGGAGCAAAAGGTGTTGCGTTGTACTAATACGCTCTCGAGCATATTTGGTTTTCTCTCCAGATTTGAATAAATGAGACTAAGTCAGAAACTTCAGACAATGGCAAATAGTTTATTTATTTGCTATTGGGAAGTGCAGATGTGGGGAAAAAAAAAAAAAACAAACAGGTGAAGGAGGTTGGTGGGGAGATTTAAGATGGATTTTCTAGCCCAAATCAGTGAGGTGCACGCCATCCAAAGCCTGCTCATAATTTATGCAATTCAGAGTCCCCTTCAGGTCCATAGTCTTTTCTGATTCCAGCAGAGCAAAAATATTAGTGACTTTTCAGTTCTTTCCTTGAGAAAAAAAAAAAAAATCAAATGCTTCTGTAAAGAGATGTGATAACAGAGCAAAAGGATTCCAGTGAAGCTGGAAGGCTACTTGTGCTCAGTGTTGATAAAACCCCAAAGAATTGGGAAACAAAGGGTCAAATAGAGGGCCAGTGAAAACAGAAGTCTGGAAACCAGTGATTATGGGGCAATCTGTTATTTAAAACCCCGGGGCTCATTTTCAAAACCTCACATTTACCTGGATAATGTATTTGTAGGGAGAATGCAAGGAAGAGCAGGAGGAGTTGCAGAGGTTGATTGCCACTGCCAAGATGACAAAAAGTTTCTTAGTTACAAGAACTCTGTTGTGTTCTTTACTCCAAGTTAGGTCCAGAAGAATTGGCAAAAATATTTCATTATGTTTTTACTGTTCATGCATGAGAATTGGGGTTAGGCACTCCTTGGGTACAGGACAAAGCCTCCAGTTGTAGAAGCTCATTGCCCTGCAACAGTGAAATCCCCTCCTGCAGCCCCTAAAGCATCAGTGGCAATGTGCCATTGGGGTTTTCCAAATGGGACTGGAGCTTTTGAAGGGTGGTGCCATCACTGAAAGGCAACAAATGTGTGTGGAAGAGAAATAATCACAAAGTGATCCTCTGCAAGCCTGAAATGAAGCAGCTTGATAAATCTGTGTGCAAATTAAAGCTGCGACCAAATTTACCTAAGCAATTTGAACTGCTAATGAAGAGTTAGTTTTAATTATTTTTTAAGTAAAGAGCTTTATTTGCTTTAAAAAAAAATACTTAACAAGCAGAGGTGTGAAATCAGCCCTCAGCTTTTTTTATAATGGCAGATCACACTTCTGTGAAAGGATGCCTTGAAACCGGTAGTGACAGACTGAGATATTTAGAAAACTTATGTTAATGGGGCTGAAAAGCAAACTGGGAGTGTGCAGTTCCGTGAAGAATTGTTTCTATATGTTGGCTAACAAGTAGGCTGGGAGGAGGGTAAAGATTTCAGACCCATCAACAGCTCTCTGCTGTGAACTGCCTCACTTCAGCTACATGTGACTGAGCCGAACATGGAGGGTGAGGCTGCAGCCCCTAACGGGCTCAATTTCCCCGTTTAATAAGGAACGAACAATGGAAATGCCTCACAATGATGAGGAAAACTAGCCTGGTCAGGTGCTGAGGAGCATTTTGTGGGAAAGATTTGTAAGTGCTTTAATGCATTTTTGCAGATAAGGGAAGTGTTACTGTGGCAAACCCCTGGAAGTGAATGGCTGTAATTTATTGTGTGCAGGAGAAGGAATTTGTCGTCTGTGTAAATCCATTTTAGTGCAGCCACATCCTTTTTTAGAATGATTTATCATCCCCTGGTAGTGAATCTCTGCTGGTGCTGGCTAGAGATCTATGGACAGCACACAGAAACATGCTGCTCCCTCAAAAGGAAAATCAAAGAAAACTCAAAAGAGTTTGCTTCTGACTTCAAGAATGGTCTAAAATGTATTTTAATCCTAGTTATCTGCATGGGCAGATTTGTCTGGAGTGTAAATGATCTGCTCTGTTTTGAGCTGAAACCAGTTGATGGGAAATGTCAGAGCCCAGTCATCTCCTGCCCATATCCCAAGAAAAGAAGGCACTCAGTCTTTCATGGCAAGAAGTTTGGTCTTGTAGAGACTTAAATTGCAGCAAAGTGTCCCGGATTTAATTAAAGAACCATTAATACAAAGATTTTTTTAATGGTGATTTCAAATTGCATCTCTTACATCAAAAAAATAATGGAGTAATTGCAGAGTTCAAAGTTTCGGGGAGGAATCCTGACTTTTTAGCAAGGAGAAATGAAAAAAAAATACAGTAAAATAAACCAAAACAAACAAGAGTTCTTGTGGAAGTATAAAATACAGTTATTAATGAGATAGAGAATTATTTATATATATGAACTGCAGTCAGATCAACTGCAATACGGCTGAAAATTCTGACAGGGAAAAAGATCTCTCTGCAGCTTGTGTTGCATTAATACATATATATTCATTAATATTAATCATATTAATGCATATATATTCATTAATGTGCTCACATGTTGGGGCTCCAGGTAAATTCTGAAAGAACTCTTTCAAAACAAAAATACCTGGAGGGGGAAACAAACCCAGCAGAAGCAAAGGCCTGGATCCTTCATTGAGATCCATATAGGCAAACCCCTGAATTCATGGGAAACTTCCTGGCATTGATTGTTTACCAGGGTCGAAGCCAAGGTGATCACCATAACTGTGGGCATAAATCAAATATTTGAGCATATAAATCTTAAGGGGAGTCACATTTCTTAAAACGGTGATTTAAAGAATTGCTTGCACAGCTGGGATAAAAATGGGATTTCCAGCCACTGGAAATATTTCTCTCCCAAAGTTGGGGGTAAAGAGAAAATCTGACAAGAAGTGAAGCTGAAATTCACGTCATTGTTACGTATTTTGTCTCGGGGGAACAAAATATTTTATATGAACTCTCTAACTTTACCATAACTCGTTCATTTTTACTGGCAATAATCTGCTCAATAAATACTGTATGTAAATCAATACCTCCTAATGTTACGGGCCATCAGCAGGGAGCTGTGATTCCTTTCAGAAAGCAGTAACATCCTCATTTTATTTCTGGGGAAAGCCTGAAAAAGTCAACAGTTGGTTTTGTTGAAGGGCATTTGCTTTTTTCTGAGCCCTGGCTGCTCTTGTGGCTTTGCCATCCCTGCTGTCAACAGCATTGGCGTGTCATTTGTAACAGGAATAAAGAGAAAATCTGTAAAAAGGAGAAATCAGAGAAGCTTTGTTTATGACCTATAACTGTCAAGGCACTGGGCTTGGATTCCCATCCTAAAAATAACACACTCTCCCAACTCCAGGAAAAATGAGCATTTTCTTATTGACGAGTGGGAGAATGGAAATGCAGGGCAGTAGGAACTCTGGGAAAATGTGAGTTTATTGAGACAGTAACAAATGACAGAAAATTTGTTAGCATGGTGGTTTAGTTTTGTAGGTTTTTGGTCTGTTGTTTAGTAGGTTTGGGTTTGGTTTTTTTTAATTGTTTTCTAATAGAACACTTCTGGAAAGAATAATGATGTGTTCAGTAAAACACAAGGAGACTAATAACGTTTTTTGTCATATTATGTTAATTGTCTATGAAACCACTTTTGTTATTAGATATTAATTGCATTTTAAGGCATTTAAAAGTCATCATGGTGCTTCTTTGTTGTTTTTGTTATTACATATTAATTGCATTTTGAGGCATTTAGAAGTCATCACGATGCTTCTTTGCTGTTTAGCATGATTGGTTTATTTGTTTCTTTTCTCTGTTTGTATTATAATAACCCTCAAAATAACATTGCTGAGGCCTCACAGTTCTGGGTGCAACAACATTATCCAGGAAAACACTTTGGCCTTTCCACAGAACTTACGTTTTCCTGCAGGAAAGGAAGGAATCTTAGGAGTTCAGGGGAAAGATGGGAACATCTCTTTTTTTCTTGTTCATGCAAGTCAAACTACTTGTGTAGGAAATCTTCACCTGCTTTAAAATAAACCTTTCTTGAACCAGCCTGACACGCAACCAACCCCAGGTTAAACAGAAACCATTATTCTTGTCTCCATGAATGGCAAGAAGGAGCTTTTTTGATCTTCTATTAGGTGTAAATTTTTGTTGGTTTGCTTTTATGGAAAGCTGCACAAGTTCTGAGTTTCCTGATCCTTTGCTCGGGAGAACAGAAGTGTTGCAGTGGGAATTTTGACATAGAGGACCTGCCCTGTGGCTCAAGACAAAGTCTTGAAGGTCTGGCCTTACTTGCTAATCTAATAATAAGTTTTTTGTCATCCATCAGTAACCTTCAGCATGTAATACAGACATTTTTGAAGTTTGGCTGCTCAAACCTCCACACCTCTTGTTCCTCACAACATAGAAAAAAATCTGTCTTATTTAGATATTTATTCCAAATTCAAAATCTTAATATTCTACTTGCTGCAAAGGCTTTGGTTTCTGTGGCTATGTCCTGAACCTGGAAATGCAACTCTATGACTGTCTATAGCTTCTGTTTCTAAACAAGACAGGTGTGGTCAGTAATAAGTTCCTTTTATTTTTTTTTATTATTATTTTTTTTTAAGAACTAACTCAATGAATTCATTATATTTTTTATCAATAACTCCCTGTCTGCAGCAAGAGAAGCTGCTGCCTCCTTTCTGACCTCTTGTTCCATATGGACCTGAAGAAAACCATATTACCTGTCTTATCCTTTCCTGCCATCTTCTTTTCATTTTCCACCTTCTTGCTCTTATTCCTTGCACTTTTAGCTTCATCCCAAAACATTTTACTCCCCCTGTCTTTCCTGATGTTTTATGTCATTCACTTCCACTTTTCCTACACTCTCTGCATTTCCTTGCTCAGAGACTGACCTGTTTTCTGCTCTTTATAAATCATGTTGCGAGGGGAACATGGAACCATCATCTGAGCATAAATTTGCTTGGTTATTGTGTGGAACCTTTCCACTGTCTCTGCAAAAGCTGTGCTGCTTTATCCATTCTGATCAGCTATGTCCATAAATAAATCCCTTTAGAAGCCTCTGTTCTGGAAACCTTTGACTTTGCCTTGCTTACTATGGGACTCTGTCATTTCTGCAATTTTTGTGAAATAGCCCAGGTTGTAAATATCTGATGCTAAGAAAATTTCAGTGGAAAATTGAATTTTGTTCCTGTGTTAATGCCTTTCAGCATGTGTACCTCCTCCATCAACTTATGGATATTAATTGAAGGAGTTTATGAATATCTGAAAATTGCTAGCATTCAGTTTATACAAGTAATTAATCCTAATACCTAGTTCTGTCAGCCCTGGGATTGTGGTCTGCTCAAAAGCGAGCATAGGACACCTGATATAATAATTAGTTCTGTGGCTTCAGAACTGTGAGTTTAATGCTTGACCTCTGTACAATTATTGTAGGATAATGGGTCATGATTTTAAAGCTGTATCTGCATGTGTTTGGGGCAAAAGCACTAAACAGGCTTTTAATTTTAATGCAGAGGTAAATTTTAATTAACATGATATTTTTGCAAAATTTGTGAAAAGAGTTTGTAAAAAATAGGGATGCTTCAAGCATTCAGTTTCTGGACTCAGTGATCTACTGTGACATCATTAGAGGGGATCAAGCTACATGTGATAAAATTTAAATATCTTTGTGCAGTTGAATGTGCAGTTATCTTCAAAATCCAATCTTTTGGTATCCATTCTTTTTCACACCAAGCTTTAGGAGTCCTTATATAATGCAGCAGTTTCATAGGACCCCAAACACTACCTGTTCACTGTTACATATTTTTTAACGTGTCCTTAAGACATTTTGAGGAAAAATGACACTGTGGACCATGGGATCTCCATAATTGAAATGATAGAAAAATTGCTGCGTGCTGGAAAAGAAATTTTAAAAAGGCAGAAGATTGGAGCCTAGGATCCAACTGGCCAGGTGACCTTCAAAGTTTTTGACTGCTATATTTTAAGTCCACTGCAGGAAGTCATCCATATCCCAGCCCACAGGTGAGGCAGACGACCACCTGTGGGTGAGTGATAGCCACATTTTACATTTTGGTCTGTGGAAATGCAATTAGAACCCTTTGTGGCTTGTGTCTCCCAGAATTTATCAGCTGTCTCTCTGTCACCACACTGGAGCTCAGTGCCCTGGGGGCAGGCACAGCACCACTGGGCCCTGCAGCTGAGCACAGAAATTCTGCAGGAGCAGAAATAAAACCCATTTCCCTGTGGCACCACAGGTGAACAGGTGTTTGCAAGAAATAAAATGATTTCTTATTATAGTTCTGACTGATACATTTACCAAGCAAGAAATAAGAGAATAACTTATACACTTGTCCATTTTAAGAAAATATAGCTGCACATCACTCTGCTGCACATGTGTGTCTTCAGTCTGCTTTTTTGCTAAATACATCCAAATATGCCCAAAATATATGTCACTGCACACACACAAATGCATGATTTCATAAACCCTAAGTGTATCCTTTTAACCTGGTTTCTGGAGGGGATTTTTTGATCCACAACATCTGAACTCCGGAATTCTTTTTGGCAGTTAGATGTTTAATTCTTTAAAAGGAAAATGGGACAGGACTCGATAGGTGGAAGCTCAGAAAAACCACCAGCTGTGATGAAACTCATAAAAATGTAAGTTTTCAGCACTGCACACTGCAAGCAGAGCAGTGAGAATTCCCCATTTTTTCCTTTATTAGTTGTTTTTGATGGAAATATTAATGGAAACAGGTGATTCTTCTGTGTGTTAACATTTTTCTTTCTTTAGATCTATTTCACTGCATAAGAGCAAATGAGAGAGAGAGATTGAGGGAACTAAAGTTATAAATATTTAGAGAACACTGCATGAAGAGACTTCTAATATTATGGAAATTATACTTTGGCATGATTTTACTAGCATATAAATGATAAAAGTCTTGCTGTGTTTATCCTTGTTTACTCAGGTCATAACTAATTATTTCTTAATTAGACAAATTCCCTAAAATGAAGCTACACTTATGTAAGTGTCTTGGTTTATTTTTCCTCTTCTAATAGCTCATTAACAGGAGACATGACTTCAGTTTAGGAATTTTCAAGAGATAACTTGCTGATGTGAGTTCATGTAAAACACCGTATGTGTAGACTCATGTGGTGGATCTCTTTGTTTTGAGGGGTTTTGTACATTTGTCTGTAGAGAATAGAAGACCCCAGTAGCTGCTGGCAAAACCTCCTGTGCAGGTGTGAGCCTGGGAGGTTGCAAGGACAGCCCCTGGAATCCTCACCCTTGGAGGTTACCCCACAAAGACATTTTTCCCCTCTGATTTTTTTTATTCTTCAAAACATTTTGTCCAAATTAGTTTGTCTGCCAGGGCTGGGAAATGCTCTGCTTCAAACTCCTCTCAAGTCCAACACTAAAACACAAAAGAGCACCCAACAGTCCAGCTGGGACTGAAGGCTTCTGAGTGGGAAAGGGGGGAAATATTGGAGCAGGTGGTGTGGAGCCAGAAAACCTCCCTCTGAAAAGGTTCTGTGCATGCAAAGCCTGGAGAAATACAAATTATTTCTTCCAGTTTTGTCATTCACAAGTGTGATGTGCTGCACCCTGCTCTGCAGCTGCATTTGCAGTCTAAATTTGCAAAGCAGAGACAGTTCATCTTTTCAGAATTCTTCACAAACTCTGCTCTTCACATTATTCTTAATATTTGTTTTACACGCTGGCAAGTCAGATATCTGAATATAAGGAATTGAAAATACCTATTATCTATTTAAAGCTCTGTTATTATATATATTTCTTAAATGTATTATGTATCCATAAAACACAGGCGATCTGTGTTCGTATACAGAGTACAGATTTTATTAGTGGATGGAAACAAATAAAGCAATGTACTACAGTTACATTTCTATTCGATTCAGAAGATTTAATGGAGTAATAATATAAAATAACAGGATTATGATTTACTATTTAGAAATTACTAAGAGGGAGGAAAATCATGACAGTTGTAAAGTACCAATTTTTCTTCTTGTCTAAAACAACCTGTAAAAAAACTTCCATTTTTTTTTCCTTGCTGCTAAGGAAACAGTGGAGAGGACAAAAAAGAGGTAAAGAAATTGTTCTAGAAATAACAGATATTGTCCAAACGCCATGAAACTTTATTCTATTTCATATTTTCCCCACTAAAGAGGACATTTGCAGTGGAAGAATGCCTTACTCTCTTTCTCATGGACTTCTAGTTTCCCTGTGACCAGCGTGATGTTCTGTCTCAGGGATTCTCAGGTATGAAGGTCTTATTCCCAGAAAGTGGAGCTTTTTCCCTCACAAAAAGTTTCAGTCTTTTTCCAGCCAAAAATCTGGAGCTTCTAACAGAAACTTGGAGAAAAACCAGCGATTTTGGTACTTGTTGGGCCTAAAGTGTTCCTAAGTTGGTATTTTGGGATGCTCACACCTGTGCTGAGTGTGCAGTGACAATGACCTGCCGGAATTGTGGATGTGCTGTCACAAACCCAGCCCATGAAAGGACAGCCTGGGATGGCTTTGGCCTTAGAGGACCCGATTTTCCAGTTGTGTCACTCCCTTGTCCCCCAGCTTGGCGGGACACAGACGTGGCACTGCAGAGCTGGGAGATTTTAATCCACTTGTACCCTTTAGCATCTCCACAGTGCCTCAGTTTGAAAGGCACCCTGCATTCTGCCAGGTTTCAAATTGCAAAATTAACAATCATCATTAATTTCCAGCTACTGAGTCACCCCTCGATATGGATCTCCAGCTCCCGTGTTCAGCCTGTTGGCAAATTGATATGTGCAATTTATTTATTAGAGATTTGCTTTAAAGGAGTGCAGGTGTTTGAGGATGTGCATTTAATTTCATTTCTCCCCTGGGAACTTTGATCAATGCTGTGCTCACTTCCTCTGCCATGTGCTTTGAACTTGTAGGTGCAAAAGTATAAATAATTTCCCATGTCAACTCCTGGCTCATCTACCCAGGCTGACACACGGAAGGCAAGTTGTCTCCTAAATTCTTGTCAGTGGGATTAGTGAATTGATTAGTTGAATTCTGAATTTAAATTACAATTAAAGGCAAAATTGTATCTCTTAGGCTTCAAGTCATTTGCTCAAAGTGTAGCAGTCAGATTACAGGCTTTTGACCAGGTTTGTATCATGAATAACACCTGTTTTCAATAACCTTTTCTCTTTTTTTTTTTTTCTGTTTGTAAATCAATATCTTAGATTATTAGCAATAACTAAACAAAAAAAGGTGTAAGACTTCTTTTTTCAGTTTTGCAGCTTAAAGAGGAAATTCCATTGATTTTTGAAAATACTGAAGATGTGATTCAGGGAACATAATTACCTACAAATGCCATCAGTAGCATATAATGATTTTTTTTCCAATAAATTTAGCTCAAAGTGCTTAAAATGACAGTATGGGAATTGTATATAAAATTGCAGTTAGTATTTACAGGTTATTGATATATATTTTGCTGTAACAGACTCAGGGCATACTTCAGGCACAAACCTTTGCATTTGGGTCTGAGTCAGAAGCTTCCCTGATGACAGGGAAAATAAATTCCTTCCTTCCTTCCTTCCTTCCTTCCTTCCTTCCTTCCTTCCTTCCTTCCTTCCTTCCTTCCTTCCTTCCTTCCTTCCTTCCTTCCTTCCTTCCTTCCTTCCTTCCTTCCTTCCTTCCTTCCATCCATCCATCCATCCATCTTCTTGGTGGAAAAGGTCTTTCTGAACATATTTTGATAACTTATTCTATCTCCATCATCCAGCTTTCTCCATGTGGCTGTGAGATTGTCCCTGTTATTGGAAATGGCCCCAGAACATGACTTTTAAACCTCAGCAGACCTTGCAAAATGCCTCTATTTTGCATCCCTCCCCCGTGGCCATGCAGAGCACATTCTGATTCCCACAAAAGCAGTTTTAGTGATTTAATATCTGCTGCCCCTCACACAGCATCAGCAGTGACTCCAGCTGCAGCTCAGCTGAAGGATCCTTTGCTCCTGCTGATATTATCATCTTGGTTAAGTGAGAAGCAAATGTGCTGCTAGGAGCTACTTGGGCTTAATTTTTGCTATTCAGCACCATAAATTACAGTATTTTATGGTCACTGTAAAAGGTGTGATTTGAACCAATTATGCATTCTGCTCTAAATCCCCAAACTTTGGAGAAGCATGTAATTATGGAAAGTAATTTCCACCGGGTCAATTCTCTTTTATCTGTTCACAGAGAACACCAGGACATGTGTATGAAGTTTATAAGCATCATTTTAAACTAGACTTATTAAAGCTGCTTATTAATGAGAATGTTTCCCTTTTCAGAGCTCAAAACTTGCCATGTGTGAATAGCATAGAGAATTTACCAGCTTTTGCAAAGCTCTTTTCTTTATTCTGAACAGGGATGAAATGGAGGTGTTAGGACAGAAGCAGAGGTTTGATAGAATCTGGAGATGAAATGTATAATTTTCAAAAACACCCACAAACAACCAACTCAGCATTTATGAAACTCTACTGCCCACTGGTTTCAGTGTTAGGTGCTTAGGATCTCTTGGAACAAGATTTAGCTCTTTAAAAGGTGTGCTAGATTGTCACACAACTTTATGTATTTTTATAAGACTTTGTAATTTTTTTCTACAGATTTTTAGGGTTAAATATGCAGGGAACTAAATGCTTGTTTTTCCTTGTGAAGGCAGGGTTTGAATTCTACCTGTCTGTTGAGTCGGATTTGGTTGTAACTTTTTTCTAACAGTTGGGGAATCCAGAGGATTTAAATCACCTATTTCCTAAAGGTGTTGGGATCAGGTTTCTTTCTTTCCTTGTTTTGTCCCCCTCAGTCTCACAGATTTGCTGCTCGAGGCAGGGTACCACTGCACTTAGTAGCAGTAAATGTTGATTTGCTCTATAAGTAATGAGAAATGGCTCAGCAGTGGTGAGGCGGCAATGAATTGATGACTGCTGATGTCTTAATATCTGTCTTTGGAGCTTCTTAATTGCATCAGCACCCAAAATTAAACTAAGGCTAGCTGTTGTCTAACTGCTTCCCATTGAGACTGTGATGGGTTAGGCCAAACCCTGATAATTTCAGGGTTGTTCATGAGTCCTGATTGAACTTCTAACATGTGAAAGGACAGAAAAAATAGATTATTCAAAGTGAACTCTGCTAAAAAGCAGCACTTAATTCCATTAAACACGGTGATGGCTAATAGATGTGATTTCTTTACTTGTGTGATGGCATTTTTAACTAATAATTTTCTTTGTTGACCAGCAATTGAAGACAAAACTGAATGTAACATTTTGGATTCAAAAAAACCCAACAGGATGCACGATTTTTTCAGAGCTTTTCTGTATGGGAACGATTACAGAATGTAGAGTGCAGTAAAGAATTTGGCTGGTTGCATTTGGAATGTGTGTAGCTGTGACAAGCACAGTTGCTCAGGAGGCAAAGATCTGGTGTTATGTCTGAGATACACACAACACACGAGATGCCAGGTCCAATTAACAGCCTGATGGTGGTAAATCCATTATCCTTGGAAAGAGAGGCCACCACCAGGAGACATTAATTCAATGTGACACCAACTGGGGTGTTTATATACAGCTAATTGCAATGTCAGACATTCCGCTCTAATTGAGTTTAATTGTGGCAAAATTGGAGTTAATTAAAAGTTAATGGTATAGAGCACATCGTGTTATTATAAACTATGGGTGCATGTTTCATATCCTTATTATTGTTGTTTAAATGGTGCTTTCAATTACTGAGCCTTGTGTTGGCACATTGGAAACGGGCTGGAATGGTTTTGACATCACTGAAAGTTATTGTTCTGAGGAGGCCTCAAGAAATGCGTTTGATTTATAAGGCTTGACAAAGTTTAGGTTGGTTTGTTATATCACAATATAAATGTCACATGTGATGCTTCTTCCCACCTTGCAAAGGAAAAGTGGAGAGTGCTGGTAAAACAGGAGAAGTAAATTCTAGCTCAGCTTAAGAGAATGATGGTATTTTTGGCATTGTCCTTCACAATTTGGGTAAGGAAACCTCAATTTCCTCATATTTTGTGAGTACACCTTTTTCTAATTGTGTCCAGTCTCTGGCTGTTCTGTGAGCATCTCTGGTGAATCTCCTGTCTATGGGATTTTCCCTGGCTTCTTTTTGCTTCTTCTTTCTCTGCACCCCTTATTTGCTCCTGTTATATATTATATTACATAAATTCCAATTATTTATTCACTGGCAGCTCCATCTCTATCCCAACCTCTCTCTTGATGAAGTTTTATATCAAAACCTTTCTGCTTGACGTGTCCTCCTGGATGTCTTGCTGCCAGTTCAGAATTAGTCATCACATTTTCCCAGTTTTCTGTCAATTTAAGCAGCCCAACCAACCTCCTGCCCAACAGCCCAACACCAGGCTGATTTTTTTGGTTTCCTCACGTAGTTTTCCTTCTTGTGCTTATCTGGAATTGTCCAAATTAAAAAAAAAACATAAAAATACAATTATGTGAAATGCTTCTTTCCAAGAACTGTGGCTCCATGTACAACTTTAGTTCTTACAAGACAGGTAAATGGTGTTCTAAATGTATTGATGGACAAAAAAATGCTGTGTTTGAAATGGCTCCTTGTGTGGGGAAAGTGATGCAGTAAAATTTCTGATTTTCTCCTGTGGGCCAGACGTTTCCTCAGCCCTTTCTTCTGTAAAGCTCAATAGGCTGGAAAAGGCAGAATGTTTCAGTAGCAGCAGAATCACTTTATTCCAAAAAGAGGAAATTTGGCTCTGGAGCTGCCTAACAGAAATTTTTCTTCTGAAATATTCCTTATTTATAATCTTTTTGCTAAAGTAAACTTCTATCCCTGTGGAAAATAATTAGCACTTTCTCAGGAACTGTCATTTTCAGGAAACATCAGTGAGATACACTCCTGTTTCATTGGACACTATCATACAGGAGGGCAATAATCCAAAATAAGCAACAGGAGAAAAGCCTAACCAAACCAAACCAAATGTATTTGCCAATTTTCCTAAAGATCAAAGGTCCTTTTGTTGCTTAACATTAAAAACTGATCCAAAGAAGTGAGTAAAGACTCAAGTGAAAACACTATCATAGTTCAAAAAAGCAAAGTGAGCTCCTTCCTGAGGGCAAAAACTGGACAGAGTGGGTGGGGAGTGGATTTGTATTCAAACCTTTTTGTTTAATTTATCACAGCCAACAGGTCTGGGTTTCTTTATTCAAAGAAAGATGTTTTACTAGGTCATAGGTGCATCTAACAAAATGAATTTCTGTCAGTGGCAGTAAAATTAATGCTGCAAATATCTTGCATCAGAAGCATGGAACACATCAGAAAGTCCTGAAAGGAAGCTTGGGAGAGATCTAAGGAAAATGAGAGTGATGATTTCTGGAATCTGGTGGTGCTTTAAAATCATCAGATTTGAACTGATTCTGAGGTGGATTGTACTGCACAACCTCATCCAGTTTTCCAGGGGAAAAAAAATTATTAATGTTTTTATTCATATACCTGATAGGGGGTAAATACCTAAGATATTAAAGGCACAAAGGGCGGATCCAATTTTGTGCTAAGCCAATATGGTGTATGTTCTTTCCCTCCTCCAAAATTTAGTACAACTTTGACTTAAATACTAAGTAATTACAGAAAAATACACCTTTAACAAGCCATTTCCAAGAAAATATCAAGGAGTCTGAACAGGAAGAAAGGCGTTCAGAATTTTGAGTGCTGTTGGAAATAGAATCTCTCCTTTTCGAGGAAGGAAAATGCTCGATACTTTAATGTTCATTAAAACATGGCAGTATATTAACATGACTCTGTGCATTGTGAATGAAAGTAGCTGTCAAAAAGACGGAGTAATAGACCACCAAAAACATATAACACTGTGAACTAAGCCATTGCGCTTTTCTTGACGAAGAAGTGGAAATACTTGATAATCCTTGCAGTGGAATTCTACTGTATTAGCAGGTACTTATTTTTCCTCTTTTCTTCTCCTCTCACCTTCAAAACCACTTGAAACTTGTATTTTTCATGGTTATGGAAAAAATCTATAATAATTTTTCTCAGAAAAAAAAATTTATGAGCTTAATTCTCTTTTGCAGTGAGACAGATATGAACATGCTCCTCATTTCTGTATTTTTTCAGAATATTCATTTATTGCATTTCCCTGGCTTTACTTTCTGCCCAAGTGTGATTGTTACCAGAATAGTTTCTTGTGAGGAGGAAACAAGAATGAAAGCAGATGGGATGTGAAATATACTTAGCTGCTACGGGCTCAGAAATAAAAAAAAAAAAAAAAACTTTAAAAAGTTTCATAAATTAAATCCCCCAGCTCTTTGATGTTCAGATTAAACCAGGTGGTTTACAACAAGCTCGCAGTAATATCCAAGCTGCCAATAAATCCCGTATGGGAAGATCTCCAGTGAACTTCAAGGGAATGAGGCAATTTCTTGGCTCCCATCTGATGTAGCAGGGTGCTGCAGGAGGAGGTTGCTGAGAAGTTCCCATGTTTTGCCATCTGCTTCCGCCAGGCACTAAAAGTTTCCGTTTTGCCACATTTTGGGACTCTCTGAAGGAAGTCCTGAGGCTTTTCAGCTCCACTGCCTCTACCTTCCTTTTTCAGAGAATGTAACACACAAAAAAAAAAAAAAGGAAAAAAAAAAAAATACATGTTTAACTCGGAATTTAATTTGGGTTTGTTTCTCTGTTTTAGCAATTTGGTTTTTTTAATTGGGTGGAGAGGCAATGAGTTCTCTCATGGATCATTTATGTCTCAGATTGTGAGAGAGAGTAATGGTGTCACTAACACAGAGTGACTCCTGCTGTGCCAGCCAACCAGCAGGATCCTGTGGCTTGGGAAATTGTCCTTTTGCTCTCATTTGTTGGTTTTTGCAATTCTCATTTAGTTGTAGCCACAGCTACAGCAAACCTCTCCTTGCAATCTTGCATATTATTATTACTCACTCAGAAGAAATGTACAGCAGCATGAAAACAAAATTGGCTTTTTGAAATGGATTTGGATTGCTTTATTTTTTGGTCCAAGTCCTTTGTAAGATATTAGTAATACAAATATTAATCCCTGAACTGAACTTGCTTTTTTTATTCTGTCTGTGTTTCTCAAAGGAAAAGCAATTAAGAAGAGATGAAAGAATTTTCTAGAGTATACATTATGTTGGTTTTGCATAGCCAGGCCAAACCTGGCATTGGTTTTCTTCTGAACTCTGCTTCCGTGTGTTCAAATTTCTTATTAAGGAAAAAAAATACTCTCAGGGAGTTGTGAGGTAGGAATAGGCAGTAAATTACCTGAACAACCTTTTATCATTTTGGTTAAATATTTGCAAAAATTAAAAAGAAAAGCCAACCCTGTACCCTGCCCTACACCCCTTCTCCCTCAAAAATGCCTCAAAAAAAATAAAGAAAACCCAAAACAAAGAACTCTGGCATTTTTAAGGGCCAAGTTTTTCACCCTTGGGGAACTGAATTTCAATGTCATTTGTAGATGGACGTGCATTTTCCTCTTCAAAGGAAGAGGTAGTTTCTGCAGTTGTTTTCTGAGTGTCCTGACCTTCAATTTAATCTGAATTAACACCATAATATCCTTAATAGAAGACGTCCAGGGAAATTTACCTGGGACTGTTTTCCCACAGACAGAGCTTATCTGCGCCAGGCAATTGATGTCAGTGTGGCACGATTGTCTGCAAAACATCAGATATTCTTAAAAGAAAATATATTCTTTGGCCAGAGAAGATTCATTGGTGCCTTCTTAACGACAAGTTTAAATGAAAACCCAGACTTTTAAAATGCACTGCCTGAAAAACGATTCTGTTCAGGAAACTCATAAGGTTGTTTAAATTAAGTTCAGTCCATTTGATACATTGGAGACAAGGATCAAAAGTATGTGAAGATCCAGTTCAGCTCCTTCTTACAAATTTCAAAAAAAATTCCTTCTTTATTGTGTCCCAAAGCAATCTAAGTAATTTTCTTAATAATTTGTCTTAGTTATCTTTCATAGAATTGAATTTAATCTGTCAAAATAAAAAGTTTTAAAATTCCCCGATCTTCTACAGAAGAGACCCTCTCTCTCTCTGCACCATTTTGCTTTTTCACCACCTACAACAGCAAATGCATGTTTTACCTTTGGAGTGGAATCCTGCAATGGCAAATCTCAAACTAAGGCATCACATTTTTGTTTTGCCTGCAGCCTGTGAGGCAGTTGGAGACTGACATCCCAACATTTCCCCACTGCTGAAATCCCAGGTTATAACTTTGCAGCTTGTAGGAACACAGACCTTGACAGTAATCAGCTTATTCTTCCAGCTTGGGGATTTTTATTTTGTTGTTTGTTGTGCTCTTGTTTGGGAGTCCTGGTGAGATCTCTTCCTGTCTTAATCTATAATTTATTTATTTTTTTTCATCTTGAGAATAAACCATACTGTGATGTGAAATCACTTATTTTGTGCTTGTGCTAGGATCCATCTCAGCCAGGCTGATCCTTTGGACCAAAGCTAATGGTTCTAAGCTCATTAAGTAGCCTCATTAACATGCTGAGCCTCGGTGGAAGCTGCACACTGGGTATCCTTCACTGGAAGGGAATTTGGTTCAAATGTAAATAAAGAACTACTAAAGACACTTCCACACGTTTTTGGAAGGGTGGCTGTACCTTAGAAGTGAAGTTTAAGGTGTGGATTAAGTCACTAACATAAAAAAACCTGTGTATTCTGACAAATACCTGTGTATTCTGACAAATATTGATAGAGATAAGAAGTTGAGACAAGTAATTTATTCTTAGAACAAGGTTTTCAAATTTTGTCCAATGAAAAATTATAAGAGCTGTATTTACAGGATCTAGACTCAATTCTTTTGTTAGGACTCTCTTTATGTCCTAATAATTGTCTTTGTATTTTTAAGCAGAAAACAATGTGAGAATTTCCAGAGGTCCTGCTTTTTCACTTTTTGTAAACTTATCAACTAAATTGAAAGCATTTGAAGTTTGGCACTTTGAGTGATTTTTGCTTCATTTATTTTTAACAGTTCCATTTTTATTTTGTTGCTGATCACTTCTACATGCTTCCATTAAAAAAAAAAATACATACATATATGTATAGTTGTGCAAGCATATGCATATTTTAAAATGGAAATTAAATAAGAAATTGCAATTTTTTTTTTTTTGGTCTAATATCACATCAGCAAGGACAACAAGGATTTTGATATACACCCTAAGTTTAAACGAAACCCCAGAATGTGACAGGATTAATGTTAAGGATTCCTAAACTACGTCTTAATTATGTTCATGATTGCTTCTATTTCACTTCTTATCTCAAATCTGCCTTAGATGATCACCAATGTAAGACAGAAGCAGAACCAAAATTTAATGAGAAAAGACCCAGGAATGACTCTGCATCAAAAGTTTGCTTATTTCTCTTAAAACCTGCTCACGTCAGCCCATTCTTGCTCAATTTTCTTCTATTATCACTCCTCAGACCATTAATTTGTTCAACCTCTAGTTATTTGAAGACAGGGGGGTCACAGACGATGTTGTACCCTACAATACCAGTGGATATTTCTGATTTAAACAACTAAAGGTGTGCAACTCTTCTACAGACCTTACTGGAATCTCCAGTGATATCCTCTGAATTACCAAATCATCGCTGGCTCATCAGGGCAGCAATTCTGCCCTAATTAATTAGAGGTAACGAGCTGAATAACTTTCCATTGGAAAAGGTTTTTGTAAGTGCTGTTGCCTCAGGAGCAACCACGATATGGTAAATTGTGGTTGTTGAACTCCTAAATTTTTTAATAGAAGGGACAAGAGATTTAATAATCTGTAAGAGCATGAATACTCTTGCAAAGATTTTAGAGGGACTGAATGGAACTGAAGAGGTGGAAGTCTTAATTCTCAGTTGTTTTTGGTAATTTAGTGCTTTGTTAAAGGGACATTAATTTTATGTGTCTTTTTAAGATTAATTGTATCTCCCTAATTTTTGTTGTTTATTACTGCAGTTAATGTGCTGGCAAAGAATAATCTTATCAAAGCAGGAAATGCAAAATAACCTTAAAATCTTAGGTCAGGAGAAGCACTTTCCTGTTATGGATTTTTACATTAAATTATTTAATAATATACACTTAGGAGAAAAAAAATCACCTTTTAACAAACTTTGCTTTAAGTCCTTTTCCTCTAATGGTCATCTGGGGTTATTTTGCTTATTTTCTATACTGATAAAGAGTAAAAGCTGGAGTGGAGAGGAAGGTGTGAAGGTTTGAATTCTTTGTCTTTGCTTCTGTTGAAATGATTTTCTCCGGTGAGGAAAATATGATGAGGATGCATCTGGTCACACACAGACACAGAAATGAGATGCAAACACATATTTATGTCATGGACAAATATCAACTCCATGTTTACTCAGATAATGAGGACCCCAAGTTTCAGGTTCTAGCTCAATGGGAATAAATATCTTTTCCCATAGAGGCTGAATTTAATTTGTACAATGCACTTTTGAGCTGTTTCAGCGCAATGCCAGCAGCTAAAAGGGTGTTTCGCAGTTTAAAATGCTTTAACTGGGGCACATGCTGGTATTGTGGAACACTGAGAGAAACAATACATCCCTCAGCCTGTTTTCCCTGGCTGTCAATCTAGCAACATATTTATTTCACAAAGAAAAGCAGCACCTTTTCATAATATATATTTCAAATATAACTGAGTGCTGTTTCTTAGCAACAAGAGCTCAGGAGCTGGCCATCCTGAGATGAGCCACAACACGTATGGGCTGGTGAACCACAGTGCTGCCATTAGCAGAGAGCTCACAGAGGAAACAAAGCCTTTCTGATGGCAAATTTCTTCAATAATTCTTCTTTCTTTCACTCGGGAGGGTGAAGGACCACTCATCCCGCCCCTGAAAAATACTGGCAAAAAAAAAAAAAACCCAAAACAACCCAACAAAAAAACCCAACTTTTCTCTGTTGAATAGATGAAATCAACGCGAAGTGCACACAAAACCATGTGGGATAAATGTGACCTGACTATAAAATAGATGTGTTTTATGAATAGAACCTTGAGAAGTAATTACTCACAGCTTGTTTTAGAGAGACTGACTTACTTTCACTCTGAAAGGAAAATGTGCTTATGTGTCACGTTGGAACAATGGCTTTGAGTGCTGCCAATGCTGAAGAAATTTAAAAGAAGCTGAGCACTTTCTGACAAGGGGTTTTTCATAAACTCCTGTTTTTGCTCTGTGGCTAATTCGGGAAAAGTAGTGTTGGAGGAAAAAAAAAAAAAAAAAAAACCAAAAACACTGAAAAAGATAAACTAGCCCAGTGTGGCTCTCCCCATGCAGAAATTTCCATCCTGGAGCCAGATTTCACTATTTTTTTTTCCTTTCTGAAGTGTTCCTTACTGTTTGAATCATCAGTGGTGTTCATTTCATACCACTATACACCAAGCCTATGTAAAGGGCTTCAGGAAATTAAATATAAGTCATGTAAATTGCCCTTCCACAGAGTTTTTTTACAAAACAGAAGGGTACATGAAATTATGTGAAATGTCTGTTTAGGTCAATTGACTTTTGCATATCCAAAATGCCATGGGACAGGTGACAAGAATCTCAAATTTGTACCAGAGAACCCTCCCTGCTTCCTCTTACTGCTTGTTCCTGTGGCAAGACAAGTAAAACACATCCCTAGGAATATTCCCATGTTTTCATGGAGTTTAGATTATCAAATATCTTAGAAAAAAGAATTCAAAAGGAATAAGAGAGAGTTTTCTTGGCTTTTCTGATCTTTGGATTATAGTCCAAGTATATGACTCTTGGCTGAGAGATGAACCCATGCATGGTTAATATTATGAGACATGAATGTGGTTCATTTTGAGTTTCATTTATTCAATTCATGTCACAATCTTTAAAATACAGAAAAACAATTTTTGACCAGAAAACTGGGAGAAGTTAACTGAATCAAGAAGTGATTAGCTCCTTTACTGTCCAATTACTTGTGACTGTTTGGATAGACCTTCAGCTCTGCTTGAACTGAGTTTGCTGAGCATAAATACATGCTTGAAATATTCAACCCGTTCGTTTTAAATAGTATCTATTAATATTTTGTAAATAATAGCTCTTCATTAATCAGACAATAATACTTGATATGGTGGTTAATACAAGATAACAGGATCCATTTGTAATTAAATAACCCCAGTGAAGTGAGAGCACTAAACAATCCAAGGGTCAGCTACCGAATGTTAACAAGCAGTGCATTACACATTATAGTTATTACAGCAGCAATTACCATCTAGTGATACATTTATAATGTTAAAAGTGTATTCACCAAAGCCATTATTTACTGAAAACTCACTGAATTAATGGAGACGGGGAATGTCTGTTGTATAGTCTTTTTTTTAAAAAAATAAAAATCTTTATTTCTTCTCTTCTGTTCCATCCACTAAACTTGTGCTAAATGTGTCCCCTGCTGTATTTCATTGCAAGATGCAAAGTGCTGTCTAATGTGTGTTTTGTTTATTTGTGCAAAGCCTGTAACTGCGAAGGGCAGTGCCATGAAATATTAAGAGCCTTGCCATCTGTTTGTGAGAAGATGTGAGGTGTGGCTGTAGTCAAGGCTGAGTGCTCCGGAGTAGGAGGGAAGTTTTTTTATTTACATTCCATATGGTGCAAGCAAAATACGGCAAACAGTGCATTTTCCACAAGGTAAAATCCTGCCTGTCCTGCAGGCCAGGCTACATTCCTCACTGCCTTCAGCGAGTGCAATTGTCAGCTTGTTGTCTCAGCTACTAACTTCTCTTAGTTTTGGAAAGACTTACAGCATTCGCATTTTAGCTACCATTATCACCTTTAACAAATTCTCTGAATTGCCAAAATCTCATCAATAGCTCAGAAATTCCCAGGATTGTCAGAGGAAAAAAAAGAGCAGAGGTGACAAGAGCCAAAGACTCAGAAACTTTCACTGGATGCAGCGGCCAGAATATGGTGAAAAATTGTTGGTTTATTTCTTCAAATGCAACATGGAGGAAACCATGCCATTTTTGTTAATGAACTGGAGAAGAATGACGTTTCGTGTTTTGCTGTTTCAACAGCTCTCTGCCAAAAGAAAGAAAAAATACAGAAAAAATGAGAACAGCACCAAAATGATCACAACTTAGGGAAGGATCTGAGTGGGGCCTTCTTGTGCTGCTATTTTCCCATCTTTTAGTTATTGCTTTGCTTCCATGATGCCAAATCGGTGAATCCCACAGGCTTTTTCTAGGTGATCATGAGATATTGAATAAATCTTTGACTAAACCAATAGATATAAAAACTAACAATAAAACTTTGGCTAACTTTGACTCTCCGGAGCTGTTGTAGAGTGATGTGACCTCCAAGTTCTCTTCAGCTCTCTCAGGAACTGATCACCTCCAAGATTTCTCTTATCGCCTTCAGACCATCCTGAAGGGATGAAGAAACACCTAAGTGAGGATCTATCAAGATCTAGGAAAACCTATCCATGAGTTTTTCACAGGACTTAACTGACAGAATGAAAACTTGATCATTCACCCTTCCCAGCTTAGTTCATGGCACAGTGTCCAGGCAGTGCAGCATAGGTTGATTCTGAGAGATAAATTCAAAGTTCGGCCCAGAAATTGTATCTTAATTTGAAATAAAAACCACTCTTATGCCTTTTCTATAGTCACAAGAGTATTTTGAAATTCAGATTTTGAGCAGGGCCTGTCTCTAACCACGTAGTTTATTTTACATGTTCCTCATCTCAGTGAGGATCCTGATTTATTCCCACTATTACCATAATAGAAATTATAAGAGCTATAAGGTGAAATAATGTGAAAATAGGGAGCAGAGGTTTTAGTCAGCAGTCTTTAAAAATGATGTCTTTCACGTTTTTAAATTCCATGCTAACAATTTACTGAAGGAATGAGGGCAATTTGCATTCCAAAGCTCAGTTTAGAAAATTGGTTTGGTTCATTAGAAACTTATGGTTGGATTTTACAAATTTGTCCCTTCTCCCTGCCCATTCCTCCCTCTGTCCTATTCATTTTTAATCTCTTCACACATGCATGGCATTTCCATGCCAATAGTAGAGAAAAATGCTCTCAAACTCCTCATTACACCGATATCTTGACACAGCCTTTTCCTGCAACCTGTGGAAGAGATTTCACTGATTTTAGACTTATTTGTCAGTGTCCATTACCAAGCAACCTACTGGACTGCAGCTGCAGACAAATCAAATTTATACCCACTTCATTTTCCAACAGCATAATTGAGAATTCCATTTAATCTCAGCATATTCAGCACTGACTTTTACATCTTCCTGAAGCTTCCATTCTCATCAAAGATTTACATGGTGTGTTACCTGCTTTTCCTCTCACTTTTTTCTTTGTCAGCTAATGGCTATTCATAATGCACATTTTATATGAAAAATTGTTCCATTATTATCCTTTTCTCCTGGGCAGTTTGAAAAACAGGAAGGCAAAATGAACATTAAAAGCTTGAATTCCGACTTGCCCAGAGATAAAGCTCAGTGCTCAGATTCTTCTGTGGGCCACTTTCATTCCAGCTTGTTTAGGGAGGCATAAATTAAACCCTCTCTACACAACAGCCTGTTTTCAATTCGGGTTTCATCTTCATAGAGGACAAACAGCTTTATGTGTGAGGTTTCCTGCAAAGCTGCTGTTCAGACAGGATGCAAACATTTCACACCACAGGCTCATCTCATCCTAAGAGAAAGCAAGGTCAGCAGCAGGCACCATCCAGAAGGGATTTTGGGGGTGCCGCTGGTGATGAATTCTATGAGACTTTGAGGGGCTGCAGGGTGGCTGAGCAGGTGGGACAGTGGATTTCACCTGAGGTGCCTCTTCCTCAGCTCTTAGTTTAGATTGGGATGGAGCTTTAGGAATGAATCCTGCAGGTGCCTCCTCTGAGAGTGGTTTGGTTCAGATTGTGCAGTAGGCTTGGAGGTGAGGAGCTGAACTCATTTGAATGAAAGCAAACGGCCAGCCATGCTCAGGAGCTCTCCTTTCATCCTCGAGCTCATCATCAGAGGGGACCAAGAGCAGAGTGCAGGTGTCAGGTCCCCCTCAGGGGCTTTGGGGATCTCCACTGGCCTCTCTGTGCTCCTGCTCCTTGAATCCCAACACCACAGGTCACACCACTGGGAATAATTGTTTGTTCTCTTATTAAAGATGCATACTAGCTGGCAAGTGCAGACTCCTTTCAGATCCTTGAAGGGTTCCATAAAGTGCATTAAAATTCCCTTTGGTCTGCAAAACTGTGCGTGAAGTTTTTCTACAATTATGCAAGTGCTGCTAAGGTGATGACCATCTGTGCAGTAATTCAGCCTTTTCAAAAGTATTAAATAAGGCATTCATCTCTTCTGGCTTTCAAAAGCAGCCCGTTTTCAAGAGAGAGATTTTTCTTCTGGTATTAAAAGGGTCATACTTTATCCAAAGCAGAAAGTAAACACTTAATGTATTGCTGTTTATGTTCTTTTTATGTGTGTGTGTGAGTATTTGTGTTGCTCTGCCTAATAGGAAGTCAAGGAAGTTGTTTGGGCATATAGGTTTCCTGTCAAATATACAAGACAAGTGATCATCAGAAAGTAAGGCAAAACAGAGTATAAAAATGAACAAGCAGTAAAATATGGGAGTTTGTTAGTCAGAAAACTTGCAATGCATGAAAATTATTTCACTGAATGTCCGAGTCCTCCTTTCTTTCTACTTTCCCATTTTTCACTTTTTTGCTGGATTGATCTACAGTAACTCAGGATGGAAGTTAGGGACTGAGAGGTTATAAAAGAAAGCTTTCAGGAAGTATTTTATTTGACAATATGATGAGTTTCTGCACTTGCTGTTGAAAATGATGCGTAACAGTTGGGATTCTCCAGTTGCCATAGCTCTTCCAGCAGTGGGATTGTTTCTGATTACAGTGTGGTTTTCTAGTCCTGGAATGAGGGTGATGGAGCATAAAACACCTCCCAGAGCACCTCTGCCCTTTGCTGCCATGTCCCACATTGGTAGGAGCCCACACTGGGACAGAGCAAAACGCTCCTTCTGTCCCTACAAAGTTCTTTGACACTTGCAGGTCTCCAGAATAATTTTAAATTCGAACACTCCCATGAAATGCAAATAAATGTTTAGCTGGCAGAAGTCAGATGCCACTGAATTCTAGGAATCAAAAAGCTGATTTTGTTACCAATTTTGCAGTCTGGTGTGATTTCCCTGCCTTCTAACAGCTACATATGAGGGTCTAAATCCTTTCTTGAGGTATGTGCACTAACATCTCTGATCTTCATGGGAAATCATCATTTTCTAAGCTTAGAAGGTTAAAAATTAGGAAACTGAGTGAAGAAACAGGCATTGTTTTTTTGCTGCCGGTTTTTACTGTATTGTTAAAAATAAAGATGGAGTTGTAGAGCTGAGGTTTTAACACTGGGTTTACTCATGGGCTGTGGGAAGTGGTGAAGTGGTTCCATAGCATGATCAATTGTTTAGGTAGCTTGAATTTCAACAGCACTTAAAACTTGTACTCACATGATTGACACTAATGATTCTGAAAGAGACACTATATTCTGTCGAGTGAGTAATTTGTTTTTTTAAAGAATTGCTTGAGTACCTGTTTACGCTGTAGACCAACAGTGGGGGTGACATTATGGTGATACAGCCAATAAATAGGATGGTTATGGGGGTTTTTTAAGTATCTGAAATACTTGCCAACAAAATCTGTCATGCTGGCTGCGCCTGTGAAATTTTGTAAAGTCAAAGCCGTGGTTTTGGTCTAGCTGCCTCTAGCTTTTAATGATCAAAGTTGTTAGTACCTTAAATGTTGCAGTGGGATAAGCTTCAGTGAATGAGAGATCAGCATATTATTGCTTATATCTTCTGTAATATTTGCTTCATTTCCTGAAAAGTGACTTCTTAATGAACTATTGGCCAGACCTGAGTGCATTTGGAACTTGTGGGAGTTTAAGCAAGGGAACCTTGGCCAATATGGTTGGCAACATTTTGGTCTTGGATGTGTTACTCCTCTCTGGAGCCAGATTAAATAACACAGAGTGGTCGTTTCTGGGGAAAAAGTCCCAGGTGGAGTGATGTGAGGGAATAGTGTAGTCCTGACTCCCCATTCCTGATCCACAGGAGCTTTCCATGGCAGAAAACACCAGCACTGTGTGGTGGATTCCCATGGTGTTTGTTGCCCCACCTGGTTCCTGGGGGCTGAATGAAGTCACCCAGGGCAGATGCCCAGCCTCTGCCGTCCCCAAATTCCCTTTCCTTTTCCCCGGAGGCCCTCCGTGAGCCTGGTGTGGACCCAGTGCCTGCAAACACTGGATGATGTCCCTCTGTTCTGCGTGGTTAATCTTGCAAGGCTGTAAAATCTCTGCTGCTGGCAGGGGCTTTCCATCCCGTGGGACTGGAAGGATTTTGTGTTGCTGCAGAACATTAACAGCAGAAATCCAACAGCAAGCATGAGGCAAAGATAACTGAGGCTGCCAGAGGCTGTGGGGCAATGCAGAAGTGTTGGCATGACCAGATTTTCCTGGGCCCTCAGTGCAAGGCTCTGCTCTCTCACAGGCACCTTTCAGAAGGTCTCTTCATCCAGTGGGCACAAAAGAGGCAGAACAGGGGTGAGGACCACCACAGCTTTCACACACAGCCCACAGGATTTCTGTTCCAGCTCAGACCCTCAGTGAGAACTCTGCAGGTTCATCAGGGAGAGTTTGTGCCCTCTGGAGTTTTTAGGGGAGGAGCTGCATTTCCCCTGTGTTTCATGAAGTGCAGATGGCACACTAAGGGCACAAGAGGTTCTTTATGCAGTTCCCTTGCTGTTCACTGTTCCCATAATTTAATTAATGACAGGAATAAAGATGGAGAAGTTACACAAGGCCCTTACTCGGGATTAAGAATGTTGAGTGCTTCTTTCTTAGCCATAAACTGCAGGGTCTGCTCAAGATATGGTACATCAGAAAAACAGATTTGATAAGATTACAGCAACTTCAAGCATCTGCTCCTGGTTGAAGTTTTTCAATTTCTGAGTAGTAATCTTTTGTTTAATGTTCTTCGTGTATTAAATCTCCTTAATTCCAGAAACCTTTAATCTGTGTATGTAATAAGACATTGCTGTTGAAGTGCCAAATGCTTTGTTTGCACATTTTTAAGTTTCAGGAATCTGTTAAAATACCAGAATGTCCTTTGTAGAAGATTATTTAGATCATAGGCTCTGTTGACTGGTGAAATTGTGTTTATCTTCACAATGAGAAAAAACAGGAGTTCTAAATGAGAATAAAGAAAACTACTGAGAAGGAGTCTCCTTCCAGTCCAATCTCATTTGTTGAAAGAAAATGTATATTAATTAAAAATTTAGACGCTTCATTTCTGTTGCAAGGCTCCTTGCAAAAGACGAATTATTTTATACATCTAGTATGTGTTGGAAGTGACAGATGAGATTAATATGCTTCTTAAATTACCATTACCAAGGGTCAATTAATAAGTGAACTAACCTTGTGAAAGTCATTCTGAAAGACTAGTTACAGATCTGTAATAGTCCCTGTCAAATTACACGGAATTGAGAAAATGAGAAATCTGTCAAATAAATACGATACCCACTAATTGCATTCTGCATAAGGTAAATGAGCTTTGGTGGTTGTTGGTGGAAGGAACAAGAAATAAGTCGAAGAAGTGTTGCCATTAATAGTATACAAATTTGGAGTAAAATTTACTTCAGGGAACATGAATGCACAGAAACGTCCCTTGATAAAGGAAAAGTGAGATTTCTTGACAGGCAAAGAATAGGGGATATGAAGGTTGAATGATCATTAGAGAAATATTTCTCAGGCTATTACATAGTTTATTACCTTGGTAATTACAGAATTTACCTGGTTTTTTTATTCTTCGATGCAATTTTTAGTTGTCCTCTGGATCTTTAGAGGGTAACTTATACAAATTAAGGTTTCCTTATGATAAGAATTAAACCAACCCTATTTGGTGTGTGATGGCAAAAAACAGAACCTTGATTCCAAGTTTCTCTCTGTGGCAAAGGCTTCAAAAAATACCCAGCTCCAAATCTGCAGGCTGACCAAGCATCATGTTAGTCACTAACCTTATTTCCTGTGATCAGGTTATTAAACTGCAACAGGTATAAAATCAGGATCACAGAAAACCAGTCTTCATTCTTCCAGGAAACACTTAAATCTTCATTTAGGACACTTCCATCAATAAAGCCAACCACTTTTGGGTTAAATTTGGGTGTTCACAGCTATTGGCAACTGCAAATATGATTTTGCACTGTAAGTTTCAATGTGAGCCCATCTCTAGGTTACTGGGTTCTGTCTGTTAAATCATCCAGCTACATCTATTAATGAATAAATATTTTATACAAACATTAATACCATGAAAAAGCAGAAATTAGCTGTAGGATGTGAACCTTGAAAAAGCAGCAAGTCAAACATTTATTTGTGCAGCAAACCCCAGGTTTTCTGCGATGGCAGAAGTGTCTGTTTGGGCTGTTTTCTACCAGTATAAGAAATTTGTATATTTATAGAATTAAAATAGCAGTCATGCTATTGGATAGGATAAGCACACCAGCATGTGCTGCCATGAAGCTCTGAGCTGGAAATTCCATATTCCAGCCCTGGAAATGTTTATGAGGCAGGTCAGGGAGTACCAGCAGTGCCATGTGACTGAAGGGATCAGTCAGCACAGCCGCACAACGCTGGGCTCAAAAGCTAAAGGCTGAAATGTGCTCAATTGCAGCCCTTGATGGGTAATTCTAAACTATAACTGTGGTTCTGAACAGGAACCTGTTCAGAGACAAAGGTTTAAAAAAAAGATGTTTCCATATATTTCTTCAGTTCTGCTCTCTATGATCTTCTGCAGGGTAAAGCAGAACATGAAGCAGGAAAATAAACTTAATGTCATTTTTCTTCTCTGTTGGTTCATTTGTGATAGAACATTTTTATAACATTGAAAATCCTGTATAGATCAAGATGCTTTTTTTTTGTGAACAGCTTCATTTTAGTTAAACTCTTACATGATGTAATTTACCTGCTGTCAAACCCAGTTAAGTGACATAGTTTGGTGCTATCGTATTCCAGAACATGTCAAGATTTGATGAGCTCTGGATGTTGTGTTTAGTAGTATACATTTTTAAAAGGATTTTTTTCCAGCATTCTACTGAACTCACTGAACTCACTGAATCCTTCTCTGAATATCATTTTTTTTCTGCAGGAAGATGTTGCTGTTCAACAATTTTGGTTTCTTGCTGAAGAGACAAACCATATTCATGCTTGTTTTTTTATCCCCTTAGTGAGAGCTGAAGGTCTGATCACTTAAAATACATTTCTTCCAAGTAGATTTTTCTGTAATTAAAACTTCCAATTCCTCTGAATTATTCAGTATGAAGCTCATTTATCTCCTGATATGAAACAATTCTTTCTGAGTGGTGTCTGTAGTAAAATCAGGGCAGTGGAGTAAACCCAGAGCAGACTGTGTCTGTCAGCTGCTCCAGGTGATGGTGTGTGAGAGCTGCTTGCAGGAGAGCACAGAGTGCCATCTATTGAACGCTGGGAGCCAGCAGCCCTGCCTTGAGAAGGAGGGGAGACACAACCATGAGAATAAAACATTTAACCTCCACAAAAATGATCAGCCCACTCGAGCTTTTACTGCGTTTCCTTTTGTCCCCCTTTCTTTCTTTGGCATAAAATGAAGCAAACACAGAAGTTCTAAAATAAGTCTTCTTGGCCTTCTTTAGATTTGAGAGAAGACTTTGAGATCTTTCTGTCTTCCTAAGTAGACCTAATAATTTTAAGTTGGTTTCTTTCCACAGTTGGATGCAGCCCTGGTTCCGTGCCTGAGGTGTTTTGGTTTTCTGAAATCCTTTTCCCAGGGAATTTTCTGCAAACAGGAGAGATGTTTTTGTAACTGTAACTTTGTTATTCATTCCTCTTCCTAGGAGGGACTTCTTCTTGATGTCCCTCTGGTCTGACCAATGTGATGGAAGAGGTTTGCCTTTGTGTCACCAATCAAATTGGTCTGTGTGGAATAGTATAAAAGGGAGACACATCCCAAAAATAAAGGAGTCATTTTCAGCCTTCTGAATCTCGGAATCTGTGTCGTTGTGGTGTAAAACAGCGTCAGCTGGTTTTGCTTTCCTTACAGAACCATAGAATCATCCACGTCCCTTCCAAACAAGGGTTTCGGAGCCTTTTGTTATTCCCATGCCAGGGGATTTACTTGTTGCCATAATAGCAAGCCTTTAGTTCTACAAAAATCCTCAGTTAAAACCAGAGTAGTTTACTCTTTTTGAAAGGCTCCATGAAGTTGATGGATTGCTACTGATTTCAGCTCCAAAATCAAACCCTTGGGATCGATTGGACTGAGTTTCTCTGTGTGTTCTGCATTGACCCAGCAAGTTACTTAATACTGACAGATTTATAAGTAGGTTACTCCAAATAAAAGAAATTATCTCATGTTTGAACCAGCAAAATATTGATGAGAAGTCACCTTGCCAGGCCGAAGGGGAGGAACCCTTTTTGGGGATGCAGCAGAACTGAGTGAGGAACTCTTATGCAATTTGCCACTAATTGTTTAATTGAACAGTAAAATCCAATCATTATGCTTGCTGTGTCTGTCAACTTAAAAACAAGAAGGTGACAGGAACAATGGAATAGAGACAGGACTATGCCTAGTCACAGAGCAGAATTTGGTGAATAAATCTTGTTTTCCTCTTTTTAGACACTGTCCAAAGTGTCTAAATAAGATACAGTCTGCACTCAAAGGGACTGTTGCAATTACATTGGCAGAAATAATGACATTCCAAGCTATAATTAAATGCATTTAAAGCAAATCATGGTGTACTGTTAAAATAGCTCCCTACTGCTTTCAAAAAGTTCAGGTCTTAACACACACCTATTATTTTTAGAAAAGATCTGTACTGGGATGTTATTGGCATACGGGAGTGCACTCCTCCAGGGGAGTGTAATGGAGTAAAATACCACAGGATGATTTTCCATCCCCTTGTGACTTCAATGCCACTTTGGGAATAAATACACCAAGGTTGAATGGTTTTGTCTGTGCAAGAAGTCCCTGTGTTGCTTTGGAGCACCAGCTTCAAAAGTGTCTTCAAAAGACTTCCTTTTCTAGGACATTTTGTGTTTTAAATGCTGCACCCCAGTAGATTTTAACAGCTCAAAACACAGCAAGATTTCTCCTTCTTCACCTATTTCTTTCTACTACTGTCTGTTTAATTCTCCAGTCTTGCCACAGCAAACACCTTTGTTTGAAATTAGATGCCTTTATTTAATTTCTCTGACTTTGTACTAGGACATTCTTTTATTTCTATGGTGCCTTTTTGACTGACCCCTGGCACTGTGTTAGTGATTATCTTTGTGGGTCCCAAAGATCCCTTCCTTGGGTTTTTGGTTAGAGTTTTGCCATAGGAGAAGCAAATATTCCTGCAACACTCGCTGGGATGAGTTCCAGAATTTAGTCCTTTTATGGTCTTTTGGTTTGTGGGTACAGGAAAAAGGGTCTTGTAGATTGCTGTAATTCAAAAAGGTTTTTTTTCACTTGCAATTTTTGGTGCTAACAGCATTTAATTAAATTTTTGACTGACTATATCCAGGCTTTATTTTTTGCTGGAATAACTGCCTTTCCAATTCTCGCTTTGCCAAATACAAAATTCCACGTAAGAATTTTTTTTTTCCAGTTGATATAACTGATGCAGCTTGATGCAAGCAGTGAAAAAATAGACATCTACGGTGTAATCCTTGTAAAAATCAGTTTCAATTGCATTTTTGGACTCAAAATCATATCTGTTAGTATTTGTGGATAGTAAAAGGGTTTGAAAAGGGTAAAAACAGACAAAAGATGACACTATGGGTCTTAGAATTCAGAAAATTGCTCAGATAAGGTCATCATAATTCAGAATTTAGGAGAAGCATGAAGGAGAGAAAAAGAGAAATCTTTATCTCTAGAAACAAAATAGGCGTGGAGGAGTGGCACGGATCAAGTCCTGAAAGTTGGTGACAGGTCAGTGAGTCAGAATCTGTGGATTTAGTTGGAGATCTGATTTTACGAAAGTGCAGCCCATAAATTGTTGTTATGTGTTGTAAAACATCTTGTAAGATCTCCGAATTAAGGGAAAGTGGTGGTGAAGCATAAAATTTCCTAAGGAAGTGCCTTCCCAACATGTTAAATGAAGTAAATTATGGCTGACTGAGATATTTAAAAATAAATAAATAAATCCAGTGAGGCAAGCTAGAACTGCAAATTACACCTTAAGATTAATAGTTCTAACAGGTAATGTTATCACAAGAGCTGAAGACCAGTGAAGCATTTCAGAAAGTTCCTGGATGAAATGTAAGCAAGGAAAATAAAAGAACATGAAATAAATTCTGTCTTTCGACATGTCACTACACAGCAGATGCTTGTTGATCCTTCAGGAATTACATTAGAGCAATTTGACTACTCAGAAAAGACTTCTACTGTGTTAATTCCCCTAATTTGAGACTCATTGACTAAATCTTCCTTTATTCACAATTAATGGAGAGAGATGGTCCAACATGTTAACAGTGACAAAGACTCGGTTAAGAGAGAGAGAGAAGAAGTAATTTGAAATGAAACATTTTATTTCAGATCAGGCTGCCCTTGGAATATCTTTCCACTACATCCATGTCTGCAAACTCCTTTTCTGTTATAATAATCTGGAAACTGTTCAGATAATTTCTTTTTCTCTATGAATGAAATATAGATCTAATAGAAAAAAATCACTACACTGCTGGACTGCAACAGAGAAACTGCTCAGTGTGTGTGATGTAGGATGTGCTGATGTGTTTAGTTGCTCTTATCAAGAAGATCAGCTGTCTGAAATATAAAATATCTGCCACAAACACCCTTTTGGAAAAAAACAAAACAACTGGGCATAATGTGGAATTCAATAAAGCTGACTGCAGACAAAATCAGCAAAAACTCCTTTAGTTTGGAACGAGAGGGCAGGATAGAGAGAGTTTTGTTACCTCCAGTGCTCGCACACCATCCCAGCTGCTGAGGGCGTGGAGTGCAGCAGGGCAGGGAAAGCCAAGCACTGACTCTGAATAATTCTGGGCTATATTTGATGTATTTACCCACAAACCTGTCAAAACGCTTAATAAAACAGCTTCCAAGCCCTGATGCTATTGAGGGGGATTGATACATTCACTTTTACTGACAAATGTAACCAAACACGCAGCAGGAGGGAGCAAGTGGTGGAGATGATGCTTCCCACACCTTTTCTCATCAGCATGGAAATGTGTCAGCAAACAGGCAGCAAAGTGCCAAATGTTTACTAGGCAGGGACGTGAGGAGGGAGGAGAGGGGTGTTCCATGGCAGGAACGTGGTCAGACACTCAGGTTCCAGTTGGTAAAGTAGTGTGCACTGAGTAAGGGAGTTAGGAGGAGATTTAGCAGCAGTATAAAAATAAGTAATAACTAAATAAACCCCTAAATAATGAATAAATAAATAAATGAGAAAGGGACTGTATAGATACACAAACAGAACACTCAACAGTTCATCATCCCATCCTGTGTGCTGGGAAAGGGACATGGCAGACACCTTGTACCGCAATCCAATCCCTCTGTGGTGGGAGCTTTGCAGCTCAGAAATTTTAATGGGTTTTGTAACACACAGCCCTTAGGGTTTGCAGCATGGTCATCTTCATCCTGTAAGCAGAGACAAATTTCATCCAGTTCTCTTTTCCTGCCCTCTGGAGACCAACCTTCCAAAAAAGTGAAGTTTAGAAATAGCATCTTACAAGGCTGGGACAAATGTAGTGTATAAAATATGGTGATATCAAATTTTGAATAGCAGAGTAATTTTATTTACAGGAAAAGCAAATTTTTCAGCAACTCCACCAGGAAAACACTTGTCTCTAAAGTGTTTCCTTCATTGACACTTGGGTCCCAAGCACTCTTATCTTGCTCTTGGATGGGCTTTGAAGCTGTCCACTGGAGCACTGACGGGGTAAAGATGATGAACTGTCACCCCAGGAATGCTGGCAGGGCTGGAAACTCTGCTGGAAACTGCACCAATGACCTGCAGGTCCCCCAGTACAACTTCTAAATTCTTCTGTACAAGTGCTTTTATAATTGCTTGTTTTGTTACCAAAAAATAGGGAGGCCTGATCTGTTCCCTCTGTTCCAGCCCGATATCAGCCTGAGTGATCCTTGACTCCAAAGACCTTTTCCAACTCATTTGCAGGAACAGATATTTTTAACAATAATAACAAAGCTAAACATAGGGATGTGTGATGTATCCCTGGCATTTGCACTGACTTTTATTTCTTATGCCTAAAGAAGCCAGTTTTCCTGTCACCAATGCATTGGAGATCTTGCATTTTGGTTCTTGGTCTGATTAACTTTGGGCTCTCTCTGACCCTGGTGCTTCTTGCAACCTTCCACCAGATGAGATCTGTTAAACTCTTGCCACTTCCTCCACTTTTGGAGTTATTTTTGGGCAGCCAGGATGGTGAGCAGTGTCAAATAATGCCAGGAGCTATTTAAAAGCGCAAAGCTATTTTTTTTTTTTCCAGTTTTTCTTTTGTAAGTGTCTTTGTTGCTTTTGTGGAGCAGCACAGAGTCTAAAAATTCTGGCTCGGCTCATGTCTTAATCCTTTATTTCAGTCCTACTTTGTCTCCTTTTGATTTCTTGAATATTTTTGTGGTGATTAGACTTGATTGCTTTGGTGGATCCTGATAACTCCTCTCTTTCCCCCACCCTCACTCCCTTTTTGAGGGGATCAACATGTGCTCTCTTGTGATACGGGAAGATTTTAATTAGTATTTACATGATCATCCTTAATACTTTTGGTCTGTGTGAAGTGCATGTGACTCCTTGAAGAGCTGTGTTGCTCCACAGATTTCTTCTTGTTTGTTCACCAAGGTTATTTTTGGAGTGGGCATTCTCATTTCAACTCCTAGATAATACTTGACAGGATGTTTGCCTCAGAAGTTATTTTAATTCGATTTTTTGCAGCCATGTGAGAGATCCTTTGAGGCTTTCTGTTGTGAGGCTGCATAAAATTATTTTCACTCATGTTTTTTGTGTCTTTACAGATGTAGAATGGTGTGTACCGGGGGGGGGGGGGGCATATTATACTGAGAGGACAATTGGGTTTTCAAAGATCTTTCGAAGGTGTTTTGATTTTAATAGGATATATTATCCAGCCTCATAAGGCACTTTGAAAAATCACACTGTGCACATGTTGGTAGCTTAATAATCTTTGTAAATCTAATTTTACATTACTTGCTCAGCAAGAGATGGAATATCTCTGTCAGTCTCGTGTGCAGAGATCAAAAACCCAGATTCAAGCCTGATTTAAATTTTCTCTGGTCTGTGGCTTTGGTGAAGTCATTTCATCTCTCTCTCCCACCCTTGGCCTGTCTTAATTCTGTGACTGATTCTCATTTGAAACACTCTGTTCCTGTTGCTCCCATCAGTTCTGTCACAATTAATCAGGGTGGTTACAGTCTGAGTATCTCATACCTCCCTAAAATGGGGGTTTTGTGGGGTTTGGAAGATCTGTGAGGGTGGCAGGACCCTGGAACAGCTCCTGCCCAGCCACCCTCCCATCTCTGCTGCCCAGAGAAGAGGGAATTCTGGGATAATGCCAGAGTCTTCCCCTCTCTGCCCCCAGTTCCTTTGTTCCCTGTGACTTTTGCATAACTCACCAGTTAAACCCAGTTTTCTCTCCTGCAGCCTGGCTGTGTCCTAGGAAGTGACATTTCTCAGAGAGTCTGGAATTTACAGGGAAACATCTGGGACAAAAGATGGATCAAAGCTTTGGAAAATTGCTGCTTGCTAGTATCTGATATTATATAAGACCTTAAATGTTCTGTGAATGTCAAAAGGAATCTTTGCAAAGAATTGCTTATTACAAATATTTAAATGTTAAAAATAAGAAATCTTAAAATAATAGTCACAAGACCTCACAAGTAAATCTTGCCTGCTCCAAACTGACTTAAAATCCCCCCCAAAACCAATTTACTTCTTGCTGACCCCTTTGTTTTTATAACTTAAAACCAACCTCAGTAATAGGTGGTAAAAAATATGAAATTAAGTTATCCATTTTGTGGTTTTATTTTTTCAGTTGACATACAAAAAAGCTGCTACAAAATCCCAAACAATTTTATATTTTAATGAGATGAAAACATCAAAATAATTTTTGGAGTTGCGTTTAGTGTTGAGAAAAGGCAGAGTTCATTTTGGTAGAAGATTTTTATGAGTGTGTACTTAATGTATTTTTCCGGAAGTTAATGCCATAATTCTCTACAATTTTGGGGTTTTTATGTTCCTCCTCTGTGATTTTTTTTCACAGGAAAGGGGCCATTTTACACTTAGAACAGAGAAAAATTTTCAGGCTTTAAGCTGTACAAGAAAACAGCACCTTTTTTTAAACAATGCTGTGATTCAGAGACACAGCTGGGGAAGAAAATGCATTTCCTGTGACACTAATGGTGGCACAGTGTATACATTCCGTTAGAAAATGAATTCATAATTGCTTGGTGTCGAGCTGTGGAGCAGTTTAATATATTAAAACCAAAAAAAAAAAAAATTAAATGTATAGCATTGCAGCTTCATTTTGCAGCAATGAGCATGTTCCACTGATGGCATTTTCTAGGAATATTGTGGTTTTCTTGGATTGCCTGTGCCAAGTTTTCCAGAGGAAAGAGAGTTTCTGATGTTATCTCGAGGCAACAGGAGCTGCAAGTACAAAAGTGGCCAAGAAAATGTTCTTGTGCTTCATCCTTCAAGGGAAGGGTGAACAACTGAGAGATTCACTGCATAAAAAATAACACGAAAAATGAGCAGAAAGTTATTATTTAATTAAATTTAATCAAGGCTCTAAGAATGTTTTTGGCTTGGGCTGGTTTTGTTTAAAGAAAAAACAGTTGAAATAACATGGGAATGTTGATTTGTCAGTCACAGAAACCCCCTCTTTGACAGGTTCAGATGCAACTTTAGCTGTGGAAAGGTGAAAGGGTTTTTTTAGTCAAAAGTGTATAAACTTGGCAGAATTTGCTCTGTAATGCTTAACAAACTAAAATATGAAGTAGATCCTGACCTTTCAGTCTACTGATGTAATTTTTAAACTATTAAGCCCACTGCCTTGAAAGCCAGAGATAAAAACACATATTTGACTGTTTATAATATTAAATTCCTCTTTCTTTTCTTAAAATTTCCATTAATGTGTCTACAAACCTTTGCATCTGAAGTGATCAAAGAAGCTGAAGTGACTCTTACTGAAGAATCCATTCCTTGTCACTTTGGAGAGACAGAAATCTTGGGCTGTTGTTTTTTTTTAAAAATTTTGTTTAATGCACACAGTTAAGAGATAGTTGTGCTAAGAAAATAGAAACTATATAATAATTAATTTTTGAGATGGATACTGTAGCAAGATAAAGCCTGTGGAAGATACCCCTGGAGTACTTACATGGCTAATTAATCCCTTTCCACCTTGGCTCTAACCCTGAGTGCCAGGTTAAATTCTCCCATTGCAGGTAACAGTTGTGTTGTGCTGGTGGATAGAATTCTGGTTACCTCCAAGAAACTGAATAATTTTGTTTTTGCATCCTCTCCCTCCATCTCTTATGGAGCAATAGAACTATTAGCTCATGTTTTATTCATACCCTTAAATCAGGAAAACTTACTTGTAATTAGTTTCTCTTTGTCTGAATTATTGTCTTCTGTAAGTTGTGTTAGGTAATTGCATAAAATTTTTACTACTACCTTTCACTATAAAGAGAATTTCTTTACTACATTTTATGACCTAAAGCTGGCCAAATTTTCTTTTCTTACCAGGAAATTGCCTGAAAGAAAGATCCATAAGCCCATTGCCTTTCCTAACTGTTAATCCACACTTAGAAACTGATGATAAATAAACCTAACAAGTTTAGACTAGAATAAATGAGATTAGAATAGCTGAGGTGGGGCAGGTGGATGGTGCAGTGCTCCTGTGAAGCTGGGGACGAGGAACAAGTAGAAAAAACATCTGTTGAAACAAATGGAAAAATTCCATGAGAAACATTCCTGTGGGCAACAAATTGGAAATTAAAATTAGATGGCAGGTAACGACCAAATAGCCCGTCTTAGGCTTTGAAGATAATTAAGCACTAAAAGATATTCCAGATTTACTTATGAAAATCTCCAAATTTATGATGTAATTTTATGAGGGCCATTGGCTGGCTGGCTGCAAAGTGAAAATAGACATTTATATGCAGAGAAGGAAGGTGGCTCTCCAGAATCGTTTCACCAAAAGCAATAAATGAATGAAAACAACCCTTCTGTGAAGAGAAACCTTTGAAATTACTTGAAGTAATGGTAAGAACGAGACTGGTTATCTTTTCATGTAAATGTTATTGCTGGCTGCAGAGTAGAAAGGATTCAAGACTGTTTAAAATAAAGCAGAAAGCTTAAAGTGAGCAACTTTGAATAAGCTTAACTTCTGATGAGATCATTATATTTGGGGTGATGAACAATCCTTGCTTTGCGTATGCTGAGGGAAATTGGATGGGAAGTCTAGAAATAATCCGTTTGGAGAAGGGAGAGGGTTCAGTAGGAGTTTGCCAGATAGGATAAAATCTGTTCTTGCCTGCAGTTTGGGGGTTGATGTTGCTTTTCCCTGTTCCATTGCTGTGCCTAATTTGATCACTCTTTCTGAGCTGTGTCAGAGGCACCAGCCAAAGTCTGCTTTGTGTCTGATCGTGGAGTTTTGTGCTGTGAGGTGCAAAATTTCTCCTAAATCCTTGTTTAGCCTTTGTGGTTTGCATGTACACTCGTGTCGAAAATGAAATTGGGATTTAGCCTCAAGAGGTCCTGGTAATCACAGGTTAAATTATGATGAACTTCATCATATCACTGAGTCATGGAATGGTTTGGGTTGGCAGAGATCATCAAGTTTCCACCCCCTTGAACACAATTCCATAACTTTCAAGTGGGAAAACATCAGTTTTTCACAGAATAAACAGCTACAGAACTCTGCAAATTGTTTGGTTTTTTTTTTCAACTTGTTCAGATCTGTCTTTATGCTTAGCACATGTCCTTGGAGCTGTGCTGTTATAGTCAGGCAGGAACTTCAACCCTTTCTGAATGTGACATGACAATTTCTTGTTACCATAAGAATTAATTCAGCATCTTTCATACATCAGTCAAGTTCTACATTAAAACCAGATAGGCTTTCTTGCCCTCTGCATTGAAGGACTGAAATATCACAGTTCTGTTAGTTAGGACAATCTAATTTTCCACCTGGTTTTATTTACAGCCTGTTCAAAGTGTTGTATTGTCTTTTACTTGAATGCTTTTCTCACTTGCATGTGTTGGGTTTTTGGAAATAACAATATACTTCTGTTGTTATTTTGTGTGCAGATTTTATGGATTTTTTTGTTGTTTTAATTTGGGGTGTTTTTGTTGTTTTTTTTTTTTTTTTTTTCATGGGGAAGCTCGGTAAGATATCAGACAGTTTCTTTCACAAAGTGGTCACATAAAGAATGATAGTCATAACTTCACCGCTGCAGGCTTTTCTTTTGAGAACATTGTAGAATGGATTGAGAAGGAGCTGGTGAGTTAACTCAGGACAGGCTTGAAAATTATTGTACAAAGATTAATAAAATAAAGTCCTCTGTCATCTTAATAAAATGAAGAAGATATCATGTAACTGTTCCTACAGACTTGTCATGCCAAATTTTTTGGACAGTTGCTCTCAGATGCAGTGGACTTGGCAAAGATAAAGTAAATCTATTTCAGTTATTAATATGAATCTTCTATTCTTTTCCTTTAATCTGTTCAAGTCTGATAAAAAAACCCCAAAAACTAGTGTTAGATCAGCCTTTGTTTTAAACGACTTACAATTTTGATAAAGCAGCTGAAGTAGGTTTTTTTTAAATTTAACAAAGTCTTTGTTCTTTCCAATGAACAGCACAGTCACTTGATAGTGAGAGATAGATAAAGAGCAAATTATCTTGAATTTGAAAATTAATTTGCTGGAATTTCACAGAGAAATATTGCTATTCTTTCACTTCCCCAAGCAATTAACATAGTTTTGATGAGTCAGTTTTACCATGGATGAAGTGTCCAGGGCTGGAGCCTTCAGCACAGGAGTGACACGGATATGTGGGTCCAGAGGAGGCCACAAAAATGAGCAGAGGGCTGGAGCACTTCTCCTGTAAGGACAAGCTCAGAGAGTTGGGGTGTTCAGCCCGGAGAAGAAAAGGCCTTGGAGCCATTTCAGGGGATTACCAAAAGGTTGGGGATAAATATTTAGCAGGGTCTGTTTTAGGACAGAGAGTGGTGGTTTTGAACAAAAAGAGAAGAGATTTAAACTAGATACAAGGAGAGGGAAATTACAATTAAATTGTGGTAAAACACAGTTGTAGGTTGCCCAGAGATGTGGTGGATGTCCCATGCCTGGAAAACCTCCAAGGCCAGGCTGGGTGGAATTGGCGCAACCTGGTCCAGTGGAAGGTTTCCCTGCCCATGGCAGGGGGTGAAAATAGATGAACTTTAAAGGTGCATTCTAAGCCAAAATATTTTATATTTCTTTCATCAGCAGTTTCCAACTGTAGCTGAAACTGTATCTGACTTTAATGCAGTTCAGGAATGGAATCATTTTTCCCTTCCCAGGCTCCATCACATCCCATGGCAAAGGTTCCTGCATTGACTTTGGAGTTCAGAGTTGAACAATTCCAAAAGTTAAAGGGGAGACGCTCCCAGAAATCTTCAGCTGTGCCAAAGCTACAGGAATTATTCCAATTAGAATATTTTTCTGCCTTTAAGCTGTTAAGCCATATAATTAAAAATCAGGCTTGGGAAAAGCTTGCAAGAACAATTCCTAGACAAGTGAGGATAAGCAGTGAGTAGATGTTAAAATGGACTGTGACACTATTTACAAACAGTGCCTGTGAGTAGGTGTCTCACTCATAACAAATACTCCTACTCACACCCAACACATTGAATTAAAAAGGTGGAAGGTATTTATAAGAATAACAAAAACCAGAGAAAGGTGATAATAAGCCATTCATTTTAATAAGGAATTAGGATTCTGACCTATTTCTTTCCCAGCAGGATTTATCACTAAGTTATAAATAACTTACAGGTATAAGACAGGGCAATGTAGAATAAATTAACAGTATAAACAAAATGCTCAGAGACTTCCAGCCCCTGCTGGCTCCATTTTCTCAGGGAAAGACTGGAAGAGAGTGATATTAACGTCTGAGCTCAGGTTCATTTTCTGGCTGGCTTAACTCCATTAAACACTTGAGTCTGGGGAAGGGGAGGGCAGGTGAGAATGATAGTGGTGTCTCAGACATGTTTATTGCTGTATTTTATTGATTTCTTGTGAGGGGAGAGAACTGCAGGTATAGCACACGGTTGCAATCTAAATTGATTTCTCTGTTGTTCAAGAAGTTTTGGTGTGGTTTGCCCGGGTGACTCATTGGGACTTTGCACTGCACGTCGTTTGGAGGGTTGAGATGTACAGTAAGATCTTTCTCTCCAGTTTCTGGAAGTCAAGTCCAAACAAATCTTCAGCTTGTGAATATACTCACTTGATTGAGACTGGAGATGTTCTTTCATTCTTCCACACCTGAACAGAAAACCCAGAGAACTCTGAAAATGGCCTAACAAACACTTCATGCCATCACCTTTGAGAAAATGTTTACAGCATTCCTGCATTTGTTTTTTTTGTTTGTTTTTCCTGGTTTTTTTTCTGTTTGCTTTTAAAAAGGCTTTTGCTTCAGCATTATCGTCAATTCTACCATGATAATTCTACAGGTGTCCACTGGAGGTGTGCTTGATAAAAGTAAAGAAATTTTAACCAAAAAGTTCACATGATTGGGATCAAATTTGCAAGGGGTCAAGTTTTTTTTTTTGCTATTGTTCTTTTTTTTTTTTTTAAGTTTTCTTAATTCTTTAGGCCATGTGGCATTTTCAAGCTGCCAGGGGGTATCTCAGTTTGAATGTACATCTGTCTTTTTTTTTCTTAGAGGGGAAATCTGCTCTGAGCCTGGCCTGAAGAATGGGCTGCAAGTTGTGTCTTTGGCAGGGTCTGGCTACGCCAACACTCACCGGAACTCTTTTTTCCCCTTACTCTCCTCACTGTGACAGTGAGCTCATGACTTTATTCCTTTTCCTTTCCACACAGCTGGAAGTGGAGGTGGTGGATATGAATGGGAAAACCATCGACGGGCCGGTCCGCCTAGACATCTCCGTCATCGACCAGAACGACAACAGGCCCATGTTCAAGGAGGGCCCCTACATTGGCCACGTCATGGAGGGATCTGCCACAGGTGAGCCCCGTGCCAGCCACAGCTCAGTAAATGCTGCCTGAACCAATTATCTTTTGATAAATGCGTTATTGTCACGTTGCACAAGTTTTCTCGCTGATTTTTTGCGGCTCGCTGGGTTCTTCCTCCGCAAAACGAAAAAAAAGAAGTGGGAGAAGGACGGCTTTAGAACAACAGGTAATGTTTTTTGAAAAATGATGGATGATTTTTGAAAAACAAGTCTCTGCAGTAAAAAAAAAAAAAAAAAAAAAAAGAAGAAATAGGAAAAAAAAACCACCCCAGAAATTAGTTGGAAATAGGATCTTCGATTTAGATTCACGTTTTTTATTCATGTCTGGAATCAACAAAGACAACCCCTAGGATATGATTAAGATTCAAACCAAATACCATGAGCAATTTCTGTGCAGAGTGGGAATTTCACATTTTTTTCAGTAAGTTTAGTTACTGGAAGAGTTATTTTTATTTGTTTATGTAGCATGAGTCTAGTAAATAACACAAACAAATGGAAAGCACATTATGAATAAACTAATGTTGTAGGGCAGATTGAAATACTGAACAATGCTGATAAACAGATGTTGTAAATGCAGATACAACAGTCCCAGCAAAACAAAAACACATTGATAATTAAATTTAGTAAGGAAAATATTCTGGTTATATTTCCTGTTGATTTTGTCTGATGAGGAAGTTCTACAGGAGTGAGATATTGTTCCAAGTTTTAATGTGTCACAACCATCCAAGTTAAACTCTTCTATTATGTGAGCTTTCTGGTGGATTTTGCATTTTCACATAGAGTTCTTCATATCTAATAACCTGCGGGTATGAAATGCATGAAAAGCTGCTCCTTCAACAGATTAAAATTTTGAGGTAATGTTTATTTACCTCACTTGTGACAAGCATGTAATGAAGATATGGATGATCTTTGCAGCCAAACAAGAAATGTTTCATATTTGAGAGTATGGCTGCTGCTGGAACACTTTTTTCTGTTGTAGGTTTCTGGTACATTTTTTTAACTGGCAATTCTCTATTTTCTATTATCCATAAACTCTCCTTGCTTTTCCTTTCTTCCCACTCCTTACATTGAAGTTTACACATCTGATTCAGTAGAGATGTTTCTCAGCCCAGCTTCCAGTGAATTCTTCTGTAACAGTTTCATCCATTCTCTCCTATTGCAGCTTCGTATTGGCTCAGGTATCATTTAGCATTTTGACTGTCTTTCCCGTTAGCCAAAGTCTGAATAATTTTTCTCAACTTCCCTTCCCTCCCTTCCCTCCAGGTATTCGTCACATTAAACTTCATAACCTCATTTGCCTGGTGTCAAGAGCACCAATGCTTGCAAAATTATTTTGTGCACAGTTGAACCTGTGGACTCAGGGCTGGCTGGAATCGGCCACAGCTCTCTATGCACATGGCACCCACTCAGCCAAGATTTCCTGGTGTTTACATCTGTTTCCCAGAGTTCTTCACAACTTTTGGCACATTTCTTCTAACTATTTGTCAGGCTCTGCTATTTTATCACAGAGGTTATCAGAGAATATTCCAAGCTTGGAAGGGACCCATCAACTGTTATGCTGTTCCAAATCAAAGGTTACCCTGCACATCTTGATAGAAATCCTGATGTGTTTGTGTGTGAGATTCCTGAGTCCTTTCCTTTGGATTGCAATTGTGCTCTATTTCATTTCTGAAGCTGCAAAAGGAAGGCTCTGCATTGGATGCAAACCTTATTTCTCATCACCTTCAGCCTCGTTCAAGCTCTGAATCGAACCCACACACTGAAATTAGGCTAAAAATAAAAAAAATGCTGAAGTAGATATCTTGGATTTGTCTTGACGTTTCCTGGACCAAAGTGTAAAATGTCCATGGATACCAATAATTCCATGAGAAATGTACAATTATGTTGGGAAAATGCAAATATAGAGTGAAACTCATCTGAAGGATTTGGGGCCTTTTTAAACCATTCAGAAGATATAATTATCTTACTTTAAATCATCCATTACAGGGTTTCCTGTGTGTTTAGGCCACAATTTCATCAGTCACAAAACCAATGGAATTCTCTATAGACTTTCCACTCATTTACTTACTCTGCAATTGAACTTAGGTGTTGTCTATGCCTCAGGAATATCTGAGAATTACTGATAAATAAATCTTGGAGAGAGCATCAAAAACTTAAATATGTAAACCTTAATTTTAAAAATCAAGTGAATATTCATATTAGACTTCCTTGGTGTTGCTGTAAGACATATTTTCCAGATTTTTATGGTTTTACAAGGTGACTTTCTTTCCTTAATGATTTGAAAGTTAATTCTTTAATTAGGGAACAACACAGAAATTACAGTGAAAAGCTGTGCCAAGCCCCTTTAAGAATCATTTCTCTTCTATTTGAGATTGATATGAATCCACCAAAACTGAAGAAAACATGGAAAGAGTGGGTGATTTTTTTGTATTTATTTAATCTGTCTATGAATAATTAAAGAGCCTTTTGAGCGCAGTCCCAGTAAAGATGGTTTGGATGGTGTTTAAATAGATTTGTTATGACACTAAGGCCATTCACATTTTTGTGTGTGCGATTTTTAAACTCTCAGTAAACACCACTGGCTATTTGGACACCTACAATTTATGTGTCATCACATTTCTGGAGAGGCAAATACCTGCCTATAATTACTGAGAATATAAACTGCATTACAATGAGAATTCATCTGAATTTCAAGCTAGGGCTAGCCAGATCTTACAATTAATGATAAAAATATGTGACTGCTAGGTGATATTGCTAGAGATTTATTTCATGATGTATCATTCCCAGGGAAATTTAATAATATAGTTAGTTACAGTAAATTAGCTCTTTTCAGGGAAAATTGTCATGGTTCTGAAAATAGCCCAGAGTCAAATCCTAACAAAGTGCACTCAAATGTGTGCTTAAAGTGACCACAGAAGTGCTGAGATTTCTATTAGGTCTTCTCCTGGAGGAACTGCAAACTTGGAGGCTATTTATCATAAAAAATAAATTGGAAGACCAGCAGAATGAGTTTGAAGACAGAAGAGCCAGTCTGATTTCCTGTTTTTTATTTATACCAGCTCCCATTTCTGTATGAGGTCGCAGTCAGCATCCATGTACCAGGAAAATAATGGCTGGGCCTGATTCAGTGACACTGATGGCAATTTTTGGACTGACCGTAATGGGTTTTGTGTTTGCTGTGCTGCTGATTTCTCATGTTTTTTGTTCTCTGAGTTAAGACCCAGTTTATCTCCTGTAGATCTGTGATTTTTTCAAGCTGCCAGCTCAAGGGTTGAGGATCTTTGTCTTGCAGCAGCCTCACCTCAGCACATTGATGAGGGTGACGCCAATCCCACGGATTCCACAGGCAGGCAGAAACATTTGGAGATCTCACTTCTAGAGGTTGGAAAGTGGAAGAGGGTTAAATGAACTCAGCGGCCACCTCATTTCTCTCGCTGGAGGCACTTAACAGAAATTATTTTAAACACATTTGACATGATGTGACTTACAACAATATGCTGCAAAACCCAGTGGGGTAAAATCTTAACTGCAGTGGTTTAGCAAAATTGCTTGAGAATTGCATTTATAGAAAGTAACTTGTTTTGTGGGCTGCACAATAGCCTGGATCCATTGCATTCCAGCCAAGGAGCCTGGACTGACAGATGTCTATAAATAATTGCTGGAAATAAAGGGACACTTGGAGACACTTAGAGAGGAAACAGAAGGAATTAAGAAGAATAGCCTAGAGGCTTCTGCAGTATCATAAAACAGTAATTTGTGGAGATGGATAAAGCGTGAGGAAGGGGCTGAGTATCATTGGTAGCTCTGCACTGAAAAAGAGTGCAGTGGTTCAGGTAAATGAAAGCTGGTGCTGAAATTGTGCCTTTTTTATTTAGAACAACCTGCCAGGATGGTTGGTTTGTTGGTTTTTATTTCATACTTAACAATAAGTTTAATACATGAATTAATAGAAATGGGACTGTATATGGTAGATGGAGTCAAAGGAGTCCATGCAAGAGAAACAAAAAAGGCTGGCTGGCCTAACAAAGTGGCAAAAATAAATTTGGAATCATTGACTTTTATACACCTGCTGCCAGCTTTGATACATTTCAAATATTCTGGTACTGTTTTCCAGGCTCCTTTTATCTGTGCCTTGCAATCCTTGCTGGCCTCTGGCAGGAGAAGGTTGCCAAAGCTGTAAAATAAATCAAATTTCATCAAATGTGGTGAAGTCCCAAAGTCTTCTTCTTCCTTTTAACCTGTAAATCCCAGGGGACAGAAGGAAATTAAAGGATGTATTTACAAGTTGTCTTTTTGCTGAAAGATAATTTTTAAAAAAAAAAAAAGTCATGAAGAGCCATTGGAAAAGGATAGTAATGGATATATTATCTTTTTATTTAGCTAAAAGTAGAATCTGGAGTTTTCCAGTCTTCTGATTCTGCTTGCACCAGGGTTAAGGTGACACTTGAGTCTTTTTGTCACAGAAGTTACCGTGTTATGCATAAATGTTTATTTGTTGATATTTTATTGAGTTGGGTTTTTGCAGTATAAACTTAAAAGTATCTATAGATCTGACCTGCAAAGCAGAAATATCTCAGAAAATTCACCTCAAAACTATCTCAAAATTAAATGTTTGAACCTGAAGCTTTTTGATTCACAGCACCACCGCTCGCAGCAATACTTAGATTTAGAGGAGATTTGAAATGTCAAATGTTACAAATTTAATTAGGAAACTTACTGCTATGAGCTCTTGTGGAAAACGAAATAATAAACTGGAATGAAACTGTGGATGAGGAAGCCTCTGAGTCAAAGGAAGCTAGAGAGTACACAAAACTCCTTTATTTGTTAAAACTCGAATTCCTACTGGAGATGGAATGCTCAGCTTTGGGTATAACTCAGCAGAGCAGTTTCTAAGTTCCTTTAGTTCAGATGTGCTCAGTTCTGGGCAAACTTGAAAACTTGCTGATGGCAAACTTTCAACCATCCTTTCTTGGGATTAATCATCTGCGTTTCAGCAAAACTCCACTCTCTGCCTCAAAATCCTTTGTAATCTGGCCTGTAAATGTAACGGATGTGAACTAGGTAGAAACATCTGTAATGTCAATATTGAAATTTCCAAGCAGAAGCCAAGCAGCAGCCAGGCTAATTATGCACAGCTGCTTTGTATATCCCAGTAGGAAATTTTTCCCAGATCTGTGTGGAATAAAATACAGCTGTATATGAATATGGTAATTGTGTGTATGTATATATATATATATATAATATGTATGATGTGCATGTATTGCGGAGAGATCAGCATATATAGACACCAATATCTGATCTTTTCTTGGGGATTCTGGTATATTTTAGTTACTGTGTATGTACATGATGGAAAGAAAAGATAGGTGTTTATTAATAATTAGTTGTATTATGGCAGACAGAGCTGTACCTCCACTGTAATCTGCCAGTTGGAAATTGAGAGGAATAACCCATTAAAGCACTACCAAGCAATTAACAGGTTCCCAGGTATGCAAGTGTGGTTACACCAGTGCATTTGCAGGAAATTAAAATAATCTCATGGGTGGCAATTAGCAGTTCCCTCAGCCTGGGTCTGTGATGGGAGAGTCTGGGAGCGAGGCACTCCAGGGCTCAATTATTCCTGATTTTCAGCAGAAGGAGGTTGAACCCAGCAAAGGCTCCAGAGCAGCTCAGGTGCACAAGTGGAATTACTGGTCGTCTTGAGAGGACTGGAAATGAGTCACCTCTTTCAGTCCCAGCCAGAAAATTCCCTTTGCCTTTCTGCACAAGTGATTGGTGTGCTCACTGCTAAAATGAGCTTTCTTTTGCTGTTCCATAGTTACACACAAGATATCCCAAAAATCAGCCTGATGGCCAGATCAGCATTAATGCCTGGTGTTAAGGGCTGTAAAAGCATTAACAGGACAATTCATGTAGTGAAGTGCTCCCACTTCCCTGCATAGTGATGGTTGGAGTTTTGGCTCCTTTTGCATTATGACTCAGGTTCATGAAGGAAAAATGAGTATGTTTCTTAATTAAAGAAAAAATGTATTTGAAAAAAAAATGCTGGAGTCCTTGCTAGGAACTGGAACACAAGGGCTCAAGTGAATTTCTGCCATTTGGGATGTAATTGTTTGAAAAGGGAAATTTATGCACTAATTTACTCACCAGTGGCTTTTGCACCTGGGCTTTTGCACCTGCTTTGTGCATCTCCTGTTGCCTCAGAAGAGAGAGGGAGGAGTTTTAAGGCTCCAAGCACTTTGGACACATGAGATAAACTCATCCATATAATCAATAAATAGAAAGATCCTGCAGTCCCAGGAAAGCATTATCTGAAAAAAACCCCGCATGGCTGTGTGGCAGCCTGCAGAGAAGAAGCGTGCTGCAGCCCTCTGGGCAGGCTTTATTAGTGGTATAAGCCCTCAGTTTGTGTTTATACACTTCTAAATCACCTTTTGTGGATATTGCCTGGCCGTCCCCTCCGTGCAGGCCCTGCAGGAGTCGGGGGCCTGGCAGCATCCACACCACATTTCATTCAGGTCCTTTAAAAGTGCATGAAGAGGGTGATAAATCCCCAGAACCTGCGATCATGTGCCAGAAATTGGATGATGTGGTTTGAGGCTGGGATGCTGCAGTTGGAGCCCCATCCCCTCCTGCCTCATCCTGGGTGTAAAACCCAGCCCGGAGTCCCCAGAGGTGGTGACAGGGACATCGTCCCCTCTGACAGCAGGGCTGTGCTGTGGCCACTGCTCCAAGTGCCAAAGCTAAAAAAGCCAATAAATAAATTGTCAGTGCAGGCAGGGTTTGCCTCAGTGTGCATTGCCAGCAGACAGATCCATCCTACTTTTATTGTGGAAGAGAGACACAGCTGGATGGAAAACTCACCACTGCACAAAGGCAGGATTATTTATTCCCTGGCAGGTCAACCTGATCAATTTTCCCAATTTTATTTGAAAGGTAGAAAATGCCTTAAAAAAAAAAAAAAAGGCAAAAAAATCCAACCAACCAACCAACCAAAAACCCCACAAAAACCAAAAAAACCAACAAACAAAGAAACAAAACCCCACAAAACAAAACAAAAACAAAAACAAACCACAAAAACCCACCAAAAAACCCCAAACAAACCCCAAAAAAGAGGAAAAACCTGGTTTTTTTTAAACCGTTGGTTCACATTTTTCTTTATTTTTCTTTCCTCATTTCTCCCTTTATTTCATGCCCTCACAGTTCTTCTTTTTTCCCCACCATTAAATATAGAGCTTGGAGTTTAAATTGCAGTCTGTAACTCCATGAAGTCAAAAAAGAGTTGCACACTCCCTTTGGAAGGGTGAAAGCAATTGCAATAGGAAAGGAAACCCTAGTGAGAATAAACCCACAGTAATCTATTTTGGCAGTGTGATAAGTTTATGGTATTTTATGGGAATATTCAAAATAGTTCACTTGGCTTTCAGATATTGAGCACAACTTCTAGAAAAAGGCACTCTTTGACTTCTTCATTCCGGTCACATCTGTTAAATACAGAAAATGTCCCCTTTGCACACCACTATTCATTTCCACACACAGTGGCACAATTTCTCTATAGCAGTCTTCCATAGCTGTCCACCAAAAATAGGTGGGAAATTATATTTATTTTTAGAAATCAAGCCCTCCTGGTGAGCACCGCTAACATGCTCGAAAGTAAGCACAGGAGAGGCTTTTATAAAATGACACATTTGTACCTGAAGAACTTTCTGGAAACCTTGAAAAGTTTATTATTGGCTTTCTTGTGGAGGGAAAGGGAGAAAGGTGCTGTCAGCTGGTGCTGAGCTAGAGTCACACTTGGGCAATGTGATAGACAGGTTGAAGGTGAGAGCTCACAGTTCCTGCTTTCAATCCATCTCCTGCTGGTACATGTCGGAAACTCCGGCAGAAATGTCTTTTAAATGTGGTTTGAAGAAAATATTAGCAGATACATATTCAAGACAGTGATTTTTGGGGATGCAAATGCAGCTCACCATCGCTCTGATTTAAGCACAGAGCAGTAAAATATATTGAATATTCTTTTGATGGAGAATGCGTGACTTCAGTTCCATGTTTAAATTGTACAAGTCAAAGTTGTGAAGGCAAAAAAATTTGATTCCAAAGCAAAAGGAGAAAATAACTTGGATGAAGAATTTTAACTGATTTTTTCCTCAATCCCTACTTATTATACTTAAAAACCACTTGTGGTTTGAGAAGGGAAAATACTATGTGCTGAGAATTATGCTGGTGACAATAGTGGATGCTTTCTTGGACAGGTCTGCCCCAGCTTCAAATCTGTGTCTAAACAGTGTGAGTACACAGAATGTTCTGTTCTAAAATTAGTGCGGGTGAACCCTGATTTTAAGAGCACTAGAAGTATTTAATTATTGTCTTAAGAGACAGAAATATTAATAAAAATGTGATTACGTATAAAATAGCAATGTTTGCCATGCAAACATTATGGCAGCACATATAACACTTCCAAGAAAGGAGATGCACATTACTGGATGAAAATGTTTCCATTTCCTCTGTGGAATCTTTGAGAGAAAAACAAAATATGATTCCCATTATAAAGGTAAAGAGCACAGTCTACTTTTAATGTCAGTTCATTTTAATCATCAAAAGCATTGTCAGGAAACTTGGCAGGGAAATTTATTTTTAACCTGGTTTTGAAATTGAGAGACACACTCAGGACAAAGCTACTTTAATTAATGAAATAATTGGCAAATACACTGCAGGTCTTATTCACGGAGTCATATGATTACTCATTCAATTAATATATTATGAATTTTCTTCCAGTCTACCCCAGGGTGCAATTTTATTAAGCACACATGGAATGTGTATTTCTTGGCCTTGCAGCTTTGGGCTCTCAAAGGGCAGAGTTTAGCTGATCTCACAGAGGGAGGTAAAAAAGATGCATTTCTCCAGTTGAGAGGGGGCAAAAGAACCCCAAAATCAAAGTAAAAAAAAAAAAAAGGCAAGCAAAACCCCCCAACTCTGCACATTCATTTCATCTAACTCTTTTTACTTCTCTCAAATGAAGGTGCGTTATTTGTTGCTCCAAACAGAAGTCTCACATCTACAGTGACAACCTTTGGACTTTGAAGATATTGCCAGTCTCAGTATGTTTTCACAATCTGAATTTCATGATGTTTGATTAAAAAGGAATCTCTCGAACAGTCATTCTCTTTTACCACTAGAGGTTATAAATACTGTCTCTTTCTTTAAAGGAGCTTTAAATTTTTAAAGAGGTGTTATTTAAATGTTTTTTATCTGTCATTTCTTGCCGTCTGCCCTGTGCTGCTGTGGTGTATCTGAGAAGTTTGGAAAGCGTCTGAAACACCGAAGTTACAGAGAGTGTCTGTGAGAGATCTCTCTGTGGTTTGCTCTTGAATGACAATCCCTGGTGTCAGCTGGCATTGGCAGATTGTGAAATCAGGAGGAATGGCAGTGACATTCATACAGGCTCACTGTTTGCTAAAAGCCCATGTACTACAAATCTGGGTCTTTGGAGATGGAATTGGCAACCATCCCTGTTTAGCACAGCAAAAAACCCCTCCCTGCTACATCACCAGCTCTTTGATTCAGGATGTGGCCATAATGTCAGCCTGGATCTCCCAGAATATACAAAATTTCAGAAGGTTGTCAGCATCTCAGCTCGACTCTGTATGGGACTTTGCTTTCAGGATTTAATTCACTATCCTAATTTTCTTTTATATTTTGTTGCATGAACCGTTAATTAACGTCATTGATCTGGCAGTTTGAATTCTTTAGCACCTGCAGCACCTTTGCTGGAAAGCTTCATGCCTAAGTACTCCTACCCAAAGCACTCTGTAAATTCTCCGAGTCAGCACCTAGGTAGCATTTTTTACTCTTCAAAAAGTTCTCCTCTGGGGCAGAGCACCAATTATAAAAATGCAATCACAGCACTTGCGTGATATTAAAATAAAACTTACGCTGTAGCACATAATAGCAAATCAAACTATTAAACACTACAGAGTTTCCTCCTGTATGCAAGAATAGGTTCTCCCTCCCACAGGCTGTGGAAATGCCACAGTCAGAAGAATTTTAACCTTTGCAGGGTTGGGCTGGGGTTGGGCTGGGGTTGGGCTGGGGTGGAGCAAGCCCTGGAATCACAGAATCATGGAATGGTTTGTATTGAAGGGACCTTAAAGCTCAGCCCATTCCATCCCATGGGCAGGGACACCTTCCACTGTCGCAGGGTGCTCCAAACTCCATCCATCCTGGCCTTGGACACTTCCAGGGATCCAGCAGCCACAGCTTCTCTGGGAAACCTGTGCCACGGCCTCCCCACCCTCACAGGGGAGAATTCCTTCCCAATATCCTGCCTTTCTTCAGTTTAAAATATCCTACACCTGCCCTTCCTCAGTTTAAAACTATGCCCCTGTCCTGTCACTAGCTGCCCTACAAAAATCCCTATCCCATCTTTTGGTAAGGATGAAGCCAGGATGAATGTAAAATGATTGTGCACCCTACTGATGCGTTTAACTGAACTTGCTTTGGATTCTTCCACTAACAGAGAGCCGTTCATTGTCTTAAGGCAGAAAAATGGTATTGGGTTCTTGGGATCTGGGATCTGCATTCCACTGGCACACAGTAATCCCAGTGCCAGCAGCAGCTGAGTAAAAGTGGTTTAAGGTTTTGGTCTGACAAATTCTGCAAAAGTATGAACAAGTTGAGGGACTACTCAGAGAAATTGTGTTGGAGAGAAAGTTCATACCCTAAACCCGCTCTCAGAATTCCTGGTAAATAGTGGCCAGACACTGAACGAATATTCATACAAACAGAAAAATTAGAAATAGCACTAAAATAATGTAATTCTGTTCATGGAGGGACCCGAAATACTGAAATGTCTCTGGTGTGGCTGTGAGCAAATGGATTTTGCACTGCCTGCCATTGCTGCTGTTGCTTTATCAAAACAGATGCAGGTTTAGCAAGCAAAGTTAAGCAATAAATTTAATTAATGTACCATGGGCAGTGGTGATCTTGTCATGTCAACGTTTTGTGCAGATGGGGTGAGCACTCCCCAAATCTGATTGGGCAAAACTTGACATAGGAGCCGGGTTCCCAGCTGTGGCAGAGAAGGGCCTGGAAAACAGAAGCAGATGAGAAACATCAGCATGTTTTAACAGACAGGGTAATGGATCATGAAATTGCAGACGTTACTGTTTGGGCACACTGGCGAGCATTATTTTGCAAACTTCTTGGTTTTGTTAATTTAAACAGTTTTGCCTTCTTGATTTTGAGCTGAACTCTATCATAGCTACTGTTAGAAAAAACCCCCAAAAAACCTACAGTACTCAAAATAATTATAAGACCAAAAAAGATAGACGTGCCTCTTGGGCTTGTTGTAATCTTGCTTATTTGGCAGTTTCATTTGGGGAGGTTACACTTTCAGCAGGCTTGGTGTGTGCTGCAGGCTTACTAGGAGAGAACTAAAGAATTGAAAATTTGATCGTATTTTCTTAGCCAGGGAAAAAAAGCAGTTAATAGTATAGCTTTTCTCTTCCAATTTCATTTTTTTGAAGGCTTGCCTTTGCTAGTTAAGATAATATAGTTTATCCATCCTTTGGGCTCTTATTTTCTCATTGGTACAGCTGTATCCCAGAAAGTCGAAATTATCAGCTCCAGGCTTCATTGCTATTGAATAAAGTTTTAACTCATTTTTCTTTTCTCTTTTTTTTTTTAATTTTTTTTTATTATTATTCTTCAGGCTGAAGAATCCTTTTGGAAGCAAGCAGGCAGGCGAGCCTGCTTTTCCCCTCTCCCTGCTCTGCAGGTTAAAATTTGTCTGTCGGTTCCTTTATTAGTAGCTACTCCAGCTACAAAGTGTAGGGGAAGGACATCAGAATTCCGAATGTTTTCCTGGATCACTCTGTAGATTAAAGCAGCAGTTGCAGCATTATTAACATTCTCCTCAAAGCAGGGAGGGCAGAGGAGCCCGTGCAGTGCTCGGAGCAGCCCCAGCACAGGCACATCCCCAGCTGCTGATTGTGCCACCTCCCGCCAGGCACTGCAATTTGGGAACCATTTCTCAAAGAACCTTTGTTCAGAGTGTTTTTGCTGCTGAATGGAGATGTCTCTCTCCTAAATGAAACTAAATCAGATTTCCTGAAAAAGGCAGAGATTGTTTTCTCAGAGCTCATCCAGGGAAAGACGCTCTCCCGCCCAGGCTGTAGCAGGGAGTTTGTTCATGCCCACCATGGCTCTATATTAAATATATTGTTCCATAAAAAGTGTTGTGATATTTACTCAGTGCTGGTACATCTTTCTATTACTTTGGTGTGCCCTGAGGGGTTCAAACACTGTGTGCTGGAGTAGAGGAAAAATATCTTCCTTAGCTTATGGATTTTAGCCTTTTCATAAGCTGTGAGGATGGGTAGTGGTGATGCTGCTAAAATATTTCTAAATTTGTTTAGGCTGCAGCAGCCAAAGAAGTGAAAACATTTAAAAAAAAAAAAAGTGTTAATTGAGAGAAAGTGAAAGAAGTAAAGGTTTCTTTGTTCTTGTGGATTTTCTCTTGCCAATCTGGTATACCTTAGCTGCAGGCTAGTCCCTCACAGGCCCAGGAATTACAACCTGTTGAATGCTAAGTCGGTGGTGTGGACCAATACTAATGAGGATCTGTGGAGCAGCCTCCTCATTCCTGCCAGCCAAAGGGAGAAAAGAAGGGTCTTTCATGGTTTGCTACTCTGCCTAGGGACACCGAATTTATATATGGCCTAAAACTGCTGATCAGAGCTAATCTCCCTGATCATTATAGCTTGAAGAAAGGTTTAATATTCAGATGTTCTGAAGGGGGTTTTTGGGGTTTTTTTTCTCTAAACAAAAATAGGCTGCATGAAAAGTGGGCCATTGGCAAGCCAGGACTGTGAGCTGCTGCCAAGAATTTTAATGGCCTGATGCTAAGCACTGAGGACTTGTGCTCCAGCAAAACTTTTTGTGGTTTTTTTCTCACAGACACTTGTTCATTTCATTCTGTTGTCTCAAGCCTGCCCACTGAAGCACTCTTTTTCCCCAGACTGATCTGAGGGGACTTCAGAGATCAAGAGACAGAGAGAGGGATGTGGCTGCCTCATAGAGCCTTGGCAGCAGACGGGGCTGTTGTGGCTGCCATGGGATGTCCTTAAATCCTCCTCTCCTTGACAGTTTTCCTAGTGGGATGTGTCAGTTTGCAGCTGATGTCGTCCCTTTGCTCCTGTCAGCGCATGAAGAGAAGGGACACAAAGCTTTTTGGGGAGGGGAACCCTCATTTCTCCTCACTTTTGCTCTAAAGGTGTGCAAATGAATCGCCAGCTTTTTTCTTTCATTCTTTGTGATCCAGAGCTCAGGACAACTAGGAGCTGAGGGGAATGTGCCAACTGAGAATGGGGTGCTTGCTTCCTGACCCTCCCAAAATTCTAATTTAGGTCAAATTTCTGAAAAACCAGGACCAGCCAGTTGATTTCAAAGTGACTTCCTCCAAGTGGCAGGATTTACTCCATAAATCCATCTAGGTTTCATCCATAGGTGTATTTACAGATCTCCTGCAGCCTGGGTACAACTTCCACCATTATGCAGCATTTGCTTTTATCTACTAGCTAAAAAATTAACACCTTTCATCTTTGCTTTGTAGTGCAAAGGGGGAGATGCTTTTAAGAAATGAAAATCCTGGTCAAAAATTGCAACTGCATTTTTTTTTTCCCCACTGAAAATAGACTAGGGAAAAAAAATTGTTATTTTTCATGGGTTTTTCTCTTTAGTTGTTTTCTTCTTCTTCTTTTTTTTTTTTTTTTTTTTTTTTTTTTTTTTTTTTTTTTTTTTTTTTTTTTCCCTGGGGCAATTAAAAGCAAAAAACTAAAAAAAAAATGAACACTCCCCTGTGTTTTGCAGTCACCAGAGGTGTGGAGAGACAAACACTGAAATGTTTGCAGGGGCTGCTGGCCGTGAGGAGGGGTTGGGGGAGTCTCTGTGGTTGCTGCGTGTCCACCACTCCACCCACGCTCTGTCCCGTGGCTGCTCTCTGACCTCCGTGCAGAATCTTTCCTTTTGGCTGCAGCAAATTTGGGATGCCTCACACCTCCCAGGGCAGCGTGTTTCCTCACCTCCCTGACCCTGCCCTGCTGCTGCCATGGCTCGTGTTGAGGAACAGTCTCAGAGTGCTCCGGAGCTTGGCGTGGATAAGGCAGGAATTGAAATAATTTCGCCTCACAGCACTGTTGACCTCTTCTGCATCACATATGCTGCGTGTTTTCTCATGTGTTAAATTGCAAACTCCACAAGATGTGTTTTGTAGTTTCATCTTTGTTTAATTTATTTCCTAAGGGGTACTGATTTGGGGATTTTTTTTTCTTGAGGAATATTTTCAGGCGAGCATCTTGGATATTTGAAGTGGCTTTGATAATCTCAGCTTTGATGTGAGTTGTGACCTTGTGATCTGTGACACAGTAAGAACTTTATGGCCCATAAGCTGCCAAGAAATGTATATTTCTTTGTGCTGGGAGATGGCACTTTTTGAAATACATTCTTGCTTGTGTAAATACATATTCGGTGTCTTTTGGTGCAAATCACTGTTGGGGATGGGTCCCATGAAAGCTGCTCTGAGGTACTGATTCCTAATTTTTCCTTTAGTTTGCTGAGCACTTATATCCTATATATGTTTACTTTTGAACAAATCCCTTGAATTTTTCAGACCTGCTTTGGAGAACACTGACACAGGATACAGCAGTTGTGACTCCTACTTTTGACTTTTTGAGTTAACTGTCAAGAACATAAATCTTTGCTCGCCGAATAATTTTTTTGTGTGGTTGGGAATGGCTGCCACAGTTGGCAACTGCAAGTTGCTATGGAGATATTTTCTGTTGGCTTGAAAAGGTGAATGATGATGTTTGGAAGTGCTCATCACTTACCTGGAGTGTGTAGATGTATATCCACATCTTAATTCATAAATTTCCACAGTGTGGTTGAGATTTAACGTTCATTATAGTCAAGTTAAAATGGCTTGAATTCCCAATTCTGAAGGTTCCTTTCGGAGTCGGAGAAAATATTGACTCCTCTGCATGCAGATTATATATGTGTGTATGTAGATTTGTATGTAGAATATATATTATTACTTTTCCTATTTGTGTCTGAAAAAGCAGTGCTCAGCATAGAGGGGAAAATGAAAAATAAAATCATTGTTTCTTGCTATCAGTCACATTCCCCTGTGAAGAGAATCATAAACCCTTGGGATTTATGGACCAAAACACATTTGGGAGAGCTCCAATGAAGAGCAGTCCTGAATCTTTTAGCAATGAAAATAAAAATCTATAGAAAAGGGATCATTAAGAGGTTATTAGGTAGTTCTAGAAGAACGTCCTGAGTTTTAGAAAGTTCATGTTGTATTTTGTTGCTTTAATATACAATATGAACCTCTTCAAGGATCTCCCAAGTGTCCTGCAGGAAGTAACCGGCTGCAATATTAGAGGTAATGAAATGCACAGTATTCAGAATTCCTCAGTCCCACAGTGCTCAAGGCTGCATTAATATTTACATTATGTAAATTAATTGTTAAATGCTGAATAATGTTGAACCCAGTGTTATCTTTATAGCATTTATTATAATAGAGCATGTGGAATTTTGTAAAAATATAAGGGAATTAAAAATTCCTCTAATTACTGAAGGAAGATCTAATACTTTAAATGTGATATTTTATAAGTTACTAATTTTTTTTTAAAATGGGCTTCAAAGCCCAAATGGTCATATTAGCACACATTATCATTATAATAGAGACAATATTGAGATATGAAGTCTGCTTAGAGAAGTTTGGGGGTGATTTTATTCTTTAAAAATGTTGTTCACTCCAAGGTGAAATACAGCTTCTGGGGAATACATTGGGAGCTTTGCCATCAAGCTCAAGGCTAAAGTTCAGCCTTAAAAATGTTTAAAGAACGGTGTCCAATTTCCAAGTATAATCAATATCCACAAAAAATAAAACAACAAAAAAAACCCCAAAACAAACAAACAAAAAAAAACACCACCACCACCAAAACCACAAAAACAGAGAAAGAAAGAAAAAATAAGGCAAGAATTTAAAATGTGGCAGATGCTGGGTCTTGCATCAACAAACCTCTGCAGCAACCCTCCCAACGAGGCAGTAAAACAGACAGAGCTGTGGAGTGGGAGGATTTATGTGATGCACGAGGCGTGGATCACAGCTCGGTGCTCTACTTCCCTCTAGAGCCAGTGGGAGGAAATCGGTGACTCCAGAGGTGACGAAACCTCCTCCAGCGAGCCCGTGGGAGCTGTGAAATGCTCACTCACTACTAAACCGAACGTCACCCATCCATTTCAGCTGGATGGCATCAGCTCAGAGGCAATTTCTAAAGCCAAATCAGTGTTTGTCATCAAATTGGTTTGATGTCTGGCATGTATTTACTTAGGCAGGGTAAACATTTAGTTGGTTACTCAGACTTTTAAATCACGTGGACACCTAATTCTTGCAATGGTCGTGTTGGGCTACAGAGAAGTGGAATGAAGGAATGGGAATTCAAAGTTCAAAATCTCTCTATTTACTCTTGATTCGTGGTTGGTTTGCTCATTTATTTGTTTGTTTTACTCTATTGGAAGCTGTGCTCAGTCATGACCCGTGTGTACAATATCCAGGACCTCAAATCTGCATTTTTGGCTCCTTGAAACTTTGCACCGTTTTTAATCAAATTTGAGGAATTTTTTAAACGTAAAACAGGGGAAAAGGGGAACCAAATATCTTCCATTTTGTTTTGAAGGACAGCTTTATGAAGTTTTAATTTTTTTTTTTTAATTTAAAAGGGAACATTTCTTCGAGCCTATATATTTCTTTTAATTCCTATGTTTCATTAAGGTAATTGATCTTATGGTTTTGAATACTCCTTTTTAGTTTCACCAGTGAAAAAATATTCTGTAGTTGTATCCACTAAACAAGCTAAGTCTCACTTTAAGAAGATTAGATTTGGTTTTGACTTTGATCTTCTTTTCACTTCACTTGTGTGTGTTTTCAATTTGCTTGTTTTTAGCAAATGTACTTTTACTTTAAACACAAAACTAGGTAAAAATCATGGATTACTGTTTATACAGTAAAAATCACCCAATTCTGAGGTGAAAAGGTAAAAGTCAAAATGAAGGGGTTTTTTTCTATAAAAATACCTTTTTATAATATCCCAACATGTCAAATGCAGTACAAATTGCTACGTTTACTCCATTTCTTTTTTGTACAGTTTTTGACATTATACCCACCTGTTACGTAGGGTAAAGGAAGGTGAAATAAACTTAAGAGAAATGATAAACAGGAAGGAAAGCAGAATATAAAACTCAGTGTAGAGATTCAGTTTCCATATGAGCACGAGAAGCTGCTCTTTTCCTGATCTCAGTGACATAACATTCACTGTGCCTGTCTCTATAAATATTTCAGAACTACTAAACCTCTTGTAGGTTCTTGAGTTTCTCCCTATGAGATAATCATCTGTGTTACTTCTGTTTTATACACCATGAAATTAGAAAGGTTAGAGCCTGTTCAGCTTTTTCGGCTTCTGCTAATTAATCTCACAAAGCCTCCCCGAATGGTTTTTATGATCACAGCTGGAAAGAAAAGCCAGAAAATGCCACAGTGAGGGTTCACTGCTCAGTGTTGGCAATGGCCATTCCGTGAGCGTGTGGCTCCATTTTTGGCTGTTCAGGTGGAAAGCACCTCATTTATTGCAGAGGGCAGGGGATGGGAAGGGGAAGAGAGTGGAGTGAGTAAGCCAGGGACTGAGAGTGGAGTTAAAAACAAAAAGCCAACAAACACACTTTTATTTTAATGACAAACCTTAATTAAGTTTACTGCTTACCATTAACAGCTCTTGCCCCAATAACACCAGTGGCACAAGTTATTAAAAAGCACACCAAAGCTTTTTACATGACTTTTCCTGTGTTATTTACCACAGATGAGTTAATGGCAGACTGGAAACGTACCAGGCACTGACTCAAGCTCTCTTCCCTATCTACAATATCTTTATATAAAACCCATCCTTTAGTGGTCTCACAATAAAAACACTTGATAAGAACCAAGCTGATGGTACAATTAATTTTTATTGGGTAACAGGCTTCTCCTTGTAAACTTGGTTATTTGGGAGTTCTGTGGACTACAAGGCAAACTCTACTCTATAAAATTAACTGTAAAATGATCTGTCCCCATTTCTTCCATCTAGAGAGCTCAAATAACCTTTAATGTGATACCTTTTAAACAGTTCATTTTCACCCAGAACTGTAACCCAGAATACTGAAAGCAGTGCAGTTTAACAGCTTCTGAACTCCCAGTGTCATTTGTAGGTCCATGATTCCCCAAAAACAATTTCCATGTTTTCGAGTACCAAAGAGATAAGCAAGGATCTGAAGAGATACTTGTATTGTATAATTCTGCAGAGATAAGCAAAGATCTAAAGCTGGGAGAGGGCTGAAGGAGCCAGACTATGGATTTGCTGGATACTGGGTGACTGGGGATGGTTCAGTAGGAATTGGAAAGCAGACAGATGTAAAGTGGCGTGGATTTGCATGTCCTGCATGCTGCTCTTCTATCTTAGAATAAAGATAATTTTCTTTAGGGTTGCTGGTTATCTAGCTTCAATTCAGAAGTTCTTTGATAGCTTTGCACTATCACTGCCAGAGTGGAAATATTTTAATAGGTAATCTGCAGGCAGATTGGCACTACTTCTGGATATTTTCCTCTTTAAAAATTATGTTGCTAATGCTGTCCTTTACAGTCATATAAAATTCTAGCTGAGGTTCTTAAAGTTCTCTGACTTAACAGTTGTCACTTAATCAGCTCTGCCTGTCCTCTTAAATCTGCTTTCCAAAGGCTGCTCTTCCTCAGATTCTGCAAAGTCTAGGTCTGGAATAGAGCAGGGTTACTTGTGGTTGGATAAGATATTAAATTTTCAAAGAAAAAGAACAAAAAAACCCCAAACTTCCAGAGTAGTCATAGAGGATGGAAGAAATACCTGATCTTGTGGACAGGAGACACGAGACTGCCCTGGCAAAGCCTTGTCCTGTCTCTCTGCAGACTCCTCTGGTGACACTGGACCAGGGGATGTCCTTTTTCAGGAGAGGAAAATGCAATTGTTCTCCAAAGGCCATTTCATCTGGATTCTCCAGGCAAAAACACTGCTAGGTCCAAGGTGCTTTAAAAGATGCAGTTTTTCTTTTTAAAAACTTCCATATCTACCAATTTTGGAGAAAATCTTGATAGTTTTTAATGCTACTAAACAATGGGGAAAGGACTGAAAAGGAACCCAAGGAACATTCCTCCCTCGAAGAGCCCTCACTCACTATGAGTTTTTCTGTGTGGGATTACAATTTCAGACTCAAAATGCACTTTTAAACAGGGTTTTGCCACAATTCTCCCCAGTGTTTCTACAGTGAAGTGCAGGAGACTCAGCAGCCTCCAGGCTCCTTTTCCTCACCCAACTCTCCTTACCATGCTTACCAGATTTACCATCAGTGCTGGCTGCTGGGCTGACGGGGCCATCAAACACGTGCTCCTTCTCAGGAGAGGGGCAAAATGTGGTTTACGGATTGTGGGTTTGTTTCCAGAGAGTGTGAGCAAGGAAAGCACAGCCGTTTGCCAGCCCCCCTGGTAAACCTGATTTGTGACTAAGTTACCACGGACTAATTTGAATATGGAGTAAAAGGAAGACACACTGCTGTATGTCTCTATACAGTAGCTGCCATATCAATCATAACTAACAAGTACTTAGCTTTCTCTTAGAGGTAATTGCACTTATGTTTACGTTTTGCATAAAAAGAAATGGCCAATCTAATCTTAAAATCCACAAGTGCTGGGATGAATCAGCCTCCCAGCCTGTCTCCCTTGTTAATCTTCTCTGCAGACAGGCAGCTTGGCAGAGCAAGCCAGCAAATGTATCTCTGCACTTGATTCAAACTAAAGTTGAAATGTTTAATAGGATGACTATTTGAATTTAATTATACTTTATACCATGGAGATAACATTGCAGGCATCCATTAAGAAAGGAAACCTGGTCCTTCATTTTGCCCATAAATTCTGTCTTATGATGAATGCTGCGACAGGAGTATAAGCCAATATATTTCCTCAGCTGCCTCCCTAAACATTAAAGTGACATAAAACGCCCAATGATCTGGAACTCCTTTGCCTTGAGACCTGTGTTAACAAGACTTTCAGCTGTGGCATTGGAGGACAGGAATTACTGGGACCTCTCTTTATGGACTGGAGTTAACAAATGATTGATTATAACTGAATGTTCTTATTTCTTGGTTTTAATATGCTAATCCATCCTGGAATTATTTTCAAAATTCGAATCGTCAGGTGTCCAGGTTCTTTCACTGTGGTGTGGACAAAGCTCTTGCCAAAGAGCTGAATTCAAAGCTGATGCTACGAAATAGCAGCAGGGATTGATTTTGGCTCTTTAATGTAAATAAGAGGACCATGTACAGAGAAAACTAAGTTAAGGCTGCCTCATACACCCTCCTAAATAAGAATTTTATTTATACATATATATATGTATGTGTGTAAAAAAACCCCAAAACTACATTCCAGCAGCCTGTCTATAAAACATTGAGAGTTTTGATGGAATTTCACTTAACTGAGTTTTTAGGAGTAGGGGGGGAAGAAAAAAAATCATCATCCTCTCTATGTCCTCTCGTTACAACACTTTTCCAGAACTGTCAACTTTTATAATCACACAGGCTCAATACATGAACTTGAGCACTTCTACAAAGGGGATTTTTTCTCATTGGTTTCTCATTGCTTTGATGTGCTAATTTCTGTTAAGAACAGTTTAGGAATAATTAAAGTATCTCTGAAATAGAGCTCACGAGAGGCTGGGAGACACCTAGTATTCAAGAACTACTGAAGGTGACATCATTCCACTGGATTAAATTTACTGAAAAACCATAGTGTTAAAACATTATACGTTTCTTAATGCCACACTTAAGCTATAAGTGAGAAATGAAAGGAGTAAGAAAAAAGACATACATTTTCACACTTATGGTTATGGGGTTGCCCTACACAAGCATTGCCTTTTCTTTATTTCTGCCTCATTTAACCTTTTTTTCTTCATGGCAGGTGGTGAACTGCAGACAGCTTGGACCTTCTATAAGTTTTTAGCTGTGTTTTTTTGGTGGTTTTTCCTCATTAATTTCTTAATTTTTTAACATTGTGCTTCAACTGTAGAAATTACAAAGGAAATCTCTTGCTAAATGCATCCAACAGATCCCCTACTTCACTTGCAAATGACCATCCTTTGTAAAAAAAAAAATATGTTGCACAGCTTGTAGCTAATAGAAGCCCCAAAAGATAATGAGTTCTCTATTGCAGAACAGATGTATACTGCTCCTTTTATCATAAGGAATAGATTTACAGGAGAAAAACAAATTGCAGTAACCCTTGAAAATTCACAGCTTTGCTGGCAGTCCTTGCTGTCTGTTATTACATGAAAAAGGGCACTGTGGCAACTGAAAGTCAAAAGCAATTAAACAAAAGCTAAAATGACACAAACCAGGTTGAACATCAAACTAAGACAACAGGCTGTTGGAGAGTAGGGGAAAAAAATGGAAAAGGACTAAGGGGAGAAGGTATTAAATGAGATATGGGCTGGTAGTTCCCTGCAAACTCATTAATTGGGAAGTAATTCAAACAAGTAGGCAATTGCCAAAAGCTACAGTGGAGAACAGAAAAAAATATGATCGCAGCAAGCTGCTGCTTTTTGTTTTTTGTTTTTTTCCCAAAGCAACATCATTCACTCTACAGCTACAGTGCCACAGGGGCCTGGAAAACACAGGATCACATTCCCTCCAGGAGAGCCAGTGGAGTGCTCCAAGTCCATGCTTTGAGGCCACGTGGTCTCCAAAGTCAGAGCAGATCCGTCACTATTCCACATGGTCCTTAAGTCAGACCAGATCCATTGCTTTTCCACATGGTCCTAAATTAGACCAGACCCGTTGCTTTTCCATGTGGTCTCCAAAATCAGACCAGATCCATTGCTTTTCCACACGGTCTCTGAAGTCAGACAACACCCATTGCTTTTTTGTGATCCCCAGAGTCAGACCAGATCCATTGCTTTTCCATTTTAGATAGCTAAGAGATGGAGAAATGGCCCATTCCCATCTGCAGAACATCTGGAATGTTCTCCCAGTTCGACCTTCCTTCCCCAAACTCCATCAGCAGCCCAGCCACAGAGCCCTTCCTCCTGCAGTGGTCATTTGTCCTGGGTGGTGTGGGACCTCCTTGCCAAGGGCAGTGCACCGATGTTGTCTGGAAAGGGAAAAATAACTCCCAAAATATTTTGTTCTCGTGGTCCCAGGGAAATGCTCTTTGCAAGTGAAAGCAGTGAATCATTTGTGCAGCTCTGTCACAGCATCACACTGCACTTCCCTTCCAGGACTCTGTAAATCAAGATACAGCCACAGCACTGGGCCCAGCACTCTAATGTGCCATTTTGGTGCTAAATTAGCAGTTATCTGAAGGACAGAGAAATTCAGAAGCAGTAGGGTGTAATAATTTCTTAATTGCTTAGCATTTTGGCATGAAATTGAAGGTTGAACTTGGAACTACAGTAGGAAAATAAAGATAAATCACAAAATCATCTAGACTCACGAGAAACACCTTTAATAACAAGTAACGTCAGAGCTTTTAACAGCTTTTAAGATTTAAGGATATTCTTTCTGGCTGCATGTTTATTTTGAAAGCTGTATTTCATCCATAGCACTCAAACCATTTTGGAGCATGTTTTATTTTTAATAGTACAATGATCATTTTCCATGGTCTGCTTGGGATGAGTGATTTGAGACGCTGAAATTACTGCTAAATTATTTCAGCTTTACTGTAACAGTGTTCTATCCAAGTCATGCATTTAACATGCCTTAAATTAGAGTGGCCAAATTAAAAAAAAAAAAAAAAAAATTAATGGATCTTTTTTTGTGTCGGTTTAGCAAGAGAAAAAACACATCTCCTACAACACTAATGTTTCAGTTCTCATTTGAAGTCTGGTTAAATCCTCTCCCTGTGGATTTCAGTGGCCTTTTTGTGTGGTCTAAGCAATGTCGAGGTGTCATCAGCAGGTATCTGTAACTCAGTCAATTTTTGGTCAATATAAATGAATTGCAGCAGAGACCGTCTCCAAACACCTCTTGTGTGTTATTTGGGGAATTTGAACCCCCAGTGTACAACAGGAGTTATTTTACTCTGCGAGTTAAATGCAATGTCCCTCCAGCAGGGCTACGACTCCCCTGCTGAAGTAAAACTTTGGAGAACAAACCCATATTTAAGTCAAGTTACAAGAACAGTGGCAGACATCATTTAGGGACGGTGTCCTTCTCCAGTTATTGAGAATGGAAGTTAAAAACTTCCATCAATCACAGCAGATAATTGTGAAAATATCAGCTTTTGGAGTGGAAGATGCACATATAGCTTGATAGAATATATAAAGATAAAATGTAAGTGCAGAATGAGTGTTTATATATCAAAGAGTAATCACTATTTTGTTTTTCTTGTATTAATCTTCGCTCCTGGTATTTTATTTTTTTTTTACCCAGAATAACACAAGCCAAACTCTGAATCTCACTTCCATTATTCGAATAGTGACCAAGTGTAGTTTCATTTCTTTACCTCAATATTTCTGCAGAACCCAGAGCTGGCTGGTTTTTCTAAAGTTTTGGCAATCTCTCTCATGATGTGCTTCTTTCTACATGTACTGGGGGTTTGTGTGGCTTTTGGCATATCACTTTCCTGACTGCCTGTACAGATGTTTTTCCTGGTTTTGGCACAGCCTGTCCTGCCTTTCTAAGTAGTTGTGATAGATCAAAACAATAAGACAGAGCTGAAGGATGCTTCAGGGGCAGGAAGAGAACTTTTTATTCTATTTAGGAGATCTGCCTATGCTCCGCAGCTTCATTAAGACATGGTTTCATTAACAAATCACTCCTGTGGTGCTTGGTAAGCAGTCTGATTTCTGGGTTTAAATCTTTTTCATGGCTCCAAGGGTTTTGACCTTAAGTTTGGGGAGTGCAGTTTTTTTTTCTGGATGTTTGGTTGTTTTTTTTCCTCAAAGTGAAACCTCAAGCTGATGGACTGCTAATGGAATTTAGTGTCTGTTTCTCTTGGGATTTGTAAACAGAAAAAGTTCACTGATATCTAAATTATCAGCCAGGTCCAAAGCCTTGTCCTGCTGTTGAGTGACATCTTTTTCATTGCTTTTGAAAGGCAGCTTTATAACCTCAAATCCCAACAATTTATTTTCCTGCAATTTTCTCATTTTCCCCGGGAGGTTCAGATCTTTCCAGGTGCTGAAAGCGCCTCCATTTCATTCAGTGGGGGGAAAAGAGCTCAGCTTTTTGCTGAGGTTGTCTTGCACCTCACAAGATTGACTGCATTGTTGAGTGAGACAGAGACAGAGGTGATCCAGGAGGGATTGGAGGGAATCAGGGTGGCTGGTCCAGACATGGCAATCCAATGAAGTGAGGGTGAGTGGGGTGGAGGTCAGGCTTGCCACCATTTGGGTGGTGACCCAGGTCAAAATGATGTTTAAACAATTATGTGTTATAAGCCTAAACTCCAGCCAAAATAAAAATTAGTTGTTATCTACTCTTGAGGATCGTTCATCTCAAAGGTTTTAGGGCAATGAATGAACCACACCAGCAAAGGGACTCTTGTTCTCCTTCTTCAGCAGTGTGGGGTGTGTAATCAGATTGTTTAATTTGGCCATGGCTAGAATTCGATTAGATTAATCCAGTCCTTATTAAACTGAGATGTAGTTACTGTGCAAAACTATCACAGAATCATAGAATATCCAGAGCTGGGAGAGACCCCTCAGGATCATCCAGTTCAGCTCCTGGCCCTGCACAGACACCCCAGGAATCCCACCCTGTGCCCGAGAGCATTGTCCAGAGGTTTTTATGATCTCAGGAGGGCTTAGAGCCATAAACATTCCTTGGGGGAACCTATTTAGTGCCCAGACACCCTCTGGGGGAAAACTAGAGACAGGTCTCACAAAAAAGAATAAAATATATGGAGAGATCTGCTTCTATAGCAGCGCAGGACTCTGTGGGTGTGCTTTTGGGGGCTCATACTTCGTTATTTAGGTCCCTCTCTGACTCTGCAGCTGTTATCCTCTGCAGTGCAGAGTCAGCACTGATATACAGAGTTCACTGGAAAAAAAGTCATTGTCTCGACACTGATGTTTCCCTTCCTGTTTTCCTGGAGTTCTCTCAGTGTCATTTCAACAACGATTTTAAGATTGGATAAATGATTTAGGGCAGAATGTGATTGCTGCCTCTAGTTCTTAGGTGGAAAAAAAAAAAGTAATTCTCTGTTATTGGATCTATTTTTTATAATTATTTTAAACAATATAATTTTAGGCTGAAATTTTGACAGCCGAATTGCAGAAAGAATGAATAAATTACAGCCATTCACACCTGCCATTTGGTAAATTTCTTTTTTAATGACATATACCTAGTTGATATGCCAATATCATAAATGATTACATGCATGCAAAGCATTCAAGAATAAATTCTCCCTCCCATTTAGCCAGCTGACAATCACATGGGGTATATAAAGAGTGATAGGGAAATGTCATTTTGACACTAGTGTGCTAATTGCTGGTGGCAAGAGGCCGTGGATGATGATGATGGCAAAGGGGGAATTTTGGCTGTGTTGACCAATTGATGAGTGTTTTGAAGAGGACACGGGAGGGCCTGTTAGAGCAGAGGGAAAGGCTGCAAAAAGGCAATTAGGGCAGGGAGGATTTGAACAACTGGCTCAGCTGCCCAGGGCAGTGGCGGAGTCACCATCCCTGGCAGTGCCCAAAACATGTGTGGAGGTGGCACCTGAGGATGTGGTTGAGTGGTGAACATGGAGGAGAAGTACAAGGAGTAGCTTCTCAAAGGACTCTATTCCCAAAGGGGAGCAGTGGTGAAAAGCCAAAAATCAGAGTGCTGCAGAGTCTTTTAAATGGGGGAGGTACAGGGGGAGGGTGCAATTCTTCCTTCAACCAATCAGGAATACAACAGGGAGGAGATTGGGGAGGGGCTCACACTATGACTACCAATAGGAAAGAGAGTGGGAGTGGAAAGGGTCAATGAGGGACCATTGAGGGACCAATGAGGCCTCGTGGAATAGGGGAATTCCCAGGAGGGGATTAGGACAAGGAGTGGCAGGGAACATTCTGGAACCAAGGGCAGGGATTAGGGAGGGTTGACATTTATGTAGATGAGGTAAAAGGCAGGTCTGGGGAGTGATGGAAATCTGGGTGAGGAAGGAGATAACCTGGGTGATATCAAACGTATCAGGGGGAAAACAGGGGTAATCCATTGGGAAAATGACTGCACAACAACTTAACAAAAACACACCACCAGAGTGGAGCTGGCTTATGATGGTTGGACTTCATGACCATAAAGGGCTTTTCCGAGTATCGATTCTATGATTTCAGCTGTTCAGCCATTCATTTCTTAACCAACAGCCTTGAGCTCTGGCATGGGTCTCACAGCAAAAACTTGCAGCCTTTGAGATGAAAACACAGATAGTACACACTGGGAAGGAAAAAAGCTTTTTTCCCCATTTCTAGGACGAAAGAAGCAGCATTTCCTTGTGTTGTGACCTTCTGCAGCAACCAATAGAGCAAAAGGACCAAGCAGGTTTCACTCCCAGCTGTGGGCTGTGTCTAGCAGTGGAAGATTTGCAGTCAACTCCAAATTCAGCAGTACTCCAAAGGAACTTGCAGTTGTAGGGAATGCTGAAAGAGCTGCCACCAAATGTTTGCTCCTGCAGAAATACAAGAAACATGAAGCTCTGTGTTCAAGTGTCAGCCTGTGTGTGACAGGGTGCGAGCTGTTAAAAACAAAGCATGGATTCAACACGTTCCCATTGCTGTACAGATTTCCAGCTGGAATCCCCCTAGCAGCAAAGAGATTTTCTGCACCACTCACAGGGTTAGTTTTCAGTGAATTTTCAGGAAGTCTGAGCAGTTGGGAAGTTAGAGTAGGTGAATTTTTGGTTATAGAGTTGTATCATGTTTGCAAAAGATTTTATTATGAGAAAAATGATTTTTCTCATTACTTTATATTTTAAAAAGCTTTATCAGCATCTCTGTAGTTCTTTGGAAAATATGTAAGGCAGAAAGATACTCAAGTCAATTCTAAATAATTGGGATTTTATATTGTAATTTCATTTGTTTCTGCAAATATTTTAAAATTATGATTCACTGGGGATGAATTTCTACTAACCTGTTTTTTATTATCTCATTTTACACTACACCTTTTTAATATGTTTTTAATGTGCTATTAGTCATTGCAATAACTCTTTCTCATTTTTCCCCATTGGCTTCTGAAGCTGCTGTAACGCAAAACGATTTTCCTTTCCGTGGGTTCATTTTTTGGGGGATGATCTTGAGGGATTTGTGCCTGGGAAGAGGACACCAGAAGCAAGGCAAAGGTTTAGAGGTAACAGATCACCCTGAGTGAGAGTTTTGCTGTAGTTGCCCTTAATTAAAGCTGAGAAAAATACGGACTTTCCACTAGTTCTGCATTCACTTGGCTGTTCTCTGCTCAGGTGAGAGACACAAGGCAGGAGAGGTGAACAGGAACCAACTGTTTTGAGGAGAGATCCTGAAATTTTCATTCTGTGTTTTATTGCCCTTGATTGATGTAACTGTTCATGGCTTTGCTGATCACAGACAGGTGTTCTACAGGAAACTTGCCAAAATCACTCAGGAAAGAGTGGCTGGAATCCCTGAAACACTTGAATTTTAGCTTTGATGTTGGAAAATTTGGTGGTCAGGACCCTCATCTTCCACCTGACTGCGCTTTCAGTCAAACTAAACCTGCCACAAGAGGGGGTTTCCCACATTTGGAGGCTTCTAATTTAGAAAAAGTAAGGTACCATGATCACTATAATGCTGATTGCATGTTAAATGCTCTTTTTTCCCGTCCCTGCCCATGGCAGGGGGTAGAACTGGATGATTTTTAAGGTCCTTTCCAACACAAACCGTTTTCTGATTCTGTGATTTTTATGTACTAATTTTTAGTGCTATTTCAAAACAGCAGTTGAAGATTTCTAAGCTGCTGTCCCGACCATCTCAATATTTTATTAAGAATGAAGTGCCTAATGTTTTGGGCTTTTTTTTTTTTTTTTTTTTTTTTTTTTTTTTTTTTTTTTTTTTTAAGAAAATGTATTCTTAAGGAAAATGTATTTTTATTGAAGTGCAAATGAGAAAATGAAGTTCAAATCTAAATACGTTGTTTTTACTTAAAATTTGTCATTACCTTGATCTCTCAAGTCTCCAGCTGATCGGTAAATCTTTTTGAAACCTTCATGGTTCCTTTCAGCTTAATGGCAAGTTATGATACCCTTCACGTGTACTTGTTCAGAGCTGGTATTTCTTCTGCTTTAGCTGAAGAAGTGGAGATAAGAAATACTCTGTGATCTTTAAAATGCGTGTACTTTTATTTTATTTTGGTCTTGGGTTCTTTTGGTAAAGTAAATGCTAGAGTTTTCTCATACTTATACATAATTTATTTATGCTTTCACTGTGTTTATTTACCTTGTCAGTTGACTGTTTAAAGTATTTTAAATAAATAATTTCATTATCTACATGTTGATTTACAGCCCACAGCTGCTACTCTTTTCCCGTGGGTTGAACATATTTTATAAATGGAGGACCATACAAAAATGAAAAATATTCTGAAGTGTTTTAGGGCTTTTATTTTTTAGGTCACAATGGGTGTTTAGCAGAGTTGCAAAGATTCCTCTGTTCCCATTTCAAAGCTATATTTAGTTCAAAACCATCCTTTTTGGTCTGTTCTGTCTTCATTTGTCAGATAAGAGCTGCTCTGATCATACTCACTATGAAGGGAAGTTTACAGCATTTTACCTTTCTGGAGAAAAAAAAAATGTTTGCCCAAGTATCTTTAGACATTGTGCTGTCTGTTCTTAAAATGGAAATCCTTATTTTCTTTAGCTTCTCCCCTTAGGCAGGAAACACATTGCTGTGATAAATATTGTATGGCTTTTAGTGCTAATCATTGTTGATTCATGGCAGGGACGAGCACATTGTAAAAGGATATCCAGGATGATAATAAACAAAAAGTATTAAAAAGCATCATAAACAAATAAATACTTAAGCAGCTGCTTTTCAGTGCTCCATTAAAGCTGTTATAAATTAGGAATGTGCCTGTGTGTTTTGGCAAGTTCCCACTGCGTTCACAGAAGATAACTTACATTGGAAGACAATCTTGCATGGATGGACCCATCCCTCAATTCTGGATCTGCCTGATTCCTGCCATAGATCCAAAACAGAATTTGGGATAGTTCAGGACACTGATCAATTATTTGGCATTTCCCTTTTGCATTGAATTTTGTTTTAAGTTGGGGTTTAGCCAGCACCTTTTCCAGGTACCTTAAAGGTCGTTCATCAGGGTTCTGTTCCCAGAGGAGCAAAGGCAGGAGTGCCCTGCTCTGACACCAGTATTTTTGGCTGTATCACCTGGTTATTTGGCTCTTCTTCTGCTCCAAAGCTGTGCAGGAAACAAAGACTGCTCCAAGAGATTTTCATCTACCCACAAGAAAAATCAACTTTTTACATATTTTGGGCCCGTTATTTATCTTTATAACGGAATATTTAAAGGAAAAAAATATTTAGGGGCCACCCATATGGTTTCAATGTCAAATGGCTTCCCATGCAGATTTCGAGATGGAGGAAAGCTTTCTACTTATTTTTGTCCACTGTTTTAGTTTTTTCATGCTTGATTCTTAGTCTTCACCATTGTTGCAATTTCTTTGAAAACTGTGGAGCTGGACTGGTCCGAGGCTTAGAGAATGTGTGACTGCATTTTCCCTGCTGATGTAGGTATTTAGTGATCTCCAGGGTCCCTTTTTACTGTGACTTTAGTGGAATTTAAAGGATGTCATGATAAGATTTTAATTGCCAAGTCCTCTGGAGATGAAACTCTTCTTTTGCAATATTTATTTCAGCCTGTTTTCAAAAAGATGCTATTGATTGACAATCTCTATTCTTTTTGACAGAATGATTTCACCTTATTTCGAGTACAATTTATTACATAACATTGAAATTATAGCTCTTAAGATTTTTTAGAGGCTGACTTACTGCACACTTTAAAGTTTGTACAGTTTCTTTATCCTGTAAAGTACTGGGGGTAAAATCTTAACTTTTTACATGAGAGATAAAGTGAAATTCTCTCTGACTGTGGTAATAAATTCTAGAGAAAACCCCGGACAAAGTTTGTGACACTTAAATTGAGGTGTAACTTTCATTTACAATTTTTCTGGGTGAGTACACCTCCCTCACCAGGTACTGGTAAATATTAATCATATCAGTGTTGTATCATGCAAAGAATTATTGCTGTGAGAGGGAGGCACATTTCCTAACCTGTTTTATTGTATTTCCTCACAAAGAGCTGCTGAGAGCAGCTGAATTCCTACCGATGGAAATCTGTTTGGCCCTAAGAGAGAAACCAATGTCTGGTACTTCAATGAGAAGAAGAAAATTAAAAATACACTTTTTACTAGTTTAGAGGGAAGCCAAGAGTGAGATTATCAGCCATGAGAACAGGTCTTGTTTGTAGGGGTGTGCATGCAGTGCCTCTTAAAAGTAAAACCTTCTTATTCCTCTCTAGTTCCTTGCTCACTTTGCTTTTTCCTCCTCACTTTATTGATCTGATGCACTTTTGTCTAAATTGATCCCTGAGGTTGTAGATCAGCCCTTTAAAAAAAATCTCCTGAATAAATGGGAAAACTGGGGATATCCTTTACAGTGGGTATTTGGTGAATTTGTCGACTTAGAGCCTGTGAAAAGTTGTAGAGGTAGAATCAGAACATGATTTTTAGAACATCTCATTGCACCAGGAGAGTACAGCACCTGCTCCCCTGCTGCTGGGTAACCCAGACAGCAAGGCAGAGAAGTTGTCTTTTATACCCAGAATTTTACTTTTCAAAGCTTCCTGTGCTGAATATTGATTATAGAACAGTGTATTAATTAGAGAAACCTCTGATGTTCTCTCAGGATTAGAACAGTCTTAAAGGTGGCCTTTTTTTTTTTTTTTTAAGACAGAATTAAGTTAGACATTTATGAAAAAAGTACTTAACAAGAAAGATAATTTAAAAATAAAATTTTTATTGATGCTCAATTGCTATTGTCAAATTAGCATGGATTTTCTCTGCCATTTTTCCTTAAATCCTGGCTATTTTATGAATATTTTAGACGAAGCTGTTGTACCTGCCAGAGATCCATTCCTATTATCAAGTTGTCATTACCCTTGAAATATCTTTCTGTCTTCAATTGGCCTTTTAATAAATGTATGGATTCATTCACAAATAAGGATTGCTGTGATTCATCAGCTTATCTCACTAATGAACGTTTATTGCATTTAACTTCCTGGTGCCTCAGAGGCTGCCTAAGTTGGAGAGATTTGTGCCCCAGACTCTCATCCTGTTGGCAAAGTGAGCTGTGTTCTTGCCACAGGCAATTTCTCCCTTCAAAACTGTACATAAATAAAATATTTGTTCACGCTCCTGTTTGAGCGGAGAGGAAAGTCTTTACTGACTTAGGCAGAGAGCGATACCTGCTGCAAAGAGCAAATCCTCATTTTCATATTTAATGAAGCCATAATCAATGGTAATGGCTGAAGATTGCATTAAAGAAGTCTTAATGCTCATCTCAAGGGAAAGTAATTTTACTGGAAACAAGCTAGTTAATCAGCCTCAGAAAAACTCCCTGTGTTTTATTATACAGGCAGGTTTTCCAAGGACGAAGAAGGAAACATAACAAAAGCAGGAATCAATTTTCATCTTCAGAAATCTCTCACATTGGGCACTGTGTAGATTTGCTCTCTCAAACACCCAGTACCAGTTCTCTTTTTAAGTTTACGAACAAAGAAAGGCTGAAATTTGTAAAATATTTATTTCTGCCCAACACTCTGTACAATTTTCATGCAGATGCAGTTAAATTTCCCTGTTAGATGTATCTTGGTAAAGCAGCTAAACTGGCAGAGCACCAGGAGAAGCAGCCAGGCAAATATTTCTCTCAGTGCGTGTCGTACATTGACATGAAATTTTAACACCAGTGGTGATGCCAGAGAGAGGTCTGTGCAGGGTGAGCTCTTGTGCATCCCCAAATCTTCACTGTGAGGGGGAATTGAAGCCCAAGAATTTGGCACAAGCTCGTGGCTGGCAGAGCAGGAGCTGCTCCCCTCACAGCACTGCGTGACTGGGGGACTCCTGTGGAGAGAATTGCCTGGATCACACGCTGGACAGGGAGAGCCTTGCACTCAAACTCTCTCCTCTGTCTGGGTTTGGGCTGCCAGGCCCATCCTCCCTGTGGCACAGACACACAGTTTATTACCCCACGTGAACCAGAAGGGTTCAGGAATCACTTTGCCACTGAGATCCCACCACAGGAATGATGGAACACGCTGGATGTTTTGTGCCTGGCTCGGACCTGAAGGGCAGGACATGCTTGCCTAAAGGTTTTGGTACAAACCCCACTTGTACACCAATATCTGTGATTGTGATAGCCCAAGATTGGGAATAACTTCTGAAAAGTGATGTTTTTTACTTGTACAACAGAATTGGACGCAGGAGACTCCCTTTGGAGCACCAAGCCCTAATGAAAAGTGCCCTTGAAGTAAGAGATGTTGTGCCCAAAAGCTTTTCTCTTTTCTCAAAGTTATGTTTTTCAGTCAGTTCAGATCAGTGCTGGTTTTCTGCAGAGAATATTGGTTTGTTTGCTTTGGAATTCAATGGGAATTGCAGTTCCTATGGAGGCCTCTTCAGGTACAGAGGTTACCTGGTGTTGGGGTCAGAGTTGTTCAGTGGAACTGAACCTCTCTGGAATTGCTGCCACTGACACAGTCAGAGCAAGGGATGTTCCAGTGGAATCAGCAGGGAACAGAAGGCGTTTGGAAAGCCACAAGAGCAATGGGAAATCTGGATGTGTGGAGGTTGCTCTTGGTGGGCTTTGCTCCTTCCTTTGGCTGGGGAAATGCGAGGACACATTGCACCTTCCCCTCTGCTCATTCCTGACAGACCTTTACTGTTATTCTGATGGAGCTGAGAATCAAGTCCATTTCCTCTGCTTTTGAAAGAAAAGCTGGATCAGCCTTTTCTGCTGGTATGTTCAGAACAAGCCTCATTTCTTACCCACGTTTCTTGGAGCATTTTGCATTGTGTATACATAAGGAGAATAGATTGTGTTACAGTTTTGTAATTAAAATGCAGCTGAAAGTCATTGATCTGAAAAAAAAAAAAATCCAGTACAGAGAAAAAGAAACATTGCTCCTGGTTTTGAGTGGGAGCTGGGAATAAATGACAGTCTGTTGGGTTCTGTGGGACTGCCACATTTCTAGGTAGTTTCAGGCTATTTATAAATGCATTTATAAGTATATTAATGATCACTGCTGCATTCTGTAGAGAAGTAGAAGGAAAATCTGGACTTAATGTTAGAAAAAAAGGTTGTTGAAATTGCCTTTAAAAGGGAATATTAATATTCCTACAGTAGAGAACAAGAACGTAAAGGAATAATGATGGAGACTTGATCTAATTGGTTTTCTGATGCTCTCGTTTTTGTGATTCATTTTAAGAAGTCTTTCAAGCTTGTGTAGTTATGAAATAAATGGAACAAATTGGAAATGTGGAAACTAAATAAATAATGATCTGCCCATCATGTTTCTATTACTGCTGTCAGTAGTAGTAACATTTATTTAACAATTCTTCTGCATTAATAGAAATGTGTGCATAATAAAATGTGTGATAAAATCTAGCCCATCTCTCAAAGAACTTGATCCCATGTCAGAATGTCTGTTCAGTCATCCTCCATTCAGAAAATGACATGCACACTGCAGTAGAAGTGTCACTACCCTGGAAATATTCATGGGCAGTACCTGGGAACCAGTTTGCTCACTAATGTGGATCTAAATTTAGGGCCTTAAATTTCCATGGTTACTTAATATTTGAAGGAGGTTGAAACTTGCCTAAACAATATCTCTTCAGTATATTCAAGGGCAGGGAAGATGATGACAGCTTCATTTTATGTTGCTCTTGTGCTGATTTATTTTGATGTCTGTATTTCCTTCTGAAACCTCTGCCTACCCTCTCTGCATGAGCTGAAAAACATCAAAATAAGGATTTTTCATTGTAGGCACCTCTCCAGCAGTACAATACAGCCACAAACCAGCTGTGCAGAACAGCAGAGCGGGGTGGTTCATAAAGCTGCGAGCGACCCTGCATGGCCCTTGCACTGACCACCAAGAGCCTTTTGCATTTGCTCATTTTCCATGTGAGGAAATAGCCTCTGAAAAATATGCAAAAATAAACAATTTTACCTTTCGGAATCACCGGCAATAATTTTCCTAAGCCTAATTTCCCTGCTCATATTTCCATTTAATTTCACCTGTCTGGGGCACATTTCTGTGGTACCCCCTACTCCACCAGAGGAGGGTTTGGCCATGAGCAGGAGAGCTTTCTTTGCTGCCTGGGGTTGCCTCTGATCCTTCAGCCCTGGATTTTTTTTGGGTGCTGCTGCAGCTGGTGGAGCAGTGAACCTCAGTGGCTTTTTTGTCTGCATCTTTTCCTGTGGTGCTGCCATCCCAAGGGTTCTTCATGGATCAGGGGCCACTCACTTCACCCTAATCCCAGGTTCTTCAAACAGCCCCTTTCCACACCTCTCCCTCTACTGCCTGCCGGGCAGTGACGTGACTGTGGATGAGGGAAGGATAAAGGATAAAGGATAAAGCAAGTTTTTTAGCACATTCCTTTTTTTTTTTTTTTCCTGAATTTGTTCTGGACTCGACCAAATATAAGGCACTAAACTATTTTGTTTGCATTCAACTCTGCAGATTCGAATCTCTTTTGATTTCTCTTCTACATTCCTCCCAAAGAATAGGAAGAAGGGGGATATTTTCTTCTTCGTGACCCACTGCAACTAAAAATTCAATGGCTTTGTGCTATCTTTGGGATTCTAAATCGTGCCATGATGTACATCACACTGTGCCAACAGAGCTCTACGATGCCAACAATTCCCACACTTTTTACACTGACACAAACCCCGAGGTTCACAGTTCTTGCACGTGGAACAGAAGATGTCTGCCATCAGCTACAGTCTCTGTGCAGTTCACATCTGCAGGCTTGATTCTTTGTTCTTGGGGTTGTCAGAGTGTTTCTGTTTGGGGTTTCTGTCTGGAGTCATTTCCTGGCAGCAGGAGGGATGCTGTGCCTTTGGGAATAGCCCAGACCTGGAGCTCACAACGCTGGGCAGGAACTGGGTGGGAAAGAGTTTTGGGAAGCAGGACCATTAGGGCAGAAGTTTCTGGGGTTTGGGAAGCAGGACCGTTAGGGCAGGAGTTTCTGGGGCTTGGGAAGCAGGACAGTTAGGGCAGGAATTTCTATGATTTGGGAAACAGGATGATTAGTGCAGGAATTTCTATGATTTGGGAAGCAGAACAATTAGGGCAGGAGTTTCTAGGAATGTGCTTCACACCCTCACTGCTGCTCAGGTTGGAACTAATTGGCTTCCCACACTTTGGGGTTTTTATTTGTTGATTCCCATTCAGATTCCTCCTGCCTGTCCCATGAAGGACAGAGATTTCCGAGGAGTCACAGCTTCAGCTGCTCTAAACAACATTTTGAGGTGGTTTGTCACAAACATGAGTATCCCCTCTCAGGGAGACTCTCCTCTGCTGTATTCCAGAGGCATAAATCTGTTACTGATTATATGGATTCTGTTTAAAGGAAGGAATTAAATGGTTTTGTCTTGCGGCAGGACGCCAGGGATATTTGTACTGCAAATCCTCATTTTGTGATTTTACAAAAAGTGCTTCATTACCGAGCAGAGAACTTTTTATACAGCCGTAGGGAATTCACTGATCAGGAAAACATTCCAAAATATCATAAAGGAAAATTAGACTTGTAGGAGATTATGCAAATGAAGCTTTTTTCTTACAGAGGGAGAGGAATCTTTAAGTTTCCTTTTGTTTAGGTTTCGTATGTTTGCCCACATGAAACAAATGGGGGAAATCAGATTTTTTTTTTTTTTTGTCTCTAAATTCCAGTGCTGGTTAGTTTTCTGTGCTTACTTCTCTGTCACTGTATTTGAGAACTGAAACATTAAATGAAAATTTTGCTTCTGATACATTCTGAACATAAAAATCAATAGCTTACATGTTGTAAATATTTACAGCTGTTTGCCTCACACATTTGTATATTTTTCAAATATTCTAATTGAATCAGCCTGGGAAAGAATCGATACAAGCAGTTTTGTTCATTAGAGTTGCACAAATACAACCTCTTCGAGTAACAGATGTATTTATTGTAGTATCACATTTCAGTTTCCAGGGAATTTTAAGAAACTATTTTCAGAGCAGGAGCAGAAGTGATTTTTTTTTCCTCCTCTGTAATAATTGTAGTGTGGTTGCCAAACGTGTTACTTTTTATTAACACTAATTACTTCTGATGCAGGCAGCAAAACATGAGCAATGTGAATATTATATCTCCATTAATTACTTTTAAAAAGCATGTATATATTTAATTACTAGAACTGGCTGATCAGGTAGGAGATCAGATTTATGGGAAAGGTATTGGCTACAGCAGCTGACAGATGATGCTGAGCTTCTTATTCCATAAGAGAATATGAAAATATTTCTCCCAGAATTATTTAAGTCAGGCCAAATCAATGTGGAAAATTCAGCAGGTGAATCTGTCAATGAAAAGACACCAAATTTGAAACACATTTGCACTGATACAAATTTAAAATAGCTTCATTTAAATCAGTGTATTTATTAATATTTTCTATATCTTTACATTTGTTGTCTTCTATGCCAAGTATACGTGTATATAATATGGAAATTAATGCCATTACAGGAATGCAAAATGAAATTACATCGAAGAGAAATACACAGGCACTTATAATTACACATATATTAAAATATTTCTCTTTGCTTCAGAGCAGTACATTTCAGTAGATTTCAGGTTTAAGAATGCACTTAGAGCATTCATTTGTTTTTATGAGCCTGTGATGCCCCTGCGCTGTTATTCATGGAGTCGTCCCAGCACCATGAACTGCAAAGTTGTCAGAAATTATTTCCAGTACTGCACAGTCTCCACATGCAGAAGATGAAATGAAAGTGCTTTCTAAACTTTGCCCAGAAAACTCATAGTTTATACTCTGTTTCCATGTAAGTGCCTTATAAACGGTTAACTAGTTTTTGAATAAATCTGTCATAAATGTTTAATTGAGGGGCACTGGGTTGATTTTAATTACGGCTTATAAACATCTGTAGCGTGGGTAATTTATAATGCAATTTGTGGGTTTGCACATAGAACTCACTGCTTTAGGAACAGGCGCAAAAACAGAGAATGAAAAATTTTCTTTACTGCTTTTAGCATTAATTTCTTTCCATTCCTGGACACTGGAGCCACTTTGCAACATTTCCACTCAAATCCTGATGGCGCAACACCCTCATGATGTCTCACACAGACATTTTTATCCTCGGCAGATCAGTGAACAAAGCATTAGTTTTAAAAAGAAGATTTTTGGAAGCCAGCTGTAGCAGCCCATTCAATTACATTGCATTATTTAGGATATAATTAATATATTATTTGTAGAATATATTCTATATGCTATATAATGCCTTTTTCCTGGGCACGGGAATGTGATTGTTTGGAAGCAGCAGGAATTGTCTCTGTGTAGAGCTCCAGCAGCACACACAGGAGATTCCACAACTGATACACCACAGAACATTCATCAGTTTATTTCCTACCTGTAAATGTGCTAAACCCTCTCTGAAATTAGCACAACCAGGTCCTTCTGCAGGTGGGATGATGCTGAGTGATATCCTGAACTGCTGCTAAGATTGCTAAATTGGAATAAAAAACTTCAGTGGTGCTTTGCTGCAGCTTCTACTGCATCCTAATTCTGCGGAAGGAGGAACTGATTTATGGGCAAAATCAGAGAATGGCAGCACTTTTCCATTTTATTTAGTGCAGAACCCAGGGGTGAAGATGCTTCCAGCAAAACTCTTGATTTCCTGCCCCAGCATCCAGTAGATTCCCAACCAAGGGAGGGAATTTTGGCTCAGACTGCATCCCAGGCTCCAGAGTGAACCTGTTCCTGTAGGATACATGCCGTTGAGTTCTTTTTTATCTAGCAACACCTTCGTGTTACATTGCATGCGAAAACATCAGAATTACCGGTTTGCAACTGTCATATTTGACAAATAAATAAAATACTGCTCAGGTGATCACAGTGTTTCGTGGTGCAGGGAACTGAGAGAATGGCAGGCTCAGAAGGCACAAGTGGTTTATTTATTAAATACAAAAATTATATGGAACATTAGAGATTTTTAAATCATAGATTTTTAGGTCTGAATGCATCTAGAAGTTTCAAATAAAACTTAGTTTTAATCCATGATCACTTCAAGGACAGAAAATACCCCTGCTATTCAATAGAGAGAGATGTGAATGATTCTCTGTAAAGTCTTAATATGTACAATTAAATTGATTCTCTTTGGGGTTAATACTTATGTATATTTTAATACATATAAAAAGTTATTAACCAGGGATATCTGAAAAACTCAGAAATATGTACAGAAAAAAATATATACAGAAAATATAAACAGAAAAAGTCACACGCCTGACATATTTAGAGATTAATTAATGTTTCTTTAAGAACATCATACTCCTACCTCAATTTTTTTTTCACAGAGATATTGGCACCTGTATTTCTGTGCCTTTAACAATATAACCAACTTGCCACCAGTTTTGTGGTTTTAAAAGTCAATGCTTGCATGGATGTACGCAGCTGGATTTTTTTCTTTACATCTTTAAACTGTACTGGTATTCTGTGTGAGTGGGAAACTTATAAAAATGTGCCATCTTTTATTTCCTTTAGCAAATTACTCATTTGGTTTAATTTGTAGTTGTTCTGTGTCAACAGGTATGTTCAGAGCAAAGGAGATCAGTCAGATCTGGCTGTTCAGGCACAGAAAACACAATGTGAGAGAATCCTGAGAGAAATCTTCTGGGATTGGTGTCCACGGGTCACTTCTTAGGTGGAGTGGGAGTGACTGAAATCACAAACGTTCCCCTCTCTAAAGCAGCACATTTGGATATAAAGCCAAGCAAGCTCTCAGAGCAAGAGAGTTTGCAGTTATTTAATGCATCTTTCTGGTAATGCAATAAAAAATACAGAATAACTTCCCTTGACTTTGGGACCTGTCACAGGAATGGCTCTTTCCTCTTAGGCTTTCCAGATCTGTCACGGATCTGTGATTTAATCTACAATTTTTCCAGTTTGACACTTAATCCATAGGTACAAATCATTTTGGGTCATTTTTAGCTGTCATTGGGAGTTTGCTGAAGATAAACAAGCATAAAATGATTATAATGTAAAGATATCAAATTTGATACATTTGGGGAATTATTTTTGCTTTTTTTCTTTTCTTTTCTTTAGTGGGTCTTAGGTTTGGGTTGGGGGTTTGGAAGTCACTGGTCTTTCCAAAAGTCGAGGAATTTATGATATAGCTGTAGTGGGAAATCTGTGATCCTCAACCCTTTGTTTATATAAATATCGTGTGTAACAATTTATGGATGGTCTCATTTAACAATGAAGTGTGTGGCAGGGGCAGGGACGGACATCAGCAAACACCTCAGAGACAAAAACTCTGATTCAGTTGCTGACCTTGTTGATTACTGGGAAGATTTACAGCCCACATCCCTAGAAAGTGGGATTTCATATAAGTTACTGGGGAAACAAACAAATAAATCACAGAGGTTTAAAGTAAAATATTTCTTGCTAGATTATTTAACTGAAGTTTTTTTTGCGTGGAAGAAATCCACTCAAGCTCTCAGGGATTGTGCCCTGAAGGTTGGTATCATTTGGAATTTTCATTCTTCCATGCATTGAATCAGGGCTCCACTCAAAATTACAAAAGAACTGAGGCTGGAGGGAAACTCAGTGAGCGGGTTTGACAAAAAATGTTTACAGATTGCTTTGAACTTTGTGTTGTATTAGCATGGACATTTCCAGCACTGGAAATTGTGAGGGCAAATGCCAACAGGGAACCCAAGGCAGGACCTGTGTCTGCTCCCAAGTCGTGTTTGCCTTCCAGTTTACTTCAAACTGGGAAAGGGTGGAATGGACCAACCTGTGATGGCTCCACCCAGGGCATCCCTTGCATGGGCCAGACCCACCTTCTCCCCAAGGGACAAGATTTCATTGAAGCCCCGAGTTGAAAACTTGAATTTTGAGTGTGTTCAGGCTGAGGGTTGTGGAAAAGTAGCCAGTGGAAAAGCAGGGGTTTGAAAATTGGAAATCTCTTTCTGGGTCTCTCTTCTTAGGGCGATTTGGCACTGGCTGATGCTTGCTTTCTTTTTGCCCAAGAAGGAATATGTGCATTCATAAAGAATAAATGTATTAAATTAAAGTATAAATGTACTTGAGCAAGCCTCTGACTTAATGACATCGTATTTGCACACAGCTCCACAAATCTTTATGATCTCCAAGTACCCAATTGCTGGCAGTGATCTACTGTGACCTGTTCTGTGCTTAATTATTAATTTTCCATTAAGGAGTTCCACAGTCAATATTTAGAGGGTTTATGACGTACAGAAGTTTTTCCGTGCCCATATTTTCTTTGCAGGGACATAATGTAGCCCTTTCAGTACTAAATCAATTACACACAGAGTTAAAATATCTTGATTTGTTGTTTAAGGTCTCTTCCCAACATGATGCATCAGTTCTAAAGGAATAAAACCAGGGATATCTTGGCCTGCTTTTAATCCTTGCAGGGCTCCGCTGAGCAGGGCTCAGGTGGCAGTTCAGGCTGTAAAACTGTGCAGCACAAAGATCCCTTCAGCCCCAAGCAGTCATGAGAAGGGGAGAGAAAAGGTTCTGGAGTCTGTGGTACCAGAACAAAAGTACAGGAGAACCATTTTCTTCTAACCCTACTTTCCACACCTGGAGGAATGGGCAGAATTAATAGATAATTAAAAGCACATCTTTTAAGTGCCCTGGAGTTTTGCGTCTTCTCAGAGTTAGATTTCACACCAGAATGAACCACTTCCAAAGATGCTTTATCTCACATTTCCTAAATTTTTTATGCTAGAATGGGATGAACTTCATCCAAAATTACCCCTCCCTCTTCAGTAACTATAAAAAACCCCAAAAAGACTGGATATGTGATCCTAAAATGGTTGTAACTGAGTGAAATTAATCACACTTGCTGAACTAAGCAATTTAACTCATGACTTAATTCAGGAAAAAATATCAGGATCCCTACTGAAAATATATATCACACACCCCAAATTGTATTCCTGTTACAAAAATGGATAGTTTTGAACCCTGTGATTTATACAAGATAGTTTCAAGGCCCTGTTTTAAAATCACACAGCACACTCTTGCAGCATCTGAACCATTTCTTAAACTCAGCTATCCGTGCCTTTAAAATACAATTTAACCAAAAAAGATCATTTGAAGAAGGGCTGCAAAGATTTCTACATGCAGATACTTCAGTCTCAAGACAGGGAAGAAGGCAGGAAACAATTCCATCTTCTGTTATTCCAGATTGCTCTTAGGGAGTGAGCTGTGTGGACTTGATTTAAAGGCTGACCAGTTTGAAGTGCAGGTTTCCAGAATAGCTGATGGTGTTTATCCTTCCTCCTGTGGACTCCTTTACTGCTGAACTGGGTTTAGGAGAGTGCATGGGGGAAGAATGAATCCTTTCTAAGGGTATCTCTCCAAGACATGCCTTGTGATCCTCACCAAGGATTTGTTCCATCTTTACTTTGAGACCTTCAAATCAAATACTCCACTTCTGTTTTCAGTTTTAATAGGAATTACTGCATCTGTGATATGATTTATCCAGAAAAGTGCAATGGGCTTAATGCAATTCTCTGAATGAAGAACAGGGAGTAGTTGCCCAGTTTATTTATTGGATGCAGCAGTGGAGTCCATTATGAAATATTGCTCAGGCAGGGTGAATTTAAATAAGTTCGACGGGGCAGACACTAGGAGACCAACCAAATAATTTATCCAGGAGTTCAGCTGCGGAAGGCGGGGGGGGGAGAAAAACAAAACTCACCTAAAAAGATCCTGTATTATGATGGAAACACTTATTCCTCAGATAAAAACTCTCCGATGTTTAATAGATCAACTGGCTGGGACTTGACGATGAAATCAATACAGAGATGAAATGATCCATCAGAATTAAGTGTGTGCTCTGGTTCCTGCAGAGGAAGGTAGAAGCCATGAGAGATGATTTGCCTCCTCATTAGGACATCTGATCCTTCTTTCATTAGCACTGCTTTTGTAATATTGAAGCACCCTCGGCTTATCTGGGTTAATTTTGGATTGATGTAGGTGCTGAGATTCCCAGTGGCAGACTAGGGGTAACAGGGCTGGGTGTTCCAAGTCTATTCCCACTTTGTGATTTGAGATTAAAGCACAACCAGTTCACATTAGTTAACAGGCAAAGAGTAAAGATGAGAACGTCCCAGGTTCTGGGAATTGCTGAAGACTGTGGTGCTGTATATTCATTACCCTACACCCATGTGAAAAATTGGATACTTATGTAAATTCCTGGTAGCAAGAAGGGAAAGGGTCCAATGGAAAAGAGGCACCAAAAAAAAAAAAAAAGAAAGAGGCACAGATCATCCTTTTGTTTTGTCTTTCATTTCACATATGTTGAAGTGAGAAATTAGGGAGTTAAAAAAGGAATAAAGGCAAGGTAATGCTGTGTATACCTAACACAGACCTTCAAGGTCAATCCTGTATTCCACAGCCTGACCTAAGATAAATCTTTGCTTTAGCAGTGGCTGGGCTGGATTAGATCAACAGAAATTCTGGCCCACTGTCTCAAAAAACATTTCCAATCAGGGAAGATTGACCTTGCACTAAGAGATCTTTTCAAAACATAATATTATTACTTTTTAATCAGGAAGGATGCCAGGGTGCCTTACTTGGACATAGAAGAACAGTGCAAAGTGATTTCTGTGAAGTAATGACGTGTTTTTGATTAAAGCCCACTGAGACAGGGGAGTGTAATTGCTGCCTTTCTTATATTTGTAAGAAGTCAGTCAATTCCTTTACAAAAGCAGGTAATTTATGGAATGAGATCTTCCATCTGTGAGTGTGGCCCTGATCAAAAGATTATTGAAATCTGTGAAAATGTTCCCTTCTTAGAAAAATCTCTTCATTCTGTTGTTTTTCCAGAACAAATGCAGAACATACACACAGAGTGTAGCCAGGGCTTCTTATTACCCAGTTCTCACTGACTGTAATTTTTAGGGTTTTTTAAAAATAGGCACTTATTGTCCATACATTACGATATTCTATTTTGAGTTTTTTTCCAATTTGGAATAATTTGCTTTTGGAATGAAGGACAAATATTTTTTTCTCATTTTCATTATCAAGCATTGTTCAGTTTTAATATACTCCTGATTTAGACCTCACTGCTCCTCCCTCCCTGCCAGTGCCCCAAGTTTCTTTTCCAAAGGGCACTGGTGCTGTGAAAGGGCCGTGGGATCAGATATACCTGGGCTGTTTAGCAAGAACTGGGAAGTGCAGTTTGGTCTCCAAATCCAGAGTTTTTCCGGGCTTGAAGGATGTGAAGTGGGTTCCCAGTGATCAGCAGTGTTTTGTTTAATAAGAGCTAAGAGAAGGGTCTGTACTTGGTTCTCCTGCCATTCCTGTAAATACTCAGAATTCTAATTCTGCTTGGCAGGCCTGGATGGAGACAAGATGAAGGTGGCTTTGAAGTGAAAGATGGTCAGTTCTCTCCCAGAAGTTCAGAATGCAAATAATTGTCAATCCTTTTTTAACTAACCTAAGTGAAGTCTCTGAAACCTCTATTTGCTTTTCTACATTTATCTTGATTAAGAATGCCACCCTGCTTACAGATTGGGAGAAACTGGATATTAGCTTCTTTCTTGGGGGAGAAAGTTAAATGATTAATCTAATTTTTTCCTGGTTTATTTTTTGTCATGAAGTTTAGGGGAAGCTTTCTACCACATTCAAGAGGTAATTTCTCACGGGTATTTCTGGATATGAAATTTACATCAGGCCTGATTTATTTGTAGGACTTTAAAAATTGCTGTCTGTTAACAATTTGCATTGCTCTGACCACAACTCTACCACCCAGATAAAGAGGAAAGGGTAAAGAACTGGAGACTGTTAAGGAAAAGGTAAAGTAAAGCTAAAAGAAAACATTTGGATTATAAAATAGAAATAAGTGCAGAATGTATATTTTTAGTAAGCTCTCTGCTTGCCCTTGACTATAAAGTTTGCATCTGCATTTAAACAGCTTGCATACGCCTGAAATCAAATTTGAATGATTGCAGGCAATTCCAATTTTCCATGGGACCTGAGAAAGCAGCACGGTGCCTCAGGTGGATTGTGAGCATCTCTGACAAACAGCTTCAGCTGCCAGGCAGTTCAGGCCAAGGGCTCAGAGTCTGAGCAGGGCACTTTGGGCAGGAGGTGTCAGGTTGTGGCCTTTTTACCTCTGGTAAAAAGGTTTTATAAAGTTTTATATATGGTTTTATAAAGGCAGAGGGAAGAGCTCAGCACCCTCCACCTCCCCTGGTGCAGCTGGAGTTCAGCTGGCATTGACCAAACTCCTCGTGGGATTTGGGCTGCACTGGTGTCCAGATGCACTCGTGGGGATAAGTTCCACAGGCATTCCGGAAGTTTCTGCCCCTGACCTTTCAGCAAAGAAGCCAATATTGCTTGTCTGTCTTTTTTTTGAAAACGGTCCTGCCTTGTTTTCAGGGGGTTGATTTTAATGATGTCAAAATGTCTCATCTAGTCTCTATTTGTTGTGATTTTCCTGATTGATTCCTAGTGCTAGCCAAACTCCATAGAGAATGTGGGCCCTTTGTGTTTTTTGTGCCTGGGGCTGAATCTTGCTCTTTGTGTGTTGAATAGATATTCTTCCTCTCATAAATCACTGCTCTGTCATGTCCGCCTGCTGCGAGATGTTCAATGCATATCATCATTTACATTAAACCATTTACTTCAAGGGAATGTGTTATATTGCCTTATGAATTATGTGATCTGACATATAAGATTATGTTATGAATTGGCACTTAGAATATTAGAACAGTGGGACGTTTTATAGCTTGTGGTCATGAGCCAAGAAGTAATTCATGCTTTTTCTTACTAAACTTTGCTGGTCAAAAGGGAAACAGGCATGAGAGTGCGACATTTTTACTTAGGGAGAATCCTGGTTAAGAAAAAAATCTTTGGTGATTTGCTTAAACCTGCAGCCTGTTTATATCTGGAGGAAGAATAGTGGGGATTTTTTTCAGCTGCATCTCCATTGTCCTAAGTCCTCTTTTAGTAAATTTGCAATTCCCAGTCCATCTGGAGAGACTGTAAATGAACAAGTGTGAAGGATTCCCCTTACCTGGGCAAGGGAGGATGGTTTGCTGCAGGGGGAACAGTGATGATTAGAGCTGAGGGAACTGTTGAGGGGAAGGCAGAGCTATGGTAGGTCTGTTTGTGTGATCCCTCTAAAAGACGTCCTCTTATCTATTCAGGGGATGAATTTTTGGGCAGTGCCAGATAGGAAATTAGACGTCATTGATTTTACTCCTCATACAAATACCTGTTTCGTGCTATCTGTAGGTCTATTAGGCAAAAATCTTCATGTATATGTTTTTAATTGTTTTTTTCCTTTGTGTGTGTGGGAAGATGCACAGAGTCTAAAATGTGGGTTATCTTGTTTGGGGATCATGAGATTTGTACAACACAAAATCTGTGAAGGGGATCTTGGTGTTCTGAAAGAATAAATTGCATTCTTCACAGTTTCTTGTATCTGCACAAAATAGAGATAAATTTCAGTATGAATATGCTACCACAAAATGTCATTACCTGGTGTGTGCACAGACAATAAACACAATTTGAGAATCCTTGGTGGGGCTAACAATTTCCCATGTTTTCACCACACAATTTTACCCTTAAGAAGGAAACATCCCCAGCACTGCAGACAAAATACAACACACCAAAGTGAGATCCATGTCACATAATTCCAGCTAATGCAAATTCCCTCACTGACATTTCATAGATCAATGTCTGGCCTGGAGCAGAGAATACCTCAAAGCTCTTCACAAAGTTCCCGCAGCGTGACAGTGGCTGCAGCGTGGCTGGGGACAGGGCTGTGTATAAGTCATGTCCCAAACATCCCAGGAGTGAATAATTCATTCTGCCAAAACAACTGCGCTGCTCATGGGGAAAAAAGGTTAAATACCAGTATTGCTAAAGGTTGACCTGCCCATACATCTTCTCTGTTCTGTCATAACATTCAGCTGGGAATGCCCCATTATTTCTTACTCAATTTATATGCTTCTGACTGCATTAGCTCTCTATAGATAGTAACAGCTCTTGTCAGTTCTTCATCTCTATTTAATATTACTGAAGTTTCTTTTGTGCACTGGGAGAAGTTTGTTTGTTATTCATGCCACAGCTGACAGTTCACCAGTTCACCCTTCCAGCCCTGCTGGCTGCAGTACAGTGGCACTCCCAGAGTTCTGCTCAGTGATACCACCTAATTTAGAGCTTAAAAGAACCTGCCAGACATCTAAATAGAGAATGTGAGGAAGCCCTAAAGGCTAGAAAATTATTGCCCTATACAAATATAAAATATGCTCAAAGCCTGAACTCAATAATTCTTACTAAATGTCTTTATTGAGCAGGGCCTTCAAGTTTTTAATGATACACATAATTGCAATTCTAATGCCCTTGACTGGAACCATAATAGACCTTTCTTCTTATATTTGTTTTGCTCCCCTGGGGCCTTTTGTCTAGAAGCACAAAATGATAATCAAACATGTAATTAGTTATGATGAGAACATAGTCAGGAGGGCTTTCTGCTTAGTTCCAATTTCTGAAAGTTGGGCTCTAGAGATACAGGTAACCCTCTTGATTTCTTCCTTCCTCATCCCATTTTTCACTCTTTGTCCTCCTTCTTGGGTTAAAATAGCTGTACTTTTGGAAAATACACCATTGTACAACAGAATGTTGTCGTGTACGGAGACACAGCTGAACTTGTGGAGAAGGTGGAACCACAACTCTTCAGTGCAGTTGTGTTAGTTAAGAGAAGAAGCCTTTTTTGTAACACATGTAGAAAACATTGAATGTACTGAACATACAGTGGAGAACCACAGAAAGAGTGAAAATCAGCTGAGATAACTCCATGGGCAAAAATTTTTGAGCTCTGTAGCTCTCATAAAGTTAAAATTTTCCAGGAAAAGGAAAGGAAAAGGAAAGGAAAAGGAAAGGAAAAGGAAAGGGTCAGACAGGTTGTTAAGAGGTTATTAACTAAATGCTAAAGAGATTTTCCCTAGAAACCGTCTCTTCCAATCACTCCCAAACTGTGCATGTGTTGTATTTTACCTCTTGGTGCCTAAGGGGAGATTTTGCCAATATTTTCAAATAACCAGCACTGACAGCTACAGCCTCTGGAGCAATGGGAGTGGGATCAGTGCCTGACCAACGAGGAGCTCTGGGAGGTGCAATGGGAGGTTCTGACTGATTCTGGGAATTCTGAGGGATTCTGCCCAGAAAGTGTGACAAATAAACCCTGAATATTGACACACACCAAGACACAACTGCAGCTTTCCTGGGAGAGTTTCCTCCACGGATGTCTGTGCGTCATCAGCACAATGAAGAAGATGCTGATTTTGCAGACATTCCTTCCCCAGCCTGATAAGTTTATATGTATTGTTTAACATGATAATGCAGCAAGCTGTTGTGTGGTTTCAAAGCCAGCTGCATTTGATTGATGCCAGGAATGGAAGTTTTTGTAAAATGACACTGAATTAGATGTAGTCAGTTTATGGGCCTGGGGAAATGAATCTTTTATGAAGAGTAAAAGTTTATGATGAAGGAGAAATACTGAGGAAGTGCACGTCTTGAATGAAGCTCTTTTGGACTGGGTGTCTGTTGCAGAGCCTTTCAAAACATACATTTGGGCCACTGTACTTTTAAGAAGGAGATCTCTGTATAAACATTATCCTTTGTGGTGGTACAATCCCAATTTATTTGTGTTCTCTCTGTGGACACCTCAATTAGGACAGGGAATTCCCTTCCTGGGAATGTAGCTATTAGACTTCTCCAAAGTGTTCCAGGTGTATGTTTTAACTGCTGGATTAAAACTCTTGTGATTTTTGAGGCATCAGCCACAAGTATGAAGCACATAGGGGTGAAGTTTTCTGTATTGATTCCCAAACAAAAACCAGACACAACCTGTGCTAATACATAACAACATCTAAAGACAGCCCCACATTTTATATGCATTTTTACACATAATGAGAACTTGTGAGAATAGAATAACTTTAAAATTAGGTTTAAATGCCTCTTTGATGGCAGCCAGAAGCCAATACCACAAAACTTCTGAGAGAAGAAGCATAAAAAAAAGATGCATCAAATTCTCTCCAGCTTTCCTCCTGGAGCTGGCATCTCTATGCAAAATGAATGTAAAATTCTGCTCCTCTGAGTAGCTGGAATTCTTATCTCTATGCACCAAAGGAATGATTGCAGGGAACAAGATAATGTCTAGAGAGTTGAAAGGTTAAAGAACTGCAGCTGGCAAATCAGAATCAGATTCAGCCATTGTGTCAAGCCAGTTCTATGCCAGAGTAACGAAAGATTAGGGGATTTAAATCAGATCTTAAAATTTACATGTGCCTTTCACTGTTTTACCATCAGAAATATTTCAGTAGGACAACTGTATAAATGGGATTTCTACTTTAATATATATTGTAATAAGTTTCTAAATCTCTGCTGAACATCAACTCTTCTCATAGATTAATAATAATAACATCTGTGTATTCATTCAAAATGTTGTCTGCTGTACTTGAGTATGGCATCTTATTAAAGTGCATTCTTCAGGAGACCATTGTGTGCTGAAACCTATTTAATTTCACATGAACTTGGGCACTCTTTAAGATCCCTTGAAGATTTGCCCTAGCCCTTATTTATTTCACTGAAACCTTGTGATTGGGAGACCCTTGTGAAACATGTTATCTAACACTGATAGAAAAAAATCTTCTCAAAAATGTGACAAATTTCCAAAACCAGCACATTGTGCTGTACTTGTGAGAAGAGGGTGAATCTTAATTCTTAAAAAAAAGAAAGCAGTCATTTTCTCCCTTTTCGTCTGAATCAGTCTCACACAAAATAGCTGAAAATATCAGGGCTGGGATCATCTTGTAACCCTGGAAAACATGGCATGGTATCCAGTGGTAAGCTTCTTTTTGAGCTGTCTGACCTTTAATCACTGCTGAATAAAACCAACATGCTGTCAGGTCTCTGTTATTTTTCTCAAGGGGGTAACTCTGCCCAAAGCAGCGATGAAATAAAACCTTTGAGAGCTTATAGTCAAGGCCACTACAAGAAGAGGCAACACTTTGTACTCTGGGAGCTACAACAAAAGGGGACCCAAAAAAAAAAAAAAAAAAAAAAAAAGAAAATATGTACCTGAACAAGCCAGTTGAGTTTGTTTAACAGTGAGCTGGCAGTTGTTATATCAGTCTATACATGAGACAGGGTTTGTTTTTATTTTTACCCCAATATTTCATTTTTATTTGATTTTTTAAATCCAAGACCTTCAGAAAGAAAATAAACTCACTGTACACGAATGACACATATTTCTGTTATTGAAGCACTTACAATCTAATGTCTCAGGCCTTGTCTGTATCAGGTTTTAACCTCTTGTATTCATTTTGCCACAGAAGTCTCTGTGAGAACTGAAAACAGACCCTATGGTCTTACAGATCGATGAAGAAATGAAAATACTCTGTTTAAAATGTTGTTTTAATGTGTGTTTAAATGTTCATACTGTGTTGATCATGACAGTTTAAAATAATACTTGCCCACTCTGTGGAGAAAAAGAAAGGGTGAGTTCCCACAGAGGAGTTGATCTGCAACAAAGAATTATGACTCACTCTGACACTCTGATTCACACATGAGATAATGGTGTCAGTGCAAAGTTACTTCAATGGAAGTGGTGTAGATCATGGAATCTGATAAATTTCTTCAGCTGGGATTTTTAGGCCAAAGACCGGATCCCTTCCTAGATTCCTTACTTTATAGTTTGCTAATATCTCACACTGATCTGTTACTTGACATTGATTCACTATTGAAATGAATTTCTTGATTTGATCATGGCTTTGTTGTTATTTGGTAGAATCTCATTCTGCCTTCAGCTCAGTATTACCAGAAATATTTAATCTTGCTGTGGCCATATATTGTTTAGTTAGGTTGCTTTACAAACAAATGCTTACCTTTGCAATTGTAGATAAACTGATGAAGAAATCATGGCTTTGTTGTCATTTGGTAGAATCTCATTCTACCTTCAGCTCAGTAGAAATATTTAATCTTGCTGTGGCCATATATTGTTTAGTTAGGTTGCTTTACAAACTAATGCTTACTTTTGCAATTACAGATAAACTGATAAAGAAATCATTTTTGGAAGGACATTGGGGCAATGGACATGGGGGTCTTATTGATGTTCATAAAAACGAGGTCATAGATTTGTACAAATTGATATTAGAACAATCTAGGCTTTAATAATTACAACATTTCTTATTGACGGAAATGACATCCAATGCATTTTGAACTGCAACACTTCACCATGCAAATAGAGACCTTCCTGTTATTTCTGTAGTGTTGTTTTCATTGTAGCCATCTGCGGACTTTCCGCCTGCAGAATTTAAAGTGGGAGAGATACACCTGTAGTTCATGAAGTGAAATGCAATTACTGTGAATGGCTTCAAAGCACAGAGAGACAGGGAATTTGTGTTAGAGCACAGGAACCTTCAGTTGGCCGAGTAACCAGTAAAGATAATACGAACACAAGCACAAATATCAAGTGGAGCTACTCAGTGGTGTTGATGAGATATTCACAGATTAAACCCCCCGGCTGTCCAGACGGCCCATTTTGGGAGGGTTTTTTTGCTCAGTGCCTGCTGTGTGTGCTCTTTCCCCAGGAACCACCGTGATGCGCATGGCCGCGTTCGACGCCGACGACGCCAGCACGGACAACGCCCTGCTGCGCTACAACATCCTGAAGCAGACCCCCACCAAACCCTCCCCAAACATGTTCTACATCGACCCAGAGAAGGGAGACATTGTCACTGTGGTGTCCCCAGCGCTGCTGGACAGGGAGGTAAGCCAGCACTTTCCTATCTCCTATTTCCAGTCTCACGTTTTAATGGTCGTGCCTCTGATCTTCTTCTGGGGCGTGAGGAGACGTTCAGAGTGTTGTCGTGTGGGGATTCAGATGATGATTTTGGGGGGAGTCTTTTAAGCGTTTTGTTTATTTCTTACTTGGACCTAAGAAGTTCTAAGCTCTGGTCAGTGTTTATAAATCTGGTAGTTCGTGATTTCTGTGCAAGACTGTGGGAAGAAATGGGTTTGTAGAGGATTCTCAAAGCCTGACAGAACGCTCACAAAGTCTTGTGCATCTGTGTGCAAACTCTGAGATAAAGTGTGCTGACTTGGAAAGGCCATGGAATAAGACAGACATTGTTGAGAGAGAAATGGACCTAGAAACAAGTTTCAAATAATGACCTTGCAAATAGACCAGATACTTTGGAGAAATAGAACTATGAAAGGTGCATTGTAGTAGGACCCACACCCATATTTTTAGATTATTGGTTTAAAAGCATTAGCAGCATTGTGTGGCAAAAGCTGGTAGGCCAAAAACCGCTTATAATTGTAATTAGGAAATGGTTTGGCTTCTGATTTTGATGGTGTGAATTGTAACATCTGTACTGTCTCACCCTTCTCATGAGACTGAAAATGGAATAAAAGTCTTTAAAACACCTCCGAGTTACCCCATCTCTGGGTCAGAAAAAGGGTTTATCTGGCATGAGACACTTAGTGTTGTGTGGTGAGAAGGAAGATTTTAAGATTAAGTGGAATTCAACTTAAAGTTAGTAAGTGACACCCAGAGCTAATTGTGCTTAGAGCTCACTCTTAGATTATTAGTTTTGTGCTCCATATCTTTCCTAGAGTACTTTTACGAGTGGACTTAATGAACTAATTAACTTGGTACCCCATAGCCAAGAAAAAGAAAATACAAAAAGGGGCAGGAAAGGAACAGGTAATCCTCACGTGGCTTTAAGGTGAATTGCCATAGCAAAATCTATGCTTCTAACAGATCATTAACGTTATGAGAGCATAAATTGATGGCAAAGAAAGCTTAGGTATGATCATTTAATGTTCAGAAGATAATAAAGTGGAGGCAATCTGTTAATCCAAAGGTTTAGATACCAGAATATATAAAATCTTGGCATGAAAAAGAGTTACTGTAAATCACAGTTTCCATTGATGAAGTGGCCTTGAGCACTCTTAGATTCTTGGAGACATCCAAATTCTGTTCTTGCAGGATGTTTCAGGCGTGTGCTGAGTCACTGAGCTTGTCTGCTAAGCTGATTAGACTCAGGCCTGTCCAATGTTCTCAATATTCAGCACATTATTTTTCATTTTACCAGGTAAAAATGCTGCCCATACACTTCCCTTTCTAGGTGGGTAGATTTTTCTACAGGCTTTTCCAACAGCAAGCATCTCATGGGTAAATCAGGCAGATACCAGGCACACAGTGCTGTGAAACTAAGGGTGAAACTAAGGTCTGGGCCTGTAGGTCTGTGTTTTTAAGTTTAAAGAGATTCTAATTTTATTCCTATTTGGGTGGCTGGCCACAGAATTGTGCCCAAGTTAATGTTTATAAAATCACTACCCTTTCTCCTCTCAAGTTTCCCTTCCAAATTCATTGTTTCAGTTCAAGAGATTTTTACTGTTTTCTGAAGACGGTTTTAGGTATTTTTATTCCTCATAGATAACCATTCCCCAGATTAAACCAATTTACTCAAAATTAGAAAATCAATGGAAGGGAATGAACATGGCTTCTTTTCTCAGTGCCTTCCACAGGTCACTGGTGATTCATGAAATAATGATGCTGTCTCCATGCAAGAGCCCTGGCCTCAGCTGAATGGCTGCTATGGCTGGGTAGTACATCCTGTGAGCAGAATTCCTCATGATTTTTAACAATAATCAATTCCACAGCTTTACTTTGAAGGTGACGTGACAAGTTGTGATCTGTTGAAATTCCGGAGGAATTTTTGTTGTTCCAGATCTGAGTGGTTCACAAGCCAAAGCGTAGGGCTGTGTACCATTTTAACTCTAAAATTACGGATTATCTGCAGTTAAAATCCAGTCTCACATTGTCTTGTTAGGGAAAGGCTTGAAGAAAAGGATATTTTCTGGTTTTTCATGTCTGTCATCTTTGTGGGTTCAGCCTCTTCCCCTTCCTGCCCATAAATCTTGAGCAGAAACTGGTGGTCAGGCCTCCTTTTTCAGATCTGTGGAGCTGCCATTCACGGCTGAAGATGTGTAACTTCTATTTTTAACCATAATTGCAGCTTTTAGACAAGCTGCCTAATGATTTTCTGCTGAAAAAAAAAATCTGCATACCACTTTAATATTGATGTTATATAAATAACTCATGTATTTCTGTGTGGCTCGTGAGATTGAATTATTATTAAAAATTGTCTGTGTGAGGTGGGGACAGAGGGGAGTAAAATGTGGAGGACAAAATGTCTGAGTAGTTTAGGAGGAAGAAACGTCTGAGTGGATTCCTGATTGGGGAATAAGGTGTCCACACCTCACCAGGATTCGATTAGTGTTTTTTTGGAAAGATGCTGAGCTGGAGGGGGTACCATGTGCCATTCCTCTGCAGAATAACTGCAGGTATTAATGCCTGATTGTTGGGAACCTGGGAAAACGTTAAATGTTTTGGCTACTTGGCACAATCCTGCATGAAAGGTGTTGTAGAAACGCGGAACGAAGGAGTGTTCTTTCCCTGAAAGCCTTGCTAGGAGGACACAAACTGGAAATTGAGGACAAAATCCTCATGAAGGAGAATTTGTGAGACAGGAATGGTTTTATCTCAGTAATTCTCATCTTGCTTTTCTTGGCATCTCAGGGGACAATGTGCTAGGAATTGCCTGGGTGTGTGATGGGGCAGGGATGGGTGATGGGGTTACTTTGGAGCTGTTTCCATAATACAGGATCACCCACACAAATCCCTTCTGTCCTGTGTGCACAAAAAGGGTTTGCAGGAACCCCCCAGGCTCCATCCAGCAGCACTCTGAGGGAGCTCTTCCTGCCTCCAAGGAAACAGCACACTGCAGGGTTTGTATTTACACACCAGCAGACTTTTATTTATAATTTTTTTTAGATTCAAAATAGTTTCCAAAAGTGCATGATCCTGGGGGTTTAAAGCAAAACTCAGGTAATTTCTCAAAGAACATCCATTTTCATTTTCAGAAGGCAGGTAAGGACACATTTTTGAAGATTAATGTGGGCTGTTTTGGGGGTTTTTTTCCCTTGTGGGAGTTAGGCATCCTTGAATGTGTCAGTAATAAAGATTGAAGAGTGTTAGGGGGCAAATTATACCTCCAGGTATCCGTTGGAGAATACATTTTGATTCATAAATTCAGAGGAGAAGGATGCCCTCCATCAAAGTATACGGTCTAAATGACACAAAATAGAGCACAACAGGGAAAGGGAGTGAAAAAGCAAGAAAAACAGGGGGAGGGGAAGAAGTTGGAAAGAAACCTTGAGGAAACGTCCTAAATTTCAGGGATGGAGACTCCAACTCAAAGTGACACTTCCCTGCAGTGAGAGGAAATAATGTTCCTCATGTGCATAAGTGAAGAAAACACTTGTGGTCTTGCAGAATTAACTCTGAAATTTCCTTTATGGGTCAGGAATTGGGTTTTCCGCTTGTCCGCAATGCCGTTTTCACTGTTAAAGACCCTTCTGCTCTATAGGAAAGGAGCTGTGATTTGGATAAACTTCACGACTAAAGTACTAAAAGAAAGCTGTCACCACAGTTGCTTAAGTGAAATATTTACTTCTCACAGTTTGAGAAGTAACCTGCTTTTGATAGGAACTGCTGTGCTTAATTTGAGTTGTAGTTAACAAATGGTTTGAGCTGTCTGCTGCACACTGATCTGTATGCTGACACATGTGTTTTTAAACACCTCAAGGAAACCAGTTCAGGTGTTCTGTGGTTGTGAGAGACCCTGGGCTAGACTGGGGAGAGTGAAATGTGTGTTCTGCTCACACTGGTGGCAGAACAAGCTCAGGAAGCAGCTGCTGTGTTCTGTGACCATTTGAACCGATCTTGGGGCATCAATCTGCTGTGGTTTGGATCACGAATGCTTTTTTCCTCTCTTTATGACTTGGGGAAATGGAGCTGAAAGCCTTTTGCCATAAGCTGAGAGGAACCTGGGGTTATATCAACCCAGAGTGCTGGTGTTGGCATGAGCTGCTGACAATAACAGAGGTGGTTTGGGGTCCGGAGCATCTCCCTGATGAGGGAAGGCTGCGGGAGCTGGGCCTGGTTACTCTGCAGAAGGGAAGGCCGAGAGGGGATCCCATCAATCCTTACAAATATTTCCAAGGTGGGTGCCAAGAGAATGGTCCCAGACTCTTTGTGGTGCAGCTGCAGGACAAGGAGCAACGGCCATAAATTAAACCACAACAAGTTCCACCTCAGCATGAGGAAGAACTTTTCCTGGAGGGAGCAGAGCGTGAGAACAGCTGGCCAGGGAGGGCGTGGAGACATCCCAACCCCACCTGGACGCTTTTCCTGCCTTAGCTGGGGCTTGGACCGGACAATGTCCAGACGTCCCAACCCTATTTTGTAACTCTGCAGCAGTCAGCTGAACCTCCCTCTTAACCAAAGGCTCTGGGATTTAAACCACAACCAGAGCAAAAATCAGAGTTTAGTTTAGTTTCAGTGCCTCTCCTGGCTGTGAGTGATGCATGGCTCTACAGTGGGTGGCAATTGTTCAAGTCAGCAGCAGCCCCCTGATCCATATTCAGCAGCCCAGCGCTGGCGTGGAGCAGAGACAGAAATGTTCTTTACAGCACGAACCAGCTCTGCTGGCAGGAATAAATCACAGCACTCAGGTTCAGAGGGCTCAACTTCTCTGAATGGGAAATAGAAAAATCTCGTCCACTTCTGCACATGGACACCACCCTTTTTATTCATATTTTCCGTTTTGGAGATAGGTGTCTTAAGCAGTCAATATACTTATTACCTACTCGATCTAAATGCAAATGCTGAACCAACAGTGCACTCTCATTTTTAATGAAAAGATATTAATCTTTTCAGCAAATGCATTCCACATTTGATCTTCGTATTAACCTCTAAAATATTCATATTTACAGCAATTGTGGGAAAACATATACCTTGGAGCATATCGGCTCTGAGTTGAAATAATTGTATCATTTTGTCTTGTCTTCTCTGACAGAATTCCCACTTGCACACCTTTAACTTGTTTTGCAGAATGGTGAATTCCAGAGCTGAACCTCAGTTTCTATGGTTTAAGGGGTTTTAGTAACAGATATAGCAATATCTCATATTTCTTTCTGCTTAAAATACAAGGTAAACAAGGTATTCTCCATTTCCCCTTGGTTAATGCATTTCTTACACTCTGGTTTCTGATGCCAGTAAACAGAAACAGCAGAGGGTCTTGAGTCAGAGGAAAACTCAAGTATCTTTGGTCTCTTTTCAGAGAATATTCCATGGCCCTTTATATCTGAAATTTTAGAAATGGGGAGGAAAAAAAAAAATCTTCCAATTATAATGTTTCTTATGGAAAAATGGACAGAGAGATTGAAAGCGCTTCTTAGTGAGATGTAAAATCATTTTAAAAGTTAATTTTATGATGATTTTTTCAGTATTTTCAGGCTTAAATGCTTGCAGTGAGAAAAAAAGTTTACCAGTAATTCTTAGTTTGATTCCTATTATGTTTTTTGATGAGAAAGCTCAACAGTTAACCTGTTCTTGAATCTTGAAAGGAGCTGTGCAAAGGAGAAATAAAAGTAGAAATTATATGTCAAAATATGAGTAGTATGTTCAGGTTACAAACAGACAGGAAAAGCTCCTATTGAGAGAACATGAGAGAATATGTACATTCATTTTAAAAACAGTCTGATCTGTTTGAAGCTGTAGTGGCAGAATTCCTACAAATCTTTCATGACATTGTTAGATAATTTCTGATTTCATTTAATTCAACACATAGCCTGATAGTCTGACTTAAAAAAAAAAAAAAAAAAAAAAAAAAAAAAAAAAAAAGGCAAGAAAATTATCTGACAAAAATAGGACCAGAGCTTCTTTTCTGTAGAAATCCATGAGAGATGAAGGTATCACACCAGGGGTTCACAGGGAGCTGGTGTTCCTGTCTCCTCCTGGGCAGGGAATGCAATACCCAGACCCCAAGGCTGATAAATCCCTGGATGACTTTTCTCCCCAACACGGAGCACACTGTGTGCGAATCCCACCTCTGGAAAAAAAGGCAGCCCTTGGATGAGCACACACGTTCGCTGTCCTTGTGAATGAGCAGAAGCTCCCTGCAGAAGCTGCTCCTTGTACTCTGTGTTTTTCATTTGCCTTTTCCCCTGGAACAAAACCTGAGCCAAATCCCCACCATGGCCCCTCTGTGTCTGAATTCTGCTTGGTTGGAAACAACTTTGGAATCCCCTGGTCATCACAGCCCCCAGGACATCCTCCTGCAGCTCTGCTGGCCAACATCCACCTGCAGCAGCTCCTTTGTGGTTTCATGTGGGTTTTTCTGCTCCAACTCCACACCCACAATCCCAGTGCGATCACTCAATTTTGGAAGCCTGTTCCACAGCCTCAGGTCAAATGTAGGGTCCTACATTTGACTTGCTTGAGGGTCAGTGCCTGCTAGCACAGAAAAACTGGAATTCTCAGTGCCTAGAGTTCCAACAGTTTCATCCAGTACAATCTGGGATAATTGCTGGATGTCCTTGTCACACTTTTTAACATGGAGCTTTCCGGGGGGATAAATTCCCACTTAAAGGCAGAGCTTCTGCATGGATAGTTCCCTCCTCTCCAAGGAATCCCAAGATATCTCACAAAGGAACTTTTTTCTTGCTTTGTCTGTTTCCCCCTGACAAGGAGGGAAGAAGGAGCATTCCTGGGTCTTCATTAGGATCTTGGATTTATTTCTTAGGTGGGCAGTTGGCTCTCCCTTCCCCAAGTGTGTTATGCACTCGTCATTCTGAGCTATTGATGGCTCCAACCATCATTTTAACTCTCATCGTTTGCTTCCTGCAAAATCTCCACATTTCCCACAAGATGATGTGAATGTGATTTTCTCTCTGTAGCTGCACTAAGAAATATTTATATTCTCCCTCTGCTGTTTTGGGTTAGGAGTTTGGGTATCACTGCCTCCTGTGGCAGATAGTTTCTGATCCTCTGGAAATGTCACTCAGCCAAATATCCTGAGTTTCTCTGACACTGATGCACTGCAGAGAGATTTTATGAAATATCATTTTCAAGGCACTTACAAAGAGTGACACAAAACACGATATCGGCTGCCCACATATTTTGAATAGAGGCTGATAATGGAAATGTTGTCTCTTTTTTTTGGTGAGAGTTTCTTTATTAAAAAAAAAAAAAAAAGAAGAGAGGAATACTAGCTTTATGGATGTTGAGATGTGAAAATCCCACTGTGACAAATGTCTGTCTAAGAAGGGAAAAAAAGTGGTGGACTGAGAATAAAAAAACCCTCCAGCTGCAGATTTTACAGAGGAGCTGGTTAATTGCTAAATGGTTAATTGCTGAATGCTGGCACATATTCTGCTAGAACTAAGAGCATGATGATCTTCAAAGGTCATCTATGCCTGAGGATAATAAAACTTTAAAATTCCAGTAAAACTTAGAAATTCCAGACTAGGGGCACACCACACATTTTGTAGATGTTTGGAGCAGTGGTTTCAGTTCAGGGAGAGAGAAAACAGAAAACTAAAAATTAATGTTGCCCCTGTAGACTAAGAAGTGCCAAAAGATGAGAAAAAATCTGAAAGATTCTCCCAGGCAATGTTTTTCAGCCCTTGCTTGGGGCCAAGGAATGCGACTCCAAAAAGTGGAAGTGTGTCACTATTGATTAATCCAAATTTTTCCTGAAAGTTTCCCATTTCCAAACAGTTTTTGCTGGCTGGACAAGATGAACTTCCGGCTATAGAAGTAGTGTGGAGGTGGCACTGTAAATGCTTCAAAACAAAACTTTTGGATATTTTACCCTCAAAGTCTAACTTTTTAACACAAGTATCAATACTTTCAGAATGCTCAGTGCCGAAGGGAGTAGAAAGGAAAACATCTGGGAGTGGTCAGTTTACAACCAGCATGAATCAAATAAATAAATGGAATTACTTCAAAGTCACTACAGGAATAATTGCTTAGTTTGATAGAGTTACAGCTTGGGACTCAACAAGAGTTACCCCAGAGGTTCTTCATCTGATTTTTAATTTTTTTTTTTAACATGAAAAGGATATTATCAAATATGTTGGTTGTTATTTTTAGTTCTGCTAGGACAATTCCAGTTTGCCAGTGTGTTATTTTGGGATAATTCCTCTAGCACCAATGGGATTTTATTTTTGATTCCCCAAATGTCCTCAGACAACAGACACATCTTTCTCATTTGATTTTCACTTTCTTTTATCTTCCCTGTTTTCTTACGACTTTCTATTTTTAGAATACGTGTAGCAAAAATCATTTAAAATATGCTGGTTTGTAGGAGATTGTATCTTAATGCCATCTAATGGGAAATTTCTTTCTCTCTAAATTCTACGCAAATTTAACTCTTTTTTTTTTTTTTTTTGCTGGAGTATCTAATTACAATAACATTAATTAAATGTGTGTGTGTGTGTTCAACTTTTAGTTTTCAGTCTGCACTGTAGAGTTTTGCAAAACTCTGTTCAAGGTTAAAATAAACCCTTCTTGGTCTACATGGATAACATTAACTTTTAGTTTTCTGTTTCTGTACTCAGGGCATCAATTAAAAGGTAATTTGAGAAGGCAGAATGTGAATAAATATGAGTCACATTAATCAAATTCTCTGCTTCTTTTCTGGATTGGAGGATCCACCGGTGTTCCACTTGTAAAACATTCACAGAACTTTTGTTTTTAATTTTTGTGTATTAAACAAATCTCAAAAATTGAAGTCTTAATTAAAATACAACTGGAACATCCTGGCGAGACAGTGGCTGCCTGAGTCTGTTTTTACTTGTAAATGTTGTCCATTACACCTTCAGGAGCTCCAAATCTAAGACATAAATGAGACATCCAATTATGTGGTGGATTAGTGTGGGCACAAAGTTCCCTTCAGCACAGAGTGCCCAGCCTGGTTCTTTCTGGGCATTCTGTCCTTGTTTGATGCAGCTGAGAGTTCCCCAGGTGATGGAATTCCCCTTGCTGGAGGATCCCCTGGCAGGGATCACAGTGCGGCTCTTTGTGTCCTAACTCAGTTCTGCTGATTCCTTTTTACAGTTTGCTTGTGACATCTTTAACTCGATCTGTCTTGTGCTATGGCTTTTATTTTCTTTTTTTATTTTTTTTCTTTTTTTTTTTCTTTCTTTTTTTCTTTCTTTTCTTTTTCCCCAAAGCAAACTTTATTTCCTTGAGAGGAAATCCATAAAGCATCATTCTCCCTGCAGAACAAGTATGAGCTGACTCCTTGGAGACCAGAGATAAATCACTTTTAAGGGAAGATATTGCTCACTCCGAAAAGTAATTTGTAAACACTTTAAGTTTGTGCCATATTATCCCACCATCCCCAAATAGATACCTGCATCTAAAATACTGAAATATGAATTCTCCCTTGTAGGCTGATGGTACAGGGAGCAGTATTTATGAAGGGTGAATTTTCTTCTTCGACAAACAACATCTGATAACTTCAGAACATTTTGCCTGATACTGCTTATTTAATTCTTAATTTAATTAAGAATAACTTAATTCTTCATTTAATTCTTTTAAGAATTCAGGATTCTTAAAATCCTAAGATATGTGGCAGCGCCATGTCAGGGAGACTTCCAGTCTTTGAAATGGGGAATAATTCCATTAACAATGATGGGAATATTCCAGCTTTAAGGAGCTGCATCAGAGAAAAGGCCCAGAATCCTTTTGTTTCCACAGCAAAGAGAAATAGTAAATTCTATTCCAAGTGTATTTCAACTTAACAAACATCTGTCTTGTATATTTAAAACTGCCATTTCAGGATTGTAATTATATCATCTGAAAATAAGTCCTCCTCAAAAGAGAATTGAAGTGACAGGCTGAAGAAAATGAAACATGACGTTGCTCATTCTCCTTTCGTCCTAGAGCTAAAATTTAAATTAATTTTCTTCTTCTTGTCAGAAAGTATTTTAATTGGAAATTACTTTTGATTGCAGTTTTCAGGGAGCAATGGGATCCTTCCCATTGTGTTGTTCAGTGTCTTCAAAATATTTTACTAAATTAATCTCTGCTGATATTTTAAATAGTTGATAACTGTGCTGGTAATTCTAAAGAAGGTGAAGAAAAACCTGAGATAAATGTAAAGATTTTCACCTTTTTTTTTTTTCTTTTTTTTTCTTTTTTTTTTTTCTTTTTTTTTTGTTTCTTGGCACTTTCATACAGATAGGGTGTGTTTGTTGCCATAGTTACCTGCTTGTTGGGAGAAATGAATATTTGATAGTAGCAGTAACTAGACTGTAAAAATTAGATATGCTGCTTCAGTTCAATTTAGGTTTATCGCACTTTTTTTTTTTTCAGCTAAATTTTCATTATAAATGTTGAAGGAAAGTTGTAGAGTCGTATTCCTCTGGGAGCTACAAGTCTCTGTAGCCCTGTAAGTTCATTCACACTCATTCCACAGCCTTCTGATGAACTAAAAGATCCTAATTAAATTTTATGTCAATGAACTTTAATTTTTAGTTTTCAGGCCTCTTCTAATGGGAACTTCTTTCACTGATATCTTCATCTAAATATCACAACAGTAGCCATTCCATGGCCACCACAGGTGGTGGCTTTCTGTGCTGAGACAATGACCCAGCCCGTGAGGGATCCAGAGGTTTGGCCAAATCTCTCACTTCTGAATAGTTTCTGCTTTGCCAAAAATTCTTCTTGACACCGGGTACTGGAGCTCCACACAGCTCAGGAAGGCAGATTTAAATGGCCATCCAGGCAGAAATTCAGGAGAAGTTGCGTGTTAGAGAGGAAAAAGATCAGAATAATGAAATAGAATATGTGGTTTAATTAGAAAAATTCCAGGAATGAGGCAGTTGCTGCTCTGACATTTAGCTCAGCACTGGCACTTTGGTGCCTGCACTCAGGTTTTTGGCAGAAAGGAGTGACTTAAGGAGAAGTGATGCTCTGAGTCATGTTGTCATGCAGGGCTGTGTCAGACAGGAGTGACAGGAATCGTGTTGGCTGCATTATCTTCCCTTACTCTAATTCCTCTTGTCTTACAAACGTCTGAATTGTCTCTGTGTACTTTAATGTAGCCTGGATAAAATACAGAACTCATGGAAGAGACAAACTGGAGGGAGATCAATTTTCCCAGGGGATTTCTGCCTTTCCAGTGAACCATTAGAGAGATGGGGAGTGCAGAAATGAGGGAGGGAAGTGCTGAAATGAGGGAGAATTTTTCAGGAGAATTCGTCAAAAACGCACTTCTAATATCTGGAAGCCCAGAGATTTCCACTAATGTGATTGACTGCTTGAGAAAATAAGGGGAAGGCAGGAAAATCGGTGCTGGTGGTAATAATGGTCTGATTTAGGCTTTTCTGAGGTGACCAATGAGAAATTCCTGAGGTAACATCTAGAAAGTTGTTGCCATTGATTTTTTGCCTCGGAAGTTGCAGCAGGTCCAAGGCAGCTGAGGGGGGAACTGGAGATCGGAGGGCTTTTTGCTGGGCTCTTGACTTCTCACCATGGCCTAATTATCACATTAAGGCATCATGTTCCTGCCTTAAAAGTGAAATAATCACCAGGTTGTGCAGGCTGCTGGCTGTCAGGCTCGAGGGTGGCACTCTGGGACAGCGCCAGGTAAAAGCTTTGCTTTTAGCAGTGTGGAGAGTGAAGAGATGGCTCTGAGAGCTTCCCAGGAGAAAACACTGGGCTTCACTTAGGAGAGTCCATCACTTTAAAACAGATTAAGGTTTTTTGGTGTCTGGGTTTTTTTGGGTTTTTTTGCTATGAGGAGTAGAAAGGTCTAGGCAGGATCAGAAAGTTTTAGAGGCTGTTCTGAGTTTGGCTCTGGCTGTGCCTGTACTGGGATGGAGCCATGGGGCTGAGCAGAAAATGTGGTGGTTTTTGGGTTTTTTTGTCAGCAGTGGGGAGCCCTTCCCTACCCCATCGGCTCAGGATAATCCCCTTCCCAGCTCCCAGCCTCCTGTCACTTATGTACAGAGTTGGATCAATACAAATTTTTCATATTTTCAAGCATATATAATGCCTGGTAGCTTATTTATTAACCTAATATGAAGTCTGCATTAAACAACGCAGCACCAACATTTCCAACGCACCCCCTACTCCCAAAAAAACCCAATAAAACCCCCAAAAAACCCAATAAAACCCCAAAACACCAACCAAGCAAACTGAACAAAGCTTCAAGGGTTAGGCTCCATTCCATCCAGCAGCAGTCGAGGCTAGCACAGGCTGGCACTCTGCATTCTCTGACCCTGCAGAGTGCACTGATTTCCCCCCTGAGTGCAGAATGACACAGCTGGAGGCACTTTCACCCCATAAAAAATGCCCTCAGCACTGTCATCACTGACAGCAAGGCCCTTCCTCCCCAGCCAACACGGGAAGGAATTTGTTTCTTACTCAGAAAATTCTTTTGGCAATATCCTCGAGCCTTCGGGGGATTTGCCATCTTGCCTAATTTGTTAAGGGCTGCCTGAGTTTTTCAGAAGTGTCTTCAGGTAAAGGGAATTCTTCAAAACTTCAGTTCTTTGGGTGCACCAGATGTAGGGAGGGTTTGAAATTTCTCGTCTGAAAGGGATCTTTGAAATACTGGGAACATAGAGATTTACACATACATAAATCCATGTACGTATATCTGGTCGGTTCTTTGGGTTTTTTTGGGGTTTATTTTTTTTTTTTGATTGAGGGTCCTTTGAAAGGTATTTTATAACTGGCTTGCCTTTAATTGGAAAATGGGACATGGAATTTCAAATGGTTTTGTTGGGAATGCCATATCTCAGCATAAAAACTCTATCCCATCACATGGAAAGGTCTAGATGGAATTAAAACAAGTTTTTACTAAAGAAGCTGCCAGTGGAGTCTCACAGCTTGGTTTGAGGAAGGAAGCAGTATTTAATAATAATAATAATAATAATAATAATAATAATAATAATAATAATAATAATAATAATAATAATAATAATAATAAATCATTATTTACATTGTGTAATTGAGCAGAATTTCTTTTCAGTTTTAAAGCAGGTCTTGTCTCCTTTTGGGTGGGAGGAGCAGAATATTGAATACCTGAGTACAAAAAGTTTTACTAGAAACTCCTGCCTAGTCTGGTGCTTTCCAGGACCGTCGGTGTATCAGCTTGCTATTTGTCCCCTGAAACTTATACATCATATTTAGTTTATCAGTCTCCACGTGAGGCAAACAGGATTTGATTGCATGATCTGACATGTCAATGTTATTTTTGGGAGGCAAAGGAGAGTTTGATTTGATCTCAATGACTTGGTAAGTCACTCCTACTTGAAGAGATGGGTTTAAATTAAACTGAGGATGTTCATTTCCAATAGATAAAGCAAGATAAGGTTTTCTTTCTTCATCCCAGAAATGATAGAAAGCAGCATGTAATTTTTGTTTTATGAAGATGGAAGACCGAAAACTGACAGAGATTTTGGAATATAAATTAAGAATTTAGATGGCATTTTGAGGAAATGGATAAGCAGAAGATGCCGTGTGCTTTAGTTTGAGTAAAATCTGTCTTTTTCAATCCTATCCAGGGAAGAAAAGTTATGTAGTGTAATTCAGACTATTACTGATAAGTGTAATGGATCAAACAGAACATTCCAAGTTTCAATAAACAGGAGTGAGAAAGGTAGCTTCCTCAACACTTTCCTATTTTCTGTGCAGCCCATCTCAGGAAATACTCGACAGTATCTTTAAAACAAATCATACAGTGCACTGCAGAAAAACATTCTGGAATATTTGATATCATTTTAAACACATTTTCCACTCAGTTATAAATATTGGAGAACACTGCAAAAGTGTTATAGCATTTTTGCATATAAATATATTTCCTATTTGTACATGGGCCTGCCGGTAACCACTCAAAGATGCAACAGCTGATTTAAGACTTTAAGTAGGCAAAAAGGAATCTGCTGCGAGTGGAAGGTGAAGGCTAAGAAATTAATCTCTCATTAGAATTCTGGGAGGAAGTAATGAGTAGGGAAGAAAATGAGTAGCAAATAAGAATTGCTCCAGAACTGGTGAAAGGATTCAGAGTACTTAATTTAGTGTTTTTAGCAAGACGTGCACTTTTACAGTGAGCAATAAAAGGGGTGTTTGGCTCTTGGGTTCCACAGTCACAAATGCCACTGATCTGTGACAGGCCAGACTGTGCTTAAAAACTTTCCGTGGTGTGAAAAGTTTCCCCTCTCCTTGCAGACATGAGGAGTGACTGCATTCATCAGCCACTGCAAAAGAAAAAAAAAAAAAAAAAGCAGCACAGGAAGTGTTGGAACTAAAAAGAGCCCAGAACAAATTTGGTTTTGCGTGGTCATTTCCTGTCTCTGCAATACTGCTGTGTGGATTTTAGCTATTGTGCAAACATCTGGAGAGGTACAATTATGTGTATTCAAAATCTCAGTCACTTGAATTCTGTTGGAAATAATTCTAGAAAATTCTGAGTTTCCTCTCTGAGCTCGGTGTATGTTCGAAAATCTTGGGAATTTATTTCTGTGGTGCGTGGATTTTGTTATCTAATAACAATCTTTGTCAGAGCAGGAAGGAATAATAACATCTTCAGAATAAAACAAGGCTTCATCTGCAAAGAGACTCAGCCAGGGACAGAGCCCACAGATTTGGTTTTAGTCTCCTTGTGAAAATGTCATGGATGCTTCTCCTGCTGCTGTGGGCATCCATGGGCGTTAAATAAAACGTGCATTAAGGAGAGCACATCCACCTGCTCTTCCTGTTGTGTGTTTTATTGTTGAACACTCTCATCAGGGTGCCAGGCTAATGCAGAACCACCCGTCTCTGCTTCCCCAAAATCCTGATTTCGGTAGAGGCGGACCAAGGAAAGCACCACCAGGATTGATCTCTTTGTTCAGTCCTTTCCTCCATTCCTCAAATGGACTCTGCACACATACACCTTTTCCTGGGTGATCCAGCTCTGGCAGGAACCTTTCCTGTGGATAATTGTCTCCTTGGGAGGAGCAGAGGCTGCTGTGCTGCTGGAACGCTGATTTCCTCCTCTGCTGATCCTTATGTGTTGGACAACAGAACACTGGGCAGCCACAATGTCAGGAATTTGTCTTGGGGTAATAAGTGGATGGATGATGACAGAAAAAAAGAAAGATTGCTTTGGAACTGTTTATCTTCAAGCTGGTTTCTCATCTGGTTCTGTTTTCCCTTTTCTTCTAAAGTCTGTGTCTGATGAATAATACCTTCTCAGTGGCTCTCATCTTCTTGAGGAATTTCTCCTTTATAAAGAAACAACAAATATTTAAGTAAATTATATATTTTTTTTAAATTTTCCAACATCAGAAAGGTTAAAGAAAGAAGAAAAATTAAGAAACACTGAGGAGCTACAAATGTATTACTGAAATAATAAAACATACCTCAAGTTTTCACTCTGGAATACATCAGAGCAAAACTGGGAAAATGAGTCAGAGAAGAACAAGGATAAGGAAATTTTTAAAAGACCATGAAGCACAAATTTATAATCTATTAAGCTGGAATTTTGGCTAATTCACTTCTGTGAATTGTATTTATGGATAAAGAAAGGAACCAGGTGAGGGAAAATATCCAGGAACCTTTTCTAGCAAAGATTAAACTATGAAATTCCTATCTAAGAGAATGTTCATGAATGCATTTTGGAGGAGAACAGAAAAAGAGCCAACAACTTCAGTGTATGTGCTCGAACAACAACAACAACAAAACACCCAAAAAGCCATTTATGAACAGTGTTCCAGTCAGAAGAAATAAATTTTGGGGTTCAAAGTCTTTTATCTCCTGCATTTGGAAGCTTTTCAAGGCCAGGTTGGGCAGGCTCTGGAGGAGTGGAAGGTGTCCCTGCCCTGGCGTGGGATGGAGCAAGATGATCCTTAAGGTCCCTCCCAACCCAGACCTTTGATGGTTTTAAATCACCCGTTAGAGTGAGTCCTTGCAGCAAAAATCGATGAGCAGAGAGCAGCCTCCTGAGAGGTGTGAGGTGTGGCTGTGATGGGAAAGGAAACAGGTGAAAAGCACCCCTGATGTTTCTGAAGAGCCCTGACGACTTTTGTGAGGAGCAGTTCGTTTTTGAAGATCCAGATGTTCAGATAATGAGGCGCTATTTCAAGTTAGCACAAACTTCCCTCCATCTCTCTAGATAGCAGCAGACTCTGGAAGGCTTTTAAAAGATATAAATTGAGCGTTTCAGGAAAGAAACAAAAAGTGCAAATCAACGGATATAGCACGGCAGAAGAATAGAAACAAGAAAGGGTTTGAAATGTGGTTTTAGCCACATTGTTTTAGAGTTATGAGTCATCTGAGCTTCTTCTCTAGTGTGGAAAATTGCTGCAGAAATTGCTCCAGGCAGTTAGCTCAAAAATCGTGTTTCCAGATTTGTTCAGAGACTCACAACTCTTGCTCACATCTGCTCGCTCGAAACGGACACTTAAAAAACACTTTGGGTTCAATTCCAGCCTTTGAACTCAATCAAGGTCCAAGGTTTTCTGGAGTATGGGCATAAATTGTAATGTAAATATTTATGAGGCTTGTATCAAGGACTTCTTTCTGTACCTCCTTTTGTGACCATCAAACCAGTGAAAAAAAATGATGGTGATATCACTGAAAAGTAAAAATCTGGTAAAACCAGTGTCTGAAATCAGGTTTTGCTTGACTCACAAGAAGAAAACCAGCAGATAAATAATATTTCAGGCTTCTAAAAGCCTGTGGTGCACCATGGAGATTCAGTGGAGACAGAAACCTTCTGGCATGTGCTTTGCTGCATGATGGTGGTCCCCATCCAGTGCTGTGGAGAACATTGCTGCATGTTGAGGGTTATTTCTTTCTCCTCAAAGAGCTTCTGGTTCCAAGGCACCCTGCAAAGATTTGCTTTGCCATTCACAGTTTAAGGTTGAAAAGAAGATTAGTCTGGTGGAAAATCCCTGACGTTTTTATTGGAAAAAAAAAGAATTTTTTTTTTTTTTTTTGGTGTGTGTGTGTGTGTGTGCGTGGTAAATGTACTTTGTGTGTCATTTGTTTTTTGGTGTTAAATTTATTTATTTGGACTGAATATTCCTTTGGTTTTTGTTGTAAGCATGGGCTGGTAGTTTGATCACACGTAGAGGTGTGTCCAAACCTGCCAGGAAGCCGAAACAAAACCTCTCCAGCAGCTCCACAAATCTCGAGCCCACAAAAGCCCTTGGTAGTGGTTGTTTTTCCAGCAAAGATGACATTTACCCAATCCAAGTGAAAGTTGATGGATAGAGTGAATATTTACCTGACCTGGATGAGACCACGGGACAATAGAATGCAGAGGCAAAATTTCCAATCCCGATGGGTAAAATTGGATGTTTTTGTCCATTTTTAATCACTTAAATAAGCAGGGTCAGGGATTCAAAAGCACTGCCTTTGCTAAGAGGTGGGGCTGCCCAACACCTTTGAAATGAGGCTGTTTTCCACAGTTTTTGGTGGAAGGAAGGAAGGTGCAGGAATCTCGTTTCAGGCAGCAGGAATGCCAGATCCAATTGCCCTGACTTAATCTCCGCTGCCTCGTGAGGAGGAAATGGCAATGGAATGATCATATCAATATTCCACGTTCCACTGGAGGGGAAGTAATACTTTAAAAATATAATTTATATGAAAATGTTTCTCAGAGACGTGTGCTACAAATACAAAGGATATGAAGGGTTTCAAATGAGCTAATAGACAGAGGATGACAGCAATACCCTTTATTACCTCCCCTTTAATCACAGGGAAATCTATTTCCAGCTAATCAGCTGCTGATATGCAGGATGAGAGGTTCTCACAAGTTCAAATAGGTGTTTCATCTGGAGCTGCCCCTCTCCCCAGCCTGCAGTTCACTCAGCCTGTTCCTTTTACCAGTGTTAGCAGATAAGGAAATAGAAAAGATCTGAAAAAATGTTTACCTGGAAAAAAAAATACAGAGCACAGATCGCAGCTTTAAAGACAGATTTAATGAGTAAAATGTGTTTATTTTACCACCAGCTAAAGGCTTTTAAAAACTTTACTTTGTCAAGAAAATGGAAGTTTGTCGAGGAGAATATAATATTAAATCAAACGGATCAAGGTCCCGGGAGAACAGAACTTTTTCTGTCGCTATTTCTTTAGTTATGATTTCTTTGTAAACAACATACTCAAAGGCCAAGACTACATTGTGTTTCAGTCTTAAACACACAGATAAGGACACTCTCACGCTGGGATCTCACCTCTCCAGTGCTGTGAGTCCCTCACATTAATAAGCAATTCTGTGTCCCCAGTCATGGTGAAGAGCTGCTTGAGTGGATGAAGATGTTCTTCGGTGGGAGACAGTAATGCCATTTTCTTTGGAACGCACACAAAAGGCCTGTACTGCACAGGGAAATTCTTATTTTGGGCTGCAGTCTCAGACTCTGAATCTTAGCTCGAGATGCAATTTGGCTGTCAAAAGGGGTTATTTTTTAGGGTTTTTTTCCTGAACTCAGGATTAATATTTTTTCCAGAATTGAGTCATTGTGGTTGAGTGACCTTAAATTAAAACACTGTATGCACAATAATAGTGATCCTTATTATTTGAGTTCCTATTTTATATGAGGTTTATTTATGCTTTACATATATTCTGCCCATTGTCCTTGCTGCTCAGGTTCAAAAAATCATGTTACTTACAAAAAGAATCGTTTCGGTTGTTGTAAATGTGGTTTTGTGTGTTGAAAATACTGGAAATCAGGTGTGCTAGTAAGAGCTTCAGAGAATTTCCTTCAAATTTACCAAATCTTTAGGGTTCATTAATATGTAAAACACCTCAGAGTGGCTTAAGGTAAAACATGTTTCAAGCCAACTCACCCTGAAGCAAATTATACTGAAAGTTTTGCCAAAGTTCAAGATTTGAGCATTTCTGAAGGTGGTGGATGAGTTTGTTTTTACACCCCTGACCAAGGTAAAAACCACCAAATCCTTGTTAGGAGTAAAATTTTGCCCCGTTTGTACAAAATAATTAAAATGAGACAGAACTAAATACACCACCCTGTGGAAACTGCTGTTTTCCTGATTGCATTCTGTTAATTAGGGTGTCAGAAATGCTCATTCCCTGGACTCGAGTGGGGGAAACAGTTCCCATCTCATTAAAATACTCTGGTACTTATTTGTAATCCCTTCCTTTTGCCATCTGAGGCTGCGAGCTGTGTTTAGAGTATGGTTTTTTTAAGATTAAAAAAAGAGGCAAGTTGAGGAGAAATACTTTACAAGCTTGTAAATTCTCATGAGGCTTTTCATATAAACCTTCTCCTTAGAAAATGTTTGATGGGTGTGCCTATTGAAGGGATTTTATTTAACTGTGAGAAAAGAGGGAATTTGTCTGTCCCAGATACTTCTTTACCTTCCTGCATGGCCTGATTTCTGAATTTTTGTCTGCTTTGGTCTGCACAACAAACAAAACACAGACAAAATCATTTTCAGGAGTCATTCTGAGCATGGGAAATTCAGTTAAAAGGTGAAGCATCATTAATTTTTATCAAGCCATATAAATGAAAGGAAATATAAGTCTAAATAATAGAAAGGTCAAAATCATGGGTATCTACAGTTATTAGCAGAGCTTTATGGGGCATTCAGAATTGATATTCTCTAGTGACTCCTAAATCTAATTTTATAATTGACAAATAAATATAATTAGTTGCCTTACAGCCATGAATTTTTCCCCTGTAGATCTAAGTGCTGTAGACATGGAAAATACATATTCTGTCCTCAGAATTTTGAAATGATGTTACTGAAAGATATACCTGGGTCTCTGAACCTTTATTCATCTTGGACCTTTGATGTAGTAAAAGAGCCTTTGGGAGATCACATCACACTCCCTGGTAGCTGCACTTGGCTCTACAGGGCTAAGAAAATACATTTAAAAAAATTAAGGTATTGGTGATTGGAGTGGAGCTTATTTTAGTGAAAGATTGGAGATGTTTTGACCAGGAAGGGTCAGTGTGGCATTTTCAGCACAGGAATTTGCTGATGGTTTTTCAGAGTGACCAACACTGAACATGAGCAGTCATGTGCTGAAGGACTGTAAAATGAGTGTAAAATGAGTGTCCTTCATTAAAATTTGGTTATTAGGTCTCTGCAAGGCTGAGTGTTGCAGCACAGCTGACGCCGGTGCACACGCACGGCCCTTGCCAACCTGCTCCATCTAGGGGATGCTTTACACAATTCCTGTTTTCACAGCCACTTTTAAAGCCTTTGGAGTCTTTTAACACCGTTTAAATTGGATTTACAGTAGTGTAATGATATAAAGATCTAGCCTGTGAACAGCAGGAAAACTACTTTACTCCTTCAACAGCATGATTGTAGCACTTGTTTTGCTTCCTGGTTTTTGTTTTGCTTCCTGATACCTGTTTTGCTTCCTGGTACTTGTGTTACCTCCTGGCATTTAGGAATTGTATAAAACCAGCTGATCTGAGGGTCTGACTTTCAGTGCCACTTCAACAGAACCTCAATTTTAACTGCTCAGTAAAATATTTACAAAATCTCTGTCTGTCCCATGTAGGGGCTTTACAGACCATCTTTTGCAGATCGTCTTCCACCTGTTGTTAAATGAATCCACTTTGGCAAAAAATTTTAATACAAGAATGAAATCTGAAACATGTCACAGTGTATGAAAATCAAGGCAGATTTTATGCTGAACATACAATTATCCCAGTTTTTTACTCTATAGTACAGCAGTCTAGAAATTGTATTGGTGTAATTGGGAGAACTTGCATGACCTAAAACCACAAATGCCGCTTGACCTCCTGGCATGACCATTCCCTGTGCTGGCCCAGCATGAAATAATTTCAAGTGAAAGAAGATCAGTCATTAGTAAGAAGCACACATTTCTTCATATTAGGCAGTGTTAATTTGCTTTAAACTCATCCCTCTGTCTGAATCTGAACATTTGACTTTTACCTAGGAATGTTATTTCTTATTCATTGATACTGATTTTAATTTATTAGCATCGTAAAGTTATTTTAATTGAGCTCATGTTGTGCATATTCCTTTCATTAGTAGTATTTGTGTCTTCAGCTGTATATTTTAAAGGCATTTAGTTGCAACGGGCAAAATTTAATGCAAAATTAGGGTGATTGTGACGTCATTATTACAACCACACTATAAAATTTGGTTTGTGAAGTAGCACATCCCTTGTTGAGTGTGAGCTCAATAAAAAGCACAGCTTCTCTGCTACTGGTTTTAAAAACCCATGGACCAAGGTTAACAATGAGGAGAGCAGAGTGGGTGACAGCAGAAATGACTCTGGGCTGCTGTTCTTGAGCTGAAATGTGAGAAATAATACATTTGTGGGTATTTGGCCATGAATAGGAGTAGGAGGAGAGGAAAAACAGAAGACTCTGAACAGGGATCCCACAGCAGTATAAATCCTGGATTGCTTAGGATGATAATGTTAAAAAGACACAGTTTCTGGAAGGAGATCTCAGTTACATTCCCAATCCAGCTGTTTTTTCCCCCAAAAGCCATGTGGTGCCCCACTGGTGTGTTCAAGCAGGGCCTGTCCCCTGCTGTCCTGGTGGCTTTGTGCATCCCCAGTGGCTCTGGGTCACCCAGGGGTGCCAGGCAGGCAGTTTGTCTCCAGTGCTGACTGACCTGATGTGGGATGTGGCAGCTGCCTCAGACCTGAACCTGCCCAGGTTAGAATGTTAAAATGCTGCTTGGAAAGCGTGGAATCTGACTGAGAAAGGAAATGCGACATTTTGGATACCGTGAGCAGGACAGGGACACTCTCACCAACCTCTAGTGCTCTGCAGCAACATTTAATCCAGGATCTGTTCTCAGTGACTGAGAAAGGAAATGCGACATTTTGGATACCGTGAGCAGGACAGGGGCACTCTCACCGACCTCCAGCATTTAATCCAGGATCTGTTCTCTGTTGCTTGTGTCCTCTCTGGGGACTTTGCCAGCCTTGGATGTCACACAGTGTCCCCTGTGCTCCAGCCGTGACCTCCCTGGTGGCCCAGCCCTGGCATGGCACAGCCTGCAGGCACGTTTTTCCCTGCCCTCACCCTCAGCAGGTCCTGAACTCTGCTGCCTGTCTGTGTTTGACTAAGTGGGCTTCTTGCAGCCCTGGCATTTCCCTTTAACCTTCCCCGGGATTTGCTGCTGGCTCTACTCTCCCTGCAATATTCTCCGCTCGACCCCGAAAGTATGACTTGTGTTGTCTTGCAACGGGAACAGCAAATTACTCTTATTACTCATTTCTAGTCCTTTGCTGCAGCAATCCATTAGGAAAGAAATAACCACTAGAAGTAACAGCAAAGGACAAAAAAGGAGCAGCCAGGCTGAAAGAACAACTGCCTCTCAGCCATGGTGGTGGCTGCCAAGCCATTCTGCTGTCTGTGGCCCCTCTCCATTCAGCATTTCCCAGCTGTGAGGATCCCTTCCAATGTCTCTGAGAGAAAAATGAATTCTTCTTGCACCAGTTTTCATGCATGGAGGAGATGAAGGATGAAGCGTGGAAATATTGAAGGTCTAGGAAATTTGAATTGATAAAATTTACTTGAATCGCTGTTAAAATACGAGTCAAATATGCAAGTAAAGAATGAATGTACTGAACATGAATATACTTACACAGTTTTCTAAATTAAGCCCTGTGTGTGTTCATTCTCTGTTCTTAAATGCCTTACAGATATTCATATTAATGTTGTAATTAATATAGAAATAAATTAGTGACTTTTGGCATTATTTTGTACTTTTACAGTTCAGTTTTTTACTTAGGCAATGCAGGAAGTCAACTGCAAAGAGGAGCTCAATTCTTTGTATTATAATTTCCATTTTTCAGACAGTAAATTTGCACTTTCACAAGTCAGGCCACCATTTTGAAAGTCAGTTTTCATAAATGGAAAATTGGGCTAGAAAACCCCCAAGGGAAAGCTTTTTTGGGCAGTTTTGGACAGCTCCTGCTTTAACTTGGTTAGAAACCCCACACAGATAATCCCTTGTGCAGCAGAAATCAACAGTTGCGGTTGCTTTAAATGTGGGTCAGGGAGGGGTAATAAATATTAAACCTAATCTTCTTTATCACTGATAGAATCTTAGGATAAGTTGTCTGCTTAAATGGATGATAGCATTGCTGTAAAACCCAGGTAATAAGTTTCAGTGTGTGTGGCACAAAAGCATTTGATTCCAGGCATAGCTACATGTTTTATAGACTTTATTTAGGAATCAAAAGTGGAAAGCCCGAGTACATGTCTGTGCGTCTCAAATATTTATTTGTCATCCCAGCTACGGCTTTAGTCGAAACATTTGGAGCCTCTGTCTCTGATCCCACGAGATGTCCCATAAAAGGGTTTTGCCTGTGGGTATCAATATCTCTATGCAACACAGCTGTTGGGCTCGGCAGCGTGATGGATGCAGCTTTTATGAACATAATGAAAAGGAATTTTTAAAAGCAGTAAAAAGAGGCGTAAGACGGCGCATCAAACGGAACGCAGCCCGCCTGCGCTCTCCCTTTCCACAGCCCTTTCAGAAACAGGAGCAGCTCGGGAGATTGTGCAGCCTCCCCTCAGCCTGCTGGAGCAGGGGCTGCTGTGCTCTGCACGGATCAGATCAGGCTGATTGCATGTTAATCACAGCCCCCCGAGCAGCTCCTGCCACCCCGAGAGGGCAACGCTCCCCTCCTGGCACAGAACCTGCTGTCACCATCACTTTGTGTTAGGTGTTGGAAACATTTTGTGACTGAGTGACCTGTGACTAATAAGAAGCAATGCTCAAATGAGATGGAGGTCCTTGTCTTCCAAGCACTCAACAAATGGGTTCCATCTGGCAGCAGAGTGACTCTCATGCGTGATTTATGTTGGACTCTTGTGCGCTGCCGGGTGGGAGAGTTAGAGAACCTCATCAGAATGCAGGGATTCCTATGACAGCTTTTCAGCTTTTTGAACCTTGCTTGGAAGCTTTGAAGACAGAAGTTTAATTAGGGGAAAAAAAAAGAAAAAAAGGAATTTTTAAATTAGAAATTTTAGGAGAAGTTTCGTTAGCCTAGGACAGAGCACACGTTTCATCTCCTTAGTTTTAAATGATGAAGTGTAGACTGTTAAAAAATGAAAGGCAACAGTGGCATGGTCAAAATGTCCACCTGGAAAGATTTCACTATGTATTCTCTATAAAAACGTGAACCTCATTCTGTTTTTAACAAGCACATTGATGCTGAAAATTTTTAACGATGCATATTTCATTGAAATTGGTTCTTCCCAATTAAAAGTGATGGTCCTCGAAGATCCTGATTAAATGGTTTTTTAAGACTCATATAGTCATTAAGTTGGAAAAGACCTCCAAGATCGTGGAGTCCAGCCACTAACCCAGCACTGCCAAGGCCACCACTAACCCATATCCTCAAGTGCCACATCCACACATTTTTTGGATATTTTCAGGGTTTGTGAAGTCTTTCGGGACATTTCCCTGGGCAGCCTGTTACAGCGCTTGGCCACCCTTTCAGTGAAGAAACCCTTCCTAATACCCAAACTAAACCTCCCTCGGCACAACTTGAGGCCATTTCTAACAAAGACCGTGTCTTATGCAGTAAAAGTGGAGAAAATATTTACTGAAGTGAATGAATGTGATCAGCACATTGGATTGGATGTGGGCAGGATTCAGACAGGTCACTGGTGGCTTCTCAGCTGCTGATCAGTTGTCACATGCTTTTCTTTTCACCCCACTGCTGATTATTTTCTCTTTTCTCTCATTCTTAGTTCCTTGTTGCAGTGTTTTTAAGGTTCTTCATAGCAACCCCTTGGGACAGGAGGTGTTTCTGCAGCATTTGCTCGTTTTTGGGTGGGCACAGCGTGATTTGTCACCACAGCAGGCTGGCAACTAATGGTGATTGTCTTGTTTCCTGCACGAGGAAGAGAGCAGTGACCGGAGTGTTTTTCTTCCTCTGGGGAGAGCAGCAAGGTGTGGAAATGTGGGAACAGAGCTGTCAGGAGAGCAGGCACAGGAGGAAGCCAGAAAAGCTGAGTCTTGCCTCCAGGAAGCAACAGGACACAGAAAAAGAGCAGGGAACAGATCTCCAGCCAAGCCTGAGTGATTATGGAGAGAAAGAGAATTCCTGGGAGGTCTGTACCAGTTTGTTACAGATTGAGAAGGCAGTGAAAGCTGCTGGAGGGAGAGCAAAATTGATCCCTACCGAGAGTGCTCAAGGAGTGAATGTTGGGTTTGGGTTGGTTTTTTTTGGTTTTTTTTTTTTTTTTTTTTGAAAGCTTTTTACAAATCCATTTCACCCTCTAAAGCTGCATTTTCACCTTAAGAAAATGCAAAATCTCAAAGTACCCACCCAGCACACCCCCCAGGCCTTGCTCCAGCCACTACAGTTTGTATTCTGGCATGATTTGGTTCAGAGATTGGTGATTTTGTCTCTGCCCCAAAGCCTGGCTGACTTGGGAGCCTCTCACACCCCTGAGTGTTGATGGTGTGCAAACAGCACCTGCCCCTCTGAACCACGGCCTTCCTTATCCAAATTCACTGTGATGGCTTCAGTTGGTTTTCCAGAGCAGTCTCCTGGATTTTGTTTGGTGGTTTTCCTCTTTGGGGTCCAGTAGAAATTCTCTGAAGTGATACACATATCTTTCTTTATTTTTTTGGGTTTTTTTGCTTCCCACCCATGGAGTCTTAGCATTTTAATCTTCTCCTTAAAAGAGAGTGGAGGAACTGGGACTAGGATTTTCAAAGAAACATTGAAATAGCCTTATTTTCTTAGGCTCTTCCCATCCCTGACCCATAAAAAGTAGAATGCTGTATTTGTTCATTCTTTCCTGCTTGCCATCTGCCTCCCTTTTCTCTTTTGTATAAAACTTGTACATTAAAAGCCTGGTTTTGTAACAGTCTGGTGAAAATATAGCATCCTCCTGACCTCACTGTTATCATGTCTACAACTGAGAGAGTTCTTTGTGTGTCCTCCTGTGTCTTTACTGAGAAATGGGTGTCTTACCCTTTTGGGTGATGTGGGGGAATAGCTTTGATTACATAAAAGATCCATGCAGTTTCTTTTTATTGTGCTACTATACCATTCCAGGCAAGACAAAAAAGCAGTCTAGCACTTCTGTGATGAGGCTTTTATACATATATAAAAAATACAAATTAACTAAGAGCAATGTGAGATTTAAACCATCCCAGTTCTGTGTGTGATGCTCGTTATTGTTACACCAAGAAAGCTTTGCAGACCCCCCTGCTGCAGGGGCCTTGGCTGCTCCATCCCAGCCAGACGTGCAGGATTCAAATGTGTGTTCTGAGCAGCTCAAAGGCAGCAGCAGAGCTGCTTTGTCCCAGCTAATGAGTCCAGCTGAGCCATGGGAGACTCCAGAAGGCATTCCCTCCTAACTGATGGCCACCAAAAATCATCTTGTGCACTTTAAAACCTCCATCACGTCAGAAAGGCACATCTGGAGGTGCTTTTGTTGCAGCTGTTCTTGCCACATTTTACCTGGACCCCGTCACGAGGGATTCTTCCCCCATTTGGGACATTTCTGTTCCAAGTAAGAGTTTCAGTCTTGGGCCAGGAGCCCAATATATCGCAGGCCTGTACGAACATGAGATAAAAACTTCTTAATCCTCCTTGTAAGAAGTTATTTTGAGCATAGGATAAGCAAAGCCATTGGGAAATACAGGTTGGGGTGGGAGCCTGGGCTTTCTTAGCAGAGTGCACAGGGGTTGCAGCACTCTGGGGGACCAGGCTGTGGGGGAAACTGAAGAGGATGTGGAAAGGGAATGCTGAAACACCTTCCCTGATACTCTGAGTTTTACCTCGTGTGGCTGGGGCTGTGCAGTAGGAAAAGCTTGTTCTTTATGCTGAATGAGAGCTAATAAATTGGGTTAGAACGGGCAGCGGTATATCCTGGCACAGAACTTCCTGCTTGTTTCTTAACCACAGTTACCTTGTATTCCCTAATTTCCCAGCTCAGCTTTAACAAATGTGTTCACCCTTGTGCCAAACCGAACTCTGCTCCATCCTTTGGATACCGAGGTCCTCATTTCAGACTCAGGAAGTGCTTTGTGAGCCATCATACCCTCCACATATTTTCAGGATTTCTTCACAGAAATACAACTGGTTTGTCCTGGAGGCATTTTATCATGTTTGTCATGCTGGAGTAATTGCTGTTTTCCCCTTTTTTTTTTGCTGCTTTGAAACACACACCACCTTCTCCCTGTGGTGTAGCCACCACCTCTTGCTGGGAGGTTTTTCCTGTCCTAGGGATGACCCTAAAGTTGTTCCATGAGAATGGCTGTCGCTAACAGTTCTACTTCCTGAAAACCAAGAAAAATAGCCCAGTGTAATTCCCCTTCCCTGGAGGCCCGTTTTTATAATAGATTTCCACTCACCCACCTGCCTTCTGTGCATAGCAGGGGATGTGCTTTGTGTGATTTGAAGTGATAATTAGAAATGAAGGTGGGTGGCCACAGGAGGGACTGCAGATCCAAAGCAATAACTGTGTCTCCACAGAGTGACACATCACCTCCTCGTCAGATACTTTAATACTACAGTTCCTCGGAATTAAACCGGGGAGTTCCTAATCAAAGGCCTTCGAAGTAAAATTGTAGAGTGTGTGGAAATATATTTGAGTGTGGAAATATATTTGAGTTATATGACTGATAGCAAATGGCGGCATCAAAATGGATCTTCCAAAAGAGCATTAATACTGCTGTGAGAATAGAAATTAGCTTTGGAGAATGCTCAGGTGTTTTGTTTGTTTGTTTTAATTTGCTTTGTTTAGTTTCCCAGTTTCTGCCATAAAATGCATTTTAGGAAGAGGTCACTGTCGTTACCACACAAGCACTTGAAGGGATCCAATTTAAGCCGAGGCTGTAGTTTGGGGAATGTGCTGCTTTTTATTTGGTGATGCAGCTATTCCTTAACATCCCATGGAGAAAATCCCTTCACCGTGTAATTTGCAAAGCCTCCTGAGATGTAATGCAGGCAGGCTGAAGCCTTTTGCAGCAGCAGAACAGTGCAGAGCTTGCTCACATCTCTTTGGGTGAACGTGGGACACCTCTCTGCCTTTAATATTTGCAGAATATTAGTCCAAGGTGGAACAAATGGGATTCGGATGGCACCTGTTTGAACACTGCCTTGGCTGCAATTTAATTTTCCTTCCCAAATTAGCATGTTTCATTACTGTCCTTTTCCCTGCGATAAACAAGATAATTCATTTTGGGTTTTCCTGCGCGGTGGAAACATAAAAATTTGTCAACTGTAAATTGCTGTAGGTGCCATTAAAATTCTCCCTAACCAACCTAATACGTTCTAGGGACTTTTTTTTTTTTTTCCAAGACACTTGCAGCTATTTTTAAACCACCTGCTGTGTCTATACATATTCAGACTGTAATGGGGAGGCACTGCTGAGCAATTCAATAGGAAATCATTTAAATAGAGAGGGACATAAGAGTAAGTGATAGGAAGTTCAGGAAGTTAATGCACTAGTTTGAAGTCTTTGTCCCCCCTGTGATCTCCCACACACGCTCTTTTCTGCACGGCAGCCTTCAGATTTAGATTGTTTTCCACTAAAATAATTTATTTGTGATTGCTTTCAGCCTGGCAGAATTGTCTGGGTTGGGAAGTCAGTGCCTCGCAGCACCAGGGGGAGGCTGATGGTTTGTCCTCAGAGAGGTGTTGGGGATGATGTGCACAACAACTGCTGGTAAGCACAGAAACAGAGCAGTTAAACTGCACAGAGGGCTGCCAGGGCTTCTCCTGTGCTTTTGGTGGCTGGGAGAACTCTCTGGTATATTTGTACAGTTGCTCAAACCCCTCTGCAGTATCTGTTTATCTTTTAACATTTTTGTCTTCTTTCTTCTTTTGCCACACTTTTAAGAGACCCCCCTCTTAGCACTTAGTTGTAACCTCTATTCTTTAAAGAGAACTCCCAGAAAACAAATAATTAGGTTTTATTAACTTCTTACTAACAGGAAGAGAAACAAGAAAGAGACAAGAGGCACCTTTTGCTTCAACCATTCTTCTCTTCGTGGAGATGTCATAATTTCTCACAAGTTGTGGATGCCCTGGGCATTTAATAAGTCTCATCCTTGTAGCAACAAATGTTTCCATTTGTACTTTATATTCAAGGGATTTACACACACAACCATTTAAAAGCCAAGGGATAATAAATAATCAGAACAGAAGCTAATCTGATCACAGTATCTGCTGTTAGAGTGGGCAAATATCAACTTATAAAAAATATCTTCATTTTTCCACTCATTTTCCTTTTCTGGATAAAAGAAGTTTTTTCTATTGCAGCAGATTACTTTTATCAATATATTCTAAATGCATAAGGCAGTAGGGGGGTGACTGACAGTCCCTGACAGGACAGAGTGCCCAGAGGAGATGCAGCTGGTGTGGTGACCACTGAGCCACCAGGGATGGCAAGTGGCACCTCCTTACTGAGTCACAGGCACCCAGCAGGAGCAGGGCCAGAGTGGGAGTTGTGTGGGATAAATGATGGCAATAATAACCTGAAGTTTACTTTTGCTGGCAAGTTAATAAGTCAGGACAGCCTGAGACAAATCTGCATTGTCCAACAGACCTGGGAGACGAACCCTGTGCTTGTAGAGAGGGGTGGAGAAGGTTTTAGCTGTGCTGCTTTGGTTTTTCTTGACCACATTTTTGTCCATTTAAATACAATGCGTTCAGTTGCCTGTTGTAAAGCCTCATGACTCAAATATATTTAGAAAGACAGAGAAGACATTTAAAAAACAAAAAAAAAAAAAAATAAATAAAAAGAAAAGGAAAAGAGAGCAGAATTTCTGTGGGTGGATGACAACCTTCTAGCCAAAAAGCCAGCTGAGGAGGAGCAGAGAGGAGCAGGGATTGAGCTGCAGCAGCATCGTTGAGCAGGTTGCTGCTGGGACTGGAATCAGCGAAGCTGCCTCAGCACATGGATGAGGTGGCATTAATTAGCTGTGCTGACAGTCCAACAGGGCCCTGGTCATGACAGGACACCAACCAACATCCCTTTGCTCCCTCTGCTGCCTTTTCCACTCTGCCATCCCTGGTCCTGCTGGGTTTGCTGCTGCTGGATGTGCCTTGGGGTGTGCTGGGGAATCAGAGCCATCAGTGGATCTCAGAGCAGAAAAACACTTCCTTCCAAAAATAGCAACAGCAGAGACAGGAGCAATATCCAGCCCAGGATCAATACTCAGGGTGAGGTTCTGCCTTGGAGGCTGCACAAGCCAGAGCAGTTCAGGGGCAGGTTGATGCTCAGTTCTTCTGCAAAGTGTTTGTATGTGGTACATAAAAAATTCATCATTCTGGCTGCCTGCGCTGTGCTGTCAACCAGGATGTTTCCCCTGTGTGCAGATGTTACTGAAATTGAACTTCTCCCTTTGCCCCTAATGATAAATATAATATGGACTTATCTGATGAGTGCAGCTTCAGATTTGTGTTTGCAGAGTGAGGAGGGCATGGTTATCTGGAATGTTATGGAATTCCTGACAGCATAGATCATAAAATATTTAATTTATTTCTCACTTAACTTAAATGAAATGACAGACCAAATGATCCAAATGAGGCAGGCTTTATATTTATTTAGTCTTAGCTTTAACTCCTAACAAGAGCTTTATCATATTTAAACAGTCTCACATCATTAGGTTAATAATAGACTGCGGTTAGCGCTGCTGGTGACTGGATTTTTCATTATCCTCAGTTTTGGTCTTTCAGTGGCCATTACTGTTTATTGTGCCATTTCAAAAAGTGAATAAATTAAGAGAAATTAAATCAGAGGGATTTGTTATCAGAGGAGGCAGTGACAGATATTACTGAGCTCAGGTAGATGGCAAGAAAATAGGAGAAGGAAATTGAAATGAGGGAGCAGGGTTTTGAAATTCAGACACACCAATCTGAAAGGGAATACCTTTTTTTACAACATAAACCACCTAAATTTGGTATTTTCACTTACATTTCGTTATATTTTGTGAACATATTTAATTCTTAATGCTTGACTTTTGTACAAATGTGGGATTTTTTTCCCTCCCAAGAGGAAGGGAGGAAAAACTTCTTTATTGCCCAGAGAAGCTGTGGAAATGCTCAAAGCCAGGTTCTTGGAGCAGCCTGGTCTAGTGGAAGGTTCCTTGCCCTCAGCAGAGGAGTTGGAAATGGATGATCTTTAGGATCCCTTCCAGCCCAAACCATGCTGTGAAATCAGGGTGCCTGTTACTCATTATTTAGTGGTGGTTGACAGAATCAAAGAGCAATGTCTTTAAAACCAGTTCCAATCTGAAGCACTCAGCCCTGCGTCACCTGGGGAACAGCATCTGAGCTGCCACACAAGTCAGCACAGACTTTTCCATCAGTTTCAGTCAGAAATTGTTCATTATTGGGAACTGCCAGTGCCAAGGGTTGAGATCACTGTTACTAATCCAAGCCAAAGAGCCCCTCATTGCACAAGGGCTCTGAAAGAGGAAGAAAAAGCAAGTCCATAAAAGGTTGTTCTGCTCTGCCTTGATGGCAGTGCCTGGCTCAGCCCATGTGTGCGACGTGAGCTGCACAAGCAGCCCGTGAGCAGGACGGTCCTGATTGCTTCATGTACTTTCCTGGGTCGATACTGTAAAGTCAGACAAATATTGAGAGGTTTTCAGCCCTGCCATCCATCTGTGCATCAGCTACTGCTGCCCACTGAATCCTCCTGCCTGTGCCCACTGAGCCCTGCCCTGTGCTGCCCACTGAGTGAATCCTGCCCTGTGCTGCCCACTGAGTGAATCCTGCCTGTGCTGCCCACTGAGCCCTGCCCTGTGCTGCCCACTGAGTGAATCCTGCCTGTGCTGCCCACTGAGTGAATCCTGCTTGTGCTGCCCACTGAGTGAATCCTGCCCTGTGCTGCCCACTGAGTGAATCCTGCCTGTGCTGCCCACTGAGCCCTGCCCTGTGCTGCCCACTGAGTGAATCCTGCCTGTGCTGCCCACTGAGTGAATCCTGCTTGTGCTGCCCACTGAGTGAATCCTGCCTGTGCTGCCCACTGAGTGAATCCTGCCTGTGCTGCCCACTGATTGAATCCTGCCCTGTGCTGCCCACTGAGTGAATCCTGCCCTGTGCTGCCCACTGAGTGAATCCTGCCTGTGCTGCCCACTGAGTGAATCCTGCCTGTGCTGCCCACTGAGTGAATCCTGCCCTGTGCTGCCCACTGAGTGAATCCTGCCTGTGCTGCCCACTGATTGAATCCTGCCCTGTGCTGCCCACTGAGTGAATCCTGCCCTGTGCTGCCCACTGAGTGAATCCTGCCCTGTGCTGCCCACTGATTGAATCCTGCCTGTGCTGCCCACTGAGTGAATCCTGCCTATGCTGCCCACTGAGCCCTGCCCTGTGCTGCCCACTGATTGAATCCTGCCTGTGCTGCCCACTGAGTGAATCCTGCCCTGTGCTGCCCACTGAGTGAATCCTGCCCTGTGCTGCCCACTGAGTGAATCCTGCCCTGTGCTGCCCACTGATTGAATCCTGCCTGTGCTGCCCACTGAGTGAATCCTGCCTGTGCTGCCCACTGAGTGAATCCTGCCCTGTGCTGCCCACTGATTGAATCCTGCCTGTGCTGCCCACTGAGTGAATCCTGCCCTGTGCTGCCCACTGAGTGAATCCTGCCCTGTGCTGCCCACTGAGTGAATCCTGCCCTGTGCTGCCCACTGAGTGAATCCTGCCTGTGCTGCCCACTGAACCCTCCCTGTGCTGCCCACTGAGCCCTGCCTGTGCTCCACACTGAGCCCTGCCTGTGCTGCCTGGGTTTGCAGCTCTCTGTTCCCAGCACAAAGTTCAGCAGCAGCTGAAAATGTGCCCGTGGCTGACAGGGATTTCAGGTCGCTGTTTGAGCTGTGTGGTCACTGGTGTAAATGCATGACATTTCTTTAAAAAGCTCTTTTCTTTCTCATCCTCCCATGCCCAAACAGAAATCTGTCCATGCTTCAGTTTATTCCCTGCACAGGGCAGGGCAAAGGACTGAATGTCTTTGCTAAATCAAAAGCTGTTTTGTATTAGGAATCAGACACTGTTCCAAGATGCACAGATTTGCAATTACAGCTTTGTCCTGGGAGTAAGGATTCTAGAGTCATTTGCTGACACAAATTTGCTCTGTGACCTGGGGAAACATTTAAGTACTCTGTGCTTCATTTTTCTCCTGCTGCTACATAAATTTTTCAGCATTGTGTCTTGTACCATCTGATTTGTATTTTCTGGTTAATCAAGTAAAATAAAATTTTAGCCTTTTAGCTGTACAACGCAACTGAATGACTTTGCAATTGGTACATCAGATACTGGCCGGAAAATTTTTTGAATTTTTAAAATTAATTTTCATCTTGTCATGACTCGCCTGTTGTTTTAGAACCAGTTGAAGCAGTTGGTAAACACTGTTCCAACACTAATTTGTATTCTGGGCGTTACTCCGTGCTGGAATTAGTGACATGCAGTTGTCTTCATGCAGGTGAATCAAAGTTTGCGGTGTCAAGTCCAATTCTGCTTCTGTTTAAGATGATAATAAATCACCCCCTGAGCTCTGCTGTGCACGTTGGGGTCTGTCCTCGGTGCTCTTACAGCTTGTTTAAATTTCTAATGAAGACACAGAATAATGTATGCTCATATTACGACTTCATTATGCAACGTAAAATGTCTGCAGGAAAACACATCCCTAGTCAATCATCACTTGGAGAAGTTTTCTCTTCTCCTGACTAATACTCCATCACTTTGATACCTTCCAGGCGGGTTTTGCATTCACCTCATGTCCTCAGAGTCTACAAAACAGCACAGAAAAATAAGCCAGTGTCCAATACCATTACAGTGGATGCTGTGAGAGCCCATATGGTGTTAGTTTCTCAAAAATAAATCACACTGAGAACTGTTGGATGCATACAGGGACCTTTTCCAGTCCCTCTTAGAGGAAATGCTACACAAAAAAAAATATTTGAGAAGAGCAGCGATGCATTGCTTTGTAAGAGTTATATAAAACAAATGAACCTGGGATGGATTAATATTCACAGCATTAATAAAAATTAGATTTTAATTACTGTTTAGTAAACCACATATTATAATTTAATAGCTAATTTAAAAATCAAAATTGCAGCACTTAGAGCAAGTTTCTAGACCAAGAAATTATATCTTCTGCACAGTCAGCACACTCATGCTAATGCTGTAATGCATGTGTTAGATAAACCCTGCTGACACCTCCTTTGCACTTCTGCATGCATTATATAGACAAGTTTCTAGTAAACAAATTTTTCTCTTTTTTTTTTCTTTTTCTTTTTCTTTTTTTTTTTTTTTTTTTTTTTTTTTTTTTTTTTTTTGTAAAAGAGACTTTACCTGTAGCTCTGCAAAAATAAGTGGAAGTTCAATACCTCAACAGGCTTGGACTTGGATCAGTCCTCCCCTGGGCACACCAGGCTGATCCAGCCAGTTGGGAGGCAAAATTGTTTCTAAAAGTGCCAGTTCTTTCCCAAAAGTGAAAGCAAGGTATCTTTTTCTCTGGTAAATAAAACAATATTCTCCTCAAAACACCAAGTGTTTTCTCTAGGGAGTGTTTGCCATCTCCTGTGGCCTGACATTGGTTATTCCTACAACCCATGGGTTCCCTCTCTTCACTTTTAGCTTTCTCTACAGGCATCTGTATTTACGTATTGTAATTATTTACATCTCAGTGTTTGGTGTTTCCTTTTAGCATTGCAAACCTCTCCAAAGTAATCACCAAGTAGGAAAATGAAAGGGCACAGGTGGGACAAGCAGTTGGCTGTCGTGTCACCTATGAACTTCAGCGCTAAGGATTTTCACTATTATAAATCTCAACAGGATTCTTCAAAGAGATCTTATGTTGTTCAACCGCCTTGCTAGGATAGATTAAAAAGAAACTGCTGGAAAAGGGAAAAAAAAAAAGAACAAAAAACAGCTTCCTCAAGATGAGAAGGTGATTTCCCAGCTGGACAGGAACAGCTTTGTTTTCTGATCTTGTGTTTTTACAGGGTCATTTGAAAAGTCAGTGGCTTGTTCTGTGGCATTAGAACAAAAGATGACTAAACTAAAACAAGAGAAGTATTCCATATGATATCAAATCTATCTGCATTTCAGAACCTGTCAAAGTGAAAAATGAAACCACAAGCTTGGCCTTTAAAAATATTAATTCACTTTAGAGATGAAATGTAAAAGTGCTGGGAAAGGAGTCACCTTATCTTCAGGAAGAAGCAAGCAAGACGAAACCCCTATCGCTCTTCCTGGATCTCAGATGGCCCTTTCATGCCGCCCTTAAATCTAAAAAAAGGATTTAATCATCAGTTCTTGCCGCCATAAATCCCTGAAGCGTTTTTTGCTCTGTTATTAATGAGACAGTCATCAAATGCACTAACCAGGGCTTAAGGAATTCCAGTTTCTGCAGAGTAATTTACCACTTTTACTGAGTGATGTGGATTTAGTTCAGTGTTGACCTACAGCAGCATTTTGGGATTACAGCCACAGCTTATTGACGGCAGTAACACTGGCCATTAGGATGTCAAGAAAAGGTAATTAGTGAATATTCAGCTAATAAATAGTCAATATCCAGCGATATCCAGTGTACACTTTTCACATGCATTCATTTAAAGCCTATATTTAACTTCTCAGCTAAGCATAATTTAAAGCTTGTAGGGAACATTCTGCCTGTTTAATGTTATTGACTCCACATGGCAAACTGTAATCAACTGATAAATCTCTGATCTTTGGTCACAATAAAATAATATAAATGAATATTTCTGTACCATTTGAGATAACATTTTGATATTGGCTTGGTCAAAATATATTGCAGAAATTTCTCAAAAATTGTCTGCCATAATCCATAATAACTGATGAAGAAATTATAGATAAATTTTTGCTTCAGTAGGCCTCAGTCAAAAGCTTTGTTCCGTTAATATCTTTTTCTCAGGTTACTCTTTAGTCAGTCTGGTTTGGCTCCCATAATTATTAAGACCTCCAAATTTGACAACACAAATGATTCTTCTTGAAACACCGAATATGACAATGAATTTCTTTTTTTTTTTTTTTCTTATTCTTTCCAGTCATTTGGTGTCTTGGTTGTTGTTGCTGGATTGTTTTATTTTTGGTAATCTCACCTCCCATATGGCCCCAGCTCCTGTTCTTAGGCTGCCACCTAGTTATAGGAGAGAACAAAAACCTGTTGGATAGACAGAGTAAGCCCAGAGCAGAGAGCTCTTACAGTATAACCACGGCAAACCAAGAGGAATACAGCTGTTAGTTTGTCTCTCACGTTCATAAATAAACCTGCCATTTTTTTTTCTGAGGTTTAATTTCCCTTGCAGCTTGTTTTAATACTTCAGCCAAGTGGAAGTTCAATACAAGGGAGCATTATAATGAATATTTCCCATTGTTTTATTTCCAAGCACCATAACCAATGAGGCAAATAATCCACGGCCATTAAGCTTTCTATATAAAGAATTGGAAGGTACACAGAGCATACAGCAGCATGAATAACAGAGGTCTTTCCTCAGGCCTTCAAAGGTTGAAGACACACAGATTATTTTCTAAGTGTGTGTGATGATCTCTTTAATATTAGAATATTTTTATTGCCTCCTCAGGGAACAGCTGTGTGTTGCTCGGCCATTGAGAAATTTAGGGCACTTTGATAATGAATTTTGATTTTATTTTTCTTATTGTTTTCCCAAGTGAAGCTCAGCTGTTGTCCTCCAGGTAAAAACTGCATCTGAGCAGTTACGCCTCAACCTTTGTGTGAGCATCAGAGAGCCCTGTTGCACCAAACACAAAATAGCAATTAAATGATAGAAACAAACTTCCTAGAGGCTTGGAGGGCTTTTAAAGCTAGTCTCAGGAAAATAAACACGTGGATGCTGTTTCCTCAGAAGCCCTAATAGGCAAAGATACACCCAAACCAAACTAGAAATGCAAATATCCTATTAGAAAGCTCATTGCCTTTAAAATTGTCAGGCAAATGTTCCAGCTAGAGTCGCCCAGTGACAGGCTGACCTCATCTGAAACCCTGCCACCCCTGCTGCCTCCTGAGGTAATTAAACTCTTGATTTCACTGAAACACTCAGTGAAAATGAAAATATTCAAACAAGAAAACCACTGGAAACACAGAAGCCACACCAGCAGAAACAAGCAGGACAAATGCTGTTGATGCCTTGGGAAGGCTGAGCTGGAACAGAGACTGGACAGAGCCAGAGAATAAAGTAGAGATTTATTGAAAGGCCTTTAGGGTACACCTTGGGCAGGACAAGAGCCTGGCCAGGGCTGCACACAAGGTGGACAAAAAATGGTCACAAAATGGACAAACAGTCACAAGATCTCACACTTTTATAAGTTTTGGTTCTTTTGTGTATTGGGGTTTAATTGTCCAATTCCAGCTTCAGGTTGTGAGGTCCCATCCTTCTTGTTCCTCCCTTCAGCCACCCTTGTTTGTGCTTTTGGGCCTGAAAGTTGTCCTTGGTCCTCAGCAAGAAAAGGATTTGTTTTGTGTCCCTGCTCTGTGCAGAGCTGAGTGACACTGAATGTGAGCTCAGAACTGCACCCCTGGGCAGCACAGAACCTGAAATACATGAAAGATAAAACTTAAGGCATCAAATGGAAGAGCAGCATGTGAATTCCCGAGTCACTGGATACCAACAGCACGTACAAAGTGGGCACCTGCTGGACTTATCCTTGCAAGTGGAACTGAAGCCTTCCTGGCCCTGTCCCCTCTGCACATTCCTACAGGTCCGTTTGAGGACAGAATTATATTCAGAGATGCTTTTATTATTAGCCAGTCATTTTGGGGATTGCTGGAAAAAGTTCCAGCAGTTCCATGCCAGTCAAAGATCCCAGAATATTTGCTTTGATCCCTGCAGGGAGAGGTTCTGGATGCTGTCAGGAACAAGTATGTTGACCTTTGGTAGACAGAGCATCTGTAAATAAACTTTAAGGGCAGGATGTGATGGTTTTTTAATGTAGGGTTGGTTTTGGAGACATTATATTCTCTCCAACAGAGGGATCAAATGTCTGGGCTCAATATTGATGGAGGAATGTCTCATTTTTATAAAATTCTGGTTAAAAGGCCTGGGTTCTCTGGAACTATGTCTGAAAAATATTGATTAAACTCAACATAATCCTTCAATCTGCCAGGAATAATCAAAGAATGCTTTGTAATTTGCCACTGTTTGGAGGCACTTTAAAAGCTGCAGATTTTCCTTTCCTGGTGCTGTGACATTTTCCTTTAAAGCGCTCCTTTCCTAAGTGTGTTGCAAGGGAAAATTTCCATAATGGCCCAAATAACGAGGTGTTGGTTATCTCTCTGTAGGGAGGGCTCAGAGGAATAGTCCAGATGATGAATGAGCTGAATGACCTCCCAAATGGGTGCTGTTTGATGCTGTTCTTCACCACCCGGAATTGGAATCACTCGGGGAAAAAAATGTGTCTGATAAATTCCATGGATATTATAAATCCATTTTACCCACCCTGGCCTAGACCCAAGTCAAAACCTCATGTCCAGGGAAATCAGTGGAGTCCAAACTCATCATATTTTGACACTCCTTTGTAGGTCCTCCTTCACAAGAAAAACCCGGCATTTTTAGGCAGATAATATTTTTAAAACAAGGGTAGATACAGAGAAGGCAAAGCTTGAAGACAGGGACAACCCTGAAATATAAGTGAAGTCTTCCTTGATTATCTGTTGCCAGCCATTGAATCTCAGAAAAAATACTAAGCTGCTGATTTCTTTTTATTCTGCTTTACTTTCAGTTGTGTACCACAGCTCTGCTCTAAGACATTGTCTCTCTACTAATATCAATTTTATTTCGCATTTTCACCGGCAGTTGCATTTCTGCTTTGACAAACAGCACCTTACCAGGCTTAAGATGCTGAACATTTGACAAAGGCAGTAATTTTAGAGGCATCTCCTCCATCTGCTTATTAAGCTAATTGTTTCACTTGTAGCCTCCCTTCCAATTTGTTGTAGTGTTAACTCAGCATTTCCTGCCTCTGGAAATCTGTTTAACTTAAAGTGACTTTTCAGATAGGCTTTTAAGAGAATTCAATTTTCCAGTTTTCTTGTGAAATTGAAATTTCTTTCTTCCTTTTCTTTCTCTCTCAATAAAGTTTATGCAAATAATATTAAAATTTATAATGAGACTAATATTTGTTAATCTCAGTTCAAACAGTGGATTTGTATTAAAACATAGTTTCAAACACTTCTATTGAGAGTAAGAAAGTGTATTGCTTTTAATTCATTCATTACTGTGCCGCTCTTGTTGAGCTTGAATTGTCATTATGATTACACACCATAATTTTTTAGTATTCAGTATTAATTCTATTTAAATCCCATTAGATCTACGGTTGCCGGGCCTGCTTTGATTCCCATTTTGCAGAAGTGTTTTGGAGCAGTTCCAGCACATGAACCTGATCCTGCAGCTCAGTGTTGATTTGCGCATATAAATTAATTACGTGAATAAAAGTTTCTTGGGCTCAGTAATGGTTGCAGGGCATTCCAGAATGTCACACAACCTGTGGCCTGCAGAAGAGGCAGGAATGAGATCTTGGGCTGCTTGAGGTCAGTATCAAGTGTCCTGTTGGATGACACAATGAAATGCAAATTTCAGCCTTCACGGGGTGCATTCCAGACATGGGGAAAGAATTGAAAAGGTGCCTCAGTCATTTATTTGGTTTAATTGCAGATCTTTAGGAGCTGTCAGCAATACAGAATTATGTTTGTCTATGTGTTTTTAAGAGAGGCTGGATTTTGACCCAGTTTCTTTCATGTTTCTCAAAGCTCTTGCCCTGTTTGTGGCCAAGCTTGCCTATCCAAACACCCTGGCTGGAGGCAGAATTTATGTGTGCTGCAGTTCTGTGTGTGCCACGCTCAAAGGCCACACTGGGAATCCAGGGGTGTGTGGATCCCTTCAGGCACCCAGCAGCCAGCAGGGACTGCACACTTCTCTCTCCAGAACAGCTGGATGTGGATTTGGCAGAGCTGGGGTACCCAAACTGCAGTTATAGATTTCAAATGGTTGTCAGGTAGATGATGAAGTAGTGTTAAAATGGAAAATAACATATAATAATGCTAGTCATAAGTGGGTTTCTGTCTTCTAGGTGATACATATGAAGTATTGAATAATATAATACCATTTTTTTAACTTTTCAATACACAGATTTTAAAAGAGACTCATGATAGCTAGACATAAACTAGCGATTTCCAATAAGCAAATAAATTAATACAACTCAAGAATGTAAAGAACTTGTATTTTCTCTTGTCTTTTACCTTATCTTCTTAATGGAGCATTAAAAGACCATTCCAAGCCCCAGCAAAATCCAAATCCTCCACCTGGAGGGCAAGGAAGGAGGTGAGCAGGAAGGGCTGTGATGCTGGAAGCTGCCCCCGAGGCACAGGGCTTCCAGGGATGGGCTGGGTAAGGAATTGCTGCTCAGATCCACAGCTCAGCTCTCCCTGCCTTTGAAGAGTGCTTTTATAACAACGTTGTGGATGTCTCTTCCCAGCCCTTCAAAGGGCTCAGCTTTTCTTTCCTCCCACTCCTGCTACCAGCGCCTCCCAAACCGTTCTCCCCTTTGTTGGCTTCGCTGCTTTTAGTCCACGAGAACTGCCTGGAAATGGGGCTTGGAGTTTGCGAAACTCTTTCTGAGCTCTCTCAATTGTAGTTCCCTGACCTCTGCTCACCCCCTCGCTATCCCACCTCCCCTCTGTCTCACGGTGCTACATGTTTTTCCCTTAATTGCAGGTTGTCCTCCTTTAATACAAAACCAGTGGATTTCTCTCAGTCATTAACTCTTATCTCCATTGCTTTCTTAATTCTGCACATTAGCAAGGATTTGGTTTTTTCTTTCCAGTGCTCCTTGGGAGTTCTCCTAAAGGGAAGTTGTGTATAAAACTACTTTATAGAGCATCAGGCCTCCAGAAATTCCTGACATTGAGTAGCACAAGCACAGCAGGGAAGCCAAGTTTACACTGCAGTATTATTTCTTCTTATTTGAACAACCTGTCCCATATTTTCTGTCATGTAAATTATTGTTTCACACAAGCAGCTGTACTGCAGTGCAAAATCTGCATGAGGCAGTGACAGGCTAAGTCTGAAAGTGAGAATAACCTACAAAAGTTGGTTTGGTTGCAAGAAGACAAAGCCTGACTTAAGGATGACGGTGGGGAGCTCTTTGGTTGGCAGATGCTCTTTGAAAATAAAAGTAGGGTTGTGAAAGTCTAGAAAAAAGGGAACTTTTTAACTGAAGCAGAAAATGCAGGACATAAAAAAAAAGGCATTTAATTATTTTTTTTATCATGAAAGGAAGTGATAAAAAGATGCGTAGGAGTAAGAAAGAAAAGAATGAAATTGACTGGAGAAATTTTAAATGTAAAATTCCATTGTTACATCTTTCATCAGAGCACAAATCTTATGGAGGGGTTGATTTTTTTCACCCCATAGTGCGATAAGCTTTTTGGTAAAACAGAAATAGTGTAATTGAAATCCATTTTGCATCATTTTCCCTTGGATGATTTAGAATTAGGCCAATTCATATTCTGCAGGTACAACCCAATGAGAATGTAAATGCAGCCACCAGAATTGTTTTTGTCCACAAGCAAAGCTGGTATCATTTACCGATCCATTACACTCTCAGCAGGGTCCTCTCTTTCAAAAGCTACCTGGAATTATTGCTGGCGATAGAACACTAAACTCTAAAATAAGATTTGCATAAAAAATGGAAGTTCAAGGAAAAATGATAATAGTGATTAAAAGTAACATTTGATGACTATTTTGATTAGAACACCACGCTGAAACGTGGCATTCAAACAGACACGGAGTCTTTTTTTCCCCCTCCAGCCCCAACTGACAATGCACCTATTTAACTAGACTATTATGTTCCTGATAATTTGCCTGAAATAATAGACAGTGCTTCCATTAATATTTAACAATATAAACATCAAGCAAAGGCTGTACATCTGGAATGATAGAGTATGTTTTTTGCATTAGGGTGCTAATTTTAGAAATAACCTCTGCCTGCCTGGGCCCGCTGATGGGCGGTTGTCGGAACAAGTCGGTAATTGAGTTTTCCAGGCATTTTGACCACTGATACAAATTTGCAAAGCAGATTACACAGCAGAAACACAATTTCCATCCTGACCTTTATCACATCGCTTTCCCTTGGGAGGATTGGAATGTTTAGGGAAGGAAATATCACCTAAGTGGGCCTAATTTGTGAGAATGTGACTTCTGGTGTTAACCCAGTGAGCCGCATTTCGATTCATTCGATGACACATCATCTAAAAATCTGGCATGAGGCAGGTATCACAAAACTTATTATCTTTTATTGCCTAGGCAGAAAATACCGGGTTGGATGATTATAAACTGAAACACACGGAAAACTTTTATCTTACAGCTGCTGTGCAAAGTTCCTGTTTGTTTTCTGCAAACAAAGAGCCTGGTTCACATCCTCCAGTGTAAACCGGGCGCGGGAATGATGCTCAGCTGTTGTGGATGTGGAGATGCTGGTTGGGGTTAAGGATGGAGAACCTCCTTGAGAAGCCTATGCAAAAGGCTTTCAGGTGGTTCATCCTGGTATTGTGAGTTCCACACTCGTGTGGTGTCACAGACTTTGGGACTGTGAGAAATAGGAGAAGCCCAGGGCATATCCTCCAGCTGAATTTCAGCCGGAAGAAATTCAGTTACCACCCTCTCAGTGATGCAGAGTGGAGTGAAAAGTGTAAGCAGTGGGAAAGCTCAGTTCCAGAGGCGTGTCCTGAGCAGCACTTCCCAGGTTTATTTACACTTTTATTAAGCTTTAACGTGCCCAGTTTGTGAATGAAAAACTGGCAGGTTCCCATAGGTTGGTCATCCTAACCAAACCAGAACTCAGGGTGAGAGGCCGCTTCTAAAACGTCACGGCACCAAAAACACGGGAACCAAAGGTACCCCCAAAAACCCCAAGGATGGACTAGGTTACATCATTTCCCTGGTGCTTGACATTTTCCAAAGCTTCATACTGAACCCTGCAACAGTGCTAGAAAGGGGTGGAGCTGTGCTGAGTTATTCTAGCCTGAGAATCTTTTCAGGTTTGAACACTTTTGGGGTTGCTCCTGATTTCTCCTCTCCCAGAGTTCCAGCAGAACCCTGTTGCTCCTCTCTGTCCTGATCCATTTTATCTGACCTTTTACACCCTCCACAGACTCAGGGAATTCTCTTGGCACTGGCGTTTTCATATAGAGATATTTCAAAAGCTGTCTCTACTAAAAGCCATTTGAGGTTACTGAGTAGGAGAAACTTGTCTCTACTTTCATATTTTTCGATTTAAATAAACTCATTCCTACCTACGGCAGGGACTAGGAATGATTCAATAATTTGAAACTAATAATTTATTAGAACAACTTTGCCCTCCTTTCTCCTCGCAAATTGTCTGCAAACAGATTGTACAGCTCTAATATGTTAATAGCTGAAAATTATTTGACCATTTTTTTCAGCAAATACCTTTTGGCCTGTGGATTATTTGAATTGCAAATTGTGACTGTTAAAATGAAATATATAATTAACAGTGCAAATAGAGCTGATTGGGTGTTGCAGGAGACCAGTTTTTATGGAAATATATTGATTTGTTGAAACCAACATTTGTTACAGCAACACAGTTATTTGGGGGAAGAAAAAAAAATTGTTGAAGCAAATATTTGTAATACAGATGGGAATTCTTATCTTGAGTGTTCCTGACAGCTCACTTGAGATTTTGCTGGTGAAATTGAAAGTCCTGTTGAAAAAGTTGAAGTGCTGCTTACCTTCCCTCACCCAGCCAGGTGTCCTGATGCAGACATTTATTTATTCCGAGACAAAGCTCTTTTCATGTGCTCTGTCCAAATTTTTACCTTTGTAAATATAATTAGGCATAACTTGTGTAGTAGTTGTGATTTTTTTTAGCAGTGTAATAATCAGGACAGGCAAGAACGGTGCCTCCTACACTTATCAGTCAGACTCTTAATGTCTCCAACCCTATATTCTGATTTTAATGGAAAAACCCTTGGAATTTTTTTTTTTTTCTTTCTAGAATTGTTGCAGGGTTCAATATGAAGCTTTGGAAGATGTTAAGCATCAGGGAAATGATGCAACCTAGTCCATCCTTGGGGTTTTTTTGGGGGTGTACCTCATTAATGTGGATGACATACAGAGCTTTCTATCCAGCATCAAAAACTGGAGTACAAAGAGTGGTAGGTTTGTAGTCTGGTGTCATTTAAAGTGCCAGAACACCCAGTGCTGCAGGTGCAGGGAGGGCTGGAGGCTCCCTGTGGTTCAGGCTCTGTGGAAGGGGAATTCTGATGCAGTACATGGGAAGGGGGTGCCATGATTTCCGTGGTTCCTCTCCCAAAAGAATCCGGTGGCTGCAGGAAGGGCAGGGGAGCTCCAGCAAGCTGGGTTGTCGTGGATCCTGAGCTCTGGAATTGCCATGGATCCTCAGCTCTGGAATTGCCATGGATTCTGAGCTCTGGATTGACATGAATTGTGACTTCTGGAATTGCCATTCATTGTGAGCTCTGGCACTGTCATGAATTCTGAGCTCTGGAATTGCCATGAATTCAGAGCTCTGGATTGTCCTAAATTTCAAGCTCTGGAGTTGCCATGGATTCAGAGCTCTGGAATTGTTGTGGATTCTGAGTTCTGGAATTGCCATGGATTGTGAGCTCTGGATTGACCTGAATTCTGAGCTCTGGAATTGTCGTGTATTGTGAGCTCTGGAATTGCCGTGGATTGTGAACTCTGGAATTGCCATGGACCGTGAGCCCAGAGGAGCTCTGTCCCAGCAAGGATGGCTGTGTGTGTCCCTTCCAGCCCCAGGAGGGCACAGTCAGTGACCCCACACTCGCAGGGAATGTTTGCACTCAGCAGGGTCTGTGATTGTTCACAGACCACAATGGAGCTGTATTTTCTCTAATCAAGCCCATTCCTGGGGCGCAGACCCTCCCTCCACCACTGTCTGCTGCTGACAGAGGGTTTGGGCGTTGTCTTTGTACTCCTGGCACCTCTGAGTGTGGAATAATATGGGTCATTAGGCAGTCTAAAACCAGCACAAGAAGTTACATAATAATTGATGCTTTCACACTGGAGTGAAAGGTTTCTGCAGCACTGTTTAATTATGAGAACAACTGAATTTTTTGCCTGAAAAAGAAAAAAAATAACCAAATTACATACATTGGTCCAAAAGGAAATTTGAAACATAGCTCGTGTTTTAAAAAGAAAAGGGTGATTTCAGTATGTTAGACAGCAAGTACTTTCCTGGAACACTGTGATTCTTATTCTCCAAAGCTATTAAAAATTATTATAGTACTTTATATTTCTAGCACAGCTGCCATGGAAAATGATCTTTTTCCCAAACCATGAGCTTCTAGTGAGTATCTGCTGCAGATCAACATCCCTCTGTTATGCAGGGAAATAACTTTGCCTGGTAAAAACCAGTGTAGAGGCACCAGCTTCAGTGGTGATGTGTCTTTTATAACAATCAAGGTTTTTATTTAGAATACTGAATATTTGCTCTCTTCCGTGGGGTTAATTTTAGTAGTAGCCTAACTAACAATAGTGATTTAGAGGGGAAATATCTCAGACTAAACCTGGGCTTCAACCAGAAGGCTGGTGATCTCTACCTGAGGAGAAATTCTCCATCATCATCCATGGAAGGAAACTCCCTTAAGTGGTTTAATATTTTATTTATATTAATAGTTATTTTAATACATTTATATTAACTTTATATAAATTATATGCAATTATATATAATTATATTAATTATATTAATTTGTGATGCATTCTATATTAATATAAATTTTATTTATATCAATATTTACATTAATATATATAGCAGCCAAGATGCATATGTGAACAGCCTTCTAAAAAGTGATATTAATTCAATATCCAAATCCTAATTTGTACACCTATCAAAACTTATCATTTTACACAGACTGTTGAAAATATGGCCCTAAAATTCCTGTATTTTCATGTCAAACGTAACAAACTCATCCATGTACACAAGCCCTATGGTTAGACCAGCATTTTGAAGAATTCAATGTGCAAATTTATGTGTAACTTAAAATAAATGTGTAAGTTATGAGGAATTAAAGTCTTGATCCTATCCACCCTATATATTAAATAGTCAAGGATTTCATCATGATGGAAAACAAATAACTCTGGCCAGGAAACCAATTTGGCTCAGACACTTCTGAGCAACTTCTTTCCTTTTTTAATGGCTACTGCTGGAGAAGAAAATTTAGTCTTCCTTTTGCTTCCAGATATAGCCATGGACTCCACGTCTCCCACGGGTAGTAAATAGATATTGATTCTCTTCATGACAGAAGAACATTATTACAGTGATTAAACTGTAGACCTTCCTTTATGATATGAAAAAATTGGAAATTGGTGTGCTAAAGAGGACTTATGTTACAAAATAGTTTGGGTTTTTCTATTCATCAAACTGTAATTCAAGCTCTAAATGCAAAGTCTTTGTGTATATCGCCCTTTTTAAGCAGCAGCAACTGGCATTTAAAATAAATGCTGATATTATAATTATCAAAGCATTATGTCTGTTAGAGCTGCTAATAGTCACTTTGCTTCACTTTTTTTTTTAATTTTACATTTGTCAAAATCCTGACAAGCATACTCTGGGATAATGTTAGATTCAATGTTGATATTGTTACTCAACAAGAACATTGATTATGTCCTAATAAGACATACTCAGTATGCATTATATGCAATTATCATCTTAAATGAACACAAGCATTTATTTAGCACCAACTGAAATTATTTCAATCCGAAGAATTTTCCTTTCTGGTTAGCATTATATTATAAAGCCATTAGTACCAAATAGGATATGGCAGCACACTCCTGATACAGTATTATGCATGAATGCATGGTTTATAAACAGAATTATAAACAGAAGAGTCGAGGCAGTGTTGCATCGTTACAGAAATACAAATATCCATGGAATAGTCAGAAAACTCTCTATTGATTGATAATTAGTATTGAAAGGATCCTTATCCTGGTAAGGATTTTGAATGCTGTCTGCATTGTTTGCTTCCCAAACACAGTTAGTTTTGATTTCAGCAACTTTCTTGGAATTTGGGGATTTCTATTCTCCTCAGTTTTTTGTTGTGTTGTTTTGGGGGGTTTTTGTTTGTTTGGGGGGTTTTTTTGGGTTTTTTTTGTAGGTTTTTGGTTGTTTGTTTTGGTTTGGTTTGGTTTGGTTTGTTTGTTTGTTTGTTTGTTTTGGATGAGGACTGAAGCACTAAAGGAAGTCTTTGTGCTGTGGTAGTGAGCATGCCCTGTCCAAAATATGCAATGCATGGATGCCTTTAGGGAGGCACTGGAGGCATATTGGGTTGGGGGCTTCCTGGGTAAAGTGGTTGCAGTCCTGGAATCACAACCTCAAGGGCCCTAAACCTTTCCTGTAAACACCCAGTAGTTCCACTGGTTCCCACCTTATATTTTGAGTTTTACTGCTCTGATGCCGCTGCCAAGTCCAGCTGAATTTGGATGCCCTGCAGCCCAGACCGAGGCTTGGGCTGTTCCTGCTGCTGCTGTGAAATACTGACAGCCAGGGCTTGCTTCTCTTCACTCACTGATAGCTTTTTATTGTATCTGTAACACTGAAAGATCAAAACCCAGCAGAAACGCACCATCACCTGGTTTCATCCAGCATCACCCAGAAGCTCTCCCTTGGTTCATTCCACCTGTGAGTGCCTGCCCTGCACTGTTTATTTCCCTGTGTTGTGATTAGCTGCTGCTGGCTTTGGCAGGAAGCTGAACTCTGAAAAAGTGCCTTTGCTGGCCTCTCCTTGCTCTGTGCGGCTGAGCCAGCTCTGCCAGGGCACCAGGAGACTCAGAGGTGACCTTGTCACTCTCTACAACTCCCTGAAAGGTGGCTGTGCTCAGGTGGGGTTGGTCTCTTTCTCCAGGCGGCAAATGACAGAATGAGAGGACACAGCCTCAAGCTGCACCAAGGCAAATACAGGTTGGATATCAGGAAAAAGTTTTTCACAGAAAGAGTGATAAAGTACTGGAATGGTCTGCCCAGGGAGGTGGTGGAGTCACCATCCCTGGCTGTGTTTAAATAAAGGCTGGATGTGGCACTCGATGCCGTGGTTTAGTTGAGGTGTTAGGGCTGGGTTGGACTCGCTGATCTTGGGGGTCTCTTCCAACCCAGTGATTCTGTGATTCTGTGACTCAGGGAAGTGGGATCTGATGGGAATGTTAACTCTGGTGGGGATGGCAGGGAGGGGACCTTTGAAGGGAAGCCTTCAGGACACAGCTCACCTCCTTGGCAAACCACACAAGTCAGCAGTGACACCCCTGCCGTGGCTGAGTGACTCAAGGGAAAATTTATGGGGAAAGGAACAGTTCTCCTGCTGTAATTACACAAACCCTCTCAACAGTGTCACACTCCACAAAGTCACAGTTGATAAATAATAAGCCACACCAGCAGCGATTCGATGTTCATTTATTAAAATAATCCATTATCCTTTAGAGCTGCAGATCCCACTTGTTGAGAGCTGGGGGTGATTTCTGTTGCTAACATCTCACTACCCAAGTGGTATTGATTGGATTGCTTTTGCAAGGCTGTGTTTGGGTCACTTAGGAGCAGGCCTGGGTTTAGTGACCTGGAGGGACATGTCTGAGTAAGTCTCTGTGGGCTTCCAAAATGATACAAATTTTGGGACTCCATTGAAAATTTTGGGCGCTCCATTTACTGCTCACCTGCAGCTGGGCAGGAATGTCGATGGGGAAGGAAAGATGTTCTCCTCCACTGCCACCTTCCAGCAGCACATATTCCTCACAAGATGGGGGAAAAAGGAGGCAGAGACCACACTGGGGTCAAAGATCTGAGCCCTGAGAAGAGGGAAATGCTGAGGAGGTGCCATGAGATCTTCCAGAGCAGCCCTGACCCCCAGCAGAGCCCCTCTGCAGCGGCATCCCTGTGGAACGCGGCTGCTGGGAGCACAGGGAGCCCTGCTCTGTCTGCAGAAACCCAGGTTTTTGGTAAATCACACTGCTCCAAACGATCCCTGCTGCTGCCTGACTCAGCTGGGCTGGAAGCAGGAGAAATCTGAAAGGTCCTTTACAAAGGAGTGCAAAGAGAGCCTCTGATGGGAACAAGCCTCAGCTCAGGGTTTGCATCTGTTAGCAGCTGCTTCCTCTAACAAGGCAAATATTTGGTGTCAGAAGGAGTTGTAGGAAGGGCTGCATAGCAGGGAAGTGTGAGGTATTCATAATTATATGAAACACTACTCAAAATTCAATGTTTTTCACATTTTGCATGAGCTTAAACATTGGACTCCTGTCACAGACATTGCTTCTGCAGTAGATACAATTTCCAGTGTAAATGGGCTTGCTTTCAATAGAAAATGGGACGATTTTCAAAGGAAAAAAGGCCAATTTGTGAGTAAAAATGGGCTTCTTTCTGAGCAAAGAGGCTTATAAACATGAAGTGATAAATGGCTTTGCAAGTTTTCCATACAACAATAACGACTTTCTAATCAAAATAATGAAAAAGTTGCAGCTAGGGGAGGGGAGAGGAGTCTCATTCAGGTTTTAATGCACTTTAGGAAACAAATATATGAAAACTGTAAATTTAGTTCCCCTCCACGGCATGAGTTTGTGTTGCAGACCTGTCAGTAATACTTCTTTGTGTATATTTTCATGATGTTATAAATCAAATTCCTGTTCTTGCGTTGCCGCCTTCTGAGATGAATTTCATGGAATAATGTTGTAAGACTCCAGGAAATACATTTCTTAGGATCCCCTGTGTGGCAGTGGCATCCAATTTTCTAGCACTCCATATGTTTTTTGAACAAAATTTATCTTCTGGCTTGACTTGTTGTCTTTACATGCAAATACATTGTTTCATAATAGCTGATCCGATGAGCAACTGAGGTGGTTGCTTCTCTCTTGGCCTAAAAATGCTTCAAAATCTACGTACTGAGGAGCTGGGATCTCCTTCTCAAGTGTTCTCCAAAAAATGAGATGGTGGGCTGTGCCCAGGACAACATACAATGCAAAACTCACTGTTTGGGAAAACAGAGCAGATTAGGTGACCCAAGGGCTTGCTTTGCTGGGCTGTGTCCCTGCTGGAATTCCCTACAAAGGTGTTGGATAAAGGACATGGATGAGGGACGTCAAAGCTGGAATCTTGCAGACACAGTTCCAAAAGGTTCCAAAAGGTTCCAAAAGGTTCAAAAAGCAGCGGCTTTGTTGCAGCTTTCCCCATGGGACCCAGGTTTATTTTCCAGGAGGGTTTGGATAATCATTCCTGGGCAATGCAATGTTTTCACCGTGCAGCCTCAGAGGTGGCTGCAGCACTGCCCCATCCGTATCCCCTGTGCTGATGCCACTCCCGTGGGCTTTGTGCAGATGGTTTCATTGCAGGCAGCCACACAAAACCCAAAACCCATCCTGATGAAGTTCCCAGTGAAATCCATGTCAGGATTCCCCACAGGTTCCAGAGGAGCAGGTTCTGGGGACAGCTCCCTTTGGCAGAGCTGCTGCTCATCCCTGGCCCAGCCTCCAAATGCAGCTGCTCTCCTCCCTGACGGGACAGGATCCCAAAGGCTGGTGTGGACTCGATATTTTCTGAGCTTGAGAAGAGCTAGCTCTTCTCAAGGGAAACTTTTCAACAGTTTTTCTTTTTCCCAAAACTACTTTGTGTAAACAGTGTTCCTTTCCCATAACAGCAGAGGTTGTTTGCTATTTCTGTTACTGAGCCAATGGGAGAAGCGTCAGTCCTATGGATCAATAATGTGCCTTTTTAGCCCAGCATGTTATAAAAGGGCTGAATGAACTGTAAATAAAACCTCCTGATTTCTACTGCCTTCTGACTGGAGCCAAGCATCTTTATTTTGCATCCTATCGCAACAGGCTGGCGTGTTCCCATTCCAGAACTGACCACAAATGGGTTTTTTTTCCACATGAAGGCCGTGTTTTATGAGAGGAAATGAAGCTGGATTTTGCTGTGGGCCTGTGCTGTCTGGTTCTGCAGTAGGTGGGCAGCCAGATAAGAACCCATGATGATATCAGCAATAGATATTATCAGATATCAGCAATATAAATCATTAATATCACTCTACACATTCGCTTTGGGCAATGACTGGAAGTCTCTGTCTGTTTTGGAAACTGCTTTTTTTGTTTCTTGCAGTGGAACAAACTTAGATTACCAGTCTAAATGCTAATAGCCAGAATGAATGGGATTTAATAAAGTGAATTTATATGTAGATTGTGACATTAGTATTTAATTATGTACCCATCATAACACTGATGAAGCAAGCTGCTAAAATATTGGTGCACTCAAGGTAGAGCTTACCCTTAAAGAGCAAGTGTATTTTAATTTCTTACCTCTTTCCTAATCTTCCTAAATAACAGGATAAATTATGTACTGTTTACCAATATTCACCTTCATGCTGGATTGCAAATGAGGTTTCCAGGGTAGCAGCTGATCTCATAGAAAACTGTGCTTGTGTTTCAGTAAGACTGTCATAACAGAACTGTTTCTCTGCCATGTTTGATTAGGCCAAATAAAATTTTGGGGTTTTAAAAAATTTATTATTTTAATGTTAATTAAAAGCAGTATGTTATCTTTGTAGGTTTGGGGTTTTTTTTTTCTTTCCTTAACCTTTCTTTTTCTGTTTGCGCTTTTTTTAATTTTCAGACTATGGAAAGCCCAAAGTATGAGCTGGTTATAGAAGCCAAGGACATGGGTGGGATGGATGTGGGACTGACAGGCACAGCCACTGCCACCATCCTTATCGACGACAAAAATGACCACGCACCAGAATTCACCAAGAAGGAGGTAAGAACTGGCCATCTGTTCCCTACAAAACGGTGCAAGTAGTCTTAATTAGCTCATTTCTAAATATAAAGATGTTCTTTGAGGAAAGAAGACATGTACAGAATGTTTTCGGCTCGGTGTGACAGACTTCCCTGGAGCTGCTCTTTTCTTTTTTTTTCCACGTTAATAAACGTGTGTGCATCAGTTCCAAACCGCAGTGCAACCACAAGGTTAAAAAAAAAAAAAAAGAGTCATTTAGAGATTGGCTAGCATGGTGCAAACCTCCGAAATAAATTTGCTGGTGGTAATTTTCTACTTTTGCTCCTGTGGGGGGAAATAGCAAAACTAACTTAAGGCTCTGGATGGTCAGGGCTTGTGGATGAAAACAACATTTTCTTCCTGTCTACAGCACTTCCCCTGCAGGGGAAGTGTTTTTCTATTTTTTTTCTTGTAAATTGAATTCTGCTGAAGGGTGCTCGAAAGTTCAGCTAAATCCCAAAACCAAGGCCAGGGAATTCCCTGCCTGCATCCACCAGACCTGCCCAGCTCACACTGTTCTCTTCCATCCCCTACATCTACTGAGAGTCTGATTTTTTTGGTATCTGGAGAGAACGAGAGTTTTAAGAGTTTTACCTAATGACAGCCAGGTTGGATTTTGCTATAAAAGCTTCCTCGGGCTCTGAAAACTTTTAAGGAAAAATTCCCAAAATATGAGAAGAAAACCTGAGGGCTCCTGATTTTAAGATAATTGTGGAAGAAGAAAAGGGAAGCCTGTTGCTGTAGAAGTTTTTTATTTAACCTGAAGTATATTTTTACCTTTTAAAAATTTCTTTCCTGGCCTGATATCAGCGATTTGGCAACGGATTATATTGAAACAAATTGCTGTTATTTTACTTGTAATTATTTCTTTTATAAATGCAAAGTAAATGAGTACCAGATTCAGACATGACAGAGATGGGGTTAAAAAAAAAAAAAATAAAGAAAGAAGAAAGTAGAAACAATGACAATTTTGCCAAGGGAATATCTATAACTACACCAGTAAAATGTTTTGGCAGTAGAGTTTCAGTCACCTAAAAAATAATCATGGGGAGCCTGATCCAAACCTTTCAAGCACATAGGTGACAATTAAGTGACTGTGATCCAACTATTAATTCCCTTAGAATTACCTTTTAGATCAGGCCTTTAATGCTCTGAAAGCTGTTTCCTGACAACCAACACTTAAAATATCTTTGAAATGCTGCATTTTTTTTAACCCTCTGGAAAATAACAGTGTACAAGGACAGCTTGGTGCATTTAGAAATGAGATTTTATTGGATTAATCAATATTGATAGCAATTCGTGTCAGTCAGAGTCCTACCTACTTGAATTTTCAAAGCTGGACAATTCTTCTCTGGAAGAGATGAATTCTTTTGAAGAGGTCTTTCTATAATTATAGTCCTGTTTGACTTAATAATTTGGTAATTTGGACACAAAAGTTCGTGTGCCTGCTTAGCCACAAATGTACTGTCAGCATCAATTTCTGTGGAAATTCAGAAATGCTCTTGAATTCAGTTCTGTCAGTGACAGTAAAAGATACTTTATACCCTGGAAAGTTTGGGGGTTTAAATATGGGAATTAAAAAGGTATGAAGAGACAGCATTATCTCGTTTTCTTTCAAAAGTCTGCTCCTAGATATTTTTTCTTGCATTTTTTTTTCTTTTCCATAGCAGCATCTCTGTTTCTTTTTAATGGTTTGACGTGGGTTTGAACCTTTCACTATTTAGAGATGCTAATGACCTCAGAAATCTTCCCGCTGCCTTGACAAGTGATATTCATATTCCATGAAGAAAGCAGGAAAAATCAGCCTTTAATGTCTAGTGCCAGCCCCCTTTAGGAGCAGATCCTCTGTTTAAAATAAGTGCTGTTGGAGGAGGGAGGTGCCTATCAGTTGATTTAATGCGACTTTCTTTGCTTTTCTGCTGAAAAATAAGCTTAGTTATTGCATTTTAATACCAGTTGCATACCACAGGCTGCAATACTATTGATTCGAATTAGAGCTGAAAGAAACAGACAATAATTTTTCAAGGTAACTTCTGAAGGGGAAATCTGGAATTCAGTAAATCTGAAGCTTTGATTCCAGAGTGCAGCTTCTTTTATTTATTTTATTACCTGGCCTTGGACACTTCTGGCACTGTTGTACACTGTAACGACACAGACTCTTGACTTCAGAAGGCTGAAAATGACTTTTTTGTTTTGGGATGTTTCTCTCTTATATACTATTCTACACAGACCAGTTCGATTGGTGAAACAAAGATAAACTTCCTTAATCACACTGGTCAGGCCAGAGGGACATCAAGAAGGAATCCCTCCTAGGAAAAAGAATGTAAACATAGTACACTTACAAAAACATGTCTCTTGTTGACAGAAAATCCCCTGCGAAAAGAATTTCAGAAAACCAGAACACCTCAGGCATGAAACCAGGGCTACACACTTCCAGGGATCCAGAGACAGCCACAGCTTCTCTGGGCAACACCACCCTCACAGGGAGGAATTTCTTTCAAATATCCAATTTAAATCCACATTTCTTCAGCTAAAGGCCTTTCCCACTTGTCCCATCCCTACGTGACCTTGTGCCAAGTCTCTCTCCTGGAGGAGGGAGTGCTTGTCCAGTGATTCTGTTCTTCCACCCACCTTTTCCCCTCTCTGCATCCCTGGTCCAGGCTGGGGCAGGAGAAGTTCATCCATGGAGTGTTAGGGTGCCCCCCCAGGAGAAGCTGAGCATCCTTGGCTGAGATCCACCAGAGCAATTCCATTTCCTGCAGAGGAGGAGCTGAAGCCCTTTGGGGGCTTTGGGTGTGTGTCAGGTGCTTTGATGGCTCAATAAATGAGACTTTGCTTCCTGGGATTCAGCCCAGTTTATTATTTGCTTACTGCCCCGTCACTCCGCACACCTCCAAAATACCTGTCTTGTCCTGCCTCACACCTGCACTTCCTGCTAATAATAGGCTCTGAGCAGTTTAAAAAATCCATTCAGGTGTGCAAACAGAACCCTGTTCCCTCCAGGGGTTTTGATAATTTCATCTATACTGCCAAATAGAGCAATATTTTAAGAGTTCTCCCAAAAATCCCAGATGAGGTAGAAGGGTCCACCTTTTAAAAGGTCACAGTGGCTGGGATAGTGTGCCAGATTTAAATTACCGAGACTGAAAATAGAGATACTTGTAAAGTTAGTGGCCTCTTTGAAAAATTTACAACCTTATTTCTGTAACAGGAAAAAGTTTTAAGATTAATTTTATGAGCTATTATTTTGTGTCACAAAGGATTTTGGAGTTTCCTTTCCAGCAGGGAAAGGGCTTAGGCTCAAATTTTGTTCAGCAGTAAGGGATTGCTCCTGTGAAAATAAGGAATGAAGCAAAGCAAAGAGCAGGCACAGATTGTTCTGGAAAAATCTGATACCTGGCTTGCATCCTGTAGGATATTCTGGGTGGGTGGGAATCAGCTAGACTGAGTGGACACTAATGGTTCTGAGTATTGTTTGTATACCTAGAACGTTAAAAAAACAAGAACTCTTTTCTTGTGTCACTGTAAGAGTGGCTGACAGATCACTGCAGTGTTGTGTCCTGCAAAAAGAGGGATTTTAGTCCGGAGTTAATGTCACTGTGGCTGTGGTGTGATGAAAAATCAACAATGTGGCATTTGCTGAGAGACATGAGCTGGCAAATTCTCCTCTTGTGTCTGTTCCTGGAGGCCTGGCTCTGCCTAAGACTTAGGGGAGGAAGAAAAAGAGTTTTAACACAAGAAAGATGTGGACTTGACCCCCTTGTCTCTTTTCTTCCTCCTCCAAAAGAATAGCCCAATGAATCCTACTTATTCCATTCCTGCCTGCAGAGTGTGTGCTCAAAGATGAGATTCCTCTGAGTCTGTTTGCCTTTATCTTCTGCCCTGAATTTTTAAAACATCCATTGCTGCTCTTTAACGTGTTTTTTTTTCCCCTCAGTATCAGATATATTGTCTTTCCTTGGTAAATCCTGTCAGGCACTTGAGAGAGGAATGCAGTGGTGTGGCTGAAGGGGATGATTTTCCTGCAGTGTCCCCAGTTCCCACATTTCTCCTCCACCACAGATCTGGGACTGCAGCCATCCCTAGCCAAAGCTGGAAAAGTGGGATTCGTCACAGTGCTCTTACTGGCACGTAACAAACAGAGACTTTGTTTGGCCAGGGAACAACCATTCCTCACACAATTCCTCTTTCTGCCACTTCCAGCCTTGCCTTCAATTCCATCCATTTCTGAGACAAAGAAATGTAACACAGAAATAATTCTGTCACACCAGAGAGAACAAGATTAGGGAAAATATTTTTCCGGATTTTTTTTTTTTTAATATATATGTTCTTAGAAAAGTATTTTCCAGTAAAATGAAGATCTTGCTTCCTGTGAACAGAATAAAATTCGTGTAATTTGACAAAACACCACCATGGTGAGATCTGAGATACGCTAGTGCTGGGAGCCTTAAGTGAAAAAATATGATTTGGTCACATTTTGAATACCAGCTGATAAATGGTTTATAAAAGAGGAATGAATGGCTAATGGGAGCTTTAATAAATGATTCATCAGTTCCTGGAGAGACCTGTAAGTGGCTAGGTTGCTTGTCACCATGATTTATGATGACTTGCAGCGCTGTCTCCTGGCTCAGTTGTGTTACCCACTGGGTAAAGCAGCCCCTGGAGGACAATCTGCACCTCCGTCTGCTCGTGGCTCACAGAGAATGTGAGGCTTTCACAGCACCATCTGGAGAGATTTATTTTGCAGCTCAGACTGTTGAGAAATGGGCCTGAAGCTTTTGAGAGTCCCTGTCTTGATTCTTGGTGTTGGCTAAACCATATTGAGGAGCAAATATGGAGATAAAAGCAATTTTGAAGTTCCTCCTGTGTAAGGATTTTAAGAGAGATGGGACCACTGAGAGATGTTTAAAACGTGATTTATTCCTCAGTCTCTGGGAGTGAAAACGTCCTCACTACATAAGCCAGGAGTTTGTGGTCAGTGGTCTTCAGTGGTCAGTGGTCTTCAGCGGTCACAAGCCCACAGGTTACAAGCTCTTTTAAAGCTTAATTAGCCAATAAACTACTGCCACAAAGAATGTTTTTACTTTCGCACCAATCCCTAATTAATTTGTCTTATGCATCTCTGCCACAGTTCAGACTCTCTTGACCAATCATATAATGGCACACAAACCTACAGTGCTACATCTTAAAACTTCTTATTACCTTTAGAACTACTTTTATGTCTTTAACTTTAAAACTTTCCACTACCTGGCTCCACATGTCTCTGCTTAAACTGCAAACTCACATTCTTACTTATGGTCTCCAAATCTGGGAGCCTTTTCCAAGGTCTCATGTCGAACCCTGTATTTGGGCCTTCGTCCATGAGGTTTTGAGAATTTTCTGTGCCTTGATTTCCCACTCTCCTAGATCACCTTTCCATACTTCTTTTACAAAAATGTGTCTCTTGGACACCATACTTTTATTTTCTGTGGTAAACAGACCTTGGGCAGCACAGATCAGATCTGCCTATTGACTTTTGCATGTTTAAAGCCAACCAATCTCACCTCTCCTTCTTCTGTGGTCTGAGACCTTCCTACCTTGTCTTGCAGGGAAAATTTTGCCCTTCAGGACTTTTAATTAATTTTGTTCCTTCCTGTGCTGGACTCCCAGTGAGCTGAACCACACCTTTAGACACAATCACGTTAATGGCAGATGATTCCCCTTCCAACCCCCTCCCACAGACCTTTACATGTGACTGGGAGAGATTTCCAGTGAGAACCACAACTGTGTGGAAAGCAGAGCCAAGGAGGTGCTGTCCTCTGACTATAACCCAGCTGCGGAGCCAGGCCAGGGCTGCAGCCCTCTCCCAGTCCCTGTTGGGGTGGAAATCACGGTGCAAACCAGGCTGAACAGAGACAAAACCAGCAGGAGCTGCCAGGGCTGGGGAGAATAAACCAGTTTGGATTCTCCCCACATCACCAACTGCTCTCTCCTGCTGCATGTTGGAAGGGCTGAGGTGCTTGAGCAGCATCAGCAGAGCTGAGCAGATGACAAGCCACTGCCAGGGTGATAGTTAAGAATCAGAGCTTCATTATGGCCTAAAAAAGTGATGGGAACCAATCTAAAATTCCAGCAGCCTGTTCAAATTGGATCAAACTCCCCCAGCGCTGCTTTGTCAGGAGAAAGAGTTCTGTGGGATGGATGAAACCATTACAGCAAAATCACACGGACAGAATGCATATTGGAATTTCCATTTGGCTCCCGTTTTTTGGGCTGTGAGACAATTCACATGCAGAGAAATCAGAATTCATACAGAAACTCAACAGAGCAGGGCAAAGCCTCTCCAGCTGTCAGTAAACTTTGGCACCAAGAACAGCTTCAGGATTGTTTGGGATCACCAGAGAGGAGCTCTTTGGCCACCCTTGTTTTTTCTAGAGCTGTAAATACAGCTAGAAAGGCTCCTGGAGCATATCTTAACCTTCAGTAACCTCTACACCAGATAAATATTTGCACTGACCTTTTCACTCAGCTTTATTTCCACTTCATCCTCTTGCAGCAGCTCCCTAACACACTTGACATACCTCCAAGTGCCCAAAAGTCTCCTTGAAAGCAAATGAAAGATGTTACCTGGTACATTTTTCTTACTTGAGAGGCAGAATTTAATAAAGGAAACAAACATCTTAATAGCAGCAAATATTTTATTTTCTAAATGAAGACTGTGAGCATTCTGTTGTCACTGCTAAAATGAAATTTTCTGTGGCTGCACCATTTCTTCATGGTTGGTCATTGGTCCCACCCATGGTACAGTTCAAGGCATCCAGAGTTTTCTGAGCTGTCACGACTTACAGAACAGATTTCAAAATCACATAAGCAGTTTAGGAACCTAAAAGTCTAAATAACAGGCACGTAGAAACTCCCTCTTTTTTTCTTTTTTTTTTTTTCCTTAATAATTATAGATGTCAAAAGTAATTTTAAAAACATCATTTGACTTAATAAAGTAGCTGTAAAGATATCTAGTGCTCACTGGAGTTCAAAAAACTGGGTTTAGGAACATAGATTGCTTTGACTCTCAGAGCAATTAGGACTCCAAATGTCTGTCTCTCTTCTAAACACTTTGAAATAACCTGGAAAAATGCCCACGACCAAGAAGAAGCTTTATTAATATTTCTGAGTTGTGTCGTGGTGCTACCAAACTAAGGACATCTGGAAGACTTATTTAAACAGTATGGCTATCTGGATAATGAAATAACTGTTTTCCTTTTTTTTTTTTACTTCTTCTTGAATATTGTGTGTCAGTTTTTATCAGAATTAGCTGGCTTGAGGATTTCTTGTGTGATGAGAAATGCTCAGCACCACTCAGGATTGAATTACCGATGACCTTAAAAACAAACGCTCTGCCGCAGCATTCCAAGAGTAGAATAATTTCAGAGAAAGGAAAAAACAAATGCGATTATTCCCCGCATAGACTGAAACAGAGAACTCCAGGAAAAAAAACCAAACCGATGAAATAATATTGCTTGGAAGGCCGGTGGTTCCTGTACTCATCCAGATTCACACTGTGTGCATAATCATCTGTATTCATGTGGCTTTCAGCAAGCTATCTGCATAACCAGTGTAAGCACTTTGTTCAAGAACTTTTGCAAAATATGTTTAACACGGAGTCCATCCACTTATCACATAATTAGGGCTGGATGCACTGCATGGCAGTAGGCAGCACACTCCCGCATTTATCTTTGCTCGTGAGGGGTGAGTTCATTGCTTTGTTTCTCTCCACCAAGGTCAGGAAATACATGAAGTTGTCTATTTAATCTCCAGATAAACACATTTCAGTGGTGCATAAAAACAACAGAGGGCCTGCTTTATAACCTGGGAGCAGCTGAGAAACATTTGTTCAGCACAGGAAAGGGCCTGTGAGTAGAAATGATCATTCAAACAGTGGGAATTTGGGGAGAAACACAAAGGCACTGCGCTGCTCCTTCAAATCTGATTTTCCTCCCAGCACTCTTGCTCTCCAAGTAGGCTCACACAGTAAACTTGCACTTTTGCCAGTCTTTTTCCTTTTTTTTCCCCCTTTTGCCACTGTTCCTTTCCTGCCCTTTGTGTAGTCGCGCTGATTTGTTGCCATCAGCTGATCTGAGCCACCCTGATGCAAACTCCTTCGCCTTTTGCCAGCCTTTGGTTGTGCTTGGAAGGTCAGCAGCAGCTCCGTGGCAATAACAGCAATTCCCACTGCAGCTGGCAAATTCTCACCCACGAACGCGACTCATCCTCCGAAGGCTTCTCCCATCTGCTTCTGCAGACAGCAAATACCCAAACACCGCGAGGCAGCAGAAAAGCCATAAACCCACAATTTATTGTTCTCTTCTCCAAGAAGTGAAGGTTAATGTGCTTCCTCAATGTGGTCTGTGAAGTGTGAACTTTACGACAGATATTAAGGTCGGGATTACAAAGTAAACAGTAGCAGTGAGCGTTTGGAGTAGCTCGAGCACAAGCACATTTGGGTGAGGAGCTGGAGAGGGGAAATTAAAAAGGAAGGAAGGCTCAGACAAAAGCTCTTGAGGGAAGCACAAGTTAAACAAAGATAATGTAATGTCTCCAGACCTAGTCTTGGACCACTTGTTCGGGGAGGCTGTATAAACATAATTATTAGCAATCATTGCCAGGAGTGGCTGTGTGATTTTTCCAATTAAACAAAAAAAAAAAACAAAAAAAAAAAAAAATCCCACCCTGCCAGCTGGAATTTTGCAGTTGCCTTCAAATCAAATTAGGACTGTTTTCTACAGATTTCAGTTGTAATGGACATTTAAAAATTTGAGTATTTTCCCTGGTAATTTTGTTTTTCCTTTAAATGTACTGGTGAAGCAGTCCACGGAAATTCCCTTTGATTTCACTCTTCTCCAAGAGTGTCCGTAGCATATTGTACTTCATTAACTGGCCAAGGAATTCCAGCTCCAACACTGAGTGCTGGCAGGTGACACAGAGACTTCCAAGAAACTTCACACAGTTGCTTTCAGGTCAAGATACAAAATGATGCTTCAATCTCTTCTCTGAAAATAACTTTGGGGGTCTCTGTTGAGAGACTTCGTTTGACTGTGTGACACCCAGCTGACAAAAAACCCCTTTAGTGTGGAAATTTCTATCTGTGGTATTCATTGCAGAGTGACTCTTAAATCATCATTATCTAGTTCATAGAATGCCAGAATGATTTGGGTTGTAAGGGACCTTAAAATCACCTCATTCCATGTGCCATGGACACCTTCCACTATCCCAGGTTGCTCCAAGCCCCAATGTCCAGCCTGGCCTTGGACATTCCAGGGATCCAAGGGCAGCCACAGCTTCTCTGGGCCTGCCCACCCTCACAGGGAAGAATTTCTCCCGAATATTCAACCTAATCTTCCCTCTTTTGGTTTAAAGTAATTCAGAATGAAAATTGGTGGCCAGGCAGTGAGGAAGAGATGAACAGGTATCACCTTTTTGGTCCTGAAGGACCTTTTTACTCCGTGTATAAATTATTTCAGTTCCTCACCTGCTGAATGCGGAATTTTAACAGAAATGCTGAGAATCCTAAACCTCTTTGTCTGGCAGAGCGCAGCTGATTTGAGGAGTAACAAATAGAGGAATTGTTAGATGTGTTGCAAAGCATCAGAGAAATCCCACGCGTTCAGAAACCCACACTGTTAATATGCCTGCAGCATCTGTGGGAGTTCTGTTTTAAAAGCAGGATTAAACATGATAACACACTATAGATCTTACCATATTCAATTTGCAGCAGACAAAACCCTATTTAATACCAATTACACAATATGTGTGAGCTGGTATCATAGCTGCAGTTTATACGAGCAGAGGGAATTTGTAAAGCTGAAGTCTATTCATTCAAAAATAATAGTTTATGTGGCTGCTTGGGTCATTCCACTAGAGCGGAATGAATTTTGTGATCAGTTTATCAATTCCTTCACTGACAAGTGAGATTTTAAGATTTTTTTTCTCAGCAACACTAAAACTGATTTGGCTACTCCAAAATTTGCTAACCATCTGTGCACACGAATCAAAATGTCAGGATTATTTAGACAAAATATCTTTTTTCCTTCTGCTCTGAAGCATTAAAATAGACAATGGATAAAACTCACCATGCTAAAAGGAGCTGTAGGTTTATTCCAGTAAAATTTTTAGCAAATGCCTGTGAAAGACATTCATTTTGGAAAAAAATAAAATGATATAGGCCTGATTGTGTCTTGAACTTAATGGAATTAAAATGGTGTCATTACATGTAAGAAAAAGCAGATTAGGGGGTATACATGCAGGACTTCTTGTAGTTATAGTCTCTTTTGAGGAAAATGATTCAGAAGTGGAATTTATTCATATCCTTGTAGTTCCTACTTTGGCTTGTTTCCAGGACTTGTTTGCCTTAGAGTTCCAGATGCTTCTTTGCTTAAAGGGTAGCCCTTTCTCCAGCCGTCTGTCCAACAGTCACTTAATATTTATTTGTTTTTACAAATGTGTTCCCCTGTGTTCTCAGCCCATATGTCGCAAAAGAAGTGTAAGCCCAGCTCTACACGCAGTGTTGCTGTTATCCTCCCTTTCCCATTCTAGACTTTGACCTGAGTAGGAAAAATTCCCTCACCCAACATTTGTCTCCAACACTTTTCCTCTGCAGCCAGTCCCTTGGAGTTTATATTCTAACCCCTGTTCTCCTCTTGATGAAGCTTTTATAGAGATATTTTATTTCACTTCCCTGTGTCCTCTCCTTGATATTTAATTTGCCCAGTGATGAAATTTATCCTTCAAAGTTCCTTCTGCCTGTTGCACCATTCTCTTTTTTTAAGGCTAAACAAACGTCTCCATTCCAACTAACCAAAGAGCAAACTCGTGGTTTTTTCCCCTTCCAAACCTGTTCTTCAGTCAGGAGTCTGTTAGGAGCCTTCTCTGAATTTTAGTAATTAGTTTTAAATTTTCCTTCCTCTCCAAACTCGTGGACTCTGTCCCTTGACTCTCTGAGCCTGATCACCTCACATTCCTTAAATCCCTCTGCTCCCTTTTCCAGCTGCTGCCTCAGAACTCTCCAAGACATTCCAGTGAGGGATTTCCTGACTGCTTCTTGCTGAGTGACTCCCCTTTCTCTCTGCTCTTATTTTCATCACTTTGTCCCCTGACTTTCTACATGGAAAACTTTATTTTTACTGTATCACCAAAATCTGTGTCTGACCTTTGTCCTCTCATGATCCTCGTTTTGTCCCCATGATTTTTCCCCTTTTTTATCATTTCTGGAAGACCTTCATTTTCCCATCCCTTGATACTGTCCCCCAGTGAACTCTTCTGCATGTCCTCATCACCTGCTGCCCTGGGGAGGCACCTTTTTGTTTTCAGTGCCTCACACTGGCTGTTTGCTCAGGGCTCACAGAAGTCTGTGCACACCCTTTGTCCGCCTTCTATAAATTGAGCTCCATCTCTGTTGGCTTCCACACCTCCCCTCATTTGTTCCGTTTAGACTTGATTTCCTCCTCCCCAGCTCGTTTGTTTTACCCATCTCCAGCTACCGAGGCTGGCAGTGCCCATACATTAACTGGGACTGTCAGATGCTCTTAGATCAATGATTTTGTTTCATTTGGAAGACTGATGGTGAGGAAGAGCGCTGCTGTCCTCAAGAAGTTGAAAGGGTTGGAAGCAATCTTTTAGCTAAAAAAAAAAAAATAAAAATAAAGTTTGAAAAATCAAAGGAGTTATGGGAGGAAGTTTTGAAAGAAACATAAGGAAAATCAATCCTGCTAAATAAGCTTTAATCTAAACCAACAGTTGTCTGAAATAATATCAGGGAAGAAGATTTATCTGCAGCATTGATATTCTTAACTGCCTGCATCCAACCTGTGGCTCCCATCCAAATGGAGATGGGAGTGCAGTTTTAGACTGGGAAGTAAATCTGGATTTCTATACATACGTATTTATATATATATATATATATATATATATATATATAAAATAGAAACAAAGGCCTGCAGGTGTCTGCCTACCTAAACTGAAGACCTGATATTTCACTTTCCTAAAGCTGCATTTTCTAACATGGGTTAAAACAAAAATGAAACCTGGATTTACTTGTCTGTTTCACAGAGCCACCGGATCATTTAGGCTGGAAAACAGCTCTTAAGATCAACAAGTCCATTTGGAAATAATACAATATATTTCCATATTTAGAAATAACACAACTGGCATTTGAAAACAAAGAACATTGCTTCTGATTAATTGATTCAGTGCTGAACGAAGCTCAGAAACCTGTGTACATTTGAAGACAAATGAAAGGCAGGCTTTCTGATTTAGCAGTCCTGACCTTTTCAAATTTTCCATCTTAAATAATAATTGAAGCCATAAGTAAATAAATTCAACTTTGCCTGCAGATGTTGAACTGTTCCATGTCCTTTTCCCTGTGTCACAGGCACTGCCTGATACTCCTGGCACAAATCGGGGTTTGTCGTGCCCCGTGCTAGGGCTGGCTGACAGTCCCTGGGAGCTGTTTCCTCTCCTCCAGGCAAATTATTAAAATGCAGTTCCCATCAATAAATCTGTGGGGGTTCTGTGGCTGGGAAGTGTTCACCCAGGGGGGTTCTGTGTCCCAGGGGCATTTCTTTCCTCCAATCCTCCTGTATTGACGAGAGAGAACCAAATTACAGTGAGTCTTGTTTACCTGGACTGCCCGTTGAGGTTGTTTTTGGCTGCCTGCTGCAGCTGGGGGGAGCAGCAGGGAGCACAGGGCCACTCTCCCGTGCTGCTGGATAAATTAGGGATGCCAGCACTGAGGGGTTGCAGCAGCACCTCTGGGAAATCTCTGCTTTGGGAAGGTCCGATAGTTCAGCCTGCACTCCTTTGGTGGCAGTGTTGGGACATTATGGGAAGGTCTCAGGTTTTGAGATCCAATTTTAGGTGAACTCCTGCACTTCTTAAGCATGTCAGACTTTTCTGTTTCCCTTTCCTTGAGTGAGGGTTATCCCAGCTGATCAAAGAGCAATATGTGAGCACTAATCAGTTTTAGAGGCTCCTTACTCCAGCAGTAATTGCTTTAATGCAATCAATTAAAAGGAAATTTTAATGATCTTAATAATTGTGCTTTTAAAGGGAACACGGCAGTTATTATTGAACTCCTAATTTATTATTTCCCATGGAGATCAGTTTGGAAAATCGAAGCACAGCTTTTAAAATGCACCATCCCCTGCAGTCTCACTGGTTTGCTTCTTAAATTTGCACGTTGGCTTTGTAAATAATGGCAGATAGAAACAATGAAGCAATGGAGCTTTTTCCATTTCTAATTTCTCTGTTATGGGAGGTGCAGGGGAAAGGTTCTATTCCTGCCTGAATTCAGCAGAGGGGAGGACGTGTTTCCATGCATCCACACAGCCAGGAAAAGCATCTCCTTGGTTTCTTTAATGGACTACTTTCAAGGAAAACACTCCACTTTAGCTGCCTGTAAATGCAGGCTGGGGCTCTAGTCAGCAGAAATTCAGCTACATGTTGCACGGCTGAATAATTCATTCACAAGTAATAAGTGTGCTTTATCAACACACACTGAGAGGATTATCTGTGTTGCATGGGAAAGCCATTGTAGAGCCTTTCCTGAACTAATTTGGGAGTTATTCAGGAAGCACCTTATTCACTTTTTAATGCCTGGAGTCCAGACTGTAGGTTGAAGCTCACTTATCCCATAAATGTGTTTTTCTTAAATTCCTAAAGTATGGGCAGCATTACAAATGTTAATGCTGCTATTAGAGGATCATCTTTTAGAAATACCAGCGTTCTCCAAAGGCTCCAGCAGCGTGTCACTTCCCTGCTTTATTAAAATGAATGAACAGATGTACAATTTATTTCTGCTGAACTATCATCTAAATTCATAAGCTATTTCTCACGTGCCTGAAATTCATGTTGGTTTCCCATTTTCTTTGCCTTAGAAAAAAAAAAATAAAAAAAAATATTCCACTCTCACATTTATCACTCTGGGGATATAAACGAGAAGTATCCTCTCCATTCATTTTAGACTAATACCCTCAGTACAATTTAAATCCCATCTCTCCAAGGCTATTCTCAAACCCCAGGCACTGGGAGACCCAGGATGTGAATGGAAAAGTCCCTTGCTGTCTGTACAGGTGGCCTCCAAGGACATTGTCCCCAACAGGACAAGGTGGCACAGAGCAGCTGTGTTTAATCTTTTACAGTGCCAGGGGAAGAGATGCAATTTCTCATCTGGATGTTGGAGGAAACCGGGGGAAGGACAAATAATGGCTGGGAAGTGGGAGAGGTGAGAAGGTTGGGCGTGATTGGAGCGGAATTTATGGCTGAGGAACAAGTGTCAGCTGGCCCCAGACACTCCAAATGTGCTTTCTGTGTCTTGCAGCAGAGTGGAGACGTGGCAGGTGCTCCCTGGAAGGGATAAACCAAGCAAGACAATGCAGAGATTGGAGGGAATGAAACCATGAATTGAAACAGAGATGTTGCCATGGAAAAAAATGAGCATAAAAACCCCAGACAGTGCTCTCAGCCTGTCACAATCTTCATTTGTTGGCAGGGTTTTTGGGGAATGCAAGGGTGGCATTTTGCTTTAATTCCATGTGAAGAATGAGTGGATGACACGTTCTAGGGGTTCTGGCAGCATTTCTTCTGTAAACCCTGTTTCTAAGGGTTTGTATTGTAAGCAAATGGAAAAAAAAATCAGTGGTTTGATGTTGAAAGCTGAATTCTCAGGCTCAGATTGTGGGGTTTAAGTCTTTTTAATTTTTAGGGGTTTTTTTATAAAAAACACTTTGGCAAAGAGAGGAGTGGAACAGAATGCAAATCAATCTGCTTTCTTCATTTCATAGCGGCTCCAGAATTTAAATGCAGACCTTTAAATTCCTTTTTGCCAGACAATTCAGGAAAATGATGAAGTAATGGCTGAGATTTGTTAAAAGCATGATTTTCCTCAGAAATCTTGTCTGCTTGGCAGGAGCAGTTTTTTCCTGCGGGACTGCAAGGAAAGAGTTTTAATTCACTAATAAAAATGGAGGAGATCCAAATGGAGGAGGAGTTTTGCTACAGTGGCCATGTTGTAGCCCCAAAACAGCTAAATTTCGATATCTAGTGCTGCCACTCTTGTCCCCTTTGGATCCTTCCCCAGGCTGAGATCAGAGTTACTTTCCTCTCCCCTTTCCTTACATTTGGTTGCCAAAGGAGGACATGACCAGCTAGGAAAGCTACAGGCACAATTTTTATCTGCAGTAAGGAGGGCAAGTGTTACTTTGCAGTTCCAGCCCGTATCTCCAGCTGTCAGCACCAAACCCAGCACCATGAAGAGCCTTGCAGGATGGGGAGTTTCAGACTGGAATCTCAGTCGGGAAACTCTTTCCTATCACTTGGTTTTGGCACCGGAAAAAAAAAACAAAAACCAAATCATGGTAATCCAGTGAACTTCCTGGGTGTTCATGAGCATCGTGAACCTTGAGAGCGTTAGAAAATCAAGCGTAGGCGTTTTGTTCTGTATAGATTCTTGGATTTGGATTTCTCATGAAATTTTCAGGGAAGGCTTCTCAATATATCCCCAAATTCCTCCCTCCTGTTGATATAATTTCCAGTATTTGCTTGTTTTTCCTTTAAGAGCTTTGAGGTTAGAGTGACAAGTTTTGCCTCAAGGTGAGGATTTCCCTTGCCTCCAGTGAAGCCCAGCAATTCTTGGCCTTGTCCCTGTGCAGGTGACACCCAGACACTCCTTTTACCCACACCAGCCTGTTTTCCACCCAGAATTATGCCAGAATTCTGCTTTAGACCCGTTCCAGTGCTCTTTGCCTCCCAGGCTGTGGGCAGGAACCACGGGCTGTGACCCAGCCTGGGCTCCCCAGGGCCGAGCAGACGGAACAATTCGTGCCTCTGCCCTGCTCTGCAGCAACTCTAATACTTGATACCACTCTGAGACTCTGATTTTGCCTGAGGCCAGAGTGTTTTGAGCCCCACAAAGGTGTATCAAGCCCTGAGGGTTGACCAGCAACTTTACCAGAGATGGCTTAATAATAATTAGTGAGACAGCGGATCACTGTATGTGTGCATATGTGCATTTGGTATGTGTGTTTTGAAATAGCACAAAGATTTAATTAAAGAGAAGGTAACAAACTATACAAAACAAAAGCACAAAAGCCGTGCACGGTGCAGGGAAGCCTCTTGCACCTGCTCAGACACATCGAAAAGCAACTCGGATCTCGTTCTTAAGGATACAACGATCAGGGAGGGGGTTTTTGGCAAGCTGCCCAATAGAGGCGGCCACAGGTTTTGAGAAATATTTCAAAGATCCAATAGGTGCCTTTGTCTTGGCACTGAAGCAATTATGATGGGAGGAGCCCAGAAGGTTCTGGTGCTTCTCCCTTAAAAGTCCTGAGGTGGAACTGAACCCCTTTTCCCTGTATGGAAACATTTGCTGGGGTGTGGGAGTGCAATGCAACACAAACTCCTTCCACTTCTCAGCAGAATTTTGCTGTTTGCACCACATCCAATTGCCTTTATTGTCCACAATTCTTTCTCCAGCACAGAGTAAGTGACAAAACCAACATCTGCTGTCTGTGGTTTCTTCTTCTTTCATCCCCAGCACAGGAGGAGGAGAGCGTATGGATTTTGAGGGCTTTGACGCTGATGGGATTTTGCTGCCTTTTGTTTTCTTCTCCACCTGTGGTTCTGTGCTTGATGCGGAGAATTGATTAAGTCATTTGGGTGTTGTCTTTTTATTTGTTTTGAGTTTTGCAGTAGAACAGGCTGGGAATTTTTCACACATAAAGGAGAGCCTGCAGGCACAGTGTAAGGATCTCTAGGCACTGTCTATAGGTTCCCAGCTTTATGCCCCATTTAGGACACTGTGATCTTCTCTAATACACCAAACTTCTGTCCTGCAGCTCCATTTCTGGGCTTCCCTTAAGGTAAGGAGTGCTGACAGCTGTGCCAGGGTTTGTCCTGTGGGCAAATGTGCCCAGGGATTCAGGAAGAAATTCATCAATTCCAGGGATAGTTGAGAGTGAGCTTCATTAAGAGAATGTTTTATAACCACATAGCATTTTTTCATTCCAAAGGACCCCAAAGGAGCACGCAGAAAATGGATCTTCTCTGTGGGCAAGCAGAAAATTAAATTGCAACTTTCTCCTGTTTGCAGAGAAAACAGAGGTCTAAGACTTCATTTCCTTTATTAAAGAATTCTACTCAGGAAAGGTGCTTTAATTTCTGAGGAAGCATTGCAGGTAATGCCTATCCCTGATGTTGTGTTTTTAACAATTAGAATCTTGTTGTTTGGGCAGCCCACCTTATAAAAAAAGCCAAGAATTTAATGTTAGTAAAACTGAAAACTAATCCAAGTTCACCCTAATCCAAGAATCGTTATTAGTTTAGGTTGAATTACTGAAACAATCAAACAAATGTTCTTCAAACTAGAAAAATTTTCAGTAGTGATAATAGGACAGATATAAAAGTGTTGTAGGCACATTTCTTAGCTCCTACCCCTTCTCCTGCTGTTTCTCTCACCATTCCCTTGCTCCTCTGGGCCATAAGGTTGTTTTCACACTGGTATTAGTGGCCAGGGTGTTGTGGGGAGTATAACACCTGGAGCCCTTTGCCAGGTCGGATGGGATGCTCACACTGATCATTTCCCCCTCCCTCCCTCGGGATCATTTGGGGTCACGTTTGTGTCTTAGAAAACCTGTTTTTTTGCGCTGCTCCCTCTTCCTTGGTCTGAAGCTCCACGTTAGGTCTGGATTTACAGTCCCTGGTGTCCCTCACACTTGTTAGATCCTCTGCTGACCCTTTTGGGCAGGGTCTCCACCCCAGCAGTGCCTGGAGCTGTGATAGTCACCAGCCTCGGGGGCAGAAGGCAGAGCCTGGCTGTGGCAGCAGCCTCAGGATGCACAATAAGGAATATTTGTGTGTCACCAGCCTCAGGATCCTCATGTAGGATGTAAACCTCACTAGCAGGAGTCGAACTGAGCCACTGGACATTTGTATGTGAATGGCTCGAGGTTTTCAGGGAGCAGCAAGAGGAGTTTTTTTGTGTTTCATCCCAGACACAGGGCTCGGTGCTCCAGGTGGCTGAGGAACAGAGTGGTGCCTTTAATGAGCTCCCCAACTCCTCCGAGCGCCCTGCCTGAGATCACCACTGTGCTCTGTCACAGCTGATCAAAGCCTCTCTGCTTACAGGGAAAACAGAGTGGTGCTCAGCTAAACAACAGGGAAAATCCACCAGAAGTGGAAGTAAGGCCAAAAATCTGGCAGTGGCAAAAGGGACAGGTAGTGAGAAGCTGGAAGAGTTTGTGAGTTCTCAGTAGAGAGCAGAACCAGGAAAGCCACAGCTGAGCTGTGCCAGCGTGAGTGTGGCTGTCACAAAGGTTATTATCCAGCTTCATGCAAAAAACTTCTCTCCCTCTGGTTTTCCTTCCTCCCTCCAAGCTCAGTGCCCCTGACTTCGAGTGAAAATATCACAAGTAATTGAAGTTGCAAACCCCAGCAGAATACTAAATTAGAAATTAAGCAAAAATGCTCATCAGTTGGAGCACAGAAGTCCTGGGCAATTTTTCTAATGCTATATTACAGCATTTGGAATATCTCTTTTTTTTTTTTTTTCTTTTTTTTCCCCTACTGCTTCACTCACTGAATTGATTGAATTAAATGTGTTCTGTGGTGCCAGAGAACCTCTGACCCCAGTTACTCAGGATAATCAGGGGGTAATCAGCCTGCAGTGATCCCAGCTCCAAAGGAGCAAGGATATTGTAAGGTTCAGGGAGCCTGAGCTGGCATTAATCAGATGTCGTCAGGGTTTGATTATAAATCCTAAAGACCACCAAATTGATACAACATGGTTTAATCCACTAAAAATTAGGTATCTACATATTAATCACCAAGCCGAATATCTGCAAGTGATTGCTTTTCTAGTAAGTGAAGTCAGGTGTCAATGCTTTGGAATGTCCCGCAGTTAGTCAGAAATATAATGATCAGCATCAACACAAAAGCAGCATTAGCCAGATTAAAAAAAGATTTTGTTCTAACCTCAAATAGATTTTTTTTTTCCTCCTGTTGAAGTTTTACAGCTCCATTGAAATTGTTGCTCGTGTTTCCACTCTAATTACGAGCTTACTCAGAGGCAAGAAATAGGAGATGTTTCTGAGGTACCTGCAAGCACAGCATTTTTCTGCCTTCCAAGGGGAGGAAGGGTGGCTGCTTACAGTATATCACACTGCTGTGTACAGAAATAAAGTGGTATTTATTGTCCCTTAAAATGATTTCCCCTAGAACTGCCAAGCTCAGGTGGAAAATCTGTATCTAGAAATGTGCGTCAGGATCCAATTAATCCCTGCTGCACTGGCTGTCCTTGGGAAGAGCTCAGTGTGGCAATATTGATGCAGATGTGTGAGCACATTACATGGAAGGTTCTATAGGAGAAGGAGAGCCAGTCTTAAAAGAGAGGAATAGCACAGTCTGTTAATGAACTCGTGCTCTTCATACATGCCCTGATTTAATAAACATTCAACCCTGCAGAAAAGCTCTTTGATATAAACTGAAGGTGACACCAAATTCTTATTTATATCATTGTTGCCGCCTGTATTTCCTGGGAATTGCCTTTATTTGCATGAGGCATTTGGTGTGCTTGGAATCAGAGCACCTGAGCTGCTGCTGAAGGATTTCCAGTGTTAGCTGGGATCAGGATGAGGGAATTGCACAGAATCCGGGCATCCCAGCAGGTGTCAGCTCCAGTGAGCAGTGGCTGTGCCTTGTGCTGCCTGGCTGTCTCCCAGCCCCACCATGGGGCACGTCTGTGCTCAGGGTGATGATTCTCCTTCCAGGGATGGTCCTGACAGGAACCACAACCAGCACGTGTCCCTGGGACAGCCCCTTTGCTCTTCATGGAATCATAAAATCATAAAACCACAGAATGGTTTGGCTTGAAGGGACCTTAAAACTCATCTTGTTTCACCCCCTGCCATGGGCAGGGAAAATTCCATGATCCCAGGCTGCTCCAATCTCCATCCATCCTGGCCTTGGACACCTCCAGGGATCCAGGGGCAGCCACAGCTTCTCTGGGGAACTTGTGCCAGGGTTTCAGCACTCTCACAGGGAAGAATTTCTCCCTAATATCCCATCCCATCCCTTCCCTCCTTCAGCTTAAAGCCATTCCCCCTTGTCCTATCACTTCATCCCCACACAAAAAATCCCCTTTATGTGTTGGAGGGGGCTCTCAGGCCCCACATTCAGGTGCCTGCAGCCCGCAAAGGCGGCTCTGACGGGTGGATTCCCTGTGCTTGGGAGGACACCACTTCCCTCTGTGCAGAGCACAAGTGCAGAACCTTGGCCTGTCCTGACCTCCCTGCTAACTCTTAGTGCTCAGACATGTCAGCTGAGGAGTCCTGCCAGTCATTCCCAATCTCTAAACAACTCTGCCAGAATTCAGTATCAGGATGGAAAAGGACCCTTAGCTCATTCTTATCTTCCTTATTAATGAAAAGGAGCAAATGGATGCATAACCATTTGAACAAAACATCTCCAGCTGAGGCTGCAGTGGTGTTTGTGTTCCAGAAGGATGTGTGTACAGAGAATTTCTGGGTAGGAAAACATAAATTACCGGGGAGAAAATGAAAGGGCCCAGAATGTTCCCTCTGTGACATTCTAGACAAGAAATAAGCACACAATGGGCCCTTACAAGGGGAATGTTTCATTTTCCTTTATCACAAATATTTTTCTTTCAAGGAAAGATGAAACGAGCACCGGCAAAGGGAGCTGGGTGCTGGGAGATGGAGACCATCAGCAGCCTGAAAGCAGAAAACCATCAATCCATTTAGCATGGCTGAGATTTCTTCTGACCTTTTCACAGCCGTGCAGTGCCAAACCACACATCTGCTACTGCAATCTATGCTTAAATCTCAGAGTTTCCCAAGCAGGTTCACCCCAGCTGCCAGTGAACTCCCCTGACCCTCCCAGTGCTGGATGGGCAGGCTCACATCACCCGTGGTCATTAGTCAAATACACTGCTTTCAGATCTATTATTCTTTACTCTTGACCTTAGAAACGGAATTTTTTTCTGTGCTAACGGGGTTAGAAGCCCCAGGTCTTCATTGTTGCCATCCTGGATAATGAGAACTCGCTACTCACATGGATGTTCAGGATATAATAAAGATTTTTTTCTGCTAGGAGAGGAAAACAGGAAAGGAAAGAGATCATTAATCATGAAGGTTCACCTGTGTCTCTGATCTCTAAATGATTATTCTTGTACCATAGCTTTTTGATAGAGCAGTAATGTTTTGCTCAATGAATGTCGAGCCAACTGGATGTAGACTGGATAATTTGAGAAAAAAAAAAAAAAATCTTGTATATCCAGTAGAAGAAACTGTGTGCAGTAGACTTCATTCATCACTTTGTCAGCAGACTTGGAAGACTTATTGTGTTCAGATGGATTGAAATATGGAGTGTTCAGCCCAAATTCTCCTTTCTCCACTCAGCTTTTCACAGAAAACAAAATGCTGGCTCGAGATTTCATTTTTTAAAATTCGGACAGATTCTGTATCACTGCAGATTATGCTGCCTGTAAACTTCCATCTGCACCTCCTGCTTCCACTGGAACAGTGTGAAGCCTTGCAGAGTCCTTATCTGCTTCCAAAATAGAGTTTTCAAACTGGGATAACTTCAGACAGCTCTCAGCTGGAGGGGCTTGTAAATCTGGGGCATCTCATCCCCATCAGCTGGCACCACCTAAAATGCCAGAAGTTTGGGGAATTGATGAGATTTGTAGCTGAAATATTCTGGAGATACAAGTTGCTTTGAATGCTTGGAGTGGGGCCGCTCGGCACTACCCACCAAAGAGCCCACAAAGAACTTTAACCATGTCAGAACATCTGCTGTTGGCAGCTGGGGCCTCCATCAGCTGTAAACTGGCACAAAGAAAAACTCCCTCCTTTGGAATCAGGGCTCTCCCAGGGCAGAAGAGGCAGGATTTCTCATCTGGCTGCATATGCTGCTTGTTCTCAGCCAGGCCAAAGATTCTGACACGGAGGAAATCTCATTTTCATTGTAACTTCTACCTCCCTGCAAAGACCAGGAGTCTGAAACTGGCAATGGAATGCTTCAGTTTTGAAATATCAAGGTACCAAGACAGATGAACAAGATGCCTCCAGATTTTTATCTAGAAAATTTTTCTTCTTTCACCTATTTAGAATGAAGCATTCCTTTCTTTTCTGTGTTGTTTGCTCTTTTTTTTAAATTAAACTCCTATTAGTTTAATGCTTTTGCATAGCACTAAATCACAGTTTTCATACCATGTCTACTTCCTAGAGGTAAATATGATAATAATTTAAAAATCATCAATAGGTTTCATCTGCTGAAGGTCTTGTCACTGCCCAGCTCTCTTCCCATCAGTACTGAGGCCACATGGCATTCATTTATACCTGGAAGCAGACTAAAGCCCTTGGAGAAATTTCTCCTTCACTTCCCTCAATCTCCCAAACTTTCTAGCAAATTAACTGCTCTCTTCATATGCTAATGCTATTTTTAAGAAAAAAAAATCATGTATTGTCATAAAATTCTCCTTTTTTCTACCAGTTTAATATTCAGAGAGGAGTAAATTCACCTCTCCTTTTGCTCAGGGTCCTTCATGGTTCAGGTAGCAACTGCAGCAGTGGAAGAGGAGGTGTTTTCTGAACACATTCTGTGTCCAGCCCCCAAAAATGTGACTTGCAGAGAAGAAGTAGGAGGAATTTGATGCTTAAAGGTCCTTGGAGCAAATGAATCCCACCTCTAACTGGGACTGGTGGGAATTCCTTGTAAAATGAGTCATAGGTGACTTCCAGTTTTTCCTCTTGCTAGGGCAGTGTCAGTGAGTTCCACCATCTATGTTCAGATGTTCATCTTCAGCACCAGAAAAGTCGGTTTGGGTATGAGAAAGTCTCTGCTGAAAATGAAAAAGGACCATTTTACAAGGCCTCCTTCCCTTCTTTTGTCACCATCATCAGGATAAGTGGGGGGAAAAATTCCTGGAAAACCTCTGTGCTCCTCAGATCCAGTGGATGAAAAAAAAGAAGGAAGAAAAATCCAGTGAGGTGTATTCTATTTAAAGTTCATCCCATTTCAAGAAGACATCCAGCATCTCAGAAAGAATAGAGGCTGAACACTGCCCTTGATGGGGAGTGCAGTGAGGAGGAAATGAGAGGATCCTCATAAATGTGAAAGGCAGAGCTCTCCCTGCTCCCTGGGCAGGAGAATAGGTGCAGTCTGCTCCTTCAGCCCCGCTCAGATCATCATTTTCCCTCATGCTGTTGTTTTAAACATAAGGCTTGTTCTGCCCGCGGTGAAGGAATGTTTTATAGCTCGGAAAAATAGCATCATTATTTGAGGTTTTTCTCAAAAGTTCCTTAAATGTAATAAAATATGGTGACCTTTCCCCGTGCTCTGTCCACACAGGAGGAGTGTTTGTTTTTCTCTGATACAATCATCATTCCAGAGGTGTCCAATTATTTGTGGGTACTTGATTTATGCCAGAAACCACCGAATGCACCTTGCATTTACAGGTGGGAAAGTGAAAAAGAATGAATCAGTTCTAAATTATTTACCTATTCAGGAAAAAAAAAAAATAAAGAAGGGAGCATCTTTGTCTTCTTTCTGAATCTTCAGACATTTGATGTATACCGGGAGGTAACAGGCTTTGAAGCAGGCATTCAACATGTGATTAATACCTGTTAGAATTATCTTCTTGCCTTTGCTCCGTGAGGCCCTGAGCTGGGCTGAGAAAGAGTCAGAATCTTGTGTAAACAAAATCGTCAAAATCCAAAAAAGTGTCTGTTTTTCAAGTAACCATCAGTTACCTGCAGTCCCCAAATGGCTTTTTAGTCTTCTGCAAGTGCATAAATGAGAGGATTGAAACCAGCACCAGCTCTGAATGGACTTTCAGGACTGCTGCGGGAAGGAAGCAGGGGGAAAGTTCTGTAAATTAATTTATGGCTCTTGTGAGGATCTTATTCTGTAGGTTTTCCAAAGTTTTCTAAGATTTATGGTGTCTGCAAGAGAGATAAGAGAGCCCTTTACATTGGCAACCTAACAGGCAGCTCTTGCAGCACCCAGCAGGTTTTCTTCTTCCCTTCCCTTCCCTTCCCTTCCCTTCCCTTCCCTTCCCTTCCCTTCCCTTCCCTTCCCTTCCCTTCCCTTCCCTTCCCTTCCCTTCCCTTCCCTTCCCTTCCCTTCCCTTCCCTTCCCTTCCCTTCCCTTCCCTTCCCTTCCCTTCCCTTCCCTTCCCTTCCCTTCCCTTCCCTTCCCTTCCCTTCCCTTCCCTTCCCTTCCCTTCCCTTCCCTTCCCTTCCCTTCCCTTCCCTTCCCTTCCCTTCCCTTCCCTTCCCTTCCCTTCCCTTCCCTTCCCTTCCCTTCCCTTCCCTTCCCTTCCCTTCCTCCATCCATCCATTTTGCCCCATTATTTTTTTCATTCTAACCCACTACAACTCAGTCATGAGTTTTAATAGCTGAAGAGTTCTTGAAGTGGTCTCAGTCCCAGAAATAGTTTGGCTGTTTGGCACAAATCCTGGTGGAAAACCAGGGGGTTTTCCCACAGGGACTTTTACCTGGAGCCTAATTAATAAGTTCTTGGTTTTTTGAGTACCTTTCCAGGAAGACTGATGAGCAGCAGAGCAAAATTAAACCATGCTGAAACTTCCCTTTTTTTTTGCTCATTCACGATGAATATCCATGGTTTTAAGCATCTTTGTGTTTTTCTATAAAAAGGCGCAAGTTCAGAGCCTGCAGACGTCGTAGCCGTGTTCCAGAGAGCAGAATTGAATCCTTACCCTTCCATTTACCTAACTGATCTTTCAGATTGGTTGCTCTGGATGCAGACTTGCAGAACAAAGATTTTGCGGACAAAAATATTCATTCAGTCCTTCACTACTGAGTCCTACTTTTACTTTGTAAAAGCAACTGGTGTGTGCCTTGAAAGATCACAAGGCATTTACAAGGCAGAGGCTGTGAAAAATCATCCAAAAGTAAAAACTGAAAATGCATCCAAAAATTATTATGGTCAATTTCATATATTTGAAAAGTTGTTGTTTTTTGGGGTTTTTTGTTGGGTTTTTTGTGTTGTTGTTGTTTTTTTTTCCTAAGCTATGATTGAATTCTTTTTGTAATTTCACCAGGGAGGTGGAATAATATTATGTGTTCAGAAAAAAAAAAAACTATAGAATGAGCTGAAAGAAACACTTTCAGTTAAGACATAATGCAGTGCCTACGAGCCAGAATTATGGCAGCAAGACAATGGCAATTATAAAACCTGTTTAAGTGACTCACAGCTATAATTTCTGCTTTGCATCTCGTTTACACCATCAAATCCTTGTCATGCCATGATAATGCTTTATATTTATGTGGTGTCTCTCATCTGAATGGCTTTCCAAGTGTTTCATGTGTTGCTTGGTGTGCAGCTTGCATCAACTCCATCCGTCACTTTAATACAGATATTTTTGTCGTGAAATAGAGCGGCTGTTTGTGTCCACATAGCAAAGGCTGGGCATAGTATTAAGAAGAAAAATACCTTTAAAATCTGGAGAAGAGATTAGGGAGATGTAGCACCAAGTTTCAATTCATCTTGACCACCCCATTTTCCATTAAATTGCTCCAGTGGAGGGTTTGGTATAAACTGATTTTGCTCAGGTGCAATTTTTCCAGCCTTCCAGGGGCCCAGGGCAGCAGGCAGCACCCAGGGCCTTGGGATGGGAGGAAAGGTGGCTGCAGGATCAGCAGCACCACTTTGGACAAATACACAAATCCCATTTTCTCCTTGGACTTCCCCTGCCTCAAGTGCCAATGGCTTGGTTCATCCTTCTCTAGTAAACTGGGCTTGGTGTCCCACTGAATTCCACCTGAAATGCTCATTTCTGACATTTATGAGGCTCTCATTCCTGATTGATCCAGAATGCAGACCTTTGTGACCACTCTGAAAATTCATTTGGACTCGGAGATGCGCCAGGCACAGAGCTATGGAAAATACATTGTTTCCTTGGCAAATAAATCCTGGGAGCTCAGGTGCATTTGTACTGAATGACAGCATGCAAAGGCAAAGGCAAAGGCAAAGAGAGCAGGCAGGTTGCAAGAGATTCTATAACCTGTCATCACATTCTCAAGGAATTAGACAGACAAAATATGGCCACAAAGGCAGTGGGCTTCAGTGCAGGGAGATAATTGCAATAATACAATTTCTCTGTGGGATTTCTAACACAGACATCTGAATTAATCCATCCCATTAGTTTCCGTCTTTCATGATATATAGAAGAGGAAACAAACTCGTGATAGCAGCGCAGAATACCTTCCCCTGGAATATCACCCTGAGAAATGCAAACTGACGTGGAGTTTTAATTTGTTTGTTCCTGATTGGGAATCACAGCGTGCAGAATCCTAATGAGCCATTGGGAAGTGATCACCGACCCCAGGCACGTTTATCTTGCTTTGTGTTTGCCGCTGGTGCCAGCTCTTCAGTTTGGGTGTCAGTGCCCCACTCTGAGACAGTTTTTTAGTGGCTTCATACTGGTGTTGTTGGTGCCTGCTCATACTGCTGCTGGACAGGAGACACTCCGGTGAACCTGAGGGACCCGAGTTCATCTCTTCATCAGCTCTGAGGAGTCAGTAAACAGATTCTCATTTACTGCAGAAGCTGTAAATGAGGCTGTGAGATAAGAATCTGATTTTCATACGGTCGGGGTTTTCCAGCTATGTTTTCCACCATTCCCAGCTCAGTCTGAGTGCCTGGATTCTCAGGTGATCACATTTTGCACAGTGATCTTTTCGTGTACCTGCCCTGTGGTGGGAATCTGACAAGACTGGCTTGTGTGGAGACCATCGAGAGGAATTTTCTGTCAATAAGAGCTGCCAGTGCTCTGTCCCCTGTTCATTGCAGGGCTCAGTGTGGAGGAGGGTTTGGCTCCAGCAGGAAACAACCACTAATTTAAGCTTTCAAGATCCAGGGAAGGGAGGAGCAGTCTGTTGGACTGACACTCTCTCCCCTGCTCAGGCTGTGTGTGAGCAGAGCTGTTCTGAGCTTTTCTGGTCTCCCTGCCATCCCTGTGCTGTAAGAAAGAGAAGCTGCTCGTTGTCACCCTCCAGGACATCCATGCCCCGTGGTGACCCCTCACAAGAATTCCAGTGTCCTCAGCTGCCTCCCATCGGTCCATCACGATGGCAGACGCTGCTGACTTGTTACATTTTCACGGCTATTTATGCACCCTCACAGGCCTCACTCTCTTCATCCACATCCATCACTGTGTTTCCTCAAAATCTTTCAGTTCCCCATTAACTGCTGTTCACTCAGTGTTTCCATCCAAGTTTGTATCAATCCATTTTCTGTGTGTTTTGCCACAAGATTTTGGATACAGGAAAAGGAGAACTGCGTCTTTTTTCTCCCCAATATTTGTAAAGCTTTAAAAAAATGACAGAATTGCTAAAATCTCTGTGCTTATCTTGCATGATAAGCGCAATAAATGACAGCGTGGCACATCACAGAGCAGGTTAACCTCACATTTCAAATACTCAGAAGCAGTAAATGCACACAGCCCTTTTCCAAACCCAAAAAAAACCCCTCTGGCCCAGGGTATTCTCCTTCTAAGTTATTAGTGTTAAAATGGGTCCAAATGATGGCAGTTTAAATAAAGTACTGAACTCATCTACTTTATTCTTAATTTATAGTGGTGCTTAGGGGATGTGCAGATATTTAAAATGAGTAAAATCAATTAACTTGTGATCCAATTATTTGTGTTAGCCACTGTGGGGTTTTATTTTAGAGCACTGGTTCAGACTTTCCCAGTTAAGCAGCGTGCTTTGAGAGTGCAAACCTTTCACTGTGAAATATGAGGAACCTGTGGTTATTTTTTCTCTGTTTCCAAATCTAATCCCCATTTTTGCCCTTTCACAGTTTTTAAATTCCCTTTTTAACTTTTGTTTTTGAGAGAGACTTGGTGTAAGTGTAACAGATTTTTCTAAATGTTGGGAGGTTTATTTCTTAAATGAAGGTGACTGAAGAGGCAAAAGAGTTCACCTTCTAGATAAAATGCACTTTATTTTTCTAGGCCACACAGTTTCACAGTAGATACGTGTCTTTTGCAATCACAAATCTGTGATTTATTGCACTTTTCACATTATAAATTTAGAGTAGACCTCTGTGACAACTTCTGTGGTCTGATCATTCTGCTTTTCCATCCGTCTTGAACAGATTTCAGTCTAATGTTCCAGACAGCTCCAAATATCTGTGTTTATGTGGTTGTTTCCAAACTGTGAAGGATGCTAGGGCTGAGGGTACTGCTGTACCTGGAATTATTTGGCTTGGCACAGCCTTTCCCTGTGGGTGCTGGCATTTCTTCGACCTGCAGGAGTCAGAAGCTCAGCAGTGCTGTGTCCCCTGTGCCCTTTCTCTCTGCAGCTGAACTTACTGAGAACTCTCCCTAAACAAGGAAAAAATAGGAATGCAGAAGAAAGCAAATCTCAGCTGAGATATCCTGGATTTAGATATCCTTAGTCTGACATTCCATATTTTTTTGAACTACCTGGCACACCGTGGCCACCTTTTCCATCACAGTCTGGCACTGGTGGAGTAAAAATAATAAATCTCTTTATTTTAGGCTTCACAATAATGTATCTGAGTAAAATAACCATATCTTTTAATATTTTACCCTAACAGCTCCTATAGTTCCCAAGGTGAGCCAGGGAGTGCTGAACACTTAATTGAATCAGAGTGCAGGATTAAGGAAAAGATTTTTCCAAAGGATCAATAGGAATTAGGAGCAGATGCCTGATCAAATCTAAGGGTTAGAATCTTTAGTATTAGGCTGCTTGAAGTCTGGTCATCTTTTTATGCAGCTGAATGGAAATTGTTGGGTACTGAACACCTGTGGGAAAAATTCTAACCCTCGTGGTTCTGATGTCTCACATTATGCATGCTCAAGTTGGGACAATATGAAATAATATAAAAATATCCATCAGGCTAATTGGTTATTTTCAATCAGAGTAAGAGGTATCCAAATCTGCTTGACAGGGACAACATTTGGCTGAGCTGGAAGGAACACAATCTTGGTAATCATTCTTCTGTTATTTCCAAGATTCTTAATAGAGTTTTCCTTTTAATTTGCTTCAAAGCAAGTGAAAATATTGTTGTATTATCATTTAGAGTTAATTAAACTGCAAATGAGCTTAATGAACTATCTGAAACAAAGCTCAATCACAACCTGTTACATATTAACTATCAAAATCAAAAGAATCTTTAAATTCTTTGTTAGATACACCAAAGAAGTTCGAAGTAGCCAGTTATTAATGTCATCCTTTTATGAAATCAGGTTTGAGGCTGGAAAGCTTGAACTGAATGCATGCTCTCAAATTATACAGAAAAATTGAAAAAGGTCTTGGGAAGATAAATCAAATCTATTGGAAAAAGAAGAAAAACAAAGATAACTGAACACAGGGGAAGACATAGTCATCTTTTCTTTATTTCCATATGAGGAAATCCACTTTACCTCCTATTTGTCCAGACTGGGGAAATCTATATATTAATAAACCGTCATTTTCTGGACTCGGTATTTTCACAAACTCTCCTGCAGTGTTACGACTTCTCGTGTTCTGTAAGACAGAGGAAAAGACATTTAGTTTATTCAGTTCCTGAAGCCCCTTAGTGACTCTTGCCCTTGAGCGATGCATTGTCACCAACAATGCAGCTTTTAAGGAGCACACACGTACAGCAAAACCTATTTGTGTCATTAAAGTTTGTAATTTCGGACTTCTGAAGGCTTAATCCCTCGAAATGCTAAGGTTTCCTAATGATCTGTAATGGCAGTGCTGATGTTCAGCACTTCTCAGGATTAGGTCTGTTATCAGCCTGCTTTATCCACCTCCAAAGCAGGTATTATCTTATCACTCTTACATACAGTGCTTTTAGCACGTCAGCCTCAAGTACTTGAAAGGTGAGGAGTGTTATTAAATCTGACCCTTACAAGCTTTTCCAATGGTTTGCTTAATGTTTTTTACTACATAAATAAGAATGATGGAGAATAAACTAGAATTTTCTTACAGGGCTTGGCGGGTTGAGCCGTCCAGCAACAAATTTCACAAGGTCATAAAAAATTCTTCCACCGCAAAAAGAAAGCAGCACTGACTTTTAGTTGTGCAGACAAAGTGGTAGCATGAGGTCCAATTATTTTTGAGTATCTTAGAGCAACCCCTCAAAAAAATGCTCTGGGAATGGTTTTTGTGAGACCTGTTTTGTGTCTTGATAACAGTGCAGTGAAAAATGAATGCGGGTGGAATAATTCATGAAAAAAAAAAAAGGAGTTTGAAATGCAAAACTGGATTTGTTTGTAAATAAAAGTAGGTTTGAAGGCAAGAGTGGTCTGTACAAGGCAGGTTCCTCTTCCCTCAGTTCCCTTCCTGGGAATACATGCAGCTGTGCAGCACTGCAGGTATTTTCATGCTTCACTTTCCAGTAATATGAGCTGAACTGTCTTCTTGTGATCAGACCCTTCCCGAGCCCCACTCCTATCACGTCACTGCTTATTTGCCATCTATTGAGTGGAGAGCAGCTGAAATGTGCCACCTCATATTTCATAAGTGAGAATGCATTATTTAAAGCCCACGACGTTCAGTTTCGGTCAAGGATCCCATCTTCCTGCTGCTGGGGTAAATAATTAATGATGCCTTGGATATTGTGTGTGTGTGGTAATCAAGTGGAAACAATAATGGTTTCCTGTGTGTTTTCTCCCAGTTCCAGGCCACAGTGAAGGAGGGGGTCACAGGTGTAATAGTGAATTTGACTGTGGGTGACCGGGACGACCCCGCCACCGGGGCTTGGAGAGCTGTCTACTCCATCATTAACGGGAACCCAGGGCAGAGCTTCGAGATCCACACCAACCCCCAGACCAACGAGGGAATGCTCTCTGTGGTTAAGGTAAGAACAGTCCCCTCCTGCCCTGTGTTTCTGCTGTCAGGTTCAACCCTTGGCTCACTGCACAAAGCAAGGCACAGCAGCGATACGTTATTCAAAGACAGAAAGTTTACTGCCAGCCCCTGTCCAAACATTGGTGTATAACCCCTTCTTCTGTCACAGTAACCTTTTTTTTTTAGTCACAAGGACTGCCTGTTCCTAACTGTATTGCTGTTGTGCTTAAATAACACCCAGAGTTGCAGTAATCATCACAATTAACAGTGAGATTTGACAATAAAGGTTTGTTTGCTGCTGAAGGTACAATTAGAATTCAAGAGCCCCATTTTGTTCTCACTTAAAGAACACATGCAAGTGCAGGAAAGAAAGGGGCATGGCTTCAGACTGAATATACATTTCTAAAGTGGACTGGTCCCACATTTCTACAGTCTCATAGGAAAATTTATTGCCTGTCTTTGTATGAAGACAATCCTATGTCTCGAACTTAACAAATAAAAAAAAAAGAAGAAGAAAACATCCCTGTTTGCTGCCTGAACAAGAATGCTCTCTTTTTTGGCTTCAGAAAAGGCATTGTCAATTCTTAACACAAATGCATGTATTTCCACGGCTGTGAATTTCAAGACAGGATTTGAGAAAGCAGCTTGTGTTATTGTCATAAGTAGCTACTGAGTGTGACTCATTTGTTTGTTAAATACATGCTACATAGAAATAAACATATACAAATGCTACATAGAAATAAACTTGTATATATGAGCGTTGAATTGTGTCTGAGGTATGGCAAAAAAGTGAAAGCTCTTGGACAGAAAGATGTCTCCATGGGTTTTTAAGCCCATTATGTTTATTATCCTCATTGCCCTTTACAGCAGAGTGTGTCTAATCCTAAACTTTCACCAAGTTCCAGGTGCAGTGTCGCAATAGGACACAAAATAAAGATGCTTGACTCCTGTCAGAAGGCAGTAGAAATCAGAAAAATTTATTTACAATTTGTCCAGCCCTTTTATAACGTGCTGCACTAAAAGGCAAGTTATTGGTCCATAGGGCTGACATCTCTCCCAGTGGCTAAGGAACAGAAATAGCAAACAACACCTGTTGTTATGGGAAAGGAACATTGTTTACACAAGGTTGTTTTGGGAAAAAGAAAAACTGTTGAAAAGTTTCTCTTGGGAAGAGCTCAGCAATTCTCAGGCTCAGAAAATATCAAGCCTACAGTGCAGGGAATTCTGTCGTCCCTTTCTGGGCTAATTCTGCTGCCTGCAAGTTTGCCGTGGGCTATAGGAAAAAGTGTTAAGCCTTGTCTTTGAGCTTTGCCCATTGCTCTCCTGTCCTGCAGCCTTTAGACTACGAGATCTCAGCCTTCCACACGCTGCTGATCAAGGTGGAGAACGAGGATCCGCTGATCCCAGACATCGCCTACGGCCCCAGCTCCACGGCCACGGTGCAGATCACCGTGGAGGACGTCAACGAGGGCCCCGTGTTCCACCCCAACCCCATGGCAGTGACCAAGCAGGAGAACATCCCCGTGGGCAGCGTGGTGCTCACGGTGAACGCCACCGACCCCGACACCCTGCAGCACCAGACCATCAGGTGAGGGCAGCGCCCGCTCCTTCTCACGCCTCACTAAATGTCTTTCATATTTTGCTCAAGAATCTGCCTGCCAGTTCAAAATTATGTTTAACTTGTTTTGGATCTGCACAGTAAGAAGTTATAATCTTTTTTTTCCTGCAATTAGGGACTCGGTTTGTTGTGAACACAGGAATTGTATTAGACATGAAATAATAATTTCCCACACCGTGAGATTCCTACAGTAGAACAATCAGGTGCCACAAGCTCGCTTTGCATAGTTCCAAAATTACTTTTAACTTGCTTGTTTATTCCTCTTCCTTCATGAGAGCCAGGGAAGAGATATAAAAGTTAAAAACGTCTATAGAAATGATGCATCTGTGTTATATAGGGTGTAAATCAGTTAACGATCATTTTTAATGTCCCTCAGTGAAATAATGACCGTCCATTTACTTTCAAGAGATGAGAAAATATTTCCCAGTGAAAGACTGAAGCTAAAGGAAGCTAAGACTTGGCCTTGACCAGATAAATGAAAATAAATTATTATTTCTGTGCTATAATAGTATAATCCCACGCTGTGCCATGTCACAAAGAGCAAACCTGGGTATTACGTGGTATCATCATCTTATATTTTGATCCAGCTGGTTTCATCTTTTGGCTTTAGATTCTATGAAAAATGAAAAACAAACCACTTTGTTCTGTAAAACTAAATTGGTTTTCCAGACAGGTTTTCCCAGCATTTGAGAATTACATGTTAGGCACTACCACTAAAACCTACAGCTGTGTTTAATTTTTCATTTCTCCTTGTAAGTATCATTTCCCCCAGGTCTCAGCGCACATAAAAGGGGATAAATACCTTGTGAGAACGACTTCAAAGCTGCAGCTGAACAATGGCTCTGTCAATCCAGACCATAGGCAGAGATCTCTCTGTTGTCACGGGGTTATTTAGCAGTGATTGTGCAATCCTTAAAGAAAGTTTGACACGTGTCCTGTTATACAATAAAGAAAGCTGCTGATCTTGAAGATGTTCTCTGTCAGTAGCAAGTCCTGGTGCAAAAATCATTGCAAAGGACTCGGATTTGAATGATGAGGAGGTGAATTTAGGCAGGTGAGTGTGTTCATGTCCAAGGAAAGAGGGAAAAAGCAAGGCAGATAATTAAAAGTTTCAATTCTCTGCATCTCCTCAAAGACAACGTTGTTAATAACATTAATAGTTTGGTTTTTCTCCTTTGGCTTCTATCATAGAAATACCAGCTTATCTGGAGGATGATTCTTAGCACATCATTTCCCTGATTTTCGAAATGGATTTATTTATAGAATGATTTTTTATTCTTAAGTTTAGCCTTTTGCTTCAAATACCCCTCATTTCATACACAAGAATTGGTGTCTATGGATGGAATTTCTGTTGCTTGTCAGACAGGGCAATGCGACCCTCAGCAGCTTTGCTCAGAACCTGGTTTGTGCAGGAAACAGACATTTATTTCCTTTGGGCTTTGGACTGAGTTTAAGAACCAAATTTACTGATGTTCTCCATAATGTATGTATTTTCATGGGAGATGGGAAAACTAACATTCATTAATGTAACAGCTGATTTTGTGACGCTAAGAGAGAAAAACTATGAAAATGAAAGGATTTCATTATCAAAGCCAAGAATCCAGGACCTATTAACTGAATTTTTTCTCTTGATTTTGCTGAATTTTTCCAGATTACATTGATCCCGAATTTAAAGTGCACCCAGTGAGTCACTGAATACTCTTCAATTAGCTTTAAGGGTGGTGTGTAAACAGTCAAGTAACACAAACGTGTTCTGCAATTCACTACACTGCACAACTGGCTGCCAAGGAACCCCCAAATCTTGACTACCTCATGAGATAAACAGAATTTTCCCAGAAGTTTTACTATATCTGCATAGCCAAGCATGGAAGGCTTGTAGCCAAAAGCAGGATTTTTTTTTTTCCCCTTTTATGTGCAAAAAAGAAGAGCAGATTGAAGCTAGACTGGGCTGGGAATGAGGAATGATCACATAAAGAAATTATGGAAATGGAAGTGGTTGTGTAAGTTAGAGGAAAATAATGCAAATGTAATAGAAATCTGGGAAATGGCAGAATGCATCAGGAAAAGTCTAATTTTCACTCCCTGTCAGTCCTATCTCTAAAATAACAGGAAGGCATAAAACAGCATTTTTAAAAGATGTTCTAATGCTGACAGGGACTGGAACATCTGGGTACCAGCAGTGAAAAAGGCAGACTGAGGTGTGAGAACAGCACCTGCAATTAGGGACAGGGTCAAATTCCATGTATAAAAGCCAAAACCTCTCACTGGTTGGGGTTTGGCTGAAATATTTACCCCAAATCCCCACAGGCAGGAGGGTGTTTAGAGTTTGGGACAATGTGCAGGACCTTTACAGGGCACTGACACCAAATTTGTGCTTCTCAGAGTATAACTGTGCCATCAGTCCTTGCTATGATTATATGGTAAAATAAAGACAGAGCACAGGCTCCTAAATTAGTCTATGGATTAATTGAATATTAATGATCATGAGAGAGCAATGTTTTGTCTGCAAGCAGCAATGAATGTCAGATTTGTGCTGTGTGAACAGTGTACATCACCCCCAACGAAGTATAAATCTCTTCAAAATGGGCAGACCAACAGAGAATTAGTAATGTTGGTGGGCTCTGGGTCCTTTTTTTCAGCCTGTTACGACTGAAATATATCTAACTGCGGGGATATTTTTAGTTAATTTGCTGTATAGAACTCGTAGAAGGAGCTGCTGATTATTTGTAATCAGGAAATTTAGTAACTCTACCAGATATAACATGATAAATGCATTTCAAGACCAACAAAAAAGAGCAGAGAAAGCATTTTTGCCATTGTCTGCAACTAGATTGAATTTATTCTTTGAACAATGCAGATCTGAATCAGAATCAAATTACTTATCTCTGAAAAACGTGGCTTACTTTGTAAAATTTCCTGAAGACAGCTGTACTTTTGAAGCAATTTTCCTTCTTATTCTTCAGCTTCAAGTGTTTTTGCAGGCTGAGGAAGAATTTCATTTCAAAGCTCAAACAAGCTGGCAAAAAATGTGTTTCAGTGAGAGAGAGAAGACTCCAAATGACAGAGCTGGGGCTGTGGCCGTGTGTCTGCACAGGAGTGGCAGAACTTGCACCGTGTCAGCTCTTCCCTGTTCCACTGACACTAAAATTCCAGAGGGAGGGAGAGGTGGGAGCATCACCCTGGAAATAAGAGGTGGAAAACAGTGTTTGTTCCACTCTCATTGCTCCCGGAAAGAAAAAGAACCTGTTCTAGCTGGGTCACATTTCTCAGATCCATCAACCTTTCTTTTTTTCTTTTATTTTTTTTTTCTTAATTTTTTTTAAAGCATTTAAATCTCTCTACAGTTTCCATCTTTTCTAGAATTAAAAAAAATGAAAGCAATCCAGCAGGCCCCATTTTAATTATAACCCAACAATTTATTAATAGAACAGTAATGAAGTTTCTGAAATTTGATTTCTTAATCAGGGACCATTGTTATTTTTGTGCCAGATTTGAGAGTTTAATTTTGGGTACTTCTTCCCAACCTCTGAAATTTTAATCAGAAGTTTCAAGTGTACATGTCAATGAGAAGTTAAAGGCCAAATTTAATAACATTTTCTACCTTGGGAAATTAAAAGAAGAACCTCACTCTGAAATCCATTATTAACAGTAGATCTTAATTAAACACAGTTATGGTTCTCAATATTTGACTGTGTGAAGAGATTGGTTTCGGTATTTTTCCCTTTTATGGGATTCAACAAGTCCAGAATATTCAATCGTTAGACTTTTAACTATGTGTAAATAAGTTGTTTACTGCAGTGTATTTGTAATTTTTAATTAGAGCAGTGTTGTTTTCTGGTTTCGTGGCTTATCATGGCAATATATTTTTATTACCTACTGTGCTCTTGGATTTTAAATTATTTATGTAAACATATTGTTTCAGTGTTTATTCTCAGTAAGCAGTGTGACTCAATGCTTCAGAAATATCTTCATAAGGAAAGTTTATTGCAGCTCTAAAGCATATCTAATTCATTAAGTAGAATTAAAATGCAGCATTTGAAGCTGGAGAACTTAGAACCCAAAACTGCGCTGAGTTTTATGGGAACATGAAAGGCTGCAGAGATATCTGAAGCTCTGTATGTAAATAAGGTATATATTTGTGCATAATATTTATATTAAACCGTCCCACGTAGTACAGGTGGCTCCTGGAAGCACAGGGACACTGTTTCCAAGCCTTGCTAATCTGGAAACAGCAGCAAACTCCTCTATTATTGTCAGCATTTCCAAAGAGCAGTTACTGCTCTGTCTGGAAGGGGACAAACTCCGTTTCTCTTGATATAAATGGCATTTTCCTGTGCTGCAAACCAAGTGTTAATGAGGCTCCACGCTGGAGCAACAGAGCAGGGGAAAAGGGGGACGCTGAGCCCAAGTGAATTAAAGGTGGTTGTGTTCGTTTGCTGCCTTGAAGGAGGTTGTGGTGAGTCTCTCCTGCCAAGCCTCCAGTGAAAGGAGGAGAGGAAATGGCCTTCAGAGTCCCAGAGGAGGCTCAGTGAGACACTGGGAAAAAATTCACTGCAAGGATGGTCAGGAATTAGAATAACCTGCTCAGGGAGGTGGTGGAGAGGCAGATCTGGAAGAGTCAAGAGGATGTGGCACTTGGGGATGTGGTTTAGGAGCTGGATCTTGGCTGACAGCTGGATCTTGAAGATCTCTTGCAGCCTTGATGATGCTGTGCATGATTTGTCTTTTCAGCAACAATCACTGGTCAGTGTCTTTGGGAACAGGAATTTTTTGCTACTGGAACATGTTTTGCTTCAGATTAGATCATCCTGACTTTGGGGTTGGTGCCTATGGAGCTGGTGGAAATCAGTGGAAATGTTCCAACCTCTAATCGATGGCAACCATGATCTTTGTCCAGAAAAAAAAAAAAATTAAATGGCTGCCTAAAATTCTATAAAATCGTGCTGAAACTACACTGAAATGTGATTCATAGCTCACTGAGTTTCTCCCAAATCTCAAATGGTTGAGAAAGCTAAGGAGACTTCTCTGGAAAAAGCAAGTTTACTTCTGTTCCTTTCCTTTGCTGCCCATCCCCACACTTCCACGCAGGGAATGCGTGATCCATGAATCACAAAGACTACTCAAAAAGCCTTTTTTCATGTCTCTTGCCTGGATTTTTTCAGAGATCCTGAACCCCCTGCGAACAAGGATGAGGCTTCACATCACGTTGCTCACAACCACTTAAGGGATCAATTTTGCATACTTTGTTGCACATCAAGCCTTTTTAAAAGCACTTTTGTTGCTGGTGGAGGTCAATAAACTCGCTTTTTTGGGATACACTCCAATCACTTCCAGAAGTACTGCATAATGAGAGAGGGATGGGAAGACTTAAAGAGTGAATGCTTAGGAAGCAACACTCTTAGTCATGGTTAAACATGTCTCCTAGAGTCTGAAGGACTCGTCTTTGATTCCTAACCACGGGAGATTTGTTTTCCTTGTGCAGACAGGAGAATAGCTCCATTGTTACAAATGAATGGCTGAGCCATGCTCTCAGCAGGCAGCACCGGAGTTTTTCACTGTAAGTTATACCCAGGAGCATCTCGAGTTTGGCTCTGCAGTTTTATTGATGGCCTGCCTCAACCCAGCCACTGGGAATTTGTAGTGCATCTCTGGATCTGAAGTTGCTGCGTATCGAGCAGTGTACATTGGGGTTTTTTTTCTCTCCCTTTCTCTTTTTTAAGTCGGATGGAAAGGCAGGGAGAGGTGGAATCTGCTTGAAGCAAAGAAAAGGTTTTTTTGACTGCTGTCTTTGTAAACTCTGAAACACAGAAACACCAGCTCGGGAGAGCTGCGGGTATCGGGTATCGGGGCATCCAGCAAACAATGCCAGAAAAGAGGAGATTTAATCAGCTCTGAAAGAATGGGAATGGGCTTGGGCAGTTCCCTCCTGCTACCCAAGCACCGCCTGTAATTGCAGGTTCTCAGTGGTCAACCGCTGCCTCAGGAGTATTTTACACAGCAGCCTTTTACTGCCACTGTTCCTTGAAGGTGTTAATACTTTCCGAGGGGGTAATTATTGTGATGTTCGTATTTTACTATCGTAAGACGAATACCTGAAGGAAAAAAATAGTAAAAAACTTGTATTTTTTTTTTTGCCAGTTTGACCAAACTAACTTCCACTTTTCGTTTACTGAGCAAAGTAAATGACCCCTCTTTCCACATACAGTAAATTCTTTAGGCCTGCAGCATTAAGGAAAAAAAACAAAATTGTTTCTGGAGTGGCGGCGTACCTCCTTTATTCTCCTGTCATACCCAGAACCACACTGATGTAATTCTGGAGAAGTGAAAATGGCTCAAGAGCCAAATCAGCCCCATTTTCCCTGTGCCGAAGGTGGTTTGTGGCTGGCCAGCACTGTCTGGATTTATCACCAACACTGAACTAATGTGGAGGAAGCAGCTGATTAAAACAAAAAAAAAAAAAAAAAAAAAACAAAGAAAATAAATAAAAATCCTCAGGTGGGAGCTACTGAGCTGGGACAGAAGAGAACAAATGACTGGAATTAAATCCCACTGCTGAGAGAATTGAAACATCTGCCGAAGCTGGAATCCAGGCCCTGGAGAAGCTGTGGACAGCACCTGATGCTGACCACTCAGGAGAGGCAGCTCCATCTCTGTCAGCTCGGATGGCAGAGCGCAGAGTTACAGGATGTTCTTTTGCTTCCAGCTGTGAGCAGATGCTGATGCTCTGCCTCCCCAGCTCTGTTATTCAGTCCCTTTGTTCCTCCTCCTGACTGCTTTAATTCACCACCAGCCTGTCAGCACAGGGAGGGTCCCCAGCATCACTGATTCCCCAGCTGGTCTCAGTCAGGGACACCTCTAAGTCTCCCCGATGTTATTTTTATCCTCTTTTTACTGTTCTTCTCTGCCTCTGTGTCGGGGCAGATGTTTGACCTCTTCTTCACTTCGTTCCGCTTTTCTGTATCTTAATTTTCAGTGCTTGAGGCGAATCCCAGCTCACCAGTTGGGGCTGAGTTTTGTTATAGCAGTTTTTGCCTTGCTGGGAGGTGAGGGAGCTTCCCTCCTTGCCTTGTCTATGCTCATAGCTTGTCTTGTCAGGATTTTTGGTTCTTTCTAGCAGTTCCCAAGGTTTGGGGAAAGGTTAATGCACATAAGCAGGTTGGTATAGCATTATTTCCTTGTCCTCTCCGAGGAGAAAAGGAAGCAGAGCAGGGGGGAAATTTTTACCCAGACTGAGTGAGGCTGTTCTGAGAAAAAAAAAAAAAAAGTCCCTTTCCTGAAGGGAAAACAAAAAATAAAGATCAATCCCTCTCTCCTTGATTGGTGTCTGAAATAGCAGAAGTGTCTGAATTAAATTATTAAATGCAGGAGGCCCAGGAATTCTCAATCCCTGATTCATGGTTGTGCCCAGAATCCAGCTACCTGAAGCTAGACTTCATCACTCCTGACAATGCTTGTCAGAAGATCCTGTTCTTAAAATTTTCCACTGCTCTACTCTGTTGGCATAAATCATACTTAATATGTTGATATTAAAGCTATGGATGATAGCATTGAAAATCTGTGTTTCCACAAAATCAAATAAGCCACAGTCACCTATTTCAACTTGCCTCGATATTACCTTTAGAATCCTGAATTCTTGATTAATAAGGATGAATGTAGCATTTAAGGGGAGTTTAATTAGACCCTCTGTCTTTACCCTGCATAACAATATTATGCCACATTATGATTTCAACCGTGTCAGCACTCAGAATGAATGGCTGTGAACTGTGAAATTATAGGGCACATTTTTCATGTCACTGACTAAACAATATTGCAGATCTTCTTGAGAAATATAACAATAGGATCCATCAGTCACAAGTTATGCTTGCAGTGGAAGGCAGATCTAGACAATAACTCACTTTGTCATTACTGTTCCCTTCTAGTCTCAGAAAAGGCAGGATTTTGTCTCTGGGAGAAGTAAAGAGTATCTTGATTATAATAAGTTAGCTATCAACTTTGAGGACACAGTGTGAGGAGTGGTGTTGACGGGGAAAGGGGTGGGATGAATTTCTCTTAATATTTTAAAGCTTTTGAATTCGGGAGTCTCACTCAGCCGGGTTTGGTGGTGCGTGAACATCTGTGCGTAGCTACAGCTCTCAGTGGTGCTTTGATAGAAATTTATTTGGGCTGGTTTATGTGTGTGATTGGAGCTCCTGGCGCCAGTGGTGATGGCAAAAGCTGCAAAACCAAGCACTGAAGCCAAAGTTTTCCGGGAAGATTGGTGCTGCACCCAGGCCTGAATCCTGCCATGAAGGGAAAGTGTTTAATTGAGCAATTCAGCACTCATGGCTTTAAAGCAAGTACAGGTTTTGGATGACACTGAGCACATTATGGCCATATTTCATTAATTTACCATCTCCAGATTATGCCTAGGATAAATCACGGACACTCCCAATTCAGTGGCAAAATCCCTCCTGAATCTGGGAATAGGTTTTCATCTGGGGGCAGGAGCTTTCCCAAACGCTCAGAATTTCTGTCCTGTGTTTACAGCCACCGCTCCGTGGCACGGCAGCCCCAGCCTGGGCATTTCCAGGTACAAAGGCCCCATCTCCTTTCAGGTTTACTGATGGCTACCCTTGGACTGGAATTGAAGTTCAGCGCAGAAATTGTCAGAAGGTTTAAGCACTCATTTTTACTAAATGGAGCTCTGCAATGTTCCTTTAATAGGAAAAACGCCTCGTGGAGTTCAGTTGGAATTTTTCTATTAACTTTGTAATAAGGATGCCAATTTCTGCAAAATAGTTTCTGAGTAAGAGTGAAATTATGCACTTTGTTAAGCAGCAGTAAGCCTGCAGATTCGTTCTTGGTTCAAATGTGAATTACTAGGGACTGACTTCTTCCTAATTTTATGACCATTATACTCTAGGTAAATATGCCTACCGAGGCATGCATGCCTGCTCTACACAGAGCCAGATAATTATTAACCGTGGCATCCCTTGGGCAGCTCCTCTGGGTAGTGCTTAGCATCACATCACCTCGGCGATACCAACCCTTCCCACCCAGATTTCCCTGCAAACTCCAAACCCTGGAGAATTTTCACACAGTTACCTGTTTTAATGGCTCTGGCAGAGTACTGTTTCCTCTTTCACATGGGAAATTTGCACAAGAGGCCTAAGGCCCGGCCTCTCTGGAGATTCAGCCCTGGGTCCTTGGTAGCATTTTGCACAAATGCAGCCCCAGCCTTCATCTGGCAATGCCTCAGGACTAAAATAAGGAAATTTGCTATTAGTAGGGAACAAGGTGTGCAGATTCTGGCCCTGGAATCTTCTAAGTGGCTAACCAGTGTTTAAAAAGCATTTCAGCACAGAAAGAAAACAACACTGTCTCAGTTTTGCACAGGTCCATGTCAGGGGGGTGTTAAGTCAATTGACTCATGGAAACTGCTGCAGAGTTTAGGTTTTGAAGTGCAAGGAAACAGAAAGAGAAGGAAAAGCCCCTGATGGCTTTAATCTTTGTATAACTGTGCTTTTGAACAAGTCCTTCTTTGTGCAGCCAGGTGAGTCTTTTCATTACAGCTCCTGTCATTTCAGGGAGGAAAAAAAACCCCAAAAAACACCTGATTCTTTTAGTTTTACAGGTTTTGAGGCTTTCAGTTTTTTGTCTGTCAAACTGAAACGTAAAAATTCACCTCACAATGATGCTCTGGACCATCATTGAATGTGGCTGGCAAAACACTCAGATCCCAAAAAACAAGGGAAAAGGGTATGAGTTTAATTCCTGGGCATCCAACCCAGGGTTAAAGAGCATGAAGTAACTGGGGCAAAATAGAATCTTAGGAGATTAAATACATTCAATTCACAGAGCTCTATATTTGTGTGCACTGAACATCAAGCAGAAAATAAAACTCTACGTGGCCAAATAGTGGAATACTTTTGGTATAGTATTTACCTCGTTGGTACCACCCTGCAGTCAGACAAGGCCTGGATAAAAAGTTTATCAGCACTGCAAGGGTGATAAATTAAGGTTAAAGAAGCGACTCTAAATCTTCCATTCCCTGTTTTTTTTCAGTGCTTACGCCTGCAACATCTAATGAAAGCTCTTTTTGTGTCATAAATGAATATTTCTTTGGAGCTTTCCCCTCTAACCTCTTCACATTTTCCATCACTGGCCAGCAGATTTCTTAAATGACACACATTTGTCATGTTGTTTAGTGTGTGTCTGAAGGGGGCTTGGTTATTATGATGATGAACATGATATAAAAATTGTGCTGTGCATGGTCGATTGGTTGTAGGCAGCACATCAGAGCAAGGCCCCAGATGCACACAGGATGTGTACCTTGGCGAGAAAGAAGCTTTTTCACCTGCACAGGGAAATTACTGACTTCTTCTGCATGAACTTGCTCACCTTTTAGTATATATAGGATAATTTTTTTGTAAAGATTATACTCAAATTTCTTACTTCATTGAAAAACACAGGAGGGTTTAATACATTGTATATTATATATTAAAATGCACCTTGTGAGGTTTTTTTCAGAATATTTGGCAGGATTTAATTTTGGTCATCCACTATTAATATTTACTTGTGCAAGGGCAGTTTTGTTTCGCAGCATCATCACCCAGACAAGGGATGTTACAATGAACATAACAGAGTGTGGAATGTGGCTTTTAATGGGTTTGTTCAACAAGTGGAAAGCAGGATTTTCTTTTCTAACATCCCTTGGATGTTAGAGATTGCTACAGGCAGAAAGGTGGAGAGGGGGGAAAAGCAGCTCAGCAACCTCTATCAAATGGAACAGCCTGGAACTGATGACTTTAGAAAATAAAACACCAAAGACATGGTTATGCACAACCTTGAAACATGATAAGGGCCAGGTGGGTCAGAGACATCCACGGCTTTAAAGTGAGTTTGGACAGCTTGAATGCCTGAGAATGTGATTCAGTGAGGTCAGAGGAGGTGAATCACACTGCCCCGTTCATTTTTCATGGTCATTAAAGGCAGGGAGTTAGGCAAACAAAAGAAGCTGTCTGAAAGTAAAGGAAAAGATGTGACGCGATATCACACCTTGCTCCAAGGTCCAGGACACAAAGAGGTCACGGATTCTTTGTATATTTCAATGTAATCGGTCAAATAAAACTCAAATAGGAGATTGTCCATTATTACCGAAAGAATGAAAGAAAATTAATTAAGTTCCTTCTGTAAGAACTACACCCAAGAAGTACATAGTGTATTTGAAATCAGCTGGTAAAAAAAAAAAAAAAAAAAAAAAAAAAAAAAAAAAAAAAAAAAAAAAAAAAAGGCAACAAAACTTAATTTAAAAGATATTATTAGCCAGGAATAAATGTGCTTTTTCTTCACATTATCAGGTGGTAATGTAATTTTTCCTTGGATATTATGTACTCACATTATTGAACATGTTACTGAGTTTCTCACCTACCCTTTCCTTTTCTTGTTATTGATGCTACGAGGTTGGAAAATGTTTTTTCTTGACGGGTATTAATTCCTCTGGGTCACATAATTCTACAAATCACCAGGGGAGTCTATTTTCCTCCTATGAATTCAGTTCTTTCTAAACAAAGATAAACAAGGGAACTGAAAGGAAAAACACGTCAATTTTTGCATTACTGATCCCAAAGTGACATGTTTTGTTTTATATATAATCTGCTCTTTCACTCTGCTGCAGAGAGTTCAACTTTCATAATAGATGCTTAGAGTTTAACTAGGCAACCAGGAGTTAACTCCTAGCGAACAGCTCCAAATTAACTCCTTAATTGCGATCAAACTGTGACTAAAATCATCTTGGGTGGATTCTGTGTCAACCTGGAGTGGTTTGCCTGGGTTCGGAACTCCACATCTCTCCTCCCTGAGGGAAATCTTTAACAAGGCCACCCCAAGGGCTGGACCCAGGACAAGCCCTTCACTCCAGTGTCACAGCAGGAGTCAGAACAGGCTGGGTGCAGTCCCTGTCCCTGGAAGTGCCCAAAGCCCCGTGGATGTGGCACTTGGGGACATGAGTTACTGGTGGCCTTGGCAGGGCTGGGTTAATGGCTGGACTTGATGATCTTAAATATCTTGTGCAATCTTCATAATTCCATGATTCCATGACTCTGTGTGCGAGCAGGAGCCCGAATTTCCAGCACAGGGCTCTGCCTCTGTCCAGCTGATGCCTCAAGTTTGAGCTTTCATGTATTTCAGGTTCTGTGCTGCCCAGGGGTGCAGTTCTGAGCTCACATTCAGTGTCACTCAGCTCTGCACAGAGCAGGGACACAAAACAAATCCTTTTCCTGCTGCACACCAAGGACAATGGTCACAAATTTTCAGGCCCAGAAGCACAAACAAGGGTGGCTGAAGGGAGGAACAAGAAGGATGGGACCATACTACCTGAAGCTGTAATTGGACAATTAAACCCCAAAATGCAAATGGACCAAAACTGATAAAAGTGTGAGACCTGATGACCGTTTGTCCATTTTGAGTCCGTTTTGTGTCCATTTCGTGACCATTTTGGGTCCACCTTGTGTGCAGCCCTGGCCAGGCTCTTGTCCTGCCCAAGGTGGATCCTAATAAGTCTCTACTTTATTCTCCGGCTCTGTCCGGTCTCTGTTCCTGGGCAGCCTTCCCAAGGCATCACAGCTCCCTCCTGCAGGGACCTGGTGCAGGACAGAGGGACAAGTAATGGCCTTTGGTTGGTTCAGAGCTGGCATCCAGGCCAAGGTGGGCACAGATGTGTTGGTGGAACCTCCCAGCCTTGCTGGCAAAGCTCTGCCAGCAGGAGCACAGATGGGAACGTGTCCCTGTGTCACCAGGAGCCGGTGGCAGCAGGGGCTGGTGGCACCCAGAGGCTGTGACAGCAGGAGCAGCAGTGGCCCTGCAGAGGCTTGGGGTGCTGCTGCAGCCTCCTGAGGGGTCACACAGCTCTGCAAATCCCCTCTGTGAGATGTCACTTCTTCATTCAGCTGCTGTTGTGAACGGCAAACACGAGACATCCTTCTGGGCCTCAGCTCCACACTCAGCAAAGACCACAATAATGGCTCCAGCAGAGCTCTAATGTGTGAAAAAACCCCAAGATTTAAGCCAGGTTTTGCCTGGATCAGGTTCAGCTCAGCTCCCAGGATCAGTGTTTTCCTTTTCCTCCAGTGAAGTCTGCGTTCCAACGTGGATCTTTGCCACTCAAGATCACGCCTGTCAAATACATGAAAACACACTTCTAATCAGCGGATTAGCAGCCAATATCTCACCAAAATGAGTGTCTGGAGGGAGTCCAGCAGCAGCAGGGGCATGTTTGATGCTGTCCCAGCCCTGTTGAAGCAGAGCTGGGGGACAGTGCTGTGTGTTCCCAGGGACAGCAGAGGGAAGGAGCAGGGCTGGGCTGCTTTTCCTGCCAGCCCTCTGGCTGCAGCGTGCCAAGAAACTCAGAGGCTTTCCTAAGTCAGCAGAACGTGATTTCTCTCCCATCATCTCCGTGTTATAAGCCTTGGGAATAGCTGAGTCTCACAAACGAGTTCAGCCAGCTCGGGAATGCCCCAGCTCTGTCAGCACAGGAAAATACTGCCACTGCTTTTCTGGCACTATCAGCTCCTTCACAGATTCCCTTTCTGAATTGCCATTTCTTGCACAGCCAATTTATTGTGTGGTAAATGTTGTCCTTTCTTAGGCTACCCTCCCCCCCCCCTTTTTTTTTTTGGAAAAAGCAACTGAAAATATTCCTGCTGGTTCATCCCTTTCAACCCAAACCATTCTTGGATTTCCTCTAGCACTGTAGAAGTAAAACCTGCTACGTGTAGTAAGAGATAGGATGGAGAAAAGTCTTTCTGTTAATAACTCTGTGTGCCTTGGGAGTAGCCAGGATCCCATGTCTGTGTGTTCAGGCTGAGACACTATTTGTGTCTCTTCTGTTTGTGTCATTTGTGAACATTTTTTCCATCCCAAGGGTCTGTCATGAACAGGAAATTTTGTTAACGTTTAGTACCAAAGGAAGAAATTCTCCTAAATCTGCAGGATTTAATTTCCTTGATATTTCCTGGTCCTGGGAAAATGGCCTGTGATAGCTCTAGACTTTATTATTAATTATTTTCACCGTGGCAAGGTGTTATTCCTCATTGCTGGGATATGCAGTGTCCTCCAGATTTATGTTGGACTGGAAATCTTTGAAAAGTACTGATGAGGAAAGGCAACAAAAGAGGCAACAGAGTGTGCAAGAGGTGCCCAGGGGTGTGTGCTGCCCTCACTCTGCTCTTAGCACAGACACAAACTGTGCTGAAATGATTATTCAGCACTTTTGTTTTCTTCCCCTTTTGGAAATTCTTTTGCAGAGACAGATTCCCTTCCTTCTTGAAGAGATGTGTCCCAGAGCCAGCAGTGGCCAGGGCTGGGAGTGTGTTTGGATGCCCAGGCTCAGGATGTGAGCTGTGCTGGTGTCCCCTGCCCTGCCCTGCCCTGCCCTGCCCTTTTGGGAGGTATTTTCTTTTCCTGTGGCACTTTGGTGTCAGCCAGGGCACAGCTGAGGCTCCCTTGGCTGGGAGCAGCCAGAGTCCAGCAGGATTGATCCAGAGAGATTAAAACTTCCCAGTCTGAGCCACTTCCAGCCTCCTTTCTGCCCATCCCTTAGAAAATTTTATTTAGAAAAAGAATTTATTTTATTTTATTCTATTTTATTTTATTTTATTTTATTTTATTTTGGAAACAAAGCTGGAGAAGCTGTAAAACGTGCTATTTCCCACAAAATGTGGCATTTCAGTGGTGAATCTGCTGGGCTCTTACAAAAATTTTCGAGATTTTCAAGAGCTACCAGGGCAGTTCTGGGACAGTGAGAGCAGCAAATGGATTCGCAGTGAGAGCAAGCACAGGCACAAAGAACAGGCATGTGCAGAAACTTTGATAGAGTTTTTGCTGCCAAAATCCTTCTCTGGGTAGTTTGTAACAGACCCTGAAGCTCGTCTGACGCTGATTAGCTTTGGAGGCGCAATTGCTACAATGAGAAAGCTTTTACTGATTTGCATGTGTTGACAATTATTCTAACAGTAACAACCTGATTATACCAGTGTGTTAGTCCCAGATATGGTGTATTATTCCCTAGCTTTAGGAATAATTCTGATAGTTATGGCCTCTGGCTTCATTTAAGCATAGCCCTAAACACTTCTGATTAAAACATACATAAATGAGTTTGGGGATTTTTAATTTTTTTTTTTTTTTTTTATTTTTTTTTTTTTTTTTTTACACCTCAGCTTCTAGGGGGTTTTTTTTGCCCCGAAGGAGAGAAAAAGAGAAAATTAGGTTTCAGCACAGAGAAATGTTTGAAAGACTGTACAAAAATAATGAAAAATATTTTTGTTTCCAGAACATTTTATTTAACCGCCTCATTAATACAGTTTTATTATTTTGATTTGATTAATTGCTGTAGGTTTTGAGTTTGGATTTATTATTCAAATTGCAATGACTCTCCTGTTACTTTCTTCATGTTTACCAAGGGCTTTACACCATTCTTTCTCCACACAAATAACTAATTAGTCAACCATTTTCTCATTCGACACTTCTCAGTGGCGGGGGACTGAAAACTGAATTTCATCCAATTTTTCATCCTGTTTTGATGGTATCATTGGAGATGGGGAATTGTGATGAAAGCCAGCCTGTTAAATCCCTGATGTGATGAGCAACACAAAGCTGAGATGAGGAATCTTTTAGCTCAGATGGGGTGCATGATTTTCAAAGTGCAGGTTTCTGCAGATGTGAAGAGGAGCAAACCCCGCAAACCCTTCCCTCGGGCACAGGAACCTATTCCAGGGCTAAAATCTGAGATCACTGGCACTGGAATTTTGGTGCCTGTACAGACAGGATTAACCTAAAGCCTCTTCAAGGTTAAATGTGGGCAGAAACTCCCAGGAATTCGAGGGATGACCCAGGAAAAAGCTGCTGCAGGGAGTTTCGACAAAAGCTGTGGTGCCCCACGAGCAGAGCTGATGGATTCACCCTGGAATGTGTCCAGGTTATCAGTGAAAATTGCATTTCCAGTGACCAAAGATGCACAAAATCACTTGTGGCACAACACTGACTGGGGGTCTTAATTTATTTTTTTTTAATTGTACTCTAAGTTGACATTTCCAGCCTGTGAAAATACTGCAAGGCCATAAATCCATTCCATGAAGCTGAAAAATGCCTCTTGCTTAAATCCTCAATCTTCAGTGAGTTTAAAATTGCATCTGACCCAACACCTTCCTCAACAGTGTTGCCAGAAAATGTGATTTATTTCAGGTTTTAGATTTAGTTAATGATATGTTTATTCTGATTAATAATAATAGTATTGATTTCAGTTAAATTTGCTTTTTTACATTTTTAAATTTTTTATTTTAAAGAATCTAGCCAAAGTAACTTGAGCACGTCTGAATCTCTGCAGGAGAGCACTGCAGGAGGTTTTTCACAGCCTGCTGCTCGTGTAGCATAGAGCCACAATTTCAGTGCATTTAAATCCAAATTCAAATCCCTTCATTTCATGTGATTTAATGGCAAAGAAGCCCGCCTAGGCTTAGCTCGGTAGCTGGAGTGTGCAAATCAAAGATGGAAAGCACAGGCAGAGGACGGTTTAGATTTCATTTTCCTTTCTGACTTTTTAACAGCACCTTTTGGGTTAACTCTGTGTTAACAGAGTGTGGTTACAAGGAATGTGTTTAGGCCAGACTCATTGAGGTTTAAGACCCACAAAAGGTCTGGAAAACGGTTGGTGATGATCTCCAGGGGCTCCTTCCAACCTCAACCACTCTGTGGTTCTGTGGAATCCCGAAGTTAGACATACAGAGAGCTCTGAGAGCCTTGAGGATCGGGAATCAGCCTGTGCACATTTACAACTGACAGGAAAAGTTCCGGAAAAGTTCTTTAGTGGGGTCACCACTGCTCCCCTCAGCATTTCTCTTGTAGCCTGGTCTGTAGTTCCTGAGGTGTCCACATGCTTGGATTTTGTCTCAATAACATTGTGTGATGGAGCATTTGTGTTTTATTTCCCTTACGAAATCCTCTGGTTGCCTTTTAGTCCTTGCCTGCAGTGGAAATTAATTCAGGTAACCCAAATAATGCCTCCCTTGTGCTGTTAGGACAGGCTTTGTCACAAGGACCATGAGTTACTGCCCTGTACCAAGTTGTGTTTAGGGGCTGCAGCAGCAGATTTTAGGCAGTGGCATTATATCTGAGTAAAAAATGGAATCCAAACCTCTGTGTTCACCTGCACCTCGTAATTAATACATTTAATCAATCCATATTGTGTTTCAGTACCTGAAAAAAAAAAAAAAAAAGGCGAATCACAGAATAATAGAATGGTTTGGGTTGGAAGAGCCCTTAAAGATCATTTAATTCAAATCCCCCTGCTGTGGGCAGGGGTGTCACCCACTAGACCAGGATGCTCCAGGCCCCATCCAACTTTGGAAAATGAAAGCCCACAACTGCTCCAACAACAACAACTGCTCTTCCAATGGCTTTAGTGCCACAAACATTTTTTATATTAAAAAAACAAAAAAAAAAACCAAAAAACCCCAGGAAACAACACAGTCTTGGAAGTTGCATCAAAACGCTCTTTACAAAATCAAATGTTGATATAGTGGCAGAACACTATTACAGTATACAGTAGGGATTTGCTGTTCTTGTTTTCATTTCACTTGGGATAGGAATTTATCTATATATATCCATTTATAGACCTATTTATCTGTACATCCCCAGCTGTGCAAGGCTGGGAATGTACAGATAAACAGACAGATACAGACGGATATAGATATAGATACATAGATAGATGGATATGTACGATATAGGTTATATAGATTGTGTAGATAGATACAGATGATATACATATATATTAGATTAAATATAGATTATAGATATATAGATATATAGATATAGATGATAGAGATTGTTACAGATGATATAGATAAAGATAAATATAGACAGCTATAGATGGGCTTTGCCCTCCCCAAAGCTTATAGCCCAGCCCAGCCTGGGAGCAGGAATCCCTTTGTTATCTCCTGGCCAAAAAGCAGAAAAATGGCGGTGTGTCCTCAGTAATGAATGTGGAGTGTGGTTCAGCTGGAGAATTGCTGTGCTGCAATCAGGTTCCCTTTCTGCTCTTCCTGGTGCCATATGCTGCCATAATTAGTGCAGGCAAAAGGTAATGAGAGCACAGGGGAGAGGAGGGAGCTCCATGGGAAGCAGGTTGATCTCTAAAACTCTGCATTATGTCATCCCTGCATAGAGCACAATGCAGTTTTAATCCAGATTTTTAATGGTGCACTTATATTTTGGGAAGTTTTTATTTTGTCTTTCTCTGAGAAGCGCCACTGCTTCCCCAGGTGTGGATATTTGTGCTGTAATTGCTGCACCAGTCTCTCCCAAATACCTGTGAACCTTTTCCCAGGGATAGTGGCTCATGATTTTTCCACCAGCTTTGATGCAATGCCGTTTATAAAATTTAAATTATTTCCATATATCTGCTACTCTATTTTAGTTCTGCGCCACGTGTGTATTTTGATTTGTGTTCTGTTCTGCATCCATAACCTCTCTGTGTCTCTTTGGAGGTCTGTGTTGACAATTTCCAGTCTAAAGGAGTTGTTTTTGCTGCTCTCTTTGCAATACCTGGCTTAGACAAGGCCAGGACACGAACTCAGTGCAAGGAGGTCACAGTCAGAGTGTGTTACGCTCACTTTCCCTTCCCTCTTGTCACACAAGCCCTTGGGAACTGTGAACACAGTTTAAAATTAAAAAAAAAAAAAAACCAAAAACAAAAAACAAAAACCTAAAGCTAGGGCTAAAACAAAAACAAAACAAACAAACAAAAATAAAAATAAAATTAAAACAAAACAAAACAAAACAAGAAAACCCACAAAAAACTCCAAAAACCAACCCCAAAAAACCCCACCAAAACCAACAAACAAACCCACAACAAAATGAAATAAACTCCATGAGTAGCACTAAACTGAACTGCTGCAAAGCAGAATGAGACCAAACTAAAGAGTAATTGGCACAGCAGAGCACAGTTCTGTGCACATCTGATCCATCACTGGGCTCAGGGCTGAAGACACAGGAGGTACATCTAGAGCAGCTCATGTTTAACCACCCCAGAATGGTCTGATTTTAAAAGCTGCTGTGCAATCGACAGATCCCACCGAAGTCAAAAGTGGGAAGTGAATCTTTGCAGCCAAAACTTCTATTTTTATCACGGTTTTTATGGCGGGCCTGTTCTAAACCTTTGCTAGCGGAGTCCTCAAAAGATGGAACAAAGAACAATTATCTTAACTGTGCTGCAGTATGCTCTTACAATAAGTAAAAAATGTGGTGGGAAAGACAAAGTGCTACTTTTACAATATCCTCTGCCAAATCACAGGTTATACAATCCAGGTTTTTATTTGCACAGCCAACAGTGCTTTGTAGAGCAATCAGGGAAGATAATACAATCCATTTTACATTCTCATTACTTCAGAAGTGTTGAATCTTCTGAAATGGTTTCAGGGTTAATTGAGAATTTGCAGTTTTACAATAGACTAGGAATTGTTTAGGCTGCCCTTGTTTCATATTTTCGTGCCTACCTTTGTTGCAAAGCTATAAAAACAACAATAAGAGAAGAGACAAAGGAGTGAAATGAAATACTGATCGGCATTGTTGCCATTGCAGGCACTCATTTTTGTGGGAGATAAAGCTGAGCTATTGATTAATGTTTAAATGGCTATTAAAAGGAAGGACATGTTGGGTTGATGGAACATCTCACTGTGCACTAATGCTGTCCTTTGATTCTTTGCCACGTATTCCCTAAGGGATAATTTCTGCTCCTGGGGGAGCCAGTGGTGAAACTCTGAGTTACTTTTCTGCCAGCATAAACAAGCCAGCTATTTTCCCTCTTCATCTCTTTTTCTGCATAAATTCCAAAAGTTTCTGGTTTCCAAATCTGCTCTTTAACTTCGTTTAACATCACAAGAGCTTGTAAAAATGTGGCATTTCTCCTGGCTGTATGTGCTGCAGTCTTGATGCTCGCTCTGGCTGCCTGAGCACCAGAACGTTCCTGTGCACCACAGCCAGGCTCAGCAGCCCCCAGGAAGTTTTATTTTTCCAAGCCTGAAGCAAAGTTGTGGTAAAAGCAGCGGCCTGGGCAGGGCTGTCTGTCAGAACTTCATTAGAGGCTGGCATTTTATTTCATTTTACCTTTTTTTTTTTCACCCCCACCCCAACAATGTGTTATTTTTGTTTATTCCCTCATACTTGCACTGATAATTTTTTTTTCTTTTTTGCAACATTATCACAGAGGACTTTCAGGTGAATTCACTTTCAGGTGAATGCCACTGTGAGGCACTGCCTTGGCACAGACTCATTAAGTAATAACAGGTTCCATGTCAATTACTAGTAATTTAAATTGTCTGTAAAAGGTTGTATGGAGCTTTATGACCTATAACAATTCACTACAAAAAAGATAAACAGGTTATTAACCCAGGTATTGATTATATGATTGGAGTTTTGGTTTAAAATGTTAGCACATTTAATTGGAGAGGGAATTGGTATCAGTTAATTCAGCTCTGGGTTGTTCTATTGCTTAATGTATTTAACTGAGTATAGAATTGGGCCCTAATTATGAACATTCTTACATTTATTGCTTCAGTCAAGTAGGGAAGTTCCTGGTGTGTTAACTCCACAACCTCTCTAAACGTTTCCAGTTTTGGGGGCTGAATATTTGTGCTGATTAAAGGGGAAAAAAGCCCACCAGCGAATTTCATATTGTTGGGGGATCTTGGAGACAGCATTTCCAAACTCCGACTGAGACAAGGTGGATTTGGTGGAATTTAACCAGCAGAAGGAGGGAGCTCCAGATCCCAGAGTGCAGAATAAATGTGTGCAAACAGGGCTGGGTGGAACCACCTCCCCACAGACCTGCTGAATTCATTGTCTGACTCTCTTTTTGCTGCCATTCCCCACAATTTAGTACATTTCCAGCTCACCCAAAGTGAGTAATGGTAAGAAAAAAAAAAGAAAAAAACCAAAACAAGAGAAACACTCAAAAAGCAAATTAAAAATACAGCTTTCAGTCCAACTGGAGTTTTGAGTCTGGAGAAAGGAGGGCTGTGATAGGATTCATGAGGTCAATGTGGATGCAGAGGTGCACTGGAAGTGCTCTGGCTGTACAGCACAGGTTCTATATAATACCCTAAATATGGATTTCTCTGCTAAACTTTGGGACAAATATATATATATATCTCCAAAGGAATTGACTCAAACCTCTCCCTATATCTCCCTCTGCCAGCTAAGCCTAGCACTGACCTGTCTCTAAGTGGAGGCACAAGCTAAAATTGCATTTTTCAAATATTAAGAGATCCACTGGCGAAAAACCACTGAGCACACAGACAAATTCCTTTGTGCCGTTGTTTTATGTTCAGGTCTGTGACTTGGTAACAACTTCTGCCCTTCCGTTCAGGTATTCAGTGCACAAGGACCCAGCAGGGTGGCTGGAAATCAACCCCACCAACGGCACGGTTGGCACCACGGCGGTGCTGGACAGGGAATCTCCCTTCGTGCACAACAACGTCTACACTGCCCTGTTCCTGGCCATCGACAGTGGTGAGTACCCAGCTGAGGGGAAACCTTTCATTTCCTGCTTGAAATGCTCTGGTCTGAAAGCTTCAGGGGTTAAATTAACCAGGAGCTGCAGCACTTTGTTGCTTTTTATCTTCTTTTCTGTCAGAGTCGGGATTAAATGCACGAGAGACGATCTTTCGTGTTTGGACTCAGATGTTTATTAATTCTTATCTATGGTCCAGCCTCACAAGCCATGAGTTCTAGCTAACAAAGTAAAAAATGGCCCCTATCTCTTTCTTCACAAGGCCTTTTAAGGATAAACTGTCCAATGAAGAAATGACACCTAGATTATTTTTACTTCCAACCCAATAACCAACCACCCATGGCCCCCAGTGCGGATTTTTCTACCCAGTTACAAAATCCCACCCAGACCCATGAAGAAGAAGGTAAAAAAGAAGGACTCAGCCTCTGCCCTAAAACCTCCATCTTGCTTTATATCTATATTACTATATTCTAAACCCTTAAACTCTAAGTTTTGCACCCTGTGATATCACACACTTCTATTCAAACTCCACACCCATAATCCCAGTGCTGTCACTCAATTTTGGAAGCCTTCTCCACGGCCTCAGGTCCAATGCAGTCTTTGCTTGGGGGTCAGTGCCTGTCATCACAGAAAGCCTGAAATTCTCAGTGACCAGGGTTCCAACAGCACTTCTCTGCCTGGCCTCCTGAATGTATCATAGATCATTCTGGAAAACAAGAAGAAAGAGGAATTAACTGAAAACTTCAAATTTATAAGAGTTTTAATTTAGGTTTAATCCTCACTCGTTTATTCCTACACTGATGTCTTAATGCTAGGTGCAATTAGTCTAGAAGCATTCTTAGAAATGTAATAAATCATCCCAATCTGAGTTAATTTTTTCACAATATTTGAGCAGTCAGCGCGCCTGAGGCACTTAAATACCAATAACAGCTCCTCCTTGATATGCTGGATTGTAATCTATTCAAGACAATGACAGTGACAATAAAAACATAACTAAACCCCTTGTTAAATGCAACAATTTTTGCATCTTGTGTGTACTAAAGTTCCTCCTGTCAAATAGAATCCAAATTAAGCTATCGAGGGAAATTCAGTGAGTGACTTTGGAGCAGAGGAAGAAAGAGAAAATCCTGAACGTTCCAAATCTCCCGAGCTGAAGGCACAAAATAAATAAAAGATTTGCCTGTAGTATAACAGCTAATATGCTAACACTTCTTCACAGCTGCAGCTGGTTTAGCTCTGGTGATGAATTGTAAAATGCTCTTTTTAAGAGAGTAATTCTACATTTTTGTAAGCACATGACTCAGGGAACATTTGCAGGGCCTGACAGGGGAAAGAAAATATTGCCTAAAGTACAACAGAAAAAAAAATTCTGCTGAGGTGATGATTTACTTATACATTAATATCCATATTTTGCTTGGGAAATTTCTGGGGGGAAAATGTAGTGCTAAACATATTTCTGTCTTTTGCTTGCTACTGGATTTTTATTCTCTTTTTAAATGCATCTTAAAATCAGGTGCACTGGGAAATGTCATCTCACAATGAAAGTAAAAAATTTGGGATATTACTGAGGGGTTACCCAAAGGACAAAGGTGTGATTTAAAGGTGAAGTCAGATATTGTCAAGGGGAGTAGATGGAGAAAGGAGATGAGTGTTTTTGACTGTGGGAACCAGCCTGAATAATGTGGATTTTGGGGGACACCTTCATGCTGCAGCTTAGGCCTTGCTCATTTATTCTAAGCCCAGGACTTCACTGTTTTTGATTCTCAGAGGTTTTTTTTGTTGTTGTTTTTTGGGGTTTTGGGGTTTTTTTTTCCCATTGTGGAAAAATGAGAGAAGGGAAAGCTGTGAGAGAAAAGGAATCCTGTTCACTTGGGGCTCGGAGGCAGCACCTGACTCCAGCCCCTGTAATTGTGTTTATTTGTGGTTGTGCAGCTCTGTCAGTGCAGGAGTTCATCTTCTGCAGCATTATTGACTCCTGTGCATGCAATGATTACAAACCACACGTGTGCATTTCGGACTGTCATGCTAAGGTGTTACTAATGATCATTCCAGGGCACTGCACTCCTGCCATGTGCAAGGGAGTGGGAATAAACAGCAGAACTTAATTAGCTGATATTAACCTCGTGCCCTTCATCACCTCTGGATTAATTACCAGGCAGCTTGGGGAGCACATTAGACTTAGAGATGGGCTGGAAAGTGGGAAGATTTTCTGCTGGCCTGGATGAATAATTCAATAACTTACAATACTCCTATAGTAATTCAACCAAAAACAACAATAGCTACTGCTATTGCTTTACCAATAAATACAAATAAACAAATTTTATACCAAGAGACAGGGGGAAGTGTGGGAAATGGATTTGTAGAGGATTCTCAAAGCCTGACAGAAGGCTCACACAGTCTTGTGCATCTGTGTGCAAACTCTGAGATAAAGTGTGCTGACTTAGAAATGCCATGGGACAGGACAGACATTGCCGAGAGAGAAATGGACCTAGAAAACAAGTTTCAAATGATGACCTTGCAAATAGACCAGATACTTTGGAGAAATAGAACTATGAAAGATGTGTTGTAGTAGGACCCACAAGGGGTGATTTTAGATGATTGGCTTTAAGGCATTTACAGCATGGTGTGGCAAAAGCTGATAGGCCAAGAAATGCTTATAATGTACTGGAATTAGGAAATAGTTGGCTTCTGATTGTAACAGCATAAATTATCACATCTGTACTGTCTCACCCTTCACACGAGACTGAAAATAAAATAAAAGTTTTTAAAATGACTCTCAGTTACCCCATCTCTAAGTCAAAAAAGAGTATAAACCGACACTCTGTGGCTAAAGCAGCCAAGGAAATTTTAGAGTTGACCTCAACAGGTTGGGGATCTGCCTTGTCCCCTGCAGGGACAGCTGGGACTGACAGTATCCCTGGGAAGTGTTCCCAAACTTGTTTCCAGGCCACTGACAATGTGAACCAGCACAGCTGGGAGACCCACTTTATCCCTCCAACCATCAGAGCTAACGTCCAACTTGAAATATTGCATTAGATGGGAAGCCAGATTATGGGAGAATGGTATGAGATGAATACAGAATTATTTCAGGACTCTAAAAGAAGGTTATTTTAACTTAAATAGGGGGAAAAATCAGATTGAACGTCACTGTCTGCATCTCTTTAGAGCAGCATTGTCCACAGAGTGCAGATCTCTCTCTTCAGGTTAATAAGTGGAGCCTGTCTAATACCAGTGAGGACTTCTCAGTGAGAGGGCAGCCAAAGGCAGGATTAAGAATTGCCAAATGAAAGAGGGTAATAAAGTGAAAATTTAGAGCATTTCCAATAGAGCAAGTCATTTGCTTGGCCTAACAGATTTGTGGTGAAAAGGGGGGAGAGGTAAAAAAGAAATACTTTAGCAGAAATTCATTTTTCAAACGTGTTCAGTGAAGGTTTTTACTTCCTTTGGCCTCTCAGCTTATCTCTGATTCAAATCTGAGCTGTGCTGGCACAGGCACTGGGGGAGTGTGAGCTGCCACAGGCTTTCCTTTCCTTTCCTGGAAACAGAGAGAGCACAGGCAATGCCTAGGGCAGAGCCCAGCAGTGGGAATTGGAGCCCAGAGCAGCTCCCAGCTGAGCAGGCACTGCAAGATCTATGATAATCTTTAACAGAATTTATAGTGAATCACTCTAAAATCATATAAAGCCCTGTACCTTAGACACGTGGTAAAGCATAAACACAAATGTTATCCAGTGTTATAGTATTGGAGTTTACCTGCTCACAGAAAAGTTCTGTTGTCCCATTGTGTTCCATGCTCAGGTCTTTATAAAACGACGTCACGAAATGAATGAAAACTCGAGCGCTGTCCTGTGTGAGGGGTGGAGACAGCTGAAAACAAACTCCACAGTGATCCTTTTTCCATCTCCTTTAGCCGATGTCAGTCGAGAATCTGTCATCAGCTCCAGCAGGCACTGACTCCTTGTCATTACACTTCAGTGCAGGGAGCAAGTGCCAGGGCATTTTATTTTTTTTTATCTGTAAAGTGTTGGATATTTCTGTCACAAGTAAAACCTGGAGCTTTGTGCTTGGTAGCTCTTTGTATAAATCCATCACATCTTTATCTTTTTTTGGGATATCACAAAACTGGTCTTTACCAGTAGGACAGGAACAATGAAAGGGGCGTAGAAAATGGAATCACTTCACTGCAGGAAATAAGTTAGATCTTTATGAGATTCTTTTTTGACCCTTATGATATTATTTCTCAGCATTATCAAATTAACTGCAACTCAGGGTGGTAAAGTATGAATTATGTTATTCCTGATCTAAACAGTTCCTGTATCTTCCCAATCACACTTGAAACAATGTGAAACAGCAAATTTTGATGGAAACAGTGTTAATTCATAATTTTTTGACCTTTTATGGGGGTGCATTACACTTTAAAAAGGACTTTTGGGGAGAAATTTCCTAATTTTCCCAGTACATTTGATTTCAGTAAAAGGTCAACGCAGTGTCTTTAGAATTTGAAAACTTTTTATTAACGACCTGTGTGAACACAGAGTCTCTGGCCTATTAAAGAAGAAATTAAACCCTGGTAGGAAATACCATGCAGCAGAGTTAACACATTAAAGTGCCATGAACTGTGTTTAATCTGAGAATGAGCTGATAATGGGGCAAAGTCAGGTTTATGCAAACTTGGGAAACGTCAGCCGTTTCATTCGATTAACCAAAGTGCCAACAATGGTGATCATTTTATTTCCTGGGTTTAGCACTCTAATCACTGAACCCATGCGGTGTCACAGCGTTATTGGGAGCTTTTTTCACCCATGTGAAACACAGAGGAGAAATCGTTTGGGTTTGAGAAACCCGTGTGGAAATAACAAATGTGCTCTGCGACCACGCTGCGGTGTCACCCTGCAGATTCTATTGTTCACTGGAAATTCGGGATGAGGATCACAAAGCAGAACACCTGGAAGTTTTTCTCATTCATTTCTCATGCTAGAAACTCTTTTTTCCCCCCTGTATTCTGAGAGTTTGAGTCACAATCTGGAAAAAGTAAGGGAGGATGAAACCATGGCTGGAGGTGAAGCTAAAAAAAATACCAGGAAATTGTGTAAAATCTTTAAAAGTAAAATTAGTTTCTCCATTTCCTTTTAGAGGCATGAATAATAATTTATCCCCAGATTTACCTTACTTACGCAACAATCACTCTTTTCTGTGGAATTAATATCCCATTGTGTAGCCTTTTTTTATCTCTTTAAAAACAGAATCTTTGGTTATTTTTGGTTGCCTGACTCCTGGAAAACCCACCTGTGTTGTCCAAGGCTGTCACCTGGTGACAAATAATGACACACTGATCTTGCTGGTTGGGTTAAATGCAAGCTGAAGTTGGATCCCACTTTTCTCATGCCACCCCAGTGGGGTCCCAGCTAAAGCCAGGGAGAAATGTTCTCCCAGAGAGAGAGTCTGCTCCAAGCATTCCACCTTCTCTCCCTGCCATTCCTATCACCACAGAGCTGCTGAGACTAAAATTGGGAATAAAAGAACTTCTGCTGCATTCAACAAAGAGAATGAACGCCATGAAATGTCACTTTAGTTGAGAGTTTTGGGTTTGCCTGGAGCTACACTGGCCAGCTGAAGAAAAAACAACTTGGACCTTGCTTCTCTGACTGGGGCCAGTGGCACTTGTGAGCTTTGGCACTGTTTCAGTTCTCCTGAGCAAAATGAAGAAATAGTCAATCAGGTTTTCACTTTTTCCCGTGTTTCCAAGGAGCAGCTGAACCCAAGCAATCCTGATCCCATTTATTGCCCAGGTCTTGGCCCTGCTAATCACAGAAAGGAAACTTACTGTTCTGTGCTCTGTGTGATGAGCAGGAGCACACAACACCCAGAGAAAGCTGGAGTAACAGAGATGTGTGGCAGTTTGCAATTAGGACTTCTCCTTACATGTATCTAACCTGCCTTCTCACTCCATGATGTATGTAATTAAATTACCACAGATTGATTCCACCTCAAACACGCTATTTTTGAAGAAATCAGGCAATTAGTTACCATGGCAACCCAATTAAGCCAGTTTTATACCCCTTATCTTAATTGCTGTATTAATTGAGAAGAGAAAATAAATTGAAGACTCATCCTTTTCGTGCCATTTTAGATTTCAGTAAAATATGAATTGCACACAAAATATTGTTTTAATTTGTCATCATGGACTCATGATTAGAAAAAGAAATTAGAATGCTGAAAACAGTATTTAAGACGGATGGCATATGTCAGTAGCAATTTGATATGCTGAAAGAGCTGTGCTCTTTTGAAATGTAATTACTCAAAAACAGGAGCTGCATACATTATCTGAGGGGATGAATGAAGGGTTGTAACTTTGGGGAGATTATTTATTTTATATATTTTACAAAGCATCTATGTGTTCATGCAGATGAAAAACGCACAGGAAATTTGGATTCTTGAGGAATTAGGGACAAAATGTCAGCATATGGCTTTGAGGAGAGCAGTTCTGCGAGCAGAACACCCGGATTTTGGTGTCTTCCCCCTCTGCTGGTTCCATTTGCTTTGGCTGAACCGCTGATGGAGTTCACCCTGAACATGGAATGTGGTAGAGTAGAGCTGCCTGCACGGGATCCCTGCCTGCGGGGAGGGCACTGCTGCCAAAGCTGCACACACAGATTTGCTGAGCAGAAAAACAGCATATGGAGGGGAGAAAAAAAAACCAGTGTGAGGGATGAGACAGAAATTTGTGTTTAGATTCTCAGAGCAGCATCATTAGAAAGCATGAAAAGCACTGTTCTCGGAGTCCTTGTTTGAAGAGCAGGGTGTGAGTCGTGTGACTTTAATAATTCTGATATTATTCTGAGCAGCTTTTCATTAAGATTCAAGCATTAAAAGTATACAAAGTATCTTTTTCTAGAACATTGCTTTTCACAGTAATTTTTTCGACTGGAGGTAGAAACATGGTCATTTATGCTGGCAGCACTAAAATCCACTTTAAAGTCCACATTTCCTGGTAACAGCCCCTTGCACTGGAGGCTCAGTTCACCACCAAGTTTTCACTTTATCTCAGTATAAGGTTATCCATCCTTCAGCCTCTGTTCCAGCAGCTGGTACACAAACCAGTGACGCTGTTTCACTCCTGTGATTGCCATGGTGTATTCCCAGATGTGTCACTTCTGGGAGTTTGGAATTCTCTCTGTCCTCAATGGCTCCAAGGACACCCGAATATTTAAAGTGTTCATCCTCAGGAGGGATGGCCAGTTCTGGTCAGTGGCAAATGGGATGAGAGCCCTTTGGAAAAGCTTCTCTTGAGGATTGTTGGACCCCTTATATCTTGCTTTGCTCTTTAATTCTGCTTTCAGCCATAAGGTTTGACAATCCAAATGAGAAGTTTCACTTCACAATTAAAATTTTCTATGGGTGACTTTCCTTTCCAAATCAAAGGCATCTGGAGATCGTGGGATTCTGAATTATTTCAAGAGCATAATACCATCAAATTTATGAAAGTCATATATTCCCAATGGATGAGTTGCGGCCGTTTTTCCTTGATTCATTTCTTGTTACATTTTTATGACGTGTGTTAACAAGCTCCAGTTTATGACCCTGACATTTGCTTGTTTCTCTTTTGGAGGTCTTCATAAACCAACAAAAGATTTTATTTTTTTTTTTTAATCAGTACAAATAAACCAAGCAGAGAATAAGTCATTGAAATGGACAGAAACAATTTCCTTTCTCTCTTTTACTTTGTGTGTAATATTTGCCCAGCCCCTGAACCATACAAAGACTGAAACATTTGCATGGCAGGGGAAACGCAGCCGTATCTGTGCGTGACAAAATAGCAGGACATCCATAATGCTGTTGGCTTCTTCTTTTCAAAAGGCAGATTTTAATATTACTGACTTCAGAGAAAGATAAGAAGGGCAGTGCAGAAGACATTATCAGTCCAGTGTGGAAATAATGCATTCAAAATTAAAGACAGCAGTTTAATTAAGTGCATGAAAGGCTGGCTTTTATGATCATATTTCAAATACTAGAATGTCTTTTCATCCATTCTGCCGTATGACTTTACTTAATAATATATCAAGAACAAAAAAACGTATTGGAGTCTTTCTGTAAATTCAATTAGTCCAATAAAAAGTGAAAAATAGTTTCTTTTTCATTAAAAAGAACTCAACCCTAACCCTTCCGATGACAAAGTGCGAGATGAGAAGGGAGGGCAAGGCTGGAGAAGGATGAACATCCTGCCTTTGTGATGCATTTCTGCGTGCAGGGAACAGATGAAGTGTCACCATTAGTAACATTTGTTATTGAGAGGACTAATTGCGTTCTGCTGCAGGCGGCACTTTATCAGACCCAGACCACGGGGCGTTTGCTTCTCCCAGCCCAGCAATAACTGCGTTTCTTCAAATATGCTGTGGATAACTTTCAAAAGCCCGGGTTGTTGGGCTGCTGTGGGCAGGGTGATTATGCCGAAGGGAACCTCTCGCAGGGCTGAGCTCTGAGTGAGTGCTGTGACACCTCGCCCCGGTGCTGCGTAGGTTAAGTGCAGCCTCTCGAATCCATTCGGAAAGGGTTTAAGCTCAGGGAAGTGCAGGGATGCAAGTTCCTTAGAAAAAAAAAAAAAAAAGGAATAAACGACCCAGGAGCGCAGCTTTTCAGACGAGACCTCGTTAATGCCGGCCACAATAAAGGGCAAAACGTGCATTCGGAACACTTTGAGATGGTTTTACCGGGGTTCAGAGGGAGCTGAAAGGAGCTGCTGTGCTGGAGGCTGGAGGCAGTGGTGGCTGCTCAGCCATGGCATACGTCTGCAGTGACGAGGAGCTATTACCTCCTGTCAGCTCCTGGGTGACCCCTGTGAAATGAGGTGCTGGTCCAGCCCCGCTCCCCCCGGCAAACTCTGCCTTCCCCCGGTGCCACCGGGGCTGGTTTGTCACTCACAGCCCCGGCACAGAGCTTGTAGTGGTGAATAAACAACACCCTCACCTCTGCAGCTGGCTCTGGGGTCAGGGCTGAGGCGGGCTGGCAAATCATTGCAGGTTTGAAAGCGCTGCCAGCACTGGGTAAATAAATAAATTACCCATCTCATCTCCCTGAGCTGCCCCTGACAGGTTTCGCTTCTGCTGACAGAACCGCTCGTGGCCCTCGGGGTTGTTAGGAATGATCTGGTGCTGTTCTGCTCCTGGGCACCCACCACACAACCTGATTCCTCTCTGCTGACACTTTTCCTCTCGCTTGTCTTATTCTTGGTTCTTTTAATCCTGTGCTATCCATCTGGGGGATGGTTCCCAGTATGTTTCTCTCTGTGTGTGCTGATGAACAGATTCTGTTCCAGATATCTATTCATGTCCTACTCTCATTTTAACTTCAAAATATTCCTCTCCCAGAGGTTTCCTTTAGAATAATTTTCCATGCTGTAGAGAATCAGACAGGCTTCATTCCGAAAATCAGCAATGAATTTACAGGAGTGACTCATCAGGTATTTTAAGCAATAATTTCCATATAAAAGAGGTAAGAACAATAAAAATTATTTCCTTTTGCAAGCCTGCAGGTGCAAATAGGAGCGAGAGTTTATGGAAATGTGATTTAATAAAGAGATGTTTGTTTTTTTTTTCCCCTAGGTAACCCTCCTGCTACAGGTACAGGGACTTTGCACATCACCTTGGAGGATGTCAATGACAACGTCCCATCCCTTTACCCAACGCTGGCAAAAGTCTGTGACGATGCAAAAGATCTCAGGGTAGTGGTTCTAGGAGCATCAGACAAAGACCTCCATCCCAACACAGATCCTTTCAAATTTGAGCTCAGCAAGCAATCCGGCCCAGAAAAGTTGTGGAGAATCAACAGGCTGAACAGTAAGGCTGTAACTTTGATTATTGTGTGTTTATTCATCCCACTCCTCCATCCCAGCATACTCCCCCTGAGGCACTGGGGGAATTTAGGAGGGGTTTTTGCATGAAGGGTTTGTAGGATGGACCCACTGCTGCTGCTTCACCCTGTGCTGGGTCTGCCTGTGGAACACAGCAGCTCTGAAACTGGAAATTCTTCTCTTGTTATGTTGGCTGAACTTTCTTCTTTCAGTTTTGCGTTAATGAGGGGCTACTAATGACTGCTAATTTTGTGAAGATTACTGTGTCTCATGGCACACAATTTGTTTGCACGAGGTGCACAAGGCTTTGCTATGAAAGTTTTGCATTGGCCTCACCAACGTAATTGAAAAACATCCCAATTTTAAGTATTTAAACTTTTTACAAAGAAATACCCCAATGCACAGGGACCTTACACAATTGCTAAGAGGATCATGAGATTGCAGAAGGTTTGAGTGTTGAACTGTGGGAACAAAGCACAACATTTCTTCTTATTGTAGATTGTTCCTCTTTCTTTTCTGGAATGTATTATTGTTGTCTGCCACTCTCCAATCTTTTAGTTCATGTCATAGTCTTAGAAGAAACTCGAGGTGGTTGTGATGGCTGTACCTGCCTGCAGGACAAAGAGGAGGGGATGTTTTCTTGGCTATTCTCCAAACATTCTCCAAACACTTGGTTAATTCTCTCCTCGTGCTTTGCAGATACCCATGCCCAGGTCATCCTGCTTCAGAACCTGAAAAAGGCCAATTACAACATCCCCATCTCAGTGACAGATTCTGGAAAACCTCCTCTGACCAACACCACAGAACTGAGATTACAAGTGTGTACCTGCAAGAAATCCAAAATGGACTGCAGTGCAAGTGATGCTCTCCACATCAGCCTGACCCTAATCCTCCTTTCACTCCTCAGTTTATTTTGTAAGTCTTGTGCTGAGCTGTAAGTAGTGAAGTGTTGTTTATCTGCTCATTTGTGCTCTGCATCAGAAAACCCTCCAAGGGAAAAGTTACGTTCATACACTGATTCCATAGTGCTGCAATTTTGGGTTCTTTTTCCATGAGGGAATAGCTGTGAGAAGGGTGGGGGGAGGGGGTTTTTCATAGTCAAAAAAATTAGCAATGAATGGCTGACTGTCAAATTAAGAAATAGAAGCAATAATTTTGAGAGGAATCAAAGGGAATCAGAGCTAACATATGATAAACTGAGAAGTACCAGCTGTAGTAGCAGATTTGTGCAACGCTTGCTTTCATCTCTCCCCACTTGAATTCAATTCAAACCCAGAGAGGGGAGATTAAAGGTGTTCATGTAACAATGGCTGTTCTGGGTCACCAGGAAAACGAGGACTGTCTGCTTCAATCTATTCCTCCACATAAAATGTGCAAGTGACTGGAACATGGGGAACTCAATTGAGATTCTGGGCTTAGAACCACCCAGAGCTGATAATCAAATGGCCAGTCTGGGTTGGAGGGCAGAGAGAACTGACAGGTAAAAGAAATTTCGGCTGTTTCTGAGAAAGGAATTGTGTAAATCTCATTTGGAAAGCTAACTTGAATTGGAAGTGGGGAAAAAAAATCCCAGAATGACTGAAAAGTAGGAACTCAAAGCCATGGAATCCATAATTTAAACTGGGTGTGTGTGTCCCTGGCTAGCCCTGTGACAGCTGCCAGCAACAATTTTGATGCAGTGCTAGTTTTGAATGTCTATCTGTTTCAAAGGAATACCTACAACTATGATAGGAAATCTGTTATTTACGGACTGTTACCTTCATCTTCTATTAACAGAATACATTATATGGTGATTTAAAACCTGAGCCATGGTGAAAGGCCTTGCATTCTCCCTGAGGGAAAATCTGCCACGAGGCAGGGGAGAGGTCAAGGCAGAGATCCTTTACACATCTGAGGCTTGGTGTGTGCCTGATTACACATCCTGTCCATGTTCTCTTCTCCTTTTATCCCAAAAGGTTGGCATGAAAGTGGCTGTGAGCTGGCTGGTACCGGCTAATGTTTGTGATGCTCTTTGAAGATGAAAAGGACTATATAAATGCTAAGTGCAAATTCCTGTTCTTAGTCTCAATCAGGGACATCTAAAGTGTCTGCTTTGGCTTTGGTTCAGCTGGTCTGGGTTCAGTCTCCTGGAACCAAATGCAAACTTCAGCTGTTAGGAGTAATAAGTTAAAAATATTTGACAGGGTGTGACACTACTGCAGCAGTGATATAAATATGCAGCCCATTGATTCAAATACATTCTTGTTGCCACTTCATAAATGTTGCTGCTGCTACACTAGGCGTGACTTTCACTGCTGGAATTACTTTCTTATCTGATGTGATTTGCATTTGAACTTTATTTACATTAATGCATCTGCTCAGAATACAATGAGGTAGAGAAAAGCATTTTGCTTTGGAAAGTTATTTTCATGTTGGTTCTTTACAGCCCCCACCAAGAAGTCTGATTGATTTCCTTAGGTTGAATTATAGAGCCAGTTTTCAGTATTGAAAAGCATTTTTTTTTTTGCGTTGCCCTCCTTGCCTAAAGGTCTTGTCCAGCTCAGCTGTGGGTGGAAAACACCCCAAGGGTATCCCAAGGTTATTCCATGGCTGTCATTCCATCTCTGGATGCCTTGGGAAGGCTGAGCTGGAACAGAGACCGGACAGAGCCAGAGAATAAAGTAGAGATTTATTGAAAGGCCTTTAGGGTACACCTTGGGTAGGACAAGAGCCTGGCCAGGGCTATACCCAAGATGGACCCAAAATGGGCACAAAATGGACAAACGGTCACGAGCTCTCACACTTTTATCAGTTTGGGTCCATTTGCATATTGGGGTTTAATTGTGCAATTACAGCTGCAGGTTGTGAGGTCCCATCCTTCTTGTTCCTCCCTCCAGCCCACCCTTGTTGGTGCTTTTGGGCCTGAAAGTTGTCCTTGGTGTGCAGCAGGAAAAGGATTTGTTTTGTGTCCCTGCTCTGTGCAGAGCTGAGTGACACTGAATGTGAGCTCAGAACTGCACCCCTGGGCAGCACAGAATCTGGAAAACCTGAAACCTCAAACTTAAGGCATCACTGGAACTGTTACCCAACCAGTGCATTCAAAGCCAGCAATCGCCACAACTCCCCCGGGGATTTCCCTCAGGTGTGAGCAACTGCAGGGAGACAGAAGAGAATGAGGCTGGGAGCCAGTTAAAATAATGTGGTTCTGTGTTTGAACTCCTCTGAAATGTGCTGCTATCATCCCGTTCCCAATTCATTCTCACACACAGATTTTTTATAACTGTGATTAGCTCCATTGCAATGTTTTGTATAGTCCAAATATTTATCAGAGTAATCAAAGATTATGATGCCATAAAAATGAAGAGAACTTTAGTGCTTATTGAGCAGATGAAACGTCCCATTTCTAGTAGCAAGTTATGGGTTTAATTTTAGCAAAAGCCCTTACGTGGCTCACTCTGCTCCCAGTGTTTGTGTTTTATGAGGCTCTTGTTCCTGGGAGGTAAATCCTTCAGTCAAATGAACTTTGTTACTCATGCCAAAGTATTTCTTTTTGTATTTGACATCTGGTGTGAGGATAGATAGCCCTCTGAAAGAGCTGCTCGTGTTAAAAGAGCCCTGCATGAATATCTTTCCTACAGAAAACATCTTGGTATTATCATTTAAATGGGGCAATTATTATCTATACTTAGAATATGTGCCTCCCTCGTAAATCATGAAAGAAGTCAGATGTGGCAGATTTCTGAAGTGTCTGAGCACACAAGTGAGGAGCCTGATTAAAACTGAAATGGATGCAAAACCCAGCAGTTCCTCCCATTCTGGAGATACCCTACTGTGCTCACTGCACTGAGGGATAATGGGATACAGACTGCAGAACTGCCCAGAGGCCCCTGGGAAGGTAGATAGAGTTGGAACAAGAAAAATTTAGGAGTTCCTGGCAGCCAGAAATAGGAAATATATAAGATGCCCAAAATATATGGGCAGATTTGCACAACAAAACAATGAGGTGGAATTAAAAGATGATGAACACAAAGTTGATTGGAAAAAGGAGCATCTTTGTGTATTTCGTATTAAACCTAATTACCATGGGGATTTACTGAGGTCAGGCTGGAATGATGGAGAGTGGACAGGCAGAGGGGTTTCCAAAGTTACAACAGGTAATGGTGACAAATATTGGGAAGAATGTTGTCACTTGTCATTACAGCAAGACCCCATGGTTGAGACTTCGTGTTTGGTGGCTTTTTGTCCTCTGTCAGCTTTTCCTTGCCATTACTGGAGATAAGGCAGGGCCAAATGTTCAGATATAATTCAGAATTTAGTTGTTCAGATTGAGAGGGAAAATAAGAAAAAAATCTGGGTTCCTGGTCAGGGAGGGGAGCTACAGCAATCAGTTCCTTGAGGAATAGAGCAAGGGGGGGGAAAGGGAAAATCTGTCAGGAGCATGTCTGGTGCTGGTCTGAGATTGTCCATGATGCCCCAGAGTGCTGCATGGCCTCAGCCACCTCGTGTTTCAGAGTGACACAGCTAAACCAGCTCTGCTCAGAATTCCTGTAAGAAAGGAATGCCAAAACAGCAAAACACCACCAGAATTATAAACAGGTTCCCTCTGGAAGGCATCTCGACGTTTTCAGTGAGAGAGCAGCTACAACATCCCACAAGGGTGAGGGATGGAGATAGAGGCAAAGCAAAACAAGCAAAAAACAAATTTGTGCATATTGCCATGACAAAGTCAGCAACAAAATCTCCCCCAGGCCCTGTGGGAGACTGAGAAAGAACCACTCTGGCTGGCAGAAATTAGCTTTAGATCTATTACAAATTATTTATATTATTATTAGTATTTAAAGGGGTATTTGAATTCTGGGCTTTTGATTTTATAATAACTATTTCACTTAATTGCATAATCATAGAATGGTAATTGCATTTCATATCTTCTTTTATATTCCACCAACATAAAAGACCACGTTAGATTCAAACGTGTGGAATGAAGGGAATAAAAGAGCAACCAAAGGCACAATAGTCATGTCACAATAGTCGCATATTTTACTTAAATTTCCTTGCTATAAAAAGACTGGGGTTTGAACACTTCATGTTGAAAAAACCATTTTTTAATATATTTTTTGACTATTAACCATGGATAAGAAGATTTTTTTGTTCACCTGGCCAGTGGACTACAAAGCTGTAAGTTGACTTGAGCTGAAATAAGTAAAATGTTCCATTATTCTGAACAGAAAGTGAGGTGCCAGATGAAGGGGGAAATGCTGCCTCAAAGAAATTAAATAAGCTGGAGGTCTCTACATTGCAATTAATTTGTTAAAGTCACAGTGAAAGGCCTCAGGTGTCTTTGAAAAACAAGAGACTCGCACAGATGTCTGTGCTGCAATTGCAAAGAAGCCTCAGAGATACCCCTGAATTTAATTTCCTAGTAATTTCCACAAACTTTTCCTATTTAGTGCTGGCTGTGCCTCACTATATTGCTTTTTTTTTTTCTGATTTGAGGAATGCAGCTACAGGGCCAAGAGAGAAAATACAGGTATGATGTATTTATTTTTAAACCACTACCAGAAAAAAAAAAAAAAAGGCAACCAAAAACAACCCAGAAAACAAAACAAAAGGAAAAAAAAAACCCAAAATTGAATTATATTTAATTGTTGGGTTTGAATTTCCATGGAGCTGGACAGGCAGAGTTAATCCTGCAGTGTTATCTCTCACCCAACTCATTTGTCAAAGCAACAGCAGCCCCTGTATCTCTTGTTTACCCCGTGTTATTTGAGCAGGAAACATCAAATGGCTGAGGAGTGAAACAATTCGTTCCTGAAAGGCACCAGAACAAGACAAATCCGAGCAGGTTTCAGATGGAACAGACCTTTAAGGTCACTGCTCTTTCCATTACCTGTGCAGATTTGTTACCTGCACATTCCCACTTTTCAGCCTTTATTTTGAGTTGCTTGGCTTAAACAGTCGTGTTGCTTCTTCTTCTTTTTTTTTCTTTTTTTTTTTTTTTTACTTCAAGGCTCAACAATTCAGTTTTTACAGTAGAATTTTTGAGTTTTCCCCAAGAAAAAAGGAAAAAGTTCACCTCTGTTCCATACAAATCCAAAGAGCATCTATCAGAGGAAGGGTTCCCAGTAGGTGAATTTGCTGAAATAAATACTTCTTGTTTGTTTGTTTTGTTGGGGTTTTCTACTCTTCAGGATCTCCTAGCACCTTTTAATCTTCTACAGCAATTCTCTACTTTTCAGAGTGGTTTATTTAAAAATAAGTTCAAAAATGTGATCAGTTTAATTAAAAAGACTAAGGAAGTCTGCAGGATACATTTTCCCATTTCTGAGAAGTGAAATGTCCCTATTTTGGTTAGAATTGCAAAAACTATCAAAATGGGACAGTTTTGCTCTGAAATGTGCTTTATTGGGGTGTTTGGGTTTTTTATTTATTTTTTTTCCACTGGTCTTATTTGAGTTGCATTCTTATGCTCAACCATATTGGTACCTAAAATATCCCCTAAATTTTGCTCTCCAGGGAATTGGAGATTGCTGATATTTAGTGAGTTCCAGTGATGTGAATCTCACCTCCTAAACCAAGTAACAGCAGCAATATCCACTATCACTCATTGCCTTTTTTACAGATGCTTCGGTCCACGTGAATATTATTATTTTTTGCAGCTAAATATCACTGAAACAGATGCTTTCTCAAATGCCTGTGTGAGAAAAACACCATTTTTATTTGTGTCCTTAGAGATTTTGGTTGATTATGAAGGAAAGTGTGGTTTGGGGGTTAAGGGGATGCTTCAATTTGAGCTAGCCTTGATTTGAATTTCACTTTTAGCACAGAGCTCTGTCCACTCTGATTTCTCTGCAGGTTTTTTTTCCAGTCCTATGCAACATATTGTGCAGTTTGGGAGCCCACCTAAAGTTAATGGGGCTTGGAATGGCCCAGAAATCCATATGGATGTCCATAATTGAGGACAGGATGTTTGTACACCGGGCAAGACAAATAGAAATGCCCCCAAATTACACATCAGCATATTTGAACCTGCTTATTAACATTCCATTTTACTGAGTCGGTTAGGTGGGAAATGGCATTTTTTTACACACATTTGGAACCAACGAAACACGTTCCAGAAGTGCAGAGGTGAAAAAACAGGGCAGTTTAGGGGATGTGTGTTTGGAATGCAAAAGGGAACAACGTTAGCAGCAAAGGCAGCTCCTTCCCTAAGAGCTGCAATATCATTGCTGCTGGTCATTCTGGAGGCATGAAATGGACATTTAAAGAGATTGGTTTGATAGCCCATTTAGCCTTGTGAATTCAACTGAACGCTTTTATGTTTTCATTTTCTCAACAGTGCTCCACAGTAATTGTTGATGTATAATATTTTGAGTTTCTTCTCTGAACGACTTCTCAAAGCCACATAAATATCGAATTTCAGGTAGTTATCATCAGGATTGCTCTGGAGTGGCCTATGATTAAAAACTACCACTGAATATATGACCAGCTGAAGTAATTTTTTCTGCCATTAATGATCACTAGACACCATGGGGTGTTTGTTTCTTTTCACCATATGTGTCCTTGGATAGTGTCCCACTCTGTGACGTCCAAATAACTCAATGTAAAGAGCTTCCTATTCAGATTTGGGCAGAATATTAAAGATTAGGAGGAGATTTGTTGTGCCTGAAGGTTTGATGATGTTGCCTTTGCTTCTGTAATACCCAGTGGACGCTTACAAAGCCCTTTAAAAGGGCCATTAATGTTTGGAGTATTTCAGACTACATCTCAAAGCCTTACATTTTCCATGTAAGTAATTGGGATAGGTCATTGGTTGGTACTTAGGTAAGTGCCACATTTAGAAGCAATTCTTCAAAAAATTTGAAATGAGCAGGTTGATACCAACACAGCCAAACCTGGCAATTTTCTCATTTGGTTTTGCCTTTTCTGTGACTTCTAAGCATAATAATACTTCACTCTGGTTTTTATTCTTGCTCAACAAGAATTTCTTCAGATGATTAATTTAGGATTTCACGCTGGGTTTAGTCTATACCTGCAGATCTGAATGTGTCTGGATTGTTCATGTTCTGCTTATTTAAACCTGATGGTAACCTGTGCTGTGCTGCTGTGGGAGATGAGATCTGACTGCCTGAGCAGCTCCCAGTCCTTTAAAAGGTTGGCTCCCTGCTACAGCTGATGCATTTCATTTTCAGCATCCCTATGAAAAAATCAGCAGACTTGTTCAGTGCTGCTGCTTCAAAACTGTACTTATTTCTTTCACTTGTTGAATATTTTCAGCCAATCCATTCAATTTATCAGATTAGAGCACGGGAAGATATCCGTGCAGGCTGCAGGCAGCCACCTCTGCAATTGTTTGGCTTTGACAGAACTGAGAAATGAGGGATGCATTTATTCCCTATTGCTTAAATGAAGTATCCAACTGAAATTCACATCAATTTTAAAAAGTAATAATGGAGTACATCTTGGCTGTCCTACCCTAAAACTCCCCCTCTCCCGGTGAGATTCTTCATGTCCCTGGAGAGCAGGAATTATGTTAGAAGGTGTTTTATTTGATAAACCTAAGGGAGCACTGGGCTGGGGAGCACAAGGCTCTGAATTTCTGAGCAAGGACTGTTGGAATTTTACTTCATCTGAGCAACTTTTCTTTCAGAAAAGGTTTCATTTCTGCACTACTTAGGAACAGCTCATTACATGGGGAGTGTGTGTGAGTGCCTGACAGGGAGAGGGGAGGCCCACACGAGGATTCAGCAGTGCCCTTGCAGGGTCAGGGGAGCACTTTGGCTCCCACCAGCCCTGCTTTGGATCTGCCATTGCAGGCTTGTAATAATAAACATAATAAATTGTAATGATGAATGATTATAATAAATATAATTATAATAAATCAGCAGTGTGAGAGCCACTCTGGGAAATATCCCCCGCTGCTGTCACCCAGATGAAATGACCTCAGCAGGGGGACTGTGTCCCGCTGTGCAACCTGGTGACTTGGGGTTGGCACATTTCCCCTCTGCCCTGCCAGTTTGGGCTGGTTTCAGAGCACGTGGCAGCGTTTCAGCTCCTGAAGTGAAACCCTGACACTGATTTACGGGAGCGCATGGAGGCTCTGAGTGCAATTATGGGACTCTCATTTCACACACACGGCCCCAACGCACACGGTGCCTTTCCCATCCTTAACAGCACTCAAATCACTCCTCACATAAATGAGAAACAAATTGTGTGTGATGCTGTGTGATTTTCAGGATGAACTAATTTACTTTGGGAGTCTTTACAGACTTTCCCCCAAGGTGTTGTGTCCAGTGAGATCACCAGTTTGCTCTGGCTGATGTTAAACCCCAAATTTCTTAATTGCAGGAATGAAAACACGAGGTATCTGGCTGGGAATAGTCCTTCAAATTCAGCGAGATTTGGGGAGAACATTTATTATAATTTATATTTATATTTATTTTCACAGTGCAAACACTGTGAAACTTCTGGGGTTGAAAGCCACCCATGACAAATCAACCAGTGATGCACGTGAAAATAATCTCTATTTTTCAAAGTTCTAATAACTATGCCTCTAATTAATGACCTTTCCTAGATGGTAAATCCAGGAAAGAAGTACCTGGATGTTGATTAGCTGCCTAATCAGAAACACGGTGCTGATCTCCTCTATCATTTTTGTTACCTCTTTAGCATTACTGAGGTTTCAATAAAGTCCATGATGTAATGTAGACTTTTAATTATGCCAGATTAATGTAATATTTCTGATGAAAGGGTAATTGAAAGAAATGGAGCTTGCATGAGCTGAACTCCAAACTCCAGCTGCGTTAACTCTCTTACTTTAATGGGAATTAAAGGATGAATTCATTTTGGGTAAAGCTCATTCCTGTACAGAGGGTCAGCAGGAAACTTAAATGCCTTTAATTTTTATGAGGTTTTAACTGCAATGAAGAAGCGGAGTCTGTGTAACAGAGGGTGAGCTTGGTCTCATAAGGAGCACATCTTTCAAGTGCTTTTAATTACTCAATTTAGACCTGTTTCTTTAAAATAAGCAGGAAACTGAGTCACTGATCTGTAAACCTGTTCAGGGAAAGCTCTGGCTGCAGCAGGGAAAGCTGGGAAATACCAAAGCATTTTCTGGGATCAGAAGTTCTGCAAACACCACTGCTAGCTGGCTGAAGGGTTCTGCTGGAATATGAGCTCTGGGCAGCCTGAACCACAGGGAATGCACTGACATCCTACCAGTTGCTTTTTTCCCTGGAATGCAGATTATGAAATCTTTGTCGTAAAGTATCTGCATTTTTTTTCCTCCGTTTTCTTTTGTAATGTGGATGAACATGAGGAGTAAACCTTGAGTTGGCCCAGTGTGAAAGAGGCAGGGAGTTTTCTCTGTAGTCACTGAAGGAGCCAATATTAGGAACACTTGGGCTGAGTTGGGTGGATTGCACCGTCTCAAACCAAATCAGCTTTTGAAACCCTAATTCAGGGCCACCATCATCAACTCCAAGCACGGTCAGTAGACTTTGGTTGAGTAGAAAGAGGGGTTTATTCCGTCTAATTTTCCATGTTGTGAGTTTCCCTGTATCTGAGAGGGTACCCTGAGTACTTAGACCTATATCCCCACAGTATAATTATTTTTAAGAATGCAATTACTACATTAGATCCAGACAAACTCTCACAGTGTTCGTCAGTCTTCTTGACCAGCAGAAGCAAACCTCCCCTCCCAAAGCCAAAACCCTGATGCCAACAGCCCCAGCTCTTTATGAGAGCGTGCTGTGCTTTATCTGAGCCCATTGACCAGAAATGTGATAATTCAGAACCACATGGCAGTAACCCTGCCCTTTTCACTGCTGTCTCACTGTTATCTCAGAAGGAATGAGGCTGAATGTATCTCTCAAGTATCGAAGAGGTAGAAGAGCAGAGGAGAACTGTGGGATAAAATTGGTGAAGATCACATTAGGGACTGAAACGAGAGAAATAATTTCCCTATAGCTGTGCTCACTTGGTGTTTGCTGTAAATCCCTGGATACCCAAAGGGAAAGGTGGAAGGGACAAAATAAGAGCAAAAAATTCCCACCCCACCTCTGTGGCTTGAGTGCCTGGGGCAGCAAATCACTCGTTACAGGTAATTTCTGCCAAATCGCATCTGAAACAACAAGTGGTGCATAATAATTCTTGAGTGCTGAGGCCAGATATGGAGACAGAGCTGATAAAAAAGAAAATAAAATAATTACTAGGCCTAATTATCATTAGTGTGCAGATCTAAACCTGCCAGGCACAGGCTTACCAGGGAATTAAGTTCTTAAAGGAAATAGTTCCCATTGATCAGCAAATGTGCTCCTGCACACGTTATTTGCACATTTTATGCTCACAGTATTCCTTAAATACTAATATATTTTATGAGCTATTGCCAGCTGCAAACTATAAATCATCTGTGCTATAAAATACATAAGTATGGGTTAAAAAAAAAAAACAAAAAAAACCACAAAAAAGCAATACAACCCCATCAAAATGAGTGGAAAAGTCACCAGGTGAGCTGGTTAGAGCTGGGGCTCAAATAAGAAGTAGATTAAAAAATTTGGCTCTGTGTGAGCATTTCTGGAACTTTCATTTGTTCTTTCTTTATGGGGAAAATAAAAAGAAAAGCCAACAAGAAAACTACAGCTCCTATACAGGAAACTAAAATGAACCCTGGAAATCCAGCTGGGAGAACAGAGAGATTTTAGATATGGGCCAGAGGCTCAGAGCTCCGGTGGGTTTGTAACAGAGCAGTTGTGTTGGCTTCACTGGATTTCCTCACATTCAGAGCCGAGTTTTCCAGACAGTACTCTGGTTATCCTTGATTCCCGTAGATTTTGTGTTAAGGGAGTTACTGGCCAGAAAGCTCGGCTAATTAACACCTTATATGACCTTATCAGACCCTTTGTAGAAAGGAAATTTGTAACTCTGTTAGTAACCACAGAAACTAAAAGACTGATGCTCCTGAGGATATTTTCCAGTCAATTCTATGTGCAATAGAAAGAACCAAGATAGAGTTGATCTTGCATATTCTCTAGTTACCAAAGATGTTTGTCTACCAGAATTTTACAGACCATAATTTTGAGTGTTGAACCTGATTTCCAGAGGCAAAAACTCAATACTCCTTTAATAATCCACCTGTGCAAAAGGGATAATCACCATGAATGGCTTCCAGGCAGGAATTATTCCAAACACAGAATGTTTGGAATAATTCTTTTAACACAACCTCGGTCAAGGCTTAGCTGAACTCAGAGTAGTCTTGGCACCCTCTGCCAGTGTCAGCAGATGTTGGGAGAAGCTTTCTGTGGAAGGTGTCCAGGTTTCTCTGAAAACAGATCAGGGGAAGTTGTCACCCCGGGCTGTGGATGAGAGGAAGGTCCTGCAGGGAAGATCCAGGGGGAATCAGCAGGGGGAAAGAAGCAATGAAGGAGCCACAGCTACAGAGGTTTTGTCAAAGTGGCAGAGCAGGAAAATGCTCTGTGCAGCATTTTGGGCAGGAGATGAGCACAGACCAGCTCAGTTTGTCAAGGGCTCAGAAAAGGCGGTGCAAAGCTGCTGAGTGAGAGCCCGGGTAGGAGATTTGGCTGTTTGAATGTCTACAAAAAGCCCTTTGGGACAGCGTGAGAGAGACAATCCTCTGGATTGACACAACCTAAATATACAGACCTAGAAAGGAGATTCCATGACAAAACCCTCCTCTGGTTTGTTTGTGCTTTCGGGCTTGAACAAGAGGCAGGATGATGGTGCTGTCCTGAGCAATCAAAGAAGGGAGTGCTTTCGGGGGAAGATTTAAGACTTGTAGCTGTGCAGAGCTGTCAGGAAAACATCCAGAAGTTATCAGAGCTAGAGGCTGACATTTTAGACTAAATGGAAAAGTGGGGAAAGAGAGTAAGAGCTCTGAACTGTCAGCACCGATGTGATTGCTGAGCAGGAATGGATGGTGTCACTAAGAAGGGGAAGAAACCAAAGCGAGGGGAAAAAGGTTTCCTAAAATAAATAAACTGTAGAAACGAGACTGAAGGACAGGCTGGAAAAGTGATTAGAGAAATTACAGTGACATTATAGGAGGAGATAGTCCCAGGAGCCAAGGGAACATCAGATTTTCAGGCACGAGATTAAATGGATCAAAGGCAAGAAAGGAAGAAGCTGAGAAGCGATTTCAGTGAAAGAAAATGTAGGCAGGGATTGCAGAGCTTTGGGGTGAAAGGAGTAAGGAATGGGGCGGTGCTTGTAGAGGCGGATAGGATAACAGGGAGGATCAAGAGTTTATTGTGAAACAAACTGGCCTTCACCAGATACAAAAATGGCAAAGGAAAAATATTCACAATTAAAGCTGAACTAACAAGACTTTGTACATCATTTACTCAGGAAAGACAACGTGTCTGAAAGGTGGTACCATTCATCATGTCTGCCAATGTAATGTAAAACATACAAGCTTTTCTTCGGGTGTGCACATAAATCACCGAGTCCTGCCCTTTGTTTGCAGGCTGTTGGTGCAGCAGCTCACTGCCTGCTGGAATTGGGGGGATATTTATAAACTTTGTGCTGACAGATTCCTCTGGTGACGTTTCAGCCTGTGGATTGCACAGAAACTCAGCTCCACAGCTGCTGTTCATCCATCATGGGCAAGTGCCTGTCCTGAGCAGGAAAACCTGCAAGGATCTCCTAAGGATTCAGAGCAGCTTCATCAATCCCAGAGCCAGTGTCAGTTCCTTTGAGCCGGGATTAAACAAACGCCCTTTAATGACACTAAGCTTCATTGGGATCTGGAAATGCTATTTTTCAGGTTGTCTGTGAGATCAGAGTCTCAAATTCTTTCTTTTCACTACCCCGGAGATCAGGTTGTTTATGAGACTTTAGTTCTAGCTGAAACCCCTAATCCAAATATATCCAGACTTTAGCAGTCATGACTGTAAATCACCTATATGTGAGTCTGGATCCTGATTTTGTGGCCAGATCTTTTCTTTAAGCAGAAGGCTAAAAATCCATATGCCTAGCAATTCCAGATTTTGTCCTATTTGGAAATCTCAGTTAAACTTCTCACTTCAGTAAGCCCCATCCATCAGCACCTCTATGGATTTCTCACACTTAATTTGCTTTATTTACCTTTGTTTACCAGAACTGAAGTGCTGCAGGGAAGGGGACAGGCAGGTGTTGGCATCCAGGTGCCTGTATTGCTGCAGAATTCAATAATGGCATCATTTCACACGATAACAAGAAAGAAACAGATAAAACAAAACAGCCTTATCAATAATTATATTAAATTTGATTTGCCCTAAAAGGCGAACAGATCATTAAAAACTTTTGAAGGGCACAAACCAGCATCTAACATTGACCATTACACTTCTGTGGTGGTGACAAAACTATCAATATTGCAATATTACAATCTTTTAAGAGTACAGATACAATAAATAGTAGACAAACATTTGCTGAGTGAGTTTCGATGTCTTTTCCCCGGTTTTATAGGCTGTGAGCTACAGCTGATGTTAAATTTGCTCCTAAGCTCTCCTTTCTGGATTTCTTTACTGCCTCGGTATTATCAGAGCATCCATCTAAGACAGAATTCAAGCACCACATTCACTTTATTTAATAAAACCCTCACATATAAGTCTTGTATTTCTGTAGCAGTATTAACATGATACACCAGGCCTTTTATTCCCTGGTATATTCACAAACTCTAAGGCTCTTATTAGGGAATTATTTTTCAAAAGATGTCGTTTGTTTGCTCTTTGCTTGTCAGGGTGTGCAGGGGAGGGAGGGGCTGGCACTTCCTTGTGCACCTGCACAAATGTAACTGATGGAGGTGTCCAAGTGGGAAAATCAGGATTTATCCTCTCACCACCTTCCAGGGGGAATCCTGGCTCAGGATTTATCCTCTCTCCACAACTTCCAGAGCTGCACCACCAAGGTCTCTGACTGCCCCACATGACATTTTGGGGTTTCCTCTTGGAGATTCCTGCATTCACAAATAATTGCTTCCGGACCCAGATAATTGATATTTAACTACTGGTAATGTTCATGCGCTCAAGCAGCGATTTGACTGGGGGGGAAAAGAAACCCAGCCAGTTAAAAGATCCTGTGATTTGCATAGCAATACTCACCCCCATCTCGTCCTTTAGGTCTGTAAGAATTCCTGCCATTTGAAGCTGTCCTACCGAGTTGCCACGGCAACGAGAAGAAGGAAAAAAAAAAAAAGTCAGATCTGAAGATTGCAGTTTACAATTACTGTTCTTCACTCCTCGGCCTCGGTTGCTCCAGTTTAGTTTGCAATCTCGCTCAATCTGTCCGACTGTACCTTGGTGTTCGACAGCCTCCACCCCCTCTGCCCTCTGCCCCTGGATTCCTCCTGCAGGACACAAGGTTTACTCAAAATTTTCTCTGAATGTTCAAAGACCATGACATCCAAACCCGACCTTGGGGGAGCAGAAAGAAAAAGAAAAAAAAAAAAAAAAAAAAAAAAAACAACAACAAAACAAACCAACAAACAAAACAACGAAACAAACCAGATTGACTCGATTTTTTTTCTATCTGTTGACTTGTTGCTATTCAACTGTTCAGAAAATATTTTGTCTGTGGATTAGTATTTGTATATGTATGAGTGTATGTATATATATATATTTATATAGAGAGAAGAGTTATACCACAGGTTTAGCTTTTATAAAAAGGTTCATCTGGAGCGTGAGGAGGGAGGGAGGGAGCAGAACAACACCGGCCACAGATGAATTTGTAGCTGTTCCAGCTTGGCTAAACCTGCTGTGTTTGCTGTTCCAGCAGGAGCCAGCCCGTGGCCACCCGGGCTCTGATACGGCCCTTCTCGTACCTCAGGTTCAGCAAACAAGAAATGCCAGTCCCAGGGGTTGTTCCTGACCTGAGCTGCTCTGCCTGGGCCCCCGGAGGGAGATGATGCGGGAGGAGCAGCCGGGAGTGACCCACGCTCAGCTCAGCCTGATCTGAGGGGCGAAAGGGCTGAAACGGCGGCTGGGGCAGGGGACAAAATGTTCTTATCACGAGTCCAACAGCGAGGCTCAGTGTTTGCCAGAGCACCGATCTCTATGCCAGGAGCAGCCCTGCTCCATAAATCCCCTCACTAACACACCAACCCATCCTTTTGGAGATATATATATATATACATACATACACACGTACACACAGTTTCCAGTTAAGAGTAACAGGAGCATTTCTTTGTGTGTGTAAACTTTACCACACCTGTTTGCAGACATGGGGAAAAAAAAAAAGGGTGTTTGTTCTTTATGAATATGGATCCTTTTTTTATTCTGTGAGCATGTAAGGTCAAAAAAAAAATATCCTTCTAACTGTATGAAGATGATCATCTTGTTAATAAACTGTAAATGATCCATCAGAGCTCACACCAAATTTTTATAAAATTAACACAGAAAAGTATACTAGTGACAGACTGTGGCTTTTATTAGAGCTTGCCAGTAACTAGGGTAAGGTAAGTGTCTTAGAATATTTTAATAAACTTGCTTATTTAAAGTTTAAACAAGAAAGCTTCCTTATGCAATAGAACTTTGCAGCTGCATTCTTTAGTTAGCGTTTTTACCGTACTTATGGGTCATACTCGATGGCATCCTTACTACAGTGAGATTATGAGCATATCTTCCACACCACGTATATGTTTCAATAGTAAAGGTTTTTGGAAACGTTAAAAATAAGTCCAGACATATATTTAGTTTCCCCATAATGCTACACTAGATATTAAATGTGTGTTGGTGGTTAAGATTTGCTGTACAATAGCTTTTCTCCGACTTCCTGTATTGTACCAAATATGAAACAGGATTTTTTTTCTTTCTTCCTTTTTTTTTTTTTTTTAATCAAAAGGAGTAATAACAACAGCGACAGAGGAAAAATGAGTTTGTGTTGTGAGCTTTCCTAACGTTGTAGATTTCTTGATAAGATATGAGCTGCCTTCAGACCAGTTTTTCTCTTCCAGCTTAACTCTTGCGGTCCTGACCAAGTGAAATCTGCCCCCTGGTCCCTGCAGGAGCCTGTGTGTCACCAAAGTGGCACTTCAGAGTCAGTGGGACCTGGTCAGTGACACCAGGAGTGGCTCTGGCAGCTTCAGGCATCCCAGCAGGGCAGTGCCTGACCCCAAACATCAACATGGGCATGCTCCTCCTCCTCTCTCCCTGCCCATGCTTTGTTTTGACCCCATGCTGCTGCTTTGCCATCAACAATCACGCTTTTTTTATTAAATATATATATATATATATATATATTATTTTCAAGCAAATTTTTCCAAAAGGAACGATTTAACTACTGTATGGCACCTCTGGAGTTCCAACATGTATGTTCGATGAATGCACCCAAAGATATTCTGCACCCTTGTGCTTTGAGCTACAAAACCTCTACCTTGAATAAAAAAAAATTATATTACCCTCCCCCACAAATACTCTTTTCTACTTGCTTTTTTCCTCTCTCGACCCAGCCAAACCCACCTCTGGAAAGACCCCCCTCCCCCACCTTGGCTTTGGTGTCATTTTTGTTAAATGCCAGAAAATTCCCTGCTTTAAACCAAGAGCTTCACCAAGAGCATGTGGTGAATCATTCCAAGGGTAGCCAAAACGAGGAACAAAGAGAAAACTCTTCTGCCTGGAGCTACACTAACGAGGGGAAGACTCTTCCTACCACCCTGTGCTGAAGGATAAGATCTTCCTTCTTGGATCCACTGCAGAATTTTGATGTGCAGAGAGGTCAGAGTGTGGCCGAAGCTCTGACCTGAGGTGCATCCGAGCCTCCATTCCCGTTTTCCCTTTATTTCTGCTCCCACATTAAAGGCTCCCAGCCTTTCCCAAGGGTACCCAAGGAGAAGATGGAGCTGCCATGTTAATGTTCCTCCCCATTTAACACAGACTGGCACATTCATAGTGTGACACAAGTGAGGAACCACAGCAGAATCTGAGTTTTCCTACCTGAATAAAGGGTCTTACCTCTGGCTCAAAAAACCAGTGTCCATTTCCTGAAACAAAGGAGCAACAATGATTGATCCATTTTTCTACAATGGGATGAAAAAGCAGCAAATTTACAAAATTTGTTGTACTATTTCCTAACAGTTGATCATGTTTAACATCTGTTCAGCCAAGTTTGCTATTTTTATGCACATGCCCCTTATTCCTACCCAGCTGTTTCAGTCCCACCAACATTTATTTCAGTCCATGTTTGTGGATATATAAATGCTGTCTGGAGTTGGAAAGGCAGTGAACTTGTTGATTCTCGTCTTGTAACATGCACAAAACTTTTTATTTGTAAAAGTCATTTCACTTGAGAAGGCTATGTGCTGTGGAAACAAAAAATGGGAATAACCATCAGCGAGAGGGGTTTATTAGCTAGAGAAAGGTCTCATTTTTGGTGTGCTTGCTGATTGAACCCTGCTCTGTGCTCCTTGTGTGTGCTTTTCCAATATGCCTGTGTGCATTTATTAATGTCCATTTTGTTCAGTAGCTGTAGGTCTGAAGAGTAAAAAAACAAAAAAAAAAGGGGGGGAAACGAGCTGAATTTCCTGCTGGGTGTGGAGGAAAATTAGGTAAGGGTGGAACACTGGTACCAGACTCCCTGAGCCCCATTCTCATCGTGGTTACACTGCTGGAAATCAAACAGCAGCTCCATCACCAGAGCTGAGATTCAGTGTAATCACATTTGGGTGAAATTTTACCTCCCCACATACTGCTTTTTGCTGGTTGGCTGTGAACAGTGAACTGCAATGTTTGTCACAGGATTGCTGAGTGCTTACACGTCACCAGGAGTCTGGGGTTTGTGACATCCAGCCACCCACAGGTGACCTGAGCCCTTCACTGGCCCTCTGAAGGTGTCTCTAAGGCTCCCAGGATAATCTGGTTTAACCTTTATTTGAAATGGATGGGGTCAAATAATTTGTCTCGTTCTCTTACGTAGTCATTTTTTGGATCACTATAATACAAACCTCATTTATTAAATTATGGACTTACAAGCAGTTTGTAGGGCCCTGTCTTAAATGCCTTATCACTACAAAAAGACATCTTATTATATCGATAACTTTTGTCTTTCCTTTGCAAAGGCCTCTTGTCTGAAACACTGAGAAAGATGCCAATTTTCTCCTCAAATGTTACTAATTCACTCGGAGCAGAATTCTGTCCACAAATAATTTTACTTCACTCGGTCTAACGACTAAATTGCTTTCGGAATAGTTTTAAAAATATCATATTTAATTTTTTTAAAAAATAATTATATTAAAGTCACACTGGCTTGAGAACACCAAGTCTAAAGCAAAACTCTGCTCCTGTCTTGCCTTTATTGCATCTCTAGAAACTCTGTTGTCTGAGAGACCCAGTCCAACGCTAACACAAAGAAAAATAAAACGACAATTATTTCCTTCCCGTTAACTCCGCGCTCTATAATCTTTAGAAGTAACACGCAGTGCAGATTAGTAATTATCATTATAACTATTCTCTTTAAAGCAGACAGAGCTGAGTCTTTCCCACACAAAGCACACAACCCACTGACTGCCCTGCTCTGCCTCACACCAGGGCACACGAGCTGGCTGGGCTTTGTCCCAGTGGGATGGATGCACTCCCCCCGCTCTCAGTGGAAAGTTTCTAGTTGCACAACTGCTATGTGTGTATATATGTAGATATATAGAGATATACACATATAAATATATATATAATATATATGCAGGTGGAAGGAGATTGTTACAACAAGGGGGCTTGGAATAAGCAATTTAATTCCCTCAATTAGGGATGAATTCATGGGATAAGGGACAGCATGGGCTACGTAAATCACTCTGATTTGAAGCAAATAAGAAAGGCAAAAAGCCCACACACTAAACCCCAGGCTTATCTCAACTCTCCTGTTGTATTTCTGCTACCTTGAGCTGTCCCCTGGTACCGCAATTATATAATTTGAAGATATGCATCCTTGTTTACTGACTCATTTTCAGTTGGCTGTGGATCAGCAGGTCACCAGTAGTGGAAAGGGAAGGGTTTAGGGCCAGAATTCCTCACTCCTGAGCTTTCAGTGGGACAGCTGTTTGGGAAAGTTTCATCCGGCCTCCAACATTACACTCCTCCTCTGCATCAGCAAGTGGCTGCACTCTGTAATTTGGGGTGCAATGAATGTAGTCTAGGGCCAGGCTGGGTGTTGGGATGTGCACACACCCCCTGCCTGGCACTGGGGCCGAGGAATAAATCCGTGTCTGGGGGCCTGTGATGGGGAACTCAGCACAAACAAGTTGTGTTGTTACTGCCCTTTCAGCCAGAACCCCCCTGTGAAACCACATCTACCCCATAACAACCTCTGTCCCTTTAAGTTACCATCAAGCTTTTTTTTCTTTTATGGTTTGGGTTTGTTTGTTTGTTTTTTAATAGTCCAAGCAAGGAGGAAAATATTTTGTTTGATTTTCAAGACGCTTAATTCAGCTACTTTTCCAGTCAATCATTCCTTTGGGCCCTAGTTGCTGAATCGCTTGCTGTCTCTGAGGTGTAAATAAACGTTTTGATTTATGACGTGGTTGCAAAGAAACTTGTAATTTATTTGTGAAATGCTCAAATAAAGGATGTATGGGCTTTTACCTTCTGTCTGCACGTAGACCTCTCCTCAGGGATGGAGGGCCACAAAACGACCTCCCGAATGGCAAAGGAATGGAGCAACCTGTGCCTTCTCCTTCCTTAGGGACGGAGATAAATTGCAGCCTTCACCTCACCATGATGCGGTCTGAGAAGGAGAATCGGGAGCTTAGAGAGGTAAATAGAATCACGGAGAATGGTTTGGGTTGGGAGGGACCTTAAAAATCATCTTCTGAATGATCTAAAGATCAGGGACACCTTCCACCAGACCTGGCTGCCCCATCCAGCCTGGCCTGGGGCACTCCAGGGATGGTTTGAACACACAAGAAAAAGGTTTGATCACACAAATTTCAGCAGCAGCTGAATATTCAGGTAACAACGATAATTTTCTGCCCAAAGCCCCATTTCCATTAAAGAGGTTGCCTTGAGCCAAACCCAAACCAGATGTCCCCAGGCTGGGCCGCAGCCAGGAGCTGCCATAGATTTTTGTGCATTTCCTTTCTGCCTCACCTGGTCACCTTGCCCACTGACCACCATCATCTCAGCTCAGAGAGAGCAGCCAGACACAAGAACTGCACAAGCAACCCAGAAAACTCCTGAACAAACACCTCTTTACCAGGGAATTCTTGTTCCAGCATAAAGCTAAAGGCTGCTGGCTTCCTGAAATTCCTGCAGGTTGTATTTTAGATCTTCTAGGAAGTTATCTAAAGGGACAGAGCCACACAAAGGTAGAATATCTCTGAAAATAGCCTTTTAATACCTGTGAGAATAGAGGAAGCTGGGGAGGGAGGGCAGCAGTTGAAGGAAACATTTGAGTACAAGCCCCAGCAGCTTTCTGTCACTGAGACCCACCTCCAGCTCTTGCCTATTGCTGATGCTTTTTCAGGCTTTGAATCTAAAGGGGTTCTTTCATCTGGTCCATAATAAGTAGGGGATGAAAGATCCTACATGAAGCTTGTGGTGTAATTGAGCAAAAGGTCATTCATTGCCTGAAAGCCACAGCAAACGTTTGTCACCTGCTTTGGTCTCAGCTGAGATCGTTGTCCTAAACTAAAGCTGTGCCTTGTACCTTGAGAGAAGGTTTGAAACAGCACAAAGCTAAATCATAAGCAATGGAGCATTAACAGAGAGAGAAAATGCTGAATGGTTTTTAGCTGGGGGAAGTTTTGTGCTGCCCTTTCGACCTTCCCCGTGTCTCATCTCACACCTCCCGTTCCGGACTGTAGGCTGCTGTTAGCTGGTGACTCTGCACAGTTCAGCCCAGTTATGGCTTTTCTCCAGCAGCAGTAAATCAGAACAATCCCTCTGCCTTCAGTACAACCCTCTTAACCTGCAGAAACAAAGCAAGGGTCACTGCTCCTGCTGCAAAGCCTTTGGGAGGCTCGACCTCCTCACCTCTGGCCGGACTCTACTCATCCTCCTGCCAGTGCCTGCTGACCTTTTGCTGCTCCCGTGGTTTCTGCAGTGAGTGACTCCAGTCCAGCACAGCCCAGCTCACTCCTCTGACTCATCTCCCAGCCTGCTGCTCCATCTCCAGCTGTGGGATATCACCGCCAGCTCTGTGGCTGGATGCACTCCCCAAGACAGGCTGCCCAAAGCAAGGAAAAGTGTTTACACTCCATGATTACTGCCAGGTATGCTGAAGACTCAGAAAGCAAAGCCTAGCTGGGCAGTTGTAATTAAGTGTGGCATATAATTAAAGCCAGTGATTATAAGCTGCCTTGGGGTTGCAGTGTGCAGTATTTGGCTCGGCTTGCACCAAGGGAGATAGCCTTTGGTGGGATTTATGCACCTGGTTCCCACTGGAATCATTAAAACCCTAAAAGCCTGAGAGCTGAATGACCCCTCCCCTGACTGATAAAATAATTATATAACTATAAAATATTTCCTTTGGTTTGAAGTCATCATGAGCTAATACAGGTACTTTTTTTTTTTCCTTACATCTCCAAGGTAACTTAATTGGCATCATGTTTCATACTGAGCAAAACCAGCAAAACCTCCTGAGAACAGGGGCCCCAATTAACAGATTCCCAGCCTTTCATATCCTTGATTGCTGAAAAGAGAAAGGACAACATGGGGAATGTGTAATTCATGTGAGGATTGCAGAGAATGTGACAGAGTCCGCAGATAAAGCACAGTAGAAACCGTATATTGCAGTAATTAGAAAAGCCATTGTTACAAGACAGTGTCTAAAGGAAAGATTTAGACTTTGTGCCATTAAACTCACAAGCTGTGACCATTAACTGCATCATGTTAGATCTACCCCAGTGCTGGACAGTCACAGTGCCTGGCAAGTTCTGCCACTGTCACTAATGCCAGAAACTGCATTAATCCGTGTAAAAAGGGCTGGCTCTTGGATCCTGCATGGAGAAGTCAAACCAGAAATGGCTCTGGCGAGGAATCCTTCACACTGAGCAAGCCCTCTGTACCCTCAGCCCCGCTCAAACCACCCTGGCAGTGGAGCTAGGTGGAGATTGACCCTCTGCCAGGGCAGCCACAGGGGTGTGACAGCCAAAGAGCCACAGACACCTCAGCCCAGAACCTCTGTCAGGCACTGGAGCCTTCCCAGAGCTCCACCCTGTGCTGTCTGCGTTGGTGCAGGGTGATCAGACACCCAGCAAATGAAACAGCCGTTGTTTGTGGAAGGTTTTTTTTCCCTTTGGCTGGACTTTCCCCGTTTCTCACCCCTGGTTTCAGTGCATTGATACTCTGCCATCGCTCCTGCCTGGTGCTCTGGCTTTGCACCTTGAGGAAGACCCAGCAGGGCTCTCTCGCTCTTTCATCAGTTCTGTAATAAATCCAGATTTAACTGCAGTTGTCTGTCTTCACTCACACCTGGGGATCTCAGCCCTTCCTCACACTCCTAATCCCCTTTTTCTGGCACCAGGTTCTTTGTTCTTTAGCAAGTGAGCTCCCAGCACCTGAAGCAAAAGTAAATGAGTGCTGCATTCACATCTAAAGTAAATGAGTGCTGCACTCACATCTCTCCTGGCCTCGAGTGGATGCAATCCAAGGCTTGTTTCCTTCAGCTCTTTCTTCAGTTTTAGGCAAAGTCCTCTTGCCACTGCAGCTCTTCTTCCTGCTTAAGCTAAATAAGTGAGGGAGGCATTATGAGCAGTAAAGCACCAGCCTTTACTGAAGGTATAGCTCATTTAAAACTGAGCTGAATAATTAGGTGTACTAGATTTATTGTTCAAATCAAAGTAATAAAATATGTATACGTATAAATATAAGCTGTTAAGGTGATGAGCTTCATTATTACACAGACACACAGAATAATAGGCTATTTTTAATTGCTTATTAAACAGTGAATGCTCATTAAAACCTCGGTTCATTGGGAAAAAAAATAACATGCAATTAAACTATAGTACAGACTAATTAATATGGGAATTGGGGTAATTCTAATACCTTTAAAGAGGTGGAAGTGGGGACAGTTGGCAGCATGGATTTGTCCCAGTCATCTTGACTGGCCAGCAGATGGATTTCCTTCTACTTGAGGGTTTTGAGAAGGTTTTATTTTTTGGTTTCAGTTTCAAAGGAAATAGAGGGGAGTGAAACGGGATTTTTTTTTTCTGTGGGTTTTCACACAGTCTGGATAAAAGGTAAAAGATTATAGATTAATCTGCTTACCCCATAAAACAGCCTTTGTTTCTCTACAGACCCTCCCTTGGCACTCTGCATCTTTCCTTTAAACAAATAAATTTGAAATGACCTCGGATTTGACTCCAGAATTCTCAGCCTGCTCAGCTCCTCAGCCATGGATCATTTTTCCCTTTAGAAGATCCCGGGAAGTTTGTTCTTCCCAAAAGCTGCTGTGCCACGAACGATTGTTAAAAGCTGCCCAATTTCCTGTGAGTCAGGAGACATTCGCCAGGTATAAACCAGGCTTGCAGGGGAAGGATTTTGTTGCGTTTCTCACAACTTAAATGAAAGAAGAATGCTATATTTCTAAGGGAATACCACTGAAGGAGCCTGGTAGGGTTTTGATTGTTTGTTTGTTTGTTTTGTTGGTTTGTTTTGGGTTTTTTTAGTCCCCAATCCAACAGTTTTCCTGTTTGGAAGCAGGGTGTCACAGGAGCCAAGACACTGAAAATTCACCCCTCATTTTCGGTAGCATGAGCATCACTCAAAGAGGCAAATAGCAGAGATTGTTTACCACCAAACCCAGGATGGGTTTCAGACTGAAAACCAAATTAAAGTTTGATGCTGGTGCTCCCCCCTGGGAATTCTGAGCCTTGTTGGGAGTCTGAGTTCGTTAGGAACTCCACGGAGCAGCCAGCTCTGATTTCTGCCCTGTGGAGGTCAGTCTTTCATTACACAACTTCAATATTTGCTGCTCCCACCAGTGCTGAAGGCGTTCTCAGCACCTGAAGCTTGGCTGGCCGACGGTTTTGGGAATCCGTTTGAGACTCACTTTACACCTGAGCACATTTAGACAGCTGGAGCGTTTACGCCAAAGCACGGCACTGTAAAATCAGCTCAGCTTTGGTGCCAGAATTCTTCTCCCAGTTTGCAGAGCTGTAAATGACTCTGCGGGGTGGCACACTCTGTTCTGGTGTGGGAACACTGACTTTTTTTAGCTGTGCTGAGGAGCAAAACCCCTTTCCCAGGCACTCATTCAAGAGAGGTGTCACTGACCCAACACAGCAGCTCCTTCCCATCTCACCCTCGCATTTCATTCCGTTATTCCTCTGCTAATAAATAAATAAAATCCCCGCTGCTTTAGGGCTGTGAGAGATGAAAGAATTCTTTTTTTCTTTTCTTTTTTTTTTTTTTTCCCACGTCAACACCGAGCAGCGCTGATGGAGCCTGGCAGCAGCCGAATCCTGGCTCAGGCTCCTGCTCTGTTTTCCCGATTAACATTTTGCTTGGCTGTCCCTGCCAAAGTCCCCTGGACATCCCTGAACTCCGAGAATTGTTGCAAATACTGCAAGGTCCAAGTGTGAAATGAAGTGCGAGGAGCCCCCCCGGGAAGCTGTTAGCAGTGAATTAGCAATGACCTCGGGGTCGCAGCAAACAACAGGCACCTGCTCCATGGGAAACGTCTCCTGAAATCGACACCCAATTATCGCCGCATGTTTTTAGCATAATTTTTTGCACCTAATCTGGGCCCTACCACGAGCCTTGAAAGGCTGTTTGTTAATTTAAAAGCGGTCCGCAGACACCAAGACAAAAATGAGAACAGGAAGAAGTGGAGCACACAAATATCCCAGTATTTTAAGAGAGTTCTAGAAAGACTTCTCTTATACGTTGAAGTCCTGATTTAGTTGGGTGCGAATTGAGATAACAATTTGAAGAAGCCAGGTCCTTAATCTTAATAATTACTTCTAAGGTACCATAAGCATCTAAGAAAGATTTCCTAAACAAACAAACAGACAAAAAACCCCCAAACAAATAAACAAAAACCGAAAAAAAAAACCCAACCAACAAACAACCCCCCCAAAAAACCCCAAAAAAACAAAAACCAAAAAAACCCCAACCCCCCCCAAAACCCAACCAAAAAAACCCACCCCCACGCACAGAAAACCAACCCCAAAACCCCAACAAAATAGGAACAAAAACCTCCCAACCTCCCCCCCAAAAAAAAAAAAAAAAAAAAAAAAGGAAATTAAGTTAAAAAAAAAAAAAAGTAAAGAGTGCTCCAGAAACATTCCTTGTAACCATGGAATAACTTAGATATTTTAAAATTATAGTCAACGTTTTTAGACTGGGAAACTAAAATTTAATGTCTAAAATAGTTTTAGAAGTATTACACGCTTTCAACCATTACCTGCATTTTAAATAAATTTGTGTTTTCAACAGCCTGCTATAAAGAGAAAGGACATTTCTGTCCATCCAGTGGGCCTGGAATGAGTGCAGCCCTAAAAACCAAAATAACCCAATTTTTAATCTTACATACAATATAGGGGATTGGAAGGGAGGTGTTTTCAAACTCAGCTGACTATTTCCAGAGTTAATTTATACTTTTTATAATTCCTGCAGCCAGATGCAAACTGTCTCTGAATAATGGCTAATGATTAATGCTCTTTAACCATGGTCTTCTCCCTCAATATAGCACTCCTCGGACAGGATGGGATATCTGGATTTTATCTTCATGCCAGACAAATGTAACTTCCCAGCTGAACCCAGAGGCCCCCGGAGTGACTCTTTCTAGTCACAAACAGCCGTACTTCACCTTAAATCCTATTTTTCACATCCTTCATGACTTGAGACAAGGAATTATTCCAAGGAACGAGAATTCCTGAGGATGGGGAGAGGACAGAGAAAATTGACCACGGCTGTGTGAGGAATACTGAATCACTGATAGCTGAATTATTGTCTCCTGGGTGCTATACAGGATAATCTGTGCCTGAAAACACCTTCCACTTGTGGGGCCTGCAGAACTGTGCACCCACACACGTTGGATCAATCGATATATTCCACATAAGCTCCTCAGAAACAAGCAGAACAGCCAGATAATGGAGCCAGGTAATTTGCCTCAAGCAGGCAGGTTAAACCACAAGTATCTATTATTCTTTATCATGTCCCGAAATATTATTGAATATAATACCTGAGCCATTACTCAGAATGTTTTCTCCTGTTCCAGCAGGAAAATATACCTTTGTATTATCAATTAAAAAAAAAAAAAATCTGGGATTGCATTAAACGAAATTTTTATGCCATCACAGCTGGGAACAGATTTTAGCAGGGAGCTGTTCTGGCTACCAAGCATCAGGATAACCTGGAAGAGTTCTCTGCTGCTGTGGCCTTGGCTGTGGCAGTTGTGTGTCCAGAGCTCCAGGAATGGTTTGAGGACACAAATTTCACCTTGGGAGAGCTGTAAGGGGCTGCAATTTGCTTTGGAGGGCAATTAGTCTGACTACAATGTGTTCACTTGGAACCTACAGGTTAAACATACATGTAGCTGTATCCATAAAGGGGCTTTATTCTGATAAGCAGAGGAAAGATCTAGAAACACAAGCCAGGAGACTGCACATTTTTCCTGATACCCTTCTTTTTAATTTTTATTCCTCTCCTTGGACTTCCCCTCTCCCCCTAAAGGTGATGCTCTGACAATCCTTTCCTGCTTTCTTGTTAGCACTTCAGATCCATGTTCCCCCTCGACATCTGCAGCCAGGCAAGTCCCACTGACACTGACACCAGATTTTTAAGGGGAAAAATGTGTTCACTTATCTGTTAATTGCCATTAGCTGCCATTGTTTGCCATGTTAAATAACGTGCATTATCTCCCCTGCCTTGCTGCACGCTTGTTCTCTTACCTCTATTACTCATCCTCTGTTAACTTCTCTCTCCACCTCATTTCTGGGTTATGTCTTTGATGGACCAAGTGATTATTTTTCAGCCAACGATCCAATTTACGCGCAAAAATAAAGTGTCCCCAAAATGACTCACGTTTCCCTTCATTTCAAACAGCTTAATCTGTCACTTCCAAATGGGACTTTCTAATGGAGCATCTCATTTTCTCCTTTTCTCTGCCTTCCTCAGCAGCCACACCAGTTGCAGCCTAACAATGAACGAGATGGATTGATTAAATGGATGAGTTCCGCATGAAACTGTTCCAACTGGAAAAACATTTAATGGTGGTTAAATATTATACACTTGTACACACTGCCTGAAAAATGAGCATGACTAACACAGCAGTCAGAGCCCTTTGAAAATGCCTTTCTGGGCAGAATTGGGCACGTTTACTGACATAAATTTTTGTCATGCCAGCTCTAATTAAGCCTGTCTAATTACTTCTCTTACAAGGGTTTCAGGTTGAGCATATAAATTCCTGAGGCCATTATCTGCTGTAGGTGTATAAATGTCCTGCGGAATAGCAGGCAGGAGAGGTCTGCGAGGAAAGTTAACACTTTTCATTAGACAATGTGACATAACTGGGGGAGCAGACAAGGTTTTGGACACAGGGGATCTCTGCTAGATATCAGTGAGGAATGATTTCAAAATAAAATATCCCTTTTTGGGTTTTTTTTCCTAACTCTCTCAGCTGGTCAGATAAAATTAATGGAAAACTTTTCTGCCTCGTATTTTTCTAAGTTTGAAACCACTGCTACATATAAAACATATCCAGCGAGGAAAAGCAGCTTTTAGATGAACAGACTGCTCTTTGGTTGGGTCTGTTTGCAGCAAACGAGAAAGGAACTAAAGGAAATTAAATGGCTCCTGCTCACACATCATCTTGCCCTGGGAAATCTGTAATTCTTGTCTGCAGAATGGAACAGCACCAGCAAGAAATGTCACCACCAAAATTGCCCAGAATTGATGAGGAGGGCACATGGATGGGAGGGAAGTGAGAGAGAGGGAGGGAGGGAGGTGTTGGAATTCTGGAAACTTAGATTTTGTGATTTCAGTACACAGTAATGTGTGTGGAGCAAAATGAAGGATTTAAGCTGTTCTTCTAGCTCTTTCTTCTTCACCTTCTTCTTCTTCTTCATGGGTTTGGGTGGTTTTTTGTAATTGGGTGAAAAGGGTCCACATTGCGGGCCTTGGGTGGTCATTATTGGGTCAGAATATAAATAATAGAGGTGTCACCTCATTATTGGGTAATTAGCTTAAATAGCCTTGGAAAGAGTTAGAAGGTCTCCATTTTACCTCATTTCTCTGACTTGCTAGTTAGAGCTCACGGCTCATGAGTCTGTAAATAGATAAGAAAGAATAAACATCCAAGTCCAAACATGAAACTGTGACTCCTGTGTATTAATCCTGACCTTTGCAGAAAAAGAAGCCGGAGGGAGGGAGGGAGGGAGGGAGGGAGGAAGGAAGGAAGGAAGGAAGGAAGGAAGGAAGGAAGGAAGGAAGGAAGGAAGGAAGGAAGGAAGGAAGGAAGGAAGGAAGGAAGGAAGGAAGGAAGGAAGGAAGGAAGGAAGGAAGGAAGGAAGGAAGGAAGGAAGGAAGGAAGGAAGGAAGGAAGGAAGGAAGGAATTTTCCCTTCCTAGGCTATGAGGTCACCTGAAATTCGGCTCTTACTCAGCCTTGCCAAGAAGAAGGTCTTAAAAAAAAAAAAAAAAAAGAAGAAAACAAAAGCCAAACTGAACAAACAGAAAAAGAGCCCCCAAACTGAGAACTGCCTGTGCTGAGGTGGCAGAGGTGGCAGCAGTAGGGAAGAATCTGCCCTGACTGCAGGTACATAATTGCCATGAGACCACGGCATCAATTTCCATGAATCTACACAGGATTATACAGAATTATTCTCCATGAAATCCACTCTTAAGCGCAAGAGTTTGAGGTAGGAATTACATGAAGCAGTTTCTTATCTTTTCCCTGGTGCTGCTCACAGAAATGCTGCCACCACAGCTCCCTGCACACCTCACCAACCCCTAGAATTTTGATTTCCATGTGTTTGACCAGTTGAAGAGGCCAATCAGGGCCGAAAGCACAGTACTTAAAGTTAGAAATACAGGGAGGAAGAAGCAGGGCCCCAAATTAATTCCACTTTGCAAATTCATGTGCTAATTTAGATTGGGGGGAAAAAAGCAATAAACTTATTCTCCTGAGTTCCATTGGGAACAAGCTTGGGCTGCAGGTAGAACTTAATTACCACATGGCTTTAAACAGCTATTGCTTGAGGGGCTGATGCCAGAATCACAGTTAGTTCCTATTTTATAATATTAAAAAAAAGAAAGAAAAAACACCATCAGCTCCCAAAAAAACCCCCAATAGCTCAACCCCCCAACCCCCCCCAACAAAGGACTAATTAATGTCTGTAAAGTGCACGCATTTAATAGCAAAAGGCTTTTATTGTACACATTTACTATAATTTACTCTGTGTCATTACTTGAATGTTGCCATTGTCGCTGTTTTACTGTGGCCTTGGCTTTTCTAATTTAAATACCTTTGCTGGAATTTAATTCGCTGGGGAAAAGCAGAATATTTGCAACATACCCGGTACTCTGATCAAACTGATAGAGAAGCCAAAGCTTTCCAAGTTCCAATCACATCCAGCATTTTTGTGGTTTTGTTTTAAGTGCAGAAACATAATGAAATAATTCCATACCATAAAGCTTGATGAAAGTGGCAATTAAAAAGGAATTGATCTGATACATCCTGCTCTCCACATTACCATGCTCTGTAAAATGTAAATCACCATCTCCAGCACTAAAGCTTTCCTTTCCTATCCTGATTAGGCAAATATCGAAAACAATAATCATTTTTCACTAAGGCGAGCCTTTAGTGTGGAGCAGGAAGGGAACACTCTGGAAATTCCATTTTCCACAGCAGACTGGCTCCCACATTAGTGGCTATCAGCACATTCCGTGTCACTCCATCACACTGTCTTTCACTCAAACCCTACATTTGTTGGAGCAGATGGAAAGTTAGTTTAAATTAATTGAAAGCATGCTGTGCACAGCTTGTGGCACCAAGAACACACAAAGAAGAAAGGAGGATGCATCAATTTCCTTCCTAAGATACCTATAACTGTGAGGAGAGATCTCTTAAGAAATCTTCAAGATATTATGCTGCCTTTTATTTTTTCCTTTTTTGTTTTTTTTCTTTTTTCCTAAGCAAGCTATACTGCCTTGATTTTTAAAAGAGGAGGATGCAGTACAATTGGCCATGTCAAAAATAAATCTTCCTGGGGCGGTTCACAGTACAGTGACACAGAGAAACCTGGTGCTGGTTGGGTTGCCTACAGTTCTTGGAAACACTGACAAGTCTGAAGGTTAATTACCTCTTCATCTATTTTTGTTAGTGCTGCCTTCTTATATTTGGGTCCTCAGCTCTTCCTCTGAGACTGAGGTGGCCAAACTCCTCTGTGATCAGCACACAGACATTCCTCAGCACCCTCACAGCTCCAAAACCACCACAGAATCAATCATTATTTCATTTTTACAGCTCTCTGACCAAGCAATGACAGAAAGGTTTATCAATTTATTAATTTAGTCTCTTTTCTTTTAACAAAACATTCCAAGAGTTTGTTTCATAGTGGTATGAAATGAGAGGGAAAGGCTCCTAGGGTGGGTGGCATCTGCTTGGCGTGTGTGCTCTGCTCCGCTCAAAACCTCCATTGGAGGAGGCAGGAAAAAAGGTTTGGATTTACTTCCCTGTGGCCCAGACCAGGGTGAGACCCTCTGGCCGGAGCAGGAGCTGTTGTTGCATCTTGTAAAACAACTGCAAGTGCAGAAATCAGTAAGGAAGAGCAGGCTCTGGGGTGCTTGGTGGGGAAAAAGCAAGGAGAGTGCAGCACAAGCCCTGGGGATTTGAGAGGGGGCAGATGCAGGTGAGCTCTACAAGTGATGGAAAGGAAAACAGCCCCGTGTTCCAGCAGGAGTGGAGATTGGAACCTGCTGCAAACAAGAAATGCACTGACATTTGCTGGGCTGAGAGAGGCCCAAAATGCATGAAAATGGTGAGAGAGAGCTGTCATTGCAATCCATCTTGCTGAGTTTTCTCTGTCTCAAACGTGGCTCTGCTCAGATAAAAGCTGACTTTTGAGGTTTAGCTCCCTCTTGTTCACCTCGGTGCCTCTTCCCTGCACAGCTCCTCTCTCTGGTGTCTCCACACGAGACTTTCCTTTTCTTCTCTGAAAAGGTCAAAAGGCAAGGAGGAGGTGGGAAAATATTTTTTTTTTACATTTGCTCTTTTAGTTTTTCAGTCTTGAACTCCTCCAAGGCTGATGGGGAACAAAACTGAAACAATACCTCCTGGGTTTAGAACGGTAACAACTCCTCTGTAAAAACTCAAAGGGGAAAAAACACATCCCACATTTTTTCCCCTAAATTAGTAAGGTTATTTGGCACTGAGGCATTTACTCCCTCCCCACTCGGAGTGTAAGTTTTGAGCCTGTGCTGCTGGGGCCTCATTTCTCCTGATCACTGGCGTATTTTATCACCTCTGCTCCTGGCAAATCACACACAGCTCCAGCAATTGCACATGAAGAAGATAAAATAATGAAAACCTTTCCCAGTCCTACCTGTCTGACCTCATCTTGCATCCTTCCAGAGAGACTTCAGACCTCGCAGCTGAGCCTATCTTCCTTTTTCCAAGATCTGATGACTTCACTTATATTTACTTGTCTTAAACATCCCCAAAATTCAATTATACTTCCATAAGATTTTACAAAATTCTTGCAGCCTGTATTTCATTCTCCACGGCTCTCTTGATATCTCCTTGCTTTCCCCAAGTCTTTTGTTTAAATTCTTTCCTTGCTATTTTTATACGCTTCCAGCTTTGTCCTCTACACCCTGGTGCCTGCAGAATTTTCACGTTATTTTTACATTGTGCAGATCTTTTACGGGCACCCAAGCCAGCATTTTCTTCTGTTCTTCAACCTGTATTTCCTTTTCCTATTTAATTCACAGCAAAATCCTGCTCCTCCCTGCGTGCCAAACTCCTTGACTCATAAACAAGATGCAGCAGCAGAACAAAAGGGAAAATTTGGCTCAGAGTTCACAACTTCTCTGGAGCACATGACAGGTGTGTTAGCTCACATTAAGGAAGCTCCCTGGAAATTCAGAAGGTTGTACAGGTAACCACTGTTTGATTATTAATTTAAAACACCAACAGGACAGAAATGAAAATTGGGGAATGACAACCTCCAAGCAGCTGTGGGCCTGTCAAAAATGGTAATTTTTTACCCTTTCTCCTATGCTCAGGCACTACTTAACCCCATGCTGAGCTGCCTTTCTAGAGCACAGCCCCTACAACTCTCAGGAATAATTAGATAATCAGAAAGGAGCAGGAATGTGTGAGAATTAACTCCCCACCTCCTAGTGCCATTTGAAGATTAATTTACCTAAGAACTAATTACCTGACATACCACAAGCACAGAACCCCCAACGAAACAAAGAAAAAAAAAAAAAACCTCAGAGCTTAACCAGAACTTTCCATGTCTGAAATGGAAATCTCAGAACTACATAAGAAATCTCAGTTCTTCTAGGAAAAGCCACCAGATGAAATCCCCAAAGCCTGTTTTTTTTTCAGGAGCAAATGAAACCATGAGACAGGAGGAGTGAAATCCCTCAGCCCTTTCCGTGACACCTACCAGCAAAGGGAACACACTACAAGGAATTTCTTTCTGAAAAATAAAAATATAATCTCAAGATTACAGGGTTTGGCACGTGGAGCTCTCTCACTGAGTTTGCCACTTAATGCCAAACTTGGACTTCCCAGAACGGGACTCTGGGGTGAGCAAAAGCTCCTCAGGTACTTCCCAAAAGTGATGCCTTAAGTTTTACCTTTCATGTATTTCAGGTTCTGTGCTGCCCAGGGGTGCAGTTCTGAGCTCACATTCAGTGTCACTCAGCTCTGCACACAGCAGGGACACAAAACAAATCCTTTTCCTGCTGCACACCAAGGACAACTTTCAGGCCAAAAGCATGAACAAGGGTGGCTGAAGGGAGGAACAAGAAGGATGAGACCTCATAATCTAAAGCTGGAATTGGACAATTAAACCCCAAGATGCAAATGGACCAAAACTTATCAACGTGTGAGACCTCGTGACCGTGTGTCCATTTTGTGACCATTTTGGGTCCACCTTGGGTGCAGCCCTGGCCAGGCTCTTGTCCTGCCCAAGGTGTATCCTAAAGGCCTTTCAATAAATCTCTACTTTATTCTCTGGCTCTGTCCAGTCTCTGCTCCAGCTCAGCCTTCCCAAGGCACTAAAGGGTTTCCTCATTCCTCTCCGAGGCTGGCCCCAAAGTTGATCCCAACTCCCTGAATAACCCCGTGGGACTCTGCACTGACAGGCCACACTGATGGCTCACACAAGTGATGTCCTGTCCCACACCACGTTTCTTTTTATGACGTCTCTGCACAGTTCTGATGGGAAAACATCCTCTTTTTGTTGTTAAGCCTTTATGGATGTTTATAAACGTATGTTTTTCAAAAGGTAACAGCTTTGGTCTGTGTTTAATTCCTAGAAAACTTCAAGACAACATTCTCTGTTCCTTCTCTCTGCCTTTGAAACTGTAAATGCCCAGCAAAAAAATCCTCACCTGCTTCCAAGCCTTGGTTTGTGTCTCAGCACCAACATCAACAGATGTGCCCCCATTTCCTCAGAACCTGCCACTGCTTTGTTCTTGGAGAGCTGCAAACCTGGGAACTGATACCTTAATTCTATCCATCCCCAGCTGTGAGGCAGCCACTGCTTTTGCTGCTGTCCATGCAATACGATGCAGCTGTTAATTACATTTTAAACCCCAGCCATGTTTCTTTGAATCCTCCTGCAGAAGCAGTATTTTCTGCATGTTAATTCCAGTTGCTTTATGGGATAGTTGTTATGCATGACTGATTAATGGGCCCCAAGCTACACTCAACCTGCTACCCACAGTAAATTGTTCTTTTTGTTGCTGCTGTCATTTCCTTTAAAAATATCAAGCTGTTTTATAATTAAAGAGTCCCTTGCAGATCTTGTTTCAATAAACAATCATTCCTTCCGCCGTGTGAAGTTCTCGTGCTAATAAACAATTAAAGCAGCACGTATTATTTCTCTTGTCTCAAGGATCAACCTTTTATGGAGGACCCAGTGAGGCAAAAAACACGAGATGCGATGCCAGCTCCATGTTCAAAAACCAAATTCCAGCACGTGCTGCGTAGCTCAGGACTGGATCTGCTCTTAATCTGCACGTGGTGTGGGTTATAGAAGATTAATTGCTCACAGGAGTGTTTAGAAGCTTTCATATGTCACCCAGAAGATGGCTGAAGAGTTACTTATCTCCAGCAGCTTTATCCTTAATTACCTTGCTGGCTGATAATTCCAAATTTGGGATTCAATGCACAGTGAAAATCTCCTGTATTAATTAGAGATTGGAACTTTGTTATACAATGTGTTTTCTATGATAAACGGCTTTTTCCTTGAGCATTGGATATTTTGTGGGAAAGGCAACAACTTTAAAAGTTTTGCAATGTTATCAGAAAGTTTTTTTCCCCAGAATTTTAAAATTGCAGAACACAGTACAGGGATGCTGAGGTTTATGCATGAGTGTACATATATTTTTTTCAGTCACTCATAACATTGACTATAACTTCATTCTACTGGGAAAAAAAAAAAAGGTTAATTAATATGAGCTTTTTAATTTTTAATGCAATTTAATAAAAGCGTTCCTTTAAAGTGATAAAAGATAATAAAAAATTTGCGCAAAATTAAGAAATCAGATGAATTTGTGGTACTACAACATCACCTGTGAAACAGGTTTTTAATCACTGTTTTAATGAGCTACACTTTGGCAGCGAGTTTAAATTTCTAAATATTTGATCACAGCGGCTCTTTGCTTTGGGTGTGTTTGTGCACCAGGATGTCTTATTTTTCTTTTCAGGTGCTGCTTCCAGTCCAATTTTAGATAGATTCCTCAGCTGACAGAGGATGTCATCATTTTTTCTGAAACACTGGAGTACAGCAATCTGTGTTAGATATGAATTTGCCCCAAAGACATCCGTTTTTCACATTTAAGAGCTTTCTCTAAGACAAAATAGATCAGACACTGCAATCCCCACATCAGTACTTTTTCAAATTACTCTGGATGCTCACCTGCCTTCACCTCTAAATGCCACACAACCCCTGTTTCCCACTGGTAAGCTCACTCTGCTGATGGAACTCCTCCTTAGAAAATTCTGCCCTTGCTCCATTTTCACTCTCTTCTTCATTAAGCAATTTACGAATCTGTGGCCTGCACCACTACAAACACACACGTGACAAATTGCTGCGTTCCAGGGACCTATGCTGTCCAGAAGCAGCGAAGAAATAAAGAAATAGAACTGTGCTTAAAATACCCAGCATTAAAAATATCCTTCAAGGACCACACGTGAACTCTTCATCACCTGAAAAAGTATTTTTCTTGTTGCATTCCCCTCTGCTTTTCGCAGCAGCTGTGGACTTTCCATCCTTCAGTTTGGTGTGGTTCTGGTTTTAAAACTGCCTATTCCACTTGGGGGCTGCCTTGCAGCCTTCCCTGTGGAGAATCCTCGTTCCTCCTGTCGGGATTCACAACCTCAGAGAGTCCTGCCAACACTGCCTCAAGCCCCAACAAGGGAAAAGTGTTCTCACAATAAGCCTGAGGGCTTTTTGCAACGTCTTTGGGATGAGAATTCAGGGAGTGATGGGAATTCACTTGCCCAAAGTCCAGCTTAGAGGTAGCCCTGGAATAGGACACCCCATCTCTTGTTACTCTTCCCCCTGCTCCAAATTTTGGTTGCTTTATTCTCTCCTCATTTCAACCTCTTTGCACAGGCATGGCAAGAAATTTGCACCTCGTTTCCTCAAAAGTTTGCCCACTCGCTTTTCTGGCATTTTACGTTAGAGATCCCTTTCTGTTGATAGTAGCGCAGCTTTTTCATAAACTCCCTGAAGTGTTTCAGCCAGCCCCTGAAAGCACAGGCAGTGCTTTGATAAACCCAGCTCTGATACATATTTCAGCGGCTGCTAAACACATCCAATAGGATAAAGGAGTTTTGTTTCTCCCCTCCCAGGAGTTGCATAACAGCATTCCTGCTCCCAGTGCCTTCAGTGACACCCAGCTCTCACTGCACTCCTGGCCAATGGCAAAGCTTCATCTTTTTTCCTTTTTTTGATCCAGATCACATTACAGTTGTTATCCATTTTCTGTCTCCACCCAGGGGCCATTACAGCACTCCTCCCAAAGGTAAGACTTCCCCCAGCTACACGAAAATCTTTGGCACCCTTTGGAGCACAGAGAGCCAAGTGAGTTATCACCGACATCAGAGATGAGGACTTCAACGGCTAGTTTTGGTCTCTGGGCTGATGCTGAGCTTGTTGGCAGAAATCTTCCAACTAGAATATTAAAGGAGATTTCTCATAACATCCTGCCAGGGAAAGGGCTGGATCAGCTGTCCAGTGCTCAGCTCTCATGAATTTTTCTTTCAGGGCCCAAATGACAGTTCAGGACCTCTGGGATCTCAAGTGCCATGAGCTATGGCCAGGATTTCAAGTCAAAGCTATTTCGACCTAGATTAGAACTATCACTGGCAACCACCAATTCTGCTGAGTGAGGATGTACATCTACATATTTATTTGTTTATAAAATACACATATTTACTGGCATATACATGGTGCTTTGATGGTCTGGCAGAGGGAAATCCCAATGGCAGCGTTTCTTAGCAACCTAATGCTGTAAAACTTCCTTTTTCTGTTCAAGAAAAAAAAGAAATATAAAAGGGAGAAACAGCAAGACCTTAAGCTACAAATTACCTAAAAGCATATCAGTGATTTAAATGAAGAGATCCTCTTCTCCCTACTCTGTGACACTTTAGGCCTTTTATTTTTCTTTCCTTTCTCACCCCTCCCTTTTATTTTTCACCTTTGTTCTCAATTTCTTTGTTCTCTTTAATTATAATCCTGCTAAGACTGGACATCTCTCTCTCTTCTGCTCCAGTCATTCCTTGCATACCAACTAGGAGAAAAGAGAGAGGAGTTTCTCCTGCCTGCTCTCAAATGCTGATATCAGAGAAGTGCTGAATCAAACAGCAGAGCTGTGAGCCAGGAGGGGATGATCAGCTCAGCCCTCACAAGCAGCCTGCCTCTCAAAGCAGAGGGGAGGCCCCAGAAGAATGAGAAGGGCAAGTAGCACACCCAGCTCCACAAAGAGGTGAAAAGGAAGACACAGACAGCTGGAGAAATGAGCTAATTTAACTTCAGTGCCCAGAAAAATTCTGGAATAAAATATTAGAGAATTAATGCCTCAGCACCAGGGGAATAAATAACTGACAGGAAATGCCGATATTTTTCAGGAATCCATCATGTCAAAACTGGTTTCCATCTCTGGCAAAGTACCTTGAGCAGGAGATGCCATCCATTTTAAATTCAGTAGGACTAAGTGAGATTAATAATTCCTGTTCAGCAGCAAATTCCTGAAGGATTTATGGTGCATTGGCTGCTCGAAGTGCAGCAGGACCTGGCCCTGTGTGACAGCCAGGTGCCCACAGGCAGAGCTCCTCAGGGAATCCCAGACTGGTTTGGGTTGAAGGCACCTTAAAGCCCATCCAGTGCCACCCCTGCCATGGCCAGGGACGCCTTCCAATGTCCCAGGGTGCTCCAAGCCCTGTCCAACCTGGCCTGGGACACTGCCAGGGCTTGTCTGGGCATAAACTGTAAAAATGATGCAAAATCAGCAGGTCAATAAATACTTCTGGGGGAAAAAGGGTTGTCCATCAGACCAATAAAATTAAAGAAAAAGTCCAAAGTTTATCAAATTTGTTAAAAAGACAAACATTGATAGCTTTGTTTTGGAAGGAAAATTCAAACAGGCAAATACAGCAAGACTAGAAGTTGAGTAGGACAGGAAAGATTCTGGAAGGAAGAACAGAGGTGCCACAAAAAACAAATTCAGATTGTGATGTAATTTGCAGTCCTCAGGTAAAAGCTCTGACAGGATCACAACTTTTAATTATGGATCATTTACTGATGAAAAAGTAATGAGTAGCTCCCAGTATACAATCAAAGATGAACATCAATTTTGAGGATCTGGAGTTCTGGACTTTCTTTTCTGCAGGAGCAACATTGGGAATTTGCCACCTTATCCCTCAGTTGTTCCTATTTAATGAAACATTCTCCTGTAATCTCAGGGAAAAGGGTTTTCCCTTTTGCAATAATTGAAAAGTCTGTGAGAGAGGCTTTGGGGAAATGGATTCAAAATTAACAAATAGATTAATGGGTTTGCTTAGTTAGGTGTACCACGTTGAATATTATGCCATAATACCAATTTAATACTCTACCCAAAGGTTTCCGGAGTTCTTTCATCAGATTATAAATCACTTAAGGCAGGAGCCAGCTCATGATCCTTTGTCACTCTGTCAATCCCTGTCCACTGGCATGTTAAGCTGCTACTCAATGCAAACAGTAATGATTTGTCTACCAAAGAGCTCTCAGCCATTAAAGAGAAGAGCTGACCCTGATGGACACAACACAGTCCTGATGGAACCCAACGAGGCATTTTTGTGATCACTTTGCTTCCATAACTCTTCCAGATTAACCTCAGTACTGTTCTTGTTAATTCCCAGCACTGAGGGAGAAACTAAACCCCAAAATATTGCTGCCACTGTGTCTTGGGTTGCAAGATGTAACCAGCAGTATGTATTCTATCACCAGCTGTTAAAACCAGGTGGGGCAGTGTTCTTTATCTCTTCCACGACCCATCCTCCCTCCAGGGGATATCTGCTGTTCATGGGCCATCAAGGCTCACTGCAGGGCTGATGCAATTACATCATCCCATTGGCAGATGCTCCGCCCAGGGGGAGGAGCCCAGCATTCCTACCTGGATAACACCTGGCATTCAGAACAGCACACCCTGTTTGCACTGGATTCCCAGAGGAAGACCAGACCCATCTCACCACCACTGGACCTTCAGAGGAAAACTCCACCCTTCTACAGGATCATCTCTGCTCCAACAGAACCACATCTGTCACTGCAGGAGGACTTGACTGGGCTGACACCAACACCCTGACCAACAGGGTGTCAAGTTGTTTATCTGACTCTGTCAGTGGTTTTTTTTGTACTACTACATCTTTTATTTTAATTTTCCTGGGAAAGAACTGTTATTCCTATTCCCATATCTTTGCCTGAGAGCCCCTTAATTTCTAAATTATAATAATTCAGAGGGAGGGGGTTTACATTCTCCATTCCAAGGGAGGCTCCTGCCTTTCAAACTGAGACACACTGTAACAAAACAAATACTCCATCAATCTCCTTAAAGTTCTTCCAACTGCTCCCAGAGTTAAACTCAGCATGGCTGTTGTGCTGAGAGAGGAGTTTGACCCACGGCAGGCTGTGATGCCAGCAGATTTCTGCATTCATTTCCAGGGTGCAGCAGGTTTTGTGGTTTGTAAGCTTCCTATTCCCCATAAAGATGCAACTTGATGTGCCTCTGCGATGCTTCTCACTTAACTTACACTGAGACAGCTCAGGGTGCATCGAAAATGTTACATAATCATCTCTGAGTTCTGATTCTATCCCCCTCTCCCTTCCCCTTGGCATTTAGCAAATGGTATTTTTGTTCATGTAAGTCACGTTCTTCCCAGCCACGGAGCCTTTTCACAAAAAATCAAATTAATCTTACACAAAAATCAGATTCTTAGTGTGAATATGCCCAATTTCATTGAATTTTTTTATCGCTTTCGGCTCACAGGGCAAGGCAGTGAAATATAACTGAAATGTCAAATGAAATGTATGGCAAAGCGATTAGGAAGAAACTTTTAGCATTTGTTACAGATTAATATGTTAATTACGGCATGTATTGTGGAGAAAGATTAAGTATCACCAAAGCAAATTTATTTTTAACCAACTTTATTCCTCACACTTCATAAATTAACCAGTGGAATACGTAATTGGGAAGAATTCCAGCACTGAGATTGCTGGAAATTATGCAAAACTCCAAAGCATATAGAGTTGCAATACAGATAATGTCTGTGCTTTAAAATAAGCCCTTCATCAAAGGGAATTAAGCCTCCTCCAGCACACCTATTGTCACAGGCTGCTTGCAGGTAGCTCTAACTTTGCCACAATGACAATGCCAAAAACTGATCAATATTTTAAACTCCAGTTTTGGCTTGTATTGTATCGAGAGTAAATGTTGGTTCTAAGCCTAACAATGCAAAAAATGCCCACCTGATGTTAAAAAAATTGCTGAGAGAAGCAGCTGCACTTGTAAAACTAATGAGAAACTACTTGGGATTGCAACCCTGAATCCTTGAACAGCACAGGCCAGGAGATGCTGATGGCAGCATCAGCTCCCCATTCGTTCCTGGATTTGTTCTATATGGAAGCTGGACAAATATTCAAAAGCAGAATCCAAAATAACTCCCCTAATGAAGATTTTTGGGGGTTTTGCCATGGATTTCAGAAGAAGAAGAAGGGGTTTGAGCCATTTTCAGAAAGTTCTATGGATTCAATGGCCACTAAGCCAACACAAGTTTTTCCTTTGGTTTCAGCAGATTTGGAGATTGGCTCATACCAACCATGGGATGGGACCCAAAGTCTGATCCTCTCCAAAAGCACAGCTTTTGTGTATATCCTGTAATTTATCTGCTGCATCATCAAATCCCAGCCCTTGTGCACAGGATAAACCAGTGCAGAAATGGGAAATACGACACTGTGTGATTTATGGAGCAGCCAATGCAATTTACAGTAAAACTCACGGTGGGTGGTGTTTGGTTAACTCCTGTTCTGGGCAGCTTTCTGAATATTTTGACACTTTGAGTATGACAAATAATTTCCTGGTGTTAAAAAGTGTTATTTTTATAACAAGAGAAAGAAAGTGCTATGCTAAATCACAGGTCCATCTGTCAAGAGTAATCCTAACAAAATAACAGCAAATTTCAAACTCATTAATCCTGTAGCTGGTAATTACTCCAGTAGATAATGATGTCCCTATCTTTTTGAGGGTTTAGAAGACTAATTGTAGCCTTTTTTGGAAAGTCCCTCATTAGATTCCCGTAAAATATTAATTTTACTTTATTTTGGGGAGCAACCTGTAATCTAAACTTGCCGGCTGGATGTCTGGAAGAACACCAAGGTGATGTGACCAGGCAGGAACAGCGTCTCACTGCTACCTGGGGATTTTCAGCTTTCACTTCCAACTCATCCATGTGTTTAAGGAGACTGTCACCAACCCTCCCTTCCATGGAAAAGCAGGCAAAACTCACAAACAACTTCCATTAAGTTCTTTACACCTTCATAGATTTTTAATTGAGATGCAACTCCCACAACACCTCATTAGTTCATCGAATGCTGTATTAGTTTAATTTACTGAAGGGTTGGGGGTTTTTTGCACCTACCTCACGCATTTACCCCATTAAGCATGTGCAGATTATCAGGCAAATGCTCAATTAAACTAAACGATTGTTCTAATTGAATATTTCATTAGAGTAACAAGGTAAAAAGCTCCTTGGCATGTATTAGCAAACATGGCTTGTGCCTCACTGAAGCATGCTTGAGATTAAACTCATGATAAACTCAGATAAAACAATCTCATGTTTCAGATGTGCCACTTGGACATTTCAGCCTGCACATGTCAGTGGAAAAAACTCCAAGCATCTGCAGTGGACTTTGGACAAACTTTTAAATTTAAGATCACTTCAAATTGCTTATCTGAGGGAAGCTAATTAAAGACTGGACTCAAATTAATTTCGGGTTTTTTTTGCCTGATTTCCTGTATCCAAACCTCTATAAATGCAACCAAAATTCTGAGTCAAACTCATCAAAACTCAGGAGTTTTGTTCTGTTTTATTTTTTGGGTTTTTGTTTGAAACCCAGCACCACGTTGTAGGCTTTAATGAAAGTTCTGGTTCAGAGGCAGGCTCAGGCTGGCTCACACATTACATGCTACAGCTGGAATATCTTGGAGCACGCTTCTCTTGGTAACAAGGGACACTCATTTTCCTGCAGAAAAGTGGGAAAGTTGTAGGTAGCACAATTTAAATTGTGCTGGACTTTTGCAATTCTCTGAGGGTTCAATTCTGTCATCCTCCTCCACTCTGAACAGCGGCTTAATTTGAATTTAGCCAAGTGACTCAATGGGGAAGCATTTGCAAGGGAAATATTATTTTAAACAATGTCGCAGCAAGGTCAGGAGGGTTCACCATTCACAGCTCCCAAGCTCAGCACAAACAGCTCCTGGAGAGCTCTTAAAAACACAAAAGCTGAACAAAGAGAGCAGAGGGGTGAGTGGAGCCATTGCACAGGACTCAGCCTCGCTCTGCTCCTCTCTCGTTCCAGAGGAAACTGACCCACCCCAAACAGAACCCAAACGGACACCAGGGAAGGGTCCTACAGCACCAGAGTAAATTTAGAGCTGAGTCAGAGCAGAAGCAGCCAGTGCTGGTGGGGAGATGTCTCACTCAGGTTCTGCATTTCCACGGACAGCAAGAGCAAATCTGCCCTGGTGAGTGTTGTTTCCTCACCCCTGGCTGGGCTGCACGACTGGACTGTAATCACCAAGAGCACACCCCAAAGCTTGGCCCCTCGTTGCTCTCTCACTTCAGCTGACATGCTTTAATCTGCTCTCTTACTGTAAAAGGCATTGGTTTTACTTTTCAGATACTTTTACTTGATCCAGCTCAGTAGTGAGGAAGCAGAGAGATGGAAAAATGGAATGGTTTGGGTTGGAAGGGACCTGAAAGCTCGTATTTCCAACCCCCTGCCATGGGCAGTGGCACCTTCCACCAGGTCAGGTTGGTCAGAGCCCTGGCTGATACACTGGCTTATGAGTCTGCTCTAAAATAAAATATTAAGAAATATCAAAATAAAAAGAGTAAAGGAAAGGAACAAGAAGAGAAAAGAAGTTAAAGAAAGGAGGAAAAGAAAAGAGGGGGAAATCAGGGAGAAAGGAGGAAGAAAAAAATTCTGGTTTGGTAAAGAAAACAAAAAAATTCAATATCTCAAATATTTTGCCAAATGTAAAAAGACATTTTATATAAATATTATATATATATATATATTTATATTTATATTTATATTTATATTTATATTTATATTTATATTTATATATTTATATTTATATATATATATGTAAATCTTTCCTGTATCCTCATGCCCCAAACCTGCCTGGTTCTCAGGGAGAGCAGAAGGAGAATTCACAAGTCTGCAGCAATGCCCTGGTTCGGCTGCCCCAGCCAATGGTGCAGAACTCTCTGTCCTACTGTTTGCTCTCCCTCTGTGCTGCCAGATTTCAGATCCTCTTGATTCAACAGCTTTTCTGGATTGCTGGGAATTGATTACTAGAGTTACTGTGGAAACTAAGCACATCAAACCAGAAGTTTGCCAGTGGATTGTAGGAGAACCTGCAATGTTCTGTATTTAACTGAATGGAGCGAGGCCTGCAGAACCAGGGCCATCTTTCTCTCGGTGAAACAAAACAACTTCCAGACTATTATCAGCCGAAATTGTCTCATTAGAGATAAGGAGGCTATCAGCATGGACAGAATTAGCAGGATTTGTCTCCCCCGGCACAGGCTGATTAAAGACTTTCCCCTGCAGGGACAGCAGAGGGGTTTTATCCGCCCGTGGGCAGAGCTGGGCACAGCTGATGGAATTGGACATGGCTACAGGAACAAACCCCACCAACCCTTCTGCATTCAAACACGATCAGAGCCTGCTCCTGGCTGAGCCCTGGGGTCACAAACACACCCAGGGATGTCCCCAAGGCAGCACCGAGCCTCTGTGGCTGAATGCATTTGTTTCATGTGCCGCCAAGCCCAAAATTATTATACAATCATTGCAGGATCCCTCAGCCCACGATGATCCATGAGCATACCTGAAGGCAGGTAATTAAGAATCTGAATAAGAATTTTTATTTCTAGCAGTTAATTTCAGTCCGGGTTGACAGAGATAAAAGTAAAAATAAAAACAAACTGTCCTTGTGAGTGAGCCAGCAGAAAACTCCCAGCTGGAATTTTTTTGTTCTAACTTCTACAGAAATCATTGTTGAAACTGCTAAAAAAAATAAGAAGAAGGGAAAAAGTCAGATATAGTATTAGCAATGATAAAAGTGTAATTGGTGAGTTTGCATTTATGTTGCCATTGTACACCTTAGCATTCCTCTTGACTAATCTCATTCTCCTTATCATTTCTGCGCTGCAAAGCCTCCAAGCCACTCGTGTGTTGGTCCAGAAAACAAGACCAGATCTGTATCATCTTCCAGCAACACAAGCACACACGAGAAATAACAAGGAATATAATTCCCTCAGGAGAGGCTGCAGTGCACAGTGAGAGGCAGCAGAATATCCCAGTGCTCAGGAGCTCCCCAGGGATAACACAGGAACCACTGACCAGTGTTATTGCTGCAGATGGATTTTTTTATGTGGAGAATAACCACCAGGTTTTCCCTTGCCATTCAAATAAAGGTGATGCTTTAACCCTGATAATATTAAGAAATAATTCAGCCACAGCTCTGAAGCAACCACATAACTTTTTTTTTAAATAATCTTTTTCTTACAGATGCAAGATATTGTTGCAGATCACCAAAGAGAATAATACATTTAACCCATGTACCCAAAATACATTCAAATCACAGCAGAAGAGCATTCATGTGAAATCCTTCTACTTGAGTCATTACTTTTTACTTAGAAATGGCACTTTTTCTTTGAATCCTGACTATTCCCTCTGACTTAATCAGTGGCTCTTGTGGGAAACAAAGAATGAAGCTGTGGTCAAGGGCTCTTCAGGCTGAGAAAGAATAGAATTTATAATCTGAAAATCTAAGGTGCTTGACACTCTCACAGCCTTTTCTTTGCTAAAAGGAAGAGAAATTTTTAAACTGATGGCAAAAAGCAGAGCTTGCAAAGTTCTCCTTGCTGAAGTTCAGCTGCTCCAGCAAAATCCTGGATATAGGGAACAAGAGAAGTTTCTTCAGCCCAAAGAAAGAAGAACCCTGACTTTGCTGCAGAAAAACCTGGACACGAATGTGGAAACAGCTGCTGGAGTAAGGATTGATCCAATGGAAATATGAGACTGACAATAATGCACAGCTTTTGATGGAAACTGGGAGTTTATCCACTGATTCCCTCAGAATTCACTCACATACCTGCTGTACTGCCTTGTGGTCTGACAACCATTATGCTTCAGGAATTTGGGTCTCAAAATGAGTTTTTCAGCCTACAGTGCATAGATTCCTCTGGAATCAGCTCCCTGACAAGCAAGACCAGAGAAATTTCCAAGTGCAAAACCATCCCAAGCCTGGTACTTTCATGTCAGTTAAATGGGATCTAAAAGGCAATGGCTGTTCCTCCTTTTCCACACATTTTTCTATTAGCCCTGCCCAGCTGGAATCAGAGAATGGAGTGCCACGTTCCTTGGAACACCAACACTTCTGGCCATTTGAATTCTTTCTAGTTGTGCCACTCATCTCCACCACTGGGGCCCTTCCAGAGGTTGATCTGCCTCAAAGCAGGTAGCAGCAAAAAAGAAAAAAAAAAAAGAAAAAAAATTGTTCATAAGAAATCTGGGAGCTTCTGACAAGTTTTACAGCCCAGTCTGGCAGATGCAAGGCTCCCTGATAATCATCAAAACAGTTGGATCCCTTCTGAAGCTTATCTGAGCCAAACAGAACCTCGGGCCCTTCTGAGGTTTGTCCTGCTCTGGTTTGAATGGGCTTCAGACAGTCATTGTATTTGGAAAGCAATTTTCTTTGTTGTGCTGGGAGCAGCAGCCAGCAGAGTGAGGAGCCTGCACTCCTGTGCCATATCGCCCAGGCTCATGTGTTTGCTTTTTCAGCCTCTGCTGTTTGATCCTCTGCAGTGGATTCTGTGCAGATACAAAAAAAAAAAACACAAAAAAACAAAAAAAAAAAAAAAAAAAAAAAAAAAACACCACCAAAAGTTACCAGTGACACCGGGGGAATTTGTACAAATGTAACAGAGGTTATGAGAAAAATTATTAAAAAAGAGTACCCGGGATGGGATTTCTCTGCTAAAGGCTAAATAATGTTAATTTCCCAGAAACTGATCCAACCTTTCTACTCGGTGGCTCAGCACTGCAGGCAGCACATCTGTTTGTCCTGGGCTTGGGAAGGACTTGGCATCCTTCCTCCTGTGGTCAGCAGGGTGTCCAGAAACTGATGCTTCGCTTGATGTGGCAAGCTACAGGGTTCCAAGAATAATGATGGCTGAAACATTATCCAGGGAATAAACAAATAATTTTATTTTTTTTTTTCCCCCTTTCTTCCTCCTTGTGATAAAGCCTGTCTGGTGAAATTTAGGGCGGCTCTTTTATAATTTATAGATCCCAGCCTGGTATCTTATCAGGGAATAAGGTACACGAATGAGTGCACAGCTTGTCTCTCTGTCACTAATCAGCTTTTCAGCCTGTCCATCAGGTTTCAATCAAATTGGAGGGGGAAAAGTTTAAAAGATAAAGAATACCTGCAAGCTTTATAAGCAGAAGCAGAAAGAGAGAGAGGTTATGAAGGTTATCCACTGAGAAAAAGGCTGCACTTGGAGCCAGACCTTTCTTGGACTCCAGGTCATCTGCCCTTAAAGCTTCTCTCACCTCCAAAGGACCATCTAAAGCACCCCAAGAATTTGCTCCAAGAGGACTCTGATGTCAGATCAGGGCTGTGACCACAATGAAACATTGAAAATAAGAAAAGAAAGTCACCTAGATCAATGAACCATAGACCCAAACACATGGGAAGGCAGGTTTCCTTATGTTCTGTACCCACGCAGGTCCCTGTTGGAGGTTTTTGACCAAACTTTTGCAGAGAGAAGTTTGAGCTCATGTGGAAGGCTGGCTCTCAGCCTCTGCCAGCACATCCTTTCCCAGAGTTTCTCTTTTCCTGTCTATTCAGTGAGAGCAGTGCTGAGAGGACTCACTCCAGAAGATGGCACAAAGTCCAGCCCTCGCTCCAATCCATCTAGAATCTGGATTATCGGTGTGAAGGGGAGGGTCTGTGCATTCCAGCTAAAGTCTGGATTGTCAGTGTGGAGGGGAGGGTCTGTGCATTCCAGCTAAAATCTGGATTGTCAGTGTGAAGGGGAGGGTCTGTGCATCCTGAGAGAGAGCAGATTTCTGTTATCCAAGAGACCACAGGGCCAGAGGAGCTCTGACAGCACCCACTGACTGCCACCCTGGAGAAAAGGAGACTCAGAGGTGGCCCTGTCACTCTCTATAACTTCCTGAAGGGTGGTTGTAGACAGCTGGGGTTGGTCTCTTTCTCCAGGCAGCAACTGACAGAACCAGAGGACGCAGTCTCAGGCTTCACCAAGGGAAATACAGGTTGGATATTAGGGAAAAGTTTTTCACAGAAAGAATGATTAAATACTGGAATGGTCTGCCCAGGGAGGTGGTGGAGTCACCATCCCTGGCTGTGTTTAAATAAAGACTGGATGTGGCACTTGGTGCCGTGGTTTAATTGAGGTGTTAGGGCTGGGTTGGACTCAGTGATCTTAAAGGTCTGTTCCAACCCGGTGATTCTGTGATTCGCTGATTCTGTGATCCAAGTTCCAGAGCTACCTCAGGGCACAGGGGAGGAGTGGAGACTGAGAGCCTGGGGTGGGATGTGCTGGGAGAGGGGCTGAGGGGCGATTCCCTGGAGCAGTGTGTGAGTGTGCAGCACATATCAGAATTAGCTGACACCCCGCATCTCCGACAGGCCGCAAGGACAGTGATGATCCCGCCTGTGAAAGGCACAGCTGCCAGCACAGCCAGGGCTGTTATCCCTCCTCATAGCAGGTATCAAGCAGCCAGCAGGCAACTGTTTGATTGTGGTCACTATTTACCTGAGAAATGCGTGAAATGGAGGCTGGGATGTAACCGGCTTTTCGGTTCACTCTCCATTCCCAAAGCCCAGCCAATGGAAAATAATTTTATTTTTACACTGCCCTGACATCCAGCTGCCCAGCATGGGACATGCTTTACTCTGGCAAGAAGCTGATAAGAAATTTGTACACCGGTGCATGAAATGAAAACGAAACAAGGCTGAAATTCACCCAGCAGAACAGGAGTCGGCTCAGGGACTCGCTGCATCCATGTGAGGATACATTTTGTGCTGGGACTCACAGAAAAGCACAGATCACACATAATTAAAATCTGCACGAGGGGGTTTATGTCTGTCAGACCAAAGTAACACCACTGATGCCTTGGGAAGGCTGAGCTGGAACAGCGACTGGACAGAGCAGGAGAATAAAGCAGATATTTATTGAAAGGCCTTTAGGATATGCCTTGGGTAGGACAAGAGCCTGGCCAGGGCTACACCCAAGGTGGACCCAAAATGGTCACAAAATGGACAAACAGTCATGACATCCCACACTTTTATCAGTTTTGGTCCATTTGCATATTGGGGTTTAATTGTCCAATTACAGCTGCAGGTTGTGACGTCCCATCCTGGTTTCTCCCTTCAATCCATCGTTGTTTGTGCTTTTGGGCCTGGAAACTTGTAACAGTTGTCCTTGGTGTGCAGCAGGAAAAGGATTTGTTTTGTCCTCCTGCTCTGTGCAGGGCTGAGTGACACAATGTGAGGCTCAGAACTGCAGCCCTGGGCAGCACAGAACCTGAAATACATGAGAGCTGAAACTTAAGGCGTCACCATCAGGAGATTCTGCACCTCTCTGAAGAGAACAAAAGGTTCCCTTCGACCTCAAAGGTTCCCTTCGACCTCAAAAGTTCCCTTCGACCTCAGCCTACCTGGAGCAGCTGCTGTTGTTGGGAGCTTGTGGCTGCTGTGAAGCACATTGTTGCTTTAAAAGTCTGAGCTATTTCTAGAGACAGTCAAAACTCACCCTATTGTGCCTCTTTGGTGATAATTACTATTGTCACTGAGAACACGAAGTCTGGAGATGATGAGTGGATGGAAAGGAAGCTCTAAAGTCTTGGCAGAAGCTTTTGAAGCACCACGAGGACTTGCTGGGTAACTGCTGCTGGCTGCACGGGGGACAGAAATTGCTCTTCAGAACTGCAAGAGGCCCTTCAGCAGAGAGGCACTGGAGGAGAGCCCGAGCTGCACTGCTAGCAGCAATTAGCATCAGCTGCTGTACACAAGTGGAGCTTGCAGAGGAGTTTGTTGGCATGGAAAAGTTCATTTTAGGCTGACTGACTGCCATCATTTAGCTGTGGTACTTTTTTTACCTCCATCACTTTGATTTCCCTGTGTTTTCAATTAATCCGTCCTGTTAGTGGTCATCTGAACTGTCAGGGTTATCAAAAGTGAGGTTAGGAAGGTTCAGAGATAAAATCACAAAAAGTTTCAGAGAAGGATAGGTTTTACCACCTCTGTGCCACTACCCCACAGCAATTTATCCATCCTCCTGTCTTAGCCCATCTCCTGAAATACATGAGGCACAGCCTAGAATTGCATTTTAGCAGCAGGTTGGAGTAATAGATGCTACAAGGAACAGTGACATCCCTGATGCGTGATGTTCTGTGCACCACAGGGAGCTGAAATCTCACTTTGTGTGCCTTATGGCAAGCCATAAATTCCCGGGTTTATGCGCTGATGTAAAAACCCGTTTAACAAATCCATTGGAGCTGACTGCCTGGATCAATGTTATGACAGGCAATAGACTCCCGACAGCATTCCTGTGAGGAAATATCCCCACACCCCGATTTCAGGGGTATATATTAATTTAATATGTTCATGAGAGCACCTGTTAGAGCAAAGAGATTCCTGTTTCCAACTCAGGATCCATCCAGCAGCTGTAAAAGGGCAAATGCTGTTTCCAGCACAGCTGCCCTGAGCACTCTCCTCAAACTCTGGATGTTCTGGGTAGTTAATGCTGCTTTTAGTGCCTGTGTGGCCAGAATAAAACACGTTTTTAAGAGTGGAATTCACCACTGCCCTTGTGTGCTCAGAGAGACAGGGTGGAAATACAGATGAAATACACTGATAGCTTTGAGAGACAACGGGGCAGGAATCATCCTGCATCATAACTAAGTAGCACACCAGAATTTTATCATCAAACGGACAAAGGAATGCCAGGAAAATCACCTTACTGTGCTGAATTTAAATGTATGCATGACTGCATGCACCAAAGAGGGCCTTTGATGTAAAGGCCCCCAGATAAGGAAAACATGAGGGATGGACACGCACTGACAGCTACACACACTGAATATTTAGATTATCATATCACTTGGTGCCGGATATTATTAAAATATAGTTAGCTGCAGCCCAAGCATGCAGGCCTCATTCCATACATTTGACAATTAATTTGAGTGCACAAAGTTTTACTGGCATTTGGCAGCCCAGCACTCCAAAGGATACTGAAAAATTGTGAGCTTTGAGATAGTCAGGCGAAATTACACAAGTATTAATTATTAATCACCCAACAACAAGCCTGCAGAAACACATAGCATCAGAACAAACGCTACTCAAATTAGCTGAGTGTTCCAGTGGTTGTAGAAAAGGGAATGGGATTTGCAGGACAGTCCCAAATGGGTGCAGAGTATCTGTGAATTAAACACAGATGCCTTTTGAGGTGGCTGCTGCAAGGGGAGAAAAAAAAATAAAGTATGATCTTTATCTGAGTGCTCAACATTTCCATGCCTAGAAAAAGTCTTGAAAGCCCCGATTTTGTGGTGGATTTAGCTCTCAGGAAAAAGGCTGGGAGAGAATTTCACCCTTGTCACAAATCCTGCAGAGGGGTGACCTTCCAGCAGTGCTGCAGGAGGGGCTGTGCAGGTGCAGTGGAAGCAGCTCTGCCAGGGTCAGAGTGCAGCAGGGAGAGTGTTTCCTCAGAATAAATCATCTTGACCCAAAGCAACACTGAGTTCAAGGCCACGGCTTTACTCTGCCATGTGGGATTCAGGGAGGTTTTCCAGCCCCAGAGACCATGCACATTATTCCCTCAGAGGTGTTGCACTCACTGCCAGGACATTATCCATCTAAGCAAGCAGTTCCCTGCTTCAGGTATGAGTTGCTTCAGCACATAAAACACCAAATGAGGCCAAGACTCACCTCAGAAATTAATGTACAATCCAGGAATAATTGTGTGCTGAAGGTCTGCACTGAGATCTGGTGTTAATAGAGAATATTGATGTTGTGGATGAAATGAAATATTTTCCCCACCACCATTTAACCATTCTCCCCAGTGCCAGCCAAGCTTGTCCTCTGCCTGACGTGAATGAAAGGCCTAAATTAATTATCACAACCTTAATCCAGCTCTTTGCCCAATTACACCGTTCCTTGAATCATTAGGGTTCTGATGAGCTGGAAAACCGAGGTGTGGAGGCCCCAAATTTCCCAGCCGCAGGTTCTCAGACAGGAGAGGGAAAGGAGACACAAACCAATTACACACTGCAGAATTTTTCTGCCTTGCAGTCAGGGAGTTTTCAGCCAGCAGAGCTGTTCTAGGCCCAAGGACAGACAGCTGCCATCCTCCCATTCCTCTCCTCTTTTCCTGTCTTCAGGAGATGAATCCACATGTGCAACCCACTCAACCATACCAACCAATCTAGGAAAGTGAACAGCCACCTTCCAGTGCTTCTATTTTCTGCTAATGTATTCCCATTTCCTCTGCAAAGCAATTTATTCAGCATGAACAATTTGTAATAATTTATAGTACGTGGTCTGTGCTACACATGCCTTTTCATATGTAATTAATATTTTATTTAATTTTAACATTAAATTACTTTTCTTACCCAATAAAAGATTATATTTTCCAGTTCATGGATGCAAATCTACTGATAAATAATGTAAGAAAACGTTAAAATATCAACAGATATCAGTTTACTACAAAATAAATTACTTCCTTCCCCAGAGGATGTTTAATCTCAATTATTGCTCAGGGGAAGCACACACCGCTAACGAGCAAGCCAAGGACAACCCAAATCCTGCAAACACATTTGATAACTAAATTGCAATATGTTCTTAACAACCTCATCCCAATCCTGCTCCTAGGAAGTGGGAACTCACAAGGGCTGTTTGCTCCTTCATTTCAGTGATTTCTGCGCTTCCCAAGAGGAAGAACCACGGTGAACATCTGGGGGAATGCCGCAAACCCTGTGTTTATTGTCAGAACTTGCACATGACTTTATCAACTCCACTGAAAGCATTCAAGGCTTGGAGCAGCCTGGTCTGGTGGAAAGTTCCCTGTCCATGGCAGGGAGGATGGAATGAGATGATCTGAGAGGTCCTTTCCCACCCAAACCATTCTATGCTTTCACAGACTTCTGTAATGCGACTGTAGCTGCTTGAAAACTCAAACATGAGCAGGTGAAAACTCAAATATGGGCAGCATAAGGTCAGGCTGAGCTGACAGTTATTACACTCACCTCTGTCTTTAATGTGGAAGAAGCAGCAGATAGTTTTTGTACAACTGCCTTACAGATAAATCACTCATCAACGTCCAAAACAGGGCAATAGGATTCTAGACCTTCCTTACTGAAAATGGGATTGACTCCACCAAACCCCCAGCCCAGAAGGGCTCTGTAACCGTTTGAGAAACAGGCTGGTTACTCCTTTGGTTTTTTAATATGACCAAAAGTGGAGGGAAGATGCAAAGTCTGATGGGTGGATGGTGGACTGTGTTACAGGCTCAGAGCTAACAAAATGTTCTGACTGCAGGGTGATGCTGGAAGCACAGCCCAGCTGTCCTGGTGGAAGAGATACTTCCATCAGCTCCACACTTAGCCCAGAAGTGACAGGAGGACTTAGCACTTCCAGAGTTGGGTGGGATAAGTGCAGCCTGATGGCATCTGACAGCACCTGTTGCTTTATTTTCCCTGTTCAATGGGATGGAAAATGAGTGTTGCTGTCACCAGAAGAGGAAATCAGCACCAGCACAGAGCCAGAGCCAGGTCTGTAATGGCTGCACACAGATGTTACCAGAGCAAACTTGAGGAGAAAATGATAAAGTTCAGCCATCCCCTATCGGGTGGGGATATTCAGAGTAGCTGGTTGAGTGGGAACATGTGCAGAAGGGATGAATCGTGTGTGGACCCCAGATGCAGGAGAACATCTGTGCTGATGATGCTGGCAGTGAGCACTGCTTGCATATTCATGCTGTCATTACCGCTCCTGCTTCTGTGCAGCTCCTTGTTGCTCAGAAGAGCTGCAATTCTCGTTCTGCAGCCGAGATCATCAGGACACCCAGTTCACAGCAACATCCTGGGGTTTGGCCAGAGAAAAACAAGTAGTCAACCCGCTGAAAATCCCAGCACTGACACAGCACCAACCTCTTGTCTTTCACTCTCACCACAAGTAGAAAATATCAACGTTTGGAGGCTTCACAAGCTGCACTTCTCTAAGGGTGATACAATCTTCCATGAAGCCAGGATGTAATGAGCCTCACAAAGATGTACCAAGTTCTGAGGGTGTCCAGCACTCCTCAGAATGGCTCAGAATAATTGCAAGATGGCTGCTCAGGTGTGCTCTGAAAATCAAAAAATAATAATAATAATAAAAAACCCCAGACGATACAAAAACAAATACAGCCCCTATAAAATCAAAAGAAAAATATTTTAATAAATGATAAAATAACAAATGATACAAAAACAAATAGAGTCCCTTAGAGGTTTCACAGTTTAATTCACAGAATAATTAATTATTTCACAGAATAATTCTTAACCTAGACTAATAGCCCTTGAAAAAAATTGGGGATTTATAAGAAAGGCAAATATTTTGACCTGGCTAAGGCACCCCAAAAAGCACCGAGCAACTCTGAGCTCGTTCTTGAGTATACAACTACCAAGGAGGGATAATCTGGCTTGCTGCCCCATAGAAACAGCCACAGGTTTTGAGAAACATCCCAAAAATCCAATAGGTGGCCCTGTGTGAGCCAACCACTCTAAGAAGAGGACAGAACTTTCTAGCTCCTCTTCCTTACATCTTCAGAGATGAACTGAAACTCTTTTCCTTATTTAGAAACGTTTGCTTGGGTGTGGAAACGCTCTGCAGCAGGTGAGAGTTTGCACGCTGGTGCAGTGTGCTGTGCATTGTTGTTCGTACTCGTGGCTGAAGGTCCCCTCTGCTTCCACAGCAGGATCAGAGGGATTCATGCACAAATCAGTAAAACCCTTCCTCTTTGCAGCTGCAGCAGGTGAACTGCTCTGGCTTGAGTGTGTCTCTGAAACTGAACGTGGTCAGTGCACCTTGTCCTAATGGCCACTTAAACCTGCACCACCAATAAGTGCAATCAATAAGAAAAAGAGGAATAAATCACTGTGTGATACGGAGAGACCATGAAAACCATTGTAGAGCCTGCCTGGAAATAAACTCATCACCTCTCATATCCTATTGCAGATGTTACTATCCCTTACCCAAGTTTTTCACCTCCGACTGCTTATGAAAAACTTGTGCAGGCGGCTTAGAGCTGTGTTTTCGGTGAGAGATGAAGGACAAGATGAAGGACAGGATGAACCCCATTCACCCTGTTTCCATCTCTGCTATCATTTACATTTTCTAGTGTAAGTTGGCATAAGGTAACAAAGGTGGGGAGGGTTTTTTCTATCCCTACCAAGTCAAAACCATAGCACATTACCAGTTTTTGTATCCCCAGCCATTTCTACCCTGACCCCTTAACTCCTGCATCTTTCACTCACTTCCAAGCTCTGAAACTTGCATTAGATTTTTTTTTTATGTGTATGCTCAGTGCTGCAGAAGTTACTGCACCTCCTAAATTAACATTTATGTACTCTGGCCCTAACCTTCTGACATAGGTAACTCACAGAGGCAGCCAAGGGAACATGCTAATATACTGAAAATTAAGAGCTAAATGAAACATTCAGGAAGTAAATAATCCATATAAAAACAGAGGTTTGACCCTTCCTGCCTGATGCAGAAGAATGAGCTGCTATACCAAGTCTCTGATGGAAGACGGATTGCAGATTGATTATTTTTTAATTAAATAACTCCTTTCCCTCTAAACTCAAATGATATGTATTATGTAATGGTTTCCTTTTCCTTAAGGCTAATCTGAGAGAACATAGAGGCAGTGCATATGTAAAAATGACCACAAAAATTTGGATTTTCTCTACCGGGGTATAAACGGTAGTAAAAGCAGCAGAATATCAGGTAGTTAATACAGGAATTTGTGCAACTTTAAAATGATTTCCATCAATTCAGACTTTCCTGTGCTGTGATTTCTGTTTACTTCTGGATTTCTGCACAAAGTTTTTCAACTTCTTACATGAAGGGACTTGGTGAAAATTTTATATATCCAAACACAGGTCCTGAGGGATCCCACTCCACATGGACTGCCAGCCTTATCAGCACCCACACTGCACAGCTGAATTCAGCCAGGCACTCTATCACAATTCAAAGAACCCATCCCTGTCCAGAAAACAAAATCCCTGTTATGTCAACTTCAGGAAAACTTGATGGATTACAGGCTCCAATGATTTTTTTTTTTTTTTGCCCCAATTTTCATCCCCTTGCTCCTTCAGCTTCGTGCAGAGAGAGCTCCACGAGCAAACAACACTGTCCAGGGTCCACAGAACCTGATCCTCAGCCCAGCCACCACCCTCCAAAGGTGCTTGTTCATGTCAGGGGATTTTATACAGGGAAACAGCTCAGGGAACACTGCCATGGGTTGAATCCAGGATAAACAGACTCTAAGTAAAGCTGTCACCTTTCTCCAAGTGGCTTCGGGCTCTTGAGTAATGAGGGTTGGGAACAGGACAATTTCACAGATATACTGCTGGAAAAATGCTGGGAATTAATTGTTTTAGCACCAGCTCGTGTTCTTCTGGACTGATCTCATCTACATGGAGTGCACAGAAGGGAGAGAGAAAGAAAACAGCGGCAAGGTGACAACAGTCGATGCCTGATCAAACTAAGCTGCACCTAATTTGTTCCCATACATCTCTCAGGCTGCAGCTTGTCAGAGTCACCTGAATAATCCTGGTATAATTCCAATCCATATTTCTACCTAAATAATTGAAAATCTTTAGCATGCAATTAATAGAGCTGGCAATGGCACAGCACATCCATCTGCCCCCCCTCGCACCAGGCCAAGTTTAATAACCAATATGCCCGACGGGCTGAAATAATTTAGAGCCCATATTTATCCTCAGGAGTGGCTCTGCTGGCTTAAAGGTTTCACCACTTCCTCATAAATTTAAGGGCTGAGTGTGCAGGTTGGGGAGGGAGTGCCCAGAGGAGGAGATTTGTGGGAAGGGTTCTGTGTACGTGAGTGACAGCCTCTAACAGCGCCTCCCCGGGAGGAGAAGTTGCTTTTGTGCAGTCGTTTTGAAGTATTAAATTTTGATAACTCCTCAATCACTGCAGTCTAATGAGATGGAGGCAGCAGGTGAAGGGGGAATCCATCATCTCAGTTCAGGTCCCTGGCTCTCTCTTCTTGCTGGGAACATCCAGCAGGACACAGTGGGCTGGGGCTCTCCTCCTGCAGCTCAGAGAAGGGATTTTGTAGCCTCCCAAAAATCTTTCATTTCCCTGCAGAAACCTCTTTTTGTGGTCAATAATCCCACCCACAATTCCCAAAGTAAAAAAAAAAAAAAAAGTGTTGCTCAAAAAAGTGCAAAAAGCTTAGATTCAAACCTAAGGTGCTTTAATTTTAAAATTGGTCAGGATGGATTATTTTATCCTGCCGCTCTTTTGTTGCAGGTGTCACTGCAGACCTTTGATGCAGTGTTTAGCTTTTAATTTACACGGAATACATGTTAGCTAATAAAAATCTACATTCCCAGTGATACTTGTGGCCTCCCAGGTGTTGTTATTGTTATTACAAAGTTCTTGCATTTTATCCCACAGAATCCCTTCAAACATAAAGAAACAAATGGTTTCCTGCAGATGGAAGAGCAGTCAGCACTCACAGATCCCACAAACCAGCAGATAAATCACTCAAAGGTTTGAGGTGTTGTGCCCCACAGTGAGGAAGGAAACAGCAAAAATCCTTATTTTACAATTTCCAGAAGAAATTACTTGTGCTCCTTCAGCAGGCAGAAAGATATTGCTTGGTTATTTCTGCTCACACTGAAGTTCAGCGAGATTATTCCACGTGAAAAGCTCCCTGCCAGGCCCGTGCTGGAACTGTTCTCCCTTGCACCTTTCTCCAGTACCAAACTGCTCTTTGGGGAGTGTGGATTTGGACAATTTTCACTACTGGGAGAGTTTTTTGAGGTGGCGTTCACACAGCCCAAAATATTCAGCCAGTTCTCACCACCCACGCCTCCTGTCAGCCCTTGAATTCCATTTTTATTAGTTTGATGTTCAATTGTCCCAAGACACAGGAAAAAGTGTAATGAAATGTTTAAATCTGAGTCATTCCTCTTTGTCCTGTCAGACAGGACATCAGCAGCCTGTCAAACACAATCACAACACAACCACATCTTCCCACCACTTAAGAAACCATAATTACATTTAGAGGTTTCACAGTTTGCAGCATCAAGAATAATTCTTAACCTAGGCTGTTACTAATAGCCTTTGAAAAAATTGGAATATTTATCTGAAAGGCAAATATTATGACAACTGAACCACTATTTTAGGGCTGCTGCTGTTGAAGTGGTCCTATTATGAAGGCTGATAATTTTCTAATTGACTGGAGGCCAGTGTTGCTTCCTCCCTCCTTCCTAACCCTTATCACAAAATTTAAAATTGTTCAGAAAATAAACCCCTTTCAGAATAAGGTTCTGCAAAACAAAACCTGAAGAAATCTAGTGCTGGTTTCTTTATACATCTTGAAAATACGAGAATCTCACCACATATTTTTCCTTCCTTCTTCCCCAGTGTTCTCTTTCTCCTGCCACTGCCCACCAACCCCTGTCATGCATGGCTGGCACTGGTTCAGGGGATACACTTCAGCTTAAGGAGGTTTAAAAGTGTATTTCAACCATCTGAACATCAGCATTCCCCCTCCTGGAAGAAACATTTTTGTTTCTCAAAGGCAAAACCTTTTAATTGCTTTATCTCAACCATTCAAATGAAAACGTTCCTTCATTTAAAGTCAAACTTCCAAAGAGACTCTAAAAGCAAAAATGATCACCTTTTTCTTGTCTTTTACCTCTGTGCTTCTCATTTTTTCTCTGTTGTCAGGAGCTGAAAATACTTCAGCTTCATTCCCTTTCTATGCAAAACTTCACCAGCAATGTCTTTAAAACCAATCAGAAGTTAGGCTTAGCATCTCCAATCCATCAACAGGAAAAGAAAGAAAGAAAGCAACACCACAAAGTAAGGATGAGTGTTTTAACACTGATGATTTTTTTGAACGGGGTTGAAGTGCCATTTAGAATACATATGCTCTCTTGCCATTATGTTGCAAAGAATTGGTTTCAAAATGAAATAAAGCCTCTTGGGCTCTCAAAAAAGAATGATTCTTTTCTTCTTTCCCCCTTCTCACAAACAGCAGCCAAGTTCTGCATTGTTTTCCTGAGAAGAAAGTTCTGCTTAACAATCCATTCCATCTCACCGTTTCTTAAGGCCGCCCTTCTGCTCCTTTTCTCAAAATTATTTGTCCCTCACACAATCTCTCACCTTTAAACCCTTTCAAAAATTGATTCCAGGCTTTCTAAAAATCTCTCCTGCTCCCACTTCAAAAGTTTGGATCAACAGAAAAACACTGAGACAGGACAGATTTTATTCACTTCCCCCCATTTTGGATTAGAAGTAGAAACACCCCCAATTCTCCTCCCCTCTACATAAACTCCAGTCTTCACCAAGGCCCGAATTCCCATCTGCATTTAGGGCATTCCTCTCCATCTTACCCTCAAAGATTTTCAAGAGAAGGTGTGAGGCAACACAATTTTCAGAACCACCTCTGGGCACCCCAGGGAGCTGCTGCCTGTTCTCCAGGGATGGTCACGGCCAAAACAATCCCACAGAGAACCAGGAACAGCAGATTTCTGGCAGATGACTCTCTCCTGGATCACATGAAATATTGTAATAAGTTAGCTGAGACTCCATTTTCTTCACGTGGGAAAAGCCAATTCTTTATTTTCACAACTCATTTGATACAGTTTTGACAGACCTCGTGTGCAACTTTAGCTGGTTAATGGCTTTCTTGCCAATTACTGTATTGGTTAGTAAAAGTTTTCTGCTTCATCAAATCTCTCTGTTCTTGGGTTGTTTACATCTTTTCTTCACTGATTCTCATGGGACGAATCCCTTGTTATTGCAGGTACATTTGTTTTTTTTAACTCAAGAATAGGTTGTTATGCTGACGAGTTTTCATATCAAGATTGTTTTCGCTTGAGAACTTGCAAATTACTTTAGAAGAAGTGACAAAGTTCTTCTAAGAAGAACTTAAAAGTTCTTAGAGCTTCTAACTTTGGCAATTTAGCAGAGCAGGCCTGAACTGATGAGGCCTTTCTTTTATTATCCTTTTACCTGTCAGGACAGTGGGACACTAAACCTCTCCAAGTGTCTGGATTTCATGGAGCTCTCTCTCCCCAGGACCGTGGGCTCCCAGGACATTGTTTGAAATCCTGCCTGAACAACGTCGTGACATTTCCTTCCAGCTCCTGCTCTCCCCTCACACTTGGTTTGCTTGCAGATATCAGGATTTAAAGTTCTTGCCTTCTGGTTCTTATCAGAGGTACACATTTGCTGCTGATAGCTTTTAGTGAAAGTTATTATTAGGCAACTTTTCACTTTTATCTCTTATCACTTTCTGCTCCAGAAAACCTTATCACTCCTTTCGCTAAGTGTATGATAATTGGAGCTTTGAAATTACAGGTACAACACAGAGAGATTTAATGGATCAATTTGACAAGCTGAAAGAATTCTAGTTCCCTTATCTATTTAGCATTTAAATGGTGCTTTTTCCTAATTAGTCTGTAGTTATAGTTACCAAAGTAATTGTCAATGGCTGTAACCACAAATAAAGCAGATCTGTCAGAGCAAGCCTGATCTAACACTGGATCAGGACCTTTTCCAGGAATGGGTAAATACTCTACAAGGTTTCAGTCAGACCCAAATATCTCCTGAGATTTTACAAGAGTTGGATTAATGAACAACCCTCAAGAGAGACCAGTGAGCAAAATCAGACTCCTCCTTCCAGTCTTTTCAAGGAGTAGTTAGAACAAAAAAAAAAGAAGTCAAGTTTTGCTGTGCACCGTTTGGAATTTCCATTTGTGCCTGGAGCTCTGTGGTTTAAATATCCGTGTACAACCACTCATGGCAGCCTAGGGAATGTCAGAGTTCTGGGATACGGGCAGCTGTGTCCCCACAAAAGCCTTCCCAAAGATCAGAGTAGTAACAGAAAACACACTGAGAAAACATCAAGGTTTTATCCTCTCCTTTGATGTTTCATCTAATGGGTAAAAAAAAAAAAAAAAAAAAAAAAAAAAAAAAAAAAAAAAAGGTATTTTCTTCTTGGTATATAAGAAATATTTGTCCTGTTGTCCCCTAAGATCTAGCCTGAAAATCAATTAAAAATGAACACAGGAGATTTATCCCCTCCTCACACGAAACCTTTGTTCTCAGAAAGTGAGGGGGAATTTCACACCTTGGGGGAACAAAAGCGTTTTCCCAAGCCCCAGGTACTTGCACAAAAGCAGAACCACGTTCTTCCAGCAGAGCAGAATCCAGAGCCACAGGTCTGTGTGACCTGCACTTCACCTGACCAGACACTTTTCTTGGGTTCATTCCCATGAGGCAGAAGCTGTGTGAGGGTCACACATCTAACAGACAAACCTTCACTCCTCTTCCTCTCCTTCCTCCTTCCCAAATTACCCAATTCTGATCACGGCCCCACCAAACGCGTTCAATTATCCACAATTATTCAAATCTTATTTTTTGTGAATAATTTCCAAAGTATTTCCATTGCAAATGCTGCGGGATGTGCAATTCATTCCCCAGAACAGGCAGTGAACTCTAACCAGACCACCACAAATTTCAGTGTAATTTGTTACCGCTGAGAAGTGGAATATCTAAATTAGAAATCTGAAACAGAAACATCTCGCTCAGACCTAACCCCTCCTCTCCAGTCCTGATTGCACACCCTGCAATCCCAGAGCCTGAAGATTTCGAAATTCGGTCTAAAAATGTCGTCTCCCTCAGACAAGTTTTCCTCCTTGTATAGAGATTATTCAGAATATCGCCCTTTGTCACTAGGGAGAGTGAAGACAGCGCAATTTTGATAATTTTTTTCCTCAGCATTTTAAGAAAAAAGAGCCACATTTACATTGTGGCCGAAAACAAAAATGAAGCTGTGCCACAACACAGAAAATTCGGGGGTTTTAGTATAGTACCTTAGAAAATATATTTTCAAAATGCTTTCCCCCAGCTTTATATAAGGCTGCAAAGGAATCTTGTCAGCTGGTTCCACACAGATATTCATGGCAGGGAACTTGTGCATCCCTTTGAGGATGAATATTTACCAAGATTTGCCGCTGCTTCAGGGCTCCTGGATAAAGACCAGCAAGAACTTTCCAACAATATACACATCCTGCTCCAGCCCTGCAACCTGATTTAGCTTCCTATTAGGATTTTATTGCCTTCAGACCCATGCAGAATCTTGCCCATTATTTTCCTGCCGCTGCTTTACTGCCTCTGCCCATCAGAGGAATTTGCTGGAAAAATAGGAAGCCAAATGCTTCCAAGTTGATGTTTTGTGATTTTTTTTTTCTGCACGCATGAAGTCTAATGCTCAGCAGAATTTATTTATTTTTTTCCACCTCACTGCTCTGCAAAGCACAGCTTTGTCCTTCTTCACCACAGAGGAGTTGGGTGTTTAAAATGCAGAGCTTAAAAAAAGCCCGGTATTGGGTATCCATCCAAACACACAAAATAAACAGGCAAATCCAAATATGCCAACAGCCTAAATTTGTAATTCTCGGGCAATAAAAATCTCTTTTCGGCTTTAATGAAAATTCACTTGCATAAGGCTTGTGGGATCATGCATGGAAGAGTGTAATTAAGGCCCACAGAGAATCTATGCAGTGATTGAATTCCTCACTAATTATTCAATCACCCATTGGTCCTGCTGCAGAAACTCTTATCCTCTGTGAAATCCTCCCCATCCAGGATTGCAGGGCTTGGAAAAGTCCTTGGTTTTGCATATGGAAATCAAATTTTTATCTTTATTTATGTTCTTCTCATGAAAGCTTTAGACTTCAGTGAAGACACAGAATTTTCTGTAAAGCTGCACATTATTTCGAGTGTGTTTATGTCTTCAGAGCAGAAAAGAGAGTGGAGTCTCACACTAGCTCAGAAGATGAAGGAAGACCAGAAAAAAGCATCCATAGGAACTTCTGATGAGGCTCAGAAGTCTCAAAAATGCATCCCAACTTTCCTTAGAGGACAAATGTGGCTGTGAAGCCTGAGGAAAAAAAATCAGATACTGATCAAGGGTTCTGTCTGTGACAAACAAAGGGATTTAAACTGAGGAAAGAAAAATCACCTTAGGTAACAAGAGGTACCTTCCCAGACTTTCCCAAAGTGGAAGTTACAGAGTCTGACAGATCCTGAAAATATACTTAACCCTGATGGAGAAAAAATATGGAACATGGGATATTTTAAAATCTCATCAAGGTCTACAATTCCATAGACACATCCTAATTTCCCTTTCCAGTAGCTTGAGGACTGGCAGACAAAGCTTTTGTATCAAATTTGTACAATTCCCACAAGTTTTCCACTCTAATCAGAGGGAATGTTCTCCTCCCACCTCCTAAAGGCCAAAGAACTTCTCTTATCCTTAAATTAGCCCCAAACTCAGAGCATTTAGTTCCAAGCACACATCATTCAATTTGAAATACGATTTGATTTTGTTTCCCAGTTGTTACACTTGCATTAAAAAATAAAATCTATTGCACAAGCTGTCACTTAAAAAAATAAATTTAAAAACTGCCAAAATATATCTTTTCTCAATTTTTCAGGATTGATCTCAACCTTTTCCCTGTCAAGACAAGAGACAGTTTTACAAATCCAATATTAATTTATGACTTGTTTTGGATGACCTACATATGCAACCAAAATAATAATAAAAAATAAATAAATTAACCCTCCACAACACAATTTCTCTGATAAGAGGGATACAAAAACGAGCAGAAATGAAGAGCAGGGCTGTGCTAAACACACAGCACATGGCAGCGCTCTCTCTCTCAGCAGATTCACACAGGAGTTCCGAAGGCGTGGTAACAAAATCAAGATTTAGAAGAGAAATTAGTTTTAAAAGCAGGAATTTGAAAGAGAACCAAGCCATGGTTCTGTGGTAAGCACAGAGAATCCTTTCCCCAGCCATGAGGGGAAAGCTGAAAGTTGTTTTCTCCTCACATTAAGAGGTGGGAGATAAGGGCTGGCATCAGATACGGGGCTGGCTTTGGATCCCAGCCCTGAGATAAGGGTGAAGGCAAAGAGAGGTTGCAAACGGCTTTAAAAGTGAACCCAGAGATTCGATTGGGCGTGATAAAGAAAGAGGCAAAAAAGGAATGTAAAACGAGAGAGAGACACGGTCCAAAGAGCAGATAAAGTTAAAAAAAAAATCTTTGCAAAAGAAAGGATTCAAGTGTGAATGCCAAGTGAAAATAAAAGGAGGTTGGTACAGATTCTGTATGAATCTCCATGTGAATGTTGGCTGCAGGGATGGCTGGGAACAGCTGTATATTCCAGAGATTCCAGAGACAATCCAGGGAAAGAATCTGAGCATTCAAGCCAAGCACGGTTACAAAAATTAAGGAAAAATATGAAAAAAATCTCTAAAACATTCATTATTGCAACGAGCACGTTAAGTTTCCTTTACAATGCATAGCCTCTTTCTCTCCATTTTCCATTAATTCGCAATTAAATTTGAATCTGCAACTGTTGCCTCGGGAAGGAGTGTTGTGTTCACACGAAGAAAACATCTTGAAGTTAGTTTTTCATTCCAGTATGAAGAATAATTATGCAGCCAGCACAAGTGAGGCACAGGAGGCTCTAGGGAGAGGAGAACAGGAGTAAATAAAAACAGCTCTGCCTGCCTGATGGGTATTTCTTTACGGCATCATCAAGGAGGGAAGAAGCTGGTAGCTGAGTTTTCATTCATCTCCAAAGGAAATTGGTATTTGAAAATAGGAAATTCCTCATTAGACATTAAAGAGGCAGAAAGCAATGTTCTCACGCATGAAACAGGGAAAAGGGAGGGGAAATTATTGGCAGTTGTGACAGGTCAGGGAAGTGCCCTGCCCTTACCAAGTTGTCATGGGTTAACATGGGAGGAGGAGTGTTTGGGAAGTTTCATTTTGATTCTCATTTTCTTCTTTTAGTGTGTGTTAATAAATCTATCTTTATCCCTTTAAGATTTGAGCCTGCTTTGCTTTTCTCCTGATCCTATCTCGTAGCAGAATTCCTGTAGACACTCAAACCACTGCACTAAATTTGGTAAACAAAGACAGGTAAACATAAAACCATTACACAAATTTAATTTTTATATATATATCTTTAGTCAGGAGTTTTGTTCACCTTTGCCCAGATGGAAAGGAATTGAAGTTTCTTTTCACAGGACTGTTTCAGCACTGGGAGTCTGATGAGTTTAACATTTCAGCACACACTGGGAGTACCACAGAAGATACACAAAAGATAGTTTGGCCATTACCGATCATTAATGACCATCATCTCCAAACATCACCCATGGCATGATCAGAGACACCTGGTCTGGGAAAACATCCATAAGAGAAGGAAAAATGAGAACCTAATTAATATCAAAGGTGAAGGGATCAGTGACCAATAGGAAACCAAATAGTAAGAACTGCTCAAGCTGGGACCTGTGAACGTGGAACCAGCGAATTTCTTTGAGTTTTGACTGTATAAATGTGGGGAGAATTGAGTAATGATCACGTGTGATGGAATAATTCTCTCTGCACAGGTCAGGCAGCGCGTGGATGAAATTTTTTCTGTGGCACATCCTGGCCACAACAACACTGAGGCAGCAATACCTTAATTCTCTAACACTAAAAGTGCTGTTGGAGGGGTTTTGTTTTTCCTGCAGTTTCGGTGACGCAGTGCCCACCTCTCCAGGGACAGAATTTCCATTGCCTGAACCCAAAAACCCAACCCATCCTTGTCATGCACGAGGCAATCTTTGTAAAACAAGCACCGACAAAACACACAGAGAGAGCACCCCGGGGCCTCTGCTGCAGCTGGCATCTCAATGAAGCCGAAACCACGGTGCAAACCAATGCAGAATGAATAAATAAATTAACTAAAAGCTGTGGTTCTACTGAAAAAAACCCAACAAAACCATTTTGTGTTTCAAGTCCCCAGGGGAAAAAAAAAATAAACAACATATTTGCCATGTAATCAGCTAAAATTTATACAAATTCACTCTTAAATGAACACTAATTTTTCCACAGTTGTTTTCAGACATGGCAGCGTTAAAAGCAAGTTAATGGCTCAAAAGTCACTTTTACCTCCATGCTAGAATTTCCATTTGAAAATGGATTTGAGCTTTCTCTCCCCATGATCTGAAAATCATGGGGAGAAGTTCTCTCTCTGAATCTTAAATAATTTTTAGACAGTTTCTTGAAATGTAAGAATTAAATAGGAACATTAAATTCAAAATGAAAAAATGCAAAAATACAGTACTATGGAAATCTTGCAAAGTAACACTAATAGTTTATTGAAATTCCTGATTTATATTTCTAAATGAGATGTTTAAAATTAGCCTATATTTACAGAAACTCCAATGTAAAAACAGCTATTAACTTTGTTAGATTAACATTAATAGAGTTTATTTTATAGGATGCTCAGACCTGAGCTTTAACATTGCCAGCTCTGTTGCCAAGACAAGATTTTCTGAAGAGCTCAGCTACAATTTATGTATCTAAGAAAAAGAACATTTCAGAAACTCTGGGTGTTTTCACTGAAACTCCGTGTCGAAAATGTCCTTGATGTGTTGATATATTCTGAAAACTGGGCAACTTTGGTTCTCAAACAGAAGATGAGATCTTTTGACAACACAGCCTGAAGGAGATTTCTGCTGTAACATCTCTGAGGTAAAAAGACACATGAAGGAGGAATTTGACCCTGCTGTGTCTAAGAAATATTGCCATCCACTTTATCACAAACAGACAAAACCAGCACAGAGGTGAGGCTTTTCAGCGCCTTTCCAGAAAGGAAAAAATTCAGGTGTTCGAGCTTGAAAGCCGTGGCCAATGGAAATACCAAACAGGAGTTCTTCAGGAAGACATACAATAACTTTTAAAGTTCTGTCAGAAGGACAACCAACAAAATAATAAAGTGTGTTTAAAAATAAAATGTAAAAAGCATCAAGCAACAGGCCAGAGCCTCAGTGTAGCTCGCTCTACTTCAGCAGGAGAATTAGAGCTAAACCCGTCTCAAAGGCAAAATATCCCAGAAGCAAACACAGACCCTGAGGTCTCTGTGTAGTGGTGCCCTGACATCCGTCAAGGCAGCTGAGGGTCTGCTGAGGAGCAGACAGTCAATACTGAATGCCTGCTCCATGGCAAAACTCCAGCCTGATTTGTTTTCTCCCTGCTGACCTTTTCAAATCATTAAGACGTAAAAAAAATAGTTAGACATGCAAAAAAAAAAAAAAACAAAAAAAAAAAAAAAAACAAAAAACAAAAAACAAACAAAAAAAAAAAAAAAAAAAAAAAAAAAAAAAAAAAAAAAAAACCATCCCCGCCAAAAGCAACTGTCTGTGACTAAAGAACTTGAGCTGCTGGTGGCTAAACAGGAGGCAAAACAATCTGGGGAGATGTCTCTTAAGTTTTACTCTACTGTTTCTACTCCAGGGCTGCGCAAATCCCAAACAACCTCACAAGAATAAATGGGAATAAACAGGATGTTATGACAGTGAACTCTAACCAGACCACCTAAAAACTGCAATGTCATCTGTTACTACCAAGAAGTGGAATATCTAAACTGGAAACCTGAAACAGAAACATCTCACTCAGACCTAACCCTTCCTCTCCAGTCCTGCACACCCTGCAACCCCAGAGCCGAGTCACTGAGCCTGAAAACTTGGAAATTCAGTGTAAAAATCTAAAAATTCAACCTGCAGTCTCTGAGGGCAGCCCCTTGCTGAGCAGGCTGCAGTGATTTCTTCATCCTCAGGGTGAATTATTTTATCCACTCTTCGGCCTGTCCCTGGGAGCATCACCCACCCTCCCCATGGCCCTGTGTGCTGACGAGGGTGATGGCAGCCTTAACCTTCTGCAGAGAAGTAAAGAAATTGTCTCGCTGAGAAATCCCTTACTGGATTTTGTCTCCTCCTACCCTCTCTCCATGATTTATGATCTGAGGTGTGGGTCGTGCTGTGAGGGCTGCACACTGCTCTGCTCAGCTGCACTCCCTCAAATCTCCCTTTAACACCACGTGAAATTTGAGGACTTTATTTAAGCAAACGTGCCTGACAGGGCTTTGAAAAAAGCTTGCAAAACACTGTGGTTATCTCTGGAAGGGACTGGTTTTGCCTTTGTACTCATCCTTTATCGTTTTTAGAAAGCCAAGGGCTCACAGGAAGCCTGTAACACATTCAGCACCATCAACACTCAAAAGAGGAGGGAAAAATAAAACACCGCCGACCCAGACGCTTGTTACCTTGAAATAAAGCAGGAAATGTAATTAAAAATTTCAATTACCATTGGCATTTCTGATTCTCTTGCTGCAGGAGGCCACCTTGCCAAAATTGGCAAAGGAAGACTCCCTAGAGAGAAGCACTGAACTACGTTTCAGACCACTTTATTAATCATTCCATCATCATCATCCTCATCAAAGCAGCTCGAGTTAAACTCAGTGTTTAGTGATTAAATGTTACACACATTAAGGGCTGAATATTCAAAGATACTTTGCTCCAGACTCTTTGTTCTTTTACAGCCACCTGCCCACACCCTGAGTGCACAGAGTGGCTCGTGTGCCCCCCCATCTGAATATCGCGGCTGAGCTGAGTCACTGCAGGAGACAAGATCCCAGTCCCGTTCCCGCACCCTGGAATTCCCTCACGCTGGCGCTTTATCTGTAAAAGCTGCAAATGGACTCACGGAACACGGAGCCTGACACTTTACGTGCACAATTCTCACCACACAAATCCGTGCAGATGCAGATCCCCCAGCTTCATTTTCAAGCCTCACTGCCAGCTCTTCCTGGGCCAAGTTTCACTTTATTTATTACTGAGACTTGATTTACATTTCCTTCCTTTTGGGGGGTATGGCAGCGGCAGAGAATAGGTGACTCCTTTTTCAGAGAGCAGTGGGGTTAGGATGGATGAAAGCAACGATTGCTCTTTACGGGACTGAATTGATGCTTCACTGAGATTAGGACTGCAGGAGGAACTTGGAGCCCTCTGCCCACACACAGCTCAAGAGCCTTCAGACAACTTTCAGCGTGTGCTTCAGTTCTGCTGCAGCTTCACATGCCCTTAGAGAGTCATCCATTCTGCAATGTGTCTGATTTTATCTGCTTCTGATTTTTATCCGTTCTGATTTTATCTGATTTTATCAAATTTTTAATCCATTCTGGTTGCAAATTTGAGCAGGGTCAAAAATGAAATTAAGGATTTACTGTGAGCTTTTCATCGGTTTTGTTTGTTTGTTTGTTTGTTTTGGGTTTTTGGGGGGGGGTTGTTTGCTTTTTTTTTTTTTTTTTTTTTTTTTTTTTTTTTTTTTTTTTTTGGTAATGGAAGAAGAAGGACACACTTTTCAAGCTTTTTTTGGGCAATTCCACATTTAGACCTGCTCATCAGGCACAGTTCCAGATAGGAAGGCTTACTATGAGTGCCAAGTGAGCTTGAGCTACCATAGATCAAAATATAGAGACGAACAATTTAATTTATAATAGCAAAACTATTTAATGCAGCTAACCAAGTGAACTTTCCCAATCCATATATTCCCCCAAATCCGTAATTCATGTGTTTTATGTGACAGAAAACGATAACTACACATCCATAGTTAATAGATTGATCATTTTGGGTTTTGGGGTTTTTGATGACTGTAACGGTACTACAGGCAGGCAAATAATTTGAAATTACTTTTTCAAGGCTGACAGAGTGTTTTAATAGTCTTCTTTGTGTCAACCACCTGCCAAAACTTTAGCTGAATCAAGCAGTTCCAGATCATTGGAAGTCTAATTATTGTAAGCACAAGTGACTTTTTGGAGCAGCAGCAGCGAGCTCTCCATGACAGTGTTGGCAAAGCTCTCTCCAGGCAAATGAATTAAACTCCACTTGCTGCTTCTGATTGCGAGGTCATTCCCCGTTTTCTGATCCTTTGGTTTCACCGGAAATTAGTGCTGGAGCAGAATGTTTCCAGGGTAAAAGTAAATTTAAAAAAAAAAAAAAATTAAAAAAAAAAAAAGAGAGAAAGAACATTTCAAATTAGGTAAAGTCACAGGTCATTTCTCTATTTGTGCCCATGTGACAATGACAAACTCAGCTGATGGCCGGACAAAGCTGTGTTCATTCAGAACACAATCAGCATTTTTTATTGCCTATTCCACATGCAAAGCCGGGCACATTAGCTGCAGACACCTTTGGTAGCTCCGGTCCCCCCTCGATTAACACCACTCACACGGTGTGACAGGAAAGCGACTGGAACACAAACAGTTCATTTTCTGCCTCCTCGCTGTGATTAAATCTTTACTCTGCCTTCAGACCACGACGCACCTGCTAAACAAGAGGTGATTCCCAACGCAGCAGCAAGGTGGGAGACGATTTTCAAAGGATGCCAGGGTGAGGAGAATTTAGAATTATTATCGTTCCTGAGACATTTTCAACGATGTTTGCATTTTCGCCTGAGACAGCATTTAGAAACAATACATCCACATTACCCAATTTAATTTCTCAGCTTGAGATGTTGTCACAGTAAGAGATGTGTGTTCATTCAACAAGGATCACTACAACATGATAAAATCTGTGTGTATTGGAAAGTGAAGAGCAGGTGAAGCTCAGGATGAAGTCCAAAAAACGGACCTGTTGGCTTCCATTGCGATTAGACAGACAACACCAGAGTGTCAGAGAATATCACGGAATTAACTGGGTTAGAAAAGACCTTTGGGATCATCAAGTCCAACCTAAGACCTAAAACCACCTCGACAACCAGAGCAGGGCCCTGGGTGCCACATCCCTAGGTGAAGGGTCCCATGGGTATCACAGAGTCCGACTCCCTGCTCCTGGCAGGGTCAATGAATGCAGAAATTCAGCTCCTGTGTCCTCCCAGCAGGTCAGGAACATTGTACTCAGCGCTGAAAATACTGACAGCGGTCAGAGGGCTACAGTGGAAATTGCAAATCTCACCGGAGCTTTATTTCACTCCTAAATTAAAATGCTGTGCCAAGCAATGTGGTTTTTTTCTGGGATTATTCTTCAGGAAACTAAGAAACAACTCTTCCCCTCTCCTAAAATTCTGTGTCTGCCACAAACCTCTCAGTGACTTTAAGCTGTTGGGCTCATAAACTAAGTGAAGGTTATTAAATAGTTAAAATCAAGTCTGTTGTTATAATAATTCTGTACTGGAAGTTCAGTGTCAGAAACAAAACCAAGGCTTCTGACTGAGCTTGTTCTTTGGGGGCCAATCCACCCCAAAGCCACCCTGCTGTGAAACTACAGTCTTTGGGGTTGTTTTTAGGGCCAGTCCATCCCAAAGCCAAACTGCTGTGAAGCTCTGCAGCTTTTGGGGTTGCTTTTGGGGCCAATCCATCCCAAAGCCACAGTGCTGTGAAACCCTGCAGGTTTTGAGGTTATTTTTTGGGTCAGTCCATTCCAAAGCCACAGTGCTCTGAAACTGCAGTTTTCTCCTCACAGTTGAGTGTCAGATCGTTTTTATCCTGTTTATCTCCTTCCTCCTGCAACCCAGGCACCACTTCAGGCATTCCCAAGTGTTCCCCAAGCCCTTCTGAACCAGGACGGGGCTGAGAAGGGAAAATCTCCCTCCAGTTTGGAGGCACCAAGGCACATTTCCTCTGCACACACGGTGCTTTGTTCCTGCATCTTTCATTCTGTGCTCGGTGCCTTCCGACATCCGCCCGGTGCGAGGGAGCCGAGCAGGGCTTCGCTCCGCTCTGGAAAAGTTCCTGAGCGCTAATCCCCCAGGGATGCAGCAATCATCTCCTCCCAGGCAGGTGTTAAACGCTGCCTTCCAAGAGATTATCCCATCCTCTCTCATCCCCTTCTGCCCCGGCTGTTCCAGGGACAACAGTAAATAGAATTTGCCACTATCTCAATAGGTAAAGAGGAGTCATCAGCTCCTGATACCATGGCAGGGATTCTGAGTAAAGCGAGGATGAGCCAGCTTCGTACCAGCTCAGTCCTTTACTTACAGTAAGATGAAACAGAAATGGTTGGGTTTTTTTTTTTTTCCTCTAGAAAGCTTTTAAAGTGTTTCGTTTTTTCCTCAAGGTTTTTTTTGTTATTTTCCTTGCCCTTTTTTTTTCTCCTCCCGTGTATCAAAATGGCGAAGTGGAAAAGAAGATGGATTGAATCACACACACATTAAAAAAAAAAAGAGATAAGTCAAAAGTTGCAGACCAATAACTTGCTTCAAATTTCCAATACTAACAACGCAGCAACATTCATATTAAGAGACCATGACCTATTAATTCACTGTTCAACAAAACACCTGTGTCTCCCTTTAGCACTCAGCTTCTGAAAGCAGACATGAAAGAATTGCTTATTCAACTGCCATTATAAATTTTCAAAGTACAGACTCTTCCCTTAAGGCTCTCATGTCTCCTCCTTTGACACCAACAGTGATTTCACTGCAACTCAGATACTTTCACTCGTCTCCCTGTGTTGGTTTTTTTTTTTTTTTCTCAGAGCCCAAACTTCCCATTTAAATTTTAGAAAGAATTTAAAGAAACTTCAAGAATTTATCTTGAAACGCCTTTGCACTGCTGCAGTTACTGATGTTAGAGGAGGAACAAGTGAAGGCGAGAAAACAAAACCTCACTTAGACCGCCCTTGCTTTTGTTGGTGTTTGTCACACTTCCAAAAGGACTGTGGATAGATATTCTATCTAATGAGAGATATTCTGTTCTATCTAATGAGAGATATTCTGTTCTAGCTAATGAGAGATATTCTGTTCTATCTCATGATTGATATTCAGCAGCAGAAACCCCTCCCAGAGTGACTCTGGTAAATCCAGCCCCTCGTGGCCGCATCCCTTAACACAGCAGCTGTTCCTTCATCCTGAGCACTCCCGAATGATGAAGGAAAGGATTCAGACAGGAATCTGAGCCCGTGTCAGCAAAAGAATTCTTGATATTGGAACAGGTTTCCTGAGAAAGGAGGCATCAAAGTGAACGTTGGAGTGCTGCTGTGCAGTCACCTGTCAGCCGAGGGAGGGGAAAAGGCAGGGCCAGGGGAACGATGTGTTCCGACAAACGTGCATTTGTAATGCTTTTGTGGCACTAATGCTGTCTCACCTACTCCGTGCAGCAGCCTAACTGTGGATGGAGCCCATTAGCTGCTCTCTAGTCAGGCACAGCATCCTACCAAAAACAAACAGGGAGAGGAGAAGCAGCACAAATAGAGCTAATCAGCTCCTAAAAACATTAACAGCTCCTTTGGTGTGCGGGTAAACCCAACTTTAAACCCACCTTAGTGAGAAACCCTTCAAGAAACTGCTCAAAGGGGCAGGAAACCTCTGAGATCCAGCACTGCTGTCTGCTCTCTGCCCCAGGGCGTGGAGCACAGCTACAAACAGTTCTCCTGACTCTCTTTTATCTTCCCCCTGCTCTCTCCTCCCGCAGGGCAAGCAGCTCTCTGCCCTCCCCACTTTCACCCTCACTCTTGCTGTCCGGAAAGCCTCTGGCAAAAATTCACGAAGTCCCTTTCTAACCCCATCTATTCCGTCCCCTTGACTGAAGTCAGGGGACAAAACGGGGCGTTTATCTGCTCACAACCTTCCCTGTCACCTGCTGCACCCTCCAAGCCCAGCTGTGACCTGGGCAGAGCAGGAGGATCACCCCGGGGGCACACAGAGCCCAGGTGGGCACAGAGCATCTCCCCTGCCAGCCCCAGAGGGGGGTCACAGTGGCCTTTAAAGCTCCTCTGCCCCCAGCAAAGATGAAGCTGTCTCACCCATCACCTGGACATGTCAAAACCAGCACAGGTCCTGCACAGCAGTTGTTCCATGTTGGAGCCCTGGAGGCTGAAAATGTCAGGCTTTCTGTGCTGAGGGGCACTGACCCTCCGGCAGGCACTGCGTTGGATTTGAGGTCGTGGAACAGGCTTCCAAAACTGAGTGATAGCACTGGGGTTGTGGGTGCATGATTTGAATAGTACTGTGTGATCTCACAGGGTGAAAAACTTAGATTAACGATTTTAGGATATAGTAATGTATGGGGCAAGATGGAGGATTTTGGGTGTTGTCGAACTCCTTCTTCTTCACCTTCTTTTTCCTTCTTCTTCATGGGTTTGGGTGGTTTTCTGTAACTGAGTGAAAAAGGTCCTCATTGCAGGCCTTGGGTGGTCTTTATTGGGCCAAAAGTGTAAATAATAGAGGCGTCACCTCGTTATTGGGTAAGTAGCACTTGAATAACCTTGGAAAGAGTCAGGCTCTTCATTTTACCTCTGTTCTCTGACTTGCTAGTTAGAGCTCACAGCTCTCGGGTCTGTAAATAGATAAGAAACAATTAACATCCAGGTCTGAACAGGAACTGAACTCCCATGTATTAGTCCTGATCCTGGTGGGGGAAAAGAAGCCAGAAGAGTTCCAGACATCAGAAATGAGCACGCAGGGGGAGTCAGGGAACAGCAGACAGACAGACAGGAGTGCCTCTGCATCTGCTCTTTCACCTGTACACACTAAACTCAACTCCCTGGGATTCACAGCAGAGCCAGGGTGAGTTTAGGTTCTGCCTCGCCAAAATTTAAGGCAAGAGAGCAAAGGAGAGGTGGTTTGGGTTTATGGTTCTCTGTTCCTTCCCTCGAAGGAAGCAGCTGTTCATGGGCCAGGTGCAGAATCAGAAGCTGCAGCTCTCAGTCCCTTTGCACAGCCCTCACCTGCAGACTGTGGAAGGACTTTCTGTGTGAGCAAGGTGCAAAGCAAGGCTGTCAGAGATCCGGCGGTTATCCCTCTGTGTGCCATTTCCCCATGTGATGTCTGTGAAATACGGAAAACGAGAGCATCAGCGTCGTGCCTGCACCCGGTTATATTTAGCAATGTCATCTTTTCTACCAGCTCAGCATTGCAGCTTCCTTACACACCTCGTGTTTATCTGCAGTTCATGTTCTTTCCCAGCCACGTCCTCCCTGGGGAGGTGCATTCAGTCACAGGGATGTGTTTACTCCTTTTTGATCAGAATCTACTTTTGAATTAGCTCTGGCCATTTTTCCTGGCACTTCTTGCTAATGCTGGAAGGATTCCCCACAGAAATGTTCTCCTCAAATCTGCTTTGCCTCCTGGTGTTAGAGGAATTTTACATCCCTTACCTAGCCAGACTTCGTCCTTCTTTATATGAAACCAGTTCCTGTAAAATTAAAATGTCTTTCCTACAACGGAACAAAAGGATTGAATTATCCCTGATTTAATTTCCCTGCCCCTGCTGCCTTGACCTGCAGTCACTGTGAACACAGAATTTAGGAGGATCCTGGAATATTCCAGTTTTACCTGTGGCTTTTATCTCTAAATGACCTGTAATAAAAAATAATAATAATAAAAAAAGTTCAGAATCTTTGTTTTTATGCAAGTAACACAACACCACCTTTCAGAATGCTTATTCCTGCCTGGGCACTGACCCCCAAGCAAACACTGCATTTGACCTGAGGCTGTGGAAAAGGCTTCCAAAATTGAGTGACTGCACTGGGATTATGAGTGTGGAGTTTGGAGGGTGTAATATCACATGGTGGAAAACTTAAGGTTTTAGAATTTTAGAACATAGTAATACATATATATATATAAAGCGAGATGGAGGTTTTAGGGCAGTGGCCAGTCTTTCTTTTTCACCTTTTTCTTCATGGGTCTGGGTGGTGTTTTGTAAATGGAGAGAAAAATCCACATTGGGGGCCATGGGTGGTTGGTTATTGGGTTAAAAGTAAAAATAATTTAGGTCTCATTTCTTAATTGGACAGTTTATCCTTAAAAGGCCTTGTAGAGAGAGAGAGAGATAGGGGCCATTTTTCACTTTGGTAGCTAGAACTCACAGTTTGTGAGGCTGTAACATAGATAAGAATTAATAATCATCTGAGTCCAAACACAAAAAATCGTCTCTTGAGCATTTAATCCCGGCTCTGACAGAAAAGATAAAAACCCAACAATACAGGTTGGAGACATGCACTGGTTGTAACACAGTGACAGGCATGAGCCACAGGGACAGTGAAATAGCCACAAATGGCCCTGAAAAAGATGAACTCAGGCACACGGGGCCTGTCAGAGGCTCCTTCAGCACAGAAATCAGGGCTAGAACAGCATTTCCATGCCACCAAGCACTTCAGTTGGGATCAGCACAGGTTTGTTTTTATTACATTGGGATGTTATGGCCCATTTTTCTTGAGCTTGCCATTAGAATTTAGACAGACACACTGGGCAAGGTTAATCCCTGATTACTTCCCATCTTTGGTAGATGCATTGGAGCTTAGGAAACACTATTCACAGTTGGTATTTCAGCAGCAGAACTGGATTTTTAGGTGGCACCAATAAAATTACAGCCTACAAAACAATAGCAGCTTCCCCTTTTGACAGAAGCACTTATAAATTTATTATCCAAAGTAGCCTAGAGCCAGCTAAGGAGCTCACAGGCCTTTGATCACAGCTCTGCTCAATCTTTCCATAACTTCAGCATGATTACATTAGCAATGGTTGGTATTAAACCTAAAGAATTCTGTCTTGTTCATATCCTTGACTCAGTATTATGTCACCTTCTCTCTTGGGAGGACTGAATCCTGTGAAAGTCAACTTCAGTTCAAGATAACCAGGAAAAGCACTCACTTTTGTGTTTTTTATACTTTTTTGCCTTGTAGTCTGTCATCAAATCCCATATTAGAAACTTAGGAACAATGTCTTCAGATCAGCAATTTCTGTTCACAAATACTGAGTGACACACCGTGTAATAAAATATTTATCTAGAATTTTTTTTAGAACTGTCATTCCCTCTGTCCTGCCCATGACAAAGGTACTTCACACCTCCTCTGAATGCTTTGCAAATCATTGCTTGAAACAAAAGGATGACTGGATAAAGTTTGTGTTCTCATTTATATATTTATATATTCATATATTATATATATAAATATATATGTATACTATATATATATATATTTAGTATGTAATTTCTGTATTACATATTATATACTTAGTATGGAATTACTCGCTAAAAAAACACTGAACTGAGTGAGGTGACCAGTTTAGGATAGAGCTTGATAAAGCATGCGCTGCAGTATCAAAGTTCTCAGCAAATGAAGGCAGAAGGATAAAGCAGCCCCCTCAGACTAAGCAGGAATATTTTATACTAACTTTCGTAACAGAGTCTTGTTTTCATCTTCCTCCTTGCCAGGGTTTGAAAACCATCCTGTGCAAGAAGCTGTGCCGGCTGATCCAGATTTCTTGTCAAGTCGTGGATGTTTGGAGAAAATGCCTCCAGATAACCCAGCACCAGCCAGGCCACGGCTCATACACTAAAACTGGGGTGAGCAGCTTTACAGCTTCCCAAATGAATAAATGCGGTTTCCTACTCTCAAGGATTTGCCTCCTAAACCCCTGGTCCAAAGCAGGAGCACCTGAAACTGATTCTGCCATGAATTCTGCGAGGGCAAGACCTCCTGCAGGATCAAGGACCAAGTGTAGGAATAAAGGTTTAGGTTTAAATGAATAAAGTTTTAGGTTTAAGCAGTGATTTACTGGAGGATCTGGGAAGGGAACACGAAGCTCTGCGAGTGCTACATGCGCAGAGTGTTAAGAGGGATTTTCAACACTGCTACTGCTGTTAAAGACTTCAAACATCTGTGATGAGAAGGGCCCCAAAATCCCGTGGTGTGGGTGAAATCCTGGCCTCGGCTGAAGGGAGATTTGCATTTGTCCTCAGCTGCTGGAGGATTGCGGGCTGACTGCTTAGAGCAGGGAAATCCGCCTCCAGAAGTCACTCGGAATTCCTTTGTCAGACCTTTTGAGCTTTTAACGACCCGCGTTAGAGAGCTTTCGAAGTGCAGTTGAAGAATTAATTTGGCTGCGAACAACTTCACAACTTCACCGACTCCGTCAAATCAAGACCGTCCCTTTCAGTTTTGGGATCTTTGGGAGCAGCAAGCTTTTCCTTCCAGGAGATCTGGGAACAAGCAACTTTTCAGGATGGCCATGGGCCAGCTGCAGCCCCCCTGGATTTGACAGATGTGAGTGAAAGTACCCGGAGAGGTCCTTTGTTTGACCTACAGGGAAATTATTGTGTCACCCAACAGGCAATAATACCTATTTCAACAAATACATATATTATATATATATATATTTATGTGCATATACACATACATATGCAGGTGCTGTCCTACCTAGCAATTCTTTAATATTAATACCTTTACCAGGAAACACTGGTAGTAAAGAAGCTGGAAAAAGGGCAAGAAAAATCTCCCTCTATTCCCAGATGTCATTTTAACAACGACTGATATATTACAATTGTATGCACTTTTTAACTGTGAGTAAAACAGCCATTACACTTGTTACGTTTTATGGGCAGTGTTATTGGAGAGAAAACGGCTTTGACAATATATATTTGAAAAATTGTTGCTCTTATTCACAATTCATGAATGCAGCCTTCCTGCAGTATATCAAAGCTACAGCCAGGCTTCCATCACGGTGCATTTTAGGCAGCAGCTCTGCTGTTAGGCTGGGGTTTTATGGAATAGAAAACCAAAATACGCCCCTCAGGGGTGGGGGCAGACTGTTTGGCTGGTGGCAAAAAGTGGGATTGAACTAAAGATTTTTTAAAGCTGATTTTTTTTTTTTTCCTGAAGCCCCGAGATTTGGGGATTTCACGACTGGCCTGAGCACAGTCACAAGGAAAGGCCAAAATCCAGAGAGTGGGAATGCGCTCACTGCAAAGGAGGAAAACTGTAACTGCCTGATCTCCATTTTGTCCAGCTGATATTGCTCTTTCCTTGATCAGAAAACCTTAAAATTCACAGGTATTTAATAGAGACTAATACACAGGGCATACAGGACAAAAGCAATAAGGGAATGCAACTAACTTGAAATGCAAAAAAACCCTTCTGCAAATGGGCTTATTAGATAATCATTAATGGCATGATTCTGTTTTTTAAAGGCAAAATTAAGGTTGAGAAGGGGAAAATCCCAAAGGAGCCATGAACCTCGACACCTCCAATGTCCACCGAAAATGTATGTCCGCATATTTTATAAATATACACGCACACAGAGTGCATGTGGAGGGTTTGGAAGCCGCAATTCCCATTTTAATGTTGACTTCCTCAGTAAATAGGACAGCCAGGACACCTGTAAGTGTCAGCAGGTTTGAGCTGCAGGTTTGAGCAGAGATGCTGCCCTCAGCTCCAGGGGAAAGGGATTGTCCAGAGCTGTGACCTTGGTTTAAATAAACCTCTAGCATCCCTTGCAGCTGCTCAGAAAGCTCGCTGGAATTTTCCAGATCTATCCACAGCATATTCCTCACTCATAACAAAGGCTTTATTCCAGGCTGTGGGGTGTGTTCATGACAAAAGCACTGCCAGGGGAGGCTGGAGGAGAAATTAAGTTAAATGGGATTGAGTGTGACAGGGACACACCCCGAACACCATCACCAGCAGGTGTTGTACCAAAAGAAGACAAAATTAATCCTGGCTAGCCTAAATCAAGGTGTCAGTTACTCTTTAAAAACAACAGGGAGAAAAAAAAGAGTTTCAAACTATGTGTTCCATAAACAAAACATCCAAGTGGAGGCTGCAGCTGCAGTATTGATCCCAGTTGTGAGCTGAGATGTAGAGAACTGCAGAGCTGGCACTCACAGCCTTCTGAACTGACAATAAATCCCAGCTTTGCCATGCCCAAATCACCATCCTGCACCTCTCCAGTTGCAGGGAAGTCATTAATTAGGCTGGCTTCCTTACCCAGGAGGTAAAGGTGGAATAATTCTACAATTCCCACTGGCCAGCTCCTTATTTACAGCTTGTGTGGGACCTTCTGCAAGCCGATGGGTAAAAATCATCTCTCTGCAAGTGCCATGCAGGGGAGGCAAAGCAGAGCCAAGGAAAGAGAAAAGTAAAGTTGTTGATGAATTTGTGGTGCAACTGATGACTGATCCTGGAAAAAATGAGAGCTGCCAAGCCAGGTGGGGAGTGCTTTTGGAACGTACAATAAATCTGAGTTTGTTTTGCAGTGTAGTCAGGAAAAGTCATTCAAATGTGGCACCAAGGGAACACGGTTCCAGGTATTTTCTTGTGTGTTTTCTAGCACGGTTTCCTGCAGGGGGGACATGGAACAAGGTTTAGAAATTCACCTGGGAGAGGGGCAGATGTAAAACAGATCCCCTGGATATCCCTGAGAACAGCAACTCAGCTGATGCATGTGTGGGATAGTGACAAAGTGTTAATCATTTTTTGGCCAGGAAAGCATTATTTTAATTTCTACATTAAATACATATTTATTTCTCCTCTGCTGATTTACTGCAGTCAAAGACAGCTCAGGTAGCTCAGGCTGTGCATTCACAGTTTGCCACCTCTCTTTGAAACCATTCTTGGATGCAGGAACTGCTGGCTGTAGGACATATTTTGCAGTTCTGAAAGCAAACAAATCCACATTGAATTGGGGGTTGGGTTTGTTCCTTCTTTCTCTGGGGAATTTTTTCCCCACGGGTTGCCAAGGGGACCGGGTGTTGGATACTTGAGAGTGCTTGGCTGAAACAAAGAGATAGACAAAAGGTGGAAGGAGGAAATAACGCAGGTAAAAGACACAGCTTGAGGCAGCTGCGTGCTTTTCTGCTTCCGACGTTCAGGAGACGCGTGTCAGCCGCTCCTCGAGGATCTCAGCCGCCGCTTTTCTGCCTCGCCTTCGAGCTGCTTCGGCGCTACTCCTCTTGCTGCAGCGTGACCCTGCACTCCCTGCGCTGCCGAGACATCCTGCCCCTGCCTGCCGGGACACCCTGCCATCCCAGCTACCAGCCCGGGACTTTTCCACTGTTCCAGCTTGGTGCTCTGAGGATCCTGCAGGGACACCGAAACCAAACTGCTCTGGGTTTTGTGAAACAAAGCCCTCAAGGTTCTTGATACTGTTGTCGTTTGTCATTAATGCTGTAGTTGTTTGGTGGGGGGGGAGTTTTTTTTGTGTTTGTTTGCTTTGTATTACATACTAGTAAAGAACTGCTATTCCTATTTCCCAAATCTTTGCCAAAAAGCCTCTGATTGTAATTTTACCTAGCAGATACCTGTCTTCCTAAACCAAGACAGATTTTGGCGCCCAACGTGGGGCTTGAGGGCACTGAGAAAAGAAAAGGGAAGAGAAATAGCAGTTCTTAACTAACCTAGTACTTTCTTTTGTGTGCGTTGGATATAAAAACCTCATTAGGCTGCATCATGTGGTCTAACTTAGCCTGGTTTGGGTGGCATGTGGTTGTGGCTGTATTCCTTCCATTTGCAGGCCCTTATCTAAACATGGGCCCTATAACTAAGGCTACTGTGACTGTCATCCAGTTTATTTTATGGCTTAATAAGGTGAAGAACTCATGGATTTTTAATTTCCTCTGGAAGGCAGGCACATGGATTCAGGGCTATCGTACACTAACTGTGTGTTTTTGGAGTTACTTTAACAATGGTACCTACTGTGAGGAAATGACACCGGGAGAAGTTTCTTTTTCCCAACCCTTTACCCATCTCTTTGGGTCTGCCCCACCAGTTTTTGAAGGGTTTAAATCCTCTCTGAATGCTAATGATATCATACAATGGCTGGTGCTGCTAATATGCGTATTCTGTTTAGCATTCAGAGATAAGAGAAGATTGACCTGGATAACCACCCTGATACCTAGCCCACAGAATAGGGATGATACCCCAGAGCCTGACTCTGCCCCACAGCCTGCCTCAGAAAGGACCCACCCGGATTGGGTTGAAGTTCTGGTAAAAAAAATAGGCCAAATGCTGAAAGAGTACATTTCCCCAGCTCATGAAAAACCCTCCCCCTGCCCCGAGAAGGCAGAGACTGATAGTGCAGCAGTGGAACCCACAGATGTTACAACTGTCCAGGTTCCAGCTAAACCACAAAGGCAGCCACAGCCAGCAGCAGTCGCCCCTGTAGAAACAAGGAAGTGTAAAGTGAAATCATCAGATCCTGATATTAAGGGTAAGAAAGGAAGGTCCTCACAGTCCACAGAAGAGCCACAGGTTGAGATCATCACTGAGTCCCTGACATATGAAAGTCTACGTAATCTGCAAAAAGATATTGCACGACGAGGACGTGAGGCTTATACAGCCTGGCTACTTCGAGTCTGGGACCTTATGGGTACAGGTGTGCAACTGGATAGTGCTGAAGCAAGGAATTTGAGACCCTTGACCCAGGACTCAGGTATAAATCAGGTATTTGTAAGAGAGCAAAGGCCCCTTCCCCTTTGGGAACGACTTCTAATGAGTGTAAGAGAGAGATTTGTCCACAGAGACAGAATGCAAGAGCACAACAATAGAATGCGATAGAAGACCCTTGAGGAAGGAATCCAACAGTTGAGAGAAGTGGCAGTATTGGAAGTACTTTTTGGGAGGACCGGACAGCATGATAATGACCCCGACAAGGTTAAATGCACAAGGCACATGTTGTAGAATCTGGCAACTCATGGACCATCCCAATACGCCACATTCATCGCAACAATTAATGCCGAGAATAACCGAGAGACAGTGGGTTCCGTTGCCAACAAGCTCAGAAATTATGAAAGTATGATCAGTGGCCCAATGCAGGCTCATGTCTCTGCGGTGGTGAAGGAACTCAAAGAGGAGATGAGAGAAATGAAAGAGAAGATGAGAAAGAACAGTTCCCATGTAGCACCGGTGCGAGTCACAGGCCCCAGAATCAGAGCCCAACATTCCCCAGCGAGAGAGAGAGGGTACACCCCTCGAGCTGACCTGTGGTTTTATCTGCGGGACCATGGGGAGGACATGGGAGCGTGGCATGGGAAACCTACTTCTGTCCTGGCAGCACAGGTACGTGAGCTCAAGAAGAGAAACGCTAACAGAGGGAGTTCCACTAGAATGAAAGTAGCCTCAGCCTCCCATGAGCAAGCTGCCAGGTATTACGGAAGTAGGAATGCTGTGTCAGATTCCCTCGAAGGAACCTCTACCATGTACGTCCAAGAAGGGAATAATAACCAGTGCTAGAGGGGCCCTGCCTCTAGCCAGGAAGAGGCACAGGAAAATCGGGTTTTTTGGACTGTGTGGATTCGATGGCCTGGCACATCAGAACCACAAAAATATGAAGCTTTAGTAGATACTAGGTCGCAGTGTACTCTAATGCCATCAGGACATGTGGGGGCAGAACCGATTTCCATTGCCGGGGTGACGGGGGGATCACAGAAACTAACTCTGGTTGAAGCCGAGGTGAGCCTGACCGGGAAGAAGTGGCAGAAACTTCCGATTGTGACTGGCCCAGAGGCTCCATGTATTCTGGGCATAGACTTCCTCAGGAATGGATATTATAAAGACCCCAAAGGACTCAGATGGGCTTTTGGAATAGCTGCTGTAGAGACAGAAAACATTAAGCAGTTGAACACCTTGCCGAGACTATCAGAGAACCCATCTGCAGTGGGACTCCTGAAGGTAGAAGAACAACAAGTACCTGTTGCCACCTCGACAGTGCACCGTCGGCAGTATCGGACAAATCGGGACGCCGTGATCCCCATCCACAAGATGATCCGTGAGCTAGAGAGCCAACGGGTAGTCAGCAAAACCCACTCACCCTTCAACAGCCCCATCTGGCCTGTGCGCAAGTCTGATGGAGAATGAAGACTGACTGTGGACTATCGTGCATTGAATGAAGTGACTCCACCGCTGAGCGCTGCTGTGCCGGACATGCTGGAACTTCAGTACAAGCTAGAGTCCAAGGCAGCGAGGTAGTATGCCACTATTGACATTGCCAATGCATTTTTCTCCATTCCTCTGGCTGCAGAATGCAGGCCTCAGTTTGCTTTCACCTGGAGGGGCGTGCAGTACACCTGGAACCGGCTGCCCCAGGGGTGGAAACACAGCCCCACCATCTGCCATGGGCTGATCCAGGCTGCACTAGAGAAAGGTGAGGCTCCAGAACATCTACAGTACATTGATGACATCATTGTGTGGGGAAAGACTGCAGCTGAAGTGTTCGAGAAAAGAGAGAAGATCATCCAGATTTTGCTGAAAGCCAGGTTTGCCATCAAGAAGAGCAAAGTCAAGGGACCTGCCAGAGAGATCCAGTTCCTGGGAGTAAAGTGGCAAAATGGACGGCGGCAGATCCCCACTGAGGTCATTGATAAGATCACAGCAATGTCTCCACCGACCAGCAAAAAGGAAACACAAGCTTTCCTAGGAGCCATAGGTTTTTGGAGGATGCACATTCCTGAATACAGTCAAATCGTGAGCCCTCTCTACCTGGTTACCCGCAAGAAAAACAATTTCCACTGGGGCCCTGAACAGCAACAAGCCTTTGCCCAGATCAAGCAGGAGATTGCTCATGCAGTAGCCCTTGGCCCAGTCAGGACGGGACCAGATGTGAAGAATGTGCTTTATTCTGCAGCCGGGAACAACGGTTTGTCCTGGAGCCTTTGGCAGAAGGTGCCAAGGGAGACCCGAAGCCGACCACTAGGATTCGGGAGTCGAAGTTACAGAAGATCTGAAGCCAACTACACTCCCACAGAGAAGGAGATCTTGGCCGCCTATGAAAGAGTTCAAGCCGCCTCAGAAGTGATTGGCACAGAAGCACAACTCCTCTTGGCACCCCGACTACCAGTGCTGGGGTGGATGTTTAAAGAAAAAGCTCCCTCCACGCACCATGCCACCGATGCCACATGGAGCAAATGGACTGCCCTCATCACACAGCGTGCCCGTATTGGAAACCCAAATCGCCCTGGGATTTTGGAGATAATTACAAACTGGCCGGAAGGAGAAAACTTCGGTTTCACGGACGAAGAAGAGCAGGTACAAGTGACACGAGCTGAAGAAGCTCCTCCATACAACCAACTGCCAGCAGAAGAAACACACTACGCTCTCTTCACTGACGGTTCCTGTCGCATCGTAGGAATGAACCGTAAGTGGAAAGCAGCCGTATGGAGCCCCACACGACAGGTTGCAGAAGCCACTGAAAGAGAAGGGGGATCAAGTCAGCTTGCTGAACTCAAAGCTGTTCAATTAGCCCTTGACATTGCTGAAAGAAAGAAGTGGCCAAAGCTCTACCTCTACACTGATTCGTAGATAGTAGCCAATGCTCTGTGGGGCTGGCTGGAAAAGTAGAAAAAAGCCAACTGGCAGCGTAGAAGAAAACCAATCTGGGCTGCTAATGAATAGAAGGACGTGGCCACTCGTGTAGAGAAGCTGCCTGTGAAAGTCCGCCATGTAGATGCCCATGTTCCCAAGAGTCGGGCTAATGAGGAACACCAAAACAACAAGCAGGTAGATCAGACTGCCAAGATAGAAGTGTCAAAGATAGATTTAGATTGGCAACACAAGGGAGAGTTGTTCCTAGCCCGATGGGCCCATGATGCCTCGGGTCATCAGGGCAGAGATGCCACCTATAAATGGGCCCGAGACCGAGGAGTAGATTTAACCATGGACAGTATTTCTCAAGTTATCCATGACTGTGAGACATGTGCTGCAATCAAGCAAGCCAAGCGAGTGAAGCCCTTATAGTATAGTGGGCAGTGGTCCAAATATAAATATGGGGAAGCCTGGCAGATTGACTACATCACCCTTCCCCAAACCCGCCAGGGCAAGCGTTATGTGCTAACCATAGTAGAAGCCACCACTGAATAGTTGGAGACCTACCCTGTGCCTCATGCTACTGCCCGGAACACCATCCTAGGCCTAGAAAAACAAGTCCTGTGGAGACATGGCACCCCTGAGAGAATCGAGTCGGACAATGGGACTCATTTCAAGAATAGTCTTATAAGCACCTGGGCTAGAGAACATGGCATTGAGTGAGTGTACCATATTCCTTATCATGCACCAGCGGCCAAGAAAGTTGAACGGTGCAATGGCCTGCTTAAAACTACCTTGAAAGCACTGGGTGGGGGAACCTTTAAGAATTGGGATACTAATTTAGCAAAGGCCACCTGGTTGGTGAACACTCGAGGTTCCACCAACCGAGCAAGTCCTGCCCAATCTGAGCCCTTGCAAAAGACAAACAGAGATAAAGTTCCAGTGGTACACATGAGAGGTATGCTGAGAAAAACTGTTTAAATTAATCCTGCCTCCAGCAAAGACAATCCCATCCGTGGGGTTGTCTTCGCTCAAGGACCAGGTTGCACCTGGTGAGTGATGCAAAAAGATAAAGAGACCCGATGCATACCTCAAGGGGACCTTGTTTTGGAGTGAACTATCCATGACAATGTGGCTGCATCCATATTTGCATATATATATATGTATTTTTAATAGTTAAAACTCAATGTAATATGTTTGTATGGGAAAAAAATTCGGGGTAGATAATGTTGGGGGTTGGGTTTGTTCCTTCTTTCTCTGGGGAATTTTTTCCCCACGGGTTGCCAAGGGGACCGGGTGTTGGATACTTGAGAGTGCTTGGCTGAAACAAAGAGATAGACAAAAGGTGGAAGGAGGAAATAACGCAGGTAAAAGACACAGCTTGAGGCAGCTGCGTGCTTTTCTGCTTCCGGCGTTCAGGAGACGCGTGTCAGCCGCTCCTCGAGGATCTCAGCCGCCGCTTTTCTGCCTCGCCGTCGAGCTGCTTCGGCGCTACTCCTCTTGCTGCAGCGTGACCCTGCACTCCCTGCGCTGCCGAGACATCCTGCCCCTGCCTGCCGGGACACCCTGCCATCCCAGCTACCAGCCCGGGACTTTTCCACTGTTCCAGCTTGGTGCTCTGAGGATCCTGCAGGGACACCGAAACCAAACTGCTCTGGGTTTTGTGAAACAAAGCCCTCAAGGTTCTTGATACTGTTGTCGTTTGTCATTAATGCTGTAGTTGTTTGGTGGGGGGGGAGTTTTTTTTGTGTTTGTTTGCTTTGTATTACATACTAGTAAAAAACTGCTATTCCTATTTCCCAAATCTTTGCCAAAAAGCCTCTGATTGTAATTTTACCTAGCAGATACCTGTCTTCCTAAACCAAGACAATGGGTGACTTTAAAATCTGACTCGAAGCAAACCAAAGTTCTGCAGCTTTTCGTGGCAGAATTTGTTTTGATGCAGTTTAATTTTTGACACCTTCCTGCTGCACCAGCAGAACACCTACAGGGAAGTGGGCAGGTGGAGGGAAGCAAACCTGGGAAAACACCAGACTTTTGGAACAGTTCAGGAGATCTGTAAATTCTGGCACAGCTGACACCTCCCACAGGGACATCTATTTCCATTCTGACAGCGTTTCCATTGAATCCCACTAAAACCCCACCTACCCCTCATGGTGGAGGGGTGGGTTTTCAGAGTGGCCACCACCAAAAAAAAACCCGCTCTCACTGTCCCAGTCAAACTCGCTGACTTCACTCCACCCTTTCCTGACATAAATGTCCTATAGACACAACTAATAAAGATAACCAGCTTCAGCAGGGTGTTTAGAGAGCTCCGGATCCTCACCCAGCAGGAGCAGAGCTCCAGGGGAATCCATTCCTGGCGCTGCCCAAACTCTGCCCTGCAATTTGCTGTGGGACACCAGGGCAGCTCTGACTCCAACTTCTCAGTCACTCAGTGATGGGAAATCAAAAGAATAAAGTTTACAGGGAAAGAGAGCAAATAAAAATTAAAACTTGACGTTCAAATGTCCGTCCTGGGAGAACTGTGAGAATTTTCACTTCTCCCAAGTTTCCAAGGAAAAAGGAAGTTTTTGACTTTCTAATACTTGTTCAGGCATACCAAGAGGCCTAAGCACTAATGGAAAACAAACACAGATAATCCTGCTGTAGACAATTAACAGAGTAATGAGCTGCCATTACCATGTAAAAAGAATTTAAGGAGCTAACATAATTTGAGAATGATTGACATGTGGAAGAAAAATACCTATACAGTATTTGCTCGTTTCATTAAACTGTTTAGAAAAAATCTTAAATATTTAATCGAAATTTTCAGTCTTTAGTTCATGAATTGCCTGCCCATAAGTAACTTAATTTTCTCTGCTCTCAAGGAAAAAAAAAAAAAAAAACAAAAAAACAAAACTTAAAAAAAAAGATGAGGGAAATGAGAGAAAAAGAACCCCTGCAGACAGACAAAGGACTAAGCTGTATTTTTCCCCTCAGTCCCAGATTTCTGATTTTGGTGATCAAATATTGACTGGGAATATGTAAAAGTTAAGAGTTCACATCTTACCTCTAAGAGAGAGAGGGGAAGGAAATCCATACCCCAAACTGTTTCATCACCCAATACCTCCAGCAGCAGGAAACAGAAGTGTTCAATCCCAGAACAGCCCAGAAACTTCTCAGGGGAAGTGGTTTTTTAAGAGAAAAATCCCTAGCAAACCATTTCTTTCTAGGTTTGCAGCTCTTCTGTCCTGCTCCAACACCCCCAACCTCATGTTGTACCTTCTGTTAACTACCCCAGAACTACTGTCCACCAGAACATATCCATTGAATTCCTGTGCCTGATCCAGGTGTTCTCCCTCGGGGAAAAGCACCTTTTAGGAGGCCCTAATCAAGGTCTGTGGGGTGTGTGAAAAACCCTTCTCAGAGTATGGAATCCATGAGTCAGATGGACTGTTGTTGTGGGCAGCAATCCATGTGGAAAAAGACTATTTTAGACAAAACAACTCTCTTATTTTCCTCAGGGGAGGCCTGTATTTTTTTTCTCTGTACATATGAAACAGCTAAATGGAAAACATTTATGAAGAGAAGCGTCCTGATGGAAAAAGAGTGAGCTCAGGAAGGCAGCTGGAGTGTAACTAATATCAACAGATAAAAACACGGAGGGAATCAGTTACCCAAGACACACGCACTCATTGAATTAGCATTCCCTTCCCCACAAAAGCAGAATTCAGCAGTTTTGCCCCATTAAGTTGCGCCTTCCTGAACACACCCAGGAGATGTGGAATGTTGGCTCGGTGCTGGCCCGGGGGGATCTCGCTGTGCTTTAGGGGCTGCAGCACAGAACAAACCATCCTGGGCTGCCTGCAGGAAAGTGAGGCTTTTTCCTGAAATTAAACAATCCCATTCCTGCCCACCTCACTGGGTTCTCAGCTGGTGCCAGGCAGCACATCTGCTTCCATTCCAGTGTGGCAGCTCAGCTCCACCTCCACCTGAGCTGGGCTCTGCAGTTGATGGGCCCATTTCATCTGATGTTATTTCAGGCAATAAAGAGCCTGGGAAAAGTTTTAAAAGTTTTCCGTGCTGCAAAAACTCTTTTAAGAGACCTGTTCTATCTCAGAACCTATTGGGACCTGAACTGCACGACCCCTAAAGCAAACTTGCATGAACACCAGCTACAATAAATATTTGCTTCTAGAAAACCCCTTTGAATTTGCTCCAGATCTTGCCCATTAATATCAAATTTCCAAGGAAATTTGTTCACTGTTAGTACAGCCCCTTTATGATTCTGTGCACTGTAACTGAATGGTGCATTTTGTCTCCAGGGCAAAAGCAACAGGGAGAGAAATGCCTTTTCTGGGGCGATTTGGGAGCAGGCAGTGGATGCACCTGCACAGAGGAATTTCACCTGGGCAGCCCCCACCAAAACTGCTCCCCTCTCTGCCCCTGCCTGCTCCTGCTCTCCCCCTTTGGCTGGCACCAGAAAAACCACGGAGCAGGGCTGGATTCTCCCCAGTAAATAAATAAACACCCAGTAATGGGCAGAAGAGCTGCAACAGGGGCTCTTGACAGAGTTTTAGTGTGGCCTGTGCTTGGATAGATGGATGGATAAATGATAAATGCCCTTCTCCAAACCTCTGCTACTGCACAGGTTTGTTTTTGCTTTTGTTTTGGTTCTCCCACTGCAGCATGCAGGATGTTTGTGTCCCTCAGGAACCCCCCTGGTGCCTCAGCAGAGCAGGAGGAGCTCAGATCCTCAGGAGCAGCTCCCTGAGCTCTCGGGACAGATTTCCTGTCGATTTTCAGCCTCTCTGGGAGGATGGTGAGGGAAGCATTCAAGTAAATAACTCAGCCATGATAGGGGTGGAAGGAGTGACATTTCTGGCTTCTCTTCACAGGCACCTGTCAAGGCTCAGGTTGCAGAGAATTAGAAAGCTCCAAGTAATAGTGTCTCAGTGTCCCTGTAAGACAGAACTCCTCACTCTGACTGCCTCACTGTCACTTTACAACCTGAAGCATGAAGTCCTTTAAATCCTCTGTAATTTCTGAACTGCAAGGGATTTGAGGATCTTATCAGTGAGGAAATTATATTGTTAAGGTTTCTTTCTCTCGAGTGTTTGAGGCTCCCTAATAAATACTTGGATTTGTCTGATATTTTAACGTTTCCAAAGTTGCAGGGCTGAAGGTGTGAAGTTTGTGTGCTGCCAGCACAACATTCCCCAAGTCCCCCGTGTCACAGCTGGGTGGACAGCTGTGCACAAACTCTCTGTGACATTCATCATTGGCTTTATTAAAGGATAACAACCCTGCTCAGCCAGAATATCTAAGAAGGAAACCGTTGTGCAATAGATATGTGAAAATATGTATATTCCAAGTGGTGTAATTTTTAATTGATTTCAATGATTCCAGTACAACATAAGATCACTCTGCTTTTCCTCACTGTCCCACAATGAAACACTTGTTTTTGAAGTTCATTATTATATCACAGAGGAGTGATGGAGAAAAACTAAAGGGTCTCTCTTGGGGACACACTTTAGTGCATCATCCAGTATTTTGTCCACCCTGTTCTCTGCTTCCTGGGCTTTCCAGACCCAAGGAATGACGGCAGATTTGGGAGGGTTGCCGGCCCCGGGTGACACACAGCTGACCCATTTCTTCCATTCAGGATGCTGCTGTCTTGTCTGTGCAGTGGCCATTTTTTAATTCCTATTTTCTGTGAGAAATAATTGGTTTTCTGCATATTTCCAAACCTTGCTGCCCTGTCATTCTGATAAGAGCCTGTCACAGCTGAAATTCCAGCTCCAGGAACGGCTCTGATTCTAAACTCAGAGGTGGGAATTGTCCCCACCTTGGCCCTGTGCTGAGGCAGTGCCTGCTCACCGCTGTAACCCTCCTGTACCTGCAGGTTCCCTCCTCAAACTGTGCACGGCAAATGGGAATTTCTGCTCTAAAGACATTCTCACACAACAGCCTGATCTTCTGTTTGAACCCACCCCATGGCAGCTGATTCCTGTGCCAGAGTTCCCTCACCTCACCTCTGTGAAGCACACACTGAGCACGGTTCCCTCGGTACAAAGCCACATTAAATCAGAATTTCAGCTGCAAATCCAGCCCAGACGAGCTGCAGTGCTGCTGCAAGGCATGCAAGGGAGATCAGTGGCTGGGAAATGCTAAATATTATTTTTGCAGGGAGCCTTTGGTGTCTCTGCCTCAGTAGAAAGGATTGCTGCCCGCTAATTTAGAGTCGTGTTTACCACCTCAGCACCTGAGGGATAATAAATAACCTGTGCTGCTGCCATAACCATCCTGCAAAGAGAGATTTTCCTGCAGCTCCTCAGCTCAAATAAACGTCCGCGTTTGTGTGGCCTGAGAAATGCAGCGTTCAGAGCAGCGCTGACCTCAGGAATCAAACCTGCAGCCTCAGAAACGGATGAGAATAAAATGCCAAGCACGGTGTCCCAGCCAGGAAAAAGGTTATTATTAAATGTTTTCATATATATATTTATACACACACACATATATATTTAATCTACGAATGTGCTCAAAGTATTAATCAAAGCCAAATTCTGGCTCCTCTCCCAGCCTTGCTCTCTGCAGTGATTTTATTCTGGGTCCATGTGCAGAAAAAAACCAAAACCACAAGAAGTCTTGGCATTTGAAACACTGATAAAACTTAATTTTTCATTTTGTCTGATAAACACTTCAAAATGGGGGGGGGGGGGGGGGGGGAATCAAGCTCAACAAACAATATGGTTTAAGGTGCAGTAAACATGGAAATCCATGTTCACTGGGGGATGGCATTTCCCAGGAAATTCGGGTGTGACCCAGAGCTCACAATGGCACTGGGAAGACTCCAATCCATGCTCAAATTATCCTCCTGTCCTGGAATTCTTGGGATTTTTCTTGTTCCTGCTTTATTCAAAAGGAGGAGGTGGGGAAAAGGGCTGAGCTGCATTTGAAAAAGCAGCTCCCAACAAGTGAGTGGTGTTAAATGCTGTAATAAATCGGGGCCGATTTGATTTGATTTGACTTCCACGATATCTGAGGGAAATGAAAATGAAGTCTGCAGGAAATGTGTCAATTTTTCACACGAATCAAACTGGAGTGATTGTTCCTGTAACAATAATAGAGTTTGCCATAAACATTTCTACAGGGAAAGCATTACTGTGCTCTGATCACTGCAGCAAATGGCATTAGGAGACATTCACATGGCAGGAGAAAATGATCTTATGAAGGTGTGGGGGGAATTGGCTGTGTGTGAACACGAAATTGTGTGCAGACGTATTTCTAGTTAGAACATAAAAATCAAGCAAACGAAGGAAATTCCTCAAAAATGGTAACAAAAAAGTCAATTTCTTCGTGGAATGAGAAGGGAAATAAAGAAGCAAAGAAAAAGTGAGGAAAGAAAGATGTTAACAAAATCCAATCTTTAAGATCTTCCTTTTTTGTGTGTCTTTGTGGAGAACAAAGAGAACATTTCATTTAAGCCATTTCCCTGGTTTGTTCTGCATGTCTGTATAATGTGAAACCTAATGAAACACATTAAAAAGAGAAAAAATAAACAAAATTATCCAGACTGCAGCTATGGCATAATTCTGTCAGCCTTCTGATTTTCCAGGAACAAAAGGCTGGCAAACACTTTTTCCATTGCACATTCCACACTGATTAACAAACCCTTCTGGTCTGCCTAGAACTCTTTGCTTGGTTTGGAAATATGCAGAAAACCAATTATTTCTCACAGAAAATAGGAATTTAAAAATGGCCACTGCACAGAGAAGACAGAGACATCCTGAATGGAACAAATGGGTCAGCTGTGTGACACCTGGGGCCGGCAACCCTCCCAAATCTGCCATCATTCCTTGGGTCTGGAAAGCCCAGGAAGCAGAGAACAGGGTGGACAAAATACTGGATGATGCACTAAAGTGTGTCCCCAAGAGGGACCCTTTAGTTTTTCTCCATCACTCCTCTGTGAAATAATAATGAACTTCAAAAATAAGTGTTTCATTGTGGGACAGTGAGGAAAAGCAGGATGATTTTACTGGAATCATTGAAACCAATTTAAAATAACACCACTTTATCACACAGCCTTCAAAAAAACACCCAAACAAAGATAAAACACAAAAATAACAAGGAACAGCATCTGTTGGATGCCCTTTTGATGTGTCATAAGGTACAGGACATCTCGGGAAAACCAGGAATGTTTTCCCCAATCCAGCACAAACCTATCTGTCAATATGGGAAGCAGACACACAGGCAGAAGTGCCACACAATTCTAATTTAATGGCAATAAAATATGCCTTTAATGGACTGAAGCACTTTGGAGTGACAGCTGTTTGTTGTCCAGCCTGGACTGCAAGCATTACAGAACACAAAATCAATGTGGTTTTTTTTCCTCTTCTCTTAAGAAATATTTAGGGACATTCATACTTTCCTGTATCAAACATGGGGACACACATGGGTTATTGGCCAGTTGCTACATTTTCCTGTGGCTGAAGAGATGATATTTATCAGATTAAATCCCTCAATCTCACAGTGTGCCCATGAGTTCTTTTCTTTTGCTAAGGAGAGCAACAAGTGATTTTAAAGTGCAACTTCTTCTCCACCTAATTATCATCCCCTTGCTGGCCAGTTCAGTCATGGAGAAAAGCACAACTCCCAGCTGGAGGTGCCCTGTTGATATTTTTGCTGCTTGAAGACTTGTGTACATGCTCAAGTGAGTAAAAAAATCATCAGTGCTGTTCTGCTGGGCAGCTCAGCAGGGCTCAGCCACGCTGAGACACATAATTATCCTTAATAACAACAACAGCAACCACCTCCAGTCGGGCGTGGGGAGGGTTAGGGAGGATTTTAAGGAGAATTTCTTCACCTGAAGGGTTGTCACTCCCTGGAACTGGCAGCCCAAGAAGAATGGAGTCACCATTCCTGGAGGGATTTAAAATCCATGTGGATGTCCCACTTGGGGCTTTCTGGGTTTCTCCACCTTGCTCTGCCAAATTCTTGCTGTGTTCCCATTTTAAAATTCGGTTAGCACTCCTTTTTCCCAAATTTACTTAATAATAACATCACATCATGATTCCATTTGTCTCCCCCCGTCAAAAATTTCCTTCCACAGACATCAGTTTGATTTTTGAAGCCGTTCCCATTACGGCATTTCAAGCTGAAGAAGTCACTTTTCATTTTCTGAGGTAAAAAAGGGTCACTGTTATGCTGAGACAGAAAATTCATAGAAAAAAGGAACAAAAAGTGCCTGTCACCCCATTTATCTTCAAAACAATCAATTCCACTGTATCAATATTTCTTTAAAAAATAAAAGGCTTTCCCAAATTATGACCTTCTGCTGTCTCACTGCTATTTCATGGCTGCCTTGTAGCCTTGAGAAGAAAAAAGACCAAAAAAAAGCAGCTCATTAAAGACAAATAGGTAGAGCCTCAGCTCCTGCAGCACAATCACTTGCTCCGGCTCTTATTGTGACTAATAATCACATTATTGTGACTAATAATCACATTATTGTGAATGAAGAGGGGCAGGAGACGGGTGGTGAGCAATGCAAAGAGAACTGGGCATGGAAAAATTCATTACTATCAGGGGATGCAAAAAAAAATATTACAAAAGGTATCAAACGGGGGACAGAATTTGTTTGAAAGGCTGCTGTTAATTCCTTTTCAGTCCAGATGGAAAAATATTAGTTAAAACTCATGGCTAACACAGTCACAGAGGTAACTCCAGCAGCAGCTGCTCTTGTGGAACACCCAGGGATTTTCAAATGAAGCCTCACCCAAAGGTTATGGAAGTCACTGGAGGTATTTCATGGATTTGAGGTGGGCCTGGATCATAATAAGAAAAATATTCTTAAGAATATTTTCTATCATTTATATATTTTCATTTATGTATATAATCCATATTTTTTTTTCTATAAGAAAGTATTCTAAATAATTCTAAAAGTGGAAGGAAGGGAGAAGCAGAGAGCGTCTTGTCTGCTATTGCTCATTTTGTGACCCTCATAGTTGAACCTCTGAATAAATATTCTGAGGTCTCAAGCAGCGGCAAAAAAAAAGAACCGTTTTCCCCTGTAATTCTAAATTTGTCCTTCTTTCTTGCTGGAGGAAATTAATTTGGTTTGTGTGTTGCCTGCACATTTTGAACAGTGTTAGAGAAAAAAATACAGCAGACTTTTCAGGGGACCTGGGATTGCTACACCACCTGTTAGAAAAGTTCCACACTTTTGTGGTAATTAACGTGCTTAACACTGAACATGTAGCTGTTTCAAACCTCCCTCTCAGCTCTGATTTCTCCAGAAAGTGCTCTATGTGTTTCTGGCAATAACAACAAAGAAATTACTGCACTGATTTACTTCTCTGGCTCCTGGCTGCAGTATAATGCAAGAAACAGCTTTCATTCTGTGCTGTTTTAGAGTTCCCCCATATCAACTGCCTGCAAACATCTCTAAGCTTTCCCCATCAGAGTTTTGATGTCTTGAACAAACGTCTCCCTCAGAAACCTCAGGGAGAAATCAAGGTGCCCAAAACTTCTGCAAACTGAGATATTTTGTTCATCTTTGGCTTTTCCGTCTGGTTCCTCAGGTAAGCAACAGGAGGCTGAGTGGACCTGCCCTGACCCCTGCCCAGAGCCAGCAGGACAGGGTCACTGATGTGCCAGTTCCTGCTGGGAATGTGGATTTCCCCACGGAAACACCCAAATCCTAAATGCTGTCTGAGTCAGAAGGGCAATGTTAACCCCTTGCTCCAAATCCTATTCTCCTTATTACTTGATTTTTCACTTGAAGGATGTGAGAAGAAACCTAAATAAAAGGATTCTGGGTTGAGGCAGCGACTGTTTGAACAGAGAGGACACGAAATTGGTTGGGCAATTTTCTTAACTCTTAGGTCTTTGCCTCTGCTCAGTGAACTTTACTCTTGTGATTCAAAGTGTCATTAGACTGCCATTATCATTACAGCTGAATACTTCTTCATAATTGAAGAATGATTTAGGAACTAAGTAGCTTGACATGGTGGCATATTTTATCCTAACAACTTCCAAAAATGCAAATGTATTCCACATACTCTTTTTCCAAGAAACCAGGCAAAAAAAAAAAAAAAAAAAAGATAGCAAAAATATTTAAAGAGAAATTAATCCACTGGAAAAAGCATTAAAATACACTGAAAGTAAATGTAATTGTTTTTAAACCCAATGTTTTCGTAAGATAAATTCAGCATTGGACAGGCTCTTTAAAAATCAATTTGCACTCGCTTCCTCTATAAAGATTTATCCCAGAGAAAAAAAAATCCATTAGTATTAAAGTGCTTAAAAACTTGGCAGACTATCTCCAAAGGCATCAATTTCTACTGCTAATTAACACTAATTATTCACTCAGCAGTTGTAAGTTGCATTTGGTCCCTCAGGGTAGATGAGAGATTTGTCTCTCTCCATTTCGTTCCGTGTATTTGTTCCAAGAGATTTTCACATTCAGGCATCACAGTGGTGTGGGCTTGGAGATCTGCACAACTTTCCTCTTCTGCTGCCAGGAGTGGAGCAAGGTTTTCTGGTGTGAAATAAAGAGTCCTTGTTGTCCCTCAGTCTCCTGAACATTGCAGGAAAGGTTTGTGTCTCCTGGTTCTCTGTGGTACAGACTCGACCTCACACGTTCTCTCCGTGTGGGTTTTATTTGGCATTTTCTGATTGCTCAGGCTTGAAGGTCCAACCTGGCTTTTAAACAGCTCTGCAAAACTCTGAGGTTATTGCTCATGACCACAGTTACCAGAGAGCCCTTCCCTTCCCTTCCCTTCCCTTCCCTTCCCTTCCCTTCCCTTCCCTTCCCTTCCCTTCCCTTCCCTTCCCTTCCCTTCCCTTCCCTTCCCTTCCCTTCCCTTCCCTTCCCTTCCCTTCCCTTCCCTTCCCTTCCCTTCCCTTCCCTTCCCTTCCCTTCCCTTCCCTTCCCTTCCCTTCCCTTCCCTTCCCTTCCCTTCCCTTCCCTTCCCTTCCCTTCCCTTCCCACCCCACCCCACCCCACCCCACCCCACCCCACCCCACCCCATCCTCATCCCATCGCATGGATCCCATCCCAATCCATCCCATCCCATCCCAGATTTGACCCCATACCGTACCCCCCCTCCCTTGTACTCCCCTCCTCCAAGCCCCCTGAGCAGCTCACAGCCCTGGACACCAGCCCAGTGTGGGCCAGGACAAAAACCAGAAAAGAAAAACCATTTCAGGGAATCGAGTTCCTGGTGATGTTTATTTAGAAGCAGCAAATCATCTCATGCTCATAACGTTACCCCAGACTGATTAAACGAGTGTTCCTTAATCTCAAAGTTTGTCTTTCTGATGCCAAATTAAACCGAAATGAATATTTTATTCCCTCCCCTCCTCAAAAAAAATGTAGTGAGAATAAGTGACCCCCTGTATTCTGGCAATAAATGGGAGGGGGTTAAATATCCAAATTCCCCAGGATGCTTCTTTAAATAACTCTCATAACCTTCTATTTTGTTCCATAACCAAGCAAGGTCCAGATTAAAAAAAAAAAAAAAAAAAACCACCTTAAAATCTTTTTAAAAGTTCAAATTTCTGGATGCAAGAAGGAAAGAAAATGGGGCTGGCTAGAGCAGCTGCAGAGAGGAATATTAATGCAACACGACACCCCCTGTGCCCAAGAACAAAAGACAGATAAAGATAGATGCGTGTGTGAGAGAGAAGCAATAAAGGGTCAGTAATAAAAGAAATATATCACTTGTAGAATTGACTGGTCTTTACTTGAGATTTATAATCCATTCCAGCTGCAGTAATTTGTGACTCCTGCAGACACTCTGCCCATCAGACGTGGTATTTCTGGAGACCACCACCCAGGAGTGAGAGACATGAAACGTGTGGGCTCCTGGCTCTCCCCTTACTCTTCTCAATAATTTCCCTTGCAGGGAAGTTTTTTATTTTACACCACCAGCCATCGGCCAGCAGGTGACAAAAGCAGCCAGAAGGGGTTAAGTGGCTTGCCCTGAAATTACACAGTGAGTCAGAAAGTGAATTTGTCTGATTCCTGAAGGCTCCTGCACTGAGCCCAGCTCATCCTCCAGGCTGCTCTGGATCCACGGATCTGCCCTGTCCTGTGCACCCAGAACACCCTGCCCAGGAAAAAGAGGTGATTCGAAACTCCTGGCACTCAGTTTCAGTGATATCTGGGCTTTAATTTAAAGCTCGGATTCATTGCTCATTCATAGATTTAAGAACTCATGTGGCCTGGTTTTAATAAGAAAACGAACAAATGAAATGGAGGTGAAAGAGCAGGGAAATGTCACAATTTCCAGTAAATGCCAAAATTTAATTCCTCAGTGTAACTCACATCAGCCTGCAGGAACAGAAGCTGCATGAAGACATTGCCTTCACGTGGGATTTGCCAAGGAAGAGTTTAAAGAATCCAATATCTCAGTTGAAGAGAGCTTCGGTTTGGGGTTGGTTTGGGGGTTCTGTGGGTTTTTTGCTCTGTTTTCATTTTCCTCTCTTTACCTCTCAGTTGTTTGACCAAATGTTTTAGAATAATCCTTGTTTTGCTTTTCCCCTTGACTCCAAGAGAAGTAGGTTTTGCCTTGTTAAAGAGTAATTATGATGTTCTATTAATCATTTCATTAGTAGTAAAGGACCATAAGTGACTCTTGAGGCTTTTGAAAGTCCTTATTGAAAGCAGGAAAGTTGGAATAATAATCCCCTATGGATATCTCTCTTTTTTCCTACATTCTGAGGGACTGTTATTTAATTAAAAGGACCCTCTGTTTCTGGTCAGTGTGAGAAATTAAGGTGATTAAATTTAAAGCACTGCATTAGTTGAACTGACAGTTCCATTGTTGCCAACTGAAAGTAGGAATCTGCTAAAAATAGAAATCAGCCATAGTAAGTTGTTGTTCTGTTGTGTTTGCAGCTCCTTTTTTGTAATATTTTATTTTTCTATAGGTTGGGTTTGTTTGTTTTTTTTTTCTGGAAGGTAGACATCTGCATGTTTTGCCTGTCCAACAAATAAAAAAAAAAATTAAAAAACAAAACAAAACAAAAACCAAACCATTGTTTTTTAAACAGTCTCGGCTCCTGCTCTATTGAGCAATCTAAAGGACTTTGTTAAGGACCAAACTTACAGAAGTAATAAAATTTCACACAAGTTCTAAGTAAAAAAGTCACAATTTAACTTTGTGTTTCAGGACAAGGAGAATTTCTCCAAAAAGAGAACATAATCTGAAAGCACAACAAATGCAATTCAGCTGGTACCAACACGATGAGCAGTCAAATAAATCTTGATGGCCCAACCAAAATCCACCCTAATTTCTTGCAGGAACCATAGGAGATTCTGCATTTGGGATCTGCAGGTTCCTGGCTGGTTTTTGTGGTGAAGGATGGGCCCTGAAAAGTCCTGAGCACAGGGAGCTGTGTTTGCATCCTCACCATGTGGGTGTCAGATGAGTCTGGGCTTCCAAACAGCCTCCAAATTGGCCTATTTGAAACAAATCATGTCGACAAACACACGCACAGATGGATGTAATGATGATTTTCGTGGCAGCTGAGGAAACAACCTTATGTATTCTACTTGTATGGTGGTTTTTATTTTTATTTTTTTAGCCAGAAAAGCTGCCATTGTGAATGCCTCAATTTCCCTGAAATAAACACTCTGGGGATTCTCACAAAACTTTCTGTAAATGAGCAAATATTTACTGAAGTATGCAGGAGTCCTCCAAAAAAAATAAATGAGAAATTCAAGGTATTGCAATCAGTGCATGTTTACAGAAAGAATTTCATTAATTTGGATCTGTGTGGAAAAAAAAAATGATCAAGTTATCCAAAGGCAAACAGGTCCCACTCTCAGACTATGAAAAAAGATTGAAAGACTCGACTTTACCAGGCTTGGACTTCTCTCCCTACATCCCAAAAATGCTCCTCGCAGTCCTTTTCTCTTGGAAGCTCATAATGGCCAGTGATGGTGGATTAAAGATTTTTTTTTTTTTAATTTCCAGTGTATTCATGGATGAAAATGAAGCTGCAATTCCTACAGAACAACTGTGTTTACAGAGAATCTACAGAGAGCTGTCAAAACAACCTCCATCCTGTCATTATATGGAATTAAACTCCTCTGTGAAGCTCCTAAAATTTTAGCGGCAGCCTGAATTCGAGAATAAAAACAATCTAAAGCAGAAGACAATTCATCAGGGAAATACTAAACTGTGGAAGAGGGAATTCAGGGGACAGTCCAAAAAGCAAAAGCTGAGCAGAGTGCAATGAAAGTCCTTTTACACCTGCTGAGGCACCCCAAAAAGCCCTGAGCACCTCTGTGCTCCTTCTAAAGTACTTCATGTTTTAGGAGGGGTTTTTTTGGGCTTGCTGCCCTATAGAAACAGCCACGGGTTTTGAGAAACATCCCAAACATCCAACAGGTGCCCCTGTGCTGTGTTTCCAACCACAGTGAAGGAATCAGAAGTTTCTGGTGCTTTTCCTTAAAAGTCAGGGGTGAAACCCCTTTTCCCCATTTGGAAACATTTGTTTGGGTGTGAGGTTACAATGCAACAGTATTATTCATTGTTTTTATGCTTGTGGATGCTTTGTTTGTTGAATAAACAGGTTTTTTCCACTTTTCCTCTAAGGAATTTCTTCCTGAACCAGCTGGGGGTGGGGCTGCTTGAATTTGATTCCTAGAGAGATCCCGTTTGGAGGTTTCCGCCCAAAATTTGCCCTAAACCAGGACACCTGAGCATTGGTTCACCTGAGCTCATCCATATTAATGCCTCATTTCCACAGGGCAAAACTGAGGTGCTTCCTGAAAATGCCCTCTGTGCCCTCACCTCCGAAACCCTGACAGGTAGTTCTGTCCAAACATTTATTACTTTCAGACAGAGAAGATGCCCCCCTGTGTCTTTATTTCCATTTAAATTCCGTTTGTGCTCTTTTGTCAAATTCTCCGCGTCGAGGTAGGAATAATGCTGACATTAGCTCTACCATTACAAGGTCTGAGCTCTTTTAATTAGATTCCCTCATTTCACCTTTTTTTTTTTCCTGAGGTTACGGTTTTCGACTAGTCCTCTTTCTCTTAAAGCTGAAGGCAAAAAAGTCATTGCATTACTCTCATGTTCCTCTTCTTTTTCCAAGCACCACAATATTTCTTTCCAAGGTGTTGCCTGCTTTGACTGAGGGCCACCCACTGCACAACCACAGCCACCACAGAATTTCCCCCAGGATTCAGATTTTTCCTTGGATTTGTCTCATTTTGGGGATGAATCCTACAAAACAGCCTTGTAGCCAGCTCTGATTCCAGAACATCCTTCTCCACTGCTGTCCCAGCCACAAGGATGCTACAGAACGCGAACTCTTGGGTTTGATTTGTTCTTTTTGCTTTCCCCATCACTTCTGTCTCTCCTACTCACAAACATTGAGAATTTTTGCCTGTGTTCCAAGGAAAGAGAAGTGCCAGGAACCACCACGGTGTTCCTGGGTCTTTTAAAATCACTCAGAGCCAGCTGCAGCTTGAGAAGCACCAGTAATGATTCTCCTCCAGTGCACATCACCAAGTGCTCTTAAGGAGCCCTGGAGAAGGGCCCATTTAGGAGTTCACCCTTAAAATATGCAAGTCCTGTTGCTCCTCTGAGGCAGAGAAACTGAGCCTTGGCTTTGAAGTGCTCAGGAATGAGGAGTGATATCTGAAGGGGAAACTCTCCATCCCTGACTTCTCTGCTTTACCCCCTTGAAAACAGAGCAACTCTGAAAAAATACCTGCCCCCATTTGCTGTCTCGATGCCAGGGATGTGTTCCTTTCTCCTGCCTTTTTTTATCTTTTTTTTTTTTTTTTTTTTTTTCTTCTTTCTTCCTGGAAATGAATTTTTGAAGCTCTTAGAACAAATCATTCCTGTCACAGGGAGATTTCTCAAGGACACCTTAAAGATGTAGACAGCAAGACATTCGTGTCTCAGTGTGCCGGGAGTAATGCATGAAAATCTCTTTTTATGAAGGATATAACGGAGTCATTTAACTACTCTGTCCATGAGCTCTGGCAAGTCATTCCTTAACCCCCCAGTGCTTTATATCTTGGGAAGTGATGCTAAGACAAGATAATGTCCAGCCTGTAAAAGATTTGATGATAATGATTCTAAATGCAGTGTGTGTGTGAAGAACAAACTCCTCAGGCTATTTTCGAAGTTTTAAATAGGTTGGGGGGGGGGGGGGCAGGGAGGGGGGTGGATAAACTGTACTCTCCATTGTTTTTATAATGGCAAAATTACCAAAGAGATATGAGTTCAGTATGTGGGAAAGATGTCATACCAAAAAATCAAATTGCAGCATATTTTCCATTTCAAAGCAACTCCTGAAGCGGAAATTAATTTCCCGCTTCTATTAAAAGGATCCCTGTCAGTTTGAGAGAAGAGGACGAAAAAAAGAAGGAAAAAAAAAAAAAAATGGGGGGGGGGGAAAGAAGAAAAACCAGTGTAAAATGAGATGTTAAATCCCCTCAAACAGGCATTAACATCAATGTTAAGGGACGAGCCACATTCTCCAGCAGAGCCGAGGCAGCTGAAATTGCGGTGTCATCCCTTCCGTGGCTGCTGCCCCAGGATGGATGTTCCAAGTGCTGACACAAACCAGGGCAGGCACGTGCAGCCCCTCTGGCGGCTGGAAAAGCCAGGTGGGAAAAGAGGAGCCTGTCTGTGTCCAGCAGCCTCAATCTGTAAATCCATTTGTATTCATTAAATCCTAATCCTGGCTCCTTAGCTGCCAGCAAAGGAAATACATCCATCAAGGAGGAGGAACAAGAGCCAGGTTGTGATTTCTCTCTAAGGAAAGAGGTGATGGGTTACACTCCCTGGGTCTTTTTGTGACTGTCAATGGAAATGTGGCAACACCTCCAGAATTTCTGCCACTTGGGAAAGAGTTGAATTTGGGCCTGCACAAATGACCAGGTGTTACCTGTCCTCCATGCAGGGCACAGGAGACACCTGTTTGCAGGAACATTCTGAGGGACAATAATGGGACAGCCCGAGCTGGAAGAGTGGTGTTAAATGGGTAAATCACTGTGAAGGGGCTGGTTTAGCTGCTCTCAGCACCTAAAAACTCTGTACCTGTGTGTTTGGACAGAAGAACATGTGGCTGCTCCTTGCAGTAGATCCTTGGACACACAGGAAGGAGGAGAAAGACACATTTAATGTGAGTGTTGTGTTCCAGTTTCACACCCTCACCAAGCTGAAGAGGTGCCCCGTGATACTCAGCCAGGATTTATAGACCTTTTTAAAGGACAAAATGAAGTGTGCCTGGCATTAAATTGCAGGGCTGAGAAAATAAATGTGTGCAGTGATTGCAGTGGAAAAAAGGAAAGCAGCTCCCGAGCAGTGAAGGGAGAAGGCTCAGAATGGCTGGAGGCTGGACACAAACCATCCCCACACAGTCACTTTTTCCTAAGCAAGGCGACTTCTTCAGCTGTGCTTTACTCTGTCACCTTTTCTAAAGCTTTACTACGAAAACAGCTTCTTCTTTTTTTTTTTTTTTCCTTTTTCTCCTTCTTTTCTCCTTTCTTGCTTCCCTTCTTTCTGGTAAACTGCATCTCAAAATATTAAACCCCTCAGATGAATGTCAGTGGCTGTGCTGGATCATCAGCTCCTTTGGGTTGTGCAGCAGGGTTGATGTGACACTGAGACTGTGTGTGCCACAATTTAACACAACTACTCACAGCAAATGTTTACACCCTCTGCAATTTGCTTGTTGAGGAAATTTCCATGGACACGGAGAAGAAAGGTCTGGTTTTCACTCTGTGCTGGCTGTGGGGAGACCACAGGGTCTCCTCTGAGAGGAAGCAAAGGGCATCACACACACAGCAGTGCAGGATGGTGTGGGCAGGGAAAAAGAGATGCAGAAAGCAGGGACCTGCAACTTCTGCACGAGGAGAGGTCTGGGGGAAAAAAAAAAAAAAAAATATATATATATATATATACCAAAACAAGCTTTAGATGGAAAGGGGGAAAAAATCAAGGTATGAAAGGGGAGAGTATTGAAATTGTGGCAGTCCAGGAAGCTACTGGAAATTGCTGGGCTGAGGCTGGGGCTGAAAGGCCATGAGGTAGATGAGGTGTGAATGCAGGGGGTGAATTTTTCACCTTGCTGCTGTCTCACCTGGACCTTTCCTCTGTTTCCAAAGGCTCTCAGTTCCAGACTCCCTTCTATCCAGCTCTAGTTCTAGGATTTGCAAAGCCCCTTTGGGGCTCTCTTGGTACATCTGCATGAAGGACAAAAGGCAAAGTGACCCAAGGCAGAGCCCAACCCCTCACGACAAGTCATGAAATAAAATGATCATTTAAAAAAAGTGCCTCAAAAAGTCCAACTGGTCTAATACCAGCAAGAACTTCCTTCCCATCACAAGCTCCTTAGGATAAGCTGGTAAAAAACATACTCAAATCTGTCAAAGAGGGCAGGGAGCTCTGCCCTCAGCCCCAAACATGAACTGTGGGCACCCCAGCCCAGGGCTGCTCCAGAGCATTCTCCCTGTCCCAAATTAGCACAGGCAGCTCATCCACAGCTTCTCCAATCAATCAGTTATGCACATAATCCCTGCAGATCCAGGCACAGCGGATTTGAAAGTATAATTGCCACAGCAAGACAACACAAACTAGAAACATTAACAAATCTTATTTCTTCACATTCCCCCTTCTAATCGAGAACCTGAATAATTTACTGTGGCTTGGCAGCTCTTGATTAAATTTTTGCACCTTTTTAAATTGTCTGAATGAAATTTTAAGGCGCTCAAGCGGCAGGCAAAGATGGCACATCCTTGTGTTCTGCTTGTGCAGGAAATAATACTGGAAGTGCCAATTTTTAGCAGCCACAAGTCGGATTCTCCAGCAGTTTTCTGCCAGGATAGCAGAATTCCTGACTGCTCCTGGGCCCAAGGATGAAAGCTGCTGAGGGGAGTGAGGGTTGAAGGGCTCAGTCATCACAAAAGGAGATTAATAATAATAATTTTTCAATTATGACCAGCTGGCTATGTGTCAGTTTATTTGGTTGATGGATATAACAACATCACACAGCCCAGTTAAGGATGAATTTGATGGAAGGACAGGACTTGAAGGACCATCTCTATATCATGGGCTATTCAGGCCTGAGCCATGTTTTCTGTCCCTGCTAGGGGATGTGGGAGTCTGTGGTATCACATCAATGAAATCTTTATAATTACCCTTTCTAGAACTTTAGACTGTGGACGAATTAGGTAGAAATCTTGAGGATACTGAGCTTGGCTGGAAATCTCATTAAAAAAATTAAAAATATTTTGAAATTGAGCCATTCTACCTTCAGAGTAAGCAGATTTCCTTGCGGTATTTCTAATGCACATTACTGAAAAGTTAATCTGACACTTTTTTTTGTGCCTTTTTTTTTACTTCTATACAGGAAACCCATTAAATAGGATAAAAGAAGTGCTGCTTTCAGTGCACAGGTGAATTTCGCTTTTCAGCTTCAAACCCAGGGAATACAGAGGAGGTTGCAAGTGCTAAGCAGCTCCCAAAAATAGGTCCCTTGCCCTTCACAGAAGGAGGAAATGGAGGATTGTGAGGGAGTGAATACTGGCAAGATCTTTGAGCAGTTTTAAACCTGTTCTCCCAGATCCAGCTCCCATTCCAGGAAGAGCTGGGTTCCTATTTTATCTCCTTCACCAGGTCACATCTCCATAACACAAGCTTGGGGATTTCTGTAACCTAAATTGTCCTTCTGCTCAAAAGGGAAATGTGTCGTGTGGTCGATACTTTTTTGCCCTGTTAGAAATGGAACTGTGCAAGCCCAGATAAATCATCTGTATGTGATAGGCCCAAAGCAAATGAGGAAAATATTCTCTTCTCCCCATTATGCCTAAAATTTACAGGGTTTTAATGATCCAGTGAAGTGGAGGGCAGAACCACTGAAGACTTCTAGAGGAACTGGAGAAATACGAGAATGTTTTGTCCTTGCTATTACCTATTGATTAACAGTGGGAGAATTTTGGCTGAAAACCCCCCCAAACATCTCTTCTGTAAATCACAGAAAATCGATGCCTCCTACAGCTGCTCCATGGAACTGAACTGTGGGGGGAAATGAAACCTGGGTAATTTCTAACAGCAAACAAAGTATCCTGGCGACACGCTCCAAGATATGCATGGAAAATAAATTCTAGAATAGAGACATAACTTTAAAAGTACAAAGAAACTTATAAGGACTGTTTTTTCATCTCATTTTGCTGAGGCCCCAACCTGTGAATAAGTGCTCGGTGTCAGTGTAGCCTTGCAAACTGCAGCTTCTTTATAATTTGCCCTCTTGGAGTACCTTTCATTGAATGGTTTCAAGGTCCATTATAGAAATGAGGCTGCACAGCTGTGGAGATGCTGAAAGGCAGTTAAGAATAATAAAAAAAACCAAATAACAAACCCAACAACTTTTTCTTGTTTCTCATTTTTCTAATAGTTTTGGGGCTCCTTCTAAAAGAAAGGGGGATGTGTTTCATTAACATGAAACTGAAAAGATTCAGGAAAGAAGTCAGTACCTCTTCCTAATATATGTCAAAAAAAGAAGAAAAAAAAAGGTAATTGTCAAAGAAATCCCAACAGCAACCAAAGGAAACAATCATAAAAAGTTCTATGAGAGAACCTTTCCAAGGTGCCCAAAGGGTTATTCCCATTTAGCACTACATAAGGTTCTTCAAATTATAAACCACACACAAGAGGTTAACCCTGGAAATCTGATTTAGTTATTACCTTTTCCTCCTACAGAACAAATGAAATACAGAGAAGCGGAGGGGAAATGAATCCATCAGAGACTGGAGCGTTGTCAGCATGAAGCACTGACATTTCAACTCAATTTTGCAAATAAAAGGAATGTTTGGGGAAGGGAGGGACTGAGGAGTGAGTGCTGGAAGGAAGCAGGAGTTCATTACACACCACCAGGGCTGGGCAGGCACAGAGCGCTGCTCCCCTCCTGAGCTGGGTTTTAGTCTGAGGTTAAACCGAGCCGAGTTAGGACAGCCAGGAGTGGAACCCTTAAAACAGTGCCACAGAAATGTTTTTTTATGGAAAGAGTGATAAAGTACTGGAATGGTCTGCCCAGGGAGGTGGTGGGGTCACCATCCCTGGATGTGTTTAAAGACTGGATGTGGCACTCAGTGCCGTGGTTTAGTTGAGGTGTTAAGGCCGGGTTTGGCTCAATGATCTTGCGGGTCTCTTCCAACCCAGTCATTCTGTAAAATTGTATGAAATTCTGTGGCATCCTCAGGAACACAGGTATCCCATTCTTGCTGAGTTCCAGGGGGTTCAATCCCACAAAATAATAAGCAGGCTTCAAGTAGCTTCCAAAGCATTCCAAAACTCCTCTCAGAGCCCAGCTCATCAGAAAGAACTCCCTGAAAGTGTTCCCCAGGAGTGTCCCTGTGACAGAAACTGCTGCACACAGCAGCTGCTTCTCCTCTCCCCACATCGCCTTAGATCAGGCACAAGTGGAATCTGTGCTCTCACCAACCCAGGGATAATAAAACGAGGCATAATCAAGGTACCAAAAGTGCCATTTGGCACTTAAAAATTACCAGCAGTTTGTTTGAACCTTGGTTTTTCCCAGCTCCATAAAACTTCCATTCTTCCCTGGCAGAACGAGGCCGGAATTGCAGCAGGGAAATGGCAGAGGGAGTTCTCCAAACAATTCTCTTCAGTTTGGAGTTGGGAGCAGCGAGGTTTCTGGTGGAGAAATGAGGTTGTTTGCAGTCAGCTGCCTGCCTGAGTGACAGATTTGTGCTGGAGCAGAGTGAAGCGCTGTCACTTCACTTTCTGGAGCAGCTGCCTGGAGAAGATTCCACTGAAATGAGATCAAACCCCAAATAAGTAGGGCAATTAGAAAGGAACCATTGTTTTCCTCTCAGTCCCAGAGCAGTACTAAAGCTTGAAGAAATGGTCTTGGTGGAAAGAAGGCTTTGGTGAGAACATCCTGTTCAAATTTAGGGGAGAGGAACCCTGTTCTCAGGGGAGCTGTGAGGGCTGGGTCACCAGTCTGCTCAGGTGAGAAGGCCATCATCCTCTGCCACGTCTGGTTCCTGTTTTGTCTCCTTCACCAGGTCACACATCCCTAACACACAGCCTTGGGGATTATTTCTGTCGTCTAAATTGCCCTTCTGCTTAAAAGGGAAATGTGTCATGTGGTGGATATTTCTTACCCTGTTAGGAACGGAACTGTGCAAATACAAAATTGTCCAACCTGTGACATTTTTTGGCCCAGTGGTGCAAGTCCTGCAGGTGATGGAGGGAGCACGAGGTATGAAATGAGCCTGTGTACAGAAATAGGGAAAAATACCATGCAAAAAAAAATACAGCAGATATCAGATTTTTGATGCCTAAGGAGGCTGGTGATCCTTTCTTTGTCTTTTTGTCAGTGAAAAGTGATTGACAACTGTCCTCAAATCCAGTAAAAGATCTGCAGCTTCTAATATTTTGCAGAGGGAATACACAGGAACAAAAGCAATTAGGTGTCACTGCAAGAGACCTTTTCCTCTCATTAAACGTATCCAGGGGAAAGCAGAAAAAGAACTCTCTGCTTTGCAAAGGAGACTTTTTTCTTCTCCCTTCCTTCACAAACTGTTTTGTTGCTGTGGATTTTCTTTTAAATTCCCAGTGCCCAGCTGACTTCAGCTCAAAGACTACAGATGTATACTGAATTTACCGAAATTAGCATGCCCCAAAAGTCTTTCTAAACAAGTATTGTGGAATTTTACAAGCAGGAGGAATGCCTGAGAGACAGAAGGGCTCTTTCAGCAAAACAAATGCTTATAGTTGTGCTTTAATTGGTCAAGAAATAGAAAGAAAACAAAGTGCAAGGAGGATTCAACAAGTGACTGGCCTTTTGATTTAAATCTTATTTTTACGAGATTTTTTTTGCAGTAGTGAAAGAGCCTTGGAAGTGCCTTCTAATCATAGGGCTTAAATTCTTTCCAAGAGCATGTTCAGTAGAGTCCATCAGAATACCAAAATCAGAAAGAATGGATATCTTGCAAGAGTTGGATGAGAACAGGCTTAGGAGATAGCTCAACTATTCAAGCAAATCACCAAAAAAATTTTTGGAAAATGTAGGAGTGGAAATGTTGAGGCAGGGAGACCAAGTGAAATGATTCAGCCAGAGCTTGTTTGTTTAGCACCAAAAATTTGAACAGGAATTGATCTGATAAAGAATTTAAAGGGGCCGTGAGTCACCGTTGGTTTTGTGGAAGAAAGATTTGCCAGACTAACCTAATTTCACATCCTGGTGGAATTACAAGTGCAGTTTATGGAGGCAAAACCCTTAAATTCCTGTAAATGTAATGTTACAGCAGTGTAATTTACAATATTCCGTTTAAATTTAGTATTGTACCATCTTCATATAAACATTAAGTGCGTCAATAACCGGCCATATGGCAGATTTTACAAACCTGTTTTCAAGGAAAGTTGTCGTGGAAAAAACGGAATTTTAGTGCATCACTGCCTCCTGGTATTCAATCTTTTCATCAGTGATCCAGAATTAAATATAAAATCACTGTTGAGAAAATTGGTGGCTGCTGTAGCTGCTGCTTGAGAGAAAAAAAATTGGTAAAAACCTGAACAAAACTGCTTGGTAAATTGGGGGAATTCAAGCAAAGGACACTTGGAGACAGGGAAATGCAAGAAACACAAGGAATGCTGGCCATGCCTATCCCCATCACACAGAGGATTTATAGCCTGGAAATAAATGACTCCAAAAAGATTTGCTGCTCCGAGTGGATTGGGAGCTCAATGGATGAGTTTCAAGGATGATGCTGCAACAAAAAAAAAGCACTAATGAAATCTTTATATAAACAGAGGCAATGCGAGCAGAAACAGAAATGTGATTTTTATCTCCTCCCCAACACCCTGATAGGGAAACTCTTGCATTCAAATAGATGATTTACAATGGGGTGCTCAAAGGCTCACTCCATTTACCTTATCAGGGGGAAGAAAAGAGGTGCTGCAGGATGAAGGAGGAGATAAAAATGCCATGTCCTGGAGTTTTTATTTCATCTGGTGGAATAAAAGACAAGAAGATAACGAAAAGGAATAGAGGCCTCAAAAAAGTCAAACACTCCTTTTTTTTTTTTTTTTTTCAGATCCAATCTGGGTGTGCCTGCACAGAAGGGATTTTAGTAAAACACTCCTCAGCAAGAGCAGCATGGAAGAAATCCAGGATATTTTGTTTTCTTGGAGTGTTGAGATCTGTGGAAGCCAGGGCCAAGCAGAGGTCAGGTCTAACCCTCCAGAATTTCCACTCTGCCCACCTTTTCTCCAAAGGTCGCAAACATATTTTCCTTCAGGGGATGGGCACTGCTCGAGCAGACAAACCCCACCTGCAATATCTGTGCTCGAAGGTGGGGGATGAGAGAAGTGTGATGGTTTAGTGCCAGACAGTCCAAAAATTAAATTTCCAACCAAAGAAAACGCCCATTTTCACGTAAGCAGCAAAGCGTGTATATTTTTCTTTGTCTTTAGACCCTGCACAAGACCTTCTGGAACTTTCTCATTTCATAAAAGTCTTCTTTTCCTAATTCAAGATTTTCTTGTCCTCTGCGATGGGGCGGCTTCCACTCCTGCTCTGCCAATGCTCTCCTGTTCTCTCTTCATGGCTGAGGGCTAAAATTTCGGGTTACAAGAATCCTTCTCCCTGCCAAGACTGTTCACATCTCGCTGTTGGACACTAAATCCAAGAGGAGACTGTCCCAGGTCCCCTTCACTTCTTTTCTCAGCTTCAAAAAGGAGGCAGCACAGCAGCTTTTCTGGACTCACCATCAATCTGCCTTTCAATTTGTGCTAACGATTAGTGGAAGTAGAACACCCAAAGAGGAGTTCGGGGTTAAATGACATCCATCTTTACATTTTTGGGGGAGAAGTGGTGCATTTAAGAATTGATTTATGCACTCTTGTTGTAGAAATTTAAGAAAATACAGTACCTCGGCGTGTCTGATCCACTCATCTGCAGTGGACTTAACCCCACAGCTGGGAATAAAGCCACTGAATCCCACGTTGTGTTTGACACCAGGTTATTTCATGGTCCTTATTGAGAGTTATTCTTTTAAAAGAGAATTTAAGGGAATACAATCTCCTGGCAAGGGAAGGGGCCTTCATAAATTAGGGCCATTGCAGGAACAGATGTGAATAGACAGATTGTAGCTGGTGCTGAACAAAAAATAAGAAAAGAAAGAAGAAAAAGGTGTTCAGCAACCCTGTTGGAAAGGAATGCTCACTGTAAGAAGTGCAGAGCTGCACTTCTTACAGTGCAGATTTTCTGGAGTGCTGCCATCCAGGTAATGGGGTCAGGGGAAGGATGGAGGAACGTGAGGACTGCAGAGCACAGGCTGGGTCGTGCTGCTTGCTGGATGGGGGAATGTGCTGGGAGATCATTTTCTTACTGGAATGGCACTGCAAGGAGGAAATGCATTTTCTACCTGCAGCATTTTTCTTAGAAATGCAATTTATTTTTCCCAATTGCACAGCCATTGTGTGAGATTACTCCCAAAAGCTCTGGAGGAGAGCATTTGGAGTGGATGCACAGTGCTGTGGCACGGTACAGGAACAGGAGGTGAGTGTTGGTCTGGTGAGGGTGTCCCACCCAAGAAGGAGTGAAAGTTGTCTTTGAAACCCCTGAACTTGGCTGGTTTGAGCCTCCTGCACCACCGTGGCTGTGCACAGCCCAGAGCCATCAGGCAGTGGGCCTGGGGGACGGCTTTGGGCAGAAGCTGTTCCCTAAAAACACCCTCCTGCTCCTCGGAGTCACAGCTGCTGCTGGAAATGAGATGGCAAACAGCCACGGAGGTGTCCCTGGGGGGACACCCACTGGTTTGGATTTCCTCTCCCATCCTGATCCAAGCCTTCTCCAGAGGCAGAGAGAGAAAATGAATTTTTTTTAACACCAGACACACGACTCAGATGAGTTGGAACGCTGGAGAATCAGATCTAAGGAGTCAGTTTGATCTCTTATCAGCAAATTATCACACACCTTCAGCACTGTGAGAAAATCTCTCCAGAAAGGATTCACCCTCCTGCTCCTAATGGAGGGAGACAAAGAAAATGAGAGTGAGCCAGGGTTAATTTCTATACCAGGTCTTGGTGTAGAAATTTCAAGCTACAGTTGTACATTATTTCACCTCTTTCCTTGTGCAGAATTGTACACGGACAGCTCCTGAGTTTCTGACATTATTTCAGCTCCAATAAATTCATTTGAATAGTTATTGGCTGGGTGTTCACTTACAAATACTCAGTATGAAGAATATAAATTGTTTCAGCTGCCTGCATGGGGCTTATTGTATATTTGTGTTTCCCCAAATTTAACATCTAGATCAAGGTTTCTGGAACGAACACTGACAGTTACAAATGTGCTTTCTGTTAAAATTACTCTTAGGTTGGTGACTGTGATTAGAATTGCTTGGTGGGAGATTCACGGGAAATGAAGTCTGGAGAAGGACTGGACTCAATTTTGATGAAAGTTCTTCTCACAACTTAAATAAGATCTCAAAAGGGATGGTGGGAGTGGAGAATGAGAGGTATTCCACCAGCTTTCAGTCCAGCCACAGCACAGTGAGGCACCAAAATCATGCTATTTTCCTCAAAAACCATGCTATTTTCCCCAGAGTACTTGATCCAAACCCCAGCACACGCTCTGAGACGATAAATATTTTGCAGTGTAGCTGCACTTCACTACGGAATTCTAATTAACATCCTGAAATGCATCTACCAGGAAGAGACAGCTATCCTGCACTTATCACATTTCATGATGGCCACAATTATTGCTAAGAGAGGCTTGCTCTGGCAGGAAATGCTGACCTGGAATCTGTGGGTAGTTACCTCTTTCATTTTCTCCCCAAGCAGTAGGAAAAAAGCCCAGGATTCTCACTATTTTGCTTACAGCTCATCACAGCACCAAGCTATTTCTGCCCTTTTTTTTTTTTTTTTTTCAGCAAGCCCTTCTGATGCCTCAAAGCCCTCCAGAATGCTGTGCTCAGGAACAGGGTACTTAATTACCCAGCCATTCAAAAGCTGATTCACTTCAGCATTCTTCATTCCCACTCGTCCTTCCTCCAGTGGCTGCTATTAAAAAGCCAGGTTGCTGCAAAGCCCAGCCTGCTGCCAAGGCTGGTGCCTGACTCACAACCTGTGGGGACTTTTATTAGAATAACATGGGCCACTTGTGCGCTGAGAGCTCTGTGGATATTTCATCCCTTCCTTCTGAATCAAAGCTTAGGAATGCCACAGTTCTTCCCTCCTGCATTAAATAGTAAATCACTGTGGTTTATAATCCATCATAAATGTAAGCTACCGACCCAAATCATTCCTCTTCCCAATCAGTCTCTCCTGCAAGAACACTAAATCTGTGTCTCCACTGATGCAGCAATCAGCTCATTCTCTTTGATTCCTCTTCCAAAGTAGGCTAACGATGAAAATATCTTTTCCAATTTTAATCTCTATTCTGGTCCAATAAATAGAAGTAAGCAACGCATCAGAAAAGTGGGAATACCCTAAGCAGGCATTTAATACATATTTTTGTAACTCAGTGTGTACATGAGAGGTGAGGAAGGAAAAGGAGAATTAATAGCACATGTATAATTTATTTGTGTGTGGGTAATGTATGCATGATCTCACATTAAGACTCTCATCTAAGGAGCCATAATGTGAAGTCCATATGAAATATATATAAAAGTGAAGATATATCCCTTAGTGGAAGAACAGTGAAATATTGTGTGGATTATAAATGAACTGGAAGTAGAAAATAAGCTCCTGCTGAGGTTGATTGCCCAAGCCATCCCGATTATGCAGGGAGCTTGTCATCTCTTCAAAGGATCAAAGTGAAATATTCCTGCCTTTAACAATTTTGTTTTTAACTTTAACTTTGCTCATTATGGTCTCACAGGTGAACATTCCTGCACAAAGGGAGTGAAGGCTCACTGAGGACTAGAACAAAGCCAGTCTGGAGGGGACACCTCAAAAGAAGGTAATAATTTCTGTTTTCCTTTTGGGGCACAACTGTTGGTCCCAGTGACAGCTGAATATCCAGGAACCAGCAACCAAAAGGAAGGAGAACGTTCCCACAATCCATCTGGTGTTGATGGGGTAGCAAATTTAGATGAGCTGGAATTTAGATGATGTTGGATTTCATCCATAACAAGGACTGGGTAACAACAGAGAAAGATCCAAGGTTCATAATGATAACAAAGTTTCAGATTTTTTTTTTTCCCCTTTAGAGCAGAAAAAGAGTAGGGAAAGCTCCAGAAACACAACTGGCTTCCAAGTAACCACCTTCCTCAGCAATTCAAAAAGGGAGGAAGTGCTGGCTCTGATTATTTTATGATTCCTCCTGATAAGAATTATTTGGTAAAGGGCACACACCACAAAAAGCATACAGACAATATTTCTGAAATATTCTTGGGTTGCCTACAAGAGGCAAAGAAATAAAGGAAAAATAGAAAAGATGATTTAGAAGCCAAAGCAAGTCCAAAAGCCCTTGAGAGGGACATCCCAGAGACCTGAATATCTCAGCCCTGAGGAAAGGGAAGCCACAATCCTGTGCATCACACCAGGAGCCATTACAGAAAGATTCTGGATACTGGGCACAGGGCTGGTTCTCTCAACTCAAAAGGAATATGCTACCAGTGGAAAAAATTCAGAAAGTGGAAACCAGGCTGTCTAAAGCTCTCCATAAAAACAATAACAGAATAAGTTGGGACTACTCAGCCCAGGAAAAGAATCATTTGGTGGGATGTGACGGAAGTGTGCCAAATTTGAAAGGTTGGAAGGGCAATAACTTCTCACTAACTGTTCATCCATGGAAAAGCAGGGACGTGGAATAAATGGCCAGGAGGAGCACACTCCAAACTCCTGAAAATTCCTCCCACCACGTACAGCAGGGCTGGGAAACAATTGCAAAAGGATGCTACAAGATGCCAGTAATTTACACAGGCTCAAGGAGGAACTGAACATGTACTCGAAAGAGAAATTAATTGCACATGAAGGATTAACAACCAAACCCTGCTCTCATTATTCATGGCCACGCTGCCAGCAGTGGGACTAAGCAGATAACGGCTTTATTCCTTCTCCCTGCACAATGCAGCCTCATGTTCAGCTGCAGGCAGGGCAGGCAGAGCCAGCTCTGACTCCGGGAAGCTGCTGGTGAGGTGTTTCAGTGAGGCAGGTGAGGAGGCAGGATTAGGCATTAGCACAGGGATTGCAGCACCAGTGTGATGGTTCTGGCTTCTTTTTCTCTGCCAAGGTTGGGATTAATACACGGGAGTCACAGTTTCATGTTCAGACTTGGATGTTTATTGTTTCTTATCTATTTACAGACTCATGAGCCGTGAGCTCTAACTAGCAAGTCAGAGAAATGAGGTAAAATTGAGAGCCTCTGACTCTTTCCAAGGTTATTTAAAAGATAATTACCCAATACCAAGGTGACACCTCTCTAATTTATATTTCTGACCCAATAATGACCACCAAGGCCCGTAATGTGGACCTTTTTCACCCAATTATGGAAAACCATCCAAACCCCTGAAGAAGAAGGAAGAAGAAGGTGAAGAAGAAGGACTCAGACAACACCCAAAGCTCTCCATCTTAACTCACATGTATTGCTATATACTAAAATCTTAAATCTGAGTTTTTCACCCTGTGAGATCACACAATACTATTCAAACTACACACCCACAACCCCAGTGCCATCACTCAATTCCAAGGCCTTCAGTCAAATGTGGTGCTTGCTTGAGGGTCAGCACCTTTTAGCACAGAAAGCCTGAAATTTTCATCCTCCAGGGTTCCAACACGCCAGGATGTGCCAGGAGAGCTTGATCATCCCCATGCTCAGTTCTGCTGAGCACAGCCACGCTCAGGGCACCTCTCCTTGTGCTGCCCCAGCAGCAGGAAAACAGGATCATTCCTAATTCCCATTTATCCTTGAGCTCACAGGACTGTGACTTTTGGGCAGGTGTTTGACTTCACCTGTACAACAAGCTTTAAAATCCTGTGTGTGGGGTTGGTTGTGTCAGTTAATTCACAGCCGGATGGGGACCCTGGTGATGATCCCAAGGATCTTGGGAGGCTTAACCTGATCAGGCTTCTTCAGGCTCAGCCTGTATCAGCACTGCAAGGGCTGTTACTAAATCCATTAGGCAGCAGAACATGAACTTAAAGGGCTTTAAAACACGGTTTGCTTCATGCAAATGTGAATGTCACTCGAGGCCATGAGAAATCCTGGGAGCTCCAAAGGTCCTAATGTTTGAAATGGGCACCTGATATAGCCATTTTGCATATGAACTTAATTAGAAGTCCGCCAATTGGACAGCATCTCCATAAAGCAAACGTGCAGGGATTATCACATGCTGCTTGGAGAAAAACTAAAATCGAGTTTATTTTCCAAACGTAATGCAAAACCCAGAACAACGGAGACGGCAGCTTGACGTGCACAAGGTGTGCCAATATTTGCTGTGCAAAATTGTTTCTCTGAAGATTACGGGGGGCCTGAATCTGTGGATGTGGCAGATAATTTGAGTGGAATTACACACCAGAACATACTTTTTTTTTTGTTAGGAGGAGCTGCAGTAATAGATTCTGATTAGGCACTCAATTGGTAGCCAGTACATGAATTCCAATCACTGAGCCAGTGTTCAGAGTATATTTTCATTGAAACCTTTCAGGCCAGGAGCGAGTAAAACCTTCCAATGGTTTAAGCTGTCCTGAATCACTTCAATTAATTTGTGGGTTTGTAAAATTGATGTAAGACTGCAAAGGAGATTTCCACCCACACACCTCAATTTAATCCCTTTTCCCTCCCCAGAGGCAGCTCTATCTCCCTCCTCCTTCTCCACCCTGATGCACTTCTCACAGAAAGATCATCCAGCAAAGCAGAGATTCTGCCAAGGAATTTGTCTTTAACCTGGAAAAACATTAAGCTGTTACCAGAGGAGCTTCATGTAAAATGCAATAATATTTGCAGATAAGTTCATAAATACTGATTTTCCTGCTAAATATTTTCTCTCTGTATAATGTTACCCCTCTATCCCCCAAGCCTTTCTTTAGCCCTTTATTTCATCCTATTTTGGTTCCACCTGGAGCAAACAACATTAAAAACTCCTTTTTGAGGGATGGGTTTAAAGCCCTGTTGGACCGTAAAGAGGCAGAAGCACGTGCCTAAGTGAAAACATGAAAATCCTTCTCTGTGGCATTTTCTTGATGATTATTGAACTCCCTCTGCTCCCAGTGCCTGATATTTAGAAGATCTGCAGCTAAGACTTAGGAACCACCTTCTCTGTCGTTATATTATGTTGGCTATTACTTTAAATAGACACTTTGCACATCAAATAAACAAGAAATACATATTTCCATGCAGAGCAGCCAGGTGGGAACAGGACTGAAAGGAGAAGAGCTGTGGTGGCAAAGAGAGTCCTCTCCATTCCCCAGATCGCAAACCAACAGCCCTGGGAGGCACACAGATATCTCATGAAGAGAAAATTCAAGATAAAAAGATAAAGTTTGTGTGTTAAATTGAAATGGTAGTAACTGTAACCACAATAAAAAATACTATTAATGGTTGACTCTGCTCAACTGGAGTGCAAATCCGTGCTGCAACCCGTGGAAATTTTGTGTAATATAAACCCAGCTCATCTGGATTATTGTAATTTTGAGTGGCAGGAAAAGGAAGGGGGAAGAGGTATAAACAAAAATATGTATTTGGTGAACATTGTTGCCATAAAACACTGAGATTGATTCAGGTAAATCCCAGGGAGCCACCGATAATGAAAAAATACTCTTATGCTCCTCATTAAGTAAATACGATAGTTTATCACTTAAAAAAACTCCAGGAAAATGCAGGCAAGAGCTTTTTTATGACCAAACTACATCCAAATTGCTTCATGCAAATAAGCCCAGTAAAAGCAGAATCATTCCGTGCACACAAATCCAAACTGCTGGATCCAAAGCAGGCTCATCTGGAGTAAAATTAGGTCATTCTCTCCAATAGATGAAGGAATCTGCAATGGCCAACACTTTTCAGAACAAATGACATCCCTTTCAAATTGGCCTCATTAGCCTTTCCTGCAGACAAGCAAAATGCAATTTACTTTCTTAAAGGGACTGCTCTCAACTGTAAAATTCTCAAGACTTGGCTTATGGAATAATTTTTTTTTTTTCTGAGCTCTAATTAAAACTATATAAATTTATTAATCCATGAGGCTATGAGCAACCTTTGTTTCCAGCACAGAGAGCTTTCCAGCGAGCTGGAACGAGCTTTTTGGGTTTAGACACTTCCAGGCCATTAAGCTAATTAAATAAACGAGAATTCATTCTTCCAGAATAACCAGTCACAACCAGAATAACTGCAGGAAGTGGTAGTGGCAATTTAATGAGTGTCACTCTTCCTTCTGGGTGTCCCAACAAGGGGCTCTGCTGAGCTGCACAAACAGAACAAACCATGGAGTGGAGACCTGGGCAGCTTCACACAAGTCCCAAGTTTGCCCCAGTCCTTCCCAAAGAAATTTCCTAAGAAATTCCCAGATCCCAGGAACTTCTCTGTGACCCGAGAGTGTAATTCTGCACTTCCTAGAAGTGACAGATGTGCTGCCACCCCTGTCCCCACTGAGCAGGGCCAGCTGCTGTTTATCCAGGGGTGTTTTCTCATTACAACAAAGTCAGCTGAGGATATTTAAAGCAGGGATATGAGAAGGCTCAAGTGATTTAGCTGGATGAGCTTGAATTTAACAGGATTACTTCTTATTTTTATTAGAAAGCTATAAAGTGATCCTGCTCTCTCTCTTTTTATTTTTTTTTCCTTCTCCCCAGAAAGGTCATCATGGTAAGAGCAGAATTATCTGCATTCTGTGGAATTCCTGCAGCAGAATTACTGCTCAGGCTCACAGCAGTGTGCCACATTTAACTGGTTCCACCATCCATCATACAGAACTGTCTGCTGCCACACTCAAGCCTCTGGAAGGTTTAAAAAGATTAAAACTTTAAAAATTAAGAATTAAAAATAAATATTTAAAAAAAAATAAAAGAAACAAAAATAAAATACATAACATATAATATACAACATATACAATATAGTATATAGTATATAGTATGGATTATATATAATATGTAATATATAATATGTAAGATATAATAGATAATGTGTAATTAATATGCAATAGATAATATATTATATATTATATATTATATACTATATATTATACACTATATATTATACATTATATATTATATATATTCTATATTCTATATTCTATATTCTATATTCTATATTATGTGAATAACATTTTATAATTTAATATTTTATTTAATATCAATATTAAATATAGTAAAATATAAAAAAGAAAAAGAAAAAAATCTTTCAGTTCCTTGCAAGTTAAGAACATACAGAGTTCAGTCAAAGCCTGAAACCAGCAACCACCCAGAAAAGTTCAGAAACACCCGAGACAAGAATGATTTAAAATATAGCAGAAATAAAACTGCTGCAATTTTGCCCTTTCCCCCGCCCCCCACAGAGAAGGAGGGAGGGTTTCAAAGCAATGTTGCAATTCTTATCAGCAGAGCTGAATTGCTGCAGCATTGCTTCCTAAAGGGAGAGTTACCAGGCAGGGGTGGGTACCTGGATTAAAAATTGATTTGGTAACACAAATCCATGGGGACAGACAAATGGGAGGTCACAAACTGTGATATATTTAAACACCCCTTGACACTGGAGAAGGAAACTGCAATTCCTGGGTCAACCTGAGGGACGGATCAGTGACTTCTACATAAAAACAGCCACTGCTTTTCTGAGTAATCCAAGGAAATATTTGGGTCGTTCTATGCAAGAGACAGAAAAATAATAAAATGCACTTTTTTTTTTTCTTTTTTTTTTTTTTTGCATAGAAACGCATATTTTTGAATATCACAGCAGCTTTCTACAGGTGAGAGGGAGAGGTTGGTGACACAGGTGACACATCGACATCAGCTCAACGTCATTTAACCTCTTGTGCATCCGGCCCTTCCCATCAGGTGTCCATTTAAGTACAACTTTTTGCAATTGTTGTCAATAAGACAACTCTGTTTATACAATCAGAGGAAAAAAAAAAGATAAAAAGCGTGCACTTCTGATGACTTAGTGATTTAATTTTTGGGGCTGTCACCTTAAGGAAGGAGCATACTGAAAATTATCACGATTTTATAAATCAGATTCCTCCAAACACCTCCATGAACCCAATCCAAAGCTGGAGCACAGCTTTCCTGTCTGGTTCTGAGCTACCACGGGAGATATTTGGGCTGGGCTTTTGGAAGGTCTGAGCTTCCCAAGGAAAGTTTAATCCCTTGGCAGCTCCTCCAAGCCACGCTGGGCTCGGTCCTTCCGTGCCTGATTGGTGCAGCAGCAACTTCATTTGTCTGGTTTTATAATTAAGAAGAGACTTAGACCTGTCAGCAAGAACACAGCCAGTTTGTTCCGAGTTTCAGCTCCATGACAAGACAGCAATCTTCAGGCTTTTGAGCATAATGCATTAATATAATTAATAACGCCCTGGCGTGGTTTTCCTCAATTTTCTTTTCTTTTCCTCTGCTTTTCTCTTATTTTTCATTTTCTTTTTTTTTTTTGTTTTTTTTTTTGTTTTTTTTACTAGCAAAGCAACACTGCATTAGGAACAGCTCTTATCATTTTAATAGTCTTTAAATGAGGCTGGCAAAGCCTTAAATAAAGAGATATTTTGTTGGAGAAAGTAAAGAAAATAGAGAAACTGTTTGTAAAACATAACTCTTGTGCCCAAAGGGACGTATCATTTTCATATTTTAAATCTGAATGCATTTCAGTTATTTTGTGTTTTTGCAGCAATCAGTTCACATTATGAGAATAGGGTAGTATAATTATGGAAATTAAGTACAGATTTCAGTTGAATGAACTCATCAGATGGAATTACAGCCTTTCTAGATTGGTCGTCTGGCTTTATGTCAGATGATTTGCATAAAACATTTAGCTTAATGAGAAGTAAACAACAAGACTGCAGAATGTATTAACCCAAGGGGGTCTGAGCTGACATGTAAGAAATATTAAGGTTGTAGCTTTTTTTTTATGATTATTATTATTTTAAAGACAAAAAGAAAGCCTTGAGAGCAGATTAGGGACATAAAGGTAATTCTGGTTTGGATCATAATTCTTCATGAGTGGTATTTTTCACCACCTACAGCCACACACTGTGAAGTAATTTTTCAGGTTTATTTATTTTCAGTTGCCTGTAAGCAGAATCTGACATAATCTAGTTACCCTGTCAGATTGTGTTCATGGCTGCAAACATGTCTTTGTGTTCAGTAGTTGAATTTTCTTCTGGTCAGTGATCTGGAACTTGCTCAAATTACTTTCTGGGATATGTAGTCATTTATCCATAATCTCTGGAGGGTCTAATTTTCATTGGGAAGTACAGAACCAAACTGCACTTTTGCATCTTTAATCATTAAACTCAGCAATGCTGCCATCCTAAAAGCATATTGATAGCAAGCCTGCTCAATGCACAGAATATTAAAGGGCTCCTTTTGCTGTTCCCATGGCAGCATCTCCTTCTGGGAGGGTGTTCTCCAGGAGGCCTAAGCAGAGTCTGAGGGGTGATTTGAAATCCCTGGACTGAAATTTAGGATTTTTCAGGCTCTGCCCCTGGGCTGCCTCCCAGCCTGGTACAGTTGTGCATTCCCAAAATGGGATTAATTCAGTGTTTCCTCCCACTGTAGATCCCCTCTAGATGTGTCTCCCTCTCATGCCACAGGCTGAGGGTGACCATCCACAGTGACTCCTGTTCTGTGTCACAGCACTGGTGGAAGGAACCAGAATTCCATTTTAGACATCCAGGACTAAATTCAGGTTTCACCTCTGTACCCCAGCATGAGCAGGAACGTGGAGAGGTGGTCACAAGGGACCAGGTTGGTGCCTCTCCAGACAGAAGCCAGCAAACCACAGCATTGCTGGGGGATGCAATTCCCTCTGATGCCCTGGCCAGAGCCTCTCCAAACTCCAGTCCCAGTGATTGCAAATGAGGCACTTGATTACTTGAAAGAAATGTCCCCAGTTATGGATTAGCATTTCGAAGTCCTCACACAGGGAAGAAAAAAGTCTGCAGGAACAAATCAAACCCCGGGGCTCTACTTTTCATTTAACCCACGTGTGAGCATTTCAGAGAAGAGCCCAGGTTAACCAGTAAAGTGGTTGTTCAGTTCCAAGGCAAACATTTTGATTAACACAGCTCTGATTTAAAGGCATGGAATAAACTGCAGTGCTTAGGCTCCTGATGGTGCGAATTTTAAATATTTTTTTGTATTCTAATAAAAATAAAATTCACCACATGAGACTGTCTGCATAGAAGGGGATGAATAATCTTTCAGGCTTCCATTGCCTTTGTGTAGGAAGGATCAGTACTGGGAGAGATTGCCTTTCCCCTCTCCATGATTGCTGGCGACAACACACTGAGAGGAGAGTCGCCAGTTCAGTGGCTTGAAGAACAGCATGCCACAGGTTGTGCTTACATTCCAAAATAAAAAATCATGGGGCAGTGGGGAAAAAAAAACAAAAAACAAAAAACAAAAAACAAAAAAACAAAAAAACACCCACTTTGCTTTTGCTGCTTCACACGTTCTTTCTGCTGCTGAGCTCTCCTTAAGGAAAAATTGGCCCAGGCTGGAGGAAGCAGAGCAGGAGATGAGGAGGAAATGGTGGTGTGGAAAAACTGCTGACCCCTTGTATCTGCTTGAATACAGAGACAGCAGAGGAGGGGGGTTCCTTAAAAGAATCTGTCTGAATCAACAAGCTCATGGCTGGCTGCTTCCAGGGAAACAAAGTGAAATGAGGAAACTTCAGCATGCTGGATGAATGTGCAGGTGTGACAGGGAGAGATGAGCTACAGTTGATGCCTTGGGAAGACTGACCTGGAAGAGAGACTAGGCAGAGCTGGAGAATAAAGTAGGTATTTATTGAAAGGCCTTTAGGATACACCTTGGGCAGGAAAAGAGCCTGGCCAGGGCTGCACCCAAAGTGGACCCAAAATGGTCACAAAATGGACAAATGGTCACGAGGTCCCACACTTTGATAAGTTTTGGTCCATTTGCCACCATCTGCCCCACGGGGAATGATTCCCCTACAAAGCCTCAAAACACCTTGGGATGGTTGGGATAAAGGAGGCTGGAGTAGTCTCTGAGGCTGGTGTATTTTAGATGTGAAGAAAACAACATCGGTCCTTGCTCTGATAGCAGAGAGGTAGAAAATGAGGTGTGTTTTGTGGGGCTGGAGTGACTCAGCAGCAAAGCTGCTCCCCTCTCCATTCCTAACCAAACTGAAGCATCATTTCTTTCTCTCTGCCTTGGTTTGTGCTCCGCTATAAACCTGTGTGAGGCCCTCAGCTCAATCGTCAGGTAAACAAAGTGACTCTCTGCGCTTAATAAACACCTTCCACCCATTGAGCACAAAATCCTCTCCAAAGGTAAATGAGCGCTCAAGACGTGGAGAAAAACTACATCCAATTACAGGAGATTATGAAATGAAGCTGGATCAGGCTGTGAGTGCCTGGGCACAAAGTACACTCCGGCTCCCTCCTGCTGTCCTTTAGGACCATCCTTCACAGAGGTAATGCAGCTTTTTACTCAAAATTTCACTGAGCACCTGAAAACTCCATTTCATAGCATATGGTGCAGAATCATCTCTTTTTTTTTTTTTTAAGGGCAACACGTTTCTCACTCCTAGTTCAGGCTGAACAATTTACACACAATTACAAACACAGCATTCAGCACAATTTTTTAACTTAGTGCAGCCTGGTCCCTTTTCTTTGCCGAGGGTGATAATTCTGCTCATCACTACATTGGCACCAGCTTATCCCTGTGGGATACATTAAGTCCCATCTTCCCATGAGTTTCTAACACCATCATTACCTATGGCTTGGGAAAAAATAATAAAATTTCCAGCCCCTGGCCTAGGAACAGCTCCCACTCACAACTCAGCATGACCAGGTGCAGAAATGAGATGTCCATCAGCATCCCAATTCATCACCCCAAGGGCTTTTCTCTTAAAGATGTAGTCCAGTGAGTTTTCCCAGAAAAAAAACCTGTATCCTAGGGACTGGAAAAGGGTCTGGAAATGTGGATTTCAGAGGAGGAGGAAAGACCGTCACAAAATGAATGTTACCCTCCAAATGTCCTCGTAAAGCTGGTCCTTGTGCAGAGTGGAATTTAGGATTCACGGAGGAATGGGAGCAGCAGAAAGCACAGCCTGGTGACTTCAGCATTCAGCTGCAATACTTTGGGGATGTAATTTAAAGATTGTGAACAATGCTCAAGTGGTTTACTGCAGGTGGCCCCGAGCCACTTGTCCCATAAATCAGTGTTAGAGCTCCTGATGCCTCTCCCAGTGCCTCATCCATCTGTGTTCCACAGACTCCCATTAGCCACAACTTTTTATCAATTTCGCAGCAAATGAAGTGGAGGGTGAGAAAATTCCCTGTTCTCTTTGGAACCAAGAAAGTGATAAGGAAGCTACAAACTTGCAGAACTATGGGAAGGAAAGCCGTAGCAAAATGTGAGTTCCCCCCAGACCATTCCCTCATGGTCTGCTCAGGGTCACCAGGACTTCTTATATCTTTCATTTTCTCCTGATCATGAGGGATTTGAGAGCCCTGCACCACTCAGAAAAGCAAACAACACATCTTGTAGTCACAATTTCATGTTTGATGCCATCTGAGAGCGCAGAGGGAAAACTGTGGCTGGAACCAACAAGTGTTGGTTGTGTTTCAACAGCTGTTAAAATGCACGAAAATAATATTTTGCTTTGCACAGGCGTTGCTGCTCCCACACTTCGAGCAAATAATGGCACTTCTGAGTGACACCTTTGAAGTCAAGAGGAGGAGGAAGGAAACCTCCTTTTGCAAGTCTCCTCCTCCTCAGCACTTTGATCCCCTGGGTGTTGTGAGTGCAGAGCAGCTGGGGCACAGGGATGCTCTGCTTCACAGGGTGACCCCGTCCTCCCCAAACACTCCCACATTCCCGTGGGCAGTGATGGGCTCTGCCCATAATTGAAATCATGCTGGATTTTTAATTCCCTTCTTAGATAAATCCTTTCTGTCCACACGTTTTTCTGGATTTTTTTTCTATTTATGAACTTATGTAGGGGTTAGAGTTAGAGCTGAGATTGCATGGGGTGGGCGTGCTCCCCTTTGAGGTTTCTTAGCAATTCAATGAGGTTTGTAAAACTGTTGAAAAAGACCTGTTGATTGCATCTGTGTGTAATTGCCAGTTGTGGAATGTGAGCATGCAGCCAGCATTTATTGAATTATGCCCTGAATGTGAATAGTACACTGCTGCTCCCTAATTGCCTTCTCTGAGAGGTGGCTGACAATGGGGCTTTTCATCTCCTCCCACTTCTGCAGGGAGAAATAAATAAATTTCCTATTTTTTGTTTTTTGTTTTGTTTTGGTTTGGTTTGGTTTTTTGTTGTTGTTTTGGTTTTTGTGGTGTTTTTTTGGTTGTTGTTGTTTTTGGGTTTTTTTGGTTGTTTTTTTTGTTTGTTTGTTTCACAATCTACTGACATTTTGTCAGCCAGAGCACATATATTAGGAAATCCCATTTCAATACCAGTGTTGCTTAGTAAATTTTAAGGGGCGTGGGGAAAGAAGCAGCAATAAGAGAAAGAAAAGCACTCAAAACCAGATATTATGAATAATGTTAGTGCTTCATGAAGTGCCCATGGAGGCCACTGAGAATTTAAAGGAATTTTGTGTCAGGTTCTTATATGTTTTGCTCTGTTGTTTTCCTTTTTCCAAAAGAAGTTCAAATTTTCTGCCAGCGCTAAGGGATGAAACTTCACTGAAATCTCTGAAAAATGCACCAGCTTATTTCAGAAGCATATGCTGCCTGTAATATTTCCACAGAAACACAAAATTCAAACAAAATCCGTCCACATAAAGGATCCTCACCCATTGCACAAAAGGAATTTTGCAGCGATCACACTCATTTATCCATCTCCGCTCACAAACATTGCTCGCAAGGCTTAAAGCAGGAAAATTATGGTGCACCCTTGGCTCCATTCCATAACAAATGTCCTGAATATAGAGATGTATTCATTACACCTGCAGCCATTCACACTAATTTAAAAGGAGCTTCAGCACAGGGCACCTTAGGACACGGTGCAGAGGTATTGACAATCTCCTGATTTAATGCATTACCACGTCCCACGTGTAACTGGAGCACTTTTATATCTCTGACAGTAGAGGAGACATGCAGCTTAATTGAGTTCAATTTAGAAGGGCTGTAGAACAAGCCATGTACAGTGGAAATGCTGTATTTTACGGTAGTACTGTAACAATTTTTTTTTTCCTCTTTAACAGTAGCTGGAACTCATTTCCACACTTTTGACTTAACAAAAGAAAACTCAGCCAGGGCTCCCAAGTATAATTACATTGGTATTCATCATTCAGCCATAAAGAGCACTAGAGCACTGTGAAACAAAATCTCTGGCAGGGGGTCTGAGCCCTTCTGTTTCAATTTCCTGAAGGCCAAGACAGTTGAAAGAAGATAAGCAAACATCCCTGCAGAAACGGGAAATCAGAATGGATTTCTGTGAAGGGCTGGACAGGCAGCAGCATAGCAATGAAAGTGCTGAAGTGTTTACAAATACTTGCAAGGGATGCTGCACATTTTGGGAGATGGGGACTCTGCATGTAGATGGAGAAACTCCTTTTTTAATATTTTTTGTCTTTTGAGGAGCTGATCCAAATCCTACTGAAATATGTGCAAAGAGCTGTAGTTCTGTTTACACGGATTTGGTAATGTCCCATGCCATCCATCCCACCTGTGTCATCCAGACCACAGGACCACGAGGCCACAGTAATCACATCATAAATGAGAAAGTTTGAGTCACAGATGCCTCTGGGGGTCAGGAGCACAGCAGCCATTCCCAACACAGATTTAAATCACTGGAATAACCACAGAACTGGTCTGTGTAAAGAACTGTTCTGAGTAACAAAAGAACTGTTCTGAATAACTAAACCCTGGGAGTCTCAGAACCCAGAAATGGGTACAGCTGACAAGGGGGTTGGTTGTTTTCACAATCACTGTCATCCCTAAAAGAAGAAACAAATAAAACAAACAAAAAAAAAGAGAACAACAACAAAACCCAGTGAAACCTGGAGCAGAATCCCCTCACTGCAGACAAGAGTTCCTGCTTGGTGGCTCTGTTTCGCTGCAGTGCCTTGGGCCCTATCTGAGCTTCAGCAATGCCCAGGCAGTGCTGGCAAGTGCCCTGAGCAGCTCTGTTGGTCCACACTCGGATTCAATCACTTATGGAAATGCAGGATGTGGGGCTTTATGGAGTGTTGGTGAAGTATCGATTGCTGCTTGAGACTCGTACTCGTACATCCCGAGCTAGTGCAATTTGTACCAAGGACCAAAACTGGGCAGTGATGTCAACAGGCACACTCAGAATCATGGCTCACTTCAACATGGCTCAGTCCCCACTGTTATATTAAGTGGTTTTATGGGAATAAAAGCTGAACTACCCTCGAATGGCCAATGAAAACAACCCAGATATTCTGTTTGAAACTCTCACCTCACAGCACAAGCATCAGGCAAGAAGCCTTTCCCAAATCTTGTGCATTGTCAAAGTCACAGTGAGCACAGGGAGAGGGGCTCCTGAGGCACGGAGAAGTCATCTGCTCTGCAGCAGCTTTACATCTGAAATGCTTCCTGTCAAAACTAGCAAACACATTCCCAAAAAAAAACATTCTCATTTCAACAGCTCTGCATTTTTTTCCACAGCAAAATTCCAACGGGGTTTTTTTGTGCTGACCGGATATAAGGAGAAGGTTTTTGTGAGTGTGGTGAGGCCCTGGAACAGGTGGTTCAGAGAGAGGGTGGGTGCCCCAGCCCTGGGAACATTCCAGGTCAGGTTGGCTCTGCGCAGTCTGATCCAGTTGAAGATTTTCCAAGCTGATTACAGGAGGGTTGAGACATTTAAAAGTCTCTTCCAGCCCAAACCACTCTATTATTCTAAACAAATGCTGTCAGAGACCAGAAGATGGGTGAAGATGGAGAGAGCCTGGTATACCTTGCAAATGAAGCTCTGCACCTTCCCTAAAAAGGAGCTCAAGACTTTGTTTAAAGGTTTTTGAATTCAATAAACAGACCTCAGTGATGCAATAATGGACTTTCAATCATATTCAGTGCCCAAGCAGAAACATTACAACAGGAATTGCTTCCCTGTGAACGAGGCACAGCCTGGTGCCCGAGCAGAGCAAAGGGCAATTTCCAGCCAGAGCCATTTGGGTTCTGTGCTGGCACTGTCACAGCCCTGCCAATGGCAATAGCACTTCCCATCCAGTGGACACCTGTATGCTTGGAAAAGGACAGAGAATATCAGCTCATTTCATTTTGGCTTGCAAATAGCTGCAGGTGGCAAAGCTATTTGCTTGCTTGCAGCATAGAACGGACTCCAAGTGCAAAGAAAAAGCCTCTGTTATTCCACAGCCCCCTCCTGCACCTTCCATATGGATTCATTTAGGATTTAGCCCAACCCAGATGTAAAATGAAATATCTTCCTCAGGGGAGGAAAAAAAAATTATTTATATATATAAGTGACTATATATATATATATATATGAAGTGACTTTACACAATTCTGTAAATATTCTGTAAATACAATCAGAGCCCTGCATTGTGTGGCATAACCACAATTTGTCACAAGAGAGTTATCAAAGGCACTGCAGTGAATTTAACAGAGCCATCTTTACAGACAGGAGTTCTCCATGGTGGAGGCAAATGCTGAAAACACAAGATCTGAGTTCTGTCCTGTCCTGGGTTGTAATGCAAGATGTATTCTATTGCCATCTGTTAAAACTGTTTGGGGAAGTGTTTTCTTTGTCTCTTCTGTGATCCATTCCTCACAACTCCAGAGGGATCTTCTGTAAATGGGCCAGCTGTTAAAACCAGCTGAGGCAGTGTTCTTTATCTCTTGCAGGATCCATCCTCCCTCCAGGGGATATCTGCTGTTCATGGGCCATGGAGGCTCACTGCATGGCCGATACAATTACATCATCCCATTGGGAGATGCTCCACCCAGGGGGAGGAGCCCAGCATTCCTACCTGGATCAAACCTGAGATTCAGAACAGCAGCACAGCCTGTTTGCACTGGATTCCCAGAAGAAGACCAGTCCCACTGACTCTGATAGTGTTTTTCATTCCAGTAGGTTTTTTGGGGTTTTGGTTTGGGGTTTTTTTGGTATTGCAATATTTTTATTTTTAATATCCCTAGTAAAGAACTGTTATTCCTATTCCCGTATCTTCACCTGAAAGCCCCCTTAAGTGCAAAATTGTAATAATTCAGAATGAGGGGGTTTACCTTCCCCATTCCAAGGGAAGCTCTGTCTTTCCCTGGCAGACATCTGTCTTTTCCAAGCTACGACATGTTCTTTACAGACACAAGGGCTCTCCATGGTGGGAGCAAATGCTGAAAACACAAGATCTGAGTTCTGTTCGGACTCGTATGCGAGTCCACAAAGACCAGTTCAACCCCTTTGTGTGATGGCTGAGTTTGAGTGCCAGGTTTTGTCATATTTCCTTTAAAAACAGCTCAGGTGAGCCTGGGAGTGGAGGGGCACAGCAGGACACTGCTGGGAGCTGGGAATGCTCTGAGGGTTTAAGGATGGCAGGCAGCCAAAATCTGTGGTTCCTAAGGATGTGAAGAACAGATAGTGAGGCCACAGGCAAAAGGGAAAAAACATTTCTGGAGCCTTAGGAAACTGGGTTTCCAACTCAGGGTATGGACCAAAGCTAAGCTTGGAGGTGAGAACCCACCTGCCTGGACAGAGTGGAATCCTATTTTCCCTTCATTTTGAAAAAGGAGACAAACTGCGTTTAAATACATACGAGCTTGAAAGAGCTGCAATTTGTGAAGCACATCTACATGCTCAGAAGAGAAAAGTTACATCCTAGGGAGGAAGCAAAGCCACAAATGAAATTGAAATGGTAGGAATAAATGAACGAATGACACAACGTTCTCACACAGCTATTTCCTAAGAACACTCTCAGACAATACACAAGATGTGGTTAGTGAAAATCAAAATGATTTTCTCAGCCCAGGACATTTCCTTGTGCTTCATCTCCACCAACCTTTTTGCAACCAGAACCAAACATTCCCTTTAGTTTATGATGCACAGAGCAGAACCAGATGAGCAGAACAGAAACCCAAACTTCTGTCAATAAGGGAAGAAACTGAATTCCAAGTTTTCACTCGGACAGCCACAGCTTGGCCTGTCAGCAATTACCCAGCCTGGCCTCAAAGAACATTTATTTACTCCCCACTGTACCGTGCAGGGGGCCTCAAAAGGAAGAAAAAGGGTTTGGGGAGGCCTCTGCCGTGAGGGCTGGGAAAGGGAAAGAAAGCAAAAAGCAAAGGTGGAAAGCTCTGTGAGTTCCATCAGAGGTCTGCTGGGCACAGGGGCAGCTGGGAATGCAAAGAGAGAGTGGGAGAAGTGAGTTCTTCCTCCTTGTTTCTCCTATGCCAAGAAATAGGTTGTTTTTTGGCTGTAGAACTGCATGTTAAAGACATGTTAAAGGCTCTTAATTTTTAAACAGGAGGCATGATTTTTCCTTCTCATTTCTGTCCTATAATGAGGCCGAATTTTCGCAGAAATTTTCCTTTCTTCAGCAGGAAAATAAATAATTTCTTATGAAAGTTGCCATGGAATATAAAAAAATTATCCCTATTATTATGTAATCTTAGTTAATATTTTTTGCATTACTTTTATCCTGCCTTCCTCACAAAAGGCAGAACTCCACCGTTTATCTTGTTATATCTAAATTAGCAGCCTCCCCAAGCAGGTGTTACACTTGGAAGACAACACGTTGCAAGCAATTAGAGGATTGTATGTAAATACACAATTTGTCAGAGGAAAAGAATGCTCCTTGGTGTGATTAAGTATCATTTAAAAATTTTTGTGCTGAAGAAAAGCTAACAACTCCCCAAGTGGGTGATGCAGAGTTGGAAAATGTGGTTCTCCGGGAGAGCAGCCCGAGGAGCACGTGGCGTGAAAGGTCTGGGTGTGCTGCCTCATTTTGCAATCTTTGTGCCTAAGAGACTTTGCTCTTGGAGGAATTGATGATTCAGAATGTGATCTCTTCTCCATCGGCGACTCCTTCATAAAAGAATGGATTTGTGGTGCAAATCTTGGATGCTCTCACTGGCTGGGAGGGAATGCACAAGCAAAGGTGGACAGGGATGCTCTGAGAAAAGGCCACAGGGGTGAAAACCGAGCCCATGGGGAGGAGCTTTTCCAGCAGATTTTACCTGAAGTTTTGTCATCACCTTCACAGCAGCCCAAAGGGGAGGACAGCCAAACCCTGGTACAGAGCTGCAAGCACACAACCGCACCCATGGATCCATAGCTTGGCTTATAAACCGTGGAAAACTCTGCAGGAAATCTGTGAAGGGCCCTGGAAAGCTCCTGCACTCCACAGAACTCCCACGAGAATGCAGCTGGAATTATCTCTATTTTACTGCTGGATAAACCCTTGTGAAAGACAGAAAATGAGTGAGTGTTCTCTCTGCCCAGTTTTGGGTGTCCACTGCTTTCCAAATGAATGAAAATGCCCACCCTGATGCCTCTTCTCCTGTCTATGGACACATTTTAACAGGAAGACAATGAAAAGGGAGTGATTTTTATTCCTATTTCTGCCACTAAGTATTGCAACATCACAGGCTCTGTGGAGACTTGTCACTTTAATTAGACCCTTGAGGCTCTGAGTGGCTGAAATCACTTCTCAATAATCCCACAGCAATAAGTAGCAAAAGCGGAATTCTTTGTGTTTTCCACCCCAGTGTGTACTGGTATTGACTGTATTATTGTCTGTGTACTGGCATTGTCTATTAAGCACTCTGAGGTACTTGTAGAAATAGCACTTGTAGAAATACAAATAGCAGCAAATGTACTTCTTAATAGCAGAACAAAAAAATCCCACCAGACCTGACCTTTCCCTGCCCCTCAAGTCAGAGATCTGCAAACCCAGTGACCACAGCAAAACCCCAAAGAAGTGTGACCACAGCACAACCATAACCACAGCAGCAGAAAGCAGCTGTGCATTAAAATCCTCCCCACCCAACCAACGCTGCCCAGCACAGGAGAAAATCCCCCAAATCAGTTCCTTTCATTTGCAGGGTGTATGAAATAA